>NW_026775573.1:63284269-65912602 GCF_030987335.1 Cornus florida
GATAAAAAAGAAAACATAAAAGTTGCCAAAACTTGAAATCCCGCAATTATTCAGGAAAATGAGACTGGTCGGACTTAGTTGTGTTACCCAAGTATTTAATCTGGAGGGTGGGTGAATAGATTATATGACAAACAATGGCTAATTTTATAGATTAAAATATTTAAGCAATACTATGCAATATCAATATAAATTGTGCAATAAGCAATATGTGAAGATAATCAAATTAAGCAAATGAGATAAGAGGAGGAAGATTCAAACACAATTTACACACCAATTTAGCGAGGTTCAGAACTCCTATTCCTTGACCCAAGATTCCTCATAAGATTTTCTCAAATCCATTATGACTTCTCCTTTCGAAAAAAAGCATTTGCAAGAAGCACACTCATTTATCATTCCTTCTTGTTAAGAAAACCTTATTCTCTTGGACTTTTTAAAGTCACACCAACCCTTTGAGTCAAACTAAACCTTACAATAGATTTGTAGGAAGATTGAGGTACACTGCTATCTCTCAAAAGTAGCTAGCTCAATTTATGCTTATAATATTAGATTATTAATGATTCCCAAGTTGAAGCTCAAGTCTATTAAATGAGATGAGAGTGAGGGAAATGAAGAGTATGATGAATTCTCAAATGATAGCTCTTAAATGCTCATAAATGTTTCTTATAACTTGTACATATCGGACATAAATGCCCCAGCTATATTTATAGAGGTTGAAGGCTGGAAAAAGTTGTTAGGAGCAAGGGCGGATCCAAGGGTGGGCGAAGCTGGGCTTCAGCCCACCCCAAAATTTTTTATTTTTTTTGCCATACTACTTTAAGCCCAGTCGAAATAATAATAATAATAATAATAATGGTAGCCCAGTCTAAAGTTAATCCAGTCCAAAATTAGCCCACCCCATTCAGAAAGGCCGGATCCGCCCTTGGTTAGGAGTAGTTGAGAGATCATTAAATGCAATTATAGTCGTCAGAATTTGAATCTGGCATGAACCAGCCTGCTGGTTTAGAGTGCCAGTCAGCTGAAACTAAAACCAATTGGTTGATACTTCATATCAGTTAGCTAAATAAACTTTACACTCGTTAACTCCATTTGGTTCTGGACAAATCAGTAGCCTGGTAGAGTTCAACCAGTGGTTTAACTTTAGACTCTTAAAAATAGGCTTTTGAAGGCTTTCCAAGTCCTTGGAGATAATTTAGTTCTTTGTATGAGACAATGATGTTTAAGACCTTTTTTCTAGGTTATATAAGGATCAGAATGTGAAATTTGAGTGCATATACATGATCCTATAGAATTGGGTGACAATTCGTGTTCGCGAGATCATAATCGTGTCGTGTCGACCTAAGGGTATTCTAATAAACAACTCAACCTGAACACAACCCGTTTAATAATCATGTCAAGAGCCCTAAACACTAATCCGACCTGTTTATTAAACAGGCTACACGTGTAACCCGTTTAATGACCTATTTAATAAAACGAAACATTATATTATTGAAATTATTAATAATACTAAATCAAACAATAAATATTAGAAAAATATAAATCTCAATCCAACCAAATTACAAAATAATATCTAATTTACAAAAGAATAAATTATAAGATATAAGTTTAGATAGTTATTTTGAAACTTAAATAGAAATTTGTTTATGACACATATAGTTAAATGGGTATAAACGGGTTACATGAGTTGAACCACTAAACCCAAACATGACATGATTAACTAAATGAGTTAATCGTGTCAAGCTGAACCCGTTTAAGATCAACACAAACCCGCTTAATTAACTCGTGTCATATTCGAGTTGTGCTGGCGGAGTCGTGTGTATTTTGCCACCCTTATATAGAAGTGAGCTTTAAGAAGGGATTCAGAAATACTTTAACATTTGTGAGGGCAAAAAGCTTAAATAAACCGGAACTAGACACGTGTTACAAAAAAATAAGGTTTATTTAATAAAAAAAACATCTTAGGAAGCCTTAATTATTAAAATGTAAACATCAAAAAAATAATCCAATAAAAAAATAGTAAAAGTAAAAATAAATACAAATATGTCAATTTTTACTATTTATGAATACATGGAGACCAAATTACCCTTCATTGCATTAATGTAATATAAAACTTTCACTTAAGAATGTAAAACTCTCACTTAAAGAAAGTGTATTGCACGAACATGCTTACTTTACTTAAGTAGAAATTTTACATTATTAAGTAAAGATTTTACATTATTTAGTATGGTTTTACATTAGTGCAGTAAACGTTTTATATGTGTGCAATAAAGGGTAATCTAGTCTCCATGTATTCATAATCAGTAAAAATTGACATATTTGTAATTACGTTTACCTAAACTATTTTTTGATGGAGTTATTTTTTAGTGTTTACATTTTAGTAATTAAGGCTTCTTAAGTTATTTTTTTTATTAAATTAACCTTAAAATATACACCTTATTTAGGAAAAATAAAAGCATCCACAAGTCTTGATAACCAGGCAACACGTGGACAAAGTGACTCAAACCGTGACAACAATTCAAAAATGGGAAAAAAGCAAGATAGATGGCAAAGTATCATAAACAAATTAAAAATAAAATCGAAATAGAGAATATCAAGGATAAAAATCAGCTTCAGTCGTTACGAATTCATTGTACAAATAGAAAAAGAGGAAGCTTGATAAAGGCATCGAATTCTGGAATTACTCAGATCCATAGGCTAATCGCCATTTCAATTAAAAAAATTCATTGTTCCATTCCTAGGTGTTTGTGTGAATTTTTATTTACAATGTTTTGCGCACACTTTGGCTCCGTTAGTGAGAATCATTCATTTTTTCCCCATTCACAGTTTATGCAACTCCGATCTGGAAACATAACTAAAGCTAAAGCGTCCCAATGACAAGACAAGACCACGAAGAAGATGCGAGAGGAGCTCCTATAGTAGATTGAAACTCTCTGCCAGGAGAATGCCGGCCTCCAGGAAGGGCCAAACGAGCTAAGGGTCAAATGAGCCCTTAGAAGACCATGCAGAATTTAGCCATCCATTCATCCGAGGAGCCGAATGAAATAGGGATCGAGGTAGCCAACTGCAAAATGCTCAACCTGGACGACAACCCGACTGGAGAGCCCAAGTGTACAAAGAAGTTGGTGTGCTAATAAAATCATTCAAGTCCCGTGCTCCTGCTAATCTGGCTACCCAGGTGGCCAACAAGTTAACTTAGTCCCCTTTCATCGACGAGATCGTTAAAACGCTGAAGCCAAAGTAGTTCACTATGCCTTGTTCTATAGCATTCGACGGAACAACCGACTTGGTGGAGCTCATCTATCACGTCTAATAGAAGATGAGCATGGATGTCGATGATGAGAATCTTATGTGAAAGGTCTTTCTGACAATCTTAACTGGACAGCCCTACTTTAGTTTAAGAAATTGTCACCTCGATCTATCCCCAACTTTATTTAGTTGTCCCTACAGTTCATCGCCCAATATGCCAGAAAGAGTAGACACAGGAAAATGGTCTCTTAGAGCAACTCCAATAGGCTGCAAATCTCTAAATATAGCAGGTGAGTTTAATATGGGCTCTCCAATGGGTTGTTAAATGGATTGTCAAAGTATAATTTTGTCCAATCTTGTACCAAATATAGCACAAACTATAGCTTTTGCTATTGGTTCTTCCAAACTGAAATATATGGGTTTTGAACTTTTGATTCTTGTAGATTTTGTAGTTTGGTGTTGTGCTTGTGTGTGTGTGTGTTTGTGTGTATATATATATATGTCTGTTAATCCAAAAGTTGCTTAAATTTCAAGACTTAGTTGGATTTGATGATTATTATTATTATTATTTATTTTTAATAAGGCAAATAAGCTAAATAAAATACAAACACTTACAAAAAAAAAAAAAATGGTTGTTGAAAATTGGTAGTTAGGAATGGTAATTATGTCAAAAAGTAACATTTTGGATAAAATGCACCATTGGAGCAGAATTGCTAAAATATAGCATTTTGACACTGTACCTCCACTCAAAATATAAATTTGGTATGCAAAAATGGTATTTTGCGTTGGAGATGGTCTTACCTCTTTACCATGAGGTAAGCTAAAGAAAGACTTTGAGAGCCTTTTTGGCTAGATTAAACTTAGAGCTCTCCATGCTTAATCATCGTGGAAGCCTTTAAAGTGCCCATCATCCCGAACACTAATTTTCATACTATTTTGGTGAAGAAAACTTCATCTGACATGGCTGCGTTGAACAACAAGGCCCAGGGGTATCCTTGGATCGAAGAAGATAAAACAACACGATAACATAGATCGATATTGATCGCAATCGAAAACTGGACAAATGAGAGAGTGTTCGATTACAAGGGGGGCTCAAAGTTCCCTACCAACTTCCAGCAGGGAGCCTGAGGAAAGGAAGAAGTTCGAGGAGAAAGTAACCCCACTCAGGACATCTTTAGCATAGCTTTAACATGAAAACAAAATCAAAGGAATCTTTAAAGATCTGCCTCCAATCAGACAGCCTATAGAATAAAGAGATCAGAGTAAGCATTGTGCCTTTCATGACGACTTTAGCCATCTCATGAATGATTGCAGAACTCTAAGAAGGTATGTGGAGTCCCTGATGGCCAAAGGAGAGTTGACGGACTATCTACTAAACAAGAATGCCCCAAAACTGCCAGACCAGCAGGCAAGGGGAGAATATAATAAGGGGCAGAATGCTCTGCCCTTTCAAGTTATTAATGTATTAATCCACAAGGGAAAAGGAATGGAATCCGAAAGAGAGTACCAATCACGTCTTTGACAGGCACATAAGTTGAGGAGGATCGGAGAAATGAACTCCATGTCAAACAGAAGGCAGAGGTACAGATCACCTTCATCAAAGAATATTTACAGAAAGTCCAACTCGCCCCCCCCCCCCCCCCCCACACACACACACACACACACTATGATCCGTTGGTAATGAGTTTGTGACTGCCAACTGCCTGGTGAAAAAAGTACTAATGGACATCGGGAGCAGCACAAATGTGATAACCTTCGAACGATTGGAGGCCAGTTCGAACCAGATAAGGACCACATTAGAACTGTTAAAGGGATTTGATGGTAAAAAGGTGACGCCAATCGGAACCATAGAACTATCGATGATTGCGTTAAATTGAATGTTGAAGGAGAACTTTATGCTCGTTGACATCAGCTTTTTTTACAATATGATTATGGGGAGAGGCTGAATCTATAGGATGAATGGAGTCCTATAAACATTGTATCAAGTGATGAGGTACATCGTGCTTAATAGAAGGAAACTATAAACATTCCAAGAGATCAGATAACAACCAGAGAATGTTATGTAGTGGCATTGCGTAAGGCACCCAGGAAAGAAAGGCGGATAAAAGAAGGACATGCAACCAAATAACAATTATATGAACATGTCCCAAAGGCATTTAAGGCAAAATCAAAAGAAGGGAACCTTTGGAGACCGTTGAGACTTATCCGAGGGTTAAGGGCAAAATAACACAGATCGGCTCTCTAGAGTCCAGAAGAGAAGGTAAAACCAAAAGAGCCGATTCAGAAGAATGTAGATGTGTTCTCTTGAAACCATCTAGATATACCAAGGATCAGTCCGACTGTGGCCTGTCACAGTTTAAACGTGAATCCAGACTACCCCCTAGTGAAGTAGAAGCAAAAGGCGCTTTACACCCGAACGGAACAAGATCATAGCCAATGAAGTCAACCAGCTTCTTGAAGCCAGATTTTTCAGGGACTTATGTTATCCAGAATGGCTCTTTAATGTGGTGGTATTACAGAAGAAGAAAAAAAAAATAGAGAGTCTGCATAGACTTTAGAAACTTAAATAAATCATTCTCGAAAGATAGCTTCCCATTGCCAAAGATCGATCTGATGGTGGACGTTAATTGAGTATGAGTGACTAATGTTCCTTGATGCTTACTTGGGTTATAATTAGATACCGATGGACCCAGCCGATGAGGATAACACGTCTTTCATCACATAATGAGGAACTTTTTGTAACAAAGTAATGCCATTTGGATTCAAGAATACTGGGGACACGTACCAACGAATAACCAATAAGGTATTCGAGAAGCAAATCAAAAATACCATGGAGGTATACATATACAATATGGTGATAAATGTGAGATATATATTTTGTAATTGGTTAATTTCATTGTCAAAACAAGTCCGATCGAGTTGTAATTTTTCAGTTAAAAAATTCAAAGATTAAAGATCGGATACAAATTTGAAGAAGTTTAAGTGTTCATGATATACTACACTCTGAGATAATGAGAATAATGCTTTAGGAAGATCAAGAGGTAGTGAGAACACATTGGGAGAGTTTTGAAAGTTTTTGAGGAAGATTTTACATTCTATCCATTTTAAACTGGTTCCTAAAAGTACTGAACATGTTCAAGATCAGCAGAATTGGAAAAATTCAAGGCTGTCATCTTGAACCGGTTCCCAAATTCCTTAACCGATTTAAGAATAAAAGAAAATGCACGAATTTATTTTTGGCCTTCTTGAACCGGTTCCCACTTTCCTGAACCTGTTCAAGACTCCTGAAAGGTTATGGAAACTTACCTTTCTTGCTCTGTTTGATTCCTTTTTGGACTAGACTTCTTTCCAAGTCCTATGCACGAAATTTATCATATTTTCTGAAGGATTAGGACTTTCTAAACTCTATATAAACATTGTCATACACATTGGTTTATTTATGACTTTATGGAAAATTAATTCTATATTTTGAGAAAGCCTTTTGGAGAGAGAAAAATTCAGAAAATCAAATCTGATTATTCTGAATTAATTTATGAGAGCACACACATATATTCATGAGTGATTTAGTAGTGTTGTTCTCTATCTCATCGAAATTGGAGCTATATTGAAGATTCAGAGATTCTGTATGAAGAGCAGGATTTAATTCTTCTATATTAAGTTAGATCTTGAAGAATAGAAGTAAAAGCGATTACACTTTGAAAGGGTTGGAGCATTCAATGAGTGTTGTCTGATCTACCAGCTACTCTCTACAAATATCAAGCATAAGCCTGAGGTCAAATTATTGTTGGACGGGGAGTCACAAAACCAGAGGATTGTCAGCAATTGGTGTTTGGTAGAACGATAGGGTGTAAGCTAGAGTCAAAGTACGGTGTACTTTGTTTCAAACATAATTGATTGATTTACTTTGGACTGAATAGTCCACGAGATTTTTTTCATACAAATAGTTGACGTATTTTATCAATTAGGGTTTCCTCACTAAAAATCCTGGTGCAATCTCTCTAACTCTAACTTGCTTTACTTTACATATATTTGTAATTGTGGATGTTTAAATTGGTCATATAATTTAATCAATCATAAATTGAGCAAGTTGACCTAATAATCAGATCTATGTCAATAAAGGAGTTAATCACAATTGAAATCAACTAATAGTTTTCGCACCCCGCGTAACTCTATTTTTGACAATTTTGTATCAGAGTGGGATACTCGATATACAGAGTAGATCATATTTGTTGATTTATTATTGATTTTTGCATCATGTCTGAAAATTCATCTTTTGTTGATGTGTTGCCTTTACCTCCTATTTTTTATTCTGTCATAAGCATGCAAATTGAGTGGTCCAAGTTTAAAAAGGATTTTGAAAATTTGTTAGAGTAATTGAATCTTGCAGAACTTGATAGAGATATTTATAAGTTAGAAGTTTTTGTCTTTAATAATAATTTGAAAGAAATTGGCCATAAAAATTTCAATCTTTTTTATAAAATTGATTTTCTGGAAAAGGAGCTTAAGAAGGTAAATTTGTTTAATAAATCACTAGAACCTAAAATTGATAATTTGAGTAGTGAATTTGTTAAATCAAAACAGTCTTTTCAGAAAGTTGATATTGACACTTGCAAAATTGATAAATTGAAAGGAGTGGTTGAGAATGTTAGGAGTAACAAAGATTTGGCATTAACTTCGAAGGATTTGTATTTTCAGAAATCTAAAGATATTTTTATGAAAGTTAAAACCAAACATTGTGTTATTACTAATTCTCCTAAACTTATTTCAACACGTCATTTTTGTGGTGAAAAAGGGCATATCAAGTATAAGTGTCAAAAAAGAAAAATTGAACTAGAAAAGAAATTGAAAATTCTAAAGAGTTCAAACTTGAGGAAGAAATAGATTAGGACCGTTGAGCCTTGTGACACTTTGCCTAGAACAATAGGAAAATCATTGCATAATGAATCTAAAATTGTTTGGTTAAAGAAAGAGAATTTTAAATGCCTTACCATGCACACAACACTTAGAGCACTTGGTCCATGTGGTTGGTACTTTGATAGTGGTTGCTCTAGGCATTTGACAGGGGATAGAACATTATTTACCACTTTTAAGGAATGTTCAGTTGGTACTGTTACTTTTGGTGATGGTAATACTTCTACTGTAAGTGGTAAAGGTAAGATCAAATTTTCAGGAAATGGGGAGTTAAAATATGTTCTATATGTTAACGGTTTAGCTGCTAATCTATTGAGTATTAGTCAAATCTGTGATGAGGAGTTTCAAGTCAATTTTACTCAACAATGGTTTTTTGTAATTAATGAAAAAGGTGAATGTATCTTGAAAGGAACTAGAACTTTTGATAATTGCTATGTTGTGTTTTTAGATCCTTCACTAATGCATTTTTTTGCAGTTACTGATGAGGCAATTTTATGGCATAAAAGACTTGGACACATGAATTTTAATGATTTAGTGAATTTGCCTATTAATGATCTTGTTCGAGGTTTGCCTAAATTAAAAATACCTAAGAATGAAATATGTGATCCATGTTAATTAGGAAAACAAACTAGAGTGTCACATAAGAGACTTATTCATAAAATCACTTCTCGACCTTTAGAATTTATACATATGGATTTAATGGATCACATAACACCTAATAATATTGGAGGAAAAAGACATATGCTTGTTATGGTTGATGATTTTTCTAGATTTACTTTTGTTGCATATTTGAGAGAAAAATCTGATACTTTTGTGAATTTCAGGTCTATTTGCCAACTTATTCAAAATAAGAAGGGATATCGAATTAATCGGATTAGAAGTGACAATGGATGTGAATTCAAACCTAAGGAGTTTATTAAATATTGTGATAAGAATGACATTAAGTATGAATTTTCAGCATCTAAAACACCACAATAGAATGGCGTAGTGGAAAGAAAAAATACGACAATTGCAGGTATGGCACGTACTATGCTTCATGAGAATAAAATTGCAAGTCACTTTTGGGTTGAATCAGTACATACTGTTTGTCACATCTTAAATAGAGTTTATCTTAGGCCTGGAACTAAAAAGACTTCATATGAATTGTGGTATAATAGAAAGCCAACTGTTAAATACTTTAGAGTTTTTGGAAGTAAATGTTATATCCTTAGAGTAGGGGTGGCAATTCGGGTTCGCGTGTAATAATCGTGTCGTATCGAACTAGGGGTATAATACTAAACATGTCAACCCGAACACGACACGATTAATAATCGTGTCACATATCCTAAACCCGAACACGACACGTTTATTAAACGGGTAACACGACACGACACGTGTAACCCGTTTAATAAACGTGTCGTGTTAGACACATCAAACACGACCTGTTTAACGATCTGTTTAACATGTTTACTCGTTTAACCTGTTTAACATGTTTACTCACTTAACCTGTTTAACATGTTTACCCGCTTAACCTATTTAAGGTGGCCAAAGATTAAAGTACTAGCAAACATGACTAGAAATTTTGTACTGTGATGTAGTCCAAAAGAGAGATTAAAAGCCAAAGATAAAGATTAAGTCATAAGTTACAGACCGAAATAAAGATAAGTCATAAGTTATTACAGATCGATATAAAAATATTTAATAGAAATGTTAGAGTAACATGCAATCTTCTTAAGCCAAAGATCCACTCAAAAACTTCTTTTTGCAATTTGCATGCACTTTTTTCTGAAACACCCAAAAGTGCAAATTCCTACAAAACAGGTAAGTGTAAAATAAGTTTAGATAAAAATAAATAAATAAATAAATAACAGATTGAAATATAAAAGAATGTATGTAACAAATTATGTGAAAATAAAACAGATGCAGAGGGCTTTTTTACCTAGCTGGATTTTAATGTTCGGTCACGCTAACACTGGTGGAACATTGACCTTTAGCAGGGTCATCATTGTTGATATTAAGTTTCATTACATCATCAATCAAGTCATCCGCTTGAAGCTTCATTGTATCTATAGTAAAACATATACAAAAAAATTATTACTTCACTATTCTCTGCAATAATAAAAATATAATTTGAAGTTTATTATAAGTCATTTACCTTTCAAACCAAAAACCAGTCCCTCGTGCATACCAAAGCTTCCACATTTTCTGGTTTAAGTGCACTACGATATTGATCAAGAACCCGACCACTAACACTAAACGCAGACTCAGAAGCAACTGTAGTGATTGGAATGCTCAATATATCACGAGCCATTTGAGCAAGCACAGGATACCTAAACTGATTGTCTTTCCAATAGGTAAGCACATCAAGGTTCGCATTCCTATTGATCTTTGGTTCATCTAAATAGAGTTCCAACTCTGATTTTTGGACATTTCTAAGCAATTTATCATTCTCAAATGAGTCAAATTCCTACATTATAGTAATTATAAAAAACAAATAGATCAATCAATGGCAAAAGTAGAAAAATAAATAGATGTAATGAATAAAATAGGCATTAAAGGAATTTAATATCTCACAAAAGTATTATTCACCTTCATAACATCAATGAACTTTTTAGTTAACTATCCCTCATCAACTTGCTGGTGCTCACTTCCATCATTTGGTGAAGATGTGGATTTGGTGGTACAAGCCATAGGAGAATTCAACAAATATTGATAAAAAAGGTTAAACAGTGCATCACGAACTAGTGTGGTCTCAATGTTGTTATCACCATTAAGCTTATTATAGCGAAAAATAACAAACCCAAGCTTGTATCTAGGATCTAAAATTACAGCAATAGCAAGGATCATGCTATAATCATACCAATACTTTGCAAACTTTGAATACATTTGAGTTGCCATCTTGCTCATAAACCAATCCCTACTATCCATTTCCTCTCGCAATGTCAATTGAACCGAAAACACAGATGGAAAGTACAAGTTTGCCGTGGGATACTTCGATCCAGAAAAGACGTTTGTAACATCATAAAAAACAATTAAGAACTTGTAAATCTTTTCTATCCTACTCCACTCCTCTTGAGATGGGCAAAACTTGTAATTTGAATCACTCAACTGCAAATGACAAAAAGCCCGACGATAATAAATGGCAGACTCAAGCATAAAATATGTTGCATTCCATCTTGTAGGAACATCTTGCCTTAACTCTCTTTTACATTCTAAGGAAACATGAGACACACATTCAAAGAATTTTTGTTTCCTCATTTGAGAACCTTTGACATACTTAACACTCTCACGAATCTTTATGATAGATATATCAACCTTTTTTAACCCCTCTTGCACTATCAAATTTAAGATATGTGCACAACAACGAATGTGAAAAAACTCCCCACCACTTAATAAAGCATCATTCAAATTGAGTTGAGACTTCAACAATTCAATAAATGAACAGTTTGAAGAAGCATTGTCTAGAGTAATTGAAAATAGTTTCTTTTCAATCCCCCATTCAACTAGTAATGTATAAATCTTTTTTGTCAAAGCAACACCATTGTGTGGAGATGGCATGTAAGAAAAGTTCAAAATTCTTTTTTGTAAGCGCCAATCCACATCAATAAAATGTGCAGTAAGAGATAAGTACCCATCAATAGTTAGAGAAGACCATAAATCAGATGTCAGAGAAATTCTACCATTTGTTGATTCCAACATATGTTGAAGCCTACCCTTTTCATTTTTATACATCCTTAATATGTCAGCCTTGGCTGTGTTCCTACTTACGGGCTGAGCCTCGTCATTTAAATAATGACACATGTTTTTAATGCCCTCATATTCAACAAATTGAAATGGCAGATCATGCATAATGATAACAGCACTCACTAACTCACGAAATCTATTAAAATCAAACTTATAAGCACGCATAGATATGGATCCAGATGATAGAGATAAAAGCAACTGACCTATGTCCCGTGTATCCCTCCTAACACACGAATCTATATGCCACTTTAAATTACCAATGCCATACCTGCCCTCCGCAATATACTCAGTCCCACACTTCTTACATATGCATCTTCTCTTCTTGTCCTTGCCGGGTGGAAGTATATCATAGTGCAACCAAACTTTTGATGTGAGTTTTCTTTTGCGCTTCGTGTCTTGTTTTTTTTTCGGTTGCACTTGCACATCTGCATTTTCATTCTGATCCACTTCAAGGTTAATCAAATCAAGATCATCTTCTGTTCCACTTTCGTCAAGTCTCATGGCGGAATCCATCTAAATAGTAAATATTACAAAAAAAAAAAAAAAAAAAAAAATTAGTTGAAGTGTGAAGACTATCAGATTAAAATGCCATCTTCTATAAATATACACAAAAGTTAACCATTTTTTAAAAATAAACAAAACTACTAGAATCTCTTTTCTCATTCTATTCTATGTACTCTTATTTATTTATTTATTTATTTTAGGCTATAATTCTATATACAGGAAAGATAGTATTTGTAGTAAAGTTGATTTTATAATTTATTAATATCAGTTGAAAAAAATTTATTAATATCAGCTAGAAGTTAAATTTAGTTATTTATCAAAGTTTGAGAAAATTAATTTATAAATATACAAAAGAACACCAGATAAGGAAAGGAAAAAAGTATCAGTTGATAAAATGGAAAAAAATCACCAAACACTAGAAGCACCGAGCGCCTATTATTTACACACTTGCACCATCATCAATGATACTATAGAAGATAGAAGATGAATCTGCTTGCTTTAAATTCTTCCATAAGATTTGAAAACAGATAGCCAAGTGGAGATGGAGAAAGAGATATACAGTATGGGACCAGTGTGGGCATCCTCCCCAACTGGAATTTTTTTAATTTACATTATTAGTCATATATTTTGTTAATTTTTTTTTAAAATTCATCAACTAAATATTACACTTAACATTATTGCCCCCACTTTTTTTTTTTAATTCAAAAAATAATTGTCTCTCCTTTTCACTCTCTACCATACCCACATTTGTGATAGTCAAATATATTTCACACACTCTTATATTCTCACTCAATTTTGTAAAATACCCACTAAATATTATGCATTAATAGATATTTGTAGTTAAAAAATAAAACAAAATAAATTGACTCTCTTGTTGGACACGATTAAAAGGTTAAAAAAATTTAGCTAGCACACCGACACAAGTTGAAGATGGCCTAGCACTTGCCGAACAAGTCACAAAAAATTGAATTATCATATTAGTTTTTTCATTCTAAAAATATTTTTCTCCAAAATTTTTTAATCTTCAATGGCGCCCCCCTCAAATTTTTTTTCATTATATATATATTTTACATCCAAACACACCATATGATTCACATTGCAGTTAGTGTGTGATAGTGACCAGGTAACAGAAAGTGGCATTAAGAAGACGTGGCCATCCGGATACGTCTTGAAAATCCTTTGGATTACAAGTACAACATGTTACACCATATAAGCTCTGGAAACGTGTATTGTTTGAAACCAAATTCTTTAAATTTGAAATGCGATTGAATTTAAAATGAAGTTCTATTTACACAACATCAACGAATGTGAAAAAAAAAAAAAACAAGTATCAGTTGATAAAATTAATTTTATCTATTTTTTTCACATCATCAACGAATGTGAAAAAAAAATAGATAAAATTTGTTTAAAAGTAGATCTGAAAGAAAAAAAATTAAAGAAAACTTGTTTTCAAGTAGATCTGAAAGAGAAAAGATAAAAAAAAATGGAACTCTTGTTGTTTCAAAGTAGATCTGAAAGAAAAAAGACAAAAAAATTAGAGAAAAGTAGAAAACTCACTTCGATTGTTCAAGGTTTGTGTTCTTCCCTGGTCGCTCGAAGTGTAGACTGTAGTGTTCTTGGTCGCTCGAGGTGTGTTGTGGATTTGAGAGAGAGAGAGAGAGGGAGTTGTCTGGACTGTCGATTCAAAGAGAAAGAAAGGGGAAAGAGGAGAGACCGAGAGGCGAGAGGCGAGAGAGAAACTGAATAAGGTTTATTTTGTCTGGCTGCGTAAGTTACTAAGTTTGATAATTGATATTTTTTTGTATAAACAGTATAATAAGAATAGGGTTTCTTATGTAACTATGAAATGACCAAAATGTCCCACATTAATCAGGTCAAAACAGGTAACGGGTTAGACGGGTTCACGGGTGACACATTTAATTAAACGGGTTACACGGGTTGAGCCATACAAACCCAAACATGACACGTTTAACTAAACGGGTTATTCATGTTGATGGACGGAGGCCGCACTACCACCAAGTTTGAGAGTGTGAAATTTAATACGAGGGTCAAGAGTTTTACATTTATAGAAGCCACTACTACCTTTCACTATAAATATAGCTAAGGCAAGTAGGGATCATCCCAAGGGATTGTGAGGGTCGAACAAGGTTGTGGAATTGCTATTAGGGCTAGTAGGTCGAGTGATCAAACAATTGGTTGGTTGGTTGATTAGATTAGAGAGCAACTAAATTAAACTAAATGATAACAAAAGAATGCAATTAAGAGCAAATAAGAGAGAGAAGAGTCTTGGGGTTTAGAGATCACCAACAAGCAATGCGTTTCTGTACCATTGAGAAGTGACTAATGAGGGAAAATGGTGTGTTGTAATATTGGTGTGTGTGTGTGTTTGGTTGATTCAACAAGCAATGATGGCTAGTTAAGCATGTATTGTCTAAACATCATGTGAAAGGCACAATATATCTAAGTAATGAAGCATATATTGTCTAAACAACATGTGAAAGGCACAATAGATCAAAACAAGTCATTAATCCTTTCATTAAGCTTACAATCCATATACAACACAAGGTTAGAGACATATGCTACTTGCATTCAAAAGTTTGGATCATCAAACAACAAGTATGGATTGTCCTCCCATTTAACACTACACTACAACTACACTACGTCTACACTACTAGCATGAAAAAAAACTAGGGGAGAGGCACAATCCATCAAGGAATAAGTATGAACCATCAAGAAAATCACAAGAGCATTCCATTAAGCACTATGTTTTAACAATCTCTAAATCTATAGCATTAATACACATCGACATGCATTAATAACACAAAATCTAAAGACAAGCACATGAACATCTATTCTAACATACATAGACTTATGAATAGAATGAAATGATCAATTAAAAGCATTTAACCACATAAATCATTGAACAATCAAGATCTGTATATATCAAAGTGTCAAAACATTAATTACAACACTAATCCCTCAATAATACATAAGATTAAGATATAGAAAGCATGCTTGGGGCTAACTCTAGCCCCAAGAGGATGTCTAGCCACTTATGGTGATGTTCCTCCAACCCTCAAGGGCTAACTCCATGGAAGAAATCTGCTCCTTGTTGATGAAGAATCTCCAATGGTGTCTCTAGCCTCCTCATCTTTTCTTTTACACTAAGAATAGCATCTAAAGTTATATCTACCAAATGTTAAGTCTCCTCTCTCAAAAAGTGCATCATATTCCTTTTATAGGTAGGTCAAGTGATACACCAAATGAGCTAGGGTCGTGCAAAGAATATTCCCTAATGATTGGATAGAGGACGGATTAAACAAGCTGGCTTTTTAACTTTTTCGCACTAGAGGAAGTTTGATCGATCGAACCTTGGACTTGGATCGATCGAATTTACTGAGATTCATCAAACTGAGACTGGATCGATCCAACTGGTTGAGCTTTTTGGAAAAAGACAAATCTAAGATATTTTGGGAGATATTTTTGGGAAAAAGACAAAAGTGGTTAGTGGGTGGTATAACTGTGGATAAGATTAATCATTTGAATAAGGACAAAAGTGTTCAATCGATCGAAGGGTGGTGTTGGATCGATCGAACTTTGGACTTTTTGCTTTTGGATCAAGGCTTGGATCTATCTTGAAGTACTGAGATCGATCAGTGTTCGATCGATCGAACCTTGAAGTTGGATCAATCGAACTTTGCTGCTTCCCACCTTTGGCTCCATTTGCTTCTTTCTTTCTCCACTTTGCTCCTTTCTTTGTTTAATCCCAGAATTGCTTCAATTTAGCTCTTATTTGGCTGAGTTAGCTTATTTTCAGGATAAGTGCCTGAAAATGAAAATAATACGAAATCAATCTAAAACGGTAAAGTAAGATAGATAAAGGTACTAGAATGCCTAAGCTTAAGGGGTTTAAATACGCACTTTTCAGCGTTCATCACATGTCAACCCGTTTACGACACGAACCTGTTTATGGTAAACCCATTACCTATTTAACTCGTATCGTGTACGTGTCGTGTTGGCGGGTCGTATCAAATTTTGCCACCCCTACCTTAGAGATAGGGAACACTTGGGAAAATGTGACTCTAGAAGTGATGAAGGTGTGTTTTTGGGTTATTCACAAATAAGTCGGGCTTATAGGGTTTTTAATCTTAGAACCAAAGTGGTTATGGAGTCTATAAATGTTGTATTTGATGATACAAAATCTAAGATAACCTCTTCTCAACTTGATGAAGAAATAACTAATTTTGAAATTGCAGGAGAAAGGAAGACCCTACAATTCATGAGGAATAAAGAGTTAAGAATTTAGGTGGAGAAGGTGAAGAGGTTGAAGAAGATGATGATGAAGAATTAAAGGTCACCACTAATGAACCTATAGGAATTCTTGCACCATCTTTATGTATTCCCATATCTAGCAATTCTAGAGTTCGATTAAGTTGTCCAGTTGACAAAGTGAAAGGTCCATGGGATCAGCATGGTATTAGGAGTACAGTCCGTGATCATTTAAGACACTCATGCATTGTAGATGATATAGGACACTCATGTCACATGGCTCAGTTTGAACCTAAGAATGTTGATGAAGCTCTTTAAAGTTCTGATTAGCTTATGGCTATACAAGAAGAATTGCTTCAATTTGTGAAGAATGATGTTTAGGAACTAGTGCCCCGACCTAGTGATGTTAATATCATAGGGACCAAATGGATCTTTAAAAATAAACTTGATGAACATGGTCTTGTGATGTAAAATAAAGCTAGATTGGTTGCATAAGGATATACTCAAGTTAAAGGAATTGATTTTGATGAGACTTTTGCACCTGTTGCTAGACTTGAGTCTATTCGACTTTTTTTTGCTCTTGCATGTCACTTTAAATTCAAATTATTTCAAATGGATATGAATAGTGCTTTTCTAAATGGTATTTTGCAGGAAAAAGTTTATGTAGCACAACCAAATGGTTTCATTGATCCATATAATCCTGATGTGTGTTTCATCTTAAAAAGGCTCTTTATGGTTTAAAGCAAACACCTAGAGCATGGCATGAGAAATTAACTTCTTATTTAATGCACAAGGATTTCAGAAGAGGATGAGCAGATAAAACATTGTTTATTTTCAAGAAAGGAAAAGATTTTCTTGTTGCTCAAATATATGTGGATGATATTGTTTTTGGTGCTACATGTGATAACATTGTTTAAAATTTTTCTAAAGATATGAGTAATACTTTTGAAATGAGCATGATTGGTGAACTGACTTTCTTTCTAGGTCTCCAAGTGAAACAACTTGAAGATGGGATTTTCATATCTCAATCAAAATATACAAAGGAGCTAGTTAAGAAATTTGGTATGAAAGATTCAAAGCATGTTCATACTTCTATGAGTACTTCATTCAAATTGGATAGACTCTTATCCTAACAAGGTTGATCATTTCTTGTATAGGAGTATGATTGGTAGCTTGTTGTATTGGGCAGCAACTAGGTCAGATATTTCATTTAATGTAGGTGTTTGTATTAGGTATCAAGTTGATCATAGAGAACAACACATTCTTCCAGTCAAACGCATTATTCGTTATGTCAATAGTACATTGAATTATGGATTGCGTTATTCTTCTGAGTCTAACTCTGAGATTGCAGGCTATACTGATGCTGATTGGGCTGGTAACAAGGATAATAGAAATAGTACTTTAGGTGGTTGTTTTTATGTTAATAATAATCTTGTTTCATGGTATAGCAAGAAGCAAAATTGCATATCTTTATTATCTTGTAAGGCTGAATACATTGCTGCTGGAAATTGTTGCACACAATTGTTTTGGATGAAACAGATGCTTCTGGATTATGGAGTTGATCAAGGTACTATTGCTATCTTTTGTGATAATACTAGTACAATTATTGTTTCAAAGAATCCAGTTTTGCATTCTAGAACTAAGCACATTGACATTCAACATCACTTTCTTAGAGAACTTATTGAACAAAATGTCGTGTCTTTAGAAAAAGTGCACACTGATCAGAATTTGGCTGATATTCTCACTAAACCATTAGATGCTCCTAAGTTTTCTCATTTTAAGAAATCTATTCGTGTCTGTTGTCTTAATTAGATGCATTGCAAAGACATAGTCTAAAAATGATTTTCATGCATATCTTGAGAGTCTAGATTATATTTTTGGGAAGTTAAGCAAACCATATTGATTGAGCATATTGAATACAAGGAGTTTAATGACACATGGATTATCTGTGGAAAACATACAATGGCTTTAAATTGATGAAATTGGTTTTGCTTACTTATTTTGTATAGTAAATGAATAATTGATAGCACATTTACTTGAGATATCATTGTTTTGGTCAAAGATAATGTTGATATGATTAATTATTGTCTTGAAATTTAAACTTGATTTATATGTTTTAGACCAAAAGAGTGAAAAGAAAAGAAAATTGAAAAACAACTTGGAATAAAAAGTTTCTTAAAAAGAAAGAAAAATATTTACCGTTTTGAAAAGGGGGAGATGGAAAAGGCTACCTTTGGGATTTCTCCGAAAGCTACCTTGACTCAAAATAAAAGGGAATAAGGGAAAGAGCTGGTTGCCCATAAGTGTGAAGCCCCCAATGTACAAAAAGAAAGATGGAGCATAAAGAGAGAAGAAAAAAAAAATGTCTTTTGCACATATTGATTGTTTGATTTCTAAGGATATGTGATATCATTGATTTATTATCTGAAATCTGAACAATTGACAGATCATAAGTTTTTGGAACTTGGTAGTGATTTTACTACACTTACTAAGTTTGTGGAATTTCATTGAATTGATCTTGGTTAATTCTGTTAATACATATAATCTTGTAAAGTCAACATTCTCATTGGTCTCAATTTACAGATTTATATGGTTGGTTACTTCCTACTTTTAGGATATTTCTTCCTTGAGACCCTTGTTAATTTGTGACAAAAAAAGGGAGAGAGTTGTTAGAGTCTTATCATTCACGGAAAGAGATACTTTTGCATTAAGGGGGAGAAATTTTTGCATTGAGGGGGAGAACCATTGATCATTGCATGTTTAAATTGCGTTAATATTCAGGCATTATTAGCTTTACTATTTTATGCTTGTGTTTATTTTCTTGATTAAGCTTCACGAGTAGTTGTTGATGAGCACTGAAAAGTGCGCAATTAAACCCGTTAAGCTTAAGCATTCTAGTACCTTTATCTATTTTACTTTGCCGTTTTAGACTTATTACGTGTTATTTATATTTTCAGGCACTAATCCCAAAATTGAGCTAACTCAGCCAAATAAGAACTTAATTGAAGCAATCCTGAGATAAACCAAAGGAGGGAGCAAAGTGGAGAAAGAAAGGAGCAAAAAGGAATCAAAGTTGTGCAGCTGAAAAGTTCGATCGATCCAACTTAGAGTTCGATCGATCGAACATTTATGATCGATCACAGTACTTCTCGATAGATCCAACCTTGGCCTTTGCTGAAATTCCAAGTTCGATCGATCCAACATCACCTTCGATCGATCGAACCCTATTTTGTCCTATTCAAATGATTGATCTTATCCACAGCTGTACGCCTACCAACCACTTTTGTCCTTTTCCCCATAAATATCTTCGAAATATCTCAGCCTTGTCCTTATCCGGAGGAGTCAGACCACTTCGATCGATCCAAGATTCAGTTCGATCGATCGAACCCATCTTCGATCGATCCAAGTTAAGGTTCGATCGATCGAACTTCCTCCAGCAAGAAAAAGTTAAAGTCCAGCTCATTTATTCCGTCCTTCACCCAATCATTGGAGAATATGCCTTGCACGACCACAGCTCATCATAGGGTGTATTTGACCTACCTATATAAGGAATATGATGCACTTTTTGGAGACGAGTCTAGAGTCTCTTGTCACACATTGAAAATCATCTTGGAGGCTCTCCTTGGAGAGGAGAAAAGAGGGAAGCTAGAGCAACCATTGGAGGAGATCTTCACCAACAAGGAGCAGCCATGGAGTTAGCCCTTGAGGGTTGGATCATCACTACCGTGAGTGGCTAGACATCTTCTTGGTGCTAGAGTTAGCCCCAAGCATGCTTTCTTTACTCTAATCTTGTGTATTATTGAGGGATTAGTGTTGTATGATACATCTTGATATTCATGTATATATAAATCTTGATTATTTCATGGTTTGTATGGTTTAATGCTTCCAATTGACTATTCTATGCTACCCATATGTCTATGTATGCTAAAGTAGGATATTCATGTGCTTATCTCTAGATTTAGTGTTTTTGATGCATGTCTATGTGTATTGATGCTATAGATCTAGAGATTATCAAGATGATATGCTTAATGAATGCTATTTTGGTTCATTTGATGGTTTATGCCTATTCTTGATGGCTTGTGCCTCTACCCTAGTCTAGATAGCTTTATTTTCATGCTAGTAGTGTAGATTTAGTGTAGTGGTAGTATAATGTTAGATGGGAGGACAATCTACTCTTAATGTTTGATGTTCCATGCTTGTGAGTCCAAATGGCATATTCCTCTAATATTGTGTTGCATGTGGATTGTGAGCTTAATGAAGGATTAATGACTAGTTATGATATGTTGTATCTTTCACATGTGTTTAGACAATTTATTCCTCTCCCAATAGATAAATTGTGGCCTCTCACATGATGTTTAGATAATGCATGTTTAACTAAGTCATCCTTATGGATTGCTTGGACTATGAGCTTAATGAAAGGTTCAATGACTTGATTTGATATTTTGTTCTCTTCACATGATGTCTAGACAATATATTCCTCTACCAATAGATGTATTGTGGCCTCATACATGTTGATTGAGACAATTTGCACTTGTTGAGTCACCCTTACCAATTGAATGTCTTTTACACACACAACATTGTTGCAACACATTCATTTCCCTCATTAGTCACTTGA
Organism: Cornus florida; assembly: GCF_030987335.1. Classification (NCBI taxonomy): domain Eukaryota; kingdom Viridiplantae; phylum Streptophyta; class Magnoliopsida; order Cornales; family Cornaceae; genus Cornus; species Cornus florida. The sequence continues at coordinate 63,305,535 of NW_026775573.1, forward strand.
TTATGGTTTGGAATAGTATTGTTTGGTGGTGATCTCTACACCCCAAGACCTTTCCTTCTTACTTACTCTTTATCTTAATTCATTTTAATTAATTCTTTTCTAGAAGTAATCAACCAACCCAATTCTCTTTTGCAATCATTTGGTACGCTAGAGTCGAAGTTGGAATTCCAATACGTATAATCCCTTGGGACGATCCCTACTCACTCTTGCTACGTTAGTAGTAGTGTTGGTAGTGGTTTTTATAAATTTAAATTTAACATAAAAGGCTTTTCTTGAACCACACATTCACTACATTCAGTTTGGCGTATTGGAACGGCCGTCGTCAGTTGTGTTTGATCTAATGTGCAGATTACAAGTTGCTACATATGATGAAGCTTCAGGAGGTTCAAGAAAATTTCCGCAGTTTATTTCCCTTAACAATCATTGTAATTTACTTTTCTACTTGGGCAGATTGCTGAATTGTTTTTAGGGTTTTGTCTCGAAATTGCCAAAGGGGGAGATTGTGAGATATATATTTTGTAATGGGCTAGTTTCATTGTCAAAACAAGTCCAATTGAGTTGTAATTTTTCGATTAAAAAATTCAAATATTGAAGATTAGATGCGGATTTGAATAAGTTCAAGTGTTTATGATATACTACACTCCGAGATGATGAGAACAATGCTTTAGGAAGATTGAGAGGTAGTGAGAACATATTGGGAGAGTTTTAAAAGTTTTTAAGGAAGATTTTACATTCTGTCCACTTTGAACTGGTTCCCAAAAGTACTAAACAGGTTCAAGATCAGCAGAATTGGAAAAATTCAAGACTGGCCATTTTGAACCGGTTCCCAAATTCCTGAACCGGTTCAAGAGTAAAAGAAAATGCACGAATTTATTTCTAGCCTTCTTAAACTAGTTCCCACTTTCCTGAACCGGTTCAAGACTCCTGAAAGGTTATGGAAACTTACCTTTCTTGCTCTATTTGATTCCTTTTTGGACTAGACTTCTTTCCAAGTCCTATGCACGAAATTTATCATATTTTCTGAGAGATTAGGACTTTCTAAACTCTATATAAACCTTGTTACATACATTGTTTTATTCATGGCTTTAGGGAAAATCAATTCTATATTTTGAGAAAGCCTTTCAAAGAGAGAAAAATTCAGAAAATTAAATCTGATTATTCTGAATTTATTTATGAGAGCACACACATTTATTCATGAGTGATTTAGTAGTGTTATTCTCTATCTCATCGGAATTTGAGCTATATTGAAAATTCAGAGATTCCATATGAAGAGCAAGATTTAATTCTTCTACATCGAGTTCAGATCTTGAAGAATAGAAGTAAAAGCGATCACACTTTGAAAAGGTTGGAGCATTCGAGGAGTGTTGTCTGATCTACCTGCTACTCTTCTACAAAGATCAAGCATAAGCCTGAGGTTAAGTTGCTGTTGGACGGGGAGTCGCAAAGCCAGAGGATTATCAGCAATTGGTGTTTGGTAGAACAATATGGTGTGAGCTAGAGTTAAAGTTCGGTATACTTTGTTTCAAACATAGTGGAACTGTTTACTTTGGACTGAATAGTCCACGAGGTTTTTCCATGCAAACAGTTGACGTATTTTATCAACTGGGGTTTCTCGCTAAAAATTCTGGTGCAATATCTCTAACTCTAACTTACTTTTCTTTACATATATTTGTGATTGTGGATGTTTAAATTGATCATATAATTTAATCAATCATAAATTGAGCAAGTTGACCTGATAATCAGATCTAGGTCAGTAAAGGAGTTAATCACGATTGAAATCAATTAACAGTTTCCGCACCCCACGTAACTCTATTTTTCACAATAAAGAGTCTGAAAAAGGAAGATCATATCCCCCCTAATTTCTGAATGCAGTTTCATTACGTCCTCGCCCAAAGATCGGGGGATATTAAACAATTAAAATTAAATCAAGCATAGAATATAAATGAATAAATAATAAAATAGATAATAACGCTGAATGAAAACTATATAATAAATAATAATTCTCTGATACCAATACTCCGAATAAATCTAATAATAAATATTTTCCCATAATCAACGCAAACCTCCAAAGTACAACTTGGCAATCTATAAATTAAGTACCCCTAAGTAATAATCCACAACTGAAAATAATAAATGTATAAGTCTAATGAATAAACTAAATGAAGATATCCTACGTCGATGACTCCGGAAGAATGGATGTAATACCCCTAATTTTCGGACCATTTATTTTAGTAAATTTATTTGTTTTATTTGATTTATATGCTTTTAATTGCTAATTGTTATTATTTATGTGGTTAATTATTTATTTTATTTGATGGTTCAATTATAGATATTTTATTTGTTAGTTAGTTGCTTAATTACTTGTGTAGTTAGAGTTATTTAATTTTAAAATGTGTGTGAGGTGTCCTATTGCCATTACTTGTTCCTGTTTATGTTTTTGTATTTAATTAATTATTGCTTTGTTTAATTGGTTATTTGTTTTATTTTATTTTAGTTTTAAATTAGTTGGGCTAAATACATGGACTATGAGTGTGGGCTTGGAAGGAGAAAGCCTTGATGATTTAAAGGCCTAGTTGGGTGGAAGACTATTGGCCCATGTATATGTGTGTGTGTGTGTGTGTGTGTGTATATTTATTTTGTTTATATTATATGTTATATTAATTCTTTGTTAGCCCAATTATAATAGGACTAGGGATATTTTGTATTATATATATATATGTATTTGTTGTATTAGAGGGTTTTTGTTTTTACATGAATTTTAAAGAGAGGCAGAGAAATATATATATATATATATATATATATATATATAGAGAGAGAGAGAGAGAGAGAGAGAGAGAAGAGGAAGAAGAAGGTTACCGGAGAAGGAAAACGAAGGTGACAAAGGGTTGTCGGAGTTGGAAAAGAAAACCGGAGCGATTGTAGAGAACTTGAAGTTTGATTTTCAATCCGAAAATGACAAGCTAAGTTCTATGTTATACTCTTATCCTTAGTACCTTTAATCTATGCATCATTAGCTTGACTTTAGGGATTTTAAACAGAGGAATTAAATATGTTATTATGCTGAAATCGGATTGTAATTAACTTGTATATGTGTATATATATATATATGTATATACAAAGTTGGATCCTTTAAATTAATGTATAAAAACTTGGTTTTGAATGCTCTAATCATGTATAATTATTTTATATTAATTATAAAAATCAATTGGGACATAGATGCATGATTTAGGACCCGTAATGATGGATTTTCATACTCAAAACAGACCTGCCAAATTGGTTTCGCGAACTAGTGCTTGGGCACATGAAGGGGTTTGTGCTCGGGCATTGGGCTGTTTGGTGAACCAGTACTCAAGGACTGGGGGTTTTTCTCGAGCACATTGATGTTGTGCTCGAGCTCTGGGACCTTGTTTTCCCCAAAATTGCTCTGAATGGCCCCAAATTGATTTTATTTAATCCTAAACATGTCCTAAAGTTTCGTGAATAGTGCTATAAGATTTAAATGCATAACATTGTATTGTACTCTTATGTTTCATGATATGATGGAAACTATTTAATTAATATTAAGTTACAAAATAATATTTTATGATGTTTAATTTGTGTAATTAAATGGACTAGTTGGATTTATGATTTTAATTGTAGTTGTTGATATACTTATGATTTGTAAGCATGATTTATTGCTGTAAATATTTGGTGTACCATTATTAGATATGGTTTGATGGATTTAATGTATGATTGTGATGGAATCATTAAGATAGTTTATAAGTTAGTCTCTTTGATACTTTATGCCATTCTTAGATATGGCTTTGATGATTTGATGAGTAGTTTGGCTAAGTCAAGAAACACTATATTATGCCATTGTTAGATATGGTTTATTGATGAGGTTATTATATACTTATATGTGAGCCCTGATACGAGTTTGGGGTCTCAGAATCAGTAGTTAAGACTGAGGTATATATTGCTGGAAGATGAGTAGCATGATATAGAAGATGTGTGGGCCCTGCTAAAAGGGGACTTTTGACCACCTTGTGTGCAATTTTTCCCACTATCCGGTTGAGCTTGCCTTGTATTTCAGTTAGCATCTTAGTGCGCGTAGAAACCGGTTCTTTTTTCCATTTTTATGGATTTTCTTTTTTTGCTATTTTTCCGAGTTCGGGCTTTATCGAACCGGGTTGAGTCAAATGCTAGGGAATAGTTCCCTACACTTCCTTCATTTAAGATTTGTATTGTACTTGATTTTATTCTGCCTTTTATTAATTAGGGTTATTTGTGCGATTTCTTTTGGTTGACACTTTCATTTTTGGGGGCCTTTGTATGAATATCTTTTGAAGATATTTTCATTTGGGGCAAAAGTGCGATTATCTTTTTAGATATTTTCTAGGAGGGACTTTTGTGCAATTAGGAAAAAGTTATGCAAGGTGTCACTTGTTGATTGGGCTATGTGTTGGCATTTGATTGGAGACATGTGGGGGTGTAGGATGGTGACAAGTGTAAGGCTTGGATTAAAGTGTGTGTGTGAGAGATGATGTTGGTGTTGTGTAAGTGATATGTATCACCTTTGTCTTTTATCATTTGCAAGACAATTTTCCTCTAAACTTCATCTTATTCCTCTCTCAAACCCTCCACCATTATTGGCTAAGCTTAGAGCTTGATTTACCTCACCTTCCACTCACCTTCTTGACTTGTCATAAAAAGGAGTATTGTTGGGGACACTAAGGGCTACATAACCTTTGTCCCTATTTTCATTTTCGGATACCTTTGAGTGTGGGGTGGCTAGTGTGTGTCGTGGGCAACAACCTAAAACATACTAAAGAGTGGCCAAGTTTGAATTTGTAAAGTGCCACTACTACCTCTAACTACTAATATAGCTAGGGTGAGTAGCGATCGTCCCAAGGGAAATGAAGCAATATTGATATGGAAGCAACATTAGACTAGTAGGTCGAGGGATCAAAGATGTTTTGATTGGTTAATTAAACTACAATGTTAATAAAATTCAATACAAAGCAAGTAAAGTAAATAAAGGGTAGAGAATAAGAGAGAGGGATCTTGGAACTTAGAGGTCACCACTAAATATTACCTTTCTAGACACTCAACGTGTAATGAATGAGGGAAAATATATGTTGTAATACTAATATGTGTGATTGATTGAATCAACAAGCATGGATAACTAATTAAGTATACATTTTCTAGACAATCTAGTGAATATCACAATATATCAAACTAAGCCATTATTCCTTCCTTTAAGCTCACAATCAAAACACATTAACAAGTTAGAGAATTATACTACTTGCATTCATAAGCATAGAACATCAAATAACAAGCATGGAAACACATTAACAAGTTAGAGAATTATACTACTTGCATTCATAAGCATGGAACATCAAATAACAAGCATGGATTGTCCTCCCATCTAAGAAAGTAAGGCAACTACACTACAATTAAACTAGGGACATGAAAATTAAACTAATTAAATTAAGGTAGAGGCATAATCCATCAAGAAATGAGTATGAACTATCAAACAAACCACAAGAGTATTCCATTAAAGCACCATGCCTTGACAATCTCTAGATTCATAGTATCAACACACATAGACATGCATCAATAACACAAAACCTAGAGATAAACATATGAACATCTATTCTAGCATACATAAACATATGAGTAAAATAAAATGATCAATTAGAAGTATTAAATAACACAAATCATTGTAGAAACAAGATTCATATATAAATCAAATGTCAAGACAAGAATTACAACACAATCCCCTCAAAATACAAAACATCAAGATCTAAAAGGCATGCTTAGGGCTAACTATAACCCCAATAAGATGTTTAGCCACTCATTGATGTAGTCATCCAACCCTCAAGGGCCATCTCCATGGTAGGAATGATCTTTTTCTTGAAGGAAACCCTAGATGAATGGAAGAACTCCTAAATGGTGTGTATCTCTCTAATCTCTAGACTCCTCTAACCTCTCTCTCCAAGATTGTGTATATCTCATGTAAAAATGGCTCAAAATCCTTATATAGGTAGCTTAAGTGTCACACTCAATGGTCAGACCTCGTGTACTAAGGCCCTTTCAATGATTGCACTATGAGCCATCTTTTAATGAGCTGGACTCTGGTTTTTTTTTCGAACTTGAGGGGGTTCGATCAATCAAACCATGGCGGCACCTTTTGGAATACTGACAGATCTGAGATATTTTCGGGATATTTTGGGAAAAAGACAAAAGTGGTAGGTGGGGATAAGATCAAAGAAGATCGATCAATCGAAAGGATGTTGGATCGATCGAAGATGGAAATTCTTGGGGATAAGGACAAGAGGCTCGATCCATCTTGATAAGGCTGGATCGATCACTATGAGATCGATCGAAGATTTGTCTAATCGATCAAAACTTGTTATTTTCCGCCACTTTGCTCATTTCTTCCATTTAGCTTGAGATTACTTCTTTTATGCTCTAATTTGGCTGAATTGACTTATTTTGGGGATAAGTGCCTGAAAAAGGAAATAATATGAAATTAGACTAAAACGGGAAAATAAGATATGATAAGGTCCTAGAATACTCAAGCTTAAGGTGTTTAAATATGCACTTTTCAGCACTCATCACACCTCCAAACTTAAATATTGCTGGTCCCTAGTAATGAACTATGAAGTAAAGAAATGAAATGAACAACTATATAATTATGAACTAGAAAGCAATAAATGGATAACGCTACTTTCGTAAGGAACACGATTGCATTTAGCACATGCAACAAGCCTTTTAAACCCCTAGGTTACCCCTAGTTGACGAGTGAAGTCTCATGAGGGTTTCCAGGAATGATACCCACAAACATTAAGCTCTTTCTCACTAAAGAGGCACCAATATTCCAAACACTCATTGGGAGAAAACTACCTCAAGTATGCAATTTTTCAACCATTTCCAAGCAATCTCCCAAAATTTCAATATCAAGCAAGCAAGTATGGTCCTCCACACATCAAGACAATGATTGTGCAAATCAAAACAACTCTAGAATTCTTTTTGAGTGGACCGACATCAAGTATGTTGCTATCTAAGCCAACTAGAGAAATGATCACATCCTTACCCTCAAACTAGCACACAAATCTAGTACCGATCATCAAGTATGTTGATATATTCAAGACCACAAACTCAAATCCCAATTCTTCAATTAACCACAAGATGATCTTCAACACAAACTTAACCAAATCCTCTAAAAACTTTCAAACCCAAACTCCAAAATATATATATATATTTTCTCAAATCAATCTTCAATCTTCAATTCTTGATGTTGATACAATGGTCTCAATGATGTATTTGCAATATTATGATGAGTAATATGCAAGATTGAAACTATATATGAAGGTATATATATATGTATGCAATATATGTTTAGAGATAGAGAGAGAGAGATCAAAGTGGGTTTGTGTAATAATGCCCAATAGTGTGCACGATGAAGCCTTTATGTGCCAAAAATTGCTGCTAGGAACCGATAGCCAAAGTGGGAACCGGTTCCCATAAGGCAGTGTGGTCTCGTAATACAGTGACCATTTATGAACCAGTATTAAATTCTTGGTATCGGTAGCCAACTGCCAGAATGGTTGGCTCATGCATTGTGCACTCTTGAACCAGTAGGTGATCCTTGAACCGGTAGGAACATTGCAGAATGCAATTTTAAGACTTGAAAATTTTTCAGAAAAATAATTTTCTTTCAGACTTTTTGAATCACTCAATGATCAATGCTAGAAAAAAATAAAATCTATAAACTAAGATCAAAAATCTATTTGAAATTTTCATAGTTTTTAAAATTTTTTTCTTTTTTTTTTTTATAAACAAAAATAAGAACATATCATTGAGCAGTTAATCCAAGTTTTTCAAGTCCACATGATCAAATTTTTAGAAAATTTCAAAGATATCTATGAATGCAAAAACTCGACTCCACAGAATATTCAATTAATTTCAGTTCTCAGGAAATAATCACAACAGGTAATTTAACTTGCAAATTTTAACGAAACATTTAGAAATCAATCTAGCAAGTTCATGTGTGTGTGTTAAATCCATCTCATCAATTTTCAACAAATCATTGTCCAAACCATAGTGATCGAAAAACATCAAGATAAGCTTGTCTATAAGCAATTTTTCTAAGCAAAGTGGCTTTCACTCAAAAGAGCAGACAGCAATTCCCCAATTCAACTTGTCTCCACCTTTCTTTTTACTCATTTAGCTCTTCTTCAAAATCTAATGGGAGCTTTCGATCACATCTCAATAGGTAACCTTTTCCTAAACAAAGAATTCAGCAATTTTCAAAATTTTCTTTTCTTTTCAAGCTGAATATTTCAATTTTTTTTTTTTTAATACCTTTTTTTTTTTTTTTTTTTTCCAGACAGTAACCTTTATACCTTTTGTGATCAATATACCCTAGTCAACAATTCAAATATTTTCAATCAAATTTATCAAATATGAATTAGTGCACAAAAGACTATGAACTTAAGAGATTTAAATCGAAAAATCCCTAAATCAATGCAAATCAACTTTCATTGTATATATTACAAATCAAGAATCTATTTTTATCAAAAAATCATGTGTCACAATTTGCATTCAAAGATAGATCATAAATTCAATGAATGAATTTTCATATATATATCATGAAGAATATGATCAGAAACTCAAAGCCCTAACCAAACCCTAACAAGTGATCCAATGGCAACAAAATTTTCATTTAAGCACAAACTATGATCACTGACAATCTTAGGACTCAGTTTGAAGGTAAAGTCCTTTTGGAAACTAGTTCCATGGAATCAACAGACACATAATTGATCAAATCAGACTTTTTGATCCACACAGTTTTCACTCTTACTTCTTTAAAGTTTATTTCATAAGTTACCTCTTTCTTAGGCAAATTTTTAGCTCTAGAAATCTTAGGTGTCACAAAATTCTTTTTCTTCTTAGAATTCACCTTCTTCTTAGCATAAACATCATGAGAATGAATTTTAGAAAAATATTTCTTTTTCCTTTGAAAACATGAGTGAAACTTATGTCCATTCTTACCACAAAAAGTGTAATGCAATAGTTTAGGCACATAAACATGGTTCAGGCATACAAACATTAGCAGGTTTAACAAATATTGTTTTACCTTAATTATTAGATGAGCCTTTTTCATATCCCAACCCAGTTTTATTATTCACATCCTTACCTATGTTGATTATCTTCTTCAAACTGTCTTAACTCATAGTGAATCCTTTCAGTTTATATTGTGCAACTTTCAAATCAATTTGAAGATCCTTAATTTTCGTTCCAAGGTATTCTTTCATATAGTTAGAAGTACTTACCTTCTCTTCAAGAATGACGATCTGATCATTAAGCTCATTGATGACAGAGTTGCTTTCAAAAGCTTTTCTTTTCATTCATCAATCTGTTTTCTTAGATCTTCATTCTCCTTTTTTTCTTAGATAAGCTCTTTTGCTAACTTCTTGATAGCTTGTTTGACTTTAATGGTTTTTTCGATCATCTTCTTCAATCTTTCATCGTCCTTTTCCTCCTTTTGCACCCATTCATCATGAACTTCATTGTCTTTATTATCTGAAATATCAGAGTCAGATAAAGTAATGATATAAGTACCTTTTTCAAGAAAAGCGACATAAGATAAATCATTGCAATCATCATGAGGAGAATCATTATCACTAGAAGCAGAATTTTCAGAAATAGAAACTTTCTTTATTTTTCCTTTATTCATATCTTTTTGATCTTTCCTAGGATTAGGACAAACATTGGACGCGTAACTGCCACCACAATTCTAGCAAGTGAATTCAGTTTCTTTTGATTCTTCTACTTTCTTTTCATTAAACCTAAATTTCGATGACTTGTCAATTTTTTTAGGATTGGCCATATTGCCATTCCTTTTCTCCTATTGTCTTTGCAATATCTAATTAAATTACCTTAACAGAAAAATAAAATCATCATCAGAGTTGTCATCAACAGAATTCTCAACCTGTGTTGATTTTAAAGCAAGATTCTTCTCCTTCTGATTTAAATCAAAATTCTGCATCTCAAAATTTTTCAATGAACCTACAACTTCATCAACTTTAGATTTAGACAAATCTCAATATTCAGTGATAGTTTTTACCATAATTTGAAATCTTTTAGGTAAAGACCTTAAGATTTTCTCTCAGATTTTCTTCTCACTAACCCTTTTGCCTAAGTGACGCAATTCATAGATTATTTCAAGAAGACTAGAATAAAAATCAGAAAAGGATTCATCTTCTTTCATCACGATGTTCCTAAAGTTATGAGAAAGTATCTGCATAATGGATACCTTCACTTTTGAACTTCCTTCATAAGTAACCTGTAAAATATCCCAAACATCTTTAGCAGTTTTACAATCAGAAATTCTAGCACATTCAGATGGAATAACAAAATTAATAATTGCATATAAAGCTTTTCCATTAGCATCATTAAGCTTAGTTTCAACAGCAGTAAAAGCAAATGCATCTTTTAAAACTTTAACTTCTTCACCATTCACAGTTTTATCTTCTGTAGGTAGTGTATAGCCAATTTAGCAATAGCCCAAGTTTTACCTCCTGAATTTTGCAAATAAGCTCTCATCTTTGATTTCTAAAAATTGTAATTATTTCCTTCAAATAAAGAACCACGTTGATTAGAACCTCCATCTTTCAACGCATAAGACATGATGAAAAATAAAATTTTGAAATCAATCAAAACTTTCCACAAGGATCAACTCAATGTGTAGAGATTGGTTTTGATACTAATTTGTGAGTTGTACGCAGCGGAATATTTAGAATGTTTTCTATTTTTAGAAACAGATCTATGTCTTTCTAACTTTCCTTATTTTAAAAATTAATAAATTAATATCATGCAAGATAAAATAAAGCAAAATAAAGAGTTAGAGATGACACCAAGATTTTTAGCAAGGAAACCCCAGTTGATAAAATACGTCAACTGTTTGCGGGAAAAACTTCTTGGACTATGCAGTCCAAAGTAAACCAATCCACTATATTTGAAACAAAGTACACTAATTTTTTACTCTGGCTCACACCCTATCATTCTACCAAACACCAATTACTGACAATATTCTGGCTCTGCGACGTCCCGTCCAACAACAACTTGACCTCAGGCTTATACTTAATCTTTGTAGAAGAGTAGCAGGTAGATCAAACAACACTCCACGAATGCTTTGACCCTTTCAAAGTGTTTTTACTTCTGTTCTTCAATATCTGAATTCGATGTAGCAGTAGATCTGTTTTTCTCTGATCGGTGTAGATGCAACTATATGATCACGATCAGGATTTAACCAATAACACTCTTAAACTCACTATATGTTTATGTGTGTGTTCTAGAAATACTAACAGATAAATCTCTTGGATTTTCTACAAAAATAATCTTCTTAAAGCTTTTATGAATAACGAAGTTATAGTGCTAAAGCCATGAATAAACCTGAATGTGTATCAGGGTTTATATAGAATTTTCAAAGACCTAATCATTCTGAAAATAAAGAAAATTTTGTGCATAGGACTTTTGGTAACATTCTAAACCAAATAGGAAGTTTAAAACTGATCAGGACAAAGTTTCCTAAAACTAAAACAGTAGTGGTACCGGTAGCAAGATATGGAACCGGTTCCCATTGGACATAATAGAATTCTTCAAATCTTAGCTTCTTGAACCGGTTCCTAACTGTGGTACTAGTTCCCACTTGATAGAATCCAAATAGAACTTGGAAATTATGTATTTTGGTAACTTGGAAAATATACCTTGTAGGTATTGTGTCCTAAGTAGGAAACGACTTCCTAAAAGTTGTTCTTTCCTTTTTTGATGATCTCAGCATTCTTCTAATGAACAACTTTCCAAATTTCGCAGTCGATCGATCCTTATATGGTAACTGAAATTGCAACTCAACTAGGATTTGTTTTGACATCGAATATTGCCAATTACAATTTTATATCTCACAAATTGGCTTACTCAGCCTCTATTGCAAATGATAACTTAGTTATAATAGTGCCAATGAACATAATGGGGGAGCCAAGTATCCAATCCAACAATCGGGGTAATTGCTCATAATTCTAAGGGAACCCAACTGAATAAACCCCATTATGGTTTATCTCAATCGGGGACCCTTTCTGAAGATAAAAAGGGAAGTTAGAAAGATCTGGATGAATAAAGCATAGTACAAAGTGATTGATAAGGAAATTTACAGAAGGTCCTTTTCTAGCCTTTACTTGAAATGTGTAAATCCAATAGAATCAAAGAAGATCCTTTTCGATATCCATGAAGGGGTCTATAGAAATCACTCATGAGGTAGATCGTTGGCCCAGAAAGCCAACACTAAAAGATATTTCTAGCCCTACATGGTAAGATATGTAGAAGAACACATAAGAAGATGTTATAGTGTCAACGACATGGGCACGAGTTACACCAACCTCCAGAAGAGTTGAATGCCATTGCCAGTCCTTGGCCCTTCGCCCAATGGGGGATGGACATGGTAGGGCCATTATCCACAACTACATCTAGAATAAATTACGTCCTTTTAATAATAGATTATTTCACAAAGTGGGTGGAAGCAAAGCCCTACCCATGAATAACACATGCACAAGTGAAGAATTTCTTTTGCAGCACCATTATATACAAGTTCGGACTCCCAAAAGCCTTTATCATAGACAATGGAAAGAATCTCGACCACAATCACACAAAAATTACTTTCAAGATCATGGTATCGGTTAGAAGTTAGCCTCCAAAAAATATCCTCAGGGCAATGGCAAGCTGAGATTACTAACAAAACTATCTTCAATTGCATCAAGAAAAAGTTGGAGGATAAAGAAGGGTAAGTGGCTTGCTGAGCTCCCAAATGTATTATGGGCTTATCGAATGACACTAAGGAAGCCAACGGGAGAAAGCCCTTTCGTGATGACATATGGAACAGAAGTTGTAATCCCAACAGAGTAAACCATCACAACTGTCAAAAACAAAGGTCCTCGTTTATTAAGGAGAAAACGATTGACAATTGAACAGAACTTAGATCTTTTAGAAAAATAAAAATAAAAATAAAAATATGGATGCTGCCCAGGTCAGACTCGCTTCATACCACCAAAAGTTGATGAGAAACTCCAACAAAAGACTAAAACACGAATCATTCAACCTGGGAAATTGGGTCCTAAGGAAAGTCACACAGAACACCAATAAAGAATGGAATTCTGGCAAATTAGGGGCAAATTGGGAAGGGGCCTACAAATTGACCGAAGTGATCGAACGAGGTGCATCCAGGCTTGGAAGAGTAAAGGATGGCAAAATAGTCCAGAAGCCTTGGAATCCAACCCCCCTCAACAAATATTACATGTAAATCTGTTGAATGTTCAAATGAAGTGTTATGGATAAAATTGACTCCTTTCCAGCGGGATTTTACAATACCTTGTAAAGAAACATATAAACAAACACTTTCTCAAGTCCAAGTAGCAAGTGGCACTGAGAGCCAATTGTCAAGACTTAGACAAATTTACAAGTCCATGTGGCAAGTGGAGAGTTACAAGTTCAAGTGGCAAGTGGCACTAAGCACGTCGCCAAAACATAGCCAAAAATGGATTTTTATAATGTTGTACATGTTGTTCGCCGACAACCTCTGAGGGTTTTCCTATAGTGCCAAGCGGAAAGATAGAAACCCAGTTTTTTACAAAAAAAATATATATAAATAAATAAATAAATAAAAAACACAACCCCAAGGCTGAGCATTTGGGAAGGTAATATAGAGCGTTGCACAAGGAAGGAATGCTTCTTATCCCAAGCCAACAAGCAGGCTTACGAAAGGACAGTCTACCTGTTTGGTTATCAACATAAAATTTAAACATCTCCTCCCCATTTCCATGGGGCCTCTATAAATATGAAGTGTTCTAGAGTGGTAAAGGGCCTGACCAACACAACAAACACTATCATAGATCTTTCTAACCCAGTGTAGCTCTTAGTTAGCTTAGTGTCACGGGCCTAGAGATTTGGCGCAGCGGCACGGCCCGTGCGGCACCAAGGCGTTGCTTCAGCTCGCGCAAGCGCCCTGGTCAGCCACCACGACCTGCCCTCCCAAGGATGCATGCTGACTGGTTTCGGCCTGCCATGGCCTCGTCAGGGGAACGGCTCCAGCTCCCGACCAGTTTGTGCAGGGATGGCCAACTCCCTTCTTCATAGTCAAGTCCACGACCAGCGACAAGCACCTCGAACTGAACCGAGTCGACCTGCCTGAACTCTGAAGAGGTACCATCCTGTGCTCCTGCACGCCCCTTCCCTGGAACCATTCCCAGTCAAACTCTGCTCTTTGCCAACCAGCATGCGTGTCTTCCATCCTCCAAGCGTCTTAGGAATCACTTCGTGACATTCTCCCCCACCCAAATCCTGCGACGTCCTCGTCGCAGTGCGGCGCTTCACTACTGCGTCCACTCCCTTCCAAAGTCTGCCTCCATGCGGTATGCTCGCCTTCCCACCATCACTTCCTTGTGCAGCTCCCTGCACTGCACTCGCCCAATGATAGGCCTCGGACCAAGGGGACGTCCACTCCTCAAGGACGTGACTCTTCTCCGTCATGCCGCCTCCGCGACATCCCGAGCAAGCAATGGCCTTCTGCCGACTTGATGCTCGCCCTTCACCATGGTTTGCATCACCCAAGGACTAAGCACGAACTTTGGTGCGCGCGGCCCTCCGGCCCTTCAATGCGCAACTTCAACGGACGCCTCTTCCTGGGGAGATGAAGGCTCTCCTCCCCAACTGTATTGATTCCTCCACATCGACGCAACTTCAATGCACCGTCTTCATTCTCTGACCCCTCCCGGACCAACAAGGGGGCACCCCACCGTGCTTTACCCCAAGTCCTGCTCTGATACCATTTGTCACGGGCCTAGAGATTTGGCGCAGCGGCACGGCCCGTGCGGCACCAAGGCGTTGCTTCAGCTCGCGCAAGCGCCCTGGTCAGCCACCACGACCTGCCCTCCCAAGGATACATGCTGACTGGTTTCGGCCTGCCATGGCCTCGTCAGGGGAACGGCTTCAGCTCCCGACCAGTTTGTGCAGGGATGGCCAACTCCCTTCTTCATAGTCAAGTCCACGACTAGCGACAAGCACCTCGAACTGAACCGAGTCGACCTGCCTGAACTCTGAAGAGGTACCATCCTGTGCTCCTGCACGCCCCTTCCCTGGAACCATTCCCAGTCAAACTCTGCTCTTTGCCAACCAGCATGCGTGTCTTCCATCCTCCAAGCGTCTTAGGAATCACTTCGTGACATTCTCCCCCACCCAAATCCTGCGACGTCCTCGTCGCAGTGCGGCGCTTCACTACTGCGTCCACTCCCTTCCAAAGTCTGCCTCCATGCGGTATGCTCGCCTTCCCACCATCGCTTCCTTGTGCAGCTCCCTGCACTGCACTCGCCCAATGATAGGCCTCGGACCAAGGGGACGTCCACTCCTCAAGGACGTGACTCTTCTCCGTCATGCCGCCTCCGCGACATCCCGAGCAAGCAATGGCCTTCTGCCGACTTGATGCTCGCCCTTCACCATGGTTTGCATCACCCAAGGACTAAGCACGAACTTTGGTGCGCGCGGCCCTCCGGCCCTTCAATGCGCAACTTCAACGGACGCCTCTTCCTGGGGAGATGGAGGCTCTCCCCCCCAACTGCATTGATTCCTCCACATCGACGCAACTTCAATGCACCGTCTTCATTCTCTGACCCCTCCCGGACCAACAAGGGGGCACCCCACCGTGCTTTACCCCAAGTCCTGCTCTAATACCATTTGTCACGGGCCTAGAGATTTGGCGCAGCGGCACGGCCCGTGCGGCACCAAGGCGTTGCTTCAGCTCGCGCAAGCGCCCTGGTCAGCCACCACGACCTGCCCTCCCAAGGATGCATGCTGACTGGTTTCGGCCTGCCATGGCCTCGTCAGGGGAACGGCTCCAGCTCCCGACCAGTTTGTGCAGGGATGGCCAACTCCCTTCTTCATAGTCAAGTCCACGACCAGCGACAAGCACCTCGAACTGAACCGAGTCGACCTGCCTGAACTCTGAAGAGGTACCATCCTGTGCTCCTGCACACCCCTTCCCTGGAACCATTCCCAGTCAAACTCTGCTCTTTGCCAACCAGCATACGTGTCTTCCATCCTCCAAGCGTCTTAGGAATCACTTCGTGACATTAGGGTGTACCATAGCTAATCTTAATCCATAGTTATTAGCATGTTACCAACCTCTCTGATTCTTCTTCATTGAAGTCTCAAGGTTCTATCCTTTGCAATCATTCGCCAATTCCTTGTGTTTGGCTGCTTTGTATTTTGTCACCAATACTACCTGAAGCTTAATTCATTGAGTCTCAATTGCATTCGCAGATGCGCCTAACTGGCTTTGAAGTCCTCGAATCTAAAAAATATTGTTCCCTAATCATCAACTTGCCTCACTTTGGCCGTTTGGTATATAATTTGGTATCACACTAGAACCTCTAGTGAATCCTGGTACGCCCGCAACCCATCAAGGCCTGGACCAGGACATTGCTCTTGGCTAGGCCCTTTACCACAAAAAAGCTTAGCTCTATTACCAATTAAAATATTTCTTGATTTCTTCTCCTAGTCCCAATTTCTGTCCTTTCAGCAAAAGAGAGGTGACCAAAAGAACAAAGAGTCGAAGACAACACATATACACAAACACAGAAGAAAGAACTTTGTTCTTGGAAATGACCAAAAGTTTGTCTTTACAGGTGAGACAAAGATGCTCCTTAAGGATGGGCTCAGATAAGTAGAATGCCTGTATCATTAACAGTAAACTACGACTTTAAAAAATAAATATAAATATAAAATATAAAATGTAATGGAATAACCTCCCTCTTGAAATAATACAAAAAGAGCTCTCTAAGAGTAGGAAAAGTGGACTTGTGCTCTTTTTGGCCTTTTGAGCTTTCATGAATTCAAAAACTCAAATTGACTTTGCCTGTATGTGTTTGGATAACTCGATCATAGTTTTGCATTATGCTACATGCAACTCATAAACACTTTTGACTGCAATGAAGGTCTCTGAATTTACCACATGCAACTCATAAAGAGTCTCTAAATTTTGATACGATGGCTTCTGACATTTTGTTTGAATCAAACCTAACAAACAACAAACAACAAACATCCAAGTCAAGACATTCGAAAGTTGATAAACATAACCCGCCATAAAAATTGTATTTCAGCAACGAAAAAAGCCGAACCCATATAAACTCCTGTAATAATTGAGTTCACATAAGCCTCCAAGTATTGATCAAAAGATATTCTGTTCAACTCCATGGGGTGCTAAGCTTCCACAGTGGACTTAGTTGAACCCAAACCAAAAACTTGTAAATTTCTTTCATTCAGTTGGAACCCTTGGAGAAGACTCCTCTTAACATTGTCAAAAGAGCTGCAATACACGAGCTTTTCCCCCTCTTTTTAACATTTCAGTGACATTTTAGATTTTTCTTCAAATTAATTCATCACAAATGTTTTAATTTATTAGCATGGCATAACCCCTTCACAATTTTACAGTCGCCCAAGTAATAACAAATACAAGCTTTGATGACAAAGCCACCATAACAGAAAACCAAATGTGCTTGTTTATAAAACAGATTGAGAAGCAAGTTCGGTATCGACACAGAAATGAATATTTAGCTAGGTTTCCTGGCAGAGATCATCACAAATCTCCTATTTCTCACACATGTGAAACCCACAAGCCCACAGGCTCTGCAGAGTTCTTCGAGTTCACCATCAGCTAAGAAGATGTGGTTGCCTGCAATTTGCCCTATATTCTACAATGAGAGACAAATCACCAGTCATCAGTCAAAGATTAAAGCCAACACAAGTCTGGATCTGTAAGAGCAAAGATCGCTACAAAAAACTAAACAAAATTGTGTAAATTTCTACTGAGAATAGTAGTAAGAATTTGCTCATTCTCGTACAGGGCAAAAATGGAATAGACGGGTACAACACCAGGAGCATATGATGGGTCTTGATAGTAGATTCAAGCCCCCGTGACAAAAATGTTTGACAAATTAAAATCTGAAAATCAATCTCTTCTTTCTTTCTTTCTTTTTCTTGTCAATTTTTTTTTTTTTTTTTACTACTCCACCTCCTAGTTTTCCAACTCCATCCATCTTAAATGGAATAAACAAATTCCAAGTTAAAAAACCTACCCCGCGCAGAGGCCTCAATAAGGGGAGCAGTCCAAAAGGACCATCCAGTATGAAGGTAGTAGCAACAAACACTCCTCCAGGTCGAAGAACTCGACTAATTTCAGCTACCTGCAAAATCTTATCTATTTAATGAAAGAGCAAATATGCTAAACAAAGATAATCCAATTAGATTAGAGTTATAAACACTTCAATAATGTAAAACATGACAAGACAACAGCAGAAAGTTCATCGAAATTTGCAAAATTTCTAATTATTTTTTTTTTTGATAAGTAACAAAATTTCTAATTTAGACTCATATAGTGGAAAATTAATAAAGAAAGCAATATTGATGGAGATCATATATGGACCCACCTGCCACATAGGCGAAGGAGAAAGAGGAAATTTAAAAAATAAAATAAAATCAGGCCTAAATTCTTCTACTTTTCCTCTATTCTTCTTTTGTCTCTAATCTTTTCTCTTCTCTTCCATCCTACATTGATTTGGTATCGAAGCCTTTTTTTCTTAGTTGGTACTCACACACACGCCTCCATGGAGATTTGAACCCCTGACCTCCCTTTGGGAAGTTGGGGCCTGGTACCGCTAGGCACTGGTTTGTTGGTGGTATCAGAGCCCTTTGCATTCATATCACATAACAATAGGTTCTTAAAAAACTTAGATGCTAGTCACGTCACTAAATCCCTTATGGATCAAAAGATGCAAGTTGAAAATCATAGCATGTGTAAAAATACGATAAATGCATATTATTCTAATTTTGGCGAGTGCATAATTTGAGAGTTGAATTTACCTTT
The DNA here is from genome assembly GCF_030987335.1 of Cornus florida. Lineage (NCBI taxonomy): Eukaryota > Viridiplantae > Streptophyta > Magnoliopsida > Cornales > Cornaceae > Cornus > Cornus florida. Next base: position 63,324,487 of record NW_026775573.1, read on the forward strand.
GTGCCTTTGCTTGAAGTTTTGAATCCCCAATTTTCCCTCAGACAAAGGTAATTCAACTAACTACCTAACTTTTGAATCCATGATCAAAAGCTAATATAAAGCATATTTTTATATGAAATTAGCCAACATTAGTCATATTAACCCAACACCATTTATCAGACTGTATTTCCTTCATTTTTCACTAAAAACATGTGCAATAATTTTCGTACAGTTTAGTACTAAAGGAGCAATGAAACTATGGTGCGGACGTCAATCAATATGGAAGATTTAATTCTAACAGACATTTTACAAATAAGTCAACCTAACCTGCATTTCATGCTAAAGCCCCAAAATTTGTTCAAAAATATATACAAAGAATCTAAATGTGAATGACGAAATGAAGCAACATAACCTACATTTTTCATTCTTAATGTTGGCTGCTAGTGGTCTTGTTAGGTTTTGGGTTTACTGGAAATGGGCTTTTTCCATTCCAGTTTTGTAATTTAGGGACTATGCCTCGTTCTGTTATACTTCATTTCTCGTTTTTATAAAATCATCCCATACAGGGGGAAAAAAAGAAAAAAGAAAAAAAAGAAAAGATATACAGCAAGTTTATACGAATTAGATGTTGTAAGGATTTAAATATTAAAGCTACACCCTCTCTAACAACTTAAGCTTTTAGAGTAGATAGTTGTTAACATGGTGTCACAGCAGGCAAGGTCATGTGTTCAAGCCTCATTGTCACCCAGATAATTAAAATTGAAACACATGTTGGACCAAAAGAAGGCCACACGTGAGGGGGCGTGTTGAAGGATTTAAATATTAAAGTTACACTCCCTCTAACAGCTTAAACTTTTAGAGTAGACGGTTGTTAACATTAGCATACCCACAACCAACAACAACAACCAAGCCTTTTGCCAATTACTTGAGGTCAGCTACATGAATACTATATATCCATTCCACTCTATTTAAGGCCATAGCCTCAGTCAATCAACATATCATATCTTATTTACTAATTCTACCCACATTAACTTTGGTCTTCCTCTTCCCCTAGTATTACCCTCAATGTGGCCTATGTCAGTTTTCCTAACCGGCACACATAAAATCTTCTTCGCACATGTCAAATCCATCTTAACTGATACAAGGGATAAAGCATAAAATGAACGGATACAAGGGATAAAGCATAAAATGAACGCAACGTTCGAGATATTGATCACATGCCACTTCAGTGCATGAGGCTCAGGCATGTCAGTCCTAGATGATTCGAACCTATAAGGCTGCACAATATAATGTTCTTCCCGAACCTCAAATTTTTTATGCAAGCCTCACACACTTTTGAATGTCATAGTATATGAAATGTCCAAGGCCAATATCATGAGAACAGTATTTCAGATAAAAATTAACTTCAAAATGCTTACAGCTGCTGATGGTGAAGGCCAACAGTGCAAAGCAGCACCGGCATGGACAGCATCTACGGAACTTGAAGCGAATGGTAGTCTAGAGATGTCTGCTCTAACCAAGCATAAGTTCCTAAAAAGGAAACAAATTTAATCAGCAATAAAATCTGAAACCATAGTCTGAAAGGTTCTTATTTTAGATTCATGAAAAGGGTATAATTAATAGCACTTATGTCTTATTTACAGACTAAATTCAAAATTAGAAAACAGATTCTCTACTCTCTTGGAAAGTTCTCCTCTTGCTCTATAAATTCATAGCACTGCTTCAGCATGGTCTCTGAGAAGTCCAAAGCAATGACGAGAGAAAATAATCCACTCTTGGCAAAAAGTCTAGAAAACAACCCACTACCACAGCTGGCATCAACAATGTTTCCACCTAAGACTGGCTTAATGAAATCTTTAATCATTTCAAACTGCAGTCAAACATTATTACATGGTTAGTGGCTCAACCTTTATGGAACAAAATTAAAGTACAGTGGCATGCATGACCATGAAAAATCCAGCAAATGTGTATAATTTAGATCACTTCTAATTCCATTAGTAGCAGATAAATATGATGATGATATACTCATTTATGGAGCATTTGGGCATCCGGTGAAAATTGAATAAGTTGAATAGCACATTGATTTTAAGACAATCCATCAACTTTTGGGAATAACCAAACAAGTCTATTTGTTTATCTTAACACCTCTAAGATAAGTCATCTTAGGAATCATCAAATGACTTTGTTGTTGGTGTAATATCCTGAACTTTTAATAAAGTTATTTAATTAAGATTACAGTTTGAGGGTTAAATTATAATCATATTTGGGAGATCTCAATTTAACATAGAAATTTGACTGGACCCAACGGGATGGCTCTATTAAGAAATAGAATAAATCCCATGGTGCATTTTGATGGTTTAGTAGACTAATTTTAATAAAACTGATTATCTATTATAGATATGAGGGTACAATATGTTGCGTTTTTGGGTTAAAATGTGATTGAAAAATAAGAGGGTGTAGAAGATAGAGAAAAGTTGAAATATAAAGAAACCAAAGAAATACATAATGGTAGCGAAATGTGTTGTGAGAAGTTGCGAGGTTTGACTAAAATAGAAAGAAAAAAAAAATGTTCAATAGGGTGAAACATGTGAGTCATTGAAATTAATGGACTTGGAATAAATAGAGAAAATGAGTTAATGGGGAAACAAAGGCAAATATAGGAAATCTATGTTTTGTTTTTTGGAAAAGAGAAAAAAAAAAAAAAAAAAAAAAACCATTTTTGCAAGAAAGGGGACACGTTTCCCCTTAGTGGAAGTCCCTTAACACTAGTAAACAAGTGTTATTGATACACAAAACTTGTCTTTTAAAGAAAAAAGCAATTTCCAAAGCTTCCTTTAGACGCTTCATGCTTTCTCATATAGCTTATGAAATAACTCAAATAAGAACAACAAGACGAAAGAGAAAGGCAGGTCTCGGCCCAAAGTGCAAATCCAAAAGGTAGGTTTCATACCCTATTTTTAAAATGTTGTTCTAAATTGTCAAAACTCATGATTTTTAGATGACTGATGCTTCACTTGTGAAAACATAAATTTTAGCTCCTAACTCTCTTCCTCAAAGAATGAAAATGGTTGAAAACCTTGTTAGACTTTGAGCCTTGTGGTGGAAATCTGAACTGAACACTGGTTTAGAAATTAAATTTACATTACTTGGATTTGTTATTTGCTATTAAAATTTTGAGATATTGAAGTACGCTGATTGATGAGAATGTGGGATTGTGTTTGACTTAATTTTGTTGAGTTTTAATATTTACAAACAGGCTGTGGGACTGTTTGACAGCAGAATTTCCTCTACTGTTTTGGCTATAATGGATCAGTTTTATGAAGTTTTTCTTGGAGATTAATTCCTGATATTACAGTATAATATGTTAGCTTTCATTTGGCTTTGCTTTCACCCTATTTGAGTTAGTGTTTTATTTTCTATGAATTTTTTAAGAAATGCTGTTTTTTGCTGAAAGTCGTGGGACAGCAATGCCTTTGAATGATTTTACCATAGATTTGTTGTTGGATTTTGAGGATGAAATCTTGAAATATGAAAATAGACTTATAAATGTTTCTCCATTATAGGGGAGAGCCGAAGCAAGATTGTTGATCGTTGATCAGTGGAGGGAGTTTCTCATGCCAGTACCAGGGAACATTAAAGCTCCATAGAATTTTACCTCACTATTTAATACAAAGGTTATGATTTATGGTGAATTTTCAAACGTAAGTTCTGGCGGTGGAAAAAGAATGGCTTGCTCATGGATATTGTGTATGCATCCCCACTTAGGTATTTGAGTATGTTTTCTCAACTGTGTATGTGTCCAACATGAAATAGGTAGGGTAAGAGTTTCATTTGGGTTGAAAGACCCTACACGGCCCGGATTTAATGAGTGAGTGTTCACAGTCCCTAGGTGCGAGCCCCTAAAGCCAAAGGACGGGGGTGGCGGTCCCGGGAGGAAGGTCCCTAAGGACACATAGGGTACATAGTGGGTGACTGGTTATTGTGACAGATTATTTGGAAAATTCATGTTTGCAACTATAGGCTTATTGAGATAGTTTTGGGATATTCTTCTAAATTTCCTATGTTAAAATGATTATTCTAATAATGTGTAATGGAATAATTTTATGACATATTGCGTACTTATAAAAGAAAATTTCACAAAATTATGTTAATCTTATATACAATGTTTACATAATAATCCTTGTCGTTTAATTCCATGATGGCCACTTCAATATTTCCACACTTTGAGGTGTTGCATTGTCAGAAGTTTAATGAAAAACACATTGTATTTTTCCAAAACCTTTTCAGGTACCAATTTGGGAGAGCAAATTCAGGAAGTTGAAGGTGAGATGGCTATAATAAGGTGTTTTGCGGTTTAGTTGGAAAATTTTATTTTGAGTTTGTCTGAGAACCTATACTATTTTTGATGTTTTTGATGGAGTTTGAAGTTAACTCACATGCAGCGGGGATCAGAGCATGACAGCTGGCTAAGTAGATAATAATGTAGATTCTACATGCAGGAATTTCACAAAAACAATATGGAAATTAGAATGGTTAATTAATTCTTATGGTATGGCAGAGACCCTCTGTTTATAATTATAGTCTATGCCACATCACTTCTAACTTCTAAGTACTATGCTGTGAATCATAAATGATACAGCAAGCCACAACTTATCCATAGTTTTTGTGCTTATCTTAATTGTTGGTTCAATTTATGCATAGCGAAAGGGGGCATTGGAATGGTCTTAGCTCCTGAATATTCAGACAATAAAAAGAAAAAAATTATGAAGCATGGCTAAGCAATCCTACTCACATTGGCCCTAGTGCCCAGGTGGTTTGGCCAATAGTGGGCCAAGAAATTTTGAATGGTGATGTGAATAAGCTATTGGAGACCATAACTATTAAATAATTTATAAGTGAAATATTTTGAAATAAATTGATAGAATATAGTATTACAAGATATTTTAATTTTTTTTACTATGCAATTTCCTTTCCAAAAAAATATAATATCATGCTCTATGTACATCATATATCCATATTTTTTTAGTCGCAACACGTCCTTTTTGTCAATATTATTCGCTTCTGAAAAAGCCTTCATGAAAACCATTTATCAATGAAAATGTGAGTAGGAATGTCATATCACCTCTCTCTCCAGGCCTGGAAAACCAGCCAATGTAGAAAAACTTTGTCGCCAGCCCCTCTCATAGAGAAATGATACCAAAGGAAGCCTGTTTGCAATAAATGATTGATGTCTATTATAAGAAAGACGAAAATCAAACTCATTGTGTAAATATTGGATAAATATTATTTAAGCATGACAGCACTTAAAGTGGTGAAAGTTATATAATGTTTATCATAGGTTGATGCTATATCTGAGGTGTGCTGTATGCAGCGGATTTCAGTTGAATTCTTTGTATGGAAATACAAACCCAGAGGTGCGGTAAATAGGTCTCATTTTCTCTTTAAATCAAACCAATTTAAGTGAATTTCAATGAATTTTAATCATACAAAGTTAGTAAAATAAAGTCTGAGCACAAAAACAACCAATTTTTCACATGGAATAGCCAAGCCTTGAAAATCCAGAGACCTCTGTCAGGTGAACAGCCTACGCCTGACCCTGAACAAAATTTGGTTGCTGCCAACACCTCAAAGTCACTGCCAAGCACTACTCAGTGCCTTCGAGCCCAGCTGCTGCACACTTCAACTGACTCTTGAATGCTTCAGGTAAAGCTGTGGTTAACTAATCAATGCAATCAACCTGTGATGCACTTTCACAATGGTTGCAGACAAGTCCTACAAACTATGATGAAGAATTGCTTAATGGACCACTGCTCTCTGAGGATTCTTTGATATTGAAAAAAAGAGGCAGTTTCTCAATGATACGAGTACCACCCACACAAAATCACTGAAGCGCATATAATCAATTTTTTGTATAGAAAAGGCAGAAAAACACAAGGTAGAGCATAGGAAATCTGAAAATGGTATAAGAAATTAGGCAACGCGCTATTCTTCTCCTCCTTACAGTTCTATATTTATAAGAGATGGTAGGTATACAAGTTGTGTGTTAGCATATTCCTACTCAAAACTTGTGTTGTAATCTGTCAAAGTGTCTTTAGTCAATCAAGAACATCTACATAAGAAAAGGCAGACACATAATTACAAAGAACACGGTGTGAAATTCACATTCTCAACCACATCTCAAGGACACAACCTACTTTGATCTTGGTGAGAATCATAAATTTATTTTTAAGTGTTTTTGAAAAATGGCATTCCAAAGGAGGAGTAGCCTAATGGTACTTCCCCGCCTTCCAAAGGAGAAGGTCAAGGGTTCAAGTCCCCATAGGAGAATTGTCGGTGTGCAAGTGTGTTTCTTGCCAACGGAAAAAGAAAAAAAGTTAAATCTTTTAAGCATTTTCTGAAACTATTTTTAAACTAGATGTTGTAAAGCATAAAACGGAAGTGACGAGAGAAATGAAACACGAAGAACACAAGAATATTACGTGGTTCAGCCACTATGGCCTACATCCACGGCAAAAAGAGCCCAAATGGCTACATCACTTTATAATAATTCTCTCTTAATCTTTGTATACAATAATCACCTCTATTTATAGGTGAAAGAATAGAGGTGATAAATATGGAAAATACATTAATGGAAGATTCCTAAAATCAATACCACAAATCACTCCAATCAATATTCTATCATAGGCTAAAATCTCTCCTATAATATTCTCATATCAAATATTCTGTCAAGGAGTAATTTAAGGGTTCCTATAATAATATTTTCCAAATATAACATCTTCTAACACTCCCCCTCAAGCTGAAGGGTGTGTGGAAATAACACTCAGGTTGCATATCAAATCATGAAACAGATCCTTTTCCAACAATTTGGAAAAGACAATAAAACTGCTAGAGACACGGTGAATGCGAAAAACAATACTACCGAACACACCGGTAGCCCAAATAAGTCCACATAGCACCGAACACATGGCGAAGGTTACGAACAATGCTACCGAACACACCGTCAGCCCAAACAAGTCAATAAAAACTGCCGGAGACACGGCAAAGGCGAGGACAATGCTACCAAACACACCAGTGGCCCAAACAAGTCAATAAAAACTGCCGAAGACACAACAAAGGCGCAGAACATTACTGCAGAACAAACCGGCAGCCCAAACAAGTCACAAATAGCACCGAGAAATCCTTAGCAACATTTCAGATGCTAAGGGAATACCCCAAAATAAGGGTCCGAACCTAGGAAGAGAAATTAGGCTCTAATACCATGTTGTAAAGCATAAAATGGAAGTGAAGAGAGAAATGAAACACAAAGAACACAAGGATATTACGTGGTTCAGCCACTAGGGCCTCCATCCACAGCACAGAGCCCAAAGGGCTGCATCACTTTATAATATATTCTCTCTTAATCTTTGTATACAATGATCACCTCTATTTATAGGTGAAAGAATAGAGGTGATAAATATGGAAAATGCATTAATGGAAGATTCCTAAAATCAATACCACCATAAATCACTCCAATCAATATTCTATCATAGGCTAAAATCTCTCTAATGATATTCTCATATCAAATATTATGTCAAGGAGTAATTTAAGGGTTCTAGAAGTGTACAATAATTAAATGGTCGATCAATTGAACACCTTCCACTAGCCATCGACTGGAGTTTCTGACTGAAAATTACTTTTGATACCAATATGCCTTGGCCAAAGGGTCGATCCATCAAGGAGTGTCTAGTAGGCTTCGAACAAAGGGTGTTGATCAATCGAACTTGATGGACATATATATTTGGTAACTCTCTCAAAAATACAATTTTACAAGGATTCAACTATCTAAAACGTATGGGCTACCTATACTGGCTATAAATATGGGATTATAGTCAGTCTTGCTATCAACTTGAAGTCTCTAATCATCTAGAGACAAAAAAATCCTTGAGAGAAAAAAAGGATGCCTAAGTTACTCAATTTAGGGTTTCCTTAACTATATGTATGTGATCGAGTGTTCATAAAAATGGAGTTGATTGATTTGAAGCAATTTAACCGAATAAATGTGAGAGCAAAGGTGAGCAATCAATGGAGAAGCAAATTTGGGAGGAGCAAAGTCCGTTGACAAGCAGATGGACGGCCTGGAGACTTTTGGTGGAAAGTTTGGCATCAATCTATGTCGAGGGGTATTGAGTCTCCTATACACCCTTGTTTCTTACGATTTGGGTTTTACATAGGAGATGTCTCAACCAGTGATTGTTAGGTAAATGAGTTTACCTACTAGTCTCCTATACACCTCTGGGTAATTGTGGATTTGCTACAGAAGTTTGGGTTAGTATTTTTTATTTGCTAAAGACAGAGTGGCCCAGATGTAAAACTTTGCTGCAAGTGGTGGACTAGTTTCTACAACATACTTCTCACAAGTCTATTAAAACTAATATTCTAAGTGGTATATTTTCAGTCTTAATTTGGACGTTATGGTCTACAAGGAATGCTACTCTTCACAATAGGATCAGAGATCAGAGCTCACATATTGTTCAGGCTATTGTATGGGATGTTCTTACATACCTACATATTAGTCTAGAAGATTTTATGACTATTTTTGGTGATTAATGTAAGATCCATTGGATATCTCTTGCATTTTCTGGAAGTGGAGTTTTCCATTCCTAAATGTAACTCTAGAGGAATGCTTCCTGTTGTAATTGTACTTTTTAATTTTGATTTATAAAACACCTTATTCAGGAAAAATAAAATAAAAAAAATCAAGTGGGTCACTGTTATCGACTTTAAGCTTCAAATTAGTTTGTTTGGGTGTAGCTACAGGTTTCAAACTAAGGTAACTTGTATCTTGCAAGATATCAATAATGTTTTCGCTGGGAAAGAATAATGCCTTGCTTCGATAGTGCAACCTCAATACCAGAAAATACTGAAGTTTTCCCAAATCCATAGTGTGGAAATTGGAAAGTAGATGTAACAACCCTCACCCTACCCGACATAATATTGTCCACTCACCCAGACCAGACTTCCCAGGAGATCACCCATTCTAGTACTACTCCAGTATAAGCACGCTTAAATGCGGAATTCTAATGGGTTTACAGCCATCACGGCTTAAAACGCGTTGTGTCATAGAAGGGCATTGCGCATTGAACCTATATATAACACTTCACCTTTACCTTCCCGAGGCGATCGACATCCGTAGCCTGCCAGTGTGGTAGCTCGCCCAATGTCTCGTACCCGCCCATAAAGGTTGTTACAATTACCACCCCTCCCCCCCCCCCCCCCCCCCCCAACCAAAACCAATGATACCACTTGTAACAGCCCTCACCGTAAGAGTTCTAATGGATTCACGGACATCATGGCTTTAAAATGTATTATGTCATAGAAGGGTGTTGAACCTACATATAACATTTCACCTTTACCTTCCCCAAACGATATGGGATCATGACACCTGCAGCTTACCAGTGTGGTAGCTTGCCCAGTGAATCTATCCTATTTTACTGCAATCTATATGTCCTACAATCTTATTCTAATTTACAATAGTCAAAAATCAATCAAATCCCTAAAATCAAGGGGAAAATATATATCTTCCAACACCCCCCCCCCCCCCCCCCCCCCCCCCTCCCCCTTAAGCTGGAGCATAGATGTCTTGAATGCCTAGCTTGTCAAGTGCCAATTTGAAAGTCGTACTTAACACTCCCTTTGTCAAAAAAATCTGCAAGCTGATGTTCTGTCTTCACATACGGGGTGCAAATTAATACACCAACCAACTTCTCCTTGATAAAGTGTATCCACTTCAACATGTTTAGTACGATCATACGGAACCGGATTGTGAGTAATGCTAATGGAAGCTTTGTTATCACATAATAGCTTCGTTGGATCCTTAAAACTAAAGCCCAACTCCTTTAACAAAGCTTTCAGCCACAACATCTCGCATATACCATGAGCCATGGCTCTAAATTATGCTTCAGCACTGGATCTGGCCACAACATATTGTTTCTTACTACACCACATGACTAGATTCCCTCCCACAAAGGTGCAGTATCCTGAAGTTGACCTTCTATCTATTACACATCCTGCCTAATCAACATCCGTATATCCTTCCACTTCGAGATGACCATTATTAGATAATAGCATACCTTTCCCAGGAGCTGGTTTTAAATACCTAAGAATCCTATGTACAGCCAACATGTGTGTTTCGCAAGGAGCATGCATGAACTGACTTACTACACTCACCGCATAGGCTATGTCAGGGCGAGTATGTGCCAAATATATTAGCTTCCCAACCAACCTTTGGTATCCCACTCTATCTATAGGTGTATCATATGTGTATTCACCTAACTTGTGATTTTGTTCAATTGGAGTATCAACAGGTTTGCAAGCCAACATTCCAATCTCAGCCAATAAGTCTAAGACATATTTTCGTTGGGAAACAAAGATCCCGTGCTTTAACCTAGGAACTTCAATACCCAAAAAATATCATAAAGACCCAAGGTCTTTGATCTCAAATTCTTTTGCTAGATATGCATTCAGCTTACCTATCTCCTCACCATTACTACCAGTCACCACAATATCATCTATATACACGATCAAGGCAGTAATCTTACCTCCAAGTGTATATTTGAGAAAGAGAGTGTGATTCGACTTACTCTAGTGGTATCCAGATTTCTTCATGGCCTGAGTAAACTTGCCAAACCAATCTCTAAGTGACTGCTTGAGTCCATACAAGGATTTCCTCAATCTGCATACCTTACCTCTTTTAGAGGGATTAACAAAGCCAGGAGGAAAGTCCATGTATACTTCTTCCTTTACATCTCCGTGAAGAAATGCATTCTTCACATCAAACTGTTGAAGAGGCCACTCTAAATTTGCAGTCAAGGATAAAAGGTATTGTATTTATCATCCTAATAATCTATCCCATAGGTTTGGGTATAACCTTTAGCCACCAATCTTGCTTTGAACCCCTCCATTGAACCATCTACCTTATGCTTCACTGTGAATACCCATTTGCAACCAACTGTCTTCTTTCCCTCTGGTAGCTCAACAAGTTCCTATGTAGAATTTTTCTGTAAAGCTTCCATTTCTTCAATCATGGCAGCTTTCCACTTGGGGTTGTCACGAGCTTCATATAACTTATCAGGGACAAACACGGATGATAACTGGTTTGCAAATATTTTATAAGATGAAGATAAACGATGTGAAGACACATAATGAGAGATGAGATATTTTACAACTGGAAAACCAAAACGAGAGGGAGGTTTTCTTCCTCAAGTAGGATAACGTGCCTAATTCTCAGTAATTAATTTAGTAGCATCATGTGGTTGATTAATAGGTAAATGAGTCGACTTAGTAATAGAAGTATCAATAAAGAGTTCAGAGGAAGGAACTGCCTTAGGATTACCAGCTACAGGAGCGCTTAATTGGTCATTAGGTCGATCAAGAGGCAGCTGAGTTGTCTATGTCTTCTCCCTTCTTAAGTATACAAATTTGTATGCCTCAAGGAATTTCTTCGAAGCCAGTGCAGAATTTTCAGCAGATTCCTTCGAAGTCGATGCAAAAGTTTCAATAGACAATGATACGCTGGTTAATAGTAATGGCAACACCTCCCAAGACTTCTCTTCATTTCCTAAATTCTCCCCCTGAATAGTAAGCCTAATTTTCAACAAAAGTAACATCCATGGAAACAATCATCTTTGCTGAAGGAGGGTGATAGCATTTGTATCCCCTTTATGTGGCAGAATACCCCCAAGAAAATGCACTTGAGTGCTCTCAGATCCAGCTTACTCCGGTGTTGTTTGTGGATATGAGTATAAGAAACACAACCAAACACTTTGGGTGGAATGCGAAGAAGAGTTGGAATAGTGTGTGTTTTGGATAATGTCTGAAGAGGAGTTTGAAACTGAAGGACTTTTGAAGGCATTCTATTAATGAGATATACTGCAGTAAGGACAACATCTGCCTAAAAAGTTTTAGGAACGTTCATAGCAAAGAGTAATGACCTAGCAACCTCTAAGAGATGGCGATTCTTATGCTCTGCTACTCCATTCTGCTGGGGTGTATCAACACACAAAGTTTGATGAAATGATGCCATGAGCCTGAAAATAGGCACTAAGCCCTCTCTTAAAATACTCCCCTCTATTATATGATCGTATAACATGTACTCTCGTGTTAAACCGTGTCAAAACCATTTGGTGAAAGGATTGGAAGGTAGAAAAAACATCACTTTTTTCTTTCAACAAATAGAACCATGAAACACGAGTGCAATCATCAATAAAGGAAACAAACTACTTAGAACCTAAATGATTAGGAACATGGGATGGCCCCCACACATCACTGTGAACAATTGAGAAAGGCACAGAATTTTTATTAAAACTTGAAGGAAAAGAAGTGCGATGGTGTTTGGTTAACACACAACTATCACAATGAAAATTAGAAACATCAATTCTGGAGAATAAAGATGGAAACAACTTCTGAAAATAGCTAAATGAGGGGTGTTCTAATCTTTTGTGCCATAGCCAAATCTACTCTTCTGATTTTGACCTGCCAACTATTTGATTTGCTTTTCCATTCGAAGCACAGTTCATATCCAAGTAGTACAGACCACCTCTTTCTTTACCAAAACGAATCTTCGCTCTCGTAAGATCCTGAAAGACATAATGAGTATCAAAGAATATTACGGAACATTTAAGAGCCTTGGTAATCAGATTAATGGGCAATAGGTTATCAAATAAACATAGAACATGTAAAGACACTAGAAAGAGACATAGAAGAAGTCATTAAAATGAAACCTTCCCCAGACACAACAGAAGTAGATTTATTTGTTGTTTTAACACTCTTTGTACTAGGATGAGTGCTAGAAGAAGAAAAAAAATCCAGATTCATGTGTCATATGATCAGTAGTACCCGAATTAAAAATCCAGGATGACTCAATATGACCAGAAGTGTTCAAGGCTAATCCAAAGTTACTTGTATTGGTTGACTTACAGGAAGCATCTTTTGAGGATAGCTTCTGAGCATACTCTTTCATCATTTTATCTACCTGGGCTTGAGAATATTGTGGTTGGGCTGCAAAAGAAGATTGTGCATCAGACTGCACATCAAAGACTGTATGGTGTGCTCTAGAATTTGAGTTATCCCCCTTGTTTCCACCTTTCTTACGGAATCAGTCAGAATAACCTTTCAGCTTAAAACAAGTCTCTCAAGTATGTCCAGCCTTATTACATTGTGTATAGAACAAAGAGTCTTTGTTCTCAGGTTTCCTCGAGTGAGCACAGTAGCCAAGGCTGAACTCTCCTGTGAGACACTTGTGAGCATGGTGGCCTGACGGAGCTCCTCACGTCGAACATAGGCATATGCATCGCGAAGATTGGGAAGAGGATCATGCCCTAAAACCTGTACTCTGGTCTGATCAAACCCTGGGTCGAGGCCGGCTAGGAAATCGCAAACCCTTTCATTCTCAATTATCTTCTTTAGCTTTGTTGTATTCCCAACACACTCTATATCACACGGCTGGAAAAAATCCAGCTCCTGCCAAATGGCCTGCAAAGTAGAAAAATAGCTAGCCAATGTCTTCCCTTGCTGTCAAGTCTTATTTGCCCTGCGCTTCAGTTCATAAATCTAAAAAGCGTCACTACCATCAAAATAGGTTTGAGCCACAGCTTCCCAAATAACATGAGCCGTGGGAAGTCGACAAAAACTGGCGCTAATATTCGGAGTCATTGAGTTAAGAAGCCATGACATCAACATAGCATTCTCCTCTAACCAAGCAAAGAAGGAAGGTTCAATATCCGCCGGCTGTTTCTTCACTCCTGTCAAGTACCCCAACTTTCCCTTTCCTGTGATGTATTCACAAATTGGGACCAGGCGTAATAATTCATCCCATCAAGTTTGTAAGAAGTCATTTGTACACTCATGTTATCAAGCTGATTTGTCACAATCGAAGGAATGGGCGGTGCTGTACTAAAATCTGAAGATTTAGAGGTAATTACAGATATTTTTCGATGTCTATGGTGTTTAGAATCAAGGCTTTAGGGTGGTGTCCAAAAGATAATTGCACACCAAGAGAACAAGAATAGGACGAAAAAGAGAATAGGTCAGCGGTAGTCGCTCAGACCCGTGAAACTTTTCTCTCTTTCTCACACTATTGCTTTAATACCATATAAGAAAGAGGGAAAGCTATACAAGGAAACGAATAAAAAAATCTTCCTACAAATCTGTTCCTAATTTAAAGCAACCAATATATCATATTTTACTGCAATCAATATGTCTTACAATCTTGTTCTAATTTACAATAGTCACAAATCAAACAAATCCCTAGAATCAAGGAAAAAATATATATCTTCCAACAATATTGTCCGCTTTTGGCTCCCCTACACAAGAGGTCACCCCTCATGGTACTACTCCTGCATAAGCACGCTTAAGTGCGAAGTTCTGATGGGTTCACGGCCCTCACGGCTTTAAAACGCATTGTGTCATAAAAGGGTGTTGAACTTACATATAGCACTTCATCTTTATCTTCCCCAGGCGCTGTGGGATGTGACACCCGTAGTCTGCCAGTGTGGTAGGCCGCCTAGTGTCTCGCACCCGCCCACGGAGGTCGTCCTAGTAGAACTCAAGTGATGGATTAAAAGCTAAACGTCGTCCCTATAACTGTCGGTGATGACAATATCATCCACATAAATAACAAGTATCACGATATCAAGCTTCGTCTTCTTAAAGAAGACAGAATGATCAACCTAACTTTTGGTCAGACGATGAACCACTACTGCTTTATTGAACTTACCAAACCATGCACATGGGGATTGTTAAAGTCCATACATAAGACTTCTTGAGATTACAGACACACTCCCCCTTGGACTCAAACCCAGGAAATTGAGCCATATACACCGTCTCAGTAAGATCCCGTGAAGGAAGGCATTTTTAACATTGAGTTTATGAAGTGGCCAGTCTAGATTAGCAATAAGAGAAATAATCACACGAACCGAGTTCAGCTTGGCCACAGGAGAGAATGTCTCAGTATAATCAAGGTCATAGGTCCGAGACAAGGGTGCATAATGGGCTGGGTCGGGCTGGCCAACCCGCAACTTTGGGAACCCAAGCCCACCCAAACCGAGCCCACGGGCTTTGATTTTTTAATGGGCCGGGCCTAAATTCATTTTAAGAAGCCCAAGCCTTGCCCTTGGGCTTGGGATGGCAGTTTGCGGGCTTCAAACGGGCCGGGCTACGAGCTTTTTCTTTTTCTTTTTCTTTTTTTTTTTTGCCCTTTTGTTTTGTTTTTTTTTTTTTTTAAACTATCCACTGCATGAATTTGAAGCTTAAGCTAACTAAGTTTCAAACAAGTTACTAAAACTTAATTTCCAGTAGCTAAGTTTGAATTTAAACAGGGAAAAAAAATAAAATAAAAATTCGGATAGCTAAGTTTGAAATTTAAATATAAAAATGAAAAAACAATAAAAAGAAAAACAAGTAACTTAAGCAAGTTACTGGAAACTTAACAGAAGCTAAGTTTGAAATTTAAACATAAAAAAGAAAAAACAATAAAAAGAAAATTAAGTAACTTTATTTATGTTATCATCAATTAAAAAAAACATGAATAACTTAACAATATATATATATATATATATTTAAAGTAATACGGTTTTTGGTGGGCGGGCTTACAGGCCGAGCCGCTAGACAAAACCTATACCCAAGCCCGTCCTACTATCTTATCGGGATCAGGCCGCCCAATGGGCCACGGGCCATTGTTGCACCCTTAGGGGTTGTTTGGCATCTACTTTGTTTTTGTTGTTTTTGTTTTAGGCCCGCTACAGTAACCCAAATGAAGCCCAAAGCATGTTTGGTTGGTTATGTTTTGTTTTGCACAGTTGTAAAACATTTCAATAAAGAGACCCAAAACTTGAAACACCAAAATGGTGTTTATCTTGTTTCAGCATTGTTTGCCCATAAAATTCACTGTAGCGGAGGAAACAGCTAGCCCAACTTAAAACACACTTGCTTCAGGTATATAAACATTTTAGGTCATTTTGGGCAAATTTTCTCTCTCCTCTCCCGATACTCTCTCTGCGATTCAAGGGTGATTTCAACAAATTTCATCACCACCGATCCAAGTTAGGCCCTCAATTTGTTGGATTTTATCAAATACAACACTTATCGAAACTGGATTTGCTGGATTCAAACTTGAAACATATACAACACCTATCAAATACAACACCATTCTCTATTCTGAACTTGCCCTCTCTCTATCTCTGCAACTGCAAACTATAAAATCTACAACAATCAGAAGTTCAAAACCCATTTATTTCAGTTTATCTATCTGTCTGCAAGAATCAAAATCTTTTATTACCTATAAATAATGCCTCCATCTCTATTCTCGTTCTCAGACCTGAACTTGCCCTCTCTCTCTCTCTCTCTCTCTCTGCAACTGCAAACTACAAAATCTACAAGAATCAGAAGTTCAAAACCCATATATTTCAGTTTATCTATCTGTCTACAAAAATCAAAACCCATATCTTTCAGTTTCCATCGCCCGCTGTTCCAGTTCGGCCCGCCGTCTCTCAACTCTCAAGCTTGCCCCCCCTCTCACTGCAACTGCTACCATGTAAATAGTTTATTCCAAAAATTAAACGCCAAAAACTAAATATATATATATATATATATATATATATTTATGTGACGAAACATGTTTTTCATGTTTTTGTTTCCGACATTTCCATAGTAAAGCATCGTTCCCAAACATGCTTCTAAATTTTTTCCAAAACACTCCTCAACAAAAACACTGTTTCTATTTTAGCTAAAAACAAACCAAACGGGCCCTTAGTAAAAGTATAGCCTTTAACAACCATACGAGCCTTTAGCCAATCAACAATGCCATTCGGTATCTATTTAATTGTGGAAACCCAACAACCTGTGCACTCACAAGCTTAGGATTAGGAGCAAGGTCCCAAGTATGTTTAAGTGTAAAGCATGCATTTCATTTTCCATTAATTTTCTCTACCCAGGATGAGAAAGTGCCTCCCTGTAGGACTTAGGGACAGCATTGATAACAAAGATAAAGAAAATCTTGAAAGGATGAAAATAATTTATTGTATGATACAAAATGTGAAATATGATGATTGGTGCAGGACCATTTACCTTTCCGAACAGCAATGGGATGATCAAAATTTGAGGCAAAATGGGAGAGGCAAAATGGAAGGCTCTACTGCACCAACCATAGGCACAGGGGCAACGAGTCTCTTCCAACATCGAGCATATACCCGAAGAACTAGGGGAACCTCATAATCAAAAACTAGAGTTGGTAGAACAATGGAAGCCTTTACTTCAGAACCATCGTCTCAAAGGTCACTTGGACAAAGAATCCTCAATTTGGCCCCTCTGCTAGTAGCTTAGCTGGTTTTATAGAGCTTCCGTTGGGTGACGGAGTGAGTAAGGACGGGATCCGCAAGAATGGGGATGGCTCCTACTATCGAGGAGCGGTTGGTTCAATTTTTATTCTAAGGTACAGTAGTTAACATACTTTCTTTCAAAGAACAATCCTTCAATTGGCTACCCTCCTTGGAATAATAAGGAACATCATCAAAGAAAGTGATGTCACCACACACAAAGTGTTTATACAGAGTAGGATTGTAACACTTATATCCTTTTTGAGTGCGAGAGTAACCCAAGAATATGCGTTTGTGGGCTCCTGATCAAGTTTGTCTCTCCCTAGGCTCAAATTATGAACAAAACACACACAATCAAACACTTTGGGTGGAAAGTAAAATGGTTTTCTATCGAGAAACATCATTTGGAAAGGCGACTTTCCTTTAGAACGAAAAAATAAGTTGCTGCAAGAATTGCATCACCCTAAAAGTGTTTTGGGACATTCATTTGAATCATTAAGACATAAGAAATGACAAGGATAGGCCCACTCCTTAGTTCAACAACTCCATTTTGTTGAGGAGAGTATCAACACAAGATGTTTGATGAGTGATACCCCTCGACTCAAGGAATTGCTGAGAGATACTAAGTTTATATTCAAGGGCATTATCGGTTCTTAGAACTTGTAATTTGACATCAAATTGATTTATAATTTCAGCATACAAAGACTGAAAGATAGTATGGACTTGAGATCTATCTTTAAGCACATAAATCCAAGTCAAATGAGAATAATCATCAACAAACGACACAAAGTAGATGTTGGAAGAATATTATAGGAGTGACTTTAGCCTATGATAGAATTTTGATTGGAGTGATTTATGGGATTGATTTTAGGAATCCTCCATCAATGTATTTTCCATATTTATCACTTGTATTCTTTCACCTATAAATAGAGGTGCTCATTGTAAAAAATATTAAGAGAGAATGTAATGAAAAAGATGTAGCCCTTTGGGCTTTGTGTGTCGTGGATGTAAGCCCTAATGGTTGAACCACGCTATATCCTTGTGTTCTTTATGTTTAATTTCTTTCTTCAACTTTTATATCCTTCAACATGATATCAGAGCAGGTTTATCATACCCTACTCTATACTATACTCGTTTTGGATCTTCGAATCAACTAGTCTTGAATATTCGGATCAACTCGTCTCAAATCTCCAGATCAACTTTTCTCGGATCTTCGGATCCACTTGTCTAGAATATACTCGTCTTGGACTCTCGACAACTTCGTATTTAGTTTCAAGTTGAACACTTGAGTTAAAATCTCCGTGTACAAACTTGGGCTTGGGGGGGGGGGGGGGGGGAGGAGTGATTTTAGCCTTTGATAGAATATTGATTGGAGTGATTTATCGGATTTATTTTAAGAATCCTCCATCAATGTATTTTCTATATTTATCTCTTGTATTCGTTCACCTATAAATAGAGGTGCTCATTGTAAACAATATTAAGAGATAATGCAATGAAAAAGATGTAGCCCTTTGGACTTTGTGCGTCGTAGATGTAAGCCCTAGTGGCTGAACCACGCTATATCCTTGTGTTCTTCATGTATAATTTCTTTCAACTTTCATATTTTTCAACAGTAGCGAACACCAAATAAACCAGTGATTCTAGGTGGTCCCCAAATATCATAATGAACAAGCTCAAAAGGTTTCAAAAATTAATTATCAGGATGAAGCTTAAAACTAGCCCTATAGTATTTACTGCGTTCACAAGTAGTAGTACAATTAAATTTAGAGAAAGTCGGTAAATAAGGAACTAAAATGCCAAGACTGTCTAAAGATGGATGTCCAAGATGGCAGTGCCAATAATAAGGTGAAAAGGTGGTGGAATGAAATGCTGACGAGACAGAAGATGCCTAAAGGTAGTAAAGACCATCCTTCTCAAATCCCCCACCAATCATCCTATTCATCCATAGATCATGGAAGACACAATGTGATGGAAAAAAGGTGACTGGGCAATTCAATTTTGATGTAAGTTTATGAATAAGCAATAAATTAAGTGGAAATTGAGAAAGCTACAAAATTGACGAGAATGTTAGACTAGAAGAGCAAACAGTACCAATCCCATGAACAAGAGATTTGGTACCATTTGCTAAAGTAACAACTGTAAGGAAGGAAACATGGGAAATATCTGAAAGGATAGAAGAATTGCTTGTCATGTGGTCGGACACCCCTAAATCAATGATCCAAGGTGCAGTAGACAAGGTATGAAGACAAATATTACCTGAAGCACCTATAGCAGCTGTGGAGGTGGAAGACAAATCTGCACACTTTAACCATTGAATCATACTCAGCTTTTAGAAAAAACATTTTCTTCTGTAGTAGATGCATTGTTCTCCCCCCCGAACCGCTGCCTGATTTGCCCAAGCTGGCTTGTCGTTAAAATTCCCAGCAGTAGTCAACAGAATGATTGGTCCGGCCACAATGAGTACACTTCTTGGTTCCTCTACGACCTTTGCCTCCTTAATTACCACCATGTCCTGGTTTTGATGAAGCTGTACCTCCCAATCCTCCACGAGGCGTGTGAAGTAGTCCAACAGGAGCAATAAGAGTAGAATGGGCCTCCTTCCCAAGAGAAGGAGAAAGAATGAAGGCTCTCCGAACCCGAGCAAAGGTTTCACCAGTTGTGGGAATTTCCGTACCAAACAAAATCTGAGAACTAATAGGAGCAAGTTCAGGTTTAAGACCAGACAAAAATTTTGCCACTCAAAATTTCTATGTTGTTTCTATTGTTCCAAATCTACAATCAACGGCTGATAAACATTCAGTTCTTCCCACATACCCTTCAATTTGATACTAGTCATTAACCAAAGGAGTAGAGACTCTTTCGTATCCATTTAGGAAAGAGATTGTAATAAGCAAAGGATGAAAGAAACAAATACAAAGAAACCAGTGAGAGAGACAAAATCTGGGTAAACAAAAAGATTGCTGAGAGAGAGAGAGAGAGAGAGAGGGAGAGAGGGATTGAACAGAGAGTAGAGAGACTAAACTGAGAGAGAGACAAAGAGAATAGATCAAAATTGGATCAATTTCTACTCTGAACGTCGTCCCTAACAATCTAGGAATTACAATAGATTATTCTATATAAGATTCAAAGCAAGTATCACATCAAAGACAATCAAACAAAGCAAGGGCGGATCTAGAAATACTCTGTCGGGGCCAAAATAGCACGATATAAGTAAAATTTTAAATATATTATAATAGTTTTTTCTTTTCTTTTCTTGTTTTTTCCTTTTCGTATTAGTTTTTTTCATCTTAATTATTTAAGTTTATATATATATATATATATATATATATATATATATATATATATATATATATATTTGAATGTAGAATTGATATGTTGTAGTAAGGACTACCAGTCTACCACTATAATGGAATTTAATTTTCTTTCACTAATTTTGAATTTTCTAAAGTAAGAATAAAAACGTGGTAATTGATTTTTGAGGGGTTACATCAAATGTAAGTCTATTAAACTCAACATTAATAACTATTAAGAAACCCATAAACAAGGGTTTAAAAAAAAAATACAAAAAAATGGGGTTGGGGGGGCATTATTAATTATAAAAGATTGGGTCTACAAATAAAATATTGAAAGATATAAAAGTTGAAGAGAGAAACTAAAACATGAAGAACACAAGAATATAACATGGTTTAGCCACTAGAGCTTGCATCCACGACACACAAAGCTCAAAGGGCTACATCTCTTTCATTATATTCTCTCTTAATCTTTGTATACAATGATCACCTCTATTTATAGGTGAAAGAATACAAGTGATAAATATGGAAAATACATTGATGGAAGATTCCTAAAATCAATACCATAAATCACTCCAATCAATATTCTGTCATAGGCTAAAATCTCTCCTATGATATCCTCATATCAAATATTCAATAAAGGAGTAATTTAAGGGTTCCTATAATAATATTTTCCAACACCCCCCTTAACTCAAGTGTCCAACTTGAAACTACATATGAAGTTGTGAGAGTGTGAGACAAGTTGATCCGAATATCCAAGACGAGATGAGTTGATCTGAAGATCCGAGACAAGTAGAGTATAAAGTAGGGTATGATAAACTTACTCTGACACCATATTGAAAGATATAAAAATTGAAAAGAGAAACTAAAACATACAGAACACAAGAATATAACATGGTTCAGCCACTAGGGCTTACATCCACGACACACAAAGCTCATATCAAATTTTTTAGCAAGAAGTAATTTAAGGGTTCTTATAATAATATTTTCCAACAAAAATTGGAGGAGCCCATGCCCTGTCCCCGAAACAAAGCATCGATCAAGAAAATTTAAAGGCCAAGAATTGAACAACCACGGAGAGCAAACTTGTGAGTGAAAAAGTTTGCTAACTGGCAGCAGCAGAGATCGTAGAGGATCTTCTCTCCTGAGTCAGAAGTAAATAGGTGACTCTTGGGTTGAGTATGTTCAACATATTGTGTAATACTGTTAGAAGATGTTATATTTGGAAAATATTATTATAGGAACCCTTAAATTATTCCTTGACATAATATTTGATACTAGAATATCATAGGAGAGATTCTAGCCTATAATAGAATATGATCGGAGTGATTTATGGTATTGATTTTAGGAATCTTCCATTAATGTATTTTCCATATTTATCACCTCTATTCTTTCACCTATAAATAAAGGTGATCATTGTATACAAAGATTAAGAGAGAATATATTATAAAGTGATGTAGCCCTCTGTAGGCCCTAGTGGCTGAACAACGTAATATCCTTGTGTTCTTCGTGTTTCAAATGTGTGTCATAGGCGGGTGCGAGACACTGTCAGTCTATCACATTAGCAAGCTACGGATGCACAGTCTCACATCGCCTGGGTAAAGGAAATGTGAAGTGCTTATATGTAGGTGTGTCACTTCAATTAGTATGAGGCCTTTTGGGGTAAAGCCCAAAAGTAAAACCGTGCGGGCTTAGGCCCAAAGCAGACAATATTATACCATATGGTGGAGTGGGTCGTTACAACATGGTATCAGAGCCTAATTTTCTTCCTAGGTTCGGACCCCTATTTTGGGGTATTCCTTTAGCATCTAAAATGTTGCTAAGGGTTTCTCAGTGCTATTTGTTCCATGTTTGGGCTGCCGGTTTGTTCGGCGGTAATGTTTTCGCCTTTGCCATGTCTCTGGCAATTTTTATTGACTTGTTTGGGTTGTCGGTGTGTTCAATAGCATTGTTCGTCACCTTCGCCATGTGTTCGGTGATATGTGGACTTGTTTGGGTTGCCGGTGTGTTCGGTAGCGTTGTTTGTCACCTTCGCCATGTATTCGGTGGTATGTGGACTTATTTGGGCTGCCGGTGTGTTCGGTAGCATTATTCTTCGCCTTCACCGTGTCTCTAGCAGTTTTATTGTCTTTTTCCTAATCGTTGGAAAAAAAATCTATTTCATGATTTAATATGCAAGCTGGCCTTCAGCTTGAGGGGGAGTGTTAGAAGATGTTATATTTGGAAAATATTATTATAGGAACCCTTAAATTATTCCTTGACATAATATTTGATACTAGAATATCATAGGAGAGATTCTAGCCTATAATAGAATATGATCGGAGTAATTTATGGTATTGATTTTAGGAATCTTCCATTAATGTATTTTCCATATTTATCACCTCTATTCTTTCACCTATAAATAAAGGTGATCATTGTATACAAAGATTAAGAGAGAATATATTATAAAGTGATGTAGCCCTCTGTAGGCCCTAGTGGCTGAACCACGTAATATCCTTGTGTTCTTCGTATTTCATATCTCTCTTCGCTTCCGTTTTGAGCTTTACAACAAATACCTTTCTCGTAATAGATTGTTCATGGATGGATTAGGTTATGTGATTTTTCCACCATCTAACGTTTCCACATAAAAAATCTCGTGTCTCTACTTTATTTTATTTACTACTTTATGTGTTCATGTGACTGCAATTGAGACGCATGATTATCACCAAGGGTTGCAGCCTAGTGATACTTCCTCACCTTACAAAGTAGAAGGTAGATGGTTCAAGTCCCCATAGGGGCAGAGTGGTTGTGTGAGTTTCAAGAGAGATGATTCACTAACTGGAAATTAATCAAGATTTAACATAAATCAGAAAAGTTAGTTTTTTAAACTGAATACCCATACACACACTCCACCCCTCAGGCCCAAACCCAAACACCCACCCCCCCCCCCCCCCCCCCCCGGGGCGCCGCGGGGGTCTAATTAAACCTTGCATACTCGGACCATCAGTCTTAGGTAACAATCTACCTCCCTCATAACCTGATAGACTGGACAAAATTTTGGAGGATAATTTCATTTTTTATTTAAAGGATTGAAGGAAAATTTTCTTTTCTTCAAATGCTGCTAAAATCTACATACTAAAAGAAAACTAAGGTTGCTCTAAGAAGAAATAAGGAATTTCTATGACCAGCGTAATACATTCATTGTGGTCGTGAGGCCTCTTTACTTTGACGACACTAATTTTGAAGTTATTCCTTAAAAAGCAGGTGGGTAAATCCACTTGCAGAAGTTAAACAAAAGTACTAGAGCAACAAGAATCTACTATCTCAACTACGTGGTAATCTAATTCCACATTACATCATTCAGCTTCAGTATTTTTCATATAAAGAATAGCCCTGGAACAGGGCAAATAACCCATAAAATATACTGACACATCAGAAAATTTGTCTTTAAGACAAAGTCATAATTTTATTTTCATTGGATAGTAATATCATACAAAAATACCAATTTCTATTGTGTTGACAGTTTCAGGAGCTGTGAAAAAGGGAAAGCCAAAGTTAAAGGAAACCATCTTGGTGAACATTATATGTCATTTTCCTTGAAATTGCCTCTAGAATAACCAAAAGTTTTCATATATGTAATTCAGAATAGGCTTCATGAAACAAGAAACTGAACACATGGCAACCATTTCAACCCTTCACCCCTTCTCCAATATATCCAAAGTTTTCATATATATAATTTGGAATAGGCTTCATGAAACAAGAAACTGAACACATGGCAACCATTTCAACTCTTCACCCATGCTCTGATATACCCCATGCTACCAAACTCTTAACTTAAATGTGTATGATAGCTACTTAAGGTCATAAGAATGCAAATAGAAGTATTCCCAGTACCTGAATAACTCTGTGGATAAGGGCCTATATTCACCATACTCCTTGGCCCCACTAGATACCGTTAAGTCAAGATGAGTGGCATTGCCAAAGTAAGCCTTCTTACAGGTGTTGCATTGTAAACTAGACTGAGGTGTAGAATCCCTGTAGGAAATTCATGCAGCAGAAACACTTATAAAGGGGATGACTAGCATGCAACTTCACAAAGCAGGAAAAACAATATGAATAGAAGAAGGAAGGAAAATATCATAACACACCAGTTAAACGGAAGAGGGTACAGGAAAATGTTGACAAGTAAAGGGAGATCCTTCTACTGAGGTTGTGATGGAGATAACTTACATAGATAGTCCTGGATCACTATTCCAAATCATTGGGTCATAACAAATGGGACAAGCCAACATGTTTTTGTGGTTGTTGACCTCCTTCTCCTCTATTACAGAAACCTTCCAATACATTTGAAGAGAGAAAAGTAAAACATGTAAGACATAAGGAAAAAGAGTCAACTAACTACAAAGCTGAGTATGACATAAACGCATATTTGCATCTCATTAAACAAATGAATAAGTAACACTACTACAGTCAACTGGCCTTCCCATTAAGAAAATGTAGTTGAAAGCAGAGAGAATCACCTCAGTAGAAGAATTAAAATTCTAATAATCCTACAAATCTTCCCATCAACTATCTGAACACACACAGATCATGTGTTTGTACATCCATGTCGGGGTGGTGTGTGATCAACTATAAGATTTACTCATTTTCTCTATTTTTATGATTTAGGTTAATAATTATGATATTTAAGACAAATTTTTCTCCAGGAAAGCAAAGCAGTAATCACCAAACTGCACCAAAACAGACATAGAACTCCTGCTAGTGTATATTTTGGATATTTATTTTCTATACCCACTTTATCCCCGCCACGATAGGGTCTATGTTCCTTTCATCCCCATTATTCTCCATCCGTTATAAGTTTTAGGAAATCTTACTATAGTAATAATTTTCTAAATACGGTGTGTAGTGGTGTTTCACGTCTTATAATATTACAAACATACAACAGTGTAAAAAAATAACAAAGTTACCAGAATGCACCAAATACAATACATGGTACAGTTTTATTCATAAAATTTAGTGATCCTCTGATTGACTTCGTTCTTTTTCTTAGTTTTCTTTCTCAAAGTTGAAACATAAAAAGTAACTAAAAGATATCTAATGGAGTCCATAGTTTTTTTTTCCCCAAAAAAAAAATGGAGGACAAAAGGAAACAGCCAGAGCACAAGGTCTACATATTTCAGATACATGCAGATCAGTTCTAACATTTCCAAAAAAAATACATAAATATATAAAAAATAAAAAAGAAAGAAAATGAGTAAATAAATGAAAGGTTCATTTAAAAACAGTAAATTCCATTAATCAACTAACGGTTTATTAATGTCTAAACAATACTTATGTGTTCTAATGGCACGCATCATAACATCTTGAAATCCTAGTTATCGTAAAAAATTCATATCAGCACATTGCATTCACTTCTGCAATTTATTTGTAGTCTGTTATGTGACACCGTCGACTACTCCTTAGATCAGTCGATTGTCATGTAATTCTAGTAGCAATGTAAAACATGATATATCTAGGGCAGTTGACTATACCCTATTAGAGTTGACTACATGTCATTCCAGAAAGCTGTGCTAAATTGTTACAACTAGAACAGTTGACTATACTTTTGATAGAGTCGACTATATTGACAGCTGCTCTCATGTTTACAGATATGCACCGACAGCCCTTTCTAGGGCATTTGTGCAAATGCACAGGTGTGTCACGTGCCATTCACGTACTCTGTCAACTCTACATTCTCTAGAATGTTCCTTGCTGAGAGAAGGCCATATCTATCCTTGCTCAGGTGCTGCTACAGTTCAAATTCCAAATGGCAGACTTGCCAATTCTGTAAAGGTGCATAGAGAGGGCATTGCTGTCATTCTTGCAGCGGTCAGATAATTCCTGTAAAGGTGCTTTAAAAGTTGTCATTCTTATCCTCAGCTGTATCATATCTCAGGTCTATATATTGTGCATATATCAGCAGAAAAGGCTGTGAGCTCAAAATTGAAAATCTGAGAGAGCTTTTGACAGGATTCATATTTCTGAGTGCACAAATGAGCTTTTGAATTCTGTGAGCCTCTATTTTCTAGATCTAAATACCAGAGTTCATCACGGTCTCAGAAGAATGAAGAGAAGTTGCATTCTTGGTACTAAAAACTGTAGACACTATTATATTAAATCTATTAAGACCCTAGGTTGTCCAAGTATGGTTCATTTTGGTCCTGTGAGCATCCTGATTTTTTTGATAAATAAAATTGTATTAGAAGGCGTTCGAATTATCTTTGCAAGGTCATTTAAACCTCAGTTCATCAAGAATCAAGGTTGCATCCCATTCTCGCCAACCTTGCCTGCTGATGCTGAAAAACAGAATATGGTGATGTCAAGTCTCAAAGTTGTTTTCAAGAGAGGATGTTTTGTTTTTGAGGCTTCCCTTGGTATGAGCAACTGCTGAATACTATTTCCTATCTTGTCAAGCCAATACCAAGCAGATTCTGAGGCTGCAACTAAATATGGATTTCCAAACCTTTGTATGCAGCTTCTTCTGTAGCAGTAAGTATCAGCTACTACCTTGCTCAAGCTAATTGTGTTGTGATTCTAATTGGAAGGGATTGAGTACTTCATTTATATTTCCTTCTTGTTTTTGAGAATATATAGTCCAAGCTGTGGGTGTTGCGGACATGGGAAGTGCTTGAGTGCTATTGTAGTGAGATTGGTGAGTGTCTAGCCCAAGCATTGGGTGTCGTGGACAAGGTGAGTGCTTGGGTGCTCTTGTAGTGAGCTTGCTGAGTGCAGTGAGTGAGAGTGTGAGAGTTTGTAAACCTCAACTTTGCTCATAGTGGATTTGGAACTAGGCTTTAATACCTCGAGGTTTCCCCTACATTTGGTGTTTTACCTCGTAAATTTGGTGTCCTACATTTACAATTATGTCTCTTGTGCATTCTAGCAAACATGTATGCATAATTAGGGTTTGAGAAGGGCTTACATCAAATTAATTTGGCATTAGGCATGTTACTGCTTATCTAGCTCTCTAGTGGCATTCATTATATTGGAATTGCTTGGGTCAAGATTAAGAAAAGAATTCCGGGAACGAATTCACCCCCTCCCCTTCTTGGTTCTTCAATTGGTTTCAGAGCTAGGGTCTGCATTGTTGAGGTTTAATCACCTGCAGAAGAGGTCTTAAGGATGGCTGATGAGGTACAGTCCACTATCAAGGCTCCACTGTTTGATGGATCAAATTATGACTCATGGAGGATTAGAATGGATACTTTTGTCATGTCTCATCAGTCCTTTGATGTTTGACATGCTACTACTGAAGGTGTAGTTATCATCAACCAAGCTAATCCCACAGTTGCAGACAAGCTATCTCAATTGATGGCAAAGCTAGACATGCATTGTATTGTGCTTTGAAGAAGCAAGAATTCACTATGGTCAAGAACTGCAAAACAGCTAAGAATATATGGGACTCACTCCAGGCTGCTCATGAGTTAAATAGAACAATCAAAGAGAACATGATACGCTTCTTAAGGTTTAGTATGAAGGCTGTAAGATGGAAGATAGGGAAACTGTTGCTGAGTATTTCTTCAGAGTAAATGAAATAGTTAATAGTATCAAACTCTTGGAGAAGATGTAAAAGGACTCAGAAGTCTGCAAGAGAGTCCTTAGATCACTCACAGCTACGTTTAATCCAAAGGTAACCATTTTGGAAGATAAGGACCTGATCTGCATGACCATTGATGATCTGCAATCTTCTCTAATTGCATATGAAATGAGAATTGGTCTTCCTACATCATCAAAAAGGGAGGCAGCTTTGAAAGCTAAGGAAGTTGACCATTAGACAGAGAATGGTTCTGAGGATGATCTATCAGAAGATGAAATGGCCTACCTTGCTAGAAAATTCAAGATATTCGGGATGAGGAAGAAAGGATAGCAACAGAATCAAACCTGTTACTGTTCTCGCAACTCAAAAGGACAAAAGCAGAAGAAGAATGATGCAGCTAAGTACAAAGGAAAATTAAGCAGAAAGGCATTACTTACTGGATGGGAATCAGGATCAGAAAATAAAAAAGAAGAAGCAGAAGAAGCTTGTTTGTTTATGGCTTTTCAAGAACTCCCTTCAAACCAAGATGTGGCGGAAGATGAGGATGATGATCTTGATGAAGCCTTAGCTGAATGTGAAAGGCTTGCAAAGAAATGCAATTCTCAGATAAAGGAATTGAAGTTGGTCAACCTTGAGCTGGAAAAGACTGAGGAGCTCCTCCTCAAGCATATCAAGGTAAAACTCTCTCCTTTGCTCCATTTCTCTAACAGTGTGCTATTGTGTCAATTACAGGTCAGTTGAAACAAACTAAAGCACTAAAGGTGCAGAGAGGAACTTGCTATGGCCTTGGAAGAAAGGTCCAAGAAAATGACTGAAATCTGAACAATTTCAACCAAACAGATTGGAAGGACAGGTATTGGTTTTGATCTAAGCTCAGGTGAGAAGGTAAAACAAACCACTACACACTCTACCTTTGTTAAATCTGAAAGTGGTGATGTTTATGCTGCTTATCCTATTACTCTCAAAGCATCTGAACTACTTCAGTCTACCAATACCACATGGAAGTATGATCATTTAGATGTTGCATCTTCTGCCAATAGAAATTCTAAAGTCAAGCCTGCCTATATAAAGAAATCTGATTTGAAGCACACTAGAATGTCTAAATCTTGCAATGCATTTGTTAAAACCAAAATAATTTGGATGCCCAAGAAATTGAATTTTGTTAGCATGCTCATTTACACGGCTTTTAAAGCTTGCAATGTCAATTCTAAATAGTATGTTGACAACGGTTGTTCAAGACATATAACTGGTGACAAATCTAAATTTGAAAAGTTAAACGAATTTGAAGGTGGTTGTGTCATTTTTGGGGGTAACAAGAAAGCCTTGATTGTTGGTAGGGGAACAATTAGGAAAACTTAAGAAATTTCTAGCATAGATGATGTCTTGTATGTTGATGGCCGAAACGCAGCCTTAACATGTTTTTGCCAAGTAAATCTTTTTAGTAATTTTACTTATCAAATAAATAAAATAAAATAAAATAAAATAAAATCTTTTTAGTAATTTTAATTACAATTATTTTAGGCCCTATAAAATAGGTATTTGTAAAGATGATTTGGGGGACATGGCCCCCCTTAGTCTCCGCACAGGTCTGCCCCCATAAGTTGTGAAGTTTCAACTATACTGGGAGTTACTTGGAACGGAAATCCATATGGAAGTGCAAGTGCAAATTATGCAGAAGTATGCATTCATAGGAGATCAAAATATTACAAACTATTTCAAAAACAACATGGCCTCTAATTTTCATGTGTTCCATTCTGTGCTGCAAAATGCATTATTGTCCATTAATATCAAAAATTAATTTCTCATTTTCACAATACAATTTTTGGTATTAATATGTTTAACCGGAAAAAAGATAATAATTGCTGTTTTGGTCGTCCTAAACTACTTTCAATGATTTAACTCAAACGAATTTAAGCTTAATCTGGTGAGAATTTTCGCCTGAAGAGGATCAATCCTCAATTAAACAAACTATATTTTAACAAATCAAATCCTAAATTCTACTGTTTCACAGTATTAACATCTCATTAATTCCAAAAAAAAATAAAAACTGAATCTCATATCAATTTTGTAGCTATATATATACACACATATAGAGAGAGAGACGAATTAATACCGGCTTGGTTTCAATGAAGGCTGTTGAAGAAGCATGCACTTTAGCGGCGAACATGGGTTTGAAGGTTGGGGTTATGGGAGGTTTGAAGAAAGAGCGTCTAGATGTGGTAAGAATCGGAATTAAAACACGCACCCTAACTGAATGAGCTGCTGATATATTGAGTGTTCCCATTTAAATCAATCAAGAAGTAGGAACTCTCTCTCTTTGTGGCAATAGGAACTCTCTCTCTCTCGCTCTCTCTCTGGGAATGTATAAGGCAAACCCAAAAGGTGTGTACACACACATGATACACACATTCGTGTTGGAACATTTTTGCCTGAAAATTTTTTATTTGCTTTTTGTCCGTTTAATATACAAGGACGTGGAGGGAATGAAACGGAAGAGTGGCCCTAACGGCCAAATTGGGTGGGTGGTGTTTGTCACGCTTCACCTGTCCCTTTCGTGTCTCTCTCGGTTGTATTTTTATATGTATTGGATCAACTAAGGCCGGCAATGATTATAAGACTCCTTCAATTGGGCCTCCATGGATCGTTAAAGAATTTTAAATTAAGCATATGGGTCCAATACCTTTTGCCAGCCAAATTACCACACTCGAGCCGACGTACTCCAAAAATCCAGCTCCACTTTTCGGGGCGAGTCCTCCAGAGTGAATTCCTATGTGGTTTCTTACAATGCGCTACTTGAGGTTTTGTTTGACTTGGCGTGATAAAAAAGGCAAGTAACGGAACATTGAAGTTAATAATAACTTGTCAACTAAAAAATAAAAATCTGAAAAAAGTTGAAAACGGGCAAATGGGCGCTTCTTCTCTTTCTGTTGCAATTTCTTTTGCAACTTTTCTTCTTCTCTTTTTGTTTTCTTCTATTATTTCTTTTTTAACTTCTTGAATCCAAACCCTAATTCCTCTCTTCTTTCCTTCTGGTTCCATCAAAAGCATAGTGTATTATTGTTTTTTAATTCTTTTTTAATTCAAAACCCTAATCCTCCCTCCTTTCCTTTTCGTTCTATGAAAATCCTATTTTTTTACTTTTTTATTTTCTTTTTTGAATCAAAACCCAGATAGCAGTTTTTGCTTGCATTTTTACTTTGCAATTCCTTCTTTGAATCAAATCCCGATGCTCATTAGATTCCGTTAACAATACCTAACACTTACTTAACACATTCTACCATATCGGGCTGGGGCTCGGAAGAGAAGAGAACTGAGGACGGAGGTTCTATATCACTTTCTTCAATGTTTTAAGAGGCAGGATAAGAAAATTGTAAATTTTCTTTTTATTCATTATTTTCAAGGTATAGATATTATACTTTACAAGTTGATTTGTTTGAGAGATCTTCCCTAAGATATAAGATTATAATTTTTAGGAATATTTCAATACTACTAAGTTATAATTTAAGAAATAATGACCATTGTTGATGATTAATTTCAGAATTTTACCAACTGCTAATAGATGTTTTGAAAAATATGAAGTTGTCATATGAATTGTCATTGAGATTGCTTAGGCTTTGGAACACTTCTTGTCGTGCAATAACACTTTGTTTTTAAAGTGAATGTATTCACTTTAGACATTGCCATTATTAGTTCACGCCCCAAAATTATACTACTTTGTAATGCACTTCATTTGTTTGTTAGAATGTTTGAAAAATTATTTCTTCCAAAAACTTTTGCCTCTTCTTTATTTATTTATTTTCAAAATCTATCTATGGCTTGCCATGCTTTCTTTCTAAATAGACAATTACATCATTGAGAAGGGTCCTCACCTCTATAAATATTTTATAAAGAGCATTTTGGGATTGAACTTCCTTTCTTGATTTGCCATTGTAAATATTATATTTTGTGATCATGTTGGAGAGCCTTGAAAAGAGATAAGAGTGGAAAAGAGATAATGTTGATAAAGAAATTCTAATTTTTTAAATTTGCATTTGCAAACTAAAAAGAAAAAAAGAAAACAATGGATGAGAGAGAGAGAGAGGAGGAGGAGAAATCCAATAAGTTATTATTTGTATTGGATGACAATTTTGTCTTCTAAAATTTATTTTTAGAATATTTATCAAACTTTTAAGTGTTTTTGACCAAATTATCCTCAAATAGTCACTTAATAGCAATTAAGTTTCAATATCGGTGACTATTCAACTTTTTTTGACTTTAAGATCACTTTAGAGCAATTATATTTAATTTTGGTCACCAAAATCTAATTTTCCCTTTATAGTTTTGCACATTTGATGGTTGATAAGGCTTAATAAATGTTATTAATATTGTGCATTTATTAATATTGTTCATTTATTGTTCAAAATACAGTGAAAATTTTATTTTTAATTGAACATTATAGATTTAGAACTGAAATTATGATTAATTCATTTGTCATTTTGTTACTGTAAATTACGATATTTTCACTTGAAATTTACATTAGTTAAGAGGTTTATTTGTTATTTTCACTTGAAATTTACATTTGTTAAGGGGCTTATTTATAGGGTTTTGTTCTATAATCTTCAATAAAGCATTCTAGCGAATCTGAAATCTTCCATAATTGATTCTTTGATTAAAAAAACTGGTCTAAACCCCTTTTATTATAAAAAAGTATACTATGTTATTTCCAATACGAGACTTGTATACTTACACACACACACACACACACATATTTATATATATTGTTTAATCTCTATTATTTAAAGCAAATAGATTGGACAGAAAAGTTTGGACCATAAATTATTGCTTCCTTAAAATTTGGATTGAAGAGTACTTAGAAACCATCAAAGAGGGGTCTTTGAAGTTAAGGTTTATGAATTTTTATCAATATTGCTACTGCAATATAGAGATCATAACCATGTTTTGACTTTTAGAGGTTGAATTAGTATTTGGAATTATTGTTGGAGCAATCATAATTTTAAGTAGTGGTAAGTTAACTTAAAGTTTGATTAGGGAGAAATTGGAAAAAAGTGAGAGAAAATTCCTATTCTTGTACAATTTATAGAATCCAAAGAAACCAATTATCTCATCCCACTTCTAATGCATGCTCTAATGTAACATACAACATTATATGTTATTTCCAATATGAGACTTGCATACAACCATACATAGAATTGTTTTGGAACTATCTTATACAGTCCAATTGAGTAGTGCTTAAAAGATATGAAAAAATAAGTCTTTAAAGTTGGGATTTATGAATTTTTATCAGTATTGCTATTGCTATATAGAAATCATAACTATATTTTGACTTTTAGGAGTAGAATTAGTATTTGAAATTACTGTGGTTTCAGTTTTATTTTGAAGTTAAGGTTAGTTGCGGAGAAAATGTGGAAATTGAAAGAAAATTTGGATTCTTGCACAATTTCAGAATCCGAAAAAGCCAGTTATATCATCTCAATTGTAATGCATGTGTGCCCGCACGTGCAGCACAATTGGACAGGCATTTGGGTACTCCTTTACATCTCTGGTTTGGAATTAAATCATGCACGTGGTTTATGTGTGATTATGTGTATCAGGAGTTTGCAAACCATCCGAGAGCCCCAAGTGGCTAGCAAGTGGATTGATTATTCATTACCAAAAAAAAAAAGGTGTAATGCATGTTCTAATGCAACATACATCCTCAAATTCATTACACTTTGGAATCCTATCTAATGTTCCTATTGCAAATATATTCACCTTGTGTTGCTTGTCTTCCTTTACATTTTTTAATTTGTTATTATTATTATTATTTTGTGCAGAGGGGATGAGAGAAAGCTGTGTTATTTATTGTTTACAATTCTTTCCTCTCGAATAAGCTGTTTGTATTCTTTACTTTAGTTTTAAATATGTATTTTGGTGGAGTCATTTGGATAGATGCTTACATATAGGTTTGCAATTGCAAAAGATGCAAATTAAATCCCTAATTTTCTCACATTTCTCTCCCACTGTTGCTACTCTAGCCAATATGCAATCTCTCTCTCAAGCTAAAAAAAAGGAACAAGTTCATCATGCTATTGTTCTAGGTTTACATACAACTACATTGATTTTAGTAAAAGGTGCTTTAGACGCACGTGGTTCCAAGTTAATGCCAGATCTTATTAGCTGCTATCATTGTCTCGTGCTACAAAAAAAAGGGACTGATCCAAATAGCTTAAATTTAAATGTAAAAATAGAGGTGTTGGTATGTGTAAAAGGTTCTGATTACAGTAAACAAAGATTTGAATATGAAATTAAACATAGAAAATGGTAGAAAGGAATCACCTGTTCTGGTTTTGTTATTCTTCTGAGAAAATCTTGTTGAAAATTGAACCTTCCTCCCAGAAATCCTCCTCACTCTCGTATTCCTTCAACCGATAAGGAAGTCAGTCAATCGATACCCTATTTTTGCTTTTCGTTCTTAATTTGTTCGAAACCCAAAAATGCCTAATTGATTGATGGATTACAGCAACAATAATATGGAAACCCTTGATTCAATTGAGGGTTCTTTGGGCGGGAGCTCCCTTTTTTGCGTTTTATTTTGTTTAAGATTAGCTTTTTATTTTGTTTTGTTTAGGGTTAGCTTTTATTTCTTATTTGTTTTTTCTTTTTCTATAATAAGTTACCGTATAAGTTAAAAGAAGGAAGGTTGTTAACGGAAAAATCCATTTTGTATCATTATAGTGGAGCCTACACACATATTATAAATAGAATTAGACGTAGCCAAACCAAGACCTTTCATCAGTGCACTGCAGGGGACCGGATGGGAATTCACATCAGAGGATTCGCGCCCCCGCTTTTCCCAACCCGAATCACCTACTGATTTAGTTGAGCTTTCCGTTTAATGGAAGATAATTGAGGAAAGACTTTTGATGAGTAGAAACCTTCTTGAACTCATTTATATTGCATAAAAACTTAAAGGGTAAAATGCCCCAGGGGCCTTGGATGAGTTGGTAAGGTGCATGGGGGTTACTTCGTCCAGTGTTCGAACTTTGTCAGTTCCTTTATCATCCCTGGATTACATGGTGCATCCTATGGGGTTGGGCGCTACACTCTCAATTTGTAGCCTAGGGTGGATTTAAAGGGCCTTACCTAGGAGAGTTCTGAGTTCCAAAAAAAAAAAATAAATAAACCTGAACTATTGATTTGTTGCATTTGAGGACATTTTGGCAGGTGACTTGGTCGAAAAAATTATAAGACAAATTTACCCTTATTTAAAACTACATAATTTTGAGAGTTATATACTTAACTTGATGACCTAGCAGCTAAAATCTTAGCAACCAATAAAAATGAGACAACAAAGTAACCTTATCTTCAACCACAAAAAAAATGGGGGAAAAGTTTCAACCCATTTGCGTCAAACACCGTTCTTCTCTTTGACCGCCATGTGCAATGACGGCCTTTTCCTTGACCGCCATGTTCGGTAGCCAAACCAACTGATAGAATCCACCATCATATGAGAAAAGTGCTAAATAATTACAATGTACGTAAAGATTGAAGAAGAAGTTTACCTTTCCAGAAGTTTACATTTTTGGTTATGGACTACGGCTCGAAGTTATCGTCGGCGTCTCAGACTGTTCCAATACCTGAAACCCTAAGATTAATTGAAACCCTAAGATTACCTAAACCCTTCGTCGAATCGTGAATTGGGGTTGTAACTGATCCAACCAACGAAACCCCATAAATTGAAATGAATGATAATACTGAAACTCAATATAGTTCATCTTGTACCAGTAATGAAGATCTAAACAAAATTCACTCCATTGACACATTAAATCATAAAACACTGAAAATTGTATAAAATATAAACAAAATTGAAAATTTCTGAATCATTATGCCCTAGAACTTCTCAAAACACATCAAACTGGGGTAAAAATTACACTAAAATTTCATAACCACATCTTAAAAAAAGTATGAACTTGCAAAAATAGATCAAACAACATTGAATCGAAAACTAACCCCTCTGAAAGCCATAACTATTGTAATCATAAATAAATAGAGAGAGGTATAAATTGAGGCAATTGTTTGGCCAGAGAGAGATGTAAGTACATGCATGGATGTAATGCTTCTTGAATCCGATGCCCGTCATATGCAATTGTTTCTTCTCCGGCAAACACTTCCTCTAAAAATTCTCTAATTGTCCAAGCAATCTAATTTAATTAAAGAATTAGCAAATGATATATTATATATATGTATACAGAGATAGGAGATGAGAG
The DNA here is from genome assembly GCF_030987335.1 of Cornus florida. Lineage (NCBI taxonomy): Eukaryota > Viridiplantae > Streptophyta > Magnoliopsida > Cornales > Cornaceae > Cornus > Cornus florida. The sequence goes on from NW_026775573.1 coordinate 63,360,905, forward strand.
AGAGACATTCAGTGCTAAGTGAACAAGAATTTTTTATTTTTTTAGCAGATGTAAAGAAGATGAACAGTGATATATATGTGTGTGTGTGTGCGCGCGCGCGCGTGCATGCGTGCACGTACGTATGTGTATACAGAAGGTGTGTTTCTGTGAAACCTTAAGATGTGCTTGGGTATGTAATGGCACAATAAAGGGCATTAAGTCTTGGCATGTAATGATCCGGTCATTTCCCTTCCTTTTTTTTTTTGTAAATTTCATTTTTTCGTCTTTTTTCCTATTTCGTCCTTTAGTCATTTTTCATTTTTCCTTGCATAACCTCACTTTTTGTGCTCGGATTTGATTCCGGCTTCGCATATATCCATGATATTTCATTTCCATGATAACTACATTTTCACTTTTGTATAAAAGCAAGTTAAATGGTTACTTTTCTTGTAAAGTGCATAAATGTATAACTTTTGGTAATTACTCTAAACTTGAGGGGTTTTTGCGTAATTAAATAAAGTAATTATTTTTCGTCTTAGGGACCATGTTGCAATTTAATTTGAAAGATATTTTTAAAAAAGGACCTTTTTGTAATTTCTAAAAAATGTGACAAGTGTCACATTCCTAAGGTGCCACTTGTTGACATTGTGGATGAACCACTTGGAAGCTTAATCTCATAACACATAAAGGGTGGAGATTCACCCATTTGTTGGCCTAGGATTAGAGCACTTGTTGGCATGATGGTTGACAAGTGTAGGTTGGATATTAATCTTGGAAGCTTACTTAGATTCATGACAAGTGTAGGCTTCACAATTGGTCTTGTATTATTGTGTGTGTGAGAAGTAGTGCAAGAGCACCTAGTGAGTGGAGAATCCCACCATTTTAACTTAGGGTTTTCACTTTTAGTTCATTTATCTCTTTCCTCTCAAGAACCATAACTTAGCCACAATTGGAGCAAAGCTTGACTTTGAGCTTTGACTTCATTTTTGATACCCTTTCACACACCTTAGACCATTAAACTTGGAATACAAAAGCCTTGCCTCATCTTCCTCTTCATAAACCTAGAAAGAAAACTTGAAATTCCTTTGCTTCCCTTGGATTCAAGAGGAACAATCATCTTGTGAGGTAGTGGTGATTGTATGTTTATCCTCTTTGGGTTTTATATATATTGGAGCTTGATATATATTGATTACATACTTTTTAAATTCTTGTAATTACATATAAATAGAGATTTTATATGCTTGACTTAGGATTTGTGGATTAAAGTATGTATATGACTATTAAATTATATAGGTAAGTTATTATTTAATGATTTGCCTAATACTTGTGATTTCATTGAGAGTTTATTATGGATATCTTGAAATTTCACTTATGTTGTTAAGTAAATGAAGATTTCATTGACAGTCTAGTATGAAAATCTTGTATATAGCACTTATAATTACTTGTAGGTAAATTACTATATTGCATGATTAGTAATTGTGGCCTACATTAATATTAAATTCATATGGCATAATGTGCAGTAACATTAGCTTGCCACTTTAGACATGCAACCTTAGGGCATGGTTTGTGTGGTTTTACCCTACTTGTGCTTGGTAGGTAGTTTCATGCATTTGAGATTATATAAATGTCATGAACTTGTTGATTTTTGGAAGCTTGTAAGGATATGAAATGTTGATGGTTAGGGCTTGGCTCTAGTACGGAGGGTAAGAATTCTCCTAAGTCATAGTGCACACTAGGTAGTACCTTGATGCGACCCGAGCGTGTGCACAAAATAATGCACAACACTTTAGGTTTAGAATTAATGTCAAGTGGGTATCATATTTTATAATTTATAAAACCGCTAGACACTTATACTATGTAGTATGAAGTGAGAAGGGATCGAACCCAAGGGATTGAACACGTGTTGGGATTAAACTTGGTTTTAAAGTTAATTAGATTGTAAAAGAGAGAAAAGAGAGAGAAAGAGTGTGAGACAAATAGATTTTAGTGGAGTGATTAAACTAGAATTCAATTGAAAGCATGGAAATAGAAATGACAATGCAAGTAAATTAAACTAAGAATTAAAGAGATAGGAAGAGAGTCTTAGGGTTAGGATTCACCACTAAGCTCATGCAATTAACCACATGCTTTCAATTAATGGGGAATTCATTAGTGTAATTATAGATGTAGCCACATTATCATCACAAATCACAATTGTAAGCATAGATTATCAACATCAATAATGAATTGTCTACTTAATGACAATTAAACTAAAGTGTAGAACCCATTCAAGACTACGTCATAACCCACCATACACATTCACAAATGTATCAAATAAGAGCACATATCAATCAAGAGAATAATACTAATTGTAATTAGAAGCATGGATTAACATAATCAAGCACAAATTGCCTACTTAACTATAATTAACTAATAACAAGAAAGCTAATTTGTAGAACAACCCATCAAGATTAAGCCTTTATCCATCAAATTAATTGACAATTATATCAAATAACTATCATGTTATGGCCATCACTAAACACAACAATAAGAAGTATTTAATGTAGAATATAATCCTAAAGCAATCACACATAGACATGCAAATTACATATAGAATTAATGAAAGAATTAAGTTTTAATCATCTAATGAAGAATAAAATCCCTAGTTAATCATACATAGACATACAATCAATTGGAGATTTCAATGGAAGAATTCATCAATACAAACCCTAATTTATCAAATCAAGCATGTATATATAAAGAAATCACAAGGCCATATAATTTAATTACAACATAATAATTCCCCAAGAAAAGAAATACAAAGGTTAGGGTTACATAAACTTAGGGCTCATCCAGGGTTACATGAACTTAGGGCTCATCCAAGCCCTAAGTGAAGTACTAGCTCATGGAGAAGATGATCATGTTGTCAACAAGCTCCATCTCCATCTTTTGGCTCCTTCTTCTTCTTCCTTCAATTGTAGACAAAGCCTCTGTAAAAATATTCTTCAAACCCTAGCTTTTCCTTTTTCCCAGAGAGAACGTAATATCACGGTACAGAAAAAAAATCAAACTTAATAATAAAATAATAAAACTCTCTCCTAAATAAAATAAAAACTAACCCTAAACTAATCGCTCACTGTGCCTTAAATAATAACCCTATTAAAGCCCAATAGTTCACAAAATAAGCCCAAACAATAAGAAAATCCTATAATGTTACCAAGTCCTGGGGGATCGATCCCCCACCCTGGGGGATCGATCCCCCCAGAGCTTGAAATTTCCTTTAAGCCTTATTTAGCACCATTTTGGCTTCGGGCTAATTGATTTGTTTCTTCATCTTTGGGAACATCATCAAAGGCCCGAGATTGACCGCTTTCGAATAATAAACACACTATACGAGCAATGGTCTACGACCTCTTTTTGTCATTTTCTGAAATTTTTTCTGAATATATTTGCTTGACTCCAAAAAGGCTTTAATGGACCGTTCTTAGCTCATTTTAACTTTATTGCCCTGAAATACACATAAACATAAATTAAGACTAAAATATGAAATTAAGATAGACGCAAAGACTGAAATACCCTACCTTAGGTGCTGAAATGTGCAACATTTAAGCACTTATCATACCTTGTGGGTCGTAATTACCCAAAATAACTTGTATGGTCTCGTGGCCACATATCCTAGTATTTCCATTATTTGATTTTGTATTACTTTCCAAGTTGTAAATCACGGATTTCTTGTAGCTTGTGATTTGATAATCTTAGTTTTAATGTGGTTAGTTGTAATACCCCTAATTTTAAAAAGGATAGTCTCGGCATTTTTAACATATTTATTGTATTGCCTTTTAATTTATTTTATTATCTTTATCGCATTTTTATTTAATTGGTTATTTGAAATTTGAATTAAATTGTTTTATGTGATTATTTGGTTTAATTGTTGTTTACCTATGTGTCATGTGTTTTAAATTGAATTAAGTGTTTTTAATTAGTTAATTGGGTTTTTAATTGGAATTAATTAGTTAAGCGGATTTAATTATTTAATTGTTTTTTTCATTTAATGCTGTGTTAAGTTACAGTTAACTTTGGGGTTGGAAATTTCACGTTTAGGTAAGCCGTAACAAAGGTAGTTTCATGGGCTGACTAGGTTTAGAATTAGGGCTCTGTCTCTGATTAAACACGGATTAGGGTTTATGTTTTTACACCTATATATATATGGTTACTTTGTATCAAGGGTTGGAAAAAAAAAACCCTATTCACGTACCAAAGATACAGAGAGAGAAACAGAGAGCAGTTGTGGGGAAAACAGAGTGAGGCTTAAGAGGAAGTGTACAGAGAGGACCAAGGGGGTTGAGTAAGGATTAGAGACTGAGTTATAGGAAGCTTGGCGGCGTTCAGAATTGCCGGAAAACTTAGAGACGACACAGGGATTTCAAGATTGAAATCACAGGCAAGTTCTTCTCTTTCTCCTTCCCTTTGGCTCGTGTTCTGTGCACCCAGATAGTCTCTAGGGATTAACTAATTAGTAAATGAAACTTATGTGTTTAATGTATGCTTGTTGATGATTCGTTTGTATTGAATTCAAATCTGTTTACAGTTCGTGTATTGTTACTCCCAGTTCTGTTCATTAAAGCATATTAAAATCTGTTGAGATCTTAGTTACAATTCTTGCTTCTATCTTCTGTAAACAAACCCTAGGGATGTTATAAGACTCCTAAGATCAGTTTGTGAAGAGAAACAGAGAGGTTGGAATAGAATTATAAATTCAGTTTTGTTCCTAACGCGGGTTAGTTCGGTAGCAAATTTAATCTCTGGATTTCATTTTAATTGTTGTTATCAAGCCATTGGGATGCTACTGGGTATCAATATGAGACCTAAGTTTGGTTTTAAAAACTAACAGAGTGTTAGGAATAAGCCGGAGAAGGAGCACAGGAGCTGGAACAACGCACCGGGGATGAAGGCTCTCAAAGGAGGTGAGAGCCGGCTCCATAGAAGTGGGAGCCGGCTCCCACAACAAAGTAGAGCCGGCTCTAGGGAGTCCTAGAGCCGGCTCTAGGCTGGAAATAGAGCCTGCTCCAAATTTTGGGGCAGGCTCCCTTTCTATTTTTGATTTATTTTAAGTTTTTTTAATTTTCTACGTATTATGTGCACTGTTGGAGCATGGAGACTATTGAAATGAATTTGGAACTTTACAGAGGGATTAAGGAATGAAGTTTGAGTGTTGTTAAGACTCTAAATTAATTAAAGTTTACTTCTAAAATTGTCGGGACAAACAGGGTAAAATTAAGGCACTTTCTATGTTGTTAACAAATGGAAGTTGAATTAATTGTTGAATTAAATTTTAGCAATTTGATGGAATATAATGTGTTTATAAAACTTATTTTAGAATGCATTCAAGTGCATGATAAGGTCATTTAATTATTAAGTTTGATCTATGCATGCTTAGGAGGCTAGTTGCTGAGTTATTAAATCGTTTCCTGCAACTATATGGTTAATGCTTGGATTTAAATTGCCGAATTATTAAACAATATTCTGAAATTGTTTTAGCAATTTATTGGATAATAATAGGATTATTTAACCTATTCACATGCATGATGGAGTCCCTGACATATTAAATTTGAACTATGCATGTGTTGGATGTTAATTGTTAGAGTAGTTTATTCTTCGATGCAATTACATGGATTACTACTGGGTTTTATTTGCTAGATTGTTGAGATTCCTTCTGCAATTATTGGATGGTGGTTTTTGGTCTGTAAATTATTGAACGGTTATATATGTTGTAATTTACATGGATATGGAGGATTGTATGTACCGATATGGGACGGTGACATACTAGGGACGGTTTAGCTCAAAACGCATAAAACTAACCTAATGGATTAATGGAATGGATTGAAAGATATCGAATCCTAATTGTGGCTAAGTCAGATCAACTGTAACCAAGTTAGATGACTTCCTGGATTAACGGATGGTAGTTACGTCATATCAAGTGAATAAGTTGAGTGACTAACTCGTTGGTTTATTGTAGGTCAGTTTAATAAATAGTTGAACTGCTTACCCTGGATTTGGACGGACTTTATATATATGTTTATGGTACCACGAGTTGAGCTTGAGTCTCAGACTTGTTGGTTAGGGTGCGTATATGCAGTGGATGCGTAGCTGGTTATAATAGGTTGAGGTGTACCCTGTTAGGTCTAGGTACTCATGCCCACCTTTGGGTGCGTATTCGCATGTTGCCTTCTATTCAGGTTGAGACCCCTATTATAGACTAGTGAATGTCCCTTAGTGTGGATATATTTATACGTATGGACTAGATAGATATTGTGAGGTGTCTACGGTGTATCTGCGTATCGGGTCACTGTATGGATTGCAGTTAGATTAGAACTTGCTCGTGGGTCTGACCCGCTCCTTTATTATTCTTTTCAGGTACAGGACGGTTCTAGCCTTAGAGCTTGATCGTGCTTGTCGAGGACAGTCTCACTTTCATTTGATTACGTAGGATTTCTCTCGATGTTTCTAGTATTATCTATTTTCAGTTTCATTCTCAGTTGAACTTTTAGTTAGGGGTCCATCAGTGGATTCCCAACTTGTAACTTTGAAGTTTTGGAGGATTGGAGTTTCAATTTTCAGTTATACATGGAGGATTTTATAATTAATGTTTCTTTCAGTTTTATTCTATCTTTATTATTCTTTTTGTCATCTGTGTTCGTTTTAAAATACTTTAATTGTTTGATATTCCCTCGGGTTTGGGCCTGGGCCTGATCAACCCGTGTCTCGGATTCGAGGGGTATCACAATTGGTATCAGAGCACTCCAGGTTCAAGTGTCTCTAGGACGTTTCGTATTAAGACTTCCGCGTAGCGTTTTTATATAGAGTTTATGTTTAGGATTCGTTGAATTCTTTTACGGTTCGTTTAAACTCGTACTGATGTCTGTCATTCTATGTTAACAGCATGGTTAACACTGGAAGAGGACAGAACATGAACAGTCGACAGAGGAGAGCGGCACGTAGACAGCAGGAACGTCTACAATGTCGACAAATGGAAGAAGAGCAGCAAATGCCAGGGTTTCAGGAGGAGCAGGAGGAAGTTCAACAGACTCAGGGTCGGGACAGAGATTCAGAGATTCCTCCACACCTCAATGACCTTGTTGCTCTGGCTATAGAGGCTGGGCTAACAGCTGCACTCCGGAACCAGCCACAGGTTCAGCAGGCACCTGTACCAGCACCAGTGGTTCAGACAGATTCTTGGGGAAAGGCAAGGAGCTCTTTCACAAAGGGGAATCCACCTGTGTTCTCAGGCTCCACCGATGCGAGAGCAGCTCACCAGTGGAAACAAGACATTGAGCGTCATCTTCGTTTGGTTCAGTGCACGGAGGTTCAAAAGCAGATGCTTGCTACTTTCAAGCTAGTTGGGGATGCACTACAGTGGTGGGAGTCAGTTACCACCCCAGAGGAGAGGATGACATTGTCTTATGATGAGTTCAGTGTTCGCTTTGACGAGAAATATTTTTCCTATGCAGTCAGGGCAGCTATGAAGACCGAGTTTCTTAGTCTGCAGCCGGGAAACATGACAGTGGCGGAGTATGAGCAGCAATTCACACGCTTGTCTCTCTTTGCACCGGAGGAGGTGGATACAGAGGAGAAGAAGCGTAACAGTTTCGTCAAGGGACTGATGTGGTCTATCAAGAGAGCCATTACAGGTAGTCCAGCCTATACTACCTATGTTCAGGTGGTAGATGCCGCGCTACAACAGTATCAGTTGACTGTGGACATCAGACAAGCTCGTGGTGAGAAGCGGGGTGATAAAGACTCTACTAACCAGTCAGCTGAAAAGGGGAACGGCAATGGTCACCGGCAGAATGACAAAGACAAGTTCCAAAGGCAACAGCCTTGTGCCACCAGGCAGTGTCCTAAAGTAGGACAGGGACAGGGACAGTATGTGCAGCAGGGACAGAGGGCGTCAGTGCCTCTACCAGCTCCACATGTTCCACAGATTCAGGGACAGACACATCTGGCTTTACCGGCACCGCCGCAGACTCAGGGACAGGCACCACAGCAGTTGCACTATGGCAGGGTGTATAACCCCAAGCCACAGGATGTTCAGGCACTTCAGACTATTGAGGGTAAGTTTCCTATTCATGGTTTACATGGACGTGTTTTATTTGATACGGGTGCTACACACTCATTTGTAGCTAGGACTTTTGTTACTTTATCTGGGATGAAGACGAGGGTATGCACTAGACCTCAGGGTATTTCTACACCATTGGGTGATACAGCTATTATACATGAGAGTGATGGGCCTGTGACACTAGATATTGGCAGACTCAGATTTCTAGCCAATCTACTGGTCCTGGACATGCACACTTATGATGTGATACTTGGGATGGATTGGTTGTCTCACTACCATGCCCAAGTTGATTGTTTTGATAGATCTATTATTTTTACCATACCTGGTCAAGATATGTATGTAGTAGCTATACCACGTTCTAAAGGAGGCAGTAACACCTATTTGTTCCATGTGGAGGAGGAAAAGGATGAGGGGATTACTGTGTCATTGGATAACATACCAATTGTACAGGATTTCCCGGATGTATTTCAGGAGATTCCAGGGTTGCCACCTAGTCGCGAGATTGATTTTGTGATAGACTTAGCTCCAGGCATTGCGCCTATTGCTAGGGCACCCTATAGGATGGCACCGATAAAGATGAGAGAGCTGAGGGATCAGATTCAGCAGTTACTCAGCCAGGGTTTTATTCGTAGGAGTACATCACCTTGGGGAGCACCGGTTCTGTTTGTGAAAAAGAAGGATGGTTCGCTTCGTCTATGTATAGATTACAGGGAGTTGAACAAGGTTACGATTCGTAACAAGTATCCTTTGCCCAGGATTGATGACTTGTTTGATCAGTTAAGGGGAGCCACATATTTCTCCAAGATTGATCTGCGTTTCGGGTATCATCAGCTGAGGGTTAGGGAGCAGGATGTTCCTAAGACTGCGTTTCTCACGAGATATGGTTCTTATGAGTTTCATGTTATGCCGTTTGGGACGACTAATGCACCTGCAATGTTCATGGACTTAATGAATAGAGTCTTCTGGGCTTATTTGGATCAGTTTGTTATTGTCTTTATTGATGACATCTTGATCTATTCTCGGTCGGAGGACGATCATGCTAGACATCTTTGCATAGTCTAGCAGACGCTTCGTGAACATCAGTTGTATGCCAAGTTCGAGAAGAGTGAATTTTGGCAGCGGGAGGTGAAATTTCTGGGTCACGTGGTGTCAGAAAAGGGGATAGCAGTGGATCCGGCTAAGGTTTCAGCGGTGGTTGAGTGGGGACAGCCTACATCACCTACTGAGATTCGGAGTTTTCTCGGTCTGGCCGGATATTACAGGAGATTCATCCAGGGGTTCTCCAAGATAGCAGGACCACTCACTCATCTGACCAAGAAGGGTGTACAGTTCGTGTGGGATGAACATTGTCAGCGAGCTTTTGATGAGCTGAAAAGGAAGCTGACTTCTGCACCGGTTCTGGCTACTCCGCAGAGCGGGATAGAGTATCTTGTTTACACGGATGCTTCATTACAGGGTCTTGGATGTGTATTGATGCAGGAGGAGCGACCGATTTCTTATGGATCTTAGAAACTTAAGCCTCATGAGCTTAATTATCCAACACATGATTTGGAGTTGGCAGCAGTGGTTTTTGCCTTGCGTATTTGGAGGCATTATCTGTTGGGTGAGTCCTTCAGATTATTCAGTGATCACAAGAGTCTACAGTACTTGTTCACTTAGCGGGAGCTGAATATGAGACAGCACAGATGGTTGGAGTTTGTAAAAGACTATCATTTTTCTATACAGTACCATCCAGGGAAAGCGAATGTGGTGGCGGATGCACTCAGTCGCCGACCTGTTGGTAGTCTTTCTGCTCTATTCGCTATTGAGTGGAATGCTTTGAAGAATGTAGATGAGTTGTCAGACGCTTTTATGGCTTGCATGGTGGTTACACCTTCCATCATTGCAAGGTTTTACAAGCACAACTCACCGATCAGCAGTGTGTCGACAAGGTCTCAGAGATAGCTTCCGGAGAGGTTCCATTCTACTATGTTGGGGCTGATGGAGGTTTAAGGTACAAGGGACGGTTAGTGGTACCTTCTGCTGATAATTTAAGGAAGGATGTGATGACTGAGACTCACCACTTTGAGTTCTCTGTTCATCCAGGAGGCGATAAGATGTATCAGGATATGAAACGGCAGTTTTGGTGGGTAGGTATGAAGAGGGACATTGCTCTTTTTGTTTCTCAGTGCAGTACTTGTCAGATGGTTAAGATTGATCATCAAAGGCCGCCAGGAGCTCTACAGTCACTACCAATTCCGGAGTGGAAATGGGAGAGCATATCTATGGATTTTGTGGAAGGGTTGCCAAATTCTTTCAAGGGGCATAATTCCATATGGGTCATTGTGGATAGGTTGACCAAGTCAGCTCATTTCTTGCCTATTTGCACTGACTACACTTCGGAGCAGTTGGCGAGGCTTTACATTTCAAAGATTGTGAAGCTACATGGCATTCTATTGTCTATTATATCGGACAGGGATTCGAGCTTTGTATCTGGATTTTGGAAGAGTTTTCAGCAGGCTTTAGGTACGGAGTTACACCTTAGTACTGCTTATCATCCTCAGACTGACGGACAGACTGAGAGGGTGAATCAGATTATGGAAGATATGCTTCGGTCGTGTGTCCTGGATTTCAAGGGCCACTGGGAGGAATATTTGCCACTTGTGGAGTTTGCTTATAACAATAGTTTCCAGAAGACTATTGGGATGGCACCTTTTGAGGCGTTATACGGTCAATCGTGTCGATCACCTGTTTGTTGGATGGAGGTTGGAGAGAATCGATTCTTAGGTCCTGAGTTCATCAAGGATACCTCTGAAAAGATTGCTCTTATTCGAGATCGCATGCGTACTGCCCAAAGTAGGCAGAAGAGCTATGCTGATCGTCGCACTCGTGCTTTGGAGTTTCGGGTTGGGGATCAGGTTCTTCTCAAAGTATCTCATATGAAGGGTGTAATGCGCTTTGGGAAGAAAGGGAAGTTATCACCGCAGTTTGTCGGTCCATTCATGATTACGGATCGAGTTGGAGCTGTCGCTTATCGGTTGGCACTTCCGGATAATTTGGATCGCGTCCATAATGTGTTCCATGTGTCCATGTTGCGGAAATTTCTGCGTGATGAGGATCGGTATCAACATATCGATGTTGGGGAGATTGAGTTGCAGCCGGATGCAACTTATTTGGAGCCACCATGTCGTATTGTTGACCGTCGGGATCAAATCCTTCGCAATAAGGTTATTCCTTTGGTTCGTGTGCAGTGGAGTCATCACAATGAGGCTGAGTCCACTAGGGAACGGGAGGATGTCATTCGCTCGCAGATTCCTGAAATATTGGAAGAAGGTAAGAGCGAATTCCGAGGACGGAATTCCTTTTGTTAGGGGGGAAGAATGTAATACCCTTAATTTTAAAAAGGATAGTCTCGGCATTTTTAACATATTTATTGTATTGCCTTTTAATTTATTTTATTATCTTTATCGCATTTTTATTTAATTGGTTATTTGAAATTTGAATTAAATTGTTTTATGTGATTATTTGGTTTAATTGTTGTTTACCTATGTGTCATGTGTTTTAAATTGAATTAAGTGTTTTTAATTAGTTAATTGGGTTTTTAATTGGAATTAATTAGTTAAGCGGATTTAATTATTTAATTGTTTTTTTCATTTAATGCTGTGTTAAGTTACAGTTAACTTTGGGGTTGGAAATTTCACGTTTAGGTAAGCCGTAACAAAGGTAGTTTCATGGGCCGACTAGGTTTAGAATTAGGGCTCTGTCTCTGATTAAACACGGATTAGGGTTTATGTTTTTACGCCTATATATATATGGTTACTCTGTATCAAGGGTTGGAAAAAAAACCCTATTCACGTACCAAAGATACAGAGAGAGAAACAGAGAGCAGTTGTGGGGAAAACAGAGTGAGGCTTAAGAGGAAGTGTACAGAGAGGACCAAGGGGGTTGAGTAAGGATTAGAGACTGAGTTATAGGAAGCTTGGCGGCATTCAGAATTGCCGGAAAACTTAGAGACGACACAGGGATTTCAAGATTGAAATCACAGGCAAGTTCTTCTCTTTCTCCTTCCCTTTGGCTCGTGTTCTGTGCACCCAGATAGTCTCTAGGGATTAACTAATTAGTAAATGAAACTTATGTGTTTAATGTATGCTTGTTGATGATTCGTTTGTATTGAATTCAAATCTGTTTACAGTTCGTGTATTGTTACTCCCAGTTCTGTTCATTAAAGCATATTAAAATCTGTTGAGATCTTAGTTACAATTCTTGCTTCTATCTTCTGTAAACAAACCCTAGGGATGTTATAAGACTCCTAAGATCAGTTTGTGAAGAGAAACAGAGAGGTTGGAATAGAATTATAAATTCAGTTTTGTTCCTAACGCGGGTTAGTTCGGTAGCAAATTTAATCTCTGGATTTCATTTTAATTGTTGTTATCAAGCCATTGGGATGCTACTGGGTATCACTATGAGACCTAAGTTTGGTTTTAAAAACTAACAGAGTGTTAGGAATAAGCCGGAGAAGGAGCACAGGAGCTGGAACAACGCACCGGGGATGAAGGCTCTCAAAGGAGGTGAGAGCCGGCTCCATAGAAGTGGGAGCCGGCTCCCACAACAAAGTAGAGCCGGCTCTAGGGAGTCCTAGAGCCGGCTCTAGGCTGGAAATAGAGCCTGCTCCAAATTTTGGAGCAGGCTCCCTTTCTATTTTTGATTTATTTTAAGTTTTTTAAATTTTCTACGTATTATGTGCACTGTTGGAGCATGGAGACTATTGAAATGAATTTGGAACTTTACAGAGGGATTAAGGAATGAAGTTTGACTGTTGTTAAGACTCTAAATTAATTAAAGTTTACTTCTAAAATTGTCGGGACAAACAGGGTAAAATTAAGGCACTTTCTATGTTGTTAACAAATGGAAGTTGAATTAATTGTTGAATTAAATTTCAGCAATTTGATGGAATATAATGTGTTTATAAAACTTATTTTAGAATGCATTCAAGTGCATGATAAGGTCATTTAATTATTAATTTTGATCTATGCATGCTTAGGAGGCTAGTTGCTGAGTTATTAAATCGTTTCCTGCAACTATATGGTTAATGCTTGGATTTAAATTGCCGAATTATTAAACAATATTCTGAAATTGTTTTAGCAATTTATTGGATAATAATAGGATTATTTAACCTATTCACATGCATGATGGAGTCCCTGACATATTAAATTTGAACTATGCATGTGTTGGATGTTAATTATTAGAGTAGTTTATTCTTCGATGCAATTACATGGATTACTACTGGGTTTTATTTGCTAGATTGTTGAGATTCCTTCTGCAATTATTGGATGGTGGTTTTTGGTCTGTAAATTATTGAACGGTTATATATGTTGTAATTTACATGGATATGGAGGATTGTATGTACCGATATGGGACGGTGACATACTAGGGACGGTTTAGCTCAAAACGCATAAACCTAACCTAATGGATTAATGGAATGGATTGAAAGATATCGAATCCTAATTGTGGCTAAGTCAGATCAACTGTAACCAAGTTGGATGACTTCCTGGATTAACGGATGGTAGTTACGTCATATCAACTGAATAAGTTGAGTGACTAACTCGTTGGTTTATTGTAGGTCAGTTTAATAAATAGTTGAACTGCTTACCCTGGATTTGGACGGACTTTATATATATGTTTATGGTACCACGAGTTGAGCTTGAGTCTCAGACTTGTTGGTTAGGGTGCGTATATGCAGTAGATGCGTAGCTAGTTATAATAGGTTGAGGTGTACCCTGTTAGGTCTAGGTACTCATGCCCACCTTTGGGAGCGTATTCGCATGTTGCCTTCTATTCAGGTTGAGACCCCTATTATAGACTAGTGAATATCCCTTAGTGTGGATATATTTATACGTATGGACTAGATAGATATTGTGAGGTGTCTACGGTGTATCTGCGTATTGGGTCACTGTATGGATTGCAGTTAGATTAGAACTTGCTCGTGGGTCTGACTCGCTCCTTTATTATTCTTTTCAGGTACAGGACGGTTCTAGCCTTAGAGCTTGATCGTGCTTGTCGAGGACAGTCTCACTTTCATCTGATTATGTAGGACTTTTCTCGATGTTTCTAGTATTATCTATTTTCAGTTTCATTCTCAGTTGAACTTTTAGTTAGGGGTCCATCAGTGGATTCCCAACTTGTAACTTTGAAGTTTTAGAGGATTGGAGTTTCAATTTTCAGTTATACATGGAGGATTTTATAATTAATGTTTCTTTCAGTTTTATTCTATCTTTATTATTCTTTTTGTCATCTGTGTTCGTTTTAAAATACTTTAATTGTTTGATATTCCCTTGGGTTTGGGCCTGGGCCTGATCAACCCGTGTCTCGGATCCGAGGGGTATCACATTAGTGTATTTGTCTTGTATACTTGGATGCTACGTGTTTATCGTTTCAAACATTTGTATAGCTTGAGATGATCCCTTAGAGTACCATGGAAACATAGACATTAGGTGGAATGCACCTTTGTGATGGTCTATGTTTGGTTCACATTATACTTGAAACTATAGGGTATGCACATGCACCACATCCTACGAGTAACTTGATTGCTCACCCTAATTGTTTGGGTTATTTTGTAAGTAAAGAAACTTTGCTTTGGGATGCATCACATCCTTAAGTTGCTTTGAAGTCTTGATGTATTTTGTTTTATTTTTTAAAACATGCAAGTGTTAACATGTAGTATCATTTTGGTGTAAAATATTATTTTTGTCTTTAAATATGTAATGTGTACCTAAGTACACTTTTTGATGCTTAAATAGCATGTATGTATTGAGACCAAGGGCCAAGCACATTTAATTTAGCACTTGTAGTCATTTTGTACTATCTTTTGCTTTAAGAATGTATTTAAACAAACTTTGGAGGTTTAGCATGTGAGATTCTTGTAAATGATGTGTATGAGGCCATGAGCCGTTGTCTATGTATAAATAATTCATATTAAGGTTGTTGGCATGTCCACACATCCATATCTCATTGAAAATCAATTTTAAACATTCAATTTTGAACCAAATCATCATGGGATTTAGAGCATAGGTTGAACCTTAACACCTTAGGCTTTTAGCAGGCCTTACAGTAGCTTTTCGAGGTGTTTCGGTCGACCGTTGGCCTCAATTCGGTCTACCGAACCAACCAACCCTTAAAAACATGTCTTCAGAAAACATTCTGTGACGACCCTAGTTTTTAGGCCAGCGTGTCTTGTGATGAACCGTAAGGATGATCCGATAACGGATCCGAATGCGGAAGCGAAAACAGAAAACAAGACTCTAAGAAGTCAAAGTGACCTTCCATGAGGTCGTGGAACTCAACAAGAACTGATGCGGAAGCAAAAGATCAAAAATATGACAAATAAGCCCCCAGGGGCAAAATAGTCATTTCTAAAAATTGTAGATTCGGGTGCCACCAAGCACACCGCTAGAAGGACAATGAAAAAGTAATCAAGATGGACTCAAGAATTGCATGATTCGGAGTCCGAACGAAGGAGAAACGGCATGACGAAGAAAAACGAGCACTTAAAGCAAAAAGGGTAAATTGGTAATTATCCAGGAAGAACCGGGTGCAACCGAGCACACCGTTGGAAAGACAGCGAAAAATTAGTCAAGTTCAAAAAAAAAAATTCACTTGAATCGGAGTCCGGACGAAGGAGAAAAGCCCAAAAGAAGAATTGACGTCACGGCGGCCCGACGAGGGGCCATGGCGCACACGGCGCCCATGCGCGAACCCACCGGCGTGCATGCCGGCGCCCAAAGACATGGCTGGTGGTAGCCCTTGGCTGCTGCTACATTTTTTTTGATCTGCCCAGAACTGAGGCTTAAAACAGAGGTCAAGACGAGTTTTTCTGAAAAAATACGAAGAAGAAACCCCCCCCCCCCCCCCAAATCGAGTTTTCTACCCGACCACGCGGACGGAATAAAAAAAAACTCACTGTGAAATCCCCAAAATGCCCCTAAATCAGAACTAAACAAGAGGGTCATAAAGCTGCTAAATGAAAACTGGAAGCTGAAACTTCACGAGGGATTTCCGGTACCAAGACGACATTTTCTGGAAAAACACAAAGAAGAAACCTCCCTTAAAATCATGTTTTCTATTTAAGCATGTCAAAAGAAGAAAATAAAACTGATGTGAAAGGTCCATAATGCCCCTAGATCAGAATATGAAAAAAAAATACGAAATGAATTCACAAAAGGCTCAAAACACAAATGATAAGGTTTTGCCCGGAAACGACTATGCACGCAAACGTAACTTACCTATTTAGATGCGCTACAATGGTCCATGGCTTAAAATATGGCCGATACAAAATCCGACCCCCCAACGGGCAAAAAGGCAAAAATGGCCTTGGAATGGAAAACATGGAATCCAAAAATGTAAAATGGACTCAAATGAACATTTGGCCCTTGGTCACACTTCATACAAGATTAAAAAGACCCTATGAAAGAATGAAAATGAAATTCCCACACCCGATGCAACCATGGTGAAGCAATGACTTGCGATTTTTCAAGGTTTTCATAATATTTCATGAAGTTAAAAAGTTGTATAGAATACAACACATATGTCATTGGCCTCCGGCCTTATCTCATACATGTCAAATACATTGAAAGGAGTGCACTTATGCACACATTACATACATGGAATCAAATATACATATTTTGACATATAAGTCTACAAAATGACATTTCATGCTAACATTTGCATGAAATGGAAACTTGAAAGCTACACGACATCCAAGGAATGCTAGGCTTCACGAACCAAGTCTTCGTACCTGAAATATGCCCCAGTATCGTAGGGGTGAGTAACATAAAGCTACTCGTAGGAGATGAGCATGCATCGACCTAGCATTTTACAAATTTATCACCTTAAGGTGAAACATGTTAAAGGGCCTCATGCCACCTAACGTCTATGTCCAAGTAAGACTCGGGAAGCATCCTAAGCTACCTTAGAGTCTAAGCAACAAGAATCATGATATACATACGTGTATGAAACGAATCATGGTTGGGATAATCCAAAGAACACGACAAGAAGAATGCTTGAGCATAGATTAATATGAATTGCATTTTCAACACAATTGAACTAGGTCTAGAGTAATCCATACAACATGACAAAAGCATATTTGAATACAAGTTAACAAGAATCACATTATCCATACAATTCAACAACAAAAGAGCATATTATACAATGCAACAAGGTTTAAGTTCTCAAAGCCATCAACTTAGAATCTAAAGCACAAAATAATAGTAGTGGTTCATGCCACCTAACGTCTATGTTATAAATGAATCAATAGGATCAATCCTAAGCTTTATTAGAACGTTAAAACACGATTTTCAATATCGATGCAATTTAACCAACATTGGAACTTCCAATACAACGCATAAAACATAATTTCGCAAAGTTAACATCTTGTAACTTAAAATGGAACGACAAATAAGAAACAACAAGTTACAACATCATCTAATTATCAACTTGAAAATGAAATGCGAAATCAAACAAAGTGGATACTTGGACGTCACGCCGGATCAGACCGACAACATAGTTACTTTAGGGTTACTAGCCCATGGGTAACCTCCCTATGGGCGCACTAGACCATATAGAGGGACTATCCCCCGTACTAGAACCACGTCCTAGCCATAGTCAAACAACGACATCCCCAAGTTTTCAAAATCAACAAGTTGTGCAACAACGCATATATCAACAGGAATATGCAAGTTAATCAACTATCTACTAAACACAACCAAATTTGGAAACCTATACAATACATGCTCTAAAACCACAACTAATATGATATGATGAATGTCGAATCTTCAGTGTGCGATTCGTTACACGCTATGCATGAAAGATGTTAAACACGAAGTGTGCAAATCATTACACAAGGCAACAATATATTCAATAAAGGAAACATATTATCACGAATACAAACATAGCAACTATGTTATCCAATGTTCAAAACATAACCAAATGAATATACAACAAGTCTAAGTCCATGATTTGAATATAGAAACCACTTCTAAAACACAACTAGATCATGGAGCAATTGAAAGAATTTAAATAGATAAACACAATTAAATTCTCTAGATTCTGATTCAATTCCAAATAACCTCAATTTAATACATGTTAAAGGACATGGTATGGTCATCACCTATATCCATTCTAAAACTCAATTAGGTTGTTAGAACAACAAAGTAGAACTTTAATTTAATCATGCTAATTTAATTACCAAGGTTCTAAAATAACTTCTAATAGTCCCAAATTAATATATACTAGTAAACAAGTCATGGCCAATACAAATATCAAGTTAAAACCTTAATTAAGCTAATGGGACCACAAAATAGATTTTAATTAATTCTTTTAATTAAAATCTCTAAATTTTTAAACTTAACCAAATGCTCTCAATTTAACATATCTTAGAGAATATGCCAAGGACTAATGTAATATCACATTACAAGTTTATTTCATTCAATTTAAGACCATGTGACTTAACCTTTCACTAAAGTTAAATATAAATTAAAAGTTGCAACTCTCATGCAATTAATCCCAATTTAATATATGTGAACAACTATACCTAAGCTTAATTTTCTAGCATGCCACAATACAATCCCAAGTTGTATATCACCATGAGGATTAAATCTTAAACATGGAATTTAATTAAATAAAAGGTTTCAAAACCTAACCGAATATTCTAAATCAAATATATGTGAAACTATATGGCATGTAAATCAAGAATATCAAGTCGGAATTCAAATAGAGTGAATAGTGCACTCGGGGCAAATTAATTAATCAAATTAATTAATAATTACTAATTTTCAAAACACCTCCAATCACTTTCAAATTCAACTATGTTGGAGAGCATGCTAAGGCCTAATTTAGTGTGCTAACACATATTGATTTTAAGCTAGTTAAGGCCATTTGAATTAATCTTTCACCTAAGATAAATATTAAATAAAATCTTTAATACTTATTCAAATGTTCCAATTTTAATACATGATAATCAGCATATCAAGGGGCAATATAAAATCATGCTACATGTTTAAACCAAGTCATGAGCAACCGGGAAAATTAGATCCCATACAAGAAAAATAAATAATAAAATTTCTAGATTTTATATTTAATCATGCAAACAAGTAGTATAAGCATCACAAGCATGCTATATAACAAGAATTTAAATATAGAACATCTCCTACCTCAATTTGAGATGAAAATCCCAAAGGCTCACCAAAATAAAAGTGCTCTGAATTCGACGATACCGAGAGGTTTTGTCGGGGACAACACCGTGAACATAACCCCCATCAAAGCCCAATCAAAATCATAACTTGACCTCAAAACCAAACTCAAGAAATGGTCAAAACTGATTTCTAATAAGGGGAAAAGGTAGAGCACGGCGAGGGGAACAACAAACGTTAAGGCCGAAGACTTTCCATCAAGGAAAAGTGAACCAAAAGAGGAGAGAGAAGATGGAAGCACCCCTTGGGCTGCCATGGGAGCTCCAGGTCATGCATAAAGAGGGGAGAAGATCAAAAATGAAATATCTCACCCCCCTTTTATAGAAATCTCAAAAAGTGCCCCGAATGGGAAATTTGAACAGACACTTTCAAATGGCAAAACTTTGTGAACAAAAAAGATTCAAAATGATAAAATATGAACAACGGAAGAAACAACGTCAAAAACTGAGTCTCGAACAGAAAGTTATGCCCAAAACAAGTTTGGCGAAAATTGGGGCCAAAAACCCTGAAACTGGAAAACATCGACCAGGAGAAAATTCCAAGAGTACACAACTCGATGAAATGTGAAAAATGAATCCCGTACGAGGATCCAGGCTAAAAACAAGACATTTTGCAATAACTTTCATTAATTGCACAATGGACCCTCCAAAAAGTGAAAACTGCACTTATGGCCCAGAATGAAAATATCTTCCAAAAATATTTTCTTAAAAACCCCTGAAATAAAATATTTTCAAAAGATATTTACGAAAAATACCCCAAGAAAAGAAAATAATTTCAAAGAACTTTGCATCCATGCCCCCTATGGACACCGGGAGCAACCAGTACTTTCTTGCAAAAATAAACATACGTATTTCGTGGAAACCACTCAAGATGAAGGCACGTGAAGTCAAAAACCAACTCCGAGCATGAGAAGTGAGG
This sequence comes from Cornus florida, assembly GCF_030987335.1. Taxonomy (NCBI): domain Eukaryota; kingdom Viridiplantae; phylum Streptophyta; class Magnoliopsida; order Cornales; family Cornaceae; genus Cornus; species Cornus florida. The sequence goes on from NW_026775573.1 coordinate 63,381,119, forward strand.
TTGTGCCAACAATGTGACAAATGGGGAAAAGACAGAATAGGGAAAAAGACAAAATAGGGAAAAGGACGAAGACGCATAGTGTCCGAAAAGTGAAAATGCAGAAATGACTCGATCCTCAAAGGAAGTTGTCAGTCCACGGAAAAGAGTCTCAGGAACCAATTCCGAGCACTTGAGATGACACTAAGTGACACGAAATAGAGCTCAGAAAAGAAAATTAAATGAAAAAAAAAAAATCATTCGTAAAATTTCAGGAAAAAGGAAAGGAAGGCAAATGATCAGGTCGTTACACATTCTGTCCAATTCGGTCATCCGAAACTCTATTTCGGTCGACCAAAATAGCATACATTCTCACATTCTCTCTGTTATGTTTCAGCACTGAAGTTCCAACTTCAAACGGTTATAACTTCTTCGTTTCTAACCCAAATGGGGTGATTCTTAAGCCTAAACTCAAGGATTTTGAGTCAGCTTTCCAATGGTACCAATTCTATTCTTAGATTCAAATCAAAATGTGAGTTATTAATGTTTTAATGGGACAGTGTCGGTTTTCGCTTAAACAGAGAAAGGGCATTTTGTGGGATTCTTGGCCAATGTTCTTGGAACCTCTTGGAATATTATGAAATGATTAGATTAGATTGTATTCACCTTGTTTGACTTGTTTAGAGTCAATTCTCCCCTTTTTAATTGTGAATTGACTACTTTGCCCTTAATTAACGAATTTAGCTCGTTTTGACTCTAGTTTTCTCATTCGCTTTTCTTGAGGCTTCATGGAATGTCACGTTGGTGTCTTAGAGATGATTTTTGTCTCAAAGGAATTTAGTTTCATCTTTTGTTTCCTCATTTTGAATCCGTTATCGGGTTAACTTTCAGGTCATCACTGACGCCCCGGGTTGAAAAACTTGGGTCACGACAAGTGGTATCAGAGCTCCTAGGTTCAAAAACCTTAGGACGACGGGTTTTGGGTGTATATCATGCTTTTGTTGACATGTTTTGATATGTTTATGTGTTCCTTGATAACATGTTTTGATTTAATAACATGTTTACGTGCTTATATGGTAGTATATTTTAAAGTCTACCTTAAATGTTTTAGTATGTTGTATTTGCTTATATGCCTTAGCATTTTATATATGCTTATTGGGTGTTAGCATGTTGTATATACTTGTATATTTAGCATGACTGTATGTTGCATACATCTCTTGCTTGTATTATGTGGTACTTGCTTCATGCATTCATGGCGTGAGCTGTCTTAGGTCTTAATGACTAGCATTGTTGTTGACCTTGTCCCTTATGTGTGTAGCACCATGGTCTTGACTCGCGGAGAGTCTTCTCATCATGTTAGAGTGGATGAGCAAGTTGAGGAGCAGGTTGCAGACACCGGGATCGCACAGGGTCCAGGGAGGCCTAGGGCTCGACCTCGTAGTGTGGATCCTAATCCACCACGAGCGCCGACTTATGAGGAGCAGATTGCGCAGGGAGTGGCTCTGGGGATGTCAGAGTCCATTCAACAGATGTTTCGTTAGCATATGGCAGGGATGCAGATTCTGGTACTGGCACCAGCACCGGCACCAGTTGCTAATGAGGCATTGGACTACTTCATGAAGTTACAGTAGGTTAAGATCGACTAGTTTGCAGGGAGTATGGATCCGCTTACCTCATAGGCATGGCTTGATCTCATGGTACGCAAGCTCGATAGCATGCTAGTACTTACGAACCGATTAAAAATCTCCTTGACTGCCTCTATGTTCATGGGGGATGCCGATATCTGGTGGAGGTCCATAACCAATATCCACGATGTGGAGGTGATGACATGGGAGGAGTTCAAGACATTATTCTTCGACCGTTTCTTTCCGAGGGCTATGAGGCAGGACATGAGAGTGCAGTTCACAGGTCTCTATCAGGGCAGGATGAGTGTCATTGAGTATGAGACACGCTTCACTTCTCTTTCCCGCTATGCACCGGAGATGGTAGCTACCGAGGAGCTCAGGGCGAGGAAGTTTCAGGATGGGTTACATCTTGATATTAAACCACGGATTTCAATATTGGAATTGAGAACAGAAAGCTATGTTGGTTGACGCAGAGGACCGAGATCAGCTCAGGATCAAGGGTTCATATAAGCAGTCTCGTGGAAAGGCTTCATCAGTATCTATTGGGGGTCAGTGGAAGAAGACTAAGGCCGGGGACAGTTCATGTACTCAGGGACAGTCACAGCAGGCTCGATCTGTACTTGTAGTTCCAGTATCTTCGGGGTCAGCCCGGGGAGTGATTTGTCACCATTGTCGGCAGCCAGGGCATATTAAGCCTCGCTGCCCACAGCTTCAGCCACAAACTAGTCAGTCACAGGCTAGTAAGCCTACAACTTCGACGAATAGGGTTCGTGGAGCTTGTCATTATTGTAAACAACCAGGTCACTTCAAGAGAGTGTCCGAAATTACAAGGTGGGACACAGAATGGTATAGGTTCACAGGTCGCACTAGCACAGTCAGCACTTGTACAGTCAGGTTTCAGGGTGCTTAGGCACTGCAGTCAGCAGCACCGCTAGTTGGTTCTTATCCGGTTAGAGGCTCTACGCCTACTGCTTCCGGACATCAGTCGGGCCACCAAGGCAGTTCACCGTAGTCTGGGGCTCAAGGACAAGTTTACGCACTGCCACAAGCCGATACCTCTGCTGGGACTTCTACAGTTCGAGGTATCTTTCCAGTTTTCAGTTCTTGGGCTAAAGTTCTTGTTAACACAGGTGCATCGCATTCATTCATATTTACTTTATTTGCACATTCATTGGGTCTGGAAGTCACGCAGCGGGATGGTTTCCTTTTTATTGACACACTAGTTGGGGGTCCAGTGGTTTTGGACCATGTTTGTCAGGGTTGTACTATCGAGATAGCTGGGTGGACTTTAGAGTTCAATTTTGTTGTTTTTGACATGATGGGCTTTGACGTCATTCTCGGGATGGATTGGTTATCCTTCTTTTGTTCTAAGATTGATTACTTCCGTGGGAGGGTATCTGTTTGCACTCCCAAAGGAGATTGTTTTCACTTTGTGGGAGATCGGAGTGATTCCCACCCAGCAATGGTTTTTAGTATTGGTGACTAGAGTCACCACAAGTCCTACTTGGCTAGCCTGTTAGCTGACGAGGATAGCAGTTCGGGCCTCGTTTACCCAGCAGTTGTTGTGGAGTTCTTGGATGTTTTTCCGGAGGAGTTGACGGAGCTTCCTCCTCTTTGGGAAGTTGATGTCATTCCTGGTACTGCTCCTATCTCTATGGCACCGTACCGCATGGCACCGGTAGAGCTTAAAGAGCTAAAAGCTCAATTGGATGATTTAAAAGCTAAAGGCTTTATTCGTCCTAGTGCTTCACCCTGGTAAGCACCGGTTCGTTTTTGCGAAGAAGGATGGGTCTTTAAGACTTTACATCGATTATCGCAAGCTGAACCACGTCATAATCAAGAACAAGTATCATTTGCCTAGGATTGATGACTTGTTTGATCAGTTGAAGGGAGCCACTTGTTTTTCAAAGATTGATTTAAGATCAGGTTACTATCAGTTGAAGGTTAAGGATGAGGATATATCCAATATCGCTATTTGTACACGATATGGCCATTATGAGTTTCTGGTGATGCCATGTGGTTTGACCAATGCTCCAGTAGCTTTTATGGATCTGATGAACCGCGTACAGTGGCCATCTTGATCAGTTCGTTATGGTTTTCGTTGATGACATTCTCGTATACTTAGCTTCGGTGGAGGAATATGAACATCATTTGAGGACAGTGTTGCAGATCCTTAGGGATAATCAGTTGTACGCCAAGTTTGAGAAATGTGAATTTTAGCTATCAGAAGTGAAGTTCATTGGACATGTTGTGTCAGAGGGCGGAGTTACAGTAGATCCGTCAAAGATTGAATCGGTGATGGATTGGGAATGTTAGAAGATAATGTTTGAGATTCGGAGTTTTCTTGGCCTAGCCGGCTATTACCGGAGATTTGTTCGGGATTTCTCTCGTCTAGCGGCACCTATGACTCGACTTACCCACAAGGGGGTCAAGTTCGTATGGAACGAGGCTTGTGAGTTTGCTTTTCAGGAGTTGAAGGTCAGGTTGAGATCGGCTCCAGTTTTAATCATTCCTGAACATGGTTTAGGTTACGTGATCTTTTGTGATGCTTCACGGGAAGGTTTGGGTTGCGTCTTGATGTAGAACAAAGCGGGTAGTTGCTTATGGGTCTCAACAGTTGAAGACTCTTGAGTTGATCTATTCGACACATGATTTGGAGCTGGCAGTAGTTATCTTTGCCCTAAAGGGGTGGAGACACTATTTGTACAGAGAGAAGTTTGAGGTTTTCTCCGATCACAAGAGTCTCAAGTATCTCTTTTCATAGAAGGATTTGAACTTGAGAGAATGCAGATGGGTTGAGTTCATGGAAGACTACGATTTTGAGTTGTAGTATCATCCGGGGAAGGCCAATATGGTGGCTGATGTATCGAGTAGGAAGTCACGGGGGACTCTTGCTAGCATTTCTATTCACAGACGGAGGATGCTAAAAAAACTTACTGATCTTGGTTTACAGTCTTGTGAGGATGTCTCACAGGCTATTTTGTTTAGTCTTGTGGCTCAACCGACTGTTGTTAGCAGAGTTATTGAGGCACAGTTAGAAGATAGGGAGATGAAGGCCATTGATGTTCGGATTTCAGGTGGTGAGAATGTAGAGGGTTGGACCTTACATTCAGACGGTGGTCTCAGGTACAAGGGGATGATGTTTGTTCCTTTGTCTTATCATGAAAACGTTCTTTGGGATTTTCACCACTCTCGACTCGCAGTTCATCCTGGTGGTACGAAGATGTATCACAATCTGGGACGACAGTTTTGGTGGCAGGGCATGAAACGGGATGTTTCACAATTCGTGGCTCGATGCCTTACTTGTCAGCAAGTGAAGGCAAAACATCAGCGACTGGCAGGATTGTTGCAACCATTACCAGTAGCTGAGTGGAAATGGGAGCATATCACCATGGATGCATTTTAGTGACTTAGGGTCGAGTTTTCCCCTAGCATGGTCGCTAATATGCACATATGCAATATAACCAAAAACTTTCAACAATGAAAGATTTACCTCTTTGCCACTCCATACCTCTTCTGGTATTCGATGCTCCAAAGGCACCGATGGTCCATGATTAATTAGGTAGGATGATGTATTGACTGCTTCTGCCCAAAACTATTTGAGTAGACCCGAATGTATGCGCATATTTCTGACCCTCTCTGTCAATGTTTGGTTCATCCATTCTGCTACTCCATTCTGTTATAGGGTTCCTTACACAGTCCTCTCTAATCTGATCCCATTATCAAAACAAAAAATTTTGAACCCGGTATCTTCGTACTCACCACCATTGTCTGACATCAACCTCTTGATCTTCAAAGCTGTCTCATTCTCCACCATGGCCTTCCACTTCTTGAACACATCAAATACCTCATATTGACTATTTGTGCTTCAAAAAATAAACCCATACCTTCCTCATGTGGTCATCAATAAAAGTCACGAAGTAGTATTTTTGGCCAATGGATGAGACAGTGGCTTCCCTCAGACATCTGTGTGAACTAGCTCAAGTTTCCCCTTTCTGAGATCTCTGTCACTCTTCTTGAAACTGACCCTCTTCTGCTTTCCTATCACGCAACTCTCACAGAAGTCAATATCAATTACCCGCATGCCTGATAATTTCCCCTTTAAGTGCATAATCTTAAGCCCCCTTTCACTCATGTGACCTACTCTTTGGTGCCAAAGGTTGTGATCTTCTTTGTTTTCTGCAACTGCTATAGACCCACAAACACTGGTTGTTATGTAGAGAGTGCTAGATTTCTTACTATGTGCAATGGTTATAGAGCCTCTGGAAACTTTTCACCAGTCTTCATTGAAGGTTGCAAAAAAACCTTCCTCTAACAATTGTCCTACCAAAATCAGATTATTCCTCAAGTCAGGGATGTGTCTCATATCCTTTAACATCCAAGTTGACCCATTTAACATAATTTGCACTTCACCCTTGCCAACAACACTACAAGACTAATCATCACCAAAATACACCTTACTAAGGTTATCCAGTTCATAGCTATTAAATAGCTCTTTGCTTGAGGTGCCATAAAACGATGCGCCAGAATCTAAAACCCATGACTCCGCCTTACTCTCTAAAGAGCATATTAATGCATCATCTGATTCTTCTGAGACAACGTTTGCTTCAGTTTTTCTTTCGGTTCCTTTCTTTGGAAGATAGTCTGCAATCGACACGGTAATGTCCCTTCTTTCCACAATTCTAACACTCAACATCACTGAGATATATGGAATATCTGGAATTTTAAGATTGTGTCATTCCATTCCTTGACTTAGATCTACCTCTATTTCTATTACCGTTGTTCTTCTTCTTGTTTGAACCATTGCCTCTGGTTTCAACATTCAATGCTGAACCACTGGTGGAAACCCCTACTATTTGCCTTCTGATATTTCTTCAGTCAGAATCATGCTCACAACATTATCAAAATTCAACTTGGTCTTCCCTGCAGAGCTACTGATCGTTGTAACTGTGCTACTCCAACTTTCATGTAACTGCCCTAGAATTAGTAATGCTCGGACCTCGTCTTTGAAGTGATATTAACAGACTCTAATTACCTAACTATCTCGTTAAACGCATTTAGATGTTTGTTGAACTTACCACCTTCAACCATCTTCATATTGAACAAATTCTTGATCAAGTGCATCTTGTTTGTTGTAGAAGGCTGTTCATACATACTAAAAAGGGCTGCAATAAGAGACTCCGTCGTCTTCTCCTTCTTGACATTAAAGGCGATTGATTTTGACAACGTCAATCTGCGATGTCAAGAGCCTTTCTATCAAGTAATACCCATTATGCATCTTTTGTATCTTCTGGCTTCTCTCCCAAAGGGTGATACAGATTTTTCTTAAATAAAAATCTTCGATTTGCATCTTCCAAAAACCAAAGTTTGTGTCATCGAACTTCTCGATCATGGATGTGGATGTCTTATCTTCTAATGCCATTACTCCCACTCGAACTAACAGATCTGATCGAAAGACTTTTGGAATTTTGTCAAACACTCTTTGTGCCCAAGGTTCTCAACCAAAGGCTCTGATACCAGTTGTTGGATTTGAATCAATCAGATTTGATACCAATTGTTGTGATGGAAACGCAAATAACAACGTTGTTCGAGGAATAATCACAAGCAATCATAAAGAAAAAAAATTCACACACAAGAATACAAGATATACATAATTCACCCAAATCTTAGGGCTACGTCCATGGAGCACACCGAACAAATTCACTATAAAGAAGATAAAGAATTATAATGGAAAATTTTCTCTCAATCTCTCTCAATTGCTCTATTTTGTATTCATACAAATTAATCAATCACACAACACGTATGATGATCCTCTCTTTTTTCTTCTCACTATTTTTACCACACCCTAAAATCTTATTAGAGTTGATATATATATAGCCTCAAATAATTTGTCCTACAAGAAATTACTTTTTCTAGAAACCAAAACCAATAAAGAAGTTAAAACAGATCAGGAAACTGAATTTTCCTAAAAATTCAACAATCTTGACGTTTCCATATAATTAGATTTTCTTAAAAATCTTTCACCTAATCAGACTCCACAAAACCACAACACTCCAAGCAATTTTGCCTCATCCATACTCCAAAAAAATTAATCTTCATGCTCGCTGCAGAATGTTGAGACCTGTAACGGTCTTCCTATTAACTCTTTAGGGGTTGGGTTGCCTTTGGGCTTTGGGCTTTGTTTCCTTGGGCTGGTACTCATTTGGTTAGCCTAGGCTAACTTCCTATGTACAATACTTTATATCTTTAAAACTTATTAGCTTTTAAAAAAAATAATAATAATAAATTAATCACTTTTTAAAGGCCATTTATCAACAATTACCCTATCTCGTTTTCAAGAGCATTAATAGACTTGACTGAGACTATACAATAACTATTAAGTACAAATGCAGACTTGATTGAGACAATACAATAACTATCAAGTATAAACGCAAGAGGATGGTCTGATCACAAATAACTCAATAAACATAATACGATTTAGAGGGGAATAGACACGTCAACTATTGAACTTTTATTAATTTTAAAAGGTAAATTATACCGACCGAACATGTTCTGTGATTTAAGAAATTACACCGACTTTTTTAAAAAATGAAACGTTGTTACATAGACCTCCCCTCGTAGTGATAGATCGTCAAATGGACTAACGGATCTGTCTAATTTACTGAAATTCTCCCAAGTTACTATGGTAAATGACTATATTACCAAAATATTATTTATTGGACTTGAACTGTTCATAAAACCCATTTTATAAGATCATTTTGATTTTAAAAAAGAACAAAAATTCCTGAAGAGAGAGGCACAACACAGGCCATCATTTTGTTACCCATTTTGTAAAACCATTTTGATTTTTTTTAACAAATTTCTAGAGAGATAGAAACCCAGTTTGTAAAATTATTTTGATTTTAAAAAAAGAAAACAAATTTCTAGAGAGAGGCAACACAAACCATCATTTTGATATTCATTTTGTAAAATCATTTTGATTTTGAAATATATATATATATATATATATATATATATATATATATAATAAAAAAGAGAGTTCAGAGAGACAACACAAACCATATTTTTAAAATCATCATGCATTGAGGTATTTCACGTTCAATCCGTCGAGAGGAAAAAATGGATGGTCTTCAAAGCATAATAGATAGCATAAGATGTGATTCAGAACATAAAGATTCATTCCTTTGACTTAATTGTATATATAAGTATTTGTGTTTGTGTGTGTATAAGTAGACTTCAACCAAGTGTAATATGGGTATTTTAATTTATTCAGTGCATGACATCAGCAAAATTTGTCATTAACTCGCGTTGACTGTTTCGAAAGGGAAGTACCTATACGTTAGTTTCACTTTCAAGGGAGGTCCATATAATTTCTAAAATCATGAAAGAAGTCCTTGTAATTATGAGAAACCACAATGGAAGTCAATGTAATTTATCCATTTAAAAATTGAATTAAAATATACCCAATTAAATATAAAAACAAATTAAACTTAGTTAATTAATTACGTAAATTGGCCATAAATCACATAAGTTCGTGCTTAATATCTTCATATAAACATGTATATCACTATACCAATAAGACAATAAATATGATAAGTAATTTAAAATTCAACAAAGATAAAATAAATAAGACAACTAATCCTCTGTATTCTTGATTTGCTCTGTCTACACCATTTATTACACTCGAACCCAATTATTCACGATCAATTGCATGCAACAATCTGTCCACTTGTTTTGAGTATTTGTGTGATTACTGAACACGGTGTTGTTGTAAAATTTGTACAGCACAATATGGCAATAATTGTATCAACACTCAGATAAATCATATCACCACTATCTAATGCACATGGTGAATAATTTAAAATAAACGAAGCAACACTTAGCTTTGAGTGTCTCTCAAAAGAAAATATCTTTATAATATGAATATGACGATCACTACAAGAAAAATGATTTTTAATGACAAGCTTTCTATCACGGGTTATATCTGTAAAAGAACATTATATTTCTACAACGAGTTAATGAGACAAAGTGAATTTTTTTTTTCTACCCTTACCCCTAGCTAATGAGACAGATACGTACCGAATGCATCCTCAGGAAAGCACATCCCCTAGCTAATATCTCGTTCTCTCCCTCTTTCATTCAAATTTGGATATGGAATACGAAGACAATTATTTTGGCCGACACGCAACAGTTTTGAGTGCCACTCTAACGATCGAAACTATTAAGCCTTAACATCTATCTCATCCTTTCAATTCTCACTTTCCTCTTTCAATTTTCCCTTTCTCTAATCGAATTGCAAGCCTTAACTTCTATCTCATCGTTTCTTAGAAAATGCAAACCACATTTATGTTGTCACATCTAATAGGGATGTGATCAAATGTAAGGTCAAAGTCCTTAAGTTGTTACTTAATGTAAAGCATTTGAGAGCAACTACTTCCGGCCACTACATTCGGCTTCCGTCATTGACAAGGCCACGGAATTTTGTTTCTTACATAACCAATTTACAAGGGAGTGTCCTAGGAAGTGAAGTGCCACTTGTGATTTTTCTATCAACCTTACTGTTAGATAACCCCGAATAAAGCAGAAACAATTTTTCGAAATAATTTTTCATGAGTTAAATAGGATCGTCTCAATTAGCTTTAACAAATCATTAATATTCCTCAATTACCGTAGAGGATTAGATTACTATACCATTTAGAAAATTGAATAATTGTCTACCACCAAAATTAGTCGATTCCTAAATGGATGTCCACAATCCTTGATCTCCAATAATGAACTATAGTACCTAGCTACAGATCTTCACTCCTATCTCCGAGCAGGAAATCAACGAGCAGTGACAAATGTGGTCTTCATATCTCTTTCTTAATTAGGGAATTAGCAGAGAGTTATGTGTAGATTAAGTAATCTGATAATTATTGCTGATTGTTATGTGTTGGAACAATCCTACTACTTGTATATAGAGAGGCAGAGTTCCAATTAATTATTCTCTTTATTCCACACTACTTCACATTTGATATACTATTTGCATTCCAAGTTGGACTCGGAGTAGGATCTGATAGGCTTATCCCTGTCCTTGACTTCAATAGGGTATTTTAATAGTTTGTTAACTCCTAGCTTAATAAAATACTTCTATTAAATTTTCTAACTCCACTATAAAGAAATAACTGCACTCAAGGACAAGGATAACTATAATGAATTATAATCTAATCCCAACAGTTACTCAATACCATAAATTGACCCTTCCACACTAATTATTTATTTGGATAAATATTACCATCAATCCAATAACTAATTAACTCATATTTAGCCACCTAGGTTCATCTGCTTAATTACATAAATTCCTTTTATAAAAAATAATATATTTAATAAATATATAAATATAAAAACTATTTATTAAATACAATAACAATCAATTTATTTCGTTCTCTATTTCTATTTGAAAGAATATTGAGGAAAATGATTTTGTTTGCAACAAGATAAAACAATATGTCAATGCATGCAGTGGTCAGTTTTCTGTGATATATCAAACCAACCTAGCCAAAATACTTTCACAAATGGATTCCATCTTGAAAAATATGTTCTACTGCGCAAAATACCCAAGTGTCCCAAAGGTCACTTAAGTAAATCAAAGCAAATATTAATATAAACTCAGTCAGTATAGCTCTCAGGATTAAGAATCAACTTACATTAGTAATTGATAAGGAAAACTACTCATAATGGCATAAGTAATTTTTTACTTATCGATAATCCCTTTTTTCTGTCCCACACATGCCAACGCATTTGGTTCTTAATCACCCCATTCAAATGACCGCAATAAGTTACTCCATCTAGTGTTTCCACTGAATTAGAAACCAACAGTTACACTTATAATATAAAATGTCCAATCCTATTCCTTTGAGTCTAAAGAATCAATAAATTTATATCTCTTATGAATATTGAACCTTACTATATGTGCATATAAATTCACCTTATCATAATTAATGGACAATTAGCTTCAAAACTCTTTGAACTACTTAATATAATTATTCACCAATACAATATAAAGATTGTAAATCAAATTTTATTAATAAATGTTAATTTCCAATCAATACTTGCACACGAACCCTAACAATATCCCACTTACACTTAAAGTCATTCACTTTCACATCTAACACCCATGCCCTCAATATGAAGATCAAATATATTTGTCGGCAATGTCTTCGTAAAGGGATCTGCAAGATTGTTCTCTGACGCAATCTTGACTAAAACCACATCCCCCTGATTTACTATTTCTCTTACTAGATGATACTTCCTCTTTATATGTTAACCACTGTAATGTCTAGGATTTTTTTTTTCGATGCTTTTTATTTATTTTTTGTATTTACTATTTAGCACCTCGTTTTGTGTGCTATACAGGTCAGTAAGTTATTCTGAACGTTTCTTTTAGTTGACACTCTTAGTGTCTTTGAGTTTCTTTCAAACGTCAAACCCATCTTCCAAACTAAGTAAGTCGGCTTCTTCAGACTTCTTCTATGAAGAAGTCGACTCAGTTCCCAATTGAGTTGGCTCGTTCTCAAATGAGTCGACTCATTCATTAAATGAGTTGACTCAGTTCCAACTGAGTCGAATTGCTTAGCAACTGAGCTGACTTAGTTAAAACTAAGTTGACTCATTCCTGCTGTGAGTCATCTTCTCCAACTCTAACGACCTTTGCTCATTCCAATCTCCTCCGTTAAGGGTCTTATATGTCTGTATTAAGTCTCATACAATCTCAAATATTTATTCTAAGCCATTATTCATTAATAGAACGAATTAAAACAAGTTTTCATGCATTAAAGTTCAAAATCAAACAAACATATACACTATTTTTAATCCGTTTAAGCATGCAAACATGATCGATTTTAATGTTTAATTATCCTATAATTATCCTAGGCATGTATAAAACATGTGATCAAAGGAGAAGAGTTAGAAGAAGAACTTGCCTTAAGAATTTCGGGTTGAAAATCCCAAACCTCCTTCTATGAGTTCTTCCTCTGATTCCAGCGCTTCCTCTAATTCCATCGACCCTTGGGTTGCCTTCGTGACTTCCTACTGCTCTGGTTCTAACCCACGAACAACTATTTTCCTTCCTTCTCCTTGGTTGGCCTTACTTCTTGCTCACATAGCCTCCCTTTCTCTCTCTGTATTTCTTCCTCTCTCTGCCTGTTATAATTTTGTACGTAACCATCCTAGCTCTTATCTAAGTCCACCTTAATAGAAAAGAAAAATGAGAATATAAAATTGATATAGTAATAATATATTAACCATATAATATCACGTATATACACATATATTTAATCAAACATTAATATATATATATTATTACTATTAATACTAATAATAATAATTAGTAATACTATCCTTATATACATATATACCCATATATATATACAAATATACATGGATAATTATCCATACCCATCAAGACTTCCTATCCAAGTAGTCCATATAACCTATTTGGTTGGTTCATTACTACTATCCAAATCCAATTCCTTTAAAATAAAAATAAAAATAAACTAAAATAATTAAAACATTTAACCCTAACATTAATTACACATAAACACACATCATTTAAACAAGAAAATCATACAAACAAATAATTAAATACACACCATTAAATCACATAAACAATTAAATCAAATTAACACATATAGCCACATAATTAATTAAAATGCAATAAAATAAATAATTAAATCCCAATTATATTCTTTGAAAATTAGGTGTGTTAAACAAGGGTGCTCGAGCACTGTTTCCTAGAAAGGGGTGCTCGAGCACTATTTCATGAGACAACCTAAGAAACCTAATTTTAAGCCCTGATCTCCATTGTTAAGGGTTCTAAAATATGTTACTAAGTTCCATCAACACCCAAACATGAAATTACATCATTATAACATGTAAAAATCTAGTTAAAGTAGATCTAAGAATCAATTTAACAATTCATACATCAAGAACACAAATATGAACATATAGTCATAAAACCCTATGTTCTAGATCAATTTAAATATGGATTCAGATTTTAATAGTCCTTTAATCATCCCTAAAGTTATACTAGAGACATATAGATCACAGATCTAAGGGATAAGTGTAGAATAGAGAACTTGCCTTAAACTTTTGAATTGAAAGTTAAACTCCTTCTTCTTTGTTCTTCTTCTCTAATGGTCATTCTTTTTCCTTCCCTCTCTCTTCTTCTTTCTCTCTCTAGTTTTCTCTTTTTCTCTTTCTAGATCTACTTGTAGACACTAAAATTTTAATAGACTTTGGTTTTGACAAATTGACCCATCAAATATGGGTCTAATGTTTAATTAAGTTATTTAATTGGCCCAAGTTTGGTCCACTTAAATTATTTAATTAGCCAAGCCCAGATGATTAAATGAAAAGATAATTATTCTTAATAAAATATATTTGGAATAATTATTTTTAAGGATAATTATCATAATATTGCTGGCCTGGCCGAGTTATGATTTTGTCCTTATCAGAAGAGGACACGTGTTATCATCCTATTAATCCAAGAAGCCTATAAGTAGAGGCATGGAGGAAGGAGGAAGGGGGTCCAGAAATTAAAAGACTCAGAAATCCAGAGGGCCAAAAATTCAGAGGGATCTAGAGATTCAAAATTCCAGAGCAAATATAGAAGCTCTGCCAACATTCATTCCCAACACCCAAACCTGAAGGTTAAGAGCAACAAGCATATCAAATCGTGCCATTCTTCACCAAAATTCTACGGTGATCAACAACAAGCACATCCAAAGTCGTGCCATTCTTCATCAAATTTAACAAATTCTCTCTTAAGGCGAAGAACAACAAGCACATCCAAAGTCGTGTCATTCTTAACCAAATTTAAAAAATTCTCTTCTATATGAAGACGAAGAACAACAAACACATCCAAAGCCATGTCGTTCTTCCTCAAATTTAACAAAGGACAACAAGTACATCAAATTTGTGCCGTTCTTTCTCTGTGATTCAATAAGTTCGACGAATCACCACACAACACTATCCGAGATCAAGCTTCGTCAGCCCTCGATGAGAAATCATCGGCGATCTTCTTTAACTACAAATACTTAAAGAAGATTGTCAAACAACCCGATTCAAGATCAAGCTCCAACAGCCCTTGAATCCAACCAACAAAGGAGACCGAATCAGAGGACAAGTTTTTTCTTTTGTAAAGAATACCTTAGAGGATTGTACTGAATTTTCATAAATCAATAAAATATTATTTGCTCCCTATTTCGTTCTTTAATTTGCAGACTATTAAATTTTTGTGTATAAATTTTTGGCACACCCGGTCGGACATCCTCTGCCTTTCATCTCTTTCTCCTACATAAAATCTTCAACAAATTTTCATCGTCAGAATTTATAACTTTCAAAAAGATTCAGACAAAAAACAAGAATACCTCCAAAGACATCGCAATCGTGGCGGATAACATCATTACCACCACAAAAGGTGGCAAGAAGGTTACAACTTTGTCAAGTGCTACAAACACCTCTGCAAGTTCAATGATGTGGAATATAGTCCAATCATCCGTTCTTGCCAAAAGATAGCACGATGTGATGAGAGTCAATTTTGCCAAATCTATCAAAGTAACAACTTAAATTCATACCGCCTTCACCTCGCTGGGGGCAAGAAGGAAGGTTCTTATAACCTCAAAGATTGCTCCAGTCACAAGTTCAAGTTCAAGGCTGGTCCACCCAAGGCAAAGATTTTTTCTGACTCCGTCACTATGCCAGTTATGATGACGAGTACTACCTCGTACGAAAAGCAATTGACGATTATGACCCGTGCAATTAAAAGATTACAACGCTCTTTCTAGGAGCAAGATCTGAAAATTGCCTTACTGACAGAAAAGTTAAAATTATGTGATGACAATGCTGAGTCAAACAAAGGCTGAATTCCTCATTCTAATTCCATGCCAGAGACTACTGCTATTGATGATCAAAATGACATGTCCACTAATCCAACAATTAAAGCTGCCTTCGTCCCCTCACTTTCTGTCCAACAACTTCAAGACATGATAGTGAATTGCATAAGCAAACAATACAGTAGTATTTCTCAAAGTGCTCGCATGTACTCAAAGCCTTACATAGAAAGAATTGACATCTTAAAAATACCGGTTGGGTATTAACCTCCAAAGCTTCAATAGTTTGACAGAAAAGGCAATCCCAAGCAACATGTCGCACACTTTGTAGAAACTTGCGGCAATGCTGGTACAAACGGAGATCTCCTTGTCAAGCAATTCGTTCATTCCCTCAAAGGGAATGCATTTGATTGGTACACAGGCCTCAAAGCTAGAGGTATTTGTTGCCCAAGTAATAACCCTAGAGGGGGGGGGGGGTGAATAAGGTCATTGGCAAACTATGGAACTTTTTTGGTTTAGCTACTCTAAGCTTCTTTTACTTGTCTCTTTAGTTTAGAGCCATATATGATTCTTTGTGATGAATGCTCTTCTAGTGAGTTGTAGTGTAGAAATTGCATAATGTGTAGAATGCAAAGCAATGATCTTACTACACTTGAGTGGTTGCTTTAACAAATGAATTCTTTCTAGCTTCAATGCATTCAATTTCAATTAACCATTTAGAACTAGCATTTGCACAATATTGATGTGAGTAATATTCAAGGTGCAAAAGTCACGAAACACATTATTATAGAGGTTACAACAAATATATCAAACACTTGGTATGCTTCTAAACTCTAAATGTGAAGGATGTGTTGAATATGCATTTTGTCAAACAATTGGTGTGCAACATAATTTTAGCTATATAAAAGGCTAATAGAGAACATATACTCTAAGTTAAAATTAATCAAACAATCAACCTACTCCAAGCATTCATCCCATCCTCCTCATATATTCAAATTAACATGTCCATTTCATAGCATTCATAAATAAAGTATTAAGATTATGAAATGGAAAATGTTAAGGAAATAAAGAGAGTAAGAGTTAGAGAAATTGCAAACCAAAGGACACGAGATGTACATGGTTTGGCACAACCTCGGCCTACGTCCATGCCTTGAGAAAACCTCTCAAGGATTCCACTATGGCTCCTCCTTACGGGTGGAGAGCAAACCTTTACATGTTCTTGCTTGCGGGTGAAGAACCGACCTTTTAATGAAGCCATCTTGCTTCTTCTTCTTTTGATGGCTAAGAAGGAACCATTGCTCACTCTTGTGGGTGGAGAGCTCTACCAAATCCTCTCATTAGAGAGACACCTTCTTTCTTTTACGGGTTGAGAAAGAGAACCCTTACAATAGCTTAAACAAGTTTTCCCTTACCAAGAGCACCTCTTGGTCTTCTTCTCTCAAAAATGGATATATAATGAAACTCACAATGAATGTTTCTCAAATAGACAAATATACAAATCAAAGCTCTCATATTTAGAGTTACAAATGAAATAATCAAATGAAAGCTCAACTCTAAATTTGCAAGATGAATCACATGAATGATATGCAACATATTTCAATGGCGATTCCTTGTATGGACTACTAGAGCAAAAGCTCCACAAGGAGAAGGAGGAACTAGAGCAAAAACTCTGTAGAAGTTCCTTTTAAAAGCCTCACCCGAAACTAGAAAACCCTAACTTTATTTATAGACATCTGATATACAATATAGCTGTTGGGCACTCAGTTCTAGGTGAAATAGCCGTTTGAGTTTGAATTCGCGCTGGTTTGGTCGACCGAAATGAAACACCCTTGTGTTTCGGTCGACTGAAATGGTTTTAAGCTTGGTTCATCACTCTCAGTACTCTTGGTTCGGTAGACCGAAGTAACACCCTTCCTGTTTCGGTCGACGGAAATGGTTTCACCATCCTCAGCATTTTTGTTTCGGTAGACCGAAGTGATTTGGTGCTCTATTTCGGTAGACCGAAATAGAACTGATGCATCATCCTCAGTATCTCTGTTTCGGTAGACCGAAGTGAGTTGGTCTTGTATTTCGGTAGACCGAAATAGAACTGATGCTTCAGAAAATGTTCTAAGTTAACAGATTAGACAGTGCTCTACAGGACATCTGCACAGATCTTATTTTCATTGAAAACATCTAAGTAAATGTATACTTTAAGTTTACAATGTAAATAAGGAAGTACCCCCCATTTGGATTCAATAAAAAATACTAGAAAATTGAAATCCAACTAAATCAAAATGTAGAAATTCAGTTTTAGTACAAATTTGGATTTCCGATAGTTTTGGTAAAATTGAATCCTTATGTAGACCAATATAAACTTAGTCAAAAATTCTGATAAAATCAGTTTAGGCTAGTTTAAGTATAAGGAGTTATTACCGGGAAAAATTATTTTGAAATAATCATTATTTCAAAAATCAATTTTTCACACTTAGCCAAAAACACAGTTTTCAATAAAGCGCATTCTGGGGTCCTAATGTCCGTTATCAACTTATGGTAATGAAGGCTTCTCATGCCTTAATTGTTGACCAATATGAATTGTATGATTGATGTGTATGGTCTTAGCATTTCTAGCACAAATGATGAGTTCTTTCAAAGCTTATGTAAGCTTGAACTAACTCACTCTTTAGCGATGACTTCATGTGCAATTGTATATGAATGAAGTGCATAGTCTATTGCTAATGGATATAGGAGCATATGAATGATGATATGATATGCATGGTCCTATAGAGATGAGCTTTCAAATGAAGTTACTTCAAAAATAACTTTACAATTTAAGTTACACTCACCAAGCTATCTACCCCTTTCTTCAAGCTTTGTTCATGATCTTTTAGGCTTTGAGGTATTCTTGTTTTCTTCCTTTCTTTAAGTTATTTTCTTGATCATTGATGTCCAAGTTGTCTTTGGATGGACTTTACATTTGGTTCCTTGCAACTTCATATCTTCTTTGTCTCCTTTGTTATCCATAGATGTGATCTTGAGTAATGGAATACTTGGAATGATCTTTCGTGCTCTTCATTGAGGTCATCTTTTGAATGTGAATAATCTATATAACACTCAATGTAAACATTAGTCCTTAAACATCATTAATGGTTTGTTGTCATCAAAACCTCTAGATTGTCCATGGATAGAATCCTTAAGGTCAACAATATTGACATTTGGGAGCAAATGGAACGAGAATTTCTCAACCGTTTCTACAGCACTCGTCATACTATAAGTATGCTGGAGCTTACAAACACAAAACAGATGAAGGGTGAACCCATAGTTAACTAAATCAACCGTTGGCGAGCTCTAAGTCTTGACTACAAGGATCGTTTGTCTGAAATTTCTGCAATTGAAGCATGTATGCAAGGAATGCGCTAGGAGCTTCTTTACTTCCTACAAGGGATTAAGCCTCGCACATTTGAAGAGCTTGTTACTCGAGCCCACGACTTGGAGCTTAGCATGGAAAATTATGGTGCTAGGGAAGATGCTCCTGATATACCCGACAACCTTTAAGAAGATGAGGGAAGTGAGTTTGAAGAAGAAGACAATATACTTCCTAACTCGGATGACAAAGTAGCTTCATCTTTCATTATAAGCATTTGTTAGTCACTAATTGACTCTAAAGGGGGGTGAATAGAGTCAAGGGCAAATTTTTACAATTTATAAAGTATTAATTCTAACAAACTGTTAAGCACAACTCAATTGAAATATTCAAGCAATATATGGCACAAGTATAAGAGAGTTAGAGATAAGAGATTGCAAACAATGACTCAGCGATTTAGTGAGGTTCGAAAACTCCTACTCTCGACTCAAGGTCCCCCTTGAGACTTCCCAAATTCACTAGAGTTTCTCCTTAATAGTGGAGAGCAAACCTTCAATTGAAGCAAGACCTTGCTTCTTTTCCTTGCTAGGGAAACACCCTTCTCCTAGGCTTTCTTTTGGGTCACACCAACCCTTTACAATAACTTGGAATAGAAATGAATTGTACAATAAATCTCTCAAAGATAGAAGTACAAAGTTTTGCTTACGACTATAGTAAAGATGAATATATATATGAAGCTCAGAATCACTACAGTGGAATGAAATGTTAGAGAGGAAATGAAAACTCAATGAATGCTTCTTTAATGCTTTTCAAGAATGGTAGAATACTCTCTATAATGGTGTAATTTATGTTGCAGACCAACCTCTATATTTATAGATAAACGGTGTTCAATATAGCTGTTACAGGTGGTTGGGAAACAATAAATGAAAAAGTTTCCGTTGTAGTTCAAAACCCTAGTCGGCTCTTGTAAAACAAGAGAAGGCGGCTCCCTGGCCTTGAGAGTCGGCTCTCTATTGCATGGAGCCGGCTCCCAGCCTCTGAGAGCCTGCTCCCTAATTTTGGGAGCCTGCTCTTTGGTTGGAAGTATTAATTTTCATTAAAAAAACCTACTGGAATGTTGAGA
The DNA here is from genome assembly GCF_030987335.1 of Cornus florida. Taxonomy (NCBI): domain Eukaryota; kingdom Viridiplantae; phylum Streptophyta; class Magnoliopsida; order Cornales; family Cornaceae; genus Cornus; species Cornus florida. The sequence goes on from NW_026775573.1 coordinate 63,401,057, forward strand.
GCATGCTCTGTCTTTCATGGAGCCTTCTCTGTCTTTCATAAAGCCTTCTCTGTCTTTCATGGAGCCTTCTCCATTGCTGTATGAGACTTAAAATGAATTTATTTAAGTCCTATCTACATTTGATATGATGTGTGGCTCATGTGTGAATGTGTTCAAAAACTTAATGAGCTAATTTTATGTTCTTTGAAAAATGAAATGAGAATGCTATGCATGAACTGTAATTTTGAGTTTCAAAATATATTCAAATGAACTTTGACATTAAATCTTAGGCTCTCAACATCCTATCTACCTTTTTCTTCATTTCTTGACCATGATCGTTTAGGCTTGATGAAGACTTGCTGAAAAGCTTGAATGATCTTTGAAGTTCGAGTTTTTCTTTAATTTCTTGCAACTTTGAGGCTTCCTTGAATCCATAGCTTGAGTATTTGGAATACTTGGAATGAATCTTCTAGCTCAACATTGAGGATTGAATATTGATCAACTATATATCACTCAATGAAAATATTAGTACTTAAATATCACTAATGGTTTGTAATCATTAAAACATAAGATTGACCTTTAGATAAAATCATTAGGCCAACAGCATCATCTCGACAGACTTACATCAAGAAATGCACCATGCTATGACAATGACTTCAACCAAAAGTGCTAAATCACAGGGGGCATTAAGTCAAGAAAACCAAGAAAAAAATTCTCAAAGTGACGACAAGATAGTCCATGCCCTCCAATATAAGCTTGGATTGTCGTCTAATTCTTGCATAGTTGAAGAATAACTAAAATTGAAGTGCTCCCAGATACGAGCCTAAACTGTCGATGACACTCCTTAACACTAGTTTAAACTATCTACCTGAAAAGAAAAAGAAAATCAAGAACTCCTTGATACGGGTTTAAACTGTCTCCAAAAAAAAAAAATAATAATAAGAATAATAATAATAATAATATGACACTCCTTGACACGAGTTTAAACTGTCTACCTGGAAAAAAAAAATCAAGAACTCTTTGATACGAGTATGTATAAACTGTAGGGAAAAAAAAAAAAAAAAAACAAAACTCCTTGACACGAGTATAAACTTTTTCGAAAAAAAAAAAAATTAACTACGTGATGACTGGATCCCTATTCAGGGTACATAAGCATCTTGGAGGCCTGTTCCAAGTTCAATCCACTAAAAAAAACTCCTTAGAGTTGCAAAATGACAAAGTGTGCTCGTTACGAGATATCAAAAGGACTAGTCGCAATTAATCAACTTGGCTTACTGTCAAGATATTGTTGTTGTTCGTCACAAATTTTTAACTTAGCTCGCTATCAAGATGTTGTCACTTATTATGTAATATCAAAAGTGCTTGTCGCACCTGTCAACTTGGCATTTCACCAAAGTGTAGCTACAAAGAAAATTTTGGTCTGTCACCAAATTGTAGCTGCAAAGAAGAAATTTGGCCCGCTGCCAAAATGTAGCTGTAAAGAAGAATTTTGGTCCATCACCATAGTTATAGCTACAAAGGAAATTTTGATCCGGCAAAGTGTAGCTACAAAGAAATAAATTGGTTCATCGCCAGACTGTAGCTGCCAAGAAAAATTTTTGCTTGTCGTCGATGTATTGCTGAAAGAGAAATTTGGCTTTCTGTTGAGGTGTCGCTGAAGAAAAAAATTCACTCACCAGTAGAACCATGAAGAATATTAATGGCTAGGCACCAACATTCGAGGAATGCTTTTGAATACGTCTCCATGGCGATCATATGAAAACAGCTCGGCGTCTGAGACAATGGATTCTTCATTAATCTGATCAAGACCGAAGTTGGTGAAGTCATAAGTGGCTTTACATGTCCAATGAAGTTGAGAATTTGATGTCAAGTCTAATGGATTTTTCATTAATCTGATCAAGACCGAAGTTGGTGAAGTCGTAAGTGGCTTTGCATGTCCAATGAAGTTGAGAATTTAATATCAAATCAAATGGATTCTTCATTAATCTGATCAAGACCAAAGTTAGTGAGTTCACATGTAGCCTTGCGTGTCCAATGAGATGAACAATGTTCATTGTCAGAATCAGGCATTTAAATGCGTGTCCAAAGAGATGAACAATGTTCATTGTCAAGATCAGACATTTGAATAGTATTGCGACTGAGGAGTGAGTCAGATACACTAAATGTGATTCCTTGGCCTCTTCGACAACTTTCGCTCTCTAAGATAGTCATCTTTTACTTTGTAAAACATTGGAATACCACCATGATGAAACAACAAATTTGAAACTAATCGGTGCTTCAGTTGACAAAATATTCGTCAATACTTTTGAAATTTTTGCAAAATCCTATAAAATATATATATATATATATATATATATATATATATATATATGTATGTATATATATAGCTTGCAAGGAAGCAGTAGGTTCTTCAAGTAGTGCGAATTTTGTTTTGTTGGTTCTGTTGAATGACAGATATGCCTCAGCCGAATTTTTGAGTGATACTTCCTTATTTAACAAGTTTGATTCATCCTCTGAATTCGTCTACCAGGAGAATGGATGTCTGTAATATGAATAAAGTCAACAAAAAAAATACTACTAGGAGATACATGAAGAAAGTCAACAAGTGAATAAGGACGAAACAGATCAATTCAAAAGAACAGAAAGTAATACATGAAAAAGGCATGTAGTTAATACCGCATACATGAGAAATTAATAAGCAAAGACACATAACATCTATATATATATATATTTTGGCTTGGAGGAATGGAAAGCATCATGTCAGTAAAAGTAAAATAAAAAAATACATTACGCAATTAGCTTATTCCTTTTGTAGCGATTGAGTTGGTGCCCTAAAGTTTAAGTGCAGAATTCCATTCAAAACCAATATCACAGCCGAAACAGATCCCTTCCTCAGATCTAGTTGTCTTTTGCAGTGATGGCTATGCAAGACATTGAGGTCTTGGTATTATTTATTAAGCCGTGCGTGACACATGTGATCGCCTGTCAACCATGGATATACAAAGAAAAAAAAAATTAAAGCACTTATACAACAAAATAATAGAAAAGACGTTCCGAGAGTGTACTTGCGTGTATTGATTAAGGTGGCTTCTAAGTCTTCAACAATACTAAAATTGATGTCAAACTATATTGTATGGGTGGTATATATAGCCAATAAAATACCTCCTATTTGTAATAGGATTGGTATAATTCAATTTAAATTAGAAAGTGGACAATTACAATCCAATGTCGGATAGAAAAGTGAAAAAAGGAAATTTTACAAATTCAAAAACCAAGTTGAATACTTCAAGTCCAACTTGAAATAGGAGATAAGTCCGGTCAAACGTGGGACTCGAAGTGGGGGCAATTTGTAGACACTAAAATTTTAATAGACTTTGGTTTTGACAAATTGACCCATCAAATATGGGTCTAATGTTTAATTAAGTTATTTAATTGGCCAAAGTTTGGTCCACTTAAATTATTTAATTAGCCCAGCCTAAATGATTAAATGAAAAAATAATTATTCCTAATAAAATGTATTTGGAATAATTATTTTTAAGGATAATTATCATAATATAGCTGGCCCGGCCCAGTTATGATTTTGTCCTTATCAGGAAAGAACACGTGTCATCATCCTATTAATCCAAGAAGTCTATAAATAGAGGCATGGAGGAAAGAGGAAGGGAGTCCAGAAATTGAGAGACTCAAAAATTCAAAGGGCTAGAAATTCTGAGGGATCCAGAGATTCAGAATTCCAGAGTAAATACAGAAGCTCTGCCAACACTCATTCCCAACACCCAAACCTGAAGGTGAAGAGCAAGAAGCACATCAAATTGTGCCGTTCTTCATCAAAATTTCACGGTGATCAACAACAAGCACATCCAAAGCCGTTTGCCGTTCTTCACAAAATTTAACAAATTCTCTCTGAAGGCGAAGAACAACAAGCACATCCAAAGTTATGTTGTTCTTTACCAAATTCTCTTCTCTCTGAAGACGAAGAATAACAAGCACATCTGAAGCCGTTCCATTCTTCCTCAAATTCAACAAAAGACAACAAGCACATCAAAATCGTGCCATTCTTTCTCCGTGATTCAACAAGTTTGACGAATCACCACACAACATTGTCCGAGATCAAGCTTTGTCAACCCTTGATCAGAAATTATCGACGATCTTCTTCAACTACAAATACTTGAAGAAGATTGTCAAACAACCCGATTCAAGATCAAGTTCCAACAGCCCTTGAATCTACCAACAAAAGAGATCGAATCAGAGGAAAAGTTTTTTCTTTTGTAAAGAATACCTCAGAGGATTGTACCGAATTTTCATAAATCAATAAATTATAATTTGCTCCATATTTCGTTCTTTAATTTACTGACTACGAAATTTGTGTGTACACTACTCTCTATGTATATATATAGATAAAATATACTACTTATTCTAAACCTAACACACGTCTGACAATCACAAACTAGGTAACTAATTTAATAAAATATTATTTTTTATGAAAATAATATAAATGTATATATATACACCTCATTATATATATATATATAGTTACTAATCCCCATGAGTCACTTTCCAACCCATTTAGAATCCCACTCAAATAGTCCAAGACCCATCTAGTTGGTCCATGAGCTACAACCCAAATCCATCATCCTTTAAAATAAAATAAAACTAAAAATAAACAAATCATTTAACTAAACAATTAATCATTTAAAACAATTTAATTACACAAACACATAACATGGAAACAAATAAAAATGTATATATAATTAACCAATATAAATTAAATTAAATCAAACCAATTATCAAATAAACACACAAACAAATAATCAAATAAACACACAAACAAATAATCAAATAGCCACATAATTAAATAAAATGCAATTAAAATAATTAAATAAATCTCCAAAAATTAGGGGTATTACAACGACCCCAATAGATGTATTTTTGTGATCTTTGATCATCTATTCTTAGATATAACAAATACCAACATTAACAGTAGGACTAGGGTTATGGATATTTCTTTTGGAAAAAAGATGAGTACTTTCTTCTTGATGTCATTGATGAGGATTCAATCACAAGCTTTTCAACAAAAGAGCCTCCTCCTTTGATTTCAAGGTCTCCTCCTTGTTTTTCTCATGAGTCTACTCATAAGCTTGAGCCTAAGCCAACACTAGATAAGCTTAAGTATTCTTTCTTGGGTCCCAATGGAACTACACCGGTTCTTCTTGCTTCGAATTTCATAAATACCCAAAGGAGAAGTCTTGGGATGAGGGAGATAGTTGACTTGTTGGATGTTACCTAGAGAGTGGCATTACGTCTAGCTAGAGACGTTAAACTTAGCATGTAATGGCGATACTGTCTCCATTGTAGATTAGTTTAGATTTTTATTTTTTATTTTTTTTTATTTATTTTTTTTCTTTTTAGGATAGGTTAGGGTATGTTATTTTTCTTTTTATTTTAGTTATCTTATTTTTAGGTTTCTTTAAAATTCATGACTCTTTATTCTACATGTTTGATATTGTGAGGTGATTTTTATTCTTTCATATCTTTGTTTACTCTCACATAGTGGTGTCTAGTTGCTTTGACTAACAGGTTTTTGCATTTAAGTTTGGGAGTACCATCTTGTTTGACAATTGCCTAAGCATTGGACCGTTTGGTTTTGATATTCATCACTTCTATTGTAATATTATTCTAACCCTTCTTCTATTTTTATTCTCATTACACATTGAAGACAATGTGCAATTCAAGTTTGGGGGTAAGGCAATATAATTACAATTTTGTTGATTAATTCCACACTTTTTATAAGAAAAAAAAATTTACAATTTTTGAATGGTAGAGTTGAGAACATGTGGTGTTAGCAATGATTTTATACCTGCGAAGCTAGTTTGGTGTCCCAAATCAGTTTTTAATGGATTAATACATCATATATGTGGAATTAATGCTATTTTGGGGATAAATTAAAAAAAATTTGACAACGTGTTTGCATATGTGGTCCACATTATTGGTCTTTCCATATTCTTATGATTTCTGATTTCTAGAGTTCTTCACTTTCACATGAGCACACTTGCATCTATTTTGTGGGGTATAAATTTGATATCTCATTGTATTTTGTGATTGACTTGGATGAGTTGGTGAGTTTGGAAAATTTGAGGACTATGGCATAATGATAGGTTTGTATGTAAAAATTAAACTATTTTTCACTGAGTAACTGGGACTCTTGCCTCATTAAGAATTGAGATTTCACGTCAAAAGGTGGAGAACTTAGGAAAAAGAAAGTTGAAGAGTTATTGACTTGAGTGATTAAGTCCTTTGGGGTGTCTTCGCACCTAATACCCTAAAATTGGCAAGTTTGGGAGTCATTAACCAAAAGCTTGCTACATGGGTTTTCTAAAGAGCTTAAGGGCTCCAAACGTTGCACAAGACTCTTATTTATTAATGAAAGGAAAATAAAAAAATAAAAAAGAATTTTTTTTTAAAAAAATGCATACTTGTATTAGAATTGTTATTTATGGCTTGGGGATCAGAATTTGAAAATTTTGCTAGCAAATTGAGAAATATTATGGAATATATATGAGTATGGATGGTAAGTAACATAGATGAATGCAAGTTCACTTTTAACAGGATGCTAGAGTTTAGAATTTTTTGATATGTGGATTTGAGTTTTATGTGGGGATCATAATTGTTGTGCATGATGTTGAAAGCTCGAAGTTGTTTCAAACTGTGCATAATCTATATACTTGATGTAATTTCCTATTTATTGATTGCTGGGATATCTTTGCTTGCTAAACATGTGATAATTGAGCTAAATTTTGGATGTTTGTGGGTACCATCTCTGGAAACCCTCACGAGACTATAACTCGTCCACTAGGGGTAACCTATGGGTTTAAAGGCTTATTGCATAGGTTAAATGCAATCGTGATTCTCATGAAAGCGAACTTTATGTTTTTGTTTTATTTTATTTTTATTTATGTATAGTTTTGTATTGCTAAGAGACTAGCAATATGTAAGTTTGGGGTGTGATAAGCGATGAATATTGCATATTCGAGCCCTTAAACGTGCATATGTTAATGCCTTAGTGCTATTTTTATCCGGTTCTTATGTTTATTTTTGTTTATTTGCTTTTCATAGGTTTTAACCCAAAGATAAGGTCAATTTCATGTATTTAGAGCTTATTGCGATGTTTCTGGTGCTTAAGGGGATGTTCAGGGCTTTCCGGATCAATTCAGGACTCAACCAGAAAGAAAATTTCCAGACTCGCTTCAGTATTTTAGGCATAAATTTTTACTCGAAACTCAAAATTGGGAAAACTTAGTGGATATGAAAATAAGACTCGAAGCCCGTCGTTTTTTTGTCTAATAGAAATTTCGATATTCGTACTCTAAACAAGCCAAAATAGCATTATAACTTTGGAAAAATTTGCTGAGAAAAAACTAAGTGCTGAAATCAAGGCTCGAGCGCTATTGACGCTTCGAAAAATTTCGGCAAAAATTTGTCTAAGTATGAATTTAGGGATCAAATGTTAAAAACAAGGCTCAAGTGCTATTTTGCCTGAAGTTAAAAATACATGCGGAAATGATGTAAAATCACCCCTTTTTGTTTCTATATGGGCCCAATTGTCCCCAAAAGCTGTATAGCCCATCCAAGGGGGATTAGGACTTGTTCTCTACTATAAAAGAAGATGAAAAGACACATTGAATATCTCTCTCTTAGTTCTCCTACCTTATGGCAGCTTTAGGGTTTTAAAGATTGAAGATTCCAATTGACGGTCAATGGAGATGACTTCTACACCAATAATGATGATATCCTTCTTCTCCATGAGTAGCTAAAGCATTCCTTATGGAATTGATGTAACCCTAGTTTGAGTAGCGTGGTTTGATTATTCTTAACTTTAGAATTTTTATATGTATATTGACTGCATAGTTGTGAGCAATTGACTTAGTATTCCTAAGCAATTGGGTTTTTAATTAAATAATTGGTTTTTGATGAAATTAATTTCTTGTCTTAAAATTGATTTTGTTTTAATCAAACTCAAATTATTTTTATTATAAGAGATTGGAGGCTAAGGGCTTCTCTTAACGGTTTAAGTAGTGATCATGCGATGGTGCTTAATTGAATATGTATGAGTGACTGTTTTGATAATTCATGCCTAAGGAAGACGAATTGTACTGCACCCTGGATTAGAGTAGTTAGGTAGACAATTCGTGCCAACTGAAGATGAGTTATGGCTTAGTATTTATTCATATATGCCTTCTTAAATGAAGTAAAGTGTGCTTGTAGCCATTTGATTCCTAAATATACATAAGTTTGAATTTCCCTATAGTTGATACAATTGACCATGTTATGAGACTAGGGGTGAAGTCTAAGTTTTTCTTCCCTTGATCTCAATACTTGTTAATTTAGTTTATTTTCAATTTTATTGCACTTTAGACATAACTAAACACAAAATCATTTCTCTTCTTGAATTAAATTAGAAATAATTTTATACTTAATAATCCAACACAGTCCTTGAGGTTCGACATGCCCACAACATAGCCCTATCCTACAAGGATTCATTCTATTACGGTGGTCTTTTATTATTGACACACATCATGTATAATGTGTATGTATGTACCTAGATTGTGATATATATAATCAAGTATGATTCATACCTGTTGGCCTTAAGGATTTCATCTAAAGGACAATCTAATTGTTTTGAAAATTACAAACCATTAATGATGTTTAAAGTACTAATATTTTCATTAAGTGTTGTATAAATGATCAATATTCAAGGGTAAACCTCAATGATGAGCTACAAAGTCTATTCCAAGCAATGGATACAAAGTGATGAGCTATAAAGACTATCCCAAGCATTCAAAGTAACAGATACAAAGTAGCCTTAAAGTTGCAAGAAATTAAAGCCATATCCAATCAAAGAAAACTCGAACTACAATGATCATGGTCAAAGAATGAAGAGAAGGGTAGATAGAATAGTGAGAGCTTAGGACTTAATGTCAAATTATATTTGAATATATTTTGAAGCTCATAAATATAGAATCATGCATATTCACTCTAATTCAGTTTTCAAATGCCTAAAAATTGCTCAAGAACTTCGTATATACACTTACACATTAGCTCCACATGATAGGAAGTGCATAGGACTCAATTCAATCGATTTTCAATCATGCACAGCAATGGAGCCGCCTCCATAAAGAGTAGAGCAGGCTTTTTTTTATTCCAGTAGCCAATCCTTGGCACAAGAAGCTCACTTCCGCGTAGAGAGCCGGCTCCCAAAATTGGGAGTAGCCTCTATGAAGATGGAGCCACCTTTATAAGAAATGGAGTCGGCTTTCTCAAGGCAAAAGGAGCCGCCTCTCTTTAGGATAGAGCCTCTTCTTTCCTTATTAGATTCAAACTCAACGGATATCTTTGCATTTAATGCCTCCAACTACCTCCAACAGCAATATTGAGCTTCAAATTTCTATAAATACAGAGGGCTAGTCTACTAAACAGATACACCCCTTGAAAGAGCATTCAAGAAGAGCATCCAAAAGTAATCAAGAGCCATAAATATTTTCCCTTGAGCATTCATTTATATCACTACATTCTCTCACATCATCTTAGAGCTTGAGCTTCATTTATATTCTTATCTACTCTAGTTGTGAGCTGAAATTGTATATCTTTTCTTTGAGAGAGAAATAATCTTGTATTTCACTTATATTACTTCAAACTTGTAAGGGTTGGTGTGACCTAAAAGAGGCCTAGGAGAAGGGTGTTCTCCTAGCGAGGAAGAGAAGCAAGGTCTTGGTTCATTTAAAGGTTTGCTCTCCACCATTAAGGAGAAGCTCTATTGAATTTGGGAAGTCTCAAGGGGGACCTTGAGCCGAGGAGTAAGAGTTTCCGAACCTCGCTAAATCACCGAGTCATTGTTTGCAATTTCTTATCTCTATCTCTTTTATACTTGTGTTATATATTGCTTAACTATCTCAATTGATTATTGCATGATAGCTAGTTAGATATAATTTTTATAAATTGCAAAAATTGTTCAGTGACTCTATTCACCCCCTCTTTAGAGTCAATTAGTAATTAACAATTGGTATTAGTGCCTGATCTCTAGAAAAATATTTAATTATCTTAAAGAACGATCATGGCCAATACAAATTTTCATCAAGAAGGTCAATCTAACAATAGACCTCCTTAGTTTGACGGAAATGACTATAATTATTGGAGAATCAAAATGAGAGTATTCCTAAGAGGCCTAGATATATATGTTTGGAAAGCCATTGAACAAAGAGACTATGTTCCAGCTAAAATTGTTGATGGTGAAAAAGTTTCAACAACCGATATTGAATGGACCCTCAATGACCGTAGGCTTGTACAATGCAATATCAATGTTATCACTAATCCCTATTATGCCTTAAGTAAAGACGAATTCAATAAAGTTTCGAATTGCGAAACTGCCAAAGAAATTTGGGATAAACTTGAAATTACCTATGTAGGTACTAGTCATGTTAAGGAATCCAAAATGAACATTTTTATCCATAAATATGAACTCCTTACCATGAACAACAAAGAAACTATTAGTGAAATGTACTCTCATTTTACTAACACTATGAATCCATTGAAAGCACTTGAAAGTCATACACATCATCCGATAATGTGAGAAAAATTCTTAGGTCCTTGCCAAAAAATTGGGAAGCCAAAAAGACCGCCATCGCCAAAGATCTTAACACATTCCCTATAGATGAACTCATTGGTTCCTTGGTGGCTTATAAGCTAGAAATGAATGATAGAGATGAAGACAAAGAAACTCAAAAGAATGATCTAACTCTTCAAGTTACTACCAAAGAAGTTGCAATTGATAAAGCTCCTAATGATGAAAAAGAAGAAGAAAAAATTGCTCTCATTACCAAAACTGTGAGAAGAGTCCTTCAAATGAAGAAATACCAAAAGAGTAACAACTTTAAAAGAAATTGTTCATCAAGTGAGCAAGGAAAAAGAGAAGCACCTACTTGTTTTCATTGTGGAAAACCAGGACATTTCAAATTCGATTACTATACTTACAAAAATGAAAAGGAAAGGAAAAAAGAAAGACAAAGCCATGTGAGTTACATAAGAGGATGATGATTCAAATGGATCCAAAAGTGATGATGAACTTAATGAATTGGTCAATCTTTGTCTCATAGCCAATGAAGATGAGGTAAACTCTAATGATGACTCATTTGATTTGGAAACTACTTATGATGAATTGGTTGATGCACATAACTATTTGTTAGATACTTTTAAAGAATTACATGATGAATTAAGCAAAATGGTTAAAAAATGTGCTAGTCTTAGAAGAGAAAAATTTATCATCTCTCAAAACCTTGAAAAATCTCAATTTGAAAATAAAGCTTTGACAAAGGAAAAAGAATTATCTAAAGAATCGGCCTTGATGAGCGCTGAAAAGTGCGTATTTAAACCCCTTAAGCTTAGGCATCCTAGTATCTTTATCTATCTTACTTTACCGTTTTAGATTGATTTCATATTATTTTCATTTTTAGGCACTTATCCCGAAAATAAGCTAACTCGGCCAAATAAGAGCTTAATTGAAGCAATTCTGGGATGAATCAAAGAAAGGAGCCAAGTGGAAGCGAAAAGAAGAAAAAGATGGAAATCAACATCTTCGATCGATCTCAGATCAAAGTTCGATCGATCCAACATGATCGATCTCAGCACTTCTAGATGGATCAGAGCCATAATGACATTTTCAGAGATCTCAAAAGTTTGATCGATCCAACACCATTCTTTGATCGATCGAACTGCTTTGCCCTTATCCAAATGATTGATCTTATCTAGTTGTACCACCCTTCCAACCACTTTTGTCCTTTTCCCAAAAATATCTTCAAAATATCTCAGATTTGTCTTTATCCAAAAAGCGCTACCATTGAAGATTGATCCAGCCTAAGTTCGATAGATCTCAGCCAAGTTCGATCGATCCAAGTCCAAGGTTCGATCGATCGAACTTCCTCTAGTACGAAAAAGTTAAATTTCGAGCTTATTGAAAGTTGTCCTTTATCCAATCATTGGGGAATATTGTGTGCACGACCCCATCTCATTTTGGGTGTCATTTGACTTACCTATATAAGGATAAGGATTGCTTTTTACAAAGGGGAGCCAATATCATATCATATCATCTCTTGGAGAGCAAGCTTAGAGGAGGAGGAGGCTAGAGACACAAAGGTGGGAGTTCTTCATCAACAAGGAGCAGATTTCTTCCATAGAGTTAACCCTTGAGGGTTGGAGCAACATCACCATGAGTGGCTAGACATCCTCTTGGGGCTAGAGTTAGCCCCAAGCATGCTTTCTATATCTTAATCTTATGTATTATTGAGGGATTAGTGTTGTAATTAATGTTTTGACACTTTGATATATATAGATCTTGATTGTTTAATGATTTATGTGGTTAAATGCTTTCAATTGATCATTTCATTCTATCCATATGTCTATGTATGTTAGAATAGATGTTCATGTGCTTGTCTCTAGATTTTGTGTTATTGATGCATGTCTATGTGTATTGATGCTATAGATTTAGAGATTGTCAAAACATAGTGCTTAATGGAATGCTCTTGTGATTTTCTTGATGGTTCATACTTATTCCTTGATAGATTGTGCCTCTCCCTTAGTTTATTTTCATGCTAGTAGTGTAGATGTAGTGTAGTTGTAGTGTAGTGTTAAATGGGAGGACAATCTATGCTTGTTGTTTGATGATCCATGCTTTTGAATGCAAGTAGCATATGTCTCTAACCCTGTGTTGTATTTGGATTGTGAGCTTAATGAAAGGATTAATGACTTGTTTTGATCTATTGTGCCTTTCACATGTTGTTTAGACAATATATGCTTCATTGCTTAGATATATTGTGCCTTTCACATGATGTTTAGACAATACATGCTTAACTAGTCATTCTTGCTTATTGAATTAACCAAACACACACACACACCAATATTACAACACACCATTTGCCCTCATTAGTCACTTATAAATGGTATAGAAATGCATTACTTGGTGGTGATCTCTAAACCCCAAGACTCTTCTTTCTCTTATTTGCTCTTAGTTGCATTCTTTTGTTATCACTTAGTTTAATTTAGTTGCTCTCTAGTCTAATCAACCAACCAACCAACCAATTGTTTGATCACTCGACCTACTAGCCCTAATAGCGATTTCACAACCTTGTTCGACCCTCACAATCCCTCGGGTTGATCCCTACTCACCCTAGCTATATTTATAGTGAAAGGAAGTAGTGGCTTCTATAAATGTAAAACTTGGCCCTCGCCTTAATGCACACTCTCTAAGCTTGTGGTAAGATGACGACCACCAACCACCAGTTTTTGGTGCTGTTGCCGGGGATTGATTTGATTTGGCAACGTCGGAATTGTGGAATCAATTAGGATTAGTACTCTTTTGATCGTGTCTTTACTTTATTTTTATTTTTCTTTTTGGTTACTTATTGTGTTGTTCTTACTTGACTAGGTGCATTGCTAAAGAGGAAGCAAGCAAAGGAGCATTCAAGCAAAGCAAAGAAAGTAAAAAGCTAAAAATTTATAAAATTTGCTAAGCTAAGCTTTAAATTTGGAGTTGAAGTGCTAAAGGACCTTTGTGAGACTTTCTTTACTCAATCCTTTAGTTAAATCGTCGGCCCGTATGGAGGCTTATTTTTAATTATTCTTTGCATCATTGTTGTTAAAGCATAGGAGTATGGGTTAAGTGTTTGTGGAGGAAGTTTCATTGAAATTGTTGTGAAGTTGAAGTGTTTGTTCATTCATTATGTTTATGTGTTTTCACCTTGTGCATGCATGGTCGTAGATCGCTAAGACTACCTCTTGTCCCTCTTGATTTGCATCTTGAATCCATCGTTAGAAATCCTAGGGGAAAAGGAAGTGCAAATAGAACCAATCTATCAATGGATGACTATAATGATGATCATGTTGAGGACCTTGGTCACATAGACCAACAAGGTATCCTTCATCTAAATATGCATCATGAGAACATACAAGTACCATTAGGCATGCCTAGGCCATACATTTACCAACCACTACAACAACAAGGCCAAGTTCCATATGGAATACCAAGGCCAATGAATGCACCACAACCTCCCATCATCAATCAAGGAATTCAAAACTAAGGTGTTCATGTTGCACCTCAAGTAGCTAATCCACCTCTTGTTTCAAGAGACCATTGTGTCTAATGAATATAATGCACCTACATGCATCCAATTGCCTCCATTTAGAGCACATCATTATAAAATTAAGGCACAAACCATTCAAATGCTTCCTAACTATCATGGACTTCCAAGTGAAGAACCTTACAAGCATTTGGATGAGTTTCTTGAAGTATGTTCCACCGTAAAATATACGGACATGCCGGAAGAGGTCTTAAGACTTAAACTTTTTTCATTCACCTTAAAAGACAAGGCAAAGTATTGGTTTAACAATCTTAGGCCTTTTTTAATCACTTCTTGGGCAGAAATGCAACAAGAGTTCTTGAAGAAGTACTATCTGATTTCAAAAACCAATGCTATGAGAACCTCAATTCGAGAATTTTCATATAGGGATGGAGAAACGTTTCATGAGGCATGGGAACGCTCCAATGAGTTGCTTAGGAAGTGTCCACATCATGACATGCCCAAATGGCAATTAGTTAAATATTTCTTTAAGAGCTTATCGAACAATTATAAGGGTATGGTTGATGCTTCTATGGGTGGCTCATACATTGATAGGTATGAGGATGACGTGTAGTGTTTTTATGAGAGCATGAGTGAAAATTCTTTGCATAGAACATTATCATCCAAGAATGGTTGAAATTCACAAGGTAGGAAGAGTGTTGGCTTACATCAAGTCGACCATTCAAATGAAATAGCCGCCGAAATGAAGTCTTTATCTCAAAGGTTTGATCAATTTTTTATTAACCAAAACTCGGCGAACCAAGTATCTTCCTTCCCTAACCATTCTCACGTGCATCAAATGAAACATGTATGACTTGTTCTAGTGTTCTTCATTCTACTTTTCATTGTCCTCACGGACAAGTGCAAAATGAACCTAATGAACAAGTCAATGCAGCTTTTGTGAACCAAGGGAACAATCCTTATGGTACTCATTATAATCCAAGTTGGAGGAATCATCTGAATTTCTCTTGGAAAAACCAAGGAAAGGGCTCAAACCCTTCCCAAGGCGATTTTCAAGGGAAGTACATTCCACCTCCACTTCAAAACCAAGGATCCCAAGGTTATAGAACTTATCAATCACAAAGGAATCAATTTGCTAATTCTCATTTTCCCAACCAATCTTATTCCCAATGAAATACTAGAAGTCCCGCCTTTGAGGAAAAAGTTTTAAATGCTTTGGGCACTTTAGAGGCTAACACACAATTACTCCATTCTCACTCTCAATCTATTGCGAACCTAGAAACCCAAGTAGGGCAAATAGCAAGCATTCTTAATGCAAGAGAGAAGGGAAAGATGCCTATTAATGTCCCACCTAAGCAACAATGTGTTGTGGAAACCCATTCCTTATCGGAAGGCCACACCATTGAACATGTTAATGCGATGACCACTTTGCGGAGTGGTAGGGTTGTGGACAATCAAGTAAAAGTGTCCAATGAAAAGAGTGAATTGGTGCAACCTCAAGTTGTCACCCGTCCCGTTTCACATCCCATTCCTCCTTCATTGCATATACATGATCTTGTGAATGAGAAAGTCCTGAAAAATGTGTTTGAAAAAGAAGTTTTGAAAAATGATGTTAAAAAAGTTTTGCTGAAAAATGATTTGAAACAAAGTGATTTGAAAACTTCTTGTGTTGAAGAGAGTTCAAAAGAAAATTCTGAAAAGTGTTTGGAAAAGTTCCATTTCTGGATGCCTTAAAAGGGTCCATTTCGAAGGAAAAGTAAAAGGCAAAAACCAATGAAATTATGGAAATGTTTAGGCAAGTAAAAGTTAATCTTCCACTTTTGGATGCCATCAAGCAAATTCCGGCTTATGCCAAATTCTTGAAAGACTTGTGCACCCAAAAGCGGAAGAACAAGAGCCAAGCACCAAGAAAAGTGGTTTTGACCGAGCAAGTAAGCTCAATTTTGCAACATAACACTTTGCCAAAGTTTAAGGGTTCACCTACTACTTCATGCATCATTGGTGATCATATCATTAATCGGGGGCTTCTTGACTTAGGAGCAAGTGTTAACCTTCTTCCATACTCAGTTTATGTCAAATTGTGCCTAGGTGAATTAAAACCGACGTCGGTAGTTTTACAACTTGCCGACCGATCTATCAAGAAGCCTAGGGGTGTCATTGATGATGTTTTGATTAAAATTGATAAATTCTTCTTCCCAGTTGATTTCGTTGTCATAGACACGGAACCGGTCCCTAATCCTAACAGCCAAATTCCCGTTATCCTTGGCCGTCCTTTCTTGGCAACTGCTAATGCCAACATCAATTGTAGGACGGGGATAATGAAGATCTCATTTGGCCACATGAAGGTGAAGTTGAATATCTTTAATCCCACACCTAATTCATTTGACAAATAGAAGGAGAGGTTAATGTTGTAGATAAATGTCATGATCTTCAATGTCAAGGAAGTGAGCTTTTGTGTAAAACCAAAACTTCAAAGGGATCATCTTCAACCTTGCATTCTCAAAGTGTCGTTTCAAATTCTTGCTTTGAAAGGGCATGGAAGCCCAAAGGTTGTGATTGCATAGACAAAGGATCAAAAGTTTCTTTTGAGCTTAATCCAACAAGTTCTTCAAAGAACCATTTGTTGGGTGGAGTTCAAAGCATCTATCACCCCCAACAAGGAGGGGATGCATTTTAAGATCTTTGATCCTGGCTAAAAGAGCCCAATGTCTTGCTAGAGACGTTAAAGACTAGCAAAAACATTTCGTAGGGTGTCAAAACCCTATTCCTCCCTCATTTCTATCTTAAATTTCATTTCTTGTGAAGTCTGGATACTTGTTTTTGGTTCATATGCATTGATAGGAACTGTGATTAGGATTGCATGAATTTTTGTGTTGTGATTAAGCATTTTGCATAAGTTCGATCGATCTTAAATGAGAGTTCGATCGATCAAACTTCCACCTGTGTCCAACACTTAGAAAAATTTTCGACCTGCATCCACTTGCATCCAAATCACCTCTTTGTCCCATCGTTCGAACTAATTCTCAGATCGATCAGAAGACCTTAGATCAATCCAACTTTAAAGTTTGATCGATCTCGTGCTCCAACACTTAGAAAATTTTGAGCCTGCATCAACTTGCATATTTCAGCTCTCTGACTCATCGATCGAAAACATTTCAAGATCGATCTGAAGTTCTTCGATCGATCGAATATTTAAGTTCGATCGATCTCAAGTTCCAACACTTAACCAATTTTTTGAGCCATAAACCTGTATATTCTTACTCTCTGTCTGATCGATCAAACTCTTGTTCTGATCTCAGTTCTTCATTTCATTATTTTGACTTTTCAAATTTCAAAAATCCAAAAATATTTTCGTTTTCATTTTATTTTATTTTATTTTCATTTTATTTCATTTTATTTTATTTTTTAAAAAGTTTTCAAAAATACAAAAATATTTTCGTTTATTTAGTTTTTAATTATTATTGTTTATTCAATTTAAAATAAAAAAAATAAAAAAAAAAGACAAAGTTCGATCGATCTCAGTTGAGGTTCGATCGATCGAACTCTGTCGAGGATGTTTTTAAAATAGAAACCGAGAGTTGTGAGATCAATTACAAAGATCGATCAAACTCTCTCAAACTCTAACCTCCCCTTCTCTCCTTCGTCATCGCCACTGTGCACTCTCTATCTTCCTCATCTTCGGTGACACCTCCGGCGACATCAAGCTCACCCCGAATCTCACTCCCTCTTCATCTCCATTTCTCTCTTCGGTTGATGTAAGATCCGAGGCTTCATTTAGGTTTTAAAACTTATATTTTATACATAGATGCTTTACATGTTCAATCCATGTCAGTTTCATGATAAATCTACCATTGATGAGCTTTGAAACACTGAGTTTATATATGTATAAATGTGTATATGCTTTGTATATATTTATGTATTTAGATTCGATTTTGGGAGTATGGGCCTTGTTTGGGTGATGGTAGTTGATTGGATTGTTGTGTTGATGGGCCCACGACCTTATTCGTGTGGCCCCCGTGCGTCCATGGTCACAGATCTGTGACCTTTGAGTTTTCACCTTTGCATAGTTCGATTGATCAAACTTCAATCTCAGATCGATCTTGAGAGATCGATCGAGCTCATACCTCAGATCGATTGAAGTTTTGAGATCGATCTTAAACCTTTTTGTGATCGATCGAACTTCACAGATCTCACACACACATTTCATTCATCGTGCCTTATGTTCATGCTATCTCATATATGCCCAATGCCTGTGATATTCCACATTGGATGCATTTCATACTTATATTGTTTAGCATGTTTCATATCTTGTCACTTGTATAAATTCATGTCATATATGTTTTGTCTATCTTATTTGACATGCATGTTTCTATTTTGTGCTTTCAATTCTTAATTCTGGTACTAACTCCCATTGCAAGTTTTTAAATTATTTTTCAGGCTATGACTAAGCGCAAGACTATTGCCAAGAGGCAACACGGGCCTCAGAGACATATCAGACCACGGATAGAGGAGCCCTCTTATGCACAGGAGGAGCCTGTACAGCCTACTCCACCTCAGTCACCTGCTCATAAGGCTGAGGATGCTCATATTCCATCCACCTCTATAGCTCAGGCTGTATTTACACCATCACCATCTCCACCATATGCTGGAGCTGAGCATTCACCAGTACCATCTCCACCACGCCAGCCAGCTTAGCCAGCTCAGGAGCGTGATAGGCCCGCGCCTAGATATGCACATATGGCAGTAGACCATGAGTCGATGTTCAACACAGACTTTTTCTCCAGATCGGTGCTAACCCGATCAGCTTACCACGACATTATTCAGAGGGGCCTTGCAGCTATTCTTGCCCCAGTTACAGAGCCAGTCTACCCGCGGCTAGTACGGTTGTTCTTTCAGAACCCCCGACCATCCCCATGTACCACAGCAGAGCTGATCACTACCATAGATGGCCATCAGATCACTATCACTGTGGACTCGCTAGCCAGATTATGCTATTGTCCACACCGATGCCCTCCGGAGCTACAGGAGCTATATTCGAGGCTATACAGGCCTTCTTATGCCGACATGGCAGTTTTTCTTATAGGTCACCATGCCGATGGTGAGACTTTCGCTACCCGCACATTCCTTCTAGATGACCTATGGTTCTTCAATTTCGTTCTCTTTCGGAATATATATATATGGTCGGGCACAAGATCCAGCGGAGAGGAAACTATCTGATAGCCCTCTACACATTCTACACAGGCCATTGAGTATCTATCCCCGTGCTCATCTGGAGCATGATGAGGAAGCTATTTGACGAGTATATCAGCAAGGAGAAGCCCGGACTGGCTAAGTCTTTCTCATTCGGCCACCTCATCACCCAGATTCTGATTGACCAGCGCTACCCTTTTCATCCTCGGAAGCACCCCTGAGAGAGGTTCCTGTCACTTCTTGAAGAAAGACTGGGACAAAAGCTACAATGCCATCATTACTAGACTACAGGACCACGCAGTAGTGGCTGCAGAGGAGTTAAAGGCTGAGGAGGCAAAGGCAGCAGCTGAGGCAGCAGCAGCAGATCCCGCAGCGGATGACACACCAATCGATCCAGCTGCTGAGCGCATGGACATTAATTTAGAGTGCCCTGCAAACGCTACAGAGTAGCATTCTCCAGCTGGGTCGCCTATTCACGAGCAGGAGCAGACTCAGAATTTTCATTCTTCTGACTCTTCTATAGCTGAGGCTCCATATCAGACCCCTGGCTTTGAAGTACATCTGCAGACTCTTGAGGATGCTGTTGTTGCTATACGAGCTGATCTTACGACCCATAAAGCTGATTTTGCTACCTTCTGTACGGATGTCGCGACTATGTTCCGAGATCTATCCAGAGATATCCGCGGAGCCTGACCTGCCCGTCCTACCTCATCTTCCTGAGATTCCAGTTTCTTCTATCTTTTCATGATCCTTCTCTACTATTGATACTTTACTTTTGTCACTGTATAGTACTATTATTTTTACAGCCGATCTGTCGGCTCAGATTTTTTGATGTTCCAGTACTTTATTTTCTATTTATGCATGCTTTTATTATGGATGTTATATATTATATTCTCATATCTGTATGTTTGACTCCATCAGGTGCATCACAGTGACTTCAGTGAGAGAGTGCTACCCAATTTTTAGGACCACCCTTATACCTCTCTCATCTCTTTATCTGTTTATCATATTTACACTTGCATGTCCACTGTGCACTGATTATCCCATTTTGTTATCTGATGAGTTTATCCAAGTGCCATCTTTTCAGGACCATAGTTAGTCACAAGTTTGGGGGGGGCCATGTCACCCACTTTCGATACTTCAGTCCCAATCATTCTTGCTTAGTTGCACTGGTATACTCTTTCCTTTGTTCTCTTTGCACATTGAGGACATTGTGCCATTTAAGTTTGGGGGAATGGTGCTTTGCAGTGTTAGTTTTAAATTCAAAATTTTGAGCATGACTTGTGTATTTGAGGGATATTTCTATGATTGGTCCATATCTAGCTATGATTTTAATCTTTTGAGCACTATATTGCTTAAAATTTAAAAATTGCTTGACTTGAGAGTCCAATACTCCTTGCATGCCTTATGAATGCCATTTAGGAATAAATTTTTTGAAATATTGATATCTTGCTTGCACTTGTGGTCCACATCATCCAGATTTTGTGATTGTTTTGAGATTCACTCTAGTATTCTACACTAGCACAGGCACACACTAGCATTCATTTGTGGGGTACATGCTTTATTGATTATTGAATTGGTTATATGCCAATTGAGCTAGTAGTGCATTGAAAGCTTTCATTCTTGATAAAAGTGGATAACAACCCCTTTTTACTAAGTAGCCGAGATTCTAGCCTCATCAAGCACTGAACTTCTCGCGCCGAAAAGTGGAGGGCCAAACTCTAGGTTAATAATTGAACTTGTATTCTATCCCAAAAAAAAAAAAAGTGAGGACTTCTGCCAAAAGGTGAGAAGTGGGAAATGATTAGATGGAGGTTATCTTGATTTGAGCTTGTAAGTCCATATGGGTATTTGAATGCCTAATGCCCCAAAACCGTCTGGTTTGGGAGTCATTGACCTAACGCTCAACCTCATGAGTCACTAAAAAGCTTAATAGATCACTATATTGCACCATACTTCCATCTTTGATCCTAAAAAAAAAAAAAAAAAAAAAAAATCGAATGAAAAGAATAAGCACACCTAGATGAATGAAGCTTTAATAAAAGGTCCACTTTTTGTCTTAATGATCAGTACTAGATTTGTGTGCTAGTTTGAGGGTAAGATGTGATCATTTCATAAGTTGGCTAAAATAGCAACACATTTGATGTCGGTCTACTCAAAAAGGATTCTAGAGTTGTTTTGATTTGCAAGATCATTTTCTTGATGTGTGGAGGATCATACTTACTTACTTGATGTTAAGATTTTGGGAGATTGCTTGGAAATGTTTGAAAAATTGCATACTTGAGGTAGTTTTCTCCCAATGCTGGTTTGCAATATTGGTACCTCTTTTGAAAGAATGAGCTTAATGTTTATGGGCATCATTTCTGAAAACCCTCAGGAGACTTCACTCGTCCACTAGGGGTAACCTAGGGGTTTAAAAGGCTTGTTGCATATGCTAAATGCAATCGTGTTTCCTACGAAAGTGGCGTTATCCATTTATTATTTTCTAGATTCATACTTGTATAGTTGTTCATTTCATTCCTTTACTTTCTAGTTCATTGCTAGGAACTAGCAATATTTAAGTTTGGGAGTGCGATGAGCGTTGAAAAGTGTGTATTTAAACCCCTTAAGCTTAGGTATTCTAGTACCTTTATCTATCTTACTTTACCAATTTAGATTGATTTCGTATTATTTTCATTTTCAGGCACTTATCCTGAAAATAAGCTAACTCAGCCAAATAAGAGCTTAATTAAAGCAATTCTGGGATGAATCAAAGAAAGGAGCCAAGTGGAAGCAAAAGGAAGAAAAAGGTGGAAATCAATATCTTCGATCGATCTCAGATCAAAGTTCGATCGATCCAACATGATCGATCTCAGCACTTCAAGATGGATCAGAGCCATGATGACATTTTCAGAGATCTCAAAAGTTTGATCGATCCAACACCATTCTTTGATCGATCGAACTGCTTTATCCTTATCCAAATGATTGATCTTATCTAGTTATCCCACCCTACCAACCACTTTTGTCCTTTTCCCAAAAATATCTTCAAAATATCTCAGATTTGTCTTTATCCAAAAAGCGCTACCATTGAAGATCGATCCAGCCTAAGTTCGATAGATCTCAGTCAAGTTCGATCGATCCAAGTCCAAGGTTCAATCGATCAAACTTCCTCCAGTGCGAAAAAGTTAAATTTCCAGCTCATTAAAAGTTGTCCTTTATCCAATCATTGGGGAATATTATGTGCACGACCCCAGCTCATTTTGGGTGTCATTTGACCTACCTATATAAGGATAAAGATTGCTTTTTACAAGGGGGAGCCAATATCATATCATATCATCTCTTAGAGAGCAAGCTTAGAGAAGGAGGAGGCTAGAGACACAAAGGTGGGAGTCCTTCATCAACAAGGAGCAGATTTCTTCCATGGAGTTAGCCCTTGAGGGTTGGAGCAATATCACCATGAGTGGCTAGACATCCTCTTGGGGCTAGAGTTAGCCCCAAGCATGCTTTCTATATCTTAATCTTGTGTATTATTGAGGGATTAGTGTTGTAATTAATGTTTTGACACTTTGATATATATAGATCTTAATTGTGCAATGATTTATGTGGTTAAATGCTTTCAATTGATCATTTCATTCTATCCATATGTCTATGTATGTTAGAATAGATGTTCATGTGCTTGTCTCTAGATTTTGTGTTATTAATGCATGTCTATGTGTATTGATACTATAGATTTAGAGATTGTCAAAACATAGTGCGTAATGGAATGCTCTTGTGATTTTCTTAAATGTTCATACTTATTCCTTGATGGATTGTGCCTCTCCCTTAGTTTATTTTCATGCTAGTAGTGTAGCTGTAGTGTAGTTGTAGTGTAGTGTTAAATGGGAGGACAATCCATGCTTGTTATTTGATGATCCATGCTTTTGAATGCAAGTAGCATATGTCTCTAACCCTGTGTTGTATTTGGATTGTGAGCTTAATGAAAGGATTAATGACTTATTTTGATCTATTGTGCCTTTCACATGTTGTTTAGACAATATATGCTTCATTGCTTAGATATATTGTGCCTTTCACATAATGTTTAGACAATACATGCTTAACTAGTCATCCTTGCTTGTTGAATCAACCAAACACACACACACACCAATATTGCAACACATCATTTGCCCTCATTAGTCACTTGTCAATGGTATAAAAATGCATTGTTTGGTGGTGATCTCTAAACCCTAAGACTCTTCTCTCTCTTATTTGCTCTTAGTTGCATTCTTTTGTTATCACTTAGTTTAATTTAGTTGCTCTCTAGTCTAATCAACCAACCAACTAATTGTTTGATCACTCGACCTACTAGCCCTAATAGCGATTCCACAACCTTGTTCGACCCTCACAATTCCTTGGGACGATCCCTACTCGCCCTAGCTATATTTATAGTGACAGGTAGTAGTGGCTTCTATAAATATAAAACTTGGCCCTCGCCTTAATGCACACTCTCTAAGCTTGTGGTAGGATGACGACCAGCAACCACCAGGCCTCAATTGATTTAATTGCTGAAAATGAATCATTAAAAGTCATTATTGAGGATTAAATTGAGATTTTAGCTAAATTCACAAAAGGAAAAGAGAATTTGAGCCTCATGCTTGGAAAGCAAAGAAATGCTTATGCTAAGGATGGGCTTGGATTTTATCCTCACAACAAAGATTCTTGTTTATTAAAAAAGAGAAAACCCTTGAACAATTATTTTGTTAAAAATTCCTCTTTAAGTCGAAACTGCAATTATTGTAAAAAGTTAGGACATAAAATCAATCATTGTCCTATTAGGCCATGCATGACAAAAGAAATTTGGGCTATTAAAGGAACATATATGCCTCTTCCTAACTCTCATGGACCCAAGAAAATGTGGGTACCAAAAGAAGATTACTCAAATTCCTTTTGTAGGTTTGCTTGAAGACTCCATATTCATTTAAGGACTTCCTTGATAGTGGATGATCAAGACATATAATGGGAGATCAATTAAAATTTCTTTCCATCAAACCTTATAAAGGAAGAAGTGTTACGTTTGGAGACAATTCAAAAGGCAAGGTCATTGGCATTGGAACTATTGGTATCTCCTCTTCTTTATCTATTGATGACGTTTTACTTGTTAAAGGCTTAAAACATAACTTGTATAGTATTAGCCAACTATGTGAAAAAGGATATGATGTGTTATTTAAATCGGATAAATGCATTGTCAAAAAGGATACTAATGACGTATTTCATGCTCTTAGAAATGGTAATGTGTATACTTTGCTTTTATGTTAATTACATGATCAAGATGTTAAGTGCCTTGTATCTTCAAATGAAAATAGTTGGTTGTGGCATAAAAGGTTAAGTTATGCTAGCATGGATTTGATTTCAAACTATCTAAAAATGAATTAGTCAAAGGCCTCCCAAAGACTAATTTTTCTAAAAATAAAACTTGTAGCACATGCCAAATAGGCAAGCAAATCAAGTTATCATTTAAAAGGAAAAAGGGCGGCATAACGACTACAAGACCACTTGAATTAATTCATATGGACTTATTTGGTCCGGAGAGAATTGCTAGTCTTAGTGGAAAACTCTATGCATTTGTTATTGTTGATGATTACTCTAAATTCACTAGGGTATTTTTCCTTACACACAAAAATGAGCTCATACAATCTTTGCTAAATTTTGTGAAAGAGTTGAGAATGAAAAAGAGTGTAAGATTAAAACCATTAGAAGTGATAGAGGAAGAGAGTTTGAAAACCAAGATGTAGAAAGATTTTGTGATGAAAATGGATACAATCATAATCTTTCGGCTCCTAGAACTCCTCAACAAAATGGAGTTGTTGAAAGGAAGAATAGGTCTCTCCAAGAAATGGCTAGGACTACGTTGAATGAACATAAATCTCCTAGAACTCTGTGGGCCAAAGCCGTTAGTACCTCATGCTACGTTATAAATAGAGTCATCATTAGAAAACTTCTTAATAAGACTCCTTATGAACTTTGGAACAAAAGGAAGCCATATATTGGTTATTTTAAAGTTTTCGAGTGTAAATGATTTGTGTTAAATAATAAAGATAATCTAGGAAAATTTGAACCTAAATCGGATGAAGGTATTTTCCTATGATATTTTTCTCGTAACAAAGCATTTAGAGTGTTCAACAAAAGAACACTTGTGGTTGCGGAATCTATACGTGTTGTATTTGATGAATCACCATTGCCCCCTCTTAGGTGTTCATTAGATGATAATGAGTATGTGATTAAGATTGAAAAGAACTTTGAAATTCTTGATTTAAACAATCCATCTCTTGAAGATCTCTCCAAAGATGATCCAAAAGAAAGTCACTCTCATAAGGGCTGATGAGCACTGAAAAGTGCGTATTTAAACCCCTTAAGCTTAAGCATTCTAGTACCTTTATCTATCTTACTTTGCTGTTTTAGATTGATTTCGTATTATTTACATTTTCAGGTACTTATCCCGAAAATAAGCTAACTTAGCCAAATAAGAGCTTAATTGAAGCAATTATGAGATTAAACAAAGAAAGGAGCAAAGTGGAGGAAGAAAGAAGCAAAATGAAGCAAAGCAGCAAGTTCGATCGATCTAAGTTCAAGGTTCAATCGATCGAACAATAATCGATCCCAGCACTTCAAGATAGATCCAAGCGTTGACCCAAAAGTATAAAGTTCCAAAAGTTCGATCGATCCAACACCATCCTTTGATCGATCGAACACTTTTGTCCTTATTTAAATAATTGATCCTATCTATAGCTGTCCACCCACTCACCACCTTTTGTCCGTTTCTGTAATACCCCAGATTTCAGAAGGGTAGTCCTGTTATTTAATTTATTGTTTTATTTGAATTTTTAATTATTTAAATTGTTTAGTTGCTTGTGTGTTGGACTTAATTGATTATTTGATTGTTAATCGATTACATGCTTGTTTGTCTTATGTTGTTTAAATTACTTGTGGATTGGTTTATTTAAATGGTGTTTTATTTTCTTTTATTATTATAGTTGTAATAGAATTATTTTAATTGGTTATTTAAATCGTATTTTGTTTTTTAACTTAATTATATTCTAGCGTTTTAATTATTTATGTGGCTTTGTGATTTTAATGTAATTTAGCTGCTTCATTATTAGGGTTTTATGTTATATATTGTAGTTGGGTTAAAGCCGACTTGTTGTTGGTTTAGGATTTAATGTAGGGTTTAGATTAAAACCTATAAATACATAAGCATACGTCTGCCAAGGGTTACAAAACAAACCCTATTCAGCCTATTCATGAATACTGTGAAACAGAGAGTTACATAGAGGAATACAGAGAGCAACAGAGAGGGAACTTTGAGGGTTTAATAGAAAGGCTCAAGGAGGAAGGAGTGGGTTGCTTCTTGGTTAGCCAAGAGTAACAGAGGCGTGGAACAAAGTTAGAAGTTCAGAGACGTGGATTAGAGTTTCAAATCTGAAACTCAAAGGCAAGTTTCTGTTCTTGCTCTTTCCCTCTAATTCGTGTTCTGTGCATGCCTAGCTAGACTCCATGGGTTTAGATACATGCTAAAACTGATTTAATCATGCAAGCTTAACTGGATTAAAACAGAGGGTATATGTTTTTAGTTTCAGTTTCTTATTTTGAATGGTTGTGGAAGTTTTGATGCATAATTATTGTTTAAGATAAATCTTTGCATGTTAAAATACTTAAAATAATTTAGTATGGACGTATGGGACGTAGGTTGAAGCTTAGAGGCCTTAGGAATGGAGTTTTAGGGTTTACAGAGGCTGAACGGATGAAGAAGACGGCATCAGCACCAACTTAGCCGACTCAGTTGGAGACTGAGCCGACTAAGTTGGAAACTGAGTCGACTAAGTTGGGAACTTAGCCGACTAAGTTGGAAACTTAGCCTGCTCAGTTGGCAATTGAGCCGACTAAGTTGGGCCGCGACCTGGAACTTAGTTTTAATTGCCCAGAATTGTTTTAGAACCTATTTTAAGTAATCTAAATCGGTTAAATAGACTTTGAATGGTTCTAAAATGCATAATACACTTCTTATGCTTAGGAAATTTGGCAATACGGATATGTAAATAAATTTTTATAAATTATTTAATGGATGAATCAGTATAAAAGCATACAACTTAGCATACTGATAAGGGATGGAAAGAACCAAATTGCTTAGCTTAGTTTTGGGCAACATAATGGATTATAATAAGATTATAAATCTTATATTAGATGCATGATAGATCATTTTATGTTTAAGGTTTGAACTATGCATGCTCTGGATGTTAATTGTTGGAATATCAAATTCTCTAGTGCAATTACATAAATTAATGCTGGGATTTATATTGCTGAAATTTTAAATACTTTTCTGCAATGATATGGATAATGGTTTGGATTATAAATTACTAGCTTATTATTATGTTTTGTAATTTACATGGATATGGAGGATTGTATGCACCAGTATGGGACGGTGACATATTGGGGACGGTTTAGCTCAAAACGCTTAAACCTGCCCTAATGGATTAAATGATGGATTGAAAAATATTGAATCCAAATTGTGATTGAGTCAGATCAACTGCGACTAAGTTGAATGGCTTCATGGATTAATGGATGGTAGTTATGTCATATCAACTGAATAAGTTGAGTGACTAACTAGTTTGTATATTGTATGTCATCTCAATAAGTATTTGAATGACATACCCTGGTTTTGGACGGACTTTATATATATGTTTATGGTACCACAAGATGAGCTTGAGTCTCAGACTCGTTGGTTAGGGTCCGTATATGCAGTGTATGCGTAGCTGGTTAAAGTAGGTTGAGGTGTACCCTGTTAGGTCTAGGTACTCATGCCCACCTTTGGGTGCGTTTTCGTATGTTGCCTTCTATTTAGGTTGAGACCCCTACTGTAGTCCAGTGAATGTCCCTTAGTATGGATATATATATATATATATGGACTAGATAGATATTGTTGAGCTATCTAGGATGTATCTGCGTATCGGATTACTGCTTAGATCGTAGTAGAATAGGACTTACATGTGGGCCTGACCCACTCTTTATTTTTCAGGTGTCCGTCAGTTCCAGGGTTAGAGCTTGGACGTGCAGAGCAGATACAGATATTCATTCCTCTGACTACGTAGGAATCTTTTCTATGTTTAGCTTTCGATTCTATTTCAGATATTTTAGTTTCTATTGGGTTTTAATATGGTCCACAGGATGGATTCCTGAGTTGTAAACTTGTGGAGTTTTGGATTAACGGATTTAAATAATTATGTTTTGAGGATTGTTTTTATTCTAGTTTATTTCAGCTTATTATTTTTATTTCTTTAATTCAATTTGTATTCCGTGTTCGTTAAAATATTAATTGTTTGATATTCCCTCGGGTTCGGGCTTGGGCTGATCAACCCGTATCTCAGATCCGAGGGGTATCACAGTTGGTATCAGAGCACTCCAGGTTCAAGTGTCTCTTGGGTGTTTCGTATTAAATCTTCCATGTAGCGTTTTCTCTTGATTAGAGCTTAAGTTTAGGATTCATAGTATTCCTTTACGGTTCGTTTAGAAAGTACTAATGTCAAGTTTATTCTGTAAGTGCAGAATGTTTGGCACTAGGAAGAGGATGGGGTCCACGATGAAAGCAAAGACGGGCCCAAGGCCGAGGAAGGTTACTCCGATGATTCCCCTACGAAGGCCGACCAAGAAGGTAGAATGGGAGACTAAGGAATTGTTTCCAATAGGTGATGCTTCGGAGTACAAGCCAAGGAAGGTTTCTTGTGTGCGGGATTGGCCACCATATTGTGGACCTAACACAACTTCGGTGGTGCTCAAAGCTGAACCAAGCGGAGAGGAAGACCCCGAAGAAGATCGGGATGAAGGAGATACCGGAGCATCTAAGATGGAGGGCACCGGAGTGCAAGAATGACTGCTCTTTCAAAAGTACTTTTAAATACTTGTAGTAGAGGAGGTATTAGTAAAAGTGTAGTACGGATTTAATCGTGTGCACTAGGATTATGTTAAAGAATATTTTACGATTATTCATTTGATAATTTATGGTTTGGAAAAGTTCTTAATAAAGTGAACTAGCGGTTTTGGCTATCATTACTGTGTTTTGTGATAGCATTTTTGAGATATATACACATATGGTTTTATTAGACTATACTGGATTGTGTATGATGTGATGATAAAGGAATATCACAGTGGAGTGATTTGGTTTTGATAGGCAAACAGATAGTTGCTAACTGGTACGTTGGGTTGAGACGTGATGATTGCTAACGAGTTATAAAAGAACTTGTTTAAATCAATATGATAAATTGGATATTAAAGGAAGAATTCTTAAAATAGAATGACGTTCTAACTATGAGTAGATTTCGGAGTATGTTGTATATGTTATGTGTTTTGCTCTACGGAGTATTCAACATTGTTGATTTGGATAGTTTAAATTGGTGACACAGGTATGTGATAGACCTTATGGTGTTTTTATACCTTTAGGCGATATTGTCATTTTACTTGAGGGTGATGTGTCTGTGACACTATATATTGGCAGACTCAGATTTCTAGCCAATCTACTGGTCCTGGATGTGCACACTTATGATGTGATACTTGGGATGGATTGGTTGTCTCACTACCATGCCTAAGTTAATTGTTTTGATAGGTCTATTGTGTCCACTATACCTGGTTAGGTTATGCTATGCCACGTCCTAGTGGTGGAGGTAGCACTTATTTATTCCATGTGGAGGAGGAAACAGAGGAGGGGACTATTGTATCATTGGATAACATACCAATTATACAGGATTTCCCGGATGTATTTCAGGAAATTCTAGGGTTGCCACCTAGTCGTGAGATCGATTTTGTGATTGACTTAGCTCCAGACACTACACCTATTGCTAGGGCGCCGTACAGGATGGCACCAGTGGAGATGAGAGAGCTGAGGGATCAGATTCAGTAGTTACTCAGCCAGGGTTTTATCCGTAGGAGTACTTCACCCTGGGGAGCACCAATTCTATTTGTAAAGAAGAAGAATGGTTCGCTTCGCCTGTGTATAGATTACAGAGAGTTGAATAAGGTGACTATTCGCAATAAGTACCCTTTACCCAGGATTGATGATCTTTTTGATCAGTTGAGGGGAGCCACGTACTTTTCCAAGATTGATCTGCGTTCTGGGTATCATCAGCTGAGAGTAAGGGAGCAGGATGTTCCGAAGACCGCGTTTCTTACAAGATATGGATCTTATGAGTTCTGTGTCATGCCGTTTGGGACGACTAATGCACCTGCAGTGTTCATGGATTTAATGAACAGAGTCTTTCGGGCTTATTTAGATCAGTTTGTCATTTTCTTTATTGATGATATCTTGATCTATTCTAGGTCTGAGGACGACCATGCTAGACATCTTCACATAGTCTTGCAAACGCTTTGTGAGCACCAGTTATATGCCAAGTTCGAGAAGTGTGAATTTTGGCAGCGGGAAGTGAAGTTTCTGGGTCACGTGGTGTCAGAAAGGGGAATAGGATCAGGCCAAGGTTTCAGCGGTGGTTGAGTGGGAATAGCCTACTTCACCTACTGAGATTCGGAGTTTCCTTGGTTTGGCGGGATATTACAGGAGGTTCATCCAGGGGTTCTCAAAGATAGCGGGACCACTCACTCATCTGATTAAGAAGGGTGTGTGATTCGTGTGGGATAAACATTGTCAGAAAGCTTTTGATGAGCTGAACACTAAGTTGACTTCTACACCGATTTTGTCTACCCCACAGAGCGGAATAGAGTATTTGGTTTACACAGATGCTTCTTTGCAGGGTCTTGGATGTGTTTTGATGCAGGAGAAGCGACTGATTTCTTATGGATCTCGAAAGCTTAAGCCTCATGAGCTTAATTATCCAACGCATGATTTGGAGTTGGTAGCTGTGGTCTTTGCTTTACGTATTTGGAGGCATTATCTGTTGGGTGAGTCTTTTAGGTTATTTAGTGATCACAAGAGTCTACAGTATTTGTTCACTTAGCGGGAACTGAATATGAGACAGCATAGATAGTTAGAGTTTGTAAAAGACTATCACTTTTTTATATAGTATCATCCAGGGAAAGTGAATGTGGTAGCAGATGCACTCAGTCGCCGACCTGTTGGTAGTTTTTCTGCTTTATTCACCACCGAGTGGAATGCTTTGAGGACAGTGGATGAGTTGTCAGATGTTTTCATGGCTTGTATGGTAGTTACACCTTCTATCATTCACAAGGTTTTGAAGACACAACTCACGGATCAGCAGTTCATTGACAAGGTTGCAAAGATAGCTTCCGGAGAGGTTTCATTCTACTATTTTGGGGCTGATGGAGGTTTGAGATACAAGGGACGGTTAATGGTACCTTCTGCGGATGATTTGAGGAAGGATGTGATGACTGAGACTCACCACTCTAAGTTTTATGTTCATCCGGGAGGCAATAAGATCATCAGGATATGAAGTGGCAGTTTTGGTGGGCAGGTATGAAACGGGACATTGCTGTTTTTGTCTCGAGATGTAGTACTTGTCAGATGGTCAAGATTGATCATCAAAAGCCGCCAGGAGCTCCACAACTACTGCCGATACCGTAGTGGAAATGGGAGAGCATTTCTATAGACTTTGTGGAAGGGTTGCCAAATTCCTTCAAGGATCACAACTCCATTTGGGTTATTGTGGATAGACTGACGAAATCGGCTCATTTCTTGCCTATTCGCACTGACTTCACTACGGAGCAATTGGCGAGGCTTTACGTTTCGGAGATTGTGAAGCTGTATGGTATTCCATTATCTATTATATCGGACAGAGATTCGAGCTTTGTGTCAGGATTCTGAAAGAGTTTTCAGTAGGCTTTGGGTACGGAATTGCACCTTAGCACTGCTTATCATCCACAGACTGATGGACAGACTGAGAGGATTAAACAGATTATGGAAGATATGTTTCGGTCGTGTGTGCTTGATTTTAAGGGCCACTGGGAGGATTACTTACCGCTTGTGGAGTTTACTTATAACAATAGTTTCCAGAAAACTATTAAGATGGCACCATTTGAGGTGTTATACGGCCGACCGTGTCGATCGCCTGTTTGTTGGATGGAGGTTGGTAAGAGCAGATTATTGGGATCTGAGTTCATTAACGATACTTCAGAGAAGATTGCTCTTATTCGGGATCGTATGTGTACTGCTCAAAGCAGGAAGAAAAGCTATGCTGATCGTCGCACTCGTGCTTTGGAGTTTCAGGTTGGGGATTAGGTTCTACTCAAAGTGTCGCCTATGAAGGGTGTAATGCGCTTTGGGCAGAAAGGGAAGTTGTCACCGCGGTTTGTCGGTCCGTTTAGGATTAAGGATCGAGTTGGAGCTGTTGCTTATCGGTTAGCACTTTCGGATAATTTGGATCGCGTACACAACATGTTCCATGTTTCCATGTTGCGGAAATTTCTGCGAGATGAGGATCGGTATCCGCGTATCGATGTTGGGGAGGTAGAGTTACAGCCGGATGCAACATATTTGGAGCCACCGAGTCGTATTGTCGACCGTAGGGATCAAATCCTTCGTAATAGGGTTATTCCTTTGGTGCGTGGTCAATGGAGTTATCACAATGAGGCTGACTCTACTTGGGAATGGGAGGATGTCATTCGCTCGCAGTTTCCTGAAATATTAGAAGAAGGTAAAAGCGAATTCCGAGGACAGAATTCCTTTTGTTAGGGGGGAAGAATGTAATACCCCTAATTTCAGAAGGGTAGTCCTGGTATTTAATTTATTGTTTTAATTGAATTTTTAATTATTTAAATTGTTTAGTTGCTTGCGTGTTGGACTTAATTGATTATTTGATTGTTAATCGATTACATGCTTGTTTGTCTTGTGTTGTTTAAATTACTTGTGGATTGGTTTATTTAAATGGTGTTTTATTTTCTTTTATTATTATGGTTTTAATAGAATTATTTTAATTGGTTACTTAAATTGTATTTTGTTTTTTAACTTAATTATATTCTAGCGTTTTAATTATTTATGTGGCTTTGTGATTTAAATATAATTTAGCTGCTTCATTATTAGGGTTTTATGTTATACATTGTAGTTGGGTTAAAGCCGACTTGTTGTTGGTTTAGGATTTAATGTAGGGTTTAGATTAAAACCTATAAATACATAAGCATACGTCTGCCAAGGGTTACAAAACAAACCCTATTCAGCCTATTCACGAATATTGTGAAACGGAGAGTTACAGAGAGGAATACAGAGAGCAACAGAGAGGGAACTTTGAGGGTTTAATAGAGAGGCTCAAGGAGGAAGGAATGGGTTGTTTCTAGGTTAGCCAAGAGTAACAGAGGCGTGGAACAAAGTTAGAAGTTCAGAGACGTGGATTAGAGTTTCAAATCTGAAACTCAAAGGCAAGTTTCTGTTCTTGCTCTTTCCCTCTAATTCGTGTTCTGTGCATGCCTAGCTAGACTCCAGGGGTTTAGATACATGCTAAAACTGATTTAATCATGCAAGCTTAACTGGATTAAAACAGAGGGTATATGTTTTTAGTTTCAGTTTCTTATTTTGAATGGTTGTGGAAGTTTTGATGCATAATTATTGTTTAAGATAAATCTTTGCATGTGAAAATACTTAAAATAATTTAGTATGGACGTATGGGACGTAGGTTGAAGCTTAGAGGCCTTAGGAATGGAGTTTTAGGGTTTACAGAGGCTGAACGGACGAAAAAGACGGCATCAGCACCAACTTAGCCGACTCAGTTGGAGACTGAGCCGACTAAGTTGGAAACTGAGTCGACTAAGTTGGGAACTTAGCCGACTAAGTTGGAAACTTGGCCTGCTCAGTTGGCAATTGAGCCGACTAAGTTGGGCCGCGACCTGGAACTTAGTTTTAATTGCCCAGAATTGTTTTAGAACCTA
The DNA here is from genome assembly GCF_030987335.1 of Cornus florida. Lineage (NCBI taxonomy): Eukaryota > Viridiplantae > Streptophyta > Magnoliopsida > Cornales > Cornaceae > Cornus > Cornus florida. The sequence continues at coordinate 63,435,175 of NW_026775573.1, forward strand.
TTTTAAGTAATCTAAATGGGTTAAATGGACTTTGGATGGTTCTAAAATGCATAATACACTTCTTATGCTTAGGAAATTTGACAATACGGATATGTAAATAAATTTTTATAAATTATTTAATGGATGAATCAGTATAAAAGCATACAACTTAACATACTGATAAGGGATGGAAAGAACCAAATTGCTTAGCTTAGTTTTGGGCAACATAATGGATTATAATAAGATTATAAATCTTATATTAGATGCATGATAGATTATTTTATGTTTAAGGTTTGAACTATGCATGCTCTGGATGTTAATTGTTGGAATATCAAATTCTCTAGTGCAATTACATAAATTAATGCTGGGATTTATATTGCTGAAATTTTAAGTACTTTTCTGCAATGATATGGATAATGGTTTGGATTATAAATTACTAGCTTATTATTATGTTTTGTAATTTACATGGATATGGAGGATTGTATGCACCAGTATGGGACGGTGACATACTGGGGACGGTTTAGCTCAAAACGCTTAAACCTGCCCTAATGGATTAAATAATGGATTGAAAAATATTGAATCCAAATTGTGATTAAGTCAGATCAACTGCGACTAAGTTGAATGGCTTCATGGATTAATGGATGGTAGTTATGTCATATCAACTGAATAAGTTGAGTGACTAACTAGTTTGTATATTGTATGTCATCTCAATAAGTATTTGAATGACATACCCTGGTTTTGGACGGACTTTATATATATGTTTATGGTACCACGAGATGAGCTTGAGTCTTAGACTCGTTGGTTAGGGTCCGTATATGCAGTGGATGCGTAGTTGGTTAAAGTAGGTTGAGGTGTACCCTGTTAGGTCTAGGTACTCATGCCCACCTTTGGGTGTGTTTTCGCATGTTGCCTTCTATTCAGGTTGAGACCCCTACTGTAGTCCAATGAATGTCCCTTAGTGTGGATATATATATATATATGGACTAGATAGATATTGTTGAGTTATCTAGAATGTATCTGCGTATCGGGTTACTGCTTAGATCGTAGTAGAATAGGACTTGCATATGGGCCTGACCCACTCTTTATTTTTCAGGTGTCCGTCAGTTCCAGGGTTAGAGCTTGGACGTGCAGAGCAGATACAGATATTCATTCCTCCGACTACGTAGGAATCTTTTCTATGTTTAGCTTTCGATTCTATTTCAGATATTTTAGTTTCTATTGGGTTTTAATATGGTCCACTGGATGGATTCCCGAGTTGTAAACTTATGGAGTTTTGGATTAACGGATTTAAATAATTATGTTTTGAGGATTGTTTTTATTCTAGTTTCTTTCAGCTTATTATTTTTATTTCTTTAATTCAATTTGTATTTCGTGTTCGTTAAAATATTAATTGTTTGATATTCCCTCGGGTTCGGGCTTGGGCCTGATCAACCCGTGTCTCGGATCCGAGGGGTATCACATTTTCCCAAAAATATCTCCCAAAATATTGCGGATTTGTCTTTTTCCAAAAAGCTCAGCTCGATCTAGCCTCAGTTTGATCGATCTCAGCCAGTTCGATCGATCCAAGTCCAAGGTTCGGTCGATCGAACTTCTTCCGAGTGCAAAAAGTTAAAATTCCAGCTCATTGAAAGTTGTCATTTATCCAATCATTAGAGAATATTGTGTGCACGACTCTACCTCATTTTAGGTGTCATTTTGACCTACCTATATAACGATAAGGATTGTTTTTTCAAGAAAAAAAAAAAAAAAAAAGAGAGGATTATTAGATATTCATACCATCTCTTGGAGAGGAAGCTTGGAGGAGGAGGAGGCTAGAGACACCATTGGAGATCTTCATCAACAAGGAGCAAACCTCTTCCATGGAATTAGCCCTTGAGGGTTGGAGCATCATTACCATGAGTGGCTAGACATCCTCTTGGGGCTAGACATCCTCTTGGGGCTAGAGTTAGCCCCAAGCATGCTTTCTATATCTTAATCTTGTGTATTATTGAGGGATTAGTGTTGTAATTTATGTTTTGACACCTTAATATATATAGATCTTGTTTATTCAATGATTTATGTGGTTTAATGCTTCCAATTGGTCATTTCATTCTATCTATATGTCTATGTATGCTAAAATAGATGTTCATGCGCTTATATCTAGATTTTGTGTTATTGATGGATGTCTATGTGTATTGATACTATAGATTTAGAGATTGTCAAAACATTGTGCTTAAAAGAATGCTTTTGTGATTCTCTTGATGGTTCATGCTTATCTCTTGATGGGTTGTGCCTCTCCCCTAATTTATTTTCATGCTAGTAGTGTAGATGTAGTGTAATTGTAGTGTAGTGTTAAATGAGAGGACAATCTATGCTTGTTGTTTGATGATCCAAGCTTTTAAATGCAATTAGCATATGTCTCTATCCTTGTGTTGTATTTGGATTGTGAGTTTAATCAAAAGATTAATGACTTGTTTTGATTTATTGTGCCTTTCACATGTTGTTTAGACAGTATATGCTTCATAGCTTAGATATATTGTGTCTTTCACATGATGTTTAGACAATACATGCTTAACTAGTCATCCTTACTTGTTGAATCAACCAAATACACACATACCAATATTGCAACACCCTAATTGCCCTCATTAATCACTTGTCAATGATATAGAAATGCATTGCTTGGTGGTGATCTCTAAACCCCAAGATATCTCTCTCTCTCTTTTACTTACTCTTATTTGCACTCTTTTGCTATTACTTAGTTTAATTTAGTTGCTCTTTAATCAACCAACCAACCAATTGTTTGATCACTCGACCTACTAGCCTTAATTCCGATTCCACAATCAACTCCGACATTGCTCAATCCCCATAATCCCTTGGGACGATCCCTACTCACTCTTGCTACGTTAGTAGTAGTGTTGGTAGTGGTTTTTATAAATTTAAACTTGACCCAAAATGCTTTTCTTGAACCGCACATTCACTACATCAATTTTGGCGTTCTCGAGAACATCTCATCAAGGACATACTTCCTAAGGATTAGAAGAAAGTGCTTAATCATCCGATAAATCAAATTATTGGCGATTCATCCAAAGGAGTAAACATTAGATCTCAAATTAGTAATATATGCAATTATGTGGCTTTTGTTTCCCAACTTGAACCAAAGAATATTTATGAAGCCGAAAATGATGAATCTTGGCTCTTAGCCATGCAAGAAGAACTTAACCAATTTAAAAGAAATAAAGTTTGACAATTGATTCCAAGACCTAAAGATAAGTCCATCATTGGCATAAAGTGGGTATTTAGGAATAAAAAGGATGAATCAAGAATAATTGTGAGAAACAAGGCAAGGCTTGTTGCTCAAGGTTATAATGAAGAAGAAGGAATTGATTATGAGGAAATATTTGCCCCCGTAGCCAGACTTGAAGCTATAAGAATGCTCATTGCATTTGTATCCCATAATAACTTTAAGTTATATCAAATGGATGTAAAAAATGCTTTCTTAAATGGCTTCATTGAAGAAGAAGTGTATGTAGAACAACCATCGGGCTTTGAAAACTATAATAGTCCAAACCATATTTACAAATTGTCAAAAAATTGTATGGTTTGAAACAAGCTCCAAGAGCTTGGTATGAAAGACTAAGTGGTTTTTTACTTGCTAATGGTTTTATTAGAGGAAAAATTGACAATACCCTTTTTACTAAAACCATTGATAGCAACTTGTTGGTTATTCAAATTTACATTGTTGATATTATCTTTGGATCAACCAATAGTGTGCTATGTGAAAAGTTTGCCTCAAGTATGCAAAATGAATTTGAAATGAGCACGATGGGTGATCTTACGTTCTTCTTAGGGATTCAAACAAACACTTGATGACATTTTTGTTTGACAATCTAAGTATGTTAAAGATTTGCTAAAGAAATATGGCTTGGAGGAAGTCAAACATGCCAATACTCCAATAAGCTCATCTTTGAAACTTGACAAAGATGAAAAGGGCATTAATGTGGATATTAAAAAATATAGAGGAATGATTGGTAGTCTCTTATATTTAACCACTAGTAAACCAGATATTTTGTTTAGTGTGTGCTTATGTGTTTTTTTTCAATCTTATTCTAAGGAATCTCATCTATGTGCCGTTAAAAGCATCTTTCGTTACTTAAGTTATACCACATTTTTAGGACTTTGGTATCCTAGGCATATATCATTTGACCTTGTTGGTTACTCGGATGCGGATTTTAGAGGATGAAAAGTTGATAGAAAAAGTACTAGCGGGACTTGTCACTTCATTAGACAATCATTAGTGTCTTGGTCTTGCAAGAAACAAAATTTCATAGCTCTATCAACGGCAGAAACCGAATATATTGCAGCCAGAAGTTGTTGCGCTCAAACGTTTTACATTAAGCAACAACGTACTTGAGGATTTTGGGCTCTATTACAATCATATTCCTATCATGCGTGATAATACTAGTGTAATATGCATTTCTAAAAATCCTATTCAGCATTCAAGGACAAAGCATATATAAATTTGGTATCATTTTCATAAGGATCATGTTTCTAAGGGCGACATTGAACTTATATTTGTCAATACTGAAAATCAATTAGCTAATATCTTCATAAAGCCACTATAAGAATATAGATTTTGCTTGCTTAGAAGGGAAATAGGAATGTCCTCAGAAAAAGAAAGTATTTAAGGAAGAAGCAGCAGCAGAACCGGCTCTATACAACATAGAGCCGCCTCTATAATAGAAAAGAGCCGACTCTATACAAAGGAGAGCCATCTTTATGACTGATCTAAAGTGCCTGCTCTCGGGATCTCTTCAACATAGAAAAAGATCTGGCTCCATACATAAGAGAGCCTAGCAAGGCTTTATACTCTTGGTCTCTTTCATCTAGGGCCATTTCATTCCAAATTTCAGAGACAAAATCTCTTGGGCGACTCCTTATGGATTTTGGGTATCTTAATTTGTAAGTTTCCCTCATCTAATCAAATCATAATTTTGTGTGTTCTTGCTCTTAATTAGCATTTTCAATCACTTATTCATAAGTTCTTTTCACCTGGTCTTATGATTCACTGAATTTATATATGCACCGAATCTCTTTCTCTTATTCACAAATGACGGGTTCATCCTCTCTGGTAAGACTCCATTATTCATTCTCTTAAATTCATGCCTCCTTGATGTTCCAAGTCACCATTATTTAAGCATGAATATCCCTTTGCAATCTATGTCAAACTCATCTCTGTCAAACCCTTATCATCATAGAATTATCATGTATTGACTTGGGATCGAATTTTGGGTTTGTATTGTGAATTTGTGTACTAAATTATGGGTATCATTGTTACCATTGGATTTCCATTTTGGGTATCCTTAGTGCATTCTCAAATCAAAACTCATTTTCATCCAAACCCTAAAATTCATGGCTTCCTCTTCACGTCGAATAAATCCTCCTCATGGCCAAAATCAGAGTACTCAACAAACTTATGATCATGAATCCGGCCCTAGTGATCCCAATCCTCTTCTAAGACCCATTCAAATTTCTGCAACCATGTTGTATAGAAATCCTACATATAAGAGATTATATGAAAAGAATTTTCTTCGTAGGAAAGTAGCCAAAGGGAAAGTTCTGTCACACACAATCTGTGACAGCCTTAACATCAACACTTATAAACTCTTTGATGCTATTGGACTTGGTGCATTTGTTGGGATGGACAACAAGTACTATCCCAAACTTGTGAAATTCTTCTACACCCACCTTGAAAAAATGCCTGGTGTAGAAAAACTTCACTGCTATGTAGCTGGAGTAGAATTCCATCTTGATGTTAGCAGCATTGCACGAATTCTTCCTCTTATAGGTGGAATTCAATTCTACTCACCTTCCAAATGGTATAATAGGGTAGGGTTTGACAAACTCGACGTTATTCGCCAAATGAGCTATGATTCCCGCACCATCAATACAAAGGAGATAAATACCAAGAAATTAACAATGGAAGCTCGTCTGATTCACAAAATCATCATTTACGCCATTCTTTCAAAATTCGGCAGTCGTTCCAAAGTTTCTCATATGGAAGTCTTTTTTATTTGGTGTGTCTTGAATGAAGAGTACTTTGACTTAGTATACATAATCTTTCATCACTTGTATACGTGCAAGAAAAAGAAAAAGGTACCCCTCTACTATGGCATGGTTCTCACTCATATTTTCATAGATAAGAACATTCCACTTGATGATGGCGAATCACCAGAACAAGGCCTAAACGATACACTTGATACCAAAAATCTTAAGTTAATAGGGCTGAAAAGGGACTCAAATAATGTATGGTACTATCCTAGGCAAAGAAGGATGAAAGAAGCTAAGGCTAGAGGAAAAGAGATTGATGATATTGATGACGAGGAAGAAGAAAACGAAAGTGATGATGGGGGTGAAAATGATGAGCAAACGGATATAGGGTTTGATGAAAGTTCCAATCGTGATCTCTTATTAGAAATCCTTGATGTTTGTCATCAAAACCAAGCCACTCTTGCAAGCCAACAAGAACAAATTGACGATGTGGTCACTGCTATTGGGGATATTCATGGTAATCTCCAAGAAATGCGATGCGCATACGGTCCTCCTCCTCCTTCAGACAATAGCACCCCTTAGAAACTATTTTATGCAATCATTCTCTATATATGCTTTAAAGAAACATCCTTTTAGTTATATTTTGTTTATATCATTTCCTTTTTAGGTATTTTCTTTTGGACTATGCTTTTTCTTTATAAATGGCATTTGGTGTCAACATTCTCATGATATATTGAAATATGCCATCTATAAAATGAAATTTTGCCTTCAATATCTCTTAATATGATTTCTCTCTTATTTATTTATATATCCACGCTCTATTAGTTCCTGGTATGGCAAGCATATACTTTTTACTCTCACCTTTTTTAGATAACAAAGGAGGAGAAACATGAGTATGTTAATAATGTGCGACTTGTTAATGATGTGTTTATGCGTATATTGTTTTTTAATTATATATTTTGATAGATGCATATTGATAGGGGAAGTGTGATACCCTTCGGATCTGAGACACGGGTTGATCAGGCCCAGGCCCAAACTCGAGGGAATATCAAACAATTAATTTTTTAAAGTGAACACAGAATACAAAATAAATTTAAGAAATAAACATTTAAGCTAAATAAAAACTAAAGTATATAATCCTTTTGAAATTAAATACTTAAATCCCAATAATCTAAAACCTCCATAAGTTAAACAACTCGGGAATCCATCTCTAGTGGACCCCTAATAAAAATCCCAAACTGAATGAAAGTAAAACTGAAGATAAAATCCAAATCCAATATCTGAAAAGAAGTCCTACATCGTCGGTAGGATGGAAGATCGTCTCTGTTCAGCACGAACAAGCTCAAGCCTGGAACTGACGTACACCTGAAAAATAGGAGTGGGTCAGGCCCACGCGCAAGTTCTATACTACTACAATCCAAACAGAGGCCCGATACGCATGTACATCGTAAACAATTCAACAATAGCTAATAGTCCATAAATATATATATAGTCACACTAAAGGACTCTCACTAGACTACTAGCCGGTCTCAACCTGAATAGAGGTAACATGCTAAAATGCACACGAAGCGGGTATGTGTACCTAAACCTAAACAGGATACACCTCCAACCATCGTATCCAGCTATGCATGCATAAACGCTCCCAAACCGTCAATCCTGAGACTCAAGCTCATATCGAGGTACCATAACAATATATTTAAAATCCATCATGGACCCTAGTAGTGCCGCTCAACTAGTCGTTGCCATGACACTACAATCAATAGGACTTAACTTTTAGTTAATCCAGTTCTTAATCTAGAGTGGGTAGGTATCAATATTTTGAAACCAAACCATCCCTAGTATACCACCATCCCATACCGGTGTATATTATCCAATCATCCAATAGTTGATAATACAGACGACTACAATAAATATCAACTAAATCCATATCTCCATTTCTGATACTAACAGTCATATTGTAAACATTAATAAACACAGTCAACCATATACATAAACAGGCTCAGTTTCATATCAATTACTGATACTATCAATTAAGCACAGTCAAAATATTTATCTACACATGCTCAGTTTATAGTGTTCCTCAAAATCCGATCTAGTGCTAAGTTTAAATCTTATTAGCATTCAACATCCAGCAGTTGATATTACAGTCAGTTAAGATAACCATCAACTATTTCCATTCTTCCAGCAATTGATACTAGCAGTGTTAAGATAAGCATCAACAACAAAAACCACAGTATATACATAAACATGCTTAGTTTAAGTTGTTTTACAAAATCCCGTTAGTGCTAAGTTTAAGACTTAATGTCACTCAACACTAACCCATCCTAAAAAAGTTTAATTCAGATACATGATCATGATATATAATAAAGCAGGTTTTCAATATATTATCTGTCTCGGAAGATTTCAAATCACAGAGAATTAAACCAATTTAATTCTTCCATCTCCAACCACAGTGTATTAATTTGTTTAAAACGTATACTATTCAAACGACCATCAGAGTTAGATTATTAATATGCCTTCCTAAGTCTTAGAATTGTCTCTAGACATCATCCATACCCCTCACACACAGTCCTAAACCCAACTGGAACCACAGAAAACCAACCACTACAACAAAAATTGACTGGAAACGAAGAAAAAAATAAAAACACAGCAAGGAGACGTCTCCCAAAAGTGGAGCCGCCTCCTTTAGGCCTTGGATCCGGCTCCCACACTTAGGAGCCGCCTCTAAATCAAAAGGAGCCGGCTCTCTCCAAGGGAAAGCCAGCTCTCTCCCTCTCTGCCTCGTCTCTTTGTTTTCCCTCTTCTTCAGACATCTTTTGCAATTTCTCTGCCCTACGCTATGGTTTCCAGAAGTTGTAACTCAATCCCAGTAGGTTCCCAGTCCATGTTTAAGTCATTAACACATTCCATACATAGGTTTAAATAGAGAATTAAGCAAGCAAATAACATGTTTTAATAGATTTTTCAAGCATGCAACACATACTGATATGTTTTAGTTTAAGCACGAACAGAGAAAATTTATAATTGATTCACTTAATCCTAGAACTATTTAAGAATCCAAAGAACACGAAGACTAAGGGGGAGAGTAAAGATAGAACTTGCCTTACACCGACGTCCGTCTCAAATCTCTGGCAAAACCCTTTGTTTGTTCTCTGTTTTCTCCCAACCGTCTCCAAAACTTCTTTCAGCCTTATTATGTCGTAGTATATCTCTCAAACCCTAGGCAGACATCCTAAGTGAGTATTTATAAGCCACACCAATCCTAGGCTCTCTTAAACCCTAACTGGATTTACTCGGCCCATAAAGTAATCTAGGTATATATCAATGATGGCTGTGAACTATAAACCCAACATACGCAACCAATCCTACAGTCACGTCAAAACTAAATAAATTTAATTAATTAAATTCATACCATTAAATCAACTAATTAAACAAACACAATTTAAATAACAATTAAGTAATTAATACACTAAATTAATAATTAACACAATTAAAGCAATTAAATAAACACATATACATTTAAACAATTAAAAATAAAATTTAAACAATAAAGAAAATATTTAAACAAAAAAAAATATACCAGGACTATCCTTTTTGAAATTAGGGGTATTACATTCTTCCCCCCTAACAAAAGGAATTCCATCATCAGAATTCACTCTTACCTTCTTCTAAAATTTCAGGAAACTGTGAGCGAATAACATCCTCCCGCTCCTAAGTAGACTCAGCCTCATTGTAATGACTCCACTAGACACAAACTAAAGGGATAACCTTGGTATGAAGGATTTGATTCTGACGGTCGATAATACGACACGGTGGCTCCAAATAAGTTGCATCTGGCTGCAACTCAATCTCTCCAACATCGATATGCTGATACCGATCCTCATCTCGCAGAAATTTTCGCAACATGGAAACATGGAACACATTATGAACGCGATCAAAATTATCCGAAAATGCCAACCGATAAGCGACAACTCCAACTCAATCCGTAATCATGAATGGACCGACAAACCGCGGTGACAACTTTCCTTTCTTCCCAAAGCGCATTACACCCTTCGTAGGCGACACTTTGAGTAGAACCTGATCCCCAACCTGGAACTCCAAAGCACATGTGCGACGATCCGCATAACTCTTCTACCTACTATGGACAGTGCGCATGCGATCCCTAATAAGAGCAATCTTCTCAGAAGTATCCTTGATGAACTCAAGACCCAAGAATCTGCTCTCGCCAACCTCCATCCAACAAACAGGCGATCGACACGGTCGGCCGTATAATGCCTCAAATGGTGCCATCCCAATAGTCTTCTGAAAACTATTGTTATAAGCAAACTCCACAAGCGGTAAGTAATCCTCCCAGTGGCCCTTGAAATCAAGAACACATGACCGGAGCATATCCTCCATAATCTAATTCACCCTTTCAGTCTGTCCATCAGGTCTGAGGATGTTAAGCAGTACTAAGGTGTAATTCTGTACCCAAAACCTACTGAAAACTCTTCCAAAACCCTAATACAAAGCTCGAATCCCTGTCCGATATAATAGACAATGGAATGTCGTGCAACTTCACAATCTCGGCAATGTAAAGTCTCGCCAACTGCTCCGAAGTGAAGTCAGTGCGAATAGGCAAAAAGTGAGCTGATTTTGTCAGTCTGTCCACGATGACCCAAATGGAATTATGATCCTTGAAGGAATTTGGCAACCCTTCCACAAAATCCATAGAAATGCTCTCTTATTTCCACTCTGGTATCGGTACTGGCTGTAAAGCTCCTGGTGGCCTCTGATGATCAATCTTGACCATTTGACAAGTACTATATCGTGAGGCAAAAAGAGCAATGTCCCTCTTCATACCTACCCACCAAAATTGCCGCTTCATATCCCGATACATCTTGTCGTCTCTTGGATGAATAGAGAACTCAGAGTGGTGAGTCTCAATCATCACATCCTTCCTCAAATCATCAGCAGAAGGTACCACTGACCGTCCCTTTTACCTCAAACCTCCATCAGCCCCAACATAGTGGAATGGAACCTCTCCGGAAGCTATCTCCATAACCTTGTCAATGCATTACCGATCTGTGAGTTGTGCCTTCAAAACCTTGTGAATGATAGAAGATGTAACTACCATACAAGCCATAAAAGCATCCGACAATTCATCCACCTTCTTCAACGCATTCCACTCAGTAGTGAATAGAGCAGAAAGACTTCCCACAGGTCGGCGACTGAGTGCATTCGCCACCACATTCATTTTCCCTGGATGATACTGTATAGAAAAATGATAATCCTTTATGAACTCCAACTATCTGCGCTATCTCATATTCAACTCCCGCTAAGTGAATAAATACTGCAAACTCTTGTGATCACTGAATAATCTAAAGGACTCACCCAACAGATAATGCCTCCATATGCGCAAGGCAAAGACCACAGCTGCCAATTCCAAATCATGTGTTGGATAATTAAGCTCATGAGGCTTAAGCTTCCAAGATCCATATGAAATCGGTCACTCCTCCTGCATCAAAACACATCCAAGACCCTGCAACGAAGCATCCGTGTAAACCAGATACTCTATCCCGCTTTGTGGGGTAGACAAAACCGGTGCAGAAGTCAACTTAGTCTTCAGCTCATCAAAAGCTTTCTGACAATGTTCATCCCACACGAACTGTACACCCTTTTTAGTCAAATGAGTGAGTGGTCCTATTATCTTTGAGAACCCCTGGATAAACCTCCTGTAATATCCTGCCAAACCAGGAAAACTCCGAATCTCGGTAGGTGATGTAGGCTGTCCCCACTCAATCACCGCTGAAACCTTGGCCGGATCCACCGCTATTCCCCTTTCTGACACCACGTAACCCAGAAATTTCACCTCCCGCTGCCAAAATTCACATTTCTCGAACTTGGCATACAACTGGTGATCACAAAGTGTCTGTAAGACTATCCGAAGATGTCTAACATGATCGTCCTCTGACCTTGAGTAAATCAAAATGTCATCTATGAAAATAATGACAAATTGATCCAAGTAAGCCCTGAAGACTCTATTAATTAAATCCATGAAAACCACTGATGCATTAGTCAACCCGAACGGCATCACCCGAAACTCATAAGATCCATATCCAGTGAGAAACGCTGTCCTTGGAACATCCTGCTCCCGGACCCAAAGTTGATGATATCCAGACCACAGATCAATCTTAGAGAAATAGGTAGCTCCCTTCAATTGATCAAACAAATCATCAATCCTGAGCAAATGATACTTGTTACGAATCGTAACCCTGTTCAACTCCCGGTAATCTATACACAGGCGGAGCGAACCATCCTTCTTCTTCATAAATAATATCGGTGTTCCCTAAGGTGAAGTACTCGGCGAATAAAACCCTGGCTGAGTAGCTACTGAATCTGATCCCTTAGCTCGCGCATCTCCACTAGTGCCATCCTATACGGTGCCTTAGCAATAGGCGTAGCGCCTAGAGCTAAGTCTATCACAAAGTCAATCTCGCGGCTAGGCGACAACCCTAGAATCTCCTGAAATACATCTGGGAAATCCTATACAATTGGTATGTTATCCAGTGATACAGTAGTCCCCTCCTCCGTGCCCTCCTCCATATGGAACAAATAGGTACTAGTGACCCCACTAGAACGCAGCATAGCTACGACGTACATATCCTGACCAGGTATGGTGAAAACAACTGACCTATCATAACAATCAACCTAGGCATGATAATGCAATAACCAATCCATCCCAAATATCACACCATAAGTATGCATGTCCAGGACCAATAGATTGGCTAGAAATCTGAGTCTACCAATATCTAGTGTCACAGGCCCATCACTCTCATGAAGAATGGCTATATCGCCTAACGGTGCAGAAATATCATGAGGTCTACTGCATACCCGAGTCGTCATCCCAGACAAAACAACAAAAGTCCTAGCTACAAATGAGTGTGTAGCACCCGTATCAAATAAAACACGTCCAAGTAAACCATGAATAGGAAACTTACCCTCAACAGCCCGAGGTGCATGCATATCATGTGGCATGGGATTGTACACTCTGCCATAATGTAACTGCTGCGGTGCCTGTCCCTGAGGCTGCGGCGGTGCCGGTAATGCCGGATAAGTCTGTCCTTGAATCCGTGGAATCTGTGGAGCTGGAAGAGGCACTGGCGCCCTCTGCCCCTACTACACATGCTGTCATTGCCCCTGTCTCTGTCCCTATCTGGCTGTAGCACACTGCCTGGAAGTATGACCATACTCTCCACAAGTATAGCAACTACCCTGGAAAGTACCAAATGGCCTCCTCTGTCGGTTAGCCTGTGGCTGACCTTGTCCTACCTGTGGTCCCCCATTCTGCTGTCGCAGAACAGGTGCCACATCCCTGGGAGCATCCGAACCACCCTTGTGCTTCTTCCAAGGCTGTTGTCCCTGGAATTTGCCCTTGTCATTCTGTCGGTGCCCGTTCCCATTCCCTTTCTCAGCTGACTGATTAGCAGAGTCTCTGTCACCCCGCTTTTCACCCTTGGCCTGTCTGACATCCACAGTCAACTGATACTGTTGTAGAATGGCGTCTACCATCTGAGCATAGGTAGTATAGCCTGGACTACCCGTAATAGCTCTCTTGATAGACCACATCAGTCCCTTGACGAAACTGTTGCGCTTCTTCTCCTCTGTATCCACCTTCTCTAGTGCAAAGAGAAACAAGCGTGTGAACTACTGCTCATACTCTGCCACTGTCATGTTTCCCTGCTGCAGATTGAGAAACTCAGTCTTCATGGCTGCCCTAACTGCATAAGGGAAATACTTTTCTTCAAAGCGTGCATTGAACTCATCATATGTCAATGTCATCCTCTCCTCTGTGGTGGTAACTGATTCCCACTACTGTAGTGCATCCCCGACTAGCTTGAAGGTAGCAAGCATCTGCTTCTACACCTTTGTGCACTGAACCAAGCGAAGATGTCGCTCGATATCCTGTTTCCACTGGTGAGCTGCTCTCGCATCAGTGGAGCTTGTGAACTCAGGTGGGCTCCCCGTTGTGAAAGAACTCCTGGCCTTCTCCCAAGTATCAGTCTGAACAACCGGTGCTTATAGCGGTGCCGGCTGTACCTGAGGCTAATTCTGAAGTGCAGCTATTACCCCAGTTTTTATAGCCTGAGCAATGAGATCATTAATGTAAGGAGGGTACTCTGGCTCTCCTCCATGATCCCGAGTCTGTTGAACTGCCTCCTGAAACTGACCTTCATCATCCTAAAACCCAAGCCTTTGCTACTCTTCCTCCATTTGCTAACGACGTAGGAGATATTGTTGCCTACGAGACACTCTCATTTCCTTCCTAGTTCCTTGCATGTTCTGTCTGTTTCTAGCGTTGACCATCTGTTAACATGGAAAGACAAACATCAGTACCATTTCTAACGAACCGTAAGGAATACAATGAATCCTAAACTTAAGCTCTAATCAAGAGAAAACACTACGCGGAAGTCTTATTACGAAACATCCTAGAGACACTTGAACCTGGAGTGCTCTGATACCAACTGTGATACCCCTCGGATCCGAGACACGGGTTGATCAGGCCTAGGCCCAAACCCGAGGGAATATCAAACAATTAATATTTTAAAGTGAACACAGAATACGAAATGAATTTAAGAAATAAATATTTAAGCTGAATAAAAACTAAAGTACATAATCCTTTTGAAATTAAATACTTAAATCCCAATAATCCAAAACCTCCATAAGTTAAACAACTAGGGAATCCATCTCTAGTGGACCCCTAATAAAAATCCCAAACTGAATGAAAGTAAAACTGAGGATAAAAAATCCAATATTTGGAAAGAAATCTTACATCGTCGGTAGAATGGAAGATCGTCTCTGCTCAGCACGAACAAGCTCAAGCCTGGAACTGACGTACACCTGAAAAATAGGAGTGGGTCAGGCCCACGCGCAAGTTCTATACTACTACAATCCAAACAGAAGCCCGATACGCATTTACATCCTAAACAATTCAATAATAGCTAATAGTCCGTAAATATATATATAGTCACACTAAAGGACTCTCACTGGACTACAGGTCGGTCTCAACCTGAATAAAGGTAACATGCTAAAATGCACACGAAGCGGACATGTGTACCTAAACCTAAACAGGGTACACCTCCAACCATCGTATCTAGCTATGCATGCATATGCGCTCCCTAACCGTCGATCCTGAGACTCAAGCTCATATCAAGGTACCATAACAATATATTTAAAATCCATCCTGTATCCTAGTAGTGCCGCTCAACTAGTCGTTGCCATGACACTACAATCAATAGGACTTAACTTTTAGCTAATCCAGTTCTTAATCCAGAGTAGGTAGGTATTGGTATTTTGAAACCAAACCGTCCCTAGTATATGACCGTCCCATACTGGTGTATACTATCCAATCATCCAGCAGTTGGTAATACAGACGACTACAATAAATATCAACTAAATCCATATCTCCGTTTCTGATACTAACAGTCATATTGTAAGCATCAATAAACACAGTCAACCATATACATAAACAGGCTCAGTTTTATATCCATTACTGATACTATCAATTAAGCACAGTCAAAATATTTATTTACACAGGCTCAGTTTATAGTGTTCCACAAAATCCGATCTAGTGCTAAGTTTAAATCTTATTAGCATTCAACATCCAGCAGTTAATATTACAGTCAGTTAAGATAACCATCAACTATTTCCATTCTTCCAGTAATTGATACTAGCAGTGGTAAGATAAGCATCAACAACAAAAACCACAGTATATACATAAACATGCTTAGTTTAAGTTGTTTTACAAAATCCCATTAGTGTTAAGTTTAAGACCTAATATCACTCAACAATAACCCATCCTAAACAAGTTTAATTCAGATACATGATCATGATATATGATAAAGCAGGTTTTCATTATATTATCTGTCTCAGAAGATTCAAATCACAGAGAATTAAACCAATTTAATTCTTCCATCTCCAACCACAGTGTATTAATTTGTTTAAAACGTATACTGTTCAAATGACCACCAAAGTTAGATTATTAACATGCCTTCCTAAGTCTTAGAATTGTCTCTAGACATCATCCATACCCCTCACACACAGTCCTAAACCCAACTGGAACCACAGAAAACCAACCACTACAACCAAAATTGACTAGAAATGAAGAAAAAAATAAAAACACAGCAAGGAGACGTCTCCCAAAAGTGGAGCCACCTCCTTTAGGCCTTGGAGCTGGCTCCCACACTTGGGAGCCGCCTCTAAATCAAAAGGAGCCCGCTCTCTCCAAGGGAGAGCCGGCTCTCTCCCTCTCTGCCTCGTCTCTTTACCTTCCCTCTTCTTTAGACGTCTTCTGCAATTTCTCTGCCCTACGCTATGGTTTCCAGAAGTTGTAACTCAATCCCAGTAGGTTCCCAGTCCATGTTTAAGTCATTAACACATTCTATACATAGGTTTAAACAGAGAATTAAGCAAGCAAATAACATGTTTTAACAGATTTTTCAAGCATGCAACACATACTGATATGTTTCAGTTTAAGAACGAACAAAGAAAATTTATAATTGATTCACTTAATCCTAGAACTATTTAAGAATGCAAAGAATATGAAGCCTAAGGCGGAAAGTAAGGATAGAACTTTCCTTACACCAACGTCCGTTTCAAATCTCCGGCAAAACCCTTTGTTTGGTCTCTGTTTTCTCCCAACCGTCTCCAAAACTTCTCTCAGCCTTACTATGTCATAGTATATCTCTCAAACCCTAGGCAGACATCCTAAGTGAGT
The DNA here is from genome assembly GCF_030987335.1 of Cornus florida. Taxonomy (NCBI): domain Eukaryota; kingdom Viridiplantae; phylum Streptophyta; class Magnoliopsida; order Cornales; family Cornaceae; genus Cornus; species Cornus florida. The sequence continues at coordinate 63,451,937 of NW_026775573.1, forward strand.
ATTTATAGGCCACACCAATCCTAGGCTCTCTTAAACCCTAACTGGATTTACTCGGCCCATAAAGTAATCTAGGTTTATATCAATGACGACTGTGAACTATAAACCTAACATACGCAACCAATCTTACAGTCACGTTAAAACTAAATAAATTTAATTAATTAAATTCATACCATTAAATCAACTAATTAAACAAACACAATTTAAATAACAATTAAGTAATTAATACACTAAATCAATAATTAACACAATTAAAGCAATTAAATAAACACATATACATTTAAACAATTAAAAATGAAATTTAAACAATAAAGAAAATATTTAAACAATAAAGAAAAATACCAGGACTATCCTTTTGAAATTAGGGGTATTACAGGAAGTTTTATAGCAATGTTGTGAAGTTTAAATGCATATAAATGTCTAAAATATTGATTTCAAGATATGCATATCGATAGGGGGAGCATTCTTTCAAATGCTCCTTCACTTGATCATAAACACATAAATGTTTTGTTATCATAAAAAATGGGGAGATTGTTGGCCTTAAGGATTTCATCTAACGAACAATCTAATTCTTTTGAAGATTACAAACCATTAATGATGTTTAAAGTACTACTCCCTCTGTCCCATATTAATATTCAATTTTTCTCTTTTTACATGTCCCAAATTAGTTGTTCTCTTTGAAAAGTCAAAGCATCTTTTCATTATAATTCCATTATTGTCTTTTATTTTAAAAAAAAATTTCAAAATTTGTAACTATATATATATATAAATTAAAAAAGACAATTTGGTAATTTTAAAAGGGGATAATGCACTAATTGCATGTCCCCTTAAAAACTTCAATTTCTAAACATGGACTTCTATTGTGGAACGGAGAGAGTAATATTTTCATTGAGTGTTGTATAGATGATCAATATTCAAGGGTAAACCTTAATGATGAGCTACAAAGTCTATGCCAAGCAATGGATACAAAGTGATGAGCTATTGTGACGACCTTGGATTTTTCAACCCAGTGTGTCCTGTGATAACCCAAAACGGATCCAAAATGCAGAAGCAAAAGATAGAACAATGGTCTCTAGAGATATAACACTCCTCAAAGACACCAATGTGACCCTCAATGAGGTCGCGAAACCCAAAGGAAGAAAATACGGAAGCAACATTTCAAAAACGGATAAGAATGAACCTAGGGGAAAAATGGTTATTCCACACTAAAATGGGTGCCACCGTGCACACCATTGGAAAAAAAATGAAAAATTAATAAGGATAGACTCAAGAATCACTTGATTCGGAGTCCGGACGGCAAAGATATCCAGTTCTGAAGTCGAAGGAAGGGAAACCCTATCCCGGTTCGAACCAAAAACAGACACTACCTTACTAAAACTTAAATAACTTGAGGCACAAGAAGAATCTAAAGCTCTAATTAGTACCATTAGAAAGCTTATTTCGACGCGATCAATTTAGACTTAAGAACGGACCAATTCGGAGTTAAAACGAAGAAGTTATGATGATTTGAAGTCGGAGGTGCAGTGCTAAACCAAGACACACACACCTGTGAACAGTACTTCGAGTGCTCGAACAAGGACTTCGAGCGCTCGAAAATTGCCCTAAGAATTCTGCCCAAAGTTTGAGCGCTCGAACTCCCCATTTAGAGCGCTCGAACTCCTGTAGGCTACTCTTGAAATGCTGACTTGAAATGCAATTTTGAGGACTTTTTAGGCCTTTTTGAGAAAAAACACAAAGAAGAAACTACCTTCAAAATCATGTTTTCTAGCCAACCATGCCAATAGAAAACTTTATTTTTCAAGTGAAAACCCCAAAATGCCCTTATGCTTAGTTTAGGCTCAAAACGGCAAAAAATGTAAGTTTGCACCAAACATACTTTTGACCCCAAATGCACTTCTAGGCTAAAAAGAATATGCACGCAAACGTAACAAGTGATTTTGAGCACGCCGGAATGGTCCGTGGCTCCCAGAAATGGTTGAGTTAAAATCCGACCCCCCTAACGGCCAAAAAGGCGAAAATGAACTTGAAATGGAAATTTTGAAGACCAAAATTAACAAATGATTGGAAATTACCGTTTAGCCCTTGGCCACACTTCATGTATGATTAATGAAATCCTACGAAAGAATCAAAACGGAATTTCCACACCCGATGCAAACATAGTGAGATAATAACTTAACATTTTTCAATATTTTCATAATATATCATGAAGTCAAAACTATATAGGATACAAATACATGTCATTGGCCTCCGGCCTCATCTCATACATGTCAAATACATTGTAAAGAGTGTACTCATGTACACATTACTTTTATGGAATCAAATATACATATTTTGACATATAAGGCTACAAATGGCTTTTCAAGCCAACCTTTACAAGAAATGGAAATCTTCAAGTCCACCAATCATCCAAGCATGACGAGAATTGCAACATTGATTCTTGTACCTGAAATATGCTCCAGTATCGTAGGGGTGAGTAACATAAAACTACTCGTAGGAAATGAGCATGCATCGACCTACGTTTTACAAGTTTGCATGATTTAATTATTGTGGTTCATTCCACCTAACGTCTGTGTCAAAGGTGAGACTCAAGGAGCATCCTAGCTACCTAAGATCATTTCTAGCATCAATCACCTCATTCATGCAATTTTAGCAACATAGGGTCATGCTTACACAAAGCAACAACATAGGAGTATGCTTATACAAAACAACAACATATAGATTCTCAAGGTAATCAACTTGAAGTCTAAAATGCAACATCAACTAAATATAACAATTTAGCATAATTAGAATATCTAATACCACACATCAAGACATAGGTTCTCTAGGTTATCAACTAGAAATCTAAAAGTGTGAAATCAACTAAATTTATCAATTTAGTATGGATGTACTTAACAACATCAAAATCGCCAATAACTAAAACCACAAGTTACAATATAAACATGATTGTTAACTTGGAATTGAATGCGAAAACAAATAATGGAAGACTTGGACATCTAAGCTCGGAATTCTGCCGAGACCTCAATGGTTATTCCAGGCACTAACCCGCAGGGAAGACCACCCTAAGTGCGCACTATCTCAATGACTTAGAGGACTCATGTCCCCGTACTAGAGCCAAACTCTAGCCATCTCAACTCAACAATGTTCCAAGATTCCAAAATTAAACTAAATAAGTTCATAACTTATACATAACTTATATAATGCATGAAAACACCTTCCATGCACAAGTAGGTTGAAACCACACAATCCATGCCTTAAAGTTTCAATTCTAAAATGACATACATAATGTCAATTACAAAATGTGCAATTCACTACACATGACATCAATATATTCTATAAAGAAAACATGTTCTCATGAATATAAATATAACAACAAAGTTGTCCAATGCTCAAAACACAACCAAGTGAATACATAACAAGTTCAAGTCCATGATTTGAATATAGAAATAACCTCTAAAATACCAATAGATCTATGGAGCAATTAGATAGAATTTAATTAAACAAGGTGATTAAATTCTCTAGATTTGAAATGATCTCAAATTAATATATGTTAAGCAACATATCATGGTCTTTACATATATCAAATCAAAAGTGCAAGATAAGCAAGATATCATCAAATAGAATTTAATTAATTTAAATCAATTAAATCTCTAGATTTCAAAAGTTGTCCAAATAATCTCAAATTAATTTATATCAAGCACTAAGTCATGATCATACCATATATCAAGTCTAAGATGGATTACAAGCAAACACAATTTACTATAATTTAAACCAAATTAAATCCATTTAATCTCTAGATTTGAAAACTCATCTAAATCAACCCAAATTAATATATATCAAAGATCAACTCATGGTCATGCCATTTACCAAGTCTAAAATGAGTTATAAGCAAACTACCATTAACCATAATTTCTCAAATTAATACACTACATGCATACAAGTTGTATAAGCATTAAAAACATGCAAGACAACAAACATATAACCCTATAACATTCCCTACCTCACTAGAGAAGTGTCTCTCTAGAATTCAAGACAAAATCAACACAAAATAGCAAACCCTTCTAGGGTTATGAAGAGGAAGATGAGGGGAACAAAATGTATTCCCAAGTTCAAGCTTGGAAATCAATGGAAGGCTCTCAAAAATCAAGGTCAAAGCTTAAAACTTTAGGCTCCATCCATGGAGGCTGGGGTTTTCTTTACAAGAGAGGAAGGAAATGAAAAATGATGAAGATGAAATGTGAGTGGAGGGGATAGAGATCCTCCACTCACTATGTGCTCTTACACTACCTCTCACACACATACTAATGTAAGATCAAATTGTGAGCCTACACTTGTCACAAATCCAAGACTCCATCCTAGGCTAAATCTCAAGCCTGCACTTGTCAACCATCCAAGCCAACAAGTGCACCAATCCTAGGCCAACAAGTGGTTAAATCTCCACCCTCTACATGTCCTCATCCAAGGCCTCAAAGTGTTTCCACACACATCACAACAAGTGGACCAATGAGAGTGTGACACTTGTCACACTTTCTGGAAATTGCAAAAAAATCCTTTTTGAAAATATCTTCCAAATTAAATTGCAAAATGGTCCCTAAGACGAAAAATAATTACTTTACAGTAATTACACAAAACCCCTAAAGTTTATAAAATTACAAAAAAGTCATGCATCTATACTCTTTACAAGAAAAGGAAGCATTTAGCATGCTTTTATACAAAAGTGAAAATACACATAGTATGGAATTTAAATATCGTGGATGCATGCAAAACCGGAATCGAATAAAGTGAAGTTATGCCAACAAAGTGACAACCGAGAAAAAGACGAAAGTGAATAGTGTCACAAAAGTGAAAATATGAAAATGACTCGGTCCTCAAAGGAAGTCGTCAATCCAAGGAAAAGAGTCTCGGAAACCATCCCCGAGCACTCAAGATGACACTAAGTGACGAGAAACTGAACTCAGAAAGGAAAAGATCAACGGAAAAAAAATATCCGTGAAAATCTGAGAAAATGAAAGGAAGGAAAATGGCTGGGTCATTATAGCTATAAAGACTATCCCAAATATTCCAAGTAATGGATACAAAGTAGCCTTAGAGTTGCAAGAAATCAAAGTCATATCCAATCAAAGAAAACTCGGACTACAATGATCACTCAAGCATTTCAAAGAAAGAAAGCAAGTCTTCATCAAGCCTGAACGATCATGGTCAAAGAATGATGAAAAGGGTAGATAGAATGGTGAGAGCTTAGGACTTAATGTCAAAGTATATTTGAATATATTTTAAAGCTCAAAATTATAGGATAATGCATATTCACTCTTATTCAGTTTTTAAATGCCTAAAAATTGCTCATGAACTTCATATATACACTTACACATTAGCTCCACATGATAGGAAGTGTATAGAACTTAATTCAATCCATTTTTAGTCATGCACAGCAATGGAGCCACCTCCATGAAGAGTATAGTAGGCTCTTTTTATTCCAGTAGCCAATCCTTGGCACAAGAAGCTCACTTCCAGGTAGAGAGCTGCCTCCCAAAATTGGGAGCAGCCTCCATGAAGATAGAGCCGCCTCTATAAGAAATAGAGCCGGCTCTCTCAAGGCAAAGGGAGCCGCCTCTCTTTAGGACAGAGCCACCTCTTTCCTTATCAGATTCAAACTCAACGGATATCTTTGCATTTAATGCCTCCAACCACCTCTAAAAGTTATATTGAGTTTCGAATTTCTATAAATACAGAGGGCTGGTCTACTGAACGGATACACCCCTTGAAAGAGCATTCAAGAAGAGCATCCAAGAGCATTCAAGAGCCATAAATATTTTCCCTTGAGCATTCATTTATATCACTACATTCTCTGCTCACATCATCTTAGAGCTTGAGCTTCATTTATATTCTTATCTACTCTAGTTGTGAGTTGAAATTGTATATCTTTTCTTTGAAAGAGAAACAATCTTGTATTTTACTTATATTACTTCAAACTTGTAAAGGTTGGTGTAACCCAAAAGAAGCCTAGGAGAATGGTGTTCTCCTAGCAAGGAAGAGAAGTAAGGTCTTACTTTATTTGAGGGTTTGCTCTCCACCATTAAGAAGAAGCTCTAGTGAATTTGGGAAGTCTCAAAGGGGACCTTGAGTCGAGGAGTACGAGTTTCCGAACCTCGCTAAATCGCTGAGTCATTGTTTGCAATTTCTTATCTCTATCTGTTTTATACTTATGCTATATATTGCTTAACTATCTCAATTGATTATTGCATGATAGTTAGTTAGAAATAATTTTTATAAATTGCAAAAATTGGCCATTGACTCTATTCATCCCCCTCTAGAGTCAATTAGTGATTAACAATACCTTTTTAAGCTGACTATTGATAAGATTACATCTTTACCCTTTGAAGGTAATCTTTGGACCCTTTTGCCTTTTGTAGAAGATCTTAGACTTTTTTGCCCTCTTGATGTATTATCCTTCAGCACCCTAACTCATCTGAGTACTATATTTCTATTTCACTCACTCAACAATTAAATATTAAAACACATTGTGTGAGATTTGCTAATCACATTACTAGAATCCTAAAAATCTTTAACAACTTGAAATTTGCAAACCTGTGCCATTAATCAGTTTAGTGATGTTCTTCCTATCTATTCAGCCTTGAGTCGATTGACTTGAAGAAGCAAGATGAATTGTTGTCCCTAAAAGCAACCAATAGATCCTTGATTTCTGCCTAGCATGCTTTCTTTTGCATTAGAAAGTTGTATATAGTTTTTGATCAATTCTTTTCCTACAGTGTGATAATAGAGCTATGTGGGTTGGAGTCCAAGATTAATTGGCAATGAGTGTGTTGTTGTTTGACTGCTGAAACTTTTAGAAAGATCAGGAAATTTCTTACAGGTGTCTGTTAGTTTATGTTTTATCAACTTTAACTTTTGACCACTTGCCACATGGAGTTGCCACGGATGCATGTATGATTTCCAAACTTTGCCAATTGGAAAAAATATACAAGGTGGGCCCTCACTTTTGTTATTCCATGTATGGATGGTACCTTGGAATATGAGCTCCTCAAAGGTTGGATTCCTCACTTTTGTAGCTAGGTTTTGAAATCTGTACGTTATAGTAGGGTTCCATCTAGAATAACCACCAAAGCTTTCACAAACATCATCAACAATGGCGTTGAAGATTCCAAGTTAACAATGTCTCCATCTCTTCAAGGGTTCTACCTTATGTCTCCAAGACACTCATGCAATCCCCTCATGTAGATATTAAATACCAACACCTTCAAATTTATCATAATTAATCAAAATATTTCAATTACCCTTATGCATGAAACCTTTAAGTCAATATATTGAATTGAATACCTAACAAAATTATATTTAAGTGGTCAGAGAGCATTCTCTGTCTGGCATATTCATTTTCTTAAAAACGAGTACAAACAAGTATACTCACACACTCAATGCGATTTCTTACTCTTCAACACCCAAAATCAAGACTCATGAAAAAAAAAACAACTCTATTGAACACGTGAATTTACCAACACAAAAACTTAGCTTGAACTTGTGCCAATTCATGCACTATTTAATATTCTTTGTCTCAAAATAAACATTCCCCTCCCTCCCTCTCTCTCTCTCTCTCTCTCTCTCTATTTTGAATGTTTCAAAATAAATGTCTCATTTTTAAATTTAATATTAAAAAAAAGAATAATGTTATTAAGAGAGCATTCTCTTGAGTATACTAATGAGCTTCCTTTTTGCAATTCTTGAATTAAAAAAGTTTAGAGATTAATGAAAGTTGAGAACGGTAATTAAAAGGGGACGTTAGTTTCCTATTTTGTGAGCATTTCTTTTTGGAAAAAGAAAAGAAAAAAATTGTTTCTCTCCCTCTATGTTTTTTTAGCAAGTAACATGTCACTCTTTAAATCTCTCTTCATAAAATTTCTCCATTTAAAATTTTATGAATCACTGTATCTTTATACAATCTTATAAGATCCAAGATTATGAAATTTCTATGTATTGTTGTATTTGATAAATTTGAGTACCAAACATTCTAACTAATCACACTTCTTTTTGTCTTCTTGATGTGTGAAAAATGAAGAAAAAATTACAGTTGTTTTATTGTTTTATTCTTAATATCCTTCTTTCAATAACTTTTTATATTTTTTTTGTATATCGCAATATTTAATCTTCTTATTTTTCTGATATTTTTTTTTTTGTAAAAAATTAATGATGTAAAATCTCCTAATTTCCAAAAAGTTAATGATGTAAAGACTTCTTCCATTTGGAAGAGTATTATGGCAGTTAGAGAACTTATCAAATCAAACTGTACATACAAAATTTGAGATGGCAGGAGATTAAATTTTTTATGGATCCTTGTGTGATGGGAAAACGATCACAGAGCTCTTTAATCACAGGATTTTAACTCATCTTAGCAGAAGTAAAAAAGAGAGTTGTTGGTGATTATATTGATTCTATTACTAATGGTACCTTCGAATTTCTCTTGCAGTACCCAATTATGGGAGGGGAGGATAATTTTGAGTGGTATCCAAAGGAATTTACATTTTAGGGTGCATGGAATGTCTGCAGAACCAGAAGAATTGAGGTTTTTTGGGTTGGTTTGTGTTGGAATGGAGAAAGACCAAGATGGTCTGTTATTGCTGTAATGGTATTACAGAATGATATTCTCACTAATGATTATCTGCAAAAAAAGAGGGGTTAGCTTAGCTCTAGATGCTGGCTGTGCTACAAAGAGAGGGAAGGGGTTGACCATTTGTTTTGTGGCTGTGAGTTTACATGGCAGGTTTGGATGGAACTTGCTATTTTGTGCAGATGGAAGTTACATATATATTTCTCAATCAAAGGGATGGCCAAAGACTTTGTTCAGAAGTTTAAAGTGAACAATACTAGAAATAAAATTTGCAAGTTGGTGTTCATAACTATGCTTTACTTCATTTGGAAGGAGAGAAATGATATGGTACATAATGACAAATGCTTTAATCCTAAAGAGATTGGCAAGTGCATCATGTGGGAGACACTTGATATTGTAAGACTTTGTTTACGTGATGTTATCTTAATGTTTGCATAGTTTTAAGGTTATTTTTCATATGCTTATGCATTTTCTTCTTTTCGGAGGGGATGCCTGTAAATAAGGGTCAGGTATACCCCTCTGAATTTTTGTATTTTATTGTTCATATTTATATAAAACTTTCCTCCATTTAGAGAAAAAAAAAAAAAAAAAAAACAAAATTTAAAGCTCTAGAAGCTAGAGTGTTGTAGTGTTAAATGGATTACATACAAATTAATTGTACTATAAAAGAAGGGGGGCGTAATCGTTTGGCCCGTTTGGCTAAACACAACAACTACTCTTTATCTTCTCTCCCCCAATCAAACGAAAGTAAAAGACCAAAAACACCCTACAATTGCCGAAGAAGAAAATTCTATTTTATATTCTTCCAATTATTAATACAACAATAAAAATATTCACGGGTAAAAATATACTTTTCTCTTTACTATTTTTCTCAGTGAAATTCTCTGAATAGAGGAGGTGATCTCTCTTTGGTCTTCTAAGCCCTCTTTTGTTTTTATCTTTTGATATATATATATATATATATATATGTATATATATATTCTTTGATTCTTGTGAAAACAAACTACTTGTAACTTCTGTGTCGATCGACACCAATTGACATCAGGCATTTCTGGTGATGTAGGACCGGAGAGGATACCGGCGACGACGACGGCGAGCTACGACTTCGAAACGAAATCGAAAGGAGGTCGGCGAGAAGCAGCCGACAGCGTTCCGGTCTGAAGGTTCCGGCGATAAACGCTGGTACATTTTTTTTTTTTAGCGTCTTCTTCTCCTTTTTCTGGGCAGCGAAGGTCTGATTAGGGTTTTAGGGACAGTGGTGGGTGGATTTTTGTGAGAGAAACAGTAAATTGATGGTTTGTGTTGGGTGTTTTAGGACTAAATTTGGTGTTGATTTGATGAAATTACTTTAGGTTAAGGTAATGGTCGTCGATGAACAGTAAGATTGTGTGGGTTTTTTTTTTATTTTTTATTTTTTATATTTTATTTTAATTGTGTTGTTGATGTTTAATTCAGAATTCCATCAGTGTTAGCTAATGATACAAAGATGAGTCATCGGCCGACTACGCGCAGCAAAAACAAAAGGCACAAGGTGGACGACAATGCTCGAAACACTTCCCTAGTATTTAGGTAACACACCACTCCACACCACTTCTAAAGCAAAATGATTTACCTTTTAAGACAATAACCAAAGGTCAATTTCTGGTTTCTTGTCTATTAGAACAAAAATTGTTTTGATTTTTTTTCCCCCCAAGTAAAAACTAGAAAAGAGTGTGTTCACAGTGCCAGTAGTACCCTACTTCCTAAATGTTGTTTTTGAAAGCAATTCTTGAATTTAGCTCAATGGATAAAGAAAACCCAATTTCCCATTGCATGCAAAACACTATCTTTGACATCTTACTTTTGAAAAGAAAATCTTTAATTTGATCAGTTTTTCTCCGAAAAGCAAGAATTCTGCTTTGAATCATAAACACACTACCATTGTTTTCTTAAAATTTGAAACTTTTTGACCATGTAGGAAAATTCACTCAGTGGGTCAAGTGACTGTAGACGATGTAAATCAGCTGTACATGATTTGGAAGCCTGTTTGTCAAGGTTGTAGAGTGAATACAAAAGACAACCCAAATTGTTTTTGTGGATTGGTTCCCCCTCTCAATGGAGTTCGAAAATCTGGCTTATGGCAGAAGACATCTGAGATTATTCTTTCACTTGGTCCGGACGTGTCCTCAGACCTTCGTTCTTCCACTAATTCACCTGCGGGCCTCACAAATCTAGGTGCAACATGCTATGCCAACAGCATACTACAATGCCTGTACATGAACAAGTCATTCAGAGAAGGTGTGTTCTCTGTTGAACCAGAGGTTCTGAAAGAACAACCAGTGTTGCATCAGCTTGCACGGCTATTTGCGCAGTTGCATTCTAGTAAAATGGCTTTTGTTGATTCAGCTCCATTTATAAAAACTCTGGAGCTAGATAATGGTATTCAGCAGGATAGCCATGAGTTCCTCACCTTGCTTTTCTCTTTGCTTGAGCGATGTCTAAGCTGTTCTAAAGTTTCTAAAGCAAAAACAATTATCCAAGATCTTTTCTGTGGAAAAGTGTCGCATGTGACCACGTAAGTTTGGAGTTGCTTTGATTCTAATTTCACTATGTGGTTTCTCCCATTTTCATCAAGTTCAAATTCTCAACCACATGATTATGACTCTTACATTGACTTGGAAATTTGGTGCCTTTCATCCAAACTTGCATTATTTGCTAGGCTAACTTCCTCACTTAGAATTGGCAAAGGCAAAGGGAGTTTAATGAAAGAGGTTTTATGTTTAAATCACCATCATGATTCTATCAAAACTTTGTCTGTTCTAACTTTCCCCACATAGGGCATAACTTTGAAGGGAATAATGATCTTGTTCCCACAAATTTGCCTATTCTTCTGATTTGATTGATTTATTTATTATTATTATTATTATTTTTACACAAAGTGGTTTTTGTTTTTTCATAATTTTTTAAACACAGTTTTTTTTACACAGAGTGGTTACCGACAAATACTAAGCTTACCTCTAAATTCTTGAATCCTTGTTTTGTGCACCTCATAGTTCTCTGTTACTCGGTAAGGTAAATATCAAAAATTATTGTTTAGCTCCTTATCAGTTTTTCTGAGAATTTTGAATTATTACAATTATGTTGAATAAAGATTAGAACTCCCTTTCGTTGCTTTCTTTCCCTCCAATGACTCCACCAACACTAAGTTGCATGTAAATCTTCCTTTCCTTCTATTAACATGTTAGGGTTGTATGTAGACTTGAACCATTGATAGACATGAATTGAGAACTTATGCTGGCCTCTGGCAGTGTTGATAACATCTTATTAGCAGTTTGGCATTAAAAAAAAAAAAAAAAAAGAGGAGAAGAAGAAAAGCGATAAAGAAAAATTATGTTCAGAGTTGCAGACTGACCTTGTTGTAAATGGCTTTCTTCATGTGTTGGGGAGTAGATATGCCGTAAATCCTGTTAGTACTTTCTCTCTTATTTTATTCTTTTATGGATCACATGTGTTTCTTTTTAGTAACAATAATATGCTTATTTTAGCTCTCTGGTGATAAAGTCCTCTGCCCTATTCAAGTTTGTAATTTCTTAGGGGTTTAATATTCTTATAATCAAATAAAAAGTTGAAAAGATCTAATTTTTTTTTTTTTTTTTTTTTTTTTCACCTTATATTTTGGAAAGCTATTTGTTGGTTATGTTTTTCTTTTATAACATGTAAACAGTTGCATAGCCAATCCTGTCTAAAACTAGTGCCTATGCATGAGATGAAAACTTGTCTTTGCTCAACTTTTTATTTGTTAATTGATGATCTAGGTGCTCAAGATGTGGAAAAGATTCTGAAGCTTCCTCGAAAACGGAAGACTTTTATGGGCTTGAGTTGAATATCAAGGGTTTGAAAAGTTTAGATGACAGTTTAGATGATTACCTTAGTGTGGAAGAACTTCAAGGGGATAACCAATATTATTGTGAGTCATGTGACATTCGGGTTGATGCTACCCGTAGCATTAAGCTGCGTTCTCTGCCTGCTGTCCTTAATTTTCAGCTCAAGCGATGTGTTTTCGTTCCAAAGGTACTAAAATTATTATTTGGAGAACATGTTTTTCCATCCTTTTTGTTATTTTTGTAAATCTTCTACAAGTGATAAATATGTAACTGCTTCTTTTATATATTATTTAATCTTCCATGCCTTTCTTTTTGGTTGACCTTAAAATGCATTTTAGAGTTACTGAGAATTATACATGTAAAAATATAAGTGGGAGTTAAAGCACATCAAAAAAATAACCTTCATAAATTAATAAGCCCATATATTTGATTTACAGAAAGCTTTCAAGTTCTCTTCCAGATGATAATAAATTTGTGAAAAACAAATCCTTTCACCTCTTTCAATATAGAGTTATGCTAGCTCCTAAAAGCTTTATTTGTCATATATCATTTGATTGTTACTCACAATCAACACTGAAAGAAAACTACTTATCTCAAATTCTTCCTAGAAAGGAGAAGGCTTTTCTTTTGGCTTATGACAATTATGGTGCAGTCTACTGGATTAGTTTAATGATGTAGTGCCACATCTCTGGTCTCTTGCCTTTTGCAATGGATGTCTCAATCTAGCTTATCATTTGATTATCAGTCAGAATAAATTGCAATATGGGATCGCGTAAGAAAGCTACTTATCTCAAGTTCTTCCTGGAAAAGAGAATGCTTTCTTTTGGTTTATGGCAATTAGTGTGCAGTCTACCGGATTATATTGTGCTCCGTTTGGATGTCTATTACATGTCACACAATATGGGTGCTTTATATTTATTTATTTTTTTTTGGATTTTGATGTTGATAATAGATGTTACAGTTATTGGTTCATCACCTTAACATGTTCTTCAAGGTTAACTGCTTGTTATTTAGGAGATCCTATAAAAAAAAAAAATAATAATAACAAAAATAAAAAATAGGAGATCCTAAGCCTATGCTGTTCTTAATCTAAAGCTTCAATTTTATCATACACAATGTTGCTACTAATTGGGAAATTAGTTATTAGCTGTGTGATGTCTTGCATACTGGGGCATTACCCATTGGCCTAGTTGGTAGAGCGCCCCGAGTGGGTGTGCCCGTATTTGAGTCCCCCCTCCCTAGTATGCGAGGGGAAAAAAAAATAGATGACGTCTTGCATAATGAAAGACAAAAAATCAGGTGGCACCTAGGTGATTAATCAGGCTGTTGTGTATACAATGTATGCCTTTTAAACTGTTAAGCTCCTGCACACTGTTTTGGGCTCCTTTAATGAAATCTGATTTTCAACACCAAAGCTCTATTCAAGTACCTGACTCCGTACTTTATACTCGTTTCTGGTGTGTTTGAGGAGGAGGATTCCCAACTACTCTAGTGCTGAATTAATTGGTTGTGATCAAATATCTTAGAAGTCTCTGCATCCTCTTGTTCTCTGGGCTAACTATTATTCAAATTGCCGTCTTCTTTGTTCCTTATTGTTCTTCTGTTTCATGGTCTAGTTGTCGTTCCATATTAAAGAAGCCAAATATATATATATATATAGTGTTGAAGTAGCTCTGGTAAAATTTTCCTTCTTTATTCTCTATATTTTACTCATTCCATTGTTTCTCCTGTTAACTGCTGTAGAGTACAACAAAGAAGAAAATCACTTCTCCATTCTGCTTTCCTGGAAAACTGGATATGAGGCACAGACTGTCTGAGCATTCCGAATCAGATGTAATATATGATTTATCAGCTGTGTTGATTCATAAGGGAACTGCTGTAAATAGTGGCCATTACATAGCCCATATCAAGGATGAGAATACGGACCAATGGTGGAAATTTGATGATGAATATGTCTCAAACTTAGGTCAACACCCATTTGGAGAAGGAGCTTCAAATTCTGTTGCTAAACCTGTTCAAACTGAGGCAATTGCCCGTTCATCTTCCTCTGAACCAATGGATGCTGTTGTGATTGAAAATCATGTAGATGTTAGTCTATCAAAATCCTCAGAAGCTAATGTTCTTAGTCATGTAGAGACATTTTCATCTAGTGATGCATACATGCTGATGTATGTGCTTAGGTGTTCAAAGAATGATGGTGAAAAACCACATATGGAGTCTGGTGGCAACAATATGGAGAAAAAAGGTGATATTGTTTCCCCACAAAGTGATGTTTCTCTTCCTTCTCATCTCTCTGAAGAGTTAAAACAATTGAATGCTTCATATCTTGATGCTTGTCAACTATACAAAACGAAAAAGGAATCAGAGTTGAATCGTATAACAGAGCGGCGACAGGAAGTGCGATCAGTTATTTCTGAAGCCCCTGTTCAATCACTTGGGGAGCCATATTATTGGATTTCTACTGACTGGCTTCGCCAATGGGCTGACAGCATATCTCCATCGTAAGCATGAGTTAGTTTATTTCAAACTTTATTTCAAGTGAGCGGTTAGTTCCAAAAATATTTTTCTGCAGTGCCGAAGTCACAATCCCGTTTTACATATTCTACAGTTTTCATTTAAGCTTGTAGTTGTGTTCTGTTTATGGTGCATCTTTGATCTTGTTTCTGTTATATTTGGTTTACTTCAATGAGAGAGAAAATAAAGGGAACATCCCATGAGTCATGGCTCATAGTGGGTCTGTTGTGACCAAAAGTTATTAATTTCAACTTTTTATGGATCTACTTTGTAACCTCCTGCAGTATTATTGACAACACTCCTGTCCAATGCTTGCATGGGAAAGTTCCAGTTTCAAAGATTGGTTCAATGAAGCGATTGTCGTCTAAAGCTTGGAACATGTTATTCTCTAAGGTAACCATGTGTGTGGTTGGAGTAAATGCTGTCGCTTGAACTTTAAACTAGTTTGTCAGAAACTGTTATCATGCTTTCTATAGCTATTATTTTATCTGATTTTTTTCTTTCTTTTAAAGTAATTAATTTGATTATTCAATCTTTTAAATCACATACAAGTACACAGCTTTTGCTAGTACTGTTTTTTGATATGGGGGGTAAAATTCAAAATAAAATGATGATTACCTAGTGTTGGTACTGCTAATGTGGGGTGTATGAGGGATGAATGACACAAATTTAGGAATGACACAAATTTAGGGATGGCAATGGGGCAGGTTTGGGGCCCCTTCCCTGTCCCCATTTAACCGAGTACAGCCGTCCCCGCCCAAAGCTGTTTAGCAAACGACCATCGTGCCCCCCCCCCCCCCCCCCCCCCAAATTTTCTCATTCATATTTAAGAAGATAAACCAAATAAACAATAACATTTCTTAAAAGCCTGGTGAGATTGAATGAACATGTTATGACTTATTTTTTTTATCAATTACAGAGATTAAATTAAAGATTTGTTCTATAAAATCCATGATATTATGTCTGTTGAAAACATTGGATTGATACTATGTTTGCTAGACAATTAATAAAAAAAAACTGGCATAGAAGAAATACTTCCACATGAAAGGGTGAATCGCTTCCTGATGTCTGTAATCTCAAACAATAATGAAACCATCAACCCTCTCACATCCAATATGTTCAAAGACCCAAACAAGAATAAATATTGTATTAAATTGTAAACCTGTTTGCAGCGTAAATAAAAAGCGAGAGATGTTGACACAACATTCACCATCTCATATCAACAGAAGGATCTTTCGGATAAGCTTAAATATGGGCACCGTTCAATTCTAGACGCACTGAGACGGCTAGGTACACTGATCGGGAACCGCTATAAGCACTGATCGGAGATGGCTAGGTGCATGGTTGAGCTCTCTAGAAGCGGCTGTGGCTGAAATGGTTACAGCCTTACAGGATATGAGTCATATGACTTATGTTAGGGTTTCTTAAGCTATATATATTTAAGGGGATTTTTTATATAATATAAACTATAAGGGTAAATGGTAAATTCATAGTATAAACAAGGTGGGGAGACCATTCCCCGTCGGCTGTCCCGCCCTGCACCCGCATGGATTTTCGTTATTAAACCCCGTCCCCATTCAAAGCCCTTGAACGGTCCCCCATTTCTGTTTTAAACTTTGCAATCCCTACCCACAATGCTAACCTCTGACATTATTTACATGTGGCTGCCGTTAGGCTTAGACCTGCATTCTTGACAGCCCGGGCTTATACCATTGCACCAAGCAATGGTCCTTAGGGTAGAATTTCAAGTGTTGGAGATATTTTGTTTCGCCCAACATTTTCTAATTCAGGCTTTTCTGTTGTTTATGTACAAATTTTATCCGTGTGTTTTATTTAGTATGGATACATAGGATTCATGTAGCCGACCCCAAGTAGTTGGGAAAATGGCTTGGTTTTTGATGTTGTTTTATTGAGATTAGATGCCATGGATTTGTTTTCCCGATTCTTCTGTTCTGCTACTCGTTAGCTGTAATATTGTTGTTGATATATATGTATCTAATGTTGTCAATCTAGTATGATGGGGGCCCGACATTGGCCATGGATGACTACTGTGTTGATTGCCTTCTCGAAGGGGCACATACTATGGTCTCTGCTGATAGCTATAAGGATCGAAGAAAATTGATGGTAGAACTTGCTGTGGCTGTAGTTGCGGGGAAGTGTCTAGATGGAACGTTGTATTATGTATCTAAGACATGGTATGACATTATAAAATATTTGACTAGTTTTCTGTTTGAATACTGGTGCCTATATTATTGCTTGTTTCATAAGTTCTTATCAAAAAAAATTTCTGAACTTGGAATTTCGCTAAACGCAAGAAAGGATTTGTGAAGGAATTTCACCGTACTTTTGAGGAAGAAAAGCCTAAGAACTTGATCATGTTCAGCTAAATACACTCTGTGTCACTGTCTGTCTGTCTCCTGGTACACAGTGGCATTTCAGATCCATTCTTTTTCATTATTGCAATTGCTCCTGTTCTGTTCTCTGTATTAGACTTTTATGTTCTGCGTGTTGTGTGTCTGGTGAAATTGATCAGTTCTAATTTGTAGGTTGCATCAGTGGCTACGAAGAAAAAACACAGACTCTCCATGTGAAGCTGATGCGGGACCAACAGCTTCAATTAGGTGTCCCCATGGCGAACTTTTGCCTGAGGAAGCTATGGGTGCTAGGCGTTTGCTGGTTCCTGAGAGTCTCTGGCTTTTTATTTACGAAATTGCTAATGAAGTAAAGCCTGATGATCTTTTGGGGTGTTCAACTTTCCGTTCAGACTCTGAGACATGCGTTCAATGCACTGTGGAGCTCACTGAAGTTGCATGCAATGACTATAATATAAGGTGATGAACATTTTTTAAGTAGTTTCGAGCTAATTAGTTGCATAAGTTGCTTGACTTCATTATCGATGCTGCAGAGAACTCAAGTTAAAACAACGCCAGAATCATGAGAAATTAGCTGCTGGAAAAAGTATAGCACTTTATCCCCATTGCAAATACTTCTTGTTGCCCTCTTCATGGTTGTCAACATGGAGAACCTACATCAATGCAAGTGGAAGGAACTCTTCTTTGTGTGTTGAACCTGAATCTTTGAATGGTGTCATTGATTTGCTGAAATGTGAAAAAGTAAGTTGCGACTTTGCCTGGGACTGAGTGATTTTTCCATATAATCATGCTGTCACCTTTCCGAAATATCTTCCATACAGGGTCTATTTAGTTTTTTTTTTTTTTTTTTTTTTTTTTTTTTTTTTTTTTTTTTTTTTTTTTTTTTCTCTTTGGTTGAGCATCTAGTTTTGTTTTGTCCTAATTTTGACTAAGGTTTCTACAATTATATCCCATGAGCCCCCCAAATGGCGTGGAGATTTGAGGGTGGGTTTTGCCTTCCGCTGTATTATTAAAATAATAAATTTTGTAGCTGACTTTTCTTAGTTCTTATATATTATAGGTAATACGTTGTGCTACTTTTATTTAAATGTTATTTTTAATCAAGAGAAAAAAAAAATATATTGCAAAAGACATGATTTAACTTGTTAAAGTGTAATGTTTTAGACGTGAATTAGAATCAAGGATGATGAACACATCTGGGACCTATGTCTGTCCCCTCTGCTTTGGTGTTAGGTGATTCTTCCCTTCAGATTACTATCATGACACGTAATTTTTTTATTATTTTTTTTTCATCTTCACCAGCATTCAAAACTTGTTGAAAGGCCTCCTGACTTGATCTGGAAACGTAATATGATTCTCCAAAGATCATCCACTGTAAGTATATTTTGTCCTTTTTACCTCATGTGCAAAACCGTATTGTAGAGCTTAAACTTGTATCTAGCATTTCCCAATTTATTTTATTTTAGCTTTCTCCACGATAAGATAGTACACATTTTTTTCTTCAAGTCCCTCAAAGTTTGTACTAACTCTCTGAATTTTTTTTTTTTTTCTTTTTCTTTTTGTTTGTGGCTTTGGTTTTAGATAGATGCATTAACAATCATTACTGAGAATGACTGGGAGTTATTTTGTAAAGATTGGGGTGGTACAGAGGAGAAAGGCGTATCTGCTGAAATTGAGTTTGGTGTTTCAGATAATTTAGTGGGGTCATGTGAGAAGAAGGCAATTTCTGTGGAGAATCTGAATTCTCATGATGAAGAGAATGGTGAGGTGGAGACTAGACGGCCCTTGTTTAAGACTTTTCCAGAGGTATTTTTGAAATTTTATTATGTGAGTTTATATATTCCACTTTTTTCTTTAAAAATATCGCGTTGATTGTTTTTAAGAATCTCTAATTAAGTTTTTTACCCCGTGAAATGAGTTGTTTATTATCTGCATAATTTGGGGTGTTTTTTTTTTTACTTTTCAAAAAAAAAAAAAAAAAAAGGTTTTTTTAATAGTGTGCGGCATGCCTGATCTAAGGGTGCCTGTTGGGCAGGTAGGATGGATTAGTGATTAATCTTGAGCTAAACCTGAAGTATATTTATAAAATAAAGGGCGAATTGCAAAAAAAACCCCTCGACTTTCACCTGTTAGCAAGAAACCCCCCTCATGAATTGTTTTAGCAAAAATAACCCCTCAACTATCATGAGGGGGGTATTTTAACTTGATGGCTGTTTAAGGGGTTATGTTTTAGGCGAAAATACCCCTTAAAGTTACCTCATCAACAGTTTTACTTTCTCTCTCTAACCTCTCAAATCTCCTCCATCCCACCATCGCCACCACAACCCACCTCCATCCATTATAATACAAATTTTGCTTCTTAACCGATGGGCAATCGATTGCTTCACTTCTAATCCAAACACACCTTTACCACCATCACCATCATCATCGTCGTCGTCTTCAATCATCCCTTTCGTTAAAAACCCTAATTTTTGCAGACCCATTTGTGAGATACAGAAGCACATTTCTATACATAAACATATACATACATATATGTAGATTATTTACAATAATCTATGTAACGTTTATATGGAAGACTGATAGTGCAATAAATTGAACGAACCTCTGATTACATGTATATATATTAGATTATGAACAACACAGATT
The DNA here is from genome assembly GCF_030987335.1 of Cornus florida. Classification (NCBI taxonomy): domain Eukaryota; kingdom Viridiplantae; phylum Streptophyta; class Magnoliopsida; order Cornales; family Cornaceae; genus Cornus; species Cornus florida. Next base: position 63,471,943 of record NW_026775573.1, read on the forward strand.
GTTGGAACAAAAACGGGAAAAATGATGTTTAATGTCAAGATTAATTAGCTGAAAAGTGTAATAACATATTAATTCCAATTGATCTTCTTTTAAAAATTAAATCAATTCCAAGTGTTAGAATGTTGGGAACCTCGAACCATTTACCTTTCATTATATTGAAGAAGAGAAAATATCACTAAATAACATATTTTGGTGCTGAAAACACAATCAATCTTTAATCTTTCTCTTTTAGCACCTTTTGAATTGACAGCTTTCCAAATTTATTAAATTTTACCATCTTCTTGGGTTGGCTTTCTACTAGGTCGCAGTCGCAGTGTGTGTGTAGAAAGAGAGGAGTGAGAGAAGCCCTCCTTTTCAGATGTGTATATTTCAAATTCGTTCCAAATCAAGATGCCCTTGATTTTGAATTCTTTCACTTGAACCCTTGTCTTCTTCTATTTAAAAATGATAGTAGTAATTGGCTAAAGATGTGATATTGGGCTCTAAATTCTATAATCTCTACCACCCTCTCCTTAAAAACCCTGATTTTTGCAGACCCATTTGATCTCAATTGTGTATTTGTGGTTCTGTGTCAATCGTCATGGGTCATGAATCTGTAGCAGTTACATCGCTGCCGGCGACGTCGCTCGCTCCCTGTTTCCGATTCCACCCCACTGATGAAGAGCTCGTGCAGTACTATCTCAAGAGTAAGGCTTGTGGGAAGCCTTTCAGATTCGAAGCCTTTCATGGTGTTAGAGAGAGAGTAAAACTGTTTAAGGGGTATTTTCGTCTAAACATAACCCCTTGAACAGCCATTAGTTAAAATACTCCCTCATGATAGTTGAGGGGGATTTTTGGTTAAAACAATTCTTAAAGGGGGTTTTTTGCTAACAGGTGAAAGTCGAGGAGGGTTTTTTGCAATTCGCCCTAAAATAAATTTTAGGTTTTTCCATACATTTATCCAATGATATTATCTTTGTAAAAATTACGCTTTAATGTTCAACACTAGATAAATTAGTGTCCTGATGTATCAGAGGACTATCACAGACTTTTTAGATTTTATATTTTTATTATTTTTATATTTTTTTTGATACATTTAAGAAGCATGGACACATCTCTGAGTATTTGAGAAGTGTCACTATTCGAAAACGACACAATACATGTATGTTTCCCTTGTAGAAGTATTCGTGCCTCATATTTTTATATATATGAATTATCAATTGTAATTAAATACCATTGCAACATGGAAAAATCATGTATTATAATTGAATTGGTGGATTACGTGCTAAATTTTGTATTCAGATATAAAATATGCATGAATGGTGAAGCATTTTGTTTTGATTAATTGATGATGCTTACATTGAAGTAACCCAGTTATTGTCATACTTTCTGTAACAACAAAAAGAACACACACACATACACTGTTTGGGGGTGGCATGTGTTTTTGGAGAGGTTTATATATGATGCATATAAAAGGCACCTTCGCTTATCTTTATTTCTTAGGAATTGTTGGATTGTCAGCCCAAACTGATCTATAACTCTATAGTGAAATTTGTAGAAAATTTCTTTTCAAGCCTTGTTAATATGTTGTGATTATGCTAGATTTGCGAGGATTGCATTGGAGAAAGAGAGAGCAGTGAATTGATGAGGAAACTTAACTACTGCAACGAGGATATATTCATATTATTTGTCCGTGGCAAGGAACCTCCAAGATCAGTTATAGAAGGATGCCGAATCTCCAAGCGTTCTCGGAAGACTTCTTTTGGTGACTCAATAAATTTGAACGTTTCTGGGTCCACATCAATATACCAATTGAAAATGATGATATGGGAATCATTTGGGGTATGCTACATTTTTCATCTAACAAATTCGTCCAAATATATATGTGATTTTAATGTTCATATTGTTTGCTTCCTTATAAATGTTTACAGTTTTGTGTGATGATGATTGTTTGTTTCTTTATGAATGTTTACAGTTTTGTGTTAATTGGGTTCTCCTGTATTAATAATTTAATTATGTCATTACCTTGTACGAGGTTTTCAAATCTAAATATTGTGGAACACTTGAAACCTTTAACACTATTAGCTTGGCTATTTTATTTTATTTAAAGGTTGCATATATTGAAAACCCAGAGGTGATACTTTTTATTTTCCCCCTTTTGGGCGCGGTGAGGTGGGGAGATGTGCATGAAAATTTTGTATGAATTTCAGGAAATTATACGAGTTAAAGTCACCCAAGTACTTAAATGTATTATTATAAAGGCAGATGTATTTGAACACGTTTGTGGAAATTTAATTACCAAAGTTGCAAATCTCTGTTACATGTTTACACTCAGAGAACATAAAAATGATGATGTAAAACCAATCAGAATATATGACAAATTTCTGTGGTAATTTCAGGTGATGATAAACATATGTTTACACACTAAGAAATTGAACATATGTAGTACTTATCAAAAAAATAAGAAATTGAACATATGTATTACTTATATCAAAAAAAAGAAATTGAACATATGTATACTTTACCCAATCTGTAGATTGTTATAGAGAAACTAATATACTAATATAGGTTGTTAAAGGTGCTATTTAAATTTGCGCGCTTGTGGTTAGGCTGAATCTGTCATCTGTTTGATTGGGCCCGAAAATTGACGTGACAAATGGGATGCTGTTGATTTATTGTCATTGATTTTCATAATTTTCTTAAAAAGATAAATAGAAAATTAATATCCCAATGGCACGGTATTTATGAAAAAATTAAGATCCCACTGGCATGTATTTGAACAGTTATGATTCGTTCTCATAGCGGTCATATTCTCAAACCTCATGAAAAATTCAGTGTTTGATCCAGGTTAAACCTTTCCCCCCTTCTTGTGGTTATCAAACTGTAATGCAGTGTAGGCTAATTTATCAACAAAAAAAAAAGAAAAGGTTTTGATCTAATTTATTGGATGCGGATGAAACTGCACTGTCACTTACTTGTGAATGCCATTTCAAAATTATATTTGAACATATGATAAGTATATTATACCAATTTATTTTGTATATTTGTGGTATGAAAGATAATCTATTGATAGTAAATTAGTTTTGAAATGTTAGCTGGATTAAATATTGCCTTTCCCTTAAATTCCCATGCCTCCTTGTCATGTATATGTAACTTTTTTCATGGTTGGGGATGAGGATAGCAAGATAACATTTCAGAGAACTTGGCTCTTACATTGTTTTCATTTTGCGGCCATATTCTCAAACCTCGTGAAAAATTCAGTGTTTGATCCAGGTTAAACCTTTTCCCCCATCTTGTGGTTATCAAAGTGTAATGCAGTGTAGGCTAATTTATCATCAAAGAAAAAAAAGTTTTGATCTAATTTATTGGATGCGTATGAAAATCCAAACTGTCATTTACTTGTGAATGCCATTTTAAAATTTTATTCGAAAATATATATGATATCTATATTATACCATGTATTTTAATATTTGTGGTATGAAAGATAATCTGTTGATAGTAAATTAGTTTTGAAATGTTAGCTGGATTAAATATTCGGCTTTCCCTTAAATTCCCATGCCTCGTCATGCATTTGTAACTTTTTTAATGGTTGGGGATGAGGATAGCAAGATAACCTTTCAGAGAGCTTGTCTCTTACATTGTTTTCATTTTGCTGATATCATTCACTCTAACGTCAACGAAACTTTTCATGTGTTATCTCTGTTATAGCTAGATAGATAAATATTCTACTCCAACCCCCCCTCCCCCCATTCTCTCTCTCTCTCTTTTTGATTCTTGGTAGGTGCATCTGCAGCCTTCCCCTGACTGAGTTAACATCTGTGCAGGTTGTCAAAGAAAACCAGATACTTCACAAGGGTTCCAGCATAATTGAAGGGGAATCTGCTACTCTTGCCGACATGAATATATTCCCTGGAGATACTTTGTGGGTGACTGATTCAGAGATCCATGAGAATCGTGATATTGCAGGTAATTGGCATACAGCACAAAATGAACTAATTTGGAGGATATCTTTCTTTAGTGAAAATTATGAATACTAGAACTAGAATGAGAAGTTGAAGTGTGTGTGTTTTCCCATGCCTTCTATGGGTCATTAAGGGTTCTTAGACATTGTGGTCACATCTAGGGTGCTGGGAGAAACAACTAGATACAAACGTAACATTTTGCATCATTTGCAAAAAGTTACTCTCATGATTCGTGTTAGAGAGGGTGTAACTTTAACATGCATTCATGGTTGACAACCTGAGCCTTTACCACTGCACCTGGTAATGGTCCTTGTTTACTTTGTCTTCTTTTCCCAAAAAATCAGTTTTATTTTGAATGTAATTTAGTAATGAAATTTTGAGATAGCCTAATATTTATATTTTACTGTATGCTAAGGTGTAAAAGGGGACGGCCTGGGCCAGGTTGGCCTGAACATCCATAGTTTCAGTTTTTTGTATAGCTTGGGACGCGTTCCCCTTTTGAACACCTTTTAATACATTTTACTTATCAAAAAAAAAAAAAAAAGGTTGGCCTGAACATCTCCCGTCAAATATTCTGGTTGGCTAGGCCATGCTGAAATACAACACCAAAACTGAGGCTTGTGCCTAATTTGTTGGGCCTTTGGACCTTTTTAAAAAATATATTTTTTAACTTCTTTTTTGGAAATTAATATTGTTTTAACTTTTGAAAACAGTCAAATGTAGTTTCTATTAATGAAATTATTAATTTAGTGCCTACACGTGCTAGCTTAACTGGCAAGGCATTTAGGGGTACTCCTCTTAGGTCTCTGGTTTGAGACTCACCAAATGTGATGCCTGGACTTAAATGATGCACGTGGTTTATTTATTAACTATAGTGTCTGTGCGTGATTGCGTGTATCTGCAAACCATCCGAGAGTCCAAAGTGGCTAGCGGGTGGGTTGATTTCTTCGTTACATAAAAAAAAAAAAATTAAACTCTTATTTATTTATTTTTGATGAGTAAGATTTCATGAAAGGTGCTCAAGAGGGGAGAGCTCCCAAAAGAATACAAAAGGCGCCGAAGAAAAACTATAATTTCAAGCTATTCACAAAATCCACAAGATGCCCCATAGATTTACAATTCCTCCCATTGACCCAAAAACAAAAAAGTAGCCAGTATATTGTATTTGAGAGACTAAGTAGGTTTCCTCTCCATCGAAGAATTTCCTATTTGTTACGCGCCACAAATCGTTTCACAAACAAAGGGGAGTGGCCCTCTGCATGTTTGGCTTGGCTCTCCACTAAACACGCTCTCTAAGCCTCTATTAAATCAACCATGGAAGCGGGAGACACCCAAAACACGCCAAATACAATGAAGAACATAGACCAAACATCCCTCGCCACTGGGCAATGAAGAAGAAGTTGGTTCACTGATTCACCTGTCTTCTTGCGCATGCAACACCAGTCCACCACTATTTGTCGTCTCCTTCTCAGGTTATAGAGTGAGAATGCTTTTGTGAGCAGGTGACCAAGAAAAAAAAAGCCATCTTCGAGGGGGTTTTTGTCCTCCAAATCGCCCTCTAAGGGAAGGTGGGGACTGGGGTCTCCGTTAAACTTCGGTTGAAAGACCTAACCTCAAAAACCCCTCTCGAGTTAACCCACCCACACCATCTCATCCATAATCTCACCCTCCACCACCTGGCTGAAGAGCAACGCTAAGAGCTCAGCAACCTCCATAAGTTCCCAATCTTGAAACTCTCTACGAAACTGCACGTCCCAAGTCAACCTCCCATTATCAAGCCGATAACAGTCAGCCACCATAGCATGTCTATTGTGGATGTGATGAATGCAAATCGAAGATTTGACAGGAATAAATTATATTTCAAATCACAATCAACTTAACTAACTTAATTTCAAATTGAGATCAATGGTAATGCTCTTTTTGTATTTTTATTTTTATCTTGGTGCGAGGAACGTCCATTGTGTAGACAGTTTCCAAGGTTGTATAGAATTGTTGTGGATTGTCATGCTTCAGTTGCCGACTGTTATCACTTTGTTAGCGGTAGGTTTTCTTGGGATGTTTAGTTCCGGCGAGCCTTTCAGGATTGGGAGCTGGATGATGTTGTTGGCTTGTTGGATCTTTTGTATCGACAAGGGATGGATGGTAATGGGGAGGACCTCTTGACTTAGGCGTCTTCTTCACAGGGGATTTTTCAGGTCCGGTCTTTCTTCTTCTGTATTTCCGACTTTCAGAATTACTCTTACCTGTGGAAAACGGTTTGGCATTCGAAGACTCCTCTTAGGGTGTCTTTTTTTGCTTGGACTGCTGTTTGGGGGTAAGATTTTGACTCTGGACAATTTAAGAAAGAGACGACATATCATTGTTAATCGGTGCTGTCTGTGTATGGCTGATGAAGAGTCTGTGGATCACCTTCTCTTGCACTGCCCAGTGGCCCATGACTGTTGGAGCCTTATGTTGGGTCTTTTTGGTGTCCAGTGGGTTATGCCTCGGACCACACGGGATATTATGGATATTTGGAAGGGGCAAATGGTGGGAATTCGTGTTCGTGATTTCTGGAGGGTGACTCCTCTTTGTATTTGGTGGTGCCTATGGAAAGAACATAATAGAAGATCCTTTGTTGGGGAGGAGTTACCCATTGGGGTGTTAAAGTACTCAATCATTTGTTCTCTTTTTAGTTGGGGTACGAGGAGAGATCGTTCTTCTGTTGAGGAGATCATGGATTTTTTGGGGTCTTTGGGGCCATAGGACACTTTTTTTTTTTTTTGGTTGTTTTTTTGTTGTTTTTGTTTCATTCTTGGTTATTGTACTAATCTTGGGATGCATTCCCCATTTGAACGTTTTCTAATACAACTTCATTTGTAAAAAAAAAAAAAAAATTACCGTTTGAACGGTAGAGTTAGGTAGATGCAAATCAATATCCATAAGACCTGTTCACCCTCCCCTCTAGGTCTAAGTCACAGCTTACATTAGAGCCTTGGTAAGGTTCACAAATTTTCACAAGGGTTGCAGTATTGCTCTAACATTGGATTGTTGGTGTTGAGACAATGTTCTTGTGGTTTTTCTTCTTAGTAATTTTCCATGCAAGTCATTCTCTTTGTTCTTTTCCTCCTTGGTTGACTATTAATTGATTATGCACAATGGTTGATTGAAAATGAAACCTCAGATAGAGTGGTCAAAATATGATCACAAAACATGAAATGCTAATTCAAAAGGTCTTGTGCTTTTTTTGTCCGGTTACAGTTAATAAAAATACAAAAGAATTATCTTTTTTTTCAGGTAAATTATACAATAATTTTTATGTGCATTACGTCTTGAAGAAGCGTGAGACATCTTAAAAGCTATACATGATTGCATGAAGGAACCACTATTGGTCAAGATAGATTTTCAAAACTAAGTTGAATCAATTAGGGTGAAAGAATGGGAGAGAATAGTAGACTTCTAATAAATTTATGATAAATTTAGTTCTATACTCATTGGTTGTGGGAACTTAAGTTGGATAATCTTGACTACTATAGTACTTCCAAAATTTTGAGATATTTGCTTATTAGTTTTCAACCTTAATTAGCAGTTACGAAAAGAAAGAAGAATAAATGTTGTTTTAATCAAAGACTGGAGGAATGGTAGTTTGTTCTTGGATATTTCAACTCTAGCTTTGTTTCGTTGAAAAGTTCATTAGAATTACTTGTTTCACTTGTGCATCACTAACTATCCCTACTATGAATTCTTAATGATTTTTGTAAAAAAAAATAAAAAAAAATTCAATAGATAACAAATAAGAAAAGAAAAGAGAAAAATAAATAGGTTGAGATTAAAATCTTTTAGAAAAGTGTGACGTCTGGTTTTAGTTTGAATCTATTAAGAGTATAGTGACTATAAAAGTAAAACTAATTGGAAAATTGTTTTAAGATAGGGTTGACTACCCATTAGTGTAAAAGCCTATGTTAGATTAAAAGGAATTCAATACAGTGCAGTGATAATTCTTGCTTGAATCTCCAAAACTTTTTTCGATCTATATTCGTGTGATAACTTGATTATGACCATACCTACATCAAGTGGTGACAGTTCAAGGTCATGACCGCGTTTAAATTTTTTTCTTATTTTTGTTTTTGGTGAACGATGGTGGTGTTGGGCCTTTGAGGGCACCCCATGATCCACTACTAGGCTGTTGCAATCACCCCATCCCATATGCACTGTGCAATTACTGGCAAAATTACTCCTCCCCCTCCCTCCGGCGGGTCGGGGTGGGGGGGATTCAAACTCCCGACCTCTAGGATGTGTGGTGAGAGTCTTGACATTAGGTTACGCCCCTTGGGGTTGGTATGCCTAGTTCATAACACCAAGAAAGTTTTTGGTGGATGTATACTAGAAGTTATAAGTTGACCGACTTAATTTGAATTACATTGACAAAATAAGATGATTAAAATTGAAGTCTATCTTGTGGCTTAAATAATTGTCTTGGGTGTTCCATTAAGTTTTGACTATAAATTAGTTATATTGAAATATTGCACACTACATTACTTATAAAAAAAAATTAAGATTAATTGCAAAAATCCCCCTTATAATATAGGTTATGTGCACAATTAGTCCCTCTTTTTTTTTGAAAATGTGCATTTCAGTCCATAATATTTTAAAAAGGTGCAAATAAGTCCCTCTGATAACTTTTTGGCAAAAAATAAATCTAAAAATCCCATTTTACCCTTTTTTGTTCCTATTTTGCCCCTATCATCTTCTATCTTCCTTCTCTCTCCCACCAACGAGCCACCTCCTCCTACCACCATTACAGGCCACCACCTCGACGTCCTCCGGAGAGAGAAGTGATGTTTTGCAACACTAGTAGGCCCACTACGCGAATCCGGGTAAGGCAAAGCATGAAGAGAGGATGATTTTTCGGTTGGGTCACACAAGATGGTGGTAAGCATTGACGGCAGGTGGTGATCACCGGAAGCTCGTCTGCAACTTACGACGGTTTCATGAAGGAGGTGGTGAACACCGGCCAAACCTAGCCACAGATTGCCACCCTTGCCTTTTGCTCATTCATCAACAAAATCACTGAAACCATCCGCAACAGCCCCCCTTCACATGAAATGAACAAAGACCCATTTCTCTGCCACAGTAACCACCATCTGCCAAGCAAATCCTCAGTTCCATCGTCCTTTAAGCTCGCAACGCAGTCGTGGAGCTCGCTGCCATCACCATCGCTTTGAACCACTATCTGTAGTAACGATTCCGATCCTTGTTCGTCGCTGGTCACTTCTTCATCACCGTTCAATCACGCCGCCGGCATCATCTGCATCGTGCTTCACGTGCTCCTGCGAGTAGATCTAACTTGCCCTTCACGCGCTCCTACTTTAGTGACATTTTCTCAGTACTCACCAAACAACACGTTCTCTCTCTGCTTCATCTCCGAGGGCTCCACCTACTTCGCCGCCGTCACCTACAAGTTACGATGGCATCCCCATCTGGAAGGCCGGTGGCATTGACACTAGACTTCTCTGCCTCTCTCCAGTTCCGCTTTGATGACAACCTCCGCCTCGTCAACGGCCTCGGTGCCCTCGCCTGGCAATCCAGCATAGCCGGCCGCATCGTCTCCTCCGCCGCCGACTTATCTTGCACCTCCAGATCTGGACTTGCAACTCCGCCGAGGCGTCCCAAGTTCGGTAAAGCTTAATTTTTTATTTTTATTTATTTGATAAATAAAGGCAAAGCTTCATTTCAGTCTGGCAATGCTACAAGATGTGATGAGCCACAACGGTGACCAACGCTATAGAAGTTTCGATGTACTCCATCGACGACCAAAACTGAAGCTCACAGACCCAACGATGGGTGGAGAAGATGAGGTGGAGAGGAGAGAGAACTGAGAGGAAGAAGAGAAGAGAAAGATGAGGTGCTAAAAATGGGCAAAACGGTCATTTTACATGGCCCGCATTTTAACATATTAATTGACATAAGGGCATTACAGTCATTTTAAGTCTCATGGGGCTTATTTGCACCAAATCGATAGTATAGGGGGGTTTTATACTACACACGGATTTTTTTGCACTATATCGATAGTACAGGGGGATTTTTTGCACCTTACCCAAAAAATATTGCACGCTGCATTGGTCTGCTTGTCTTTGATGTTTCAGTCAAAATATTTGAAGAATACAAGATGCTCTCTTTTGAAGTGGATGCTTCAGTTTTCAAGTGCTTAAATTCATGGATTTTTTAATTATGTTTTTTATTTTTTAATTTCTTTTATGATCTTTATAGATTTTACTGATCTTTCTGGTAAATATATGTAAATTTTCATGAGATTATTTGTTTCCACAAATTTGAGAACCCAAGTGAAGAATTTGAGACGTAATCAATTTGAGGTGATCATTGAAATTAGTTCTTGGATTTCTCATATCTAGTTTTGTGAACTTATTTTTGGTTAGTAAAAATTCATTAAAGTTATCTTGTCTCACTTGTGCACTACTAACTATCCCTGTTATGATTTAAATTTTAAATGACATTAGATCAATCACTTATTAAGGACGAGCACTGAGTAATGTCCCTTTTACAATCACATATTTTAGATTGATTTTCAAATATCATCATGAAGGGAAACATGAAATTTGTTGAGAAATTTTCGAGTGTATATGTTACTTTTGCATCGTATAATTAAACATTAGTTTCAAGTTTCTTCCATTCGAAACAACAGTTTTTTCTGTTTTGCTTATTGATATTTTTGATAAGCTTCCTTGTGTAAATGTTCCACAGAGGAGCTTTCTGACCAGAAGATGGAGGTGCAGCAGGCTGAGGAAGGGTTTCGTGGAACACTTTTGACATCAAATATATCATCCCAGATTATTTCTGACGAATGTTATCGCTAATAGTTGTCTGCCTATAAAGCTCAACTCTTCTTTTGATATCGATACTTGGTGAGGAATCTACTGAAAGCTTCAACCTGTTTTTGGGAGGTGAGATGTTATTTCTTTTTTCCAACTTTTTCTGCTGTACTATCTTGCAAATGAGTTATTTATTGTTTTGTTGGATACGTGGATCTAATTTTATTCTCGTAGCCAAAACCATAGCTACAATGATGATGAATTTATTGTTTGGCCATACCAACCCCATTTTTGTTTTGATTTGAGATCGTTCTGAATTTGAATTTTATTGCCTAAGGTGCATCTTTCTTTCTCTCTCTCTACCTCTTTACTATTTTCTTCCTACTGCTGTGAATGAAAATGTATATGTGTGTGATAATAAGGCAAGCGGCTGAAGACTTGGCAACCTTATGATAGCTGTTTGGTCGTGTTCTGGGTAAGGGCTACTTTTTAGCAGCCAAGTTTGCTGGTAACAGCTACTTTATTGTGGTCTCTCCCTTGGTGTTTGGGCGGGGATTTCAATTCTGTCAGGTCACCGTTAGAGAGGTCTACAAGGGGAAGGAAGTCCTCAGAAATGGATCAGTTTTCTGACTTCATTGATGAACATCTTCTCATTGATCTACCAATGGAAGGTGCAGCCTACACTTGGTCTAATGGCAAGGATCCAATCACTCTTTCAAGATTGGATAGATTTTTTATCTCTGGGGAGTGGGAGGAGAAATTCCCGGATGTTGTTCAGGCGGTTTTAGCAAGGGTCACCTCTGATCATGTTCCTTTGGTTTTGGATTGTGGGGGTTTGTGTTCTCGAAAAACCCTGTTCCGATTTGAGAATATGTGGTTGAGAGCGGAGGACTTCTAAGGGAAAGTTCGTTCTTGGTGGGAGGGAGCAATAGTTACAGGTGTGCCCAACTTCATGTTAACAAAGCTCTCAAATTCGATCTTAAGCAATGGAATAAGGATGTTTTTAGGAATCTTGAATGGAGGAAGAATATAGTCTTTGCTGAATTTTTTGAGATTGATCGTCTTGAGGAGGCGGGCGGGGATGTGGAATCTCTATGTACTAGGAGAGCTTACTATCAGGTAGTTCTTGCTAAGATTGCTAGCATGGAGGAGATTTCGCGGCGACAAAAATCCCGGGCTCTTTAGCTGAAAGAGGGAGATCGTAACACATAATTTTTTTACAGACTAGCTAATGCTCAAAGGAGGAGTAACCATATAGGACGTATTCGGGTGGAAGGTGTGGAGCTGTGGAGGGAGGAAGAGGTGCGTAATGGGATCGTTTCTTTCTATCAGAAGCTTTACACAGAGCCATTAGCTTGGAGACCCAAACTCGATGGTCTCCCTTTTGAGGCCATTTTTGAGTTGGATAGAGATGGGCTTGAGATTCCTTTTACTGAAGAAGAAGTTCTAAAGGCCTTATCAAGTTGTAATGGGGACAAAGCTACGGGGCCTGACGGGTTTACTATGCATTTTCTGTTGGAAAGCTAGGCGGTAGTGAGAAATGAGGTGATGGGTACCTTTCTGGAGTTTCATTCTACTGGCGTTTTTGAGAAGTCGCTAAATGCCTCATTCATTGCCCTCATCCCTAAGAAGGGAGACGCTTCTGACATTAAGGATTTTTGACCAATCAGCTTAATGAGTTGTATTTACAAACTCATAGCTAAGGTGCTTGCTCTTAGGATGAGGGAAGTTATGGATGTGATTATCTCAGACTCCCAGAATGCTTTTGTTGGAGGAAGTCAAATTCTTGATTCTGTTCTTATCGCAGGCGAATGTGTGGATTCAAGATTGCGAAGTGGTGTTCCTGGAGTTTTATGCAAACTTGATATTGAGAAAGCATATGATCATATGAACTGGAATTTCCTACTCTACTTGTTACAAGAATGGGGTTTGGAAGTAGATGTAGGAAATGGATTGCGACATGTTTTGTTTGTCAAGTTCTCGATTCTTGTGAATGGTTCTCCCATTGGTTTTTTTGGGTGCACTAGGGGTATAAGACAAGGCGATGTCATCTTTCCTCTTTCTAATTGTTATTGAAGGCTTAAACAGACATATGCGCAGGGCAGAGGATCTTGGTCTCATCAAGGGATTCAGGGTGGGAAGAGATATAGACCATCAGGTGGAGATCTCTCGCTTACTTTTTGCAGATGACACCCTGGTTTTTTGTGATGCAGATGTGTCTCAACTCAGATATTTGAGGTGCATCCTGGCTTGTTTTCAGGCGATTTCTGGGTTGAAGGTAAACGTGGCTAAGAGTGTGCTTGTACCGGTTGGGAATGTTCAGGATATTTCTTCTTTAGCTGCAGTTCTTGGGTGTAGGGTGAGTTCTTTTCCTATTCCTTATCTAGGTTTGCCCCTAGGGGTCTCTTCCAGGATAGTGGGGAGTTGGGATTCTGTGATTGACAGGTATGCGAAGAGGTTGGCAGGATGGAAGAAGCAATATTTGTCTAAGGGGGGTTAAGTAACTCTTATCAAGAGCACTTTGTTGAGCCTCCCCATGTATTTTCTATCTATGTTCCAAATTTCATGCTCCGTTGCTGATAGGATTGAAAAAATTCAAAGGGATTTCCTTTGGGGCAGAAGGGGAGAAGAGTTCAAGTATCACCTTGTCAGGTGTGAGCAAGTTTGCAAGCCCATGAAGTTGGGTGGTCTTGGTATTAGAAGATTGATTTCTTTTAATCAAGCTCTCTTGGGAAAATGGCTGTGGAGATACGGGAAGGAAAGACATCATCTTTGGCGAAGGCTAGTCTCATGTTGGTATGGGGAAGACATTGGCGATTGGACTACCCTTCTGGTTTCTTTTGTGGGAGGAGTTGGGGCGTGGAAGTCCATTCGGAAGGGATGGGATGCCTTTTCTTCATATATCAGATTCAAAGTTCGTGATGGTAGTTGCGTCCGTTTATGGGAAGATATTTGGTGTAGGGATTAGCCATTATCTCGTACATTTCCCAGATTATACAGAATTGCAGTTGGTAAACATGCCTACGTAGCTGACTGTTATCGGCTTGATAGTAGTGGGATTACGTGGGACGTGCGTTTTTGGCGTTCATTTTAGGATTGGGAGTTGTACGAGGTAAGTGTTTTTTTGGACCATTTGTATCGACAGGAAGGAATTGGCAGAGGTTATGACAATTTGGTCTGGATTCCCTCTTCTCACGGTCGCTTTGAAGTAAGATCTTTGTTCTTTTGTCTGTCTAATTTTGTCAACCATGACTTCCCATGGAAGACCATTTGTCGCTCTATGGATCCAACTAGGGTGGCATTCTTTGTATGGATCACTGTTTGGGGCAAGATACTAACAATTGATAATTTGAGGAAGAGGGGAAATTGTTTTGTTAATTGGTGTTGCCTATGCAAGCAAGATGGGGAGTCAGTTGACCATCTCCTAATGCATTGCCTTGTGGTGCATGACTGTTGGAATCGTATTCTTGGGTTGTTTGGCATGTGTTGGGTAATGCCACGTTCTTCTAAGGATTTGATTCATGCTTGGAGAGGATGTCGTGCGAGTAGGGGTGTACGCGATTATTGGAGAATTGTCCCACATTGCATTTGGTGGTGCATCTGGAAGGAGAGAAATAGTAGAATGTTCGAAGGGAAGGAGTTGCCTACGACGACACTGAAACTTTTTATTATTCGTTCTCTCTTTAGTTATGTGAAGAGGAGTTCATGCTCCTCTTCTGCTGATTTAATTACTTTTTTGGATTCTTTGGGGCCTTAGCCCTCGGTTTCACTATTGTCTGTGGGACGCGTTCCCCTTTTGAACACCTTTTTTTTAAAAAAAAAACACTTGTACCTTGTACCTTTAGTTTCTCTTTTTCCACTTCTTCCCCTCTCAACATTCTTCCTTAAAACATTTCTATTCCAAAAGTGAATCTTCTCGAGGAAAGAGTATTCCTAATTTCAATTTTCAAATTTGAATGAGACCAGTAATTAATCTGTTCAAGGATGCATGACGTCATAAAAGATATTTTTAGCAATTTTTTAGTAATTTATTTTTTATTTTATAAATTTTATATCTTCATATAAATTAATGGATAGTGTTTGCTATAAAAAAATGTCTTTTATTGGAATGGAAAATGATCAATAACTGATCAGGTGGGTGAAAAGAACTGTACATGACAAAGAATGAAGACAGAGCAATTGAGATTATCATTGCTTCACTAGATGAAAACTTTATTACTCATTTTAATAGATCACATTTGAATTTATTTATAGAGTGTAAGGGGTGTCGTCAATTCTAGCATTGTTAGGATTCTTAGTTAAAAAATTATTGGTGCTAGCTAGGTTTGCAAATGAAATGAGCAAACGAGCTGTTCATGAAAAGCTCAGGCTCGGCTTGTTAACGAGTTCATTCGAACTCGTTCAAATAGTAAATGACCCTTAGCCGAGTCCAAATTTTGAGCTCGTTTCATAAACGAGCCAAGGTTGAACACATTGAAGCTCGACTCGTCTAATAATAAATTTGGATTTATGTTAGATAAGTTTTGTATAAATAAAGTCGATTCAAATAAGGCCCACTTCTTATCTAATTAGGCTTTTAATAAGACGTATATTGCTTTAAAATCACCCAATTGTGAAGCCCATAAAATACACTAAAACCCTTTCAGTTGTGTGCCATAAGATTACAACAAAATCTAATGGTTCTAATTAAATTGTATCCAGCAAAATAAGAGGTGGTCTCATTACCTCTCTCTCTTGCAACCTTAGCTATCACCCCTTTCTTGTAAATCCTAGCATTTCTCTCTCCCCCTCCCTCCTGTGAGCTCAATGGATAAATCCTTCTCTCATCTGTGTCTCACTGTTTTCCCGAGTTCTCTCATCTTTATGTGATTGTGATGAAGGAGCCTACAGCAGCTTCCTTTCGGTGGCCGTTGTCGATACTACCATGGCTACAATGCAAGCGGCAGTGATGCTAGATAGACCGATGGTTGCTGAAGATTGTATATATACAAATGAGCTTGAGCTGAGCCCGAGCTTAGCTAAACAATGTTGAGCCGAGCACGAGCTTGGCCTAGCCAAGCTCGTCCAAACACTTGCAGTTTCCTTTGACTTGGTTCTTATCTTTCGTTGATATATTAGTTGTCTTTGGCCACAAGCTACACAAACCAGAAACAAATTTCCTTCTAAATTATTGTTGGACTTGACTTCATAGCATTTTCCCTCCCCATAGTAATAGTCTTGTAACCTTGATCTTCAAAATTTTAATGTTTTTTCAAACATGAATTGTAATCATACGGAACACCAGGAGTCTGCTATATGGCGCAACTTAGATATGAGACTATCATACAACTATGTATAAAAGGAAGGTAATAATAGATTTTGCATTAAAAGGGACTATGACTCTATGCATATGGTTGATGCTTCAAATCGTAATTTCTGGCATAAGATAACCTGCTCATCACTAAGTGTCAAAAGCATATCTAATAGGCTAAATTACACTGGGGTTTGCCCTAATTACACACGGTGATCATTGGGCATAATTGCACCATCCTCACCTCTGGTTTTCTGTGTATGCTCAATGACCTCCCTCCCGTCAACTAGCCGTTAAAACCATCAATGAATATTTATAAAATGACTAAACTGCCCTTTACTTATATAAAAAGGAATATTAGCCTTATAAAGTAGTGTAAAATTACAAAACACCTAACCACATTTCTCTCTCTTCAAACCCACTTTTGGATATCCAAAAGCACCACCATCCACCACAACAACCTATCGTTGCCACCTCCCACAACCGAATCTCCCATCTCTCCTCATTGTCTCTCTCTGAGAAACTTCAAATCCTTATTCTTCATTGTGTTGGCCAAGGTTAGCTCAAACATACAAGTGCAATGCATGTAGGAGACCCACATGGGTGGGTCATGTTCTCTCTCTCTCTCTCTCTCTCTCTCTATATATATATATATATATACACACACACACACACACACACACACACACACCAATCCAAGTTACAATCCAGCACTATCATTGGTCTGATTTTGAGAAATGTCTTTCAATGGGTCTGCATAACACACACTCTGAAATCTACATAAACATACAGTACTACAATTCTATTAAATTTTTATATATCGTAACACTTTTATAGAAATAAGCTGAATTGAGATATATAGATCTTTCAACAGGTATTGAAATTTAGCTCTACCCCCGAATGATTAACATATTCTTTTCTTCCAATCACTCCATATATTCACCAAGAAACATTCCAATTCGTGCCCTCCTCTCCCTCTAAATTTTTTTTCACTATCATGGAACAAAATCTATTATGATATACTGAGACTTTGTTATTCCTCCAACTTTTATGGATTCTTCGAAATACCTGCAAATGTCACTAATTCAAATCCAATTGAACAAGAAATTTGAAATCTTGGGTTCTTCAAAAATTCCTTTATCTCTTTGACGACTTCTTGGGAGAGAGGAGAGATTGAAGTGAAGATGATGAGAGAGACTTGATTATCTGAGAGGGAAAGCAAACTGATATGTACCATTGACGGGTTGGAGAAATTTGGTGGGGAAGAGGATGATGCATTGTGGGTGAGAGAGGGGCAGCCGTATTACATGCCACTTTAGTCATTTCACTTGTACTATATTTTGGATAAAAATACATTATAAAATTTGCCTTATGTAATATGCACATTGGGCGATATCTATAACCAAGAAATTAATGCATCCAACTGGTCTTTTTAATTATTTTGGTAGACTTTTGCATATAAAATCTTTTGCTGTTGTCAATATTTTAATGTTTATGATATCAACTTTTATTTATTTCAGTTATAGCTATTGCAGACATATTCTGTTCTAATAATTTATATAATTGATGTTGGTTTCTTCCTTTATAGATATTTTATTGTTTTAAATTGGTGTGTCTTTGCTTCATATACATTGTAAATAAAAATTACTCATATCTTTCTTTTCTTTTTTTCTCTTTTTTTAACTCAAGAAATAAATTCCTCTGTACGTCATTTCTTCTGTGATCCTGATATATATATATTTTTTATTTGATTATTCTTCATCCCTTCTTATTCATGAGCAAAACCAGTAGCCTGACATAGGTGTTGTGCCCATTCAGGATGCTGGTGCATAATGTGAATGTAGACCTTGCTTGTACAAAGGCTGGCGACTGCCTCGGAAGGAAACAGCATAAATTGTTGCAGGTCCAACTGTGTAAAACATTTTAGTTTTGTGTATATCCGTTGTGGGTATAATATCATACTCATGTGGATGATGTATTCTTCATCGGTCTTATCATCTGCATCTTGATCGTGTTTTACAGTGGTAGGGAAAGGCAACCTTGTTAGTTCTCAAGTCAGTGACATTTTTGGACATTGTCACAGACAGCACTCAAGCAGGCAGTTGCCTTCTTGTTCGATTAGGAAGTATGCTGAATCGGCATTTTCTGAGTACTGTACATGCAAGTAATGCTTCCTATGTGTTGGATTAGTTTTGCTAAACGAGTCTCGATGTACATTTGTTAACATTTTCTTTTGTGTATTTTCTGAGTACATATTATAGTATGTACACTTTTTTGGGGTTGCAGAAGACTTGTCAAATACATGGGATGGATAGATGGTAAGGTAGTGGACTTCTTGGTTGACCCTAATCATATGTCAAATGTAGTATTTGCAACCCTGAAATGCGGAGGTCTCTTATCCTCTTCCTCCTCCTCCTCCTCCTCCTCCTCCTCCTCCTTTTATAGTATTATTTAGAAGAGGAAGCTTCCATTCCTTTTTAACTTGATCTGCTGCTGTTCTAGGTTGTGCTGTTGGTATCCTTTTGGTTTAAGTCTCCTTTTTAACACGGTTAATGTTGCAAGGAACTGAAAAAGTTGTTCACTTGCTCCCGTTGTTGCTATACTCGAGTAAGTTTTCACATTTATTGAGGAACTTGTGTTTACTCCTAAATCCTAAAATCAATAATTTCTTGAGGATCCAATTATTGAGGAACACGGTGTTGACTCCTAACTCATTCATTTAGCTGGTATTCTTACTACATATTTTGTATAGATGAAGTGTGGTGACAATGGCCATTTAAATGTGTGTGTATATTCATATATATGCAATTGTATGTCTAAATACATATATACGGACTCTTGTGCCTTGTGACCTATATATATATTGCTCTTGTGCCCTGTGACATATATATATATATACATACGGATGGGTGATGAGGAAATGGTCTTGTAATTGTGAAGGAGTTGTCTTTTAGTGTGTTGAATCGCCTAGAAATTTAGAGAGGTGAGGACGTATGGTGACATTTATGATTTGACAAAATGGATTACTGCGTTTGAAGGTTTGATCAGGTGAAATATGTTGGGCATTTCATATTTCCATACTTATACATTGCGGAAGACACGTTGGTGGTCCTCAAAAATAGTAATGTTATGATGTCTAAAAACATAAGCGTTGAATTTTGATTTGGAATTGAGAGAAATTTAATTAAAATTTTGATAATTTCAAATTCAAATCATTGATTTTGTTCTCCCAAGAGAAACACTTAGTTAATTAAAGGATAAAATACACGGATATCCCATATGGTTTGTCATAATTACAGACATTTTTTCTATAATTTGAAAAATAATTTGGATCTTTACTAAAAATGAAAGTAACATACATAGATCTCCCTTTTGTTATGATCAACGGAAGTCAATGATGGATTTTGCTGATGTTTACTGGATAAATTGAAATTCTCATATTATTCTTCGTTCATCTCCTCTCACACGCATACAGATGGGTATTACAACCATTTACTATAACAATTCGAGGGCATTTCACGTCACTAGGAAGGGAGGTTTGTGTAGGTTGGTTTCATTTTTTTGGAAGGTGTAAGTAATTTTTCAATCCATATGTGAGGTCACAGTAATTATGGAAAACCAAAGGGGAGGTTCATGTAATTTATCCTTACTTAAAAGAATAAAATTGATTGTATCTAACCTTAAGGTTCGTAGCCCGTAACAAATTTGATTTTATCTATCCCAAGGTTCGAAGCGGTAAAAGTAAGGATAGTAGATGGTAAGCCATCAGGGATTGGAAGACGGGGTATGGAGTGCCTAGAGCAGGTAAAAAGAAAGATTTTCGTGGTATTAGTTTTGGACGCGGACGTGATGTAACGAAATCGAGTCTGTATTAACGTTACATAACGAATTCGATTATCGCAGTTGTGATTTTTTTTCGATCTCGCACAAAGTTTATAAAATGCACTGATACGCAATTTTTTACAATATAATCAAACAATTTTTTTTTTTTTTTTTTTTTTTTTTTTTTTTTTTTTTTTTTTTTTTTTTGTGAATTTGAATGATTTTTACTAATTTATAAAGATTATTTAACATAAGTATTGACCTATATAATTTCAAGTCAATGCCTTAATTATTTAGTTGATATAATTTTTTTCTTACCTTGACAAAATTTTTTTTTTTTTTTTTTTTTTCCTTAGTTGGTACTCACACACGCATGCTTCCACTAAGGCTCCAACCCTTGACATTCCTTTGGAAAATAGGGGCTTGATATTACTAGGCCAGTGGCCTGTTGGTTTACCTTGACAACTTAGTTAATATAATTTTATTATACCTAAACAAAACAAAAATGTTTTATTTATAATCTTAGAATAAATTACAAACACATTAGGTAGAATAAAGGTGCAAGGTGTAAAAATGTTTTTTCATAAAAAAAAAAAAAGAAAGAAAAAAAGAGAGAGGGTAAATTACATCGACACCCCTAACAACCATATACAAGTTGGGCCAATTTTGAACACTGACACCCCCTTAAGTTTGCTCCATTGAAAAAGACACCCCTTAAGTGCTCTGACACGTGATAAAATGACCAAAATGCCCTTTGACTTGTGGAGTGACACTTTTGAATAGTGAAATTACCAATTTACTCATTCTAACAAATTTGAAGTATAAAAAATTACCTCTTCATCTCAAGCATCTACCCACAATGCCGCCACCACCTCTTACCACCATCACCACACCTCTTATTTCCTTTCTTCATTCTCTCTTATATATGTACATATATATAATATATACACGTATTACACGGAGACGTGCACATATACACAATACAATTGCAATCTAATCCACTTATACACTGCTTTAACCTTCCCTAAATTAATCACAAATTTTTTCTTTGCAACCCAGTTTCAATGGAGACCTAAACACTACTAAAAGATTCCATTTTTCTCTCCAGCCCAAATTGCCACCGCAAGTTGAACTTGGTTGGTATATCATAAGTGCTAAGTGTTTCACATTCAAGCTCTTAAAGTTGCATATGTTAATATCTTAGTAATGCTTATGTATTGATACTTATGTTAATTACTTGGTTTCAGTTATTTTCAGGTACTTGTCTTCAAAACCGGTTAATTCTACCTATTCTATGCCTTTAATGATGTTTCTAAGGATTGGGGAAGATGCCGGTGGACTTTGGGATGATTCTAGGCTCAAAGAAGATGAAAAGTTAGAATCCATGAAGCTAACATCAATCCTAGCTCCTCTAGGATCGATCCTAATCATTCCAGCAGAATTAACAAACATGGTGCAAGCTTTGCCACACTCATATAATTCTCTTCCAAGGTTAGCGGGACTTGGGATCGATCGTAGCTCTTCTAAGATCGATCCTAAGTGCATCAGATAGAAATTATGATAGTTGCAAGAATTGTATGTTTTGATCTCTTATTATCATCTACGGTCCAAACTTCATCAAAAGCTTATGGTTTACATTCAGGGACCGTTCTGGAGTTATTTTAGGGTAAGATTACCACAATTGAAGGGGGAATTAGACAAGTTTAGAGAGAGAGATTGGAGGCTAAGGGCCATTGTTGCTGAGTTTTAAAGGTTGGAGAAGGTGATTCCGGTCAGAATTTGCAGTCAATGGAGATGACGTTCATCACATCATTGAAACTTTCTACATTCTCCATGAGTAGCTAAATCTTTTCTTAGGGAATTAATGTAACCCTAACCAAGTTACACAGTTTAATTACAATTATATTTGGGGATTTTTTCTGGTTATGCATGATTATGATTGCATGGTTTGAGAATTGACTTAGTTATACTAAATAATTAGATTTAATGTTAATATTCAGTTTTAATAGGATCATGATCTTGTCTTAGAATTGTTTTTGTTATTATTGAAATCAAATTACTTTTATTTTTTGTGATTATGGAAGTAACGATCATGCAATGGTTTTCCTTGAATATATAAGTTGCACTATACCTTAGTTTAGCGTAGTTAGGTAGACAATTTGTGCCAACCGAAGATGATTTATACTTAATGCTTGATTAGATATATCCTCTTAATTGAACTAAGGTTAGCTTATAGCCACATGGTTAGCAATCATATATATAATGAATTTCCCCATATTTAACATAATTGACCATTGTTACGAGGTTAGTGGTGAAGTCAATTCCTTAGGGCTTTTCTCCCTGGTATCTCCTGTCATCTAACTTAGTCAAATTTTAGTTTTTTACTTTCATTGCAATTAAAAATAGAAAAACAACCAAACAATCTATTTTCTTAAATCAAATTAGCAATAATTTTATACTTAGCAATCTACTACAATCTTTGAGGTTCGACACTCTCAACATAGCCCTATCCTATAAGTGTACAAAAAACACCCCAAATCTTTTCACATTATGCAAAAATACCCCTCAATCAGAAATTTGACATAAATTAGTGTTGTAATACATGTTTTACCATTTTACTCTTCTGAGAATGCCCAAGGGGGTATATATGCTACTAATCTCATAGTATAGAGGTATTATGTGCAAATTACCTTATATATATATATATATATATATATATATGGAACTTATTTTTCTATATATATCTCTAAACTTTTTTTAAAAAAACTTTGAGAATTTGTAAAACAAGGATTTGAATTTTTAGAGATTTCAGTTTACTGTTTTTTACTAATTTTTTTTTTCATCATTTTTTTTTTCCGTACCAACACTGTTAAATAAGAAAAGGAAAAAAAAAAAAAGGGAAAAAAATTCCCAATATCAGTGTGCACTGGTTTTTGGAGTTTGGAGCAGATTTGTTTTATTTAGTTTTCACTTTATTTTCGTTTTTTATTTTCTATTTTTATCTTTACTTTACTTTTATACTTTTATACTTTTATTTTTATTTTCTATTTTTATCTTTACTTGTCCATTGTCAGCATCCTCCAATAGTGTCATTTTCAGTCATTTTACAAAATTATTTATTTTTATATATTTTATAAAATAGTTCAGTAAGGGTAATTTAGTCAACTTAGGGTTTAAATTTGTCAGAGGGACCTATTTGTAACAAATTGAAACTTTATGGGTGGTTTTTGCACATGAGGGGTGTCTTCTAATAGTGTCATTTTCGGTCATTTTACAAAATTATATATTTTTATATATTTTATAAAATGGTTCAGTAAAGATAATTAGTCAAGGGTTTAAATTTTTCAAAGGGACCTATTTGCACCAAATTGAAACTTTAGGGGTATTTCTTCAACTTCAGCATCACTATCTTTTTCAATTTCAACTAAGGCTTGTGGAGTTTCAAGAATGGCCATGAAGAGGCATTCATCTTCCAGTGTTTCTTCAGGTTTGTCTTCTTCAGGAGCTACATCCTAATCTGAAACAAGAGTCTTTCTTCCAAGTCTTCCTTTGTTGTTGGCCCCTTTATTCTTTCTTTGATTTTGCCCATTTGAGTTAGGATAATTAGACACATAGTGACCATGCTTACCACAACCATAACAGGTTTGGTTTTGTGGTTAAGTTCTTTTCTTGAACTTGAACTTTCTAAACTTCTTAGCCAAGTAGGGTACTTCATCTTCTTCAAGATCATCACCTTCGGACTTTGGTTTAGCTTCTTCAACTACTTCTTTGGTCTTAAGTGCAACATCTCTTCTTTGTTGAGTTAGAACACCAATTCTCATTTCATAGGCTGTGAGTGAGGCTTGTAGATCATCAATTTTCATCTGTGATAGATCTTTGTCTTCAAGAATGGTAGCCTTGGCATTGAACCTAGGTGTAAAGGACCTAAGTATCTTTTTACATACTTCAGAATCTTTGATGTATTCACCAAGGGCCTTCATTTTGTTAACAATGTCATTGATTCTAAATAGGTACTCAACAACAACTTTTCTCTTTTCTATCTTACAACTTTCATATTGAAGTTTCAAAAGCTGTATTTTATCCTTCTTGATAACATTATTCCCTTCATGAGCAGCCTTAAAAGAGTCCCACATTTCTTTGGTTGTCTTACAATTTTTTATCCTAGTAAACAGTTGTTGTTTCAAGGCACAAAAGAGAACATTTCTGGCTCTTCCATCATTAGCCAACATTTCTGTAGAGGGATTATCTAGATTGAGAATCACAATGCCAAACAAAGTGGCATGCCATACATAATAGGAGTGAGACATTAACAATGCCTCCATTATGGTTTTCCAAGAATCATAGTTTGAGCCATCAACCCCTGGGACTTTGTTTGTAATTGGCCTTCATCCATTGTTAGGATTAACTGTAGGCTTATTAGAATTTTACAATGAAGACCAAAGCTCTGATACCAATTGTTAGACCAAGAGGGGGGTGAATTGGTCAAAATAAACATCTTCGGGGGGTGAATTGTTTAAAATAAACATCTTCCAAGTTCATTGCAGGCTCAACAAACACACATAAGGCTTAGAACACAAGATATACACGGAAACCCTCTCAATAGGGAAAAACCTTGGTTCTTGGCCTCAGCTAATATAAAGCTCCACTAGCTGTATACAAATAGTTACATACTCAGTTGTCTCACACTCTGCACACACCCTTGTATAAGTTAAAACACTAGTTTTCATAACCTTTACACACACACTAGCTCAACACAGTGCATACAACACTCCCCCTGTCCTAAGCACCCTTGCTTGGGCCCTGTAAGCTCTTACAGCTCACAAAATACATAAAAATGAATGTATAACAACTATATTCAAGTTTACACAAATGATAAGAATGGTTGTGCAGCTCAAAACTTCAATTTGTGGCCTCTAAACCCCTTTCTGCAGAAACTAGGGTTTGAGGGGTAAAATGGGAAATCTATGTCCCAAAGATCTGAGATAGATGCCATAGCCTTATATCACCATTACAATCATGCTTAGATGATAAACAAGATAAGTATAACGTGTATATCACAATATAATCCCATTAAAGGCCTAGACTTAGTAAGTTAAAACTAAAGCCAACCAAAGTTCTACCCAAAATCCAATTTCAATAGCCTTGATTCATCAATATAAACTTACTAACAGGTAGATCAAACATAGTATAGCAAGATATAACCAATTTCTACATGAATCACAAGTCTAATCTAGAAAATACGCCAAATCACGAGTCTGAGTGTAAAAATTCATTTGCTACAATGTGTAGTTCAAAAACAAGTATTCTACAATGCAAATAACTCAAATATTATACCGGACTCAACCTTCACAAGGCACCACAACAACCTTTAGTTAATATCACCCTTCAATCCAGCCTTTGTGATGGTGGCTTCGCCGTCCTACACCATAAGCTACGAGAGTGTGCATTAAGGCAAGGGCCAAGTTTTACATTTATAAAAGCTACTACTACCTTCACTAAAAATATAGTTAGGGTGAGTAGGGATCATCCCAAGGGATTGGAGTCGAATTTGGTTGTGGAATCACTATTAGGGTTAGTAGGTTGAGTGATCAAACAAATAGCTGGTTGGTTGATTAAACTAGAGAACAAATTAAACTAAATAATTGAATGCAATAACGAGTAAATAAGAGAGAGATCTTGGGGTTTAAAGGTCACCACCAAACAATACTTTTTTACACCCTTAACAAGTGACTAATGAGGGAAATGTGTGTTGCAATATTGATATGTGTGTGTGTTTGGTTGATTCAATTAGCAAAGGTGACCAATTAAGAATATATTGTCTAAGCAACATGTGAAAAGCACAATATATCTAACAATTAAGTATATATTGTCTAAATAGCATGTGAAAAACACAATATATCTAGCAAGTTATTAATCCTTTTATTAAGCTCACAAGCCAAATACACCACAAGGTTAGAGACATATGCTACTTGCATTCAAAAGTATGGAACATCAAACAACAAGCATAGATTGTCCTCTCATCTAATAACTATGCTACCACTACACTACAATTAAGCTAATGACATGAAATTAAACTAATTAAGCTAAGGGAGAGGCACAATCCATTAAGAAATGAGCATGAACCATCAAGAAAATTACAAGAGCATTCCATTAAGCACAATATTTTGACAATCTCTAGATCTATGACATTAATACACATAGACATGCATCAATAACATAAGAAATAGAGACAAATACATGAACATCTATTCTAGCATACATAGACATATGGATAGAATGAAATGATCAATTGGAAGCATTAAACCACATAAATCATTGAATAAACAAGATCTATATATATATAAGTGCCAAAACATATATTACAACACTAATCCCTCAATAATACACAAAATCAAGATGCAGAAAGCATGCTTGGGGCTAACTCTAGCCCCAAGAGGATGTCTAGCCACTCATGGTAGTGTTTCTTTACCCTCAAGGGCTAACTCCATGGTAGAGATTTGCTCCTTGGTTGATGAAGAGTCTCCAATGGTGTCTCTAGCCTCCTCCTCCTCTAAGCTTCCTCTCCAAGAGTTCTACAAGGTATGATATGATATGATGTGATATGATGTAAAAAGTAATCCTTATCCTTATATAGGTAGGTTAAATGACACCCAAAATAAGCTGGGGTTATACAGTAAATATTCCCCAATGATTGGATAAAGGACAACTTTTTATGAGCTGGAAATTTAACTTTTTCGCACTGGAGGAAGTTTGATCGATCGAACCTTGGACTTAGATCGATAGAACATGGCTGAGATCTATCGAACTGAAGTTGAATCGATCCTCAATGGTGGCGCTTTTTGGATAAAAACAAATCTGAGATATTTTGAAGATATTTTTGAGAAAATGACAAAAGTGGTTGGTAGGGTGGTACAACTAGATAAGATCAATCATTTGGATGAGGACAAGGCAGTTCGATCGATCGAAGAATGATGTTGGATCAATCGAACTTTTGAGATCTCTGAAAATGTCATCATGGCTCTGATCTATCTTGAAGTGCTGAGATCGATCATGTTGGATCGATCGAACTTTGATCTGAGATTGATCGAAGATGTTGATTTCCATCTTTTTCTTCCTTTTACTTCCACTTGGCTCATTTCTTTAATTCATCCCAGAATTGCTTCATTTCTGCTCTTATTTGGCTGAGTTAGCTTATTTTCGGGATAAGTGCCTGAAAATGAAAATAATATGAAATTAATCTAAAACGGTAAAGTAAGATAGATAAACGTACTAGAATGCTTAAGCTTAAGGGGTTTAAATACGCACTTTTCAGCGCTCATCACCTTGCACCAACAATTTTGACAGCAACTCATTCTCCATTGTTAGTATAGTAACAAGGCTTGATTCAGTGAAGTTTTCTAGTTTGGATCATTATCAAAAACCTCATAAAACTTTGCTCATTTGAAACTCTCGAGTATATAGTAAGGCAGGTTAATTTAGGGTTATTCAACAAAGGCCTAAACCCTAAAACTTCTATAATAATGTATATAAAGTGAAGTTCAATACACTAATTGTGATACCCCTCGGATCCGAGACACGGGTTGATCAGGCCCAGGCCCAAACCCGAGGGAATATCAAACAATTAATATTTTAAAGTGAACACAGAATACAAGATGAATTTAAGAAATAATAGTTTAAGCTGAAAGAAATCTAAAATATAAAAATCCTTTAACCATAAATACTTAAATCCGGTAATCCAAAACCTTCAGTACTTTAAACAACTTGGGAATCCATCTCTAATGGACCCCTAACAAAATCCCAACTGAAATGAAACTACTCAAAGAACATCCAGAGTAAACCATGGCGAGAAGTCCTACGTTGTCGGAAGAATGAGTGACCGTCTCTACTCAGTACAAACAAGCTCAATCCTGGAACTGACGAACACCTGAAAAATAGGAGTGAGTCAGGCCCACGAACAATTTATAACCTACTACAATCCAAGCAGAGACTCGATACGCATGTACATCCTAACCAACTCAACAATAGCTAATAGTCCGTAAATATACATATATATATTCACACTACGGGACTTTCACTGGACTATGGAGAGGGTCTCAACCTGAATAGAAGGCAACATGCGAAAATGCACCCATAGGTGGGCATGAGTACCTAGACCTAACAGGGTACAACTCAACCTCTTATATCCAGCTACGCATCCTACTGCATATACACTCCCTAACCGACGACTTTGAGACTCAAGCTCATATCGCGGTACCATAAAAATATATTTAAAGTCCTCTCCTGTCCATTCAAACCAGTCCAGTTAGTCATTCAGCTTGTTCAGCTTCTTTAACTTAACTTGGATAACAAGTAATCCATTTAGTCATTCAGCTTGTGCAGCTTCTTTGACTTAATTATAAGTAGGATTGATTTCATAATCCATTTCCTTATTCCGTATAGGTAGGATGTAGTATTTTGAAACTAATTCGTCCCTCATATGTCACCGTCCCATACCGGTGCATACAATCCATCCATCAAATAGTTGATAATACACATAATGAATATAAATGCCAACTAATCCACAACATCCATATAACTGACAGAACATAAATAAGTGTTTACATCCATTAATTGCATACAAGGCATAACAGAATTTCATAAACTAACATGTTTGTCTTATACCACTGTTACATGATTATCTCATAACTTATAGCACAGTGAACAAGTATATACATCCTTTAATCCGTAATAAGCATAATCTAAATATATGTTTGAACATGCTTACTTTATACCGCTACACAATTATCTAAGAATTGATATTACATTTAACATATGTATAACTCCATTTATCCTTTATAAGCATATAATAATTCTGTAATCTGACATGTCTATACTTTACCACTGGAACATGGCACCTCAATTAATTTAATGGAAAGCACAATAGACCTAGACAACCTATCATGCTTATACATCCAGTCTAGCAATTGATGAATAAGTACTAAGATTTAGTCATCAATTTATATTAACAAGCGTAATTAAAATAAGATAGACTTTAATATGCTCATTTTACACGATTGTTATATGATTAAAATTGGATAATCATTCTCGAAAAATTATTGAAAACAACACAAGCTATTTTAATCATTCGCATCCACTGATAGTTTACATAATTGTTAAGAAACATTCACCGCTCAACCTGTAATCCCTAAGTGGTTTATCCTCCATTGCCACATCCTCTGAAGTCTCAATCTAACCTTAGATTACTTTTAAATTCCCATGTGCAGTCCCCGTTCACTTCAGACAGGTCAAAAAACCACCCTAGAGGCGGAAAAATATCAAAAATCAAGAGAGAGGGGGAAAAGAGACGTCTCCCCACAAAGGGGAGCCGCCTCCCTTTGAGTGGAGCCAGCTCTACCCCATGTGGAGCTGCCTCCACCTCTCTTAGAGCCGGCTCCACCCTTGTGGGGAGCCGTCTCCTTCTCTGGTTTGCTCAGTTCTCTCCTCCTCCTTCATTGGTTTGATCTACGGCGACTACCAGTTGAACTGTCCTCCCTCTTTAATGTTTCTACCGATTAAAATAAAGTTCCAGAGACTATAAAAATCTTTAATCACTAATCAACATCAATATGAACAAGAAATACACATAGAACCATTAAACAAACAAATACAGAGACATGTAACCACAGACAATCAACAACGAACCTAAACAAGCAAACAGATTAACTTAGCAGTTTATTTACTCCTGGAATTGTAATAGAGATGCAAAGAACACAAGTCCAAGGGAGAGAGTAAGGATAGAACTTGCCTTTAGCCTTACACAGTCGTCTTCTTAAGTTCTCCAGCGAACCACCTACTGAAATCCTCCTCTGTTCCCTCTCTGCCTCCACAACCGTGAGTAGGGTTCTAAAACCCTAGGCAGAGTCTTATTACATATATTTATAGGTTTATACAAAACCTAAACTTAATTTAAGCCCTAAACTGAATCTAGGTCGGCCCACAGAAAATCCTAATTAAAGTCTATATCGGCTTATAACTTAAACCTGAACAGAACCCTAACTATATTTTCATAATTAATAATTAATCCATGTAATAATTAATTTAATTTAAAGGAAACAATAAATTCTATGAAAGAAAACAATTAACACTATGAAAGAAAAATAATTAATTCTATTAAAGGACATATCATAATATAAGTCGTCATTTAATGCAAATAAACACGCCAATAAACAATTAAATAATTAAAATTCAATTAAAACAATAAATTAAATACTAGGACTATCCTTTAGAAATTAGGGGTATTACATTAATCCTCCTTCAACAAGAATATACACATATCATCTTTAGCCAATGATTGCTCAGGGAATGTTCTGACATTCTTCATGTGAATGGACCAATATAACCTTGCCACCTTAGTTGTTTTGTCCTTAAGCATACCAGAAATTACACTTTACTAAGATAAGGCTGTAATTGTATTCTTATCCAGACTTAGCCTCCAAGCAATGCAATTATATAACATACAATATCACTATAGGGCCACTGCAATGTGTCACACACCTGAGCTCCGTGTGGAAAGACCAAAATGCCCTTTATAACAGCCATTTGTCACTTTCAACATAATATAAGTCTTAAGAGTGGAATATAAAGAGA
The DNA here is from genome assembly GCF_030987335.1 of Cornus florida. NCBI lineage: Eukaryota > Viridiplantae > Streptophyta > Magnoliopsida > Cornales > Cornaceae > Cornus > Cornus florida. The sequence goes on from NW_026775573.1 coordinate 63,502,431, forward strand.
GAGAGAAATGTGGAGAGAGAGAGAGAATGGTGGTCGGATGAGAAGAAGAAATAAGGCCCCAAGTGTGGCCTCTAATCCTTTTAACAATGAGTGGTTAATAATGGGTCAATTCCTTAACCCCCAAAGTTACTATAATGCCCTCCTCACAAACTTTAACCACTAATTTGCCTTAAAATATCCCTCCTCACTCAAAGCTAACTACATATATATATATATACACACACACACACCTCATATAAAAATAAAGTGAGCATAAGGAATAAAATAAAAGAGAACACCGAAACCCACATGGCGAGTAAATCGAGATGCGTCAAAATGATTAAAAAAAAAATAAAAGAAAAAAATCCAAAAAAAAAAAAAAAAAAAAAAAAAAAACATTACATTACCCCTCATAGATCTTCTTAGGGTTGTTTCCGGACCTTTCTGGAGCTTTATATTGTTGGTCCCTTCACCTTTTGACTTTTAATGCCAAAAGGAGGAGAAATGAACCTAATTCAAGGATTTGTACATCCTTTGGTATGATATATGTACTGCTTTGATGGTATATTGCTTTCATTTTAAATGTTTATGAGATATTTAAGCAATAATTGATTTTTGACATTTAAAGGCAAAAAGGGGAGATTGTTGGTCCTATCTTTGAATTAGAGTTTGCTTTTTTAAATGTCAAAAAGCTGTCACAAGTCCATTTCAGTTAGTTTCAAGTGATTCTTGAGTGCTCAGTGCATTGCAGAGATTTATAGGGGCAATATGGTCATTCAACATTCCTATAAAGTATTTTCAAATAGACTAAGAAAGGTACATTGTGTTGACTGTACTCATTACAGGCCAGTTAGGGTTTGAGTCTCTTGTTTAGAAGAAGATAATTGGCTTAAGAGTTATTTAGGGGCAATTGAGTTTTTTCACACTTGTATCCTATCATAATACACTTATTTGAGATAGTACATTATATTGAATTGCTCTTATTTACATTTTGATCGAGTGTCTACAGTTGCAGCTTTAGAAAGTTGTGTATATTAACAAGTGTCCCTTATAGGGGTATTTTGGTCAATGCAATTGTTGACCTTCCTTATGACATGTGTCCTGTGGTCCTTGTGTAAGAAAATGAAGCTTGTTATGCATTGCTTAGTGGTTAAACTAGCTTGATATATATTACTGGTATATACATATATATAAGTTGTCATTTTGCATGCTCGCTGAGGATAAAATAATGAGTTGTAGAAGGGGCAATGTGGTCCTTTCACTGAAAGAATGTCATAACATTCTCTGGCTAATGATTGGTAGGTGATGTCATGTGGATTTGCTCTTTAGGGTAGGACTACAATCCATTGTACCCTATATATGATGTTATAGAAGGTGAGCCTCCTAAGCTTAATTAAGAACTTTGTGAGCATCCTTTGAGCTATATTGACAAACACTCGAGACACCAATGACAATGACATATATTTGAGTTTTAACAATCTTTTGAGAGCTTAATTCAACTCAAAATTATACATGGTGTGTGTGAATCATTGAAGATGAAGATGAAGGTGGCTGTGAGAGGCCTTTTTGCTGCTAAAGAGAGGTCCAAAGGTTCAATCCAATATTGAGGCCATTTCAGAGGGTTCTAGAGGTTGAGGCAAGTTTGTTTTACCATTTTATAACTGCAGGACTTGTGATTATATTCATATTTCTCCTATAGTTGAGTTTGATGTTTCGAACCTCATCACAAGCCTTGTTTTCTAGTTTAGCTATTTGTTATTAGTATATATGCATGATATCTTGCTGTGAGTTGAACTCTTATAATTTGAGTAAGTTTTTATAGTTGAATCAAAGCTGTGGAAGTTGAGATTTAGGGTTTTCTGCATAATTAACCCTATTGAACTAAGACTTTGATATACCTTGCTTGAATCATTGAGAATATCATCTGAGCAGGTGTATAATATTGATATAAGGTTGAGGGTTCCATTTTCAGGTTTGTGATAGTACAAAATTCCAGTTTTACCCTTGCAAGAACAGATTATGCATAATGTTGTGTTATTGTTGTTGATACTTTAAGTTGTACATTCACTCATAAGTTGTGTAATAACTTAAGTATTATTGTTATTCATATATTTCTATGTATTTGGTGAGCTGTGAGAGCTCACAGGGTCCAAGCAAGGTTGCTTAGGATAAATGGAGTGTCTGTGTGCATTGTTGTGAGCTAGGGTGTGTGCAAAGTGAGAGACAATCGAGTGTGTATCTACTTGCATTACAACTAATGGAGCTTACATTAGTTGTGGCCAAGAACGAAGATTTTTGATCTCTAGTTGAGTGAGATTTTCTTGTAAAAATCACTATATACTTGTGTATGTTTGTGTGAGCCTTAAATAATATTGAAATTGAACTAAGTATGAAAGAAATTTTTGTAGTAGAACCAATTCATCCCCCTCTTGGTTCATCAATTATTATTATTATTATTATTATTATTATTTTCTTCTGTTGATAGTTTACTTGAGTCATTAAATAGTTTGTTTCGATCAAAGAATAGTACGTGGGGATAATATAATAAATTCGTAGATATTATGTCATGAATATTTATACTTGATTGAGAGTATAGGTGAATTACATCAGTTTTTTCCACTTAATTATTTATTCATTTATTTTCTTTTTCTTTCTTTGCTATAGGAATCTTAGGATTGGGGGCATGACATTGGCTCCCATAATTTAGGCCCCACATCATAGATCATGTTAATATCTTTATTAATAAAGAGTCCATCCATGAACCATTTATAATAACACAATTTTCGCAATTTACATATCGCATATGACACGCCATCGTATATATGTAAATTACTTGTGTAGTCAAGTGAACACCTCGATTTAAAAACCAAATCGACCAATACACATCATTGACAAAATGAATATAAAACATCTCATTAGACCACATTTATGAGACACAAAATATTGTCTCATACCATCCATTAAATTTGTTAAGCTAGGGCATACAAAACCAACAAATTGTAACCTCTTCATAAATCCACTCCCACCACACTGCGATCTTTCTTTATTTGATTCAAAATACTATCATTACATAATTTACATGAAGAAAGGCCACTTTAACCAAAAAATGAAGAAAGGGGCCAACAATACCTTTAAATGACATACAAGACCTTACAACGAACGCACATTAAACTAACTACCCCTTACTCAACCTAACTTTGGTTGTTACTTTAGTGCCCATCGGAATCTAAATGCTAACGTTAGAGTCACCGTAAATCTCCTTCGAATTCTTTAGTTTCTTCGCAGTTGATCTCCACTTGAAAAAATCTCCAAACAATGTCTCCATTTCTTCAAGGGTTCTACCCTGTGTTTCCGGGAGGAACGTAAAAAAGAAGAACCAAGACACTGACGCGATCCCTGCGAAGAGAAAGAACGCCCCACCAATGGTGATGGCTTTATATAGAGATATAAAAGTCATCGCGATGACCCCACTCGTCACCCTATTAACTCCCACTCCCACACTAAAACCTTGAGCTCGTAGCTTCAACGGAAATATCTCCGAGGTGTACACACCGGTGATGGGACCCATCCCGATAGAGAAGAAAGCCACGAATGATGACACGGTGATCATGCATAGAGCGACGGCCCAGGTTATCTTACCGTCTGAGTGATCGATGATGGTTAAACCCACACCTAGTAACATCAAAGAAACGATCATACCAGCCACGCTAGTGAGAAGCAAAGGTCGCCGTCCGGTCCGGTCCAGGAAAAAAGTGGCCACCAAGATGAACATTGTTTTGACGAACCCAACTGCCATCGTCGCAAGTAGCTTATCTGTGTCGTTTGTGATGCCGGCCTTTTCAAAGATTCTGGGGCTGTACAAAACGACGGCGTCTATACCGGATGATTGCTGAAAGAAGTGTACGCCGATGGCTGCGACCAATATATGACGAACGGCCGGTGTAGGATGGAGGAGTAAATCTTTCCATACGGCCTCGCCGTGACTGAGTTTTGGGGGAGTAACGACGTCGTCTTTCCAGTGCTGGGGAATACCGGCGGCTTCTTTTATGTCGTTGAGTCTGAGCTGAGCCTCTTCTTTCGAGTCTGATGTTTTGTCGAGGACTCGCTTCGCGTCTCCGAGTCGACCCTGCATGACGAGCCAACGTGGTGACTCGGGCATGGCTAGCACACCAATTGCCAGGAAAACTGATGGAATAGCTCCGATTCCAAGCATGAGTCGCCAACCCAAGTGAGTTGGGAGCTTGGAAAATGCATAATTAGATACATATCCAAGTAAGATACCTATCCATACAAAAACAAACAAATTACGTATAAAATCATGAAATTTTTTAAAAGTAAAATAATTCGTTTTGTTTTGAATACAGATATTAGTTATTCTATTTGAAAAGTCAAAGAAAAATAAATTATTTCCTTAAAGTTTGATGTAGACATGAAAAAGCACCTTTTTTCTGCAGAATGTGGGTTTGTGCTCTTTAGCACCCTTGCAGTGCTTTTTTTTTTTTTTTTTTTCTTTTTTTTGATTTAATATAAATTTTAATCTTATAATGATTGGATCCAATACATCCATTACTAAATACGTTAACAACTGAAACTGTACTATAGAATACCAAATCAAGAACAGAACGAATTATTATAAGATTATGCGTGTATGTAGAGGGTAAGGGCTCGTTTGGGTGTATAAGACAAGGGTTTGGTTGTGGTTGGGTGCAGCAGTAAGATAAGGGTTTGGTCGTGTTTGGGTGTCACAATAAGAGGAATAGAGTCTTTTCATGTTTACGAGAGTACCATGGTCTTTAAATTATATATCTTGTGTCCTATAATCGCACGTGATATTTTAATAGTGGGATTCAACCAGCCGATCGCCAGACGGTGTCATCGCTAACAAAAATGTATAGTTTATAAATTTTTTGTAATTTTTGTAGTTTAAGGGGTTTATTACTAATTGGTCAATAGTTCAAGAAATTTTTGTATTTTACCAATTTTACCCTTAAAGTTAAAGTTAAGGTAAAGTACAAAAAAATTCTCTAAACTATGTTTAAATTTGCAAATAACTTCCTAAAAATATTTTTTGTACATAAAATCTTTCGAACTATCACATTTACTTGCAAAAAGCCCCATTGCCTTAACTATTTTTAATTAAATGACTATAGTACCCTTTCTTATTGAATTACATTTGATTTATTTTTTTTATTGAAATAAATTATGAAAAAAATTCATATTAATTTGATAAAACATTCTTCATTCAATTTGCATAAGTTTGCCTTTAATTTTTTTAATTAATTATTTAAATAAATATCTTAAGTAAAAAATTTTAAAACAATTTAACTAATTTCTTAATTTTTTATGAATATATTGCATAAAAAAAGAAGATATTTTTTATTTACATAATTTATTAATTTTTCATTAATGTTGTATGAAAAAAAAAATGTATTTTTTTACACTAGATTTTTTAAAAGTGAGTATAATAGGTTAATTATTTTTAGAAAATAGTAGCCATAAATCTATTTATTTTTTTATTTTTATGATATTGATATTGATTATAAAATTAAGATAAATGATATAATTAATATTTAAATAAAAAAAATATAATAAAAAATAATTTAATAAGAAATGACAAATTTAACAAAGGAGGGTACTGTGATGATGAGCATGATTGTTCATACCAGCGTTGATGAAGACTTCCGGGAAAGATGCGAGGAAGCCCCGGGAAGCAGCCGGTGAGATCTCGGCGGTGTAGACGGGCGCAATCAAGATAGCGTAGCCGACACCGAGTCCGGCGACAAAGCGGCCAAACATGAGAAATGCATAGTTTGGGGCGAAACCCATCAATAGTGCGCCGACGAAGAAGATTGCAGCAGCGACGACTATAGTGTACCTGCGCCCGATCCAGTCCGAGGTTCGGCCTGCTGCGGCCGACCCCAGAAGAGAGTAGAGGTTCAGTATACCCACCAGGATTTCCACTTGTGTATCGCTGATCTTCAGGTCCTTCTTGATGTAGATTGTTGCTCCACTCATCACTCCAATATCTGTAATTAATAAATTTTACAACAATGATTAAAATTTTTTTTACTTGTTTAAGATCGAATTTGATAATTATTGAATTAAATTTATGAAAGAGAAGTGACACGCCGTTATTATTCTATATTTTCTATTATATTAAAAAATATAAATATTTTACACAATCTTTTCATTCGGTTTGGTTTTGTCTCCTAGAATTGCAAATTATTAATGAATGGTTTTATGTTTTTGGAACCAAGGTCTAAGCTCAACAATTAAAAAATTCGAAACAAATCAATCGTTTGAAAAACCATACCAAACCAATTGTTCCGGTTGAAGTAAGGGGTTCTCAAAGATGAATACTACTTAAATAGAAAGAACTGTGTAGCTATTATAGTAACTCACCATAGCCCAATAAGATGGAATTCATTGAAGCTAAAATGGCACAAGCAAAAGCAAACTTGTTTCTCTTTGGTTTCGTCGGGGGATCAAAAGCTGGAATAGGTACTTGTGGTCGGTCTGTGAGACCACTGTTCCCAGGTTGCAGGTTGGCCATCTGTCTGTGTGTGTCAGTGTGTGTGTGAGAGAGTGTACCTGTGTTCTGCGTGGTATAGATAGATTATGAAGAACAGACGAAGGGTTGAGTGATCCGAATACTATGTGTTATTACTGTGTGTGTGTGTATATATATATATATATATATGATGGATGGTAAAATGGACATGGCCAGTTCTAGGTGTGCGATACGAATGGACAGAGGCAGGGGCCCAGGGCTATTTGGCCACATGCACAAATCGTGTGGAAGTGGGTTTACCTCTTTTCGTCATGTGAGATGTAAGCACTTGTCGCATACGGAGGCCAGATTTCATTAGTAGCTTTTTGGTTTTTACAACAGATTTCGTTAGTTTGAAAAAAACAAACAAAACAATTAACATAACAAATACTAGATAATTCAAAAGGCAAATAAGAAAAAAAAAACTTTGTTTTTGTCAATATTACACACAGATTATCTCTTCTTTTTATAATTTTATTTACTTCCACATAAAATTTACTTTCACATTTTCAGTGACGGTGGTATAATTTGATAATGATAATATGTTATTTTATTATTTTATCCCTTAAATGTTTGTCGTTATTTTAGTCATTAGAATAACATAATTAACCTTCTACTCATTTTCTGCTACTGACATTAGGATATTGTAATCTGAAATTATACAAATCCTACACATGTAGGATTGAATTATTTTTTTCTTGATTTAGAACTAATTGATAGGTAATTAGTTTCCTGATTATTATATATTTAGTTACATATTTTAGTTAAATAAATAGAGTTTTAATTCTCATATTTTTTCTCTGAATTTTAAGATGGTATCAGAGCAATCGTACTTTGAATCTCTTTGAATTTATTTTTATTTTTATCTTAAATTTATTGAACCATACCCATACACGTACACATACCCATACATTTATTTTTATTTTTATTTTAAATTCATTAAACTATACTCATACATACACATACCCATACATACACATACACATACCCATACATATATCCATACACCGGACCCATCACAAGCCGCCGCCGAACTGCTGTTTGCCTCTGCCAGCGATTTGCCATCACCGGATCTGAATCTGCCGTGAATAGCTGCACTGCTACCTGTCGGCGACTCTACAAACGACGACGACGCTGCCATAACGAACCGCTGCACCTCGCTTGCTGGATCTGCTCTCGCGGCCATCCTAAAACCGCCGGTCGTCTCCATCGCCGGCTACTTTCCAAACTCACTGCCGCGAGCCATCCCCATCGCGCTGTCCACTGGCAGTTAATCAATTGGTCGTGTCCCCAACGAAGTCGAACCAGCCGCTGCACCAGTTTGTCCCTGCCAGATTTATTGTCGGCGGTGGGCTCTTCTCAGATCAGATCCGCCACTACCGTCATTTTCTCCGCGACGCAAGCCATAATCGTTCTCTGCCGCTACCTCGCATCCAGTTTTTTTTTATTTATTTTTTGTCTTTCTTAACAGAGATGCAGCTTTATATATATATATCAAAAAAAAAAAGAGTGAAAAAAATATTGAATCCTCTAAAACGAAATCAGTTCCTATTTTTGTTCAATCTGAAGCTGTTTTTAATGCAGGGATTAGTCTTACTGAATCCAATTATGATGTTTGGTCCCAACTGATGGAGATGCATATTGCTGAAAGGGAGAAACTCTCCTATATTCATGGCAAGACTAAGCCACCTGCTGAATCAGAAGATGGTTATGACAAGTGGTATGCCGAAAATCAGAAAGTGAAGCGGTGGCTATTAATGTCCATGACTCTAGAAATTATGAAGCGTTATTTACGCTTACCCACTGCCCACGAAATCTGGAGTGCTTTATCAAAGGCTTTTTATGATAGGAATGATGAGTTACAAGTTTTCGCCTTGAACCAAAAAGCCTTCAATGCCAAACAAAAGGGAAAATCTCTATCTGAATATTATGGAGAGCTAACTGAGGTTTTCCAAGAAATGGACTATCGAGATAAAGTGGTCATGAGAGATCCAAATGACATTAAAGCATATCGAAAATCTATCGAGCGACTAAGGGTTCATATCTTTCTTGCTGGATTGGATGGTGATTTTGAACAAGTTCATAAAGAAATTCTACGCAACGATCCAGTTCCAGACTTGGAAGGCTGCTACTTTTTGGTTTGACGAGAAGCGGTACGTCGTGCAACTTTGAAAGGGGAATCCAAAAACTTTGAAGTATCAGTCATGATAGCTCGAAATAGGTCTAAGCAAAACTGGCAAGATACTAAACCCAATCAATCTAAAGCCACCAAAGGTGCAAACAAGTCTACCTACAAATGCACCCATTGCAATCAGACTGGTCATACCAAAAGTCGTCGTTTCGAACTTATGGAATATCTGGAATGGTGGGATCATAGTCGTTGGAAGAAGAATTCGATGAAGACCTCCACTGTAGTAGTTGTTAAGACAAATGATGATGGTGCTTACAAGGCATTGGGGTTGGAAGTAACTGGAGATAATGGTGGTAAGGTTTTAAATATTTCTACACCTGTTGTTAATAGTGCATGGATAATTGATTCTGGTACTCCAGATTATATGATATTTGAGTCTAGATAGGTCTCCCTTCTTAATTCCTCCTCACAACAATTTATTTCTATTGCTAATGGTACATCGACCCCATTTATTGGGGAAGGATCTTTGACACTCACTGAATATCTGCATTTAGATTCTGTTTTAATTGTTCCATCTTTATCTTATAATCTTTTGTCAGTTTCCTAAATAACCACAACTTTATCTTGTGTTGTAATTTTTTGGCCTGATTTTTGTGTGTTTAAGGACATCCAAACAAAGTAGACGATTGGTTGTGGTATTAGGCGAGGGAAGCTGTATTATTTAGACTTGTTGTCAAAAAGTTCCGACAAGCTATGACAAGCATCGGCAGTGGATGGTTCTTAAGGGGAGAAAAAAAATCTGAAATCTGGCTGTGGCATCGATGTTTAGGGCATGCTTCCTTTGGTAATCTGAAAAAATCATTTCCTAGTTTATTTAAAAATTTTGATGGTTCTAGTTTACGCTGTGATGTTTGTGAACTAGCAAAGAACCACCGTGCTTCGTTTCCATTATATTTGAATAAAAGTCTACTTCCTTTTATGATTATACATTCTGATGTTTGGAATCCGTCCAAAGTCATTACTTTAGGTGGATCACGTTGGTTTTTTACTTTTATTGATGACTGTACTAGGATGACCTGGTTGTGCTTGATGAAATCTAAAAGTGAAGTGAACTTATTGTTTCAAAAGTTTCATAAAATGGTTGCAACTCACTACAATGCACCTGTTCAGGTTCTTCGTAATGACAATGGTGGAAAATATCAGTGTTTTGACCTTCATCAATATTTGGGAGCACATTGAACTATTCATCAAACCACTTATTCCAATATACCCCAGTAGAATGGGGTTGCAGAGCGAAAAAATCACCACTTGTTAGAAGTTGTTCGTGCTTCCTTGATAGAAGCTCATATGCCGTTATCGTATTGGGGAGAAGCACTTGCCTCTGCAGCATATCTAATTAATCAAATACCTTCCAGCTCTATCGACTTCCAGACACCATTGCAGGCTCTCACTAACGCAATTGTTGCCTTAACCGTCCCAAATCTACCTCCTCATGTCTTTGGTTGTGTAGCATTTGTACACCTCTGTGATACCCCTCGATTCTAGAGCCACGTGTGTAATAACTCGATCATTTTCCTTTATTTCCTTTTTCTCAGATTTTTACAGATAAATTTTTTCCGTTGATTTTTCCTTTCTGAGTACGATTACTCATCATTTAGCGTCGTCTCGAGCCCTCGGAAGTGATTTCCGAGACTCTTTCCCTTGAATTGACAACTTCCTTAAAGGACCGCGTCATTTCCACATTTTTCATTTTTCGACACTATTCAATTTTCGTTCTTTTCCCTATTTTGTCTTTTCCCCGTTTGTCACTTTGTTGGCATAACCTCACTTTTTATGTTTGGAGTTGGTTTTTGAATTCATGTATCTTCATCCTAAGTGGTTTCCACGAAATACGTATCTTTACTTTTGTAGGAAAGTACTCTGGTTACTCTTGGTGTTTATAGGGGCATGGATGCAAAGTTCTTCAGAAACATTTTTATTTCTTGGGGTGTTTTTCATAAATATCTTTTGGAGATATTTTATTTCGGGGGGTTTTTAAGAAAATATCTTTTGGAAGATATTTTCATTCTGGACAGTTTTGCAGTTATCCTTTTTTGTAAGGGTCATTGTGCAATTAACGAAAGTTATTGCAAAATACTTCATTTTGAGCCTGGATCCTCGTAAGGGATTCATTTTCACATTTTGTCAAGTCGTGTACTCTTAGAATTGTCTTGCGGTCGGGAACCCTACAGTTTTCGAGTTTTCGGCCCTAGTTAGCGCCAAACTTGTTTGAAGCATATCTCTCTGCTCGGGACTTAGTTTTTGATGCCGTTTCTTCTGTTGTTCATATTTTCTCATTTTAGTTCTTTTTTGTTCATAGAGTTTTGTCATTTGAGCGCGTCTACTCAAATTCCACTTTTCCGGACCCGGTGGGGCACTTTCGGGGCACTTTTAGGGTTTTATTATAAATAGGGGGTTATAAAATTAAATCAGCTGATTTCCTCTTCTTCTCCCATGTTTCAGACCAGCTATGGCAGCCCAAGGGGCTGCCACCTTCTTTTCTTCTTTTCCACCTTCTTCCCTCGTGTAAAATGTCGTAGTGCCTTAGCGTTTATCGAAGGCCTTGACGACGCGCACTTTTCCCCCTTATTTGAATCCATTTTCGACCACTTTTGAGTTTGGGTTTCTAGTTCAGGTTTGGATTTTCATGGTACCTCAAAGGTTAAAGTTGTTCCTCTCGTTGTCCACGACATAACCTAGGAGTATCGTCGGATTCAAAGCGTTTTCGTTTCGGTAGGGATTTGTGATTTCATCACAAAATGAGGTAGGGGATGTTTTAGGTTTATATAAATGTTGTATTGAATGTATTTCATGCTTATACAACTTGAATGCATGCCTAGGTATTTTATCTAGAATTTAATTTAATTATTTTCTTTGTATAAGATTTAATTCTCATAGTTGTATATAGCTTAGAATTAAATTGTGGCATACTATTAAATTAGGCCTTGATATGTTTAAATTGGGAGTATTTGAATAAGTATTGAAACTTTTATTTAATCTTTCACTTGTATGAAAATTTAATTCACATGGTTGTAACTAAGATGAAATCAGCTTGTAATGTGATATTAAAATAGACCTTGGTATGTACATTAACCTATGTTAAATTGAGAGCAATTGAAGTTGTTTTAAAATCTAGAGAAAATTAATTAATTAGATTAATTAATTTTATTTTAAGTATTTTAGTCATTTGAATGGATTTTTAACTTGATATTGTTGATGAGCTTGGTATGTTCTATCATATATACTAAATTGAGAATATTTGGATAAGTTTAGAGAATTTTATTTATTTATTTTCTTGGCATTGAGTTTAATTTACCTAGTTGTAACTAGTGTATAATTAACTTGTAATATGATTTTAAAGTGGGCCTTGATATGTTTATTAACATACCTTGAATTGAGAATATTTGAGTGAGCCTTGAATACTTTGTTTAATTATTTCCTTGTATGGAATGTAATTCACCTAATGATGCCTAGTGTAGAATTAACTTGTGTCATGAAATTAAAATAGGCCTTGATATGATCTTTGACATATATGATTTGTAGAATTTTTGGAGTTACTTTGTAATCTTAAGAATTTAATTATTTAAGTTAATTAAATTCCCTTTTATGCTTCTATTGAGATAATTAGGCATTGATGTTGTATACTTGCTTAATTTGTAGTTTGGAACTTGTTATTTGATTACATGATAGTATTCCATGAATTGAAGTTATGATTTAACTTGTAAGTTTTCACATTTTCTTATATGACATTTAATATGCCATTGTAACTTGAATGCTTAGAACATGGCTTGTGTGTATTCCATGACTTGGTTGTGCGTGGTAATTGATTTTGGTGCATTGTGTATATGTGATATACTTGTTGCACAACTTAATGATTTTTGGAAAACTTGTATAGACATTGAAAATTGTTACGGTTAGGGCATGGCTGTACTACAGGGGATGAAAGTTCCCTCTATTTCATATAGTGTGCATCGGGTGATACCCTAAAGGCTAGTAACCCAAAATCACCAATATAATGGTTTTATTCCAGGTTTAGTTACGCACTAGGTAGTACCTTGAAGGCTAGTAACTCGGAATCACTTGCTTGGTCATTGATACCTTATGTCATTTGTCTTTCCGCCATTAGTTGATCTCGCATTCAATTCCTCGTTCGAATTGTGGATTACTTTTAACTTGTACTTAGGTGCATGATACTTCATTTTTTGCTTAGTATACTTGGATTTGTATACTTGTATGCCTTATATATAAAAAATACTTAGTATACTTGGATTTGTATACTTGTACGCCATGTATATCAACATTGTTTAATATACTTAGAAATGTATACTTAAATGTATATGTTGCATTTCTATTTCAATATTGCTTAGCGTACTTGATGTGTACACTTGTATATTGATGATTTACTTTCGAGTTAACCTAGTATATTTGTGTCTTGTATACATGTCTTAAATACATTTCAATATTGAGTGTATACTTGTGTACGTATACTTGTAAATTGATTATCTTGTTGCGTTGTACCGCATGCTCCTATGTTGTTTAAATTGTATGAATGATATAGTTTATGCTAGAAATGCTCCCTGAGTCTCACCTTTGATATAGACGCTAGGTAGCATGACCATTTGAGTTAAACTATAGTAACTTAATAGGTTTGTAAAACATTAGGTCTTTGCATGCTCATCTCTTACGAGTAGCGTTATGTTACTCACCTACGTAGTGGGGACATTTTTCAAGTACAGGAATCAAGGTTCGAGATTCTCATATTGCTTGGATGATTTGTAATCTCGAAGGTTTCAATTCTTATAAAAGTTGGCTTGAAATGCCACTTGTAGCCTTATATGTCAAAATATGTATATTTGATTTTAATCATGTAATGTGTCCATAAGTACACTCTTTACAATGTATTTGACATGTATGAGATGAGGCCATAGTCAATGACATCTAATTTGTATCCTATGTAACTCTTGACTTCATGAAATATTATGAAAATATTGAAAAATGGCAAGTCATTGGCTCACCATGTTTGCATTGGGTGTGGAAATTCCATTTTTATTCTTTCATAGGATCTCATTAATCATGCATGAGGCGTGGCCAACGGCCAAATAGTAATTTGAAACCATTTTATAATTTTAAGTTTCAAAATTCCCTTTTCATGTGCATTTTCGCTTTTTTTGGCCGTCGGGGGTTGAATTTTGCATCGGCCATTTTTGAGAGCCATGGACCATTCCCGCGCGCTTAAAAATACTAAATACGTTTGTGTGCATAATTGTTTTAGTCTAGAAATGCATTGAGGGTCAAATGAACACTTGGTGCAAAAGCTGTATTTTTCTCGTTTTTGGCTTAGACTGATAAGGGGCGTTCTGGGCATTTCTTAGTGTTTTTTTCATTTTCATCGGTTTAGCCGGGTAGAAAACGTGATTTCAGGGGGGGTTTCTTCTTCGTATTTTTCCAGAAAATGTCGTTAAGGGCCCCGTTTTTGCTCTCTGTTCTGGCAGATTTCAAAACAAAAACATGTAGCAGCTTTTTGTTTTAACCTCTTGGTCTAAACTGATTTAGGGGCATTTCGAGAATTTCTTTTGAAAAATAAATTCCGGTCTTGACATGGTCATATAGAAAACGTGATTTTGGGGGAGGTTTCTTCACAACATTTTTTCAGAAAATGTCGTCTCAGACCCGAAATCCCCACGTCAAATCTGTTTTCCTGTGCACACCTGCACTATGTGAAAAAGTCTGTTATAAGAGCATTTTGGGGATTTCACGTCAAAAGTAAATTTTTCTTTTGACATGGTCATCTTGGAAAAATTATTTTAAGAGGGGTTTCTTCTTCGTATTTTTCCAGAAAATATCGTTTAGTACCTCAAAACGGCACACGAACTTCAGCATTTTGCCCAGGTTACTATTCATTGCTGTCAAAACACTATTCACTGCCTTGGCGACATCAAAACTTTATTTTGATTTTTCTCTTCCATCCGGACTCCGAATCAAGTGATTCTTGAGTCTAACTTAATTCATTTTTTGCTGTCTTTCCAATGGTGTGCTCGGTAGCACCCAGATCTTGCTAAAAATTACTATTTTGCCCTTGGGGCTAAACTTGTCCAATTTTTCTTTTCTTTTCTTTTTTTTTTTTTTTTTTTTTTTAAATTGCTTCCGCTATACTTTTTTATGAGTTTCGTGACTTCATAAGAAGTCACGGATGTGTCTTGGGAATGGTGTACATTTCCAAAGACATTGTTTCCAAGTAAAAGATTATTTTGCTCTTGGGGGCTTATTTGGTCTTTTTCTGATCTTTTCTTCCGCGTCGGTTCGCGTGGAGTTCCGTGGCCTTATGAAAGGTCACTTTGGTGTCCTATGGATGTTGTATATCCCTAGAGACTTGTTTTCTATTTTTGCTTTCGCATTTCAGATCCGTTATCGGGTCAAACTACAGTTCATCATAAGACGAAATGGCTTGAAAAACCAGGGCCGTCACAATGGGTGATCAAGTCTGAGCACAGATCCGAGGGATACCAGACAATTAATATGTAAATAAGTAAGAGTACAAAAGTATTAAAAATAAAATAATACGCTGAAAAGAATTCTAAATATAAAAATTCTCTAAATAGTAACTAGATTAATATAATTTAATATATCCAATCCATACAACTTGGGAATCCATCTAATGGACCCCTAATAATTCTAAATGAAAATAAATTACAGAACCAAAATCCAAAACTAAAATATGAAAGGAAGTTTTACGTAGTCAAAAGAGTGAGTGACTGAATCTGCTTCATCACGATCAAGCTCTAAGCCTGGTACTGATGAATACCTGAAAAATAAGAGTGGGTAAAGCCCACATGCAAGTTCCATCCTACTACAATTCATACATAAACCCGATATGCAGATACATCCTAGATAGCTCGGCAATAACTAAAATAGTCCATATAGATATAGATACATACTAAAGGATGCTCACTAGCCTATAGTTATCACACCTAAGTAGAAGGTAACACGCAAAACGCACGTAGCGTAGTTATGCACACCTCGACCTACCAGGGAACATCATTAGGTCCAGTTATCCATCCGAGATGATATACGCACCCTAACCATGATCCTGAGACTCAAGCTCATATCACAGTACCATAAATATATATTTAAATCCTTCCTAGTACAAAAAAATAAAACAACCATCCATTATGTCGTTCAACTGTTTTAGTTGAAAGGACATGCATGCATGTAGGATTTAACTGTTTTAGTTAATCCATTCCGTATGTATAAAGAGGTAGGACTTAGCGTTTTGATCTAATTCGTCCCCAATATGCCACCGTCCCATACCGGTGCATATAATGCATATGATCCATAAATGATGCACACTCATTTGAATATTAAGTACATCCAGAAACCAACATAATAAAAATAAGATATAAACAAGATCCTATCATGCATCCAATATATGATTATAATCATAGAACCTCCGTTTAAATTGTTAAAGTAACATTAAACAATTCAAACTATCTACATCCACATAATTGATAGAACAGGAATTAAAATAATTCATCAATTAACATCCACAACATAGTCTAATGATAATCAGGGTATCAACTAAGCATATCAAACCAAAAATCCCAAAGATCCTTTCATACCTGCCCATTAAATTAACTAAACAAGACTAGTAATTTAAACCTTCTACTATCCTTGACGGCATGGAAATTAATATTTAAATCCCATGGCGTCCCTGTAATCCTCAATTTATAAATCCTGCACACGATATAATGACACTTAGAAGTCCAGACAGAGTACATTATATGAATTCCCAGTAGTATTTTCATACTAGTCCATTTAGTTTGCTAAAACGAAACTGACAACTAAAATGTCTACAACCCCTGACAGCAAACAATTTATCTAAAATTCATGATGTCTATAACCATAACATAACCAACATTCCTGGAACTGAAATATGTTATATATATCATTGATATAAAATCCTAATAATAACTTTCATATCAGTCCGTTTAAGTTGCTAAAACAACCTAGCAAATTAAATCCTCCTCATTTCTAGACAACATGCATATTAATCTTTAAAAATCATGATGCCTTTTAATATTAACACATTAGCATATACTAACTATTTTAAGGTTTTAACATGCTATTTTTAAACATTTAAAACGTTCCATCAATTTTTAAAAATTACATTTAAGCCCCCGAAATCAGAAAAACATCAGAAAACACCCCTTAGGGGTATTTTGGCAAGGGAACCGGCTCCCCATTCATGGGAGCTCTGGCACCCTTGGAGCTGGCTCTCCCTCATGGAGAGCCAGCTCTCTCACTTAGGGAGCCGGCTCCCTCCCTTAGGGAACCGGCTCTCTCTCTGAGAGCCTCTCTCTGTTTCGTCCGTTCGTTTTCTTCACTTCCGGCGAAATTTCCAGTTTTTATCCCAGTGGTTTCTAAACTTTTTAGGGTCTAATTTACATCCAAATAGTCCTAGAAACTCCTCACATTCCATTAAGAATTAATTTACCAAAGTTTACAACCTAATCGAAACAGTTTATGCGAAACAGTTTCAGTTTAAACAAAGGCATACAACGGATTACAGTTTAATTTATCATGCATAACACATCCGTTTTAAAGTTTAATTAACTTCTTGGAGACCATATAGAATACACAGAACACAAGTTTATAGGAAGGAGATAGAATGAAACTTGTCTTTAGGTTCCGGTTTGAAACCTTTCAACGCCGTCTCTAAATTCTCTGACGACTGCCGACTACCGGTAAACCTCCTACTGCTCAGTTTCAATCCCACAAACCATCCCTTCCTTCCTCCTTGGTACGTCCTTCAGTCTATGGCTGAACTCCTAATTGGTTCTCACAGTTTCCTTTCAAGCTCTCCTCTGTTTTTTCCTCTCAAGCACTATTACGTGAATAGGGTTTTTCCAACCCTAGCAGACATATATTGTTATATATATATAGGCGTTTATTAAACCTACTTCTAACTCCAACCAAATTACATGTCGGCTACATAACCCGTTAACATAAAAACCCTAAACCTAAACTATATACGACACATACAAATTATAATCAATTAAGTCATACAAGCCACTTAGATAACACATGTCAATTCAAAACACCAATTAAATCAACTAAGTAAATTAAATAACAATTAAACAACTAAATAACAATTAAACAATTAATTTAGAATAATTACAATTAAACACATAGCCAGATAATCACATTTAAATGCACATAAAATAAATAATCAATTAAAATGCACATAAAATAAATAATTAAATTTCAGTTATACCTTTTTGAGAAATAGGGGTATTACAACCTCCATAAGCATCAACGTAACAAGGTAACTCCTCGAGCGCTGCGATATGTTTTTTCTCGGATATGCTACTTATCAAAAGGGGTATCACTGTTATCACTCTCCAACTCGACGAATGTTTATCACCATGGATGTTGTCTTCCATAAAGACTCGATGTATTTTTTTCTCTGCGTCTGAAGTTTAGGGGGAGTACCAGAAATAAATTCAAACTCTAGATTACGATTATCACATTTTTTAGGACGGCGATTCTAGTGGTGATGACTCACAGGTTGGACTAGCCAATCAGGAATCGAGTGAATTGGATTCAAGTGGTATAAGTTTGGATCAAAGTGGTGATGAAAGCCTAAAAATGGAAAATATGGCATCAACTCCACCGTTGTTCGAGTTTGAGTCCCTCTCAACTGATATATCAAACCAATTGCCTGATGAGGATGTTCTTGATTTAGTGTTTGAGCCACTTAAAAACAATTACCACAACATCACACTAGAGGTATTCCTAAACCCACATATGAACCCGAACTTTCTAGTAAAGTTAAGTATCCCATGAGTCATTATATGTCGAACCATCATTTGTCAGAATTAAATTTGTCATTTGTAAATCAATTATCAATTATATCTATTCCTAATAGTGTGCAGGAAGCCTTAGCTGACCCTAAGTGGAAAACAGCTATGAAAGAGGAGATGAAATCCTTATAGAGAAATAAAACTTGGGAATTCATTAATCCTCCACCAGGAAAGAAACCAGTAGGATGTCGATGGATTTACACTTGAAGTATAAAGCTAATGACACAGTTAAACGCTTTAAAGCAAGATTGGTGGCAAAAGGTTACACCCAAACCTATGTAATCGATTACACAGGGATATTTGTACATGTATCAACACAGTTCGTGTCTTGTTGTTTTTAGCTGCGAACTTGGATTGGCCATTACAACAATTCGATGTGAAGAATGCCTTTCTGCATGGTGAATTATCTGAAGAAGTCTAGATGGATCTCTAACCAGGATGCATGATACCCGAAAAGTATAGTCGAAAAATCTGCAGGTTAAAGAAATTATTATATGGGTTGAAACAATCTCCGAGAGCATGGTTTGGAAGATTTACAAAGTCGATGATAGCCTTTGGCTACCGTCAGAGCAATTCAGACCATACATTATTCCTGAAGAAACAACAGGGTAAAATCACTGCACTTATTGTATATGTAGATGACATGGTGGTTACAGGGAATGATCCTGAAGAAATGAAGGTTCTCAAGAAGTACTTGTCCAGAGAATTCGAAATGAAAGATCTAGGTCCTTTGAGATATTTTCTTAGGATCGAAGTATCTCGATCTACTAAAGGAATCTTTCTATCTCAAAGAAAATATGCCTTAGATCTATTACAAGAGACTGGCATGACAACATGTCAACCAGCTGAGACACAAGTGGAAGAAGGACTGAAGTTATGTGTTGAGTCCAACCAAGTACGTGCTAATAAAGGAAGATACCAAAGACTTGTAGGGAGATTGATGTACTTAGCACACACGAGACCAGATCTGGGTTATGCATTGAGCATTGTTAGCCAGTTTATGCATGATCCTGGAAAGCAATATATGAATGCAATTATGCGCATTTTGAGGTATCTGAAATCTGCTCCTAGAAAAGGAATTTTGTTCACTAAAAATACTGGTTATCAAAACATAAATGTATATACTGATGCTGACTGGGCTAGAGCTATAGATGATAGGCGATCTACTTCTGCTTACTTCACTTTTGTAGGAGGTAATATTATTACATGGAGAAGCAAGAAATAAAATGTCATTGCTCGCTCGAGTGCAGAAGCTGAATTCAGAGGTATGGAGCATAAACTTTATGAAACTTTGTGGTTAAGACTTCTCTTGCGGGATTTGGGTTATCTACCTGGGCAACCGATTCGACTATATTATGATAATAAAGCAGGTTGTGATATTGCCCATAATCCAGTTCAACATGATCGTACGAAGCATATCGAAATAAATAGATTCTTCATTAAGGAGAAGTTGGATGGAAAAATTATGGAGTTGCCTAAGATTCGATCTGAGGATCAAATAGTCGACATTCTCACCAAAGCAGTCTCAAATCAGGTATTTGCAAAATTTTTAGACAAGTTGGGCGTGTGTGACATCTATGTACCAACTTGAGGGGGAGTGTTGAGATTTTACCTTTTGTAATCTGGGATTATACAGATCCTACAACTGTAGGATTGAATTATTTTCTCCTTAATTTAGGGCTAATTGGTAGGTAATTAGTTTCCCGATTATTGTATATTTAGTTACCCATTTTAGCTAAATATTACTCTATAAATTGAATGTAACACCATCGTGAATGATATCGAATAGAGTTTTAATTCTCATATTCTTTCTCTGAATTTTAAGAATAAGTGGAATTATGAAATTAATAGAGGGTCTACATGAGATATTGACAAAATTTAAGAAAGGTAAGTGAAATTTATTTTTAAAAAAATTGTTACAAACGTAAGTGGAATTTACTCCAAAAAAATATTTTTTTATAAAAATAATGTGTCATCGAAGTAGTCAATATAAGAAAGATAAATACTTGACATATTTAAATATTTATAATAATTTTTTTTTTCAAGGCAAAGTGAAAGAAAATATATACATATGAACCATATAGTAAAAAAAAACCCAACAAGAACATACTCGTAGATGAAAAGACAAAACTAGAAAATGTAAACAGCTAACAGTGAGTGTGTTTCTTGCCTTTAAATTAATAATAAATAAATAAATAAATAGCCAACAAGCTTACAACCATACAAAACATAAACATGAGAAACAAATGGGAAAAAGGGATGGATGAAGTCCTTTAGAAGCATTGTAGGTGTAAGACAATAATACCAAACAAGAAATTGTTTAACCAGTAATCCTTGCCTCAAACACCCAAGAATGTAATGAAGAAAACTATAGAGAGAGAAAAAAATAATTTATGCAGAAAAATTGTTTGTCCGTTATTGGGGACGACATGAAAAAATTGTATGGTGTCAAATTGTGATTTGGGCCTACTTCCAATTTACCCACCATAAAATATGGGCCGATGGTTTAGACCAATTTGTCTAACAAACCCAACCTAACTTGAGTGTGGGTTAAATTAAATTACCTAAACCCACTTCAAAAATGGGTCAAAGGATAATTGTCATTCAAAATAATTATATATAATTATCTTGATGGATAATTAAAGTGATAATTATCAAAAGCAACCTAAATTACAATTTTACCCCTCCATTGAGTCTATAAATAGAGGTAGAGGGAGAGACTCAAGGTGAGAGTATTGACGCTGTAATGACTCGGTCATTTTCATTCCTTTTCCTTTCCTCAGATTTTCACGGATATTTTTTTTTCCGTTGATCTTTTTCCTTTCTGAGTTCAGTTCTTCATTACTTACTGTCGTCTCGAGTGCTCTAGAGTGATTTCTGAGACTCTTTTCTTTGGATTGACAACTTCCTTTGAGGACCGAGTCAATTCCGCATTTTTCGTTTTTCGACACTATTCACTTTTTGTCTTTTCCCTATTTTGTCTTTTTCCCTATTTCGTCTTTTCCTCGTTTGTCACTCTATTTGCGTAACCACACTTCTTGTGTTCGGAATTGGTTTCTGACTTCACGTATCTTCATTCTCAGTGGTTTCCATGAGATACGTATCCTTACTTTTGTGAGAAAGTATTCTGGTTGCTCCCGGTGCTCATAGGGGCACTGATGCATAGTTCTTTGGAAACATTTCCTTTTCTTGAGGTGTTTTTTGTAAATATCTTTTGAAGATATTTTATTTCAGGGGTATCTAAGAAAATATCTTTTGGAAGATATTTTTATTTGGGGCAATTTCGCAGTTTTTACCTTTTGGAGGGGCCATTGTGCAATTAATGAAAGTTATTACTCAATGCCTTGTTTTGAGCCTGGATCCTCGTACAGGATTCATTTTCACATTTCGTCGAGTCGTGGACTCTTAGAATTTCCTCCTAGACGATGTTTTCTGGTTTCAGGGTTTCTAGCTCCGGTTTGTGCCAAACTTATTTGGGGCATAACTCTCTGCTCGGGACTCGGTTTTTGATGTCGTTTCTCCCGTTGTTCATATTTTCTCATTTTGAACCTTTTTCATTCACGGATTTTAGCCGTTTGAGAGAGTCTGCTCAAATTTCACTTTTTCGGACCTGGCGGGACCCTTTCGGGGCACTTTTTGAGTTTTTCTATAAATAGGAGGTCTTAGAAAGAAAAATCAGATTTTTCTCTCTCTCCTCTCTCATGGCCGGTCCAAGATCCTCCCATGGCTTCCATTTTCTCTCTCCTCTTTTGAGCTTCTTCCCTTCAATGAAAAGTTATTGTGCCTTAGTGTTTTATGTTCGTGTTGGCGAGGCCTTCGATTCCAACCGATTGGAATCTCGTTTTGGCCATTTCTTGAGTTTGGGTTTGAAATCAAGTTGTGTTTTTGATGGGGCTTCCTTGGGATTCATGTTCGTGGTGTTGTCCCCGACAAAACCTAGGAGTTTCGTCGGATTCGGAACCGATTTATTTTGGTGGAGATTTGAGATTTTATCTCAAATGGAGGTAGGGAATGTTTTAGGATTTTATATGTGTTGTATTGTGTGTTTTTCATGTTTATAAAACCTATATGCATGCCTTGATCAAATCTAGGAAATTTGAAATATTTAATTCTTTGTATAAGATTTAATTTTCATGATGATGAGAAATTGGGATTTGAATTGTGGCATGGTAGAAACTCTTGTTTTAATATGTTGGTTAACATATATTAAATTGAGATTAATTAAATAAGAATTGCTCTTTTTAATTAATATTTGTCTTTTGTGAAAGATTAAAGTCCATGGCCATACCTTGCATGAAATTGAGTTGTAATATGCTTTTAAATTAAGTCATGGAATGTTCTTTAACATACTTTAATTTGAAAGCATTTGGTTGAGCTTGGAAATCTAGAGACTTTTATTAAGAGAATTAATTAAAATCTATTTTGTGGTTTCGTGGGCCTAATTAAGCTTTTGTGTGAATATATGTAACGACTATGATATGTCTTTTATCATATATTAAATTGAGGCCATTTGAAAATGATTTGAAATCTAGAGAGTTTAATTATTTTGATGTAATTAAATTCTATCTCGTTTATCCATGGATCTAATCATATTTTAGAAATTGTTTCTATTTTAAGAGCATGAATTTAGACTTATGATGTATTCACTTGATTGTGTTATATGCGTTGAAGAGCATTGTTGTTAAATTTATATTCATGAGAGTATGTTTCTAATATGAATATATTATTGGCTTGTGATTTCATAGCATTATGGATATGAAATGCTTATTATGCACAATTGAGAGTTATATTACTAACTTGTTACTATGTAGTAGTAATATGTATAAGTTATGAACTTATTTGGTTTATTTTGGAGTTTTGGGACATTATTGTTACATGTGATATGGCTAAAGTTCGGCTTTAGTACGGGATGTATGAGTTCTCCCCAACTGAGATAGTGCGCACTTAGAGTGGTTTTACCTGCGGGTTAGTGCCCAGACCAACCATTTTGTTCTCGGCGGAAATCCAAGACGTGATGTCTAAGTCTTCTACTATTTGATTTTGCATTTAATTCCAAGTTGACAACTAATGTTTAATTGTGACTTGTGATTTTGGTTATTGGCGATTTGATGTTGTTAAGTACATCCATACTAAATTGATATATTTAGTTGATTTTATACTTTTAGATTTCTAGTTGATAACCTAAAGAACCTATGTTTTGGTGTGTGGTATTAGATATTCTAATTATGTTAAATTGTTATATTTAGTTGATGTTGCATTTTAGACTTCAAGTTGATAACCTTGAGAATCTATATGTTGTTGCTTTATGTAAGCATGCTCCTATGTTGTTGCTTTGTGTAAGCATGCCCCTATGTGGTTGCTTTGTGTAAGCATGGCCCTATGTTGTTAAAATTGCATGAATGAGGCGATTGATGCTAGAAATGATCTTAGGTAGCTAGGATACTCCCTGAGTCTCACCTTTAACATAGACGTTAGGTGGAATGAACCACAATAATTAAATCATGCAAATTTGTAAAACGTAGGTCGATGCATGCTCATTTCCTACGAGTAGCTTTATGTTACTCACCCACGTAGTGGGGACATTTTTCAGGTACAAGAATCAAAGTTGAGATTTTCATCATGCTTGGATGGTTTATGGACTTGGAGACTTCCATTTTTGTGAAGGTTGGCTTGGAATGCCAATTGTAGCCTTATTTGTTAAATGTGTATATTTGATTCAAAACTTGTAATGTGTGCCTAAGCACACTTTTTGATTCTCATTTTGTGTATATGACATAAGGCCAAGGGCCAAACTTTTGTTGGAATCACATTTATATCATGGATGTTAATTTTTGTCTTAAGGAGAATATATAAAAAATCATGCGTTTTAGTATGCTATTTTGCACCGGGGTGTGCATTGTGTATGAAACTCATCCATTAACATTCATTCATCATGTATGAAGTGTGGCTAAGGGCCAAATGGCATTTTGAAACCATCTCATGATTTTAAATTCCAAGTTTTCGTTCCAAACTTCGTTTTTGGCATTTTGGCCTTTGGGGGAGTCATATTTTATATCGGCCATATTTTTGAGCCATGGACCATTGTATAACATCTTA
Organism: Cornus florida; assembly: GCF_030987335.1. Taxonomy (NCBI): domain Eukaryota; kingdom Viridiplantae; phylum Streptophyta; class Magnoliopsida; order Cornales; family Cornaceae; genus Cornus; species Cornus florida. The sequence goes on from NW_026775573.1 coordinate 63,527,086, forward strand.
TTAGATAAGTTACGTTTGTGTGCATAGTCGTTCCCGGGCAAAGCTTCTTCTTTGGTGAAATGAGCTTACGGACTCATTTTACACTTTTGTTGCATAATCTGACCTAAGGGTAGTTTGAAAATTTTCTTTGGGAAATAAATTCCGTTCTTCACGTGGTCACTTAGAAAATGTGATTTTAGGGGGGGTTTCTTCTTCGTGTTTTTCCGGAAAATGTCGTCTTGGCATCGGAAACCACTTCCAAAGTTCAGCTCTCAGTTTTTTCAATTTAGCAGCTTTTTGGACCTCCATGACCAGATTTCATGGAGGGGCATTTTGGGCATTTTACATTGCATTTTTTTTTTAATTTTCTTTAAAATCACATAGAAAACTCGATTTTGAGGGGGGTTTCTTCTTTGTGTTTTTCCAGAAAATGTCATCTAGGCCCTCAAAAATCCACTTTTTCCCGGAAAACCCCTTCTGCCATGTTTTTGGGTTGCACCTTACTGCCCTCTTCACATCTAACCCGTTAGAAGGGGTTATCTAAATGGTTAGATTACTTGGGGCAGTGTCTTGGTTGTGTTTCTTGGCCTTCTAACTGGTTAGAAAGGTCTTCTAACTGGTTAGATGTTCTTGGGTTGGCATTTTTTAACCGTTTTGCCCCTTCTTCTTCCGTTAGCCATATCTTCTTCATCCGGACTCCGAATCAAGTGATTTTTGAGTCTAAATTCATTAATTTTTTGTTGTCTTTCCAATGGTGTGCTCGGTAGCACCCACTTTTAAGCTATAAATGACTTTTTTTCCCCTAGGTTCATTCTTGTTCGTTTTTTAAAACGTTGCTTCCGCATTTGATTCTTTTGGGTTCCGTGACCTCGTTGAGGGTCATAATGGTGTCTTAGAGCCATGTTGTATCTCTAGAGACCGTTGTTTTGTCTTTTGCTTCCGCATTTCGGATTCGTTATCGGGTCATCTTTCGGTTCATCACTGACGCACCGAGTTAAAAAATTTGGGCCATCACAGAAGCTCTGTCAACAAATTCTTTCCTCTTAAGAATAGAACATTGAAGCTCTGACAAATTCTTCATTCATCAACATCAAAATATCCAAAACTGGATTTTTCATCCATCAACATCAAAGCTTTAAAGCATCCAAAAATCTAAATCTCTAAAGAACAACAAGCACCTTACTATTGTGCCATTCATCCACAACATCCAAAGCCCTAAAGGCGAAAAACAACAAGCACATCAAAGCCGTGTCGTTCTTCCTCAACGATTGAACAAAATCGAGGGATCATCAACAAAACTATTCAAGATCAAGCCTTTTTAGCCTTCGATCATATATGCTTTCTAGTTTTTGTCAATGACAAAGACTTGAAGAAGACACTTAATAACCCGATTCAAGGTCAAGTTCAAGCAACCCTTGGATCTGAACAACTAAAGAGATCGAATAAGAAGATACCCTCTTTTTATTGTAAAGATATTTATAGAGGATTGTACCTAAATTTTACAAAATTAATAAAACTGATATTTGCTCCATATTTTGTTCTTTATTTTACAGATACAAAATTTATGTGTATAGGGACCTTATGCCCTTATTGATATGGTACAAACCCTAATCAAGTCCTCTTCAAACTCGTTCCTTACTATACAAGTTGTTCCCACAATTCTCTTTCTTCCTTACCTTGTTGTATCTAACTTCTACTAGGAAAAGGATAAAGCTTTGCGAAGTGGGCCTCCCTTAATGCTAATCTTCTAGCCGTCCGTCAGTATGGGTCATGTTTGTTCTTTTTGGGACGAGCGGTGCACTATCGCCAAGTGGGATAACTTTAACACTCCTCTTCATTGGCTCTTTGGCGAGGACACATGTTCGACTATGGTTGGACCTTCCTTATACAAGTGTTGCTGTGATGACCGTGTCATATTTTTTCCTTTTTTCGGCAGAATTTTTTTTTTATTTAATTAAATATTTTTTTATTTAATTATTTTTATCATTTAATTGATTATTTATTTATTTCCTCTTCCGTTGCCTTAGGTTTAGTGTTCAGGATTGTTTTCCGGCACCACTTGCACTTACATTATTTTAATTTAATGTCAATGCATGATTTAATTACCTAGAAAAGCATGATAGTTTGTTTTCAATTCCGTATGAGTATGGATGCATAGTTTTTACGGAAACATTTTCATTTCTCGGGGTGTGATAAGTGCTTAAATGTTGCACATTTCAGCACCTAAGTTAGGGTATTTCAGTCTCTGCATCTATCTTAATTTCATGTTTTAGTCCTAATTTATGTTTATGTGTATTTCAGGGCAATAAAGTTAAAATGAACTAAGAGCGGTCCATTAAACCCTTTTTGGAGTCAAGCAAAGATATTCAGAAAAAGTTCAGAAAATGGCAAAAAGGAGGTCGCAGTCCATTGCTTGTATAGTGTGTTTATTATTCAAAAGCGGTCAATCTTAGGCCTTTGATGATGTTCCCAAGATGAAGAAGCAAACTAATGAGTTCGGGGCCAAAATGGAGCTAAATAGGGATTAAAGGAAATTTCCAACTCTGGGGGGATCGATCCCCCAGGACTTGGCAACATTACAGATTTTTTTTATTATTATTTGGGCTTATTTTGTGAACTATTGGGCTTTAATAGAGTTGTTACTTAAGGCCCAGTGAGTTATTAGATTAGTATTTATTTTATTTAGGTGGATATTATTAGGATTATTAAGTTTTTATTTTTTTTTTTTGTACGGAGATATCACGTTCTCTTGAGAGAACAGGCTAGGGTGAGAAGAGAGGGAAGAGTGGAGGCACAAGTTTGGAAGAATATCTACACACTCATCTCTCTTGAGCATCAAAGAAGAAGAAGAAGGAGCAAAGGATGGAGGTGGATCTTGTTGACACCTTGACTACCACAACCATGATGGGCTAGCTCTCCACTTAGGGCTTGGTTAAGCCCTAAGTCTCTTGTAATCTAAACCTTTGCAATTTCTATTTCTGGGGAGATTAATATATTATTGTAGTTGATGTTGTGGTCTTGTGATTTCATACTTGGATGTTTCAAGATTTATGTTAATTAATCTTTCCATTATTTCTCTATCTTTGGTTGCATGTCTATGTGTGATCAATCTAGGGTTTATACTCATGATTAGATGTCAAAGATTAATTCTTTCATTAATTCTCTGTGTTAATTTCATGTCTATGTGTTATTAATTGAGAATTATACTTGAAGACCATGACATGGTATTTAATGGATGCAATTGTTAACTAGTTTGATGGTTTATACTTTATTCTTGATGGGTTGTGTTATGATTAGACAATTCATACTTGAAATTGATATTCCACCCTTATTATATGCAATTTGTATCATCTTCTTGATTGTGGATTATATGCAAATGGTCAATGGATTTGTTTGGTTATGGTTTTGTCTTGATAGGTTGTACTACACCCTAGTTTACTTGTCATTAGGTAGACAATCTACACTTGATTAATCAATCCATCATCATGATTGAAATTTGTGTTATCACATTGATGTGTGCTCTCATTGGATGCATTTATGGATTGGTGAGATAGGTTAAGCCTCAAGATTGGTGTGTTGTCCTACACGTAGTTTACTTGTTGGTTAGGTAGGCAATGCATTACAAATGAATTGGATGATCATGCTTACATATGCAAATTGTGCCATTGATTGTAGCTACATTTTAATTACAACAATGTTCTCCCCATTAATGGAAAATAAGTGGTTAATTGCATGAGCTTAGTGGTGCTTCCAATAAACCCTAAGAATTTTCTTCTATCTCTTAAACCCTTAACTCTAACTTAGTTTATTTTCATTGCATTTTAATTTAATTGTTCACTAGCTTAATCAACCAACCATCTATTTTATTCTCTCTTTATCTCTCTTATGGTAATCACTTGTTGAAACCAACTGTCTTATTTGAATCCAAGCCAAATGTCTCTTGGGTTCGATCCCTTCTCACTTCATACTGCATAGTATAAGTGTCTAGCGGTTTATAAATGTAAACTATGATGCCCGTTTGATACCATTTCCAAAACCAAAGTGTTGTGCATTATTTTGTGCACACGCTCGGGTCGCATCATAATTTTGGCGCTGTTGCCGAGGACCATTGGTTTAATTGGAGTTAAATTAAATATTGGTTTTCATTTGATTATTTGTATATTCTTTCTATTTTCTTATTTTTCTCTCTCTAATGTGCAATTAGGTATTTGATACAAAAAAGGCGAACATTGGAGCTTAAAGCTATCATTGGAATTTGAAGTTGCTTAAGGACCTTTGTGAGCAATTCTTACCCTAATTGTTCATTTTTCTATGCTTGCGAGATAGTCCTTGTTAAGGCTTTCATATTGCTTAAATATTTTATCCAAGCATAGATCCTTGACGAGGCCATTACTTTCGTTGTTTTATGCATGAGCCATTGTCAAGGCAATTATTTTATGATTTTTGGATTGTGAATGTGAATGGAGACCTTGTTTGATCCAAGTTTGGGGAAAAATTTTACCCATTATCCTTACGCATCTCCATCATATCATGATCCTTATGAGAGTGAGTCCAATGCATTTCATGAATCATCATCATATAATGGACTTGATCACTCTTATGATTCCTCTTATGACTACTACCCTTCCCCACCATTTTATGAAGAACCATCTCCATTACCTTACTCTCCCGGATTTGAAAATAAAATGTTAGCTCTAATTGATGAACTTAATGAAAGGAGACAACTTATTAATTCTCATTCTCATAGGCTAGCCATGCTAGAAACTCAAGTTGAGGAAATTGCAAGTACTCTTTCTCCTCAAGAGGAAGAGGAAGAAGAGGCAAGTCAATTAATGACTAATCAAAGTGAGCAAAACATGATAATAGAAGAGGGTGAGGCAAGTGAGCTAGTGACTAATCCAATAGAGCATAAATTAAATTATGAGGACATTCCTTGTAATCTTGAGCATGAGGAAATTGATAACTTAGAGAGTGAGGAGTTGTTGACCACTATAGAGGTAGGAGAGGAAAATGAGGAACTTGTAAAAGAGAACCTTCCTTTTATTATCCCAAACGATCCTCTTGAGGCGTGCCTTTTGAAAATGTATGAAGGATGTGGTTTTAACATCGAAAGCTCCACATTTGAAGTGAACTCTCTAATGAACTCCATAGCTAACTTGGAAAGTAAAGAGATGGTGATCAGTGAGGAAGAGAAAAGAGATGAAAAGAGTGCATTTCCTAATAATTCAATTGAGTCTTTGAAAGACGTTGCCTTGCCAAATGCAAGATTGCCCATTATTGATTTCATTTTCAAGACCATTGATGAAAGGAAACAAATTGCATCTTACATCATTTCTTTTCAAGTCATTCTTTTAGGAGATGAATTTGTTGTTATGAGAGAGGATCCACTTGGGAAAATAGACAAACGGATTAATGAGGATATCTCATATCCGGTTTTTGATTCTTTCGACTAGTGAGTTACCCCACCGTCTTGCTAGAGACGTTAAACACTAGTTTTTCGTAGAGTTTCCCGACTTTACTTCTCCTTTATTTCTTTTTATTTTATTTCTTGCGTCTTTGTCTAAATAAAATTTTATTTTATTTTCTTCTTTTACTTTATTTTATTTATTATACAATTCTGCTTTTAGAAAAAAACAAAATAATTTTTTTTTTTGTAATGGGTAGTGTAGGGTGTTTGATTTTATTTCCATTATTATTATTATTATTATTATTATTATTATTATGTATGTTTCAGTTTGGTGTATTTTATTTACTTTATTTTATTTTATCTATATTTTATTTTAGTGAATATATTCTTTTTAGTTTTGCTTTAAAAAAATAAAAAATAAAAAATAAAATTAAATTAAAAAAGAAGCAAAGGATCGATCTGGGGATTGATCAATTCCATTTTCTGGCAGAGAGTAAAAAAAAAAAAAAAAAAAAAAAAAACCCTTGTGGATCGATCCCCCAACCATGAGGATCGATCTGTTTTTTTCATCTGTCTTCACTTTCTAATTACACAGTATAGGGTCATTTTTTGCTTAAAACGATCGATCCCTCACTTGAGGGATCGAGCAGTTTTGTTTTAGCCCTCGCTTCTCTCTTCGCTCTTCCACCTTCCCTCTTTCACCTTGGCAACGTCACCTCTCATATCTCAACACCGAGCACCACACTACCAGCACCAGCTCCGGTCGAATCAGAACCACCCCAACTTTCGGCTGTCGTCTCTGAAATTTCAAGCGCAACTTACAGTCACCGGGTTCTTTATTTCCGGCAAGCTCTTGGCCAAAAGGCCGAGCTATTCTTTTTCAGTCTCGGGTCTCTCTCATCTGGTTCTTCCGGCGGCGTCGCGGCTTGTTCCTTCCGGCGAGTTTCTGCATCGCCGTTTTCTCTGGCGTTTTCTGGCGAGCTCGTGATTCGCCAATTATCCGGCGATCAAGGCTGGATCTTTCCAGCGCCGGCTGGGTTCTCTGTCGCTCGGCTGGATCGTTCTCCGGGGATTTCGGCGTCGTTCTTCTCCGGCCGTGATTCGCCGTTTCTTTCCGGCATGTTTGTGATTACGGCTGGTTTGTTCTCTGTCGATTCCGGCGGGATTTTCTCCAAGCGATCTTGGCTGGGTCATTCTCCAGCGATGAGTCCTATTTTGGCTGAGCTCTTCTCTCCAGCGAGCTTGTGGGTAATCTTCGCCGGCGATTCTTGAACTGGTTTACCCAGCGCTGCCGGTTTCTTCTTAGATGAGCTTGTGTTACATAAAAAAAAATAATAATAATAAAAATGTAAATAAATAAATAATAATAATAAAATTTAAATAATAAAAAAATTTTGAATTGTTGTTTAAAAAAAAAAAAAACAGTTGAAATGTTGTTAAAAACAATTGCATTGATAATTTAAAAAAAAAAAAAAATTGAATTGATTTATTTTAAATATAAAAAAAAAAAAAAATTCAGTAGCATTACGTCTTGTTAGAGACATTAAATTTAACTCATTTTTTTTTATTTATTTTGTAGGTTGTCTATACATATTCTTTTTTTTTGTTAAAAAAAAATAATAATAAAAAATAATTTTATTTCCATTTATTATTATTTGTTTATTATTATTTTTATATATATTTATTTTATTTTAGTATATATTTTTCTTTCTAGTTTAGTATATTTTTCTTTGTGTAAAAAACAAAAAAAAATAAAAAAAATAAAAAATAAAATCTGGAGATCAATCCCTTTCTTGAAATAAAAAAATCAAAAATAAAAAAAAATCAAAAATATTTGTTTCCAGTATGCCCTTCTGACTGGTTAGGAATGTTTTCAGATTTTATCAAGTGTTTCATCTCATATTTCTTTGCAATGTATTATATATTATTTTGAATTGTATGAATTGTTTATCCTATGTGATATTTGATGTGAGTTTGCTAGTATGGTTATACAGATAGGTTTTTGCATCCAAGTTTGGGGGAGACATCTTTTTTACTGGATCATTGCCGGGCTTCATAGTCTTTACCATCACGGTATACTCTTTCCATTATTTTTCATTGTTCTCATTGCACATTGAGGACAATGTATAGTTTAAGTTTGGGGGTAAGGTCATCATGATTCATTCTATTTAAGTTAAGTTTTAAATGTATGATGAGATTTGAGATGTGTTTGACAATGATTTCGAATTTTTGAAGTATAGTTCATTTGAAAAGCAAGTTGTTAGGGTCTAATACTTCTTGTATGCTCTAGGATGCCATTTAGGGGGAAATTTTTAATTTTTGATATCATGTTTGCTCTTGTGGTACACATCATCTTGTTGGTTGAAAATGCTTTGAGAGTTGATTCTAGAATTCTACACTTGCACTTGCGCACACTAGCATTCAATTTGTGGGGTACATGCTTAGTTGATTATTGTCTCGATTTATCCCAATTGAGCTAGTATGCTTTGAAAGCTTTCATTCTTGATAAAATGACCTTGTAAAGAAAAGAAATAAAAGCACTCACCAAAGGTGAGGAATAAAAAAATAAAAATAAAAAATAATAAAAAAAAAAAACTGCATTCTTTCAACATGTCAACTGATTAAAAAGGAAGACAAGGAAATAATGTAAAATGTATGATTAGTTTGAGTTCGTAGCCTAGCCATTCCGAGTCATTACGCCCTTAGGAGTTTCTTTACACTTAACGCCCTAAGACCATCTGGTTTGGGAGTCGTTGGCTTAACGCTTGTTACATGGGGTGATTAGAGAGCTTAAGGAACTTGGACATTGCACATGGTCATACATAAAAAATAATAATAATAATAAAAAAAAAAATGAAATAAATAAATAAATAAATAAATAAATGAAAGAATGTTTGATTGAATAACAAGGTTCATTCAATGTCTTGATATCTGGTACTATATCTGTATGCTAGTTTGAGGGTAAGGTTATGCCAATACTTTGATTTGCTAGGATAGCAATACATTTTGATGCCGGTTCACTAAAAAAGGATGATAGAATTGATTCAATTTGCATGATTAATTGATTGATGTGTGGAGGATCATTTTTGCTTACATGATGTTGAAATGTTGATAATAGCTTAGAAATGGCAGAAATTTGCATACTTGAGGTAGTCTACTTTCAACATTTGTTTAATATGTGTCGTTGCTTCTCAAGTAAGAAAGAGTTTTTGATGTTTGTAGGTACCATTTCTGGAAACCCTCGCGAGACTTCACTCGTCCACTAGGGGTAACCTAGGGGTTTAAAAGGCTTGTTGCAGATGCTAAATGCAACCGTGATCCCTACGAAAGTGGTGTTATCTTTGTACACACAAATTTTGTAAGTCTGCAATAGAAACAAAATATGGAGCAAAATAGAATTTTATTAATTTATGAATGTGGAGTACAGTCCTTTGTAATATCTTTTACAAAAAAAGAATGTTCCTCTGATTCGATCTCCTTGTTTTTGGTTGGTTGGATCCAAGGGCTGCACGAGCTTGTTCTTGAATCACTGTGGAATTTGATGAAGAACGGCACGTTATTGGATGTGCTTGATGTTCTTCGCTTTTGGGTTTCGATTCTGAATTTGTGTCTGAATTCTGAGTCTCTGGATTTCTGAGTCTCTGAACTTCTGAATTCTGAATTTGTGTCTAAATTTGTAAACTTCTGAATTTTGAATCCTCTCCCCCTTTTTTTCTTCCTCCAAGCCTCTATTTATAGGCTTCTTGGATTAATAGGATAATAACACGTGTCATCTCCTGATAAGGATAAAACTATAACTGGGCCGGGCCGGTTATATTGTGATAATTATCCTTAAGGATGATTATTCAAAATATATTTTATTAGGAATAATTATCGTTTCATTTAATTATCTGGGCTGGGCTAATTAAATAATTTAAGTGGACCAACCCTGATAAATTAAATAATTTATTTAAACATTAGGCCTATATTTAATGGGTCCATTCGTTAAAACCAAAGCCCATTAAATTTTAGTGTCTACAATCTTTATTTGTTTTATTAGTTCATAGTTGTATATATGTTTGTTTCATTTCCATGTTTTAGTTCATATTTAAGTTTGGGGGCATGATAAGTGCTTAAATGTTGCACATTTCAGTATCTAAGCTAGGGTATTTCAGTTTTTGCATCTATCTTAATTTCATGTTTTAGTCCTAATTTATGTTTATGTGTATTTCAGGGCAATAAAGTTAAAATGAGCTAAGAGCGATCCATTAAACCCTTTTTGGAGTCAAGCAAAGATATTCAGAAAAAGCTCAGAAAATGGCAAAAAGGAGGTCGCAGCCCATTGCTCGTATAGTGTGTTTATTCTTCAAAAGCTATCAATCTCAGGCCTTTGATGATGTTCCCAAAGATGAAGAAGCAAACTAATGAGCTCGGGGCCAAAATGGAGCTAAATAGGGATTAAAGGAAATTTCCAACTCTGGGGGGATCGATCCCCCAGGGTGGGGGATCGATCCCCCAAGACTTGGCAACATTACAGATTTTTTTTTATTGTTTGGGCTTATTTTGTGAACTATTGGGCTTTAATAGAGTTGTTACTTAAGGCCCAGTGAGCCATTAGATTAGGGTTAGTATTTATTTTATTTAGGTGGATATTATTAGGATTATTAAGTTTTTATTTTTTTTTTCTGTACGAAGATATCACGTTCTCTCGAGAAAACAGGCTAGGGTGAGAAGAGAGGGAAGAGTGGAGGCACAAGTTTGGAAGAATATCTACACACTCATCTCTTTTGAGTATCAAAGAATAAGAAGAAGGAGCAAAGGATGGAGGTGGATCTTGTTGACACCTTGACTACCACAACCATGATGGGCTAGCTCTCCACTTAGGGCTTAGTTAAGCCCTAAGTCTCTTGTAATCTAAACCTTTGCAATTTCCATTTCTGGGGATATTAATATATTGTTGTAGTTGATGTTGTGGTCTTGTGATTTCATACTTGGATGTTCCAAGATTTATGTTAATTAATCCTTCCATTATTTCTCTATCTTTGGTTGCATGTCTATGTGTGATCAATCTAGGGTTTATACTCATGATTAGATGTTAAAGATTAAATCTTTCATTAATTCTCTATGTTAATTTCATATCTATATGTTATTAATTGAGAATTATACTTGAAGACCATGACATGGTATTTAATGATGTAATTGTTAACTAGTTTGATGGTTTATACTTTATTCTTGATGGGTTGTGTTATGATTAGACAATTCATACTTGAAATTGATATTCCACACTTATTATATGCAATTGGTATCATCTTCTTGATTGTGGATTATATGCAAATGGTCAATGGATTTGTTTGGTTATGGTTTTGTCTTGATAGGTTGTACTACACCCTAGTTTACTTGTCATTAGGTAGACAATCTACACTTGATTAATCAATCCATCATCATGATTGAAATTTGTGTTATCACATTGATATGTGCTCTCATTGGATGCATTTGTGGATTGGTGAGATAGGTTAAGCCTCAAGATTGGTGTGTTGTCCTACACGTAGTTTACTTGTTGGTTAAGTAGGCAATGCATTACAAATGAATTGGATGATCATGCTTACATTTGCAAATTGTGCCATTGATTGTAGCTACATTTTAATTACAACAATGTTTTCCCCATTAATGGAAAACAAGTGGTTAATTGCATGAGCTTAGTAGTGCTTCCAATAAACCCTACGAATTTTCTTCTATCTCTTAAACCCCTAACTCTAACTTAGTTTATTGTCATTACATTTTAATTTAATTGTTCACTAGCTTAACCAACCAACCATCTATTTTATTCTCTCTTTATCTCTCTTATGGTAATCACTTGTTGAAACCAACTATCTTATTTGAATCCAAGCCAAAGGTCTCTTGGGTTCGATCCCTTCTCACTTCATACTGCATAATATAAGTGTCTAGCGGTTTATAAATGTAAACTATGATGCCCGTTTGATACCATTTCCAAAACCAAAGTGTTGTGCATTATTTTGTGCACACGCTCGAGTCGCATCAGGGTGCTTTGTGTAATTAAGTTCTTGGGGTATTTTGTCTTAGGGACTTTTTTGCAATTTATTTTGTGAGATAATTTGGGGAGGAACCATTTTGCAATTTTTGGAAAGTGTGACAAGTGTCACACTCTTCTTTGGTCCACTTGTCATCTTTTTGGTGGAAATACTTAGAAGCCTAGGATGATGACAAGTGTAAGGTATAAATTGAACCTAGAGATGGTGTCTTGGATGGTGACAAGTGTAGGTGGAGATTCACCCATTTGTTGGCTTTTGGTTAGTACACTTATTGGTTTAGGATTGTGACAAATGTAGGCTTGTGATTAAGCCTAGTGAGAAGGCCTTAGATTGTGACAAGTGGAGGGGTGAGATTAGTGTGTGTGTGTGTGAGAGGTAGTGCTAGTGTAGTGTAGTGTGTGTGTATGTGCCTAGCTTAGTTAGTGGAAAATCTTTAGATTTTCCACCAACTTCTTCATCTTCCACCTTTCCTCTCACCTAAACCTCTATTGGAGACTTGAAACCTAGCTTGGTAAAGCTTGATTTCAAGCCTCTTCCTCTCACCATTTGATCTTGCACTTGGAAGACAAAACCTTCCCCACTTCATTGTCTACCTTACCTAGTTCTTGGATCCCATTTGTTTGCTTTTATCTTAGACTCTAGAGATACATTTCTCTAGTGAGGCGGGGTGTCCTATGCTTATACCCTTAATGTTTTAATGAGTTATTTGATGTTAATATACATTGTATGCATGTTATTTAAATTTTAGGGTTGAATATAGATGAATCTTGTATGTAACTAGCCTAGGATTTCATATTGTTTAAGGTTTGTGTATGATTTATAACTTGTGTTGAAGCTATTTCATTTTGTGGTAGTTTAAAATCTAGAGATTTCTTATAGTGTAACTATAGACTTTTTACATGATTCTTGTCGAGGATTAAATTATGAAATTTATACTATGTTGTTGTGTAATCAAGGGTTTGAAACTCACTTTATCTTAGTATGAATGGATTCCTTTAATTGACAACATTGTATTAGTGAATTCTCATTTACATTGTGAATTTGTAATTTCAAATGCCATTGTAGTTTTGAATGACTATTGAGTAGTATGCATTGTTTTAATGTTATGAACTTTTTAGTATATTGTCCATGTGAGTGAATTATGGTGTGTGTGTGTGTGTAGGGATGGCAATGGGGCAGTTTGGGGCGGGTTTTCCATTCCCCATCCCCGCCCCCGTTTATTTTTTGTACCCCCATAACTGCCCCATAACCGTTTAAGTTTTTGCTTGTAATCCCCATAATTTCCCCCGCCCTGCCTGTAATACCTCTAGTTTCAAAATGATATAATTGGGAGTTTTTAGAGGTCCACCAGATGGATTCCAAAGTTGTATTAGAAATGGAGAATTTGGATGTATCAGAATAATTCTTTATTAATTTAATTTTATTCTGAGGTTTCAGTATTTGGATTATCATTCTAGTTTCTTTTCAGCAAATTTTTATTTATTCCTGTTTCCTTATTTGTATTCTGTGTTCGTTTATTGCTAATTGGTTTAATATCCTCGGGTAATCGGGCGTGGGCCTGGCCAACCCGCATCCGAAAATCCGGGGGTATCACAGTTGGTATCAGAGCACTCCAGGTTCTAGTGTCCTTAGGAGTGTTTTTCGTTATAGGACTTCCGCGTTGCGTCTCTTAAAACTTAGAGCCATATTAGGATTCGTTGTACGCTCTTTAAGGTTCATTCGAAGAAGTTGATGTCAATTATATTCCATAAATGGTTGACACTAGGAGGAGGATGGGGTTCAAGGCGAAAGCGATACGGACCCAAAGGAGTAAAGGAGTAGGTTGTCGAGTTCTTTGCCAGAAGCAAAACTTGGGATCGAAGGTTTAGTTCCAAGGTTGGCATTACTTAGAAAGTATACACCGTGAACGGATCAGGGTGTAGGTGTTAGGTCACCGTATGTCGGGGCTAACATAACTTCGGATGATCTCAAAAAGGAGACAAACGAATAGTAGGATTCTGAAGAGGATCCTAAGGAAGGAGATATCAGCGTCTCCAAGAAAGGGGATATTGAAGCTTGAAGATGAAGGATCGCACGAGGGTGCTCTCGTTCACCAGTAGTATAGTGCATGATATTAGTAGAGTTAGTGTGAACCAATCTATATATGGATGAATTTTCATGTCGTCTCTTAGAGAGTAAATTAAAAAGTACCCTTTAGGAGTTTGGGAATCGGATGGAGTTCTTATCAGAACGAAGACGTGATTTTATTTCACATTTCGGAGCATATGGGGATTAGGCTGTGACATTATAAGTTGCTTTGTAAAGCCGCGATAGACGGTTTGCATTCCGCGTATAAGGAGGATAAGGGTTAAGCCTTTGGGTATTTGCTTAGGCAAGCGATAGTGCAATTAAGCTGTAGTTAAGGATATGTTTCAAGGTTGAATGCTTACCAACGAAACTACAAAAATGAACTTAAGTGCGAAAATTTGGCAACTTGAGTTAAAAGGAGGTTTTCTTCTCTAGAATAGAGGATGTCTTAATTAGAATCATATTTTGGTTGTTTTGGTGTATTGTGTGTATCTATGTGTTTAATTTTTGTTATTCTGTGTTGCATTTTGTTGTTACGTGTTTCATTTTTGTTAGTTAGTTCAGGATTTGGAATAGGGTTTAGTTGGGGCACAAGTATGTTAGCCAACTATTATTGTAATAACATGGGTAATAGCGCTATATGCGCTAGGATTTGTGGGTATAGGGTCATAGGATTGGGTAGAGATACAAACTGGCCAAAAAATTGGACCTGGATATGCATCATTATGTTATGCTACTTGGGAGGGGATAGTTCAACTACCCATAAGAGTCAAATAATTTACAATGATTAGTTTGATATGCTTTATGCTAAGTAGGGATTCGTTTTTGCAACGCTATAAGAATGGTGGTTGTTAGTGTTTTGGGGATTCGTGAGGTTGTGGTAGGTAAAGATCATTGTAATGCCACTATGGTTCGAACGGAGGATTTTGTGCTGGTAAGTATTTGTTAGAATGATGCCAAGAGAGAACAGTAGGCTGACTAAATCTTCATCAGTCTATTCGTAATCACTACATGATTTTTCGAGGGTGTCATTTGAAGGAGTTGCTGGGGTTGCACTTAGAGGAGGAACCAAAGTTTCTACATTGTATGAAATGTGGGAATAATTTTTTAGGGGTATCTTTTGCAACAATTAGTTGTTGCTCTGATACTGATGACTATACGGAGGATCGCAAAGGTTTCATATTCAATTGAAATGAGACAAGGAGTTAACCTACGCTGACTAGAAGTACCGGTTCATTTTACTATCGGTGAGTTTATCACTTACTGGTGATGCAACAATATAGTTGCAGAATTAGCTTTTGATGATGCTTCGAGGTAAGCAATGGGTGCAGATAGAAGCTGGTGGTACCAGACCAGTTGGTACTTTTATAGACAAACGGGAAAGAAGGATATAAGGACTGAGGTTCACACCTCTTAGTTCTTTATTTATCCTAGTGAAAACAAAACGTTTCCCGGTGTGAAGCCGAGATTTGGGGAATTGGCAAGCAGAGGGATATAGTCATTTTGACATCATTTCTAATATGATCGAGATGGACCATTCGAGATTCCTAGATCCTTGTAGACATTTTCTATGTTTAGGAGGAAATGATAGAACCTTTTCATAGATTTGGATGAGGGGTTACTAATTTTTACAAAGGGTCAGGATTTTGGTTGGGATGTTGGTTAGTTTCTTTATTAAATCAACTAAATTCTGGTTTATTTCGAACTGGTGGGTCATCAGTTCATCTGAATAGAGGGGAATACAAGACGACTTAGATGCATCAAGTTGGTGATTCACACTTTGCATTAAGTTCTGTTCGGTGGAAGGAATAGGGAGGTGGACGCTCTCAACAACCGATCTTATATTCATATCTTGTGACTCATTGTTGAGTTCGTAGTTGTAGTTTCGCCTGTATAATAATGACACAGGCTATCATCACGGAAATTAAGGAAGACAACTGCAAATATTAAGGTTGATCTTTGTGGAGGTGTTACTTTACTTAACTAGAGCTTAAGGTACTGATGGAGATTTAGTGGTTTCTGTTAGGGTTGTCGGAATGAATTACGATTTAAAATCGGCACTGTTTCTTAATGTACTCGGATAATTATAAGGTATAATAGGACTTCGACTGTCGGGTTACGTGAACCGGATGATGTAAGACATGTTCATTTGTCTATCTGGATAGGTTGTTTTAAATTAATGCGTTTGATATGCATGCTCGGATTAGGTAAGATTTAGTTCTTTGTTAAGTTTAAAATCGGTATATGGTTCCATTAAGGCATGGTTTATTTGCCAAAGGCATGGTTAATTTGTCAAGTATAACTAAATATACTTAAGGTGGCATGGGTGATTTGCCAAAGACATGGTTGAATTGTCGACATGGTTGATTTGCAACGGTTATCACAATATACAACAAGGGGGCATGGTTTATTTGCCAAAGTATAAATAACTATACTTAGGAAGGTATGGGTTAATTGCCAAGTTCTGACTCAATCTATTCGTACTGATAAATCTAAGTCCACACGAGAACGAAAATGAATTTTCATGAAAATAATTCAGAGTTTTGTGAATTCCGAGGACGGAACTCCTTTTGTTAGAGGGGAAGAATGTAATACCCCTAATTTCAAAAGGATATAATTGGGAGTTTTTAGGGGTCCATGATCGGTTGGTCAATTATACATCAACCTTCGCAATAGCACGAATCATTGTAAAATAGGGCTATTGGTCGGGTAAGTCGAACCACTGGGACTGCGCTAGTCTATGGCAATCTAAGAGTCTAGATTACTTTTAGAATGATGAGGGGGTATATAGAGTTTGTTGGTTTGTCACTTAGTCACTAGAATTGAAATGTGATTAAAGAAATAAATGCAAGGAATTTAAGAGGAAGAAGTCTAGAAAAGGAGGTCTAGGGAAGTGAATTCACCACCAATCCTATAAACATACAAAATTTCTATTAACTTGGGAAACAATTTCACTACATGGCAATGATATGTAGCAATACTAGATTGCTACATTATCCTCAAGAAAATCATAGGATCAAGATTTAAGTATAATCCCTCAAAGAGCCACATGCTAGAACTACCTAGATTAGGGTGTAGCCATAACATGCTCACTAAGCTAGGGACCATCAAACCCCTCAATCACAATGGTAATAGCACATGAAGTCAAGATACAAGATTAATCTATCAAAAGGAAGTCTTAAGCTATGGATTAACAAATTTCTCATACAACATGCCTTTAAACCCATTTCACAATTTCATTTCCATTCTCACTATGAAGATGCAAGTTATATAATCATGAGAGGATAAAATCTAAGACAAGATAATGAACTCAACATGATCATTTATAGGCATTGAAATCCATTACAACAAGTGTAAGTGCTCTAAATCATGAAACTACCATGTACATGAATCATTCCCCAAATTAGATGAAATTAAAGCATGCTTACAAGAGAGAGCTTCATCACCTCCCTAGATGGAGGTTTAGCTCTCCATTGATACAAAAATGGAAGAAGGAAGCTTGGAAGAATAAGCCATTTTGGAGCTCCCTTCCTTTGGCTTCAAGAACACACCCTCCTTGCTCTCTTCTCTCTCCTCTAATCTTGTAGAATGAAGCTTATTGTCAATGTGTGGCCTTGCTTCCCTTTATTAGATATCTTATCCACTCCAAGAAGCTACCAACCAACATCTCCAACCACTTCATTAAAGAGGAAAACAAAATGAAGAAACCAAGGTGCAAGTGGGCTGAAATGAGCCATTTTTGAAGGGCATTCTGCCCAAAATTCGAGCACTCTAAGCAAGGCCTCGAGCACTCGAATTTAGTGTAAAAAGCTCCATGCTTCACTTGCTCTGCCCAGACCTACTTTGGTTAAACAGCCATAACTTTGTGCTCCAAACTCTGAATGATGAACTGTTTGAAGATTTAGAAAGCTAATTCAGAGATCTAAATATTTCATGTTTTGGTGGAGATCCAATTCTCAAGGATGGTTGGTCAAAAATGAAGATCAAGGTAGAATTTCATTGCTGCCAGGCAGTTCTGCGCACCTCTGGTAACAAGGCCATAACTCTCTGCTCCAAGCTCCGAATGACAAACCGTTTGAAGATTTAGAAAGCTAATTCAGAGCTCTAAATATGCCATCTGATAATGAAAGTCCAGATCTCAATTTTTCAAGGTCAAAATGGCGAGAAAAGTCCAGGTTCCACTGCTGCCAGAAATTCAGCATTGTGACCTTTGATGTTCAAAACTCCACAAAGCATCCTTCTTGCTTCTTTTTGGCCAATGAACCTGAAAATATGCAAAAACGTGCATATGAAGGTAATCTACATAATTAAACAAACAATGGACTTAAATAGTGCAATTAAGGGTGCTTGAATATGCAATATTCGGCGCTTATCACACCCCCAAACTTACATTTTGCTAGTCCCTTAGCAAAACCAAAATGAATACTTCAATGAAAATACAACCATGGGCATGCTACTACAAAAATATCATCCATGGTGAAATGAAGTGCAAACATAGCTCAAATACAATTTGAAACAACAAAGAACTGGAGATGGGGTCATTGGGAAGACTACCTTGCATATATGAAGCATTGATACAAAAATTGGCTAAATACATTTCGACATACATGCATCAACATCAAAGTCTATATAAATAACTCAATTTTATTTCTTGAATGGAAATCAACTCTAGCTTCAATGAAAGTGAATTGGATTCTCAACATGCGGCTTTTACTTTCTTTTCCAATTCCAAAGCACAAGTTTTCAAATCATTGAATTCTCCTTTAAATGAGGTCCCTAAGGCATGATTTTATTTACAAGACAACTTTTGTTGCTTGTTGACAATTTATTGTAACTCATAAGCGAAACATAGAATGGTTTTGCAATGCTGAAGTCCCTTAAGCTTTCTAACCAACCTATGTAGCAAGCGTTAGGCCAACAACTCCCAAACCAGATGGCTTTAGGGTGTTAAGTGTAGAGACACTCCATAGGGCTTAATAGCTCAAGTTGGAAAGGCTACGAATTCCAACGAACCATATTTATTACTAGTTTATTTTTTGAATGACCGTGCAATGTTTAAGTCCCTTAAGCTTTCTAACCAACCCCTGTAGCAAGCGTTAGGCCAACAACTCCCAAACCAGATGGTTTTAGGGTGCTAAGTGTAGAGACACTCCTAGGGCTTAATAACTCGAGTTGGAAAGGCTACGAACGTCAACTGATCATTATTTTCTTTCTTTCTCAGTTTTTTATTTATTTTTATTTTTTAGATTCATGCCAAAAGTATTCATCCATTAGGTTCATCAAATCAGATTAACTAGGCCAAGGTCAAGGTCAATCAAGTTGCATGCCTCACAGTTAAGTTTCCAATGTGCATCTGTGCATTGTGAAGCTTAAAAGAGTGTCAAATCCAGCGAGAATTTAATTGAGACATTTATACAGACTAATTTGAATCTACATGATCATTTCAACTCAAATTTTCTTTATTTTCAAAAATATCAGCTGCTTCTATACACAAAGTTTTAAACATATGCTTTCATCTCCAACAGGTTTCAAATTCCATTATCATTGCTTAGCAAAAATGTAAAACCAAAAATGCATAAATGCACCCCCAAACTTGAATGTCACATTGTCCTCAATGTGAGAAGACAAGTAAATGAAAATAAGAACAGAGAGGGTTAAAGAACAATAATACCAAGCGGAGTGAGGAAGGCAAAGGTTTCCATCTATGTGAATATGCAAGTGCTTCCCCCAAACTTGGACATGAAGACCTAGCAAAACACAACTAATATACACATGTAAAAGCATAGGCTCTTAAGAAAAATCAAAACAGAATTAAAAACACTAAGATGAATGTTATGGCAAGGTAAAAGTCTAAACAAAACACAAAGGCACACAGTAGCCACAAGTTTAAAATGGAAAACAAAATAATGCCAACAAATTTATTTATTTATTATTATTATTATTAATTTTTTTTTTTTTGTTTTTTTTTTGGTGAGGCTGCTGGGATTGCATGGTGGCTGAGATAGAGAGATTGGTGGTTGGGTGTGTTGAATGTATGCTTGGGTTGAGAGAGAGAGAGGAAGGAAGGTTGGTGCATGCATGCATGCATGGATGTGTATGCATGGTTGGTGGTTTGTGAGGTTAGTTGTGAGGTGGAGAGATGCCGAGAGGAATGAGGGATGAGGTTGGTGGTTCGAGCAAGATGGTGGGTGGAGAGAGATGGGTGAGGTGGTTGGAGTTGAGAGTGAGGGTTGGATGGTGGGGTGGTATTTCGAGCACTCGGCAGGGGAGTGAGAGAGCTCGAATGGAGGGCAGTGAGCTCGGGATGTTTGGGCTGAAGGTGGAATGCAGTTGCGAGCACTCGAAGCTTGGCTTCGAGTGCTCGAAAAACAAACAGAGAGGTGGGCATGAGTGTGGGATGAGAGAGAGAGAGAAGGAAGGGTTGTGGTGGCATGGATGTGCATGGGTTTACATGGTTTATGGGTGGATGCCGAGAGTGAGAGGTTTGCATGGGTCGTGGAGTTGGTTGCTGTGAGGATTGGGTTGTGGGTGGAGTGAGGTAGGTGACGGGTTATTGAGGCATGCATGGGCAGGCATGGTTGTGGGTTTAGTGTGTATAAGTGTGGTGTGCCGAGAGGGTGTGTGCAGGAGGTTGGAGTTTGGTTGGTTTCAGTGTCGAGCAAGATGGTGATTGGGTTGTGTGTGGGGTGTGAGGATAGTTGGGAGGTGAGGGATGGATGTTGAAGGAGGTGGGGAAGTTGGTTGGGAGAAGTGGCATGGTGGTCGTGGGTTGTTAAAGAGAGAGAAAAGGTGGAGGTTGGTTGGTTTTGGGTTCATGCATGGGAGTTGCCGAGATGAGGGGGCATGGTTGTGTGGCTTGGTAGGGAGAGGGATGGCATGCATGCTGTTAGAGGAGGTTGTGGGTTGGAGAAGAGAGAAGATGCTGGTGTTGGTGTTTCGAGCACTCGGCAGGGGAGGTTGGAGTGCTCGAATTGGGACCAATAGGCTCGGGGCGTTGGCATGAGGTGTTCGAGCACTCGCTAGGGGGAGCTCGAGTGCTCAAAATGGAGCCAGTAGGTTCGGTATGTTGGGGTTGGCTATTGAGAGAGAAAGAAGGTGGAGTTCAAGCACTCCAAATAGGCTCGGCGAGTGCTCGAACTGAGAGCAGTGAGTTGGGTGGGTTGGTGCATGAAATTCGAGCACTCAAACTAGAATTTAGAGTGCTCGAAAATGGCTCAGTAGGCTAGGGGGTGAGCTCGGCTGTGAGGACTGAAGCAAGGAGTGAAAGGGAAAACATGCAAGACAGTGAGCACCATGGAAGTTGAATTTGTTGCAATGGAATATGGAATGTGAGCAACATGGAAATGGAAGCTGCTCAAAATGGAGTCCATGCATGGAAATTCCATGCATTTGCATTTGTAATCTCATTCCATGGGAGACAGTGGTTGCGGCATGTTGGCTGAAAATTTAGAGCACTCTAAATGGAAGCTAGAGCACTCTAAATGAAGGCAGTGAGCTTGGGATTGATGGTTCACATTTAGAGAACTCCAAATGGGAGCTAGAGTGCTTTAAATGAAGGCAGTAGCTTGGGATGAGATTGGGTCACATTTAGAGCACTCCAAATGGGAGCTAGAGTGCTCTAAATGAAGGCAGTAGCTTGGGATGAGATTGGTTCACATTTAGAGCACTCTAAAATGGAATCAGAGTGCTCTAAATACAAGCAGCAGCCTCGGAATGATGGTGGAGAAGTTTGGAGCAATCCAAATAGAAGCTAGAGCACTCCAAACTTGGGCAGTGAGCATGCAAAATTGGTGTGGTAATTTGGAGCAATATGAATGGGATTTGGAGGGCACGAAATTGGCTCAGTAGCTTGAAAATGAATTGGCACTTGGAGATTGAATGTTTCAGCCAACTTGAATGCATGGAAGATCTTGCATGGATAGGTTTTGAGTGCATGGATGAAATGGATTGAAATTTTTGCATGGATGGAAAATTTTTTCAAACTTTGCACTGCACACAATGCATGTATGAGTTTAAGAAAATTTTCAAGCTTTTTGCAATATGATGCAAAATGGATAGAATTCTCAAAAATGAAAATTTTAAGCATAGAGAATTTTTGAAAATTTGCATGTCAGTCCTAAATTCAAGCCATGCATGGAAAATTTGAAACTTGACACATTATTCCAATCCAATGCATGGATGGATTTTGAGAAAATTTTCAAGCCTTGGAACATCTCTTCAATGCATGGATGGGATTTGGTCTCTTCAAATGCATGGATGAATGTAGGAATTTTTTTTTTTAAACCTTGCACTTCATCTCCAATGCATGGAAAATTTTGGGGAACCATGATCCAACAATGCGTTGAAAATGAGAGGTTGTGCACATGAGTTGCATGCCAAAGATCCTATGAAATTGCTCGAAAGCAATGGAAATTTCCGGGAATGAAAATTAGAGCTGAGAAGGTCTAAGAGGCCAGTCTAAAATTGCGAAACACAACTAAAGACCATTTCAGAAAAATCAAATTTTTGGCTTATCGAAACCATTTCCCAGAAAATTTCAAGGCACGAGCAATTTAAGAAGGTAGAGAAGCTTGGAACATCGAAAGAATTTATTCCCTTGCTTTGCTAAATTTAATGTCGATAGCTAGACGAAGTTAGAGCAGGTATTAATCCTCAAAAATCTCGATAGCTAGACACACCGAGATCAGGTTAGTTCTCCTTACCCTATGCCATGTCTCTCAAGAGATTCAAGCTTCCCCAAATAGGATAATTCTTTTAAAAGCGAAGGAGGAAGAGCTTGAAGATAAAAGTGGAAAAGAGGTAGCGGAAAGACCTCAACCCACTCTTCATCCTCAATGAAGAACTTTGGATTATGGGGCTTATTTGAATTATGGGAAGATGGATTAGGTGAAGGTGCACCAAGCAACGACTTATGAAGGGTCATATTGAGCACGGGAATGCTCAACAAGTTATCCTTCAGACTTTCAACATCCTCCTCACACTTATCCGGCGGTTCGGGCTCAATAGCTTGAGATAACTCAGGAGAAGGAATGGGAGGAAGTGCAAGCTCCCAAGAGAGGGATACATTTGATGTTGCCCAACGAAGAGAGAGAATAGGTGGAGGAATATCAAACAAAGAATTTACCTCCAAAATAGAATTGTCAACATCAAAATCCTCATAATTGAAATGAGCTAAGCAAGCTTTTAGAGGATCCTCCATTAAAGGAGGTGCATCAAGCAAAGGATTATGTAAGGGCTGTTTTGGAGTAGGGTAGACAATCTCTACATCATTATTTTTCCCATTTTGAGCCACAATTGCTTCATTTTGATGTGGGGCGACAATTTGATCTTCAACCACCATTTCATCATTTTCACATGTAATAACCACTTGATCATTCTCATGATGAAAGTTACTAGGAGTAATCTCATCATTCATAGAATTTTCTTTTGGATTGGCCATAAATTCAAATGAAAATGTTTCCTCCTCTTCATGATTTTTAGCATTAATCCTTTGTTGAATTTAGGATATTTGGTCATCTATCATTGCACTAACTTGGGACTGGTGATATGGTACCACTTGATTGATAGACTCTACTGTGGATTGCAAGCTAGCAAGGGAAGCCAATAGTTGATTGTTGGAGTCCATCATTTGCGTGTGCATAGACTCCATCATTTGTTTGTTAGCAACAATTAGCTCATCCAATGGAGACGGTGGAAAAGGAGAAGAGGGCGGGAAAGATTGATCATTGGGTTGAAAAAGTTGCATATGAGATTGTGGGGTTGAATTTCCTATGTCATGCCACAAGAAGTTTTGTTGGTCTCCCCAACCCGAGTTATAACCATTGAAGTATGGATCACTACCCGATTCAAAGAAATTTTCATTTGGTTGCTCTAGATAAAAATCCGAGAATTGTCTCGTTGGAAGACAATCTCTTGTATGATGTGAATTACTAGAGCAAAAAGCACAAAACGCATGTGGTGTGTAGAATTGAGTTGGGAGATAATTATTCTCCATCTAGGAGTTAAACATCAACAACACACAACATAATCAACACAACAATTCTTTATCATCAACTCCACATACAATGATATTCCCTTTCTCCTCAATTATCAAGACAAAAATTAAAATGGCCACGACATGGACCGATGCTTGGACATGAAATTAAAACAAAATAATAGCCTCGACAAGGGCTTCACAAGCTAAATAACACTAAGTTAAACACATGCAAGATATTCACAATTTGAAAGACTAGAACCTTGAAAAACTTACCGGAAGTCCTCTAGACTTACAATTTTCTCAATTTTCCCTCGGCAAGCCTTGAGTTTCTAGAATCTCACTTACAACACAAAGATGGTTAAACCATAAAAGAAATATTCACAAAACAAGTATTCACAATCAAACTAAATTTAACCCTAGAACTATGGTCGCTAAACTGTTTGCAGTCCCCGGCAACGGCGCCAAAAATTGATCGGTTGGTCAATTATACATCAACCTTCGTAATAGCACGAATCATTGTAAAATAGGGCTATTGGTCGGGTAAGTCGAACCACTGGGACTGCGCTAGTCTATGGCAACCTAAGAGTCTAGATTACTTTTAGATGATGAGGGGGTATATAGAGTTTGTTGGTTTGTCACTTAGTCACTAGAATTGAAATGTGCTTAAAGAAATAAATGCAAGGAATTTAAGAGGAAGAAGTCTAGAAAAGGAGGTCTAGGGAAGTGAATTCACCACCAATCCTATAAACATACGAAATTTCTATTAACTTGGGAAACAATTTCACTACATGGCAATGATATGTAGCAATACTAGATTGCTACATTATCCTCAAGAAAATCATAGGATCAAGATTTAAGTATAATCCCTCAAAGAGCCACATGCTAGAACTACCTAGATTAGGGTGTAGCCATAACATGCTCACTAAGCTAAGGACCATCAAACCCCTCAATCACTATGGTAATAGCACATGAAGTCAAGATACAAGATTAATCCATCAAAATGAAGTCTTAAGCTATGGATCAACAAATTTCTCATACAACATGCCTTTAAACCCATTTCACAATTTCATTTCCATTCTCACTGTGAAGATGCAAGTTATGTAATCACGAGAGGATAAAATCTAAGACAAGATAATGAACTCAACATGATCATTTATAAGCATTGAAATCCATTACAACAAGTGTAAGTGCTCTAAATCATGAAACTACCATGTACATGAATCATTCCCCAAATTAGATGAAATTAAAGCATACTTACAAGAGAGAGCTTCATCACCTCCCTAGATGGAGGTTTAGCTCTCCATTGATACAAAAAATGGAAGAAGGAAGCTTAGAAGAATAAGCCATTTTTTATCTCCCTTCCTTTGGCTTCAAGAACACACCCTCCTTGCTCTCTTCTCTCTCCTCTAATCTTGTAGAATGAAGCTTAATGTCAATGTGTGGCCTTGCTTCCCTTTATTAGATATCTTATCCACTCCAAGAGGCTACCAACCAACATCTCCAACCACTTCATTAAAGAGGAAAACAAAATGAAGAAACCAAGGTGCAAGTGGGCTGAAATGATCCATATCCGAAGGGCATTCTGCCCAAAATTCGAGCACTCTAAGCAAGGCCTCGAGCACTCGAATTTAGTGTAAAAAGCTCCATGCTTCACTTGCTCCGCCCAGACCTACTTTGGTTAAACAGCCATAACTTTGCGTTTCGAACTCCGAATGATGAACCGTTTGAAGATTTAGAAAGCTCATTCAGAGCTCTAAATATTTCATGTTTGGTGGAGATCCAATTCTCAAGGATGGTTGGTCGAAAATGAAGATCAAGGCAGAATTTCATTGCTGCCAGGCAGTTCTGCGCACCTCTGGTAACAAGGCCATAACTCTCTGTTCCGAGCTCTGAATGACAAACCGTTTGAAGATTTAGAAATCTAATTCAGAGCTCTAAATATGCCATTTTATAATGGAAGTCCAGATCTCGAGTTTTCAAGGTCAAAATGGCGAGCAAAGTCCAGGTTCCACTGCTGCCAGAAATTCAGCATTGTGACCTTTGATGTTCAAAACTCCACAAAAGCATCCTTCTTGCTTCTTTTTGGCCAATGAACCTGAAAATATGCAAAAACGTGCATATGAAGGTAATCTACATAATTAAATAAACAATGGACTTAAATAATGCAATTAAGGGCGCTTGAATATGCAATATTCGGCGCTTATCAGTCCACCAGATAAATTCCCAAGTTGTATTAGAAATGGAGAATTTGGATGTATCAGAATAATTCTTTATTAATTTAATTTTATTATGAGGTTTCAGTATTTGGATTATCATTCTAGTTTCTTTTCAGCAAATTTTTATTTATTCCTGTTTCCTTATTTGTATTCTGTGTTCGTTTATTACTAGTTGGTTTGATATCCTCGGGTAATCGGGCATGGGCCTGGCCAACCCGTATCCAGAAATCTGGGGTATCACACTTCCCCCGCTTGCCCCGCCCCATAACTGGTTAAATTTAAAAATTCCAAAATTTTTAATTCTACACAAGTTCTGTAGCTGTAGCAAAACCACATAAATCTAAAATTCTGTAACAGAACCTTATAAATCCAAACATTCATGCAACATCATCTAACATTAACCAAAAATAACATTATTAGCATGACCACATAAATCTGAAATCTGAACTTTTGTAAAAAAAACCTTATAAATCTGAACATTCATGCAAGATCTTCCAACATTAATCAAAAATAACATTCTTCCAAGTTCCAACATAAAGTAATCAAATTAAAGCAACATCCTTCCACCAAACAAAGAAAAAAAAAATCCAAAATTCTAACAAACAAACATAAGAGTTTCCAACAGCAGCCTTAATTAAGAGGAATAAAAGTATTCAAAACACTAGCCAGAATCTGAAACCATTCTTTGTAGTCTCTTCAAAACCACCAATTGTCACCAACCTAATCTGAAATAGAATAAAAACAGTGAATTTTTTTAAAACAATGTTAAGTCAAAAAAAAAAAAAAAATGTATAATACTAAAAAAAATAATGCAATTACCAACAACTATATTGGGTGGAGACTAAGTAAAGTAATAATGTATAGTTAGCCCATTTATTTCATTCACAACAACTAAGTAAAGTAATAATATTTATTTATTTTTTCTTCACTAGTAAGTAAAGTAGTCACAATTTTTAAGGCAATTACCAGTTACTTATTCCGGCAGTTTATATCTCCAAGCAAATAAAATTATATTAAAAAAAAATTAGCATATATATATATATTTCTTGGGGAGGAATAAATTACAAGATAGATAGATATGTGCCCTTTCAACGACGATGTGGGGTTGCGTGGTTTGTCCCAAAAAAAAAAAAAAACCAAAGATTAAAAAGCCCATCAACAATGAGTTCACATGAAGAAGAAGAAGATATTTAGTAATTGTCTTTTTCTTAAGTTGGTTAATTGCATGATGCTTTTTCTTCAATCCATAGCTCAATCTATTAAAAAGTAGCCTATCGTCTCATCTAATCCACATTCATCAAGTGTCCGGCAAGATTGGGTTTTTGATAATTACTTTTTTCTTCTTCTTTCATATCAATCCACCATAATTTGTTCATTACTATTGGATCTCTGTGTATAGAGAGAGAAAGATATACGCTACAACTAGATGAAGACATATAGACCAAAAAAGGAGAGACACAGAAATTCTATGTATAAAAATTACCAATCTATAAAGCCAAGATCTAAAAAGAGTACCAAATCTGAGGGAAATCTTAGAGGAATGCCTTTTGGGATAAGCTTCGACCACCAAGAAACCACAGATATTTCAATTTTGTGAAGAATCGATGGTTAGATGACTCAGATCTATCAGTGCTGAGTGCCGAATGCTGCCTCACTATCAGAGATTCAGAATATAACGTTTGAAAGTAAAGTCTGAAAGTGAAAGTGAATATAGGGTTTCAATATATATATATAGTGAGGTTAATTTTGTAAATATATTAACATGGAAGGGTATACTAGTAATTTAATATATTAATCGGGGCCGGTTTCGGGGCAGATGCGGAGTGGGGATCTAAGTCACCCGCAACCACCCTGCAACCGGCCGGTTTTTTTTTTTAACCCCCATCCCCACCCTATTTAAGTAAACGGTTCTCTAAACCCGCTTTAAATGGAGCGGGGGCGGGGCAGTTCCCCACCGGGTTGGGGATTTTTGCCACCCCTGTGTGTGTGTGTGTATGTGCCTTTTTGGCCTTAGGGGCATGTGGTCATCATTTTTTTCATAAATTCATGAGGTTATAATTTGTGCGTTACGGTATGCATAACAAGATTGAAGGATAGTTGTTATCCATGCATCGAAAAAAACAGTGGACATCGAGTTCGGTAGGTGAAAGATCCCATAGAACACTTGGCCAGTAGGGTGAGGAAGTGCACTAATTTTGTTTTCATGTACGGGATTTGATTCCGGCATGTTTTATTAGTACATTGCATCATGGAATTGAGTGCATGAGTTACATTATAGTGAGTATATGTGTGGGTTGAATTATAGCTCTTGGAGTGGTGTAAGCTTTGTTATTCTACTAGTTTAGTAGTAGTTGTTCTTGTAAGTATATTCCTTTGATTTGATTTTGAATTTGTTTACAAGTTAATAAGGTTGAGTAATTGTAACTTGTTGTTTTGCGTCGGTTGTTTCAACATTGTTAAAATGCATTTCTTGTTGTGGATTGCTCTAAAAATGTTTCAATGATAGCTTTAGGATGATCCCTTAGCTTTCCCTTGAAATTAGACGTTAGGGAGCATGATCCACATGTTGTGCCATTTATATTATACTTGCAAAGACTCTTAAAACTTTAGGTTATATGCATGAACGTCACCCAATGAGTAATTTCAAATCACTCACCCCTAGTTGATTGTGGGTTTTGCAGGTAAGGAGACACTTTTCTCGGATGCGAGCCATCCATAGTTCGACTTGTATCTACATTTCAAGTATCTTTGGTTGTTTTGAGCATGCAAATGTTAGCATGTTTATTTCTCTTTTAAAGTTGTAATGTAGCACTTGTTTAAAAGCTTGGTTAGCTTCCTTTAAGATATGTAATATGTACCCAAACAACTCCTTTTGATGTACTTTAACATGACATGTAATGAGGCCAAAGGTCATTCACTTTTATGCAATGGAATGTAGGCAAATTTTCAGCTTGTTTAATTACCATAACATAGTTTCTGTTAGGGGCATTTTGGGCATTTCACTTTACATTTTAAATTTGGTTCAAACCATAATTGATTAGAAGACTCAATTTTAAGGGGGTTACTTCACAAAATTTTTCCAAAAAATCGCATCTTGGCCCTCAAAACAGCTTTCTTTTCCAAGAATTCCTGACGGCAGCTTGTTTTAACTTCTGATGAGCACTGAAAAGTGCACATTTAAACCCGTTAAGCTTAAGCATTCTAGTACCTTTATCTATCTTACTTTGCCGTTTTAGACTTATTACGTGTTATTTATATTTTCAGGCACTAATCCCAAAATTTAGCTAACTCAGCCAAATAAGAGCTTAATTGAAGCAATCCTGAGATAAACCAAAGGAGGGAGCAAAGTGGAGAAAGAAATGTGCGAAAAGGAATCAAGTTGTGCAGCTAAAAAGTTCGATCGATCCAACTTAGAGTTCAATCGATCGAACACTATGATCGATCACAGTACTTCTCGATAGATCCAACCTTGGCCTTTGCTGAAATTCCAAGTTCGAGCGATCAAACATCACCTTCGATCGATCGAACCCTATTTTGTCCTATTCAAATGATTGATCTTATCCACAGCTGTACGCCTATCAACCAGTTTTGTTTTTTTCCCCATAAATATCTTGACAATATCCCAGCCTTGTCATTATCCGAAGGAGTCAGACCACTTCGATCGATCCAAGATGCAGTTCGATCGATCGAACCCATTTTCGATAGATCCAAGTTAAGGTTCGATCGATCGAACTTCCTCCAGCGAGAAAAAGTTAAAGTACAACTCATTTATTCCGTCCTTCATCCAATGATTGGAGAATATGCCTTGCACAACCACAGCTCATCATGGGGTGTATTTGACCTACCTATATAAGGAATATGATACACTTTTTGAGGGAGTCTCTTGTCACACATTGAAAATTGATCTTAGAGGCTTTTCTTGGAGAGGAGGAAGGGAGGAAGCTAGAGCAACCTTTAGAGGAGACCTTCATCATCAAGGAGCAGATTTTCACCATGGATTTAGCCCTTGAGGGTTGGAGCTTCATCATCATGAGTGGCTAGACATCCTCTTGGGGCTAGAGTTAGCCCCAAGCATGCTTTCTATACTCTAATCTTGTGTATTATTGAGGGATTAGTGTTGTATGATACATCTTGATATTCATGTATATATAAATCTTGATTATTTCATGGTTTGCATGGTTTAATGCTTCCAATTGACTATTCTATTCTATCCATATGTCTATGTATGCTAGAGTAGGATATTCATGTGCTTATCCCTAGATTTAGTGTTTTTGATGCATGTCTATGTGTATTGATGCTATAGATCTAGAGATTATCAAGATGATATGCTTAATGAATGCTATTTTGGTTCATTTGATGGTTTATGCCTATTCTTGATGGTTTGTGCCTCTCCCCTAGTCTAGATAGCTTTATTTTCATGCTAGTAGTGTAGATTTAGTGTAGTGGTAGTGTAATGTTAGATGGGAGGACAATCTACTCTTGATGTTTGATGTTCCATGCTTGTGAGTCCAAATGACATATTCCTCTAATATTATGTTGTATGTGGATTGTGAGCTTAATGAAGGATTAATGACTTGTTTTGATCTATTGTGCTATCCCCATGTTGTCTAGACAATATATGCTTTATTGTTTAGATATATTGTGCTCTTCACATGATGTTTAGACAATACTTGCTTGATTTGTCATCCTTGCCAATTGAATCAACCTAATGCACACACACCCTTATCATATTGCAACACATCCATTACCCTCAATTGATCACTTGTTAGTAGTATAGAAAAATATTGCTTGGTGGTGATCTCTACACCCCAAGACCTCTCTCTCTCTTGTTTACTTCATATTATTTTATTTAGTTGAATTCAATTTAGCTTAATCAACCAACCAATCAATTGTGTGATCACTCGACTTACTAACCCTAATTACCATAGTTTCACAATTCGATACACCATCAAATCCCTTGGGATGATCCCTACTCGCCCTATCTATATTTTATATAGAGAAAGGTAGTAGTGGCTTTCTATAAATGTAAAACTTGGCCACCTCCTAAATTCACAACTCTTCAAGCTTGACTTGGTATCGCGACCCTTGTAAAGGACCGGTCAACTTCTACGACATAGTTTCTGTTAGGGGCATTTTCGTTATTTTGTATTATTTTCCAACTTTGGTTTGGACCATGGTTGATCAGAAAACATGATTTGGGGGGGGGGGGGGGGGTGTTATTTCATAAACTTTTTTCAAAAAATCTCATCTTGGCCCTCAAAAAACCCACTTTTTTTTTTTAGAAAAACCTTTGCTGGCAGAATGGATTTTGAGTTGCAAGTTCATCTGATCGGGTGTACTGGATGGATCTTCTAACCGGTTAGATGGCCTTCAGTAGTCTTACATCTATTTTATTTTTCCATTTCACCAGTTAGATAAATCATCTAACCGGTTAGCTAGTCTTGGGTTGCTTTCTTTTGATTTTTTTTTTTTTTTCTTTCCGTTAGCCATATCTTCTTCATTTGGACTCCAAATCAAGTGATTTTTTAATCTAAATTAATTAATTTTTCATTTTCTATCCAATGGTAAGCATAAAAGCATCCATTTAAGTGTAAAAAGACCATTTTACCCCTTTTGGTTCATTTTGTCCATTTTTAAAACCTAGCTTCCGCATTTGTTTTCTTTTCAGTTCCGTAACTTCTAGGAAGTCACTTTGGCATCCTAGAAATGATATCCATCTCTAAAGACTACATCTCTTTCATTACTTCCGCATTTGGGATCCGTTATGGGGTTAGTTTCGGGTCACTCGCTGACGCAACGGGTTTTGTAAAACTTAGGCCGTCACAGTTGCATTTTGATTTGAGGGATTCACCCCCTCCCTCTTTAAATGAAAAGTAAAGAGGGGAATACTAACTGGCTCAGAAGTGGAGGAGTATTTGCCTATCGTGCCTATAGAAAAATTAGTCACCATTTTTACATCATTTAACAACAATGTGATTAAAATAATGACACTTCATAATTACAAATCATGAAGTAAAAAAAGATTAATTATTCTTTTTTGTTCAACTAATTGACTCATATTAAAACTAATAAATAAAATAATCAACTTATCTCAATAGACTTCACAGAGTAAAGGAAATTAGGTCCCTCATGAACTGGAATCAATTCATTTTTTTAAAGAAGTAAACAAAATTTTCCTCAAATTTTATAAAATGGGAACCATAGAACTACACCGGATTGGTCTTCACAGTTTGATTCGTGTTCCGATTCCATGTTTCAGCGATTCCAATTTTCTAGGAACCGTTGGAATGATTCAGTTCTGATTTTGCCAGAAATCATACAGAATCGGACCATATACACCCTTAGTGCCCACCTGCATGCCATCCCTTTATAAACCATAGTGGATATTGCAGAATATAACATAATATTTATAAAAAAAAATTAAAAATTTATGTATCCCAAAATGACTATAATGTATTGCAAGACACATTTTGCTTTTTGGATATATATCAATTTCACGGAGATATGTATTAAACTATTAACATTCGTAAGCATGTTAGGTCCTTTTGGCATAGTAATGTATGCCACATTTTGCTTTTTGGATATATATCAATTTCACGTAGCTATGTATTTAACTATTTACATTCGTATGCATGTTATTCTTCCTTTCCTCACGTGCTATATCTTCATCA
Organism: Cornus florida; assembly: GCF_030987335.1. Classification (NCBI taxonomy): domain Eukaryota; kingdom Viridiplantae; phylum Streptophyta; class Magnoliopsida; order Cornales; family Cornaceae; genus Cornus; species Cornus florida. The sequence continues at coordinate 63,559,431 of NW_026775573.1, forward strand.
CTTATGTGAACCAATAATAAATCAACACATCTTCTTTAATTACCAAATTAGAGATAAAAGGGTATATCTGTAATTACCAAATTTAAAATAGTAGGCACATAATGTTGGCACCAGAACTTGGCAGCCATCCCAGCGATGATGTGGACGAATCAAATTGTGATAAGTGGCCTTGATGTGTCCCCATAAGGATTAGTCACTTTAGAAACAATATAAAGAAATAAATTGATTACACATAGGGTTGCAAAAAGGTATATATAGCTGCCAAGTTATGTAGGGAGTTGTTGTAATAAAGGATTATGAATTGACTAATTTAAATGAAAGGTGATGTGTCAGCAAAGAAGATATGGTAAGCCTAAGATAAGAGGAAGTCAAAGATAAGGAGGATTATGTGTCACCCAAGGAGTATATTTTGCTGGAAATTGTTAACTTCATTCAAATTCAAAGATAAGAAACAATCAAGGTTGGAGAGAATTTTCTAGCAAAAAGTTAGGAAATAAGTTGAGAGAAAATTATATAAATATGAAAGTCTGTAATCTTTTCAAATCGTCCAGCACCACCCCAAAATAAGCACATCAAATTGACTCTACGTCACTTTCCTTCCTCAATTCTTTTGTACAATGGTAATTTACATTCAAGGAATTTGAGTTATAGCAACTTTCTTTTCTTGCAATTTTTAATTATGCTATTTCCATCTAAAATGCTTGTTCTATTCAATTAAATTCAATGACCAACTTTATTTAAATTCCAGTTATTTAAATTATGTAATTTATCTTTTTTCATTTTTTATTTTTCTATGCAATTTCATTTATGCCGGTTTCTTTTATATTATTTCCATTTAAGCATTGCAATTTTCTTCAAAACCCTTAAAAGTCCTTGCATCCAAGGCAAAAAAAGAACCTAGCCAAGAGTTCTTCATATTCTCTCTCTTGCACAATCGCCTGAAGTCAACCACCAATCAAAAAGGGATAGCATGTAAGGTTCTAAACTAAGCAATCTTTCAAATATGAAATATTCAATGCTTATCACACCCCAAAACTTATATATTGTTAGTCCCTTAACAATGCAGAACCGAATAACAAAAACAAATATAAGAATAAAATAGTCCGTTTTCATAGTGATCACAATTGCATTTTGCATATGCAACAAGCCTTTAAACCCTTAGGTTACCCATAGGGAACCAATTATAGTCTTGTGAGGGTTTCTAGAGATGATACCCACAAACATCCTAAAATATATGTATTCAATGCACTTTAGCTCTTTCCAACATATTCCATATAGAAAAATACCTTGACAATCAATAAACAGACAAATACCCTGGCAATAAATAAACGGATAAATATCTGGCAGTGAATATTTGATTAGACATGTATGAAACTTTGTTCCTTGGCTTATTGTTATTTTGAAGGCTTCCATTGCCGTCGGTTGATGGCAATCAGGTATGCCTGCTACCTCCATATTAAACAGCGTGTTGAATGCTTGGAGACTTTCACCCTCCATCTGCCTAAAGGCGAAGAGGCTGGAGATGGTTTTCTTTTATTTTTTATTACCACAGTATTGGGCTAAGAATACTACACAAAGTTCTTCAAAACTCGAGATGGATCGGTGGGGTCTGTTTTTGAACCATTCGACTGCCACCCTGGATAGGTTCGTAGAAAAGGCTTTGCGTATAAGGCAGTCATTATGAGTGTGCATCACCATTTTTTGAGCATAATAGGCAAGGTGATAGGTCAAATCCCCGGTTCCGTTGAACGGGGTAAAAGTAGGCAGTTTGAATTTCTTCGGAACGTCCATCAGTTCGATATCGTCAGTGAACGGGGTCTTGATAATCAAAGTGGTGGACTCCCTCGCCATCTCCTTTGGGGTCTGAACTCTGAAACCTTTAAACAATTCTTCTGCAACACCGAGAATCATGGTGGGGTTGGGTTCGAATCCGTATCCATTCCTTCTACTTAATTCGACCTGGTTTTTTACCAGCTTACTTTGATGCTGTTGTAAACTTGCCAGGATAGAGACCTCTACCCGAGGCTGGATCCCGTCTTGCTGGAGGTTTTGGCCTTAAGGGTCACCGGGGAGCTGTTGATTGGTTTACAACTCTGGTACTTAGATGGGGTCCGTTGGGTTTTGTCCAACAGGTTATTATACTGCGAATGGTGGCAGCGGTGCTGTCAAATGATCAACATCCGCTTGAAGAACTTGGTTTTGTTGCCAAAGAAGTTGCAACTACGCTGCGCTATCCTCGTTAACTTTTTTTAGTGTCTCAAACTGTTGGGTGAATTCTTCTCTCATCTTCTGCACGAGCTCTGCATACTGGTGCTGGATTGCATCTGTTCCAGTTGTTATACCGGAACGGTGTCATATATATCGGACTATAAAAGTTTATGTGAAATTTTGTTGTTTCCCACAGACGGCGCCAAAGTGTATGTGCAAAAATTCGTTAACTTGGAATAGGCAACAGAAATCTCATAACACTAAAAAATAAGATAATCAATTAAAAGCCAATGTTGAGCAAAAAGGCTTGTGTTTTTTTATTAGAGGACTAGCCTCTATTTATAATGGTTTAAATAGGTTGAATCCTTCTAGGACACGCATTGCTTTTCTTTCAAAAATATCAATTATAATATACATTTCCTTATAATAAAGATTGGGTAATTTACACAGACCTTCTGTTAGAGTTAACGTTAGTCAATGATAGAAATGTCCATAATACCCTTATCCCTACTATTCCGATAATATTATTAAAAAAAAAAAAAATACAATGGACCAAACTACCACTTCTTTGTTTCGTCCTCTATTGGGCCACCTGGAATTTTTAATGAAACCTTCTACAAACAATAGATTGAAAAAGGAAATTGGATTTAATAATCAAATCTTCTTTTCTTAGCTTAGGTTAAGATCATCAAATTGGTAAGTTCAATCAAATTATGAAGGAATTAGTTTTTTTGTAAATCCTTGGCTGCGGTGGTTATGGCTGGGGATGGCGGTGATGATGCCAACACAGGTTGTGGTGGTGTCGGTGGTCATTATATTTTGTGGGTGGTGATTGTGCAGCGGCGATGATGATGAGTTTTGTCGTGGAGATGTGGGGTTTTGTTATGGAAGTAGTGGTTCATTGGCCAAATCTATAACACGATTGATGAGCACTAAAAAGTGCACAATTAAACCCCTTAAGCTTAGGCATTCTAGTACTTTTATCTATCGTACTTTACCGTTTTAGATTGATTTCATATTATTTCCATTTTCAGGCACTTATCTCGAAAATAAACTAACTCAGCCAAATAAGAGCTTAATTGAAGCAATTCTGGGATTAAACAAAGAAAGGAGCAAAGTGGAGAAAGAGGGAAGCAAATGAAGCCAAAGGTGACAAGCAGCAAAGTTCGATCGATCCAAGTTCAAGGTTCGATCGATCGAACAATGATCGATCTCAGCACTTCAAGATAGATCCAAGCCTTGACCCAAAAGCATAAAGTTCCAAAAGTTCGATCGATCCAACACCATCCTTCGATCGATCAAACACTTTTGTCTTTATTCAAATGATTGAACCTATTCACAGCTATACCACCCATTAACCACTTTTGTCCTTTTCCCATAAACATCTCCCATAAATATCTCGGATTCGTCTTTTTCCAAAAAGCTTAGCCAGTTGGATCGATCCAGCCCAAGTTCGATCGATCTCACTTACTTTCGATCGATCCAAGTTCAAGGTTCGATCGATCGAACTTCCTCTAGTGCGAAAAAGTTAAAATTCCATCCCATTGAAAGTTGTCATTTATCCAATCATTAGGGAATATTGTGTGCACGACCCCAGCTCATTTTGGGTGTTATTTTGACCTACCTATATAAGGATAAGGATTGCTTTTACAAAGGGGAGCCAACATTATTTTCATATCATCTCTTGGAGAGGAAGCTTAGAGGAGGAGGAGGCTGGAAACACCATAGGAGTTCTTCATCAACAAGAAGCAAATTTCAACCATGGAATTAGCCCTTGAGGGTTGGAGTATCATCACCATGAGTGGCTAGACATCCTCTTGGGGCTAGAGTTAGCCCCAAGCATGCTTTCTATATCTTAATCTTGTGTATTATTGAGGGATTAGTGTTGTAATTGATGTTTTGACATTTTGATATATATAGATCTTGTTTATCCAATGATTTATGTGGTTTAATGCTTCCAATTGATCATTTCATTCTATCCATATGTCTATGTATACTAGAATAGATGTTCATGTACTTGTCTCTAGATTTTGTGTTATTGATGCATGTCTATGTGTATTGATGCTATAAATTTAGAGATTGTCAAAACATAGTGCTTAAAGGAGTGCTTTTGTGATTCTCTTGATGGTTCATGCTTATATCTTGATGGATTGTGCCTCTCCCTTAGTTTATTTTCATGTTAGTAGTGTAGTTGTAGTGTAGTGTTAAATGGGAGGACAATCAATGCTTGTTGTTTGATGATCCAAGCTTTTGAATGCAATTAGCATATGTCTCTATCCTTGTGTTGTGTTTGGATTGTGAGTTTAATGAAATGATTAATGACTTGTTTTGATTTATTGTGCCTTTCACATCTTGGTTAGACAATATATGCTTCATTACTTAGATATATTGTGCCTTTCACATGATGTTTAGACAACACATGCTTAACTAGTCATCCTTACTTGTTGAATCAACCAAACACACACACACCAATATTGCAACACACCTTTTGTAATACCCCTAATTTCAAAAGGATAGTCCTGGTATTTAAATTATTGTTTAAATTGCGATTTTTATTTATTATTTGACTAATTGTTTTTTTATATTTATTATTTGACTAATTGTTTTGTTTAATTGATTATTTGCATAAATGGTTTTTTTATTTATTATTTGACTAATTGTTTTGTTTAATTGATTATTTGCATAAATAATTTTTAATTTCATTATTTGGTTATTTGTTTTCAATTTATTTGATTATTTGTTTTATTTGAAATTAATTGTTTTAATTTATTTAATTGGTTGTTGTAATTAGTTGTTTAAATTATTGCTTTAAATGGTATGCATTTATTTAATAGTTTTTACGTGACTTTTATATAGTTCCATTAGGTAAACACATAAGTAGCCGTCATGCTTTTCACTTAGATTGTGTTATGGGCCAAGTAATCTGATTAGGGTTTAACTAAGTCTAGGGTTAGTATGTTCTATAAATACTCATCTAAGAGGTCTGCCTAGGGTTTTAGAATATCATTACGACACAGTAAGGTGGTGAGAAGTTTTGGTGACGTCTGGGTAATTAGCCAAGTGAAGAAACAGAGTTTCGCCGGAACCTTAGAAGCCGACGTAGAGACTTTGAACAAAAGTCTCAAAGGCAAGTTCTGTCTTAACTGTCTCCCTTAGGCTTCATGTTCTTTGCATACTTAAATAGTTTCAGGTTGAGTTACATGTTTAAAACAAAAAGAAAATATATGTTTTCATGTTTAGAAATTGGAAGCGTATCAGTATGTGTTTATACTTGTTAAACTGAGTACACTTGAAACTTTCTTGTAAATTTCTTTGTTTAAATCCATGCTAGTAGTATACTAAGGACATAAATAAGGGTGGAAATTTACTGGAAGTAAGGCATAAATTTTGGAAACCAAAATACTGAAGTGCCGAAGGTGTAAACAATGCTAGAATGCGAGAACAGAGAGAAGATGAGGGAGAGAGCCGGCTCTCCCTTGGAGGGAGCCGGCTCTCCTTGTAAAGGAGGCGGCTCCAAGGAATTAGGAGCCGGCTCCAAGGCCAATGGAGGTGGCTCCATAGTTTTTGGAGCCTGCTCCATTTTGGTTTTTCCCAGTTTTTACGTTCTATTGATTTTTCTTTTGGTTTTCAGTGAGACAGGTTCTTAGGTATGGAATTTCTAAGTTTTCTAACAGAAACTAAATACTGTAATGGATGGTTTAATAGTGGTCTGGTGCGGGAATAAATTTTAAAGGGTGTTGAGTCTGCTCCATGTTGTCTTCTTCACAGTTTTTACATTCTGTTCTTATTTTTTTCAGTTCAGTAAGGAAGCCTCTTGGTTAGTGAATTTCTAGTATTGTTTGAGGAGATTAATTACTGTAATGAGTGTTGAGATACTGTCCAGAGGAAGATTAGAGTATAGAGGAACAAAGTAATATAAATTTAGGCACTGAGTGTTAATCGTTAAAACTGTATGGATTTTGTATGTGCCTTGCAGACCTGTTTGGTTTTGGATACTGTATTTCTAAATTTTATTAGAAATTTTTGTGATAGTTGGTTCACTGTTAATTACATATATTTGAAAAAAAAAATACATGTTTTAAATCTATATTTTTGTTAAGGATTAATTGATGGTTGCATCGTAAAACCTAGTGCATCAATTTGTTGGATAGAAAATTATATATATGATACACTACTTACATTTATTTTGCATGCCATGGAACAGATTGATACAATGTCTATTGGGCTGGGTTAATTATATGGAAACTGGGAATAGAGTTATATTTACAGACACGGTTCTGTGTGACCAAGTTGTGATTTCTATATTGGTTTACTTAAGCATGTTGTTTACTCTACTCTAATATGCTTAGTTTGGAATGGTTGATATTGTTATTTAATTGTCAATGCCATATGAATTGTTGGACGGATGGAATTGTATGCACCGGTATGGGACGGTATCATACTGGGTTTGGATTAGCTCAAGTAGCTAAGTCCTACCTATTTTGGAGTAAGGGCACGGGTTATAAAATACAATCCTCCTTATATATATAAGTCGGTACGGTGGAATACGCCGAGTGACTTACTGGATTTCTTGTGGATGGTTAGAAACAGAGTTTAGATATATTTTTATGTTACCGTGTCATGAGCTTGAGTCTCAGTGTCGACGGTTAGGGTGCGTATATGCAGTTGGATGTGTAGCTGACTGTGAAGGTTGAGGTATACCCTGTTTAGGTTTAGGTACTCATGCCCACTCAGGTGCGTATTGTGTGATGCCTTCTATACAGGTTGAGACCCCCTTTATAGCCTAGCGAGAGTCCAGTAGTGTGGATATATTTATGTACGGATTATTAGTTATTGTTGAACTATTTAGTATGTACATGCGTATCGAGTCTCTGCTTGGATTGTAGTAGGATAAAACTTGTTCGTGGGCCTGACCCACTCCTATTTTTCAGGTGTACGTCAGTTCCAGGCTTGAGCTTGTTCGTGCTGAGCAGAGACGATCTTCCATTCTACCGACGATGTAGGATTTCTTTCCAGATCTTGGATTTGGATTTTATCTTCCATTTTACCTTCATTCAGTGTGAGATTTTTATTAGGGGTCCACTAGAGATGGATTCCCGAGTTGTTCAAATTATGGATTTTTGGTTTATCAGATTTGAGTATTTAATTATTTAAGGATTATCTTTTAGTTTTCTTTTCAGCTTTAAACTTTTATTCTTAAATTCATATTTTTGTATTCTGTGTTCGTTATAACATATTGATTCTTTGATATCCCTCGGGTTTGGGCCTGGGCCTGGTCAACCTGTTGTCTCGGATCCGAGGGGTATCACACCTTTTGCCCTCATTAATCACTTGTTAATGATATAGAAATGCATTGCTTGGTGGTGATCTCTAAACCCCAAGATCTTTCTCTCTCTCTTACTTATTTTTAATTGCACTCTTTTGCTATTACTTAGTTTAATTTAGTTACTCTCTAATCAACTAACCAACCAATTGTTTGATCACTCGACCTACTAGCCCTAATTGTGATTCCACGACATTGCTCGATTCTCATAATCCTTTGGGACGACCCCTCCTCACTCATACTACATAGTATAAGTGTTAAGCGGTTTATAAATTTAAGTATGATACCCACTTGACACTAATTTCCAAACTCAAAGTGTTGTGCATTATTTTGTGTACACGTTAGGGGTAAGCATCATACAACGATGATATGTTAAGGCGGAAGCGGCGGCGAGGGTCTTTAATGGCCGATAACGACCCTAATCGCACGACATTCACACCCAATTATCTTTTTATACTAAGCCCCTAAATCATGAACCCTTCGATTCCTGAATCTGCATCCTCATTCGCTTATTGAAACTTTAGATTTGTTTTCAAATTAAGGTATTTGCGCAGTCTCCTAACAGTCCACCACCAAATCACCGTCGGTTATGGGGGTTGTGGTGGTTGTGGTGGTTGTGGTGGTGGTGGTCGGCTATTGGAATGGTGACGGTGGTTATGGGGTGAGAACAGTGGTCACGGTGAGGATTGTAGTGGTTATGGGTGAGTGGTGGTTGTGCAGCAGAAACAGTGGTGGTTATGGGATGGTGGTTGCGTTGACAAGTGGTTGTGGGGGTGAGAACAGTGGTTGTGATGAGTATTATAGGTGGTTGTGTGGTGAGTGGTGGTTGTGTGGGAACAATGGTGGTCATGGGATCGATGGTGGTTGTGGGGTTGATTTGCAGCGATCTCCGGCGACAAAGACGACAATCTGCACTGTCTGAAGATGAAGATGGAGACAGATAATAGATGTATGTATAGATATAATAATATGAGGTTAGATGGGTAAATTCATCATTTTTATGTACACTACTCTATATATATATATATATATATATATATATATATATATATATATATATGGGTACTTTAGTCACTTATCATAGAAAATTGAAGGCATTTTAGTAAATTTGACACGTTCGTTAGTGCTGTTGATGGTTCCTCACACATAAGGAAGGTCCCTGTAGGATATTTTTATTTTTAGGTGAGGTTCGGGTAAATTTCCAAATTACAGAGGAAGTCCATGTAATTATGACAAACCATAGGGAAGGTTTGTGTAAATAATCCATAAAGATTTACATAATTTGGTTGCCATGAATAACAATTCTTCTTCTAATCAAACTGCAATTATGGTGGGCTTTGCATGCGTTCGGAAGTGGGCTTAAAGTTAGTAGATTCGAGCTCCTGTAATGAGCCCAACCCATCGTATTCAACTCATTCGGCCCAATCTTCTTGCTTTGGCCCAAGTTGATTGTTGAGTAGTCGACATAGTCTTTGGTGGACCCTCCCGTGTTGATATGTCAACTTATCATTGGTTGGGAATTATTTTCCCTCCACACCCAGTAACTTTATATATATAGCATGTGCATAGCATTTAAAAGTCCAGCCACATATTAGTAGAATCCGTATGAAGAGACTAAAATGTAACAAACATCATGTACCATGCAGCTACAGTGTACTGAATCATAATGCTGCACCTTCTCAATTATTGGAGATTTTCGTATTTCCCAACAATTTTTTTATTTATTATATACTGAGTATTTAATAATTTAGTATTTGTCATACAGCAACATAAAATACTACTAATAAGATCTCAACCAGCCTTTTCATTATCATATTTAAAATCACATCTAGGAACTATCCATCTCCGTGGTTCAGTTTCATAAAAGACACATCTCTAACCAAACAAGGCTTAACTCTTCTTTGTTTTTTTTCCCTTCTATTTTTGGGTTTCCATTACATGTGACTTGGTGAGTTGATCACCACATTCCCTTTTTCATTCGTCCGAAACAGAGCTTTAATTTCTATAGAGCCAGAGGGGACACATGCGCCAGGATTAAAAGACATAAAAGACCTTTAGCTAGACACGTATTGACCTAACTACCCCTTACACAACCTAGTTTTGGGTGTTTGTGGCCATCTGAACCTGGCCGTTACCATCACGTTCATCGTTAACCTCCTTCTGGCGCTTTAGTTTCTTGGCAGTGGCCCTCCAGTTGAAAAAAGTCCCAAACAAGACCTCCATATCTTCGAGGGTTCTACCCTGTGTTTCGGGGAGCAGCGTATAAAAGAATACAAAAGCCACAGATGCGATTCCCGCGAAAAGAAAGAACGCCCCACCAATGGTGATGGCCTTAGAGAGCGAGAGGAAAGTCATGGAGATGACGCCACTCGTGACCCTATTCACGGCCACACCCATACTACAACCCTGAGCACGCAGCTTCAACGGAAAGATCTCCGAACTGTACACCCACGTGATGGGACCCATCCCGATCGAGAAGAACGCAACGTACAATAACACGGTGATCAAGCACAAAGCAATGGCCCAGGTTATCTTATGATGCGAGTGGTCAATGATGGTCAAACCCACAGCCAGCAAAGTCAGAGACCCAATCATACCTGCCACGCTGGTGAGAAGCAGAGGTCGTCGGCCGCTCCGGTCCAGCAAAAACGTGGCCACCAAGATGAACACTGTCTTCACGAACCCAACCGCCATGGTCGCCAATAGTTTGTGGGTGTCATCTTTGATTCCCGCCTTTTCGAAGATTCGGGGGCTGTACAAAACGACGGCGTCTATGCCGGACGCTTGCTGGAAGAAGTGAATTCCGATGCCGGTCATCAAGATGTGACGGACGGCCGGCGTGGGATGGAGGAGCAAATCTTTCCACACGGCCTCGCCGTGGTTGCGTTTCGGGGGCTTGACGACGTCGTCGTTCCAGTGTTCGGGAATGCCGGCGGCTTCTTTTATGTCGACGAGTCTGAGCTCAGCCTCTTCTTTGGAGTCTGATGTTCTGTCGAGGACTCGCTTGGCGTCGCCGAGTCGACCCTGCATGACGAGCCAGCGCGGCGACTCGGGCATGGCTAACACGCCGACTGCCAAGAAAATTGACGGAAGGGCTCCGACTCCGAGCATGATTCGCCAACCCAAGTTCAGTCGGAGCTTGGAAAATGCATAGTTCGATACGTATCCAAGTAGTATACCTGTTAAAATAAATAAACTAATTAAACTTGTGTCTTTGTAATATATGTTAATATAAAATTTTATTTTCAAAAAGTAAATATATATATATATATATATATATATATATATATATATATATAAAATAAAATTATTATTATTATCATTTGTAAGGTAAAGAGTAAAATTATTGATACTGTTCTGCAGTTGCTTTCAGTTTTATCATTAAGATGATTTTTTCACTTACTATTGTTATTATTTTAAACTCTTTAACATATGATATATATTTAAAAAAAAACATTTGTTCTTGAAATTTAATTATGAATTAAAATGACCACAAATATTTATAAACACAAAAGTCCATATCCTCTTTTTAATAACTTTAATAAGATAATAATAAATGAAATCCTTTTTTTTAATACACAGTGCTGACACTTCATTTTCAATTGCTAACATCTTAGCTTCTCTGCTCTAACTGTTTTGTCTTGACACGGACTAGAACGAGTGTGTGTCCATCAGATCTGTGTCCCAGCGTCTACTTAAGAAGAGAAAAAGAAAGAAAAAAAGATGAACCAAAGAAAAAAATTGTGACATAGTAGAATTTCTTTTGAAAAAAGAAAAAAAAAAAGTCTTACCTACATTCATTATATAATAATTATTTTAGTGAAGTGTGTTAGGATAGAAAAAAATAATAATTATAATAATAACACATTGAAATCATTGTCATAATTAGTAATAAATAAAAACAATTCATAAAAATGAAACACAAGAATCACCGTACAGTGAGTAGAAAGGGTTAATGAAAAATAAATAAACAAAATATGAGGATGAGTAGTATCATATATTCATACCAAAGTTGATGAAGACTTCCGGGAAAGATGTGAGGAAGCCACGGGACGACGCCGGCGAGACCTCGGCGGTGTAGACGGGGGCGATCATGAGAGCGTAGCCGACGCCGACGCCGGCGACAAAGCGGCCAAACATAAGAAATGCATAGTTTGGGGCGAAACCCATCAACAGCGCACCCGCAAAGAAGATTCCGGCAGCCATGACTATGGTGTACCTGCGTCCGATCCAGTCCGAGGTCCGGCCCGCCGCCGCCGACCCCAGAAGAGAGTAGAGGTTCAGGATACCCATCAGGATTTCCACTTGTGTATCGCTGATCTTCAGGTCCTTCTTGATGTAGATTGATGCTCCACTCATAACTCCAATATCTGTAGTGATTGAGTTTAATTTAATTACATGAAAACGTAGTACAGAGAACGAATTATATATATATATATATATACACACACACACGTAGTATATTATAGTAACTCACCATAGCCCAACAAGATAGAATTCATGGAAGCTAAAATGGCACAAGCAAAAGCAAACTTGTTTCTCTTTGGTTTCTTCGGGGGTTCGAAACCCGGAATAGGTGCTTGTGGTTGGTCTGGGAAACCATTGTTTCCGGGTTGTCTGTCAGCCATCTGACTCAGAGTGAAAACAAGAACGAGAGTACGAGCGAGAGCAAGTTTATATGATGATGGGGAACAAAATGGGCATGGCCAGTTGTAGCTGTGAGGTTGAGTGCTAAGCTATGGAGCACCTTAAATAGACAGAGGGAGAGCTGATGCTGATATATATTGCCAAATGGTCAATGACACTTGTTGCCTTCACGTCATCCTCACTGTTTACAAATCTTGTGGAAGTGGGTGTACCACAATTTGTTATGTCTGATACAATTAATTGCCAGTATATTAAATTTGTTACTCGATTGGTTCACTTAATTTATATAAATATTTATTTAAATTTATTAAATCACAATTTAAATTTAATATATTATTTGTGTTCTGTTTTTAATTTTCTTAGTTTATCAAAAAATTTAAAAATAAAAATAAAAATTGATTCAGTGTTTTTTTTCTTCATATATTGTTTATTTATTTATTTATTAATATTAATTTTTTTGGGGATAGGTATGCGGCTGTATTCGCGTTGATATGATACTTTGATATATTGTTGGTAGTCCATTTGCTATGCTGGTCTGTTTAACGTATACATCTGTTGCCAGCTGAGCATCTAAATAATTGTTGTAGTATGGTCAAATCATTTTTCTTAGCTACTTGAAAATAAATAAATAAAATAGAAAACAAATAGTCTTGACTTTTGCCAGATAACGTCCAAGGAAGATTTAAGTGTCAGTCATTAATTAGTTATTTGCCTTTTTCGGGTAAGTGTCGGTGATAAGCATTTGCATAACTATATGTCATGCTGGTTTGCTGTGCACCAATGCAATGGAATTCAAGATGAAATGAAAATGGGAGTAGAATGTGATTTAGCTACAAATATGAACAGTGGAAGAATAAAATGATAATAATCATTTTAGTAATTGAGTAGATCAATTTAAAAATTTTAAATATAATAAAATTTAAATTGAATTTTTTAAAATATTTTAATTAGTGACAAATAAATTAAATTAACAAAATAATATTCTTTTATTTCTTTAAAAGAAATGGTTACGGTAACAATGATAGTAGAGGTGAAAAGTGGTAGTAGTGTAAGTGAAAAGTGGTGGAAGGAAAGTGGTGGTTATGGCAGAAGGCAACACTGGTGTTGGTGGAAGGTGGTGGTTATGGCGGAAGGTGTCTGTGGTGTAGGTGCTTATGATGGAAGGTAGTGGTGTGGTGGTGGTGGACGATGGCAATAATATAGATGGTGGTTGTGAAAGGCAATAGAGGTGACGGTGGTGGTGGTGGTGGTGTGGAAGACAGTGGAGGTGGCGGTGGTGGTGGTGGTGTGGAAGACAGTGGTGGTGGTGTGGAAGACAGTGGAGGTGGCGGTGGTGGTGGTTGAACATAGTAACAGTGGTAATGGTGGAAGGTGGTGGTGGTGGTGGAACATAGTGGCGGTGGCAGAAGGCAGAAAGCGATGGAGGAGGTGGTGGAGGTGTCGCTAGTGGTGGAGGTGGAGGTGGAAGGCGGTAGATCTAGCGGTGGTGGTGAAAGCGGCGATAGTGGTGGCAATGGTAGAAGGTGGCGTTGGCGTAGGTGGTGATGGTGGAAGATGGCAGTGGTGGATTGTTGTGGTGGTGATGGCAATGGCGGTAATGGTGACGGTATCGGTGGCAATGACATTGGTAGAAGGCAATGGAGGTGGTAGTGGTCGAAGGTTCAAGGTTATAGTGGTGGAAGACGGTGGCAGTAGTGGAAATTGGTGGTGGAAGATAATGGATGTGGCAGGAGTGTGGTGGATGAAGGCGGCAATAATGGTGGCGGTGATAGTGATAGCGGTAGAAGGCAATAGAAATGTTGGCGATGAAAGACAATGGTGGTAGTGGTTTTTGAACTTAGAATGTAACGATTTTTTAGGAATTTAATTTTTTTAAAAAATTTAATTGGAAATGAAATGTCTATTCATAGAATTAGTTTTAAAATGGATTTTATTTGTAAGAATGATTTTCATTCCAATGAAATAGTCATTCTCATTTCAAATTGCATACTAAATAAAAATCATAATTGGAATGAACATTTCATATCATTCTTACATACCAAAGGCGCTATAAATATGTGGATATATGTTAAAAGGTAATGCTCTTTGGACAGACCGTCATTAATCTTAGGCCATAAATATGGTATTTCATTATTAATCAAGATGTTCATTAACTTGAACCCAATTTGAAAATTTGTCATATATGCAAAATTTATTTATTTTTCAGTCGAGCTATGCTTAGGATAAATATATTTAACCGGTTCATTTATTGGAGTACTAAATAATGGAGAGATGATGCTTTGAACAATTCATGTTTTATCAAACAAGATTTAAACTTAATTTCATAATCAAGAGTAGTTTCATCATTAATACATCGGCCATTTTTTATGGGAGGATATATATTCTGGAAGGACTAAGCTGTTTAGTTGTTTAACCACTCTTTTTTTTTTTCGGGTAAGCTAATTAACAATTTAATTAATAAAGTGCAATAATATTTTTTATTAGACTACGATCGATCTAATAATAGCCACACGAATAATAATAATAATAATAATAATAATAATAATAATAATAATAATCATAAAATTAAGCAACCGTTTCTGTTTGAGAGAGAGAGTGTCATTTCATTTTAACAAAATCACCTACAAACCAATTGTATAACAAACACAACAACACAAAAGGTGAACACTCTCTCTTTCTTTTCTTTTCTTTTCGGTTCTCTTTTATTGGAAAGGGTTGGAGCTACATGATTATATAATTGAGTATATTATTGCTATGTTTTGTTAAAAGGAATGATTGGGAAGGATGGAAGAGAAGAGGATAGAAGAAAGCTTTTTTGTTTGGTTAGAAGGAATAAAAGAGAGGGAGGAAAGAAGAAAAGGAAGGGAAGAGAGGGAGGATTTCATCCTTCCTAGTCCATGTTTTTGGAAGGTTTTTATCCATTCAAAATTGGACAGGAGAGGAGGGAGAGAAAGAAAATTTTCCCTATAAATAGTAATATCAAATTTAACATTTAGTTACTTACAAAATCACTTGTTAAATCGTACTTAAATTCTCTTGCATGTAATTTATCTTCATATTTCATTAAATTTGTAATAAGCAGTACAACACAAAAAGTGAACACACTTTATCTTTTCTTTTCTTTTTTTGCCCTTTCCGTTAGTTTCTTTTTTATTGGAAAGAAATAGAGCTACAGGAATAAATGTCACCTTATGTTAGGCGTTGAATGTTAGCCCCTTAACTTGTATGTTATACATTTTAGCCTTTTAATTTGTATGTTTTATTATCTTAGTAGTAGTTTTATTTGTGATTTTACATTATTTTAGTGTTTTTATTTATTTCAGGGTTTTAATGATAATATCAGGGGGTAAGTGCATAAAACACTCCTCAATTATACTCTGAGCAGCACTTTTACCCCCTATTTGAAAAATGGTGCAATAAATATCCTTAATCTTTTGAAATTGTGCAAAATTACCCCTCTGTCAGAAATCTGACATAAATTATTACTGTAATCTCCATTTTACCCTTTTACTCTTCCGAAAATACCCACTAAGCTGTGTCATTTTACAATTTAGCCTTCAATTATATATTAATATTTATAAACAAATTGTATGATAATGAAGGTGAAGGAGTTGCCGGAATGTGCAGAGATCGCCGGACCAGTTCTATGGCCAACAACCACCACACCCACCACAACCTGTTCACACCCACCAAAACTGCCCACCCCTTTTTTTCTTGTCTAGCTAAAAGAATTCACAAACAACCCAAATCCTTACGAGAAGAGGAAAACTGCCTTAAATAACCTCGACTCTTTGATAAGCCTTGATTTATTGATGACATAATGGAACTGAATGTTAAAAAGGAGGAAAACAATATCTTATGCAATACGAATAATTGGCAATTTTTGTTTAATCTTCTAACAGGAGTTGTGCCTGTAACTACATATTCATACAGATTATTGATTTGAATAATGTGATATTTTATCTAATTGTCTCTAAACTAAAAGAAAAAGAAATTGTCAGTTTGGCAGTAAATGCATTCTATTTCACAGCCCTACCATAGCCACCACTACACCCACCAGTCGCCACCACCACAACCACCGCCCACCAAAACTGCCCACCCCTTTCTTTCTCTCTCTCCACCCACCACTGCAACCTTTGCCACCACAACCAAAACCTATTAATTGAACCCATGGGGCCATGAACAACCCACAAAAAATCCCAATTGAACCCACCAAAAAATCCAGCAATGGGGTTTTTGCGGTGGCGACGAAGACCCACCCCTTTTCTTCTTCTTTTTCTTCAACAACCCGGAAGACCCACCCCTCTTCTTGTTCAGCGACGGCATTGAGCACGAAGACCCACTAATGACGGCAATGAGCCCGAAGACAATTTTTACGACATTTGTTCGTGGTCGCAATTTTGGTTACTAGAGAGAGAGATTGGGTTGGATATGGAGAGGAGGAAGAGATGTTTGTGGTTTAAGGAATCAATGCGCAAGTGAGGACGAGATGGAACATGGTTGTGAAGTAAGAAATTTTGATACATTTGATGTTGGTGAGTTTATATGCTTATATATATATGCTTGATTTTCTTTGCGGATTTCCTTAGCTTTGCACTGTGGGTTTCTTTGGTATATTACTGTGTGTATATAGTATTGATTGGAACCAATACGCGACGTTGATCTGCGGCGGCGGTGTCGACGCTCAGCCAATTGAACCCACAAAAATCCAGCCAATTGGGTGTCCTTTGAACATTGAAGGTTCCTTGTTAACATCTCATATACTCTGCTCTTAACAAAGCTCAGTTCAAGTAATTGAGTCAATCCAATTTCATACATTGGTCGCCACTCCTTCCTTTGCCATCTCATCGCTGCTGTCCTCACCGTCGTCTCGATGCCTCACCAAGACCAAATTGCAGAATGGGTGTGCAAAACGACTACCGTTTGTTGTCCTTTTTGGTCTTTTTACAAAATTTTGTATTTTTATATATTTTATAAAATTATTGACTAAGGGTACTTTAGTCCAGTTTGGTCTTAAATGTGTTAGAGGGACTTAATTGCACCAAATTGAAACTTGAGGGGTGTTTTTTGTACGGGAGGGGTGTGATATGCACTGTAAGCATACTTTAGGAGTGTTTTTTGCACTTGACCCTAATATCAGTCAAGACCAGTGATTTTGGGCTTTAAAAGATGATATCCAAGAGGTTAAAATGCCATATCCATTGGACCGAGCAATGATGAAAATCCAAGTCTAATTAGACTAAGAAAAGAATCCAAGAGAAGCCACAAGCTCATGAGAATGGAAACAATAAGAAAAGGGAGAATCCTTCTCCAACTAGGAAACTTTCTCCAAAATTGATAACTTGAACCCATTTTGGTATTCTGTCTGTATCTCTTTCCTCGAGTGTCAAAACAGCTCAATTCCCTCGTAGTCAAAACTGGGCTGGAAGTCCGCACAAATTTTGGAGTCCTTGTTTGGCAGAATTTCCATATATATCTTCTATTTGGAAAAGGAGACTTTGAGGCTATTATTCTCTTATTTAGAGGGAGTTCTCTACATCATTATGATCATCATACATAGGAGCTAGAGGCTGAGATCAGAGGAGAAGCATACAGAAGAAAGAAAGGATCAATCTATTGCGGCGAAGATATCTTTCTCAACCGTGAAGAAGCCCATTCCAGTCACGAGTGGCTAAAAGCTTTGCTAGGGCTATGATGTAACCCCAGCTTAGTACCACTGGTTTGATTGTATTTATTTGTTGGAGAACAATATTTTCATGCATGATTGTGTAACCTAGAGGATTTTTACTTGACTTTTCAATAGAAATTGGTTTTAAAGTTTTAATTCAATTATAAAGTATTTTTTTTTTATCTTGTCTTAGATATTAAAATCTTGTGATTGAAGATAACTCATTTACTTCTTATAATTGTGAATGAGATGGTTATGCAATGGTTTCTTACTGAATATAATATTAAGGATTTGATGGATTATGCTTAGAAAAGATAAACCATACTACACCCTAAAGTAGAGTAGTTAGGTAGGTGGTTCATGCTAATTGAAGATAGTCCATGCTTAGCTTTAATTTTATATTATCTTCTATCAGAAATTAATATGTGCTTGTAGCCCTAATTAATTTCTTATGCATGCTCATATCTCTCCAATAAATTGATGCAATTGATTGGTGGTGCGACTTTGGTGGTAAAATCATGTCCCAAGTCTCTTTCTCTTATTTTCTTTATCTAATTCAATTATTGCCTTTTTATTTAATTTTCTACGTAGTTCTTTAGATTAAATCATCAAAACTTGTTTGTCCTATTACAAGTTAATTTAGAATTTAAGAAATTTGGTAACAACTTCATTAAAACAAGTCTCTTGGGTATGACAGCCTTACATAGAAGTCATATCTGCAAAGATTTGTGTACTTGCAAGTGGTCACATCTAAAGTTTACAACACCTTATCCATCCTTTCTATTATCCATTTCATTCAACTAAATAAAAAATAAGAGAGAATATGCTCTGTTCGATAGGAAAGAAAAAAAATTGGATGGAAGGGAGAGAAGAAGGATGGATAAGACATCACTAAGGAAGAGATTATGTATTTCCTTCTTTTTGTTCGGTTGGATAGAAGAGAAGAGAATAAGCTCATAATTTACTATGTTCGTTAGAATAAAAGGAAATAGAAAGTTTTAATTTACTATAGATGAGACATCATTAGGGAAGAGATTATGTATTTCATTCTTTTTGTTCGGTTGGATAGAATAGAAGAGAATAAGCTCATAATTTACTATATTCGTTAGGAGAAAAGGAATGAGAAAGTTTTAATTATTTTTACCATTATATCCAATAATATTTATAACAATGTAATTTATAGAGGATGGTAATATAATTTAAAACTTGTATAAATTAGGATAGTATTTAATTTAAAACTCACAAGTATCCTTCGTTACAACCTAACACACACACAACTCACGGGTATCCCCCGTTACAACACAACACAACTCATATATATCCCCCGTTATAACACAACACGATTCACAAGTATCCCTTGTTACAACACAACACACATGACTCACAGATAACCCCCGTTACAAACACAGTTACAGGTAACCCCCCGTTACAAACACAATCACAGGTAGGCCCCCGTTACACAACACAGTCATAGGTAACCCCCCATTACAATAAGAATCGATAATGGTAATGCCTCATCTCCTTTGTGGACAATCCCTCTTCATGTGGCCCGGCTAACCATGTCGAAAACAAACTCTGAAGCTAGGAATATCAAGAGCACACTTTTCCTTACGGTGTCCTGGCTGCTTACAATGATAACACACTGCACTAGTCCTAGAAGAATCTGAAGACATAACAATAGTGGGAGTAGCATATGCAGTCCACTGCTCCTGAGAAAACGATGGAACACCCCTGTGCCTCCTCCTTCCTTGACTCCCAGAAGAAGTACCCACATCATTCTTCGTTCCTGAGAACCCGCAATACCACTCCTTTTGGCTTCTTCCTCTACCATAAGGGTCGTAACTACCTTTGAATAACTCTTTAATCCCAAAAGTGTCACCCCCGGCCTAATGGAATGATTTAGGTCATACACAAATCAACATGTCTTCTCCCCCTCGTTCTATAGCATATCTGTAGCGAAACGTGAAAGAGAAGTAAACTTATTTTCATATTTAGTCATTGACTATTGTCTTTGAATTAATTTTACTTTAATCAAATACAAACTATTCTTATTGTTTGAGATTGGTGGCTAAGGGCTTCTCATAATGATCTGAATAGTAATCATGCAATAGTGCTTAAATTGTATTGTAAATAAATGTTTTAATAATTTATTCTTACAGAAGACGAATTATTCTGTAATTTAGTTTAAAATAATTAGGTAGATAATTCGTGCCAAACGAAGATAGATTACTACTTAACGTAAATTCATTATTTATCTTCTCGAAATCGAATTAAATTGGATATGAATTCATTTAATTCTCAATTATGCATAAATATTGAAATCCTTAAGGTTGAAGTAATTCACCATATTATAAGATTCGTATTGAAGTCATGCCCTAAGTATTTCTCCCCTTGATCTCAATCTTTGATATATTTGTCTATTTTTACTTTTCATGTTATTTAGATACAATCAAAACAAACAATTCATCTCTTTAAATTAAATTAGTGATTAATTTTACACTTGACAATCCACCACAACCCTTGAGATTCGACACCCTCAATATAGCGCTATCCTATAATGATTCATTCTATTACGAGTGGTTTTGTCATTAATAACATACACATCAACTTGTTCATGGGTTTTGACTCACCTTTGTTATATTTTTCAGGTCCTCGTCAATAATAGGCTTAGAGGTTGTTCATGCAAAGTAGAGACTACTATTCATTACCCTTCCGGTGTCGTCGACGTAGGATTCTTCACTATGTCTTTATTATTCAGTGTTAGACATTTATTATTATTTTTTTCTGTTATGGTATTTTATTAGGGCTTCATGGTAGTGATTCCCGGGTTGTATTTTGGAGGATTCTTTACATTTTGAAGTTATTGGATTTATTATTTAATTTCCATTTTCAGCGGTATTATTTATTTATTATTTATCCTTTTGCATTATGTGCTTGTTTATTATTAATTGTTTGATATCCCTTGGTTTTGGGCGTGGACTTAATCAACCCATGGCTTTGAAATTAGGGGGTATCACTTCCTATCCTACCAAACTTGAAATATAAAATGTCTTCACTCACGTACCTATTCTAAGTGATGTTTCATCCAATTCCACAATATAAGGCACTTACAATTCAGCTCTGACGATCAAAACACTAGGTAAACAAAAATTACAACTCGTTCAACAAATTTTGACACTTAAATTCGCCAACATGAAAATTAAAAATCTCATGGTTTAGTAGTCTCAACAAATCAATTCACTATAATCAAAGAAATAGTACAAAGCGTTCTAGTGCCTATAGAACTGCCCTCTTCAAATAGGGATGGCAACAGGGAAGGTATGGTATGGGTTTGCCTCAACCTATCCCCAACCCGTTTAATTAATGGGAATTCCATACCGGTCCAATGTCCAGGATGAGTTGATTTCTCAAAGCCCATCCCCACCCCATTAGGAGATAAATGAACCCATGCCTGCCCCACCCCATTTAAGCAAATTTTTCTTATTGATCTAAACTCATTAACTATTTGGATAACAAATAAATAGCAAGTCGAAAAGAAAAAAAATTGGAAGCGCATTAAAGAGCAACAAAAAAAAATAGTAAAAGCTGATTTGATAGGTTTTTCTTCCTTTTTTTTTTTTTTTTTTTTTTTTTTTTTTTTTTTTCCTTGGCAAGAGACTTAAACACCCACTTTACATTTGTGAGGCTTTTACCCTCACCCTTCCACTTTGGAAGGTGAGGAAATACCACTAGGCCCCAGTCCTTAGATTACGTTACTTTAATGAGAACTTAAGATATATATATATATATATATATATATATATATATATATAAAGTGAAAAATACCCCCCTGAACTTTACTCTCTCTCTCCCAAGAAACCCCCTCGAACTTTTTTTTTTAAAAAAAAAAAACCCTAAACTATTCTCATTTTTGTTAAAAAAAAAAAGCAGGTGACACTATTCCGGTAAATTTTAGGCCGTGCCTATATGCTATAAATTATAAATCGCAATCCTACCCTTATATACAGTATATAAATGTTGTAGTGTGTATATATATATATATATATATATATATATATATATATATAACACAGTACATATATATATACACATATATCTTCTGGTAACCACGTTCAAAAAAAAAAAAAAAAAAACCATGTTCAAAACCCAAAACCTCGCGCTGATTCGGGACCCGATTTGGCAAATCAAACCAAACTAATCACAAAACTAACCTTAATTAAATCATTGATGGATTGAAACTGTGGATTTTGCTTTTGTCATCGTCGTTTTTCCTCTCCCGGCAGCCATTGCTACCTAAATCCGACGCTGCCATGATTGAGTTGTCCACAATTATTGTTGAAGATTTGGGCAAAAAATATTTGTTTGGATAATTGGAGGTGATGATGGGTTGGTATGGGCTGGGAAAAAAGTAACAAAGCTTTGTTTTCAATTAAAACCCTAAACCAAGACCACCAAATTCAACCACAAATCTGTCACCTAAGCTTCATTCTTTGCCATTTTCATCGGAGTTCTGTCTCTACAACTTCACTGGAGCTAGTAGGTTTATAAAGGTGAAACTAGCCGGACCTGCTCATGTTGATGAAGGAAGTTGTAGCTCTCACTAATATTCATAATGAACATGCTTTATTGTCTCACCAGTAGGTCTCGTCGGTTTTGCTGGTCTGATCGGCTATTCTTTAACGGAATGATGGGTTCTGACTAAGCCGGTTCAATGTTGGAACACCAGCCACTGATGGGTCTTTAATGTTGTTCCGGCTATGGTAGTCATCGTCCTCATAGTCGCTGATGTCATGTGACTATTACTTGGTATCATTGGTGGAGCAATTAACGAGCAAACCAATTGATGGTTTCTATCGCGCGACACTAGTTTGGTGCTAAAACAACGTGGGGGAGATAATGAGGTTGGGACCTAGATGTTGGTTGTAATAAGGCTGTGTGCTGTTCAATTTCTATTGGCTTTTGAGATTTTTTTAACACATCAGCAATAGAAAGTAATAAAGAATTAAAACAGGGCCCTTCAATTAGAGGGTAAAATAGTACTTTTATTTTTCCGGTAAGGCAAACTTAACCTAATGTCCTTAAATGAAACTTTTTAATAGTTCAGGGGGGCACTTGTTAAATAAAGGGGGTTTTGTGCAATTTGTTTCTAGTTCAAGGGGGTTATATGCACTTTATCCTATATTTATTTATAAATATACATATATATATATATATATATAAAGGTGTCGAGTTGGGCAGGTTTTTATCAAACCCTATTCCCGTGACAAGTTCTAATTTGTTTTTCCATATTCACCCCTTAATAGGATGGGATGAAGAGGGCAAAATTGTGTTCCGTCCCAATATTCGAATCATACATTGATTTTAGTGTCTTCACAATCACGAGCCGTTGCTTTATCTCCAATGGTCATTGTTTTCCAACTTGAGTTCTTTTAGAATTGCAGGGAACTTTATCCACACCAACATAATCGCCTCACAATGATATGTAGGGCAGCAAACAAGCTAAGTTGTTCGCGAATGGCTTGGGGTCGGCTCGCTAATTACTTGGTTCTCAAGCTAAATTATGAAGCTTGATTTATAAATGAGCCGACTCTGAACATTAATAGACTCGACTCGACTCGACTCGTTTATTCATTAACCGTTCACAAATTGAACTCGATAATGTGTATATGAATAAGCCTAATTACAAAACATATAATATACATATATATATATATATAAGTACCTATTTGCATTCAAACCTCTAATTGAGAGAATAATTTCTTACATTTTTATGAATACAATTACAATATATAAATACATAATTTTACATCTAAAAATAGCCTTAAACTAGTACATACAATTTCCTAATTATGACAAGAAAAAGTCAACTAAACAAATATGGAAAAAAATCCTAGATAATCAATTTTATAACTGTGCATTTGTGACAGCTTATACAGGATGGAGATTTAGCAGATTTTCCAACACTCCCCATCAAGCTGGTGAATAAATATTCCTCATTCCCAGCTTGCTTATAATTGCTTGAAATGATTGAGTCGAGAGTATCTTAGCCAAGATATCGGCCAGCTGACACTCTATAGGAATATAAGGAGTATAGAGTAGCCCTTTTTCAAGTTTTTCTTTTATAAAATGACGATCCACTTCCACATGCTTGGTCCGGTCATGCTGTACTGGATTATGAGCTATGCTGATTGCTGACTAATTATCACAATAGAGTTTCATTAGCCTTTCCCATTTAATTCTAAGATCACTTAGCACTATTTTTATCCAAAGAAGTTCACATATTACATATGTCATAACTCTAAATTCCGCCTCTGCACTAAACCTTGCCACTACAGATTGTTTCTTACTTCTCCACGTTACTAAGTTTCCTCCCAAGAACATATAATAACCTGATGTTGACCTTCGATCTATAACTTACCTTACCTAATCAACATCTGTATAGGCTTCAAGGACCATTCTTCCTATTTTTTGAAATTGAATACCTCTACTTAGTGATGATTTCGGATATCGGAGGACTTTAAAGATTGCTTCTATATGCATTTCCTTGGGATCATGTATAAACTGGCTTACCACACTAACATCATAAGCTATGTCGTGTCTTGTGTGTGACAGATATCTCAATTTTCCCACTAGGCGTTGATATCTTTCTTTATCTACCAGAGTGTATCATTTTCTCGCATCAAGTTTATCATATGGCTCTATTGGGGTCCGTGCTGGTCAGCATCTTATCATTCTTGTTTCCTTTAGTAAACCTAGAATGTATATTTGCAGTGAAATTACAATCCCTTCTACAGAGTGTGCAACCTCGATCCCTAGGAAGTATCTGAGTTTTCTTAAATCTTTAATTTCGAACTCTTTTGCTAGCTGCTTCTTTAGTTTCTCCATTTCTTCGAAGTCATTTCCTATTACAACTATATCATCAAAATATACTATTAGGGTTGTCACCTTGTATATCTTTGAATGTTTGATAAATAGTGTATGATCTCCTTAACTTTAGTTATAACCCATGTTATTTATTGCTTTAGCAAGTCTTCTAAACCAAGCCATAGGTGACTACTTAAGGCCATACAAAGCTTTCTTGAGTTTGTAAACTTTGTTCTCCTTGAATTTTTCCTCTAAACCTAGTAATACTTCCATATAGACTTCTTTTTCCAAGTCTCAATGTAGAAAATCATTATTTATGTCAAATTGTTGCAACAACCAATTAAGATTAGTAGCTAAAGATAACAAGAGACGAATTGTATTCATCTTTGTAGTAGGTGCAAAAGTCTCATGATAATCAATTCCATGAGTCTGAGTGTAGCCATTTGCTACTAATCTTGCCTTATACCTCTCTAGTGTTCCATCTGCCCTAAATTTAGTAGTGAACACCCATTTGCACTCCACCTTATTTTTTCCCATGGGAAAATCAACAATCTCTCGTGTATTATTTTTCATTAGCACATTCATTTATTCTACCATAGCTTTCCTCCAATTCTCATCTCTAAGTGCCTCTTGAACAGTTTTTTGTGTTTTTATAGAATTTAATTTTGAGAAAAAGGCTCAATATAAAGAGGATAGATTTTCTAAAGAAACAAAGTTGGTTGAAGGATGTTGAGTAAATTGCCTTTTTCCTTTTCCTAAGGGCAACAGGCAGATCAAAATCATCAAGAACATTAGAATTGGAAATAGAACCTTTTTCGGCTCAATAACTAGAACATGTAGAGATACTGGGGCTGGTTGTATCCTTATTGAGTAGACTTTGAGTGTCATTATATGATCCTCCCCCTTTTGCCTTTGTGGGTAAGGTTTAAGGCCCGCTGTTCAGGTTATTCTTATGGTTGTTCATTGCAACATTTGTGCTACACTTCATTTTCATATTCTGGTATTGATCTAATTCAAGCCATAGGCCTTTTATAACATTATAATACTCGGTTATAGAAATAGTATCCTATTTAGTGTTATGGATCTTTGTCTTGAAACCAAAGATTTGTGATACATCGCTCACTTTGGAGTAGGCTTGACAAATAGATTCCCAAATTTCCTTTATTATTGGGAGAAACATACACGTGTGGCTTATCTCCGACAGCATCGAGTTCCATAACCACAACATGATTTAAGAGTCTTATTCATCCCAAACAACAAACTTAGGAGCATCCTTACTCACCACCAGTCCAATGAGATGATTCAATTTTGCTTTCCCCTTTATGTAGGTTTTTACCAACTATGGCCACTCTAAATAGTTCCCTCCATTCAGTTTGAAGGTGACTGATATATTCTAAAATTCACTAGGAGCCAGATGTTGGTTTATTGACTGATTTGTAACAGAGTAATTAAATTATGATATACCCGACATGATAAAAAGGTAGGGAAGAGTTGAATCTGAAGAAATGAATGAAGATCACCCTAACAATAGGATGATGATAGAATAGAAGGCAATGAAGGCCGAATTAAGGAAATTAGTCTTGACAATGAAGGTCAAGATTTCATATAATGAATCCGGAAAAATACCCTGGGCAATGAAGGCGCAGGGCATAGATAAATGAAGAAAGGAAGAACACAATTAGAGTAGAAAATTTTTTGCCTCCAATACCATGTTTATATTCAAACCTCTAATTGAGATAATACTTTCTTTCATTATTTTGAATAAAACAATATAGATATACAAAATTTTATGTTTAAAAATAGCCTAGGACAATAGTACATACAATATCCTAATTATAACAGGGAAAAATAAACTAAACTAAACTAATATGGAAAAAAATCCTAGCCAATCAATTTTACAACTATACATTTGTGTCAGCCTATAAAGGCTAGAGATCTTCCAGAATCTATCATACAAGCTGACAAATTTTCCAACAATAACTAATCTTTTCAACCCCTCTGTACCACCCACGTGATCCATATAGGGTACAACCTTTTTCTCAATCATAGTCTAGAACTTATTAGCCTCTGAACTCTCAAAAGTTGAAGCTTGAAACCAACAAAAGATTCTTTTCATTTTGTTTCATTGGATGTGTAAACCCAAGTAGCCACCCTAGAGATGCGTTAGCGAAACAAAGTCTGCAACGACAAGATTCAATAACGGATCCACCAACTGACAACCGAAAAACCATAGACATCACAACTAAAATAAAACCACTCTCTTTCATCTTAATTCGTTCTCATTCTCTTTCTCGTGATATATACAGTGCCGTTTGGAAGTTCTTTCAGATTGTATGAGATGAATTAAAAGATTGATGGGGGAGATCTGAATTATAATGGTGATTTATTTCACTGATTAAGAGACTAGGTAGATATGTGTGTGTGTGTGTGTGTGTGTGTGTGTGTGTGTGTGTATTGGAACACAGTACATATTAGTGTAGTTTGTAAAGGGGCTCACGAGCCGAGCTCGAGTTTGCTCGAACAAGGTTGATCCGAGCTCGAACTTGCCTAAACTAGGCTCAATCGAGTATCGAGTCAAGCTCACTCACCTTCTATACTAGCAGAGCTAAGCCCGAACAACTCAATACTCGGCTCAGCTTGATTGCAGCCCTAATGATATACTTCTCGTAGTGATAGATTGTAGCCCTAATGTGCAAAAATATATATATATATATATATTAAATTAATATGTTACTTTAATTGCTTGTGTAAAAAGTGTGTGATTCAGTTGAAAGAAACCGACCTAATTAAAAAACTATTAGCTTAAATTTTTCCCAGAAAGATCTCAGATTTTCAATAATTTCTCTCAATTTGAAACAAGTCATCCAAAATAAGTAGAATGTGTCTAACAAAATTTAAAAGTTCAAACATATCAAAACACAAAATCCTAGTTGAAGTTGATGTGGTTTTACTAGCACAAGGTTTTATTTAACTCATACAATATCATTTTGGACTAAATTTAATGTTCAAAAAATAAGACTTATATATCTCTACAATTTAAGTAAGCAAGCATTCATAATTTAATTTAATAGTTTTGATCACTATACTATTATCAATATATAATATACACACATATTATAACCACTAAGGTACTATATTAAGCATATAAGTTATATACTAATCATACTACATAATATACTTTATATAGACTTTATAAAATAAAATAATAATAAAAAAACACGTTTAAAGATTGAGGCTAGTATTGAATACTATTTCCTTAAGATAAATTTCACTTCTGTTGTGGTGCTAAACGATTTTCTTAGGCGTATGTTTACCAGGATACAACGGTCTCCTTCCAATGGTAGTAACACTATAAACTAGTTGGAACAATGATTCTTTTATGTGAGTATACTCTTTCTTTCTAAATTGACTTGTTTAACTTTAGCTAACTTGACTACAAATGGCTAGACCAACTTGGCTAAACCAACTTAGCCAGACCGGGTTAGACTTAGTTGACCATTTAACTAGTTGACTTTGGTGGCTTGGGTTTGCTTGAGAGAGAGAGAACTCATTAAATAATTTTAATTACTTTGCAAATGAAGTTTGGAGCCTATTTATAAAAATCCCCGTTCCCATTTCGTCCTACCTCGAACGAGCATTGATGCAATGGTTCATCCTGATCCATCACATAACAACTTTCCAGTCCAACAGTTGTTTTTCATGTAACACTTTGGAAGTTAATCATTCTTCATATAACTCTTCGGGAGAGAACTGAAATACACACCCCAACGGTAATTAACCATTCTCTTCTTCCTTGGTTAGATACATTTTGTACCCTAGGATGTTTCTAAATTTATTTGAAGAACACGTGCAATGGTGCGTGCAACATACTAGTATGAATCCAAACACTAAACCAACGTCATTTATAGAGCTGACAAGTTTCATTCACAACAAAATTCCAACATTTTATTCATTCCAGAAGTATGTTTTATAGATACATGGATATTGTCTACGAGTATAACACCGTTATAAACTCACTTTTGTTTTCAATGGATGTTAGAAAATGATTCAAATTACATATTTACTTTTATAATTTTTTATTTTATGACAAAAAGAATAAGTTACCTATTTGATGAAAAAGAAGTTGGAACTTTATTTTGTCACGAGAGCTCTTAAGTTTCGGTGACCAAATCTGGCAAGATTGTAATGAATTTTAACAAAATTATGGGTATTCTAGGAATTCCATTTGAGTAGAGTTCTAACTTCTAAGTTCAAAAAATATATAGATATATATGTTTAAATATAATATGGGTTCATTTAATATCAAATCTATTATATCAAGTAAAGACAACTTCTTCTTTTTTATCAACGATAGTGGATAGTTGTTATAAGGGGAATCTTGTCACACATCAGATCCAGATGGGAAGTGAAATAGGTATATTTGAGTTTGGTGTTAGCCCCACCTAATAACTTAATTGTAACGACCCAAGTTTTATTCAACCTGGTGCGTCAGTGATGACCCGAAAGTTGAACCGGTAACGAATCCGAAATGCGAAAGTGAAACTGAAAACAAGGTTTATAGAGATATCAATCATCCCTAAGACACCCAAGTGACTTTCCATGAAGTTATGAAACTCAAAGAGAACGAAAACGAAAGCAAAGGTCAAAAATAGGCAAAATCCATTAATCAAGGGGCAAAATAGTCAATTTACAAATAAAAAGGGAAATTTGACTCCAAGCAAGTCAAATAAGGTCTAAACAATCTAAACTAATCATTTCACAACATTCCAAGAGGTTCTAAGGATTTTGGCCAAGAATCCCATAAGACTCTCATTCCGAGTTTAAGCAAAATCTGACACTGTCTTACTAAAATATAAATAATTCTCACTGTGATTTGAATCTAAGAATGGAATTGATACCATTAGAAAATTGACTCAAAATCCTTGAATTTAGGCTCAAGAATCACCCCATTTGGATTAGAAATGAAGGAGTTATGACCATTTGAATTTAGGGAAACAAAGTTGATACAAAACTGGAAGGCAGCTGAATGAAAGCTATTTAGGTCGACCGAAATGAGCCATTGGTCAACCAAAATGAACCAAAAAATGGCCTAAAATCCTGAAAATGAAGGAAAATCATTTAGGTCGACAGAAATGAAGAATCGGTCGACCGAAATGGAACTTAACAGTGCGAAAGCTACTGAAAAATGACTTTTTACTGTTCAAATGAATCCCAAATGCTATCGGTCGACCGAAATGACATTGCAGTCAGCCGAAATGACTCGAAATGGTGCTGAAAGACCTAATATGCACCAAAATGATAAAAAGTCTTATTTAGATTCCCCATAGCATGATCAAATTTAAAACCGTGCACTTGTGTGCTATTGTGAGCATGCACACAAACATAAAATAACATTTTAGACGCGCTACAATGGCCTACGGCCTCATTACATTCCATTTACTCCAAATCACATCCCAAACCTCTAAAGTTGGCAAAAATTACATTTCAAAGGCAAACTTGAAGTTTAAAGGTATACACTTGAACTTTAAATTTTATGACCCTTGGCCTCATGTCATACATATCAAAGGGGTTCCAAATAGTGCATTTAAGTACACTTTACATATCATTAGGCAAAAATGGCATATTGGACCTAACTAAGTATTACAACTTTATAAACAAAACTTAAACATGCTAACACTTGCTTGTGAACAAAAATACATTAAAAGTACTTCAAATCTACAAATCACCCAACGCAAGTGCAAATCCCCGAATCTTGAATCTTGTACCTGAAAAATATCCCCGGTAACTTTGGGGTGAGTAACATAAAACTACTCGTAAGAGATGAGCATGCAAAGACCTAATGTTTTATAAGTTTTCATAATTTAATCATTGTGATTTATTCCACCTAACGTCTATGTCAAAAGTAAGATCCAATGAGCATCCTAAGTTACCTTAAATCATTTCTAGCATAAATCATATCATTCATACAATTTAAACAACATAGAAACATGTTATACAAGGCAACAAAATATAAATTTTCAAAGTTATCAACTTGAAATCTAAAGTGCGAAAACAACTAAAGTGGGTCATGCCACCAAACGTCTATGTTACAAATGAATCTACAGGATCATTCCTAAGCTACATTTGAATATTACAACATAAATCATAGTATTGATGCAATTTAACTAACATTGGAACTTCTAATACAACGCATAAAGCATAATTTCTCAAAGTTAACATCTTGAAACTTAAAATGGGAAATCAAATAAGGAACAAGAAGTTACAATATCATCTAGTTATCAACTTGAAATGAAATGCGAAATCAAACAAGGTGGATATTCGGACATTACGCTAGATCAGACCGACAACGTGGTTACTTTAGGGTTACTAGCCCATGGGTAACCTCCCTATGTGCGCACTAGACTATAGGAGGACAATCCCCCGTACTAGAACCATGTCCTAGTCGTAGTCAAACAATGACATCCTTAAGTTTCCAAAATCAACAAGCTGTGCAACAACGTACATATCAACATGTATACACAAGATAATCAACTATCTACCAAGCACAACCAAATTTGGAAACACATACAATACATGCACTAAGTCCACAACTACCATGGCATGACAAATGTCGAATCTTCAGTGTGCGATTCGTTACACGCTATAGCAATATCATTCAATATTGAAAATATAAACTCATGAATCTAAATATAACAACAATGTTATCCAATGCTCAAAACGTAACCAAGTGAAAGAACAACAAATCCAAGTTCATGATTGAAACATAGAAATACTTCTAAAACACACTTAAATCCATGGAGCACTTAGATAGAATTTAATTAAATAAAACTAATTAAATTCTCTAGATTCCAAATCAATGCTAAATAACCTCAATTTAATATATGTTAATAGACAAAGCATGGTCATTACATATATCTAGTTAAAACTTAATTAAGCCTAATGGAACCATTAAATAGATTTTAATTAATTCTTTTAAATAAAATCTCTAGATTTTTAAACTCATCCAAATGCTCTCAAATTAACATAGGTTAGAGAACATACCAAAGCTTATTGTAATATCACATTACAAGTTGATTTCATGCAAGTTACAACCATGTGAATTAAACTTTCACCAAAGAAAAATATTAAATAAAAGTCTCAATACTTATTTAAATAATCCCAATTTAATATATGTCAACAAGCACACCAAGGCCTAAATTACTAGCATGCCACAATTTAATTTTAAGTTATATACCATCATGAGAATTAAATCTTAAACAAAGAAAATAATTAAATTAAATTCTAGATTATGAACAAAAGCATGCATACAAGTTGTATAAGCATCAATAGTATGCAAGACAACAAAAATGTGAACCTATAACATCCCTTACCTCGATTTGAGATGAAATCTCAAATCCCCACCGAAGGAAAAGTGCTCCGAATCCGATGATATTCTTAGATTATGTCGGGGACAACGAGGTGAACATTAAACACTAAGGAGGTACCATAAAAATCCAAACTTAGCTTCAAACCCGAACTCAAAAAATGGCCAAAAAAAGATTCTAATAAGGGAGAAAGGTGCGCGTCGTCAAGATGAACATTAAATACTAAGGCACTACAACGTTTTACTAAAGGGAAGTGGCTGGAAAAGAAAGAGAAGGGTGGCAGCCCCTTGGCTGCCATGGCTACCAGCCAAGAGAGGGAGGGAGATGATGAAAAAGTGATTTTTCACTTTAAGACATTCTATTTATAGTAAAACCCTAAAAGTGCCCTGAAAGGGCCCCGCCGGGTCCGAAAAAATAGAATTTGAGTAGACACACTCAAACGGTGAAACACTATAAACAAAAAAGAACCGAAATGAGATAAAATGAACAATGGAAGAAATGACGTCGAAAATCGAGTCCCGAGCAGAAAGATATGTCCCGAACAAGTTTGGAAGCAATCGGGGTCAGAAACCCTAAAACTGAGGTAAACAACCAGAAGACAATTCTAAAAATACACGACTCAACGAAAAGTGAAAATGAATCTTGTACGAGGATCCAGGCTCAAAACGAGGCATTTTGTAACAATTTTCATTAATTGTACAATGGCCCCTACACAAATGATAATTGCAAAACTGACCCAGAATGAAAATATTTTCCAAAAGATATTTTCTTAAAAACCCCTGAAATAAAATATCTTCAAAAGATATTTATGAAAAACACCCTAAGAGACAAAAATGTTTCTAAAGAACTTTGCATCCATGCCCCTATGGACACCGATAGCAACCAGAATACTTTTCTACAAAAGTAAAGATACGTATTTTGTGGAAACCACTTAGAATGAAGGTATGTGAAGTCAGAAATCAACTCCGAGCATGAAAAGTGAGGTTATACCAACAAAGTGACAAACGGGAAAAAGACGAAAAGTGAATTATGTCCAAAAAGTGAAAATGTAGAAATGACTCAATCCTCAAAGGAAGTTGTCAATCCAAAGGAAAGAGTCTCGGAAACCATTCCTGAGCACTCGAGATGACACCAAGAGACGAGAAACCGTACACGGAAAGAAAAGACAACGGAAAAAATTTATCCGCAAAATTTAAGTAAAAAGGAAAGGAAGGAAGATGACCAGGTCATTACATTAATCTTTTGAGTCGGATCATGAAGTACCCAATCAGTTACAGTTGGTATCAGAGCCAGATTAGTCCTTAATCTGATGCCATGCCAATCGCCCAGCCCAGAGGGGTCCGAGTGAACACTCTTAGGTAAGTAAGGTGACCCAACCGCAACGAAGATGTTGCGAGTTTGGGTGAAAAAGACTCTTACAAGGAGAATCTTGTCCCACATCGGATCTGGATGAAAAATGAAATGGGTATATATGAGTTTATCATAGCCAAATCAGTCCTTGATCTGATTGTGATGCCTCAAATCCCATTATCCGGTGCATAAACTAAGTAAAACCAAACCCGACCCGAGGACCCGGGTAACAAATGCGGAAGCTAAGGTCAAAACGGTCATAATGCAGAAGCTAAGGGTAAAATGGTCATTTCTTGACAAAAAAAGAGAGAATATGGTGTGTACCATTGAATAGCTTGCTCAAAATCAACAATTTAGGCTCATAATGACCCAATTCGGGTTAAAAATGGAAGAGATATGGTTAAATGGAGAAAGGGGGTCCAATGCACAAGTGAAGTGCTCAGTGCTCAGTGCTTGAGCTTTTAAAAAAAAAAAAATGTTCAAGCACATGAAAGCTGTGCTTGAGCATAAAGAAAGATTCGGTGATGAAATTCTCAAAAAAATGAGAGCTCGAGATCAATAAGCTAATGCTCAAGCTTCCGAAGAAAATGCTTGAGCACTGGAAGATAGTGCTCGAGCATTGAGGGTCAATGCTTGAGCACTTAGGTTAGTGCTCGATCTCAAAAACCCTAACATGCCACAAACTCACTCACAAAAAAAAAAAAAAAAAAAAAAAAAAAAAAAAAAAAAAAAAAAAGAAAAAGAAAAAGAAAAGAGGAAGATGCTTAAGACCCCAGACACCCCTTTTGGCATCCTACAAGGTCCTAAGTTCAACCAAAACCCGTCCCAAATATCGTAAATCAAGTATGTAAGTCCAAATACTCACGCAAGTGTGTAATTTAAGGGTAAAAATATACATTGAAAAGAAATGGCTCATTGACCTCATTACATCATTTGTCATGGTATCAAATGTAAGCTAGTAAGACTATAAATGACTCGGGAACTCCAAAAGATGCAAGTAAGTTCCCGGCCCATATCCTTCTTTAAAAGAATACTACATGACTCCAAAATAAGTACATTAAAACATGCTTAACACATATCATGTATACATTGTCCAAAAAGAGTACCAAAATGAAAAGTAAAGCACGTACGAGTTAAGATGGAGGTGCATCCAAATAAATCACGTCCTTACCTGAAAAATGTTAAACAGCATATGTGAGTACTTTAAATTACTCCGTAAGCAATGCGTTATGGAAATAAACTAGGTTTTATTGATCTTGCAAATAAAGCATATGCTACACAAGTATAAATCCTCCTAACTTCTAATTCAAGGGTAATTCTAAGGATCATCTTATAATTAATAGTTGAATTAAATACGACAATTCCATTCAAGTATATATTAATACAAGAAAATACAACGAAACCAAAATACGCTAAGTTACAACTACACATGAATGTAAAATTGGAAAATAAGATCTAAAATCAAGTAAATAAGGATAACTTGGATACATGCACACCCCCGATCATACGTGGTTATTTTCGAGCTACTAACCCATAGGGAACTAACCAAGTGACCACTATAATTTGGGGAGCCCAAGCTCACCCGCGAGTGCCAAGCCCTCGCATTCTCAAAGTTGCAAAAAAGTCCCAAGTATTTCCCAAAAATCATCAACCAAATCCCGTAATATATCACATACATTAAAATAAAATGAAGCACTTCACAAGTGCACATGAAGTCTTGATACTCAAGCAATTCATGTCCAATAGCCTCCAATGCTAAATCAAGGCATGAATTTCGATGCAAATGACATCAAACATGATAATCTAAGATCATAATTAGCACAATTATCATAGTTGAAGCATCCCATCGATATAAACTATATCAAATCATTATTTTGATAATGTATACATGTATTCAAAATAACTTTCATATTACTGTCAAAATGAGCACAACAATATACATTCAAACCTAACATTTGATTTCACATAAGCTCAATACATGAACCATATACAAATAACGCATGATTTCTCCAAACATCATCATATATATCAAAGAGCTAATCAATGACATGTTTAATATCATCATATATCTAAATTGCACAAAAGTCCCCATATAAAAATATTTTAAAAGATAATCAATACCCCAAATAAAAATATCTCAAAAGATAATCGCACAAACGCCCAAATAAAAATTATATAATCGCATATAAGTGCAAAATAAATCCCACAATGTCATGAAGATAAATGTATATACCATTGAAATGAATGAAGTGTCGGGAATTATTCTTGGGCACTTGACCTAGCCTTGGGCCCACAAGACCCAAAAACGAAAAATAATATAAAAATAATTAAAAATAAATGCGAGAAAAATGAAAAAGACACCGGTTCTCACACAATACTATGCCATATGTTGGAGTTGCACTGCACAATTAACCGGATTTGATACCAGTTGTTGTGGCGGAAACACAAAATAAGCACCGTTGTTCAAGAAATAAACAAGTAATCACGAAGAATAAAAAAAATCACGCACAAGAACACAAGATATACTTGGTTTACCCAAATCTTAGGACTACGTCCATGGAGTACACCGAACAAATTCACTACGAAGAAGATGAAAAATTATAATGGAGAATTTTCTCTCAATCTCTCTCAATTACTTTCTCTTGTATTGCCACAAATTTATCTCTAACTCTCACACCCTCTAAAATCTTATTATAGTTGATATTTATAGAGTCTCAAACTTGTCCTACAAGAACTTGCCTTTTGTAGAATCGAAAACTAATAAGGAAGTTAAATCAGATCAGGAAACTGAATTTTTCTTAAACCAATAAGGAAGTTAAAGCATATCAGAAAACTGAATTTTTCCTAAACCAATAAGGAAGTTACCCAAATCAGGAAACTAAATTTTTCCTAAAATTCAATACTCTTGAAGTTTCCATATAATTAAATCTTCTAAAAAATAATTACCTAATCAGAATCCACAAAACCACAACAATCTCCCACTTGGAGGCTGAAGCACTTGTAAACCCATTCCATCTTCTTCTCATGCATGTCTCATATATGTCGGTGCGCTTCTCTCTGTCTTTAAGCTAGAAGACCGACTAAAGTTGCGCACAACTTCAGTTTCTCCATGGTCACTGTCTTGGTCAACATGTCAGCCGAATTCTTGGTGCCAAGTATTTTTTCAAGTATTAACACCCCATCTTCTAACAAAGATCTGATAAAGTGATACCTAAGTCCTATATGTTTGGTCCTTGAATGAAATGCTGAATTCTTTGCCAGATGTATCGCACTCTAACTAGCACTGTACAAAACATTCTTCACATGTTCGAATCCCAACTCTGTTAACAAACCTTGTAACCAAATCATCTCCTTACTGACCTCTGTCATCGTCACATACTCTGCCTCTGTAGTAACTAACGCTACAATCCTCTGTATTTGCGAAACCCAACGAATTGCAGTTGTACCCACCATGAACACATACCCAGTAGTACTTTTTCTATGGTCCACCTCACCAACAAAGTTTGAATCTATATAACTATGTAACTTCACCGCACCCCTTCTGAAACATAGGCATCTATCTGTGGTACCCCATAGATATCTTAATATTCATTTCACTGCTTCCCAGTGTAGCTTGCCTGGATCCTTCATGAACATGCTTACTACTCCCACTACATATGCAATATCTGGTCTTGTACACACCATGGCATACATCAAACTTCCAATGGCTGAGGCATATGGAACTTTAGCCATGAAGTTTTTCTCGTCCTCTATCTTCGGACACTGATCTTGAGATAATCGAAAGTAATTAGCTAACGGAATACTCACTGCCTTAGCATTATTCATGTTAAACCTCTTCAGAACCCGTTCAATGTACTCAGCCTAAGACAACTACAAAGTACCTTTCTGTTTGTCTCTGCTAATCCTCATCCCAAAAATTTGCTTTGCTGCACCAAGATCCTTTATCTCGAATTCATTAGACAACTGCTTCTTCAATTTGCTGATTTCTTCAAAATCAAAACCTGCCACTAACATGTCATCAACATAAAGCAGAAGGATAATGAAACTTGACTTAAACCTCTTGAAGTAGCAGCAATGGTCAGCGTTGCACTTGTTGTAGCCATGTCATTTCATAAAACCATCAAACTTTTTGTACCACTGCCTCGGGGCTTGCTTCAAACCATATAAGCTTTTCTTCAACTTACATACTAGTTTCTCTTTCCCTTTGACTGAGAAACCCTTCAGTTGTTACATGTAAATCTCTTCCTCTAGGTCACCATGGAGGAAAGCAATTTTTGACCTCTAACTGCTCAAGATGCAACCCTTTTGCTACAACAATGCTAAAAACTAAGGGAATGGTACTCAGTTTCATAACCGGGGAAAAAATGTCTGTGTAGTCAATGTCTTGCTTTTGCTGAAAGCCTTTGACCACCATTCTTGCCTTGTATCTCTTGGAACCATCATGTTTCTCTTTCACCCTGTACACCCATTTATTGTAAAGAGCTTTCTTCCCATAGGCAACTTGGCTAGTTCCCATGTTTTGTTGAAAATATGGGACTTCATCTAATCTTCTATTACTAGCATCTTTAACCTGACATGCTTCATTATAGCATTCAGGCTCACCATCATTTGTAAACAACATATAATTCATATATTTTTGATTCGGTACATGAGGTCGCGTGGACCTTTTGGGTGTAGGCTTAGGAGTTAGAATCCACGGTGAACTATGCTCTGTGAGTTCTGGCCAAGAACCCTTATCTGTCTACTCCGCGTCAATGCTCTCTGGACCATCATCCAACTCAACAAACTCAGGCTTACTCTGTACAGGACTGGTTAACTGTGATGCATCTCTATCCTTGTACATCACCTTCTCGTTGAAAATCACATTTCTACTTCTAATGATTTTCTTGTTCTGATTATCCTAGAGTCGATAACCAAAATCATCTCCGCCATACCCATTGAAGATGCATTGTCATGACTTGAGAGCTTTCCTCTAGCATGGTCACTAATACGCGCATATGCAATACAACAAAAAAATTTTAACTATAAAAGATTTACCTCTTTGCCACTCCCTACCTCTTCTGGTATTCGATGCTCCAAAGGCACCGATAGTCTATGATTAATTAGGTAGGATGTTGTATTGACTGCTTCTGCCCAAAACCATTTGGATAGACCCGAATGTATGCGTATGCTTTTGGCTCTTTCTGTCAATGTTCGGTTCATCCGTTCTGCCACCCTATTCTGTTGTGGGGTTCCTTGCACAGTCTTCTCTAATCTGATCCCATTATCAAAACAGAACTTCTTGAATCCGGTGTCTTCATACTTACCACCATTGTCTGACCTCAACCTCTTGATCTTCAAACCTGCCTCATTTTTCACCATGGCCTTCCACTTCTTGAACACATCAAATACCTCAAATGTGTGCTTCAAAAAATAAACCCATACCTTCCTCGTGTGATCATCAATGAAAGTCACAAAGTAGGATTTTTTGCCAATGGATGAGACAATGGCGGCTCCCAAACGTCTGTGTGAACTAGCTCAAGTTTCTCCTTTCTGAGATCTCTGCCACTCTTCTTGACACTGACCCACTTCTGCTTGCCCATCATGCAACTCTCACAGAAGTCAATATCAATTGCCCGTATGCCTGGTAGTTTCCCCTTTGAGTGCATAATCTTGAGCCCCATTTCACTCATGTGACCCAGTCTCTGGTGCCAAAAGTTGTGTTCTTCTCTGTTTCTTGCAACTGAAATAGACCCACAAGCACTGGTAGTTGTGTAGAGAGTGCCAGATCTCTTACCACGTGCAATGGTCATAGTGCCTCTGGAAACTTTCCACGAGTCTCTATTGAAGGTTGTAACAAAACCTTCCTCTGACAATTGTCCCACCGAAATCAAATTCTTCCTCAAGTTAGGGATGTGTCTCACATCCTTCAACTTCCAAGCTAATCCATTCAACTTGATTTGCACTTCACTCTTGCCAACGACACTGTAAAGCTGATCATCACCAAGATACACCTTGCTAAGGTTACCCGGTTCATAGCTATTAAATAATTCTTTACTTGAGGTGCCATGAAATGATGCGCCGGAATCTAAAACCCATGACTCCGTCTTGCTCTCCAAAGATCATATCAATGTATCATCTAATTCTTCTGAGACAACATTTGCTTCAGTTTTTCTTTCGATTCCCTTCTTTAAAAGTCTGCAATTAACACGGTAATGTCCTTTCTTTTCACAATTCCAACACTCAACGTCACTGAGATCAGTGGAATTCCTGAAATTTTGAGACTATGTCCTTCCATTCCTTGACTTGGGTCTGCCTCTGTTTCTATTATTGTTACCCTTCTTCTTGTTTGAACCCTTACCTCTACTTTCAACATTCAACGCCGAACCACTGGTGGAAATGTAATACCCCGATAGTTAAAGGATTTTTTAATTGAAATTAATTACTTTTATTTTATTTGTAAATGATTTCTTTGATTTATTTGGGTTTAATTGCTTTTATTTTATTTTTAAATTATTTATTTTATTTAATTGAGTGCTTAGATTAATTATCTTATTTTAATTTGATTATATTTCGTAATTATATTTGTTGAATTGATATGATGTTTTACTTTGTGGAATGCTATGATTGAATTGTTTATTTGATTTGTGTGTATTTAAGCTTGTGTGAATTGTTTGTTAAATTATTTGTAATTTATTAGATTTAATTTAATTATTTTATTTTAATTGGATTGGGCTTAAGAGGAGTGGGACCAATGGATGTGGTCATGAGCTTGAAGGAAGCCTTGTTGGGTTAATTAATAAGGCACATAGTTATAAAGATATGTAAATAATTATCTTTGCATAATTATATATATATATATATATATATATATATATATATATATATAAAATTATGCAAATATAATTATTTAAATATCTTTATAATTAATTAATAATTATTATGGAAGGAATATATAATTTATTGAGGTAAGGATTAGCATGGAAGGAAATATACATATATTTATATTATATAATTTATGTGTATATATATTATTTAAGATAATTATGTTTTCTTTTATTTAGTAGTCCTAGTAGGAATATGATTTGGATTTTAGTGTGTATAAATATACACATTAGGCTTTAGGGTTAAAAATTTACACGTTAGAAAATAAGAAAGGTAGAGAGAGAGAAGAAGAAGATAAAGCTGACAAGGAGGAGGCCAGATCTGAGAAAAATGACGCCGAAATTGGAAGAGACAATCAAAACTTGAAGCGTCGGTTTCGTTTCAAAATCTTCAGGCGAGTTTTCTTTATTTTTCCTCTTAGAACTCATAAGTATTTCACCTTGAGTATAAAAGCTTTCGATTAAATTTATTAATTAAATCATGGGTGGGTAAAATGGATTAGTCAAAAGTATTGAGTTAATTTTATTTGATTAAATCAGGATTAAATCGGAGTATTAAAAGTATGATCTATTATTATTTTATTTTTGATTGTTGGATTTTAATTATATATATATTTAAAATCAACTGTTATGCATGATTTGTGACCCAAGAGGGTTAATTAAGATTTATATAATTTTTTGAGAATTTTCTGTAATTTTCTAGGATTTTTTTCTATATTTTTTTTTTTATGTTCTAGAATTATATAATTATATATGTGTAAATTATATAATTATATATGTATATATATATATATATACATACTAGAGGCTCCTGTATTAATTAATCGGCGCAACAAAAGAGGCTTTAATTCAGTGTGATGCGGTTCATAGAAGGATGGTACACATGCAGATCTGGGTCGTAGGTATGGTCAATAGATAAATGATTCTGTGTGGCGCGGTTTAAATTAATACCATACGCATGCGGATCTTGGCCATTAAAGTGTGATGATGAAAGACGGAAGATCCAGTGCATCGCAGCGAATGAAGGGATGGTGCGCGGGTACATCTGGACCGTTAATCTGGTCTATCAGCAGAAGAATGACCAGGTGTGGCGCGGCTCATGAGACCGCAGCTAAGCAACCAATCAGTAACTGCCAACAAGCGCCGAGAATGGATCAGGGGCGTTGACGCGCCTGCCAATGGGTAGAAGTATTTTGAGGTACCGGGAAGTTACTGTGAAGTCCGGAGATGTCCCAGAATTGGTTTCAAGCTTATTAATGTTGAAATCAACCATTAGAGGATGTGTTATTGGTGTTCGGAAATCCATAGAGTGTTACTAAGATAATACACTCAATTTGCGTAAATATAATAAATTAATAATTTATTATTGAAGAAAGTAGATATATGTATATATATATATATATATATATATATATATATATATATATAATTATTTATATATGTG
This sequence comes from Cornus florida, assembly GCF_030987335.1. Taxonomy (NCBI): domain Eukaryota; kingdom Viridiplantae; phylum Streptophyta; class Magnoliopsida; order Cornales; family Cornaceae; genus Cornus; species Cornus florida. The sequence continues at coordinate 63,601,162 of NW_026775573.1, forward strand.
TATATGATTTAATTAATTTAGGATAAGTACGGAAGGTTGAATATATACCTATTTATTTATATGTATGTATATATATGATTTAAATAATCAAGTATTCTTAAGGTATGTGTTATACATAATATATGTTTATTTGTATATATCATTTAAAAATATTATTATTATTATTCTTATTTGGTATATAGTATGGTTGATTTAATTATAATAGACTGGTTATTAAATAAAGTGATATGCTTATAATTTGCATGAGATATCCATGTTTGAATTAGCTATCGTTAAGTCTAAAATTGGTACATAGTTAAATTGTAGGCATGAATGAGTTGCCATATGCGTAAATATATTGCCTAAGTATTTGTAAGAATAAAATACATATATCGGAAATATGGATGAGTTGCTAATTAAATATATAAATAAATATATTTATAATGGCATGGTTGATTTGCCAATATATGAATAAATATACTTATAGAGGCATGGTTAAATTGTCAACGTATAAATAAAAAAATACTTAAGGAAATATATAAATAAATATATTTATAATGGCATGATTAATTTGCCAAAGCGTAATTAAATCGCTATATGTTAGATGATTAAAATTTCATCTATGGTTATTTAAAATGGAATTAAGATTAAAAGAGTTTCTCTTTAAAAGAAAAGGAAATTGTGGATTGGTTTATGTATGATTATATTTTAATCATTATTTAATGATTTTGAATTAATGAACCTAGTAATGGATGTGACTGTTGTATTTATATATATATATATAATTATTTATATATATGTGTATCTTATTTATTAAAGATTAAAATTTTATTAGGTTTGGTTTTGGTCAGAGATAATTTCTTTATTGGTTTTCAGAGGCTTAGTAGAGAGAACTTGCTCGTGGGTTTGACACATTTATTTTTATCTTTCAGGTTACTAGAGGTCCAAGTCTTAAGGTTGAGGATCTGCAGCTGGAGGACTTATCTATTCTTTTTATTTATTTCAAAGTTGGATATTTTTACTTCAGTATTTATTAATGAATTTCTAGATAGTGGATTTTGGTTAAGGGGTGCTTAAGTTACGGGATTCCCGAGTTGTAATTTTGGAGAAATATTAAATAGAATTATTATTTAATAGATTTTCTTCAACGGTTTATTTATTCTTTATTATTCATCTTTGTATTATGTATTTGTTTAAATACTTTAATTGTTTTGATATCCCCTAGTCTTGTGCGCGGATTTGATCAACCCGTGTTATGAAATCAGGGGGTATCACAGGAAACCCCTATTGTTTGCCTTCTGATTTCTTCAGTCAGAATCATTCTCACAACTTCATCAAACTTCAACTTGGTCTTCCCTGCATAGCTACTGATAGCTGCAACTGTGCCACTTCAACTCTCAGGTAACTGCCCTAGAATTAGCAGTGCTTGGGCCTCGTCTTTAAAGTCAATATCAACAAACTCTAATTGCCTAACTATCTTATTCAACGCATTTAGATGTTCATTGAACTTACCACCTTCAACCATCTTCATATTGAACAACTTCTTGATCAAGTACATCTTATTCGCAGCAGAAAGTTGTTCATACATACTAGAAAGGGCTGCCATGAGATACTTCATTGTCTTATCATTCTTGATATTGAAGGCGACTGACTTTGACAATGTCAATCTAACGGTGCCAAGAGTCTTCCTATCAAGTGATTCCCAATCTGCATCATTTGTATACTCTAGCTTCTCACCCAAAGGTTGATACAGATTTTTCTGAAACAAGAGGTCTTCTATTTGCATCTTCCAGAAACCGAAATTTGTGCCATCGAACTTCTCAATCATGGATGTGGATGTCTTATCTTCTAATACTATTACTCCCACTTGAACGGACAAACCTGATCGAAAGATTTTCAGAATTTCGTCAAACACCTTCTGTGCCCTAAGTTCTCAACTAAAGGCTCTGATACCAGTTGTTGGAGTTGCACTGCACAATTAACCGGATTTGATACCAGTTGTTATGGCGGAAACGCAAAATAAATAACGTTGTTCAAGGAATAGACAAGTACTCACGAAGAATAAAAAAAATCACGCACAAGAACACAAGATATACATGGTTCACCCAAATCTTAGAGCTATGTTCATAGAGTACATCGAACAAATTCACTATGAAGAAGATGAAGAATTACAATGAAGAATTTTCTCTCAATCTCTCTCAATTGCTCTCACTTGTATTAGCACAAATTTATCTCTAACTCTCAAACCCTCTAAAATCTGATTAGAGTTGATATTTATAGAATCTCAAACTTGTCCTACAAGAATTTGTCTTTTATAGAATCCAAAACTAATAAAGAAGTTAAATCAGATCAGGAAACTGAACTTTTCTTAAACCAATAAGGAAGTTAAAGCAGATTAGGAAACTAAATTTTTCCTAAACCAATAAGGAAGTTAAATCAGATTAGAAAACTGAATTTTTCTTAAAATTCAATACTCTTAAAGTTTCTATATAATTAAATTTTCTTAAAAAATAATTACCTAATCAGATTTCACAAAACTACAATATCATATGCCCAATTTAGAGGCGTTCAGGTGAACACTCCAAGTAGACAATGTGACTTGATCGCAACGAGAGCGTTGCATCCGCAGGTTGAGAAGAATATTAGAAGAAAAATCTTATCCCATCCGAATATTTCTTGATATTGATTCCTTCTTCTTTTATCGTTTTTATTTTTTATTCCCCAAGTCAAGAAGGCCAGTCAATTACTAGAAACGTAAACACGAGAAAGGGAGCTGAATCAAATTATTTATATACTATTTTCTGAATTTTTGTCCAAACATGACCTACAAAAGTGTGTAGCAATTTTCTTGGGTCAACAACGATGGGCTACCTATCGGACAAAAAACAAAAACTAAAAAAGATACATTGATGGGCTGACTTATCAAATATAGATGGGCCCACTTCCAGCTTTTTTAGTGCTACGTTCTTCTCTTGTTTGTGTCCTATGTCTAAATAGGTCGACCTTAATACGTGCAAGTTGCACATTCAATTATTTGTCTATCATAATATAAAATAATAAATATATATTTTCCCTTTGTTTTTTACCTACTGAGATTTACATTTTGAATAATTTTTTACTATGTTATTTTTTGAGAGTATTGTTCGTGTAACGTGATCTTCAACTGTGATGCTTGTTCGCTACGTTTGCACGTAATTATAGCTTTTCCAGCTAAACATCAATTAGATAAACCAAATTAGCCATTTGTAAAGATAAGTGGTGACTTAGTGTGAACAATTTGGTAGTGGACGGTAGTGTCTGCGCAAAAGAGATTTGGATATATCTAAAAACAAATTGCCCCTTTTTGTAGGATTGCTATTGGCATCATCTTAGAAACAAGATTTGCGTTTTCAAGTTATTAACTATGATTTTCTTAGGAACCTACATTGTGTGTGTGTGTGTATATATATATATATATATATATATATATATATTATATTTGTCTCTAATGAGAGAACTTTGTTGGTCCATAAAAAATCATCAAACAAAACATAAAAGAAAAATTTTTAAGTTGATCTTATACAACAACCGATCGAGTGATACTAATTTGGACTATTGTAGTGGAGTTCATATTAATAGGAAATATCTTATGAGTCAACAAGTGTAACACGTTTCAAATATATTTAACTTTAATAATTAATTGCGAATACTTAAAACAATCTAATTATATGTGTGTATAAAGCAAGTAGTGCAAATATTATATATATTGAAATTTGTTGTATCTTTGACTCATTTGATATCATATTTTGACAATGCAAAAGTTAAAAAAAAAAAACTCTAAAGCATGTTCTCGTATCAGTTAAATAAAATTGGTTCATAGAAATATATAAATGAAACTTGGAAAAAAAGTTACAAATCCACCAATACGGGGACAACCATGCTGCAAAGTGATTTCAGAAATTATCCGATAGAGTGGGAGCTGATATATAAGATGTCATGGTGGTAAAATATGAATGGATTTTTTTGACTCATTCAAGTCCACAATTTGACTATGTGGTTGGGCCTAATTCTCAAATATTGACTCATAGCACTAGCATGACGTTTCATGATTCCCATTTTCGAGAGATCGAGATCAGAGAGAGACATTAATTGTGTTTATTTATTCAGCGAGTCATTCATTATATTTGACAGATTGCAAGCAAACATGAACGGCTAACAAAAATGTCACCAACTCTTGGAGAGTTGGAGATAAATATATGGATTCGCACATGTATATTAATTATTATATTGTTTAACTTACTTTTGGATCTTTTTTCTGAAAGTAAAGTCAGACCGATGAAAATTGCGGCCACGTTTTCAACTTTCATATATGACTAGTACCCTTGCGTCGGAGTACTAAAGACGGTGAAGACTAAACACACAGTGGCCAGTCACATTAGGATCAGTGGGGGCGATTACCCCCACTACTGAATTTCATTTTAGTTGTATTTTTTACACATAAATTTTGTTAATTTTAAAAGTGCTATCACTGAACTTTTAAAATATTCATAAAAAATCTTTAAAAAAAACTTTCAGAAGTTAAAATAATCCCTTATTTTTTTAAGTCATTTGTGCAACAAGATTTTTTTTTTTTTTTTTCCTAAAAAAACCATGTTTAAGAATCAAAATTCAGGGAAAAAAAACTCCTCCTTTGTTATTGAATTTTTGGTATTTGTATTTTCTATAGACAAATCTTGATAATTACAAAATTTGTCATGTTGAGCTCCTAAAAAATTCACAAAAAAAAACCCTAAGAAAACATCCAAAATTCAGAAAAACCTCTTGTTTTCTAACTCATTTGCCCAACAAAAAATTTAAAATTCAGAAAGACCCGTGACTTTTCTCCTATGGTGTGCCCCGCTAAATTTTAGGAATCAAAATTAAGAAAAATTCCTTTGTTACTATTTATTATTTTGGTTCAAAATTTCTTATCATATCATTGTCAATCGTTGCCCCAACTAAACTAAATTCATGGCTCCGCCATTGAACACACACAATATATTTTTTTATGATTAATTGCACTGACACTTTTTGAAGTTTTGGTCAATTCTACTCAGCCACAATTCAACAAATTTTGGACAACAACACCTCTTAAGATTTTTAAATCTTGCATCCACACCACCCCTTTCGACCTAATAAAAGACTAAATGTGATGACCTTGTGGGCGAGTGTGCCGTGGGCGGGTGCGAAACACTGTCAGGCTACCACACTGACAAGCTAAAGGTGTACAGTCTCACATCGCCTGATTAAAGGAAAGGTGAAATGTTTATATGTAGATGTGTCACTCCAATTGGTATGAGGCCTTTTGGGATAAAGCTCAAGAATAAAATCGTGCAGGTTCAGGCCCAAAGCGGACAATATCATACCATGTGGTGGAGTGGGTCGTTACAAATGGTATTAGAGCCTGACCCAGCCGGAAGTGTGCCGACGAGGACGTCGGGCCTCCAAGGGGGGTGGATTATGATGACCTTGTGGGCGGGTGCGAGACACTGTTAGGCTACCACATTGGCGAGGTACGGGTGTACAGTCCCACATCGCCTGGGTAAAGGAAAGGTGAAGTGTTTATATGTAGGTGTATCACTCCAATTGGTATGAGGCCTTTTGGGGTAAAGCTCAAGAGCAAAATCGTGCCGGCTCAGGCCCAAAGCGAATAATATCATACCATGTGGTGGAGTAGGTCGTTACACTAATGCCCTTAACTAGTCAACAATTACTTTTTAATCATGAAATTACTTAAATACCATTTTTCTAACTAATTTTAATAGACGAAATTGACCCCAGTTGCACTAATCCACCTCTCCATCTTCATCACTTCGTTTATCATCCTACATCAAGCAATTAACCCTTACCTTCCACTGCCACGAAGTCCTTGCCAAATCCATTGTCACAAAAGATGATACAGAGAGCGAAACATATACGTGTGTATCTATATATATGGGATTTCGGATTGAGGGTTTCAAATGTAATATATATAAGAATTGAGGGATTGATAGATACTGGATACATACATACATATATATATATATATATATATATATATATATATATATATATATATATATGAATTGAGTTGAATTTGGGCCGATTATGTTTGTCCATAGGTGCAGATGATGATTGGGGGGGTTGGCTGTGATGCCCCAAATCCCGTGATCTGGTGCATAAACTGAAGGATACCGAGAAGACTAAAACCCTGACTTGATACCAGGTCTGAAATGCAGAAGAGAAACAAGAGAAGATACCAATGAGGATGTAAACTATCCCTAAGGCTACAACGGAAACACGATTAGAGTTGACAAGACTCAAGCAAGGAACTACAACGATATCCAAGGACAAAAAGGTCCTAATGAAAAATTAAATGCAGAAGCGAAAGTTGAAATGGTCCTATAATGACCCGGTCATTTTCTTCCTTTTCTTTTTTCCTCAAATTTTGCGGATAAATTTTTTCCGTTGTCTTTTCTTTTCTATTGATGGTTTTTCGTCACTTAGTGTTGTCTTGAGTGCTCGGAAATGGTTTCTGAGACTCTTTCCGTGGATTGACAACTTTCTTTGAGGACCGAGTCATTTTCACAATTTTCGTTTTTCGACACTATTCACTTTTTTGTCCTTATTCCTATTTCGTCCTTTTCCATATTTCGTCTTTTCCCCGTTTGTCACTTTGTTGGCAAAACCTCACTTCTTATACTCGGAGTTGGTTTTTGACTTCACGTATCTTTATCATGAGTGGTTTCCACGAAATACGTATCTTTACTTTTGTAAGAAAGTACTCTGGTTGCTCCCGGTGTCCATAGGGGTATGGATGCATAATTCTTTGAAATTAATTTCTTTTCTTGGGGTGTTTTTCGTAAATATCTTTTGAAGATATTTTATTTCAGGGGTATATAAAAAAATATCTTTTGGAAGATATTTTCATTCTGGGGCAGTTTTGCAGTTAACCCTTTTTGTGGGGGCTATTGTGCAATTAATGAAAGTTATTGCAAATTATCTTGTTTTGAGCCTGGATTCTCGTATGGGATTCATTTTCACTTTTTGTCGAGTCGTAAACTCTTAGAAGTCCCTTCTGGTCGATGTTTTCCAGTTTCAGGATTTCTGGCTCCGGTTTGCGCCAAACTTGTTTGGGGCATAACTTTCTGCTCGGGACTCAGTTTTTGACGCCGTTTCTTCCATTATTCTTATTTTCTCATTTTGAATCTTTTGTTCATAGAGTTTTATCATTTGAGTGCGTCTGCTCAAATTTCACTTTTTCGGACCTGACGGGGCCCGTTCGGGGCACTTTTTGAGATTTCTATAAAAGGGGGATGAGATATTTTATTTTTTCATCTTCCCCACTCTCTTGCACGACCTGAAGCTTCCATGGCAGCCCAAGGGCGGTTGCCACCTTCTCTCTCCTCATTTGAACTTCATTTCTTTGTCAGAACATAGTAGGGCCTTTGCGTTTTGTGTTCGTGTTGACTACGCGCTTCTTTCACCCTTATTAGAACCCATTTCTGGCCAAATTTTGAGTTTGGTTTTGAAGTCAAGTTGTGATTTTCATGGGTCCTCTTTGGATTTTCTCGTTCATAGCGTTGTCCCCGACGAAACCCCGAAGTATTGTCTGATTCGGAGCCGTTTCGTTTTGATGGCTTTTGAGATTTTCATCTCAAATTGAGGTAGGGGGTGTCTTAAATTTATATTATTATTGTATTGATTTTTTTATAAGCATATATAACTTATGAGCATGCCTTGTTCAAGTTTTTAGAATTTAATTTAATTATTTTCTTTGTTTAAGATTTAATTCTCATGATGCTAGGCAACTTAGAATTAAATTGTGGCATGCTAGAAATTTAGGTCTTCGTATGGTGGTTGATATATATTAGATTGGGGTTTTTTGAATAAGAATTGAAAATTTTATTTAATATTTATCTTTTGTGAAAGTTTAATTCACCTAGTTGTATCAAGTATGGAATCAACTTGTAATGTGATATTAAAGTAGGCCTTGGTGAGTTCTTTAACATATATTAAATTGAGGACATTTAGATATATTTGAAAATTTAGAGAAAAATTAATTAATGAGCTTAATTAATTTTATTTTAAGTGTGTTGGTCACTTAAATTGATATTGGAGGTAATAGGTTCATAATCCCTTGAAATGTGATCTATTTAATCACCTTGTGAGCATGTTACTAATTTGATGTAGAATTAGTACTTGAGACATCTTGAAATGGTAATTGGACTTTGCATGATATAGAATATCATTGACTTGCATAGCTTGTTAGAATATTACAATTGTTTACCTTGGAAGCTAGTTACTAAATTGGGACTGATTTAGTACTTGTGGCTTAGTGTGGTAATATGGTTCAATTGTTGTAAAATATTATTGTTTTGGTATATAAATTATATATTGGAGGCTTGACATGTCATATGCTATCTAGACTTGAATTCTAGGACATGGTTTGTGTGGATTCAACCTTTTTTGTGCATGGAAGATGGCTTTATGCATTAGTGGATTTGGTATAAGTTTGGTCTAACTTATTGATTTTTGTATAAGTTTTGGACTTATTAATTTTGGAAAGCTTGTAAGGACATATTTCACGTGATGGTTAGGGTTTGGCTCTAGTACGGAGACAAGAGTCTTCTAAGTCATAAGTGCGCACTAGGTAGTACCTTGTGGGTCGTAATTTCCCGGAATAACTTATGCATGTGCGCACTAGGTAGTGCCTTGTGGGTCGTAATTACCCGGAAACACTTGCTTGGTCTAGTGACCACATGTCCTAGTCTTTCCACTTTGATTTCGCATTCAATTTCAAGTTGTTAATCATGGATTACTTGTAACTTGAGAATTGGTGCTTGCCTATGTATTTTGATCTCATTTAGTATACTTGAAACTGTATACTTGAACTTATATCCTTGTTGGTGTATCTAAACTCTATCTAGTGTATTTACGCTTAGTATGCTTGTCTTGTGTGTGCGGATTTCATTTTTGTATACTTGCGCCATGTATACTTGTCTTGTGCGTATGTGTTTAGCTTAGTATACTTGTATTTGTATACTTGATTTATGAGTACACTATACATATATCTTATACTTGTGTATGTATGCCAGATATTGCTTATCCCGTTTGACATGATTTAGTATACTTGTGAGCATGTGTACTTGAATGTCGTGTATCATGTTTTAATACGGTTTAGTTTACTTGAGCATGTATACTTGTATGCCGTAGTTCATTTCAATTGCATGAGTAGCTTAGGATAATCCCTGAGTCTCACTTTGACATAGACGTTAGGTGGTATGAGCCCCTTTAACATGTTTCACTATAAGGTGATAACTTGTAAAATGCTAGGTCGATGCATGCTCATTTCCTACGAGTAGCTTTATGTTACTCACCCACGTAGTGGGGACATTTTTCAGGTATGAAGGCTTGGATCGTGATGCTTATTGCTCCTTAAATGACTTGTAGTTTCTAAGTTTCCATTTTATGCAAGTGTTAGCATAAAATGCCTTTTTGTAGCCATATGTTAACCTTGTAATATTTGATCCCATTTATGCAAAGTGTACATGAGTACACTCTTTTCAATGTATCTAACATGTATAAGATGAGGCCGGAAGCCAATGACATGTATCTTGCTTTCTATACACTTTCGTTTTCAAGGCTTAATATGAAAATGTTGAAAAATGCTTAGACATTGTGTCACAACTTTTGCATCAGGTATGGGAATTTCATTTTTATTCTTTTGTAGGGTCTCATTAATCATGTATGAAGTGTAGTCAATGGCCAAACGGTAATTTGAAATCATTTGTTAATTTTGGTTTTCAAATTTTCCAATTCTTGTGCATTTTCGCCTTTTTGGCCGTTGGGGGGTCAAATTTTGCATCGGGTCTTCTCGGGAGCCGCGGACCATTCCCGCACGCTTAAAAACACTAAATACACTTGCGTGCACATTCGTTTCTATCTAGAAATGCATTTAGGGCCAAATGCATACTTAGTGCAAAGTTGCATTTTTTTTTTAGTTTTTTACCCCTTACTGAGCTAGGGGCATTTTGGGTATTTTACAGTGAGTTTTTTTTTTTTTTAATTCTCTTGCAAGTCACGTAGAAAACTCAATTTTGAGGGGGGTTTCTTCTTTGTGTTTTTGCAAAAAAATTCATCTAGGTCTCCAAATTCAGCCTCTGTTCCGGATTTTTCTGAAAAAAAAAAATCACACAGCAGCTTTATGGGCTGCTGCAAGCCACGGTGCACACAGCGCGAGCGCGGCGTGCATGGGCGCACGCATGGGCGTGCGCATAGGGCTGTCATGGCCCCTCGTCGGGCCACCGCGACGTCAATTCTTCTTTTGGGCTTTTCTCCTTCGTTCGGACTCCGATTCAAGTGAATTTTTTTTTTGAAATTGATTAATTTTCGTCATCTATCCAACGGTGTGCTCAGTTACACCCGGTTCTTCCTGGATAATTACCAGTTTACACTTTTTTTCCTTAAGTGCTCGTTTTTCTTCATTATGCCGTTTCTCCTTCGTCCAGACTTCGAATCATGCGATTCTTGAGTCCATCTTAATTAGTTTTTCGTTGTCCTTCTAGTGGTGTGCTCGGTGGCACCCGAATCTACAGTTTTTAAAAATGACTATTTTGCCCCTGGGGGCTTATTTGTCATATTTTCGATCTTTTGCTTCTGCATCAGTTCTTGTTGAGTTTCACGATCTCATGGAAGGTCACTTTGACTTCTTAGAGTCTTGTTTTTTGTTTTTGCTTCCGCATTCGGATCCGCTATCAGATCATCCTTTCGGTTTATCACTGACGCACTGGCCTAAAAACCAGGGCCGTCACAGGTCCTTATGAAAAACCAAGGGTCACTAAAGGCAAACTTACCTCTAGGACACGAAAGAACCCCCAAGTAGTTAACAAGACACAACTCAACTACGAATACGGAAGAGGAGACAATAAAAGAATGAAACTGATTCCTAAAGTGGAAATGGAAGGGTAAAATGGTAATTTCACAAATCAGGAGAGAAATGTGACTCTATAAATGTCAAACGGGGTGAACGAAATCCAATCTAATCATTTCATAACATCCAAGAGGTTCTAAGGCCTTTAGTCATGGTTTCCCAAAAATACCTCCTCCTGATCAAGTGATTTTCATACACTGTCCCACTAAAATAAGGATATATCATAGTAGGAACAGAATCTAAAAATGAGATTAGTACCATTGGAAATATGACTCAAAATCCTTGAATTTAACTAAAAAATGACCTAATTTGGATTTGAAACAAGGGAGATATGACGGTTGCAAGTTCGGTGAAAATTTTGTCCATTGCATGAACAGTAACTACGACTCGATTTACATTCTGCCCAAAAATTAAAAGTAGACTTCCAGAAATGTTTCCCAGGTCCCGTTCGAATATACGGTGGCCAAATATACTCAAATGACCCCGGAAAGATCCGGAATGGTCAGTTTGGTTGTAGAAAAAAAAATAAATGAATAGTAACTAAGCCCCTAACCAAAAAAATTTTTTTTAAAAAATGCAATTAACCACCTTTAGTCTCAAATGGTCCTTAGGACCTCCAAAACCTATCCCTAACCAAAATGGTGCATGAATGAGATGGAACTAAATGAATGTACATTAAGGGAACTAATACCATGCCTCATTATATTATATCAAATGAATCCCAAGATACAATTTGCATAAAGGGAGGTTACATCCACATTTAAAAGGTACATTACACTTAAAGCTATCCAATACATAAGGATAGGTTCAAATAGAAACCAATGAAATACATCCAAGCTAAATGAAGTTACGTCCATGCAAAGCATGCCTTGTCCTGAAAATTGTTTATCAACGGGAGTAAGTAATTTAAATTACTCCGTAGGAAAGTGCATTATGGAAATAACCTAGATTATTTGACTTCACAAATGAGGCGTAGGCCATACATATATAGGACATGCCTCTTAATGTCTATTTCAAAGGAGATTCTAAGGCAACCACTTAGAACTAGCAATTGAATCAAGATACGTAGATGGATACAAAACAATGCCTTGAAACCAAATTATCAACTAATACCTTGCAACCTTAATACCCCAAGTGACTTCTACACATAGATATTCAACTTGAAAAATCGAATACGAAATCACATAATAGGGATAACTTGGATGCACACACACCCCCAAATATACACATTTGCATGAACGGAGAATTTGGTTATTCTCGGAATCGAACCGCAGGTAACCACCCAATAAAATAGCCCATTTCGGGCTACTAACCCATAGGGAACTACCCAAGTGGCCATTATACAAATGGGGAGCCCGAGCTCACCCATTAGAGCTAAACACTCACATTCTCAAAGTTAACAAAAATCAGTCCTAAGAATATTCCAAAAAAATAGCTAACTAAATCCACAAGGTATCATATACCATATAACCAATGCTCACATATAGCAATTCTCATGCGTATATAAGCGACAAAAATTCAAGCAACCAATGCCCTATAGTCTCAAAACACTATCATGGCACGCTTGTTAATGCAATGACATACAAGATGACAATATGAAATCATAGTTAGCTTAACTAATCATGTGAACAATTCACTAATCAAGATGCACATTAAAGATACAAGGAACTATAACCTTATACATGAATCAACAAGCTCACCATATCATCACTATAATATACCCAACCAACAACTTGATTGTATATCCATATATATAAAGTATAGCTTGCACTATAACAATATCAACACCAAAATCACATAGTTTAACCTTTTCTCAAATAAACTAAATATATAAATTCAACATGAATTTAACATGATTAATACCAAACATATATGCATCACGTGAGTATCTAAAACAAAGTACTAATCCATGGCATGATTAAGAACATCATTAAAAACTACGGCATTAACAATCATGCACTAAAACCCTCATAACTTACACTATACGTATATAACATACACAACACCCCAAAACACAAAGAACATGCTAGGTTAAAGCCATACTACACCCTTTACCTCACTAGGAAAAGCCACCCTAGAATCTAAGAACAAAAGGTCACAAATGCAAAATCCAAGGAAAGGGTTTTGTTGCAATGGAGTCCCCAAGTTTTTACCCTTCCATGGTGTATCCAAAAGGTGAGTGGGATGTGGAAGAAATGAAGGTATAAGGAGGAGCAACAATGGTGGTAGAGAGAGAGAGAGTGAGGAGGACGAAGAAGAAGAAGATTAAGGGAAAAAGTGATATATAATAAGATGTATTGTATACATTTACCCTAGCACAACCTCTCTCACACATAATTCCATCTCAACCCTCCACATGTCATCATCTTAACCCTCCACACAAATCCCATATCCAACCACACACTTGGCCCCATCCAAGTCCCAATTTTTCCTTAATTGCACAAAGTCCCTCAAAGAAAATATCTTTAAAAGATAATCCCACTATTGCCCCCAAAAGAAAATATATTCAAAGGATATTCACACAAAGACCCCCAAAAATGAAAATGTCCCCAAAACATAATAGCACAAATACCCACACAAAATACAAATTAAAAAGCATACAAATACTCTACAATTCTATAATGCCATGAGGGTATAATGCACTAAAATAGAATACATGAAGTGTCAAGAGCCATTTCCGAGCACTTAGCCTTACCTTGGGTCCACACAACTCAAAGACCAAAAAGAAATAAAATAATAATAATAAAATAAAATAAAATAACTCGAAAAAAGAAAAGATGACACAGTCATCACAACCTTCCCACCTTAAAAAGATTTCATCCCCGAAATCCAGCCTCATTAAAACAAAAGGCAAACCCAGAATAACTATAGAGTATACCTCCAAGAATCCCACACAACACGCTACATCATTGACCCCAAAACTGAAATAAAATGCACAAACCAATTTAACTTGCAGCCACATGCTCACGAGACAACACACACAACAATTTCTGCCAAAAACTCCAAGGACGGCCTCATCCTAATGTCATTTTCATCCATGTGCTCATAACATAGCACTCCCTCAAAAGAATAATGACCGCGTGGCCACACTACACATCAAAACTCAAACACCTAACACAACCCCAAGCTCTCTCTCATCGCCCAACGCATCAATTCCTGAGATGACACAATCTCTCAATCCAACCCCATGAAAATCAAGTCATACCACCACATGAAGCAACCAATCATCAAAGACAAAAATGATTTGTCTTCTAAATGCATCGATTCCAATAACATCAAAGGAAGATTAAACCTTACCCAAGATCACAATCAAAAGATCACAAGATCAACTAAATCCCCAAGGGTACAAATAAGTACGCTTATCACAAATCTCTAAACTATAGTCCGAGATCCCACCGAATTAAGGCCCATAAAATCAATCGAATCACAATCCCTTAGTCTTCCCACGACTATCCTATAACACCATATCCTCAGTGAAACTCAATTCCCTAAAAACACAACTATCTCTAAAGGAAATCACCAAGTCAATACAACATGACACCCAAAGACACTCTAATGATTACTGCCCAATCGAATTGACCCTTAACCGAATAATCTATTATAGCATAATTGATTCGAGAAGAAATGTCTGATCAGACCCATTTCTATATCAATCAGACCCATTTCTATATCAATCAATCTGACCCTAACAATCCTGTCGTTCTTGTCATCAGGTCGAACTCCAAATACTACTCTCACACGAGAACCTCAACAAAACAATCACCTCAATCATACATTTCTCGATGAAATCCTAAAACCAATCATCCTTTCGACAACAACCATCACCCGAATCCATCAGATCTTACTTTGTAACACCAAGTTGAAACAAAACACCTCAAAATCAAGCCTAGTCATAACTAAAATGAGGAAACTCCACAAAAAAACCATATCTAATCCAAATCTTCTAAGACAACCTACCAAAATCAACGATACCCGATAAAACCTCCAAAGTCAAATGATCCTAAAATTCAAAACGCGAAACAAGTCTCTAAAGGACAACCCCCAAAGAATATCGTGTTCAACTAATAATCAAACGATCCTCAATGACATGGACACAAGTCCCCTAAAGATGACCTAACGTTAACCACCACGCACACCGAGCACAACAAACCCTCTAACTACCACGGCAAAAACTTTCCAAGGGAAAACACAAGAATGACAACCACTAGTCCCAACAAGGACAACATCACCACCATATCTATGAAACAAATGATACCGAGTCAAAGACTTCACTTCCTATGTGGATTTGCCAACTAAAATCCTAATCAAATTCTTACCAAGTGTAATACCCCTAATTTCAAAAGGATAGTCTTGGTATTTTATAAATTGTTTAAATTGCATTTATATTTATTAAATTGTTTATTTGTATTTAATAAATTGTTTAAATTGAATTTATATTTGTTTAATTGTTTATTTGTTAATTTAATGGAGTTATGTGATTTATTTGTTTTTATTTATTTGTTTTTATTTTAATTTTATTTAATTGACATTTGTTTAGTTAGTACTGGTTTAATTATGTGCTTATGTAGATATTTAAATATATAGTTTTTAATTTAACTGTGGTCCGTGTTTTGGTTTCCATGTATATTTGTATTAAGGTTTAGTTTTCTTTTAGGTTTCACGTTGAGCCGACTTGTAATTGGTTTAGGATTTAATTTAGGGTTTCAAATAAAACCTATAAATACATAAGTATATGTCTACCAAGGGTTTTGTTAATCATTTTCACGTAGCCGAGAGATATAGAGAGTTGTGAGATTTTGAGAAAACAGATAGTGAAAACTTAAGAGCTTACATAGAAGTTCAAGGAGGAAGGAACGAGGTTATTATTGGGTTAGCCAAGAGTAACAGAGGCGTGGAACAAAGTTGGAAATTCAGAGATGATAGTTAGAGATTTAAAACCAAAGTCTCGAAGGCAAGTTTCTGTTCTTGCACTTTCCCTTTAATTCGTGTTCTGTGCATGCCTAGCTAGACTCCAAGAGTTTAATTAATGCTAAAACAAATTAATTATGCATGTTTAATCAAAATAAAACAGAAGGTTGCAGAGTTATACATACCTGTTCGTGTTTTCTTTAGTTTTGTGATCTTTATGCATGAACTGCTGTTTAAATTGAATCTTTGCATGTTAAAACACTTGAAATAATTTAGTATGGACGTATGGGACGTAGGTTGAAGCTTAGAGGCCTTAGCAATGGAGTTTTAGGGTTTACAGAGGCTAAACAGACGAAGAAGACGGCATCAGTACCAACTTAGCCGACTCAATTGGAGACTGAGCCGACTAAGTTGGCAACTTAGCCGACTCAGTTGGAAACTGAGTCGACTAAGTTAGGAACTTAGCCGACTAAGTTAGCAATTGAGCCGACTAAGTTGGGTCACGACCTGGAACTTAGTTTTAATTGCCCAGAATTGTTTTGGAACCTATTTTAAGTAATCTAAATGGGTTAAATGGACTTTGGGTGGTTCTAAAATGCATAATACACTTCTTATGCTTAGGAAATTTGACAATACGGATATGTAAATAAATTTTTATAAATTTTTTAAAGGATGAATCAGTATAAAAGCATACAACTTAGCATACTGATAATGGATGGAAATAACCAAATTGCTTAGCTTAATTTTGGGCAACATAATGGATTATAATAAGATTATAAATCTTATATTGGATGCATGATAGATCATTTTATGTTTACGGTTTGAACTATGCATGCTCTGGATGTTAATTGTTGGAATATCAAATTCTCTAGTGCAATTACATAAATTAATGTTGGGATTTATATTGCTAAAATTTTAAATACTTTTCTACAATGATATGGATAATGGTTTGGATTGTAAATTACTAGCTTATTATTATGTTTTTAATTTACATGGATATAGAGGATTGTATGCATCGGTATGGGACGGTGACATACTAGGGACGGTTTAGCTCAAAACGTTTAAACCTACCCTAATGGATTAAAGGATGGATTAAAAAATATTGAATCCAAATTGTGATTGAGTCAGATCAATTGCGACTAAGTTGAATGACTTCCTGGATTAATGGATGGTAGTTAAGTCATATCAACTGAATAAGTTGAGTGACTAACTAGTTTATATATTGTATGTCATGTCAATAAGTATTTAAATGACATACCCTGATTTTGGACGGACTTTATATATATTTTTATGGCACCACGAGATGAGCTTGAGTCTCAGACTCATTGGTTAGGGTGCGTATATGCAGTGGATGCGTAACTAGTTAAAGTAGGTTGAGGTGTACCCTGTTAGGTCTAGGTACTCATGCCCACCTTTGGGTGCGTTTTCACATGTTGCCTTCTATTCAGGTTGAGACCCCTACTGTAGTCCAGTGAATGTCCCTTAGTATGGATATATATATATATATATATATATATATATATGTATGGACTAGATAGATATTGTTGAGCTATCTAGGATGTATCTGCATATCGGATTACTACTTAGATCGTAGTAGAATAGGACTTGCATGTGGGCCTGACCCACTCTTTATTTTTCAGGTATCCGTCAATTCCAGGGTTAGAGCTTGGACATGCAGAGCAGATACAGATATTCATTCCTCCGACTACATAGGAATCTTTTCTATGTTTAACTTTAGATTCTATTTCAGATATTTTAGTTTCTATTGGGTTTTAATAAGGGGTCCACTGGATGGATTCCTGAGTTGTAAACTTATGGAGTTTTGGATTAATGTATTTAAATAATTATATTTTGAGGTTTTTTATTCTAGTCTCTTTCAGCTTATTATTTTTATTTCTTTAATTCAATTTGTATTCTGTGTTCGTTAAAATATTAATTATTTGATATTCCCACGGGTTTGGGCTTGGGCCTGATCAACTCGTGCCTCTGATCCGAGGGGTATCACAGTTGGTATCAGAGCACTCCAGGTTTAAGTGTCTCTAGGATGTTTGGTATTAAGACTTCCGCGTAGCGTTTTCTCTTGATTAGAGCTTAAGTTTAGGATTCAGTGAATTCCTTGACGGTTCATTTAAACTCGTACTGATGTCTGTCTTTTATGTTAACAACATGGTTAACACTAGAAGAGGACAGAACATGAACAGTCGACAGAGGAGAGCGGCATGTAGGCAGCAGGAACGCCTACAACGTCGGCAAATGGAGGAAGAGCAACAAATGTCAGGGTTTCAAGAGGAGCAGGAGGAAGTTCAATAGGCTCAGGGTCGGGTCAGAGATTCAGAGATTCTTCCACACCTCAATAACCTTGTTGTTCAGGCTATAGAGGCTGGGGTAATAGCTGCACTCCGGAACCAATCACAGGTTTAGCAGGCACCTGTACCAGCACCAGTGGTTCAGACGGATTCTTAGGGAAAGGCTAGGAGCTCTTTCACAAAGGGGAGTCCACCTATGTTCTCAAGCTTCACCAATGCGAAAGCAGCTCACCAGTGGACACAGGACATTGAGCGTCATCTTCATTTGGTTCAGTGCACGGATGTGCAGAAGCAGATGCTTGCTACCTTCATGCTGGTTGGGGATGCACTACAATGGTGGGAGTCAGTTACCACCCCAAATGAGAGGATGACATTGTCTTATGATGAGCCCAGTGCTTGCTTTGACGAAAAATATTTTCCCTATACAGTCAAGGCAGCTATGAAGACCGAATTTCTAAATCTACAGCAGGGAAACATGACAGTGGCGGAGTATGAGTAGCAGTTCACAAGCTTGTCTCTCTTTGTACCGGATGAGGTAGATACAGAAGAGAAGAAGCGCAACAATTTCGTCAAGGGACAGATGTGGTCTACCAAGAGAGCTATTACAGGTAGTCCAGCCTATACTACCTATACTCAGGTGGTAGACGCCGCTCTACAGCAGTATCAGTTGACTGTGGACATCTGACAGGCAAAGGGTGAGAAGCGGGGTGACAGAGACTCTGCTAACCAGTCAGCTGAGAAAGGGAATGGAAACGGATACCGACAGAATGACAAGGGCAAGTTCCAGGGACAACAGCCTTGGAAGAAGCATAAGGGTGGTTCAGATGCTCACAAGAATGGGGTACCTATTCAGGGGCAGCCTAATGGGGGACCACAGGCAAGACAGGGTCAGCCACCGGTTAATCGACGGAGGAGGCCATTTGGTACTTTCTAGGGTAGTTGCTACACTTGTGGGGAGTATGGCCATACCTCGAGGCAATGCCCTAAAGCAGGATAGGGACATGGACAGTATGTGCAGCAGGGACAGAGGGCACCAGTACCTTTACCAGCTCCACAGGTTCCACGGATTCAGGGACAGACACATCTGGCTTTACTGGCACCGCCGCAAACTTGGGGACAGGCACCACAGCAGTTGCACTATGGCAGGGTGTATAACCCCATGCCACAGGATGTTCAGGCACCTCAGACTGTTGAGGGTTAGTTTCCTATTCATGGTTTATATGGACGTGTTTTATTTAATACGGGTGCTACACACTCATTTGTAGTTAGGACTTTTGTTGTTTTATGTAAGATGAGGACGAGGGTATGCACTAGACCTCAGGGTATTTCTACACCATTGGACAATATTGCTATTTTACATGAGAGTGATGGGCCTGTGACACTAGATATTGGCAGACTCAGATTTCTAGCCAATCTACTGGTCCTGGACATGCACACTTATGATGTGATACTTGGGATGGATTGGTTGTCTCACTACCGTGCCCAAGTTAATTGTTTTGATATATCTGTTATATTTACCATACCTGGTCAGGATATGTATGTAGTAGCTATGCCACGTTCTAAAGGGGGTGGTAGCACCTATTTGTTCCATGTGGAGGAGGAAAATAAGAAGGGGATTACTGTGTCATTGGATCGCATACCGATTGTACAGGACTTTCTGGATATTTTTCAGGAGATTCCAGGGTTGCCACCTAGTCGTAAGATCAATTTTGTGATAGATTTAGCTCCAGGCACTGCGCCTATTACTAGGGCACCCTACAGGATGGCATCAGTGGAGATGAGAGAGCTGAGGGATCAGATTCAGCAGTTACTCAGCCAGGGTTTTATTCGTAGGAGTACATCACCCTAGGGAGCACCGGTTCTGTTTGTGAAGAAGAATGATGGTTCGCTTCGCCTGTGTATAGATTATAGGGAGTTGAACAAGGTTACGATTCGTAACAAGTATCCTTTGCCCAGGATTAATGACTTGTTTGATCAGTTAAGGGGAGCCACATACTTCTCCAAGATTGATCTGCGTTCTGGGACAGACTGACGAATCGGCTCATTTCTTGCTTATTTGCACTGACTTTACTACGGAGCAGTTAGCGAGGCTTTACATTTCGGAGATTGTGAAGCTGCATGGTATTCCATTATCTATTATATCGGACAGGGATTCGAGTTTTGTGTCAGGATTTTGGAAGAGTTTTCAGCAGGCTTTGGGTACAGAGTTGCATCTTAGCACTACTTATCATCCTCAGACTGATAGACAGACTGAGAGACTTAATCAAATCATGGAAGATATGCTTCGGTCGTGTGTTCTTGACTTCAAGGGCCACTGGGATGATTATTTGCCACTTGTGGAGTTTGCTTATAACAATAGTTTCCAAAAAACTATTGGGATGGCACCATTTGAGGCGTTATACGGCTGACCGTGTCGATCGCCTGTTTGTTGGATGGAGGTTAGTGAGAGCAGATTCTTGGGTCCTGAGTTCATCAAGGATACTTTTGAGAAGATAACTCTTATTAGGGATCGTATGCGTACTGCCCAAAGTAGGCAGAAGAGTTATGCGGATCGTCGCACACGTGCTTTGGAGTTTCAAGTTGGGGATCAGGTTCTAGTTAAAGTGTCGCCTATGAAAGGTGTCATGCGCTTTGGGAAGAAAGGGAAGTTGTCACCACGGTTTGTCGGTCCATTTATGATTCCGGATCGCGTTAGAGCTGTTGCCTATCGGTTGGCACTTCCGAATAATTTGGATCGCGTTCACAATATGTTCCATGTTTCCATGTTGCAGAAATTTCTGCGAGATGAGGATCGGTATCAGCATATCAAAGTTGGGGAGATTAAGTTACAGATGGATGCAACCTATTTGGAGTCACCGTGACGTATTATCGACCGTCGGGATCAAATCCTTCGTAATAAGGTTATCCCTTTTGTTCGTGTGCAGTAGAGTCATCACAATGAGGCTGAGTCCACTTGGGAACGGGAGGATGTCATTCGCTCGCAGTTTCTTGAATTATGGGAAGAAGATAAGAGCGAATTCCAAGAACAGAATTCCTTTTGTTAGGGGGGAAGAATGTAATACCCTTAATTTCAAAAGGATAGTCCTGCTATTTTATAAATTGTTTAAATTGCATTTATATTTATTTAATTGTTTATTTGTATTTAATAAATTTTTTAAATTGCATTTATATTTGTTTAATTGTTTATTTGTTAATTTAATGGAGTTATGCGATTTATTTATTTTTTTTATTTGTTTTTTTTATTTTATTTAACTGACATTTGTTTAGTGAGTACTGGTTTAATTATGTGCTTATGTGGTTATTTAAATATATAGTTTTTAATTTAACTGTGGTCCGTGTTTTGGTTTCCATGTATATTAGTATTAGGGTTTAGTTTTCTTTTAGGTTTCACGTTGAGCCGACTTGTAGTTGGTTTAGGATTTAATTTAAGGTTTCAAATAAAATCTATAAATACATAAGTATATGTCTGCCAAGGGTTTTGTTAATCCTTTTCACGTAGCCGAAAGATACAGAGAGTTGTGAGACTTTGAGAAAACAGATAGTGAAAACTTGAGAGCTTACAGAGAAGTTCAAGGAGGAAGGAACGGGGTTGCTTCTGGGTTAGCCAAGAGTAACAGAGGAGTGGAACAAAGTTGGAAATTCAGATACGACAGTTAGAGATTTAAAACCAAAGTCTCGAAGGCAAGTTTCTGTTCTTGCTCTTTCCCTTTAATTCGTGTTCAGTGCATGCCTAGCTAGACTCCAAGAGTTTAATTAATGCTAAAACAAATTAATTATGCATGCTTAATCAAAATAAAACAGAGGGTTGCAGAGTTATACATACCTGTTCATGTTTTTTTTAGTTTTGTGATCTTTATGCATTAACTGTTGTTTAAATTGAATCTTTGCATGTTAAAACACTTGAAATAATTTAGTATGGACGTATGAGACATAGGTTGAAGCTTAGAGGCCTTAGCAATGGAGTTTTAGGGTTTACAGAGGCTGAACGGAGGAAGAAAACGGCATCAGCTCCAACTTAGCCGACTCAATTGGAGACTGAGCCGACTAAGTTGGCAACTTAGCCGACTCAATCGGAAACTGAGCCGACTAAGTTGGCAACTTAGCCGACTAAGTTAGGAACTTAGCCTGCTCAGTTGGCAATTGAGCCGACTAAGTTGGGCCGCGACCTGGAACTTAGTTTTAATTGCCCAGAATTGTTTTGGAACCTATTTTAAGTAATCTAAATGGGTTAAATGGACTTTGGGTGGTTCTAAAATGCATAATACACTTCTTATGATTAGGAAATTTGACAATACGGATATGTAAATAAATTTTTATAAATTATTTAAAGGATGAATCAGTATAAAAGCATACAACTTAGCATACTGATAATGGATGGAAATAACCAAATTGCTTAGCTTAATTTTGGGCAACATAATGGATTATAATAAGATTATAAATCTTATATTGGATGCATGATAGATCATTTTATGTTTAAGGTTTGAACTATGCATGCTCTGGATGTTAATTGTTGGAATATCAAATTCTCTAGTGCAATTACATGAATTAATGCTGGGATTTATATTGCTAAAATTTTAAATACTTTTCTGCAATGATATGGATAATGGTTTGGATTGTAAATTACTAGCATATTATTATGTTTTGTAATTTACATGCATATGGAGGATTGTTTGTACCGGTATGGGACGGTGACATACTAGGGACGGTTTATCTCAAAACGCTTAAACCTACTCTAATGGATTAAATGATGGATTGAAAAATATTGAATCCAAATTGTAATTGAGTCAGATCAACTGCGACTAAGCTGAATGGCTTCCTGGATTAATGGATGGTAGTTAAGTCATATCAACTGAATAAGTTAAGTGACTAACTAGTTTGTATATTGTATGTCATGTCAGTAAGTATTTGAATGGCATACCCTGGTTTTGGACGGTCTTTATATATATGTTTATGGTACCATGAGATGAGCTTGAGTCTCAGACTCGTTGGTTAGGGTGCGTATATGCAGTGGATGCGTAGCTGGTTAAAGTAGGTTGAGGTGTACCATTTTAGGTCTAGGTACTCATGCCCACCTTTGGGTGCGTTTTCGCATGTTGCCTTCTATTCAGGTTAAGACCCCTACTGTAGTCCAATGAATGTCCCTTAGTGTGAATATATATATGTATGGACTAGATAGATATTGTTGAGTTATCTAGGATGTATCTGCGTATCGGATTACTGCTTGGATCGTAGTAGAATAGGACTTGCATGTGGGCTTGACCCGCTCTTTATTTTTTAGGTGTCCGTCAATTCCAAGGTTAGAGCTTAGATGTGCAGAGCAGATACAGATATTCATTGCTCCGACTACGTAGCAATCTTTTCTATGTTTAACTTTAGATTTTATTTCAAATATTTTAGTTTCCATTGGGTTTTAATAAGGGGTCCACTGGATGGATTCCCGAGTTGTAAACGTATGGAGTTTTGGATTAACGGATTTAAATAATTATGTTTTGAGGTTTTTATTCTAGTTTCTTTCAGCTTATTATTTTTATTTCTTTAATTCAATTTGTATTCCGTGTTCGTTAAAATATTAATTGTTTGATATTCCCTCGGGTTTGGGCTTGGGCCTGATCAACTCGTGTCTCGGATCCGAGAGTTATCACACCAAGGTATCAAGACTCACCCCTTGTGAAGTCCAGAACACAAGTCAAGAAAAAAAGGAAAAGCCTTGCACCTCCTAAAGTGCTGACAAGACAAATACAAAAAATGATACATTCTTCCTACCTTAGGGAAGTGGACAACCGATGACAAAACCCCATCGCATACCACGCGTAAACAAAATAAAAATGATACTCCACTCATGCTTCCCGAAAATGAACCCACATGAAACCCCGCATAAATACCATATATCAAGCGACAATGAAATAATCATTTGACTAGCATGGCAACGCAATGCATATAACTAAGGATTGCAATGCCATAAATATAAATCTACCTACTCATATAGGCAATAAGAAAAATAAATGTGGACATACTTCCACATTCACATACATCATGCATCATGGTATCACAGTTATAACTACAATCATGGTAATAAAGGAAACTGCAAGAAGAATGCAACAAATAGACTCTAAGGGCATTGTGTCCTAATGTGTCTAAGTGAAAGGAAATCAATCCTAACCACAATCCAAAATCCAAAAACCACCAGATTATCAACATGCCTCGAATTAAAGGTGAGTCTCTACCACAATGGTAAGACCCAAATAATCCATCCCTAAACCTCAAGGTGGCACTACACGTGATACTAGCAAATGCAAAGCTCTCACTACCGGATACATCAATCAATTGACTCCATCATTAAAGCGTCAACACGCTAACCAAACTTAAAAGAAAAGGCAAATCAAATCCACGTCACTAGGAAATGAATCGATCTCTACAATTGACCTCAAAAGCCACTATCAATCATCGTCACCACATCAAATGATGCCCCAAACAAAACTCAAGAGACTCCACGCCTCAAACAACTCTAAATCATATCGTCATCATCGATCAAAAGGACTACGCCTACACAAGAAAATGACACCACCAATTCCATCTGAATTGCGCCTATAGCGAGCCAGTGCCACACACATACCCACATATACCTGCCCACAAAAACTGCAATACATAGGAATTAGTCCCAACAATAATGAGCTTAAGAGATCAATAACCTCATCCTAGCCCGAAATCATCAAATCTCTCTTGATACCGAGAGTCCAACACAAACAACCGTATACACAACTCACAATCCCCTATTGCCACGACAAAAGACTCATCCCAACATAACCTAAACAAAAGGTATCTCTCCACCTATCCAAAACCAAAATTAGGTCAACAATAACCTATACTACCATAAAATCATGACAACAATCACTATCAACCTTAAAGAAAAGTGCATATGCACAACCAAGTACATCTGTCACGATACCAAGTGTCTAATTCACCATATAACTCAACTTCAATTCATACATCCTATAACCAATCCCATGTCATACCAAGCATTCAATAACAATCATGCATAGACAAATCCAATCCTAGCATACATCACATGTCATGCTCATTACTTTAAAATCGAATCATGCTAGACAAATACCATACACACATAGCGCATACAAGTAGCAACTAGCATGCTTCTTTTATAATGCATTTAACAATGCATGAGATTCGAAAATGAGAAGCTCATATACCTCTCTCATACCCATTAATCCGTTTAAGTCAAAGACACGATAAGCACTATGGAAGGTGATAAAAAAAATATCTAAGTCAATTGATCACCCAATGAGATAACAAAACCATCCCAATGATGAAACACATAACACGTAAATGAAATGCATAAAGCCGTAAGCACATAAACACTTAAGCACATAAAATGCTAAGACAATATTAAGCATGAAGAAAACCTAAAACCCGTCGTCCATGGTTTCCGAACCCAGACGCTTTGATACGATGCTGTGATGCCCCGAATCCCGTGATTTGGTGCATCAACTGAAAGAGACCGAAAAGACTAAAACCTTAACCCGATACCGGGTCCGAAATACAGAAGTGAAACAAGATAAGGTACTAATAAGGATGTAAACTATCCCTAAGGCTACAACAGAAACACCACTAGAGTTGACAAGACTCAAGCAAGGTGTTACAACGATATCCAAGGACAAAAAGGTCCTAATAAAAAATAGAATGTGGAAGCGAAGGTCGAAATGGTCCTTATGAAGAACTAAGGGTCACTACAAGCAGACTTACCTCTAGGACACAAGATAACCCCCAAGGAGTTAACAAGACATAACTCAACTACAAATACGGAAGTGAAGACAACAAATGAATCAAACCGATTCCTGAAGCGGAAATCAAAGGGTAAAATGGTAATTTCGCAAATGAGGAGAGAAATATGAATCTAAAAAGGTCAAATGGGGTGAACTAAATCCAATAGAATAATTTCATAACATCTAAGAGGTTCTAAGGCCTTTAGTCATGGTTTCCCAAAAATACCCCCTCTCGGTCAAGTGATTTCCCGACACTGTCCCACTAAAATGAGTATATCTATCAGTAGGAATGAAATCAAAAAATGGAATTGGTACCATTGGAAACCTAACTTAAAATCCTTGAATTTAGACTCAATAATGACCTAATTTGGATTTGAAACGAGGGAGATATGACTATTGCAAGTTCGAGTGAAAAATATGTCCAGCACATGAACAGTAACTACGACTGGATTTACATTTTGCTCAAAAACTGAAAGTAGGCTTACAAAAATGTTTCCTAAGGTCCCGTTCGAATATGCGATGTCCAAATACACCCAAATGACCTCAGAAAGTTCTGGATTGGTCGGTTCAGTTGTATAAAAAAAAATGGATGAATAGTAACCGAGCCCCCAACCAAAAATTAAAAAAAAAAAAATGTAATTGACAACCTTTAGTCACAAATGGTCCTTAGGACATCCAAAACCTATCCCAATCTAAGATGGTGCATGAATGAGATGGAACTAAATGAATATACATTAAGGGAACTAATATCATGCTTTGAAGTAAGATGATCATTGGCCTCATGACATTATATCCAATGAATCCCAAGATACAATTTGCATAAAAGGAGATTACATCCACATTTATAAGGTACATTACCCTTAAAGCTATCCAATACATAAGGATAGGTTCAAATAGAACTATTGAAATACATATAAATTAGATGAAGCTATGTCCATGCAAAGCACGTCTTGTCCTGAAAAATGTTTATTAACAGGAGTGAGTAATTTAGATTACTCAATAGGAAAGTGCATTATGGAAACAAACTAGATTCTTTAGCTCCGCAAATGAAGCATAGGCCATACACATAAGGGACATGCCTCCTAACGCCTGTTTCAACGGAGATTCTAAGGCAACCCCTTAGAATTAGCAATTAAATCAAAATACAACAATTATGAAGAAAAATACAAAATAATGCCTTGAAACCAAATTATTAACTAATACCTTGCAACCAAAATACCCCAAGTTACTTCTACACATAGATTGTCAACTTGGAAAATCGAATACAAAATCACATAATAGGAATAACTTAGATGTACACACACCCTCGAACACACACGTTGCATGAACGAATATTCTCGGAATCGAGCGATAGGTAACCACCTAATAAAACAACTCATTTCAGGCTACTAACCCGTAGGGAACTACTCAAGTGACTACTATATAAATAGGGAGCCCGAGCTCACCCGTGAAAGCCAAACCCTCACATTCTCAAACTTAACAAAAATCGGTCCCAAGAATATTCCAAAAAAATAGTCAACCAAATCCACAAAGTATCATATACCATATAACTAATACCACACAACCAATGCTCACACATAGCAATTCTCATGCGTATATAAGCAACAAAAACTCAAGCAACCAATGTCTTATAGTCTCAAAACATTATCATGGCATGCTTGTCGATGTAATAACATACAAGATGACAATATGAAATCATAGTTAGCTTAACTACTCATGTGAACAATTCACTAATCAAGACACACATTAAAGATACAAGGAACTATAACCTCATTCATGAATCAACAAGCTCACCATATCATAACTATAAAATCCCCCAACCAACAACTTGATTGTATATCCATATATATAAAGTAAAGCTTGTACTACAACAATATCAACACCAAAATCACATAGTTTAGCCATTATCTCAAATAAACTAAATACATGAATTCAACATAAATTTAACATGATTTCTCAAATAATACCAAACATATATGTATCATGTGAGTATCTAAAACAAAGCACTAATCCATGGCATGATTAATAACATCATTAAAAACTAAGTCATTAACAATCATGCACTGAAACCCTTACAGCTCACATTATACATATATATCATACACAACACCCCAAAAACAAAGAACATGCTAGGTTAAAGTCATACTACACTCCTACGTCACTAGGGAAAGCCACCCTAGAATCCAAGAACAAAAAGTCACAAATGTAAAATCTAAGGAAAAGATCTTGTTGCCAATGGAGTCCCCAAGTTTTTACCCTTCTATGGTGTGTCCAAAAGGTGAATGGAAGGTGGAAGAAATGAAGGTATAAGGAGGAGCAACAATGGTGGTAGAGAGAGAAAGTAAGGAGGAAGAAGAAGAAGACTAGGAAAAAAGTGATATACAATAAGATATATTGTATACACCTACCCTAGCACAACCTTTCTCACACACACTTCCATCTTCACCCTCCACATATCATCATCTTAGCCCTCCACACAAAACATACAGCTAACCATACACTTGGCCCCATCGAATCCCTATACGTCTAACCAATCCCCTTTAAACACATGGTTTAATGAAAATGAGACACTTGTCCCAAATTTTTCTTAATTGCATAAAGGTCCCTCCAAGAAAATATCTTCAAAAGATAATCGCAATATTTCCCCAAAAAAAATATCTTCAAAAGATATTCGTACAAAAATCCCAAAAAATGAAAATGTCCCCAAAACATAATAGCACAAATACGCCCACAAAATACAAATTAAAAAGCATACATGTGTTATACAATTCTATAATGTCATGAGGGTAGACTGCACTAGATTGAAAGTATGAAGTGTCGGGAGCCATTTCCGAGCACTTAGCTCTACCTTGGGTCCACACAACCCAAAGATAAAAAAGAAATAAAATAAAATAATAACAATAATAATAAATAAATAAATAAAATTAACTCGAAAAAAGAAAAGATGACACGGTCATTACAGTGGCAGTTGATTTATATACATATATATGGGGTTTCAAATTGGGGATTTGGAAGGTAATGTATGTATATGTATACAAATCAGGTTAGATTTGGGATTCCTCGTGGTGGGTGGTGGCAGCGAACTCAATCTTGGCCTCCCCGAGGTGGCAGGGCAGTACACGTTCAACGACGGTGATGCTGGTGGTTCTGCCACCATAGTTTGTTTCTGGCTCTTAATTAATATGGATTTTTACATTGTGATGATTGAAGAGCGAGAAAGAAAGAATGAGTCAGCAATGGTGGAGGTGGCAATGGCGATGGCAGGTGGCTGTGAGAACGGGTCAAAGATGGTTGAGGTGGCAAAGGAGGGTGGTGGTTGTGGGGTGGATGTTGCAGTGGTAAGTAGAGAGAGAGAAAGAAAGAGACGGACAATGATGGAGTTAACAATGGTGGGTAGTGGTAGCGATGGCAGTTGGTGGTGGCGATGGCGATTGGTGGTGAGAAAGGGTCGACAATGGTGGGTGTTGGTTGTGGGGTGGATGTTGCGATGGTGAGTGGAAAGAAAAAAGGTGCCTGGTGGTAGAGGTGGCAATGCTGGTTGGTGGGGGCGATAGTGGTTGTCTGTGGCGATACTGTAATGACCCGAACCAGTAGTTCCGAATTGTTAACCGGGTCCTTACCCGAATCCGAGGTCACCAAAGTCAAATCCCATCAAGTTTAGTGTCATTACATTATTCTTAAGTTATAATCATGCTTCACAACGACTCAATGCAAATTCCCAAGGCTTAGGATAAATTACTTTGGAGAAAAAAAAACAAGGTGAGCAGAGCAGATGCACTTCGGTTGATCGAAATGGAGCTTCTGTTGGCCGAAGCAATCTCCCCTATACTAATTGACCGAAATAGGCATTTCGGTCAGCCGGTTGTGGACCCAACAGTAACCAAAGCTACTGGACGAACCAGTCGGCCGAAATAGGCATTTCGGCCTACCGAAATGGCTCTATGAGCTGGTTCTATTACTGGATATGCTATAAACCTGAAAATAAATGGGGGCCTATGGGAAACCTTGCAAATCTGTTCTAAACCAGTTCAAAAACACAATGAAAATGATAAACCATCATCTATGATTATGATCGTCAACATAATTGTACAAACAACTTCATTCTCCTATTCTAATACAAAGTAATACATAATCTTTAAATTTGATTCAAATATACAACAAAATAGGGTCAAGGCATATGATTATATTACAAGCCATACTTCACAAATTGATATACATGATGAGCGCTGAAAAGTGTGCATTTAAACCCCTTAAGCTCGAGTATTCTAGGACCTTTATCTATCTTACTTTCCTGTTTTAAACTAAGTTCATGTTATTGCCCTTTTCAGGTGCTTATACCCAAAATAAGTCAATTCAGACAAATTAGAGCATAAAAGAAACAATCTCAAGCTGAATGGAAGAATGGAGCAAAGTGGAAGCAAAGTGGTGGAAATCAACAAACTTCGATCGATCAGGAATATTTTCAATCGATCTCACATTGATCGATCTCACCTCACTAAGATGGATCAGACCCTTTATCCTTATCCTCAAGAAATTCCATCTTCGATCGATCCAACTTTTTTCAGATCGATCGAACTTCCTTGATCTTATCCCCACCTACCACTTTTGTCTTTTTCCCAAAATATCCCAAAAATATCTCAGATTTGTCTTATTCCAAAAAGGCGCCGCCATGGATTGATTGATCTGGCCTTAATTCAATGGATCTGGCCACAATTCGATTAATCTCATCTGAATTCGATCGATCGAACCTCCTCAAGTGCAAAATAAAACAGAGTCCAGCTCATTAAAAGATGGCTCATGGTGCAATCTTTGAAGGGACCCTAGTGCACAAGACCTGACCATTGGGTGTGACACTTGAGCTACCTATATAAGGATTTTGAGCCATTTTTACATCATATCTCATCATATCTTCATATCTCAATACATCTCATATCATCTATCTTGGAGAGGAGACTAGAGAATGGGAGTTCTTCCATTCTTCTAGGGTTTCCATCAAGAAGAAGAGCATTTCTACCATGGAAATGGCCCTTGAGGGTTGGATGACTACATCAATGAGTGGCTAAACATCTTCTTGAGGCTAGAGTTAGCCCTAAGCATGCCTTCTAGACCTTAATGCTTTGTATTTTAAGGGGATTTGTATTGTATATTGTCTTGACACTTGATTTATATATGAATCTTGTTCTTATAATGATTTGTGTTGATTAATACTTCCAATTGATCATTTCATTCTATCCATATGTCTATGTATGCTAAAGTAGATGTTCATGTGTTTATCTCTTGGTTTTATGATATTGATGCATGTCTATGTAAATTGATGCTATGAATTTAGAGATTGTCAAGGCGTAGTGCTTAAATAGAATACTCTTGTGGTTTGTTTAATGGTTCATACTCATTTCTTGATGGATTGTGTCTCTCCCTTAGTTTAATTAGTTTAATTTTCATGTCCTTAGCTTAAAAGTAGTGTAGTTGCTTTACTTTCTTAGATGTGAGGACAATCCATGCTTGTTGTTTGATGTTCCATACTTATGAATGTAAGTAGTATAATTTTTTAACTTGTTAGTGTGTTGATTGTGAGCTTAAAGGAAAGAATAATCGCTTAGTTTGATATATTGTGCTATTCACTAGGTTGTCTAGACATTATATGCTTAATTAGTCAATCCATGCTTGTTGATTCAATCAATCACACCACTATGTATTGCAACACATGTTTCCCCTCATTTATTACATATTGAATGTCTAGAATGGTGATATTTAGTGGTGACTTCTAGATCCCAAGACCTCTCTCTCTTGTTTTCTACCCTCTTATTTACTTCAATTGTTTAGTATTGAATTTATTTATATTGTAGTCTAATTAACCAATCAAAACACCTTTTGATCATTCGACCTACTAATCCAACCTTGTTTCCATATTAACATAGCCCACAATCCCTTGGGATGATCCCTACTCACCCTAGCTATATTAGTAGTTAGAAGTAGTAGTGACACTTTATAAATTTAAACTTGGCCACACTTTCATTGCAACTTTGTTGGTGCTAGCGATGGCATCACACCAACACATCAAATGATACTTTTGCAAAATGATGGCTTAATATACAAAAGATGACAAGGGAAATAAACTTCTAGTCTCCTTCAAACCTGTGGTGGATTATCATCCGTCACCTCTTTCCCGTAACTTGAAAAATATTAAATATAAGGGGTGAGCAATTTGCTCAGTAGGTGGTGCCTAAGACACACCTCTTGTGATTCCGTGAATCCAAATAATGAATAGAAATAGAAAAAACGGGATCATGCTATGCTGGAGAAAATACAACATCAATTTCAAGTCCAAATGAATAATGTGATGCTATGAAATGCTATGCCATGCCATGTGGCTCCCCATTTTCAAAACCATCCATCACTTTTCAAACCGTTAACATAACCCGTCCCTCGGTGACTCCTCGGCGACACGAGAGAAGGATTGGCTACAGTCCCTGACCCTTAATAACCCCGCGGTGTTATTTAGGGCCCAGCTAGCTCAACCACGCTAGGGTGATTTCCCTAGTTCCCTCTAGGTAACATTAATGCCATGAACCCTCAGTACCTCCTCGGCATCCGGGTTTTCTCAAAATCTGTGATACCCTCGAATTCCCGAATGCGGGTTGGCCAAGCCCACGCCCGAATACCCGAGGATATCAAAAACAAAATCGGCAATAAACGAACACAGAGTACAAAAGAATAAAAAAGAATAAATAAAATGCTGACAAGAAACTAAAATGATAATCTAATAATAAACCTCAGAATATATTTCCATTAATTACTAAACTCTTCTGATACAACTGATCCTCCAAAATACAACTCGGGAATCCATACTGTGTGGACCCCTAGAAAATCCAAACTAAACAAATGACAGCAATAACTGTCTAAATTAGGAAACTGAATCATAAAGGAACTCCTATGTAGCATCGGAAGAATGAAGTAGACCGATCCTCGTTCAGCACGAACAACCTCTACTCCTGACGAACACCTGAAAAATAATGGTGGGTCAAGCCCACAAACAAGTTCTACTCTACTACAGTCCAAGCAGAGATCAAATACACGTATACATCCTAGTCAATCCAACAGTAACTAGTAGTCCGTATATATATATATATATATATATATATATATATATATATATATACACACACACACACACATTAAAGGAACCTCACTAGACTACAGGGTTGTCTCAACCTGAATAGTAGGCAACATGCAAAACGCACATATAGTGGGCATGAGTACCTAGATCTACCAGGGTACACAACTACACTATATCTAGCTACGCATCCCTGGCGATATACACACCCTAACCACTGATCCTGAGACTCAAGCTCATATCATGGTACCATACTTATATATATATAATCTAGTAACCATCCTATTCAGTATAAATTAATCCTCCATAAATCATTCAACTTGTTTAGCTAACCTGACTTGAATATAAGTAGGACTTAACATTTTAGTTAATCCATTCCCTTATATAGTAAATTAATCCTCCATAAGTCATTCAACTTGTTCAGCTGACCTGACTTGAATATAAGTAGGATTTAATACTTTAGTTAATCTATTCCCTTATATAAAATATGTAGGACTTAACTGAAAAGTTAATCCGTCCCTAGAATGCTACCATCCTATACCGGTGCATTAAACCACACAATCCAACAATTAATATAACGATTAACGAAATACATCAAACAATCCAGAAATAACTATGATAATATGATATCAAGTTATCACAAAATAGGAATGACTTATTATTTATTTAAGCTTGCTATATCATATGTCCCACACAAACTGAATCTTATAAATGATGATATTTTATTATACCGTCAAATAAGCATTCTTCATATCCAATTCATCCTACACATTTAATCTTAATTGCTAAAATATTTTTAAAAGATTAAATCCATTCGTTTGTTTTAAAACATTCAAATAGCAAGCATCATTATGATTGAGTCTATTTAAATTTATTTAAACCCAAACCTAGTTCTTATTTAATGTTCAGGAATCCTAGGCATGTTTCTACGTTCCATCATTCCACAGATATGAAAAATACATAATGTAAACATATAAAAATTCACACCGAAAATCAAATCAAAATCATGCATTTATCAATTCATAACACAAAAACAGATATGAACCAATTTCATAAAACCTATGTTTTAATCCAATTAAACGTGCATAATTATTTAATTTTATGTGTTTAATAAATCCTGGAATTTCCTAATCATGCATAGAAACACGAATCAAAGGGAAAGAGATAGAAGAAGAACTTGTCTCAAACTTTCGGATCGAAAGTTAAACTTCTTCTTCTTTGATCTTCTCTCTACAGGGTTTTTTTTCCTCATTCCCTCTCTAACTCTCTCTCTCTCTCTCTAAAAAATATATCACGTGAATATTTCTAACCCCCTTTTACAACCTATAGCTATATATTTATAGGCTAAATAAAATAACCCTAACCCTTTTCCCAATCCAAGTCAACTTAAAAAAAATAAATATTAAAATATTAAAAATGTAAGTAAAATATGTTACGTATATAATTTATGTATATATTTATTAAATAAATAAATTATACACATTCTATTATTTATTAATAGATTATCTAATAATACTTAAGTTACCATAATATTATAAAGTACCTTAAAACATAACACGTATCAAATCTATGCATATTTTTATTATTTAAATATAAAACATATACATCAGATTAAATATTACTACCTAAGTTACCATAAAAGTAATTAATAAATTACTTTCCCTTTTATATATATTAAAAATGTAAGAAAAATATGTTACGTATATAATTTATGTATATGTTTATTAAATAAATAAATTATACACATTCCATTATTTATTAATGGATTATCCAATAATACTTAAGTTACCATAATATTATAAAGTAGCTTAAAACATAACACGTATCAAATCTATGTATATTTTTATTATTTAAATATAAAACATATACATCAGATTAAATATTACTACCCAAGTTACCATAAAAGTAATTAATATATTACTTTCCTTTTTATATATGTATATAATATATATCTATATATATACATACACAACTATCCATGGGTAATAATCCATACACATCCAACCTCCTATCCAAGTAGTCCATGGGACCCAATTGGTTGGCCCATTACTCCTAACTATAACCATAAAAGAAAAATAAAATAAAATAATAAAAGAAAAGAAAACATTTAATTTACAATTAATCAAAATACCATTTAAGCAAGTAACACATAGACAAATACAAATAATACATAGACACATAATCAAATAATCAAGTAATACCTAATTCAATTAAACACATAAGTAATTAGTCAAATAATCAATTAAATAATTAAAAATACAATTAAAACAAATAAATAAATACCGAGACTATCCTTTTAAAATTAGGGGTATTACAAAATCCCTTTAATCAAAACTTTCCCAAAAGTCACTTTTTCTTTCGTTTTAAATCTTTTATGCCCAATAATATGCATGAATATCTCATGCCTTACAATATTATGACAATAAGGAGCTTCATAATTTCATAAAATCAACATGTATTCACATAACAATTTATAACAAGTTACCAAGCACATAAGCATATAAAATCAACAATTAAGCATGCTTTTCACACAAATCAACTTTTACACATAGTCATGAACTTCATACACAACAATTAAATCATTTTTGAGGCAATCAATTCAAATAAAACATGCTTGACAACAAATATTGTAGAAAAATTCACAAAGGTGCAAGAAATTGGGAATTAGAAATCCCTACCTCAATTTTATAGAAAAACCCTCAAAATGGGTCCTAATTCGAAATCCCTAGAGTGCACCAAATAAGGAATTGCTTATATCAACGCGTAAATCTGGCCGTGCTTTCCGATTTGCCACAAACGGCACCCAAAAATTCCAAGAATTGAAGAAGTAATTGAAACTTGAAGTTTAAGATCAAAAGAAAAGAAAAAGAGAAGAAAAGTGAGAGGAATAGAGGGATTACGGGGAGAAAGAAGAAATGAGACCAAATTGGTCTCTAAGCCACAAATAAATGTTAGTGGTGGGTCCCACCACTAATGAAAAGTCTTTTTTATTTAATTTTTTACCATAATTTATACATATATGCACACAAATCACATAAATACCACATAAAACACATAAAATAAAATACATGAGATGCAAATGGACCCAACTAAAATCCCCGTATGCAACAATTTTGGTAGTAGGTCCCACACAGGACCGTCCGGCCCGAAAAACTGAAAAAATACAAAAATGACAAACCTTGCATTTCAAAAAGTCCTAAACTCAATGAAACGCCCCAACCAACTCACGGACACACCCGGCACTCCCCACTATGTCCGATACCAAAAACGAGAAAAAACAAAAATGCCCTTGCGAAAACAGAAAATTCTCGAAAATGGAAAATGGTAAAAAATGAAAACATTACAATCTCCACAACTTAAAAGGATTTCGTCCCCGAAATCAAGCCATACCTGGGAAAGGAAACAATGCTGGATACTTGGAGCGAACCTCCTGTTCAAGCTCCCAAGTAGCCTCCTCGACTCCGTGGTGTCAAAAAAGAACCTTCACTAACGGTTTCATCTTATCCCTTAACACCTTCTGCCATGCGTTAAGAATCTGAACTGGTCCCTCTTCGTAGGAAACATTCTCATCAATAGTCACATCAATCCAATCCAAAATGTGAGACGGATCTGGTTCATACTTTTGTAGCATCGACACATGAAAAACATTATGAACCCTGTCTATCTGTGGTAACAACGCAAGTCTGTAGGCAACCTCTCCTACTCGGTCCAAGATCTCAAACGGTCCAATGAATTGTGGCGATAACTTGCCACTCTTCCCGAACCTCATCAAACTCTTCCGTGGAGAAACCCGTAAAAAGACGTGGTCACTTACCTCAAATAATAATGGCCGCCTCTGCTTATCTGCATAGCTCTTCTGTCGGCTCTGAGCTGTGAGCAACCTCTGTCCCATTAACTTAATTTTCTCCGTGGTCTTGACTACAATGTCGGGTCCTAAGGCGGCTGTCTTGCCCATCTCAATCCAACAGACTGAAGACCTACAAGGTCTGTCATACAACGCCTCAATTGGAGCCATCTCAATGCTCGCCTGGTAACTGTTGTTGTAGGCAAACTCAATAAGCGGTAGATGATCTTCCCAACTATCTCCCAAATCAAGTACACATGTCCAAAGCATATCCTCCAAAATTTGGATGGTACGCTCCGACTGGCCGTCCGTCTGTGGATAGAATGCCTTACTAAGGTGCAATGATGAACCAAAAGTTGCTTGAAGTCCTTCTCAGAACTTCGAAGTGAATTTGGCATCCCTATCTGAAACAATGGCTATTAGAACTCCATGTAACCTCATAATCTCATTCACATATAGCACACCGAGTGCCTCTGCGTCATCTGTTGCCTTAATAGGCAAGAAGTGAGCCGTCTTTGTCAATCTATCAATAATGACACAAGCTCTCTGTCCTATTGACATGATCATGTACAAATGCTAAGACACAAATCTAAGTGTTTGAAAGAGATTTGTATGAGAATTATACAATCAAAATTTCGTACCAAAATTCATTTACAGTGAATCAATCAAAGTTTTATGCACTCTTTCTTTTGACCAAATTATATATTAATTGAGGCACATCATATACTTTCATTTTATGGTATTTTGGACGGAATTTTTTTTTATTTTTTTACAATGAGATCACTTTAATATTGGTAACATAATAATATAATTTTTGCAATATTTTCTTTATCTAAAATATGAAAATTTAAATGAGAACTCAGAAGAAGTATCATAAGGGATACCTCATAGTAGCACCACTCTCTTATGTTTTTTTTTCCTTAGGTTAAGGTTGTTTATTTTTTATTTATTTTTTTTGTACTTTTCTTTATTTTCTTTTCTCTTAACTTGTTAATTGTTCCCTCTTCGAGTTTAAACCAGTAATGAGTTCCACCAAAGAAAAATATTATGAAACCTTATTTTAAATATAAACAATCTAGATATGAATATAAACAATTATATTATTATTTTGAATAATTCATCATTTTACTTCTTTGCTAAAAATTGATATAAAAATTGGGCTAAAAGTGAATTTATCTAAAACAAATTCATTTACTTTTTTAATATTTAAAATCATAATGAAGTTTTGGTAAGTAGAATCATTTTATTTTCCCTTTCATGCTATATAAACGAACAAAATAATATTTTCTCACAACTTTTTAAAAAACTTTTCCGCTAACCAAATCTATGCTAGAAACTTGATTTTTCTTTCACTCTCCATCAAAAAAAATTGTCTAACCAAACAAACTCATATAAATTTGAATATAATTTCATATGTATAGAACTGATGATAACGTTGCGAGTTGATTGTATTGTATAAGTCAACTAGTACAACAATTTCTTGATAATATGTTTACACGCGTATATCTCTCTAAGAAATTTGCCCTTCTTGAACTCTATATTTTATTTGTCTTTATTTTATTTATGTACTGTATCTTTTGTATTTTATTTAGGTTTAATTTTACATTTTAATTATTATTATTCATGTTGTATTTTATATTGTTAAAATAATGTAAATTTACGAAGATGTAAATGTAAATGTAAATGTAAATGTGAATTAATGCAGATAACTCGATAGTTTAGTGGATTAGTGCTTTCCATAAATTTTAGAGTACCAGATTTTGACTCTCTGCATTTACTAATCTAACTTTTAATCCTTTTTATTTTATAAAATAAAAAAATATAAATTAATAAAAGTAATACTTGTCACCAAAAAACACAAAAACTTCGTCCTCACGACCAAAGTCATGTTCCACAATAATGGAACAACATATCCATTTTGAATTTAAAATAAAATAAAAATAACAAATAAATAAATAAAGATGGCATGTGTCATTCTACCATTAAATCATAAGGCTAATCAACTCCGATGAGAAAACAAGCATTATATGATTTTTGACGTCTTAATGACGTGTAAAGTGGCCTAATTAATTGATATTTATAAACCATTCGATTAAGACGTGTAAAGTGGCCTAATTAATTGACATTTATAAACCATTCGACAATTAATTAATCCTTGCACACCTTGGATTTACCTTATTGTCCAGCAGAGTCACATGTGACTGAAATGGTTCCACGTCCTTAAATATATATATATATATATATATATATATATACCATGTATCTAAGTTAATAATAATTAGTAACATATAGGTATACAAGTCTTAATATCTAATTGTACGTCATCAATAATGTCAGACATTCCTAATATTTATACTACCAAAATCCTCTGCTTTCTGTACCAACCCTTGTCTGTTTGGTTACTATGATTATACTAGTAATAATTTGTCCAAATAATTTGAATAGATAGAGACTTCCTTGGCATTCAATTCAACTACGTATTATGATTTACAACAACATTACAAGCACATAGGCATAAACTTCTTTGTCTATCCTTTGATCAGATAGCAACATATAGTACATGGTAGCAGTGATTGTTTTGTTAATGTGTTTGTTATTTTAATATAATAAAAAATCGCAATGTCTAGTCAAAGTCCATTTCATACTCAATGCCACCACAATACAAATAGACGTCCACAGTATATTTTGGTAAATTACACGGACAAAACGTCTAGCCTTTATTATTTTGATATTTTTTAAAAATTTGAAATATTTTTTATACTCTTATCTAATTTCAAAAAAAAAAAAAAAAAAAAAAAAAAAATTATTGAACCAAAAAACTATTGCCCTTTTTATTTTTTCCCCATTTGTTAACTCTAGTTTTTTTTTTATTTTTTTTTATTTTTTTGAATATCGAACCAAAAAACTATTACCCTTTTTATTTTTTCCCCATTTGTAAACTCTAAGTATATTACCTTACCTATTTTATTTTTTTAGAAAAAAAAAAAAAGGAACCTAATCAAACCCTAAAAAGAAACCATGTCATTAACGAAAAAAAATGTAAAATTTAATAATACAAAATTAATATGAAAATTAATATTTTGCATTGTATTGGCATTGTATGGTATTTTTGTCATTTTATGTCAAAATATAAGGTTATTGAGGTCTTTTAATATAAATAATGACAACTTATTCATTTTTTTTAATTTTTATTATTGGCAGGGTATCGTTGAGCATATGCGCTTAATCTCAGGAGAGGTCAAAGTAATAACGGCTCAAATGCTTCCTTCATTCAATAGGGGTGATATAAGTTATCCTTCCTCATTCGCAATTTTTCATCCGTCTAAATATGGATGGAAGATGGAAGAGAAGACAAGTGGGTCTATTATATAAATTTTAAATTATTGCATCATCCTTTATAAATATTTAATTTCTTCCATAAATAAAGTAAGTGATGGGTTTAATGGTAAAAATAACTTAAAAAATTATATTGCCTTTTATCTTATCGATCAAAGTAAATTGTCAATTTTTTCTTTTCTTTTCCATCCAACCGAACAAAAGAGTGAAGAATATAATCTCTTTTCTAGGGATATCTCATTCATTCATTGTTCTTTCAATTTCATCCAAATTTTTTCATTCCTACCAAACGAACTCTTAAAGATCAGTGTAATTTACCTATATATTTTTGCCTTACCGAAACTCGCACACCCAACCTTTAGAAGATGTGAGTTTACCATCTACTGTAGAATTTATTGATAGTTGTAATTTGTATGCATAAATTTGTTGTTGTTAATGCGTAATTTAGAATGATTTTTAATTTTTTTTATAAGAAAAGAAGTATTTGAAATTAAATTAGTAAATATAAAAAGTCAAGACTTGGCACTCTAAAATTTATCAAAGACACTAATTTGTTGAATTACCGAGTCATCTGCATTTAGAGTGAAAATTGAAAATCATGTAAAAAGATTTTGGACAAGTTAGTGACATCCGTCAAAATTTTAAATATATAAAGGTTATGTGGGCACCGGCCAGAGTAGTTTGTCCGTCAAAAAAAAAAAAAAAACGGAAAATGGGAGGTTAGATTTTCATTTGGGAGGGCCAAATCATAGTATTATAGTGATCATTTGAGTTGTAAAGCATCATAAGTCGGTGAATTGAATGACATTATTGTCAAATCACTTGTCTGTTTGTTTGATTTTTTTTCTTTTAAACTTAGTTAAAAAAAAGGATAACATTTGACTAATCACCCGGTCATTAGTGATTACAAATACACAAATAATTAATAATTACAAAATTATAATCATAAAAGTGATAAATAAGGATAATATATATATATATATATATATATATATATATATTTGGAATAAATTTGGTCACACTCTCTTATTTCATTATTTATAACTTTTCATATTTTTTAACTATATACCGATAAGACTTGCCTATTTACTAGTGAGTTAGTTATTCGTACTAAAAATTGATGTAATACAATCATGAATGTACAAATAGTCTATAATTATAAAATAAAAAGTGATAAATAAGGATAATAATATTTTTTAGAATAAATTCAATCATCCTCTCTAATTTTTTTTTTTTTATATTTTATAATTACTAATTATTAATGTATTTGTGATTGGATCACATTAATAATCGGTAGAGAGAACATATTCATCGATGAGTAGACAAGACTACCCGAGTAGGCAAGTCTTACGAATGATCATCAACTATTCCTTACGAATGATCACCAACTGTTCCTTACGAATACTATTCTATGCAGAATTCTAGCTGCTAAAGATACCTACATTATTGAACTATATATATATATATATAATTTAATAAAATAAAAATAAAAAATTGAAATGACGTGATTCTTTTAATGTGATTAATGCATGAGCCTTTTTTTTATATCTCACTTGCAAGCATATTTGGGAGGATTAAATATTCATCGATTTATAACAAATCAATATCTCAGGGGATAGCACAAGCTCTCAAATAACTTAAAAAGTGACATTACTATATCATAAACATAATGCTCACTCGGCACATACTTCTTTACAAATGTTTTTTACAGGTATTATATGAGTTGAAAGCATAATGCTCACTCACCACAAATTTCCAATTATACCATTTTAAATATTCAGTTTTTGTCCATTGTTGTGTGTGCAACATAAATATAAAATTCAAATAATTGTGAGTCTTCCTTTACCATAATATAAAATTTGCATTATATGACTAAGAAATAAATTATTGGCATTGAAATACATAAATAAATAAATAAAACTTCTGCAAACCAACAAATATGAATGGAAAATAATTAATAGATATATTAATGTATCTCATATGATGTCATCTTATCAAGCCGACACGTTGGCTTACGGCCTAGTAGTATTTTCTCTCATTTCAATAAATGTAGAGGGTCCGAGTATTATCAAAAACACTGTAGAAGTGTTAATTGCCATGTGTATGGTAAAAGTGGTCCAATTAAATTACTTGACACAAAAATTTAGTGTTCCAATTAAATTTCTAATATAACTTCTAAGGTCTCATAAAATTTTCAGTGAAATAATCCTACAGTTTAAAAACTCATACTTTAAAAACTCAAGTAATGAATGCTGAATTTCTTTACTAGTTTATGTTGTGTTTAAAGTTTTTAGTTCAAAAAGGATGATGATGTACATTATTAGGTACTACAGCAAATCTTACCCATTTTTAAAAAAGTTTAAATTATTGAATAATGTTGCATACTCACTTATTTATACTCAAAAAAAATAAAAAATTATCGTTACAAATCTTTCACTTCTTAATTTGGGTCTTTCTGATTCGTTTGGTAATTGTTATGTTTTTACTATTCTTCCCATTTGAAATTGCCAAAAAAATAAAAATTATCCTTAATATATATATCTACACTCACTATGGAAACATTTCGATATTGAACTATTAACATAATATGTAGTCGCCGGCTTGTGGTTTGAATTTTAAAAATATTTTCAAAAAATAATAATAATAATTTGTATTGAAAATCCTTTTCACAAGCATAAATGTATGCACATACTACTATTTGAATTGAAAAAAAAAAAAAAAACATATTAACAAATTGAAGAAATGGAAAATATTAAATTGTATGAAATTATATTAAATTTTTTATTTGGCTAATGAGATCCCTATACTTGCCTAGAACTTGAGCCACCCGTGCATCTAATTATGAATGTTTATGCGACAATTG
This sequence comes from Cornus florida, assembly GCF_030987335.1. NCBI lineage: Eukaryota > Viridiplantae > Streptophyta > Magnoliopsida > Cornales > Cornaceae > Cornus > Cornus florida. The sequence goes on from NW_026775573.1 coordinate 63,644,220, forward strand.
ACTGACAACCACATTCACACCAAAAATAAAAATAAATAAAATTAATTGTAATACGTTTTTATTTTATTTTGACTTTTATCATTCAGGGAAAAAATAAAAAAATTAAATTCCATTCAATATCAAACGTGGTCCCCTGTGATAATTATTAAAATGGATACTTTATATATAGGACAACTACAAGCAAGGTTTGGTTCCACTAATAAGTAATGAGAAGTGGGAGAGAAAATTCTAACCTCGAGTGCATAATAGTCCACTTCACGTGCCACTTGAATTTTGTTACACGATTGCTACGAGAGACCACCCAAAATCTAAAACAATAGACAACCAACTTCAATAATTGCCACAAAGCTTTGGGCCTTGATTTAGACTTGGGGGTTATTTATTGAAAATCATAGAATCCCTATTACTATATGATTTTGTCTATGAAAGCTAAAGCAACATAAAAAAAAATACTTTTACGTTATCAAAAGATTCTTGTGACATAATAATACTCCATTTATTTCTTAAAATGAATGGAGAGAATTCAATTCAACGAAGTGATCATATGCGTGTTTCTTTTGCTATTGTCAAGGAATAAGTAGATACATAGATATTGAAAGTGTTTCTTTTGCTATTGTCAAGGAATAAGTAGGTAAATAGATAGATAGATATTGAAAGTGTTTCTTTTGCTATTGTCAAGGAATAAGTAGGTAAATGCTATTGTCAAGGAATAAGTAGGTAAATAGATAGATAGATAGATAGATATTGAAAGGGTATGGTGCGTACGAGTGTGTACTTACCTACCAGAAATCAAAAAAATAAAATAAAATAAAATAAAAAATTTAGGGGTGCAGCTACAAACGAAAGTGGGAGGAAAATCCCTGTTTGGTAGGGGAAAGGAAGAGAGACTCAATCCCCTCCATACGATTTTGGCATTTTAAGCCCAAGAGTGGGCATTTATTTCTTTTTAACTTTCTTTCTCAAAAGATTTGGACTTTATATACCTGTCAAATCACTCAATACGTGCCTTTACCGCTTTAATTGTTTTTCAATTCAACCAAATAATACCAGTCCTTTTTTCAGTTCTCACCTTTCATTAACAAGTGGAAAGAGCAAAAAGATACAAAAGATCCATCTAGAAAAAAAGGTTTTTTATTTTGTTTTCTACTTTTTCAATGTTTCTTCACCTGTCTAAGTTCTAAATCACTATATTTTTCATTTATACGTTAATTTGAATTAAATTGATTTTTTTTCTAATTATAAAGTATTTTTCCTCCTTGATACTCCTCTCCCCCCTCCGTTTTTTATTTTTTTGTTATTATAAAGTTATTCAATAATTGATATATATAATCTATTTTTTTATATATTCATGTAAATTTTAGTTACTAATAATATTGGGCATATTAAGAATTTTTTGGTATAGTGGTATCTTCTCTATCTCTCAAAGTGAATGGTGATGGTTCGAATCTCCAAAGAAACAAATTGAGCGTGTGAGTGATGCGAGTGAGTATGCCCACGTTCGAATTACCTCCCCCTAATTTGTGAGGTTATAATAAAATAATAATATTGCTTTGTATTATGAGTTTAAATAATAATTAATTTAATTTTAATTCAGTTTTAGAACTTGTGTAGAATACATGCTAATTTTTTCAAAATTAAGGTTTCTCATAATTCTGTCAATATTATATATATATATATATATTACACTTTTCATTCCGTTCCGTTTCAAAGATAGTCACAGACTCTTTGGACCACTTGCCGTGCCTACCAGGACCAGTGGACTTGTAAATTTTGTGGTGACCCCACCATCTCTCTGCCTCTTCTAAAATCTGACTACTCAAGTGTCGGAGAATCACAAAAAAGTGTCTGTATGGGTCACACCACACCTAAGGTCAGTTTCCATGTTTTTTTCTTGACTCATAGTTGCACCATCTCTGTCCAAAGGTCAGTTAGCTAGCTTCCATGTTTTTTTGTTGACTGATAGTTGCCCCATATCCACCACATTCAAGGACGGGGATGACACCAGGTAGGTAGGGATGGTAATGGAGCGGTTTGGGGTGAGCAGGGAAGGAACTAGTAATTTTTTTTATTTTTATTTTTATTTTTTGGCATTAATACTACTGATTTTTCCTTTTTGAGCTATATACTTATAAAATTTTTATATTGCCCCCTTGAAATTACAAAAAAATCACACTATTACCCTCTTTACACAAATTCCTAAGTTCGTCCCTGAGGCCGGGTATCTCATTCCCCATCTCCATACTCATTTAATTTTTTCGCTTCCGCTGCTGCTCTTTGTGACTTAGGTCATGTCATTTAAAAAAAAAAAAAAAATCTGTTTTATATAATGGTATTTCTTTTCCTACTTGATGGATAGATCCATCAAGTCTGGGTTGGATTTTCAACGCATGTAGACCAAAAAGGATTAATGTGGGCCTTAAAGGCCCAGCCCTTGTGGGTTCTAAGTTTTTTTTAAAATTTTTGAATTGATTCTGTTATATGGACTTCTAATATAAAGCCCTGTGAGCTTCCTGCCCATAAATAGCTGTTTTTGGACCAACCTGACACAAGGCAGCTTCACCTTGTGTCCTCTGGATGTGCCAGACGAAGACCGTCTGGTTGGATTAGGTTATTTTCGGGATTCATATTGGACCGAGCATATTTGCACGTAGAGAGATCATACAACTTTAGACAAATGACGTTGTTTTCACATGCTTCTCTTTTTCAGGCCAGTATAGTAGTGTCAATCCAAGAAGATTAGTGGTAAAACTCAGTGTAAGCAAAAAACAAATGCCTTGGTGGTTCACCTTACTAGGGTTCATAAAGGCCATTGAACAACAAAGTGGCTCCACCATTACCACTCAACAGGCAAGCCCAAGCAATGGAGCTCAATCAAAAATACGCATCCAAATGAAAGACATGCTTGAGGCTATGCATTTATGTCAAGTTTGGTACGTGAGAATGGAATATAAGTTGGAATGAAAATAAAATGGAATAGTCATTCTTATTGTACTGGTTGGTTTTAAATATAAAATGATGTAAGAATGGATTGATCATTACCATTTTAGTGTTTGGTTGTACTAATTTAATACCTAAAATAGAATGATTTTTCAAATTGAATTCTTTAAAATACCTTTTTCCGTACCAAATAAATTAAACTAACAAAATAACATTCTTTTATATTTTTTAAAAAGAAATGGTATAGGTGGTAGAAGGTGATGACTACGGCGAAGGTGGAAGGCAGTGGTGGTGATGACGACAACGATGTGGTGGTGGATGGCGGTTGCTGTTATGGCAGTGGAGATGATACTTTTATAGGTTTAGATGTGTAATGAATTTTTATTCTTTTCTATTCCAAGGGAATGCCTTTAACATTCAGGTCATTTCCACTTTAATTTTTTTGCTAAACAAAAGAATCGATGGAATGAACATTTCATTCCATTCCATTCATTTTACCAAACGCATCGTTATTGTTCATTCCTCATAGTCATACCCTAAAAAATGCATCTAAAAACAACCTCACCAACAGACTAATACCAAATTTCATGAGAACGTCCAAGCACCACCGCCTCCAATTGTCCTCTTGAGAAGATGACCACTATGAATAGGGGTGAAGCCATGATTTCATTTCACGGAGGAGCGCAATGTACTTGGTAAAAATAAAAAATAAATAATCAACTACAATGACAAATATAAATTGTTCAAATCAAAAGGCAAATAGTATGTAATTGTTTGCAACATCAATGTAAAATACACACATTGAGTTTATAAAATTACAATTAAATTATAAATTTAAATCAGAAGAAAGGGGAAAAAAAAAGGAAAAAGAAGAGGAAAAAGGTTACAATACATAAAATAATGTACAAGAGTGCAAAAAGAAGAATTTTAAGAAGTGAAAAAAAAAAAAAAAAAATGAGAGAACTTTAAAGAGGTAAAAAAAGGGTTTTATTGGAGAGGATTGTAACTTTAAGGAGATCAAAGGACAAAGGGATTTGAAGAGTAAAAGAGTAAAGAAAGAAAAAAATTAAGTGATAATTTTAGTAGTTGGACGTTCTCATGAAATTTGGTAATAGTCTGTGTTCTCATGAAATTTGGTAATAGTCTGTTGTCACGTGCCCTTCCCAAGCCTGCATTGCCCCTGACTACGAACATTCAACACGTTGTGAAAAGTGGAGATAAACAAATATTTCAAATTGGTTTATTCATGGATAGGAGTTGATGGTGGTAAATTCTCAAAAGTACCTCTCTGGGGAAATTTTTTTCAGGAGCCAGCGGGAGCGGGGCCGGAATTTTTTTTCTCAAAAGTAAGGGCTTCTTTATATATTTTACACTTTAAATCTCTCATTTCTCTTTAATCATTAACTTACTTACTTAAGTTATTGTGGACCGAAAAATCTCCTTGAACCAGAGCCCGAAACTTGTGCAGTAGGCACCTCCAATCGCAACATGCCATGTGTCTGAGGTCACAGGTCCAAGTCAAACACAGACCAGAATCGTTGAACCGAGTCCAACTATCCAAAGTAAGGTCATCCCAGTTTCAGTTTGACAAGATTCACTTGACTCTTGAGATACAAATTGACTATGAATGAACTCGCTTCTCTTGAGTTTTCCTTCATTTTCTAAGGTTTTTTTTTGGTTAGGTGGAACAACTAGAAAGGATATAAAAATTTTTTATATTTTTTTAGAATTTGGATAGATAGAAAAAGAAACTTAATGAAAAATTTAGTTTCCCGAATTAAGTATTTTTCCTCAAAAAATTTCACCAAAATACACGTGAAAAAGAAGCGCCTATTTATTTACAGTTCGTACTATTCTAAGGTAAGTTCACGCAAATTATATAGTTATATATATAGAATACCAATGATAATTTGTGTAAAATTGTTCAAAATAGATCATGCTTCTAAATAGAATTTTTTATTATTTTTTTAATTGTCTATTCTATGTTTCAATTCTAGCCACTCATAATCCGTGTATATATATATATATATATATATATATATATATATATATATATGTGGTGAAATATTTGATTTTTCTCCCAAATAGTAGTATTGCCTCTTAATCTCTAATTTTTTTATTTCTTTTATTTTTTTATCTTAAACTAATAATTAGTTTTACTTAAGAAAATATTATGAAACCTTATTCTAAATATAAATAATAGAAATAAATATAAACAATTATATATTTGAATTAAATAATCCATCATTTTACTACATAAGGGTAGTTTTGGTATGCATAATTATTTTCTTTTCACTTTCATGCTATCAAAACAAACAAACTAATATTTTTCTACAATTATCTTGGATAAATTTTCATGCTAACCAAATACATGCTAAAAAATCTCTTTTCTTTTCATTTACTTCACTTTTCTTTTACTTTCACTTTCACTTTCTTTTCTTTTCTTTTCTTTTCTTGCTTATTTTCATCTAACCAAACATAGACTAAATTTGGTCTGTTTGGTTAAATAAAATTTTATGATAGAAAGTGAAGTGAAAAAAATTAAATTAAATTTTCACCGTACATTTGATTAGCATGAAAGTTTTTAAAAAAAGTTATGAGAACATATTATTTTGATATTTGGGTAAGATAAAAGTGAAAAGAAAGTGATTTCACTTACCAAAATTACACTTTATATTTTGAAAGTTAAAAAATAAATATTATGTAATAGACTATAAAAAATAATAATAATATAAAATAAGGTGACCAATTTTTGAAAGTTGGAGTAGACACAATTTGAACCTCCCAATTAGATATTATTATTTTATTTTTTTCCGTTATTAATCACTAATTATCACTATTTACGTTTATCTTATTTTTTAATAAAAATACTAATTGACAACTTACAAATGAGAAGAGAGACAATTACAAATAAGTTTGTTGGATAAATAAGGAAAGTTAAAAAGGAAAGTCAAATAGAAAGGGACTCCTTTCACGTAAAAATAATATTTTCGCATGTTTTGTGTAATTTAAAAAAATTTTTAATTTCTTTCTTTTATAGTTGATTCCATCTAACTAAACAAACCCTTATGGTAGGAAGGAAGGAAGAGGGATGGAGAGAAAATAGGAAGGAAGGAACAAAACTTTCTTTGCTTGCTAGAAATGATACAAGGAAAAAAAAAAAAAAAAAAAAGAAGTATGACTCTCCTTTAGAAATTTTCATAGGCCCAAAAATGGGCGGAAGACAAGTGGACTATTGGATACGGATTCTTGGGACATTTATCTCTGCTTTCTCCAAAATTAATCTGAAGGCTAATATTAACACACACCATTTATCATATCTCAACCTCTCTCTCTCTATCTCTCTCTCCTCTCAACCTCTCTCTCTCTCTCTCTCTCTCTCTCTCTAAATCTTAAATACCAAGACCAAATTTTTCTCTTCCCCTTTCAGTAAATTTTTCTCTCTCTAAATCTTAGATGCTAAGACCAAAATTTTCTCTTCCCTTTTCAGTAACTTTCATACCCAAATTTTGCTTGCCGGATCCCGCCGACTTCTTCAACTTATGCTAAATGTAATACACACGTATATAAATAAAAGGAAAAAAAAATAATTAATTCTGGAAACAAAATAAATAATGAATGGTGCCCAATGAATTCCTTGATTGATTTATTGGTTTATTAATTTGTTCTAATTTTTTTTTAACTCGACATATATTTATGATTATTCCCTGGTAAACTGAGCAAAACCTAAAACTTCAATTGTTGGTTTTGAAGATGATTCAAAATCAAGAGCAATATTCAAATTAAGAAGATTCATGATTTGAGAAGGAGTAGGTTGTAGGTAGGTTAATTACATGAAAGTTACTGAAAAGGGAAGAGAAAATTTTGGTCTTGTATATAAGATTTAGAGAGAGAGATTGAGGAAAGAGAAAAAGAGGGAGAGGGAGATGTGGTAAATGAGTGTCTTAATGAATGACGTGTCTTAAAATTAGCGTTCAGATTAGTTTTGGAGAGAGAGCAGGAGAGAGATGTCCCAAGGATCCGTATCCATTTGTCCACCTGTATTCCCTCCATTCTTCCACCCATATTTGGGTTTATGAAAATTTGTAAAGGAGAATCATCCTTCCTATCCTCCTCCTTTTCTTATATTATTTCTACCGAACAAAGAAAGTTTATTTTTTTCCTTCGTATTTTCTCTCCGTCCCTTTTCCTTCCTTCCTACCTAGCTTTTTCCTTCCTACCATAAGGCTTGGGTTGGTTAGATGGAATCAACTACCATCACTTTTTTTTCACTTTCATTCTTTCCAAACTCACAAAACAATTAATATTTTCTCACAATTTTCTTGAAAAAATTTCTTGCTTACCAAAATACATGATGGAAACTTGATTTTTTTTTCCTTTCCTTTCTTTCACTTCCATTTTCCATCAAAACTTTCTATCTAACCAAACGGACCCTTGGGGAAAAATAGGCAGGTGCGGAAACCATCTAACCAAAAACTTTTTAAAAATTTCTCTTTCCTTTTTTTTTCTAGTTGATTCTATCTAACCAAACGAAACCTTATGGTAGGAAGGAAGGAAGAGAGGTGGAGAGAAAATAGGAAGGAAAGAATAAATTTCCGTTATTCCGTAGAAATAATACAATGAAAGAAAAAAGAAATAGGAAGGATGACTCTCCTTTACAAATTTGAGGAGTACTAATTGCAGAAAAAGAAATAGGAAGGATGACTCTCCTTTACAAATTTGAGGAGTACTAATTGCAGTTGCATATGCGGCTGTCATTGCACAGTCGGGTTTGGGTTGGGTTAAAAATGGGCAGGTCAAACATGGGTCAAAACCTATATTCAACCCGTTCAGAATGCACTCTTAATTGGTTAGGATTCTTAGAATTTCACTTATGGGACATTTAAAATATAAATTCATAGGACAAAAGTGCCCTTTTAATTATTTCTTTCTTCCTAAGTTGATCCGTATACATATAAACATGTGTATATGATTATTTCCTTTCTATCTTTTTTTCTTTTTTTTTAATGAATTCTTTTATAGCTTTTTCTAATTGTCTTTTAACTATATATTGAGTGTGTATATAAAAAAAAAAAAAATTGATGTTTGTATTTATAGATACTCAATCTATATATATATATACACACACACACACAAAAAGGAAAGCTGTTTGTTTGTATATATAGATACTCAATCTATATATAGATATACATAAAAAGAAAAATTGTTGTTTGTGTGTGTGTGTGTGTATATATATATACTCAATCTATATATATACACAAAAATGAAAGCTTGCTATTTGTATATATAGAATTATAGATACTCAATCTATATATACACGTAGGTGTATAGTGTGAGGAAAAAAAAAAAAAAAGTTAGGTTTATATATATATATATATACACACACACACACATACATACATACTAGTAAAACACTAGTGCGATACATGTGATGAAATGTTGTTTTATAATTTTAATTAAAAAATTTATATAAAAACTATCAAAATAAATTTGCTTTTTCAAATAATTGATTAGTAACTTTCCTGAGTAATTAAAATTTTAAATATTTATGGAGCGGAAAGGGGTTGCAATTATTTGCATAATAGGTATATAATTAGAGAATCAAATATATAATATTTAAAAACTTATAGTCGAGGAAATATATAATATTACAAAACTTATTTGTTTAGCTAATAAATGCTGACATGACATAATTAAACAAACACATAAAAATAAAAAATAAAAATAAATCAACATTAATATTAAAAAAATTTGAACCATGTTGCCAAACAGATCAATCAAAATAAATTAAAATGTTTTTAAAACATTAAATGATTTGAAATCTTGATTGAAGGATTTGAAACATCTTGATTGAATTTTAATTAAATAATTACCTATTTAATTTTAATTAGTAATTTATTTAATGATTTGAAAAATCTTGATAGAATTTTAATTAAACAATTACCTATTTAATTTTAATTAGTAAATTATTTTATTAAATAATTACCTATTTTATTTTAATAGGTAACTTTTTTATTTTAATTGTTAACATATTAGATTTATTTTAGTTGGTAACTTATTTTATTATTTTATTTGTAAATGATTTGAAACATCTTGATTGGTAATTTATTAATAGTCATTTTTTTTATCAAGATATTTCAAATCATTAAATAAATATTTCAATTAAACAATTATCTAATTTAAATTGGTAATTTATTTTATTATTTGGATATATTTTGATCTATATTTATATTTAGGAAAAAGTTAGAAATAGAATAAAATAGAAAAATTAAAGTTGTTTTAACCTTAAAGAATTCCGAGCATAATAGGATTTATTTTAATTGATAACTTATTTTATTATTTGATAAATTATTTTATTATTTTATCTACAAATGTTTTGAAACATCTTGATTGAATTTCAATTAAACAATTACCTATTTAATTTTAATTGGTAATTTATATCTTGATTGAATTTTAAATAAACAATTACCTATTTAATTTTAATAAGAATTCCGACTATAACATGATTTATTTTAATTGGTAACTTATATGATTTATTTTAATTGGTAATTTATTTTCGTATTTGATAAATTATTTTAACTATAAATGATTTGAAACATCTTGATTAAATTTCAATTAAACAATTACCTATTTAATTTTAATTGGTAATTTATTTATTGATTGAATTTTAAATAAAGAATTACCTATTTAATTTTAATTGTTAATTTATTTAATGATTTGAAACATCTTAATTGAATTTCAACTAAACAATTATCTTTTTAATATTAATTGGTTTTTTATTATTTTGTAAATTATTATATTAAATAATTCGTATTTTATTTTAAAACGTAATTTGTTTTAGTTGTTTTAATAATGATATGAAAATTCTTGATTGAATTTCAATTAAACAATTATCTATTTAATTTTAATTGGTAATTTATTTTTTGATTGAATTTTAAATAAACAATTACCCATTTAATTCTAATAAGAATTCTAAGCCTAATATGATTTATTTTAATTGGTAACTTATTTTATTATTTGGTAAATTATTTTATTATTTTATCTATAAATGATTTGAAACATCATTAAATTTATAGGACAAAAGTACCCTTTTAATTATTTTGCTTTCTCCTTACTTGGATGGCAAGTATATCTATATCTATATCGATACTATTATTAAAAGTGTAAAGAATTTCAGTATTTCAGTGTTTCAATATTTCAATATTCAATTCATTAGGGTGTAATATTAAAAATCTTGACCAATTAAGAGTGTGCGCAACTGTACAAGGACAATCGCATGCGACTGCAATTAACACTCCTCTACAAATTTTCATCCACCCAAAAATGGGCAGACTAAAGGAGGGAAGACAAATGAACTGTTATAGAAATTTTAAATCATATATTATCCTAAATTATATAGGTTTTAAATTACAACACTATCCTTTATAAATTATAATATTATTAAATATAATAGTAAAAATAATTAAAACTTTATTATTTTTTCTTTTTTAACAAAGATAGTAAATTATGAGTTTATTCTATTCTCTTCTATTCAACCGAACAAAAAGAGGAAAATTAAAATATCTTCTTTAGGGATGCCTCATCCATCCATTCTTCTCTCCCTTCCTCCCAAATTTTTTTTGTCCTACCAAGCAGAACTAGCATTAGGGTTGTACATGTATAAAAAGTAAACAGAGGTCCCAAAAGAGGAGAAAAACTTAATTGTGTTAGCTGTAAAGATGACATGGTATCACCGATTTATTAAATACTGTCACGTAGTGATAAGACCCACTAAAATAAAACATTTTTTCTTATGTGACGAGATATTATTGGAAACACTTTTTCTTAGGGTGCGTTTAGTAATGTTTTCATTTTCTATTTTTGCATTCTTAAAAAAATAGAAACATGATTTTACTTTCTTGAGTGAAAATAGAAAGCATAAATAATGTTTATTAATAATTTTTGTTGCCACAAATTTGATAACATAAAACAATAATAGTGTTTAGTAGTACATATTTGTTACAAAGTGTACATAATATTATTTAAATTTTTTATTTTTATTTTTATTTTTTTCATTTGTATTTTATTTTCTTTCATGGCAATAATTTTAGGGGTTAGTGATTAGAGAGGGGAGTGGGAGGGGGGATGATTTGAATACGGACTCTCAGACACAGGCGAACCACTCAAGCACGACACTTGCTTCCATTAGTATTAAAAAGTCATAAATTTACAAAATCTAATTTAAAATTACAAATCTTAATAATACCTAATACATCATAAGTACAAAATTAATATATCAAGACAAAAACGCTCCCACCAATTATGTATATACATACATGTATATGCATGATGTATACATTTATTATCTGATATTTAGCATATGGTAATTTATTATGAATAAAAAATGTTAAATAATATATCTTTATATGTAATAAAATACATACTCTATTATAATATTGTAAATTATTATAATTTAATATTTACATATAATATAATATAGATATGATATATAATAATATAAAATATCTATGGCATAATAATTTAATATCATTATATTCTATATCAAAAATTATTTTGTCACAAAAAATAATTTACATTATTATTTAATATATTATATATTAAAATATATTTTTATCAATAAAAAATAATGTACACTATTTTATATATTCTATATTAAAAATATAAATTTTTTAATAAAATATGCAGCTTAGTATATAACACAAATAATATGAATTTTATTTAAAATGAATAGTGCCCGTATAGTTTTAAAATGAATAGTGCCCGTATAGTAACAATAATGAAAACGTTTCTGCGCTACAGCGTAGAAAACATAAGAAATATCTTTTTTATGTTTCCTTTTTTCTTCACAAAAATTGAAAAGATTTTTGTTTTCATTCTACCTTTTTAGAAATTAACGGTAGAAAATAAGAAACGTTTGTTGTTATTAAAGGTAACCTTATGTGATGAGATATTATTGATTAATGACACAAATAACATAACATAACCGGTACTGGGAAGTTTTATCCCAAAGGAGGCCGCTATAAATGAAAAGAAAAACCCTTTCTCTTTCTAGAATTTGAGTAATTTTCGTTTGGAGTGATTTTTTCCTTTTAAGTCTAAATTTGAATCAAAATGGATTAAGAATGGAATTCATTTCCCAACGAATTTTATCCACCATCTTAATATGCAAGTGGATTCGATTCTTTGGGAAAAACATGGTTTCGAATAAAGCCAATCATACAAAAATTGGTCGACATTTTTATTTTTTGGTAAGTAGAAAATTTGGTCGAATTCACTTTGCAAAAATAATTTAAGTTGACTTATAAGCACCAACAATATAGTACATGCCATATTCCAACAATAAAGGAGTAACATAAGGAATTAATTTTGGCTTAAACATGGATTTCGATTTTTATTTTTATTTTTTGTAGAATTTTAATTTACCAAAGTAGTGTGGTTACATATAACTATATAAGTTTTTCTTTTCTATTACTCCAGTTAACATATATACACCAACCAATTAGAAAAATAAAATAGGCAACATTTTTTACTACTTTTGAATAATTAGAAAAATAAAATAGGTAACATTTTTTTTTTTTTGGACAACTTTTTCAATATAGATATATATCATATACTAAAACGAAGAAAAAAATGTGATGACATGTAAGTTTTCTTAACATATACGGAGTATACACCAAAAAATAAAATAGGAACTATTACAACTTTTTTATTATATATATGCCCAAATTGCATACAATGCCCTTCTGGTGTCAATTTTTGGCAAGAAACTCCCTAAAGAAAAAATTTAACATAATACCTCCCTAATCATCTAATTTGTTGCAAAGTGATATTATAATGACTAAACTACCCCTCAATATAAATTTAATAAAATGATATTCTCTTAATATTAAATTAAAATTGAAACAAATAATTCATTTTGGCATAGTGTTGTTAATGCCTGCTTCTTCTTTTTTTTAATATTGAGTCTATAAGAAAATGAAAATCCATGAAACAATTTTCAAAATTTTCTTAAATTTTTATATTTTAAAAAGAAAAAAGAAAAAAAACCTAAAATGAAAATCATTTTAAAGTAGTAAACCCTAAATTTTATTAAATCTATTTTACGAGTAATTATTTTCATTATAATTTCACTTTAATGGTGTGTAACTTTTGTAAAAATTTAACGTTCAATTTTTTTAAAATAAAAAAGAATTCAAACTGAAGTGAAAATCTTTCTTAAATTTATATTAAGAGGCATTTTCTCATTATAACATGACTTTGCAACAAATTTGATAATTAGGAGGTTTTATGTCAATCTTTTTTTCAGAAGGGTTTATTGTCAAAACTTGAAAATAGAAGAGAGTTTTATGCAATTTCCCTATATACACATATATCATATACTAAAACCAAGGAAATTTTTTTTTATTTCCTTATTACAAAGATTAAGATATGTTAAATATTGTAAAGAATCTTTTAGGAGCAAAATTTGTGGGATTAAACATGGAACATCTTTTATATATATATATATATATATATCTTGGAGCACCATTCTTTTCCAAACCCTAACCGTTGTAACTTTCTTCGCAACCCTATATATCTTCATTCATTTTCAACCTCTGAGATCTCCATGGAGAAACCACACCACATGAGGAAGACAACCCAAGGCCGAAAGAAGATTGAAATCAAGAAAATAGACCAAATGAACAATCGTCAAGTCACCTTCTCCAAACGCCGGGCCGGTCTCTTCAAGAAAGCCAGCGAGCTCTGCATCTTAAGTGGTGGAGAGGCCGCCATTATCGTATGCTCACCGGGTGGCCGCGTGTTCTCATTCGGACACCAGAGTGTCGACGCCGTGGTCGATAAGTTTGTCACTGGTTCTACATCATCATCTTCTCCACCACCTAATAAACTTAACGAGGAGTTGAATAAGCGGTATGTGGAAATTTCAAAGGAATTGGACGCAGAGAAGAAGAGAAGTTTGATGATTGAAGAAGAAGTGAAAGTGAGGGGCGTGGGCAACGGCCGTGGTGGGTTATGGTGGAATGACCCCATTGATGGGTTGAGTTTGGTGGAGCTTGAGCAGAAGTTGGTTTCGATGGAAGAGTTGAAGAGGAAGTTGGACATGAGAGCGGATGCGATGATGATGAAGTCTTCTACAATGCCCTTGACGTCAATGCTTGGGATGAATAATCAAACTCAACCTGCTGCTGCAGACACCGGTTGTCCCATGGCTAATCTTGATTTTGATTTGCGAGGTGGTCCGTATTAAAGTGTCACCTTATGCCTGAGGTCTACTTTAAGAGTCCAAATTTTTTTTTTTTTTTACATGGATTGGAAGAATCGTTGATGAGATTCTATAAATTATGTTGCATTCCTATTGTTTAGTCCCTCCATTATTTTCGGGTTGAATAACATTATTGGTGGGTTTTAAATTAGATTCTTTTTTATGAAGGTAATTAAATGTCATGAAATGTTTTGTTTTGTTTTGTTTTGTTTTGTTTTGTTTTGTTTTGTTTTGTTTTTGTTTTTGTTTTTGTTTTTGTTTTTTTTTTTTTTTATGAATTCAAAATCTGAATGTGATGGTGTTGATTATTTTATTTTTTACTTTTTTATGGGATTGTATTGAGGTCCATTCTTACAAAGGAAGAGTTTTATCACCCAATACAAAATTGCATTATTTTTGGTCCCCAGTCCAAAGAAAGGCACACCAACACTTTCTTTCTACCATTTGACAAATGGGACTGGTGAGGCAAGAGCCGATATCATAGAAAAAGTATATAATATCTTTGGGGTACTTATACCAATGCATAATCATGCAAACACCCAAGATAAAACATGATTGTGTGAATTGGGTAGGTATAAAAGGTATTTGTTATTATAATAGAATAACTTGCTTAAGGATTCGAGTTATTCGAACCTAAGATTCAATGCTTCATGCTCTTGATATAAGAGAAGCTCCACAACAGTAAATTGAGAACCAAGCCAGCCCTAGTTCACCTCATGTAGTTGACCTATAGGCAGTTGAGGAAGACGAATTTTTTTTTCCGCATATCATACACCTCCCCATGTTGTTCCAACTTAACCATCAAAGCACGGACAAGGACATGGGTGGGTATGAGAGGCATATCTCAAAACAATCAGAGGTTGTCAAAAAATAATAATTGAGAATTCCTGATTCAGCATATCACATTTTCTATACGTAATGATCCATGGTTTGATGGCCAGTCCCTGCAGTAGAGATTTGGAATCAGATATTTACTACATGCAGGTCTGCCTTTTCATATAGGACCGACCTTCTCTATCTGTCACAATTGCTTTGCAAATGTGGACTCTAAAGACCACATTTTCTAGTGTTGTCCTTATCCAAATAAGGTATGGAAATGGATTTCAGATTTCTGTCATTGGGGGACATTGGATATATGTAGCATTTTACTACAGTTGGTCACTTGGTTTACAAATCAAACTCTAGGGCATTCTATGAACTGCAAAGTGATGAGATGTATATTCACTTCTATGTTATGGTGCATCTGGAACGAGAGAAGAGTGCATATGGTATAATTGATACTCCTCAACAGTAAGTAATGGAGGCATGCTTTGAAGTTGGCGCGGTTTAATATAATTTGAATCCTTAGGCGAAACAATAGAATTTGATATAATTTGAGGCCTCAGGCGAAACAATATAATTTGAGGCCTTAAGCGAAAGTGATTTTTTAATTAATAAAATCTACCCATGTGTTCGTATTAGTATTATACTCATTAGTTGGATTTTTAACTTAGCACTAAGATTTTTTTCAATCTCTTGTTCCGTTAATTATCATTATAATTTATGTCATTTAGGCATTTTTCTTTCACTACCGTATAAACTTATAATTCCTATAAATGATTTAATTGTTTATTTGTTGAATTTTCACTTAAAATTTTTTGCTAAATTTTACTTATTAGTTGTAACAAATTTATCAGTAGCTCATTTTTTAGATTGAATTAGTTTATCTATTCTTCTAATCTCTTTAGGTTTTTCCTCGGTCTATGCTCCAACAAATTCTTCTATAAAATAAAAGTCTATTCATAAAAATTTTAGGAGTCTTAAAAAAATATGAAAAGTTTCAATAATTTCAACCAACTGCTAATTTAATGTGGAATTGAGGATAATAGTGAGAGAAAAAAAAGTTGATAAAAGGATAGAAATATTTTCGGCCCATTATTAAATTTCTCTCTTGATTTAGTTTTAATAATAGAAGTAAATAAAATTAAAGTGACTCTCATGTGTTCATATTAGTTATGCTCATTAGTTGCAATTTTTAAATTAACATTAAGATTTTTTCAATCTCTTGTTCTATCATTCGTTAATTGGCTTGGTTCATATGGAATGTGATGGTGTTCCTTATTTTATTTTATTTTATTTTTTACTTTTAGTAATGTGCACAAACTTCGTGGGATTGTATTGAAGTGCATTGTTACAAATGCTTCAAAATTTACCAAGAGTTTTATCACCCAATACAAAGACAGTTTAGAAAAAATTGCAGTATTGGGCTAAGATGTGGACTTGCGTAGCAGGAACACTACCCAAGGACTATGAGTAGTTCAAGGAAAGAGGTAAATGGGCGAATTTGGGATATAAATTTTGGTCCCAGGTCATAGAAAGGCACACCAACACTTCGAAGAAGAGCTGAGATCGTAGAGTCTGCAATATCGGTCACAGTCGCGGTATAATGAATTTAAACCGGTCGATACGGGTCACGTATTGGACTTAAAAAAAGATCGCGTATTGACCAATACGATACGGCAAACCACACATAGACGTCGTAGGGCCACTTAGACATAGTACTCCACCAATGCATAGTCATCACGGCTAGACCATTAGGCAGGTGGTCGCCAAAGGCCCTTCCAATAAGAAGACCTGAAAATTATTTATTTCTTTATATTATAAGCTTTCAAAAAAAAATTATTTTCATCTATTATTAGACTCAATCCAATAAAAAGACTCCAAAAAAATTTATTTCTTTATACTACAACCTTCCTAAAATTTTTATTTCATTCTATTATTATACTCAAGTGAATAAAAATGGCCCCAAAATTTTATATTTTCTTATACTATAACCTCTCTAAAAATTTAATCGTGGGCCTAAACACAAAAAGTTTATATCCTTATCTCTAACTCTTTGTTTTACCACTCTCTTCTCGTTTTCTTTTTTTCCTTACATTTAATTGTTGTTGTGAGAATTGGGAACCTTATTAGAAGTAGATTTATTGGATTGGTTCATCAATAGTGTTGGGATTCTCTTTAATATTTATCTTTTTATTTTTATTGTTGCCCTCTTATTTCTTACATATTTTTCAGTCTCTCTTATTACCTATAATTCATAGAGAAAAATAAAGTAATGAGAATGTAGATGATATTGTGATGTTTTGTTTTTCGCTATTTTTCATTTTCTGGAATTTTTTTTATTTTTCGAGAGTATTTTCGTCTTTTCTCGTTTTGCGTACCGGATACCATGGGGTGTACCGGATGTGTCCGAGAGTTGGGTGACACATTTCCTTGAATTCAGGACACTTGGAAATGGGCCGGTTGCTATTTCGGCATTTTTTCTTTTTTCTGGCCAGACAGTCCCACGTGAGACCCGTTACCGAAATTGTTGTGTACAGGAATTGTGTCATGGGCCTATTGCATTTCATACATAATTATTTTGTGCGTTGTTTAAAGGCTAAAATTTGTGGTTATAATATAATTGGTGCATGTGTATAAGTTTTGTGGAGAAAAATTAAAGTTAAAAGATTTTTTTTAGGAAGGACCCACCACTTACTTTCTTTCAATGGCCATAAGGCCATTTAGCCCTTAAATCTCTCTCCCTCCGGTCAGATCACTCTCTCCCTCTCTTTTATCATTTTTTTTTTCTTTTTCTTTTTCTTTTCTTCAAGTTTTGGGCCATGATCTCTCTTCCATTTTTTGGAATTTGATAGAACCACTTGAAGCAAAATCGGAGAGCTCGTTGAGGCCATCATTTTGATAGAAGCAATTTACTATTTGGCCAACCCTTGATTTTCAAAAATTTGGGGCAAAATTTGAGGATTTTCATCTAGCTTTGAGGTAGGAGTTTCTAACACCCAATCTATTTGATTCTTTGTGAATTATTTCTTAATACTTGATATATAGCATGCTTAGTTAGTGACAATTTCTTGATAACATGATTTTTATGTTTGTATGAAAATGTGTAAAACTTTGTGTTATTTATATGTTGTGTAAAAGATGTGACTATATGTTACTTGGAATGTGATACTGAAGCATGTTATTTGATGTTAATTTCATGCCATTGTGATTTTATTGTTAAAGTATGTGATCTAGAAAGCATGTGGTCTATTTTATAATTGGTGCAAAACATGTATATTGTTGACTTGAAGAACATGAATTTATCTATTTACATGGCATCAAAATATATGAGACATTCATGCATGACATTGGGCATGAAAAAGGGAAACTTGATTTGAAATGGAAAGAAAAGGGTTTTGGGAAAAAGTTTTTGATAAAAGGTTTTGCGAAAATCCAAACGCCTAGGAGTTGCCTAAGATCCGTGGCATTAATGTGACCTAGAGAGAACTCAGGAGACTTCTCTAGCGTGGTTGAATTACCTGGGCCCCAAATGACGCTATAGAGTTGCCACGAGTCAAGGACCGTTAGCCAATCCTTCTCTCGTGCCACCATGGAGTTGTCATGGAACGGGTTGCATTAACGGTTAGAAATGATGATGGATAAAGGTTTTGAAATGAGGAGTGACATTGCATACCATTGCATTCCATAGCATGGCATGGCTTGATGAGGATCTTTGACGCATTGTTGTTGGAATTATTGCTATGTTTTCCCTTACGATTAAGCATGATCCCTCTCCTTTACCTATGCTTTGTATAGATTCATGGGGTCATAAGAGGTGTGTCTTAGGCATCACCTACTAAGCAATTTGTCCACCCCTTTATATTAACATTTTTCAGGTTTGGGAAAAGAAGTGACAGACAATGACATTCTACTGCACACTTAGAATGTAATAGTCATTTCACTACCTTTTATATATGGAGCTCTGTCATTCTGTAGAACCTTAAGGTGATTGGTGTTGTGTTGTATCAACTGAAACTTATAAAATTCCGATGTTGGTTCATGGTCTGTATGCTATAAAATCTTTAGTTTCTTTGTAGATGATTATGAGGAATCATGTATGATTAAATTGTGACCGATCTTAATGATGTGGTGTTGGATTCAATATTCTTACATATTGTAAATCAGATTTTTTCTCAGTTTAAAGTCCCATAGCAGGCCATCATTAGTTTTCAAACTCACAGAAATCCAGTAGCAGAGCCTCAGTTCACAGAGTCATTTTGGCCGACCGAAATGACTGCTTCAGCCGACTGGTTACTGTTCCAACCCAATTCTAGTAGCCTCGCAGTATTTTTGGCCACAACCGGTCAACCGGTTGGTCCATTTCGGCCGACAGAAATGCATGGCCTTCATTATTCTTGTTCCACCATCTCTAGAGCTATTATTTTACCTTGCAACAGTTTCTTTGGCTCCCGTGATGAGCTGTTGATGTACATAGAAAGTGTCTTGACCTGTTGATTGACGATGGTGCCCTTAGGTGACCTTGGGTTTGGGTAAGGACCCGGTTAACGGTTCGAACCCACGGGTTCGGGTTGTTACAAATATAAGCTAACTCAATCAACCAAAAAATCTTGTAAAATCAATTAATTTTTATAAATAGTTGACCAAGCTATTTCTTTAATTCATTGTATAAGTTTGAACAATTTAAAACATATGATTTAATTTCAAAAGAACAAAAATACCTATAATGAAAGGAGATTTTTAAAGTTAAAGTTGATAAAATCATATCTAACCTAACCATGCCACAAGAAAGATTAAATAAATTGACTGCATTATCTATTAAAAAAGATACTTTAACAAAACTTGAATATAAGAATCTACTTAGTAACTTTCATCTCAAAAAACAAGAATGTATTTTTTTAATAAATATTATTAAATATTTTTTACATTAATATATTATACATTAAAAAGCCAATTTTATTTTTTTCGCCTAATGCCTCGAATTATATTGAACCGCCTGTTCACGGCTTTAAAATAGGTTGTGTTATAAAAAGTGCGTTGTGTCATAAAAAATTTATGAAACTACATATAGCACTTTACTTTTCCATAGCCAAAGATTATGAACCTATATATAGCAATTCTCCCCCTCAATCGTAGTTTATATTGTATTTATCTCTTAGGCCCCATTGTAGGCATTCCATTAAATCCAAATGTGAAATAAAATGCATTGTGAATGGGATTTCATGTTCCAACCAGTATTCCAAAAAAATGGAGGATGCTAGTGCTGTTATTATTGTCATATGGTCTAAATGTATATAATAGTTATTAAATCAACTATCTTAAATGGCACAGAGCATTGGGCAAATCAAAATATGAGAAATTAAGTGACACCAATTAGAGAGTATACTTAAATAGTATTTACAATTAACACATACACAAAAGAACTATTGACGAACCAGTGTAAAGAGGTTAATTTGCATAGAATAGAAGGGTGAGATGGTGCCCAAATCATTAAAAATGATTATAAAAAGTTAAATATTATAAAATAGAATATAAAGTGAAAAAAGAGAATTCAGTTGCCGCCCGATTCACATAAAATTAAAGGATGATAATGCTAATTATTGAGGTTGTGAACTTGCTTCCCTTAATCAAATGATTGAGTGCACAACTTACAATGAGACTGTCCTCTAGATAAACTAACTTGGTACAATCAACGTCCAAGCATTTTAGTGTCTTCAAGCTCACACCCACACGCCTGCATTACCTCATCTTGGCTTGGTTAGCTCAAGGAGCATTTATAATTAATCATCTATGAAGCATGGACAAGTCCAAGAGGATGTCGTACTCGTGTCAGACACGTGTCCGACACAAACACGTATGTCGTCAGACACATGCCAAACACTCTGTAAGCCTGTCCGGAACACAAAGTGATGCTGAAATTGAAGAAGCTTTCTAGAGAGAGGAGGCATGTAAAGGACAATAAGTAAATTGGGTAATTTTATCATCATCAGCTTGTGTGATGCCAAAATAAAATACTGCACGTTGATTTTTAAGAGCAGGATACAAAACAATGATAATATTTTACATGACCGATTTCATTTTACCTGAGAAACAAACCCACTTTATTTTTTTACAGCAGTTCTAGTCCAACACTTGTACCTTCAACTTGCTCTGAAGATCTCCAGCTAGATCATCCAAATGAATGACATTGTCAGTTCTGTTTGCCGTCCGAATCTTCTCAAGCTCCAAATTTAGTTCAACAATTTGCCTTCGGATTTTCTCTCCTTTGTCTGGTAGTTTTGCCATCGTAACCTGAAAATTTTAATAAAAAACACAAGGTTAAAAAAATAATAGCAAAGATATCCAAGCACAAGCAATTATACTTATAAAATTGACTTAATTGAATCAGTCCAGCACTAGCTGAAAAGTGTCTGACACCTCCCTATACTATCTTGTATATTGATGGATTATGCTGAGTTCTCTAAATAGGCAAGGGCAGAGGTTCTTTTGATGGCAACTCAGCTCTTAGAAGCATAATAGGTTCAAACTTTTGTGTTGATATTCAGCTTAATCAAAAAAATAAGGCTAATACAGATACTAGTACAAAATCCATTCTATTAGCCCAAAAAAATAAATGGAGGTTAACTTCTAAACAGGGCAAATATGAGGTAGGGTACATACACAAACAAGAAAAGTCTCATGTCTGGCTTTTTAAGTAATGTGACTTGTCTAGATGTTTGAGATCAATTTGCAAGCCTAATGTAGATGTGAATCATTCAGATCCAGTTGCAAGCTCTACTGGCAATCAAGCATATTGACCTTCGCCAATAGTTTTGAACAACCAAGTTGATGAACGAATTAATGCATTTCAAAGTATTGACCATCGTTTCAAGACAGTTCCTCCAAGCCTTCTTTAGAAAAAAACTATAAAGAAAAATATCAGAACTTATTCAGTTTATAATCAAAGAACCTTATTTGCGTAAATATGAGATAGCCGCATGATTCTCTCTTTGATGTCAGATTCAGTCGGTTTAACTCCTTTGTCCAGGGAAGAATTTTTGTTGTAAAATTTCACATCCTTGGGATTGAATGCGAACTCAGCCCTGCAGAAAGTGCAGGTCTCGCCACATCAATTGAAAAGATCCATTTAAAGTAAAGATAATTGATGAAGAGCAGATTAAATGACTGCTCAAGAGCCATACCCGTCAACTTTATGTTCAAGTGAAGAGGATGCAGTTGAGTTCCTGAAAATTGTAGTTGCTTTTACCCTGCATCCATAAACATTAAGCTAATAAATCAAATTTTGAAATGTCGCGGTATTCCATAAAAAAGAATGAAAACAATAAAGAACATAACACTTCTACTATAATAGCTCAAACTGCTTCAAGAATTGGATTGGAGTTATAACACCCATTAGTTATAACTCGTCAATGGATGCTAGCAACATGCAAATTTTAGGTTTCATCTATGATGTTAACGCCTGTCCTTAACAGGAAGAGAACCTAAGAAAGATCTTACCTTTTTAGTTCCTCCTCTTCCTCTACAGCGGGGACAGTTGCTGTCTTCGAGAAGAGCAAACTGTGGTGGCTAACTCCTGCTATACCCAGAGTTTCAAGGAACTCTATGTGGGCTTTCAGAGATACTTCCCTGTGGATAAAAAATATAGTACTTAGGACCAGGGAATAAATCATTTGCAAATCATTTACTTTCAGATGTGATTTCATGTGTATGAAAACATCCATCAAAAAGCAAACAAGCAAAAGCAAAGAGCTCAGATAATAAATTAGTAGAGATTAATAAAGCTGAAAATTTAATGTAAACCGAATTCAATAAAATCAAAGAATAGATCTAACGAACATGATAGAGTGTGTATGCTGCAAAATAACTTGTCAAGACAACTTCTTGAGGTTTAACACCGGCAATTTCAGAATAATAAAAGCGGGTCTCAAAATACATAGGAGCTTCTTAGAAATCCAAATTTCAGACTCACCAACTTGCCAACTTCTATTTCTTTCCATTATTCTCGTTATCTATTTTTTTTATGGTTCTCGACAGTTGGAAGAAAATATGTAGTGTGTGCTTGCACATTGGTTGAGAGTTGTCTTGCAAAGGGAGGATGGAGCATGGGTCTCAACCACATTACCATGACGTCCCTCCAAGTTTGGCCTTTGCACCCATACAATTAGCAACCCTAATGAAGTGTGACCTTTAATGCAATTTTACCAATTTCCCCTCAACGATATGATAGTCATAAAAATTAAAAACTAAAATATGCAAAATGACTAAATTAACCTCCATGTCTATCTTCTCCCTTCTCCCCTGCCCCCCTCTGTGTTCTCTTCTTCCCACCTTTAAAATGATGATTTTTCTTCTGATGCTGATGAGGTTTTCTAAGTCCTTTGGTAGCAAATGTGAATCATTTGAATACTTCCAATGGAAAGACTAGTGAACGTGATAGTGACGCCAAAGATGATGCTGATAGTTTTACCGAAAGTTAGCACAAAAAGGATGATGACGATCCTTCCAAGCTCCTAAGAGCCAAAAATCTTAATAAGAATTTAAAATTACATTTCCATTTCTTTGGTGAAACTATTTGAGAACACTGTTGATGAAACTGGTTGAAGAAACTGTTGGAACTGTTTAATCACTTTGGTGAAACCGAAACAAGTTTCTATTTCTTCTCCTAGGATACTAAACAAGCAAGTGAGAGCTTCACAAAACGTACCCAAGAACAACAAGTTTGTTCATGCCCAAAGAAATTTTCAGCCTCCCCCTTTTTACTGCTTATGGTGACAAAGTAAGACACCCAAGGTTTTATTGTCATCAAAGCATTAGAGATGTTGACAATGAGTGCAATTGGAACAACTTTAGGTTTCATAATTCAGAGTCGAATACTTACATGGTAGTAGGCATGGTTCGGCGAACCGGCTGATTTGCAGCAAACCAGCTGGTTCTTAATGCAAATTTCGTCTCTGATAATGCGACTCACTGATATATCATAGCCCAAAAAGAACATGAGAAATGGCCATTACAGCCTCAAGCCGACTGACTCGCATACAGAGTCGGCCGATTCGGCTGTGAATTTGTGAATTAGAAATTCACAACCAAACAATAGGCACTCAGACAGAGCCATGCAACTCACACTAAAAACTGGCCTGTTCGGCCCATATCACCCGGAACCGGCCTTTTTTGTCTTTCTACGCATTTCTTATGACTGAAGTGGTAAAAAAAAACTAAACTAGTTGGACCAATAACTTCTTCATATTTTTTACCTACTAAAAGGAAAACCTAAATTGCCTTATTCGGAGGTTTACATCCTCGATTTTAATTCCGTCCAAGCAGTCATGCTCCTAATTTTAACACACGTGTGAAGAATTGTATATCTGAGTCGAAAGGATAAATAACAGCAAAAAGCTCAAAATTCAATTCCATTATATAGAGCACACAACATACACCAGTTTCGTTTTGTTAGTAATAAATAAACCAATCTGATTTCAATTCACTAACTACAAATCCAAGAAATTGAACCTTGAACTATATACAAGACTAATTCAGCTCGTGTACTTTGTAAACCAATCTATAAAAATGATCACTGTAGCTTTTTTTTGTCAACATAAAATGTCCCGTACTACTTTGGTTCACTTTGCATCTAATTATTGATGCCCTGAACTATATACAAGAAAAATTCATGAATAGGTTATTACATGACAAATTGAACCCTTGCAGATATTTTATTACATGACAAATTCATGCAGATATTGAATAGGTTGTTACATATGTTATGGATTTTCATTTATTTCATAACTGAGTTTACTTTTATTAATTAATTTCGTAAAAAGAATAATTACTAAGCCTTTTTAATAACATCGACCCAAAATACATACATTTTATTTTTGTAAAATGATCTTCAAAAATTCAATAAAAATTAAAAAGTCACTAAAAATTCATCTTTATAAAACTATGATGTAAAAAGTCACATGCAAACTATGTGCGAGGTCAACACCGCCACCTGTGATTACAAACTATGGTTGCAGGGTAAGCAACAATGGTAGGAAGAACAATTAAAAAGACAAGAAGAGAAACAACAAGAATGGAAAATACAAATCTGAAGAGAATACACCCTCCTAATAACAACCAAAAAAAAGAAATTCATTGATATCTAAAGTTGTGCGATTGAGTAAGGATACCTTGAAAATCTTTGTTCAAGTTCCTTTAGATTCCTTGGGACATCAAAAAGGTAAGAAATCAAATGTTTAATAATTTCTGAAAGTAAGAAAGTTAGGCTTTAGGATAATTTTATTTGCAAAATTCTGAAAACCTAAAACTGTGTGTACTTATCACTTTAGTTTGTTGTTTATTTATTTAACATTTGTTTTTATCATGCATTATTTTTTAGTCGTGAGAATCACAATGATCATTCAAATCAATTAAACTACATTGGAAACAAGATAATCATAAAAGGTTAATGAATTCAAAGTAAGAGTTGGATTGTTTATTTTCGATAAGTGATAAGTTCTTTGAATCATTCACACACACTAACTCACATATATATGTGCATATGTCTACGACGTAGACTTAAACATTAAAAGAAATTTACTCATTAAGAAAGAGGTCCTATGACAACTACTATAAAAATATGTGTAAAATATCTGAAAGTTAAAAGAATTGGGAAAATTCAACTCAATTTTATTCATCCCAATAGGGGTATTTATGTGTTACATGGAATCAAAAAGGGCTTGTAAAAAGGCAAGCCTAAATCTAAGGGACCTGCCTAACATAGCTTACAATTAATCCTAAACATATGTAACAGAAGAAATACAAATATAGAAGCTAATATCAAACCTAAATCTAAGGGAGTTGTCTAACAAAATATGTGTGAAGCAATCATTAAAAATCAAAAAGAATATATTGTGAAAATTGATTGCATATTTTTTCATGAAAATGGCGACCTATGGGATGTGTTCAAAGCTATCAAGCCTTAAAGTATATTGAATATCAAAAATTGTCCTACGAAATAGCTGATTGCTCAATAGAGCAAAAACCGTCATGAAAAAGAAAGAGAAGTATGAAAAATATAGGCAATATGTCACTAGAACTTGTAATCTTTTGGGTGAAATATACTGTTGTTTTTTAAGACATATAAGACAGTTTGTATTTGTGTCGAGTTAAACAAAAAATAGTGCATGAGATTCATTGAATCAATTTCTAACAGGTTATAAATGCACTAAAATTTGAACCGAATTGTTGAACTTTATTGTTCAAAATTTGAAAATCTTGAAATTTGTGGATTCCTATTAGGTTTAAATCGATTGGATGTTTGATTGATTTGATTAACTGAGTTTATGGCATGATATAGATTAATATATCTATTTGAGTACATTTATTTATATGCTTTCAAATAACTGAAAAAATAAAAATAAAAAATTGATAAATCCAAAAATCCGTTGAAGATTATATTTTTGTAGGTCAATTGTTTAATTAGTATTTTTAGTTTAATTTACTTTTAATATTAATATTTAGGCCAAAAATTTAGAAAATTTAGAAATTTTCTGAAAATTGAAATCTAGTGGCATCATTTTAGGTAACTTTTCATCTTCTAACCCCCATCAAATCATGTTTCCTCTTATAAGGATTAGGAATAAGACCTAAAATTCTATAAATAAATGTGCTTTCTAACCAATCCTCTCATACATCCAAAAACCCTTCCTTACTCTCTAGCTCTCTCTCTACAATGCTCTCTCTCTCTCTCGAAAGCTCTTCTTGCCCACTCGCTACAATGGCTTTTACTTTTTGGACTCTTGCTCTAATTGTGCTAATCGTTGGGACAAGTACTTTCCCAAGCTCAACCAAACAATCCCCAGTTTGCTTTGCTCAAGTCCAAAGACCCTCTGATTACATCTCATGCATGTACACACTACTCGATCTCTTCAATCACCATCCGCTCATAGTTGAACAAAGGGTGGAACTCAATGACTTCGCCAACTATGGTGTCGATTCAATTATCACTTCTCGTGGTTGGAAGGGTGCGATGTTGGCTCATGGATTCCCCATCATCACTTCGGTGCAGATTTTCTATGCAAACTTGCATGAGAAGGACTTCACCCACAATCTATGTTACATGGACTCGGGTACGGGTGTCGGACACGGGTATGTATCCATGTGTTGAACGTGTCAAATCTCCAAACAGAAGGACACACGGACACAGCTAAATATTCATTTTATTAATTATTTTATTTTATTTTCTAAAGTAAAGTAATGTTTTTATCTTATATAATGTTCAATATAGGCATTTAACTCTTTTTAAAGTAATAATATAATGTAATTGAATGATTGGATATGTTTTTTAAGTACATGTCTAACCAAAAGTGTCAAACACATATCCCATACCCATGTCCGAGGGATATGTGTCCGACACGGGTACTTCACTACTTTTGAAGATTCCATGTAACAGATCCCACAATACATTCAAGGTGAACAACAGGAGAATGGCTTAGTATTACCAAAGAATAAGGAAGATGGCATACCTAAGAAGCAAGAGACCTTCTAGGTGTCGTGTCCTTATCGG
Organism: Cornus florida; assembly: GCF_030987335.1. NCBI lineage: Eukaryota > Viridiplantae > Streptophyta > Magnoliopsida > Cornales > Cornaceae > Cornus > Cornus florida. The sequence goes on from NW_026775573.1 coordinate 63,671,783, forward strand.
ACAACGACACTTCAAGGACACTACAGGACACGTGTTTTCGGACACCTGATCAACTCATTCCGGACAATTGATCAACACATCCTACACTCTTCATCTTATATAAAACAAACACAAAACAGTCCTGGAAACAACATTACGAACATATATCAAAGTGTCCAACCTTTTTTTCTTTGAAAAATTGACACTAAACATGTGTCAAAGTTTGTAATGAACAAAAACATAACTATAATGAAAAGATACGAGATTAATATCATATGATTCATATATAAATAGTATATTATTTTTGATATTCAAATAGCTTCATCTTCAAACTAATAGACTTTAGTATAGAAAATATAAATTAATTAAAGTTCTATAATTGCCTTACATATTCAACAAATAAATAAATAACTATTTATATTTATATTAGTTGCGTCCATGTTGTGTTTGTGTCCTACTTTTTTAGCATTTAACGTGTCAACTTTCAACGTATCCATGTCATATCGTGCTTATGACACTTGTCAGTGTCCATGCTTGTCAGTAGCATACTGATCGCCAACATCAATTTGGTAATATGCGATCGCCAAGCCTCACATATTTCTCGTTTTAAAGACACTAACTTGAAGCCTAAGTTTCAATTTCTCGAAGAATTTTTTGAGTTCAAAATTGAACCTGAGAATCATGTTAAGCTCACTTGCCATCTTCTCGTATTTCATTATTTATGGGGCTTGACAATGCAATATAATTGCCCCCGATTATATTAGTCGCCATATGATTATTATCGGAATTAAAAACAAAGCTGTAGGCATTCCATTCTCATGACACATTTGTTCTCTCCTCAACGATAATGGAATGGAGTTGGCTAAATGGAATGGAGTTCTCAACAAAACTTTCATGAACAAGTTAGTCACTCATCTTACTTCTAGCCTCCGATATGAGCACATGGACTATCGATTGAGCAATGAGGAAGAAGATTTTCCGAAGAAAATAAGCGATGATGAGGAACAACAAGCCCCTGCACAACCACAACTGCATCAAGGCGTCCCTCCTCCACATGCTCCTTATACCACACGCGATGATATTTATAATATGGAGCTTCACTTAGAGGGTTGTATATGCATCACAATGACCAACCCTTGAGTTACCTCCAGCATGTCCACACTCGCCTTGACCACATGGATACCACGCTTTGATCATGTGGAGAACCAATTGACCACCATGAATAATGGTTTTGATTCACTCAATGTGACATCATTGGCTACATCCAATACGATATTCATTGTTTGAAAGAGTTGATTCTAAGTTCACTTGGTGGTGTTGGGTCAAGCGGCAATGATGGTGGAGCTGATCGTGGAGATCACTGATTATTTTTATGTTTATTTATTTTATCTATGTTATGTCTAGTTTATTTTTATCTACATGTTTCTCATGTTTTTAGGTTTAACTCGTGTTCCTCCAACAATTTGAAAAGTCAATAAGACTTAGTTGGAGCTATTTTATCCCATTATCGGCATATGCAATGTTTCTATACTTTATTAATGGAATATGCAGTTTATTATATTCTCTGCATATTTCATATTTTGTCAATTTTGTGATAAAAGGGGGAGAATTGGTGAAAATTATTAAGTTAATTGAGAATTGGAATGCATATTTTACTTTTGTTACACATGGCTTGATTGTTTTTGCTTAATAGAAACCACCCTTATCAAAAGATCTCCTACTTTGTTCCCTCCACAAGCACCACCAAACAAACAAGGACACTACCCTCCCAAAGTCACGTAATTCGGAACCCTCTATTCCATGTTTTAATATTATTTTGAATCTTTAAATTATTTTAATCTTGCATGGAGGGAGTTTTTCGGAAACTTCATTTGGAAAATTTTCAAGTATAAACCTACAAAAGACTTTGATCTATCGAGCGATCAATCGAGGGCCTCTGGAGTGTTGTCGAGTAACTGAACCTTTCGGAAAAGCAATTTCTAACTTTGTTTTAAACACCCTAATCTCTCTATACTACTTTGTAGCCTATACATACATAATGCTAGGGAAAAATACATATACACGTGATTCGGGATAGAAAGAAAATGGTGTTGGAAAAGTGGTCGACCACCACCATAATCAACCCAAAATCCTTCACATTTGGTAATCCAGCGATGATGCTGCTGACTACGAAAATCCAGTTATAGAGAGAGCATATTATTGTGAGTTTCAAAAGTCCATCTCAATTTTCTTTTACATTCATCATCTGCATTACTTGGTAAGTGTAATCTTCGTGTGTTGACAGCTATTGTTGCACACTACAAATAAGTGTTCAACACAGTCTTTCAATCCACCGTATGTGAATAAAGCCTGCACGACCAGTGGTTGAGACTGAATCGCTAGAAAAGCAGGTTTGTGAGGAGAGGATGTTATTAACGAACGGGGACTGCTTGGAGAGTTTCGGGGATAAGTTTAGAGTATTCTGAGTCTAGAGTTAACGAGAGAATTCTTGAGGTATAATCTATGAACTAATGTTGTAATCTATCTATCTCTTATAGTGGATAGGATTTGTCTGGACTAAGTCCCATGGTTTTTTTCCTGCTTAGGATGTTTCACATAAAAATCTGGTGTTGATTACTTTACTCAACTATTTTATTGCTAACCATTGTTATGGATTGTTAGGTTTTTAGTATCTGCTATATTTTGGATTTGAATTTTTGTTAAACAAGTTTTACATTCAAAAATTCTTTAAATTATGGTTAAACAACGTACCAGACCTATTCACACCTCTCTAGGTCTAGATCAACGGACCTTACACGGCTCTCTATCAGTGCCTCAGGTTCCATTCCTTAAACCAATCAGAAACAATTTTACTACAATGAACCTAAAGAACATTAAAGAAAAGGGAAAAAAAGAATCTTGAAGAAATATATATTTCAACTGAAATAAACTTAGTACATTGAGTGTTGGTGACCATGCTCTTCATGCAACTGCCGCTGAGTAGGAGAAACGTCAAACCCCTGTTTGGGGAGACTGAAAAGTTCCTGAAGATCCTGGAAAAATCAATTGAAATTAAGTATTTAGAGCATGTTAGCTTCGAGATGTTTGTGAGCTAGAAGTATGCAAGTTAAAACAAAACAAATGCGTGTGTGTGTGTGTGTTGAAAGAATTGCTCTTTCTAAGAACATACCTGGTGACTGAAGTACCGCGTTTGTTCTTTGTGTTCAGTTGCGCTTTTAAACAAACCCCCCTTAAATATCTATATCATGAAAATTAAGCAGTCAAGGTTATAACATAGAAGAAACAAATTGAAGACATCTCTGCCTTACCTAGGCAACTATTCTTCCATGAGGATGCATTTTCATTGTAATGAACAACATGCAGATTGCAGACAAGTTTTATTCAATCATTCGATTAAATAAAGATCCTGAAGTTTTAAAGGGCCCTTGGGCAAGCATTCTCATGCACTACAAACAAACAAATCTAAGTTCATAAAAATAAAAATGAATTGAAAATTACACTTTCTTTTCAAATAAAATTACATAATTTATTTATGATTAAGTATGCAACTAATGAAAGTATCTTAAATACTTGCACAAGTGGCTACAATCAACAAATTTCTCTAGCAATGTAACTTTCAACTCTTCGGTGCAATCTCAGGAAGCATCAACCACCAGGGCTAATAATTATTTATTGTCTTTTCTCTTTCGTTTTTTGGCCAGTGACATTATGTCATTGCATTAAAAAAATGTGTGCACAATAATGACAAAAAGAATATATTTGTCAAACCTGCTTTCTGTATATTTTTTCTTCAATTGTGCCACAAGTCATCAATCTGTACACAATGACATCCTTCGTTTGCCCAATTCGGTATGCACGATCAACACTTTGGTTATCAGTACTGCAAGCATAAAAAAACAAGGTTAATAACACTTCTGCCACAAAGCCACACTGTCACCTTTCTTGGAAGCATGATAGGAAAAGAACAGGCCACTACGCAGTGCTGTCCCACCTGCGTGATGTGATGAGAGGAAAAGATTGGAAACAGACCTTATCTTTGGCATTATTTTGCACAAAGTGGTTGCTCCCACACTCGAGCATACATCCTCATGCTTATTACCCCTTGATTTTACCATTTCTAATGGCACCCAATATGGAACAATGGCAGAGTGTTAAAAACTAAGAACCATTCTATAGCTAAATGAAGTACCATACGCAACCTAGCCAGGTTCTGGAGGCAAATGAGAACTGTACTGCTCAAAGATACTTTTGAGTTATTTGATCTTGTTTTTTCCAACTGTTATTTCGCTACAGAAATATAAATAGAAAATTTTGCCCTGTTTCCCATGTAACAGAGTAGAACTGAAAATGGTTCCTTACAAACACTATCTAGAATAAAAGAAAAGAAAAAAAAAAACATGTTAACACATTACATTATAAAATGAACGAAAGACCGATAAAGAAAATTAATCACGTGTATTTTAACAAAATAGAGAAGAGGGAGAGCTGAGGTGTCAAATAATTAACTGGGAAAATATAAAGGTACATTTACTTATAAAGATACTCAAATAAGGAAGAAAAGGAGTTAAAGGGCAGTGACAATTTGCACATGATAAATGGAAATGAACTCCCACTATAATGTTTATCACTAGAGGAGCACGCCCCAACTATAATGGGTCTACCTGATATTTGTTTTAGATTTATAAAGTTTTGTGCTTGTTGAAGTCCAATACTTTGAACAGGAAAAAGTAAAACCATGCACCTTGGATTCCATGCTGGATCAACCACTATCACACGGTCTGCTTTTGTAAGTGTAAGGCCCAAACCACCAACTTGAGATGTCAAGAGAAAGATAGGAGCACCAATCCCCTCTTGGAAATCCTGTGATACTCAACATGAAAATTGGAGGGGGGAAAAACTCCATAGCATTTATCTAAATCATTTCAATAAAGCAGAACACTAACATTAACAATTTTTACTCTATCACTTGCTTTAGTGGTACCATCAATGCGTAAGAACTGATAACCATTAGATACCAATGAATCCTGGAAAGAAAATGTCACAAAAATTAGTCTCGTGCTGAAGCAGAAATAAAAAATTTAAAAATATTTATATAACTCATAATTCTTGTCCATAGCTAACCAAGGATTATCCTATAGCATTAGCTAAATTGATAACATATTATCATATGCAGAGAACACTAAAACTTGATAGTCCTGAAAAAGGAATTTATAACATTAAATTACAAAGTGATAAAAGACTAACCTGAATAAGATTAAGCATCTTGCGTGTCTGAGAAAAGATAAGAACAGTATGCCCCTCCGGAATCAAGTTATCCTGTGATAGAGCATTTTAACGTTAGAATAAAGCAATCAAACAATATAACCAAAGTATCCATTCAATAGCTTGTGACATTTCTAACCAATAAAGATAGTATAAAAGATAGCTTGCATGAGACATAATCATGCTTTTCTTCAAAGTTGTATTTTTCAGTGACATCAGCAATGTGCATTGCCAATTTTTCTGCCACACCATGGTCTTCCTGGTTTAGCATTGAGTCCATCCCTTCAAGTACATCTTCAGCGGCTCTTTTCGTTAAGAGAAGTGGATGATCACATATCTTTTTCAAAATCTGCACCAAAACACGTGATATTTTATTATTATCTTTATTGAGGAGAAAATGGCAACCCCAAACAGCTAAATGACCAAAAGCAGGAAAGTGTAGTCCATCTCTTTTCTTAAAAAATAAGAAAGGAGACGTGCTCAGACTCTTTTTGATTCAGTGTGAATCCTTCAGTCTGAGTAACGGAAACACAGAAATTTGAATGTTATCAGTCAACACCATGAAACATACTACTTTCTTCTTAAGGGGAAAACAGTTGCCCCTCATGTAATTTGCATGTATTTTAATCAAGAGCATTTGGATGGTTCAAAAGAAATAACACCCCTTTCAATTGTTCAACGATCATTGCATTTTGAATCACTCATCGGTACTTATATGCTTATCAACAACCTTTACAAGATAATGAAATATAACTTATGCTTATAGAAACCAAATCCTCATATCAGCTAACATATGAATTCCTCCAAACTTTCAACTAAGAAGCTTTTTTATTTAAAATATTACTTGCAAAATTCAGAATGGATCTCTGCAACGCTAGAAAGGAAGTTGACCAACTAATTGCATACTTGAATCTATGTCAATTCGAGTCCCCTTCACAAAAACGGTCCTGATGCAAATAATTTATGGTGTTTTGGAAAGTGTTTAGTCAGGATTAATGCAGTCAATAGTGTATTGGAAGATGTCTACTCAAAGTTTATTGGAAGTAATTATAGTATGGAAATCTATGATGCCATGGGAATGGTAAAAGTTGTTATTAATGCTTTGTGGGTATCTTAAAAGTGAGTCTAGAAAACTGAAGTGTCATTAATAGTTGTATTATAAAGGGTCAGCCCTCTATATCTGTTGTAACCAAGTCTTTATCAATACTTTTGAGATATTATCAGATTTTAAACTTCTCTTTAGGCTTTCCCAGATTTCCCTTTAGAAATCTAGGCTCCAACGGTGATTGAAGTAACCCCAGTCTTTCTTACTACTGTAAAGAGACTTCTGTTTTTTCCCCCTGTTTGGCTCAAGTGGTATCAGAGCCTTTCCGGTATGATCGTGATTACTGCGGATCTATGGCTAGGCAAGGAAGCAAGATAGCCACAAAACAAGAGTTTCAAAATCTGCAACATCAAATTTCTCGACTGAGCACAATATTAGAACAATATGGAATCATTTCTCCCCTGAATCTGGATATTGGGAGACAGAGGGCAGCAAAGAAAGGCATATCAAGGTGAAAATTGGATAAGATAGCCTACTGAAGAAAGATTTCAGCGCCATATGCAGTCTAGAAGTGCAGAACGAAGTACTGCCACATCAGTAAAACTGTCAGAAAGCATATGGACAGCAAATGTGAAAGTTACTATGGAACCTGAATTTTGGTCCTCCACATACAAAGTTTCAGGATACAAGTCTGCCAAGTGCCCAAGAAAAGTAAACAGTCACATTATCGACTAAAAGTAACTCTTGATTGAGGAAGATCTTGAGAATTACGTTGATGCCTACTCAACTGTTAATTCAGGGATTTGATATTATTTTCATCGTCTACATCCTATATTACAGGCATAGGATCTGTGATATGACAACCTATATCAGAGGCATAGGAATTGTGATTTGATTTACTTTCCGTTTATGTAATACTCACCATGTAATATAAATAGGAGTATGGCTAATAAGATCTGTAGCTGATTACAGCCTTTCACATTCAACTCAGGTGAGGTGCAATGTCAACTTTTAACCCTATCATTTGTAACTACATAAGGTGATCATCTAAGTCTTTTTTTTTTCCTTATTTAGATTAGATTTACAAGAAAACATTCCTTTGTGCATGTTGTTTGCCAATGACATAGTACTACTAGACACTTCTAAAGAAAAATTAGCAACTAAATTAGAAAGGTGGAGTTTGCATTAGAATCGAAAGGGAAAACTGAATACATGAAATGCAAATTTAGTGAAGAGTTGGACACTTCAAAATTAAAGAATTATCCAAAGTGCACAATTTCAGTATTTAGGGTCATTAATACAGAAGGAGGGTGAGATAGATGTGATATAACTAGTAGAATTGGCGCAGGTTGGACAAAATGGAGGCAAGTTAATGGCGTTTTGTGTGATAAGCGAATGCCATATAAACAAAAAGGAAAATTTTATAGAACAATTTATTAGCCAATTATCTTATATGGCGCTGAGTGTTGGGATTTAAGAAAGGAACAAGAGCAATGAATTCAAGTACCGGAAATGCAGATGCTAAGATGGATGACAGGAGTCACTAGAAGAAACAGGGTCACAAACCAACATGTGAGGGAGAAATTAGGTATGGCAGCTGTTAGTGATAAGATTAGAGAGAGTAGACTTAAGTGGTATGGACATATACACAGAAGGCCTATAGATCTGGTGAGAAGAGGAAAGTTAATTTGCATAGAGGGTAGGAGGCGGAGAGGGCGCCCTTAATTAACATGGGATGAAATCATTAGAAATGATTTTAAAAAGTTAAATATTAGAGGAGAATTGGCTTGTAATAGAATAGAATGGAAAAAGAGAACTCATGTGGCCAACTGCATTCATATGGAATAAAGGGAAGGATGATGATGAATTTTTACATAGTTGAGCTACCCATCCATCAACATCAGTACATTGTTTTGAAATAAATAACTGCATTAGAAATAGAAACTAAAAGAACTCTACTGCCTAATGCCTACCTTAGCAAATTAGCAACATTAAGAACCACGTACTTGAAAGTACTATAGCATGCGTTACCCCTTTGAGACAATATTATTTCTTTACGATTAACTCATTGTAGATGGGTGTGAGTCAAGTAGATTATACATTATGCAACAAATTTTTTCAATGAATTTCTATGTTTCTACCAGACTAAAAACAAAAGGCTAATGAAGTAACAGGAAAGGGAAACTGTCTAAAACTATACCGTGAGTGCAGCCAATGGTGAGCCATCAAATGCTGAAAGAACCAGCTCACTTTTCAAAAATGCTTCATAGAGTTGTCGCTACAACAAAGAAAAGAAAGTGTTAGCTTAACATTTTCACTAACCCAAATTACAATGAGAGATGAAATTAGTGTGGAATGAGTTGAGGAGGTTGTACCTGGCAACTAGTCAATCTTAGCCATACAATAACCTCATTCTTTTTGGAAAGTTTGGCAGTGTTTGTAGAATCGTCTTCGCGAAATACCTCACTTTTCAACCGACGCAAAAAATAAGGTTGAATACGTTCTCTTAACTCCTGTGAGAAAATAATAAGGATTATTAACATTTCTTTATAGGGAAATTAGTTCACAACTAGCAATGAAGACAAGGTTAAACAAGGCCAAACAAAAAAAGTTCCAAACGTGCAAGAAATGTAAATTTACAATGAAATTTTCATAGTATATTTTACTCTGAGTCCCTCTTTTTTCCTGGTAGGTACGCTGTGAGTACCACACATAAGATAAAATAATAGTGAGAGAAACTAAGAGTGCATGCTAAAAGGTAATATAGACTGATGTAAAGCATCACAGTAACTACATGAAGTGCCTACAGAATGACCCAATGTATCATTACTTAAGGATTAAAAGCAAGTGTCCTTTATTTACATTAGGAGCTTAAGGAACAAGGCTTCTACTCCTACCATATCCTCCAAGGGGGACTTTGTGTTCGTGTGAGTGGGTGGGTGTGGGTTGGGGATTGATCAAAATTAAATTGATTTTCAATTGTTATACATCAAAATGAAATGTCAATTTTAAAAGTTCTCACCATAATTAAACTTGAACAACTTTAACTACTCAAACTTAGGTTCATATACAAAAATCTCCTATCTACAAATTAATGATTCTACAATTTGTATTAAAGACTGGGTAGCATTATACTGAGTCACCCATCAAATTGTAGTTTAGGGGTCAGATTTTTCTGGAGGATAGGATCACTTTCAATATAGATAGCACAAACATGTCTCTACGGGGTGCTATGATGGTGTCGGGCATATCTCCAATACAAATATATGCTTGGAATAGGGCAAAGTGGCAGACACGTGTAGGACACGGCGGGGACACAAAAATTTACGTGGTTTGGTAAAGCCTAAGTCCACAGTGAAGATTCACTATGCAAAAATCTGGAGATTACAAGTTTCAGCCCAGAAACCCTAGCTCTCGCTCTCACCCTCATTTATGCAATTTTCAGTTCTTTCTATCCCACTCCAAACCCTAAACACCCTTATATATCAGGCTACAAGACAGTACTAAATGGAGTCCACAACCCGCAAGCAAAAAAAAAAAAAAGGTCAAAAATTTAAGGCCCACACAAAGCTCAATCAACGAGTCGTCGGGTCGAAAACGGGTCGCGGCGTGACCTGACACCCAATTCGGGCCATAACATCACAGTCATGTATGTATCGTATCTTACTCGTGTCCACGCACATATCTATGCTTCATAACTTTTATTCACAAACCAATATAAAATTTATAGCAAGGTTTCAAAAAGAAGAAAAGGCTAGAACAATAAAGTAAATATCTAGTTATATAAGGACTTTAAGAAAATTGAAAGTGGCAATTCAGGTCAACAAGCCGAATATTCATCTTGAAATAAGGGTATTCTATTAAACGAGTCAACCCAAAGACGACCCACTTATTATAGGGGTCAAACACCCTTGACATGAACACGACATGTTAATTAAAGAGGTAACAACTTTTGTTTTAAAAACATAAAAATTAAAAATTAAACATGTAACGTGGCACAACCCATGTAACCTATTTAATGAATGAGTTACCTATAACACGACACAGCCCGTTTAATAATTTCTTTAATATTTTATCTTAATTAAAAACCAGATATAAATGGAAAAACAACAAAAAAAAAAAAAAACATGGAATTAAAAATTATGGAATGACTAAATTATTCATTATATATCAGTAAAACAAATTACCTTCTATTCAAGTTAAAACAGGTCACTGATAGGTTTTGGGCTGGCTTGATACGATTCATTAACCAAACAAGTCAAACTGAGTTAAGCGAGTTGCCAAACACAAGAAAATTAATTAAATAGATTAATCTAGTTGATATAGACACAAACAAGATTAAGGTTAATCCAACCCCACCAATTTCATGTTGGGTTTGATTCATGCCCAATTCCTCCCTAAAGGTTCCTCCCTAAAGGAAATGTTTATGACAGCTAATACATAACTATGAAATTTTGTGTGGGCATTAGTGTGGATCAACATTAAAATTGTTTTCCATAAAGCTTTTGGATTGTAGAATATTAAAATTTTAATGCGAGTATTTTCACTGTCAAAGTTTTCTATTAATGGTGCTAATAGTAATAACTTAATATTATGCAGGCAATTCCCTAGAATTTCCACTGTTCTTTTATGTTATCCAAAAGTCACATTTAATCTGATTATGATCGATTCACAAGGTGCTTAGAAACCCTTCACTTCTATGTCTAATCAATATTACAAGTCAATTGTGAGCTTGAAGGTGTACATGGCAGTTAAGGCCACGAACCATTGACAAATTCATGTTAATACGGGTATTAAACATTTATTAGGGGTGCACATTTAAACCACAGAATTGTCGATCCGATCCTGTCTGATCAGATCACTGTGGTTCAGCTTGGTTTCCAAAATAAGAAAATTGTAGAGATCAGTTCAGTTGGGGGTTGAAGTCCAAAAAAATCAATCTGAACCAAACCGAACCCAAAGCCTTATTATATATATACACACACATATAGATTGACTATTAAAGTGCACATGCTATGCACATTTTATATAAGAGAATTAGAAAATGATCTTAAATTATCTAAAGATGAAAGTAAATAAAATTATTGTTTTACAGCAAATTATGATATTGAAACAACATCAACAACATATAATTGAAATTTAAAGAGAAATTATTTGACTTGGTTGTTTTAGAACCAAAGTAGAGTATTTGGAGAGCTCCTGAATTAATTTACTGGCTACATATAAAATATTTCAGAAACTTCAATCCATAATCGAAACTTTTGAACCCCATATCTTGCTTTTTAAATCTAAAGCTTTGTACTATCAAATACTAAATTCCTATATTCAAATGTTTTTATTCATTGGAAGTTTTATATCAACCTAAACAAGAAATAGGATTAATAATAAGTTACATGTATAATTTATTATATTATTTTTTTACAAGTAAACATAAATTAGATCACAATTTTTTATTTTTTTTAACAAGTATTCATTAAGCACCCAAAAAGAATTGGGTGGTCTTACCATCTCTCACAACTCCAACATCACCTCACCACCGTCACATCACCTCACCGCCATCACAAACCATTGTCCACGTCACCTCAGCACCATCTCAGCTCCCTTTGAAAAAGAAAACAATGTCATCTTTATCTTCAGTCACTCTCTCTCTCTCTCAGTTCTTTGTATTCTGCTCACACACGCATGTGTACACACTATTCTCTAATCTATGTTCATCATAGTGAGAAGTCAATTAATATATTTAAATACCCATTGATATGTACAAATCTGTAGGATCATCCTGATCTTTTAGACCTTGGTGGGGGGTAGAATGGTTCTTTCAGATATTTTTCTGCTTTAAAACTACCCTTAATTATTCAATAAATTCTTCACTTGTTATTTGTGAAAATATAAGTATGCAACTTTGATCCAATTCACAAATATGCAGAAAGCAATAAATAAAACAAAATAAATTAAATTAAAAAGAATAGACAAGACACACAATTTTTAAGTGAAAACCCCTCAAACGAGAGTAAAAAACCATGGGACCTCGTCTGGTAAAGGCACAATCCACTATCGAGAAAGAGATGTCCTACAATCAAATCACAGTTCTGTCACACTCAAACTCCTAATTGATCTCTAGACAAAGTAGAATACCATCCTTAGAAGATCTCCAAGTCATTCTTTTGATCTATCAACAACCTTCGCTCCTCACAAACTGCTTCTTTAGTGATTGCTCAGTGTCTCTATACTTTGTTTTTCAAGTTGATGTGATAGGAAACTTATTAAACAGTTCCTTGGTTGTGTATTTAATTACTCAAAAATAATATGCTTGGTCCCTGTTCGGATTGTGTGCCCAACAAAGCCAACAAATGAATTGTGATTGATATTTTAATCTGAATTTTTAGTACTTTACATATATTTATCGTGAATGATTGTATTGCCTATTGAATGAATTGTCTATGCTCGGTGCTCTGTGGGGCCGCTTCCTTATGGGAAGCCTAGCGTGGGTGCCAGCGGGAAGGGAAACTAATCTACCTAATATTCATTAATGCGCCAGGAAAGTCTCAGTGAAAGTTGGAATGGCAAGAATAGACTGGAGTTCCGCATGCTCCTCAGTCTTCACTTGCTTTTTAGTAAACTTCAACTGGTTCAGTAAATTATAGACCACTTACTTATAGTCAATGTCCACTAGCGCAATGAATATTCAGTGATGATTTAGATGCATAGAGAGAGTCTCATGCATAAGGGATATAAATCATTGATTTACATTATCAAAACCCGTTCACATTGAGTGATAGGATTGGACATTCTATCTAGTAGAATGTAACATGTTGGTTTCTGTGAGATAGGGTGGATTATCTCAGCCATCTGAGTGGAAGATTCAAAACCATTCATGTTAGTGTGTATAAACACATTGAACCGGATGGCTATAAGTGAAAATTATAATAGCCATCATAATAAATCATTTATTGGTGTTATATTCCCTCTGTCCCATAATATATGTCCCTTTTGAGGACTAGAACTTTTAAGGGGACATGCACTTCAAAATTACTATAATATCCTTTTAAATGTGAATACACATATAATAAGTTTGAAATTTTTTAGAACTTCAAAGGTATTTACAGAACGATGTGAAATATTTTGTTTGAATTCAAAAAGTGGACAAGTATTTTTGGACAACTCAAAAAGGAAATATGGACAACTAAATTGGGACGGAGGGAGTAGCAAGTAACTCTTAAACCTAGGAGAATAATGGACTCTTGTTTTTGTTTTTGATTACTTTAATTTACTACAGTGACCCATGGGTCATCATACTGGGTATTTTGGGTAATTATTTATTACTGGCATGGGAACAAGTATTCTCAAGATGGTATCTATGCAAGATATTTATTTTGACTTCATTTTGTTTGATCACAAAAAAATGGGCCAACTGGATACGATACGAATAAGCTGACTAGGGCTGCAAACGAACCGAGCCAAACCGAGCTTTAGGTTGTTAGGGCTCAGCTCGTGTTCGGGGCCTTCAAGCGAGCTTAGTTTAGCCAAGCTCAGGCTCAACTCGGTAGAATTTCGACAAGCTCGGGCTCGGTTACGTACACAACTATCACCAATACAAGAAATCACAATGCTCTCTTTCAAAAAACTAAATCTCAAGAAGAAATACTAAACAAGTTTTCAAGATGAAATCAAACCTTACAAGTTTTTAACAACTCGATCTACATATATGTTCCACTGCTCGAGGTCCATTTAAGAGAGAGAGAGAGTGCCCTTAATGCTCTGTTTGATTGGAGGAATGGAAAAATGGATGGAAGGGAGAGGGAAAGGGATGGATGAGGCATCCTTAGGGAAGGGAAGGTGTTTCCCTCACTTTTTGTTTGGTTGGACAGAATAGATAATAGAAAGGATGGATGGGGTGACACATTTTTTTTGTTTGGTTGAAAGGAGGGAAAAATGGTTTTCATACTATTTTTACTAATATACCTTTATTATTTAAAAATCTAAAAATTCTATATCTATTCCACATTTTTAGGAAGGTTGGAAATGGAAAATACATATTTATATTAGTTATTACTTTTTTCTCTCTCCTCTTCCTCCCAATTTTGAGCAAATAGAAAAATACAAAGGAGGGAGGAATGCTTCATCCCTCCTTGCTTCCTTCCTCTTTTCCCTTCCCTCCAACCAAAAACGGAAAAATGATTTTATTCCCTCTCTCATGCATCCCTCCTCAATCCCTCCCTCCGACCAAACATAGCATAAGATCCATTAAAGAGAGAGAGAGAGAGATGTGTGGCATATAGAGGGCTGCATTATGTGGTGGAGCTAAAGAGGACTTGCACACACAGGTGATAGGAACTAGTTTGAGGTACAGGCTTACCGCTATAGGAGACTTTTTGTTTAGGGTTTATTCTTATAATCTTATTTCTTAACTAAACAAACCAACAGCTGAGATGAAATTTTATTTGGATGATGGGCTAAAGAATTATAACTTTTGGGCCTTGTTTATGAAATGATGTGAGTTGGGCCAAACTTATATTCATATGGGCTAAACATTTTAAATGTAGAATGGTAATACAAATGGGCCTTTGAGTTAACGAGCCGAGCTAAATGTTGTTCAAGCTCGGCTCGTTTACTAAACAAGCTTGAAAATCAAGCTCGAGCTCGGCTCATTTACTAAATGAATGAGCTCAAGCCCGAACCCGAGTTGTTCATGAACAGCTGAACAGCTAGGTTCATTTGCAGCCCTAACGCTGACACATCAAATTCTGGCATGGACACAATTAATATAAATATATATTTTTATTTATATATTTATTGAGTTAGACAATTGAAGAACTTTAATCAATTGATAATTTCTATAATCAATTGATAAGTTAGAAGATCAAGCTACTCAAATATAAAAAATATGTATTATGTTATATATGATGTTACTCTCCTACCTTGTCATTAGACTCATTACAGTCATGTTTTTGTTCATTATATATTGTGACGTGTTTAATGTCACCCCTATATATATATATACACACACACACATAGGTGGGCAGCCACCCCTATATATATATAAATATGTATGTTTGGGTGTCTTACACACTAGACTACTACAACATAGTTGTTTCAAGACATTCTCTCTCTAGACCAAGGATTCCTATACTACTCTTTTGGTGACAACTCTTACAAAACTTGTGCACTTAATCAAGGTCATTGGAGTGAAGATTTGGGGCTGTTCTTGAAGCCACACAAATCAAGATTCATGTTCTTGTCTGTATTTTGGCGATTTCTCTTAAATACTTGAAGTTTTGAGATGCCCATCATATGGTTAGAAACTAGACTTGATAAGCTTTCCAACCATATATTATTGGTTGGATTTGGAGTTCATTCGACCACTGAACAAAGTCTGCAAAGTTGAAGTTTCTACAGAATTGCGAACCTCTGCAAAGCATTTGGTTTTAAGCCACATCTTACAAGATACTTGGAATCTGTAGACGAATTATAATATCATTGGAAAGCAGACTCGACAGGACTAGGATAAAAAAAAGAAAGTAGACTCGACAGGCTTTCCGGGGATATATTACGAGCCCAAGTCCAAGTTCGTTTAGTCTGTCAACAAAGTATTCAAAGTCGGGTTGCCTGCTGTCAAGTGCTGCTGTGCTTATTTGGGATACAAGAGGTGTTCTCAATTGGATTGATGGTGGTTTTGTTTGCATGATGCTGCTGGCCTTTCTCAATTTGGGATTCTCCATAGAGTGCTGTCTTGACGATCTACAAATTGTCCCAAGGATGTCTCAACTAATGATTGATGGTGGATGGAATTTTGAATTGTTACAGGAGGATATTTTTAAACCTATTAGAGATTATTTGTGTACATTGACAATTCACTCTAGAACTGATAGGTTACTTTGGGATGGAGGAAATTTCTCATTCAAAAATGTGTAGGAAAGCTGTAGGGCCATAAATCCAGAGGTTACTTGGTCTAAAATTTGCTGGAGCAAAGCTAGACCGAGGTGGTCAGTTAATGGAGTCTTTCTGTTCCAAGATAGACTGCCGTCTATGTATAATTTGCAGAGAAGAAAGGTGCAGCTGGCTCCAAGATGTTCGCTCTGTTTACAAGGGATTGACACCAGAAACCATTTGTTTGTTCAATGTCCATTTGCAAGGAATTTCTGGAAATGGTTGGCAGATACTCTTTGATTGGAGGACTGATTTTACTCTTTTGAACTCAGTGGATGATTTGTTGATTTGGTTTTTGCAGCAGAGTAGCAAAATGGTTCATACTATGCTAGTTGCTGGTCTTTGGGGAATTTGGCAAGAGAGAAATCGAAGACTTCATGACCACAGTTCTAGGTCCACCTCTGAGGTGCCTCGACAAATTTTATTTGAAGTTCTTGATGTTTATAATGTCCCTCTTAGAGACATTATTTAGATTGATTTGTTTACATTTCATTTCTTTTTCTGAAATAAGTTTTCCATTTCTGTTTCATTCTGAGGGAATGTCTTCTGTGAGCCTGTAAATACTTTTTCTTTCTTTTATACAAAACCAATTATGAAAAAAAAAAAAAAAAAAATCGTCCCAAGGTTTCTTTTCTCTATTCTCTCTCTTTTATAATTCGCAAAAACAAGTGGGGAAACAAAAAATAATAATCCTGCTTCCGTTTCCATACCCGTTTCCCAACAGTTTCGTTCCTAGATTGAATATATGGAGAATCTCTCTAAAAGGGTAAAACAAACAAAAATCTTATAATCGCACTCCAAATTTTCTCTTAAAATCTCTCTATATGTGTTTCTATGTTAAACTATGAAGGATTTACTCTTACTTTGACCAAAACCTGTGTTTATACTTCATAGTCAATATAAGAGTCCAATACATTTTAGATCATTAAAACCATTCAAAACACTGATTTAGGAGAATCCTGAAGTTTCAGGATTCGAAAACATCCATCAATTGACCTATCAATCAAACCTTTCTGTCTCACCGTCGATCTATCGACATACACCATAATTGAATTTAATTTCTCGAATAACTCCTCGATTGATCAACCTATTGATCGAGTTCACTGGAAAACTGTCCATCAATCAACCATCAATCTCGATCGATTGAGACTTGCAAATTTCAGATTCTAAGTCCCATTTTTGTAAAAACTTATTTTATACTTAGTTTTGAAAAACCATTAATGATAATGGTACACAAGGTTGGATTGGATCAGTTTTTGAGATAAATTGGAAAAGGAAGCATCAGAAACTGAGGTAAAAGGAAGCATTAGAAACACAACATAGACAAATTACCAACATTTGCTTTTAGTACCTTTTTCCGTATCCCATTATCAAGTTCAGCTTTCAAAGCAATACCAAAAAAAAAAAACATATGGGGAGGTATTACCTTTGCAACAGTTGAACCAATACGTTTTTCTCTATCAGAAGCATTTTTGTCATTTCCACGAAGAATAGGATTCTCGTATCTTTCCTTGAACCTGGAAAAAGAGCTCATAGCTTCATTCCACAAGAAGAAGGTAGCAAAATTGAATTGGAGCATAATTCACAACAATTACCAGTTCTTGTCACCCAGTAGATCAGGACAACAGAAGTTGAAAAGGGCCCACAATTCCTGTTTCAAATCAATATGAAGGAAAAACCAAAAGAGCAGCCTACTATATCAACTACTGGTTTTGTATTGGGGGGGGGGGGGGGGGAAACAAATATACAAGAAGCCAGAAAGAACAAGATACACAATACCTTCAGATTGTTTTGTATTGGCGTGCCACTAATAATAATACGATAACCACAAGGAATCTCAAGCAAACTTTTGGCCCTTTGTGTGCTAGGATTCTTTATGAGATGTCCCTAAAGATGTAAATAAATTCACGAAAGGAAATTTTAGCAAAACATTGAAGGACGGAAGATAAAGAAATTGTAATACTCGTAATCATGAGTATTGAAGTACACTTTTGAAGTTAAAATAGAAACCTTTGATTATGAATGGAAAACTTATATATATTGAAATAAAATTTTAATTAGTAGTCTAACTCAACCTCTAGTTTCGGCCAAAATGAACTTAAAAACGGAAATGACATTAGTACATTACTCATAAATCATAATCATGACTCCAATGTAAAAATTAAAACAAAAGTAACATGGGAATTCTCGAGGTTATAGTCTGGTATCCTAGTGTTGTCTACATTTCTTCTAATTGTGACTTTCATCAACCTGGAATCAGTTTTCCAAGTAAAACTTAATTATAATGTGTCCATGAGTTTTTGCTCTACATTTCTGCACTTTACCTATTTTCACATGCTTATTAATTGATATCTAAATTTTAGCTAGTTGTGATAATTGAAATTTAGCTGGTTGTGATAAGCAAGCCTTGGCAGCTTGGCACAACAATAAGGTTGCTCCATTATGACCTGGTGGTCACAGGTTCAAAACAGTAAACAACCTCTCCACGTACAGAGATAAGGCTACATACATTTGACCTTCTCCAAACTTCGCAATAGCAGGAGCCTCATGCACTAAGCTAGCCCTTTTTGGTGATTATTGAAATTTAAAATTCAGTTAAAATTCATTATTTAATTTTTACGATCTATTGGCCCTCCCTCTTTGTCTAGTTCGGGCCTTAGCATACGCTGACTATCAGAAACTAGGATTATGCCAACTCTTTAACTGGTATCAGATTATCAATTGTTGAACAATTAGTAACTATAATAATATTAGGTTTATTAACATTTCAATAGGTAAATTGAAGCATCTCAAAATTGAACTGCAAACGGATTACTAAATTTACCTCATCAAGTATCATATAATCCCATGTGAGTTCATCCTCACTCCTCTTGTCATGAAAACTATTGTCCCCACGTAAAGATTTTGCATTGTTACGCACAATATCGTAAGTTGTGAGAAGAACACCTTTGTCCTGAAAACAAAGAAAATATTGCAACCAAAAATAAATTCTTACTAAAGGTTAACTGAAAAACTAAATGAAGGGCATTCAAACCCGAACTACAATTTATATAGGAACTAAGTTGATAAAAGATGCAGGCAAAACTCAACATAGTGAATGAATGACAACAGTGAATGATCCAATGGATATCAGGACCAAAGTCGAACTCAAAGGAGTTTCAAAGTCATGTCCAAGTCAAATTACAGTTTTGGTGATAATGATCAGCTAACTTGCCCAAAAATAAGCTATTCCATGAGATGCCTAAAAATCATATTTACTTTTATAGTTGTTGCTTATTTACTGGTTTTAGTACACTAAGCTTATTAGCCTAAAAGACACATTTTGTTCTTTTCCTTCCTAATAGGAAGCATAATAAGACATAGATCACACCTGAAGTATATATTGGAGCTCATATTGCCGTGCTTTTGCACAAGTTCCAAAATATCTGCATAGGACAGGTAAGACATTTTAGTTATCGCATATTGTGTAACAAACATGTGGACTATTCAACTACAAGCCTAAGAGCCTCACTCTCTTGTCTTCTCAGAGAGCCCCACAGCTGACAGTTCTTTAATCCAATGAGGTAGTAGCGTCTTGGGGGCAACAACCAGTACCCTCTTTGTCAAATGAGAGTGAAAAAGTCCAGCTAAAAAGCCACAAATCTGAAATATGGAACAGACCAACTCAAGCAGTTGTCCAACAAACAACATGGAAAATGACAAATATATCAATAGCATAAATTTACAAATTTTTACCTGCATCGTTTTTCCTAGACCCATATCATCACCCAAGATGCCACCCTTCCCCTGACAATGAAGAGACCAGAGCCACTTCATCCCATCTCGTTGATGAGGGTACAGCATTTTTGCAATCTTACCAGGTAACCTGTATGAAGATGTTGGACCTCTCAAAATAATGGGGTTCTCAACGCCAGAAACTGATTCATCTGTATAATCATCCAATACATTCACCTCATCAGAAACATCAAATTTATCTTGGAACATACTATGTCGCCTCTTGACTTCTTTAACCTCATTTTTGCCACTCAAAACTACACAATCATCATCTTCTTCATCTGCTTGTATTTCAAACCTAGAAGTAGGTTGGGCCGTGGATACAGATTTCTCACCCACCCTTTTAATTTCAATCTTCTTCTGTCCTTTACCAGCGTTCTTAATTCTGCTCAGGCTACCAACAAAATTTTCACCCTCAAACTTGATTTGCAAATTTTTTTCCTCCACACATTCAACCACCCTGGTTCCAACTCCACCTCCAACCCTTGACTGATCAGTCGAACTCGAAGAGGAATCAGATGTGAGCGAAAATGAAGAAGTATCACTTTCATATTCAGGCAAATCTTCTTTACTTGGTTGATGAGAAACTCCATTCATAACTACAGATGACGAATCACCTTCCAAATCAACCAGTTTGGGGACTCTTTTCTTCTCAATCGAGAGAAAGTCAAACTTAGAATTCAAATCATCTAGAATATCCCTAATTTCATTCCTATCACCATTATCACTCTCAATAACATTTCTTGACGGAGACGGTGAATCAAAATCACAAAATTGTGTGTCATCATTTTGTGTGTCATCATTTGCAGTTTTCTTGTTGCCCTTAATATCAATATTTTCATCTTTTAATGAAATTTTGCATAGGCGACGTCTACCTTTGATCTTGACTTTCAATTGCTTATCTCCTGTAATTCATTCATCAATTAATCTATGCAAGAAATCAAAACAAAGAAAGAGAAGAGATAAACTACATATATACATATAGAGAGAGAGCGCAATACCAGAACTCGCCATTTCATCAAGGAAAGCTTCACTATCACCATCACCATGACCACAGGACAGCAATTTACCTTCGACTTCAACCTCCGATGAGCTTTGTTCTGCCATAATTCATTCAACAACCAGTCAAGTGTCATTTTAGAAACCCAAAATCAAAGCAGAGGATCGAAAAATACAATACCACTATATAATAGACGAAAAGAAATACCAGAAGGATGAGAATCGTAATCAGCAACTATACTAGAGAAGTTTGATTCGTGAAGCATCGGTCTGTTCACAAAATCGCCATCATCGTCCCTTGGCAGTAACTTAGTGTTTTCAAACTCAACTTTCGACGGCTTTATCTCACCTGTAAAATCAATCACAGCTCAATCAATTTGAGAAACCAAAATTGCAAAGAAAGGGGGAGAACTAAAGAGGGGAAATACCAGGAGAAGGAGAATCAAAATCAGCGATTCCGGAAAATCCGGGAACGTCGTCATCGTCGTAGTTATCCAGATTGAACTTGGATTGCATATCTTTCTCTGCAAAATCATTCAACAATTGAATCCAAGTATATATACACGCATACATACATATACATATATATATATATAAGTATACACATATATATAGAGATTCATACCAGAATCTACAAGGGGACGGATTGAAGATGAGGGTTTGGAATGGGGACGAGATTGAGAAGCGGAGAGGTCTTGAAGGAAGCGATTGTGGCGCTGGTTCAGACTAAGTGGTGGTTTGTTCTTCTCCGCCATTTCTCGGTGCAGTGAGTTTCTGCCACAAAGAGAATTGCTTGGGCTAGGGAATCGAGGCAAGGGTTTAGTGTTAGAGTGAGAGTTGTGGGCCTCTTTTTCTTCTTCCCGCTTTGTGTGGAAATTTTGAATTTTAGATGGAAGCTGAACAAATTTTGTCTAGGCGAAGGTTGTTTATGAAACAAAATGCGTTTCTTCTTCCCTTTTTTTTTTTTTTTTTTTTTCACATAAATGCGTTTCTTCTTCAAAAGTTTAAAAATGAACATTGTATTTTACTCCCAGAGAGTATTAATGAGCTATCCTATTTTTAACAGATGTATTAAATAATTTATTTAATTTTTCACACATTTTAAAAAATATATTTCTTTTAATGGTTAAATATGAAGACCTTGTTACTCTTCTACTGAGAAGAATTTCTTAAGACAATTACTTCTACTCCCGTTGGAGAATTCTATCGATGCAGAAGTAGGTTTATGCGAGTCCAAGCCTATTTTTCACTATCCTGCCTTGCACGGGGCTCATGAAAAATAGGCCCCCTTTTTTGGGATCGTGCAATTTAGCGATTGAGACTGCAAGTACTCGCCTGACAATGCAGGCACTACTTTTTTTAACAACCCACGTCATTTAAATTTGGCAATGGCTCTAAGGGCGTGTTCGGCCCGACCTGTTGCCCAAAAACAACATGTGCTTTTGGGTAACCTCACTTTTCGTGCTCAGAGTTGATTTTTTACTTCACTTGCTTTCATCCTAGTTGGTTTCCTTGAAATGCGTAGCTTTACTTTTGGAGAAAAGCTCGTTAGTTGTTTCTTTTTCCCACGGGGGCATGGATAAAGAGATTCTTCATAAATATTTTCGTTTCTTGGGGTGTTATTCGTAAATATTTTTTGAAGATATTTTGTCTTTGGGATTTTTAAAAAAGTATCTTTCATAAGATATTTTCATTTGGGTCACTTACGCAGTTGCAAAGTGTCTCATTGGGGTTTGGATTCTCATACGGGATTCATTTTCACATTTCGTCGAGTCGTGTACTCTTAAAATTGTTTACTGGTCATTTTTCCCAGTTTTCGGGTTTTTGACCCCGGTTGCCGCCGAACTTGCTCGAGGCATATATTTCTACTCGGAATTCGGTTTTCGACACCATTTATTTCGTTATTCATTTTTTGTCATAAGGGTGCTTTTTCGTTCACGGACTTTTGTCGTTTGAGCGCGTCTGGATAGATTTCACTTTTCGAGGCCGCACGAGACCCGTCCGGGGCACTTTTTGGAAAATCTATAAATAGTAGGTAGGAGAGAGGATTTTCTGAATTCTCCTCTCTCTCCCATAGCTGGCCAGCCCTTCCCCCTTCTCCCTTTTTCTGTTTTTCCTCCATTTGATCTCCTTTCTCTTGGATTCTCCTTCAACCAACGAAGGTTTTTATGTCAGCCTTGACGAGGCCTTCGATTCCAACCGATTGGAATCCTGTTTTGGCCAAATTTTGAGTTCGGAATTTGGCTCGGGTTTGGATTTTAGTGTCACCCCAAGAGGGTTTCTTGTTCCCTTCGTTGTTCCCGACAAAACCACGAAGTGGCATCGAATTCGGAAAGGTTCCGTTTTGGTGGTTTTTGAGATTTCATCTCAAATTGAGGTAGGGATTGTTGTATGTTTATTTCCTAAGTGTTTAGGTGTTTTTAGAGCTTAATATATATTGTTAACATGCTTGATAAACCATAGTCTTGTATTTAGATGGAAAGTCTTTGAAATGACTCAGGGTTTAATGATTTAAAAGCATGTTTGGTGTATATATGTGTTTAGCTTGCCAAATTGTAAGTTATATATATGTTGTATAGCTTGTTCCATGATTTAGAGCATACCTAGCTTATATATATATAATGTGTGGAGATAACATGATAATTAGTGACTTGTGGAATTATACCTTATATGCATTATATAGCTTGTTTGATAATTCAAAGCCTTTGAAGCATGTATATATTGCCGTAAGTAAATTATTTCATTTACTAGAATACTTGATTTTAGGGACTTTTCACATGTGGATGACAATCCCTTGTAAAGTAACACATTTAATTACCTTGTGAGCATATTACTAAATTATTGTAGAATTAGTACTTGTGGCCTCCTAAAATGGTAATTTAACTTAGCATTGTAACGACTCAAACCCGTGGATCCGAACCGTTAACCGAGTCCTTACTCGAACCCGAGGTTGACTAAGGATACAACTGTCATTTCCTATGTCAACACCAAGCATAAACCTCATCCATAACCCTACAACTCTCCCAAACTACCAACATCACTGGAGGAACTCAAGGCATAGTGGAAGAAAATAATTGGCCGGCTAGCAGCCTTATGTTGGCCGGCTGATTCACAAGATTCGGTAGGCTGACCTAATTGGTCGGGCGGCTGAAAGTGCATACTCTCGGGACTTTCATAAATGGCCGACTGGAAGTGAGGGTTCGGTTGGCCAGAAGTGGAGGTTTGGTCGGCTGACAGGGCTCGTCGACCAGTCGAAATGCCACTTTTAGAGACCCAACTCTCTAGAATACTCAAAAATGCACTGTCGGACGGCTTATGCTCCTTGTCAACCGGCCAACAAAAATGCTGATATCTACAGCTAAAACCCAAGGAGAACCGGACTCGTTGTGAGCTAAACTAATAAGTGCTTAAATGTTGCACATTTTAGCACCTAAGTTAGGGTATTTCAGTCGTTGTAGCTATCTTAATTTCATGTTTTAGTCCTAATTTATGTTTATGTGTATTTCAGGGCAATAAAGTTAAACTGAGCTAAGAACGGTCCATTAAAGTCTTTTTAGAGTCAAGCAAAGATATTCAGAAAAAACTCAGAAAATGGCAAAAAGGAGGTCGCAGCCCATTGCTCGTATAGTGTGTTTATTCTTCAAAAACGGTCAATCTCAGGCTTTTGATGATGTTCCCAAAGATGAAGAAGCAAACTAATGAGTTCGGGGCTAAAATGGAGCTAAATAGGGCTTAAAGGAAATTTTCAACTTTGGGGGGATCGATCCCCAGGGTGGGGGATCGATCCCCCAGGACTTAGCAACATTACAGTTTTTATTTAATTTTTGGGCTCATTTTGGGAACTGTTGGGCTTTAATGAGATTGTTACTTAAGGCCCAGTGAACCATTAGATTAGGGTTAGTTTTAGTTTTTATTTAGGTAAAGATTATTAGAGAAGAAAAAAAAGTTTTAATTTATTTATTTTTCTGTATTATAGTATCGTATTTTCTCTCTGGAAAAACACGCGAAGAAAGGGAAAAAGGAAGAACAGGCTAGGGCTTGGAAGAAAAGTTCAGAGAAGATGAAGCAGATGATGGGGATTGTCCTGTCTTCGACTCCATCAACCATGAGTGGCTGATTCTTCTACTTAGGGTTGGATAAACCCTAAGCATGTTACCTATTCTCTCTCTCTTTTCATACTTTTTGGGGATTAATTTATGTAATTAGTGTATAGTCTTGAATATTATGAATTAAATTCTTCCAATTGATTATCTGTATTAATCTCATATTGTCTTATGTGTGGTTGATTGATAAACAAATTTTACACATGAATTCTTTGTTAATTGATTCTTGTGATGGCTATGCATGGTATTGCTTAGTTGTAATTGTGTTTCAAATTGATGAAAAATGCTTTCATTTGATGGATGGTACTACATGTTTAGGTTAAATTGTTGTCTAATTAGTTTTAAATTCATGTTTAATTAGTTTAATTTAAGTTTAATTAATTTAATTGCAATTCAATTATTAGGTAAGTAGACCATCCATACTTATGTTTGAATTCCATACTTTTTGTCACAATTGCATTATCTTCTAGATTAATGTGTGTTAAATTTGTAACTTGGATTGATAAATCATGCTTTGAATGGGTGAATTGCACTACACTTAGTTTAATTGTCATTAGGTAGTTGATTCATACTTGAAATTGATGGTTTACACTTTTCATTGCACTTGTTAGCCACATATAGATTACATAGTATTATTTCCCCAATTAGTTGAAAGTGAGTGAGTTAGGGAATGTGCTTAGTGGTGAATCCTACACCCTAAGTCTTTTTCCAATCTCTTAAACTCTATTTCTTTATTGCAATCATTTAGTTTAAAATTAGTTTTAATCACAAACAAAACCCTTTTGGCAATCACATAAGCACTAAAGTAGAATTCAATTCTGGAAAACCTATAATTGTTTAGATCTCTTGGGACGATCCCTACTCACTTCATACTCCATAGTATAAGTGTTTAGTGGTTTTATAAATTTTAAAATATGGTGCCCACTTAACATTATTTCTAAACCTAAAGTGTTGTGCATTATTTTGTGCACACGCTCGGTCGCACCATAAACCTCATAAACAATCCGTCTCGAATTCACGCCAACAATATACAGAAAATGACATAGTCAAAACACTTTCAATAATTCACAAGGACAACCCATCATTATCCCATTCTATACAAGTCATCATTATCCCATTCTGTACAAGTCATCTACATAGTCATGAATTACATCAAAAATACTGTCGGGATTATAGTTACAAAACATGGCTATGTTTTCCACAAAACAAACACATTTCCAAAGTATCACTTTACAAAAGAACGGGATCAAAATACAAAAGATGACAAAAGATGAACTCTAAGTCCCTTCAAGTCTGTGGTAGATGTGATAACCCTCGAATCTGAGACACGGGTTGATCAAGCCCAGGCCCAAACCCGAGAGAAATATCAAATAATTAATATTTAATGAACACGGAATACAAATTGAAATAATAAGAAATAAATAATAAATGGCTGAAACGAATTCTAATTGAAAATCCTCAAAATATAATTATTAAAATCCAAAACTCCAAAATAACTTCATAAGGTTAACAACTCGGGAATCCCTCAAATGGACCCCTATCAATATCCTAAACTGTAAAGTAAAAGAACTGAAATCATAATCCAAAGCTAAATAAAGAAAATAGTCCTACTTAGTCGGTGGAATAAATGTCTGTATCTGCTCTGCACAATCAAGCTCTAACCCTGGAACTGACGAGCACCTAAAAAAAATAAGAGAGTAGGTCAGGCCCACATGCAAGTCCTATTCTACTACGATCCATACATAAACCCGATATACAGATACATCCTAGATGGACCCAATAATATCTAGAGTAGTCTATCTATGTATAAGTACACACTATAGGATGCTCACTAGTCCAATAAGTCTGTCTCAGCTTGAGTAGAGATATCATGCAAATCGCACATAATGTGGTCATGTGTACCTAGACCTACCAGGGAACAACAACTCTGTCCAGCTATCCATCTTAGGCGATATACGCACCCTAACCATGGTCCTGAGACTCAAGCTCATACCATGGCACCATAACATAGATATATAAAGTTCGTTCCAGGTGTGTCATTCAAAAGGTTTATTGAAAGTGGGGACATCCTACTTCACCTACCGAGATTCAGAGTTTTCTCGGGTTGGCAGGATATTATCGTCGGTTCATCTAGGGGTTCTCCAAGATAGCAGGACCACTCACTTATCTGACCAAGAAGGGTGTATAGTTCGTGTGGGATGAGCACTGTCAGCGAGCTTTTGATGAGCTGAAAAGGAAGTCGACTTCTGCACCGGTTTTGGCTACTCCTCAGAGCGGGATCGAGTATCTTGTTTACACGGATGTTTCGTTGCAGGGTCTTGGATGTGTTTTAATGTAGGAGGAACGACTGATTTCCTATGGATCTCGGAAGCTTAAGTCTCATGAGCTTAATTATCCAACACACGATTTGGAGTTGGCAGCTGTGGTTTTTGCCTTACGTATTTGGAGGCATTATCTGTTGGGTGAGTCCTTCAGGTTATTTAGTGATCACAAGAGTCTGCAGTACTTATTCACTCAGCGGGAGCTGATAATGAGACAACGCAGGTGGTTGGAGTTTGTGAAAGACTATCATTTTTTTATCCAGTACCATCTAGGGAAAGCGAATATGGTGGCGGATGCACTCAGTTGACGACCTGTTGGTATTCTTTCTGCTTTATTCATTACTGAGTGGAATACGTTGAAGAAGGTGGACGAATTGTCGGATGCGTTCATGGCTTGTATGATAGTTACACCTTCTATCATTCACAAGGTTTTGAAAGCACAACTCGCGGATCAGCAGTGCATTGACAAAGTTGCAGAGATAGCTTCCGGCGAGGTTCCATTTTACTATGTTGGGGCTAATGGAGGTTTGAGGTACAAAGGATGGTTAGTGGTACCTTTTACTGATGATTTGAGGAAGGATATGATGACTGAGACTCACCACTCTGAGTTCTCTGTTCATCCAGGAGGTGATAAGATGTATCAGGATATGAAGCGGCAGTTTTGGTGGGCAGGTATGAAAAGGGACATTGCTCTTTTTGTCTCGCGATGTAGTACTTGTTAGATGGTCAAGATTGATCATCAGAGGCCGCCAGGAGCTCTATAGCCACTACCGATTCCGGAGTGGAAATGGGAGAGCATATCTATGGAATTTGTAGAGGGATTGCCAAATTCTTTCAAGGGTTATAACTCTATTTGGGTCATTGTGGATAGATTGACCAAATCAGCGCATTTCTTACCTATTTGTACTAACTACACCTCGGAGCAGTTGGCAAGGCTTTACATTTCAGAGATTGTGAAGCTGCATGGCATTCCATTGTCTATTATATCAGACAGGGATTCGAGCTTTGTGCCAGGATTCTGGAAGAGTTTTTAGAAGGCTTTAGGTACAGAGTTGCATCTTATCACTGCTTATCATCCTCAGACTGATGGACAGACTAAGCGTGTGAATCAGATCATGGAGGATATGCTTCGGTCGTGTGTTCTTGATTTCAAGGGCCACTGGGAGGATCACCTACCACTTGTGGAGTTTGCTTATAACAATAGTTTCCAGAAGACTATTGGGATGGCACCTTTTGAGGCGTTATACGGCCGACCGTGTCGATCCCCCGTTTGTTGGATGGAGGTTGGCGAGAGCAGATTCTTGGGTCCTGAGTTCATCAGGGATACTTCTGAGAAGATAGCTCTTATTTGAGATCGCATGCGTACTGCCCAAAGTAGGCAGAAGAGCTATGCTGATCATCGTACTCGGGCATTGGAGTTTCAGGTTGGGGATCAGGTTCTACTCAAAGTGTTTCCTATGAAGGAAGTTATGCGCTTTGGGAAGAAAGGGAAGTTGGCACCGCGATTTGTGGGTCCATTTATGATTACGGACCGAGTTGGCGCTGTTGCTTATCGGTTGGCACTTCCAGATAATTTGGATCATGTGCACAACGTGTTTCATGTTTCCATGTTGTGGAAAATTTTGTGAGATGAAGATCGGTATCAGCATATCGACGTTGGGGAGATTAAGTTGCAGCCGGATGCAACTTATTTAGAGCCACCATGTCGTATTGTCGACCGTCGGGATCAAATCCTTCGCAATAAGGTTATCCCTTTAGTTCGTGTGCAGTGGAGTCATCACAATGAGGTTGAGTCCACTTGGGAACGGGAGGATGTTATTTGCTTGCAGTTTCCTGAAATATTGGAAGAAGGTAAGAGCGAATTTCGAGGACGGGATTCCTTTTGTTAGGGGGGAAGAATGTAATACCCCTAATTTTAAAAGGATAGTCTCGGCATTTTATTTATTATTTTATTGTATTTTTGTGTGATTATTTGGTTTAATTATTTTTATTTATTATTTGATTTAATTGTTTAACTATGTGACGTGTGTTAAATTGAATTAAGTAACTTATTTAATTATTTAATTGGATTTTAATTATGTTTTAAGTTACAGTTAACTTTGGTTTGCAATTCACATATAGGTAAGCCGCGGTATGGTAACATAGATAGTTTCGTGGGCTGACTAGGATTAGAATTAGGGCTCTGTCTCTAATTAAACAAGGATTAGGGTTTAGGGTTTTTTTTTACGCCTATATATACATAGTTATAATCTGTATTAAGGGTTGGAAAAAACCCTACTCACGTAACATAGATACAGAGAGTTACAGAGTGAGACTTTGAGAGAGCAGAGCAAGTTTGTGAGGTTTCCAACCGAGGCTTCAAGATTAGGCTTAGGAGAAGGGAGGAACAGAAGTTATAGGAGGCTAGACAATATTGCAGTGGTCGTCGGAAAGCTTAGAATAACGGCAACAAGGTTTTGTTTACAAAACTGTACAGGCAAGTTCTTTTCTTCCTCCTTCCTTCTGGCTTATGTTCTGTGCACCTAGACAGCCTCTAGGAGATTAATTGGCCATTAACTGAATCATGCATGATTTGTATATGTCTATTTGATCGTCTTTTAACTGTGAAAACTCATCTGCAAAACCCTTTTGTGATGTATGTTGTGTTAGTTTTTGTTTTGGCTTAAAACGTCTCACTGTTTTAATTTTGTTTTGAATCCTACTGAAACCAACCAAGGTTTGAATGGTAATAGATGTAACTTAAGACCTGTAAGTTTAAATTAGAGGAAGAACAGTAGGGTTCGAATGGCCGAGGACAGAGCAGATAGGCTGAAATGGAGTGAACGGAGGCTGAAAGCTCACAGGGGGGAGAGAGCCGGCTCTGGAATGCCAAGAGCTGGCTCCCACCTGTTAGAGCCAGCTCCAAGGTGGTGTTAGAGCCGGCTCTATGACACATTGAGCCTGCTCCATTTTTCTAGAGCAGGCTCTTCCTTTGTTTTGTGCATACAGTGACTTTTCAGTCACTGTTTGGGCATTTTGAGTTATTGAACAGTTTTAGAAATTTAATGGGTTTTTAAATAATTAGTTTAACATGTAACTAAGGTCTTGAATTGCATAAATTTACCCCTTAGTTTTAATAGAATTAACAGTACGCTATTTGACAACTTTGTGTGCAGTTAACGGCTGGAAGGAGATTTACTGACTAATTTTAATCTAACGGTTTAGGGTGCTATAAAATGATTCTAAATTTATTTTAAATGCACGGTGAAGTCTTTTAAATTAATAAATTGGACTTGTGGCATAGTGTGTGACTCTGTGCCAAAAGATATAACAGAATATAAGTATATGACTTAGTACACTGTTACTGGATGGAAGGAACTAAATCACTTGAATTAATTTAGCGATTTATTGGACTATAATATTATTATAGAACTTATTTTAAATACATGATAGGGTCATTGTTTTATTAAATTTGAACTATGCATGTTTTGGATGTTAATTGTTAGAATATTTAATTCTTCGATGCAATTACATAGATTAATACTGGATTTTAATGGCTAGATTGTTAATCTTCTTTCTGCAATTATTTGGATATTAGTTTTGGATTGTAAATTACTAAACTGTTATACATATGATGTAATTTACAAGGATATGGAGGATTGTATGCACCGGTATGGGACGGTGGCATACTAGGGACGGTTTATCTCAAAACGCCTAAAACTAACCTAATGGATTAAAGGAATGGATTTATAAATATTGAATCCTAATTTTGGTTTAAGTTATATCAACTGTAACTAAGTTGAGTGGCTTTCTGGATTAATGGATGGTAGTTAAGTCATATCAACTGAATAAGTTGAGTGACTAACTAGTTGGTTTATTGTATGTCAGTTTAATAAATATTTGAACTACATACCCTGGTTTTGGACGGACTTTATATATATGTTTATGATACTACGAGATGAACTTGAGTCTTAGACTCGTTGGTTAGGGTGCGTATATGTAGTGGATGTGTAGCTGGTTATAACAGGTTGAGATGTACCCTGTTAGGTCTAGGTATTTATGCCCACCTTTGGGTGTGTATTCGCATGTTGCCTTCTATTCAGGTTGAAACCCCTATTATAGACCAGTGAATGTCCCTTAGTGTGGATATATTTATATGTATGGACTAGATAGATATTGTGAGGTGTCTACGGTGTATCTACGTATCGGGTCATTGTATGGATTGCAGTTAGATTAGAACTTACTCGTGGGTCTGACCCACTCCTTTATTATTCTCTTCAGGTATTGGACGGTTCCAGTCTCAAGCTTGATCATGCTAAGCAGAGACTCTCATTCATTCCACCAGCAACGTAGGATTTCCTTTCACGCTTTAGTCTTGGATTATTTTTATTCTTAGTTATTCAGTTTTAGTTGAAGTTTTATTTCGGGGTCCACTAGTTGGATTCCCAAGTTGTAACCTTGGAGGTTTTGGAAAGATTGGATTATTAATATTTTTCAGTTTGGAGGATTTTATTTTTCTTTTGATTCTTTATTTAAATTCTTAAATTTCTATTCTGTGTTTGCTTTTAAATAGTTAAATTGTTTGATATTCCCTCGGGCTTTGAGCCTGGGCTTGATCAACCTGTGTCTCGGATCCGAGGGGTATTACAAATGCCCTCTTTGATTCAGTCTTAGCCTAAGCCAAAACCCTAGCCTTCCTCTCTTTATCTCTCTCTGTTTCTCCCTGTATCTCTCTGTTTCTCTGTTTTACAGAATTACGCTTACTGTTCTCCAACCCTAAACCACCGTAATGTTTATATTTATAAGTTCATAACAATAACCCTAGTCCATGTATAATTAGAGACCAAGCCCTACTTCCAATCCTAGTCGGCCCATCCGTGTAGTCTAAAATTTATCCATGTCGGCTACACACATTGACTTCCTAGAGAACCTAGTTAATTAACGTAATTTAAAACTCATATAACTTATTTGACATTAAAGTTAATAATTACTAAATTAATACAACTAAAGAAAAAAATAAAAACCAATTAAATACAACAATTCAAAGAAATACAATAATTAAATAAAATAACAATTAAATAGAACAATAACTGAAATTAACTCAATTAATTAATTAATTAACAATAAATAAAACAAATAAGCAAATAGCCAAATAAACATATATCAATGCACAAACTACAATAAAACCATAAAATAGACTACCAAGACTATTTTTTTAAAAGTATGGGTATTACAGTAGATATTCTTCCACCACTTCATTTCCATGGCTTGAAAATGTTAATAATAAAAGGGGTGAGCCAACTGCTCAGTAGAAAGTGTCTAAGACACACCTCTTACGACCCCATGAATCCACATAATGAATAGACTGAAAGAGTATGGGGTCATGCCTCGGGAGAGCAAGTAAGGCCATAATACATCAACAAGTACATAGATATGTCACCCAACTACCAAGTACATAATGTATGCCAATGATGTGTCATGCCATGCAATGTCACTCCCCATTTCCGAAACAATATCGTTTCACCTTCTAAACCGTTAGTGAAATCCGACCTGAGGCGACTCCAAGGCATCATGAAAGGAGGATTGGCTAACCATCCATAACCACAAGGTAACTCCAAGGCGTCGTATCCGGCCTAGTTAGCTCAGCCACGCTAGGGTCTCCCCCTAGTCCTCTTTAAATCACACTAACGCCACGGACCACTAGGCGACTCCTAGGCGTCCGGTTTTCCTAAACATTTTTCGAAAATCTTTCCCAAAACAATTTTATTTGTTTTTAAAACACTTTTCCTCTCTTTATTCCCAGTGAATGCATGTATGAATTCATGCTTCCAAATACCAACTCAATAATTAAATTCCACACATTCCACTAACATCATATTCACATTTTGAGAAGGAATTCTAAACATTTATTTTCACAACTAATAATATCAAATTTGTGTAACAATTGGAAATCTTAGGGCCTATTTGGCATGCGCTTTGTTTTTGGCGTTTTGTTTCTGACTAAAACAGAAACAATGTTTTTGTTGTAGGAGTGTTTTGGAAAAAATTCGAAAACACGTTTGGAAACTATGTTTTGCTATGAAAATGTCAGAAACAAAAACATACAAAACATGTTTGGTTACTCTAACTGTTACAATATCACATTTTATGAAATAATAATTTTATATCATTAAATTCTATAATTTATTTACAAAAAATGTCTAAAAACCACATTTTAATAATTCAAATACTGTCAATATTTTTTCATATAAAAGCCCTAAATTTTTTTTGCAATAACCTAATTATTATCCTGTTTACAAGTTGTTTGCAAATCCTGCAAGGAGATCCTGTTTCAGTCATTATCTTCACAAATATTTATAACTAAAATTCATAAAATAAAATAAAAATAATATAAAAAAGATCATAAATTAAAACAGATTTAGCCAAAAAAAATATTAAAACAAGAATTACAGACCTTGATTTCAAATAGATTTAGCCAAAAAAATATAATTTCGATAGACTAATTGATTTAGCCAAAAAAAAAATTAAAACAAGAACTACAGACCTTGATTTCAAATTGATTTAGCCAAAAAAAAATTAAAACAAGAATTACAGACCTTGATTTCAAATAAAAAAAAAAATTAAAACAATCTGAAATGATACGCAGATATGGGTTTTGAGAGTTGAGAGACAGCGGGCAGCGGCGGAAGCTTGCGAATGGCAAACCCGAACTGGAACAGCAGGCGATGGAAACTAAAAGATATGGGTTTTGATTTTTTGAACAATCTGAAATGATATGCTAATATGTGTTTTGATATAGGTTTGAACTTTTGATTCTTGCAGACATCTGATTCTGATATGGGTTTTGAACATCTGATTCTTGTGGACTATAGTAGTTTGTAGTTGCAGAGGCAGAGAGATGCAAGTTTAGAGTTGAGAACAAGAATAGAGTTAGAGGCGATTGGGGAGGCTGAGATGATTTGAGAATCGCCCAAAATCGCCCAAATAGAAACGGCACCCAAAACCTTAGAAAATGACAAATTTTACCTTTTATATGTGTTTCCTTCGCTACAGTTAAATGAGCAATTTCTTTCCTCCGCCACAGTGTAATGTAGCCCAAATAGTACAAAAACAATCAAAAACACCAAAATGGTGTTTCATATTTTGGGCCCATTTTTGAAATTATTTTGCTACTGTTTAAAACACAACAAGCCCAACCAAACGTGTTTTGGGCTTGAAAGCTACTGTAGCAAGCCTAAAACAAAACAAAACATATGCCAAACAGCCTCTTAAGACATACAACATGCCAATAGTAAACATGTTTCTTTACCACAACAGAATAGACATAAATGTAGTTTTAATTAACACATTAGGCACATTCATCATCATAAATAGTTATAATCTCAACAACCCTAGACAAGATACTAAAATTAAGCATGCTTGGGAACAAATTGAAAGGGGAAATTCACAATAAATCAAAAAAGTTGTAAATTAGAACATCCCTACCTTAAAATGGAGAAAAAGCCCTAAAATGCCCCCAAATTTCAAAATCCATACGGTGGCCAAAAGGAGATTGGCTCCGATCAAAATGACGGCCTCGACGCGCTTGTCAACTTTGTCTCAAGTGGTTAGATCAAATTCCCAAAGGTGTGGGAAAGATCAAGCTTAGAAGGTTGTGGAAAAAAAAAAAAAAAAAAAAAGAAGAAAGTGAAGAGGGAGAAAGAGAACCTGCCGAGAGAGAGAGAAGGAATGAGGCCACGTAATGGCCTTTTGACCATAAAAAAAGGTAAGTGGTGGTGGGTCCCACTACTAAAATATCTCACTCTTTTTCCTTTAAAATTAATATACATATATATTTATATACACAAATTAATTCACCACCATATCATTAATCATTTAATTAAATAGATATGCACAATGAAATAATGTATGACTTGCAATGGACCCGTGACACAACTCTCGTGTACGACAATCCCGGTAGCGGGTCCCACCTGGAATCTCCCGATCCGAAAAACAAAAAAAATTGCCGAGATGGAAATCAATACAATTCCAAGAGTCCAGAACTCAAGGAAATGTCCCAAACAACCCTCTGACAATCCGGTGCACCCCACGTTGTCCAGTACGCAAAACGAGAAAAGACAAAATACCCTCGAAAAATCAGAAAATTCCAAAAAAAATAAAAATGACAAAAATCAGAAACATTACAAGCATGATATATGATATCAATGTCTTATTTAGCTTGTTTAAATATATCTTGTATAAGTATAATGCTTATTTAGAGTATCACAATTGATTACCTTGAAAACTTGTTACTAAATTGTAGTTTATTTAGTACTTGTGGCTTAAGATGGTAATTTGACACAATTGTTGTACGATATTATTGTTTTATGTATAAATCGCATATTGAAGACTTAACATGTCATATGTCATTTAGACTTGAATTCTAGGACATGGTTTTTGTGGATTCAACTTTACTTGTGCATGGAACGTGGTTACTTACATTTTTTATTTGTAAAGTTATGAACTTGTTGATTTTGGAAAGTTTGTAAGGACATAATATATGTGATGGCTAGGGTTTAACTCTAGTACGAGGACAAGAGTCTCCCTAAGTTATAAGTGCACACTAGGTAGTACCTTGTAGGTCGTAATTACCCAGAATAACTTGCTTGGTTTGTGACCACACGTCCTAGTCTTTCCACTACTTCATTTCGCATTCAATTTCCAAGTTGTTAATCATGGATTACTTATAACTTGTGAATTGGTGTGTGGAGTTTCATTTACGCTTAGTATACTTGTACCTAGTATGCTTGTGCGTTGTATATTTCATTTTGTTTTGATTTAGCATACTTGAGCTTGTACACTTGTATGCCATATATCTCAATATTGCTTAGTATACTTGTAAATGTATACTTATACTTATATATATATATATATTGCGTTTCCGTTTCAATATTGTTTAGTGTACTTGGTGTGTATACTTGTATATTGAGGATTTAGTTTTGAGATAGTTTAGTATACTTGTGCCATGTATACTCGCCTTACGTGTATTTCAATATTAGTTGTATCCTTGAGTAGGTATACTTGTATATTGAATATCTTGATTAAATATTGTTTAGTGTACTTGTAAGTGTATGTTTATATGTGGTGCCTTGCGTTTTAACATTGTTTTGTATACTTGAGCATGTATACTTGTATGTTGTCTTTCATTTCAATTGCTTGTGTAGCTTGAGATGATCTCTTAATTCACCTTGGAACATAGACGTTAGGAGGAATGATCCCTTGTAATGATCTATAAGCATACATTTCTTCCTATGAGTAATTTATTTACTCACCCTAGTTTTTGGGATATATTTTTCAGGTACGGATACCTTGGTTTGGGATGCACAACATCCCTAGGTCACCTTGTTTATTTTGGAGTAATTTGATGTAATTTTAACGAGCATGCAAGTGTTAGCATATATCGTTTACCTTTTAA
This sequence comes from Cornus florida, assembly GCF_030987335.1. Lineage (NCBI taxonomy): Eukaryota > Viridiplantae > Streptophyta > Magnoliopsida > Cornales > Cornaceae > Cornus > Cornus florida. The sequence continues at coordinate 63,708,626 of NW_026775573.1, forward strand.
GTTGTAATACATAGGCTAAAATGTCATTTTTGCCTTGAAACTTGTAACGTGTACCTAAGTACATTTTTCAGCATTTATTTTATGTGTATGAAATATAGCCAAGGGCCAAACTTCATTTGGAATCACATGTAAATACTTAATGTGGAATTTTGCCTTTAATGGGAATAATATGAAAATTATTGGTTTTGACATGTCATTTTTGCATCGGAGTGTGCATTGTGTATGCAAATTTACTTTTTGGTATTCATTTAATATGTATGAGGTGTGACCAAGGGCCAAACACCACTTTGTTTTCATTTATGCATTTCGAATTCATATATTGCTTTTTAAGGCAATATTAGGAAAATTTGGGGTTTTAGCGGTTCATTTTCAATTCGGATGGTGCAAAGTGTGCACGAGTACACCCATTAGGACTCATTTAATATGTATGACGTGTGGCCAAGGGCCAAACGGTCTTTTGAATACATTTAGGTCCGGTTGTTGTATTTTTTACCTTTAAAGGGCATTTTTCACGCTTTTAAGGTTTGATAAGTTATATTTTGCATCGGCGGTATTTTGAAGTCGTGGATCATTGTAGCGCATCCTAATTGGTATATTACGTCTGCGTGCATGATCGTTTTTTGTGCAAAACCTTTTCCTTGATGATTTGAGTACCCTTCGGACTCATTTTGCATTTTTTATGCAAAAATCTGGTTTAGGGGCATTTTGGGATTTTTCTTTGAAAAATAAATTCCAGCCTTAACATGGTCACTCATAAAATGTGATTTTAGGGGGAGTTTCTTCGCGGCATTTTTCCAGAAAACGTCGTCTTGGACTCGGAAATCTCGATTCCATTTCATATTTCGGTTTGGCTTCATTTTTTTTGAACTTTCAAAAATTAGAAATTGGCACTATTCATCGACTGTTGCTCAAAAGTCGTGGCGATCGTTTCAAAAGTTCCGGGGATGTTATAGGTGTATTTTAGGATTGCATTTGCCCTTCGGACAATTTTTGGACTTCTTGAACACCCATTTTTTCTTCCTTGGCAGTAGCTTCTGCTTTTGGCATCCGGACGCAGCTGATGGCGTCCGAACGCAGTGTATTTTTGGCTTGTGACTGGACGCAGTCCTTTGCGTTCGAACACAATGCACATTCGGCTTGCGTTTACCCGCGAACCTTAGCGTCTAGACGCAGCCTTCGAGCCTTGTGTTTTTGGCAGCCTTGTGGTCTGTTTTTGTTTCGGCCATAACTCTTTCATCCGAACTCGGAGGAACAATCCCTTTTCAAATCATTATAATCCGGGTTGGAGAAATCACCCAAACTTTCTTAGAAAAACCAAAAGATAGGGCGAACCCTCCTCAAAATCAAGGTTACCAAGCTAAGTATGTTCCCCCTCATTTGCAAAATCAAAATTCTCAAGGATATCGTCCATCTTACTTTTCTTTTCATGTGAACCAATCATCAAATCCTCAAGTGTATAACTCTCATTCCTACTTTCAAGGTCCTTCTAGGAGTTCCACTTTTGAAGAAAAAATCTTGTCAGCTTTGGGAAGCTTGGAGGCTAATACTCAATTGCTTCATTCCCATTCTCAATCTATTGCAAAGCTAGGGCAAATAGCTAGTACTTTGAATGCTATAGAGAAAAGGAAATTGCCTCTTCATCCTGAGCCCAAACCTCAATATATAGTGGAAACAACTCCCCCATCGAGAGGCCCCATACATGAACAAGTGAATTCCATCACCACTTTAAGAAGTGGAAGAGTAATTGACAACAAGGTTGATGAACCTAGTGAAGAGAGTGAACCGGTGCAACCAAGTGTTGGCACCCATCCCATTTTCAATCCTATTCCTCCTTGACCTAGGCAAAAAGATCACATTGAAGATAAGTCATCATCTAGTGCATTTGAAAAACCTTATGAGCCAAAGGCTCCATTTCCACAAGCTTTAAAAGCTTCTTCATCTTTTGAGAAACAACAAGGCAAAGTCAATGAAATGATTGAGGTGTTTAGACAAGTTAAAGTGAATCTTCCTCTACTTTATGCCATTCGTCAAATCCCGGCTTATGCAAGTTCTTGAAGGACTTGTGCACAAAAAAAGAGAAAATCCAAGAGCCAAGCACCTAGGAAAGTCTTATTCACCGAGCAAGTGAGTTCCATTTTGCAACATAACACCCTCCCAAAATTTAAAGACCCAGGCTCTCCTACCACTTCATGCACCATTGGTGATCATGTTATCAATAGGGCTTTTTTGGATTTAGGAGCGAGTGTGAACCTTCTTCCCTATTCGATTTATATTCAATTAGGTTTGGGAGATTTGAAGCCCACGTTGGTAGTTTTACAACTAGTTGACCGGTCTATAAAAAAGCCCCGTGGGATCATTGAGGATGTGTTGATTAAAGTTGATAAGTTCTTTTCCCCAATTGATTTCGTTGTCATAGACACGGAACTGGTAGCAAACCCAAATAATCAAATTCCCGTTATCCTTGACCGTCCTTTCTTAGCCACCGCTAATGCTAACATCAATTGTAGGACTGGGGTAATGAAAATTTCTTTTGGGCACATAAAGGTAAAATTGAACATCTTTAATCCGACCCCAAACTCTTTTGACAAGTATGAAGAGGTCAATATTGTTGAAAAAGCGGTTGAAAGTCCACTAATTATTGAGTCACCAAAGTCAAGTGTACTCCCTTCCAAGGATTCTTCTCAAGATTCTACTTCAAAATCCAAGATTGCAAAGGCATGGAAGCCTAAAAATCTGTCTTTGGGTGTTGAGAGAAATCCACCCCACACTATTGATTCAAATCTAACAAATTCCTTAGGGAATAGTTTGTTGGGTGGGATTCAAAGTACCTTGTATCCCATTGAAAAGGGGATGTCAAACAAGATTTTTGATTTGGGCTAAGTAGTCCAACATCTAGCTAGAAACGTTAAACACTAGCATTCGTAAGGTTTTCAAACCTTATTCCTCCCTCATTTCTTTCTTTTGTTATCTTTTGCGTTGTCTAGATATGTTTCAAAGTGATTCATTCGAGTTTCTAGGCATTTTTTAGCATTTCCTGCACTTCTTTTGTCATTAACGATCAATCGCAGAACCCTGGCGATCGATCGCCGTCTACAGAGTCCATTTTTGCCTGAAAGTCACCTCTTGGTATCATCCTTCGCGAGTGTTCATGATCGATCGCTCCTATGCATCAAAATTTTCAATCTTCCAGAGTATCATTCATCAACTTAACGATTGATCGCCAATCTTGGCGATCGATCACACTTGCTCTTTTTGTCATTCGTGAATGTTTACGATCGATCGCCAATTTAGGGATCGATCACCCTAGAGCCAAAAATTCGTTCTTCAAAATCAATTTTGGGTCAGCGATGGACCGTACCTAATTAGCGAACGATCGCTAATCTGCGATCGATCGCATTGCAACAGACTAAATTTCAAATTTGGGCCCCACTTTTTGCTTTGGCCATTTATATTCACCCTAACCCTAATTTTTTATTTATCTTTTCTCTCTCCTCCCTCTTATTTCTTTCCTTCTTTTCTTTCTTTTTATTTTTCTTTTTCTCTTTCTTCCTCCCTCACTCTCTCTCTGTAATGACCCGGTCATTTTCCCTCCTTTCATTTTTCTCAAATTTTACGGATAAATTTTTTCCGTTTAATTTTCTTTTCCAAGTTCTGTTTCCCGTCACTTGGTGTCGTCTCGAGTGCTTGGAAACGGTTTTCGAGACTCTTTCCCTTCGATCGACTACTTCCTTTAATAACCAAGTCATTTCCACATTTTTACTTTTTAGACACTATTCACTTTTTGTCTTTTTTCTCGTTTGTCACTTTTTGGCACAACCTCACTTTTCGTGCTCAGATTTGATTTTCAACTTCACGTACCTTCATTCTAAGTAGTTTCCACGATATACGTATCTTTACTTTTGTAGAAAAGTACTCTGGTTGGTCCCGGTGTCCATAGGGGCATGGATGCATAGTTTCTTCAGAAACAATTTCTTTTCTTGGGATGTCTTTCGTAAATATCTTTTAAAGATATTTTATTTCAGGGGTTTTTAAGAAAATATTTTTAGAAGATATTTTCATTCTGGGTCATTAGTGCAGTTAACCCTTTTTGGAGGGGCCATTATGTAATTAACGAAAGTTATTGTAAAATACCTTATTTTGAGCCTAGATCCTCATACATGATTTATTTTCACATTTCATTGAGTCATGTACTCTTAGAATTTCCTCCCGGTCGTTTTCCCCAGTTTTAGGGATTTCTGACTCCAGTTGCCGCCGAACTTATTCGGGGCATATCTCTCTACTCGGGACTCTATTTATGATGCCATTTCTTCTGTTGTTCATATTTTCTCATTTTGGTTCTTTTTCGTTCATGGGGTTTTGCCATTTGAGCGCGTCTGCTCAAATTCCATTTTTTCGAACCCGGCGGGGCCCTTTCGGAGCACTTTTAGGGTTTTACTATAAATAGAATGACTTAAAGTCAAAAATCACTTTTTCATCATCTCTTTCCCCACTCTTGGCCGGCCATCCATGGCAGCCATGGCTGCCCCTCTTCTTTCTTCATTTCAGCTTTCTCCCATCGTGTAAAATATCGTAGTGCCTTGGCGTTTATCAAAGGCCTTGATGACGCGCACCTTTCCCCTTTATTAGAATTCATTTCCGACCATTTTCGAGTTCGGGTTAGGATTTTCATGGTACCTCAAGGGTTAAAGTTGTTCCTCTCGTTGTCCCCGACATAACCTAGGAGTATCGTCGGATTCGGAGCACTTTTTTTTGGGTGAGAATTTAAAATTTCATCTCAAATTGAAGTAGGGGATGCTATAAGTTTATATTCTCGATGTATTGCATGCAATTGATGCTTATACGACTTATTTATATATCTTGATATCAAATCTAGAAACTTTATTATTTATTTTTCTTGTATGAGATTTGATTCTCCCAGTTGGTTATAACTTGGTTTAAACATGTGGCATGATATTAAATTACACCTTGATATGATCATTGACATATATTAAATTGAGAGCATTTGGACAAGTATTGAAATTTTTATTTAATATTTTTCTTGAATGAAAATTTAATTCATGTGGCCGTATCTAGCTTAAAATCAATATGTGATATCATATTATATTAGGCCCTAGCATACTCTTCAACATATGTGAATTTGAGAGTATTCGGAGATTTTTTAAAATCTAGAGATAATTAATTAATTAGATTAATTTATTTATTCCAAGTGTACTATCCACTTCATTGGATTTTCGACTTAATATTATTGATGAGCATGCCATATACTTTCACATATATTAAATCGGGAATATTTGATTAGGTTTTGAAACATTTCATTTATTATTATTTTTCTATGAAGGTTTAATTATCATGGTTGTAGCTTGCATGAAAATCACTTGTATCATGCTATTAAATCAAGTCTCGACATGTTATATAACATACATTAATTTGAGAGCATTTGGATGAATTTTAAAATTTAGAGATTTTACTTAAATGAATTAATTAAAATCTATTCAGTGGTTCCATGGACTTGATTAAGTTTCTAACTTGGAATTCATAATTTCCTTGACAAGTTCTCTCACGTGTATCAAATAGAGAATAATCGGATAAATTTTGAAACTCACATTTATTTATTTCCTTTGTATGGAATTTAATTCACATGGTTGTGTCTTATATGAAATCAACTTGTAACTTGATATTGAACTTGTCATTGACATGATCATTGACATATCTTGTTCATAGAATATTTGGACTTGCCTTGTAATCTTGAGAATTTAATCCCTTAAGTAGATTAAATTCCCTTTTATGCTCCCATCGAGTTAATCATGCCTTGATATTGAACTCTTGTTAAACTTATAAATCGGATTTGTATTTCATGGATTTTTATCTTTTTATCAACCATTATGACTCCTTATATCTTGGTTTCATTAATGTACTTAATGAACTTGCACATTGTCTTGGAATGGTTTAATTACTCATGCGTTGTTTAGTAAATAATTAAATCGTTAATCTTATACTTGTAGTATATTTACATCAATGGATTCCATGTGCTATATATCTTGGTTGTAGTCTATATAAATGCACACTATGATTTCTTGACATTTCACATGCCGTTATAGTTGAGAACTTAGGGCATGACTTGAAATCTTGGTTGTGCATGAAATGTGTTTAATGCATTACTTGTATCTTGATATTATTTTGACTTGCACAACTTGTTGATTTTGGAAACTCGGTGATATCAATCAAGATTTGACATGGCTAGGACTTGATTATAGTACGGGAGATAAAGAGCTCCTTACATTATAATGTGGACTAGGGGAAGGTACCCGTGGGTTAGTAGCCCTAAAGTGATCCTAAGAGTACCATTTTCATCTGGGCGATATCCGAGTGTCCACATTGTTTGATTTAAACCCTTAGATTTCAAGTGTTGTCTCTTGAAGTTCTAAGATCTTGTCGTGTTTTATGGAATGTTCCTATCTTGTTAATTGCATAGATATAATGCATTATCCTTGATTTCAAGTATTCTTCTTGTCGTGTTAATTGGAATGCTCCAATCATGTTAATGGCATTGATAATGTAATTCTTGTAATTTATATCTGAGTAATCTTCTTGTCGTGTTAATTGGAATGTTCCAATCATGTTAATTGCATTGATAATGTGATCATTGTATTCAAGTATCCTTCTTGTCGTGTTGTATGGATTATTCCAAATCTTATTCAATTACATTGATAATGTGATTCATGTTAATTTATAAACTTTTCGTGTTCTTTGGATTATCCCAACCTTGATTCGTTTCATATATATATCATGATTCGTGTTGATTTATACTTATGTAGCTTAGGATGCTCACTGAGTCTCATTTTGACATAGACGTTAGGTGGCATGAGCCTCTTTGACTTGTTTCACCTTAAGGTGATAATTTTGTAAAATGCTAGGTCCATGCTTGCTCATCTCCTACGAGTATCTTTACGTTACTCACCCCAAAGTTATCGGGGACATTTTTCAGGTACATGATTCAAGATTTGGGGATTTACATTTGCCTTTCGTGATTTGTAGATTTGAAGTTCTCTTAAATGTATTCTTGTTCACATGCAAGTGTTAGCATGTGTAAGTTTTACTTTTAAAGTTATAATATTTAGTTAGGTTCAATATGCCATTTTTGCCTTACGATATGTAAAGTGTGCTTAGATACACTATTTGGAACATATTTGATATGTATGACATGAGGCCAAGGGTCACACACTTTAAATTTCAAGTTTTGCCTTTGAAATGTAATTTTGCTAACCTAAGAGGTTTGATATGTGATTTGGAGTAAATGGAATGTAATAAGGACATAGGCCATTGTAGCGCGTCTAAAATGGTATTTTTTGTTTGTGTGCATGCTCACATTAGCACACAAATACACGGTTTTAAGTTTGATCATGCTATGGGGGATTCAAATGAGACTTAAGAACTCTTCTCATTTCTTGTGCATGGTAGGCTTCATTTTCACCTTTTCGACCTATTTCGGTAGATCAGTGGCTTGTTCCGGTCGACCGATTCCTTGTTCAATTTAATTGTACAGTAAAAACTCATTTTACAGTAGCTCAGGTACTGTTTTGGCTCGTTTCGATCAACCGATCCTTCATTTCGGCCGACCGAAGTGACTTTTTCTCTTAATTCAGTTTTTTGGTGAGTTTCTGCCCATTTTAGTCGACCTAAATTGAAATCACACAGCTACCCTTCAGATTTGTATCAGCACTATCGTTCCGACTTCAAACAGTCATATCTTCTTCATTTCTAATCCAAATGGGGTGATTCTTGAGCCTAAATTCAAGGATTTTAAGTCAGCTTTCCAATGGTACTAATTCCATTCTCCTATTCAAATCATAGTGGGAGTTATTCATGTTTTAGTGAGACAGTGTCAGATTTTGCTTAATCCAGGAATGGGAATCTTGTGGGATTCTTGGCCAAAGTTCTTAGAACCTCTTGAAATGTTATGAAATGATTAGTTTAGGCTGTATGGACCTCGTTTGACTTGCTTGGAGTCAAATTTCCCTTTTTATTCTTAAATTGACCATTTTGCCCTTAATTAACGGATTTTGCCCGTTTTGACTCTCGTTTGTTCATTCATTTTCTTTGAGTTCCGTGACTTCATGGAAGGTAACATTGGTGCCTTGGGGATGATTTATATCTCTAGAGACTTTAGTTTAACTTTCGCTTCCGCAACTCTGATCCGTTACCAGGTTAACTTTTGGTTCATCACTGACGCATCGGTTTGAAAAACCAAGGCCGTCATAGGTGGTATCAGAGCATCCGGGTTCGAATACCTTGGACGACGGGTTTTGGGTGCATATCATGCTTGTGTTTCCATGCTCTATGTGTATAAATACTTCTTAATAACATGTTTTGAGTTGATAACATGTGTGTTTGCTTATGTGGCAACTTGTGTAGAAGCTTACCTCGACTGTCTTAGCATATGATAAATGCTTGTTTACCTTAGCACATGGTACCTGCTTGTTATTTTAGCATATGGTATATGCTTGTCTACCTGAGTAAATTGTATACACTTGTTCATCTTAACATAATTATATACAGCATATCGTCATGCTTTACGTTCTTCTCCTATATACACTGACATACTTTATGTGATCTTACTACTTGTGTGAGTAGATAGTCCATTGTTATGTTGCATACTAGTTATTTACTTTCATGCTAGTTTTGACATTATCTCTTAGGGTTTGTCGTATCCGTTGGATGCATTATTATTTTACGAAGTTTCTTCCTTGGACAGGAGAAATTCATTCTGTAAGGACCCATGTCGGAAACCTTCTTGTCTGTTTTATTGGTTGGGTGTTTCAAGACCTTAGTCTGACGGTTGATGCGAGTAAAGCTCGTGTGAGCGTAGAATCGCAGTCTTTATCTGATGGAGTGACACGCACGCCAGGGAGGCACCATTTCACTTCCTTTTTCCTTCGTGGCTTCACGACGTGGTCGGGGAGTGTCAATGGTGTTTTGCAATGTAGGAGTTGCTGGCTCTACTTACATCAAGGATTTAAGGCCTTAAGCATAGCGGTGCCTATAACATTGTTGTTAGAGTTTTGGGATTGGCCAAGATGGTCCGGCCGGACATCATTGAACCATACCCCACTCTCACAAAATGCCTGGTTTCCTTAGTGCTTTTGGTAATGATCGTTTCCGACATTGATGTCATCCGTATCGATAGGTTTTTCTGAGTTGACTTGGTTGGGGGCAGGTTATGAACTAGTGCCTTATACTGTCACGCTACCGTACCAAATTGTGTGTTATAGGCAGGTGCTAGTCGCCATCGATGCTACCTTACTAACGAGTAAGTGTAGGTGGGCGCTAGGCACTGTCATTGCTACCACACATTTGAGTATGTTGTGGGCGGGTTCTGGTCGTTGTTCGTACTGTCTTGTCACTCTTTTCTTTTATTGTGTTTTAACATTTCATTGTCTTGGGATTCTCTCAGTGGTTGACGTTGGGTTAACGTGCCGATTCGTATGAGGTGTTGTCTTAGTTCGTGGTTTCGCGTTCTTTGGGTTGATCTTGAGACTTCTGGATCGAGTTGTCCTTCAGTGCTTTATGAGCTGTCATTTGGTTTGACCTTGTGTTCGGTCTTTGTTCTGTTCCTTTTTTGGTATGTTCCTAATTTCGGGGACGAAATTCCTTTAAGGAGGGTAGGTTGTAATGACCCGGTCGTTTTCCCTCCTTTCCTTTTTCTCAAATTTTACGAATAAATTTTTTCTATTTAATTTTCTTTTCCGAGTTCTATTTCTCGTCACTTGGTGTCATCTCGAGTGCTTGGAAATGGTTTCTGAGACTCTTTCCCTTGGATTGACAACTTCCTTTAAGGACCGAGTCATTTCCACATTTTCACTTTTTGGACACTATTCACTTTTCGTCTTTTTTCCCGTTTGTCACTTTTTGGCACAACCTCACTTTTCGTGCTCGGATTTCATTTCCAACTCACGTACCTTCATTCTAAGTGGTTTTCACAAAATATATCTTTACTTTTGTAGAAAAGTACTTTGGTTGTTCCCGGTGTCTATAGGGGCATGGATACAAAGTTTCTTCAGAAACATTTTCTTTTCTTGGGGTGTTTTTCATGAATATCATTTGAAGATATTTTATTTCAGGGGTTTTTAAGAAAATATTTTTGAAAGATATTTTCATTCTGGGTCATTAGTGCAGTTAACACTTTTTGGAGGGCATTGTGTAATTAATTACAAAATGTCTCATTTTGAGCCTGCATCCTCGCACGGGATTTATTTTCTCATTTCGTCGAGTCATGTACTCTTAGAATTTCCTCCTGGTCGTTTTCCCTAGTTTTAGGGATTTCTGACCCCAGTTGCCGCCGAACTTGTTCGGGGCATATCTTTTTGCTCGGAACTCGATTTTTGACACAGTTTCTTCTGTTGTTCATATTTTCTCATTTTGATTCTTTTTTGTTCATGGGGTTTTGCCATTCGAGCGCGTCTGCTTAAATTTCACTTTTTCGAACCCGGCGGGGCCTTTTTTGGGTTTTACTATAAAAAGAATGACTTAAAGTCAAAAATCACTTTTTCATCATCTCTTTCCCTTTTCTTGGTCTGCCATCTATGGCAGCCATGGCTGCCCTTCTTCTTCCTTCATTTCAGCCTTCTGGCCTCGTGTAAAATATCGTAGTGCCTTAGCGTTTATCGAAGGCCTTGACGACGCGCACCTTTCCCCCTTATTATAATCCATTTCCGACCATTTTCGAGTTCGGGTTTGGATTTTCTTGGTACCTAAAGGGTTAAAGTTGTTCCTCTCATTATCCACGACATAACCTAGGAGTATCATCGGATTCGGAGCACTTTTCTTTCGGTAGGAATTTGAGATTTATCTCAAATTGAGGTAGGGGATTCAATAAGTTTATATTCTTAATGTATTGCATGCTATTGATGCTTATACAACTTATTTACATGCCTTGATATCAAATCTAGAAACTTTATTATTTATTTTTCTTGTATGAGATTTGATTATCCCGGTTGGTTATAGCTTGGTTTAAATATGTGGCATGATATTAAATTACACCTTGATATGATCATTGACATATATTAAATTGAGAGCATTTGGACAAGTACTGAAGTTTTTATTTAATATTTTTCTTGAATGAAAATTTAATTCATGTGGCCGTATCTAGCTTGAAATCAATATGTGATATCATATTATATTAGGCCCTACCATACTCTTCAACATATGTGAATTTGAGAGTATTCGGAGATTTTTTAAAATCTAGAGATAATTAATTAATTTATTCCAAGTGTACTATTCACTTCATTGGATTTCCGACTTGATATTATTGATGAGCATGCCATATACTTTCACATATATTAAATCGGGAATATTTGATTAGGTTTTGAAATCTGTCATTTATTATTTTTCTTCTATGAAGGTTTAATTATCAGGGTTGTAGCTTACATGGAAATTACTTGTATCATGCTATTAAATCAAGTCTTGACATGTTATATAATATACATTAATTTGAGAGCATTTGGATGAATTTTAAAATTTAAAGATTTTACTTAAATGAATTAATTAAAATCTATTCAATGGTTCCATGGACTTGATTAAGTTTCTAACTTGGTATTCATGATTTCCTTGACAAGTTCTCTCACGTGTATCAAATAGAGAATAATCGGATAAATTTTGAAACTTACATTTATTTATTTCTTTTGTATGGAATTTAATTCACATGGTTGTGTCTTGTATGAAATCAACTTGTAACTTGATATTGAACTTATCCTTGACATGATTCTTGACATATCTTGTTCGTAGAATATTTGGACTTGCCTTGTAATCTTGAGAATTTAATCCCTTAAGTAGATTAAATTCCCTTTTATGCTCCCATCGAGTTAATCATGCCTTGATATTGAGCTCTTGTCAAACTTATGAATCGGACTTGTATTTCATGGACTTTTATCTTTTTATCAAGCATTATGACCCCCTTATATCTTGGTTTCATTAATGTACTTAATGAACTTGCACAATAGTCTTGGCATGGTATAATTACTCATGTGTTGTTTAGTAAATAATTAAATCGTTAATCTTATACTTGTGGTATATATTTACATCAATGGATTCCATGTGCTATATATCTTGGTTGTAGTCTATATAGATGCACACTATGATTTCTTGACATTTCACATGCCATTATAGTTGAGAATTTAGGGCATGACTTGTGTGTTTCCAAAATCTTGGTTGTGCATGAAATGTGGTTAATGCATTACTTGTATCTTGATACTATCTTGACTTGCACAACTTGTTGATTTTGAAAACTCGGTGATATCAATTAAGATTTGACATGGCTAGGACTTGATTCTAGTACGGGAGATAGAGAGCTCCCTACATTATAGTGTGGACTAAGGGAAGGAGCCCATGGATTAGTAGCCCTAAAGTGATCCCAAGAGTACGGTTTTAGTCTGGGCAATATCCGAGTATCCACATTATTTGATTTAAACCCTTAGATTTCAAGTGTTGTCTTTTGAAGTTCTAAGATCTTGTCGTGTTTTATGGGATGTTCCTATCTTGTTAATTGCATTGATATGATGCATTATCCTTGATTTCAAGTATTCTTCTTGTCGTATTAATTGGAATGCTCCAATCATGTTAATTGCATTGATAATGTAATTCTTGTAATTTATATCCGAGTAATCTTCTTGTCGTGTTAATTGGAATGTTCCAATCATGTTAATTGCATTGATAATGTGATCCTTGTATTCAAGTATCCTTATTGTCGTGTTGTATGGATTATTCCAAACCTTGTTCAATTACATTGATAATGTGATTCATGTTAATTTATAAACTTGTCGTGTTCTTTGGATTATCCTAACCTTGATTCGTTTCAAATATATATCATGATTCGTGTTGATTTATACTTATGTAACTTAGGATGCTCCCTGAGTCTTATTTTGACATAGACGTTAGGCTGTATGAGCCCCTTTGACTTGTTTCACCTCAAGGTGATAATTTTGTAAAATGCTAGTCTATGCATGCTCATCTCCTACGAGTAGCTTTACGTTACTCACGCCAAAGTTATCAGGGACATTTTTCATGATTCAAGATTTGGGGATTTACATTTGCCTTGGGTGATTTTTAGATTTGAAGTTTTCTTAAATGTATTCTTGTTCACATGCAAGTGTTAGCATGTTTAAGTTTTACTTTTAAAGTTGTAATATTTAGTTAGGTTCAATATGCCATTTTTGCCTTACGATATGTAAAGTGTACTTAGATACACTATTTGGAACCTATTTTATATGTATAACATGAGGTCAAGGGCTACACACTTTAAATTTCAAGTTTTGCCTTTGAAATGTAATTTTGCTAACCTTAGAGGTTTGATATGTGATTTGGAGTAAATGGAATGTAATGAGGCCATTGGCCATTGTAGCGCGTCTAAAATGTTATTTTATGTTTGCGTGCATACTCACATTAGCACACAAATACACGGTTTTAAGTTTGATCTTGTTATGGGTTTTCAAATGAGACTTAAGAACTCTTCTCATTTCTTGTGCATGGTAGGCTTCATTTTCACCTTTTTGACCTGTTTCGGTCGACCGGTGGCTTGTTTTGGTCGACCAATTCCTTGTTTTGCTCAGGTACTGTTTTGGCTCATTTTGGTCGACCGATCCTTCATTTCGGCCGACTGAAGTGACTTTTTCTCTTAATTCAAAATTTTGGTGAGTTTCTACCTAGTTTGGTCGACCGAAATGGCTATTTCGGTCGACCTAAATGGAAATCACACAACTACCCTTCAGTTTTGTATCAGTACTGTCGTTCCGACTTCAAACAGTCATATATTCTTCATTTCTAATCCAAATGGGGTGATTCCAGAGCCTAAATTCAAGAATTTTGAGTCAGCTTTTCAATGGTACTAATTCCATTCTCAGATTCAAATCATAGTGGGAGTTATTCATATTTTAGTGAGACAGTGTCAGATTTTGCTTGAACCAAGAATGGGAATCTTGTGGGATTCTTGGCCAAAGTTCTTAGAACCTCTTGGAATATTGTGAAATGATTAGTTTAGATTGTGTGGACCTCATTTGACTTGCTTGGAGTCAAATTTCCCTTTTTATTCGCAAATTGACCATTTTTCCCTTAATTAACGGATTTTGCCCGTTTTGACTCTTGTTTGCTCATTTGTTTTCTTTGAGTTCCGTGACTTCACGGAAGGTCACATTGGTGTCTTGGGGATGATTTATATCTCTAGAGACTTTGATTTTCCTTTCGCTTCCGCATCTCGGATCCATTACCGGTTCAACTTTCGGTTCATCACTGACGCACCGGGTTGAAAAACCAGGCCATCACACTTTTTACCTCTTCGGTTTTTCTCCCTCTCTCAAGCTCTCAATCTCCCTCACCTGAATGAAACCCCTCCTATCAAACCCCAAACCTCTCGGCCTTCCTTTCTTTTCTTACCCTCAATTTGATCTCCTCCCTCACCCTCTCTGTTTTTCGACAAAGCCCCAAGGCTTCTCCAAGCTTTGCCGCTATCATCACCGGTAGTGAGCTCTTGGCTTGTGGCCGAGCTCTCCCTCTTCTTCTCTCAGTTTTTCTCCCAATCTCGGAAGTTCTCTATCTTCTATGGCCGATTTTGGCCAAGGAGAAGCGATTCAAACTCCGGTGAGTTTTCTGCAAACTCCGGTGACCTCCATCATCTTCTTCGGCCACGGTAGGCCGGAATTTGTCTGATTCTCCGAATCTTAGTTTCCTCATCTCTCTGTCATCTCGGGTATGTACCCATTTTTGAGTTTAATTTTTATTTCATTTTATTTTCTTGTATTTTAATTTTGTATATATATGCATCTTTGTTAATTGAAAACTGAAAAACCAAAAAAATTAAATAATTGAAAAAAAAGGAACCGAGAATGCTTGGAACTGTAATTTGACTATAGACTGTGGGCATTGTATATATATCCTTTGATGTTAAAAGTTTTAGAAAAGTTATGCCATATTGCAATGCCATGTTGAAATGTTGAATGCGATACATGTATAGGTTTTGAAAGGAAATGATGTTGAAATTTTTGGAAAATACAATTGTGCCTTAGTTTCAAACATCTACATGGAACTTTGTTTGTCATATATAAATGGGATTTTTGTCTTTTGAAAAATGAAAAGTAGAATTGTATGTGTTACTTGAAGTTCACTTGTGAAGCATAATTGTCTTAAATAGAAAGTGGAATTGTGAGTTGTGTTGAAGTTAAATTGTGAACTTTGATTGTTTAAAATAGAAAAGGAAAAATTGATGTGTTGAATTGTAAGTTGGAATGAGATTGCTTAAGAAGTTGAAAGTCTTGAAATTGTTTGGCATTGTGAGCCCTAAGTTGAAACTTGACTTTGCAAATGACCTTTGAATTGAAAATTTGAAAGCATGTCCCCATTTCATCTCATTTATTTAAACCTAAGTGTTGAATTGCATGGGTGATATGCCTAAATTGTTTCAGATGCATGGAATGTTGTGACTTGAAGTTGAAACTTGTTTTTTTAAGCTTGAAAATGAAAAGTCAAGTCTAAATGCATGAATATGTTTTACAATGGAACTTTTTGCAATGTTTTGGTGTTAAATTGCTACATGCTCATGGTTAAGGTGCAAAATTTGGGAAAATGATCTTTGAATGTTGATAATGTCATTTGTGCACAACTTGTTAGTTTTCAAAAGTTGAAAACTGAGTTTTGGACTTTGAATTAAAATGTGAAGTTGAGTTTTTAAATTCCTTCAAATGTTGAATGTCAATGAATGACTCTTGTGAGAATGCCTATCTATAATGCACGTGAATTCTAGAACTCCGAAGTTTCAAAAATTTCAATTTTGAGCCAAAGTGTTGAAATTTTCCAAAGTTGTCCAAAATGCCGTTAAATGAGTTGAACTTGTTCCATTTGCTCTATTCTTCATCCAAATGCATGTTTTAAGAGCCATTGAGTTTGATCTTGTTCAATTCATGATTCTTGCCATGCGAGGACATCTATTTGATATGTTTTGAGCTTAAATTGTTGAGAACTTCAAATTTTCTTGAAAAATGTGATGAAATGTTAACTTGAACCCAACTTTTTGAAGTCATATGTTGTGATGATGTATAAGAAAATGGCCTAATGTGAATTTTCTTGGGATAAGTGTTGTGCTTTTGGAATAAAATGTAAGTTTCTTTGCTTGTAAATACTTTTGTCAATAATTGCACACACCCTTATCACATTGTTGGTTTTGAAAGCTTGTTTGCATCTTTTGGATAATTCTTTGTTGCAATATCATGATTTCTTGATCTTTGAATAAGTTTAGGGACAAATTGAATGTTTTGAGTTCAAATTACAATTCTAGGATATCTTGTCATTGCTAAGCCATAGTACACACTTGTTGGGATGAAATTAAACTTTGAAATGCCTTTTGAAATAAGTTTGGGGGAATGTTGTCTTGATATGAAATATGTTTGAAACTTGAACCAAATTGTCATTTGTGCTTAAGTTTAGAAAATTTGATCTTAAAATGCCATCATTCTTGCCTTATATCTTTGTGAATCATTCTTGAAAGCTTGTAAGGGCTTGAGACCGAGGTTTTTAACCGGTCATTGCTTTTGATCCAAAAAGGGGTAAAATTCTCATCCATTTCATTCTATACCATTTGTCTACTTCATTTATGTAAAGAAGGGGATTACGAGCCACAAGCGATCATTTTCATTCGCTATATTGCCTAGAGGGGGTCACGAGCCTTGAGTGATCGTAGGTTATTGATTTTGTTGAAAATGGAGGATGGGATATTTGTGAATGGAGTTTGGTTTTGAAATCTGTGCATCATCTCTTAATTGCTTCATATGTTGCATACCATGTTTAGAATTCATCTTTGAACTTATTCATCATAACATGCTTAGGATAGAAGTGTTTGTAACTGTGCATTTCACTTAGTCTCTATTTCATGATGTACATACTTCTTGAATTTTAGATAGACATTTGACATGACTTGTTCCCTCCATGTCACGCTACTTACTCCATTGGTCTTAAATGTTGAATTTGTAGACATTCTTGCTTAGAAAATGATACGATGTCATCCTAGGGTCTACTTGCCTTAAAAATTGCAAAATCATCTTCAATCTTAGGTTTGTGAATTTACGTTGCATATTCTGTGCACATCACATCTTAGACTTGTCCCATTGGTCACATACTTGCATATTTTCTCAGAAAGTGACTGTTCTTCCCTCTTTGCTACCAATGCATCATTTTACATGATTTGAGATTGTTTACTGTGCCATGATCCATTCTTTGTCTGTGAAGCATGTTCTAGTTCTAAAATTTAAAAAAATGGTTTGAATGCTACTCTTGAAGCCTTCTTGATAATTTCTTGCACAAGCATGTTCATTACCATATATTCAATGTTTCCACTTGATTTAGGCATGCTTTGTGTTTTCACTCGAGATATTTACCTTATTTCTAGATCTATGCACTGATTTCTATATGTTGTTTTTCCAGATGCAGTGGAAAAAGAAACTTGCTAGAAAGAAAGTAGCCAAGCCTCCGCAGCCCCCTCCATCTCTAGAGGAGAAGTCTGCTTTATCTGAGGCTGAGGCGACTGCATTATCTTCTGCATCTTCTTCCAATGCATCATCTATGGATGCAGAAGGCCCCATTTTCAGAGCATTTCTTGATCCGTATTTTTCGGAGAGAGATCAGGAGCCGGAGCATATTTTTGATACTGATTTCTTTGCCCGATCTAAGCAGACCAAATGGGCCTATGATGAGATGAAACGGTATGGCATTGGTGCTATTCTTACGCTGATCAGCGGCATTGTGTATCCCCGGTTGGTTGCATTATTCTACCAGCACCTCCGGCGGGATGAGGATGACCCACAAATCTTTCATACTACTGTGGATGGGTGAGATATTGTCCTTTCTATTGTCTCTATAGAGATAGTCTACGAATGCCCCCACATGTCTCCAGTGGTCATAGAGACTAACCATCATTATACCTGATCATTCCAGAGTATCCTTCAGAGATAGATATAGCTGCATTTCTTTCTTCTCAAACAGCCTATTTAGGCAACCCTCATGCGGAGCGGGTTAATATTCCCTTCAAATTATGGTTTCTTGACACTGTGCTGTTCCGCAATGCTTTTCCATCTGGGCATAATACTCAGAGGCGGGAAGGGATTTTGAAGGCCTTGTACAGTTTCAACCAAGGATGTTGGGCTTCAGTTCCGGTTCTTATCTGAGAAATTATCCACAAGTATTGGGATAATCTAGTGTTTAGACGGAATGATAAAGCAAAGTCCTAGTTCTACCCTTTGGCCACTTGATCACACATATTCTAGCAGACCAGGGCTTCTTATTTAACCCAGTGGAGGAGATAGAGCTGGCCATCAGGAGAAATAAAAGGAAGTATGTGGTACGACCAAGCGTGTGCACAAAATAATGCACAACACTTTAGGTTTAGAAATAATGTCAAGTGGGCACCATATTTTAAAATTTATAAAACCACTAAACACTTATACTATGGAGTATAAAGTGAGTAGGGATCGTCCCAAGAGATCTAAACAATTATAGGTTTTCCAGAATTGAATTCTACTTTAGTGTTTATGTGATTACTAAAAAGGTTTGGTTTTGGGATTAGACTAATTTTAAACTTAATAATGCAAATAAAGAGTAGAGTATAAAAGATTGGAAAGAGACTTAGGGTGTAGGATTCACCACTAAGCACATTCCTTAACTCACTCACTTTCAACTAATTGGGGAAATAATTAAATGTAATTATAATGTAGCTAATACTTGCAAAGAAAAGTATGAAGCATCAATTTCAAGCTTGAATTGCATACCTAATGACAAATAAACTAAGTGTAGTGCAATTCTCCAATCCAAAGAATGGTCCATCAATTCAAGTTACAATTCTAGCTTACATTAATCTAGAAGATAATGCAATTGTGACAAAAAGTATAGAATTCAAACATAAGTATAGATGGTCTACTTATCTAATAATTGAATTGCAATTAAATTAATTAATCTTAAATTAAACTAATTAAACATGAATTTAAAACTAATTAGATAATAAATTAACCTAAACATGTAGTGCCATCCATCAAATAAAAGTAATTTTTCATTAATTTGAACACGATTACAACTAATTAACCACATGCATAGACATCACAAGAATCAATTTACAAGGAATTCAAGTGTATAGCTTGTTTATTCATCAATAACACATAAGACAACATGAGATTAATACGAATAAACAATTGAAAGAATTAAATCATGTTATTCAAGCCTATACATCAATTACATAAATAAATCCCCAAAAAGTATGAAAATAGAGAGAGAATAGGTTACATGCTTAGGGTTTATCCAACCCTAAGTAGGAGAATTAGCCACTCATGGTTGATGGAGTTGAAGACAGAACAATCTCCATCCTTGGATTCATCATCTCTGAGCTTCTTCTTAAAACCCTAGCCTGTTCTTGCTTTTTCTCCTCTTTCTCGTGTTTTTCCAGAGAGAAAAAAATACGATACAGAATAATAATTAAAAAACTTAATCCAATAATAATATTCACCTAAATAAAATAAATACTAACCCTAATCTAATAGCTCACTGGGCCTTAAGTAACAACCCTATTAAAGCCCAATAGTTCACAAAATAAGCCCAAACAATAAAAAAAATCTGTAATATTGCCAAGTCCTGGGGGATCGATCCCCCACCCTGGGGGATCGATCCTCCCAGAGTTGGAAATTTCCTTTAAGCCCTATTTAGCTCAATTTTAGCCCCGAGCTCATTAGTTTGCTTCTTCATCTTTGGGAACATCATCAAAGGCCTGAGATTGACCGCTTTTGAAGAATAAACACATTATACGAGCAATGGGCTGCGACCTCCTTTTTGCCATTTTCTGAGCTTTTTCTGAATATCTTTGCTTGACTCTAAAAAGGCTTTAATGGACCGTTCTTAGCTCATTTTAACTTTATTGCTCTGAAATAAACATAAACATAAATTAGGACTAAAACATGAAATTAAGATAGATACAAAGACTGAAATACCCTAGCTTAGGTGCTGAAATGTGCAACATTTAAGCACTTATCACGCCCCCAAACTTAGATATTGCTAGTCCCTAGCAATGAACTACAGCATGGAAATGAAATAAACATATATACAACTATGAACTAATAAAACAAATAAAGATAACACCACTTTCGTAGGGATCACGGTTGCATTTAGCATATGCAACAAGCCTTTTAAACCTCTAGTGGACGAGTGAAGTCTCGTGAGGGTTTCCAGAAATGGTACCCACAAACATCGAAAGCTTTTTCTTACTTGAGAAGCAACGACACATATTAAACAAGTGTTGAAAGTAGACTACCTCAAGTATGCAAATTTCTGTCATTTCTAAGCTATTATCAACATTTCAACATCATGTAAGCAAAAACGGTCCTCCACACATCAATCAATTAATCATGCAAATTGAATCAATTCTTTCATCCTTTTAAGTGAACCACATCAAAATGTGTTGTTATCCTAGCAAATCAAAGTAATGGCATAGCCTTACCCTCAAACTAGCATGCAAATATAGTACCAGACATCAAGACATTGAATGAACCTAGTTATTTAATCAAACATTTTTTTTTTATTGATTTCATTTTTATTTTTTTTTTAATTTTTATGTATGACCATGTGTAATGTCCAAGTTCCTTAAGCTCTCTAATCACCCCATGTAACAAGCGTTGAGCCAACGACTCCCAAACCAGATGGTTTTAGGGCGTTAAGTGTAAAAGCACTTCTAAGGGCGTAATGACTCGGAATGGCTAGGTTACGAACTCAAACTAATCATACATCTTACATTCTTCCCTTGTCTTCCTTTTTAATCAGTTGACATTTTGAAAGAATGCAGTTTTTTTTTTTTTTTTTTTTTTATTCCTCACTTTTGGTGAGTGCTTTTATTTCTTTTTTATTTATTTCTTTTTTTTTTTTTTTGCAAGGTCATTTTATCAAGAATGAAAGCTTTCAAAGCATACTAGCTCAATTGGGATAAACCAAGACAATAATCAACTAAGCATGTACCCCACAAATTGAATGCTAGTGTGCACTAGTGCAAGTGTAGAATTCTAGAACCAACTCACAAAGCATTTTCAACCAACAAGATGATGTGTACTACAAGAGCAAACATGATGTCAAAAATTGAAATTTACCCCTAAATGGTATCCTAGAGCATACAAGAAGTATTAGACTCTAACAACTTGTTTTTCAAAGGCACTATGCTTCAAAAGTTCAAAATCATTGTCAAACACATCTCAAATATCATCATGCATTTAAAGCTCAACTTAAAATAGAATAAATCATGATGACCTTACCCCCAAACTTAAACTGTACATTGTCCTCAATATGCAATGAGAATAATGAAAAATGATGGAAAGAGTATACCGTGATGGCAAAGACTATAAAGTCCGGCAATGATCCAGTAGGAAAGATGTCTCCCCCAAACCTGAATGCAAAAACCTAGCTGTATAATCATACTAGCAAACTCACAGCAAATATCACAGGGGATAAGTAATGCATATAGTTCAAAATAATATATAACACGATGCAAAGAAATATGACATGAAACCCTTTATAAAATCGAAAAACATTCCTAACCAGTAAGAAGGGCATACTGGAAACAAATATTTTTGAATATTTTTTTTTTTACAAGAATGGGATTGATCTCCCAGATGTTTTTTTTTTTTTTTTAATTAAATTTTTTTTTTTTAACACAAAGAAAAATATACTAAACTAGAAAGAAAAATATATACTAAATTAGAAAGAAAAATATATACTAAAATAAAATAAATATATATATACATAATAATAAACAAATTATAATAAATGGAAAGAAAAATAAGTTTTTTTTAAAAAAAACAAAGAAAAAAAATATGTATATACAACCTACAAAATAAAAAAAATAAAAATAAATGGGCTAAGTTTAACGTCTCTCTAGCAAGACGGAATGCTAGTGAAATTTATTTTATTTAAAATAAATCAATTCAAATTTTTTTTTTTAAAAAAAATTATCAATGCAATTTTTTTTTTTTTTTAAACAACAATTCAAAATTTTTTTTTATGTATTATTTTTTATTTAATTTATTATTAAATTAATTTTTTTTATATTTATTATTATTATTATTTTTATATTTATTTAATTTTTTTCTTTTCTTTTTTCTTTTTTTATTTATTTAATTTTTTTCATTTTCCTTTTCTTTTTCCTTCCCCCTTTTTTTTTTTTAAACATCACAAGCTCGCCGGAGAAGACAACCGGCAGAGCTGGGTAAACCGGCCAAGAATCGCCAGCGATACCAGCAAACAAGCTGCGACGCCGATGAACCCAGAAAATGGCGCTACAGAAGATGAAAAGCCGTGATGCTGTAGAAGATGAACAGCCACTGGAATCGCTGCTGGGTCTCGCCGGCAGAACAACAATCCAGCCGGGACTTGAAGAAGAAGAACCAAATCAAATCGGCGAAACCAACTCATCTTGTAATCGTTCCAATCGAAACCCAAAGAAACTCAGCCGGAATCGCTGGGGAAAACGGCGACCCAGCCACGACAAGAGAAAACGGCGATGCAGAAACTCGCCGGAAAGATAAAGCCCAGCCAAAATCGTTCTGTTGCTGTTTTTTTTTTAATTTTTATTTTGACCCACAAACTCGCCGGCAATAAGCCCAGCCGAAATCACCGGCGAGACCAAGCCGAAATCGCTGGAAACAGCGACCAAGAAAACGGCAAACGACGACCCACAAAATCGCCAGAGAAGAACCATGAACCAGCCGCGATCTACAGAGAGAATCCAGCATTGATCGCTGGCGAAACCAGCCTAAATCGCTGGAAAAACTCAGCCTCGATGCCGGAGAAGAACTACGAACAGCCACGAGAAGAGAAGAGCGAACCGTGAGGGTTGGACAATGATATTGGGTTTAGAGATTTTTGGGGAAGAAGCAGAATTTCAAGCAACAGAAGAGAGGAATGTATTCCTGGTTTCAAGGGCTAAGGTGCGATCGATCTGCTTTGATGGGGGATCGACAATTTTAGGCAAAAAATTGTCCCCTTCACTGTTTAATGAGAAGGGAGAAACACAAGTAAAATGGGATTGATCCCTTTGGACGGGGGATCAATCCACTTGGCCTATTTTTTTATTGCTCTCTGCCAAGAAAATGGGATCGATCTCCTACCTATTTTGGGGATCAATCTTTCTTTTTTTCTTTTTTTTCAATTTTTCAATTTTTTTTTAAAAAATAAATAAATAAAACAAAACTAAACTAAAAAGAATATATACACTAAAATGAAAAATAGATAAAAAATAAAAATAAAAATAATAATAAATAAAATTGAAATAAAATCACTTATCAACCTATACTACTTAATACTTTTTTTTAAAATTTTTTTTATGTTTTTGAATAAATCAAAACTAACATGAAATATATACAAAAATAATAAAAATAATAATAATAAAATAGAAATAAAATGAAACACCAACCTACATTACTCATTTACAATTTTTTTTTTTCACTTTTTTTTTTAATTTAAAAATGCATAAATGTACAAAAAGAAAAATAAAAATAAAATAATAATAAAATGGAAATTAAAATGCAACGAAAGAGAAACTCGATACAACTAGTGTTTAACGTCGCTAGAAAGACGTAAGATGTTCTCAATTTTCAAAGTAAATGGGATCTACCAAGAGGGCAGATTCCATATTTCTTTGAAAATTTTGTCCATCAATGTATGGTTTAAGCCTTTGACCATTAACTTTGAAGGTCCCTTCGTCTTTTAGATTTTTAAGTTCAACCGCCCCATGAGGTGAGACGGAGATAATTTGATAAGGGCCTTCCCATTTGGTTCGAAGCTTTCCAGGGAAAAATTTGAGCCTAGAGTTGAATAACCAAGCCTTTTGACTGGCTTCAAAGGACTTTTTCACAATATGTTTATCATGAAATGCTTTTGTCCTTGGCTTGTAAATTTTTGAACTATCATAGGCATCATTTCTTAATTCCTCTAGCTCATTGAGTTGGAGTAAACGGTCCTTTCCAGCCTTATCAAGATCAAAGTTAAGCCTTTTTATTGCCCAAAGTGCTTTGTGTTCTAGCTCAACCGGAAGATGACAAGGCTTCCCATAAACAAGTCTATATGGAGACATGCCTATTGGAGTCTTGTAAGCTGTCCGGTAAGCCCACAAAGCATCGTTCAATTTTCTTGACCAATCTTTTCGGGTCGGATTGACAGTTTTCTCAAGAATATGCTTGATTTCCCTATTTGACACCTCGACTTGCCCACTTGTTTGGGGATGGTAGGGAGTGGCCATTTTATGTGTGACGGAGTATTTCAAGAAAAGTTGTTTCAAGAATTGATTACAGAAATGTTTTCCTCCATCATTTATCATAGCCCTTGGCATACCAAAACGAGCAAAGATATTTGATTTAACGAATGCAATTACCACGGAGTGGTCATTCGTTTTGGTAGCACAAGCCTCAACCCATTTTGAAACATAATCAATGGCAACGAGGATGTATTGAAAGCCATAAGACATTGGGAATGGTCCCATAAAGTCTATGCCCCATACATCGAAGATTTCAACAATGAAGACTGAAGTTAAGGGCATCATTTCTCTCTTTGACATTGATCCCAACTTTTGGCACCGAACACACACCTTGCAAAAGTTATAGGCATCTCGGTGGATAGTGGGCCAGAAGAGCCCATTTTGAAGAACCTTCAAAGCGGTCTTTTTTCCACTGAAATGCCCACCACAAGCAAGTGTGTGACAAAACACAAGGACGCTCGGAACTTCACTTTCCGGCACACATCTTCTTATGATTTGATCCAGGCAATAACGAAACAGAATGGGATCTTCCCAATAGTATTTCTGGATGGTAGCAAAGAATTAGTCCTTTTCTTGTTTTGACCAAGTAATGGGAAGTTTGCCGGTTACAAGATAATTAACAATGTCGGTGAACCAAGGCAACGTCCCATTTGAGATTTGAAAGAGTTGTTCATCCGGAAATGATTCATGAATTTCAAGATTTGGAGAAGATTCAACCATTAATCTAGACAGATGATCAGCAACGACATTGTCAGAGCCCTTTTTATCCTTAATTTCAAAGTCAAATTCTTGAAGAAGTAGAATTCATCTTATCAAGTGAGGTTTGGTTTCCTTTTTCATTAAAATATGCTTAAGAGCGGCATGATCGGAAAACACAATTACCTTGGATCCTAAGAGATGTGACCGAAATTTATCAAGGGCATATACTACGGCAAGTAACTCTTTCTCGGTGGTAGAATAGTTCAATTGGCCACCTGAGAAAGTCTTACTCGCATAGTATATAGGATATGGTAGTTTACCTACCCTTTGCCCCAAAACAGCACCCATTGCGAAGTCGGAAGCATCACACATAATCTCAAATGGTAATGACCAATTTGGAGGTTGCATGATGGAAGCGGATGATAGAAGAGTGCGAAGTTGATGAAAAGCATTTAGGCATGCTTCATCAAAGACAAATGGAGTCTCCTTGGCAAGAAGGTTACACAAGGGTCTAGCAATTTTGCTAAAGTCTTTGATGAACCGGCGATAAAAACTGGCATGTCCTAGAAATGAGCGAATTTCTCTCACCGTAGTAGATGGAGACAATTCAGAAATTAGCTCAACTTTCGCTCTATCTACTTCTATTCCTCTTTTAGAGATGACATGTCCAAGCACGATTCCTTCTTGAACCATGAAATGGCTCTTTTCCCAACTTAACACAAGATTAGTCTTACGACATCTTTGAAGCACTTTTTTAAGATTTTGGAGACTCGAATCAAATGAGGACCCAAAAACCGAGAAGTCATCCATGAAGACTTCTAAATACTTCTCCACCATGTCCGAAAAAATTGACATCATACACCTTTGGAAAGTGGTAGGAGCATTGCACAATCCGAAAGGCATCCGTCGATAAGCAAATGTACCGAAAGGACATGTGAATGTGGTCTTTTCTTGATCCAATGGATCTAGGGCCACTTGATTGTACCCCGAGTAACCGTCTAGGAAGCAATAGTATTGTTGCCCAGCCAATCTTTCCAAGATTTGGTCAATGAAAGGCAATGGAAAATGGTCCTTCCTAGTGGCAGAATTCAGCTTTCAGTAATCTATGCAAACACGCCATGAAGTGGCGGTGCGTTTCGAAATAAGATCACCCATAACATTTTTAACAACTGTGATTCCTGACTTTTTAGGAACCACTTGAGTTGGACTAACCCATTTGGAATCAGAGATAGGATAAATGATTCCCGTATCTAGAAGTTTCACAACCTCCTTCATGACAACTTCCTTCATATTTGGGTTCAATCTCCTTTGAGCATCCCTAAATGGCTTTTCATCCACTTCCATGTGTATGCGATGCATACAAATAGAAGGGTCAATGCCTTTTAAGTCAGCTACACTCCATCCAATGGCTTCTTTGTTAGCTTTAAACATTTCCAAAAGATCATTCTCTTGGTTATTTTCAAGATTGGAAGCAATGATGACCGGAAGAGTCTCTTTTGGGCCTAAGAAGGCGTATTTCAGATTTGATGGAAGGGGCTTAAGCTCAAGAATAGGAGGAGAGATGAGAGATGGAACTGGTGGAGTACTAGAGAGTGAAGGAAGAAGTTCTTTCTTGCTTTTCCAAGGTAGGTAATCCAAATTGGCCACAGAGTCCATTAAAGCATTCACCTCACTTATGGATCCTTCTGTGTTAAAACCACAACTTTCAAACATTTCACAAAGGAACGCCTCAAGAGGGTCCTTAGAGAGAATAGAGGGAAGAGTCTCCTCTATGGTTTCATCTAAGACATCTACTAGGAAACACTCGTCTTCATCTGTGGGATGTTGACTTGCATTGAAAACATTAAGTTTAACCATCATTTTGCCAAAAGAGATGTCCATAATGCCGGATCTACAATTAATGGTGGCATTGGCAGTGGCAAGGAATGGCCTTCCTAGGATGAATGGAGTGTGATTGGTGAGATTAGGGACTGGCTCAGTATCTAGTACCACAAAATCAATCGGGAAATAAAATTTATCAACCTTAATTAGAATATCCTCAACAATTTCCCTTGGTTTCTTAATTGATCAATCGGCTAGTTGGATTACTACCGATGTTGGCTTCAAGTCCCCTAATCCTAATTGCAAGTAAACAGAGTATGGAATGAGATTGATACTTGCACCTAAATCAAGGAGAGCTCTACGAACCTCTTGGTTTCCAATAACACAAGAAATGGTCGGAGCACTCGGATCCTTGAACTTAGGAGGAGTGTTAGACAGAATGATGAACTCACTTGTTTCGTTAAAAGCACTTTCTTAAGGTCCCTTCCCTTACTCTTCCTCTTTTGTGTGCACAAGTCCTTCAAGAACTTTGCATATGGTGGAATTTGCCTAATTGCATCTAGAAGAGGAAGATTGATTTTTACTTGTTTAAACACTTCCATCATATCATGAATTTTCCCTTCTTATCTCCCAAATGATGAAGTCTCTCTCAAAGCTTGAGGAAATGGAGCTTTTGGCTCATAAGGCTTCTCTAATTGGGGAGATGATGATGAAGATGACGGAATGTCCATTTTGGAACCACTAGCATCCAAAGAAATAGGAATAGGATTTGGAATGGGACGGATGCTACCACTTGGTTGCTTCAGTTCATTATCCTCCTTAGGTGCCTCTACCTTATTATCCACTTTCCTACTACTCCTCAAGGTAGTAATTGCTTAAACTTACTCATTTCCAGAAAATTCTGATGAAGGACTTGCTTGCGCCATAAATTGCCCCTTAGGATTGGTCTCAGTTTGACTAGGCAACTTACATTTCTCTCTCACATTTAAAGAATTAGCTAATTGCCTAATTTGAGCTTCAAGCTTTGCAATTGATTGAGGGTGAGAATGAAACAATTGATTATCTTTTCGAAGATCACCTAAGGCTTGCAAGACCTTGTCCTCAAAAGCGGAACTTTTAGGATGCGCTTGATTTGGATTAGAGTAAGATTGAGAATTTGATGCTTGAGGTTGAGAATAGGATTGAGAATTTGATGCTTGAGGTTGAGAGTATTAATTCACATTCTGAGGATAGAATGAAGGACGGTAACCTTGAGAATTCTGATTTTGATTTTGGAGATGTGGGGGAACATACTTTGCTTGGTAACCTTGATTTTGAGGAGGGTTTGCACCGTCTCCTTGATTTCTCCATGCAAAGTTAGGATGATTTTTCCACCCCGGATTGTAAGTATTGGAATAAGGGTTGTTCCCTTGATGAATGAAAACTGCATTTGCTTGTTCTTGAGACTTACTTGGTATGACTTGTCCAAGAGGGCAATTTGAAGTATGGTGAGCGTAACTAGAACAAGTCATGCACATTTCATTGGAAGGATGAGAATAAGATTGAATTACCGGACCTTGATTCAAAAGGAATTTATCAAATCTTTGAGTAAAATTTTTGACCACGGCGGCAATTTCCATGGAAGAGTCTATTTGATTTAGAGCTTTCTTTCCTCCCATATTTGCTAGGTGACCACCCCTAGAAGATGAAGATCTATGCATTGAGTTTCACTCATTTTTTCGAAAAGAAGCCAAATTTCATCTTCATTTCTTTCTATGTAGCTTCCGCCACAAGAAGCATCAATAATGCCCTTATTGGCATCAGATAAACTTGAAAAAAAACATTGAACTAATTGCCACTTAGGAATGTCATGATGTGGACATTTCCATAGAAAGTCATTCAAACGTTCCCATGCTTCATGAAGGGGTTTTCCTTCTTGTTGTTTAAATTCACGAATGGAAGTTCTCATGGCATCGGTTCGACTTGCGGGGTAATACTTCTTTAGGAACTCTTGTTGCAATTGTGCCCAAGAGGTGATTGTATTTGGCCACAAGTTGTTAAACCAATATTTAGCTTTATCCCGAAGAGTGAAAGGGAAAAGCTTCATTTTTAGGACTTCTTCCGGAACATCCGTGATTTTCACGGAGGAACAAACTTCCAAGAACTCATCTAAATGTTTATAAGGCTCTTCATTGCTCAACCCATAGAAAAGGGGGCACATGTTAATGGTGGAAGCCTTAATCTCATAATGATGAGCACGGAAATTTGGCAATTGAATGCAAGTGGGTGCATTATATTGATTTGGAGTGTAACGATCCCTAAGGACCATTGGAGGATTGAGAGGAGGATATAGCATTTGACTTTGTTGATGATATGCCATTTGACCTTGTTGAGGGTATGCCATTTGAACATATTGTTGTTGTTGCTCACCAATTGGGGGAACAACATTTGGCTTTGGCATCCCTAGATTAGGTTGTTGCACCGTATGATTAACTGGTTGTGGCATTCCCAAGGGTGGATTCACACCTTGAGGATCCACAATATGAACTTGTGGTGGGTGGTGCATACCATTATGATCCACATGAACAAGATCTACAATGGGATCTTCAATTGGATCTATTGGGTCTTCCATTAAAGGTGATGGAAGATCAAAATTTGAAAGATTAAGATGACTATCCCTAGTACTACTTCTCAAACGCCGAAGAAAAATTTCGAGATTTTGATTTACAGGAGCAAGAGGATGATTAAGAGATCTACGACCATGCATGCACTAGAACAAGTCAACACACCAACATTTCAAAATTTCAATCTCCACATACGATGTTCCCAAACTCCTCAATAATATCAATGCACTTAAAACAAATAAATGCCTCCACACGGGCTGATGCCTTCTACAAGAAGGTATGCTTGGACTTAAAAATAAAACAATTCAATTTAAGCCTCCAATTGGGCTGTCCAAAGCATGCAAGATAGTAAACAATTAAGCACAAAAATTAAAGAGAAACTTACAAATGGTCCTTAAGCAACTTCAAATTTTTTTTAATTGCTTCCAAGTCTAGCGTTTGCTCCACTTTGCTTCAAGTACCTAATTGACAAATCAAATGAGAAAATAAAAATTAAAATGACTTAAAAGTAAACAATGAACAAAGAACTAATGTCTAATTCAATTCTTTTAAAAACCGTTAGATCCCCGGCAACGGCGCCAAAACTATGGTGCGACCAAGCGTGTGCACAAAATAATGCACAACACTTTAGGTTTAGAAATAATGTCAAGTGGGCACCATATTTTAAAATTTATAAAACCACTAAACACTTATACTATGGAGTATGAAGTGAGCAGGGATCGTCCCAAGAGATCTAAACAATTATAGGTTTTCTAGAATTGAATTCTACTTTAGTGCTTATGTGATTACTAAAAAGGTTTGGTTTTGGGATTAGACTAATTTTAAACTTAATAATGCAAATGAAGAGTAGAGTATAAAAGATTGGAAAGAGACTTAGGGTGTAGGATTCACCACTAAGCATATTCCTTAACTCACTCACTTTCAACTAATTAGGGAAATAATTAAATGTAATTATAATGTAGCTAATACTTGCAAAGAAAAGTATGAAGCATCAATTTCAAGCTTGAATTGCATACCTAATGACAAATAAACTAAGTGTAGTGTAATTCTTCAATCCAAAGAATGGTCCATCAATTCAAGTTACAATTCTAGCTTACATTAATCTAGAAGATAATGCAATTGTGACAAAAAGTATAGAATTCAAACATAAGTATGGATGGTCTACTTATCTAATAATTGAATTGCAATTAAATTAATTAATCTTAAATTAAACTAATTAAACATGAATTTAAAACTAATTAGATAATAAATTAACCTAAACATGTAATGCCATCCATCAAATAAAAGTAATTTTCCATCAATTTGAACACGATTACAACTAATTAACCACATGCATAGACATCACAAGAATCAATTTACAAGGAATTCAAGTGTATAACTTGTTTATTCATCAATAACACATAAGACAACATGAGATTAATACGAATAAACAATTGAAAGAATTAAATCATGTTATTCAAGCCTATACATCAATTACATAAATAAATCCCCAAAAAGTATGAAAATAGAGAGAGAATAGGTTACATGCTTAGGGTTTATCCAACCCTAAGTAGGAGAATTAGCCACTCATGGTTGATGGAGTTGAAGACAGAACAATCTCCATCCTTGGATTCATCATCTCTGAACTTCTTCTCAAAACCCTAGCCTGTTCTTGCTTTTTCTCCTCTTTCCCGTGTTTTTCCAAAGAGAAAAAAATACGATACAGAATAATAATTAAAAAACTTAATCCAATAATAATATTCACCTAAATAAAATAAATACTAACCCTAATCTAATGGCTCACTGGGCCTTAAGTAACAACCCTATTAAAGCCCAATAGTTCACAAAATAAGCCCAAATAATAAAAAAAATCTGTAATATTGCCAAGTCCTGGGGGATCGATCCTCCCAGAGTTGGAAATTTCCTTTAAGCCCTATTTAGCTCCATTTTAGCCCGAGCTCATTAGTTTGCTTCTTCATCTTTGGGAACATCATCAAAGACCTGAGATTGACCGCTTTTGAAGAATAAACACATTATACGAGCAATGGGCTGCGACCTCCTTTTTGCCATTTTCTGAGCTTTTTCTGAATATCTTTGCTTGACTCTAAAAAGGCTTTAATGGACCGTTCTTAGCTCATTTTAACTTTATTGCCCTAAAAAACACATAAACATAAATTAGGATTAAAACATGAAATTAAGATAGATACAAAGACTGAAATACCCTAGCTTAGGTGCTGAAATGTGCAACATTTAAGCACTTATCAGTATGGTGTGACTCAGTGGAAGAAAAGTTACAATGACTATCAGACCAGTCTTAGATTGGCTGAGAAGAAGAGGCTGAAGACTACAGATTCACAGGAGGGATCTCAGGGGGGATCACCTACATCTTCCAGACCTAAATCTAACAACACACCACTTTCGACACATCCTAGCCTCCCCCCATATCCCAGTTCCAGACCGACACTTCATCAGCTCCACCTCCGCCTTTAGCAGCTCAGACAGGCCCATCCTCTCATTATGCTAGCTCTGATTCCAGCCTCCGAGGCTATGTTACTAAGCTCCAGTTTGAGCTCAGATCTTTTGATGCCCGGATGGTACAGTGAGTTGTCGATATTAAAAGAGGTATCACCGATTTGAGGAGGGATATTACACTACTCAGGAGTAATGTGGCCTAGCTCCGCACTGATATGACTAGCTTCCGCGTCGAGGTCACCGACATGTTTCGGCACATCATCGATCTGCTTGAGCCACCGCCGGATGTTATTCTATGACTCCATTCTCTCTCCCTTACTCATTTACCTGCTCTGATATTATCTGATACTTTTTGATACATTGCTATTTTGGGGATTTATACTGTTTGATATACTCTGACTGGTTTTGGATCATTATTTTTGGATCATTGTTTTGGATTTCTGGTTTTGGATTTACTTTTAGATATTGATTATTGGTTTTGGATATGGATAAATTTTGACTTGAGTTTTTGGATATTTTGGATATTATTGCTATATGCCATGTTGATTATGCCTATTCATTTCCAGTTCTCCATTCTATTTCTCAGTTTTATCATTCGATGCATATGCTTTGATAGTTGCTAGTGTGACCATTTTTAGACAGGTTTTTGGAATCTAAGTTTGGGGGTACACCTTCTAATGCTAAGCTTTCCATTGCTGGGTCATGTATGCTACGTCCATTTGGTATACTCTTTCACCTATTTGTTGTTATCTTTGTACATTGAGGACAATGCACAGATTAAGTTTGGGTGTGTTTTAGCATGTTGCACTTTATTTTCTATGCATGTGATATGATTTGAGAACTTAGCGATGATTTTGATCTTTTGAGGGCCATGTTACTTAGAATTTAAAAATTACTTGACTTGTGAGTTCAATACTCCTTGTATGCCTTTGGGGTGTCATTTAAGAGCAAATTTTTCAAAAGATTGATATCATGCTTGCTTTTGTGGTCCACATCATCTTATTTGTGAGATTGTTTTGAGATTCATCTCTAGAGTTCTACACTTGCTCATACGCACACTAGTATTCATTTGTGGGGTTTATGCCTAGTTGATCATTGCTTTGGTTATATCCCAATTGAGCCAGTAGGCTTTGAAAGCTTTCATTCTTGACAAGATGACCTTGTATGCTAATAACAAACCTTTTACCGAGTAGCAGGGATTCTAGCCTCATTAAGCATTGAGTTCTCATGCCGAAAAGTGAAAGCCCACACAATAGTTATTAAAAAAAAAATTGAAAAGAAAAGTGAGCGTTTTTCACCAAAGGTGAGAAGTAGGGAAATGATTATATGAGAGTTGTTTTGATTTGTAACCTAGTTGATTTGAGCTTGTAAGTCCTTAGGGGTGTCTTTACACCTAATGCCCTAAAGCCGTCCGGTTTGGGAGTCATTGACATAACGCTCGTTAAATGGATCTTCT
Organism: Cornus florida; assembly: GCF_030987335.1. Lineage (NCBI taxonomy): Eukaryota > Viridiplantae > Streptophyta > Magnoliopsida > Cornales > Cornaceae > Cornus > Cornus florida. The sequence continues at coordinate 63,741,963 of NW_026775573.1, forward strand.
AGAAAGCTTAAGAGATCACTACATTGCACCATACTCTTGTCTTTGATTTTATATATATATAAGAGTGAAAAAGAAAGAAAAAGAGAGGAAATAAATTGAATAAAAGGTTCATTCTTTGTCTTGATGATTGGTACTAGATTTGTGTACTAGCTTGAGACCGGTTGTGCCCATTTCATTGATTTGCATAGCAACATATTTGATGCCGGTTCACTAAAAAAGGATGCTAAAGTTGTTTTAATTTGCATGATCATCTTGCTTGATGTGTGGAGGACCATATTTGCTTGCTTATTGTTAAAATTTTGGAAGATTGCTTAGAAATGGTTGAAAAATGACATACTTAAGGTAGTTTTCTTTCAATGTTTGTTTGGAATATTGGTGCCTCTTAAGTGAGAAAAAGCTTGATATTTGTGAATATCATTTCTGGAAACCTTAACGAGACTTCACTCGTCCACTAGGGGTAACCTAGGGGTTTAAAAGACTTGTTGCATATGCTAAATGCAACCGTGTTCCCTACGAAAGTGGCGTTATTCTTTTATTGCTTTCTAGTTTATAGTTGTATTGTTGTTCATTTCTTTGTTTTCTTTCCATAGTTCATTGCTAGGGACTAGCAATATCTAAGTTTGGGGGTGTGATAAGTGCTCAAATATTGCACATTTTAGCACCTAAGCTAGGGTATTCTAGTCCATTCATCTATCTTACTTTCCCATGTTAGTTCTAATTCTTCTTTTTGTTTATTTTAGGTCAATAAGGTTCAACTGGGCTAAAAATAACCTATTAAGACCTTTTTGGAGTCAAGAAGAAATTCCAGAAAAAAGTCAGAAAAAGTGCCCTAGAGCAGCGGCGATTGATGGCAGGCCACGCGATCCATCGCAGCCACCTCAGCAAAGGATAAGACTGTTACCTCATCGTTCGTCAATTCCACGATTGATCACAGCTAATTTGCGATCGTTCACAGTGCCAGCGCCAGTTAAAAGGATAAGGTTGCCAGTTGTCAAGATAAGCATGCTCCGTCATCCAAGGTTGATCGCTGAGGTTGGCGATCCATCACAGAAGTTGGCGATCGATCGCCATCCTGCTGGCAGTGAGCTGTTTAATTCCCGAGCGCACCTGAACTCCACCTACCAAAGGGCTGCGAGATTGAACCAATTAGAAGGCCATTTTTTGACTTGTTGCCTACTCAAAAGAGCTTGTATTTAAATTAAAATGAAGCATTGTAAATAGGTTAGCTAGTTTTACAATTAAATGAATTTTTTAGATAATAGTTTATCTCTCTAAGAATTAAGGTTTTTTAGCAAGAAAAGAGGCTAGATCTTCATCATCCCGAGGGTTTCTACCAAAAAGACCAAGAGAAAGAAGATGGATCCAAGCTTGATAGCCCTTGAGGGTTCTATGACCATATCTATGAGTGACTAAATCATCCTCTTAGGGCTTGGAAAAGCCCTAGGCTAGTCCTCTAAACCCTAGACCTTCGACATTTTTGGGGATTCTTTGTTATAATGAATGTTTAACCTTATTAATATATAGATCTTGACTTTGTCTATGATTTGTATTGTTCAATTATTCCAATTAATTCTCTAGTTTATTTACATGTCTATGTGTGATTAAATTGAGGGTTATGTCCCTACACTAGTTTCTCTAGATTTGATGCATGTCTATGTGTGATTAAATTGAGAATCTAGTGATGGTTATGCATGATTATTATTAATGGATACTCTTGTTAATTGATTTGATGGATTATGCTCATACTTGATGGATTGTTCTACACCCCTAGTTAATTAGTTTAATTTCCTCGTCTTAGTGTAATTGTAATATAATTGCATTTCAATTCCTAGATTAGGTAGACAATCCATGATTGTGTTTGATAATCCATGCTTTTTGTTGCAAGATGTATATTTCTCTAGATTAATGTGTGCTCCAATTGTGGGTTTATTGAATAGTTCATGCCTTAACTTGATGAGTTGTACTACATCCTAGCTTAAGTAGACAATTCATGCTTGTTTTTGTCACCCATGCTCATTGTTTCAATTGGTAGCACACACACACACACACTTTGGCTACAACATTGAATTCCCCCAGATTGTTAAAGGCTAGATGTTTAGAAGAAGAGCTTAATGGTGATTCCAATGCCCTAAGACCTCTCTCCTATTCTCTTTCACCCTACTTTAATTAGCTTGTTTTCTCTTTCATTGCTTAATTTAGTTAATCCTAGCTTAATTAAACCAAACCAAACCACTCTTTCGATCACTTGACTTACTAATCCGAATTTAATTCCAAATACCCTTACAATCTATTGGGACGATCCCTACCGCTATGCTACATTAGTAGTAGTAGCAGTGGTTTTATAAATTTAAATTTGACTAAAAAGGTTTCTTAAATCACACTCGTAATTTGATCTTGTGAAGTGACCTTTCACATTGTGGACGTGTCAATATATAAAAATTTCCAACAATCTCCCACTTAGTCCATGCACCTCAAGTTTTATAAAAAAGACACTATGGATTGCAACACACTTTAGAATAGTCGAGTGGCCACTCAATTTGATTTAGAAAAATACAATTATTGAAATTGATGGATTGAAACTTTAGAACACTCTCCTCAATAGACTTCCTCAATAGTGGATCATGAATGCCTATACAAGGAATATATTAGTCTAAATAGTTTCATGGTCTTAAAACTGATTCCATCTAGGATTCAAGCAAATATAGTGGTTTTTTACTGCATTTCATGAGATGTGCAAACTGCATGCAGTCTAAATGCACACCTCATTATCCATCCTGCTTCATACCATTGCAGTATGTCACCTGAATATATTATATCAAACCGTCAACCTTCTGTTCAGTGTGAGGGTTTACTGATATGGAGCCAATCTCATATCTAGCCCAACATATCCTCACGGAGTGCTCACACTCCTACAGACAAACTCCAATAATTATGTTTGGATTTACCGATATTGTGTTAATCTCACATCTAGCCCAAACAACCTCATAAGTGAACTACCACTCCTAGACAGATCTTATGTTTGGATTTACCGATGTGGTGTCAATCTCACATGTAGCCTAAATAACCTCATGAGCGAAATATCACTCCCAAACAACCTTTAATAATTAGTTTGGATTTACCAATGTGGTGCCAATCTCACATCTATCCTAAACAACCTCATGAGTGAAATAGTACTCCCAGACAAACATAATAACACGTGCATAAACTGTAATACTCCTAATTTTAAAAGGATAGTCTCGGTAGTTTAATATTATGGTTTTATTGTAATTTTTTGCATTTTTATGGGTTTATTTGGCTGTTTTCTTATTTGTTTTAATTGTGGTTAATTAATTGAGTTAATTGCAATATTTGTTTTATTTATTTGAATTATTTAATTGAGTATTTGTTTTAATTATTTTCTGTCTTAAATATATGTTTACATGCAAATTTGATATAATTGTTTTATTGTTTTTATTATTAATTTTTTTTAGGGTTCTAGGTTCTTCACGTTTAGCCGACTTAGATATAATATGACTGGTTCTTTTCCCGTCTCTAAATTAAACTAGAATTAGGGTTTTTAGTGAAGCCTATAAACAGAACTGTATGCCAAGGGTTTGTAAACCTTGTTCAAGTACACAGAGAGACGGAGAGAAATAGAGAGGAACAGAATACTTTGTTTAGGGTTTAGCTAGGACTAAGGCTAAACCAAGGAAAGATTAAAGGGGTGTGTTTGAGGGTTGAACCAAGGAGAAGACAGAGAGAGAAGACAGAGCATTCGCCGGAAACCTTAGGAAGACGACGCTGAGATTTTGAACCGAAATCTCAAAGGCAAGTTCTATTCCTAACTCTCTCTCTTTGACTCGTGTTCTTTACATACCTAACACAACTCCAGGAGTAAATAGACATAAGATTAATCTAGTTCGTATGTTAATTTCAACTATAACAGTATGCCTTTACATGAATTGGTGTTTGCTTGTTTGTAAATTTCCTTGCATAATTCATGTTTTAATTGATGTCAATTGATGCATAATGAATTTAATAAATTGTTGGGACTGTCTGGAACCTAGAATAAAGGGTTAGGAACCTTAGTAAGGACAATCAGAAAGTCAGAAAACAGTCGGCGTCAGGGAAGACGAAGGCTGGGAAGAGTGGAGGTGGCTGCACCCTTCAATGGAGGCAGCTCCATTGAAGTGGAGCCGGCTCCACATGATGTAGAGGTGGCTCCAAGGGAGTTGAGCCTGCTTTACTTAAAATTTGAGCCTCTTCTACCTAAGTTGAGCCTCCTCTACCTAAAAGTTGAGCCTCCTCTACCTAAGTTGAGCCTCTTCTACCTAAAAGTTGAGCCTCCTCTTCCTAAGTTGAGCCTCATCTACCTAAAGTTGAGCCTCATCTACATTAAATTGGAGCCTGCTATACATCTTTTTGGAGCCTATTCCTTTGTGGATTTTCAATTTGTTTTTAATTTCAGCGATGGATTTTACTCCTGTACTTGGATTTGATGTTCCAGTTTAATTAGAAGCTATACTGGAGGTTCTCAGAGGTGTCCTGAGCTTATTTAAAACTCCCAAGAGCCTTATTAATGCATAATTAATCACCTTGTATTATAGTTTGAACGGTATAAAATTCTTACACACATTGGTATACTATTTTAGATGTGGAGGATTAAAATTGTTCATCATTGTTTTAGCAATTTTTCGAAAATGATTTTATAGTTTAAATCATGTTCCAGTGTTATAAATAAGCATGTGAATCTATATATTCTATTATGCTTACTTGGAATTAATTAATGTTTATATGTAGGATCTGTATTATCAATTATTGGACTGTGCGAAGTTGTATCAAATAGGCCTATTAAATTATAGAATTTTATTATGCTTAATATGGAACAATTGATGTTTATATTTGATATTTGAATTATCAATTATTTGATGTATGGATTAGTTGATATTTACATTCCTCGTCTGTATTATAAACTGCTGGATGGATGGATTGTATGCACCGGTATGGGACAGTGGCATACTAGGGGGATTAGCTCAAAAACGCTAAATCCTACCTACTATGGAATTAAGGAATGGATTAATTAAAAGTTAAATCCTATTGATTTGTAGTGTCAAGGCAACGAATGGTTGAGCGGCACTACTATGGATTCTGGATGGATTTTAAATATATTGTTATGGTACCTCGATATGAGCTTGAGTCTCAGGATCGATGGTTAGGGTGCGTATATGCATTGGTATGCATAGCTGGCTATGATGGTTAGAGGTGTACCCCGTTAGGCTTAGGTATACATGCCCATTTCAGGTACGTTTTGCATGTTGCCTCTATTCAGGTTGAGACCGCCCTATAGTCCAGTGAGAGTCCTTTATATATATATATATATATATATATATATATTTACGGACTATAAAGTTATTATTGAATTGGTTAGGATGTACATGCGTATCGAGTCTCTGTTTGGATTGTAGTAGGATAGAACTTGTTCGTGGGCCTGACCCATTTCTATTTTTCAGGTGTTCAACAGTTTCAGTCGTAGGCTTGATCGTGCTGAGCAGAGACTATCACTCACTCTTCCGACAACGTAGGACTTCTTTCCATGGTTTACTTTGGATGTTTTTTTAGTAGTTTCATTTCAGTTTGGATTTTTATTAGGAGTCCATTAGAGATGGATTCCCGAGTTTTTTAATCATTGGAAGTTTTATGGAGGATTGGATTTCTGGATTTTAATTTTATTTTATTCAAGGATTTTTAAACTTAGATTTCTTTCAGCTCTTAATTATTTATGTCTTATTTCATTTTTGTATTCCGTGTTCATTTTAAATATTAATTGTTTGATATTCCCTCGGGTTTAGGCTTGGGCCTGATCAACCCGTGTATCGGATCCGAGGGGTATCACATAAACCATATATATCAAGATAATAATAATGATGTATCATAACTTTATTTTGGATGCAAATAATTGTCACCATAAGGTGCAAACTGGAGGAAAAATAGTTGTCACCACAAGGTGTAAATAAACTAACTGCAATGTAGCGTATATAAAAGAAATACCGGGCATCATAACATAATGACTCTTGAACACCTATCCGAGTCACGTGCTTTATAAATACTTTATTATCTTCAGCTGAATACCTTTAGTGAGAGGATCTACAATCAAATTTTCTACTATATTTGGGGAACCTCAATAGCACCTTCCTTAACCTTCTCATGCACAAAAAGGTACTTTATGTGTATGTGTTTATTACGCTTGGTCACCATTAAATTTTTCCATATACTTAATTAATACAAGCCTTTAGAAAAAGTCCAAGAATTCCAATAGCGTGGTCTCTATGGATCCTGATGCCAATGACATACCATGTCCTACATGCCAAACACTTTACATAAAATTCTTAATATCATGTATCACATGAATGTCATTGTTACCTTGCAAAATATCATCAACATATGGGATAAGGAAAGAAAAATGACTCCCACTGAACTTGAGATATATGTATTTATCCATAACATTCTCTTTGAACCTACAATTAGTAATCACTGTATCAAAATTCGGATACTATTGCTGTAAAACTTGCTTAAGCCATAAATGAGCGATAATGAAAGAGTGACTCTTAAAAAGTCCTTTAATGAAGCTGGAGAAAATCTCAAAGAAATCAGCACTTAACTTTTGCTTAAGCACTTAGCCATCATTTTTGTCTTCTATCCATCATACACCTCAAAATCACCAACCACAACACACTTCCATGCTCTAGAAGATCTTCTAAGCTATATAGGCTTAGGAACTAGATTGTAAACTGAAAGAAGGGACCGTAAAGGAGAAGTAACTAAATGAGTGGGAATAGCTGAAAGAGTGGGAATAGGAACTATAAATAAAACCATTAAAGAAATTGGAATGAAGTTTGAAATAAATGGAATAGATACTAAAAATTGCTTCTCTGCAGAATGAAACTACAATATTCTAAACTCCCACTGGATTTGCCACTTTTATCAAATTTGTATGATATATATCTTCATAAGTATACTGGACAGTAAAATCTTTAATCCTTTAATCTTTCCAAGAGGCCCAATAAAATAACAAATGATAGTGTAAGATCAAGCTCCTTAATATTTGTGATATCTCCGGATTTTCGAATGCGGGTTGGCCAGGCCCACGCCCAAATTCTCGAGGATATCAAAAACAAATCGGTAATAATCCAACACAGAATACAAGAGGATAAATAAGAATAAATAAAAATGCTGAAATTAACACTAAAATAATAATCCAATAAATCCTCAGAATGAATTTTCATTAAATAATAAAATATTCTGATACAGTAAATCTTCCAATACAACTCGGGAATCCATACTGTGTGGACCCCTAGAAAATCCAAAATTGAATAAGTAACAGTAATGACAGTCTACATCTCATAGATAAAACATAAATGAATCTCCTAAGCCGACTCGGAAGAGTGAAGTAGACTGATCCCTGTTCAGCACGAACAATTCTCTACAACTGAAGAATACTTGAAAAATAATGGTGGGTCAGGCCCACAAACAAGGTCTACTCTATTACAATCCAAGCAGAGATCCGATACACGTATACATCCTAGTTAACCCACAATAACTAGTAGTCCGTATATATATATATATACACACACACACACTAAAGGAACTTCATTAGACTATAGGGTTGCCTCAACCTGAATAGTAGGCAACATACAAAACGCACATATAGTGGGCATGAGTACCTAGACTTACCAGGGCACACAACTACACTATATTTAGCTACACATCCCTGGCAATATATGCACCTTAACCATAAATCCTGAGACTTAAGCTCATATCATGGCATATAACTATATATATATATATATATATATATATATATATATATATATATATATATATATATATATATATAATCCGTCATATCCAAAGCATAAAATAAAATAGGTAGGACTTAACTTATTAGTTAATTCGTTCCTAATAAACACAAGTAGGTAAGACTTAACTTCTTTTGTTAATCTGTCCCTCGAATAATAGAAATAAGTAGGACTTAACTTTCTAGTTAATCCGTCCCTAGAATGCCACCATCCCATACTGGTGCATTACATCCACACAATCCAATAATTGATGCAACAGACATATCAATTCATCAATTAATTCAGAAATAAACAAAATAACGTAATATCGTGTTATCACATCATAGGAAAGACTTATAATTTATTTAAACTTCCTACATCATGTATCTCGCATAAACTGCATGCTAATAATTTATTTTACAGCCAAGTAAGCGTTCTCCAGATACATCTCATGCTAAATATTTTAATCTCAATTGTTAAAACAAATTACAAGATTGAATTCATCAATTCTTTAAATAATGCAAATAGCATGCATCATAGTGTCAAGTCTATTTAAAATTCATTTAAAATCATCCCCAATTCTTATCTAATGTTTGGGACCTTCCATAACCAATTTGGGATCAACTTAAACGTTGTTTACGAAAATTCTCCAGGTAAGGCTCGAGCTTTTATCCTATGGCTTCTATCCATGGCTCGAGCTTTTCATCAATAGCTCAAGCTTTCTGTCCATGGCTCGAACTTGGCAGCCAAGGCTCGAGCTTTTTACTCATGGCTCAGGCTTTTCTTTCAAGGCTCGAGCTTTTCATCCATGGCTCGAGCTTTGCCTCCAAGGCTCAAGCTTTTCACCTATGGCTCAAGCTTTACATCCAAGGCTCGAGCACTGTAACAATGAATCGAGCACTGTTTCAACGAATCAACCCAGAAATTCCACTATAAACTTGTTCTTCATTGTTAAAGGTCCTAAGCTCCAATCTAAGTCCCATACAATCCATATTAATTTATTTTAGATGATTTAACATGTAAAGATCCAACTTAAACCCCAAATCATGTATCAAAATTCAAGAATCATTTAAATCAAGAATATATATGTAAACACATAAAACCCTCTATTCTAAACCAATTCAAGCATGCAAAATTATTCAATTTTAATGTTTAAGCATCCTGGAATTTCCTAGGCATGTATAGAAACACAAATCAAAGGAAAGGTATAGAAGAAGAACTTGCCTTAAATTTTCGGATCGATAATTAAACTTCTTTTTCCTTGATCTTCTTCTTTAAAGGTTCTTCTCCTCCTTCCTTCCTCTTCCTACTTCTCTCTCTAACTCTCTCTCTCTAAAATATATTACGTGATATATTTCGAGCTCCTTTTTACAAACCTATAGTTATATATTTATAGGCTAAATAATAACCCTACTCCTTATCCTAATCCAAGTCAACTTAATAAAGAAAAAAAATAAATTAAAATATTAAGAAGGTAACTTAAAATATGTTACATATATAATCTATGTATATCCTTATTAAATAAATAAAATATATACATCAGATTATTTATTAATACTAAAGTTATCATAATATTAAAAGGTAACTTAAAATATGATACGTATATAATCTATGTATATCTTTATAATACAGATATATAAAATATATACATCAAATTATTTATTAATATTAAAGTTACCATAATATTAATTAATAAATTACTTTCCTTATATATATATGTATATATATATATACAATTATCCATGGGTAATTATCTATACCCATTAAACCTCCTATCCAAGTAGTTCATGGGACCTAATTGGTTGACCCATTACTACCAACCATAACCATAAAATAAAATATTTAATCATTTAATCTACAATTAATTAAACACATCATTTAAGCACACAATCTAATAAATAAATAATATAAATAACACCTAGACAAATAGTTAATTAATCAAGTAACACTTAATTCAATTAAACACATAATCAATTAGTCAAATAATCAATTAAATAATTAAAAAATGTAATTAAAAGAAATAAATAAATACCGAGACTATCCTTTCAAAATTAGGGTATTACAATATTTGCATTATATAACTTTACTTTGTAAGGCATCGACTCACTTTCTCTATTTCTGCAACATTAGTTTGTTTAGGAAAACTAGGAGTGGTGTACTGTGACACAATGCCCTGCTTTTTGAGTATGTACTGGAAGTACTACAATTTACACCATCCTTATCCATTCTCCCATGATGTAATGACCCGGTCATTTTTCTTCCTTTTTTTTTTCTCAGATTTTTACGGATATTTTTTTTTCCGTTGTCTTTTCCTTTTTGTGTTCGGTTTTTCATTACTTGATGTCGTCTCGAGTGCTCTGGAATGATTTCCGAGACTTTTTTCCTTGGATTAACAACCTCGTTTGGGGATTGTGTCATTTCCATATTTTATTTTTCCGAACACTATTCACATTTTGTCTTTTTCTCGTTTATCCTTTTTCCTGGCACAACATCACTTTTTGTGCTCGGATTTGATTCCGGTTTTGCATGCATTCATGATATTTGATTTCCATGATAATGGTATTTTTACTTTTCTAGAAAAGCACGCTAATTGCTTACTTCTTTCATAAAGGGACATTAATGCATACTTTAATGTAATTATCCTTAACTTGTGGAGTTTTAGTGTAATTAAATAAAGTAATTATTTTTCATCTTGGGGACCATTTTGCAATTAAACTTGGAAGATATTATCAAAAAGGACCTTTTTGCAATTTTTGAAAAGTGTGACAAGTGTCACACTCTCATTGGTCCACTTGTTGACATTTATGGGGAAACACTTTGATGCATTGGATGATGACATTTAGAGGGTGAGGATTCACCCACTTGTTGGCCTAAGATTGGTACACTTGTTGGCTTGGATAGTTGACAAGTGTAGGTGTGGGATAAAGCCTAGGAAGGAGTCATGGATTAGTGACAAGTTTAGGGCCACAATTTAGTCTTGCAAATATCTTTGGGTCACTTTGGGATTATGGTTTTAAAGGAGGGTTTTTGTGCAATTGACCATAGATGTGTGTGTTGACCATGGTGTAAGATCACATAGTGAGTGGAGGATTTCTATTTCCTCCACTCACACTTCATTCATTGTTTTCATTTCCTTTCTCACCAAAAACTCTAGCCTCCATGGATGCAGCTTGAAGCCTTAAGCCTTGACCTTGATTTTTGAGGGTTTTCCACTCACCTTAGATCATTAACCTTAGGAGACAAAAGTTTCCTCTCATATTCCTCTTCATAACCCTTGAATGGTTTGCCATTTTGTGTTGATTTTGCCTTGGATTCAAGAGGAACAATCCTCTTGTGAGGTAGGGGATGTTTTAGGGTTATATTTTGTTTCTTGCATGCTATTGATGCTTATATGAGTTGTATGCATGCCTTTTACTAATTTGAGAAATTATGATTTATCATAGCTTGCATGTAACTCATTTTAAACTTGTTAAATGGCATGACCATGAGTTGATCTTTGATATATATTGACTTGGGATGATTTAGATGAGTTTTCAAATCTAGAGATTTAATAGATTTAATTTGATTTAAATTCTAGTAAATTGTATTTTACTTGTATTCCATTTTAGACTAGAGATATAGTATGACCATGATTTGGTGCTTGTTATATATTAATTTAGGATCATTTGAACAACTTTTGAAATCTAGAGATTTAATTAAAATTGAATTAATTAAAATCTACATGATGATGTCTTGCTTATTTTGCTCTTTTGATTTGATATATGTATTGAGCATGCTATGTTGTTTAACATAGATTAATTTGAGGTTGTTTGGGATAGATTTGAAATCTAGAGACTTTCCATGATTAGGTTGAAAATCTCTTAAAATGTAGTATTCTAATTACCTTGTGAGCATGCTACTAATTTGAAGTATATTTAGTACTTGTGGCCTCTTAAAATGATATTTAGACTTAACATGATATAGAATATCATTAATTAGTAAAGCTTGTTTAAATGTATCTTGTGTAGGTATATAGCTTATCTAGAATATTACAATTGTTTACCTTGGAAACTAGTTACTAAATTGAAGCTTATTTAGTACTTGTGGCTTAGGATGGTAATGTGACTCAATTGTTGTAAAATATTCTTGTTTTGTGTATAAATTGCATATTGAGGACTTGACATGTCATATGCTATTTAGACTTGAATTCCAGGACATGGTTTGTGTGGAATCAACCTTACTTGTGCATGCAATATGGTAACTTGCATTTGATTTTGTATAAGTTTTGAACTTATTGGTTTTTGAAAGCTTGTGAGGACATATATTATGTGATGGCTAGGGTTTGGCTCTAGTACGGAGACAAGTGTCTTCTAAGTCATAAGTGTGCACTAGGTAGTACCTTGTGGGTCGTAATTACCCGAAAATACTTGCTTGGTCTAGCGACCGCATGTCCTAGTCTTTCCACTATTTGTTGTTTTTGCATTTAATTTCAAGTTGTTAATCATGGATAACTTGTAGCTTGAGAATTGATGTTTGTTTGGGACAATTGAATACTATTTAGTATACTTGAACTTGTATACTTGCTCCATGAGTTTGACTTTCATTTAGTATACTTGTGACATGTATACTTGTCTTATGTGCATTTTGTTGAGCTTAATATACTTATGTTCGTATACTTGATTTATGAGATTTTCATATAAAATGTATACTTGGGTAATATGCTTAGACATTGTGTGACTTGTCTTAGCATGGTTAGTATACTTGGAAATGTATGCTTGTATGTTGTGTATCATGTTTTAATATGGTTTAGTGTACTTGAGCATGCATACTTGGATGTCGTTGTTCGCTTTAACTTGCATAGGTAGCTTAGGATGCTCCCCGAGTCTCACTTGATATAGACGTTAGGTGGCATGAGCCATTTAACATGTTTCACCATAAGGTGATATAATTGTAAAATGCTAGGTGGATGCATACTCATTTCCTACGAGTAGCTTTATGTTACTCACCCCTACGATACTGGGGCATATTTCAGGTACAAGAATTAAAGTTGAGACTCCCATTATGCTTGGATGACTTGTGGGCTTGAAGATTTCCATTTTGTGAAGATTGGCTTGAAATGCCCTTATAGCTTTATATGTCAAAATATGTATATTTGATTCCATTAATGTAATGTGTACGTAAGTACACTCTTTACAATGTATTTGACATGTATGAGATGAGGCCAAGAGCCATTAACATGAAAGACCACAAGCATGTTCTCTTTAAAACTCAAGTATTGCCATTGTAGCTTACTTGTGAGAAATGGAGGCTTTGTATGCTAAAACTTGTTAATGGAATGTAAAGAGACTTTAGGCCATGTTGGTGCATCTATTTTATCATATTTCATGCACTTTCATTCTCACTTTGGCAAACAATACCTTCCTTCATGAAACAAAAACTCTAAGTAGCATTTTTAGGGAGTTTTACCCTATTCTATTTCAGGGGCATTTCGGGTATTTTATAATACGTTTTTTTCATTTTTCCTTGCAATTCACCTAGAAAACTCAATTTTGAGGGGGGTTTCTTCTTTGTGTTTTTCCAGAAAACATCATCTTGGCTCTCAAAAATCAATATTTTTCCGAAAAATCCTTACTTCCAGGTTTTGCAAATTTTTAGTACAAATGTAGTTGGTACTATTCATTAACTTTTTTTTTTAAAATCGTCATGACCGATCCGAAACTTCCGGAGGTTTTATGGGTGTATTTTAAGATTGCATTTTCAATTTAGGCAATTTAAAAACCTCCCGAAGCCCTATTTCCAAAACTTGGGCAGTAGCTCGGATTATTTTTTTCCTCTTGACCTGATTTTTCTTGGGGGCATTCTGGGCATTTTAGAATGCATTTTTTTTTTTATTTCCGTCCGTATTTGAGGTAGGAAACTTGATTTTAGGGGGGGTTTTTTCTTTAAGTTTTTCCAGAAAAGTCCGTTTAGATGCCCGTTTTTACTCTCAGTTGCAACAGTAATGGGTTGATGGCACTATAGCTGTCACGGCCTTCGTCGGGCCGCTGCGACGTCGATTTTGTTTTTGACCTTTCTCCCTTATCCGGACTTCAAATCAAGTGAATTTTTTTTTAAAATTGATTAATTTTTCATTGTCTATCCAACGGTGTACTCGGTTACATCCAGATATTTCTGGATAATTACCAGTTTACCCTTTTAGCTTTATTACTCGTTTTTCTTTGTTTTGTCGTTTCTCCTTCGTCCGGAATCCGAATAATGAAATTCTTGAGTCCATCATGATAAGTTTTTCATTGTCTTCCCAGTGGTGTGCTCGATAGCACTTGAATCCATTTTTTTGTAAAATGACCATTTTGCCCCTAGGTTCTTTTTTGTCTGTTTTTTAAACGACACTTCCGCATTTGTTTTCCTTTAGGTTCCATGACCTCATTGAGGGTCACATTGGTGTCTTAGAGACGCATTTTATCTCTAGAGACAGTTGTTTCACCTTTCGCTTTCGCATTTCGGATCTGTTATCGGATCATCTTTTGGTCATCACTGACGTACCGGGTTTACAAAACTTGGGCCGTCACACATGATACTCATTACCTCAGTCTAGTCTTAAAAAACTTTAATCTGTTTTCGTAACTACTTTCAACTTTTGCTTGATAGATTTTATAGACATCAAGTGCTTCGGACTTCTGGTGGATTAAGAACACAATCATACCTTAAAAACCTCATCGATAAAGACAATGAAATACATTTACCGCACTCGAGCTACAATGGGAAATGGACCACAAATTTTGGTATAAATATAGTCCAAAAGACCAAATGACCGACTGGCCTCAAAATTGTGTTTCTTCTGTATCTTTTGATCGACACAGTCAACACATTAATCATAATCTGAAGAATTTAGTGGTCTAATAATACCATTCTTGATCAAGCATTCAAGTTTCTTTCGAGAAATATTCCCCAATATCCTATGCATAGCATAGATGAATCATCTCTAACCCAAACACGTTTTAATTCGGAAGACATTAATTCTATTGAAAAATAAGAAGCAGGCAGGATCACACCCGAATCCATCCACCATGTCTATACCTATACTTTTACCAAGTTAGGCTCAAATATTGACATGACAATTTTCTTTCATGCTTTATTTTTCTTTTTCACCACAATAACCTTTTTTTTTCTTTTGATGTCCTGTTATTTCTACAAAACTAACATTTATCAATTCATAATCAATGTCTTTTTACTTATTCTGTCTTTCTTTATTCTGTTTTACCTTATTCACTTTCTTGCTGCCTAGTTTCTTCTTGAAACTATTATTGCTGCCACGACAAGATGAGTTGACTCATTTTTAATGCCCTTGAGTCGTTCCCCTTCAATCACACAAAGTTCTAACAGCTGGTTAATTCCATGTTTAACTTCTTGTGAATTATAATTCACCTTGAAAAACTCAAGCAGGGAATAAATCACTATGTGGACTAACAACTTATCATTAAATATGATTCCTGCTACTTGAGATCATTAACCAGCTACACATCTTATTGATCTGTTCCCTTACTGAACCATTGCTATCACATTCGGCTGACATAAGTTTGTCAGATAAAAAATAAATAAATTGTAGTTGCTTCTTAATACCCATTCACTGTTTATTGATCAAATCAAGACGCTTTTTGGCAGTACCAGAATACCACCCTGAATAGTCTCACCATAGAAGCATAAATTAACCTGATGGTATGGTATTACCTTTAGTCCACCAAAAAATGCAACTTTTCTACCTAAGAAGACCCTATATTGGGCATATGGGGTTCTTCCTAAAAAAACACAGACTCATAGTCCAAGAAACCCAATATAATATCAAAATCTAAATAAATGTTATATTGAATAATACCACATAAACAACATATAAAATAATATGTTACAGCTTTAGGGATTATTACTTTAATTCGTGTTTGGGATTTTAAGCCGAATTTCTCATGGTGTTTTACTATGTGCGAAAACCATCCATCCTGCGGGAACAGATAAAAATGTCATTTCAAAATCACCTTTTGGCAAAATTTTAGATTTTACTTTAGCGCTTAAACCTGCGATTAAATCGCACATAGACCTATTTGATTATACTTGAATTATTGGTAAACACTTTCACTACCTTTTAGTAAGAGGGTTATTTAGTTATAGTCCAAACACTCTCAAATATTCTACTCACTTATCCCACACTAAGACATTGATCACCTTTTGGTAGAACAAATGCCTTCATGTGGGTAAGTGCACTGTGAGACCTCAATAAGATCAATGCCTTAAAATTTTTAAAAAATAATAACCTCTGTGAGCGTGTTACCTTTTGGTAGGCATCACCCATTTTGGCTACCACCTTTGAAACGGTCACTTTACTAGTCTTCCTAACCCCAAGGAAGAACCTAAACTGCCGAAGTTGCATTATTTAAGTTCAACAATTTTTTAACAATACACATAAACTGAACCCAAATATTATAAAACACTTGATTTCACTATAATATAAATGACTTTAACACAAATAAAATTAAGCCTCCTTATACATATCAAGAATTATAGTGAACAATATAATATCATGCACATCAATCAAGATTTAAAAATCTCAATTCTTTCTATACTTTAATTAAAAGAAAATTATAAATACTTGATGCATGTATATTTTATATTCAGTATAAAAATTTAAAGTATTTGAATCTTTAAATCAATCAGGTTAATACTACCTGCTTATGGCATGCAAGCCCCTTGGTTTTTTAACCTAAAATTAAACAATTAAAACTTGAATATTTAAATCAATCAAATCAATAATACTTGCTTATGGCACACAAGCCCCCATAGGTTTTCCAACCTAAAAATAAACAATTAAAAACATGAATCCAAACATGATAGAATAACAAATGAATATGGACCGAGTATCACTCAATTGAGAATAATAAAATAAATACTCAAAACCGTCCATGTACATAACATTAGTTGAAGCATGTAAACAAATTATATGCATTAAATATCCACTGCTCACAATTTAATCACAAATACCTTATTGGTTGAAGAAAAGAATTTCAAAGCTTCATTAATATCATGACTGAATTTATAATTGAAAATTCCAATAACTTGTAAGTATTTTGAACCTTTATTATACATAACAATTGTGACCTCTAAAATTCTTCATGAAAATAAATTATTCAATGAATGTTATATGTTTAAAGCTTTAAACAATAAATCCAACACCATTAAGATGCACTATTTTCATGTTTAATTAATGGGACAATATACAAAGAAATGCCTGTCTATGTACATGAGGCAACTTTAGATGTATCTATGGATACAAAACTACAAGCTACACTTTCTAGTTTTATTGGAGCACATCATTTCATCAATCGCATCTAATGATGTTATGCATCAAAGTTTCTATATAGTTATGCATATAACTGTATAGAAACTTCACTGATTGTTACCGTAAAATCTTGTCTTATCACCTTATGATATGATAACATTAAATAGACTACGCATCCTTTACAACCCAAATCATGAACGAAGACAGAGAAACATATATCTCTATCTATATATATGATTTCACAATTAAATCTATTGTCATTTACTTCCTTGTTTGGCGTGCATACTTTATAAAGAAAATGAATTATGATACAATTGCATAAGAAACTTGACTGGTTTCTTTGCGAAAGGTCGCTTCACAAGGTCAATATGAATATGGTTTTGGAAGCTTTGAAAGTCAATTTTACATTTATAAAACCACTACTACTATATAGCATAGTGAGAAGGGATCGTCCACAAGGACCAATGACTTGATTCAATTTATAATTAGTGAACAATTGATTCAATAGAAAGGATAGTTTGTTTAAAATCCTAAATAAACTAAACAATATAACAAATGCAAATAAAATAAAAGATAAATGGATAACGGAATGGAGATATTGAGGAACTTAGGTCATAGAATCCTCCTTTGGCCTTGTAAATGTACCATTGAAATCAAATTGGGAAAAATACTTGTGCAATAATAGAATTGTGGCTACAAGTACACAATCATGGTCAAGAGAATATGTAAAATGCATCAATAAGCATAACTCATCAAATCGAAGCATGAATTGTCTACCTACCTACTTCTACACTAGTGTTGTAGCACAAATCATCAAATTTAAGCATGAACTATCAAACCAATTGCAATTATATTAATTAAGCACCATTGTTTGACTAACACCCACACAACTAGAAGAAGGGAAGATGTTGAGATCAATCAACCACAATTAATGCATAAGACAATGTAAATATCACAAGAAGACTAATGGAAGAATTAAAAACATAACTAACCTTGGTACAACCAAGTATAATTCGCAAGGCTAAACAATTTACACAAATAATCCCCAAATTTAAAGACAAATAATATAATACTTGGCCAGGGCTTCATCCAAGCCCTAAGAGAAGAAATAGCTAGCCATGAAGATGACAAAGATGAACATTGAAACTCTAGTCTCCATCTTCAAGCACAACCCAAGATCTTCAATGGTCGAAAAAGGGGTTTTTAGAAAGAGAAATGGCCTCTTATTAACTTTGATCCGCATCTTCCTCCAAAAGAGGCTTCATACTCTACATATGATTTGTGATGGCCCAAGTTTTATAAACTCGGTGCGTCAGTGATGACCAAGGATGACTGTTAATGGATCCGAAATGCGAAAGCGAAAAATGTTCAAAGCAAAAGAAAAAAAAAGGTCTGAGGCATGGATGTAATACCCCTAATTTTTAAAAGGATAGTCTCGGTATTTTGTTTAATTGTTTTCTTTTCCTTAATTGTTTTATTTAATGTTTCAATTAGTTGAAGTGTAATTAGTTGTTTTCTTTTCATTAATTGTTTTATTTAATGTTTTAATTGGTTTAATTGTGTTCTTTAATTCTTTGATTATTGTTTTATTTAATTTTTGGTTAATTGGTAATTAAAATAAAATTAAAGTTACTTGTTTTCCTAAATTCACGTTACTGTAGGATTGGTGGTAAGTAGCCGACATGCTTATTCAGTTAGATGGTGTTATGGGCCGATTAGGTTTCACATTAGGGCTTCAATTAGCTTTAGGTTTTGTGTAACCTTATAAATAGATGTAATAAGGTTGTACTAGTGTTTTTAAATATTAAAAAAAAACCCAAAACACGTGTGGAAATAGAAAGGAGGAACAGAGGAAGTTTGCAGTAGGAATCGCCGGAGATCGTAGAAGACAACGTGGAAAT
This sequence comes from Cornus florida, assembly GCF_030987335.1. Taxonomy (NCBI): domain Eukaryota; kingdom Viridiplantae; phylum Streptophyta; class Magnoliopsida; order Cornales; family Cornaceae; genus Cornus; species Cornus florida. The sequence continues at coordinate 63,760,982 of NW_026775573.1, forward strand.
TTTTAACAAATATCTCAAAAGGCAAGTTCTATCCTTACTCTCTCCCTTAGGTTTCGTGTTCTTTGCATTCTTAAACAGTTCTAGGATTAACCAAATCAACTAAACACATGCTCTGTTCGTGCTTAAACTAGAAACTGATCTGTATGTCTTGTATGCTTAAAATTCTGTTAAAACGTGATAGTTACTTGCATATCTCTCTGTTTAAACATATGTATGTAATGTAATAAAGACTTAAATGGGACTAGGAATATGCTGAGATTTGGTTACAGCCTCTGGAAATTGTGACGGTGAAGTAACAGAGGCGTAAAACGGAGATAGAGGGCGAAGAAACGAGACAGAGAGGGAGAGAGCCGGCTCTCCTTTGGAGAGAGCCAACTCCCTTTTTATGTGGAGGCGACTCCAAAAAATGGAGCCGGCTCCAAGGTCTGAAGGAGGCGGCTCCACTTTTTGGAGACGTCTCTTTTGGTGCATTTTTATTTTTTTTTCTTTGTTCTAGTCAGTTTTGCATGCGATGGTTGCTTCTGAAGTTTCTAGTTGAGTTCAGGATTTAATATGAAAGGTCTAATGGATGTATATGGTTAGATTAAGGTTCCAGATGTGGTATTAATTAAGTCTATGGACTTAGAACAGTTTGGACCGTGAGGAATTAATCAGACAGTTTCACTATGTTTAGGAATTGGAAAGTTAGTAATGTTTAACTCTCTGAATTAGTAGTCTTCTGAGACGAACGATATAATTGTAACATGCTTAACTGTATATCATGATCATGTATTTGAATGATAACTGTTCTGAATGAGTTGGTGTGGAGTAATACTAAGAATTAAACCAACTTGGAATAATATTAAGAATTAAACCAACTTAGTATTACTGGATTTTGGGGAAATACTATAGATTAAATATGTCTATATGCTTACAGTATTTATGTTCTTGATGTTTTCATGATTTCAGTTGTGTCAATTATTGGAGTTATGAACTTAGTTGATAGTTACTTTGAGATCTGTAATATCAACTGCTGGCTGTTGAATGTTATTAAGATTTAAGCTTAATAGTATACCGGATTTTATGGAACTGCATGTACTGAGCATGTTTATGTATATACTTGTACTCTATTTATCGATGCTTACATTACTACTATTGGTATCAAGTGTGGGATGTATGGATTTAGTTGATGTTTACTTTAATTGTTGATATTATCAACTGTTGGATGATTGGATAGTATACACCGGTATGGGACAGTGGTATACTAAGGGCGGTTTGGATTCAAAATACCAAAACCTACCTACTCTGGATTAAGAATTGGATTAACTAAAAGTTAAGTCTTATTGATTGTAGTGTTATGGCAACAATTAGTTGAGCGGCACTACTAGGATTTGGGATGGACTTTAAATATATCGTTATGGTACCTCGATATGAGCTTGAGTCTCAGGATCGACGGTTAGGGAGCCTATATGCATTAGGATGCATAGCTGGATACGATGGGTAGAGGTGTACCCTGTTTAGGTTTAGGTACACATGCCCACTTCGTGTGCATTTAGGCATGTTACCTCTTTTCAGGTTGAGACCGGCTTGTAGTCCAGTGAGAGTCCTTTAGTGTGACTATATATATACCTACGGACTATTAGCTATTGTTGAATTGTTTAGGATGCACATGCGTATCGGGCCTCTGTTTGGATTGTAGAAGTATAAAACTTGCGCGTGGGCCTGACACCCTTCTATTTTTTTAGGTACACGACAGTTCCAGGCTTAGACCTGTTCGTGCTGAGCAGAGGTCTCTATTCACTCTTCCGAAGATGTAGGATTCTCTCCATAGTTTATTTTTGGATGTTATTACAATTGTTTTATTTCAGTCTGGATGTTTATTAGGGGTCCACTAGAGATGGATTCCCGAGTTGTAAACTAATGGAGTTTGGGTTTGATGGATTTGAAAAATAATATTATTTTTGTGACTTCTATTTTTAGTTCCTTTTAGCTTTAATTTCATTTCTTAATTCATTTTTGTATTCCGTGTTCATTATAAAATATTAATTGTTAGATATTCCCTCGGGTTTGGGCCTGGGCCTGATCAACCCGTGTCTTGGATCCGAGGGGTATGACAGTTGGTATCAGAGCACTCCAGGTTCAAGTATCTCTAGGATGTTTTTGTATTAAGTCTTTCGCGTAGCGTTCTCTTGATTAGAGCTTAAGTTAGGATTCATTGTATTCCTTACAGTTCGTATAGAAATGGTACTGATGTCTGTCTTTTCGTGTTAACAGATGGTTAACGCTAGAAACAGACAGAACATACAAGGAACTAGGAAAGAAATGAGAGCGGCACGTAGGCAACAATATCTCCTATGGCGTCAGCAAATGGAGGAAAAGTAGCAAAGGCTTGGGTTTCAGGATAACATGGGTCAGTTTCAGGAGGAACAGGAGGAAGTTCAACAGGCTCACGATCGGGTCAGGGATCCAGAGATTCCTCCTCACCTCAATGATCTTGTTGCTCGGGCTATAGAAGCTGGGGTAACAGCTACACTTCAGAATCAGCCTCGGGTACAGCCGGCACCACTACCAGCACCGGTTGTTTAGACTGATACTTGGGAGAAGGCCAGGAGTTCTTTCACAAAGGGGAGCCCACCTGAGTTCACAGGCTCCACCGATGCGAGAGCAGCTCACCAGTGAAAACAGGACATCGAACGACATCTTCACTTGGTTCAGTGCACGGAGGTTCAGAAGCAGATGCTTGCTACGTTCAAGCTAGTTGGGGATGCACTACAGTGGTGGGAGTCAATTACCACCGCAGAGGAAAGGATGGCATTGACTTATGATCAGTTCAGTGCACGCTTTGATGAAAAGTACTTTCCTTATGCAGTCAGGGCAGCTATGAAGACTGAGTTTCTAAATCTACAGTAGGGGAACATGACAGTAGCAGAGTATGAGCAGCAGTTCACACATTTGTCTCTCTTTGCACCGGAGGAGGTGGTACAGAAGAGAAGAAGCGCAACAGTTTCGTCAAGGGATTGATGTGGTCTATCAAGAGAGCTATTACAGGTAGTCCAACTTATACTACCTATGCTCAGGTGGTAGACGTTGCTCTACAGCAGTATCAGTTGACCGTGGACATCAGACAGGCCAAGGGTGAGAAGCGGGGTGACAGAGACTTTGCTAACCAATCAGCTGAGAAAGGGAATGGGAACGAACACCGACAGAATGACAAGGGTAGATTCCAGGGACAGCAGCCTTGGAAGAAGCACAAGGGTGGTTCGGATGCTCCCAAGGATGTGGCACCTATTCAGCGTCAACAGAATGGGGGACCACAGGCAGGACAGGGTCAGCCACAGGCTAACTGATAGAGGAGGCCATTCGGTACTTTCCACGGTAGTTGTTACACTTGTGGGGAGTATGGTCACACTTCCAGGTAGTGTCCTACAGTCAGACAGGGATAAGGACAGAGACAGGGACAAGGACAGCATGTGCAGCAGGGACAGAGGGCGCCAGTGCCTTTACCAGCTCCACAGGTTCCTCTAATTCAGGGACAGACACATCTGGCTTTACTGGCACCGCCGCATCCTCTAGGACAGGCACCGCAGCAGTTACATTATGGCAGGGTGTACTACCCTAAACCACAGGATATGCAGGCACCTCAGACTGTTGAGGGTAAGTTTCCTATTCATGGTTTTCATGGACGTGTTTTATTTGATAGAAGTGCTACACATTCATTTGTAGCTAGAACTTTTGTTGTTTTATCTGGGATAAGGACGAGGGTATGCACTAGACCTCAGGGTATTTCTACACCATTGGGCGATACAGCTATTATATATGAGAGTGATGGACCTGTGGCACTAGATATTAGCAGACTCAGGTTTATAGCTAATCTATTGGTCCTGGACATGCACACTTATGATATGATACTTGGGATGGATTGGTTGTCTCACTACCATGCCTAAGTTAATTGTTTTGATAGGTCTATTATGTTTACCATACTTGGTCAGGACATGTATGTCGTCGCCATGCCGCGTTCTAGCGGGGTCATTAGCACCTATTTGTTCCATGTGGAGGAGGAAACGGAGGAGGGGACTACTATATCGTTGGATAACATACCGATTGTACAGGATTTCCCGGATGTATTTCAGGAGATTCCAGGGTTGCCACCTAGTCGCGAAATCGATTTTGTGATAGACTTAGCTCCAGGTACTGCGCCTATTGCTAGGGCACCCTATAGGATGGCACCAGCGGAGATGAGAGAGTTGGGGGATCAGATTCAGCAGTTACTTAGCCAGGGTTTTATTCGTAGGAGTACATCACCTTGGGGAGCACCAGTTCTGTTTGTAAAGAAGAAGGATGGTTCACTTCGCCTGTGTATAGATTACAGGGAGTTGAACAAGGTTACTATTCGTAATAATTACCCTTTACCCAGGATCGATGATTCGTTTAATCAGTTACGGGGAGCCACACACTTCTCCAAGATTGATCTACGTTCTGGGTATCATCAATTGAGGGTTAGGGAGCAGGATGTTCCTAAGACAGCGTTTCTTACGGGATATGGTTCTTATGAGTTCCGTGTCATGCCGTTTGGGACGACTAATGCACCTGCAGTGTTCATGGATTTAATGAACAGGGTCTTTCGGGCTTATTTGGATCAGTTTGTCATTGTCTTTATTGATGATATTTTGATCTATTCTAGGTCTGAGGACGACCATGCTAGACATCTTCGCATAGTCTTGCAAACGTTTCGTGAGCACCAGTTATATGCCAAGTTTGAGAAGTGTGAGTTTTGGCTGCGGGAGGTGAAGTTTCTGGGTCACGTGGTGTCAGAAAGGGGGATAACGGTTGATTCAGCCAAGGTTTCAGCTGTGGTAGAGTGGGGACAGCCTACTTCATCTACCGAGATTCGGAGTTTTCTCGGTTTGGCAGGACATTATCGTCGGTTCATCCAGGGGTTCTCTAAGATAGCAGGACCACTCACTCATCTGACCAAGAAGGGTGTACAGTTCATATGGGATGAGCACTGTCAGTGAGCTTTTGATGAGCTGAAAAGGAAGTTGACTTCTGCACCAGTTCTGGCTAATCCTCATAGCGGGATCGAGTATCTTGTGTACACGGATGCTTCATTGCAGGGTCTTGGATGTGTTTTGATGCAAGATGAGCGACCGATTTCTTATGGATCTCGGAAGCTTAAACCTCATGAGCTTAATTATCCAACGCATGATTTGAAGTTGGCAGCTGTGGTCTTTGCCTTACGTATTTGGAGGCATTATCTGTTGGGTGAGTCTTTTAGGTTATTTAGTGATCACAAGAGTCTACAGTACTTGTTCACTCAGCGGGAGCTGAATATGAGACAGCGCAGGTAGTGATAGTTTGTAAAAGACTATCACTTTTCTATACAGTACCATCCAGGGAAAGCGAATGTGTGGCGGATGCACTCAGTCGCCGACCTGTTGGTAGTCTTTCTGCCCTATTCACTACTAAGTGGAATGCGTTAAGGATAATAGATGAATTGTCGGATGCTTTCATGGCTTGTATGGTAGTTACACCTTCTATCATTCACAAGGTTTTGATGCCACAACTCACGGATCATCAGTGCATTGACAAGGTTGCAGAGGTAGCTTCCGGAGAGGTTCCATTCTACTATGTTGGGGCTGATGGAGGTTTAAGGTACAAGGGACGGTTAGTAGTACCTTCTGCTGATGATTTGAGGAAGGATGTGATGACTGAGACTCACCACTCTGAGTTTTCTGTTCATCCAGGAGGCGACAAGATGTATCAAGATATGAAGAGGCAGTTTTGGTGGGCAGGTATGAAGAGGGACATTGCTCTATTTGTCTCGCGATGTAGTACTTGTCAGATGGTCAAGATTGATCATCAGAGGCCACTAGGAGCTCTACAGCCACTACCGATACCGGAGTAGAAATGGGAGAGCATTTCTATGGATTTTGTGGAAGGATTGCCAAATTCTTTCAAGGGGCATAATTCCATATGGGTCATTGTGGATAGGTTGACCAAGTCAGCTCATTTCTTGCCTATTTGCACTGACTACACTTCGAAGCAATTAACACGGCTTTACATTTCAGAGATTGTGAAGTTGCACGGTATTCCATTGTCTATCATATCAGAAAGGGATTCGAGCTTTGTGTCTGGATTCTAGAAGAGTTTTCAGCAGGCTTTGGGTACGGAGTTGCACCTTAGTACTGCTTATCATCCTCAGACTGATGGACAGACTGAGCGGGTGAATCAGATCATGGAGGATATGCTTTGGTCGTGTGTTCTGGATTTCAAGGGACCGCTTGTGGAGTTTGCTTATAACAATAGCTTCCAGAAGACTATTGGGATGGCATCATTTGAGGCGTTATACGGCCGACCGTGTCGATCGCCTGTTTGTTGGTTGGAGGTTGGTGAGAGTAGATTCTTGGGTCCTGAGTTCATCAAGGATACTTCTGAGAAGATTGCTCTTATTCGAGATCGCATGCGTACTGCTCAAAGTAGGTAGAAGAGCTATGCATATCGTCGCACTCGTGCTCTGGAATTTCAGGTTGGGGATCAGGTGCTACTTAAAGTGTCGCCTATGAAGGGTGTAATGCGCTTTGGGAAGAAAGGGAAGTTGTCTCCGTGATTTGTCAGTCCATTCATGATTACGGATCGCGTTGGAGCTATTGCTTATCGGTTGGCACTTCCAGATAATTTGGATTGCGTACACAACGTGTTCCACGTTTCCATGTTGCGGAAATTTCTGTGAGATGAGGATCGGTATCAGCATATCGATGTTGAGGAGATTGAGTTGCAGCCGGATGCAACTTATTTAGAGCCACCGTGTTGTATTGTCGACCGTCGGGATCAAATCCTTCGTAACAAGGTTATTCCTTTGGTTCGTGTCCAGTGGAGTCATCACAATGAGGCTGAGTCTACTTGGGAACGGGAGGATGTCATTCGCTCGCAGTTTCCTGAAATTTTGGAAGAAGGTAAGAGCGAATTCCGAGGACGGAATTCCTTTTGTTAGGGAGGAAGAATGTAATACCCCTAATTTTCAAAAGGATAGTCTCAGTATTTTGTTTAATTGTTTTCTTTTCATTAATTATTTTATTTAATGTTTTAATTGGTTTAAGTGTAATTAGTTTTTTTCTTTTCATTAATTGTTTTATTTAATGTTTGAATTGGTTTAATTGTAATTAGTTGTTTTCTTTTCATTAATTGTTTTATTTAATGTTTTAATTGGTTTAATTGTGTTCTTTAATTCTTTGATTATTGTTTTATTTAGTTTTTGGTTAATTGGCAATTAAATAAAATTAAAGTTACTTGTTTTCCTAAATTCACGTTACTGTAGGATTGGTGGTAAGTAGTCGACATGTTTATTCACTTAGATGGTGTTATGGGCCGATTAGGTTTCACATTAGGGCTTCAATTAGCTTTAGGTTTTGTGTAACGTTATAACTAGATATAATAAGGTTGTACTAGTGTTTTTTAAAAAAAAAAAAAAAAAACCCAAAACACGTGTGTGGAAATAGAAAGGAGGAACAGAGGAAGTTTGCAGTAGGAATCGCCGGAGGTCGTAGAAGACAACGTGGAGATTTTTAACAAATATCTCAAAAGGCAAGTTCTATCCTTACTCTCTCCCTTAGGTTTCGTGTTCTTTGCATTCTTAAACAGTTCTAGGATTAACCAAATCAACTAAACACATGTTTTGTTTGTGCTTAAACTAGAAACTGATCTGTATGTCTTGTATGCTTAAAATTATGTTAAAACGTGATAGTTGCTTGCATATCTCTCTGTTTAAACATATGTATGTAATGTAATAAAGACTTAAACGGGATTGGGAATATGCTAAGATTGGGTTACAGCCTCTGGAAATTGTGACGGTGAAGTAACAGAAGCGTAAAACGGAGACAGAGGGCGAAGAAACAAGACAGAGAGGGAGAGAGCCGGCTCCCTTTTTATGTGGAGGCGGCTCCAAAAAGTGGAGCCGGCTCCAAGGTCTAAAGGAGGCGGCTCCACTTTTTGGAGACGTCTCCTTTGGTGCATTTTTATTTTTTTTTCTTTGTTCTAGTCAGTTTTGCATGCGATGGTTGCTTCTGAAGTTTCTAGTTGAGTTCAGGATTTAATATGAAAGGTCTAATGGATGTATATGGTTAGATTAAGGCTCCGGATGTGGTGTTAATTAAGTTTATGGACTTAGAACAGTTTGGACCGTGAGGAATTAATCAGACAGTTTTACTATGTTTAGGAATTGGAAAGTTAGTAATGTTTAACTCTCTGAATTAGTAGTCTTCTGAGACGAACGATATAATTGTAACATGCTTAACTATATATCATGATCATGTATCTGAATGATAACTGTTCTGAATGAGTTGGTGTGGAATAATACTAAGAATTAAACCAACTTGGAATAATATTAAGAATTAAACCAACTTAGTATTACTGGATTTTGGGGAAATACTATAGATTAAATATGTCTATATGCTTACAGTATTTATGTTCTTGATGTTTTCATGATTTCAGTTGTGTCAATTATTGGAGTTATGAACTTAGTTGACAGTTACTTTGAGATCTGTAATATCAACTGCTGGCTGTTGAATGTTATTAAGATTTAAACTTAATAGTATACCGGATTTCATGGAACTATATGTACTGAGCATGTTTATGTATATACTTGTACTCTACTTATCGATGCTTACATTACTACTGTTGGTATCAAGTGTGGGATGTATGGATTTAGTTGATGTTTACTTTAATTGTTGATATTATCAACTGTTGGATGATTGGATAGTATACACTGGTATGGGACGGTGGTATACTAAGGGCGGTTTGGATTTAAAATACCAAAACCTACCTACTCTGGATTAAGAATTGGATTAACTAAAAGTTAAATCCTATTGATTGTAGTGTCATGGCAACAACTAGTTGAGCGGCACTACTAGGATTCGGGATGGACTTTAAATATATTGTTATGGTACCTCGATATGAGCTTGAGTCTCAAGATCGACGGTTAGGGAGCGTATATGCATTAGGATGCATAATAGGATACGATGGTTAGAGGTGTACCCTGTTTAGGTTTAGGTACACATGCCCACTTCGTGTGCATTTAGGCATATTACCTCTATTCAGGTTGAGACCGGCCTGTAGTCCAGTAAGAGTCCTTTAGTGTGACTATATATATACCTATGGACTATTAGCTATTGTTGAATTGTTTAGGATGCACATGCGTATCGGGCCTTTGTTTGGATTGTAGAAGTATAGAACTTGTGCGTGGGCCTGACCCACTTTTATTTTTTTAGGTACATGACAGTTCCAGGCTTAGACGTGTTCGTGCTGAGCAAAGGTCTCTATTCACTCTTCGGACAATGTGGGATTCTCTCCATAGTTTATTTTTGGATGTTATTACAATTGTTTTATTTCAGTCTGGATGTTTATTAGGGGTCCACTAGAGATGGATTTCCGAGTTGTAAACTGATGGAGTTTTAGAGTTTGGGTTTGATGGATTTCAATAATTATATTATTTTTGTGACTTCTATTTTTAGTTCCTTTCAGCTTTAATTTCATTTCTTAATTCATTTTTGTATTCCGTGTTCATTATAAAATATTAATTGTTAGATATTCCCTCGGGTTTGGGCTTGGGCCTGATCAACCCGTGTCTCGGATCCGAGGGGTATCACAATGGACGAGCGCTTGCCCAAGCCAAAGCACCGAGCGCTCGTTCGGCACTTATCAGCACCAAGTGCTCGTTCGGCACTCTCCAACACTGAGTGCTCATTCGACACTCTCCACACTGAATACTCGTTCGGCACTCTTCCACACTGAGTTCTCGTTCGGCACTCTCAACACTGTGTGCTCGTTTGGCACTCTCAACACTGAGTGCTCGTTCGGCACTCTTCAACACTGAGTGCTCGTTCGGCACTCTTCAAGGTCGGTTGTTTTGACCAACATGGTCGAGCGTTCTAACTTACATGGTTAGGCGTTCTGACCTACATGGTCAAGCGTTCAGACTTACATGGTCAGGCGTTCTGATCTACATGGTCAGGCTTTCTGACGGAAGGGTTAAGCGTTCAAACTTGCATGGTCAGGCATTCTGACCTACATGGTCAGGCGTTCTGACTGCCGAACGACAAAACAAAAAGCAAGAAATCAGCCGAACGACGAAACAGAAATAAGAAATCAGCCGAACGACGGAATAGAAGTAAGTTTTAGGCTAACCTTAAGGCTACACATGCATTCCCAATGATCCAAAACAGGTTAAAATACGTACTTGCGAAATTTAAAAATTGATGGCCCTTGGCCTCATGTTATACATACAAAATGAATGTCAAAAGGTGTGCTTAGACACGCATTACATACCCAAAATTTAAAATGACATGTTAAACCAAACATTACATAACAACTTCAAAGAGAAGATAAACATGTTAACACTTGCATGTGAACAAGAATACAGTTAAAAGAACTTTAATTCTATCACCCAAGGCAATTGCAATCCCCAAATCTTGAATCCTGTACCTGAAAAATGACCCCGATAACTTTGGAGTGAGTAACATAAAGCTACTCGTAGGAGATGAGCATACAAAGACCTAACGTTTTACATGATTATCACGTTAATGTGAAACAATTCAAAAGGTTATACCACCTAACGTCTATGTCAAATGTGAGACTCAGGGAGCATCTTAGGCTACCTTAGAACATTTTTAGCATAAATTACATCATTCATGCAATTCAAATAATATAGGAGCATGCTATACAAAACAACAAGATATAGATTCTTAAAGCCATCAACTTGAAATCTAAAATACGAAAACAACTAAAGTGGGTCATGCCACCTAACGTCTATGCTCCAAATGAATCTATAGGATCATTCCTAAGTTACATTCGAACAATATAGCATAAATGTACTTAACAACATTAAAACTGCAATGATTCATTAAAAATAAAATGCATGAATGTACTTAACAAAATTAAAACTGTAATGATTCACTAAAAATCATAAAGCATAAATGTACTTAACAATATTAAATCGCCAATAACCAAAATCACAAGTCACAATTAAACATTGGTTGTCAACTTGGAATTGAATGCGAAATCAAATAGCGGAAAACTTGAACATCAAATCTCGGAGTAAACCAAGACCTAAACGGTTATTCTGGGCACTAACCCGCTGGGAATACCACCCTTAGTGCACACAATTCACTTAGAGGACTCTTGTCCCCGTACTAGAGCCAAACCCTAGCCATTTCAGCGTAAAAATGTCCCAAGCAACTCCAAAATTAATAAATAAGTTCAAAACTTATATATAATTAAATAATGCACGAAACTACCTTCCATGTACAAGTAGGTTGCAATCACACAACACATGTTCTAAATCCACAACTACTATAGGATGACAAATGTCGAATCTTCAAAATGTGATTCGTTACACGCTATAACAACATCACATGTTGAATTTTCAGTGTGCGATTCGTTACACGCTATAACAATATCATTCAATATTGAAAACATAAACTCATGAATCCATTACAAGTCCAAAATCATGATTTAAATATACAATCAATGTCAACCACATGATTAAATCATTAACTTAATAGAAACGAAAATTAATTAAATAAACTAATTAATTTTTCTAGGTTTCAAATCTCAATCAAATGATCCCTAATTAATACATGTTAAATAACATAACTTGATCATTACATATATCAAATCAAAAACTTAATTAGGTCATTGGAATAATAAAGTAGAATTTAATTAAATCATGATAATTAAATCTCTAAATTCTAAAGCGACTCCAAATGGTCCCAAATTAATATATACTAGTAAACAAGTCCTAATCATAACAAATATCAAGTTAAAAATTTAATTAAGCAAATGGAACCATTAAATAGTTTTAATTTAATTCTCTAGATTTTAAAACTCATCCAAATACTCTCAAATTAAAGTATGTTAAAGAACATGCCAAGACTTGATTTAATAGCATATCATAATTTAATTCCATTACATATACAACCATGTGAATTAAATCTTATACAAAGAAAATAATTAAATTAAATTCTAGATTATGAACAAAAGCATGCATACAAGTTGTATAAGTATCAATAGCATGCAAGACAATGAAAATATAAACCTATAACATCCCTTACCTCAATTTGAGATGAAAATCTCAAAAGCCACCAAAATGAAACCGCTCCGAATCCGACGATACTTCGGGTTTTATCGGGGACAACATGGTGAACCATAAACCCTAAGGAAGCCCTATCAAAATCCTAACTTAGTTTCAATCCCAAACTCAAAAAATGGCCAAAACGGAATTCCAATAAGGGGGAAAAGAAGATTTCACAAAGGCCTACAGTAAACGTTAAGGCATTATGGCAAAATACCAAAGGGAAGTGGCCGAAAAAGAAGAGAGAATGGTGGCAGCCCAAGGCTGCCATGGATGGCCGGCCAAGAGAGGGAGGAAGAAGAAGAAAAGTCCACTTTTTCTTAATTCACCTCCTATTTATAGAAAAACCCTAAAAGTGCCCCGAACGGGTCCCTTTGGGTTCGAAAAAGTAAAATCTGAGCATACGCACTTAAACAGCAAAACTCCATGAATGAAAAAAAACCAAAATGAGAAAAGATGAATAACGGAAGAAATGGCATTAAAAACCGAGTCCCGAGCAGAAAGATATGCCTCGAACAAGTTCAGCGGCAACCGGGATCAGAAACCCTGAAATTGGGGAAAAATGATCAGAAGGAAATTCTAAGAGTACGTGACTTGATGAAAAGTGAAAATGAATCCCGTACGAGGATCCAAGCTCAAAACTAGGCATTTTTGCAATAACTTTTGTTAATTGCACAATGACCCCTATAAAAAGGGTTAACTACATTAATGACCCAGAATCAAAATATCTTTAAAAAATATTTTCTTAAAAACCCCTGAAATAAAATATCTTCAAAAGATATTTATGAAAAACACCCCAAGAAAAGAAAATGTTTCTGAAGAACTATGCATCCATGCCCCTATGGACACCAGAAGTAACCAAAGTACTTTTCTACAAAAGTAAAGATACGTATTTCATGGAAACCACTTAGAATGAAGGTACGTGAATTCAAAAACCAACTCCGAACACAAAAGTGAGGTTGTGCCAAAAAGTGACCAACGGGGAAAAAGACGAAAAGTGAATAGTGTCTAAAAAGTGAAAATGTGGAAATGACGCGGTCCTTTAAGGAAATTGTCAATCCAAATGAAAGAGCCTCGGAAACTATTCCCGAGCACTCGAGACGACACTAAGTGACGAGAAACCGAACTCAGAAAGGAAAAGATCAATAGAAAAAAAATATCCGTGAAAATCTGAGAAAAAAAGGAAAGGAAGGAAAATGACTGGATCATTACATGATCAGACTTTGGCTCTAGGATGGTCAGAACTCGGCCCAAGGATATCCCCTTTCAAGCATAGCCGGAGTTGGTTCGAAATGAGCTTTAGATCTGCTTTTGTATAACTTCTGTGGCGAACTCGATCGATCAGGCTTAAGGCTCGATTGATCAGGCTTAAGGCTCAATCGATCAGGGGTCTGGCTCGATCAATTAGAGCTTAATCGTTCAGGGATAAGGCTCGATTGATCAAAGATCTTAATTTTTCAGCTTCAGCCTATTATGATCATATGCCCTACAATCCAATTATTTATTATTAATTCGATATTTTTTAATAAATATGATATTCATGCATTGGGATTTACATATATTTGTATGAGATGCATTAGTGTCCTCAAGTTGCATTATAGGTGACTTAAGTGTGTAAATGAGATTTACACGAAGGAGATTTGGGCTCACCGGTTTCTTGTACCTTGGCATTGTTCATAATCAGTAATAAAAGTTGGGCACTTTTATCTATAAGACTGTAACACACTTGACCTCTACAAGATAGGATGGTTTGTCTCGACCATTGGGGTAGTTGACTCTAAGGCAGTGTGTTAGTGTGCTTGGAGTACACTGAACTGGATCACCATAAGATCACACCATACAAATTACTGTTATTATTTTGGTGTGATTCTTATCTACTAGATACATTAAGCTCTAAATCCTGAGAGGTTTAGTGGACTCAAGTTTCAGTATTGGTCACTTTGACTTACCAACGTGTGAAATCTTTTAAGGTCAATACCATGGTATCTTGGGTGGCTAATGTTGGAGCTCTGGGAACACAAATGCTCAACATGGAATTCATACTTTATAAGAGTTAAAATATTCCCTTGATGCAATTTAATAAGTTTGGTCATTGGAACCTGGCCAGGGCATTTTAGTAAAATGTTTACTAAATTATTTTTCTCTTTATTTATTTAGAAAAATATTTATTTTGAAAAAAAAAAATTTCATTTATAAAAGAAATTCAGTGATTATAAGGATTAAATTGGTTACTCAAGGAATATAAGAAGTAAGCATGCCTTAGGTAGGACAATATTTATTTTTCTTGGAGCTACTTATGGATATTCGGTGGTGGAGGGACTTATATGAAGTTATTTAGCATGACAAAGGCCTTGTTGTAATTTCTAAATCATAGAGTGCAATTACAATATTATTGTGGTGCTTATTGTAATTAATTTGATAGGATAATTCTATCTCTATCTAATTGGAGCTTGGATAAGAATCCCTTTTGATTATCATCTCTAGCCCCATCTATATATGCGATATATCTCTCAGGTTGATCATTCGGTTATTCAAGCAAACTTATAGAATATAGAATAATTGAGAGTGATAGATATAGGGTTTCCACAAACCTGTATGTTTTGGGGATATAGAGGTGAAGTTTTACTGGTGTTCAAGGCCAAAGGAGGAGCAATCCAATTCACTATTATTTTCGGAGTGTTGATGATTAGTCAATCGTCCAAAGGTATGAGATCCTTTTCAATAGTTCTTGATTTGATGAAATATCATGTGGTTAAGATTCATAAATTTTATAATCGCTTCCGTTTTGCTTTCACAGCCTCCTTTTGCTCCCACTCCTTGCCAAGACTCAGTTTGACTTTCCCAAGGGCTTTAAGACATTGGATTTAGCTCGTTTAAGCCTTATGAAACCGAAATAGAAAATAAAACAAATTAAAACTAGAACGGAAAAATAAAGATAGATAAAGGTTCTATTATACCCAAGATTAGGGACTGAAATGTGCATATTTCAGCAATTATCAAAACAGGTTCATGCTTAAAGGTTCTTGTTCGGCGTACATAACATGATGTGTACATGATTGTAGCATTTTAAAACAAAACCTTATATGTTTATATATAAATCAATTACATATCCATGTATGTACCAGTACAAACACACACAAATTTCAGCCTTACATTTACTAGATCATGCACGAAAATCAAGGTCACAAAGACACAAAAAGTAAAGTTTACGTAATCAGTGCGATTTCAAATATCAATAATATTTTATATATAATTCAAATACACCGAGTATACTAGATCATATAAATTAATCTTTACTATTTTGATTTCTACAAACCTTAATCTGGCTCCGATACCAATTGTTGGGTTTTATTTCAATAATTCACGTAGAAATCAAGTATATTGTAATTAATTAAAGAGTAATTTAGACATCGTACCTGATTGATAATTAAATAATCTGTGAGTTCCTGCAAAACATTAGAGTGTTTTATCTCAACTTTTAAAACCCTTTATATATAACAACAATAGGAGGGACAACTTCTCTACAAATAAACATACCTAAATTTCTCTTCCTGTCATGGAAACTTAAATATCAATTATTAGAATTAAATCACACTAAATAAGTTGGAAAACTACAATCTAACGGTATAAAACCATACTTCCAATTAGACCACCAAATTGGAAAGTACAACCCAATCCATCATGTATCAATAATCACATTGCAATCCTATTTTAAAAAACGTAGTGCATAGGACTATAAAATAATTTTTATTATTTATATATAAAAATTTCCAACACCTAACACCTTCTCCATGTATAATTAAATCTTCGAACCTATTAATTTTGTTTACGAAGACTAGATGGTAGTCAAACATATTAAGGGCCCACATTAGACTTCAAATGTATTAAAATAATTGAAAAATCCTACATATTTAGTGAATTAACACACCAAAATTCAACATTAGGCAGTGACTCCAATTGTACATTTATTGAGCATTTTCACAAGAGACATCAGATGTATGCACTCTGTCGCATAAACCCTCATTTTATCAGTAAGGCATTTATCGCAACAAGTAGCCACTGTCACCTACAAATAAGGCTACAAATGAGCCGAGTCGAGCCAAGCTTTGACCTATTCGGGCTCGGCTCGCCAAGTTCTCGAGCTCGGCTCGGGCTCAGACGAGATTAGGCTAGCCAAGCTCGGGCTCGGCTTGGCTCAAGCTTGCGTTGCAGAATCAGACTCTCAATCATGGGCATCTCCGCAGATACCTCAAATCTTCGATCGTGTTGTAGAGGATGAAATCAGTTTCTCAATCATCGGGTTCAACCCTTTTCTCTTATTTAATTCTCCTGAAGCAGGCCCAATAGTATATTTTTTATTCTCTCATAACTCCGTCAAAATAAGAAGAAAATAAATGGTCGTCGAGAGAGAGAACATGGTTGAGAGAGGGAGAAAGTGATAACCTTGTAGTAGTTGTTGTTGGAGTAAGATTGTCGCATAAGTCGCCGGTCGAGTAATTGCCGACATGAATCTGCGATGGACGGATTGAGATGTCTCCTATAGCTGCCGTCTTCAACAAGTGTTAGGGTTTATATTCTTTTGTTATGGTTAAAACATATATAGTATAAGTGTAATCCAATGGTTATGATAAATGTATGGGTTAGGGCTTGTTAGCTTCTGGGCTTTAGGAATAAATATAGTTTAAGTTTATAAAATCAAACAACTACATAGACTACATATACTTGTAGAAACTCTCCAATGTTTGGGCTAAAGTTGAGTAGCAAAATTTGAAATAGAGACCCTATTAACTAAATGAGCCTGTTCACAAGCTTGGTGAGTCGGGTTCACCATTGTTCAAACTTGGCTTGTTTATTCAATGAGGCTGAAAAATGAGTTCAAGCTCACCTCATTTATTAAATGAACGAACTCGAGCCGAGTCTGAACTATTCATGAACAGATTGATTCATTTGCAACCCTACTTACAAAGGTTTAACAGTGTTTTTACATTCATAAATCTTTTTAAATATAGATTGATAGAATCTAAATGAGTCGTTGTCCATGTCCCTACCAAAAAGAATTTTCTTAGGGCCTGTTTGGGAAGTGTAGTGTGATATAGTGTACCGCTCTAGCCTAGAACAGAACAAGTGTTGTGTGATGTAGTGTTCTGAAAGGAGAACAAAACATGTTTGGGACGAAGTTTTGTTCAGAGAATTTTGGAATAGAAATTATTATTATTATTTTTTTATAATTATTTTAAATTAAAAAAAATTAAAACAAAACCCATAAGTTTGCAGTTGCAGAGAAACACAATATCAATCCATTTTCTTCCATTCATTCCAAGGCAAAGATTCAACAATCCCTTAACCAAAATCATCCATACGTTGTTGAACAGAAATAAAGAATGCCAATCTTTGATAATTTTGTCATCATCCAATTGTTCTCAAATGGGTCCATTCAAAGAAAGATCGAGAATAGAGATGGAGGCGTTTGGGAGGCTAAAATGATTTGCCCTAAAAACACAATTAAAACAAAACCCACAAGTTTGCAGTTGCAGAGATCGAGAATAGAGATAGAGGCATTTGGGAGGTTGAAATGATTTGCCCTAAAAAAACAATTAAAACAAAACCAACAAGTTTGCAGTTGCAGAGATCGAGAATAGAGATGGAGGCGTTTGGGAGGCTGAAATGATTTGCCCTAAAAAAAAATTAAAACAAAACCCATACAGCTTTGTAGTTGCAGAGAGAGAGAGGGGGGGAGAGAGAGAGAGACTAGGGCAAGTTCAGAGTTGAGAACGAGAATAGAAATGGAGGTGGGACTTCCGATCCTTGTAGATTTTGTACTCTGCAGTTGCAGAGAGAGAGAGAGAGAGAGAGAGACTAGGGCTAGTTCAAAGTTGAGAACGAGAACAGCGATGGAGGTGGGACTTCTGATCCTTGTAGATTTTGTACTTTGCAGTTGGAGAGAGAGAGAGACTAGGGCAAGTTCAGAGTTGAGAACGAGAATAGAAATGGAGGTATCCTTGTAGATTTTGTACTCTGCAGTTGCAGAGAGAGAGAGAGAGAGAGAGGGACTGGGGCCAGTTCAGAGTTGAGAACGAGAATAGAGATGGAGGTGGAACTTCTGATCCTTGTAGATTTTGTACTTTGCAGTTGCAGAGTGAGAGAGAGGGAGAGAGAGAGACTAGGGCAAGTTCAGAGTTGAGAACGAGAATAGAGATGGAGGCGATTGGGAGGCTGAAATGATTTGTGGAACACTTGGAACAAGTTTTTTTTGTTCCAACATTTGGCCCAAATAGTGCAAAGTGTCCGGATACTGTTCAGACCAGTACAGCTTATGCCAAACATGTTTTGGGCCTCAATAGTGCTACTGTAGCACTATTGGGAACAAAACAGCACAGTACGAAACATCCACCAAATAGGGCCTTAGATAGGATAGCACACAAAGAATAAAATAAAGTAAAGAATAAAGTTTAGCAGTATGTCTATCTGAATCCACCATAATTTGAGAAACCATCTG
Source organism: Cornus florida (assembly GCF_030987335.1). NCBI lineage: Eukaryota > Viridiplantae > Streptophyta > Magnoliopsida > Cornales > Cornaceae > Cornus > Cornus florida. Next base: position 63,779,581 of record NW_026775573.1, read on the forward strand.
ATATCATTAGAATTCAAATTCTTCCATTGATTCTGATTGATGTAACTTATGAAAATGATACTTAAATTCATTGTATTGAAGAGAACGAAGATATGACTTTTTTTAATGCTAAATGTTGACTTGTTAAAATAATTAATGGACATTTTCCATTCATAAATTGTAAGAAAAATTATCAAAAATATATCAAGGATAAATTTTCATCAAACGTAAAATCACAACAAAAGTCAGCATGCAAATCATCATAAGTTATGAACACGGACAAATTTAAAAAATTATATGAGAGGGGCAGACCTTTAATAATAAGAAGATAAAAAAAAAAAAAAAATTCATAGAGTGAGGGCAATAGTGGGATTTGTTTGTAATTTAAAATTCATATAGGTATATAATTCAGAAAAAGAAAATTAATAGGTATAAAATATCGGGAAAAAAAAATCACTGTGCCTGGTTATGAAACATCATTTTTTCGACCAATGTTCTTATAATGTTGAATAATTTTTATATTTTTTATTTTTTTTATATCCTTCTCCATAAATGGTAAGTGACCAGCCTCCATATCTTTTTATTCCCTTTCTAACTCTTTCCCCCTTCTTTTTTATTTATTTATTTATTTTTTAATTCCATTCTCTTTCCAACTCTTCCTATTCATGTTATGCAATTTACTCTAAAAATGAAGTAATATTATAATTCTTTAGAGCTTTGATTATACAAGTAACCTCTGAGAAGACACAAATCATGATGCTAAATTTTTTTTACTACCAAACATAATATATATATATATATATATATATATAGTCAATGCTAAACTATTAATTTGTATAAAATTTCAATTAACAAACTCTTTTATTTTAAATTATAAATTCCTCACTATTAATCTGTATAAGAATTTCAATTAATAAACTCTTTTATTTTAAATTATTAATTCCTCACTCAATTAATACCAGTAGACTCTTAATTCCTCACTCAATTAACTAATAATAGACTCCTAATTCCTCAATAAATTATGATTTTTTATGAACTGAATAATTATTCCACAAACTCTTAAACAACATAAATTCTATTTATTTTCTCTCATCTTCATTCTTTTACACTTCATGTCCAATACAAAAACAATCCTTTAAAATAAAATAAAAAACTCTTCTATTTTAGTTATTTATATTTATAAAAATTGAATTATTTCATTTTATCCAAAACAATATAATTTTTTTTTAATTAAACAGATTTTTTTTTTATTTTGTTAAAAATGTAAAAATATTAGTTTATATAAAAATTTCAATTATGATTTTTTATTATTATAAATTCATTTTTTTATCACTAGATTAGATTGTGCATTTTTAGGCGGAAAGGGTCGGACCAAAGACTTGGGCTGAATAGCATTGTTACTACCTTTGTTCCAAATAGGACATCTTTTTTTTAAACCGAACGAATATATTTTTGTAAATGATCAATGCAAAAAATAGAGAATTCATAGCTACTGCCATAAATAATATGATTATTATTATTATTATTTATTTATTTTCCACAGCTTAACAGAATAGGGCACACCCAAACGACTTCGTTCATCCTAAGCCAAGCTGACGCAATTTAGTCGCATAATAAATGCATAAATGATGCATAATTGCCTAATTGGTGAAAGCGTTTTTACCCTTGTATATCTCATTTTATACTAATTTATTAGGTATTATAATGTTTTTTTTTTATATTTTAAATTGGATATTGTATTTTATTAGTGTATGATGTATTGATTACTTTTAATATTTGTGAAATAATTGAATTGTACACATTATTTATATTTTAAAATTTTTTTTGTACGAATAAAAAATAAAAAGTAAAATAAAATAAAATATTGTGTACATCTGGTAACAATTATGTAGTACTTTAAAAATATGGTGTACATCTAGTAATAAAACATTTTAACACTCTTTATTGATTTCTGTTTTAAAATTGTGAAAAGCAAGAAGGTAGTAAATGCCATTTCATGATTTTCATGTTTTTGTTTTCCCATTAATTATGGAAATGAAGAAAATACGAGATTCCCTATTTAACTCTGGCTGGTAATGTCTTCATTGGTCAATTTACTCCGCTCTGAGAACCCACCCAACACGCACTATCTTTCTCTACTGCTGGTAAGTGGCAACGGTCAAGAAAACAGAGAAGAAACATATTTCCAAGGATTTCTGACAAACCATTAGTGTGTGTTTGTGTGTAAATACATATACCTGCCAGTGTTTCCGAATACCATCTTGGAAAAAAACTATTTCCGTTCCATAGAAGCAGAGAAATCAGATACTCTCTCTCCTCCTCTGCTTTTCTCTCTCTAAAATTGAGACACAATAAAGAAGCCATGATGGGTCGCAGAGACGGTGCGTTGATGAGGAACACCGGACACTCTCTTCGCGGTTCGAGAATCGCCATTGCTGTTGCGGTCGGTGTGCTCCTAGGATGCGTCTTCGCCTTCTTCTTTCCTCACGGTCTCTTTCTTTCCAGTTCTCCAATTCTTCGGGAAAGAGTATCTAAATCAGATATACAGGTCCGAAATATACATATATGTATGTGTGTGTGTGTGTTTGTGTTAGAATCGTTGTTAATTGCCCCATAATTTGTTTATGCAAAATTTGTAGTATTCGTCTTCTTCATGGAAAAAGACACTGTTTTGATTTTATTTTGCACGCAAATCGCAATACTGAATTTAGTAATTGGTTTGGCGTATGTTCTAGCTGATTCCTGTGGGGAAAATAATACTTAGTTGATAACTAAATAACAATACGTATGCATTTGGGTAAGCATCGAAGCGAGAGTTCAGAGCGAATCATGAAACTTCAAATATCACTTATAATTGAATAATGAACAATGGTTGAATAAAAATAAAATGCAAGATTACTAAATTTAAAAATGTTGGAAGGTAAGACTTGTCTGCGAAGGCATGAATACCAATTGCAACAAGATGGGCACCATTGTTGAGACCCTTCCCATGAATGAAGATTCCTTTTGAAACCTATTCCACCTTGCCCCTTCTTGAGGCTGAGGTGGGTTTGGGTTGCCCCACTATTCGTAATTTTGGAAAAAAGAGTAGTTCACTCCTAAGCAAAGTCAATCTATGTATAAACTAATACTATAATTTAAGGCATTCATATATAAAGTTTGTTTTAGAAATACAAAATTGCAAAGAAGAAAAAATAGAAAAAATTGGGAGGTGGATTGAGGTTTGCATTTCTAGATGGCTGGAGTGTGTAGGGGGATCGCCTTGTATTATCAGCATTTGTACTCAGAGGGGTCTAGTTGGAGACCTTTTCTATATGGGCTGGAGTTTGATTCAATTTCAGCATAGAGGGATTGGTTGGAGAGATCGTTTAGCAAAGAGGAAGTGCTATTGGCGTTGAACAATTGTAATGGAGATGAAGCTCTAGGGCCGGATGGGTTCACTATGGGTTTTTTCCAAAAGAATTGGGAGGTGATTATGGGGGAGATGATGGAGGATGTGAAGGCCTTTTATGTGCATGGCAGGTTCGATAGGAGAATGAATGCATCCTTTATTGCTCTAATCTCCAAGAAAGGGGGGAGCTATGGACATAAATGATTTTAGACTTATTAGTTTGGTAGAGATCATCTACAAGTTAATAGCTAAAGTCCTAACATCGAGGATGAAAGAAGTCCTGGATGGAGTCATCTTGGAGTTCTAGAATGCCTTCATGGGTGGGCGCCAAATACTAGATTTGGATGGAGTCATCTTGGAGTTTCAGAATGCCTGCGTGGGTGGGTGCCAAATACTAGATTTAGCTCTGATTGATAGCAAGTGTGTGGATTCACGATGAGCAGCGGGACTCTGGGAGTGCTATTCAAGCTGGGTGTTGAGAAGGCCTATGATCATGTGAATTGGGTCTTCTTGTTATATTTGTTGGAAGGATGGGATACTGGGGTGTGTGGAGGAGGTGGATTGTGGCTTGCATTTCTGCTGTGAGGTTGTCGGTGTTGGTTAATGGTCCCCGTCCAGATTCTTTAGAAGCTCAAGGGGATTGAGGCAAGGGGATCCATTATCTCCATTCTTCTTCCTTGTAATGACGGAGGTGTTTAGTCGGTTGATGAGGAGAGCCGCAGAGATGTGGTTCATTAGAGGATTCAGATCATAGTTGTTAAAGGCTCAAGGCGCACTAAGGCGCCAAGGTCTCCTGTAGTCCGAGGCGCAAGGCGAGGTTTGGGCCTCACTGAAGCAGCGCAAGTTAAAAAAGAAAGAGAGAGAGAGAAGGGAAAGAAATAAAAAACAGAAGTGCAGAACATATTTAGCAGATTTGAAAATTTGAAACAGAAGTGCAAAACAGAAGTGCCTTGTATGTTAAATATGCTCTCCTATAAGATTGTCTTTTCCTAAAAATACAATATATAAACCACTTTATGCTACTGTGATTGTTATTTAATCTATTAGTTGAAGTGAAAAACTTCCTTATGTACATAACTTGAATTAATCTATAGGTGGTAAGGAAATAATGTACCCAATTTGATGGTATACGCAGTCTAATATGCTTATAGAGCAAAGATAACTCATATTAGTGGTAGCGGCTTCATCATCAGATTGGCACAGTCTATGCTTAAATATGTAAATCTATGTCTTGTTGTGGTTCTCTTCATGTCCATAAATAGTATATTTACCGCCTTCAAAACGTATATCATCATTAGACCTTCCCTTGGTGGGCTATAATCAGTTTCAGCTGAGTTGATCAAATGAACCATCATGTGATCTCCCAAGGATCCACCATAGGGGAAGCCCTTGTTGCAAAATTATTGCACACATGCGTTAGTTTTTATCACAGGAGATTGGCCACCTCTACAATCTGAATAGTCGGAAATCTTCGTCCCATGCCATTCATCAAAGGTTACCTCCTGATCCTACCCATTTATCAAGATTGGGTCACTTTCTCATCACCGTTGCTGTTTTTCAGACAATCAACCTTATTCTAACATTCAAGATCGAATTTATTTTAGTAATTTATATTAAATCTCTATAGAATAAGAACATTATACAAGTCTTTAAGGTTGTACCAGGCCCCACATCTGGTATATAAGAATCCATATTTTGCAAAAATATTTTGTGCAAACTGCAAAGATTATACCAAGACCATATATGCACAAAAAATTCTGGTCTGTAAGAACTATATAGCATGGAGCACAGGAAAAGTTTACATTTCTTTATTCTCAAAACTAAATTGATGTTACATACACCTGTAAATTTTTAGATGCAGTAGGCTAGCTGGGAGACTCCTGGTTTGGAAATGCATTCATATCCAGATGTTCAACATGGGACATAACAATGCAAGAACAAAATGACTAAATTACCAATCATGTACAATTTAAACCTTCAAAATCCATGAATAGGTAGTGTTTAAGATTGTCATGTCAACATATAGCCACATTTGGCTATGTTCCTTTCAGTGTATGGAGTTCATTGGGTTACACCAGGTTCTGCTATGGAGGCTTTCGAGTCTTGGAGGGGATGTACAGTGGGGATGTATGCTCGAGATGTGTGGATGGCAGGGCCCTTATGTATTTGGTGGGACTTGTGGCGTGAGAGGAATAGGATGTCATTTGATGGTGTGGAATCTCCGGTTTGGGTGCTGAAACATCACATTTTGGGTTCTCTTCTTTTGGGTTTCAGGGCAAATGTGTGCATCTGTAGAGGAGTTGGTAGATTTTTTGGACAGCTTGAGAGTATAGAGAGATGTATTAGCATAAGTGGAAGCTATTATTATTCGCAAGGAATGATAAACAACTTTGAATCCACAAAGTAGAGAGAAATTCACAGAGAAAATCTGACATTGTATTGATAATTGAATAGATAAATTAATTCTGCTCTCTGCAGTACAGTACACGTATTTATAATAAAAGAAAACCTAACACTAGAATGAAACTAATCCTAGAAAAAAGCCTAAAAATAAATTCTCTCTAAAAATTCTGAAAAACATAGAATAAGAAACTTAATCAATAAAAACTACCAAATATATATTCAGAACAATTTGACTTGGTTTAGACCTCTTAAGAAAAATCACAAATATTCGGAAAACTCCCTACAAGGCAGAAAAACGCAATTTCGGAGTCCTAATTGAAGGTTTTCTGCCAAAAAATGACATGTCCCACTAGCTATAGCTAGAGGGTTCTTCTCAATGGGTCGTTTCCACCCAAAAAACATTCCTTTTTGGTCAAAAACGGGCTTATCGAACTGACTGAAATTCTGTCCTACATCAGTCCCCTCCACTTCAAAACAACATGTCCTCGATTTTGGCTGTGAATAACGTGTAGTCTTGACTGCCACAAAAGCATACTGTTACCTCAAAAACACGACACCAAATTAACTTCATTGGTACCTTCCGAAATAAAATTTTCTTCACTTGCAATCTGCTCACATGATGATTCTTCAACAACTTGATGCTCGAATTCTTCCATACTATCTTGGACATGTAATTTAGAAATTTCATTGACCTCATCATCACCTGGTTCATGTTACTCACTTTTAGCGTCAAAATTCTTGTCATCATCCTCTTCTTCTGCTGTCTGAAGTTGTATTGTTAGAATCCTTTTCAGAAACCTCAGTTGCGACTAAAGCATGGACAACTTCATCATCCTCAACTACAAGAGGAACAACATAATTTTGCTTCCAATCAATTGTTTGAGAATCATTGGTTGTTTCTACAAAATTACCACTATTCTCCTTCGTGTACTCGTTGACAAACTTAGTCTCTTTCTTACAATTCTTATATTTTTGATACACCATCTGCTCAAAATCAAACGGAATAAATCTAGCCATCAATAACTTTTTCATCTCGTACCACGATTGTGCAGGCTGTTTTTTTCTCGCATTAGCGGATTTGTTGTACTTGTATCAATTCCCACCAATATGAAGCGTCTTTTTTAAGTTTGAATGCTATAAGTGGAACCTGCTTGTTTTCGGGTATAGCAAAATACTCAAAAAAAATTTCAACTTCATCAAGCCAGTCCAAGAAATCCTCAACATGAAGATGTCCATTGAAACTGAGTTGATCAAGTTTGGCCTGAAACTCACGATTGTTCGGATATCTACGATTTTTGTTGCATCTACCTCAATCACTGAATCTGAACTCCTCATCATCTGAATAATCCGCATAACTGACATACGCGGAAGCTATGATTGTTCACAAGGAACGATAAACAACTTTGAATCCACAAAGTGAAGAGATAAATTTACAGTGAAAATCTAATATTATATTGATAATTGAATAGATAAATTAATTATGCTCTCTGCAGTACACTTATTTATAATAAAAGAAAACCTAACACTAGAAGGAAACTAAAAACATAAGGAAACTAATCCTAGAAAAATAAGTTCTATCTAGAAATTCTGAAAAAAAATAGAATAAGAAACCTAATCAATAAAAGTTACCGAATATAAAAATTCAGAACAATTTGACTTGGTTTAGACCTCTAAGAAAAATCACGAAATATTCTGCAAACTCCCTACCAGATAGAAAAACGCGATTTCGTCAAAGTCCTAAACGAAGGTTTTTTGCTGAAAAACGACATGGCCCACTAGCTATAGCTAGAGGGTTCTTCTTAATGGGTCGTTTCCACTCCAAAAAACACTCCTTTCTGGTCGAAAACAGGCTTATCGAACTGACTGAAATTCTGCCCTACATCATGTATTCATTTAGTGCTCTTTAGTGAAATTTTACTTACCAAAAAATATGCAAATAGGAAGGAATGGATCCTAAAGTCTGTTTGTGACGGGGTTACCTCAATTCACATTAAAGTAAGTGGCCATCGGGAAAACATATAGTGACACATGATGCACAATTAAGCTACTGTTTTCACAGAGACCTCCCAAATAAAAATATTCTAATTTTATTAAAATTCATGTGACACTTGGCTAGTGCAAATAATCTTCTGAAGAATGATTAGGGGCACAGAGTATCTTCAAAAGTTCAGGTACTCAAAGGATTAATAAATAGTACATGCACAGCAAGCCCACTGGTGCAGTTGAGAAATTTTAAAGCAGTGAAATGTCAGTTTAGACCAGGGAATTTTGAATGACAATGCGAAACAAAATTGGATGTTTACACACAATCACTAAGCAGCCCACCCTGGTTCATCACATCTTTTCCCTAATATTGTATCCTAAATTGGCATCAATTCTAATTGAACAGAGTCCCCTATAAAGGAAGATCAAAATCTATAAATATGGCCATTATAGATTGGCCACTTGTAAGCTTTTCACCAAAATTCAATAAGCATGACTACTATCTATTACAAAAGAATAAATTTCAATCATTTACAAATATATATAACTATATCCACATGATATATACATACATGTTGAATTTTTTTTTTCTTTTCATAATTATACACATTGAATTGTTTGTCCAAGAAAAGAAGCCTTCACTCTGGAGTAAGCTGTTCATGGAGATCAGAGCCAATCAGAGATTAACAGTTCAATAACTCTCCTTTGAGTAACAACAGATTCCAAGAAGTTTCAATATGAGTGGAAAAATCCATTGGAAGGTGGATAAAGTGTGAGACACAACCTTTTTCCAAGCCTAAAGTAATGACACCCCAGCTAGACAATTCAAATTGGATGGAAATCCTAATCACCATGCACACAAGGTAGTGAATCTAACTCCTAAATGAAGTGATACCACCTCTCTCATGACAACTAAAAAACCGTTACGGAAACCCCACTGGTACCTATCGGCACTGCAGCACTCTGCAATTCTCATCTCCTATCATTTCACTCTATATAATTTTTTATTTTCTTTATTTTAATTATCGCATACAGGTTATAATACACTAAGCTGTGCAAGACATGCAACCCATTTATATTGGAGTTTGAGATCACTTTTAAGATAGCTAAAAAGAAATGAGTTAATAATTAATTGTGATTGAAAAAAAATAAAACATAAGAATTCTAAAATGTAATTATATTAGAAGGAGAGACTTATTTGTTGAGGCAAGAAACTTAAACTGCTGTCCTTGGCGATTGCATCCATTAGGATTGCATTACTCTAGATATGTGTCATTTTGGTGCGGTGGCTCCTAGGCAAAGTCATCCACCAGGATACAGTGACAGCTCCCAGTTGTGTGCACTAACAGTCAGGAGCTTGATACTGTTGAAAATTCATCAGTAATTGGCAGAAGTTTGCTGGAAAGACGTTAAAAAGAAACATAGTGGTAAGTGGTTGAGTATTGCTGCGAACTGCTGGACCATGACTGGAAAACCGTTAAAAACAGAAGGCTTGATAGTGATGAAGCTTAAAAGAGAGAGAAATTGATAGATTACTAGGGTGGTTTCCAGGGGTCTACCAAGCAGGCCTTTGTACAGCGGGTTGGTGACCTGGGTTATAACCTCCGTTAATGAGCAACGACAAGCACATTAAACATCATAGGGTCAAGTACATAAAAACCCCTATGGTTTACATTTTGTGCACGTAACACCCCTATTGTTTATTTTGTTTATATAAGTCCATACTCATCTAAAAATGTTGCAACTAAGGGCCTCCTGTCAGACTGCAGTTAGAAGAGGTCTGATAAATAGTCATGTGCATGGCACATGACATTTTTAAGATCTAAAATGCCAAAATGCACTTTCTCTATTCTGAGAATACCCTTTACCGTATTCTATATATGTGTGCGCGCGCGCGCGTGTGTGTGTTAGCATATATGATAGCCACGATTTATGGAATGACTTACCATATTAGCATAAATTTGATTATGCATATGTTAGCATATATGATAGCCATGATTTATGCTCTGCAACTTGTAGATTCTGAAGAAGGGTGCTAGCAAGACCATGTTTGAAGATGCGTTGTCCAAGTTGAGCATTTCAGATATCCACGCACCAACTCGGGGGGGAGTGTTAGCATATATGATAGCCACGATTTATGGAATGACTTACCATATTAGCATAGATTTGATTATGCATATGTTAGCATATATGATAGCCATGATTTATGCAATGACTTACCATATTAGCAGATATTTGATTTAGATTTAAAAATGTCGATCAACAAACCAAAAATGTCTCCTCAGACCATAAACAACCAGTCACGTCACCTCAAACCGTAAACAACCAACAATGTCTTCTCAGACCGTAAACAAACAACAATATGTCTCCTCAGATGATTGCCCTTCACATGTTTAAAACATGTAGATGGAAGAATCAACAATGTCTCCTCAGACCATTCCCCTTTATACATATGTTTAAACAATATAGAAGAAAGAATCAATAATGTCTCCTCGGACCATAAAAAAGAAACAACTATATCTCCTCGGACCACAAAAAAAAAGAACTATGTCTCCTCAGACCATTTCTGAATGGGTGGGTGACAAACTCGCAATGCCTTCATTGCAATCGGACCACCCTGGCTCTGATACCAAGTAGAAATACAATATAAAACAAAAAAGAGAGAATTGTGTAGAGGCTTGAATGAGATTTAATAATATGTAAAGGCTTAAATGATATTTATAATATGCAAAGGCTTGAATGATATCAATCACTCATTCACAGCTCTAGTATTTATAGAGAAAATAAGAGCACATGCTCATATTACAAAAAAACGAAATTAAATCAAATCTAAATCAAATCTCTGCTAATATGGTAAGTCATTCCATAAATCATGGCTATGGTATATGCTAACAATATGTATGTATATGTTGCCCCTCTTCTCTCTCTGTGTGCCGTCTCTCTCTCTTCCCCTCTCACTCACTGCCCTTCACCATATTCTAATAAGAAACTCTGTGATTTGTCATCAAACTGCTTCTCCTGAGAACATCCATCAATTGGACGAGCTGTATTAGATTTGTCATCAACCTGCGTGTTGCCAGTAAATGCCTGAAATCTCACAGCCTAGTTCCATATCCAATTCAAACCTGCAAACAGATCATAATCTTCTTTACTTGTCCCAATGCTGTTTCTCCCTTCTTCTTTTTTGACAAGTAAAGATGTATTAAGAAGCCTTCAAAAGGGGAACGCATCCCTCAGAAAATGCAAAAGGCCAAATAGGGCCTCCAATGATGTTTCTCCCATAACCTCCATAGTCCACTTCCAGGTCCTCAAGCCAACCCGTAATTGCTGTAAAAGTAATACTTATTCCCATACCAAATTGATCTGAAGACAATAGATCAAGAATGTTTATAGACACTGACTCCAGTGAGCCACCCTATCAACTTTGTCCCTCCCATAATCAAAGCAATCCTTGACTTCCCTATTCAAATGCCACGGCCTAACAAAACTGTCCTCGTTCCTCTCCGGAATCCCTTCCAGAAGATACCCATAAGCAATCCTCATCGGTGAAACAAAATTGTCTTCATACAAATGGGCTGGAAAGACTGGACGATGCAAAAAATTCATGGCCATCCTAAACCTATCTAACCAAATCTTTTAACTCAAACCACCCTAGATTTAGTCTGTAGTTTTTTAATAAAATATAAAAACAAAAAATCAAAGAAGATGAAGGGATTTACGGACATGAACACAATGATTATGATATAAACAAAGGAAGATCCAACAAGAAAACTCTCTTTTGGATGACAAACTAAAAAAGGCACCTAAAATTTCACAGAGTAGCCATGAGAGCTCAGCGTCGAAGTATGAGGGTTACTTTAGTCTTTTCTCAGCTTCAATATTTTTTATTTATTGTTTTTTTAATTCAGAGAGAGAGGAGTACTTTAGTCTTTTTAAAGCTTTATTAATGATGGATTGATGTCAAGCCCTCTGTAGCACCTAAATTGAACAAGAGGGGTGTTTAGTAATCAGGAGGGGGTTATATACACTATATGCATACTATAGGGGTATTTTTCGCACTTCACCCAACATCATATGACTGGTTAGCCCAAAAGATTGAAATTGTTGCCTAATAGTTAGCGCATTCAGTCTACCATTAACCCATTTATTATTTTGGTTACTGATCCGATGGATAGAATGTAAAACAGAACCAGACTCTCATGCGCCTTGCCCAGGTTGGAACAGAGCAGCACGCAACAAGCTTTGTAACTATGCCTTTCTTTGCAATGGTAATTGTGGACGAGGTGGTGATGGCCACTTACCGTAATGTATAGTTTCACTGTGCTGAACTATATCAAAAGAAAAGCCTCATGTTTCAAGCGTTTCTTATTTTAAGGTCACTCGCTCAACTTGTTTGCTCACTCTTTACCCTATGTGTTTGCTCAATAGATTAAGAGTTTATAGGACCTCTTTGAGCACTACACTCCTTGTGAAGAGGCAGTGTAGTGCTCACTACAGGACTTTTGGCACTGAGTGACATGCTTTTGTGCAGCTGAGCGCAGCCTAGTGCGGCGTGCACTGGCACATGCATGTGGTCCTTTATCAATCTGACCCAGCCGGTGCATAGTGCTCCCACTAAGCAAACTCCTAACTAGGCCCAAATACATAATCTAATATAAACCTCTCCAGGTTGGAACAGAGCAGCACGCAACAAGCTTTGTAACTATGACTTTCTTTGCAATGGTAATTGTGGACGAGGTGGTGATGGCCACTTACCGTAATGTATAGTTTCACTGTGCTGAACTATATCAAAAGAAAAGCCTCATGTTTCAAGCGTTTCTTATTTTAAGGTCACTCGCTCAACTTGTTTGCTCACTCTTTACCCTATGTGTTTGCTCAATAGATTAAGAGTTTATAGGACCTCTTTGAGCACTACACTCCTTGTGAAGAGGCAGTGTAGTGCTCACTACAGGACTTTTGGCACTGAGTGACATGCTTTTGTGCAGCTGAGCGCAGCCTAGTGCGGCGTGCACTGGCACATGCATGTGGTCCTTTATCAATCTGACCCAGCCGGTGCATAGTGCTCCCACTAAGCAAACTCCTAACTAGGCCCAAATACATAATCTAATATAAACCTCTATGTGTCTCTTGTTTAGGTGATCTTGGACAAGTATTCTGTGTGTTCAAAGTATCCCAACAATAATGAGGTCCTTAGACAAAACCATAGCCTGTTCAATGACTGGACTTTGATTTAGAAGTATTCTTGTCATTCTTCGTTTGGACCGCTGTTTGGGGTAAGATCCTGACGATTGATAATCTAAGGAAAAGGGTTAACTGTCTTGTTAACTGGTGTTGCCTTTGCAAACAAGATGGTGAGTCAGTTGCTCATATTCTCATGCATTGTCTTGTGGCGAGGGATTGTTGGAATCTTATTTTTTGTCTGTTTGGTATGCGTTGGGTTATGCCTCGTTATCCTAAGGATTTGATTTGTATTTGGAGAGGATGTCCCGTGCGTAGTGCTGTTCACGATTATTGGAGAGTTTTACCACATTGTGTCTGGTGGTGCATTTGGAAGGAGAGGAATAGTAGAATGTTCGAAGGGAAAGAATCGTCCACGGCGATTATGAAACTCCATATCATACGCTCTCTTTTCAGTTATGTGAAAAGGAAGTCTTGTTCTTCTTCCGAAGATTTAATTATTTTTTTGGCTTCTTTTGGGCCTTAAACCCCAGTTCCACTTTTGTATAAAGAATGCGTTCCCCTATTGAACGCCTTGTTAATTCAATTATTACTTATCAAAAAAAAAAAAAGTTTTCTTGTCATTTCATGTGAAGCGGAGATGTCTTTTGCTGAATCATTTGGGACCTGGAGGCTGGAACTGAAGTTCATCAAATAGATGTACCAAAAGCTACTTAATTTAGATTTTAATAAAGAAAGAACAATACAACTTCAAGGTGCATAACCCAGGATAGAAGAAACAGCCCAAGAAAGAGCAAAACCAAAACTAGTTTCTCTGCACAACATTATATGAACGCCAAAGAAGAAAGCTAAAACTAAAAGAAGCTGGAAACAGATCGTAAGGAATTGAGCTAAACCAGAAACAGCCAAGCAACAGAATGAAGATTTCCAAATATGGCCAAAAATGCTAAAATGCATGGACTGAGCTAATTAACCATCAACAAACAAGTAACATATGCTGATGCTCCAATTTAGTATATATTAAATATACTAATTGATATATTTATTCATTTGATTTCTGTTTTATAATTTGTTGAAAACTTCTATACTGTATGCGTGCATCTTGAATACATTTATGCTAATTATGTCATTTATTGTTCTTAAAGCTGTTCCTATGGCATTGGACTCTCTTATGTTTGAACTTCAGGCATACCATGTGGTCCATAGACATAATTATTTTCTGTGAATGTGTTTGTTAGGTTGGTTCAACGCCGTGTGAATCATCTGAACGGATCAACTTGTTGAAATCAGAGTTTGTAGCGGTGTCTGACAAAAATGCAGAGTTGAAAAAAGAAATCCGGGAATTGACTGAAAAGCTTCAGTTGGCCGAACAAAGGACTGATCATGCACAGAAGCAGGTACTGGTGTTGGGTGAGCGCCATAAAGCTGGTCCTTTTGGTACAGTTAAGGGTTTAATAACCAACCCAACTGTTATTCCTGATGAATCTGTGAATCCAAGATTGGCAAAGATACTGGAGAAAGTTGCTGTTCGGGGAGAGCTTATACTCGCACTTGCGAATTCAAATGTGAAAGACATGTTGGAGGTATGGTCCACTGGCATCAAGAGAGTGGGTATACCAAATTATCTAGTTGTTGCACTGGATGAAGACATTGCCAATTTTTGCAAATCAAATGATATTCCAGTGTATAAGAGAGATCCAGATGACGGTATTGATTCAATTGCTAGGACAGGAGGAAACCATGCTGTCTCGGGATTGAAATTCCGGATCTTGAGAGAGTTCATGCAGCTTGGTTATAGTGTTCTTCTATCTGACATTGATATTATCTACTTGCAAAACCCTTTTGATAATCTTTGTCGGGATTCAGATGTGGAATCCATGACTGATGGTCATGATAATATGACTGCTTATGGGTATAATGATGTTTTTGATGAGCCTTCAATGGGTTGGGCTCGTTATGCTCATACAATGCGAATATGGGTATAAAATTCTGGTTTTTTCTATATAAGACCAACGATCCCTTCAATTGAGCTTTTGGATCGCGTGGCAAGTCGGCTCTCCCGGGAACCAAAGTCTTGGGACCAGGCAGTTTTTAATGAAGAGCTCTTTTTCCCTTCACATCCTGGTTATGATGGGCTTTTCGCTACTAGGAGAACTATGGATTTTTATCTGTTCATGAACAGCAAAGTCCTCTTTAAGACTGTTAGAAAACATGCTAACCTGAGGAAGCTTAAACCAGTGATTGTTCATGTAAATTACCATCCTGATAAGCTTCCAAGAATGAGAGCAGTCGTTGAGTACTATGTTAATGGCAAACAAGATGCATTGGAACCCTTCCCAGATGGTTCAGATTGGTAATCCTATTTCTGCTCTCTATCTCCAAAAGGCTTGTACTGTTAATAGTTAATACCTTATAACATATATTTATGTTAAAAGTTTACTTGGGTGTCCAAGAGCAATATGAGTTCTGCCTTTTTATTCTACAAGTTTGCTGCTTTCTGCCACTGTACCTTCCATTTTACAACTGATTTCTATGCGATATTCGCCTTTGCTAGAAAATGCATTTGGGATTTTTAGGTTTTATTTCTTCATATCCTGAAAAAAGAGAAGAAGAAAAATTGCAACTGGGGATTTGCTTTTTTGTGTTTCTGCTTAAATTTCCAAGTACCATTTTCTTACATTGTTGCAAGCTATGCTGCAGTGAGCTCTCCTTCCTGTACCAATGTCTTTTCTATCCGGAAAAGGCATTCTCATTTATCTTTGTTTTCACATGTACTATAAACACAGTATTGCAAATGAGTAAAAAATCCAATAGATAAACTGAATTGAGTTAAAATTTGAGAAATCCACCTACGTGACCTAGCTTATCTTATCGATCATATGATTTATCCCACAATTATACATTTTAATGACACTGAAAACAGTGAATTCTTGATCCTGTTAAGGGTTTGGTTAATCATTCCTTCAATTGAATGTTCGGTGCTTGTGAAACTAGAGTGTTACAGAACCATCAAGTGTTGAATGAGCTCATTCTTCTGCCTTCACATCCTGTTTATGGACTTCTGGGCTCTTAAAGGTTGTCAAAAATATGTTTTAACTTTTTTTAAAAAATTTATTATTATTAGTATTATTTTTCCCCCTGACTATGGAGTCAGAGAGCCACACTATCCAAAGCATGGGCTACCTTGTTTCAGACCCTAGGTACCCAAGACCCAGAAAAACCCCTCTGCTCTCTACAAGCAGGCTAACAGTATCATCCAACGCAATGGCTGAGAATGCGTTAGAAGGAATCTGAGAGAAAATGGCTTCGCAATCTCCTTCAAGGATAACATCCCTAAAAACCCCACTCTGAAAGCGACTTTATTTCTTCTCGCTAACCAATGGAAGAAGAAAGAAGCCGCAATCTCTATCATCACGAAGAAACCACAATCTCTTGCTTTCATGAAAAGCTTATCAAATAAATTTCAGCTTACCAACCCACTGGAGTCGTCACCAAATGGGCAATAGCCCAGCAGCTGGTACAAGCCCTCCTCCTTAAAGGGGAAGTCAGGTGTTCGAGCCTCAGTGGAGGCATCACAAAAGGATCCATCTCTTTGAGATTCATTCATGCGAATTCCTGAAATAAGGGCAAGCACCTGTAAAGAATTCTCAATGCATTTTATAATTGAATTGTACAAAACGAATGTTATTTTCCATTCTATTGATCATACAGATTGCTAATCAGATCCATCTTCAACGTTCCCTCTAGAGTTTGAAGTATCTATAGTCTGATCGGGAGACTGGCTGTTTTGACTTGGAGATTCTTGATTGTGGTGTTCAGTTTCATCGCCGATAGATTGTTGAACCAGACAGGGATACTTAGCTTCAAGAGTAGCTTCAAGAGTAGATATCACATCTGGTTCGCATATATGCTTCAACTCCGCCAGTTCCATGAGCAAATTATTATCATCAATAATACAGTAATAAACACAGCAAGAGAGAGATACCTTAGATCAAAGTGCCTTGTATAAGTGTATTGTCAGTAAAATCAACCCTCTTAAGCTAATGATGTGTAGGACAATTCTTGCCAACCATGTTTGATTCACAATTTTGGACACTTTCACCTTTATTCAATATAAAAGTATGTGCAGGAGTTTGAGAATACAATGTTTTTCAGTAAGGTAACTATGTTTGTTAAATTCATCGGCGTTTTACATTCCATAATTTTTTTTTCCTAAATGTTTTACATTCCATAATTCATTTCCCTGTAAAAAACACCATACATATGCATTATATCTAATAGTATCAATCTACCATTGCACCAACTAATCGCCTAAAAAACCATCACCTTGTGCCGATCTTGCCAACAGCATATAATGCAATACACTTTTAAAATATATATATATATATATATATATATATATATATATACAAAATGGAACATGAAATTCAATTATGTATGCTAATTGTGTGCAGGTCGTATAATATTAAATTTTGGCAACATAAATTTTTTTTCCCTAATTGTGTAGTGGGAATTTTGGCTACATAATCCACCAATGTTATCAAGAA
Source organism: Cornus florida (assembly GCF_030987335.1). Lineage (NCBI taxonomy): Eukaryota > Viridiplantae > Streptophyta > Magnoliopsida > Cornales > Cornaceae > Cornus > Cornus florida. Next base: position 63,797,062 of record NW_026775573.1, read on the forward strand.
ATGCAATTATACTTCTAATTCTGAAAATGCAAACAAAGAATTGTTTCCAAATGAAAACAGAGAATTATGGGCAACGTTGGAATGTTGCATACCCTATTTTTCCCTTATCTGTTTTACAGGAATTCATGATCTCTTATCCATTTTCTGCCTCTCTTTTTTTATTGTATTTCTTTTCTTTTCTTTTTACTTGTTTGGGGTCTCTGATCCTTCTTGATCTTGACCCAATAAAAAATTTATCAATTCAAAATAGGATGGAGCCTGCTGAGTATCTGATACAAGTCTCCGTTACTTGTTTCAATCGTTGACCCAGGGTCTTTTTTGGGATTGCCAATTTTTTTTGGTCTTGTCCTATTGGTAAGTTGTAGGCTTCACATCCTACTGTTTAACCACCCCCAACCCAAAAAAGAAGAGAGAAAAAAAAAAAGAGAGAGAGATAGGGATAGAACAAGTCATATCTAAGTGAAATGCTAGAAATTTTTGCAAATAAGATCTTCAACTGGTTGGTATGATCATCCAATTGAATGGAAGACTTCTTAAAAACAAAAAAGTTGGGTTTCATAGGGGTTCGAAAATCTTGAAACGCATAAAAGTTTTTCCCACAATCACCTCGTTTCAATGTACCCACTTAACCTGAGAGAAATGTCAACAAATCCTACACTGAGACAAAGCATTGTGTGTATTTTCTTTTTGCCCCCTGGAAGGCATCAACAAATTCATTACCATGGTAAGAGTATAAATTATGTTGCAATTCTCATTCCTTGCCTTTTCACGTATTATTATGCACAAGTTCCTGTCTAGTTTTTATGCACACGTGACAAGGATTTGACACGACACGACATGACACGGGCACGTCCACATGACAAGTTTGAAATAAAGTTGACCAACATGCTTCGTAGTACTCAAGCATCTCAAATTAAGTTCTGAAATAAGTTTGCATATGCAATATGTAAAAGTTGATTCAGACCTTAATACAACAAAACAATTAGGAGGAAAAAATAAAAGTTGATTTCGACCAATTAATATCTGACAAAGATTGTTCCTTGAGTTAGGTCCTGGTGCATCATCCTGAAAGCTAAAAACAGTACCTACAATGATCCTGTTTAGCATTTGGAGGTGGTGTGTGTGAGTATCGTCTAGGAAAAAAAGGACATTCCTTTCTTATTATTAGACAATCACTTATTCACAAACCTTGTTTGGGCTAATAATTTTCATTCCCGACATTTAGGAGAAAAAGAGTATACACAAACAAAGGGTTTTTCATAATTTAATTTTTTGGCCGTACATAATCTCCAACAAGAGTTTGGTTCTTTTTACAAACTTGATGTGGCTAAATTGGCAAATCTAAGCCAGTTCCAGTAATTGCCCTTCTTGGACTAAGAAAGCAGAACTGTCTAACGTTGCATATTACAATTCGTTAAAGCCTACTTTGCATCGTTATGCTCAATAAAAGGAATGTGGGAAGCTCCAATAAAATAGTAATAAGATTGTAATAAACATCAGCAGAGTAGCAGACAATAAATAATTATTGTAAAACTCCTTCTTTCAAACAAAGCAAGGCATGTTGATAGATTAGAAACCGGTATCTTAAAAATTGGACCTTTATAAGTATTTCTAATTTTTGGGTCAATGTAATCAAACACATCATATTATACATACCTTTCTTCGAATTCTTAACCTCCTATCTGACTCCTTATTAAGCAGTCTCTTCGTTTCCTTTTTTAGTTCATGTTCATCCTGTCAAAGCAAGAATTCAGGTCACAGAAGAACTAGAGCAATAATATGACAACTCATTAACAAAAATTAACTGTTACAACCAACTGCAAGAAAAATCACAGAAAAATCAATTTGAAGTAATTTAAAATTTTTAAGAACTTAGCTTTCTAACTTTAACTTTGGGCTAAATTGGATTATTCATTAAATTGCAATAAAAATTAAAATAAAAAGATAAGCAATATTGCTCATCATCATCATCATCCTTGCCTTGTCCCATATAAATGGGTTTGGCCACATGAATTCTCCTTTTCCATTCTTTCCTATTATTATATAATTCAAGACGGATGATATTTCCTATTCGCGAAGTGTTAACAAAAATCTACTCTAAAAGCTTAAGTTGTTAAAGAGGGTGTAACTTCAATATTTAGTTCCTCTAACACGCCCCATCATGTGTGACCTTTTGGTCAAACAAGTATTTCAATTTTAATTGTCAAGGTGACAGTGAGGTTTGAACTTAGGAGTTAGGACCTGTCTGCTCTGATATCATGTTAACAGCCATCTACTAAAAAAGATTAAGCTGTTAGGGAGGTTTGAACTTTAGTAATTAGTTCCTCTAACACAAAGCATGTCAAAAGAACACATAATAATTCTCACAGCAAAGCATGTCAAAAGACAGAAACATGACCAGTACTTAAATATGAGATGCCCATAAGAGTAAGAATGTACTACAAAATTCATCTCCATTAGGAAATTAACACAAAAACGCAAAAAAATAAAATAAAAGATGAAACACACAAATGCTTCCAGATCTCACAAAAGAATTTGAGCACATTTGGTGAAATAACCGATGAACTTGCAAAAAAGTCAACCAACTTGATCACCATTTGAATAGCATTTTAGAACTATTTTGTTTTGGTTTTCTGAGCGAAATTTGCCATGTGTTCAAATTGCAAACACCAGTACCCAACACCCTAAAACGCTAAGCAACACTGCTCAGCGAGCCAGAATGTTGAGCACCAGTACTCAGATCCAAGCACCGGCACTCACCACACTAATGTGCAAAAATTAAGGCTTCAAAATTCCATAAAACGTCCTAAACAAACTCTTAACTTATCCAAAAGTTGAAAGAATTTTTGGTCTATAAAAAGTGAAATTTTTTCTTGTTGAAATTATTGAGTAATCAAACATCCAAACTGCTTTCAAAGTGCTTTTAGACTATAATTAGGGTTCCGCACTCATATAAAAATATTCTTTGGTTTAGTTTGTGATAAGACGAGAGGGTCATTACCAATGGTGGGTTCCGTTAATTGAGATTGCTGGGAAGGGTGGATAGGATATAAACCTAACCTGTGGCATTACTTGCAAAAATGGCTGTTTTCAGGTTTAAAACCGGCGTTCTCTTTCTTGACAGGCCGAGAATTTCTAGTGTACTAAGCACTGACCCTTTGATAACAAGGATTTTTGAAAAAGAAGCTGCTTGTATGGAGTTTTCATAAATCATACTCATTTAGCAAGTTGTGTTTTTGTTGTTGGTTTGATCACACCACTTTACAGAGTGTATAGCTCGTGGGTTTACCGGAATGTTCAATCTACACCTAAAGGTGGGTGATGGATTGATATTATCCCATGGTGTTAGTGATGAGCGACTAGGCCTGGCAAATGGGCAGGCTGGGTTGGGTTTGGGCGGGTCGAAAATGTGTCACAAGTTCACAACCCATTATTGACCCGCAAATAATGGGTTGTATAGGGGTTGTGCGCCAGGCAGGTCGTTTAAAACCGACTGACCCGTCAACCCACAACTTTAAAGCAGCCCAGATAAACCTCACCTGTAAACCCGCAAGTTCAAAACGGGCGGGCGGGCCTGATAAATGGGTCAACTTCTCTCTCTCTCTCTCTCACACACACACACACAATATATATATATATATAGATCTCCCTTTGTTTCTAATTCATCATTACCAAAATATCAAAGCCAAAAGGGCCACTGAATATTTGGGGGTGTGACCTCGGGCCAAACCCGAATCAAAATTTTGATCCGACTTCTTAAACCCTGGAAACTCTTGCTCTCTCTCTCTCTCTCTGTGTATTATATGTTATATATATATATATATATATAAAGGCCCAATGCATACAAACCGGATCTGAATCTGGGTCGTGCAACCGGTTCAGGCCCGACCCAAACCAAAAATTGAATTGACTTCTTAAAGCCTCTCTCTCTCTCTCTCTCTCTTTGTATTCTATTTTTAAAAATAAAAAGAAAAAATCAAATCGATCTCCTTTTTTCCTAATTCATAATTACCAAAATATCAAAGGCAAAAGGCAAAACCGGATCTGAATCTGGGTTGTGGAGTTGGGTCAAACCTGGACCGAATCAAAATTTTGACCCAACTTCGTAAAACCTAGAAACTCTTGCTCTTCATCAATCATCCTTTAAAATTTATATTAACAATTCAATAATTTACAATATAACAATATATAAACTACATTAATTCATTAATTTTGACCCAGACCCTGTTGACTCAGATCTAACCATCCTTGCACATCTCTTCTATGCTGAACTCTGTATTTAGCAAACCTAATTGACTGAAACACGTGAAGAAAAAAAATTCCAAAGACATAAAAGCAAGAAAGAGAGAGTACCCAAAAATAGATAGGAGAGAGAAAAGAGGAATGAAACAAGCCCAGATGGAAAAAAGTAACCTTTCAATCGATCCAAGGCTTTAAACAAAAATCAATCCATTATGAGCTTTAGGAGAATATACTGATATAGAAGGGAAAGAGAAGAAAGCAAAGAGATGATTACAAGAAGGGGATTGGATATCTACTAGCTAAGGAAACTCTCTCTCCGTCTTTAATTCTCTCTTCATCCAAGTTTCCTTTCTTTGTAGAAGTCTCTGTTTTGGATTAGTGAACGGTCATTTCTACAATGCATGTGAATCGATGTTGATGATTGACGAGAGATGCTTAGGCTTATCTTTGGCAGATAGAGAGAAGATGGAGAAAGAAAGAGAGGCACCGCAGAGTGGAGAGGATGAAGAGAGAAGATAGAGAGGTCAGGGGTTTCAGTCCTTCTAAACTGAATGGGTTAGACAGGTTGAATATGGGTGCCCAGATTCAACCTGTCTCAACCAGTTATTTATCCAGTTCTATTTTAATGAACCCATTTTGCACCCGTGTTTTATAATGTATGACCCAAATCTACCATTTTGCCACCCGTGTTTTATAATGTATGACCCAAATTGGAGATAAAATGGAGTAGAATGCGACTGATGAGGCATTTTTGAGAAAGAGGCTACTTGCATGAACGTAAAAAACAATCTCTCCCAGCAAGCTGTACTTTTGTTCAAAACATTGTATTGTTTTGAGCACATACACAATCGGGACATTGTGCATATAGCTCATATGAGATTATCAGATTATCTATCCACACTAAACCGGCGAATATCAAAAAAAAAAACAGAGAGACGGATTATAATGGCTTCACAACAGTCGTGCGATGTCTAGTTAACAATAATGAAGGAGAAGCGGATTGTGAAGAGTGATTGTGTTCACGTGGAGAACAGTGGGCTGGTGATCCTGAGTGGAGTCAGGACTGGTTGTGGAACATTGTGAACCAAAGGTAAATCAATAGGCCGATAATTTTAGGGAGTAGAGTCTAGAATGGCTTGACTAGGTTGTACTCTTTATTTTTATAGTGGATTGTTAAGATCTATACTGATGTCCCATGCTTTTTTGGGTTTGGTTTTCTATGTATAAGATTATTTCTCTTTGTCTGCTTGTTTTTTCTTATTTACTTTTATGCTTGATATGCAGTGGCTGGTCTGAAACTAGCCACATATTGGGAATGGGAATGAAAAACAAGGAATAATTTATAAACCTTTTTTAATTTTTTTGATAAGTGGAATAATTTATAAACCTAAAAGCAAAACTTTGGATGGAGCGAAGGAGATCCATTCACCTCCAAAGTTTGAATGGAGCAAGTAGACTTATTCACCTCCCATTGGTCTGAAATAAGATAATTGTTAGCAGAGATATGTTAGCAGGTATGATAGTCATGATTCGTGGAATGGCTTACCATATTAGCAGATGATTCGATAGTCACGAATTATGAAGTTTGACTTTATTTACGCATATGTCTAGCTATAGAATATGATATGATTTGATTTAATTTCCTTTCTTGTAATACGAGTATGAGCTCTTTTTATCTATAAATACTAGAGTTGTGAATGGGTGATTTATCTCATTCAAGCATTTACACAATTGTCTCATTTTTCTTCTTTTTATATTTCTTCTGTACTTCTTCTTGGTACCAGAGCCAGTACCCTTCCACACCTTCCCGCAGCCTTGCTACTTGTGTGACAGTCACTTTAGGCTGTTTACAACATTGTGTGACATCCCCTACACATGATTTTCTGTGTTGTTACTTTGTGATCGAAAATAGGTATTTTTATGTTTTACAATTTCTTTTTTACTCTTCTAGGGTTGGGTAAACTAGAATAGTTGGTCTTCACACCTAGAAAGGCATGGGTAAAATTTTTTGAGTCTACATAGAGGTTTCGGATATTGAGAAGGAGGTTGTCTGGCTATATGTAAGCAGGCAACGCTCCTTAAAAAAGTTAGTATTTGGATTTTTCGGGAATAATCCGAGGAGACATTGTTATTGTTTATGGTCTGAGGAGACCCTTTGATTTATTAACAGAATTTGTGGTGTTTCTGGAGTTGTTTAATGTCGTTTGAAGATTATGGTAAAGTTACGGTCTTTGATTGTTAACTCTCACGGCTCAAGTTTTGCAGGTGGTGGTGTCATTTTTCCCACCAACTCATTAGAAAATCCAAAATTTCAAATCACCACAGTGAAGTTGGATGGTTCCAACTATTTGATTTGGGCACAGTCTGCCAAGATGTTTATTGGTGGCAAAGGCAAGATTAGCTATATCACTGGTTCTAAGAAAGAGCTAGCTGAGTCGGAGGAGAAGACATATCCACAGTAGTTTGCAGATAATGCTATGGTTATGTCTTGGCTAGTTAATTCAATGCAGCCAAACATAGCAGTTGGCTATATATTTATGAAGCCTGCTAAGCAGATTTAGGATTCAGTTCAACACACTTATTCTCAGACGCAAAATAATGCACATATTTTTCAGTTGGAGCGAGATATCACCAGGATTACTCAAGGTGACTCAATAGTTTCAGGTTACATCGCCAAGCTTCGTGCTATTTGGGAGATGTCATATTTTGATTCCTTCCACTTTTGGAAGTATCCAGATGATGCAGTTTTATATGCGAGGATTGTGGAGAAGAATAGAGTGTTTCGGTTTCTTGCCAGGTTGAACGACGAGTTTAAGTATGCTCGTATTCATTTATTGGGCTTATCTTCATTCCCCACTCTTAAGGATGCATATTCCTATGTGTTGTCAGATGAGAGTGGTTGGACTTATTCATTAGGTGTTGCTTCTGTTGATCATTTTGCTATGGTTGTTCGTGTTCCCAACCTTTCAGGAACTACACCATCCCAGTCAGTTCAGAGTTCTACCACGGGCCTCCTTTGGGACGGCAACACGGGCAGTGTGACCATTGTGGGAAGCTTGTTCATATCAAATCTTGCTCTTATGCACTACATGGACGCCCACCGCACCAAAAACAACAACCTCGATCCTCTGCACAAACTGTTACACAACCAGTCTCGTTGCCGACTCCTGGGATGTGTGAGTTGCTATGGCTGAAAACCTTGATGACAGACTTGTGCCTTCCAGTGTCGCTTCCATTCCTCACTTTATTGTGACAACAAGTCTGCCATTAGCATTGTAACAAATCCCGTTCAACGTGACAGGACTAAGCATATAAAGGTGGACCGTCACTTCATTTGAGAGAAGATCATCTCTGGTCAAATTTGCATTCCATTTGTCACTAGCTTTGAGCAGCTTGCAGATATTCTTACAAAGGGCGTCAGTAAAATTGTGTTTGAGAATGGATTATCCAAGTTGAGCGTTTCATATATCCACGCACCGACTTGAGTGGGAGTGTTAGCAGAGATATGTTACCATGTTAGCAAAGATATGTTACAATGTTAACAAAGATATGTTAGAAGATATGATAGCCTTGATTTGAGGAATGACTTACGATATTAGCAGAGTTTTGATAGCCACGAATCATGGAGTTTGACTTATTTACGCATATGTCTAGTTATAGAATATGTTGTGATTTGATTTAGATTGGATTTAATTTCCTTTCTTGTAATATGAGCATGTACTCTTTTTATCTATAAACACTAGAGCTGTGAATGAGTGATTCATCTCATTCAAGCCTTTACACAATTATCTCATTTTTCTTCTTTTTACATGTCTTCTATATTTCTTCTATAATATCTCCAAAATTCCAACCAAAAGGTGTCTTACTTAAATAATAATCACCACCTAGTATTGGTCCCCACCTACGAAGGGTAATGTGAGGGAAAGATTAAAGAAAAACCTCACCTTTGACACATTTTGCACAAAGTAGTGGCTGCTCCTAAACTCAAATTTGAGTCCTCATGCTTATCAGGTCATTTACCATTGAAACCAAGCAATGCCCCACACCTACTTTAAATTAATTTAGAAGAAAAAAAAAAATAGTGCATCAATTAACATCTATAACATGATCTGACAGTTGTAGTCTGCATCCGAGCAGCACCGTCTGCCAGAAATTTCTGACAATGCTACTTATTTTTGAAACGAAATAATAGTACTAGCAACATGCCATGACAATCCATCAGAAATTAACAGTGATTCTTTACATACCTCAAAATATTGTTCAGACATAATCTTTTCGCCTCTAACCATCACAGCAGGAGCCACTGGCTGTGAGACACCAGATCCATTGGGACTCATCATCATGTATCTGAATCCAGGAGAACATGCATTAAAACTCATTCCCATATTCAAATTGGAAGGTGACATGGATAACAGAAGATCCCCCTGGTTCAAAATTTGATATGGATCACAGCAACGAGCGGCAGTATTGTTCTGTGCTTTCACTCCTGTGCAAGTACTTAGGTCATGAAAATAATAAAGTTTAATGAATGAAGGTAGAAAGTTGAGAATTTCGTGAAATACCATTTGCAAAAATCTGATTATGACTTCTGTTGTTCACTGCAGAAAAGTCCTGAAAGTTAAAAAAAGGCATAGAGTGACTTACTAAATCCGTCATGCAAACAAACTTTGACTTTGTCTATTTTTTCTTTTCTTTTCTTTTCTTTTTTTTTTTTTTTTTTTTTTTTTTTTTTTTTTTTTTATTTGTAATTTTGTTCTGTAAAATTGTTTGGTTCAGTTATGTGTAAACATTAATAACTTTTAACGAACTACAAAAGAGAATTAACAACTGAACAAAATTTTGAATTGTTTGTGTACTTCAGTTATTTGAAACTAAAAATTGTACCAAAGAAGTCCTAATTTCTTCAATTGCTTAAAGAAACTTTTAAAACGAACTTCTCCATAAGGGTAGTTCAGAATTCTTTAAATATTAAGCACCAACTGTTTAGGTATTTACCTATATAAAAATAAATTGTACAGGCATAGATTTATATAAGCATATACCTGCTCAATAGCTTTATCATCACCTTCATCTGAGGAGCCCTCATTTTCACTGTTCAAAAGGTCAATTCACAATCACAGTTAGCAAACAAATGAACCGAAGAGTTTCAGAGCATCTCCACCCCAAACCCCCTCCCCAATGAAATTTGAAATAAATAAAATTGATGATGATCACATTGTCACGTTACATATCAATTTAAAGGGAGAAAAATAAATAAATAAAAGACATTGTAATGCTACATGTTGAGAAGAAAGTGGTCAATAAAAGAAACTAAGTGCACCTTTGTGAAGTTCCATTATTCCTCGAAACCCAAGCTTTCTTTCCACTTTCTACAAATCCCACATATGAAATCTTTCCTTCAGCCTCTGGCATCATCACTGACAAATTATGACAATAAAACAGAAAATTCAGAATGAATAAAATTCACTTTGAAACTAAGCAGAGTTCTTAACCAATATGAACTACCCATTAATGCAACATGCCACAAAAAAATAAAAATTAAATAAATAATAAATAAATAAAATGGGGGAATTAGGGGAACTACATACAAAAGCCCTCACAAAAATTGTTACATACGAAAGGAGGAAATTCAACACTGGCTCTAATTCCAAACTAAGGAGAAGAAAGATCGGACTTACTGAATCACCAACAAGATTCGAAAAAAGAATTAGGGTATAGATTTCAATTTGTACATACCATGATTGCAATGAAGAATGAATTGCAAATAAACTTAATTTGAAAGAGTTACATTTAAACTTAATCTAAAATTCTTACAAAAATATATGGAACACAAAAAGAAAAAAAAAAAAAAAAATTCTTAAACACCAATGACATGCTTAAATTTACCGAAAAAATATATATATGGAACACTATTAATTTGTTCGAACATATCTGCCGAAGTCATTGATAAACTAACCAAAAAAAAAAAGGTCAGAATTTTTTTTTATTTTTATTTTTTATAAATCACCTGTCTTGTTCTTTCACTCTCTGAAACTCACTCTTACACGGTTTGTTCAATGGTGAACTACTAACGGTATTGAACATATCACGCGAGGGAGGGAAGATAGAATATAGGAGGAGGAACCCTTCTCATCGAGGACTGTATTAGAGTTAGGCGGCAAGTAGGGCAAGTTAGGCGGTTGGAAGTTCAATTTGAGTCCCAATCCTTCAATCCTACTCTAATTCTAACTTTGATTCTCACCCCTCAATTCGAGTTCAAACTTCAAACTGATACAAATTTTTTATTTTTTTTCCTTTAAATTCGAATTTGTAATTAGGCCTATATTATCCATAATTAGAGCTATATTATCCGTCAACACGATTTGAATATAACATGAAATTTTATTAAACCTATTTAATTAACCGTCTTATAACTATCAACATGTAACAGATTTTAATTTAGATATTATAATTTTTATTATTATTATTTTAATATAAATTCAAAATAATCAAGTCCTGTTTTTGTTAAGATCCCTAACTCAAAATAATTATGAACCGTAAACACGAATTAGGTTCATAAAGTATATTGTGTACAGAATTTGAAAAGAGAAAAGAGGATGCTAAATTAAAAGTATATGAGGCCAGATTTGATTAAATATGGGGTCAAGCAAAATCCTTGTTGCGAGAAAAAAATTATGAGTCCTTACTCCTTACTACAATAATCAATATTTCCATATTTAACCTACTCGCATAAAATATACATTTTTAAATTGAAGAGAAAAAGAGGAGGAAAATTTATTTACCAATTTCTCTTCTTTTTGACGGAAAAAAGCTCTCTACAATTATAGAAGAAGGATCTAGAGTTGTACGTCAATGCTACTACATTAACGGCAAGGACGGATCCAGAAATTGTCAATGAGGTAGGCTAATATTAAATGTAAATTTAATAACACAATTTCTTAAGGAAAAAAAGTTTTATAACATAATCTGGATAAATATTTGAATTCAAATATTACAAACTATCTATCTAAGTTGTGATCGGCAAGTCTTTAAAGACTCGAATTCGTCGATAGTAGATTCTTAGTCAATTTTCCAAGCAAGGTCCGTTCAAGGTTGATGGTCATGCAGTCAGTAAGAAATTCATCACCCATTTTGCTACGCATTGCTGTTTTAACACATCTCATGCCTGAAAATGCTCTCTTTGTAGTTGCTATAGAAAGAGTCAACACAAAACGAATCAATCTATCAACCAAATAGTATTACTCTAACTTCCTTCTTACAACTAGTTCCTTACATAAATCAGTAAGAGAATAAATATTCTGAAACTCTGGATCACTAGGTACATCAAGTTGATAATGCATCAATTGAAACTTCATTGTCTTAACATCTTGATTAGTGAAGTTTCAATGATAGAATTTCTCAGCAAGATTGTATATCTTTTCCACGTTAAAAGATTTAAAAGCACCTACGAAATATATATATATATATATATATATATATATATATATATATATATATATTAAAAGAATCACTAGGATCCAAAGCCGAGCTAAGAGTAAGAAGTTATACTACTTCATTGTTGAATCTATGTTCTAACTCCATCAGCTGTAAATCTATTTGCAGAGTTGAAATAGTCAAAGTGATAATGGTGTTCAACTGTAATATGATCTTATTGTTGACAATGACGACTCGTACCCTCTATATAATGAGAATTCAAATAAGGTATATCAATGTTATGTCAATTGCAAAATGACACCACATTTGCCAGAAAAATATCTCAATCATAGTGTCTAAATTTTTTAAGGAGAGTTTTGGTTGTTGAGACTAATTTCAAAGCATTTAGAATGTTTTGAGATTTGCGTTGCAAGGCTTAGCAAAGTGTGTCGGTGAATCCCATAATATTATCCATTAGGTGCAAGATAAAAATGGATTCAAAGCTTCTCATTGCCTTGTAAACACCTAAAGCTTGCACACGTATCTGTTGACTTTGCCCACCCTTTCTAAGTGGTGTGTTCTGTCGTGCCGATGCACCAAATTGCATGCAAAAGTGTGTAGTGTGGCCAAGTTTAAATTTAGAAAATGCCATCACCACTTCCAACTAAAAATATAGCTAGAGTAAGTAGGGATCGTCCCAAGGGAAATGGTATTTGTGACAGAAATTAATATTGGATTAGTAGGTCGAGTGATTAAAGATGGCTACAATTAAAAATCAATGCAAGTAAAGAGAAATCTAGAAAATAAGGAAAAGATATAGGAGAGAGGTCTTGGGGCTTAGAGTCACCACTAAGTTTCACTTCATCAAACACTAGCAATTGTATATTAATGGGGAAATTTAAATTGTAACTTGTGTGTGTGTGACATCAATTGAAACTAAGCATGGATGGCAAATAAGTATAGATTGTCTAGCCAATTTTGATGAAAAACACAACCTATCAAATGAGACCAATATCCAATCAATTAAACCACAATTAATGCACATATAAAAATCTAGAGACATGTACTCTTTGCATTCATAAATATGGAACATCAAGAAACAAGAATGGATTGTTCATCTATCTAAGAAATTAAAGCAATTACACTACAACTAGGCTAGAGACATGAAATTAAACTAATTAAACTAGAGATGTAATACAATCCATCAAGAAACTAGTGTGAACCATCAAATAAATTACAAGAGTGTTCCATTAAGCACCATGCCTTGACCATCACTAGATTAACATCATCAACACACATAGACATGCATCAACTTAATTAAATCTAGAGATAAAAACATGAACATCAATTCTAGCATACATAGACATATGACTAGAGCTAAACAATCAATTGAAAGCATTAATCCATACAAATCAAGTAAAAATTACAAGATCTATCTTTATTCATGGTCAAAACATCTATTACAACTAAAATCCCCAAAAATACACAAGAGCTAGGTTTGAGAAGCAAGCCTAAGGGCTGTCTCTAGCCCCAAGAGAATGATTTAGCCACTCATTGTAGTGGTTATGGAACCCTCAAGGGCTAGCTTGAGGTTGGAATCATCATTTTCATCCTTGCTTTCTTCTCCAAAACCCTAGTTCTAGAGAGAGGAAAAGTATTTCTATAATTGGTAATATATCTATCTATGGATGATACAATAATGTTCAATAAATCAATTACACACTCTTTTGAGTAAGTACCAAGTCAGAATTACAGCCTATGATTGGAGGAAATTCGCAACTACACAAGTTAGGTATAAATTGGCGCGCTCGGGAATTAGATAGCTCACTACCAGCAGGCATTTTGATCGATTGAAGCTTTTCGATCGATCGAACACTTAGCTTCGATTGATCGAAGCTGACGTGGCTCGAAAATATCTTCTAGGCTTTATCCAATTTGCTGAGCTGGCACCGCCTCATTTCGATTGATTGTAGACTTCTTCGATCGATCGAGATTCCTCTTCGATCGATCGAAGTTCCCTGGTGCATTTTTCTTGGCTTCTTTCTAACTTTGTTTCTTAGCTCCAAAATTGAGCTAAATGGTTCTTGTTAGCCTGTTTGAACTTTATTAACCTGAAATAGGCAAAAAAGACAAATACGTATCTAAAACATGAAAGTAAGATAGATGAATGGACTAAAATACCATAACTTAGGTGCTAAAATGTGTCACATTTGAGCACTCATGACACCCCCAACCTTAGATATTGCTAGTCACTAGCAATGAACTACAAGGAAAGGAAAATAATAAACAACTAAGCAACTATGGACTAAGAAGCAATAAAAGGATAACGTCACTTTCGTAGGGAACACGATTACATTTAGCATATGTAACAAGCCTTTTAAACCCCTAGGTTACCCCTAGTGGACAAATGAATTCTCGTGAGGGTTTCCAGAAATGATATACACAAACATTAAGCTCTTTCTCATAAGAGAGGTACCAATACACAAAACAAGCATTGGGAGAAAACTACCTCAAGTATACAATTTTTCAACCATTTCCAAGCAATCTCCCAAAATCTCAACATCAAGTAAACAAGTATGGTCCTCCACACATCAAGACAATGATCATGCAAATCAAAACAACTCTAAAATCATTTTTAAGTGAATCAACATCAAATATGTTGCTATCTAAGCCAACTAAAGAAATGATCACATCCTTAACCTCAAACTAGCGCACAAATGTAGTCCCGATCATCAAAACAAAAAGTGGATCTTTTATTAAAGCTTATTCAATTAGGTGCGCTTATTCTTTTCACTCGATTTTTTTATTTTTTATTTTTTATTTTTTATTTTTTTTTTACTATCCTAGAGGATCAAAGATGGAAATATGGTGCAATGTGTTGATCTATTAAGCTTTCTAGCGATCCATAAGGTCGAGCATTAGGTCAATGACTCCCAAATCGGACGGCTTTAGGGCACGAGGTGTTTAAACACCCCTAAGTACTTACAATGCGACGACCCTGGTTTTTAGGCCAGCGTGTCCTGTGATGAACAGTAAGGATGATCCGACAACGGATCCGAATGCGGAAGCGAAAACAGAAAACAAGACTCTAAGAAGTCAAAGTGACCTTCCATGAGGTCGTGGAACTCAATGAGAACTGATGCGGAAGCGAAAGGTCAAAATATGACAAATAAGCCCCCAGGGGCAAAAGAGTCATTTTTGAAAAATGTGGATTCGGGTGCCACCGGGCACACCACTGGAAAAACAACAAAAAAATAGTCAGGATGGACTCAAGAATCGCATGATTCGGAATCCGGACAAAAGAGAAACGGCCTGACGAAGAAAAACGAGCACTTAAGGCTAAAAGGGTAAACTGGTAATTATCCAGGAAGATCCGGGTGCAACCGAGCACACCATTGGAAATTCAGCAAAAAATTAGTGAAGTTCAAAAAAAAATTCACTCGATTTGGAGTCCGGACGAGGGAGAAATGAGGATTTGAAGTTGAGACGTCGCGGCGGCCCGACGAAGGCCATGGCGCACACGGCGCCCATGCGGGAGCCCACCGGCGCGCATGTCGGCGCCCAAAGACATGGCTGGTGGCAGCCCTTGGCTGCTGCTACATTTTTTTTTGATCTACCCAGAACTGAGGCTTGAAACAGAGGTCAAGACGAGTTTTTCTGGAAAAATACGAAGAAGAAACCCCGCTCAAAATTGAGTTTTCTACATGACTCGCAAGAGAATTAAAAAAAAACTCACTGTAAAATACCCAAAATACCCTCCAAGAAATCTGGTCATGAGGGTCATACATAAAGCTGCTAAATGAAAACTGGAAGCTGAAACTTCACGAGGGATTTCCGGTACCAAGACGACATTTTCTGGAAAAACACGAAGAAGAAACCCCCCCCCCCCCCCCTAAAATCATGTTTTCTATTCAACCATGTCAAAAGAAGAAAATAAAACTGATGTGAAAGGTCCAGAATGCCCCTAGATCAGATTATGCAAAAAAAGTGCGAAATGAATTCACAAGAGGCTTAAAACACAAACGATAAGGTCTTGTCCGGAAACGACTATGCACGCAAACGTAACTTACCTATTTGGACGTGATACAATGGTCCACGACTTAAAAATACCACTGATACAAAATCAGACCCCCCAACTGGTAAAAAGGCAAAAATGGAACTTGGAATGAAAACTTGGAATCCAAAAATACAAAACGGGATCAAATGACCGTTTGGCCCTTGGCCACACTTTAAACATGATTTATGAGACCCTATAAAAGAATGAGAATTGAATTCCCACACCCGATGCAACCATGGTGAAGCAATAACTTGCGATTTTTCAAGATTTTCACAATATTTTATGAAGTTAAAAGGTACATAGAATACAATATAATGGTCATTGGCCTCCGGCCTCATCTCATACATATCAAATACATTGAAAGGAGTGTACTTAAGTACACATTACGTACATGGAATCAAATATACATATTTTGACATATAAGTCTACAAAATGACATTTCATGCTAACATTTGCATGAAATGGAAACTTGAAAGCTACACGACATCCAAGGAATGCTAAGCGTCACGAACCAAGTCTTCGTACCTGAAATATGCCCCAGTATCGTAAGGGTGAGTAACATAAAGCTACTCGTAGGAGATAAGTATGTATCGACCTAGCATTTTACAAATTTATCACCTTAAGGTGAAACATGTTAAAGGGGTTCATGCCACCTAACGTCTATATCGAAATGAGACTCAGGGAGCATCCTAAGTTACCTTAGAGTGTTTCTAGCATAAATCACATCATCTCTGCTATTTAAACAATATGGAAGCACGTTATACAAAGCAACAAGATATAGGTTCTTAAAGGTATTAACTTGCAATCTTGAATACAGAAACAACTAAAGTGATCATGTCACCTAACGTCTATGTTCTAAATAAGTCTAAGGAATCATCCTATGCCATGCTGAACAATCAAAACGCAATTTACAACTTCAATGCAATCTAACCACATAAAAGCATATTATACAAGGCAACAAAATATAATTTCTTAAAGCTATCAGCTTGGAATCTAAAGCACGAAAACAACAGAAGTGGGTCATGCCACCTAACGTCTAAGTCATAAATGAATCAATAGGATCAATCCTAAGCTTTGTTAGAACGTCAAAACACAATTTTCAATATCGATGCAATTTAACCAACATTGGAACTTCCAATACAACGCATAAAGCACAATTTTGCAAAGTTAACATCATGTAACTTAAAATGGAATGACAAATAAGGAACAACAAGTTACAACATCATCTAGTTATCAACTTGAAAATGAAATGCGAAGTCAAACAAAGTGGATACTCGGACGTCACGCCAGATCAGACTGACAACATAGTTACTTTAGGGTTACTAGCCCATGGGTAACCTCCCTATGTGCACACTAGACTATATATAGAGGGACTATCCCCCGTACTAGAACCACGTCCTAGCCATAGTCAAACAATGACATCTCCAAGTTTCCAAAATCAACAAGTTGTGCAACAACGCATATATCAACAGGAATATGCAAGATAATCAACTATCTACTAAGCATAACCAAATTTGGAAACCTATACAATACATGCTCTAAATCCACACAACTAATATGATATGATGAATGTCGAATCTTCAGTGTGTGATTCGTACACGCTATGCATGAAAGATGTTAAACACGAAGTGTGCAAATCATTACACAAGGCAACAATATATTCAATAAGGAAAACATATTCTCATGAATACAAACATAGCAACTATGTTATCCAATGTTCAAAACATAATCAAATGAATATACAACAAGTCTAAGTCCATGATTTGAATATAGAAACCACTTCTAACACACAACTAGATCATGGAGCAAATTGATAGAATTTAAATAGATGAACACAATTAAATTCTATAGATTTCGATTTAATTCCAATTAACCTCAATTTAACACATGTTAAAGGACATGGCAAGGTCATCACCTATATCCATTCTAAAACTCAATTAGGTTGTTAGAACAACAAAGTAGAACTTTAATTAAATCATGCTAATTTAAATCCCAAGGTTCTAAAATAATTTCAAATAGTCCCAAATTAATATATACTAGTAAACAAGTCATGGCCAATACAAACATCAAGTTAAAACCTTAATTAAGCTAATGGGACCACAAAATAGATTTTAATTAATTCTTTTAATTAAAATTTCTAGATTTTCAAACTTAACCAAATGCTCTCAAATTAACCTATGTTGGAAAACATGCCAATGACTAATGTAATATCACATTACAAGTTTATTTCATTCAATTTACGACCATGCGAATTAAACTTTCACTAAAGTTAAATATAAAACAAAAATTGCAATTCTCATGCAATAAATCCCAATTTAATACATGTGAACAACCATACCAAAACTTAATTTTCTAGCATGCCACAATATAATTCCAAGTTGCATATCACCATGAGGATTAAATCTTAAACAAGAAAATTAATTAAATGAAAGGTTTCAAAACCTCACCGAATATTCTAAATCAAATATATGTGAAGCTATATGGCATATAGATCAAGAATATCAAGTCGGAATTCAAATGGAGTGAATAGTGCACTCGGGGCAAATTAATTAATCAAATTAACTAAAAATTACTAATTTTCAAAACACCTCCAATTACTTTCAAATTCAACTATGTTGGAGAGCATGCTAAGGCTTAATTTAATATGCTAACACATATTGATTTTAAACTAGTTAAGGCCATGTGAATTAATCTTTCACCTAAGATAAATATTAAATAAAATCTTTAATACTTATTCAAATGTTCCAATTTTAATACACGACAATGAGCATATCAAGGAGCAATATAAAATCATGCTACATGTTTAAACCAAGTCATGAGCAACTGGGAAAATTAGATCCTGTACAAGAAAAATAAATAATAAAATCTCTAGATTTTATATTTAATCATGCAAACAAGTAGTATAAGCATCACAAGCATGTTATATAACAAGAATTTAAACCTAGAACATCTCCTACCTTAATTTGAGAAGAAAATCTCAAAAGCCATCAAAATGGAACGGCTCCGAATCCGATGAAACTACTAGGTTTTGTCGGGGACAACACCGTGAATATAACCCCCATGAAAGCCCCATCAAAATCATAACTTAACCTCAAAACCAAACTTAAGAAATGGTCAAAACTGAATTCTAATAAGGGGGAAAGGTAGAGCACGGCGAGGGGAACAACAAACGTTAAGGCCGAAGATTTTCCATTAAGGAAAAGTGAACCAAAAGAGGAGAGAGAAGATGGCAGCACCCCTTAGGCTGCCATGGGAGCTCCAGGTCGTGCATGAAGAGGGGAGAAGATGAAAAATAAAATATCTCACCCCCCTTTTATAGAAATCTCAAAAAGTGCCCCGAACGGGCCCCGTCGGGTCTGAAAAAGTAAAATTTTAGCAAACGCGCTCAAATGGCAAAACTTTGTGAACAAAAAAGATTCAAAATGATAAAATATGAACAACGGATGAAACGGCGTCAAAAATCGAGTCCCGAGCAGAAGTTATGCCCAAAACAAGTTTGGCGAAAACCGGGGCCAAAAACCCTGAAACTGGAAAACATCGACCAGGAGGAAATTCCAAGAGTACACAACTCAACGAAATGTGAAAATGAATCCCGTATGAGGATCTAGGCTCAAAATAAGACATTTTGTAATAACTTTCATTAATTGCACAATAGCCCCTCCAAAAAGTGAAAACTGTACTTATGACCCAGAATGAAAATATCTTCTAAAAATATTTTCTTAACAACCCCTGAAATAAAACATCTTCAAAAGATATTTACAAAAAATACCCCAAGAAAAAAAAAAGATTCTAAAGAATTGTGCATCTATGCCCTTGTGGGCACTGGGAGCAACCAGAGTACTTTCTTGCAAAAGTAAAGATACGTATTTCGAGGAAGCCACTCAAGATGAAGGCACATGAAGTCAAAAACCAACTCCGAGCATGAGAAGTGAGGTTATGACAAAAACTGACAAACAGAGATAAGACAGAATAGGGAAAAGGACGAAATAGCGCATAGTGTCGAAAAACAAAAATTGTGAAAATGACTCGTTCCTCAAAGGAAGTTGTCAATCCAAGGAAAAGAGTCTCAGGAACCAATTCCGAGCACTCGAGAT
Source organism: Cornus florida (assembly GCF_030987335.1). Classification (NCBI taxonomy): domain Eukaryota; kingdom Viridiplantae; phylum Streptophyta; class Magnoliopsida; order Cornales; family Cornaceae; genus Cornus; species Cornus florida. The sequence continues at coordinate 63,816,868 of NW_026775573.1, forward strand.
GACACTAAGTGACACGAAACAGAGCTCAGAAAAGAAAATTAAACGAAAAAAATTCATTCGTAAAATTTCAGGAAAAAGGAAGGGAAGGCAGATGACCGGGTCATTACATACAAGCTCAAATTGACTAGGCTACAAATCAAAACAACCTCCATCTAATCATTTTCCCACTTCTCACCTTTTGGGAGAAGTCCTCAGTTTTTTATTACTTTTGCAACAACCCTTTTTTTTTTCTTTTTTTTTTTTTTTTTTCAATTATTAACCTAGAGTTTGGACCCTCCACCTTTCGGCGCGAGAAATTTAGTGCTTGATGAGGCTAGAATCCCGGCTACTCAATGAAAAGGGATTGTTATCCACTTTTGTCAAGATGAAAGCTTTCAATGCACTATTAGCTCAATTGGGATATAACCAATTCAATAATTAATAAACCATGTGCCCCACAAATGAATGCTAGTGTGCATCTGTGCTAGTGTAGAATCTTAGAGTGAATCTCAAAACAATCATAAAATTAGGATGACGTGGACCACAAATGCAAGCAAGATATCAATTTTTTAAAAAATTTACTCCTAAATGGTATCCACAAGGCATACAAGGAGTATTGGACTCTCAAGTCAAGCAATTTTTAAATTCTAAGTATCATGGTCCTCAAAAGATCAAAATCATAACCCAGGACTCTCAAATCATATCACATGCATAGAAAGTAAGTGCGACATGAAAAGTATGCAAATACACCCCGAAACTTAATCTGTGCATTGTCCTCAATGTGCAAAGAAGCAACAGATAATGGAAAGAGGATACCAAATGGGTGAAGCACAAGGGACGCGGCAACGGAAGCTTAGCTTTGGAAGGCGCACCCCCAAACTTAAATTCTGAAAGCCTGTCTGAAAATGGTTACAGTAACAACTGTCAAAGCATATGTATCAATGATATAACTGAGGAGTAAAACTGAGAATTGGGAAAAAATCATGGTATGTAGTAATGTAAAGCTCATAGCATCCACAACTGATATCAGAAATCCAAAAATCCATATACAAAATATAAGTGCATGATCAAATATCGACAAATCATATTAGTGCAATGGAAGCAATAATATCCAAAAATATCCAAAACATCTAAATAATATCCAAATAATATAAAGCAATATCTAAAACCAGTTCAAGTATGTAAATGGTGCAGAAATATCATAGTCATAGCAGTGCAGATATGAGATAGGTAATGAGTAGGAGAGAGAGAAAATGAATCAGATGGTCGGATCTGGAGTAATCATGTCAACAATATGCTGCAGCATGGCAGACATCTCGGTGCTGTGGCGAGTGAGAGAATCTGTAAGGTCAGTGCACAGTGCGCCTAGCTCTCATCTCACCTCAGCTACATCTGCTCACAGCTCATTTGATCGGCGAACTAAATTATCGTGTCTCCCCACCAGGTCGTCCTGTCTCCTCACCAAATCATCATGCCTCCTCGTGACATCGTCGTGCCACCCAGTCATATCAGCTCTGAAAGATATGAAATCTGTGTGCAGCTGAGCTACTTTTGATCTGTAGCTAGAATCAGTGCTGGTATGGGCTGTCGGCTCAGTAGGAGGGGCATGTGAAGGCCAGTCTGCTGAGATGCACCATGTACATCTGGCTAGGAGGTAGAACCTGAAGTGGTAATGCAACGTCTCTGCCTGGGGGGAGATCTGTCTATTGTATCATCATCTAAAGCATCGCCTACTACAACTGCCTTTGTTGCTGCTCTCTGCTGCTGTGCCTGAAGTCTCTTCATATCCTTATTGGCTCTGTTCTTGTGGCATGAATTGAAGGTCTTATTCCACCAGATCAGATTATAGGCTCTATTTGATCGCTCTGCATTAGGCTCTGGAATCTCCTTAGTGTCAAACTGATACCCCTGGTCTAAAAGCAGCTGTGTAATCAAGTGGCCAAAAGGTAAAGGCCAGGTCTCTGTTCTAGTGATGTGCGTGTGATGTAAGTTCTTCCAGAACTTGTGTATGAGCTTCTATATAAGCGCAGGAATAGAGATCCAATACCCCTGATCTAAACAATATAAATCCTGAAATATCCCCTCTCGCTTCTGAGTGCCATGTTCGGTAGGGAATGCATTGAGGTGCAACACGGAATTGAAGAACCAGTACCGGGGATCAATCTCAACCCAGTCTGCAAATGTGTGCCCCTCATATGCTACCTGTGGTGATAATGTATCTACCATGGTTAGCTCAGTGGGAAATGGTGGATGGGTAGGGTACAGAGTCTCCTGAGTATCATCAGCCAATGGAGAAGTGTGGGGGCATCGACTAGCAGCAGTTATGGCTGGGAGAGAAATATCGATCTCCTGACCGTCAATGGTAGTGTGTAAGAAAAGTCTGTCATCCTCATCCATCTGGAGGCATTGGTAGAACAGAGCAACCAACCGGGGGTAGACGATTGTGTCTGCTGGAGTCATAATGGCATCAATGCCACGCCGTACAAGCTCATCATATGACCACTTGGTCTGATCCAAGGTAGAGAATAGGTTTCTATCAAATCTGTACTCGGTCTCCCATGCCTTACTAGCGTAAGACTCAGTGGGGACATCTCGGATAATAGTATGCTCGGCATCCATAACAGATGGCTTAGACTAGACTGATGCTAAAGATGAAGAAGATGAAGGCTCTGCAACCGGAGATGGAGACTGTGGAACTCTGTGAACTTGCTTTCTAGCTAGAGTCTTTCTTCTACGCTGTATCTGCAAAAACACAAGTATAAATCAGTGCACAGGTAGAGAATATAGTAAGCAACTGATAAGAAAACACAAAGCATGCCTGAAACAGATAGAAACAAAGGATAAACAGGAAAGGTCATGCTTGTGCAAGAAATGAATAAGAAAGCTTCAGAATCATCATTCTACATGCTTCAGCTAGATAGGATAATTCAGATGGGATAGAATGCAGAAAAGTAACATATGGAACATTTGGAGCAGAAACATGATCAACAGGACAAACATAGGTTGTAATGTGCATAAATGATGCAACGTGCATTCACAAACCTAAAACTCAAGTAGATGCTGCAAAAATATGACAAGTAGACTCTAGGATGACATCGTATCAATTCTTAAGCAAGAATGTCTACAAGTGCAATAGTGAAGATCAAATACAGTAAGTAGGATAACATGGAGCATATAGGTATGACAACTGTCAACCTAGGACTCAAGAAACAGGCATGTCATGTAATAAAGACTAAGCGAAATGCACGGTTGCAAAACACTAAAATCCAAAGCATGTGTGACAAACAAGTTCAAGAATGAATCCTGGACATGGTATGCAACTAGATGGTATATATTAGAATGATGCACATAGAATCAACAACTCTAGACAAAGAAATATCCTATACTGCAATGCAACAAAATCAACATCCTGTTATCACTCATGGCTCGTTACCTCCTCTAATGCTTAAATGAAGCAGAGAATGGTTAAATACAGAGAATACAAGAAGTTTACCATCTAGAAGTCAGAATCTGGACCGGAAAAAACCTCGGTCATCAAGAATAGATCACAAGTGTAAGATATCAAGACAATGGCATGGAAACAGATATGTTGCAAAACAAAGCAAGCATAGTCTCAGAGTTAAGTCAAATGCATGTCAAAATCCTATTGAAGCTCGAGAAGAGAGAATAAGGCCAAAGAACAGATACAACATCCAAATCATGCAGTTGAAATTCCAAAAATCCATAACACACCCCCAAACTTAGTCAGAAATCACATTTGGCAGGTCTCAAAGTCATTAAGCACAAGAAGATCAAAATCATGATAAAGAAGGTCAAAAGACATTAAACTATGCCCTAGCATGGCAAGAATCAAGAATTATATCATAAACAAGTTCAAAGGCACTTAGTATTTTCCAATGGATGCAAAGGAATCAAATGGAACAAGCTTCAATTCAAAGAAGGGCATTTTGGTTAACTTTGGAATTTCTCAACACTTTTGGGGCAAAATTGAAATTTTTGAAAACTTTGGGGTCAAGACATTCAACTGCATTGTAGAAAAACTTCATGACAAGAATCATGAAATGAATGAAAATCAATTGAAGGAATCATGAACTCAACTTCACATTTTTCAAACAAAGTTAAAAAATTTCCCTTTTTGTTTTTAAACATTTGAGACCCAACAAGTGTGATCACAAAGCAATTTAACAATGAAAGATCATTTTACCAAAATAATGTACTTCATCCAATCAAAACTTTCCAAAGAGGTCTATTTAAACATTTAATGCATTAAAGACAAGACTTATCATTTTCAATTTAAAAACACAAAATCAAATCAAGTCATGCTTGCAATCAATTTAGGCAACTTAGATCACATCCATGCATTTCTTTTTCAAAGACAAACATATGAGACAAGGTGGAACTATGCTCACAACAATTAAAACTTTCAATGCCATTTTAAAATCAACATTAACATTTCAACTTTGAAAACAAGTTAAAAATATCTTTCTTTTCAATACAAAATCAACTTTAAAATTCTTTTCAAATTCCATCTCAAAGTACAAGAATCAATTCGACATGCCTTTTTGGATTTTAAAATCAAAGTGTAGAAACTTTTTGAAAATCCGGCATTGTTTCCCCTTAAAATTGGACATCCCAAAAATTTTCAAACACATCAAAACACATTTATATCATGCTACAATGAAGAATCAATCTCAACATTCAAATTATTCTCATTCAACAACTCATCAATCAACAGGGACACCGCCCACAACAATTCACAAATCCAATTCAATTTTTGCCCATTTTCTTTCTATCAACTACAATCACTACAATCCATCATTCATTTCCAGTTGTTCCCATCAATATACAACCAACATCAAAGTTTAGTTCAAATCAAATGTTCCCAATATATATATATATATATTTTTTAAAAATAACTTTTTGCATTTTTCATTTTTTATTTGTTTTTGTTTTCTAATTTTTAATTTGTTTTCAATTTTAATATGTACACAAAAATATATACAAAATGACAATTAACATGCAAAACTAAAAGCAAAATAGCAACAATTAAAATAAAGTAAACAAAATAAAATAAAATGAAACAAAAATTAACTAAAAATAAAAAGAAAAATGTTTGGCACATACCTGACAAATGAGGGAGTAAAGAAGAGTAGAAGAAGAGATTTGGATGAAAATGGGGGCTTTTCAACCTCGCCGGCGTCAGAAAAGATGACTGGAGGCTCGCCGGAACCTCGCCGGAAAATTCAGACACTCGTCAGAGCTTGGTTCGAGTCCTCCTTGGCCTAAATCGGCTGGAGGTGATGAAAATAAGGGTGATATAGTGAAATGGGGAGAGTGGAATGAGGAGAAGCTTGGCCGTGGCCAAAAGTTTCTTTGCCGCCATTAACGGAGGTGCGGCGGCTTGCTTGGGTTGGTTTTGCTCGCCGGTTAAAGAAAAGAGAGTGGTGGATAGTGGTTCGGTGATAGGAGATTAAGGGAGGATGAGAGAGAGATTGAGATAGGTGGATTGAGAGGGTATGAGAGAGAGAGTGACTCGGTGAGAGAGAGATGAGAGGCTAGGGTTTAGTTGAGAAAGAGAGGGTTTGGTAGAGAAGATGAATAGGAGGAATAAAAGAAAAATAGAAAAATAGAAAAAGAAAAAGAAAAAGAAAAGGATGGGGAGAAAAAGAAAAATAAAATAAAATAAAAATAAAGTCTGGAACTAAATGGCCAAAGGGATTTCTGAAAGATTTCAAGTGACGCATTTTCAATCGATCGAAGTACTTTGATCGATTGAACCCTTAACTTCGATCGATCCAAAATGGATTTCAATCGATTGAACTTGCCTTTGATCAATTGAAATGGAATTTGAAAGGTCCTCAACCCAGGTGATTCGATCGATCGAAGTGGGACTGCAATCAATCAAAATGGAGTTCGATTGATCGAAACCTCACTGGCAGTACTCAAAATGTAGAAAATGGCTCTCAAGCCGGATTTTTCAATGTAACTTATATCTAGATGATGCAGAAACATGTAAAAACATAAATGAGGGAGGAATAGGGTTGTCAAACCCTACGAAATGCACTAATTTTTAACGTTTCTAGCAGACGTTGGGCTCTTTTAGCCTAGATAAAACATCTTGTTGTGCTTCCCTTCCTTGGTGGGGTGAATGGCATTTTGTATCCCACCCAACAAATTGTTCCCTAAAGAACTTGTTGGATTTGATTCAAAGGAGATTGATGGTCCTTTGTCAATGCAACTCTTGGGCTTCCATGCCTTTTCAACACTTGGTTTCAAAATTTTTTTGTTTGAAATCATTTTGGAAGGTAAACCTTTGAAAATTTTATTATCAAGCAAAGACTCAACTTTTCAAATTCATTTTCAAAACACTTTTCCACAACACACACTTCTTCATGCTTGTCCATTGAACTCGGGGTTGGATTAAATATGTTCAATTTCACCTTCATATGCCTAAATGAAATTTCATTATCCCCGTCCTACAATTGATGTTGGCATTTGCGGTTGCCAAGAAGGGACGGCCAAGGATAACGGGAATTTGACTCTTGGGATTTGGGACCAGTTCTGTGTCAATGACAGCGAAATTGTCTGGAAAAAAGAATTTATCAATTTTGATAAACACATCCTCGATAATATCCCGAGGCTTTTTGATGGATCGGTCGGCTAGTTGCAAAACTACCGACGTTGGTTTCAAGTCTCCTAAGCCCAATTGAACATACACCAAATATGAAAGAAGGTTAACACTTGCTTCTAAATCAAGAAGTAGTAGATGAACCGGGGTCCTTAAATTTTGGAAGAGTGTTATGTTGCAAAATGGAGCTTACTTGCTTGGTCAAGACAACTTTCTTTGGTGCTTGGCTTTTGTTCTTCCTCTTTTTGGTGCAAAGATTTTTCAAAAATTTAGCATAAGCTGGAATTTGTTTAATTACATCCAAGAGGGGAAGATTTATCTTCACTTGCCTAAATATTTCAATTATTTCATTGGCCTTGGTCTTTTGCTTTTCAAAAGAAATGGATCCTTTTAAGGCATCCAGAAATGGAGCTTTTGGCTCAAAATCTTTTTCAAAACCTTTTTGAGAATCATTTTTAACACAAGAATTTTTCAAATCATCTTTCAAAAATTTTTCAACAAAGGGTTCATGCACATGCAACGAAGGAGGAATAGAATGTGAAATGGGACGGGTGTCAACCTTTGGTTGTATCGGTTCACTCTCTTCATTTTGAACTCCAACTTGATTGTCAACAATTTTTTCACTTCTCAAGGTCGTCACCGCATTGACATGCTCAATTGTGGGACTTTCCGAGGAGGAATTGGTTTCCATAACAAAATGTTGCTTTGGTGGTGGATTTAAAGGCATCTTCCCCTTTTTCCCTAGCATTCAATGTGCTTGTTATTTGCCCAACTTGGATTTCTAGCTTTGTAATGAATTGGGAATGAGAATGAAGCAATTGGGTATTTGACTTTAAAGTACCCAAAGCGGTCAATATTTTTTCCTCAAAAGCAGAACTCCTAGAATTTCCTTGAGAATAAGATGATTGATTAGGAAAATGAGAGTTAGAAAATTAATTTCCATGTGATGATTGAAAATATGATCTATAACCTTGGCTTTGCATTGGAAGCGGAACATACTTGCCTTGAAAACCACCTTAGGGAGAGTTTAAGCCTTCCCCTTGGCTTTTCTAAGAGAAATTTGGATGGTTCCTCCACCCGTGATTGTAATATGTGACATAGGAATTATTCCCTTGGTTAACAAATGTGGCATTTACTTGTTCATGATGCTCACTTTGCACATGTCCATGGGGACAATTGGAAGTAGAATGTAAGACACTAGAACAAGTCATGCATGATTCATTAGATGGATGATGAACATAATTTGGGGAGGAAAATACTTGATTCACCGAATTTTGGTTGATAAAAAATTGATCAAACATTTGAGATAAAGACTTGACTTCGGCGGCTATGTTATTGGAATTGTCAACTTTATATAAGCCGACATTCTTCCTTCCACCTAAATTTCTACCATTTTTAGATGACAAAGATTGATGCATTGAATTCTCACTCATGCTTTCATAAAGATGCCAAACATCAGTTTCATGCTTATCAAGATAAGAACCACCCATAGATGCATCAACCATACCCTTGTGATTATCCGGCAAACTTTCAAAGAAGTATTGAACTAATTGCCACTTAGGCATGTCATGATGTGGACACTTCCTAAGCAAATCATTAAATATTTCCCATACCTCATGAAATAATTCCCCATCCCCTTGAGAAAATTCTCTAATTGAAGTTCTCATTGCATTGGTCTTTGAAACCGGATAGTACTTTTTCAAGAACTCTTATTGCATTTCTGCCTAAGAAGTTATCGAAAAAGGCCTAAGATTATTCAACCAATATTTTGCCTTATCTTTAAAGGTGAAAGGAAAAAACTTTAATCTCAAAACATCTTTCGGCATGTCCGTGTATTTCACGGTGGAGTATACTTCAAGAAAGTCATCCAAATGTTTTTAAAGTTCTTCACTAGGAAGTTCATGATAGTTAGGAAGCATTTGAATAGTTTGCGGTTTAATCTCATAGTGTTGTGCTCTAAAAAGGGGAAATTGAGTGCATGTATGTGCATTATATTCATTTGGCACATAATGATCATGCAAAACAAGAAGAGGATTCATAACCGGTGGTGCTACATAAGCACCTTGATTGCCTTGAATAATGGGAGGTTGTGGAGCAAAAATTGGCTGAGGCATTCCCAATGGAACTTGGCCTTCTTGTCATGGTGGAATGAAAGGTCTTGGCAGACCTAATGGTACTTGAATGTTGTCAGATGCATATTAGGGTGAAGGATACCTTGTTGGTCTATGTGACCAAGGTCCTCCACATGGTCCTCATTGATGTCTTCCATTGATTAAATGGAATGACTAGAATTATCCCTTCCCTTAGAATTACGAATAATGGATTCAAGATTCAAATTAAGTGGGACAAGAGTAGGATTTAACGACCTACGACTATGCATGCATAAACAAAACAAAAACAAGCAACAAGCAAGTAGCAATCATTTTTCTTTTGCAACAAATTAATAATCAATAATCTTCCACATACAATGATCCCATGCTCCCATGCTCCCATGCTTTGAACAATATGCAAGAAAAATTAAATTACCTCCACACGGGCTTAAGATTTATCTAAGAAAATAAAGACTTGCCTCCATACGGGCTCACGATTTAACTAGAGATAGAGTTTAGAGAAGCTCACAAAAGGTCCTTAAGCAACTTCAAATGATTTTTCAATTTTTTTTCTTTGCCTTGCTTTACTTTGCAATTTTTTTCAATTTTTAATTTTTGAGCTTTTTATACTCTTGCTTAACTTTGCTTAGCTTCTTGCTTTTTTACTCTAGAATCCTTTTACTTCACCCTCTTGACTCAATTCACCTAGCTAATCAAGAACAAATATAATAAGTAACCAAAATAAAATAAAAATAAAAACAAGATCAAAAGAGTACTAATTCCTAATTAATTTCCAAATACGACAATGCCAATCCTTGGCAATGGCGCCAAAACTTGGTGTGTTTTGTCGTGCCGATGCACCAAATTGCATGCAAAAGTGTGTAGTGTGGCCAAGTTTAAATTTAGAAAATGCCGCTACCACTTACAACTAAAAATATAGCTAGAGTGAGTAGGGATCATCCCAAGGGAAAGGAGGTTTATTTGTGATGGAAATTAATGTCGGATTAGTAAGTCGAGTGATCAAAGATGGTTGGTGATTGATTAATTAAACTATAATGCAATAAAAAATCAATGCAAGTAAAGAGCAATCTAGAAAATAGGGAAAAGATATAGGAGAGAGGTCTTGGGACTTAGAGTCATCACTAAGCTTCACTTCATCAAACACTAGCAATTGTATATTAATGGGGAATTTTAAATTGTAACTTGTATGTGTGTGACATCAATTGAAACTAAGCATGGATGGCAAATATGTATAGATTGTCTAGCCAATTTAGATGAAAAGCATAACCTATTAAATGAGACCAATATCCATTCAATTAAACCACAATTAATGCACACATAAAAATCTAGAGACATGCAATCTTTGCATTCATAAGTATGGAACATTAAGAAATAAGAATAGATTGTTCATCTACCTAAGAAATTAAAGTAATTACACTACAACTAGACTAAAGACATGAAATTAAATTAATTAAACTAGAGATGTGATACAATCCATCAAGAAATAAGTGTGAACCATCAAATAAATCACAAGAGTGTTCCATTAAGCACCATGCCTTGACCATCACTAGATTAATATTATCAACACACATAGACATGCATCAACTTAATTAAATCTAGAGATAAAAACATGAACATCAATTCTAGCATACATAGACATATGACTAGAGCCAAATGATCAATTGAAAGCATTAATCCATACAAATCAAGTAAAAATTACATGATCTATCTTTATTCATGGTCAAAACATCTATTACAACTAAAATCCCCAAAAATACACAAAAGCTAGGTTTGAGAAGCAAGCCTATGGGCTATCTCTAGCTCCAAGAGAAGGATTTAGCCACTTATTGTAGTGGTCATGGAACCCTCAAGGGCTAGCTTAGAGGTTGGCATCATCATCTTCATCCTTGCTTTCTTCTCTAAAACCCTAGTTCTAGATAGAGGAAAATTATTTCTTTAATTGGTAATATCTCTATCTATGGATGATACAATAATGTTCAATAAATCAATTACACACTCCTTGAGAAAGGACCAAGTCAGAATTACAGCTTATGATTAGAGGAAATTCGCAACTACACAAGTTAGGTAGAAATCGGCGCGCTCGGGAATTAGACAGCTCACTGCCAACAGGCATTTCGATCGATTAAAGCTTTTCAATTGATCGGACACTTAGCTTCGATCAATCGAAACTGACGTGGCTTGAAAATATCTTACAGGCTTTATCCAATTGGCTGAGCTGGTATCGCCTCATTTCGATCGATTATAGACTTTTTTGATCGATCGGGATTCCTCTTCGATCGATTGAAGTTCTCCTGGTGCATTTTTCTTGGCTTCTTTCAAACTTTGTTCTTTAGCTCCAAAATTGAGCTAAATGGCTCTTGTTAGCCTGTTTGAACTTTATTAACCTGAAATAGGCAAAAACACAACTAAGTATCTAAAATATGAAAGTAAGATAGATGAGTGGACTCAAATACTCTAGCTGAGGTGCTAAAATGCGTCACATTTGAGCACTCATCACTAAAAACTTTCAACAATTGTGCAGGATGCAGTATACATATCATACAAGTCCCTCACAGAATCATAATATGAGCTTCAACAAATTGCTCCAACTCAATGCAAGGTGCCAATCTGATTAGCCCATTTACTAGATTGATGTTCACCCGTGCTCAACGTACGTGCAATCTCATCCCTTTGAAAAAATTTTAGTTCGCCAATATGCTTACGAGAGGAAGCAACAAGATTGACAATACAAGTCAGGTGACAGAAGAATTGTTAAATATCCGGCTCATCGTTTGTTGCTATAACTAATGCTAGTTGTAATCGATGAGCAAAATAATGGATATAATAAGCAAATAGGCAATCTTTAAGAAATAATGCTTGTAGTCTATTCCATTTTCCGCTCATATTACTAGCACCATCATACCCTTGACCTCTTAAATTTTGAATTGAAAGATCGAATTGAACAAGATTATCAAATATTGCATCCTTAAGCCTCACTGCTTATATGTTTTCAACTCCCACATTGTCAAAAACATATCCCATCAGCAAACCATCATGCTTGACATATCTTAAAACGAGAGCCATTTGCTCTGTTTTAGACTCACCTTGTGCTTCATCAACAAGAATACAATATTTGCCTCCCGCAACTTCATCACAAATCATTTTTCTCACTCTGTTTACAAGAATATAAAGAATCTCTTATTCAACTAAAAAAAAAATATATGAAGAATCTCTTTTTGAATTGATGGAGCAATGTATTGGGCATTTTGTGGAGCATTGTCTAAGATAACACTTTAAAGTTTATAATTTCCTTCTGCTTTGTACTTTGACACTTCAATAAAATTCCCTCGATGTCCATAAAGCATGACACATTTTCTCTATGGTGCAGATTGAAGTCCCATGTGTTTCAAGAACACACAATTATCTCCATCATTAACTCTCTTCCAATTGTTAAATCCACCATCAATAAGTGAAGAACAACTCACCGCTGTATTTCCCTCTTCAAAGAGAAAGTATGGAAAACAATATGCTTTATTTTTTTAAGAAGAATACTCTAGCCAAGGAAATTGTTTGAACCATTCATACTTAAATCGCCGATTCTGCCTTCCATTCCAAGAGTTAGGATAATTGGAAAGTGTAGGTTGATAAGGCCCTAAATTGATATAAGCTTGTCTAACCTCATCCCTTTAATTCACCGGGTATTCATGTATTTGAATACGTAACCCGAGATCTCTTTCAATAGAAATGGAATGAAGTTGCTTGGGTTCAACAACTTGAGGTAAGGTGGGAGGTTGTGAATCAAGATCATTGTCAATGTTAGATGTACTAGTTATTTCCTTTTTTGATTGATCATCGTCACTCATTTGGTTTATCTTTTGATAGAATGAGAGAATATACATATTTTTCACTTTTTTGTTTGAAGGTTGATGTTTAGCCATTATTACTTTTAAACTAATAAAATTAAAGAATGAGTTAAATTAAAAATACCTAAATAAAAATATGTAATTTATATGATTTACAGACTTTACAGTTCACAAAATCCAATTCAATCCAAGTTCACATTCTAATTCAAGTTCCAAACACCATTTTATAGACAAATTTAGAGAAAGTCTTTTAGATTATATTAATTATATGATTTATAGTTCATACAACGACATAATTCATTTTAATTCAAGTTCACCAAATTAGATTAAGCCACATAGTAATATCACCAAATTAACAATCAAGCAAAAACTGCCATATATTATATGTATTAACATATCAATTCAGTAGTCCTTTACCCCTAATTCAAAATCGTATAAACTATAAAGAGAATAAATTTAAAATAGTACCTATAACTTAGTAGACAGTAGTCCTTTACTCCTTTACCCCAATTTTGCTAATATATGTAAAATTCTAAATCTCTAATTGTACCTGTTTCAGCTACTGCCTACACAAAAATAAATTTATTAAAAAATTAAAATTTTAAAATTAGAAAGACAAATTAGTAGCAAACTAACTAAAAATGTCTTATTCATTCCTTCTTTTCTCTTTTTTGTCCAATTTTCTTCTTTCTTACTGAACGGAGCAATTAGTTTCCTAATGAAAGTAAAACGTATCCCTGTGGTATCGTTGACTTTACACAGGACCTCCATCAGTGAGCTTGTGAAGACCGAGTCTTTTTTTTCCTTTTCCGATTTTCCATCATTCATTTTTTATTTTTTGTTTTATTTATTTTATTTGTTTTATTATTTGATTCATTTTTTTTCCGCGTTGCTTTAGGGTTTTGTTGTGCCCGCGATAGGCTTCAGTGTTTGAAACCGATTTTCGGCACCAAGCGTATTGCATTATATTATCTTTTACTACCCGCGTATGTCTTAATTTCATTGAAAAGCATGCTCATTTATTTTTGAGATATAAATGTTTTCGGGGTGCTTTTTGTAATTATGTTTTTGAGATATTTCGCCTTAGTGACTTTTGTGCAAATATTCTTTGAGATATTTTGTGGAGGGACTAATTTGCAATTTGGGAAAAGAGTGACAAATGTCACTCATTCATTGGACAACATGTTGCCTTACCATTGGAACATTTGTTGCCTTAGGATGGTGACAAGTGTAAAGCCTTTATTTCATCTTGTGAGAAGGCCTAGTTAGGTGACAAGTGGAGGATGGATGTGTGTGTGAGAGAGAGAGGCAGTGTTGGTATGGTGTGTTTGGCCAACAAAGGCCATTTAGTTAGTGGAAAAGGGTGTGAAAGTTGTCTTTATCACTTAGCCACCATTGAAGGACCATGAAATGCTAGCCTCCATTTCTTCTTTTCAAGCCCTTTCCTTTGAGCTTTTAGCCTTCCACCTTGAAGACAAAAGTTCTCTCTCTTCCATCTCTACAACACCTTTGCCCGGTTTCCCCCTTTGCTTACATTTGCTTTGGATTCTAGAGGAACAATCTTCTAGTGAGGCGGGGGTTGTCCTATGTTTATCCTCTTGTAGTATCTTGCATTCTTTGTTGATAATATACATTGTATGCATGTTTTTCTTGATTTCTAGGGTTGTATCTAGATATGTATAACATGAAATTAACTTAGAGTTTTACATTATTTAAGGATTGTGGATGATCTTTACATTGTATTAATCTTGTTTCATTTGGTGATGATTTGAAATCTTGTGATTTGGTTAGTGTAACTTAGAGATTTTATTTAATTATTGTCAATGATTTAATTAAGTAATTAACACTATGTTGTTGTTAAATTCATGGATTTGAAACTCATTTTATACTAGTTTGAATGGATTTCATATATTGATAGTGTTGTAGTAACTTGAATTGATACTCATTTTGAACTTGACATTATGTATGCCATTATAGCTTGAAGACTTAGGGCATATCTTGTGTGTAGTTAGAAATTGGATGTGTGTGGAAGGTGACTACATGCATTATATAACTATTTGATAGTTGTAACTTACTTGATTGATTTTGGAAATACTTGGGGCAAAGAAAATTTGACATGGCTAGTGCAAGGCCTTAGTACGGGTAGTACGAGTTCTCCCTACAATATAGTGCGCACTTATGTTGTTCCTTATGGGTTAAAAGTCTCAAATAGCTAATTGTCTTGCGTTGTGAGTTCATAACTGGACATCGCTCCTAAGTTTTCCACAATGTTGATTTCGCGTTCAATTTACAAGTTGAAATAACCTAGGGTTATAACTTGTTGTATCTTATGGATTATTACCATTGTAATTGATTATTTTACCATTGTGGATTACTTTCAATTTGTTTCAAACATAGCTTAGGATGATCCCTTAGCTTCCCTATTGAAACTAGACGTTAGGAGGCATGATCCACATGTGTTTGATTTATATTACGTTGCAAAGAACCGTTGAAACTTTAGGGTATACGCATGCGTTTCATCTTACAGAGTAACTTGTTTACTCACCCTAGTTGAATTTCGTTTTTTAGGAAAGGAGACCTTGTTTTTGGATGCTCACCATCCCTAGCTTGGCTTGGTTGCATTTGGATTACTTTTGTGTACATTTGACATGCAAGTGTTAGCATGTTTTAACTAGTTTTGTTGTTGTAATTGTATAACTTGTTTAGAAGCATAGCTTACTTCCTTTTGGGCATGTAATGTGAACTTCAATGTCTTATTATGATTATACTTCAACATGTATGTAATGAGGCTAAGGGCCAATCTCTTTTGACGTATTGAAAGCATGTTTAATTTCAGCCAATTTTTGTTTCTATGACCTATTTAATCTCATGGGCATTTTGGACATTTTAGGTTGCATATTATTTCGGGTTCGGACCATGGTTGGTTAGAAAACTCATTTTTGGTGGGGGTTTCTTCACAAACTTTTTTCCAAAAAATTCTGTTGTTGTTTCGAAAAATAAGTGATTTTGAAAACTTCACGATCGTAGCCAGCCTCATCACGATCGATCGCAAATTCTGCGATCGGTCGCAGATGGTTGCGACCGGTCTTGGGGCACCTTTTGGTCACTTTTCATTGTTCTCAAACTTTATGATTAGTCACAAAGGTTGCGATCACTTTTCATCGTTCTCAAACTTTGTGATCAGTCACAAAGGTTGTGATCGATGGCACCGGGCACTTCTTCTTTTTAAAATTCGAGATTTGACTACTGCCCATCGATCATAGACTTTTGCGATCGGTCGCACCATCTGCGATCAATCGCAACTGTACACTCCTTTATTATTTTTTTAAAACTTCGAAAATTCATAGCTTATTCGTTTTAACTCCAAATTAAGTGATTTTTTAGTCTAAATTTATTAATTTTCCATTGTTTATCCAATGGTATGCACGATAGCATCCATTTTAGTTTGAAAAGACCATTTTACCCATAGTGGTTCACTTTATCCGTTTTAAAAACCTAGCTTCCACATTTGTTTCCTTTGTGTTCCGTGACTTCTTGCGAAGTCACATTGTTGTCTTAGGGGTGGTGTCCATCCCTAGAGACTCCATCTCTTTCATTGCTTCCGTATTTGGGATTCGTTATCGGATTGATTTCAGGTTACTCACTGACGCATCGGGTTTTTTGAAATTCAGGTTGCTTTAATGTGTTCACATGTTTACATGCTTATGTGCTTAAGTGTTTGAAAACATTCCTTGATTGTTTTAGCATGACTGTATGTTGCATACATCTTCGTACTTCGTGTTTCATGCATTTACTGGGTGAGTTGCATTCGGTCATAATAACTTGCGTTGTTATTGACCTTGTTCTTCGTGCATATAGCATCATGGTTATCACACGTGGAGAGTTTTCACGTCAGGCTGGAGAGGAGCAGGTTGATGACACTGAGCTCACAAGGGGTCCAGGGAGGCTCAGAGCTCAACATCGGGGTGTAGATGCTAATCCACCATGGATTCCTATGAATAAGGAACAGATTGCATAGGGAATGGCTCTTGGGATTTCTGAGTCCATTCAGGAGTTGTTTCACAGACAGTTTGTGGGGATACAGATTCCTGCACCAGTAGTTAATGAGGCGTTGGATTACTTCATGAAGCTACAGTGGGTTAAGATTAATTAGTTTACTGAGAGTTTAGATCCATTGGTTTTAGAGGCTTGGTTTGACCTCATGGTTCGTAAGTTGGACAGTATGGCAGTGCTTATGGATAGGTTGAGGATCTCTTTGACCTCTTCCATGTTCATGGGCAATGCAGAGGTTTGGTGGAGGTCTATCTCCAATGTTCACAACGTGGAGACGATGACTTAGGTTGAATTTAGAGAGTATTTCTTCGAGCGTTTCTTTCCGAGGGCAATGAGACGGGAGATAAGGATTCAGTTTACAAGTCTCTATCAGGGCACTATGTGTGTCATTGAGTATGAGACACGGTTTACTTCTCTTTTTCGCATGTCGAGGAGATGGTAGCGATAGACAAAACCAGGGCCATGAAGTTTCAAGATGGGCTTTATCTTGATATTAGGCCACGAGTTTCACTTTTTGATTTGAGGACCTATAGAGGGCTGTGTTAGTCGAGGCATAGGACATAGATCAGTTGGGGATTAGAGGTTCACGTAAGTAGCATCGTAGTGAGGCTTCATCTTCTTCAAGGAGTCAGTGGAAGAAGGCTAAGGCTGGGGACAATACTCACACTCAGGGGCTAACGCAGCAGGCTCGTTCTACACCCACGGTTCCAGTATCTTCGGGATCAGCTCGGGGAGTGGTTTGTAATCATTGCCAGCAACCGGGGCACATCAGGCCTCGCTGCTGTAATACCCCTAATTTTCAAAAAGATAAAATGGTAATTTAATTTTAAATTTTGATTTTTATTTCATTTTTTGTTTAATTTTAAATATTAATTTTATGACTTAGTTGTTTAAATTATTTGTTTTATTTGGTGAATTTGTTTATGTGTTTGTTTAATTGATTTAATTAATATTTGGGTGTATTTAATTTACATGTTACTTGAATTTGGTAGCTTATAGTATTTATTTGTGTCGTAGGGTTTTATTGTTTGTATAATTTGGGACGCCGACTTATATTAGGTTTTAATTAAAAACTTGTTGAGATAAGTTTAAGCAGACTTAGGATTTGGGATGGATATATATATATTCTTAGACATCTACTAGGGTTGTGAAAAAAAAACCCTATTCACGGGATATTTGTGAAAAGGAAAACAGAGGCTCTGGAATATGAAGAGAGATAGTGAGGGTCTTGAGAGACTAATTAAAGGGGTTGCTTCGGGATGGAATTAAGAAGCAACAGTGGAATGAAACTATGATCAGAGGCGAAACAGTCTTGGTGAATTCTGAAACTTAGAGATGGAATTGAAGGTTTCAAACTGGAATCTTAAGGCAAGTTTCATTCTCTCCTTCCTGTAAACTTGTGTTCTGTGCATTCTTTATAGTCTCCAGGGATTAATTCAACTATTAAAATTAATGGTTGACGCATAATGTATCAGACTAAAATCTGTTTATGGTTTAAATCACTGAATTTGGTTCTTGCATAAAACTATGTTGATTATGGTTTTATACTTCTGTAATTTAATTTGTAAGGGAATCCAAGGAGTTTCTAGGATGGTTTGGACTATAATTTAACACTGGAAACTTAAAAACAGAAATTTGATGCAAGATTATCAGACTGTGAGTTTTGTTGTGTCTAAAAAACTGAAACCTGTTTCTTGCATAAATGATGTTGTGTTTGGTTTCGATTTTTGTCAATCGATTTACATTGGAATATGAGGGGTTCCTAGGGCTATTTAGACTCTGATTGAACCATGAAACTTAAAAAAAAAAAATTCAGAACTGAAGCTTGGAGTTCACCGGACGAAGCAGAGATGAGTTGGAGCAAATGAGAAGGCTTAAAGGAAGATATAGAAGGCTCTAGAATGTGGGAGCCTGCTCTAGGTGGTTTAGAGCCTTCTCCAGTTTTTTTTAGAGAAGGCTCTAGGTGTTTAGAGCCTTCTCCAGTTTTTTTTTTAAAGAAGGCTCTGTGGTTTTGTGGATTACAGTAGTTTAAATTACGCCTTATTTGGTTAACTGGGTTATTTTTCCACTATGGTTAGGTTATTGTGATGGTTTAAAATATTAATTCATGGAGTATTAAATCCCTAAGATGCATTAATTTATTTATATGCTAATGTTTTAAACCGTAGGAAAATCTAAAGCGAGTCGCAGGCTATTTACGGACTTAACGGACCGGACGGATTTAATTGTGCAAACTGTGTCTAGAAATTAAAAAGGGTTGGAATGTGGATTCTAAATAATATTACCATGCTATATTAGAGCCACACATAATAAATTAAGGTCTTAGTACCCATGGATTTAACCGTAGGAAAGTTCAAAGGTGCAGGCTGTTAACGGAAGGAATGGGTTTAATTGCCCAGTTTAATTTCAGCAGTTTAACGGAGTATATATATCTTTATAAATTTTATTATGGTAGCATGCTAGGATCATTTATATATCATGTTTGATCTGTGCATACCTTGGATATTAATTGATGAAATACAAATTCTGTTATGCGATATATGGATTTAAGGTTGGATAGTAATTGCTGTGATATTAAGCACTATTCTACAATTACTTAGGTTATAGTTTGGACTTAAATTTCTGAACTAATATATAGATTCTGTTAATTTAATTGGATGTTGGCCTGGAATTAATTGAAGAAATAACTATATATATTTTCTGTCAATTACATAGATGGATGCTGGATTTTAACTTGGTGAACTATTAAACCTTGTCTCGTTAGTTACGTGGATAAATTCTGGATTGGTAGTTGATGAACTGTTTAAATTCTGT
This sequence comes from Cornus florida, assembly GCF_030987335.1. NCBI lineage: Eukaryota > Viridiplantae > Streptophyta > Magnoliopsida > Cornales > Cornaceae > Cornus > Cornus florida. The sequence continues at coordinate 63,836,295 of NW_026775573.1, forward strand.
ATATCAACTATTTGGATTACGTGGATATGATTTGATGAACTGCTTAAAATGTTGCATCATTCAAGGATCATTTGCATTATATGTACCGGTATGGGACGGTGACATATCAATGACGGATTAGATCAAAAAGCTAAGTCCTACCCCTTCATACATAAAGAATGGATTAACTAAAACAGTTAAATCCTTCATGGATGCATGTCCTGTTAACTAAAACAGTTGAACGACATAATGGATATTTGTTTTATCTTTCTGCACTAGGAAGGAATTTATATATATACTTATGGTACCGTGATACGAGCTTGAGTCTCCTGATCACGGTTAGGGTGCGTATATCGCAAAGGTTGGGTAGCTAAATATAGCTGATATTCCCTGATAGGTCTAGGTACTTGGCCGCTGGAAAGCGTGTTTTTATGTCACCTTCTACCCAGGCTGAACTATGTTATAGGCTAGTGAGCATCATATAGTGTGTATATATATATATGAACTATTTTAGATATTGCCGAGCTATCTAGGATGTATCTGCGTATCGGGTTTATGTACGGATTGTAGTATGATGGAACTTGCATGTGGGCCTGACCCACCTTTATTTTTCAGGTGTTCGTGAGTACCAGGCTTAAGGCTTGATCGTGGTGATGCAGATATAGTCACTCACTCTTCCGACTACATAGGATTTTCTTTCTTATTTTAGTTAAGGATTTTAATTCTGTAAATGTTTTACCAGTGGGAATTATTAGGGGTCCACTAGATGGATTCCTGAGTTGTACAGATTTGAAGGATTTAAATGATATTAATTTATTATTTAAAGTTTGAGGATTCTTATTTTAGATTTCTTTCAGCGTATTATTAATGTATTCTTAATTCAGTTTTTATTTATTCCTGCTTGTTTACATATTAACAGTTGGTATCCCTCGGATCTGTGCTCGGGCTTGATCACCCGTTGCTCTAGAATACGACGGGTATCACAGTTGGTATCAGAGCATTCCAGGTTCTAGTGTCCTGAGGAGTGTCTTTCGTTAGAAGTCTTCTGCATTGCGTCTAAAAACTTAGAGCCATATTAGGATTTGTTGTACTTTTTTACGGCTCGTTAAGAGGAGCTGATGTCAATTATATTTCATCCTTATGGAATGGTTGACACTAGAAGAAGGATGGGGTCCGTGGCGACAGCGAATCAGACCCGAAGGAGTAGATGAGTACGTTATCGAGTTCTCTATCAAAAGCAGAACTTGGGATTGAAGGTTTAGTTTCGGTTGACGCTACTTTTATAAGTATAAGCCAAAGAGGGATATAGGAGTGCGTTTTAGGTCACCGCATAATAGGACCAACACGATTTCAGTTGTTCTCGTAATGGAGACAACCGAGGAATAGGAGTCCAAAGAGGATTCTAGTGGAAGAGATTTCAACATATCCAAGAAAGAGGGACTTGAATGTTGAAAATCAAAGACCAAGCGAGAGTGATCTTGTTCGCTAATAATATAGTGAACGATACTCATAGAGTTGAGGTGGATAGTTAACCTTGTGTATTACAACGGATTTGCCGTTCATCCTGGTGGGTAGAGCAACAGAGATCGGTGGGTCTGTTACAACTATTACTAGTGGCAGAGTGGAAGTGAGAGCACATTACAATGGATTTCGTGACGGGACTTCCGAGATCCCAGGTAGGGAAATGGCGTTGATTGGGTTATAATTGACAGGTTGACTCAGACGGCTCACTTTTTGCCCATGGCAGTGACAGATGATGCAGAGAGACTTAGTGGACTATATGTGAAGCAGATTGTCAGGCTTCATGGGGTTCCTGCATCCATTGTTTTGGATAGGGATCCTTGGTTCACGTCTCACTTTTGGCAGGGTTTTCAGGAGGCTCTTGCGACGGGTCTTCATTTTAGCACTGCATTTCCTTCTCAGATTAATGGTTAGTTGTAACGTACCATTAAGATATTGGAGGATATGCTACAGACTTGCATCTTAGATTTTGGGGGTAATTGGGAGGACTACTTGCCTTTGGTTGAGTTTGCTTAAAACAACAGTTACCAGACTAGTATTGGCATGGCACCTTTTGAGGCATTGTATGGCAGACCTTAGAGATCTCCAATTTGTTGGACCAAGGTAGGTGATACAGTCGCCTTAGGTCTCGACATTATTATTGAGACTATAAAGAAGATCAAGTTGATTCGACAATGGTTGGTTACAGCTCAGAGTAGATAGAAAAGTTATGCGGATAGGAGGAGGAGATCCTTATCTTTTGAGGTAGGAGACTATGTCTTTCTCAAGATTTCTTCACGCAAAGGGCTTGTGAGATTTCGACAGACTGGCAAGTTGTCTCCTAGGTTCATTGGACCATTCGAGATTTTGGATCATATTGGTGAAGTTGCTTATCAGTTGGCATTGCCGCCACATTTGGACAGAGTTCCCGACATTTTTTATGTTTCTATGTTGAGGAAGTATGAGCCGAATCCATCACACGTTTTGCAGTGGACATCTGTTATTGTTGTCGAGGATGTGACCTACGAGAAGGGTCCAATCCAGATTCTTGACTCTAGAGAATAGGTCTTACAAACCAAGACCATTCCATTGGTCAAGGTTTTGTGGAGACATCACGGAGTCGAGGAGGCTACTCGGGAGCTCGAGTAGGAGGTTCGCTCTCAGTATCCCAGATTGTTCGCGATCTCAGGTATGACTTGATTTAGGGGACGAAATCTTTTTTAGGAAGGAAGGTTATGAAGACCGAATCTTCTTTTTCCTTTTTCAATTTTCCGTCATTCATTTTTTATTTTTTTTATTTTATTTGTTTAATTATTTGATTCATTCTTTTTCTGTGTTGCCTTAGGGTTTTGTTGCGCCCGAGGTAGGTTTCGATGTTCGGCACCACGTGTATTGCATTATATTATCTTTTACTGCCCGCATATTTCTTAATTTCATTGAAAAGCATGCTCGTTTATTTTTGATTTCTAGGGGTATGGATGCATGGTTTCTTCGGAAACAATTTCGTTTTTCGGGGTGCTTTGTGTAAATATGTTTTTGAGATATTTTGCCTTAGGGACTTTTGTGCAAATATTCTTTAAGATATTTTGTGGAGGGACTAACTTGCAACTTAGGAAAAAGAGTGACAAGTGTCACTTATTCATTGGACAACATGTTGACTTACCATTGGAACACTTGTTGCCTTAGGATGGTGACAAATGTAAAGCCTTAATTTCATCTTGTGAGGAGGCTTAGTTAGGTGACAAGTGGAGGGTGGATGTGTGTGTGTGTGTGAGAGAGAGAGAGGTAGTGTCGGTACGATGTGTTTGGCCAACAAAGGCCATTTAGTTAGTGAAAAAGGGTGTGAAAGTTGTCTTCCTCACTTAGTTACCATTGAAGGACCATGAAACCCTAGCCTCCATTTCTTCTTTTCCCTTTCCTTTGAGCTTTTAGTCTTCCACCTTGAAGACAAAAGCTCCCTCACTTCCATCTCTACAACACTTTTGCCCGGTTTCCCCTCTTGCTTCCATTTACTTTGGATTCTAGAATAACAATCCTCTAGTGAGGTAGAGGTTGTCCTATGTTTATCTTCTTGTAGTATCTTGCATTCTTTGTTTATAATATACATTGTATGCATGTTTTTCTTGATTTCTAGGGTTGTATCTAGATGTGTATAACATGAAATTGACTTAGGGTTTTACATTATTTAAGGACTGTGGATGATCTTTACATTGTATTAATCTTGTTTCATTTGGTGATTATTTGAAATCTTGTAATTTGGTTAGTGTAACTTTAGAGATTTTATTTAATTATTGCCAATGATTTAATTAAGTAATTAACGCTATGTTGTTGTTAAATTCATGGATTTAAAACTCATTTCATACTAGCTTAAATGGATTTCATATATTGATAATGTTGTAGTAACTTGAATTGATACTCATTGTGAACTTGACATTGTGTATGCCATTATTGCTTGAGGACTTAGGGCATATCTTGTGTGTAGTTCGAAAATTGGATGTGTTTGGAAGGTTATTACATGCATTATATAAATATTTGATAGTTGTAACTTACTTGATTGATTTTGGAAATACTTGGAGCAAAGAAAACGTGACATGGCTAAGGCAAAGCCCTAGTACGGGAGGTACGAGTTCTCCCTACAATATAGTGCACACTTAGGTGTTTCTTTATGGGTTAAAAGACTCAAATAGGTAATTGTCTTGCATTGTGAGTTCATGACCAGACACCGCTCCTAAGTTTTCCATAATGTTGATTTTGCGTTCAATTTATAAATTGAAATAACCTAGGGTTGTAACTTGTTGTATCTTATGGATTATTACCATTGTAATTCAATGTTTTACCATTGTGGATTGCTATCAATTTGTTTCAAACATAGCTTAGGATGATCCTTTAGCTTCCCCATTGAAACTAGACGTTAGGAGTGATCGGTTGATCAATTATACATCAACCTTCGCAATAGCACGAATCATTGTAAAATAGGGCTATTGGTCGGGTAAGTCGAACCACTGGGACTGCGCTAGTCTATGGCAACCTAAGAGTCTAGAATTGTTCTTAGAATAATAAGGGGTAATAAGGGTTTGTTTGATAGTCACTAAACTAGGAATTCAAAGTGCATAAAACAATAGTGTGCTAGGAAGTAAAGAGATAGAACAATAGAGAAGAGACTAGGGAATTGACTTCACCACAAGCCATATAAACATGCCTAATTGCAATTAACTTGGGGAACAAAGTATACATGCAACCATGATATGTAGAAATGCAAGATAACTACAATATCTTCAAGAAGTTCACACATTCAAGAATTAAGTATAATCCATCCAAGGTTGGCATAAGTCATCTATCTAAACTAGGGTATAGAATGAAGTATCCTTCCTAAGCTATGAACTATCAAAGTCCTCAATTTGTGTGGTAAGTGCACATGAAGTCAAGAACTAAGCCATAATCCATCAAAGGTTTCCCTAAGCCATGGAATATCAAATTTCTTAAACAACATGCCATTAAAACCATTGTATAATCTCATCTTCATTCTCACTATAAAGATGTAAGTAGCATAATCATGAAGAAACAATTTCTAAGACAAGATAAGAGTCTCTACAAGATTAAATATGGAATGAAACACAAATACATCAAAGTGTATCTCTAGATTAGACAACTTGTTACATAAATGCAAAGTTCCCCAAATATAAACACAATTAATACATATTTACTTGACAAGGGTTACATCAACTCCCTAAGAAGAGGTTTAGTTACCCATGGTAGCTCTAGATGAAGAAGGAAGCAAGGCCTCCAACTCCATTTTAGTGCTCCCTTGTGTTAGCTTGAAGAACTCCTCTTTCTTGCTCTCTTCTCTCTCTTCTATCTTCTCAAAATGAAGCTTAATAATGTGTGGCCTCCCTTATCTTCTTTTGTATAGGTAAGGCCTTTTTCCCCCTTCCAAAAACATCCCCAACCACCTCATAAAGAAGTAAGTAGAAATGAGGAAACCAATGCACAAGTGGCTGCCAAACTGAGAATTCCTGAAGGCAATTCTGCCTGAATTTCGAGCGCTCGAAGCAAGGCCTAGAGCACTCGAAATTGGAGCAGATTGCTCCATGCTTGCTTTGCTTCGCCCGGACCTACTTTGGTAAAACGGCTATAACCTTGTGCTCCGAACTTTGAATGACAAACCGTTTGAAGATTTGGAAAGCTAATTTAGAGCTCTAAAAACTTTATGTTTTGGTGGAGATCCAATTCTCAAGTCTGGTTGGTCGAAATTGAAGAACAAGGCAGACTTTCATTGCTGCCAGGCAGTTCTGAGCACCTCTAATAAGAAGATCATAACTCTCTGCTCCGAACTCCGAATGATGAACCTCTTGAAGATTTGGAAAGCTGATTCAGAGCTCTAAATCTTTTATGTTATGAGGGAAGTCCAGTTCTCGAGTTTGGTAGGTCAAAATGGTGAACAAAGTTTGGGCTTCACTGCTGCCAGAATTTCAGAATTGGCACCTTGATATTCAAAAACTCTACAAAACACCCTTCTTGCTCCTTTATTGCAATTGAACCTGAAAATGCACAAAAACATACAAATGAAAGTAATCTACATAATTAAATGAACAATGGACTTAACTAATGCAATTAAGGGCGCTTGAATATGCAATATTCGGCGCTTATCACACCCCCAAACTTACATTTTGCTAGTCCCTTAGCAAAACTACAATGAAAAACTTAATGAAAAGATAACCATGGGCATGTTACTACAAAAATATCATCCATGGTAAAATGAGATATATACATAGCTCAAAAATAACTTGAAACAGAAAAAGAGCTGGAGATGGGGTCATTGGGAAGACTACCTTGCATATATGAAGCATTGATACAAAACACATTTCAATATGCATGTATCAACATCATAGACTATATAAATAACTCAATTATCATCTCTTGAATGGAAATCAACTCTAGCTTCAGTGAAAGTGAATTGGATTCTCAACATGCGGCTTTTACTTTCTTTTCCAATTTCCAAGCACAAGTTTTCGAATCATTGAATTCCCCTTTAAATGAGGTCCCTAAGGCATGATTTTATTTACAAGACAACTTTTTTTGCTTGTTGACAATTTATTGTAACTCATAAGCGAAACATAGAATGGTTGTGCAATGCTGAAGTCCCTTAAGCTTTCTAACCAACCTATGTAGCAAGCGTTAGGCCAACAACTCCCAAACCAGATGGCTTTAGGGTGCTAAGTGTAGAGACACTCCTAGGGCTTAATAGCTCAAGTTGGAAAGGCTACGAACTCCAACGAACCATGTTTATTACAAGTTTTTTTTTTAATGACCGTGCAATGTTTAAGTCCTTTAAGCTTTCTAACCAACCCATATAGCAAGCGTTAGGCCAACAACTCCCAAACCAGACGGCTTTAGGGTGTTAAGTGTAGAGACACTCCATAGGGCTTAATAGCTCGAGTTGGAAAGGCTACGAACTTCAACTGGTCATTATTTTCTTTCTTTCTCATATATATATATATTTTTTAGACAACTTAAATCATGCCAAAGATATTCATCTATCTGGTTCATCAAATCAGATTAACTAGGCCAAGGTCAAGGTTGATCAAATTGCATGCCTCACAGTTAAGTTTCCAATGTGCATCTGTGCATTGTGAAGTTTAAAAGAGTGTCAAATCCAGTGAGAATCTAATTGAGACATTTATACAGACTAATTTGAATCCACATGATCATTTCAACTCAAATTTTTCTTTATTTTCAAAAATGTCAATTGCTTCTATACACAAGGTATTAAACATATGCTTCATCTCCAACTAGTGACAAGTTATACTATCATTGCTTAGTAAAAATTATGAAACCAAAAATGCATAAATGCACCCCCAAACTTGAATGTCACATTGTCCTCAATGTGAGAAGACAAGTAAATGAAAATAAGAACAGAGAGGGTTAAAGAACAATAATACCAAGTCGAGTGATGATGACGTAGATGTTCAGCCATGTGAGTGCGCAACGGTGTCCCCCAAACTTGGATATAAAGACCTATCAAAACACAACTAAAATATACAGGTAAAAGCATTGGTCTCGTAAGGAGAACGAGAACAGACAAAAAATAGGACTAACAGGAATTATAATAAAAGATAGAAATCTATAATAATTTTTTTTTTTTTTTAAGAGAATGCAAGAAGGTTGGATGGGTGGTGGGTTTTGGAGGTTAAAGCCGAGATGGGTTTGGGGTGTTGGAGAGGGTTGGGATGGTGGGGTTGCTTGGTGCAGCGAGGGGTGGTAGAGGAAGCAAGGATGGTGAATTGGTTAGTGAGAGAGAGAGAAGCCGAGAGAGAGAGTTGCTGCAGTGAGCACTAGAAGTGAGCTCGCATGGGGTTGGTTGAGGTGTGAGGTTGAGCAATGCATGGGGAGAGTTGGTGCTCGGCTGGGTGGGTGGTGGGTGACATGCAATGCATGCATGAGGGGGTGGTTGGTTGTTTTGGGGGGGTGAAGTGGTTTGGTGTGGGTGGTGAGGTTAGGGTATGCTTGCATGGTGGTGAGGGAAGGGGCATGCATGGGAGTGGGTTGCATGGAGATGAGGTTGTGGGGTGGGAGATGGTGAGAGGGTGGTGGTTTATGGGAATGGTGTGTGTGAGGTGAGAATGGAGGGTTGGGATGTGCATGGGGTGAGGTTGGTTGCTGTGGGTTGTGAGGAGGTTGGTTTGTAGAGAGTGAGCATTGGGTTTACATGCAGGATGGGCTGCATGCATTAAGGAGGTGGTGGTTTGTGAGGGTGGCCGAGAATGGGATGCATGAGGTTGGAGTTGGTGTGAGGTGGAGGGGCTCGGTTGTGTAGAGAGAGGTTGCTGTGGGTTGTGAGAAGGTTGGTTTAATGCAGAGGGTGGAGGTGAGATGGTTGGTGTTGAGGTTGATGAGGTTGAAAGGAGTTAGGGTAGTGAAGTGAGGGATGTCGAGAGCTGGGTTGTTGGTTTGGGTTGTGGTGAGCATGCATGGAAGTGGTGGACAAGAGAGTGAGGAAGCAGATTCGAGTGCTCGAACTGAGCCTGCGAGCACTCGAATTGAAGGCAGTGGGCTCGGCATGGTTAGTGCAGGAAATTCGAGCACTCTAACAGGAATTGAGAGTGCTCGAAAATGAGGCAGTGGGTTGGGAAGTTGGGCTGAAAATTTGGAGCAATCCAAATGGAATTTAGAGTACTCTAAAATGGAATTAGAGTGCTCTAAATATAAGCAGCAGGCTCGGAATGATGGTGGAGAAGTTTGGAGCAATCCAAATGGTAGCTAGAGTGCTCTAAATGAAGGCAATAGGCTCAGCATTGTGGGTTGAAGAATTTGGAGCACTCAAATTGGAATTTGGAGTGCACGAAATTGGCTCAGTAGCTTGTAAATGAATTGGCACATGGAGATGGAATGTTTCAGCCAACTTGAATGCATGGATGATCTTGCATGGATGGATTGCATGGCTGCATTTTGAGTGCATGGATGAATGCATTTGATGGATTGCCATGCATGGTGCTTCCAACCATCCATCCATCATGTAAGATTGCAACAAAGAAATGCATGGAATGCATGCAACATAGAAATGCATGCAACATAGAAATGAATGGAATGCATGCAAGCAAGGTGTCTATACATGCAAAAATGCAATATTACATGGATGAACTTTCAGCTTTTGAACTTCAATCCATTCTAATGCAAGGAGGGAAAATTGTCAAACTCTACACTTCATTGCAATGCATGGAAAATTTAGAAAATTTTTCAAATTGTGCAAATTTTTTTTTTTTTTTTTTCAATGAGTGCATAGATGATTTCAAGAAGATTTCCCAACTTTTGAAACCTCACACAATGCATGGATGATTTTGAGAAAATTTTCAAGCTTTGGAACATCTCTTCAATGCATGAATGAGATTAAGAACATTTCAACAATGCATTGAAGATGAGAGGTTATGCATGTGAGTGCCATGTCGAAAGTCCGAGAAAATTGCCTGATAAAGCCGGAAACTTCCGGGAATGAAAAAAAGAGTTGAGAAGGTCTAAGAGGCCGGTCTAAAATTGCGGAACACAACTGAAGACCATTTCAGAAAAATCAAAATTTTGGCTTTTCTAAACCATTTCCCAGAAAATTTCAAGGCACGAGCAATTTGAGAAGGTAGGGAAGCTTGGAACATCGAAAGAATTTCTTCCCTTGCTTTGCTAAATTTAATGTCGATAGCTAGACGAACCAGGATCGGGATCCATTGGAGAGATGGATCCTTAACGCTCCGTATGCAACTTGCCTCCTTCATATGGTCTCAAACTTGGATCAATGAATGGTGAGGGATATTGATCCTTCCGAAGAGAAACAAGTTTGGCCTTAGAGGATTTGAACATCGCTTTTAATCTCACTTCTTTTATTTTCAGATTTAAGCAAAGGTGTTGCTTGTTCGAGATTATGGAGGCTCGTTGAATGTCATTGTCTTGACTAACAATGGGAGGATCATGACCTTTCATATTTGCAATCTCCAAGTCATATACCTCATTGTACTCAAATGGTTTGTTCACAAGTTGAGTATCATGGACAATGATTCTAGATTGGGCCGGAATGATTGGAAGAATTTCCAGCAACTTGTCAACATTCTCCTTACCTTTGTCCGGTAGTTCACCCTCAAAATGTTGAGGTAACTCCGGTGAAAAAATGGAAGGAGATGGACATTCCCAAGATAGAGATGGGTTTGGTGCTACCCATAAAGAAGAGGAAAATGGTGATGGAATATCAAGTAAGGAGTTGACTTTCCGAATGGATTTTTCCTCATCAAAATCCTCAAAATCAGAGTGGACCAAGCAAGCTTGTAGGGGATCCTCCGTTGAAGGAGGTGGAATTGGATTTTCAATGAGTTCATCAGCAATAGTGATTGCAAAACACTCACTCTCATCCAGAGAAAGATGCACAGCATTGAAAATATTGAGCTTAACATTCATATTCCCAAAAGAGATATCCATCAATCCGGTTCTACAGTTAATAGAAGCATTAGCTGTAGCTAGAAAAGGACGTCCGAGAATTATGGGAATGTGTTTTCTTGGGTCGTGGACTGGTTCCGTATCAAGAACCACGAAGTCTACCGGGAAGTAGAACCTATCCAGCTTTATTATAACATCTTTAATGATTCCCCGTGGTTGCTTAATAGATCTATCAACAAGTTGCAATACTATCGGAGTTGGTTTAAGATATCCCAAACCAAGTTGTAGGTAAACCGAATATGGAATCAAATTCACACTAGCTCCTAAGTCAAGGAGGGCCCTCTCGATTTTGTTGTCACCAATGATACAAGAGATTGTGGGGGCACCTGGATCCTTATACTTCGGAGGAGTGCTGTGCTGAATGATCGCACTAACATTTTCGGTTAACCTCACTTTCTTTGGTAAATGACTTCTGGAAGTGCGCTTTTGAGTGCACAAATCCTTAAGGAATTTTGCATAGGGAGGAATTTGCTTGATAGCATCCAAGAGAGGAAGATTGATCTTTACTTGCCTAAAGATCTCCCACATGTCTTGAATTTTGCAATTCTAATTCCCAAAATGTGTCGACTCTTGAAGACGTTGAGGGAACGGAGCTTTTGGCTCATAAGTAGTTTCCACATTTGGGGTGACATGCGTGGGATTTCCGTGAATGGTATTTGGACAAGAAGAACTTGGATTTGGATTGGAAGAGCTTGAATTTGGATTTTTCAAAGGAGGATTTTGTTCACTTTTGTCTCCATCGACCTTGTTGTCAACCACTTTACCACTCCGAAGGGTGGTGATAGCTTGAACATGCTCAAGACTCGGCCCACTCGGAAGAGGGGTTTCATCAATTGCATGTATCCCTCTAGGATTTTCAAATGGTTGAGCGGGAAGCTTACCCTTGTCTTTTTGAAGAAGTTGGTTTACTTGGTTAGCTATTTGTCCCATTTGATTTTCGAGCCTAGCTATGGATTGAGTATGGGAGTGAACCATTTGGAGAGTAGGTTGCAAGAATGTCAAGAGATGCTTGTTGGAATCCATGATTTGCTTGTTTAATGATTCCATCATTTGCACATTTAATGATTCCATCATTTGCTTGTTTGCAGCCACTATCTCATCAATTGGATTTACAGGAGGTTGAGTGGAGACATTTGGATTGTATGGAGATTGGTAGCTTGAAGAGGCTTGGAAAGGCCTACCTTGATATTGAGAAGAGGGCTGATTTTGAGGCCCTTGATTTTGAAGTTGGGAATTTTGTGGGGCTTGTTGCCTCCACGAAAAATTCGGATGGTCCCTCCAACCTGGATTATATGTATTGGAATACGGGTTATGCCCGGGCCTTGAGAACATGGCATTAGCTTGCTCTTGGTTGGGATTGGGAAATTGCTCCGGTGTGGGGCAATTTTCCGAGAGATGGAATGGACTAGTACATGAAGCACAAACCGAACTTGCCGAATTTTGAGACAATGAAGGGGGAAGATGTGGTGCCATCAATTGGTAGAATTTATGAGCAATGGCATCCACTTGAGATGATTCCTCCCTTATTGATTTTTGTTGACAAGGATTGGTGTTCTTTGGAGTGGTTGAGGTCGGAGCCCTACGAGAATTGTGTTGAAGTGAATTTTCACTCAAATTCTCAAGTAAGGTCCAAGCCTCATCCACATTCTTGGACATGAACATCCCACCACAAGAAGAGTCAACCATGAATCTATGGGTGTCGGTCAAGCCGGCATAGAAAGCTTGCACTAATTGCCATTTTGGGATCAAATGATGAGGACACTTCCGAAGAAGATCTTGTAACATTTCCCAAGTCTCGTGGAGTTGTTCTCCATCAACTTGAGAAAAGCTTAGAATGGAACGCCTCATTTGGTTGGTTTTACTCACCGGATAATACTTCTTAAGAAATTCTTGTTGCAATTGAGCCCAAGAAGTAATAGAGTTGGGAGCGAGGGAGTTCAACCAATATTTTGCCCTATCCTTTAGGGAGAATGGGAAAAGATGTAAGTGGAGTGCATTTTCAGGAAATCCTCTCAACCAGATGGTCGAACAGATTTCAAGGAACTCATCGAGATGCTTATATGGATCTTCATTATCCAAACCATGAAAAGATGGAAGCATTTGGATGGTACTAGATTTGATCTCATATTAAGCTGCATCGATGTTTGGCATCACTATGCAAGATAGAGAAGCATAGGTGGTAGGGATGAAATGATCTCTAAGAGTCATTGGCTCGATATTAGGAATTTCAGCCCTTTCATTCCCCGGATTTCCTATATTATCCCCCATTGTATTAAATTCAGTTTCAAGATCCCGTGTAAGAGTAGGTTCCCTAGGGTTCCGTCTAAGAGTTCTTTCAAGAGAGTTAATATCAATGGGAGAATCGATTGTGGGTAAGGAAAGTGACCTACGACCGAACATCAACAACAAAGCATATACTCAACAAAGCAATTCATCAACCACAACTCCACATACGATGTTCCCTTTCTCCTCAATTATCAAGACAGAAAATATATGGCCACGACAAGGACCGATGCTTGAACACGAAATTAAAACAATAATATAGCCTCAACAAGGGCTTGCAAATAAATTAACTACTTCTAAGCTTAACACATGCACAAAATATAACAATGTGAAACTAAAAGGTCAAAAAGCTTACTTAGGGTCCTCTAGACTTACACTTTGCTAGCGTTCCCACGGCGAGAGTCAAGTCCCTAGAATCTTACAACATAAAAATGGTTAAACCACACGAGAAATATGCACAAAACACAATATTAACAATCACACTAAGTTTAACCCTAAAACTTTGGTTGCTAAACCGTATGCAAGTTCCCCGGCAACGGCGCCAAAAATTGATCGGTTGATTAACTATACATCAACCTTCGCAATAGCACAAATCATTGTAAAATAGGGCTCTTGGTCGGGTAAGTCGAACCACTGGGACTACGACAGTCTATGGCAACCTAAGAGTCTAGAATTGTTCTTAGAATGATAAGGGGTAATAAGGGTTTGTTTGATAGTCACTAAACTAGGAATTCAAAGTGCATAAAACAATAGTGTGCTAGGAAGTAAAGAGATAGAACAATAGAGAAGAGACTAGGGAATTGACTTCACCACAAGCCATATAAACATGCCTAATTGCAATTAACTTGGGGAACAAAGTATACATGCAACCATGATATGTAGAAATGCAAGATAACTACAATATCTTCAAGAAGTTCACACATTCAAGAATTAAGTATAATCCATCCAAGGTTGGCATAAGTCATCTATCTAAACTAGGGTATAGAATGAAGTATCCTTCCTAAGCTATGAACTATCAAAGTCCTCAATTTGTGTGGTAAGTGCACATGAAGTCAAGAACTAAGCCATAATCCATCAAAGGTTTCCCTAAGCCATGGAATATCAAATTTCTTAAACAACATGCCATTAAAACCATTGTATAATCTCATCTTCATTCTCACTATAAAGATGTAAGTAGCATAATCATGAAGAAACAATTTCTAAGACAAGATAAGAGTCTCTACAAGATTAAATATGGAATGAAACACAAATACATCAAAGTGTATCTCTAGATTAGACAACTTGTTACATAAATGCAAAGTTCCCCAAATATAAACACAATTAATACATATTTACTTGACAAGGGTTACATCAACTCCCTAAGAAGAGGTTTAGTTACCCATGGTAGCTCTAGATGAAGGAGGAAGCAAGGCCTCCAACTCCATTTTCGTGCTCCCTTGTGTTGGCTTGAAGAACTCCTCTTTCTTGCTCTCTTCTCTCTCTTCTATCTTCTCAAAATGAAGCTTAATAATGTGTGGCCTCCTTTCTCTTCTTTTGTATAGGTAAGGCCTCTCTCCCCCTTCCAAAAACATCCCCAACCACCTCATAAAGAAGTAAGTAGCAATGAGGAAACCAATGCACAAGTGGCTGCCAAACTGAGAATTCCCGAAGGCAATTCTGCCTGAATTTCGAGCACTCGAAGCAAGGCCTCTAGCACTCGAAATTGGAGCAGATTGCTCCATGCTTGCTTTGCTTCGCCCGGACCTACTTTGGTAAAATGGCTATAACTTTGTGCTCCGAACTTGAAATAACAAACCGTTTGAAGATTTAGAAAGCTAATTCAGAGCTCTAAAAACTTTATGTTTTGGTAGAGATCCAATTCTCAAGTCTGGTTAGTCAAAATTGAAGAACAAGGCAGACTTTCATTGCTGCCAGGCAGTTCTGAGCACCTCTAATAAGAAGATTATAACTCTCTGCTCCGAACTCCGAATGATGAACCGCTTGAAGATTTGGAAAGCTGATTCAGAGCTCTAAATCTTTCATGTTATGAGGAAAGTCCAGTTCTCGAGTTTGGTAGATCAAAATGGAGAACAAAGTTCGGGCTTCACTGCTGCCAGAATTCCAGAATTGGCACCTTGATATTCAAAAACTCTACAAAACACCCTTCTTGCTCCTTTTTTGCAATTGAACCTGAAAATGCACAAAAACATACAAATGAAAGTAATCTACATAATTAAACGAACAATGGACTTAACTAATGCAATTAAAGGCGCTTGAATATACAATATTCGGCGCTTATCAAGGAGGCATGATCCACATATGTTTGATTTATATTACGTTGCAAAGAACCGTTGAAACTTTAGGGTATATGCATGCGCTTCATCTTACGGAGTAACTTGTTTACTCACCCTAGTTGAATTTCATTTTTCAGGAAAGGAGACCTTGTTTTTGGATGCTCACCATCCTTAACCTGGCTTGGTTGCATTTGGATTACTTTTGTGTACATTTGACATGCAAGTGTTTGCATGTTTTAACTAGTTTTGTTGTTACAATTGTATAACTTGTTTAAAAGCATAGTTTGCTTCCTTTTGGGCATGTAATGTGAACTTAAATGTCTTATTATGTTTATACTTCAACATTTATGTAATGAGGCCAAGGGACAATCTCTTTTGACGTATTGAAAGCATGTTTAATTTCAGCTAGTTTTTGTTCTACGACCTATATAATCTAAGGGGCATTTTAGGTTGCATATTATTTTGGGTTTGAACTATGGTTAGTTAGAAAACTCATTTTTGGTGGGGGTTTCTTCACAAACTTTTTCCAAAAAATTCTATTTTCACTTCGAAAAATATGCGTTTTTGAAAACTTCACGGTCGCAGCCAGCCCCATCATGATCGGTTGCAAATTCTGAGATTCGTTGCAGATGGTTGCGACTGGTCGTGGGGCACCTTTTTTGTCACTTTTCATCGTTTCGCAAACTTTGCGATCGGTCGCAAAGGTTGTGATCTATTGCACTGGGCATTTATTCTTTCTAAAATTCAAGATTTGGCTATTGCCCATCGATCGTATACTTCTGCGATCGGTCGTACCATCTGCGATTGATCGCAACTGCATACTCATTTGTTATTTTTTTTAAACTTCGAAAATTCACATCTTCTTATTTTCAACTACAAATCAAGTGATTTTTGAGTTTAAATTCATTAGTTTTTCGTTTTCTATCCAATGGTATGCAAAGCAGCATCCATTTTAGTTTTAAAAGACCATTTTACCCACAGTGGTTCACTTTGTCTGTTTTAAAAATCTAGCTTCCTCATTTGTTTCTTTGTGTTCCGTTATTTCTCAGGAAGTCACATTGTCGTCTTAGGGGTGGTGTCCATCCCTAGAGACTCCATCTCTTTCATTGTATCCGCATTTGGGATTTGTTATCGAATCAGTTTCGGGTTATACGTTGACGCACCGGGTTTTTCGAAATTCGGGCCGTCATAGAGCTGGCTATAGAAACACTATGACATAAAATAATTCCCAGTCTCCTCAGAACACCTTAGTGGTGAAAGCCACTTTTATTTTTAAAGTAAATTGTGAAAAATTACAAACTCTCCATTCATCAAAATTTCTGCGTTCCTCTCTAAGTAAAGGTGCTCTGTTCATCAGAGTTATATTTATCCTAGTTAGTGTGTTTCTATGGGATGGATTCCCTATTCAATCCAGGAAAACATTTATGTGGGCGATCGGATTCGATGGACTTTTGGGTCTTCTGGGTTGTTAGATTGAGCGTTTTGAATGGTGGCTGGCTTATTGGCCAATCTCCACAGTTTTTTCCTTTTGATCGAGGTATTGGGTTGGTTTTATTGGATTCTATTTTAGTTCTCACTTTTTTTGGTCAGTCGTTTATAAGTGTCGAGTTTTTGTCTATGGCCATGGCATTTGGGCTATGGTTAGTTGTTGCAAGTGTTTGTCTGTCGGTGGGTACGATATTTGGGATTCGATTTTTCGTTTCTTATGGTGCTTCGTTTTCTTGGTTTTTGGGTGCCGGCGTTTCTCTCACGTCCGCAAACAACGCGTTTCGGGCTTTTGCGAGTTGGGCGACTTTTTGCAGCAGGTTTGATGCTCATTTCTCTTGTTCTAATCAATGATGCCTCTCCTCCGACAGCCATTGACTATGGGTCATGGCTGGGTGTTGCCGGAAAGATTTGTCAGGCTGGAAAACATATGATGCATGGATTTTCTGCTGCTCTCTGTTCTTGGTGGTTTTTGGTTGTTACAGACGAGGCTCACAATGAAGGTGGTTCATCGACTTTTGGTCCCTTCTCGACGTTTGGTCCCTTCCTGACGTTTGGTCTTCGTACTCCCCAAGGTCTTCTTGTTTCTCACATTGTGGGCTCCCAAGTCAAAGCTTCCTTTGTTGATGCGTGGGAAAAACGCAAAGACTGCTGTTTCTAGAATGTTGGGCCCACATTTTATGGATAAACATAATATTAGGTACTTGATTGAAATAATGAGTATATTAACTGGGATTGATGTTAAGTTTGGTCCAGCTTTAAGTCCCTATTTGTGGCCTACATTTATAAATGACCAATTGACTATGGGTCTTAGTTTGGGCTGGGACGTGGAATGCTTTTATGGTTGCAAAGGCTTTAGGCCCATATCTTATATTATGGTGGCTTTGTTTGCTGTTTGTCCTCTGACTTTGCTTAGTGTTGATTTGTTTGGTTATGCTTTGTAAATGCCGTATGGCTATTTCTTTTGCCAAAAAGAAAAAAGAAAAAAAAAAGAAGAGTATCTCTTGTCAATTTTTTTCTTATGAAAAACAAAAATGAAACCAATGTGTTGTTCCTTCCATTTTATTAAGAAATATAAATTAGAAATTGACATCAGACACGTCATGAAAATATGTGACACGATGATGAAAACTTTTATCCTTCAAACTCCCCCTCCTCCTATCAAAGATTATGTAGTCGTAAGTAATACCTTATCACTTTGTAAAATAGAAGTGGGAGGGTTTAAATAAGTGTGCAAGTGTTAAAATAGTGGTTACCGAATAAATCCATCATTCATTCTATATATATATGGAAGATACGGTTGATTGACGTCATTCATTCTACATAGAACATACGATTGGTTGATGAGTCTCACTTATTAACATGGACACGCCAAAGTTTGAATAATTGCCAACCCACCAGGTGCATGATTTTGTTTTATTGTGGACCAATTGCATGATTACAAGCTGACAAATACATCCAACATATGTTTGGGTAATTAAATACATGCAACATTTTGGGACTTCACTTTAATAAAATTGGTGGAAAAAAAATTAAACTTAAAAAAAAACTTAAAATTCCTAATCATGTCCTTTTTGTTGCTGACTTGGCAACTCCTGATTGGCAATTTGATCACTATTGCAAACATAAATTAAAAATATATACTAATTAATTAACTTGTTACAAGTCACCAGATTCCAAATCTAAAACATTAGTCGTTATTTTTTGGCTGAATACAGAATAATGGTGCAGCCAATACGGACAAATTTTGGATATCAACAAGTCTATTTATTTTAATTATATATATATATATACATATTTTTTTTTATAACAAAAATGTTGTGGGTCAGTAACAACTAACAACACCACCACCGAAGCAACTAACCCTTGAAGCAACACTGTACTTGGGGTCTTAAGTATAATAGATCTTCTTACATTTATATTTTCCCTAGACTAGGTATATATATATAGTAAATGCTAAAACAAAGCCTCTTTCACTTTTAAGTCTCACGGTATACATTTGTGTGTGTGTGTGTGTGTCTGCGGGGCCAGTGAATCAGTGCTCACAGCTTTTGGTATTTGTCAGAACTATGTTTAGCATACAAACAAGTACACTCCGCTCTCAGGTTCTCTTTCTGTAGTGAGGATGGTGGGTTGTGTTGCATTTTGGTGGAGGGTCATCCTTTCATGTTCTGATGGGTGTCTTTTCCAATAAGGTAAGTGGGTCTCCCTGGTTTTCAATTTCCTGTAATGGGTTTGGCTTATTTCCTCAAATTTTGTGTTTCTTGATGTGATTTTTATACCTTTATTATAATTTCATTGACAATGTTTTGTTCTCATAAGCTACATTACTTGATTTCCTTTTTCAGCCTCTGGGTTATTTTTGTGAACCTGATCTGCCTTCTTCAAATATTCATCAGCACTTGGTGACTGTTAGATTTTATATTCTAGAAATCTAGAGTCAACTATTGAGGAATTTTTTTAAAAAAGTTTTTTTTATTATTAATCTGAGACTAATGGGTAAAATCTAGAGGATTATGTTTGATTTGTTTGTTGGGTTGAATATATATATATATATACACACACACACACACACACATATATTTTCAATTTTATTAATCTTGGGTGGGTGCCACTACTTTGAGATGTTTAACCTTCATGGTTGTTGATTATCCGAAAGAGTGAAGTTCCTAAAACTTGTGATGACAGGTGAGCTGTCAATAGGCAATAAAATTCTAGAATGTGCTGCAGTCAATATGCAAAGAGAAAAAACTTAGGGACAAAACAAAAAAAAAAAAAAACACAAGCACAGAGAAAGAATAAGAAACTAGGGTTTACACAAGGGCAATGTACCATCTTAGTTTTTGTTAGTTTTTTATAAATTTTATCTTAATCTATCTGCATTGAAATGTTCATTTTTGTTTTATCTGGGCAAATTTCATTATCTTGTGGACATTGCTAACTATTGATTGATGTACTCACTCTGTGCTCTAATCTAAGCACGCAACAGAGATGGTGCGCAGTGATGGATGAGTAGAAAATTTATTGAATAATTTACTTATCTGATCTTTTGCAACAACAATTAGCTACAAGATGATTGAGGTGGTTTTGTCATATGCAATGAAAATCAATTTGCAGTCCCAGTAATGACGGAAATGTTATGCAAACAGTTGCCATATTTTTAGAAGAAATTTCTAGAGACTAAAATTGATAACTCAGGATTTATGTCTGACAAGACTACGGGAAATTGATCTTCAATTGCTTTAGTATTACATATTTTCGAGAAGTTCAGAAGGTCTCAGACTCTAACTATTAGAGTGGAATAAAGGTTTATATATATGAGCATAAACAAAAAGAGGAATACATTTATAATATAGAATTGACTGTGTCAATCCTGGAAGATATTAAATAGCATTAAGTTTTAGGGAAAATTATCCTCGAATTTTTTAGAATTATAATATATATATATATATATATATATATATATATATATTGATAAGTTACGCTTAACTGCGGAGTTATTTTGATAAGTTACGCTTAACTGCGGAGTTCTGATGGCATTTGGTGCATTATAATATATATATATTGCATTTCTCCATAGTTTGACAAACACTTGATTGCAAATATTGCCTAAACTTAGACTGATTTACAAGTCCTATTTATGTTAACTAAATACATAGACAACCATGGAAATTACTTGATTATTTCAAGAGATGGTGGATAAGTTACTTATAGTTCATGGATTGATGAAATAGTAGATAGGAGGATATGTGTCATGATGTCATCTGCCTACTGGCCGCAATGATCAATGGTTCTCCTAAGTCCTAAAGGATGGATTAAAGTGACGAGGCTTAATTCAAGGTACATTTTAAGTATCTTATTGCACTGGTGGTTGATGTCCTTAGGAAGATATACGCTCAAAGTAAGAATTCATGTCCTTTGTATCCTTGCAGAAATATCAATAGTGCTCCAAGAGGTTGGTTGGATTGAGGTGACAAGATGCTTGAGGAAAGAAATCCCCAATATTCTCCTTTTACCTTGTAGGTCATGTCCTGGTAAGATAATGTTTAATTTGGAGGTTAGACTGTTAGAGAGTAAATTTTGTTTGCAGTCATTGGTGATGCTCTTATATTCATTAAAGTTATAAAGAGCCTTAAAGTATGAGAAGGCTTATTATTTTGTACTAAGAATTAATTCAAGTATGATAATGGCAGCATTTTCTACTTTCTCCAAAAAGAGTGAGATCTCTTTATGAATATCCTCAGGGAAGCTCTTTTGAATGGTGGCCAATTTTTCTTTGTAAAATTGTAGTTCAGGAATCCAACTTAATTCAATTCACTAAGCCTTGTCTAGCTCTATGAATCCTATTTTGGCCATTCTATCGTCTAAGATCATAATTTCTATCAACCCACACATTGCATTTTAGTTGAGTTCATTTTGTGAACATGCTTTAACAGGGCTAGTCTTATAGTTGCTTTATTTTTGTTGCGACGTAATTGGTATATGTTGCTTGCATCACACACTGAAAGCCCTTCTCAATTTAACCAATTTCATTTTAATTTTGTAAGCAACGTAACCCCCTTCATGTAGTAGTGAAAAAATTCGTTCCTTGGCATATCTTGGTGTCACACCTGGCCTTCAAACCGACTCCTCATGCGCTCGAGAATGGGGTTTGTTAGGTCATTTAGGAGTTAGGCTGCAAATTTCGTACAAACAGAGTCTATTTTTATTTTTGAGTTTGCTTTTTGAATGTCAGTTTAGTTAGTTAGCTATGTGTTAACTTTTATCCAAAGTGCTTCAATGGAGTGAATTCAAGGCTTTTATTATGCGCAAAAAGATAAAATTATCTCAACTACTAACTCACCAAATTAGGGTTTTTATTTGAGCATTCACATCATTTATCATGGTTAGGTTGCATTGCATATATGACTGGTTACATCAGATAATTTGTTTTTTTAATAGAAAATCTAAGGTTTTTATAAAACATGTAGCTCAAGATAGTGATCCTATCAATTGGTAGTTGCTGCCCTGGTTCAACCGATCGATCCAATTGATGGATCAATCGAACCTTGTGGATTAATCCTAATTGGGTTCAAGTACTAAAACCATAATTTCAGCCTTAAAACTGATATGAAATCTCTTAATGTTTCAAAACGCATTATTTATGATCATTAAAGCATCTTAGCAACCTGAAAGAGGACAGAGGCTTGGAGTGCATTGCTTTTTATCTTTTCATCATATGCATGCTTCATTAGATGGTGAGTTATATTTGAGTGTTGTTACTAATATCATACAAGATTCAAGAGAATTCATCGCGATGTTCCACATAATCAGTGGATAAGAAGTATAGACAGCTAGCTGAATGAGAACAATCGTAAAGAAAGAAGCACGTCGTGTGAGGAATAGATTTGTTGATCAACACGTAGCAGAACTCGAGCAGTGCATCTGACATTAGTCTCTCATTGGGGGGAGGTGTGATATCAATAATATGATGACACGGTTATTAAGATATTGAATTTCATGAAATGTCAAAACCACTCCTAAAGACATGTTAAATTATTTAGAATGTTTTATATAGTTTTCTTCCCATCATCTCTTCTTAGCACTATGTACAATGTTACTAATATCGTCCTGACATTAGCATATAGACTAAATCACCTTGTTCACACTCCTTATGCCTAAACCCAAGGGGAATATGATCATGGATTTAGGATCTAGTTGTTAACAAAGAAACATGCTGAATATCTGTAGAAAAAGGGGGAAAAAAGAGGAACAATGGGGCTCCACTTCAATTTCGACTTATTTTCGTGGTCAACTTTTAATTTTCTTTGTAAGGATAAAGGTGCTAGATCAATAGGACATAGGTTGGTAAATTTTGGATAAAAATAAGAGTGTAACTTTTGGTTTCAGTTTTACTTATCAAAAAAAAAAAAAAAATGGTCTCAGTTTATTTATATTTTTTAATGTTAGTTGAAGTTACCGGTATCCAAAGATTTCATGGATATTTTTAATTTAGACAATGGTAAAAAGGTAAATTTAAATCTCAAATGTGCACTCACCGAATTAGGGTTCTAATCATGCATTATCATCATTCAATCATAATTAGAGAAATTGCATACATCTGTTGGTTCATTAAAAAGATGTTTAGAATGCATAAAAGTCTTTTTTATTTAAAAAACTAAGTGTTCCAAGTGCAGGGATTCGATCAATCGAAACCATTGATCATCCCTCACAAGAGTAGGTTCATCAATTGAACCTCGGTCCTCCCTTGAATATCTTTTCTTTTGGACTACTGAGGGGAGTGGGAGGGTTTCATTGTTGCTACTGTTTCCTTCTTAAGTGACATAAGCAATTAGTTTTGTATTAATATAATATATTTCTGCCATAAAATGTGAGAAAATTGATTCAGATAATTTGGTCATGTGTGATGAAAACCAATAACTGTTTCAGCAGGGAAGGATGATGTTACCATGTCGGAGCTGATGAATGTTTAGGGAAGCGGAGGAATAAAACTAACATGAGTTGAGATAGTAAGGAAAAATGTGATAACATGTGATTTGTTTGAGGTTAAAGTTTTAGAGACTGGAAAGAAAAGCAGGATTCATCTACCTGTCTCTAAATATCGGGAAAAAGACTTAGTTGAGTTGAGGATATCTGGATGTACAGTGTACACAGCTACACATACATACATAACTGAGGCAATTCGTTTAGTTTTAAAATCCAATTTGACCTTTTTTAATGGAAAATCAAGAAGATGATGGTTTCTGGATATATTTGACTTTTGAATATGTAGTCCTTTTCAATTAGTTAGAAATATTGGTTATCCTGCTTACTAGATGAAATAAAGCTTGTAAAATTATTATAACCAAATAAGATATTTCTCATTGTTGCATAATACTACACCGAATTTATATTGTTAAAATTGTTAGTTATTATTGTATATTCAATTATAATATTATATGGAAAATAAATTTACATATAAATGGATTGGTCGTGTATGGTGTGAGTTTCTGTCAAATTGTGATGCATTGGACCTGTTCGGCATTTGACATGCTAAGTTATTGGTGACCAAATAATTCATTATTTTACTTCAGAACTGTAAGGTCTTCAGGTATAATTTACTAATAATGTCAATTGAGAATTTCTTGGTTATTAGGGAAGCAAATGGAAACAACATGCCTGATAGTTACTTAGTTTTCACTTGGAAAGTATTTTGCGTGAAAACAATAAGTAAGAAGTCCGTCAAACTTAAATTTTTGTACGTTGTCACGTCGCAATGTTTCCTTTTCATGTAGTCACTGATGCTTATTTTTCTATATTACAGGTTCGAACTTAGTATTGATTGACTCCTCATTTCACCCTTCAAACATGAAACCAGGATCAAAGAAT
Organism: Cornus florida; assembly: GCF_030987335.1. Taxonomy (NCBI): domain Eukaryota; kingdom Viridiplantae; phylum Streptophyta; class Magnoliopsida; order Cornales; family Cornaceae; genus Cornus; species Cornus florida. The sequence continues at coordinate 63,860,156 of NW_026775573.1, forward strand.
GGGTGGCAATCAATCATGCCTATTCAATTGCGAGGCAAATCAGCTGCCCATTTTTGCATGTTCTCTAAAGTGAAGTCAGAAAGCTTTAATCCTGGCAGCACACCTGTTTATCTCAATGTGTATGACTTGACAACCATCAATGGCTATTTCTATTGGGCAGGCCTTGGTGTCTTCCACACTGGGGTGGAAGGTTAGTGTACCTTCTTTCTTTATGCATCTTTCTGGATCCTGAACCTTTAAATATAGATCTTGCTCTTGGAATAAACTGTTATCATAACCTTCCAAAAAACTTAACTGTTGTCATATATGTCCAGAATCATTCAGCTTTTGATGCCTAAATGTTTATATTAGTTTATCGAAGTTAAGATCATTAGTACTTATGGAGGAAAATAATTTCATTTTTTTTTTTAAAGTAATCCGCCCCCCCTTTATCAAAGTTAAGATCATTGGTACTTATGGAGGAATATATATATATATATTTTTAATGTAATCCAACCCCCACCCCCCCTTCGCCTTCAAGGAATTGTTTGCACCCAAGAGGATTGAACTTGACATGATGCTTCCTGAGCCAAGTTCTTATCCACTTGAGCCAACCCCTTGGTTTTTTTTTTTTTTTTGATTAGTAAAAATGTATTAACAAACGCGCTCAGAGGGGAGCGAACCCTTAACAAAGCAAACATGAAACATAAAATGCAGCATTACAACGATAAGTTGTCAACAAAATCCAACAAACTATCTACAGATGGGCAATTCTTCCTATTAACCCAAGAATAAAAAGAATGCAAAATATTCGCCTTGATAACCCACACTGGCGACTCCTGCCCTTCGAAAGATCTCCTATTCCGCTCATGCCACAACCCCCACCAATTGCAAAGAGGTGCAACCCTCCACGCCTTCCTCACCCGACTCTCCACCTGTCTTCCTCTCCAAGCTTCCAACATATCCATCGTATTACTTGACACTACCCATTCCTCCCCAAAAACATTCAGGACCAAACTCCTAACATCCACTGCCACTCTACAATGTAACAAGAGATGATTAACCGACTCTCCCGCCATGTTACACATGCAACACCAATTAACTATTATTTGTCGTCTTTTCCTGAGATTATCCGGAGTAATAATGCTACCAAGCACCGTTATCCACGTGAAAAAAGGCACCTTAAGTGGAGCTGAAGTCCTCCATACAACCTTCCAAGGGAACCCGCTGCTTGTCGAATTCGTAAGACTTCTATAAAACAGCCTTACTCTAAACTCCCCCTCTTGAATCCCCCATCCACACCATCTCATCCCTTCCTTCCCCCTCCATCACTTGACTATAAATTAATCCCATTAATTCAGTAGACTCCAGCAACTCCCAATCATTAAAATTTCTGCGAAATCTCACATCCCAACTAGCTTTCCCATTCTCTAACCTAAAACTATCTGCCACCACCGCATCCTTCTCCTAAACCATCCTATAAAGTCTAGGAAACCTACCAGCTAGCACCACATCCCCACACCAAACATCCATCCAAAACTGCACACAATGACCATCCCTAACTCGTAACCGTATCCGCTTGGAGAATTCATCCCACCCCCTCTTGATACCTTTCCATGCACCCATGCTTGCTGATTCATTAAGACCTCTAGACACCCAACCTCCCTCCTCTTCTCCAAACCGAGAAGCAATAACACGCCTCCAAAGCACGGGTCTTTCGCACCCAAACCTCAATAACCATTTCCCTAGCAAAGTTTTGTTAAACATTTCCAACCTGCGAATACCCAAACCTCCTCTTTTAATCGAGGTGCACACTTTCTCCCATTTCACAAGATGATACTTAAACTCCTCCCCTATACCCCCCCTTCCCCCCCACAAAAAAAAAAAAAAAAAAAAAATTCCCCTTAATCTTTTTAAGTCTGCAAATCACTGTTTTAGGGATTGGAAACAAAGACATGAAGTATGTCGGAAGATTAGATAGAGTACTCTTAAGCAATGTAAGTTTACCCCCTTTCGACAAGTATTGCTTTTTCCACCCAGATAACCTCTTTTGAAAACGTTCCACCATTGGATCCCAAACAACAACTCTCCTCGAGGAAGCACCCAATGGCAACCCCAAATAAGAAAATGGAAAAGCCTCCACTCCGCAACCCAAAATAGCTGCCAATGGCAACCCCTTGGGGTTTTATAAGTAAGATTTCATTAACGACGCTCAAAAGGGGAGTGCTCCCAAGAACAAAAGACGCCCTAGGCACCATTATAATTTCAAGCTATCCACACACTCCAAAAGAAGCTCTAAAGATTTACAACTATCCCCATTAACCTCAAAAAAAAAAAAAAAAAAGAAAATTAAAGAAGACAGAATGTTGTATTTGAGAGAACAAATAGGAGATTCCTCCCCATCAAAAGACCTCCTATTCTTCTTGAGCCAAAAGCCCCACCATACACAAAGGGGGGTGGCCCTCCACGCATCCCTGGCTCGGCTCTCCACTATACACCCTCTCCAAGCCTCCAACATGTCAACCGCAGAAGCGGGTGACACCTTACTCATGTCAAAAATAACCAAGAGCATAGCCCACACATCTCTCGCCACTGGGCAATGGAAGAGGAGGTGGTTCACTTACTCCCTTGACTCCTTACACATGCAACACCAGTTGATGACAATTTGACGTCTCTTTTGAAGGTTGTCACTCATAAACAATATATAGCGTCTAGTTCAATCTTCTTAAGGATGTTGTTTTGTGAGACCTTAAGAAACATCTCTATTCAATTGATTTTAATGCACATGAAAAGGAATTGAAATGTATTACACAATCAACAATTCATTCAGGAAGATTATGGTTTGAGAATATTAGAGAGAGGGAGAGAGAGATGTAAGCAAAGGGTTCAGGAGTATCTCTAACATCCCTACACCCCATCTATTTATATTACTGAATAAGCAACAATTACAAAGATACCCCCAAACGCCAATTATGAATTATATCCAATCATTCGAATATTTCAACACTCCCCCTCAAGTTGCTGCATATATATCTGTTATGCCCAACTTGTATACAATGGAATGAAATAATCTTTTACTAAAACCCTTAGTGAACACATAGGCCCACTGATCCTCTGATTTATCGAAAGGCATAGAAATCACTCCATCATTCAACCAGTCTTTGATGAAGTGGATGTCAATCTAAATTTGCTTCGTCCTATCATTACTATTTCATCTACATTCACAATGAGGACTGTAGTCTTGCCCCTTGATCGTTTTATGAACACTGTATGATCTGCATTGCTCTGGTTGTACCTAAACTTGAAAATTATCTTGTGAAATCGACCAAGATGATTTTCAAACTTATAGCCAAAGTTCTTGCATTGAGGTTGAGTAGTGTTATCGATAGCGTGATATCGACTCTCCAAATTGCCGTTGTTGGTTGGTGTCAGATTTTGGATTCTATGTTGATTGATTGCTTGTGAGCGTGTGGAGTCCACACTCAGTAGTAGGGTGTTGGGGATTGTTTGCAAGCTGGATATTGAGAAGGCATATGACCACGGGGATTCTTCCTGTTTCTTTTGGAAGAAGAATAGAATAATCCAAGTCCCGGACAGGACTTAAGATATCGAAGAATATGATATACTATATCCATATGAGCTGTATGAGGAGCATGCATAAACTGACTCACAACACTAACCGCAAAAGCCAAATCAGGATGGGTGTTGGTAAGATAAATCAATCTTCTTACCAAGCGCTGATACTGCGAGGGATCATAAAGGAGATCTTCAAACTCAGCCGAGATCTTCAAATTTTGATTGATAGGAGTGGAAGCAGGTTTACACCCAAGCATACTCGTGTCTTGAAGAAGATCCAAGACATACTTCCTTTGTGAAAAAGAGATACCCTGCTTAGATCTAGTAACCTTAATTCCCAAGAAATATTTGAGCTACCGAAGGTCTTTCACATCAAAAGCTTTAGCCAATTGAAGGTTTACTTAGAGCAATCTCAGGGATGTCATTGCCAGTAATGATGATACATCAACATAGACAAGAAGAATGATACATCGACAGTGGAAGAATGGTGGATAAAACATGTATGGTCAGAATGACATCTAACAACTCCATGGATAGAATTACATCACTGAAGCAGTTGAACCAAGCTCTGGGAGATTGTTTTAACCCATAAAAAGACTCCCACAATCGACAGACCTTTCTAGCATACTCCCCCTCAGCCCAAAAACCGGGTGGAGGATCCATATAAATGGTCTCAAGAAGATCACCATTAAGGAAAGCATTCTTCACATCGAGCTGATGAAAGGCCAATTGTAAGAGGCAGCTAGGGAGATAGGTAAACGAACTGAGGTCAATTTAGCCACTGGAGCGAAGATATCATGAAAGTCTTTACCAAGAGTAAACCCTTTGGCCACCAAACGGGCCTTATACCGATCAATAGAGCCATCGGCCAGATATTTAATAATGAATACCCATTTGCAACCAATAGTCTTTTCATCAGGAGGGAGATATATAAGTTCCCATGTTTCATTTTTCTACAAAGCATCCATTTCTACCATCATAGCAGACATCCAATTGGGATTCTGGAGAGCCTTAAAGACATTTTTGGGAATGGAAATGGAATCAAGTTTGCCTAGAAAGGCTCGGTAAGACCCTGAAAGACCATAATAGATATACTGCGAAACATGATGATCAATACTACAAGCGAATCCAAATCGAGCAAGGGGTTTGCGGTCCCGAGTGGGATACTGAGACTCAGTAACAGGGTCAAGGAAATGTAAAGGAGAGAGAGGAGATGTACTTGAACCTGTATCCGAGGAGGATGAAGGTAGTGGAGGCGGAGCACGAGGGCAGTGAGAATACACCTGTAAAGGGGGTGAGGAAACCACAAGAGAAGACTCTTCTTGAAAAATATGAAGAGGACGAGCAAGAGGAGAAGCCTCTTGATCGGGAGTAGAAGGTTCCTGCAAGATAGTATTAGAACCATAAAAAGGGATATGCTCATGAAAGGTGACATCAAGAGAGTGATACATGTGTTTGTGTACAGGATCATAACATTGGTAACGTTTTGACATTGAAAAGTATCTTAAAAAGATACATTTAATGGCCTTGTCATCAAGTTTAGTACGAGAAGGGCTACGATTCTGAACAAAACATGTACATCCAAACACCCGAGGTATGTTGGAAAAAAGAGTAATATCAGGCTGAAGCACTTGTAAGGGGGCCTTACCATTTAATACTCTACTAGGGGTACGATTAATGAGAAAAGTAGTTGTAAGAACTGCGATGTGCAGTTTGGCACATTCATACCACCTAAAAGACATCAAACGACATTAGTTGGCGGTTTTCTGCCACACCATTATGTTCAGGGGTATACGGACAAGTAAGTTAATGAAGAATACCCTGTTGGTTAAGTTGAGACCAAAACTCATTGGAAACATATATATTCACGACCATTGTCAGACCTAGTATTCCTAACAACAATTTTATATTAAGTTTTGATCATTTTGAGGAATTGAGCGAACAAGGGAAAAACTCTAGATATCTTTTTAAGTAAATATACTCATGTGCAGTGGGAATAATCATCAATGAATGTGACATAATAACAATGCCCTAAAAAAGAAGTAACAGAAGAAGGACCCCACACATCAGAATATATGAGATCAAACATACTAGGTGCACGATGCATATGAGAAATATAATTCGTTCTAGTATGTTTAGAAAGCTCACAAATATCACATTGATATTATTATCCTTACAACCTGTTATTAATGAAGGGAAAAGCAGACATAAATACTGAAAGTTTACATGCCCAAGGCGAGTATGCCATAAATTTAAAGTCTGAAAAGAAAAATCATAAGAACTAGAAACTGGAATAACAGAGGCTTGAAGGCTTGAAGTAAGTGGAGGAGGTGTCGGTGGAGGATCCCTAAAGTAGTAGAGGCCATCATGCTCATGTCCCTTACCAAAAATCCTCTTCGAACACAAGTTAGTAAAACACACTAATGAGGAAAGAAAATCACTGCACAGTTTAGTGATTTTGCAAGTTTGCTAACAGATAGAAGATTAAATGCAAAGTTAGGAACATGAAGAACAAATGGCAAAATAATATCAAGGGATAGATGAACATCTTCTTTACTACGAATACTGGTGGTTGACCCACCGGCTAGACTAATAGCTTGATTAACAGGGGTAACAGGAGTAGGAAATAATGACAACTCACCAGTCTTGTGATCATTGGCTCCGGAATCCAGAACCCAAGTAGGTTTTCCCGCTTTAATATGAAAAGCAAAAAGAGTACTTGTAGCTATAGTAGTTGTGGGAATAGAAGAGTCAACCCTGGTAGATAAAGCTCTGAATTGCTCCTAAAGCTGACCAATCTGGGATTATAACTGATTGAAGTCCTGAAAAGATGGTCTGAGAGGAGTTGAAGCAGGAGGGACAACAATCTGTGGAGTAGTATACCCACAATTAGTATCGGCTACTGCGGCATTGCGGCCACAACCAGAAGGACGATTGCGAGAAAATTTTTGCTTTAGCTTGGGATGAAGCTTAAAGCAACAATCCTTTATATGACCCGTGGCTCCACAATGTTGACAAATAACCTTTCCCTCTGAAAGTCTAGAATTAGCAGCTAGAGCCATCTGAACAACTGGAGTCTCTAGTATAGCTACTGGCTGAGAAATCTGACGTCTATGCTCCTCATGGTCAACAGTAGCGAATGCATCATATAAATCAGGCATAGGAGAGGTGTTTATGATTTGAGTTCTAAGAGCATCATATTCAGATCGTAAACCCATAAAAAACTGGTAGGTATGCTGGCGGTCCAGTCTTTTGACCAAAAGAGTTGCAGCTTCTTCAGAGAAATTGGAGAGAGGTTCATACTGTGCTAATTCTTCCCACCTAGACTGGAGGTACCCAAAATACTCTGATACTTACAGCTTGAGTGCCTCTTGAGATGTATGAGCAATCTCCTGATAGAGTTCAAAGATACGAGCATCATTGTGGGAATGGGCACACATCTTGTTAAAGGTTTGCCACAGACGAAAAACGGAAGTGTGAAACATGAACATATTATAGATAAGCTCCTCCATTGAGTTGAAGATCCAACCCAGAATGGTGCACCTGTCCATGTCCCATGCAATATATTTAGTATCTGTCTTTTTCGGTTCCTTGACTAGACCCAAAAGCCAACCAGTTTTCCCTTTCCCTCCAATATAGAGTTGAAGAGAACGGGACCAAGACACGAAGTTGCGCCCATTCAAGAGCACATTAGTAACCCGCTGTGCCGGAGTATGATGTGCCAAAGATAAAGTATGTTGGACCGAGGATAAATTGTCCTTTTGGCTACTAGAATCAGTCATAGTACCAAAATAAGGCTGGTCCACATGTCAAAGCAAGAGGAAAGAGGAAAGAGGAAAAAACAAGGTCGGAAAAATTAGCGCTTTCCTCCAAATATACTGTCGAACAAACACCGACAGCCCACAAAGAAAAAAAACACCAAAAGGACCCTTAGGTTATAAAAAAACCTAAGGGAATTCTCCTAAAAATGAAGTAAAAAATAGAGGGTTACCCGAAGGGTCTGGCGCAAGGGCTGGGAGGAGATGGAGGTGCACCGGAGGTGAGGGAAAATGGAGAGAGGGAGAGAGAAGGTGGCAGCGTTGGGGAGGCGAAGGTTTTTGTTTTGCTCTGATACAAAAAGAAGAAGTTTTGGGTTCCTCAAACCGAGAGCCAAGAGCTATATTTATATATAAGAATAGGGTACAAAGAAAGGAAACCAAATCAAAGAAAAATAGGAAATATGCCAAAATCTACGTGATCCCATAATTATGGGGATCTTATCTACGTGATCCCATGATTACGGATTTATCTACGTGTTCCCATGATAATAGGAATCTTACATAAAACACCTAATGAAAGGCTGAAAACAACTAATAAAAAAATAAAAATAATAATAATACATATATTTCAACAAGTACCCTTTCGAGCCTTCCAACCAACTATTTATCTTTATTTCAGATCCTGCCTCTGTGGTGAAGCGAATTGAGAAGTTGCAAATGAAATTTTTATAGGGTGGTATGGGCTACAAATTTAAGTTTCATTTGGTTAACTGGGAGAAGGTGTGCAGTTCTATTCAGCTGGGGGGATTAGGCATTAGGCGTTTTTCCTTTTCCTTGTTCAACAAATCTTTGTTCATCCAGGCATAAGGTTATGTGTCCACGTGTCAGAAGTAAATTAACAACTAGTGTTTCATGGTTAAGAGTCTATAACCATTACTAATGTTGTTCTCATTTCGTTCATGGTGGTTTGATTAACATTTGCAAGAAATCCCATGATTTTTGCCCACTAGTATTTCTTGGTTTAGGTCATACAACAATGTGTTGGTAAATTTTGCAATGGCTTGCTGTCCTTGGTAAGTTTTTGCAATGGAGAGGTACCTCCAAAGTCAATAGTTTGTAAATGCTGGTGAGTCATGGTAAGATACCCATGATTGATAACTAAATGAAGGGTAAATTCTGGTGAGTCATGGTAAGATACCCATGATTGATAATTAAATGAAGGGTGGAACATTTCTCAGTTGGTTTTGTATATGTAAGGAGGCAGGGCTTTAAGTCGACCATTGTCTCAATCATTGTAAATTGAATAGGGACAAGTGGGTGTGATGTTTGCCTTGTTGGTATTTCTTGGGGTATCACAAATTCAGTGCAGATGCGCTTAAGAATTGAAGAGGTGGTAGAATTAGCAAGTGGAAGAAAACAAAATGGAATGTATTTCTTCTGTCTTATTTAGTTTATTTCGAGTCAATGAAACTTGTGGTCTTTAGAGGATTGAAAAATCTTAATTCATTATCTGAAGACAAGTCATATATTAGGTTTGTCTCTTTTCTTCTCCTTTCAGATACCCCACGCAGCCACTGGCATTGGGTATTTATCTTTTTGATTAGCTAGATCCTGTTTCTGTCTTTATAGGAGAGCTTAGGAATTTCGTACACATTGTGTGCCCATGCCATTATTTATTAAAAGAAGGTTTCAATGGGAAATAATTTCATATAAAGCTCTTTTGCTGGTTTTCAGTCAGTTGGATTAATGCTTTTCTTAAATGTAGTTGAGCTTTAAGGTTCATCTTTAATTCTTCTTCATGTGCTATAAAATGAGTTTTAAGTAGCTATAATTGTAAAACTTGTTCACTATCCAAATTTTCGTGGTTTGTTTATGAATATACTAACTATTTTGTGATATGTATGTGCATGAATGCATTGAGTAGATTCATGTCTTTTCCATCCGTTTGTATGTTCTGATCTGTCAGCATACCTTCAAATTTAGTTTATGGGCTATTTCGGGAAAATGGTGGGTAATTTAAATAATTTATTCTTTCAAAATCTTATTTCATTTCATTTTATCTTTATAGAACATAAATTTCACAGTATGAAAGCAAACATTTTCTCATAGTCTATATGCGTGGTTACAGTTCACGGCGTAGAATATGCTTTTGGAGCCCATGACTACCCAACAAGTGGTGTTTTTGAGGTTGAACCTCGGAAATGCCCTGGATTCAGGTTCAGAAAGTCAATATTCATGGGAATGACATACTTGGATCATATCCAGATTAGAGAATTCATTGAGCATCAATCTGCTAGCTACATTGGTGATACATATCACTTGGTTGTGAAGAATTGCAATCATTTCTGTGAGGACATATGTTTCAAGCTGACTGGGAACCAGATGCCAAAATGGGTAAATCGGCTAGCAAGAATAGGTACTAGATTTGATGTCTTTCCTCATCATACACCATTCTTATTTATAAGATTCGATTTTGCAAGAAATTTCCCCCAATTTGTCTTGAATGCTTGAGCTTTACTTGCTCCTTCTGCAATTTGACTTACAAAGGGACAATTAAACCTTGAAGTATTTGTTGTTTTGATGACTGTTGAACAACCTTCTTGCTGCCTTCTGGTACTCTTCTTGATTAGTTACAAATAGGACCTTTCTTGAAAGTGTTAGATTACCAATTGCCCAAAAATTTTGAACTGTTAGAGAATGGGCCCACCAATGTATATTAAGCTTGAACACAGTCCCTAACGGGTAACCCCATCTTACACGTAGCGGGGCAAACCAAACTGATCAAACCGAGACCACAACAATGTGCAAATTGCACACCAAATCTGGGGGAAAATGCATATATGAAGACTTCAAACTAAGGTCTCCAACTAGTAAAACTCTAATATCACTTTAGACTACAATTGCTTCAAATTTAAGCTGATAGAGAATGGGTCAACAATGTATATCAGACTCCAACAAAAAGTACAGTGAGACTTTAATTCTTCAATGAACATCTGGTGCACATGTATAAAACTTACAGGTCAGAACTCACTTTCGAGCTTGAATCCACAAAAGGCCGTTTGTTAAACCATGAGTCCCTAGGCTCCTAATGGCACATTTATAGCTTATTTTCTGTACAAATGGGCTCTCATAAACATTTTATTATTATTATTATTATTGAATTAAACAAATGCAGAAGTAAAAATTGGGAACTTCCATATATTTTCCTCTATCAATTAAATGGATACGAAGTTTTTGATTTTATTATTCCATTCACTTTTAAGGTTTATAAATGACAATGCAAAGAAAATTTGTCAGAAGAAGATTCTGATCTTGGTGGTCATGGGATCATTCTTAGCTCGTGTCTTTGTAGGTTCACTCTGCAACTTTATACTCCCAAAGGCCCTTAAAGCTTCTGCTGTGCGACATGACCCAAATTTCCAGGGCTACAATAGTGAAAAGAAGAGACTAAGGAGCTCCTTCAGTTGCTTGTCATCCATTTCAATGCATCCGAGGGAAAGCGAAGTATCAATATCTTCATTATTTTTACAATCCCACTATAAAGGCTGCCTACCACCATGGGAATTGAAGAAATCCGATGGCCACTTGAAGGAAGGGTAAGAAGGCTCTTTCCTATACCAACATTGTCTATGGTATTTTATATTCTTCCTCACAGGGTGGAGCCAATCTTTTGTTGCCCATGAGCCTTAGGAGGGTAAACTATGTGAAAGCATGCTGTATAGAATGACAACACCACCGGCTTGTCTTTGTATTTTTGGATTTTGATTTCCTATGCTGGAGTGAACTTGTTGTTCTGTAGGATTGTATTATGGTGTCCCAACATTTGACATATGAAGAAGTATTTTCATGTCAGAAGTAGAAACCAGATAGCTTGCTGCAATGTTCCCGAAAGCGTCATTGAGTTCTTTTGTCTCCAAGACTCTTCTATCTTTGGGGATTAGTTTTTTGCATTTGTGATTATAATATATTTTGTATCCTATTAACCTAGTCTTTCAATTGATGTAGCTGTTTGATTTGTGATTCTTTGGATTGAATTAGTAAAGCGTTTTCACTTTCTTGAAATTGTGTTAGTTCTTTGTTTTATTTTAGTTTTGAGCCATTTACAACCCCAATACTTCCTTTCTAGTGAGGAGGAACTTCGTCCACATCACTAATGTGGTATGATGACAAGATGACGTGTCTGTTTTGAATTTTAAATATGAGAGGGAGAGAGTATGTCAACATTTCTTCTTCTTTTTTCTTTACATTTTTTAAATTTGTAAAAGAACATCACCTTGGTTCTTGTGGAGAAGGTTCTTCCTAACTGGTGTAGAGGCAAATATTGTTCAATTCGTGTAAATGACATCAATAATACATAAATCTTCAGGCTGAAGAGGGGTCACTGTTTGATGATCACAGTGGTATACCTTGTTAAGAGGTTATGGCCATCTTAATTCATATACATACTTTTAAATTTTAGGGTTAATTACAACCTTCTGAGGTTTGTCATATTGACAACCATATACAACTTAGCCCTTTCTTAAACAAAGACACCCCTATGAGTATTTTGAACCAAACAAGTCCTTAAAATATTTGAAAAGACAATATTGCCCTTCAGTGTTTAATTCATTTTATGGTAAAATAACATAACTCACGAAAAGTCAAATTTGCCCTTATACATATACACTATTACATTAGCACCATCTCTCTCTCTCTCACACACACACACACATATAACCAATCTCACCGCCTCCTTCCTCCACCTCTGCCACTGCCCCCATCACATCTGCCGCCGACATCTTAGAATCCAGCAAAACAGATTATGAAACACAATCAAAGAGCTCAGGTTCATAAACAAAAGCTAGGAAAAATTCAGGCATATAAAGCACATATTAAAAAATATATGTGTGTGTGTGTGCGCGCGCGCGCGCGCGTGCAGGTATCAGTAGCTGAAAAGGCTTATCTAAATGATTTTTCAGTCGCATGATTCATGAAATGGAAGCAAATTGAACTTGACCATAATGTCACACCCCGCTACCAAGAGGCTATGCCACGCAGGCGCCACGCAGACGCCCAGCAGACGATGACATGGAGCCTGCATGGATTGGAGCTTTCTAGACTTCTCTACACAAGTATGGAACTTTCCGGAATTCTCTAGATTAGTGTGGAGTTGTCTAGCCTTTTCTAGACTTGTCTAGAGTTGTATAGAATTCTCTAGAATTCTCTAGACTTGTCTTGTACATAGTAGATAGTTCTAGAGTTGTGTAGATATTTCTGGAGGATTCTAGACACTAAATCTAGGCCACACATTTGTACACATCTAGAATGTTCTTGTAAGGCCAAAGGCCTATAAATAGGAGGTGGGAGTTCATTTGCTCCTCACCAAGCAACCAAGTTGTAATCTCTCCTCTCAAGTAATACAAGTTCTATACATTCCCAAACTCTCTTGCTCACTTGCCTAATCCTACACACCCAAGTAAGCAAAACACTTGTCTAGCCTTAGTCTTCACTAAGCTAGCACACTCGGGTAGGCTGACTTAGCGCTTCAAGGGGGCTTGAAAGTGTCTAAGGCCGCACGGGAGCTTGAAAAGGTTCAAGTCCGTGACAGTTGGTATCAGAGCTAAGGTCGTGAGGCGTCACACCTTGTGTGGAGGAAGCTATGGCGGAGCTATCAGACGTGACTGGCACCCAAGAGGAGACTCTACGTGGAAAGGAAACAAATCCCCTTCCAGGCGGAGTGAGGACGAGGGCTAGGTCGAAGGACATCATGGCGGGCTTAGAGGCACGTGTGGCAATGATGGAGGGGTCCATAGCCAACGTGTTGGAGCAGCTTGAGGATGCTCACCAACGCATGGATGGGCTGGAGTCGGAGGACGTTGAGGTCCAGAATGCTGTCAAAGGGTCACTCAATGCCCTAAGTGGTGACTTTCGGCAGGAGCTCCAAGCACTTCGAGAACTTATGTTAGGGGAGTTTGCCACCCTACGTGGCTATGTTGATCAGGAGCTTGGCACTTTCCGCGAGCAAGTGGAGGAAATGCGAGCGGACTGGACATTGTGCAAACGGGCGGTGGCGTCCGGCACAGCTACTACGGGGGTAGTAGCACCCCGGGTTGATATTCCCAAGCCTAAGTGCTATGGTGGGAACCGGGTAGCGAGGGAGTTGGAGAACTTCCTCTTTAGCATGGAGCAATACTTTGAGGCTACAGGCATGACCAATGAGACCATCAAGATACGCACGGCGACCCACTACCTCACCGACCATGCCATGCTATGGTGGAGGAAAAAGTATGGTGACATAGGCAAAGGTACGGTCTCTATTGATACTTGGGCTGATTTCACTAGGGAAATTAAGAAACATTTCTATCCTGAGAATGCCGAGGATGAAGCTAGGGGCAGACTCCGAAGGCTAAAACAGGTTGGGTCGATTCGGGACTATGTGAAGGAATTCACTAACTTGACTCTTGAGATCCCGGATCTATCCGACAAGGACTCTCTTTTCTTCTTCATGGATGGATTGCAGTTGTGGGCTAAGACGGAGTTAAGGCGGCGCAACGTGCAAGACCTTGCCACAGCTATTGCAGAGGCGGAGTCCTTTATTGATTTCAGCTCCAAGAAGGAACCCTCGTCCAAGCCAAAAGACAAAGACAAGGACAAGGGGAGGTATGCCGGCAAAGGTGGGGGAGACAAGGGCGCTGCACCCCACAAGGATTGGTCCCGTAAGCCAGGTGGTGGCCATGGAGGCAAAGAGGGAAGGGAGAACAAGGAAGGAGCACCCAAGCCTAAGGGTTCTTGCTTCATATGTGATGGACCACATTGGGTACGAGATTGCCCAAAGCGGAAGACCCTCAATGCCATGACGAGCCGTTATGAAGAGCAACAACAGGAAGAGGCGCAGATGGGTTCATTGCAAATCCTTAATGCCATTAAGGCTAAAACTGAAGTCCCTAAGGCGGCGGCTAAAGGGCTAATGTTCGTGGAGGCGAGCATCAATGGGACACCCACACGTGCTTTGGTGGACACGGGTGCATCCCATAACTTTGTGAGCCTTGACGAGGCCAAGAGATTGGGCCTCAAGTATAGCAAAGAAGGGGGCTCCATGAAGGCAGTTAACTCGGCGGCAAAGGCCATACATGGCATGGCACACGGCGTCCAAGCATGCATTGGCGAGTGGGGTGGCCACATAGATCTATCGGTGGTACCCATGGACGACTTCAAACTAGTCCTTGGGTTGGAGTTCTTAGACAAGGTGAGAGCCTTCCCCATCCCCTTTGCTAACACTATGTGTATTATGGAAGGCAACACAGCATGCATGGTGCCAGTGGAGCGAGGCGCCAAGTTGGAAGCCCAAGCTTTGTCAGCTATGCAGTTCAAGAAGGGCTTCAAGAAGGGAGAGACTAGCTACCTTGCTACGTTACTGGAGACACCCGAAGATGAGCTAGTCCCTTCCCCACAAGAAGAGGTGCCTAAGGAGATACGAGCCGTGCTAGACGAGTACACGGACGTGATGCCTAAAGAGCTGCCCAAGAAGCTTCCACCTAGGAGGGAGGTGGATCATAAGATTGAGCTGGAACCGGGTTCTAAACCCCCTGCTTTGGTGCCCTACCGGATGGCACCCCCAGAGTTGGAGGAGTTGCGGAGGCAACTTAAGGAACTGTTAGATGCGGGCTATATTCGACCATCGAAGGCCCCATATGGTGCACCGGTGTTGTTCCAGAGGAAGAAGGATGGGTCCTTGCGCATGTGCATCGACTACCGGGCACTCAACAAGGTGACTATCAAAAATAAGTACCCCATTCCTCTCATTGCCGATCTCTTTGATCAGCTTGGTGGAGCACGCTACTTCACTAAGCTTGACTTGCGCTCGGGGTACTACCAGGTGCGGATAGCGGACGGGGATGAGCCTAAGACTACGTGTGTAACGAGGTATGGCTCCTATGAGTTTCTTGTTATGCCGTTTGGCCTCACCAATGCACCTGCTACTTTTTGTACTTTGATGAACAAGCTCTTCCATCCCTACTTGGATCGCTTTGTGGTGGTGTACTTGGATGATATTGTTGTGTATAGCACCACTCAAGAGGAGCACGTGCAGCACTTGAGGGCGGTCTTCCAAGTCCTACGGGAGAACGACCTATATGTGAAGATGGAGAAATGCTCATTTGCCCAAGAGGAGGTGTTGTTCCTAGGGCATAAGATACGGGATGGCAAGCTGATGATGGATGAGGCAAAGGTGAGGGCCATTCAAGAGTGGGAGCCGCCCACTAAGGTGACAGAGCTACGCTCATTCCTTGGGCTTGTCAACTACTACCGCCACTTTATCAAGGGTTACTCGGCGAGAGCAGCCCCATTGACAGACCTTCTCAAGAAGGCACGTGCTTGGAGTTGGACAGAGTCGTGCCAGGGGGCATTTAATGACTTGAAGAGGGCAGTAACGGAGGAGCCGATACTTAGCTTGCCCGACCACTCCAAGCCATATGAGGTGCACACGGATGCATCAGACTTCGCTATTGGGGGTGTGTTGATGCAGGAAGAACACCCCATAGCTTATGAGAACCGCAAGCTTAATGACACTGAGCGGCGCTATACTGTGCAAGAGAAAGAAATAACGGCGGTCATCCATTGCCGACGTACTTGGAGGCACTACTTGCTCGGGGCACAATTTGTGATCAAGACGGATAATGTTGCCACCAGCTACTTCCAGACACAGAAGAAGCTTAGCCCCAAGCAAGCTCGTTGGCAGGACTTCTTAGCGGAGTTCACTTACCATTTCGAATATAAGCCGGGCAAGGCCAATGTTGTGGCGGACGCACTTAGTCGCAAGGCCGAGCTCGCAGCTATTAGTCGGCCCCAACACTCTCTTGTGGAGCGAATCAAAGAAGGGTTGCAGCATGACCCTCTAGCCAAAAGCCTTATTCAGCTAGCTAAGGAAGGGAAGACTCGACGCTTTTGGCTAAGGGATGATTTACTTCTCACTACGGGGGACCGACTCTTTGTGCCCAGGTGGGGCAACTTACGGAAGGAGCTAATACGGGAGTGCCACGACACCAAATGGGCTGGTCACCCAGGTATGCGGCGCACACTAGCACTCCTTGAAGATTCTTACTATTGGCCTCGGATGCGAGATGACGTGGAGACATATGTGAGGACTTGTCTTGTGTGCCAACAAGATAAGATTGAGCAACAGCATCCTGCAGGCCTACTAGAGCCACTGCCTATTCCAGAGAGACCATGGGAGAGCGTCTCTATGGATTTCATCACTTGCTTACCCAAGTAAGAGGGTTGCGGGAGCATTATAGTGGTGGTAGATCGATTCAGCAAGTATGCCACCTTCATACCCGCACCAGCAGACTGCACAGCAGAGAGGGCAGCAGAGTTATTTGTTGACCATGTGGTCAAGCTTTGGGGAGTTCCGCAGAATATTGTCAGTGATAGAGACCCGCGTTTCACGGGTAGATTTTGGACGGGACTCTTCAAGAAGATGGGGACGGATCTTAACTTCTCTACGAGTTTCCACCCCCAATCAGATGGGCAGACAGAGCGCATCAACGCTCTCCTGGAGCTTTATTTGAGGCACTATGTGAGTGCTAATCAGCGAGATTGGGCCAAACTCCTTGGGGTGGCACAGTTTTCTTACAACTTGCAGCGGAGTGAGGCTACCAATCACAGTCCATTTGAGGTTGTCACCGGACGGCAGCCTATGACACCCAACGCCATTGCTTCAACTCGCGATGGTAAGAGTCCGGCGGCCTACAAATTTGCCAAGAGGTGGCATGAGCAGTCCGACTTGGCTAGGGCGTACCTTGACAAGGCGGCAAAGAAGATGAAGAAGTGGGCCGACACCAAGCGAAGGCGGGTGGAGTACATAGTGGGAGACCAAGTGATGGTTAAGCTACTACCCCAACAATTCAAGTCCTTCCGGAGCGTGCATAAGGGGCTAGTAAGGAGGTACGAGGGCCCGTTCCCCATCGTCAAGCGGGTGGACAAGGTCTCCTACATGGTGGAGCTTCCACCCAAGTTGAAGATACATCCAGTCTTCCATGTCAGCATGCTCAAGCCTTATCATAAAGACATGGAAGACCTTACTCGGGGCATATCGCATAGGGCACCCACGGCCGTTGTCACATCCTTTGACAAGGAAGTTGATTGCATCCTTGCAGATCGTGTGATGAGCAGGAGAGGTGTGCCCAAATATACAGAGTATTTAGTGAAGTGGAAAAACCTGCCAGATAGCGAGGCGAGCTGGGAGCATGAGGATACACTATGGCAGTTCGCAGAGCATATCCAGCGGTTCAAGCAAGAAGACGCGACGAGGGCGTCGCGAGCTTAGGTGGGGGAGAATGTCACACCCCGCTACCAAGAGGCTATGCCACGCAGGCGCCACGCAGACGCCCAGCAGACGATGACATGGAGCCTGCATGGATTGGAGCTTTCTAGACTTCTCTACACAAGTATGGAACTTTCCGGAATTCTCTAGATTAGTGTGGAGTTGTCTAGCCTTTTCTAGACTTGTCTAGAGTTGTATAGAATTCTCTAGAATTCTCTAGACTTGTCTTGTACATAGTAGATAGTTCTAGAGTTGTGTAGATATTTCTGGAGGATTCTAGACACTAAATCTAGGCCACACATTTGTACACATCTAGAATGTTCTTGTAAGGCCAAAGGCCTATAAATAGGAGGTGGGAGTTCATTTGCTCCTCACCAAGCAACCAAGTTGTAATCTCTCCTCTCAAGTAATACAAGTTCTATACATTCCCAAACTCTCTTGCTCACTTGCCTAACCTCTTCCTACACACCCAAGTAAGCAAAACACTTGTCTAGCCTTAGTCTTCACTAAGCTAGCACACTCGGGTAGGCTGACTTAGCGCTTCAAGGGGGCTTGAAAGTGTCTAAGGCCGCACGGGAGCTTGAAAAGGTTCAAGTCCGTGACAATAAGGTCTTCCATGGAAAGAATTATGCAAACTAAAGAATCGGTTTACGGTATAATTCTCCCCAATTACCACAATCGCCGCCATCATCTCCCACCTTATACCGCCACCACCATCGCACCGCTAACCCACCACCACCACTTATCCTCATCCACAGCCACTACCATCGCACCGCTAACCCACCACCACCACTTATCCTCATCCACAGCCACTACCATCGCACCGCTAACCCACCACCAAACCAAAGTTTGTGATCCAACTGCGATTCCCGACGACGGCAATGACGACCAGTGGAAGTTTCGACGAAGGCGACCATCATACCAGACAAGGGTGACGGCTAGAGAAGAACGATGATAGCGATTGTGGTTCGATGCCGAGGCTTAGCCGCTCCGGCGAGAAGAACGATGATGGCGGTGAGGGTTCGATTAATCACAATCTATTTCCAGTATCTATTTCTAGGCTTATTTCTACCCAAGACTGGATTCTAGATCCTTATACCATTTGCTTTTCTGAAACTGCTTATTGGATCTCCTTTTTGTTAATGGAACTGGAACAAAAGCTTCTAATTCAATGGTAACGATAGGCTGAGCTCTTCACACAGATAAGCTCCTAACCCCTGCTCTCTGAGGCATAAGACAGCCATCTATGAAACTCCCCTAGCACTTAAGGAATGGTATATATTCATACACACACATATATATAGATTACAGGCATTCGGGGGAAGTGAATTTGGGGAAAAAAAGATGGATTACGGGTAAAATGGTGGTGGTGGGTGTGGTGGCTGTTGGTTTGGTTTATTAGTAGGGTATTTTGGTCAATAAAAAAAGGATAAATTGGTAATTGTATGTGTCAAGGGACAATAATGTCAATTTACTATGTGTAAGGACCATTGGGGTGTCTTTGTTAGTTTTATCCAATTTAAAGGGATGTCTTTGTCTAAAAAATGACTAAGTTGTATATGACTGTCAATATGACAAATCTCAAGGGGGTGTCGTTGTAATTAGTCCTAAATTTTATTACATATTCTCACGCTTTCCTACCAAACAGACCAAAAAGATGATGAAATTGTGAGAGATGTTCTCTTGTACAACTTTTTGTGCACGGTTCCGAAAAAAAAAAAAAAAAGAAAAAAAAATTATTGAGAAACACACTTATCACACGCGCAGCTCATTTTTGTCCTTTTGGGATCCGACCCCTCACCATTCACTTTGGGGAGATGGAAGAGATACGCTGAGTCACAAGGCTCTTGGTTTATTTGTGATATATATATTTTGTAATTGGCTAATTTTGTTGTCAAAACGAGTCCGATTGAGTTGTAATTCTGAGTTTAAAATTCAAGTTTGAGATTGGTAGCGGAATTGAAGAGTTGTTCTGTTTGATAGCTTAAAGACTATGAAAAGGTAAGAATAATATCTTAGGAAGTTGAGTTAGAATGTTAGGACACTTGCATACATTGTATGTTTTTCAAAAATGCATGTTGCCAAAAAAATTTCTAAGTGCATAAGCCGTGGTGTGTCCGAGTACCAAAGCACAATTGTGGTAAAGTGTGGCCAAGTTTAAATTTATAGAATGCCACTACCACTACTAACTACTAATGTAGCAAGAGCAAGTAGGGATTGTCCCAAGGGAAAGGAAGGGTATTTTGGAATCAATGTTGAATTAGTAGGCTGAATGATCAAAAGAGGGGTTGT
Organism: Cornus florida; assembly: GCF_030987335.1. Lineage (NCBI taxonomy): Eukaryota > Viridiplantae > Streptophyta > Magnoliopsida > Cornales > Cornaceae > Cornus > Cornus florida. The sequence continues at coordinate 63,880,061 of NW_026775573.1, forward strand.
TGGTTGAATTATACTACAATTTAAACTAAAGTAATGCAATGCGAAACAACTAAGTAAATGAGGTGCAGAGAATGAGAGAGTCGTCTTGGGACATAGAGTTCACCACTAAACATTGCATTCCTAGACATTCAATATTTGATAGATTAGGGGGATTATGTGTTGTAAATGAAAGTGTGTGCCATTAATTGAAATATTAAATATGGATGGCCACATAAGCATACATTGTCTAATCAATCTAGTGAATAACACAATATATCAAATTAAGTTATTAATCCTTCCATAAAGCCCACAATCAATGCACACTCAAGAATTTAGAGAAATACACTACTTGTATTCATAAGCATGGAATATCAAACAATAAGAATGGATTGTCCACCTATCTAAAAAATTAAAGCAATTACACTATAACTAAGCTAATGACATGAAAAGTGAACTAATTAAACTAAGGAGGTGGCACAATCCATCAAGAAATAAGTCTGAACCATCAAATAAACCACAAGAGTAATCCATTTAAGCACCATGCCTTGACCATCATTAGATTCTTAATATCAACACACATAGACATGCATCAATGTCACAAATTCTAGAGATAAACACATGAACATTCATTCTAGCATATATAGACATATGGATAGAGTTAAATGCTCAATTGGAAGTATTAAACTACCCAAATCATGTAGAAACAAGATTTATATATATAAGAGGTCAAAACAAGAATTACAACACAAATCCCTATTAATTACAAAGTATCAAAGTTTAGGAGGCATGCTTAAGGCTATCTCTAGCCCCAAGAGAATGGTTTAGCTACTCATTAATGTTGTTATCCAACTCTCAAAGGCTATCTCTATGGTAGAATTCATCTTCCTCCTTTAGTGTTCTTGGTAGAAACCCTAAATGAGTGGAAGAACTTTCCCAAAATGTATGTTTCTCTCTTTAATCTCTAGCCAATTCCCTTTCTAACTAACCAACCTCTTACTAAAAATGGCCAAATTCCTTATATAGGTAGCTCAAATGTCACACCTAATGGTCTAACTTCGTGCATTAGGACCTTCAAATGATTGCACCACGAGCACACCTTCAATTTGGCTTGAAATATGTTTTTCACGTAATTTGAGGCAGTTCGATTGATCACATGATTGCTCTGATCGATTGAACCATGGCGGCGCACTTTTTGGATAAGGACAAGGCTGAGATATTTTTGGGAAAAGGACAAAAGTAGTTGGTGAGGATAAGATCAAAAGGGTTTGATCGATTAGAGAAAAGGTTGGATTGATCGAATAGGAAATTTTCCTGAGGATAAGGACAAATGGCTCGATCCATCATGGTAGGGTTGGAACGATCACAGTGTGATCGATCATAGCTTGGTTCGATCGATCGTAGAGGACTTTTTCACCATTTTGCTTCCACTTTGCTCATTTCTTCCACTTGGTTTGAGATTGCTTCTTTTAATACTCTAATTTAGCTGAATTGACTTATTTTGGGGATAAGTGCCTGAAAAGGGAAATAACATGAAATTAGTCTAAAACGGGAAAATAAAGATAGATGAATGGACTAAAATACCCTAACTTAAGTGCTAAAATGCGTTACATTTGAGCACTCATCACATCCCCAAACTTAGATATTGCTAGTCCCTAGTAATGAACTACAATGAGAAGACATAAATAAACATCTAATAAATGGATAACGCCACTTTCGTAAGGAACATGATTTCATTTAGCGTATGCAATAAGCCTTTTAAACCCCTAAGTTATCCCTAGTGGACGAGCGAAGTCTTGTGAGGGTTTCCAGAAATTATACCCACAAACATTAAACTCTTTCTCACTAAAGAGGAACCAATATTCCAAACAAGTATTGGGAGAAAACTATCTCAAGTATGCAATTTTTCAACCATTTCCAAGCAATCTCTCAAAATTTCAACATCAAGCAGGCAAGTATGGTCCTCCACATATCAAGATAATGATTATGCAAATCAAAACAACTCTAGAATCCTTTTTAAGTGAACCGGCATCAAATATGTTGCTATCTAAGCTAACTAAAGAAATTATCACATCCGGCCTCAAACTAGTACACAAATCTAGTACCGATCATCAAGACAAAGAATTGACCTTTTATTACAGCTTTATTCAACTAGGTGCGCTTAGTCTTTTCACTCGATTTTATTTTTTATTTTTTAACCCTAAAGATCAAAGATGGAAGCATGGTGCAATGTGTTGATCTATTAAGCTTTCTAGCGATCCATGAGGTCGAGCGTTAGGTTAATGACTCCCAAACAGGATGGCTTTAAGGTATTAGGTGTTTAAACACCCCTAAGAACTTACAAGCTCAAATCGACTAGGTTACAAATCAAAACAACCTCCATTTAATTATTTCTCACTTATCACCTTTTGGGAGAAATCCTCCCTTTTTATTTGCTTTTGCAACTTTTTTTTTTTAACCTAAAATTTGGGCCCTCCATCTTTCGGCGCGAGAAATTCAATGCTTGATGAGGCTAGAATCCCGGTTACTTAGTGAAAAGGGTTTGTTATCCACCTTTATCAAGAATGAAAACTTTCAATGCACTACTAGCTCAATTGGGATATAACCAAATCAATAATCAACAAAGCATGTACCCCACAAATGAATGTTAGTGTGCACTTGTGCTAGTGTAGAATTCTAAAGTGAATCTCAAAACAATCACAAAATCAAGATGATGTGGACCACAAAAGTAAACATGATATCAATCTTTCGAATTTTTTTTTCCTAAATGGCATCCACAAAGCATACAAGGAGTATTGGACTCTTAAGTCAAGCAATTTTTAAATTTTAAGCAATATAGTCCTCAAAAGATCAAAATCATAGCTAACATGGATCTCCAATCTTAATCATGGATTTAAAACTCAACTTTAAGTAGAATACAACAAAGACGCCTCACCCCCAAACTTAAATCGCATATTGTCCTCAATGTGCAATGAGAACAATGGAAAAAATGGAAAAAATATACCGTGGTGGCAAAGTCATGAAGGGCAGTGATGATCCAGTGAGAAAAAGTGCACCCCCAAACTTGGAATCAACAACCTACTTAAAGATTAAATAACCACATTAGCAAACTTACATCAAATATCAAATGGGATAAGATAAGTAAATTAAGCATTCTAAGGCATCAAATATTAAATATAGCCCAAGATGGAAGAGATATATGAAAGATTTTATTTTATTTTATTTTATTTTTTTGAAGATACAAGTAAATAAACAAAAAGGCAAGCAATATGCACAATGATCGCTAAGTTTAACATCTCTAGCAAGACGGAATGCCACTTTTGAAAGATTTTTATTTTTATTTTTTATTTTTTTATTTTTTTATGATAATCGATCACGTTAGGATCGATCAAACCACGATCGATCCAAGGGTTCGAACGATTGACAGAGACATGAAATATGCAGAAAAGTTCGAACGATGGGACAGAGATATGAAATATGCAGAGCTTTAAAAATTTTCAAAGTGTGGAAGTGAGATCGATCACAGGGACAACTGGAAAGATCAAAGGTCACTTGGAACGATTAAACAAAAAGTTCGAACGGTGGACAGAGAATTGCAAATCTGCAGAGAAGTTCGAACAGTGGGATAGAGACCTGAATTTCTGCAAAAAAAGTTCGAACGGTGGGACAGAGACCTGATTTTTGGTCGTGGGCTGCTTATAGAGAGGTTCGATTGACCGGAAGAGCTTTGTGATCAATCGTACAGGCAAGAAATGTTTCTTTTTTAGATGAGGGCACAAATAATCCAAGCAAGCCTTTAATGATGACAACAAAAATAATAAGTGGGACTCTAGGAAAATTAAATTTAACATTCCTAGTTGACTATGGATGCATCACTAACTTCTTCATAGATAGGATCCACCAAGAGTGCGGCTTCCATATGTCTTTAAAAAACCTGTCTTTTAATGTAGGGCTTCAACCTTTGCCCATTTACTTTGAATGTGTTGCCATCTTTTAAGCTTTGTATCTCAACTGTCCCATGAGGGGCAACAGAAATGATTTCATATAGACCTTCCAATTTGGTACGCAACTTTCCGAGGAAGAGTTTAAGTCTAGAATTGAAGAGCCATGCTTTTTGCCCTGGTTTAAAGGATTTCTTCACAATATGTTTATTATGAAAAGCTTTGGTTTTTTTTTTTTTTGTAAAGTTTGGCATTATTATAAGCATTGTGTCTCAACTCTTCCAACTTATTCAATTGAAGTAAACGATTCTCTCCTACTTTATCAAGGTCAAGATTGACCTTTTTAACTACCCACATAGCCTTATGTTCTAGCTCAACCAGAAGGTGGCAAGGCTTTCCATATACAAGTCTATAAGGAGACATGCTAATGGGAGTCTTATATGCCATTCGGTAAGCCTACAAAGCACCATTCAATTTTTGTGACCAATCTTTCCAGGTTGTGTTCACTGTTTTCTCAAGAATTTGTTTAATTTCCCGGTTTGAAACTTCTACTTGCCCACTTGTTTGAGGATGATAAGGGGTGCTGACTTTATGCGTTACGGAGTACTTTAGAAATAATTGCTTCAAAAATTGATTGCAAAAATGCTTTCCTCCATTGTTAATCATCGCTTTTGGCATATCAAAACGAGTGAAAATGTTCGATTTAATGAATTGAACAACCACAGAGTGGTCATTTGTTTTGGTAGCATAAGCCTCCACCCACTTAGAGACATAGTCAATGGTAAGTAAAATGTATTGAAAGCCATAGGACATAGAAAAAGGACCCATGAAATCAATGACCCATCTATCAAAGATTTCTACAACTAGAATATTTGTCAAGGGAATCATGTCTCTCCTTGACATCGATCCCATCTTTTGACATCGCTCACACTCCTTGCAAAAATTGTAGGCATCTCTATGAATGGTGGGCCAAAAATAGCCCACTTTGAAGAACCTTCAAGGCGGTCTTCTTTGCACTAAAATGTCCACCACATGCAAGGGTAAGGCAAAACGCAAGGACATTTGGAATTTCACCCTCCGGAATGCATCTTCTCACTATTTGATCCGGATAATATCAAAACAAGACAGGATCTTCCTAATAGTAATTTCGGATGTTAGCAAAGAAACGGTTATTTTCTTGCCTTGACCAATTAGTTGGAAGCTTGCCAATTGCAAGAAAGTTCACAATGTCGGCGAACCAATGCATTTGTCCATTAGAAATTTGGAATAGTTTTTCATCCGGAAATGAATCATGAATTGGTGGGCTTGGGGAAGATTCTACCATTAACCTTGAAAGATGATTGGCAACCACATTTTCGGTGCCTTTCTTAACCTTGATTTTGAAATCAAATTCTTGAAGAAGCAAAATCCATCTTATTAATCGAGATTTGGTTTCTTTCTTGGTTAAAAGATGTCTCAGGGTGATATGATCAGAATAAACAATGACTTTTGACCTTAAGAGGTAGGACCAGAATTTATCAAGAGCATACACTACGGCAAGTAATTCTTTCTCGGTAGTAGAGTAATTCAATTGGGCTCCAGAGAAAGTCTTGCTTGCATAGTGATGTGTGTTTTTATTTATCAATAATAAAATACCCACTCGCAATAGAACGATATTGTGTAGGATAGCTCTATGTAAAGAGGATGTTGAACCCACAGGGAGATGAGATTTGCATTAGTTTTTAATTTCATTTTATGGTTTACAGGTAACTTGTTTGGAAAGTTTGTTGGTTGTCACGATTTAACAAACTAAAATTATAACAAAATATTTAACTAGAGCGAATTAAACTAATTTAAATGATCAGAGAGAGAGAGAGTCTTAGGGTTTTGACTTCACCACAACCATCATATTATGATTAATTATACTAACTCTGGGAATTTAACAATGATATTTTTCAAAAGAATTGAACTCAATAACATTCGTTCAATTCAGGTTTTAAAGAAAAATGTTTTACAAGATTAGCTAACTATAACCTATCTGCGGTTAGCGTGGTCTATCCGCCTACCTACTCTACCTACTTTAACTACTTTGCGAATGAACCACCTTTCCTAAGCATAGATTATGAAAACATTGTTTTGTAAAAAACATGGAAGCACCATTATATAACCTCTATTCTTGTGTCCGATAGGGCTCCGCCAGATACCGCACAACAAGATAGGTTGAGAATAGAACATAAACTATTACATCTAAGATAAGGGAATAACAGTTTATATTCTACTAAAGCGTGAAAACCACTTGAGTTGTCTCAAGTGCTCATAGTCATATAATCAAGAAAATAATCATATATTAAAAATAATCCCAGAGTTAAAACAATCAAACCATAATATTAGGTTGGGTTACATCAGTGCCCTAAGAGAGGAATTAGCTACTTATAACGAGGTTGGATATCATCTGTGTTGAGTTCATTTCCATCGTCATGGACGACACTTCTCTTCTCAGGATTTTCACTTCTAAGGTTATAGGAACCCTAAAAGCCACCACACCTTCAGCCTTCTGAATAACACCGTCAAAAGAGATTAAAATTTCAGACCTCTTCTATCAAGGCTTACGCCTTCTTTTATAGAAGAAAATAAGTATTTGGTGGGCTTTTAGGTCTTTTGGCCCAACTAGGATGAGATACGGCTGGTAAAGAGAGTAATCCCGCAATATTAATCTGACATGTCATGGAAGGCTCGAGTTTCTGGAACAGAGGCTCGAGCTTTAGGGTTCATGCTCGAGTATAAGGAACAATGCTCGAGCTTCTCTGGGTTGATGCTCGAGCTTCAATAAATGGCACTCGATCTTCACTTTGACACTTAGCCAATTTTCTTCAACTATTTTCTGAAGCGTCTTTTTCTTCAACACTTAGAATATTTTTGGGGTTGAACTCTTTTAACATTGCTCGATCTAAGCTTCATGGGCTTGGGCACTAGGTACCATGCTCGAGCATTTGGGGCTTAAGGCTAGGGCATTAGTGGATGGTGCTCGATCTTGGAGGTGAGGCACGATACCTGGGAGCATAGCCTTTCAATTAAATTAACTCTTTTATTTCTGACGCCTCATGCTCGAGTTTGAGGGTCAAAACTCGATCACCCTTTGTTAAGGTTCGAGCACCCTATGGTAAGGCTCGAGCATCAAGGTACAAGGCACGAGCATTTGGGCCTTGTTGACTTTTCTTCACTTCTTTGTTGTGATGCTCGAGTCTCAACACTTGGGCTCGAGCTCTAAGGCTTGAATTTCTTCAAACTTCACTATTTAAGCTCTCGGCTTGCTCTGAATGGCTGGCAACGACTCTGTAAGCTTCGATATTATCATAAAGTCCTGGTTTTAACTATTTATCTGAGAAAGTACCTACAAACACACATTAAATATAAATTAGTCTAATTATGGATAGAAGTATCACTTTAGGCCTTAACATATACGTATTTAACGGCTCGAATATACATATATTCAGCGCTCATCACACCCCCAAACTTACATATCGTTAGTCCCTTAGCAATATAAAACTAAAAAGTCGCTTTCGTGGGAATCACGGTTGCATTTAGCCTATGCAACAAGCCTTTAAACCCCTAGGTTACCCTTAGTGGACGAGTTGTAGTCTCGTGAGGTTTCCAGTGAAGATACCCACAAACTTCTCAAATCAGTGCCTTAAATGCACAACAAGCTTATTCAAGCCTGTTTTCAAATCATATCATCCCTGCAGTTCATTAATCAGTCAAATACAACAAGCATACCAATCATGTAATCAGAAAAACTTTTAACTTCCAATTTTAATTAAGCAACCATAGTCCCCACATATTAGTTAATCATTTATTCAACAATTTTAATCTCTAAAGATACTTTGAAAGTGATCCTACAATTCAACATGTGGCTTATTGTCCATACTTGCATTTATTCCTTATTATTCCTTAATTCACATGCAGATTTTTCAAATTCCAACTCCCAAGGCATTTTTACTTTTTTCTGGGTATGCATTTTTTCAAAAAAGATACTGTGCAATGTTTAGGTTTATTAAGCTTTCTAAATCACCCTTGTAACGAACTTTCAGCCAATGACTCCCAGACCAGATGGTCTTAGGATATTAAGTGTTGAAACACCCCTAAGGACTTAATTGTTCAAGTAATCTAGGCAACTTAAACCCTTTATGTAATAAGCTTTCAGCCAATGACTCCCACACCAGACGATCTTAGGGCATTAGGTGTCAGAACACACCCCTAAGGACTTAATCACTAAAGCAATCTAAGTACAAACCTGAACTTGATCCTTTTCTACTCTTCCTTTTTTTTTTTTTTTCATCATATTTATTTATTTATTTTTTTTTTCATTCACATTGGTGAATAAATTTTTCTTTTTTGTTGCTTTGTATACATACCAATTTTTTTTTTTCCTATGCCATGGTCATCGAAATTATTAAATCTATCTGATTATCTCAGTTTAACTCAAAACAAAACAAGACTACCAATTTCTACCCCACAGAATTCATGCAAGTGTGAATATGTGCAAAGTGTAGCATCTCAGAGATCAACATCATTAAACAACAATTATCCTAACAGAGTGAACCACAGGCCACCAACTAATTTTAAAAATTTTCAAGTAACCCCTTTCACAGTAATTTAGCATACAAACCATTTTCAACCAACATCAGACTGCATACAGAGTATATAACTATCAACAGACTCAAACATATGCTTATATAATCAACTATCGACTATCCTTGTGTAAGCAGATTAAGCCAAAAAATAAAATTTCCAAATCACAACCTTATCCCCAAACTTAGTGTGCACATTGTCCTCAATATGTGAGAACAAATAAGAGTGAGAAAGATATTACCATACAAGTAGACCAGCAAAGATATGGTAAAATACTACACAGATGGGTAAAAATGAGTTGTTAGCATCATCTCCTTCAACATAATGGTTCCTCTCAAAATCACCCCCAAACTTAATCTGTTGTATCTATCAAAATCAATAAACTCCAACACACATCAAAGTATCAAGTATATGGAGTAAGCATATAAAAATATAAACATAAGGAGAATATAACCAAAAAGCATGTATATATATCAAAAATCAGTACAATGCTTTTGAAAGAAAGACTTAGGGTAGATATACATCATATGAAAATAAATACAGCAAAAAGACTGCCCTAGTCAACAAAAATATAGAAAAGTCCTAAAACTAATCCATAGGTGGTGATGGTGGATCAGAAGAAGTGGATGGAGCGGATGGAGTGCGGCGAAGTAACTCCTCCAATATGCTCTACTGCGCAATCAGCGTCTGCCGCAGCACTGTCTGACCATCCTGTAGCTCGACCACCCTAACCTGTAAAGCTCAAATTTTAGCCTGAGAAGAACTCTCAGGCTGGGCTACAGGAGCGGGTCTCCTTCTAACCTGAGGCCTGGAATCGGAGAGATCCATCTCCTCCTCTGTTGCCTTATTATCTGCTCTCCTAACAGTAACTGCAATATAACCCTCGTCACTAAACTCTATTGCATTGCGGCAATGTGACGGCATATGTCTCCACACTTTATCCTATTTCTTCATGCCAAACTGTGGTGTTTCATTACATGACTCCTCTCAGTGACATATCACAAAACCCTGTAACTCTAATAGCCTTGTAATCATATAAGGAAAAAGGAAGCGCATGTGTAGGAATATCCTTATGTGGTCCAATCTCAGACCAAAATTCCAGTAGCTGATAGAAAATCATCCTAGAGAACGAATACCAGTGCTCAAACTGAATAGCATAAAGGGGCTAGAGAAAGTCAGTATTCCTAATATTCTTATGTCCAAGAGGATGGACATTAGTAGAGATAATAGAATGTAGAATCCACAACCTCTTAGGAATTTTGGCTTTGGTAGTACTACTACGCTTTCTCCTAGCAAATCGACCATCACATAGCTTCTGAATTAAAGTCTCAGCAATTGGTACCCTAGGAAAATGTGTGAAAGTAGGACAGCTACGCCTCTCATTTACTACTTTCGGTAGTGCATTATAACATTCTAGAGCAGCAGCAATAGCATCAGGATTAATAATTAAATCATGCCTATCAATTCTAGTCCGAAGCTCCTAAAGGTCATCCCCATTATAAACCAGATTGAGGTAAAACAAACGAACAAGACGAGGATAAGCAACCTGAGTAACATGGACCATGAGATAATAAAGGTGCTTGTAACTGAAAGATTTCATAGCCCATCTAGAGCGCGGATCATTGATGAACACCTGATAATTAAAGGTCGTTTCATAAGAAATTGGAATTGTCTGCCACACACTTGGTAACACATCTTTCATCCTTCTAGCGCGCTTAGCAGGAGTAGGACGAACCATCTTCAAGATAAACCTTCAAATTTCTCAAAAATCTCCAGTTCCTGCAATCTCAAACCGAGGCTCGAGCTTTAGGTACTGATGCTCGAGCCTTTAGTAGCTGACGCTCGAGCCTAAACTTGCAAAGCTAGAGCTTTACCTGGACTGCACTGAATCAGATCACAGAACTTAGTTCAATTAAGCTATGAAGAGTGGATCTAAACAACTAGTCTATGTCGATGATGTATGAACAAAATTCATAGACTTTTATATCCAAAACCTAACTCATATTTCCCTTCATTAGATCTAGAAAATTAGTGAACTAAGGGAAATTTAATTTGAAAGAGGAAGAAAAAAAAAATGTTTACCTCTATGTTTCCTGCAGATCTGGAACAAGAATGTGAATTAGCACCGATTATAAATAGAAAGAGAACTTAGAGAGCTTATATAAAGAACCATGGCTTTCCTTTCTGTTCTAGGCGATGGAGTACTCAGTTTCCTGATTTTAAAACTTTTAGAACCTTAGGCTTGAGCATTAAGGATATGAGCTCGAGCCTGCCGCCATCAATTTCTAACTTCACGATGATGAGAGGCTCGAGCTTGAGGCATTGATGCTCGAGCCTGTGGTAGCTGATACTCGAGCCTCAACTTTCAGGCTCGAGCATTGTTATAAATTTTTAGATTTTTTTAATTTTTATTTTCTTTTCCTTTTTCAACCTAAAACTAAACTTTAAACAAAATAAACTAACCCTAAAAATTACTAAAACCTAGAAAAATAATCAAATCATAAATAAAAATAAATGAAAATAAGAATGCAATAAAACTACGGTACAACATACAAATGCTAAGTTTAACGTTGATAGCTCGATAGCATGCTAAGTTTAACGTCGATAACTCAACGAAAACCTGACCTCTCTAGTCCAAGTAAATAAGATTATGAAGCTCTACTGCCTCGACTGTGCCTCTCTGCACACTACCCTCCATGTAGGGTTTAAGTCTCTGTCCATTGACCTTGGATAGTTGTCCAGTCTTGCAATCTTGTATCTCTATTGAACCATAAGGTGTAACAGAAATAACCATGTATGGACCTTCCCAACGTGACTTTAACTTTCCAGGAAAAAGTTTCAGTCGTGTATTAAACAACCAAACCTTCTTCCCAGGCTCAAAAGTCTTACGCAAGATATACTTGTCATGAAATGCCTTAGTCTTTGCTTTGTAAACCTTAACACTCTCATATGCATCAGATGTCATATCAAAGTTGAGCTTTTTTATGGCCTAGAAAGCTATGTGTTCTAACTCTACAGGAAGATGGCACCCTTTACCATAGATAAAACGGTAAGGTGACCTACCAATCGGAGTCTTATATACTGTTCGGTAAGCCCACAAAGCGTCGTTCAGTCTAAAAGACCAATCTTTATGATCTGGCTTAACCGTTTTCTCAAGAATTCTCTTAATTTAATGATTGGATATTTCTACTTGGTCACTTATTTGGGGATGATAGGTAGAAGCAACTTTATGAGTGATGAAGTATCTTTGTACCAAGGTACGGTAGTACCTATTACAGAAGTGAGCACCCCCATCACTAATAATAGCTCGTGGCATACCAAACCGACTAAAAATATTCGTTTGAATGAACATAGCCACGATTGCATGATCGGCGGTTTTAGTAGCCATTGCTTTAACCCATTTAGAAACATAGTCAACAGCCACAAGAATGTACTTATTTTTATTAGACAGAACAAAAGGACCCATGAAATCAATACCCCAAATATCAAAAACCTCAATAACTAAGATTAGAGTTAAGGGCATCATATTCCTTCTAGAAATCGATCCTAACTGCTTACATCTAAGGCATGGCCTACAGAATAAATATGTATCCCAAAAGAGCGAAGGCCAAAAGAAACCACATTGAAGAATTTTAGTTGCAGTCTTCTTTACACTGAAATGACATCTACATGCCAAACTGTGACAGAAGGTCAGAATACTATGAAATTCACTCTTAGGAACACATCTACGAATGATTTGATCAGCACAACATTTGAATAGCTGAGGATCTTCCCAATAGTACATCCTAATTTGGGAAAATAATCGATCTTCTTCTTGCTTTGACCAAGATAAAGGAATTTTGCCTATTGCGAGGTAATTCACAATATCAGCAAACCAAGGCAAATCTTTATGAGAAATCTCAAACAGTTGTTCATCCGGAGAGGAATCACAAACTGGAAGTGAAGTTGAGGTATCCTCAATTAGAATTCTAGAAAGATGGTTAGCTATAACATTCTCTGACCCTTTCTTATCTTGGATTTCATAATCAAACTCTTGAAGCAAGAGAATCCATTGAATCAAATAGGGTTTGGTTTCCTTTTTAGAAAGAAGATGTTTCAAAGTAGAATGATCAGAATAGACTATGACTTTAGAACCCAATAGATATGATCTGAATTTATCCAAAGCAAAGACAACTGCAAGTAACTCTTTTTCAGTAGTGGTATAATTCAATTGCGCATCTGAAAGAGTTTTATTAACATAGTAGATAACATGAGGTAGTTTATCCACTCGTTGTCCTAAGACAACACCCATAGCATAATTAGATGTGTCACACATAATCTTAAATGGAAGAGCCTAATTCGGAGGATTCATGATAGGAGCTGAAGAAAGAAGAGAGCAAAGCTTTTGGAAAGCTTCAAGGCATGACTCATCAAAGATAAAAGGAACATCATTTGCAAGTAGATAACACAAAGGACGAGAAATTTTGCTAAAATATTTAATGAAGCGTCAATAGAACCTGGTGTGCCCAAGAAATGATCACATTCCCCTTACTGAGGTAGGAAGAGGCAATTTGGAGATCAAATCTACTTTAGCTCTATCAACTTCAATACCTCTCTCTGAAATGATATGTGATGAGCGCTGAAAAATATGTATTTAAACCCCTTAAGCTTAGGTATTCTAGAATATTTATTTGTCTTATTTTACCGTTTTGTATTGATTTCGTGTTATTTCCATTTTTAGGTACTTATCCCCAAAATAAGCTAGCTCAGCAAAATAAGAGCATAATTGAAGCAATTCTGGGATAAATCAAAGAAAGGAGCAAAGTTGAGCAAAAGGAAGCAAATGGTGGAATTTCAGCAACTTCGATCGATCTCAAGAAAAGTTTGATCGATCCAACTTTCATTGATCTCAGCACTTCAAGATGGATCTGAGCCATGTTTGTCCCTGTTCAAAGATCTCAAAAGTTCGATCGATCCAACGTCCTTCTCTGATCGATCGAACCATCTTGTCCTTATCTAAATGATTGATCTTATCCAGTTGTACTACCCTACCAACTACTTTTGTCCTTTTCCCAAAAATATCTTCAAAATATCTCAGATTTGTTTTTATCTAAAAAGGCGCCGCCATTAAGGATCGATTAAACTTCAGTTCGATAGATCTCAGCCATGTTCGATCGATCCAAGTCCAAGGTTCGATCGATCGAACTTCTTCCAGTGCGAAAAAGTTAAATTTCCAGCTTACAAAAAGTTGTCCTTTATCCAATCATTGGGGAATATTTGCTGTACGACCCCAACTTATTTTGGGTGTCATTTGACCTACCTATATAAGGATAAAGATTACTTTTTATATCATATCATATCATGCCTTGTAGATTCATCTAGAGAGAGGATTTTTAGAGAACTCTTAGTGAGGAAGCAAAGAAGAGGAGGAGGCTAGAGACACCATTGGAGACTCTTCATCAACCAAGGAGCAGATTTCTTCCATGGAGCTTGCCCTTGAGGGTTAGAGGGCATCATCCATAAGTGGCTAGACATCTTCTTGGGGTTAGATTTAGCCCTAAGCATGCTTTCTACTTCTTAATTTATGTATTTTTGAGGGGATTTGTATTGTGATTCATGTCTTGACACTTTTATATATATAGATCTTGTTTCTTTAATGATTTATGTGGTTTAATGCTTCCAATTGATCATTTCATTCTATCCATATGTCTATATATGCTAGAATAGATGTTCATATGTTTGTCTCTATTTCTTGTGTTATTGATGCATGTCTATGTGTATTGATACTATAGATCTAGAGATTGTCAAGACATAGTGCTTAATGTCATGTTTTTGTGGTTTATTTGATGGTTCATACTCATTTCTTGATGGATTGTACCTCTCCCTTAGTTTAATTAGTTTAATTTCACGCTATTAGCTTAGTTGTAGTGTAGTTGTTAAATGGGAGGACAATCCATACTTGTTGTTGATGTTCCATACTTATGAAAAACAAGTAACATATATCTCTAACCTTGTGATGTGTTTAGATTGTGAGCTTAAAGAAAGGATTAATGGCTTAATTTGATATGTTGTGCTATTCACCATGTTGTTTAGACAATATATGCTTAATTTGTCATCCATGTTTGTTGGAACAACCACACACACACACTTTATTGTAGTACATGTTTTCCCCATCATTAATCATTCATTAAAGGTGTAGAAAAACTATGCTTAGTGGTGATCTCTAAACCCCAAGATCTCTCTTTCTTTTATTCTCTCTATTGCATTATTGTTTACTTAGTTTAATTTACATCTAGTTTAATTCAACTAACCAACCACTACTTTGATCACTCGACCTACTAACCCTAATTTTGATTCCTCAACCTAGTACGATCCTCAATCCCTTGGGACGATCTCTACTTACCCTAGCTATTTTTTTAGTGAAAGGTAGTAGTGGCAATTTCTAAATGTAAAACTTGGCCACATTGCATAAACTTTTGGGTTTGGGAGTACGACGACCACTGCACACCAAGTTTTTGGCGCCGTTGTCGGGGATTGATTAATTGGCAAAGTCGTATTTGTGGAATCAATTAGGAATCAGTACTCTTTTGATCTCGTCTTTACTTTGTTTTCAAATTTTGTTACTTATTGTGTTTGTTCTTATTTGACTAGGAGCATTGGGCTAAGAAGGTGAGCAAAGGATATTCCAAGCAAATGAGCTTAGCAAGCAAAGGAAAAAATGCTAAAATCATAAAAAAATTGCTAAGCTAAGCTATAAATTTGGAGTTGAAGTGCTAAAGGACCTTTGTGAGCTTTTGTTTACTCATCCTTTAGTTAAATCATCGGCCCGCGTGGAGGCTTGTATTTTAATTCTTAGATAAATCATGAGCCCGTGTGGAGGCAATTTATTTTCTTACATATTGTTTAAGCATGGGAGAATGAGAACATTGTATGTGGAGGAAGTTTGTTGATTGTTAATTTGTTGTGAATGTGAAGTGTTTGTTGTTATTGCTTGTTGTGTTGCATTGTGCATGCATGGTCGTAGATCATTGAGACCCACTTTTGTCCCTTTAAATTTTCATCTTGAATCCATTGTTTGAAACCTTAGGGGAAGAGGTAGTTCTAGTCAATCCATTTCATCAATGGAAGGACACAATGAGGACCATGTGGAGGACCTTAGTTACATAGACCAACAAAGCATCCTCCACCCCAATGTGCATCATGATAACATACAAGTTCCATTAGGCATGCCAAGGCCATTTGTTCATCCACCACAACAACAAAGCCAAGTTCCATTGGGAATGCTAAGGCCAATCTATGCTCCACCACATTCCATCATTCAAGGCAATTAAGGTGCCCATGTTGCACCTCCAATTGCTAATCCTCCCCTTGCTTTAAGAGATCACTATGTGCCTAATGAATATAATGCACCCACATGCATTCAGTTACCACCATTTAGAGCACACCACTATGAAATCAAACCACAAACCATTTAAATGCTTCCTAATTATCATGGACTTCCAAATGAAGAACCTTACAAGTATTTGGATGAGTTTCTTGAAGTATGTTCCACCGTAAAATACACGGACATGCCGGAGGAGGTCTTAAGGTTTAAACTTTTTCCATTCACCCTTAAAGACAAGGCAAAATATTGGTTTAACAATCTTAGGCCTTTTTCAATAACTTCTTGGGCGGAAATGCAACAAGAGTTCTTGAAGAAGTACTATCTGGTTTCTAAGACCAATGCCATGCGAACCTTAATTTGAAAATTTTCACATGGGGATGGAGAAACATTTCATGAGGTATGGGAACGCTTTAATGAATTGCTTAGGAAGTGTCCACATCATGACATGCCCAAATGATAATTATTTTAATATTTCTTTGAGAGCTTATCGGATAATTACAAGGGCATGGTTGATGCTTCCATGGGTGGCTCTTACATTGATAGGCATAAAGATGACGTGTGGCGTCTTTATGAGAGCATGAGTGAAAATTCTTTACATCGTACTTTATCTTCGAAGAATGGTAGAAATTCTAGTAGAAGGAAGAGTGTTAGCTTACATCAAGTCAACCACTTCAATGAAATTGCCGCCGAAATGAAATCATTATCTCAAAGGTTTGATCAATTTTTAATCAACCAAAACTCGGCGAATCAAGTGTCTTCCTTCCCTAACCATTCTCATCATGCATCTAACGAGACATATATGACTTGTTCAAGTGTTTTACATTTTACTTCCAATTGTCCCCATGGACATGTGTAAAGTGAGCATCATGAACAAGTAAATGCAACATTTGTAAATCAGGGGAACAATCCTTATGGCAATCATTACAATAGTTGGAGGAATCACCCGAATTTCTCTTGGAAAAACCAAGGGGAGGTCTCAAACCCTTCCCAAGGCGGTTTTCAAGGGAAATACATTCCACCTCCAATGCAAAGCCAAGGTTGCCAAGGTTTTAGATCATCATACCAATCATAAGGAAACCACTTTTCAAATTCTCATTTTCCCAATCAACCATCATATTCCCAAGGAAATGTTAAAAGTCCCGCTTTTGAAGAGAAAGTTTTGACCGCTTTGGGCACTTTAGAGGCAAACACATAATTACTTCATTCTCACTCTCAATCCATTACAAAGCTAGAAACCCAAGTAGGGCAAATAGCTAGCACTTTAAATGCAAGAGAGAAGGGAAAAATGCCTTTGAATGCCCCACCAAAGCAACAATGTGTTGTGGAGACTCATTCCTCATTGGAAGGTCACATAATAGAGCATGTCAATGCGGTAACTACCTTGAGAAGTGGAAGGGTTGTGGACAACCAAGTGGGTGTGTCCAATGAAAAGAATGAACCGATGCAACCACAAGTTGACACCCATCCCGTTTCATATCACATTCTTCCTTCATTGCATGTGCATGACCATATAAATGAGAATGTGTTGAAAAGTGATTTGAAAATTGATTTTGAAAAGAAGGATTTGCAAAATGATTTGAAAACTTCTTGTGTTGAAGAGACTTCAAAGAAAAATTCTGAAAAGGTTTTTGAACCAAAAGCTCCATTTCCGGATGTATTAAAAGGATCCATTTCAAATGACAAGCAAAAGGCCAAAGTAAATGAAATCATGGACATGTTTAGGCAAGTGAAAGTCAATCTTCCACTTTTGGATGCAATCAAGCAAATTCTGGCTTATGCCAAATTCTTGAAAGACTTGTGCACCCAAAAGAGGAAGAACAAAAGCCAAGCACCTAGAAAAGTGGTCTTAAATGAGTAAGTAAGCTCAATTTTGCAGCATAACACTCTTCCAAAGTTTAAGGACCCCGGTTCACCTACCACTTCATGCATCATTGGTAATCATATCATTAATCAGGCTCTTCTTGACCTAGGAGCAAGTGTTAATCTTCTTCCATATTTGGTATATGTCAAATTAGGCTTAGTAGACTTAAAACCGATGTTGGTAGTTTTGCAACTTGCCGACTGATCAATCAAAAAGCCTAGGGGTATCATCAAGGACGTATTGATTAAAATTAATAAATTCTTCTTTCCCGTTGATTTCGTTGTCATTGACACGGAACCGGTCCCAAATCCTAAGACCCAAATTCCCGTTATCCTTAGCCGTCCTTTCTTGACAACCGCGAATGCCAACATCAATTGTAGGACGGGAATAATGAAAATCTCATTTGGCCACATGAAGGTAAAGTTGAATATTTTTAATCCAACCCCCAATTCATTTGACAAGCATGAAGAGATTAATGTTATAGAGAAATGTTATGATCTTAAAAGTGAAGGAATTGAGTTTTTGTGTGAGACCAAAGTTTCAAAAAGTCTTTCTTCAACCTTAAAACCAAAGACAGTTGTTTCGAAATCTTGTTTTGAAAGGGCATGGAAGCCCAAAGATTGAATTTACCAAGGACCGAAGACATCTTTTGAGCTTAATTCAACAAGTTCCTTAGAGAACCATTTGTTGGGTGGAGTTCAGAGCACTTATCACCCCATTGAGGAGGGGATGCACTACAAGATGTTTGATCCGGGCTAAAAGAGCCCAATGTCTTGCTAGAGACGTTAAAGATTAGCAAGACATTTGTAGGGTGTCAACCCTATTCCTCCGTCATTTCTATCTTTAATTTCATTTCTTGCGAAGTCTAGATATTGGCTTTAGGTTCATATGCATTGCTAGGAACTGTGATTAGAACTGCATGCACTTTTATATTGAAATTGAGCATTTTACATTAGTTCGATCGATCTCCAAGGAGTATTCGATCGATCACTTCGACCTGCATCCAACACTTAGAAAATTTTCGACCTGTATCCACCTGCATCCAAATCACCTCTCTGTCCCATCGATCGAATTTGTTCTCAGATCGATCATAAGTCCTTAAATCAATCCAAACTTCAAGTTCAATCGATCTTGAGCTTCAACACTTAGAAAAATTTTTGAACCCTAAAACCTGTATTTTTTTAGCTCTATGTCAGATCGATCGAACATTTGTTTAGATCGATCTCATTTCTGGAATTCATTGCTTTGACTTTGTTTTGACTTTTTAATTTTAAAAAATAATTCCAAAAATTTTTTATTTATTTATTTTATTTTATTTTCCAAAAATCCTAAAAAGATTTTATTTTATTTTAATTCTTGAAAAATCCTAAAATTTTTATTTTCAATTTTTAATTTTTACTTTTAAATTTTAAATTTAAATTTAAAAAAAAAATCCAAAAATATTTTCAAATTTCAAATTTCCAATTTTTAGTTTTTAATTTTTTTTTTTTTTTTTTTTTTCAAAGATCTTAAAAATTTCAAAATATTTTTCGAAGGAGAGATCATTTCAGTTCGATCGACCTAAGGGTTCAGTTCGATCGATCGAAGTGGTTCGGGGATGTTTTTTAAAAAAAGAACCGAGGGTTTATAGATCGATTCCAATGATTGATCTAACCCTCTCAAAACCCTATCCCTTTCATCGCCGCTGCACCCACTCTTCCCCATCTTTGGCGAGACCTCCGGCGAGCTTCATCTCATCCCGAATCTCTCTCTCTCCTCTTTGATCTTCATCCCATCTTCATCTCTTCTCATCCTTCGATTTGGGTAAGATCCGAACCCCCTTTTGTGATTCAAGCATCCATTTGATACATACATGCTTTAAATGTTAGATCCATGTTACTTTAATGATGAACATCTTCATTGATGAAGCTTTGACTCACTTTGTATATATGTGTATATATGTGTATATATATTTTGTTAGATTTTTAATTTTTGATTTGATTTTGGGAGTATGGGCCTTCTTAAGTGATAGGGATTAATGCCATGTTGTGTTGATGGGCCCACGACCTTGTTCGTGAAGGCCTCGTGCCATCTACGTCACAGATCTGTGACTGCTCATGTTCTTCACATAGTTCGATCGATCGAACATATTTCTCAGATCGATCTAGTGAGATCGATCGAACTTAGTTTCTCAATTTCTTAGATCGATCTCACATTTTTTGTGATCGATCGAACTTCACAGATTGCATATACACATTCCATGCATCTTATCTTGTGTCCATGATATCTCATTCATACCCAATGCCTGCATTTTACAATTATACTGCTTAGTATGTTCACATCCTGTCACTTCCATAGATTCATGTCATTTATCTGTTTTGTCTATCTTACTTGACATACATGATTCTATTTTGTGCTTTAATTCTTTATATCGGTATTGACTTCCCTTGCAAGTTTTTAATTATTTTACAGGCCATGGCTAGGGTTAAGACTATAGCCCGCGGACACTATCACCGTAAGGACAGGCTGAGTTTGGGTGACGAGGCAGGTCATCTCATGCCCAAGACCCCATACAGGTAGAGCCAGCGGAGCCCACACAGTCTCCCCATTCAGACAGCAGATTACACTCTGATGCTGGCGCATCTCCTTCACACGGTGACGCTGAGGCTGGGCACATACCATCTCCACCACCACAACTAGCTCAGCCAGACCAGGAGTCAGACCAGCCATTAAGCAGATACTTACGCCTTCTAGTGGTGCACGAGTCAGTCTTCGACACAGACTTCTTTTCCTGGTCAGTACTTACCCGATCAGCTTATGATGATATACTATGGAAGGGCCTTGCAACCATTCTTGCCCCTGTCACATACCCAGTGTACCCGAGGCTAGTACGGATGTTTTTCCAGAACCTCCAGCCTGCCTCGTGCAACACAGCGGAGCTAAGGACCTCCATTGATGGCCATCTGATTTCTATCGCTGTGGACACATTATCCAGATCGTGCCATTATCCACATGACTGCCCTCCAGAGCTACATGAGACATATCCCAAGCTATACCGGCCTTCATATGCAGATATGGCCGTTTTCCTTACAAGACATTATGCCGATGGCGAGACTTTCGCCACCCGCACCTATTAGCCAGATGACTTATGGTTCTTTGACTCAGTCTTGTTCCGCAACGTCTTCATGGCCGGCCATAAGATTCAGCGGAGAGGCAACTACTTGACAGCTCTATACGCTTTCTATACAGGGCATTGGCTGTCTATCCCTGCGCTTATCTGGAGCGTGATGAGGAAGCTCTATGATGATTACATTAGCAAGGAACAGCCTCAAAGGGCTAAGTTTCTCCTATTTGGCCACCTCATCAGCGCTATCCTTTCCATCCACAGGAATGCCCTAAGAGAGGATCCTCTTCCTCCAGGAAGAATGATTGGGATAAGAGCTACAACACTATTATCAAGAGATTACAGGATGACGCAGTAGAGGCGGCAGAGGATTTAGAGGCAGAGGAGATGGTAGTAGCAGCAGGCCCGACAACGAACGACATACCAGTCGATCCGGCTGCCGTACATATGGACATCAAATTTGGAGCAGCCTGTAGAGGACGCAGAGCAGTACTCTCCTGTTCGGTCACCTATTCACGATGCGGAGCAGGATCATGATCATTATTCTCCCGATCCAGCCACACCTGAGGCTCCAGCACAGACACCCGGTTTTGGAGAGCGACTCCAAATTTGGGGGATGCTGTAGTATCTATCCGCACTGACACGGTCTCTCTCCGAGAGGATGCTGTCTCCATTAAAGCTGATATTGCTACCCTTCGTACAGATGTTATGACCGCATTCAGAGATCTATCCAGAGACATCCGCGGAGTGTGACCTGCCCATCTTTCCTCTTCTTCCTGATCTCTCTATCTCTTTTCTCCTGTCATCTCATATATCTGTGCTAACTGCATACTTTTGATACTGTTATATTATTTTTGCAGCCGTGTCTATCGGCTTTGATACTGGATGTACTATACTTTATTTTTTATTTCTATATGCTTTCTTTATGGATGTCTTATTTTCATATTCTTATATCTATCTGTTTGACTCCATTAGGTGCATCTCAGTGACTTCAGTGAGAGAGAGTACTGCCCAAAATTTTTAGGACCAACCTTTTACCTCTCTCTAATTTTCAGTTGTTATCCCATTTATACTTGCATGACCACTGTGCACTGTTATTATCCCTTTTGTTATCTGATGAGTTTATCCAAGTGCCAAATTTTAGGACCATAGTTAATTGCAAGCTTGGGGGGGCTATGCCACCCACTTTGGATACTTTTGTCCCAGCCATTCTTTGCCTTACTTGCACTGGTATACTCTTTCCTTTTGTTCTCTTTGTACATTGAGGACACTGTGCCATTTAAGTTTGGGTGTACTGATGCTTTGCAGTGTTTGCCTTTAAAATTCAAAATTTTGAGCATGACTTGTGTATTTGAGAGATTTTCTATGATTGGTCCATAACTAGCTATGATTTTGATCTTTTGAGGACTATATTGCATAAAATTTAAAAATTGTTTGACTTGAGAGTCCAATACTCTTTGTATGCCTTGTGGATGCCATTTAGGAGTAAATTTTTTGAAAAATTGATATCTTGCTTGCACTTGTGGTCCACATCATCCTGATTTTGTGATTGTTTTGAGTTTCACTCTAGTATTCTACACTAGCACAGGTGCACACTAGTATTTATTTGTGGGGTACATGCTTTGTTGATTATTGAATTGGTTATATCCCAATTGGACTAGTAGTGCATTGAAAGCTTTCATTCTTGATAAAAGTGGATAACAACCCCTTTTCACTAAGTAGCTGGGATTCTAGCCTCATCAAGCACTGAACTTCTTGCGCCGAAAGGTGGAGGGCTCAAACTCTAGGTTAATAATTATTCAAAAAAAAAAAAGAAGAAGAAGAAGAGAAAAAGTTGCAAAAGCAATAAAAAAGTAAGGACTTCTCCCAAAAGGTGAGAAGTGGGAAATGATTAGATGGAGGTTGTCTTGATTTGTAGCCTAGTTGATTTGAGCTTGTAAGTCCGTAGGGGTGTTTGAACACCCAGTGCCCTAAAATTGTCTGGTTTGGGAGTCATTGACCTAACGCTCGACCTCATGGATCGCTAGAAAGCTTAATAGATCAACACATTGTACTATGCTTCCATCTTTGATCCTAAAAATAAAAAATAAAAAAAATAAAAAAAAAAATCGAGTGAAAAGAATAAGCGCACCTAGAACAATAAAACTTTAATAAAAGGTCCACTTTTTGTCTTGATGATCGGTACTAGATTTGTGTGCTAGTTTGAGGGTAAGGATGTGATTAATTCTTTAGTTGGCTAAGATAGCAACACATTTGATGCTTGTCCACTCAAAAAGGATTCTAGAGTTGTTTTAATTTGCATAATCATTTTCTTGATGTGTGGAGGACCATACTTACTTGCTTGATGTTGAAATTTTGGGAGATTGCTTGGAAATAGTTGAAAAATTGCATACTTGAGGCAGGTTTCTTCCAATGCTTGTTTGCAATATTGGTGCCTCTTTTGAAAGAATGAGCTTAATGTTTGTGGGTATCATTTTTGGAAACCCTCACGAGACTTCACTCGTCCACTAGGGGTAACCTAGGGGTTTAAAAGGCTTGCTGCATATGCTAAGTGCAATCGTGTTCCCTACGAAAGTGGCGTTATCCGTTTATTGCTTTCTAGGTCATAGTTGTATAGTTGTTCATTTTATTCCTTTACTTTTTAGTTCATTGCTAGGGACTAGCAATATTTAAGTTTGGGGGTGTGATGAGCACTGAAAATTGCGTATTTAAACCCCTTAAACGTAGGTACTCTAGAACTTTTATCTATCTTATTTTACCGTTTTGTATTATTTTTGTGTTATTTTCATTTTCTGGTACTTATCCCCAAAATAAGCTAACTCAGCTAAATAAAAGCATAATTGAAGCAATTCTGGGATGAATCAAAGAAAGAAGCAAAGTAGAGCAAAAGGAAGCAAAGGGTGGAATTTCAGCAACTTCGATCGATCTCAAGAAAAGTTCGATCGATCCAACTTTCATCGATCTTAGCACTTCAAGATGGATCTAAGCCATATTTGTCCCTGTTCAAAGATCTCAAAAGTTCGATCGATCCAACTTTCTTCTCTGATCGATCGAACCATCTTGTCCTTATCCAAATGATTGATCTAATCTAGTTGTACCACCCTACCAACCACTTTTGTCCTTTTCCCAAAAATATCTTCAAAATATCTCAGATTTGTTTTTATCCAAAAAGGCGCCGCCATTGAGGATCGATTAAACTCCAGTTCAATAGATCTCAGCCATGTTCGATCTATCTAAGTCTAAGGTTCGATCGATCGAACTTTCCTCTAGTGCGAAAAAGTTAAATTTCCAGCTCACAAAAAGTTATCCTTTATCCAATTATTGGGGAATATTTGCTGTATGACCCCAGCTCATTTTAGGTGTCATTTGACCTACCTATATAAAGATAAGGATTACTTTTTATATCATATCATATCATGCCTTGTAGATTCATCTAGAGAGAGGATTTTTAGAGAACTCTTAGTGAGGAAACAAAGAAGAGGAGGAGGCTAGAAACACCATTGGAGACTCTTCATCAACCAAGGAGCAGATTTCTTCCATGGAGCTTGCCCTTGAGGGTTGGAGGACATCATCCATGAGTGGATAGACATCCTCTTGGGGCTAGAGCTAGCCCTAAGCATGCTTTCTACTTCTTGATTTATGTATTTTTGAGGGGATTTGTATTGTGATTCATGTCTTGACACTTTTATATATATAGATCTTGTTTCTTCAATGATTTATGTGGTTTAATGCTTCCAATTGATCATTTCATTCTATCCATATGTCTATTTATGCTTGAATAGATATTCACGTGTTTGTTTCTATTTCTTGTGTTATTGATGCATGTCTATGTGTATTGATGCTATAGATCTAGAGATTGTCAAGACATAGTACTTAATGTCATGTTCTTATGGTTTATTTGATGGTTTATACTCATTTCTTGATGGATTGTACCTCTCCCTTAGTTTAATTAGTTTAATTTCATACCATTAGCTTAGTTATAATGTAGTTGTTAAATGGGAGGACAATCCATACTTGTTGTTGATGTTCCATACTTGTGAAAAGCAAGTAACATATATCTCTAACCTTGTGATGTGTTTGGATTGTGAGCTTAAAGAAAGGATTAATGGCTTAATTTGATATGTTGTGCTATTTACCATGTTGTTTAGACAATATATGCTTAATTTGTCATCCATGCTTGTTGGAACAACCACACACAAACACTTTGTTGCAATACATGTTTTCCCCATCATTAATCATTCATTAAAGGTGTAGAAAAGCTATGCTTAGTGGTGATCTCTAAACCCCAAGATCTCTTTCTCTTTTATTCTTTCTATTGCATTATTGTTTACTTAGTTTAATTTGCATCTAGTTTAATTCAACCAACCAACCAACTACTACTTTGATCACTCGACCTACTAACCTTAATTTTGATTCCTCAACCTAGTACGACCCTTAATCCCTTGGGACGATCCCTACTCACCCTAGCTATATTTTTAGTGAAAGGTAGTAGTGGCAATTTCTAAATGTAAAACTTGGCCACATTGCATAAACTTTTGGGTTTGGGAGTGCGACGACCAACACACACCAATATGTCCTAAAACAATACCCTCTTGAACCATAAAATGGCTCTTCTCCCAACTAAGAATAAGATTCGTTTCCCCACAACGCTGAAGCACTAGGGAAAGATTTTGAAGACAGTTTTCGAATATGGACCCGAAAATAGGGAAGTCATCCATAAAGACTTCGAGAAACTTTTCAACCATGTTCGAAAAGATAGACATTATACACCTCTGGAATGTTGCTACTGCATTACATAATTCGAAAGACATTCGATTACATGCAAACATACCGAATGGACAAGTAAAAGTAGTTTTCTCTTGATCCTTAGGATCAATGGCCACCTGATTATAGCCAGAATAACCGTCTAAAAAGCAATAATAGTGTTGGCCTAAGGATTTTATCTAAAGGTCAATCTTATGTTTTGATGATTACAAACCATTAATGATATTTATGTACTAATGTTTTCATTGAGTGATATATAGTTGATCAACATTCAATCCTCAATGATGAGCTAGAAGATCCATTCCAAGCATTTCAAAGCATTCCAAACATTCAAGCAATGGATTCAAGGAAGCATCAAAGTTGCAAGAAATCAAAGAAAAACTCGAACTTCAAAGATCACACAAAGCATTTCAAAGAAAGAAAACAAATCTTCATCAAGCCTAAACGATCATGGTCAAAGAATGAAGAAAATGGTAGATAGGATGGTGAGAGCTTAAGATTCAATGTCAAAGTATATTTGAATATTTTTTAAAGCTCAAAATTATAGGGCCATACATATCATATATCATTCACATGCTCCTATGACCATTAGCAATAGACTAGGAACTTCATTTATATATATTGTCATATGAAATCCTTGCTAAGAAAGAGTTAGTTCAAGCTTGATAAGCTTTGAAAGAACTCATTTCTTAAACTAGAAATTCTAGGACCATGCACATTAATCATTATATTTATTTTGGTCTCTAAAAAGAAAAGGAAAAAAGCATTGAATTAATTTTCATCTTTAAAGCCTTTGTTGCCAAAATTTGGTAAATGACTCTAGGACACAATGCACTTGAAATTTATCATCTTCATATGTCCCCAGACTCTTAGAAACAGGCCTTGAACTTAATTGAATCATTCATCAAAGTCTTAGGTGCTAGAAAGATGGATATCTCAAAAGAAGCTATTTTCAGCCTAGAAAATTTCAGACCAGCTTGCACTAAAACTGCTATAACTATTTGTGTAGTTGGAATTTTTACACAAGGCCAGTGGCATTGGAAAGTTGACTCCGAGCCCTTGAGTTTAGACTCAAATTTCACCTAAATTGGATTAAAAATGACTGAGATATGAGCTTCACACAATACCTGATTTTGCTTTGCAAAAATTCTGACCAGGTTGCACTTAAATAGCCATAACTTTTTCTATGGTTCGAATTTTTGAGCAAGGCCGGTGGTTTTAGATAGCTGACTTCAATAAAATAAATTTAGACTTAAATTTCACCTCATTTGGACTTTCATGGACTGAGTTATGTCCATTTGAAGTCATGCACTTTTTTCTGTCCAATTTAGCAGCAGCCTTCATGAAGCAAGAGCAGCCTCTATAAGAAATAGAGCCAGCTCTTTCAAAGAATAGAGAAGGCTCAATGAAAAACTAGAGAAGGCTCAGAAAAATTAGGGATGGCTCAGGAAAGTAGAGAAGGCTCAATGAAAAACTAGAGAAGGCTCTACAAAATTAGAGAAGGCTCAGGAAAGTAAAGAAGGCTCTACAAAACTAGAGAAGGCTCCATTTCAGAAAAAGACCCTGCTCCACTTTTTTAATGGAGCCGCCTCCATTTGAAATTGAGCGGCCTCCACTTTTGCAAAGAGCCGGCTCCTTTGAGGGTTTTGAATTACAATGACAATTTTTCTGCATTTATTTCCTCTAACCACTTCTAACAGCTATATTGAGCTATGAATTTCTTTATATATACAGAGGGCTTGTCTGCAAAATATACACGATTTTAAGAGACATCATATTACATTGCAAAGAGAGCTTTTGTTCTCAATCTTCTCTTCAACTCTCTCATTTCACTCTTATTCTATCTTGAGAGATTCCAGTAAAGATTAAAAGGGCTTTTGCTCTTGTTTTAATCTTCATAGAGTTTTTGCTCTATTATACTACTTGAGAGAGCATTCCAGAACATTCATTCAAGTGCATCAAAGAGAGCTTTTGGCTCTACCTTTATACAGAGCTTTTGTTCTGGTTTTACTCACTCATAGAGCCTCTGTTTAGACATCAATCTTCATCTCATATACAAGTTTCCATAGCTGAACCAGAGTGAACTTCAGAGAGCATTTAGTGAGCCTTTGCTGAACTTTTGTTCTAGTATTTCATCAGAGCTTTTGTTCTGCATTTTCCTCATCATCTCTCATACATTTCATACTTAGAGTTTGAGCTTCACTTGATTTCATATATACTCTATTGTGAGGTTTGATTTGTATCAGTTCTTGAGAGGATTTCTTGTACTACAAATTCTATTTACAAATCTGCTGTAAGCTAGGAGGAAGAGTTTCTCTCAGTAAAGAAATTGTAAGGGCTGGTGTGACCTATGTAAAACTAAGAGAGGTGGTCTCTTAGCAAGAATATTGTAAAGGGTTGGTGTGACCCAAAAGGAAGCCTAGGAGAAGGGTGTTCTCCTAGCAAGAAAGAGAAGCAAGGTCTTGCTTCAATTGAAGGTTTGCTCTCCATTATTAAGGAGAAGCTCTAAGGAATTTGGGAAGTCTCAAGAGGGATCTTGAGCCGAGGAGTAGGAGTTTCTGAACCTCGCAAAAATCGCCTTGTTATTGTTTGCAATTTCTCTTCCCTTATCTCTTTTACAATTGTGCTAAATTGATTACTTTCATATCTTGATTATTGCATAATTGGTTATACTGTTGATTAGAAAATGTATTTCTATAATTTGCGAAAATTGGCTATTGACTCTATTCATCCCCCCTCTAGAGTCAATTCTTGGGTAACAAATAGCTCTGGCTAGCCAATCGTTTTAGAATCTGATCAATGAATGGAAGTGGAAAATGATTTTTTCTAGTAGCAGAGTTGAGTTTCTGGTAATCAATACACATACGCCGTCCAGTGGTAGTGCGCTGTGGAACTAATCACCTTCGGAATTCTCAACTACTGCAATACCTATCTTTTTAAGTACTACCTGAGTAGGACTCACCCACTTGCTATCTAAGATGGGGTAGATTATTCCCGCATCTAGCAACTTCATAACTTCCTTCAAAACTACCTCATTCATATTAGGATTCAATCTTCGTTGGAGTTCCTGAGATGTTCGGGAATCCTCCTCCAAATGAATCTGATACATGCAAATTGTGGGGCTAATTCCTTTTAAATTAGCCACACTCCACCCAATAGCCTATTTATTTTGCTTAAGAACTTTTAAGAGATTACTTTCTTGGGAACTTATAAGATTGGAAGCAATAATCATCGGGAGGGTGTCATTTAAACCCAAAAAAGCATACTTGAACTTTTCAGGTAGTGGCTTAAGCTCAAGCTTAGGTGGAGACTCTAAAGAATGAATAGGCAGAGTACTAGACAGTGGTGGAAGAAGCTCTGACCTAGATTTCCATGGAGGAAAATTTGTGATAGGAGTATAATTGAGCAAAGAATTGATTTTAGCTATTGAAGAATCAATATCGAAATCTTTATAATTGAAGTGATTCAAACAAGCTTCTAAAGGATCCTTGGATAAAATAGTTGGGAGTGATTCCTCAACCAATTCATCAATAACATCAAGGAAGAATCATTCACTATCATCGTGGGGATGATGAATAGCATTGAAGATGTTTAATTTGACTTTCATATTTTCAAAAGATAAATTCATGGCTCCAGTCCTACAGTTAATACAAGCATTTATTGTGGCTAGAAAAGGTCTCCCAAGGATGACTGGAATATAATTTTTGGAATTGTGGATCGGTTTTGTGTCAAGAACTAGAAAATCGATCAGAAAATAGAACTTGTCCACTTTTATGAGTACATCCTCAACAATACCTCGTGGTTGTCTGACAAAACGGTCAGCAAACTGTAGAACAATCGACATTGGTTTTAACTCTCCCAAACCTAACTTCTCATACACCGAATAAGGAATAAGATTCACACTTGCTCCAAGGTCAAGAGGAGCTCGCTTTATCACATTGTTTCCAATGATGCAAGAAATTGTAGGAGCACCAGGATCTTTAACCTTGAGAAGAGTGTTATACTTAAGAATAACATTGACCTGCTTGGTGAGACAAACTTTCTTAAGAGCTTGGCTTCTAGATTTTCTCTTAAGAGTGCACAAGTCCTTTAGAAATTTGGAATAGGTTGGGATTTACTTTATAGCATCGAGCAGAGGAAGATTGATTTTGACTTGTTTAAAGACCTCCATCATATCTTGAATTTTCTCCCCTTGTTTACCAAAGTGGGAGGGTTCCTTGAGACATTCGGGATAAGGCGTTTTTGGCTCATAAGTTGTCTCAAGGTTAGGAGTAGATGAAGAAGTGACTCCATCTTCAACTTCTTTTATGGATTGTGGAATAACACTTGAGAAAACATCCTTAGGATGTGGATAACGAATAATAGGAACAATGGGAATCCTAAGCCTTTCTTTTCCCTCCTATCCTTTCTCAACTTTGTTATCAACCACTCTACTACTCCTCAATGTAGTGATAGCCTGAACTTGCTCATGATGAATACCTGAGAATTGGTTTCACCAATCATGTAAGTCTGCCCTTTCAGGTTGGCTATTAGCTAACTAGGCAGCTTTCCATCCTCTATTTGAGATATAGTACTCGTTATTTGCCCAACTTGTGCCTTTAGCTTTGCTATGGCTTGAGAATGAGAATTAAGAAGTTAGGTATTGGCTTTAAGATCAACAAGGGCATTGAGTACTCATTCCTCAAAAGCAGAATTTCTAGGAAGAGGTGGAAGATTAAGAGCTTGAGTGGGTTGATTTCTAAACTGAGGTAGACAATAAATACCAGATTGGTTAAAAGAATTATTTTGTGGCATAAGATTAGATGAATTTTGATACTACCCTGAGATTGGGAAACAATGTTTCCTTGATTCTGATTACGCCATGACAGATTGGGATGATCTCTCTAGCCAGGATTATATGTAGAAGAATATGGGTTATAAGTTGGCCTAGAGAATGCAGCATCACTTGCTCTTGTGGGATCTCAGATGATTATCCTAGCATAGGGCAAACGTCAGCAAAATGGTTAGGATTAACACAGATAGAGCAAACTTCCTTTGGCAAAGAAGTTTATGGATTAGCAACAAGAGTAAAGCCAGATGATAAGATTTGATCAAACCTATGGTTCAAGGCTTCTATTTGAGCGGCTAACTCACTAGATTTATCTACCTCATAAAGTTTTTCAACCTTATGCATTCTAGGTGAAGACTTAGACCTAGAGGAAGAAGCATGTTGCACTAAGTTTTCACTTAGGGCCTCAAACAGTTCCCAAGAGTTAGCCGGACTCTTACGCAGAAAAGCTCCATTACTAGAAGCATTAACCATATTTCTATACGAGTCTATAAGACTATCATAGAAGATCTGTATTAAGTGCCATTGAGCAATATCATGGTGTGGATAACTTTCTTAGAAGGTTATTATACATCTCCCATGCATCATGGAGCTGTTCTCCCAGGATTTGGGAAAATGCCATGATTTCTCTTCTCATTTGTGTGGTTTTACCCACAGTGTAATATTTCTTTAAGAACTCTTGTTGCAACATGTCCCATGTAGATATGGAATTTGTTGGAAGGGACTGTAACCAAGTTCTTGCTTTGTCCTTGGGAGAGGATTGGAAGAGACGCATTCTGAATGAATCACTGGTTAGAGTGGTCAGTTGAGCACAATTCCAAAAACACATCCAAGTGCTTGTAAGGATCCTCTGTTGCATACCCATGGAAGGTAGGAAGTATTTGGATCATAGCAGGCTTGATCTCAATATAGGTTACATCAGCATCTGGAAAAATAAAGCATAAAGGGGAAGTGTATGTGGTAGGAATGAAATAGTCCCTCAATTATGGTTGTGGTGGAGGAACAGGTGGATCCCATTCTCCATTCTCCATTACCATTACCATTATTACCCGGTGCATTACGTGTGATACCCCTCAGATCCAAGACACAGGTTGATCAAGCCCAAGCCCAACACCCAAGGGAATATCAAACAATTAATATTTTAAAATGAACACAGAATATAAAAATGAAATATGAAATAGAATAGAGCTGAAAGAAATACTAATTATAAAAATCCTCAACCAATAAAGATTAAATAATCTAATCCTTCCAAAACCTCCAAGAGTACAACTCGGGAATCTATCAGGTGGACCCCTAAATAAAAATCCAACTGAAACTAAAACAACTGGAAATAAAATCTAAATCCAAAACATGGAGTGAAATCCTACGTCGTCAGTAGGTTGAATGATCGTCTCTACTCCGCTGAACAAGCCCTAAGACTGGAACTGTCCGATACCTGAAAAATATAAGAGTGGGTTAGGCCCACAAATAAGTTCTAATTTAACTACAATCCATGTAGTGACCCGATACGCAGATACACCCTAGATAACTCAACAATAACTATTTAGTCCATACATATATATATCCACACTAAGGGACATTCACTAGACTATATAGGGGGTTTCAACTTGAATATAAGGCAACATGCAAAACGCACCTAAGTGGGCATGAGTACCTAAGTCTAACAGGGTATACCTCAACCTATCATAGCCAGCTACGCATCCACTGCATATACGCGCCCTAACCATTGACTCTGAGACTCAAGCTCATATCGTGATACCATAGTCAATTTAATTCTTTGTTGATCTGACATAAGACTCATTATATATACTGTTATACGTCTTCAAAAGGGTTTTAGAACCCTATGCATGTACAGTATTATAGAGAGAAAACAGAGAGAGGGGTTGTGAGGAAAACAGAGGGATTTTCTGTTAAGGTTTTGGCCGACGGAGTAGGCTGGACCAAGGAGGAAGGTTGAGGGCTGTTCGAGGGTTAGAACTAGAGCAGAGGAGTCCTTGACGGTAGTCATGATCGTCAAAAAAACTTAGGAAGATGACGACGAGGTTTTATATATAATTTATAGTACCACGATATGAGCTGAGTCTCAGGATCATTGGTTAGGGATCGTATATGCAGTAAGATGCGTAGCTGGCTATGTTGGTTGAGGTATACCCTATTAGGCTTAGGTAGTCATGCCCACTCAGGTGCATTTTGCATGTTGCCTTTTATTCAGGTTGAGACCCTCATCATAGTCTAGTGAGAGTCATGTAGTGTGGATATATATATATTTACGGACTATATAGATATGGTTGAGACATCTAGGATATATCTGCGTATCAAGTTTCTATTTGGATTGTAGTTAGGATAGAACTTGTTCATGGGCCTGACCCACTATTATTTTTCAGGTAACGGATGGTTCCAGGTCTGAGAGCTTGTTCGTGCTGAGCAAAGACGATCACTCATTCTTCCGATGACATAGGAGTTTTCTTCATGGTTTAGCATTGGGTTTCCTTCAGTTATTGTTTCAGTGTTGGTTTTTTATTAGGGGTCCACCAAATGGATTCCCGAGTTGTATTAGAAATGTAGTTGAATGTATTGGAATAGTTTCTTATTTATAAAATTTATTCTAAGGTTTCAGTTTCTGGATTATCATTTTAGAATTCTTTTCAGCAATTTTATTTATTCCTGTTTATCCTAATTGTATTTTGTGTTTGTTTATTGCTAATTGTTTTGATATCCTCTGGTAGTCGGGCGTGGGCCTGGCCAACCCGCATCCGAAAATCTGGGAGTATCACAGTTGGTATCAGAGCCTGACCCAGTTGGAAGTGTGCCGACGGGGACGTCGGGCCTCCAAGAGGGGTAGATTGTGATGACCCTGTGGGCGGGTGTGCCGTGGGCAGGTACGAGAGACACTGATAGGCTACCACACTGGCAAGTTACAGGTGCACAAGTTCTATATATCCTGGGAAAGGGAAAGGTGAAGTGCTTATATGTAAGTGTGTCATCTCTAATTGGTATGAGGCCTTTTGGGGTAAAGCCCAAGAGCAAAACCGTGCGGGCTTAGGCCTAAAGAGAATAATATCATACCATGTGGTGGAGTAGATCGTTACAAATGGTATGAGAGCACTCCAGGTTCAAGTGTCCTTAGGAGTGTCTTTCGTTATAGGACTTCCGCGTTGCGTCTCTTAAAACTTAGAGCCATATTAGTATTTGTTGTACTCTATGAACTGTTCGTTAGGAGGAGCTGATGTCAATTATATTTCATAGTTATGGAATGGTTGACACTAGGAGGAGGATGGGGTTCAAGGTGAAAGTGATACGGACCCAAAAGAGTAAAGGAGTACGTTATCGAGTTCTTTTCCAGAAGCAGAACTTGGGATCGAAGGTAGTTCCGGGGTTGGCGTTACTTAGAAAGTATATGCCAAGGAAGGATTAAGGTGTAGGTGTTAGGTCATCGCATATCGGGGCCAACACAATTTCGGTTGTTCTCAAAAAGAGACAAGCAAAAAGTAGGAGTCCGAAGAGGATCCTAAGGGAGGAGATTTCAGGGTATCCAAGGAAGAGGATACTACATCTTGAAGATGAATGATTGCACGAGGATGAATTTTATTCGCTAGTAGTATAATGAATGATACTAGTAGAGTTAGTATGGATCAATTTACATACCGTTAAATTGTTACATCATCTCTAAGAGTGCTATGTATGAAATACTCTTCTGGAGTTTAGGGATCTGATGGAGTTCTTATCAGAACGAAAATGGGATTTTATATCACATTCCGGAGAGTATGGGGATTGGGTTGTGACGTTCTGGTTGTTTTATAAAGCCACGTTAGACGGTTTACTTTCTGTATATAAGGAGGATGGGGGTTAAGCCCTTTGGTACTTGCTTAGGCAAACGGAGGTTGCTTTTAAGCCATGTATAGAGGATCTATTTTGCAGTTGGATGATTACCTACGAAACTATAAAAAGGAACTTTTATGAAGTACTCTTGCAAGTCGAGTTCAAATGAGGTTTTCTCTTCTAGAATGAACAATGTCTTAAATGGAATTATATTTTGTTTGTTTTGTTTTATTGTGTGCATCATACATGTTTCATTTTCGTTAATTAGTCTGGATTGGGAATACAGTTAGTTGGGGACACAAGTATATGATCAGCTAACTATTATTTTAATAACATGGAGTAATAGCGCTATGTGCGCTAGGATTGTGAGCATGTGGTCATAGGATTTGGTAGATATACAAAAATCTAGCCAATCCATTAGACTTGGACATGCATCTATATGGTATGCTATGTAGGATGGGATAGTTAAACTATCAATACGAGTCGAATAATCTAAAATGATTAGTTTGATATGCTTTACACTAGATATGGATTCGGTTTTTTTTTTTTTTTTTTTTTACAACACCCTATTAATGGTGGATGTAAGGTGGCGATATTAGTGAGGTTGTGGTAGATAAAGATCACTGTAATGCCATTATGGTTTATTAAGGGTGTCGGAGGTGCAGAACATCTTCTTGGGAATTTCAAAAATGATCACCAAGACGGAGGGAGGATTTTGTGCTGATAGGTACTTATTGAAATAACACTGAGAGAGGATAGTGGACTGATTAAATCTTCATCAGTTTATTTGAAACTAAGACATTGGTTATGAGGGTGTCATTTGGAGGAGTTGCTGGTGTGCACTTGGAGGAGGAACCAAAGTTTCTATACTGTATAAAATGTGGAATTTTTTATATTTTTTAAGGGTCATAATTAGCAACAATTAGCTGTTACTATGACATTGATGACTATATGGAGGATGGGAAAAGTTCTATATTCATTTGAAGTGAAACAAGGAGTCAAATTGACACTTACTTATATTAAAAAAGTAGGGTGTGTCAAAGACAGGATGGTGGGACCGATCACCTATAATAAGGAAGAGGTGCATGGTGTGTGTGGAAAAGTCATAGCTAGTTGACTGTTGGTGAATACAAGTACTGGTTGATTTTATTATTGGTAACGTTTTCACTAACTGGTGATGCATAGATTCAGTTGCAGGGTTAGCTTTCGATGGTGCTCCAATTTAAACAATGGGTGTAGACGAAAGCTAGTGGTACCAGACTAGATGGTACTTTCTATAGATATATGGGACGAAGGATATAAGGACTGAGGTTCCCAACTCTTAGTTCTTTAATCATCTTGGTGAAAAAACAAAAATACTTCACAATATGAAGTAGATGTTTGGAGGATCGGCAAGCAGAGGGGCGTAGTGATTTTGACACCATTTCTAATATTTCTTAGATGATCAAGGTAAACCATCAGAGATCACTAGATCCTTATGGACGTTTTCAATACTAAAGTGGAAAATGATAGGGCATTTTTATGGATTTAGTTGAGAGATTGCTGACTTTACAAAAAGGGTTAGGATTCTGGTTGGGATTTTGGTTAGTTCTATATTAAATCAGCTCGATTCTAGTTTATTTCAAACTAGTGGGACATCAGTTCATATGAATAAAGGGGATTAGAAGATGACTTAGATTCATCAAAGTGGTGATTCACACTTTGCATTAAGTTCTGTCTGGTGGAAGGGAATAGGGA
The DNA here is from genome assembly GCF_030987335.1 of Cornus florida. Classification (NCBI taxonomy): domain Eukaryota; kingdom Viridiplantae; phylum Streptophyta; class Magnoliopsida; order Cornales; family Cornaceae; genus Cornus; species Cornus florida. The sequence goes on from NW_026775573.1 coordinate 63,916,061, forward strand.
AGTGGACGTCTCAATAATTGATAGGATATTCATATCTTTCGATTCTTTATTGAGTTCGCAGTTGAAGTTTTAGCCTGTATAATAATGACACTGGCTGTTATCACGAAAATTAAGGAAGTCAACTGCAAATTGGGGAGGTGCTACCTTACTCAGCTAGAGCTTAAGGTACAAACGGAGGATTAGTAGTTTCTGCTGGTGTTATTAGAATGAATGCGATTTAAAATCGAAACTTTTTCTCAATGAACTCGGACGATTATAAGGTACATCAGGACATCGAATGTCTGGTCAAGTGAACCAGATGATGTAAGACATGTTTAATTTGTCTATCTGGATCGATTGGTTTTAAATTAATGTTACGCGTATGATTTGCATGCAATGATTATGTGTGATTTAGTTCAGCGTTAAGTTTAAAAATTGGGATATGGTTGAATTAAGGCATGGTTGAGTTGCCAAGATATGAATAAATATTGATGAGCACTGAAAAGTGCACATTTAAACCCGTTAAGCTTAAGCATTCTAGTACCTTTATCTATCTTACTTTGCCGTTTTAGACTTATTACGTGTTATTTATATTTTCAGGCACTAATCCCAAAATTGAGCTAACTCAGCCAAATAAGAGCTTAATTGAAGCAATCCTGAGATAAACCAAAGGAGGGAGCAAAGTGGAGAAAGAAATGAGCAAAAAGGAATCAAGTTGTGCAGCTGAAAAGTTCGATTGATCCAACTTAGAGTTCGATCGATCGAACATCTATGATCGATCACAGTACTTCTCGATAGATCCAACCTTAGCCTTTGCTGAAATTCCAAGTTCGATCGATCGAACATCACCTTCGATCGATCGAACCCTATTTTGTCCTATTCAAATGATTGATCTTATCCACAGCTGTACGCATACCAACCACTTTTGTCTTTTTCCCCATAAATATCTTGAAAATATCCCAACCTTGTCATTATTCAGAGGAATTAGACCACTTCGATCGATCCAAGATGCAATTTGATCGATCGAACCCATTTTCGATCGATCCAAGTTAAGGTTCGATCGATCGAACTTCCTCCAGCGAGAAAAAGTTAAAGTCCAGCTCATTTATTTCGTCCTTCATCCAATCATTGGAGAATATGCCTTGCACGACCACAGCTCATCATAGGGTGTATTTGACCTACCTATATAAGGAATATGATACACTTTTTGAGGGAGTCTCTTGTCACACATTGAAAATCATCTTGGAGGCTATTCTTGGAGAGGAAGAAGGAAGGAAGCTAGAGCAACCTTTGGAGGAGACCTTCATCATCAAGGAGCAGATTTTCACCATGGATTTAGCCCTTGAGGGTTGGAGCTTTATCATCATGAGTGGCTAGACATCCTCTTGGGGCTAGAGTTAGCCCCAAACATGCTTTCTTTACCTAATCTTGTGTAATTTTGAGGGATTTGTGTTGTAATGCATATTTTGACTCTTGAACTTATGAAGATCTTGATTATTCATTGAGTTCTATGGATTAATGCTTCTAATTGATCATTTTCTCTATCTATATGTCTATATATGCTAGAGTAGATGCTCACCTCTAGATTTAATGTTATTGATGCATGTCTATGTGTATTAATGCCTTTAATCTTGAGATTGTGAAAATATGAAGTTTTTAATGTAATGCTCTTTTTATGTCTCTAGATGGTTCATACTTATTCCTTGATGGATTGTGCTTCTCTTTTAAGTAGTGTAGTGTTAGTTGGGGAAACAATTCATGCTTGTTCTTTGATGTTCCATGCTTTTGAATGCAAGAAGCATATGCTCTAATATTGTGGTGTAATGGAATTTTGAGCTTAATGAAGGATTAATGACTAGTTATGATATGTTGTATCTTTCATATGTGTTTAGACAATTTATTCCTCTCCCAATAGATATTTTGTACCTCTCACATGATGTTTAGATAATGCATGTTTAACTAAATCATCCTTATGGATTTCTTGGACTATGAGCTTAATGAAAGGTTCAATGACTTGAATTGTTATTTTGTTATCTTCACATGATGTTTAGACAATATATTCCTCTACCAATAGATGTATTGTGGCCTCACACGTGTTGATTGAGACAATTTGCACTTGTTGAGTCACCCTTACCAATTGAATGTCTTTTACACACACAACATTGTTGCAACACATTCATTTCCCTCATTAGTTACTTGATTATGGTTTGGAATAGTATTGTTTGGTGGTGATCTCTACACCCCAAGACCTCTCTCTCTCTTGTTTACTTCATATTATTTTATTTAGTTGAATTCAATTTAGCTTAATCAACCAACCCAATTCTCTTTTGCAATCATTTGGTACGCTAGAGTCGAAGTTGAAATTCCAACACGTATAATCCCTTGGGATGATCCCTACTCACACCTATCTATTTTTTATATAGAGAAAGGTAGTAGTGGCTTTCTATAAATGTAAAACTTGGCCACCTCCTAAATTCACAATTCTTCAAGCTTGACTTGGTATCGCGACCATTGTAAAGGCTATCGATCAGTTTTTGGCGCCGTTGCCGGGGATTTTAAATTGGCAACGTCGAATTGTGAAATTCAATTAGGATTAGTACTCTTTTGATCGTGTCTTTACTTTCTTTTTATTTTCTGTTTTTGATTGCTTATTGAATTTGTTCTCCATTGACTAGGTGCATTGAGCAAGGAGCTAGCAAAGTAATTCCAAGCTAAGGAGCAAAGCAAAGCAAAGGAAAAATGCTTAAAATGAAAAATTGTTAAGTAAAATTGCTAAGCTAAGCTTTTAATTTTGGAGTTGAAGTGCTAAAGGACTATTGCGAGACCTTCTTACTCAATCTCCTTAGTTAAATTGGGGGCCCACGTGGAGGCATTGCATAGCATCATTAGATAAATTAGGGGCCCACGTGGAGGCATTTATTTAACATACATTGCATTTGAAAATTGTGATTGTGAAGTTTAATTGCATTGTTGAGAAAGTTGCTTATTCGTGTTGCATTGTGCATGCATGGTCGTCGTTCATTGAGACCTACTCTTGTCCCTCTTGATTTGCATTTAGAATCCACTATTAGGAATCCAAGGGGAAGAAGAAGTTCACATAGAACCAATCTACCAATGGACGCTCTCAATGATGATCATGTTGAAGACCTTGGTTACATAGACCAACAAGGCATCCTTCATCCTAATGTGCAAAATGATAATATACAAGTTCCATTAGGCATGCCTAGGCCATACATTCATCAACCTCCTCAACAACAAGGCCAAATTCCAATGAGAATTCCAAGGCCAATGTATGCACCACAACCCCCCCATCATTAATCAAGCTCAATATAACCAAGGTGTCCATGTTGCACCTCAAGTTGCTAATCCACCACTCGCATTGAGAGATCACTATGTGCCTAATGAGTATAATGCACCCACATGCATTCAATTGCCACCATTTAGAGCACACCATTATGAGATTAAAGCACAAACTATCCAAATACTACCTAACTTTCATGGACTTCCTAGTGAAGAACCTTACAAGCATTTGGATGAGTTTCTTGAAGTTTGTTCTACCGTTCGATACACGGACATGCCGGAAGAAGTTTTAAAGCTGAAACTTTTTCCATTCACCCTTAAAGATAAGGCGAAGTATTGGTTTAACAACCTTAGGCCTTTTTCTATAACTTCTTGGGCAGAAATACAACAATAATTTTTGAAAAAGAACTATCCGGTTTCTAAGACCAATGCTATGAGAACCGCCATTAGAGAATTCACACATAGGGAGGGAGAAACTTTCCACGAGGCATGGGAACGCTTCAATGAATTGCTTAGGAAGTGTCCTCACCATGACATGCCTAAATGGCAATTGGTCCAATTCTTCTTTGAAAGCTTATCGGACAATTATAAAGGCATGGTTGATGCTTCAATGGGAGGTTCTTATATAGACCGGCAAGAGGAAGACGTGTGGCGTCTTTATGAGAGCATGAGTGAAAACTCTTTGCATAGAACATTGTCATCTAGGAATGGTAGAAATTCTCAAGGTAGGAAGAGTGTTGGCTTGCATCAAGTTGACCACTCAAATGATATAACCGCTGAGATGAAGTCTTTATCTCAAAAGTTTAATCAATTGATCAATCAAAACTTGGCGAATCAAGTGTCTTCCTTTCCTAACCATTCTCCTAGAGCTAAAAATGAATCATGTATGACTTGTTCTAGTGTTCTTCATTCTACTTCTAATTGTCCTCATGGACAAATTCAAAATGAACCCATTGAGCAAGTTAATGCAACATTTGTGAACCAAGGGAACAATCCTTATGGTAACCATTACAATCCCGGTTGGAGGAATTATCCTAATTTTTATTGGAAAAACCAAGGGGAGGGCTCAAACTCTTCCCAAGGCGGTTTTCAAGGGAAATACATTCCACCTCCACTTCAAAACCAAGGATCCCAAGGTTCAAGACCATATAACTCACAAGGAAATCAATTTGTTAATTCTCATTTTCCTAACCAATCATATTCTCAAGGAAATTCTAGAGGTTCCGCTTTTGAGGAAAAGGTTTTAAATGCTTTGGGCACTCTAGAAGCAAATACTCAATTGTTGCATTCTCATTCTCAATCAATTACCAAGCTAGAAACCCAAGTAGGGCAAATAGCTGAAACACTTAATGCTAAAGAGAAGGGAAAGATGCACATGAATGCCCCAATCAAACAACAATGTGTTGTAGAAACCAAATCCTCATTGGAAGGGCATAATGTTGAGCATGTCAATGCGGTAACAACCTTGAGAAGTGGTAGGGTAGTAGACAATCAAGTTAGAATGCTTAATGAAGAGAGTGAATCGGTACAACCTCAAGTTGTCACCTGTCCCGTTCCACACACTATTCCTCCTTCATTGCATGTGCATGATCTTGAGAATGAGAAGCCCTCAAATTGTGAGTTGAAAGATGATTTCCAAAGAGATTCATTGACAACAGTGTTGAAAAATGTGTTTGAGAAAAGTTCTTTGAAAAATGTTATTCATGATTCTTCTTTGAAAAGTGATTTGAAATCCAATGAATTGAACAAGTCCAATGCTGAGAATTCTTTGAAAGAAAATGCTGAAAGAGTTTTTGAAAAAGCTCCATTTCCGGACGCCTTGAAAGGGTCCATTTCAAAAGAAAGGCAAAAGACCAAGAACAATGAGATAATGGATATGTTTAGGCAAGTCAAAGTCAATCTTCCACATTTGGATGCAATTAAGCAAATTTCGGCTTATGCCAAATTCTTGAAGGACTTATGCACCCAAAAGCGGAAGAACAAGAGCCAAACATCAAAGAAAGTGGTCTTAACCGAACAAGTGAGTTCCATTCTACAACACAACACTTTGCCAAAGTTTAAGGACCCCGGTGCACCTACAACATCTTGTATCATTGGTGAACATGTCATCAACCGGGCACTTCTTGACTTAGGGGCTAGTGTTAACCTTCTTCATCAATAGGGCCTAAGTGAATTGAAACCGACGTCAGTGGTTTTACAACTTGCCGATCGATCCATTAAGAAGCCTAGGGGGATAATTGAGGATGTGTTGATTAAGATTGATAAGTTCTTCTTCCCGGTTGACTTTGTCGTCATTGACACGGAACCGGTGCCCAATCCAAAGAACCAAATTCCGGTTATACTTGGCCGTCCTTTCTTGGCAACCTCAAATGCCAACATAAATTGTAGGACGGGGATAATGAAGATTTCTTTTGGGCACATGAGAGTGAAGTTAAACATCTTTAACCCCACACCCAATCCATTTGACAAATATGAGGAAGAGGTTAATGTGGTAGAGGAATATCATGATCTTTCTTGTGAAAGGAATGAGCTTTTGTGTATGAACAATGTTTCAAAGCCTTCATCTTTATCTTCAGCATTGCATGCAAGAAAAGTGATTTCGAACTCTTGTTGTGAAAGGGCGTGGAAGCCCAAGGAAAGTTTTGACAAGGAACTCAAGACGTCTTTTGAGTTTACCCCAACAAGTTCTTCCAAGAACCATTTGTTGGGAGTGACTCAAAACATCTCTCATCCCAAAAAGGAGGGGATGCATTGCAAGATCTTTGATCCGGGTTAAAAGAACCCTAGGTCTTGCTAGAGACGTTAAAGACTAGCACCGAAACTCGTAGGATGTCAAAACCCTATTCCTCCCTCATTTCTATCTTGCATTTTGATTCTTGCAAAGTCTAGATACTGTTTTATGGTTCATATACATTGGAAGGAACTGAGTAAGGGATTGCATGAGCATTCAAGTCATTTTGAGCATTTAGGCATAATTTCGATCAATCCAAGTTTTGGTTCGATCGATCCAACTATGGACTCGATCGATCCAGCTCTCATTTTGCACCCAACACTTAGAAAAATTTTGGACCTGTATCCAAATTCCAAAATGCATGCTCTCGGGATCTCCAAATTTTCAAAAGTTCGTCCAATCGTAAAACATTTCGATCGATCGAACTATCTTTCGATCGATCCAACATGTGGTTCGATCGATCATGAGTCTTAACACTTAGAAAAATTTTTAGGCCTCATCCATTTTTCAAAAATGTATGCTCTCAGGACTTTTCAAAATTTTTCATATTCGATCGATCGAATTTCGAGTTCGATCGATCCAAGGTTCCAACACGTGTCAACTCTTGAGCCCTTAAACTTGTACATTTTTTATCCTCTTCGATCGATCGAAATCTTTCTTCGATCGATCGAAATTTGCATCTCATTAATTTAATTTCCTTTGATTTTTCAAAATTCAAAATTCATGTAAAAAAAAAAAAAAAAAATTTAGAGTGGAGACCTAGGTTCGATCGATCGAACTTAATGTTCGATCGATCAAACTCTGCATATCGTGTTTTTAAAATAAAACCGAGTTGGATCGATACACTTGGATCGATCCAACCTCGAAACAAACCCTAACCCTAAGTCTCCCTTTCTCTCAATCTCAAGCTCAATCCGGTCAACCTCCATCCCAATCATCTTCCCCATCTCCGGCGAGCCAATTCTGCCGAGGATAAGCTCCATTTTCATCGCGGCTTTGCCCCTTCTCTCTCATCTCATCTCTCTCGGTTTAGAGGTAAACCGAATGCAATTTTCGTGATTCCAAGCTTAAATTGATGCATGTTATTGATTGTTTATGTTAAATCATGTTCAATATGTATGAATTATTCATTGTTGAAGCTTCAATTTCATGATTACATGCTATACATACACACATGCATTCGGCCGAACCAAAATTGGGGGTTTTTGATTTGATTTGAAGTTGGGGAGTGTTTGGGTGTTGTTGATTGTATGAATGGTGTGTAGATGGGCCCACAAACACGTTTGTGTGGGCCCCGTACTCTAGATCTCACAGATCTGCGACTTTTCAAATTCGGCATTCGCACAATTCGATCGATTGAACTTGTGCTTCGATCGATCGAAGTAGTGAACTTCATTTCACTACCTTCGATCGATCCAATCTTGTGCACTTTCATGCTTCGATCAATCCAAGTGTTGGATTGATCCAATTCACTTCAATCGATCCAACTTTTGAACGTTTTTCACTTCGATCGATCCAACTTTTGAACATTTTTCATTTCGATCGATCGAAAATTTTCGGTGATCGATCGAACTTAAAGTTCGATCGATCGAACTTTCAAAGATCACACATACACACTCCATTCATCTTGTGTCGTCTTCATGCTATCTTTATATGCACAATGCCTGTGATATTCCACATTGGATGCATTTCATACCTACATTGCTTAGCATGACTCACATTTCATCATTATCATAGATTCATGTCATCCATATTTTGTCTATCTTATTTGACATACATGTTTCTATTATGCATTTAAATTCTTATATATCTGGCATTGACTTATATATTGAAATTTTCTTGTCTTTTTACAGATCATGCCTCCGCGGTTCAAGACAGTAGCCAGGCGATCTTCAGGGCCACAGCGACCCCGCAGACATATACTGCCCAGGATAGAGATGGTTGTAAAGCCATCTCATGCTCAGGAGGAGCCCGCACAGGCTACTCCCCCTCAGTCCCCATCCCACGAGGCTGAGGAGGGAGCTGACCACTTGCCATCTACATCCCAGGCTCCTCCAGCCTTCACACCATCACCTTCTCCTGCGCGCTATCAGGCAGATGCAGCCGCCATGCCATCACCGCAGCCACCTCTACCGGCTCAGCGCCGTGACCAGTTGCTGCCGAGATATGCAGCCATGATCGTGGCTCAGGAGTCGTACTTTGATACTGAGTACTTCTCCGAGCCTATCCTGACCCGGTCTGGCTATCAGGATATCATGCAGCGGGGCCTCTCAGCCATCCTTGCCCCAGTCACCGGCCTTGTATACCCGCGACTGGTACATCTATTCTTTCAGCATTTCCGGCCCTCGCCACGATCTACCGCGGAGATGATCATTACAGTGGACGGCCACGAGATTGTCATCACAGTTGACACTCTGGCCTGTGCTTGCCGGTGCCCACACCGGTGTCCACCTGAGCTTGCAGAGACATACCTGAGGCTGCATAGGCCTTCATTTTCTGACATGGTTGTCTCCTTGACAAGCCATCATGCCGGTGGTCAGACATTCACCACCAGGACCTTCTTGCCTGACGACCTCTGGTTCATCGACACAGTTCTCTTCCCGAACATTTACATGGCGGGCCACAAGATCCAGAGGCGTCATGACTACTTGACAGCTCTTTACGCTTTTTACACGGGCTGCTAGGTATCTATCCTAGTCCTCATCTGGAGTGTGATAAGGTTGTTGTATGATTCTTTCATTTCCAGGGAGGACCCTAAGCGGTCCAAGGTCCTGCCCTTCGGACACCTCATCACGCAGATCCTTCTTGACCAGCGCTACAGAGTGCCCCCAAATGAGGAGCCCCTTACACGGTCCAGCTTATATGGGAAGAGCGACTGGAAGAAGAGCTACAATGCTCTTATTCGGAGTCTTCAGGAGCCAGCTGTAGAGGCAGCAGCTGAACTAGAGGAGGAGGAGGCAGCCCAGGCACAGCCGGCACCTCCAGCAGCAGCAGATATCGCAGCGGATGACGCACCAGTCGGTCTGGCTGCTGATCGCATGGACATTGACCTGGAGCGACCTGCGGAGGAGTATGCCGATGCTGCAGATGATGCTGATGCCGATGATACCAGTGATCGAGCCGCTGCTCAGGAGCGAGTTCGGGAGTCTTCTTCAGAGGCATCTCTGCCTGAGTCTCCAGTTCCCACTCCCGGATTCGGAGCACGCTTGCAGACACTGGAGGAGGACGTAGCAGCCATGCGAGCCGACATCACTGCCCACCGAGCTGAGTTCACCTCTTTCAGGGCGGATGTCATGGAAGTGGACTCCCTGCACCTGCACCTTCACGATCAGGCCTCCTGAGACTCCACTTCCAGTTGTTCTATGCTTTCATTTCTTTTATTCTGGATCTGTATTATACTGTCACTGTTATTGTATTATACTTTGCGGCCGGTCTGTCGGCTTTATTATTTTATTGATGTACCTGCACTTTATATTCTCTATATATTGCTTTTTTATTATGGATGTCTCTTAGTATCTCATATTTGTATGTTTGACTCTATTAGGTACACCACAGTGACTTCAGTGAGAGAGTGCTGCCCAATTTTTCAGGACCACTCTTACACCTCTCTCTCTATTCTCTATTTATCCCATTTTACACTTGCATGTCCACTGTGCACTGATTATCCTACTTTGTTATCTAATGAGTTTATCCGAGTGCAAACTTTTCAGGACCACAGTTTATCCCAAGTTTAGGGGGGCCATGCCACCCACTTTGGATACTTCTATCCCAATCATTCATGTCTACAACACTGGTATACTCTTTCCTTTGTTCTCTTCACACATTGAGGACAATGGGCAGTTTAAGTTTGGGGGTATTGGTGTATGTTTCAGTGTTGCTTTAAAATTCAAATTTTGAGCATGTCTTGTGTATTTGAGGGACATTTCTATACTTGGTCCATTTCTAGCTATGATTTTGATCTTTTGAGGACTATATTGCTTAAAATTTAAAAATTGCTTGACTTGAGAGTCCAATACTCCTTGTATGCCTTTTAAATGCCATTTAGGAGTAAATTTTTCAAAAAAAAAAAAAAAAAAATTAATATCATGCTTGCACTTGTGGTCCACATCATCTTGATTGTGTGATTGTTTTGAGATTTATTCTAGGATTCTACACTAGCACCGGCGCACGCTAGAATTCAATTGTGGGGTACATGCTTTGTTGATTATTGAATTGGTTATATCCCAATTGGGCTAGTAGTGCATTGAAAGCTTTCATTCTTGATAAAGGTGGATAACAACCCCTTTTCATTGAGTAGCCAGGATTCTTGCCTCATTAAGCAGTGAACTTCTCGCGCCGAAAGGTGGAGGGCCCAAACTCTAGGTTAATAATTGAAAAAAAAAAAAAAAAAAAAAAAAAAAAAGAAGTTGCAAAAGCAAAAAAAGTGAGGACTTCTCCCAAAAGGCGAGAAGTGGGAAATGATTAGATAGTTGTTGTCCGTTGGGGTGTCTTAACATCTAATGCCCTAAAGCTATCTGGTTTGGGAGTCATTGACCTAAAGCTCGCTACATGAATCTTCTAGAAAGCTTAAGAGATCAATACATTGCACAATATTTCCATCTTTGATCCTCAATAAAAAAATAAAAAATAAAAATAAAAATAAAAAAGAAAAAAAGAAGAAGAAAATGAGTGAAAAGAATAAGCGCACCTAGAACAATAAAGCTTTAATAAAAGGTCCATTCTCTTATCTTGATGATCGGTACTAGATTTGTGTGCTAGTTTGAGGGTAATGATGTGATTACTTCTCTAGTTGGCTAAGATAGCAACACACTTGATGCCGAACCTCTCACATGGATTCTAGACTTATTTCGATTTTCATGATCATTTTCTTGATATGTGGAGGACCATACTTGTTTGCTTGATATTGAAATTTTGGGAGATTGCTTAGAAACGGTTGAAAAATTGCATACTTGAGGTAGTTTTCTCCCAATGCTTGTTTGCAATATTGGTGCCTCTTTTGAAAGAATGAGCTTAATGTTTGTGGGTACCATTTCTGGAAACCCTCACGAGACTTTACTCGTCCACTAGGGGTAACCTAGGGGTTTAAAAGGCTTACTGCATATGCTAAATGCAATCGTGTTCCCTACGAAAATGGTGTTATCATTTTACTTGCTTTCCAGTTTATACTTGTATAGTTGTTTATTTCATTCCTTTACTTCTTAGTTCATTGCTAGGGACTAGCAATATTTAAGTTTGGGGGTGTGATGAGCACTGAAAAGTGCGCATTTAAACCCGTTAAGCTTAAACATTCTAGTACCTTTATCTATCTTACTTTGCGGTTTTAGAATTATTACGTGTTATTTATATTTTCAGGCACTAATCCCAAAATTGAGCTAACTCAGCCAAATAAGAGCTTAATTGAAGCAATCCTGAGATAAACCAAAGGAGGGAGCAAAGTGGAGAAAGAAAGGAGCAAAAAGGAATCAAGTTGTGCAGCTGAAAAGTTCGATCGATCCAACTTAGAGTTCGATCGATCGAACATCTATGATCGATCACAGTACTTCTCGATAAATCCAACCTTGGCCTTTGCTGAAATTCCAAGTTCGATCGATCGAATATCACCTTCGATCGATCGAACCCTATTTTGTCCTATTCAAAGGATTGATCTTATCCACAGCTGTACGCATACCAACCACTTTTGTCTTTTTCCCCATAAATATCTTGAAAATATCCCAGCCTTGTCATTATCCGGAGGAGGCAGACCACTTCGATCGATCCAAGATGCAGTTCGATCGATCGAACCCATTTTCGATCGATCCAAGTTAAGGTTCGATCGATCGAACTTCCTCCAGCGAGAAAAAGTTAAAGTCCAGCTCATTTATTCCGCCCTTCATCCAATCATTGGAGAATATGCCTTACACGACCACAGCTCATCATAGGGTGTATTTGACCTACCTATATAAGGAATATGATACACTTTTTGAGGGAGTCTCTTGTCACACATTGAAAATCATCTTGGAGGCTATTCTTGGAGAGGAAGAAGGGAGGAAGCTAGAGCAACCTTTGGAGGAAACCTTCATCATCAAGGAGCAGATTTTCACCATGGATTTAGCCCTTGAGGGTTGGAGCTTTATCATCATGAGTGGCTAGACATCCTCTTGGGGCTAGAGTTAGCCCCAAACATGCTTTCTTTACCTAATCTTGTGTAATTTTGAGGGATTTGTGTTGTAATGCATATTTTGACTCTTGAACTTATGAAGATCTTGATTATTCATTGAGTTCTATGGATTAATGCTTCCAATTGATCATTTTCTCTATCTATATGTCTATGTATGCTAGAGTAGATGCTCACCTTTAGATTTAATGTTATTGATGCATGTCTATGTGTATTAATGCCTTTAATCTTGAGATTGTCAAAATATGAAGTTTTTAATGTAATGCTCTTGTTATGTCTCTAGATGGTTCATACTTATTCCTTGATGGATTGTGCTTCTCTTTTAAGTAGTGTAGTGTTAGCTAGGGAAACAATTCATGCTTGTTCTTTGATGTTCCATGCTTTTGAATGCAAGAAGCATATGCTCTAATATTGTGGTGTAATGGAATTTTGAGCTTAATGAAGGATTAATGACTAATTATGATATGTTGTATCTTTCACATGTGTTTAGACAATTTATTCCTCTCCCAATAGATATTTTGTACCTCTCACATGATGTTTAGATAATGCTTGTTTAACTAAATCATCCTTATGGATTGCTTGGACTATGAGCTTAATGAAAGGTTCAATGACATGAATTGTTATTTTGTTATCTTCGCATGATGTTTAGACAATATATTCCTCTACCAATAGATGTATTGTGGCCTCACACATGTTGATTGAGACAATTTGCACTTGTTGAGTCACCCTTACCAATTGAATGTCTTTTACACACACAACATTGTTGCAACACATTCATTTCCCTCATTAGTCACTTGATTATGGTTTGGAATAGTATTGTTTGGTGGTGATCTCTACACCCCAAGACCTCTTTCTCTCTTGTTTACTTTATATTATTTTATTTAGTTGAATTCAATTTAGCTTAATCAACCAACCCAATTCTCTTTTGCAATCATTTGGTACACTAGAGTCGAAGTTGAAATTCCAACACGTATAATCCCTTGGGACGATCCCTACTCACCCTATCTATATTTTATATAGAGAAAAGTAGTAGTGGCTTTCTATAAATTAAAAACTTGGCCACTTCCTAAATTCATAACTCCATCAAGCTTGACTTGGTATCGCGACCCTTGCAAAGGACCGGTCAAATATATTCATCTTGATAGGGTTGAATCACTAAATATAGGAACCTTGTTTATTGTGGAATGTATTGGAATTCGGTGGGGCCTATACATAGAGGCTGAGTCCACACGAGAACGGAATTGAATTTTTTAAAAGTACATAATTCAGAGTTTCATGAATTTCGAGGATGGAATTCCTTTTGTTAGGGGGAAAAATATAATACCCCTAATTTTAAAAGGGACCTAATTGGAATTTAATTATTATATGTTAGGTGTTTTTGTGGATATGTGTTTAATGTGATTTCATGTTTATGTTTTATTGACCTGATTGTTTGATTATGTGTGTAATTGGTGTTTTATTTACATAGGTGTTAAAAGAAATTAATTGTTATTTGATTTTAGATGGTTACTTTAATTAATTGACTCCTTATTTTATTTCTTTTAATTGAAATTTTGTTTGTTTAACTGGTTCTTTAATTGTATTTTATTTCCTATAATTGAATTATTAGTTTTAATTGTTTAAATGTTTTATTAGGCTTTTTAAATGGAATTAATTGGATTAACGTAGTATATTTGATTGTAAAGTTAAAATAGGGTTCTAATCTTTTATATCTCACACCGACTAGACAGGGACTTAATTAGGTTGTTCATTGTAGATTAGAATTGGGCTTAGGGTTTTATTGGTGCCTATATATATACTGTTATACATTTGCAAAAGGGTTTTAGAACCCTATGCATGTACAGTATTATAGAGAGAAAACAGAGAGAAGGATTGTGAGGAAAACAAAGGGATTTTCTGTTAAGGTTTTGGCCAACGGAGTAGGCTGGACCAAGGAGGAAGGTTAAGGGCTGTTCGAGGGTTAGAACCAGAGCAGAGGAGTCCTTGACGGCAGTCACGATCGTTGGAAAAACTTAAGAAGATGGCGACGAGGTTTTGATTTAAAAACCACAGAGGCAAATTCTTTTCTTTCTCTCTCCCGTTGGCCTGTGTTCTGTGCAACTAGATAGTCTCTAGGATTTTAATGGATCATTAACTAAATCTTATGTGATTATTATGTGCCAACTTGATCATCTGTACATGATTCTTCTGTCTGAAATAATTCTTGAACTTTAATGTTCGGCGTTAGTTTTAAAGTATATAAACTTGTACTGTTTTAATTGTAGTATTAATTTTCACTATTATAAACAAAGGACTGGGATGATACTAGATATAAAATAGACTGTTAAGATCAGTAATAATGAAGAACAGTAAGGTTGGAAGAGGCTGGAGACGAAGAAGATGGTCCAAACGGAGCAGAACTAGACCGGAAGCTCTCAGAGAGGGAGAGAGCCGGCTCTATGGAAGTGGGAGCCAACTCCCACCCCTCTAGATCTGGATCCAAGGGTTATGGAGCCAGCTCCATGGTTGTTTGGAGCCTGCTCTACAAGTTTAAGAGCAGGCTCTCTTGTAAACTTGAAATCTGAACTTGTTTTGGGCACAATTTGGACGTGTTTGCTATTCTGGGTTGTCGTAAGGACTGTACAGAGAATTTTAAAAGTAATTTCATGGGTATTTAAACTCTTTAATTGTATATTTTGTTACGTAGAGCAAATAGAATAAACAGTATAAAAATAAGCAACTTTGCACGCTGATAACGGTTAGCAAGGACTAAATTGTTAAATCTTGTTTGAACAATTTAACGGATTGTAGCATGGACTCTAAACATGATATTATGATGTATTTGAACCGACAGTGCATAATTTATCCCTATATGCTAATAGTATTCACAGTGTGGAAGTTTTAAGCAATGTCGCACACGGTTGACGGATGTGTAGTATTTAGTGCTTACATTTGTTTAGTAACTTATATAACTGGAGTAGGATTTTTAAAGTTGGTTTGGATGCATAATAGGGTCTTAAAAAATATTAGATTTTGTTATGTTTCTCCTGGATATTAATTGAAGAATTAATTACATATTTTCTGTCAATTACATGGATGTTGGTCTGGTTTTAATTGAAAAATTAATAAATTATTTTCTGCCAATTACATGGATGTTGGACTGGTTTTTAATTGAAGAATTAGTAAATTATATTCTGTCAATTACATGGATGCATACTAGATTTTGAATTGATGGACTATTAAATCTTGTCTCATTAATTACATGGATGGATTCTGGATTTTAAATTGACGAACGATTAAACTTTGTCTCGTCAATTACATGGATATTATTATGGATTTGTAGTTGATGAACTGTTTAAATTATATTTTTATCAACTATATGGATTATGTTAATTTTATTTGATGTACTGTTTAAAGTGTTGCATCATTTACGGATCATATGCATTATATGCACCGGTATGGGACGGTGGCATATGGAGGGACGGATTAGATCAAAACGCTAATTCCTACCCATTCATACATACGGAATGGATTAACTAAAATAGTTAAATCCTACATGGTTTCATGTCCTGTCAACTAAAACAGTTGAACAACATATTGGATGGTTGTTTATATTTCTGTATTAGGAAGGATAGGGATTTAATTAAAACATTTAAATCCTAATTATATATCGTGTCTGGACGACGAACAGTTGACCGACACAACATTGTATTTGGATGGAATTTATATATATATAATTTATGGTACCACGATATGAGCTTGAGTCTCGAGATCGTTGGTTATGGAGCATATATGCAGTAGGATGCGTAACTGGCTGTGTTGGTTGGGGTATACCTTGTTTGGCTTAGGTAGTCATGCCCACTCAGGTGCGTTTTGCATG
The DNA here is from genome assembly GCF_030987335.1 of Cornus florida. Classification (NCBI taxonomy): domain Eukaryota; kingdom Viridiplantae; phylum Streptophyta; class Magnoliopsida; order Cornales; family Cornaceae; genus Cornus; species Cornus florida. Next base: position 63,932,084 of record NW_026775573.1, read on the forward strand.
TTGCCTTCTATTCAGGTTGAGACCCTCATCATAGTCCAGTGAGAGTCCTGTAGTATAGATATATATATATATATATACATATATTTATGGACTATATAGATATGGTTGAGACATCTAGGATTGTAGTTAGGAGAGAACTTGTTCGTAGGCCTGACCCACTATTATTTTTAAGGTAACGAACGGTTTCAGGTCTGAGAGCTTGTTCGTGCTGAGTAAAGACGGTCACTCATTCTTCCAATGACATAGGAGTTTTCTTCATGGTTTAGCATTGGGTTTCCTTTAATTGTTGTTTCACTGTTGGTTTTTTATTAGGGGTCCACCAGATGGATTCCCGAGTATTAGAAATGAAGAAGTTGAATGTATCGGAATAGTTTCTTATTTATAAAATTTATTCTGAGGTTTCAGTTTCTGGATTATCATTTTAGTATTCTTTTCAGCAATTTTATTTATTTTTGTTTATCCTAATTGTATTCTGTGTTCATTTATTGCTAATTGTTTTGATATCCTCAGGTAGTCGAGCGTGGGCCTGGCTAACCCGCATCAGGAAATCCGGGGGTATCATAGGGAGTTGAGCAAGGTTATTATTCGTAACAAGTATCCTTTGCCAGGATTGATGATCTTTTTTATCAATTGAAGGGAGCTACATAGTTCTCTAAGATTGATCTGTGGTCTAGATATCATCAACTTCGGGTTAGGGAGTAGGATGTTCCAAGGACAGCGTTTCTCACTAGATATAGTTCTTATGAGTTTTGTGTCATGCCTTTCGGACTGACTAACGCACCTGCAGTTTTCAAGGACTTAATAAACAGAGTTTTCAGGGCTTATTTGGATCAGTTTGTCATTGTCTTCATTGATGATATCTTGATTTACTCTAAGTCAGAGGACGATCATGCTAGAAATCTTCACATGGTCTTGCAGATGCTTCGTGAGCACCAGTTATATGCCAAGTTCGAGAAGTGTGAATTTTGGTAGCGAAAAGTGAAGTTTCTAGGTTATGTGGTGTCAGAAAGGGGAATAGCGGTAGATCCAGCCAAGGTTTCAGTGGTGGTTAAGTGGGGACAACCTACTTCACTTACCGAGATTCGTAGTTTCCTTAGATTGGCAGGATATTATTGGCAGTTCATCCAGGGGTTCTCCAAGTTAGCCGTACCACTCACTTATTTGACTAAAAAGGGTGTACAGTTCGTGTGGGATGAACATTATCTGAAAGCTTTTGATGAGCTGAAGACTAAGTTGACCTATGCACCAGTTTTGTCTACCCCACAGAGTGGGATAGAATATTTTGTCTACACAGATGCTTTTTTGTAGGGTCTTAGATGTGTTTTGATACAGGAGGAACAACCGATTTCATATGGATCTTAAAAGCTTAAGCCTTTGAGCTTAATTACCCAACATATGATTTGGAGTTGGCAACTGTGGTCTTTGCCTTATGTATTTGGAGGCATTATTTGTTGGGTGAGTCCTTCAGATTATTTAGCAATCACAAGAGACTGCAGTATTTATTCACTCAGCGGGAGCTGAATATGAGACAGCACAGATGGTTGGAGTTTGTGAAAGACTATTACTTCTCTATATAGTACCATCCAGGGAAAGCGAATGTGGTGACGGATGCACTCAGTCGCCGACCTGTTGGTAGTCAATCTGCTATGTTCACCACTGAGTGGAATGCTTTGAAAACGGTAGATGAGTTGTCAGATGCTTTCATGGCTTGCATGGTAGTTACACCTTCTATCATTCACAAGGTTTTGCAGGCACAACTAGCGGATCAGTAGTGTATTGACAAAATTGCAGAGATAACTTCTGGGGAGGTTCCATTTTACTATGTTGGGACTGATGGAGGTTTGAGGTACAAGATGTATTAGGATATGAAGTGGCAGTTTTGGTGGGTAGGTATGAAGAGGGATATTGCTCTATTTGTCTCTCAGTGCAGTTCTTGTTAGATGGTTAAAATTGATCATCAGAGGCCGTCAGGAGCTCTACAGCCACTACCTATACCAGAGTGGAAATAGGAGAGCATTTATATGGATTTTATTGAAGGATTGCCAAATTCTTTCAAGGATCACAATTCCATTTGGGTCATCGTGGATAGATTGACTAAGTCAGCTCATTTTTTGCCTATTCGCACTGACTTCACTTCAGAGCAGTTGGCGAGACTTTACATTACTGAGATTATGAAGTTGCATAGCATTCCATTGTCTATTATATCAGACAGGGATTTGAGCTTTGTGTTAAGATTCTGGAAGAGTTTTTAGCAGGCTTTGGGTACAGAGTTGCATCTTAGCACTGCTTATCATCCTCAGACTGATGGACAGACTGAGAGGGTTAATCAGATCATGGAGGATATGCTTCAGTCGTGTGTTCTTGATTTTAAGGGCCATTGGGAGGATTATCTGCCACTTGTGGAGTTTACATATAACAATAGTTTCCAGAAGACTATTGGGATGGCATCATTTGAGGCATTGTATAGCCGATCGTGTCGATCGCCTGTTTGTTGGATGAAGGTTGGCGAGAGTAGATTCTTGGGTCCAGAATTCATCAAGGATACTTTGGAGAAGATCGCTCTTATTAGTGATCGCATGCGTACTGCCCAAAGGAGGTAGAAGAGTTATGCCGATCGTCGCACTCGTGCTTTGGAGTTTCAGGTTGGGGATCAGGTTCTGCTCAAAGTGTCTCCTATGAAAGGAGTAATGCGCTTTGGGATGAGTTGGAGTTGTAGCTTACCGGTTGGCACTTTCGAATAATTTGGATCAAGTGCATAATGTATTCCATGTTTCCATGTTACGAAAATTTCTGCGCGATGAGGATCGGTATCAGCATATCGATGTTGGGGAGATTGAGTTGCAGCAGGATGCAACTTATTTGGAGCCATCATGTCATATTGTCGACCGTCAGGATCAAATCCTTTGTAAAAAGGTTATCCCTTTGGTGCGTGTTTAGTGGAGTCATCACAATGAGGCTGAGTCTACTTGGGAATGGGAGGATGTCATTCGCTCGCAATTTCCTAAAATATTGGAAGAAGGTAAGAGCAAATTCCGAGGATGGAATTCCTTTTGTTAGGGGAGAAGAATGTAATACCCCTAATTTGAAAAGGATAGTCTTGGCATTTTAATTATTATTTTATTGCATTTTTGTGTGACTATTTGCTTATTTGTTTAATTATTTAATTGTTTTAATTATTTATTTGATTTAATTGTTTAATTATGTATTTAAATTGCATTAATTGATTTCTTGTTCTCTTTAATTGAATTGTTGGATTTAATTGTCTTTAGTATTTTCTTTAATTGGATTAATTTATTATTGTTAATTTTAATGTGTAAATTTGTTTAATTAAACGTTTTAATTAGATTAAATTTGTGTAATGTATTAAATTAGGAACAGTTATAGTATTACGCAGTAGGGTTTATTTTCTTTTAGAAGTCAATTACTTGGAGCCAATATAGATTAACTTGGGTTTTGTTCTATGGGCCGACTCGGATTTAGTTAGGGTTCTGTCTCTAATCATACAGGGACTAGGGTTTTATTCAAGCCTATATATATATAGAGTAACACATCTGCTAGGGTTAGAGAAAAACCCTATTCACGTACTTAGCATATTGAGAGAAAATAGAGTAAGGTTGTGAGGAAAAATAGAGAGTTTACAGTTAGGATTTCGGCTGAGGATTAAGGGACGGACGTAGGAGAAGGGAAGGTTAAGCAGTAGGAGATTGATAGTGGATCGGACGTCGTCTGAAAACTTAGGCAGACAGCGACAAGGTTTTGATTCCAAAACTGCAAAGGCAAGTTCTTTTCTTCATCTCTCCCATTGGCTTGTGTTCTATGCACCTAGATAGTCTCTAGGAGATTAATTGGACATTAATTGAACCATGCATGATTATTATATGTTAAATTGATTATCTGTAGTAATTCTTGCATGTATGGTTTCATCGTCTATTTTTAGCATAAAAAGTTGCCACTGTTTTAATCCTTATATTGAGTCTTACTATTATAAACCAAGGTCTGGACTAATACTAGATGAGATTTAAGACCTTTAAGTTTAATTTAGAGGAAGAAAAATAAGGTTGGAATGGCCGGAGAAGGAGCAGATAGGCTGAAACGGAGCGAAACGGGGCTGGAGGCTCTCAGAGGAGGAGAGAGCTGGCTCCGTGGAAGTGGGAGCTGGCTCCCACACTCATAGAGCCGGCTCCAAGAGTCATGGAGCCGGCTCCATGCACAAAAGAGCCTGCTCCCAAAGTTATGGAGCAGGCTCTCTCAATTTTGCCTTTTCTGAATTTGTTTAACGCACTGTTTTGAGACTGTTGAGGGTTTGAACTGTTTTGATTAATTCTAGGACTTCACAGAGGGGTTAAGTAGTTAATCTTGGGTGTTATTAAGGCCTCTAATTGATTAAGCTTTACCTCTAAGTTAATGGGATGAACAGTATAAAATTAAACTATTTGTTTATACTGTTAACGGATGGAAGGAAATAAATTGCTTGGATTAATTTTAGCAATTTAATGGGATATAGTATGATTATAAAACTTATTTTAAATGTATGATAGGGTCATTTAGTTATTATTTTTGATCTATGCATGCTATGGATGCTAACTGTTGAAATATTAAACAGTTTCTGCAATTGCATGGATTAACGCTTGGGTTTTAATTGCTAAAATATTAGATACTCTTCTGCAATTATTTGGATAATGGTTTTGGACTGTAAATTGTTAAACTTTTATTTATGTGTTGTAATTTACATGGATACTGAGGATTGTATGCACCGGTATGGGACGGTGGCATACTAGGGATAGTTTAGCTCAAAATGCTAAGACATACCCTATTGGATTAAAGGAAAGGATTGTAAAATATTGAATCCTAATTTTATTTAAGTTAGATCAACTGAGTAAGTTGAGTGACTATCTAGATTAATTGTTGTTTATGGTTAAGTCAGATCGACTGAGTAAGTTGAATGACTACCTGGATTTATTGTTATTCACGGTTAAGTCAGATTGACTGAGTAAGTTGAGTGGCTAACCGGATTTGGAGTTGGCTTTATGAGTGTGGGAGCTGGCTCCCACTTCCATGAAGCCGGCTCTCTCCTCCTCTGGGAGCCTTCAATCCCGTTTCGCTCCGTTTCAGCCCATCTGCTCCGTCTCCGGCCATTCCAACCTTACTGTTCTTCCTCTAAATTAAACTTAAAGGTCTTAAATCTCATATAGTATTAGTCCAGACCTTGGTTTATAATAGTAAGACTTAATACAAAGATTAAAACAGTGGCAACTTTTTATGCTAAAAACAGACGATAAAACTATACATGCAAGAATTACTACAGATAAATTTCCATAGACTATAGATAATCAATTTAACACATAATAATCATGCATGGTTCAATTAATCTCCTAGAGACTATCTAGGTGCACAGAACACAAACCAACGGGAGAGAGGAAGAAAAGAACTTGCCTTTGTAGTTTTGGAATCAAAACCTTTTCGCCGTCTGCCTAAGTTTTTCGACGAAGTCCGATCCACTATCAATCTCCTACTGCTCAACCTTCCCTTCTCCTACGTCCATCCCTTAATCCTCAACCGAAACCCCGACTGTAAACTCTCTGTTTTTCCTCACAACCCTACCCTATTTTCTCTCAATATACTAAGTACGTGAATAGGGTTTTTCTCTAACCCTAGCATACGTGTTTCTCCATATATATAAAGGCTTGAATAAAACCCTAGTCCCCATATGATTAGAGACAGAATCTTAACTAAATCCGAGTCGGCCCATAGAACAAAACCCAAGTTAATCTATGTCGGCTCCAAGTACATGACTTCTAAAAGAAAATAAACCCTACTGCGTAACACTATAACTATTCCTAATTTAATACATTACACAAATTTAATCTAATTAAAACATTTAATTAAAAAAATTTACACATTAAAATTAATAATACTAAATTAATCCAATTAAAGAAAATACGAAAGACAATTAAATCCAATAATTCAATTAAAGAAAACAAAAAATCAATTAATGCAATTTAAATACATAATTAAATAATTAAATCAAATAAATAATTAAAACAATTAAACAATTAAACAAATAAGCAAATAGTCACAAAAAAATACAATAAAACAATAATTAAAATGCCGAGACTATCCTTTTAAAATTAGCGGTATTACATTACATTGCTCAGCCATATTATCAGAGGAACTATCTATATTATTCAAATGTTTTTTAAGTTTTCTTAACTGATTCAAAGTTCTCTCTATTTTAGGATCATGTACTAAAGATTTTGACCTATTTTGGTGAGTTAACATGCACTGGTTCCACTAATCCTAACAGTAGCAAAAATAAAATATTCCAAGTAACAGAAAAACAGTAAAACTCAAAAAAGGTTTAATAAACCGAAGTTTTGCTCCCTTAAGCGTCTTTGTCCCCACTGCTAATTTGTACCTGAAAATAAAAAGAATTAAGATGAGATATCAGAAAGTCTGAAGACTGGTAAACCAAAATAAACTAAACAAAAACTAATCTCCTCGGCAACGGCGCCAAAAATTGTTTGTGTATCTCGCAATAGAACGATATCGTGTAGGATATCTTTATGTAAAGAGGATGTCGAACCCATAGGGAGATGAGATTTGCATTAGTCTTTAATTTCGTTTTATGGTTTACAGGTAACTTGGTTGGAAAGTTTGTTGGTTGTCATGATTTAACAAACTCAAATTATAACAAAATATTTAACTAGAGCGAATTAAACTAATTTAAATGATTAGAGAGAGAGAGTCTTAGGGCTTTGACTTCACCACAACCATCTTATTATGATTAATTATACTAACTCTGGGAATTTAACAATGATATTTTTCAAAAGAATTGAACTCAATAACATTCGTTCAATTTGGTTTTTAAAGAAAGATGTTTTAGAAGATTTGCTAACTATAACCTATCTGCGGTTAGCGTGGACTATCCGCCTACCTACTTTTCCGATTTTAATTACTTTGCGAATGAACCACCTTTCCTAAGCATAGATTATGAAAACATTCTTTTGTAAAAAACATGGAAGTACTATTATATGACCTCTATTCTTGTGTCCAGCAGGGCTCTGCCAGATACCGCACAACAAGATAGGTTGAGAATAGAATATAAACTATTACATCTAAGACAAGGGAATAACAGTTTATATTATACTAAAACGTGAAAACCATTTGAGTTGTCTCAAGTGCTCATAGTCATATAATCAAGAAAATAATCATATATTAAAAATAATCCCAGAGTTAAAACAATCAAACCATAATATTAGGTTAGGTTACATTAGTGCCCTAAGAGAGGAATTAGCTACTCATGACGAGGCTGGATATCATGTGTTGAGTTCATTTCCATCGTCATGGACGACACTTCTCTTCTCAGGATTTTCACTTCTAAGGTTGTAGGAACCCTAAAAGCCACCACACCTTTAGCCTTCTGAATAACACCGTCAAAAGAGATTGAAATTTTGGGCCTCTTTTATCAAGGCTTACGCCTTCTTTTATATAAGAAAATAAGTATTTGGTGGGCTTTTAAGTCTTCTGACCCAACTGGGATGAGATACGACTGGTAAAGAGAGCAATCCCGTAATATTAATCTGATATGTCATGGAAGGCTCGAGCTTTAGGAATAGAGGCTCGAGCTTTAGGGTTCATGCTCGAGCATAAAGAACAATGCTCGAGCTTCTTTGGATTGATGCTTGAGCTTCAATAAATGGTGCTCGATCTTCACTTTGACACTTAGCCAATTTGTTTCTATTATTTTTCGAAGTGTCTTTTTCTTCAACACTTAGAATATTTTTGGGGTTAAACTCTTTTAACATTACTTGATCCAAGCTTCATGGGCTCGAGCACCAGGTACCATGCTCGAGCATTTGGGGCTCAAGGCTCGAGCATCAGTGGATGGTGCTCGATCCTGGAGGTGAGGCACCAGACCTGGGAGCATAGCCTTTCAATTAAATCAACTCTTTTATTTCCGACGCCTCATGCTCGAGCTTGAGGGTCAAGGCTCGAACACCCTTTGTTAAGGCTCGAGCACCCTATGGTAAGGCTCGAGAATCAAGGCACAAGGCTCGAGCATTTGGGCCTTGTTGACTTTTCTTCACTTCTTTGTTGTGATGCTCGAGCTTCAACACTTAGGCACGAGCTCTAAGGCTTGAATTTCTTCAAACTCACCATTTAATCTCTCGACTTGCTCTGAATGACCGGCAACGACACTGTAAGCTTCGATATCATCATAAAGTCCCAGTTTTAACCATTTATCTGGGATAATACCTACAAACACACATTAAACATAAATTAGTCTAATTATGGATAGAAGAATCACTTTAGGCCTTAACATATACGTATTTTGGGGCTCGAATATGCATATATTCAGCGCTCATCACATAGTATATGGCGCATAGAAATTTTCCTACCCTTTGTCCCAAAACAGCTTCCATTGTATAATCAGAAGCATCACACATGATTTCAAATGGTAATGACCAATTGGGAGGTTGCATTATGGGAGTAGATGATAATAAGCCATAGAGTGTATGAAAAGCATCAAGGTATGATTGATTAAAGATAAAGGGGGTCTCCTTGGCAAGAAGATTGCATAAGGGTTTAGCAATTTTGTTAAAGTCTTTGATGAAGTGACAATAGAAGCCAGCATGACCTGGAAAGGAGTGGATTTCTCTCACCGTAGAAGGTGGAGACAATTCAGAAATAAGCTCAACTTTTGCTTTGTCAACCTCGATACCTTTTTGATATGACATGTCCCAAAACAATCCATTCTTGAACCATGAAATGGCTCTTTTCCCAACTAAGAACCAGGTTTGTTTCACGACATCTTTTAAGCACCAAAGATAGATTTTTAAGGCATGCATCAAAGGAAGACCCAAAGATAGAAAGATCATCCATAAAAACTTCCATATACTCTTCCACCATGTTCGAGAAAATTGACATCATACACTTTTGGAATGTGGGGGGGGGGGGGGCATTGCACAAACCAAATGGCATCCGTCAATAGGCAAATGTGCCAAAAGGACAAGTAAATGTGGTTTTCTCTTGGTCCAAGGGGTCTAAGGCTACTTATTTGTAGCCCAAATAGCCATCAAGAAAGCAGTAATATTGTTGCCGGGCCAATCTCTCTAGAATTTAATCAATAAATGGCAAAGGAAAGTGATTTTTCTAATGGCGGCATTTAACGTTCGGTAGTTAATACATACACGCCATGAATTGGCGGTACACTTATAAATTGCCTCACCTTTTGAATTTTTTATCACCGTAATTCTTGATTTCTTCGGAACTACTTGGGTTGGACTTACCCATTTGTTAGTAGAGATTGGATAAATGATCCCGGCATGTAGAAGCTTTACAACTTCCTTCTTAACCACCTCTTTTATGTTTGGATTCAATCTCCTTTGGGTATCTCTAAAAGGTTTCTCATCCTCTTCTATAAGAATGCGATGCAAACAAATTGAAGGGTCAATTCCCTTTAGATTGGCCACACTCCATCTAATAGCTTCCTTATTTTCTTTATATACATTCAAAAGATCATTCTCTTGGTCTTTTTCAAGACTTGAAGAAATGATGACCGGAAAAGTCTCCTTCGGACCTAAGAAGGCATACTTAAGATTGCAAGGAAGAGTTTTACGCACAAGAGTGGGTGAGGAGATTAAAGATGGAACCGGTGGAGTGCTAGAGAGTGGAGGAAGGGGTTTTTTTGGAGCTTTCCTAGGTGAAAAATCCAAGCTTGCAACGGATTCCATTAAATTGCATACCTCACTCATTGATCCTTCATTGTCAAAACCACAATTCTTATATATTTCAAAGAGACAAGACGCAAGAGGATCATCGGAAAGGAGAGATAAAAGATTATCCTTGGTTGGTTTTTTCATAATCATGGAAGGAATGGACTCCTCAATAACTTCATCCAAAACATCTATAAGACAACACTTGTCTTCATCGATAGGATGTCGACTTGCATTGAAAACATTAAGCTTAACCATTATGTTATGAAAAGAAAGGTCCATAATCCTAGATCTACAATTGATGGTTGCATTTGTGGTGGCAAGGAATGGCCTTTCTAAGATTTTGGGATGTGGTTGGTAGGGTTGGCAACAGGTTCAGTATCAAGGACTACAATATCAACCGGGAAATAAAACTTGTCAACCTTGATGAGTATGTCCTCAACCATGCCCCTAGGTGTTTTAATGGATCTATTGGCTAATTGAAGCACCACCAAGGTTGGCTTCAAATCACTTAAACAGAGTTAGACATACACGGAGCAGGGAATCAAATTAACACTCGCTCCCAAATCAAGAAGTACTCTACGAACTTCATGGTTTCCAATCACACATGAGATGGTCGGAGCACCGGGATCTTTGAACTTAGGTGGAGTGTTATGTTGAATGATGGAACTCACTTGCTTCGTGAGAAACACTTTTTTAGGGCTTTGTCCCTTGTGCTTTCTCTTTTGTGTGCATAAGTCTTTTAAAAATTTTGTATAGGGTGGAATTTGCCTAATTGCATCTAAGAGAGGAAGATTTATATTAACTTGTTTAAACACCTCCATCATATCATGAATTTTTCCCTCTTGCCTCCCAAAAGGTGAAGTCTCTCTCAGAGCATATGGAAATGGAGCTTTTGGTTCATAGGATTTTGTAACTTGAGAAGAAGATTGAGAATCCTTAGTGGGACCATTTTCATCCAAGGAAGTAGGAATAGGGTTGGAAATGGGACGGGTGCTAACTTTGGGTTGCACCGGTTCATTATCTTCACTTAGTTTTTCATCCCTATTATCAATTTGCTTACCACTTCTCAAAGTGGTAATTGCTTGCACTTGCTCTTGGAAAGGGCACCCTAATGTAGGGTTTGCTTCCATAAAGTATTGGGCATTTGGGTTTCTCTCGGGTTATCTCTTCCGAAGGAGCAGATGATAGAGATAGAGATGATGAGGAGGAGGAGGGTGCTGATGATGATGCTGGCTCAGAAGAGGCCATGGATACCTCTGATGACTAGGCACGGAGGTAGAGACAACCAGACCTTGCAGCACAACCTGGGAGTTCTTCCTATGCTGAGATTTTAGAAGCTACATGCTGAGGTGGCATAGTTGAGGGCTGGGCAGACTAAGTTGCGAGATATGATTGTAGAGCTTCTACGCCACACTCCATCTACTACATCCACATCCACTTCCACTGACCTTCCTTCCTCACACACAGATTAGTTTTCTAGGGGCATTTTCTGTTTTATTTTGATATATAAGCATGATAACTTGGGTAGATGATTTTTGTTGTCTTTTGTTCTTTATATCTGATGTGGCTAAAGTCTTTTGATAAAAGCATTGTACTGATATTCACCATATATATATGCTTTTGCCTATGATGTATGTGTTATTTCATCTGCTGGTGTTGACTGATATATATTTGTTTTTACACTATATATTTGACATATGCTGTGGAGTGTGAATATTTTGTCAAGTTCTCAGGACCAAGTTTGGGGGTGAATTCCTTACTTTTTTCCCTCTATACTGGAAATCCTGATCTTTGCTGGTTCTCCACATCTGATAATATCTTTCTATCTCTACATCTATTTTCACACATTGAGGACAATGTGCACACTAAGTTTGGGGGTAAGGCAGATAATTTAAAATTTTGTTGATGATATGATATGCACAAGGGGATACAATTTAACTATTCAAGCACGACTTTGAGTCTGTTGATTGTTGTGATGTCCAAATGCAGTTTGAGATAGGTTAAAGATGGCTTGTATGCCTGTTACCCAAGAATTGACTCTAGGGGGGGGTTGAATAGAGTCAACGGCTAATTTTCGCAAAATATAGAAATACAATTTCTAATCAACAATATAACCAATTATGCAATAATCAAGATATAAAAGTAATCAATTTAGCACAATTGTAATAGAGAGAAATTCCAAATAATAACACGGTGATTTTTGCGAGGTTCAAAAACTCCTACTCCTGGGCTCAAGATCCCTCTTGAGACTTCCCAAATTCCTTAGAGCTTCTCGTTAATGGTGGAGAGCAAACCTTCAATTGAAACAAGACCTTGCTTCTCTTTCTTGCTAGGAGAACACCCTTCTCCTAGGCTTCCTTTTGGGTCACACCAACCCTTTACAGTAACTTGGAATAGAAATAAATTGTACAATAAATCTCTCAAAGATAGAAGTACACAGTTCTGCTCACAACTAGAGTATTGATGAATATAAATGAAGCTCAAACTCTATGAATGAAATGAATGAGAGAAGATAAAATATGTGAAGAAAATAAGCTCCTATGAATTCAATAGAATCTCTCAAGTGTATAATAGAGCAAAAACTCTATGAAGATTAAAATAAGAGCAAAAGCCCTTTTAATCTTTACTGGAATCTCTCAAGATGGAATAAGAGTGAATGAGAGAGATGAAGAGAAGATGAGAACAAAAGCTCTCTTTACAATGTAATATAATGTCTCTAAAAAATATGGTGTATTTTAGTAGACAAGCCTTCTGTATATATATATACAGAAGTTCGTAGCTCAATATAGCTGTTAGAAGTGGTTGGGGATCAATAAATGAAAAAGTTTCCATTACAGTTCAAAACCCCAGAAAGAGCCGGCTCTTGTAAAACAAGAGGAGGCAACTCCCTAGCCTTGAGAGTCGGCTCTCCATTGCATGGAGCCAGCTCCCAGCCTCTGAGAGCCTGCTCCCTATTTTGGGAGCCTGCACTTTGGTTGGAAGATTCATTTTTCATTGAAAAATAGCTACTGGAGTTGTGAGAGCATGCTATGTCTTTCACAGAGTCGGCTCTATTCCTTGAGAGCCTGCTCTATCTTTATGGAGCCTTCTCCATTTGCATGGAGCCTTCTCCATTTGCATGGATCCTTCTCTATTTTTTCATGGAGCCTTCTCTATTTCATAGAGCCATTTCTATCTTTCATAGAGCTTGTTCCATTGGCCCTGTGAGAGCTGGCTCTATTTCTTATAGAGGCGGCTCTTGCTTCATGAAGGCTGCTGCTAAATTGGATTAGATAGAAAAAGTGCATGACTTCAAATAGACATAACTCAGTCCATAAAACTCTAAATAAGGTGAAATTTAAGTCTAAATTTATTGTTTTTAAGTCAGATTTCTAATGCCACCAGCCTTGCTCAAAAATTCTAACCACAGAAATAGTTATGGCTATTTTAGTGCAACCTAGTCAGGAATTTCGCAGAGCAGAATTAGGCATCTTGTGATGGTTATATCTCACTCAATTCAAATCCTTTTTAGGTGAAATTTGAGTCTAAACTCAAGGGCTCGAAGTTAACTTTCCAATTCCACTAGTCTTATTTAAAAACTCCAACTACAAAAATAGTTATAGTAGTTTTAGTACAGGCTGGTCTGAAAATTTTATGGGCTGAAAGTTACTTCTTATGAGATATCCATCTTTCTAGCACCTAAGACTTTGATGAATGGTTCAATTTAGATCAAGTCCAGTTTCTAAGGGTCTAGGGACATATATGGATGATACATATCAAGTGCATTATGTCCTAGAGTCATTTACCAATTTATGGTAACAAAGGCTTTAAAGATGAAATATTAAGTTCAATGTTTTTTCCTTTACTTTCTAGAGACCAAAATAAATATTATGATTAAAGTGCATGGTCCTAGAATTTCTAGCTTAAGTTGTGAGTTCTTTCAAAGCTTATGCAAGCTTGAACTAACTCTTTCTTAGCAAAGACTTCATATGTCAATATATATGAATGAAGTACATAGTCTATTGCTATTGGATATAGGAGCATATAAATGATGTAATGATATGCATGGTCCTATAGAGATGAGCTTCAAATGTATTCAAATATACTTTGACATTAAATCTTAAGCTCTCACCAACCTATCTACCCTTTTCTTCATTCTTTGACCATGATCCTTTAGGATTGAGGAAGACTTGTTTTCTTTCTTATAAATGCTTGAATGATCTATGAAGTCTTTGAGGCTTTCTTGAATCCATAGCTTGAGTACTTGGAATGCTTGGAATGGATCTTCTAGCTCATCATTGAGAATTGAATATTAATCAACTACATATTACTCAATGAAAATATTAGTACTTAAACATAATTAATGGTTTGTAATCATCAAAACATAAGATTGACCTTTAGATAAAAATCCTTAGGCCAACAATGCCGAATTCATGCTAAATAGGGATTTTTGAAATTTTTTTATATCAGTTGGTGGCTTGTGGTCCACTTTGTAAGGATAGTTACAATTTGATGATTTTGATTCTTAGAATAATTCACTTTGCATATGTTCACACTTACATGCATTCTGTGGGGTATAAACTTGATATCTTATTCTGATTTGTGTTGAACTGAAATGAGCAGGTGAATTTGATGATTTTGAGAACAAAAAAATAAAAATAAATAAAACAAGAAAAAAAAAATGGTACGTATGCAATGAAAAAAAATAAAAAATAAAATTGAGTGAAAAGAGCTGTTTCACAAATATGAAAGAAATCAATGAAAAAGTGAGAAATAAAGGGTTAAGTTCAGGTCTGTACCTAGATTGCTTGAGCAATTAAGTCCTTGGGGGTGTTTTGATACCTAATGCCCTAAGACCATCTGGTTTGGGAGTCATTGGCTGAAAGTTTGTTACATAAGAAGTTTAGGTTACCTAGATTACTTATGTAATTAGGTCCTTCGGGGTGCTTCAACACCTAATGCCCTAAGACCATCTGGTTTGGGAGTCATTGGCTGAAAACTCGTTACAGGAGTGGTTTAGGAAGCTTAATAGACCTGAGCATTGCACATTACCCTTTTAAAAAGAAAAAGAAAAAAAAAAAAAAGAGAGTTATAAATGAGAAAGAATGCATACCGGTAGAAAAGTAGGAAAAATACCTTGGGGATCAGAATTTAAAAAGTTTATTTGTGATTTAAGGGATAGGTTGAGTCAGATATAAGTATGGATAGTAAGCCACATGTTTAATATTGTAAGTTCAATATTAAAAAGGATTTTGGGGATCATGATTATTAAAAATGTGATTAAACTGACATATGGGGACCATGGCTGCTAATATGATGATTGAGAGTATGAAATTTTTCCTATTTAATATAATTCCTTATACTTGTTGTATTTGACTGACTGATGCATTATTGAGACATTATAATAAGAAAGCAGGTTTGAATGAACTTGTTGTGCAATTAAGGCACTGATTTGAGAAGTTTGTGGGTATCTTCACTGGAAATTCTCATGAGACTACAACTTGTCCACTAGAGGTAACCTAGGGGTTTAAAGGCTTGCTGTAAAAGTAAATGCAACTGTGATTCCCACAAAAGCGGCTTTTTAGTTCTGCATTGCTAAAGGACTAGCAATATGTAAGTTTGGGGGTGTGATGAGCGCTAAATATTGCATGTTCGAGCCCCTAAATACGTATATGTTAAGACCTTAAGTAGTACTTCTATTCAGTTTTAGACTGATTTATATTTATTTCATGTTTTTAGGTACTTTCCCAAAAGAATGGTTAAAACCGAGCTTTTATGATAAAAAGACTAACATTGAAGATTCCAGAGTCGTTGTCGGTTATCTACAGTAAGCCAAGATTTAAAATAGTGATTTTAGAGAAGTTTAAATGTCAGGCCTAGGTTTTTAGGGCTCGAGCCTAGGTTTTTAAGGCTCGAGCTAGAGGTCAACTGGAGTAAGAATTCCAACCAAGGCATTTAAGGCTCGAGCCCAAATTCAAGATGCTTGAGCCTTTGCAAAAATGCTCGAACATAAGTTACGTCAGAATATCAAAAGTCACTTTGAAGAACTCCATGTTACCAGAGCTCGAACCTTGTCCATAAGGCTCGAGCCGCACTTCCAAAGCCTCAGAGATGGTGATTGAACATAATGATACAATGATCGAGCATTGTTCAAGATTCATCCTAAGAATAATTTAAGTGTTGAAGAAAAAGACGCTTCGGAATTTATTTGGCTAAGTATTGAAATAAGGCTCGAGCCCTATCCCAAGAGGCTCAAGCCCAAGCCCCCAAGGCTTAAGCCCAGAGATAAAGGCTCGAGCCCTTGCTGTTTAGTTAGACTTAATTGATGTGGGATTTATCTTAGTGCAGTCCTTTTTCATCCCAGATGGGCCCATATTACCCCAGAAGACCTAAAAGCCTAGTCAAACCTTATTAGAGGTTAATTCTTCTATAAAAGGAAGCACAAGGCCACAAATTTAGAATCCCTGTTCTTAGTTACTTGTCTTTTAATTAGTGGCGGCTTTTAGGGTTTCAAAGGTGAAGATCCTAAGAGGAGATTGGTGGTCCATGATGATAAAGTCTACAACAACACAGATCATATCTTCCATCGTCATGAGTAGCTAATTCATTTCTTAAGGCATTGATGTAGCCTGAATTCGAGTATTATGGTTTGATCGTTCTTAACTTTGGGGATTTATAAGTTTAAATTTTTGATTGCATAATTATAAGCAACTGACTACAGATCAGTTGGTGTTTTAATGAATTAATGATTTCTGAATAATTATTACTTTGTCTTAGATATAATTGTTCTTTAATTATTCTCAACCTATTCTTACTGGATGGTATAATGGAGGCCTATCGGACATAAGAATGGAGATTATGCAATAGTGTTCCAACGTTTTTCATGAATGAACTCATTCATAGTCTATGCCTAAGGAAGACGAGTTATACTGCAACATTAGTTAAAAGTAGGTAGGTGCCAACCGAAGATAAGTTATAGTTAGCTAAGTTCAATGAAATATCTTTCTTTAAAACCCGAATTAAATGAATGTTATTGAGTTTAATTTATTTGATATATAAACTGTGAAATCTCAAGGTTTGAATGGTTGACCATAATACAAGATTCGTGGTGAAGTCAATCTCTAAGACTTTCTCTCTCTTGATCTTATCTTTGTTTTAATTTAGTTTTTATTTAATTTTATATTCGTGACAAACAACCAAATCAATCAACTTCTCCCATTGAATTAAAATCATATTAATTGGATGCTTGAATAAGCTACGACAGTCTCTATGGATTCGATACCCTTAATATAGCCCTATTCTGCAAAGATTCGTGCTATTGCAAGTGGATATAATTTAACACACATCACTCACGTCCGTGACATCTAATCAACTCTGTTCACATGAAAGGCACCCATGACTCACACATCATACCCTATTAGTCCATCATCCCAAGAGTCCACCCACCATACCGAGGGAACACGACACAATATCTTGGCCGTATAAGAAAATAAGGACTTTTGTCCCAGAAGACACCTAAGATTATACCTTATCACCATCACTAGTCTCAGAACAACGCGCCCAAAACAAACCAAACTCAAAAGATAGTAGTATTCACATCACCCCTGCTCACAACGCTGATACATTTCCCCGTCATAGGTGACAACTCACAGAACTAATTCAATATAAAAACGGGCCTACTATATTGATACATACTGAAAACATAACACCTACTCATGGAACTTTTTAAGTTAGTACGACACACATATAACACATAAACGTGCGTAACACTTAGCACAGTCATACTCGTCATATAACATATTTCATAACCTTAACACATAGTGGATGTTTCTCATGCTCAATTAATTGTCATCTTAACACGTATAACATGCTTACGCAACAATAAACAACTTAGCAAATAAGCACATAATTGGGTACGTATACATATATACATGATAAGCAACTCAATTAATAAAAACCTCGTCATTTCAGTATCTTTTAAAAATTTTAACCATGGCATTAATCTGATAACTATTATCACTTATCATGAAATAATCAAGCATGCTTTAAATGAATTAACACATAAGCATACAATTCTAACCATCTAAGTTTCAACTCCTAGCTAGGTGAACCCTACCCGTCATCCTTTGGTTTTCAAACCTAAAGCTTTGATACCAAATTTGTAATGACCTGAACCTGAGTGTCCGAATCACTAACCGGGACCTTACCCGACCTAAAATCATCCAAGGGTAACACAGTCCTTTCACGTTAAATTTATATTTTAAAGTCCAACAAGGACAAAATGGTTATTTATCACAATTATAATGGTTTAAAACTCAAAGGGTACAATAATCATTTACTCGTGTCATATAATAAATAAGGTGAAGTCCGGGAGTAATACAATCATTTTTGTAATTAAAATATAATTATTGTATTATACTGGGTCATATAATGTGTGATAATATACTTATGTGAGTGGAAAAGGGCAAAGACAAAAAAATAAATCACAACGGTATAATACACAGGAATCGGTCGAAGTATAACACTTACACGTCAACTGGTTTATGACGTGTACAGTGTAAAAGCCCACTACCCAAAATTTGGACATACTAGTCGACGTGTGTAAATTTTACGTCGACCAGTGTAGGTTATTTAATCAACTTCACATCGACCGGTTTAGGTTATCCATAATGAAAATAGTCACTGTCTAAAAACTTAAGATACCGGTCAACATGAAATACTCACACGTCGATCGAAACCTGCCAAAAAAATAATTTTTTTAAGTTTCTTTAATCACTCCAACATTGGTAATGAACCACCCCAATACCACCATTGCACGTGTACATATATTTATATACAATTCTACATTTACGTGATCACACCCAATACAATAACAACATTATTAACATGATTTTAGATAATCCACAAACACATTCTATTAATTACATTCCCAAAACATATAGAATAAATAAAAAAAGGTAAGTCACTCCACTGTAGTGACAACAAAATGGAATCCATACATCATTTGAAGTCCAAAGTAGGTCTGAATACATCTAAACATGGCTGTGTGATCATACATAAAATCAAATACTAGTGAAGCCTTAATGAGAACATGGCATAGCTTAAAATAACCTTGTAGCAAAATAAATGCATTGCTTTCACAAAAATAACTTTCTACATCAATTTTTGCAATATCAAAATAAACTAAGACCTAGTCTACAAGAGAGGTCCCTTGGACTGTCACGGGTAGTGATGTGGTCATCTACTATCTCCTTTCCCCTTTTCAGTTCCTGAAAACGATAGAAATGGGGTAAGCACAATCGCTCAGTAGGAAGTGCCTAAAACGCACTCCTTAATGATCCCGTAAATCCACACAAAGCATAAGAAATAGAGGAGGGGTTCATGCTCATTAGGGAAAATATCAAATTATTAAAGCAAGTCCAACAAAAACCTCGAATGCAATGCAATGCCAATGAAATGGAATGTCGTTCCCCATTTCCAAAACCTTTTCCAATCATAACCATTTCCAAACTGTTAATGTAACCCGGCCTATGGCAACTCGATGGCACCATGAGAAAAGAATTGGCTAACTATCTTTGACCCATGGCAACTCTATGGCGTCATTTGGGGCTTAGGTAGCTCAACCACGTTAGGGCAGTCTCCCTAGTTCCCTCTAGGTTCCATTAACGCCACGAACCCTAGGTAACTCCTAGGTGACCGGTTTTCGCAAATAACTTTCCAAATCCTTCTTTTTTCAAAGCCGTTTCCCCTAAAGACAAGTTTTCTTTTCTTTTCAAAACCTTTGTCCCTTTTTCCTTCGTAATGCCATGCATGAATGTTAAATGCATTTCAGTGCTATGAAATCCCATATATTCAAACCACCATCACATGACATGCTTAGGCAAATAATTAACACAACATATATCATGCCTTCAATTCATCAACTATAGTAATTTGCGCATTCAGTCCGTAGGCAATATCAATTTAATCAACTATTCCACAATAACTCGCATAGGCACACATTATAACACATTGAAGACATGTAGAACATGTATATCATTAGTTATACAACCATATCGTCTTAAACATGTAAAACACGTAATACTTTAATTCCAACATTTATCTTGCAATAATTCAATTAACAAGTATGCCAACACATTGCCACACAAGGAATATACTACCATGCTTTACATATGAAGAAGCCTAATAACCATAAGAAAATTATCACAATTTAACAAGCTATAAACACAATACAAGAAGAATAATTTACAAACACCAAAGGTTGTGAGGTTTAGAGACCCCTATCTCAAAATTTAGAGAAAAACCCGAAACAAGCCCTAATTTCAAAAATCCCAAAGTTGCCATTTCAAAAATTAGCTCCAATTAACTTGTAGCCCTTGTCGAGTTCTTTAACTTTGCCTTTAATGGCAAAGTCCAAATCCAAAAAAAAAGAGAGGGTGAAATCAAGCTCTAAAACTAGGTTTAGAGAGAAAAAGTTTCGAGAGAGAGAGAAAGAATGCATTTCGGCCAAGTAGAAGAAGAAAAAGTGCAGAAAATTTGGCACTACTAACTCTTATATTGCATTAGTCAATGGTGGGTCACACTTTGACCCACCAAAAGTCTTTTTTCCCTTTCATTGTAATTGCACCACAAGACTATACTATGGTATGCAATTAAACACATAATCATGTAGGTACACTCCAAATAATATGAAATGTAAAGTCCTCGAATACAATCCCGTGCATAACAATTTCAGTTGTGGGTCCCACCTGGGACCTCTCGGCCCGTAAATTTGAAAAATGCCAGAATGACCAACAATGCATTTCTAAGAGTCCTGAACTTGAAGAAATGCTCTAAACAACTCTCGGGACTCATACAACACATCCCACGATATGCGGCACACAAAATGAGGCGACATAATAAATAAATCCGAAAAATTCAAAAAAATCCCTGAAAACTGGAAAATTGAAAAGTGGAAACTATTATAGATGGGGTGAGCACAACGGCTCAGTTGAAGTCACCTAAGGCGTCAACTTTGGATTCCCTTGAGTCACGTAACACATAATGGGATAAAAGATATCGGAATCATGCATTGGGAGTCCACATAACATTTACACCAGTACAAACATTATCCTCAGTCACACAATACAATTCTACAATGTCGTGCATGATGTTAAATATAATGCACCCTGTCCCATACTTGGTCTCTACCGACCCACTTTCCACTTTTCGAAAACCGCTAACTGATTTTACCAAGGCGAGATTGATAGCTATATCCGGTTCCAATCCTGGTAGGGCCTAGCAACCGTTTCAGGCCTAGTATCAACTTTTTCACACCCCGTTAGCCACGGACTCGCAAAATCAGGTTCATTTTTTTTAAAAAATTTCCCATTTCAAATAAAAAAATTTTTTTTGTAGAACTTCCTTTCTCAAAACCTTTTTCAAAATTTCCTTTATTGCCATGTCATGCAATGCACGTTGTTATGTCCTCTAAACATCATTCTAATCACAATAATAATTATATAAGTACGATAATTACAACTCAATGGACATAAACACGGCATTCCATAATAAACAATTATGATTATAGCATGCTTTAAAATATAATATAACAATAGCATATTTCACTACACCAGTTCAAGTAAAGCATCTTTCTCAAAAATTAACTACAAGTACGGTTCATATAAAATCATAATAATTCACATCATGCTTTAAATATTTAATTATGTTACTAATATACACATACAACAATTTCAGTTCATAGTCCTTGAATTTACACTACTTATTGAAGAGGAAAGTAGAATTTGCTTAAATAAAGGCAAAGCTTGAGGTATTAAGAAGACCCCTACCTCAAAGTAGCTAAAATGTATCCCCGGCAGGAAAAGTCAACGCTGGTCAATGTCGGTCAACAGAAGTCAATACCGGCGGATCGAAAAACTGTTCGGTGAAAACGTAGCCGACGATAAGGAGATTCTACTGTTTCAAAGGTGTGCGTCCGGAATCTGACTCCAAGTGGCCCAAAACCTCCTCCGAAACTTTAAATCTAAAAACTTCAAAAATTCGTAAAATAATCACCACTTCTCCGAAAATTAAATCATTTGACTATGCGATAGAGAATGACGAGAGGGACATTTTCTGTCAAGAAACTAAGACCGAAAACCTGACCGATCAGCCAGAAAATGGATGAAAAGCTTGAAGCTTAAAGCAGGAGAGAGAGAGGGCGGCAGTATGAGATAGGGAACTTATCAGTTCAAATGGCCTTTATGGCCATTATAATGAGTAAATAATGGTGGGTTCCACTATCTAAATAATATCTATCTTTTTTTAACATTATATATATATATATATATATATATACACACACATATATACTAAACCCACCACAACATATGTTTAAACACATAGCCACTTAAAATGCATCAATTAAATATGTATGAAATGCGATGACCCCGAAAAATAATCTCCACGCACAATAATACCGGTTGTAGGTCCTATTTCGGACCTCCCAGCCCTAAAAACTAAAAAATGACAAAAATAGCAAACGATGCATTTCCAAGAGTCTTGAATTCAAGGAAATGCTCCAATCAACTCTAGGAACTTACCCGGCACACCCCACATTGTCTGGCATGCAAAACGAGACAATGATTAAAATAATCCAGAAAATCTAAAAATCCCAAAAATTGAAAAAGGGGAAAAATCAGGATCATTACATGCACTAAATCTGTTTGTTCCCAATGTATTACAAACAAAGGTGCTTTTATTCGGTCATTTCATGAATGTATTTTCCTCAATTAATTTTGGCCCTTCTGATCTCTCAGTACAGTTCGATCAAGCCATTGGGTGAGTGCTGGTCAAGATCAAGATTGCAGAAGAGAAAAGCGTAGGCGGTATCTTACTTCCAATGACAGCACAAACAAAACCTCAAGGAGGCGAGGTTGTTGCTATTGGAGAAGGTAAGACAATAGAAAAGAATAAGGTGGACATCAGTGTGAAGGTAATTGTTCAGTTTATTATTTTTTCTATTATTTTCTTAGGTGTTGCGTCTTCATCAAGTGTTTTGCTAACTAAATTTCTTATGTAGACTGGTGCTCAGGTGGTATATTTCAAGTATGCTGGGACTGAGGTGGAGTTCAATGGTTCAGATCATCTCATACTGAAAGAGGACGACATTGTTGGTATTCCTGAGACAGATGATGTGAAAGATTTAAAGCCCTTGAATGACAAAGTTTTGATCAAGGTTTCTTATCCTTCCAAATTATTTGTTTTGCTAGTTTGGTGATTTAATATGGGATACTTAGAAAAAGTAGTGCTAGTATCTTTAATCTTTCCTTGAAAATCGCATATCAAAGAACCTGCTTTCGTGATTGCATAATCTGAAGATTTGAATACTGTTGCTACTGTAGTATTCCCACTGCAAGCACAATATCGATCAATTGTTGTATTTGTTACCAGCCCAAACAGAAGCCTTTTCCTGCTTCTATTTTTCTAAAAGTCGAATCGCATTATATTACTTTCTCTCTTTCGTCTTGTGCTTTGTTCTTATTGTAATTTCCCTTGATACAATTTGGAACTATTGCGAAATACACTGTCACCGTGTTTAAATTTGAGCAGGTAGTAGAGGCTGAGGAAAAAACTGTTGGAAAGTTGTTGCTGACAAGGGCAAGCAAGGAGATGTTGGGGTTAATTAACTCCCTCCAACCCACTCAACAGTCGGCTGTTGTTGAGAGTTAAATCCCCCCTTCATCAAACACAGTGAAAGCATCATCACATCACATCAACACAAACATATATGAAAATAAAAATCACACACATTTACGCACAACACAATATTTTACATGGTTCACCCAACTCTAGTGTTACGTCCATGGGAGAGAGAAATTTCACTATTATGAATCAAGGAAGAGAATATACAATCACATGTCAAAACCACACTCACTCACTCATCATCTCTTTTGAGGCTACATGTATACACTCGGGAATTACATATACTCTCCCCTCTCCTCGTAACACTCACCCTTAAACCCTTTACATCTTTTCTCTCTCTAAACCCCTCAAACCCATCTCTATTTATAGAGTCTTCAAAACTCAATTCCTTGTTAGACAAGTATTCCTCAACTTGCATATAAGGAGTTACCATATCAATCTCAACTCTAAAATAGAAACTTAAAGGGATACAATTTCCTTCACAAATTTTAGCATTCCAAAATAGAAAAGGAAATTAATTTCTCACAGGAATTTTAAGCCACAAACCTAACAATCTCCACCTTGGCTCAAAATTCAATCTTCATGTGCTTCTCCATAGCTCCACCTCGAATAAAGATCTCTTCATAGCTCCACCTCAAGCTCTTTATAGCTCCACCTCAACTGAAATTTCTCTAGCTCAAATAAAGCACTACGATGAAATTGAGAAACGCTCTAACAATCTCCATCTTTTCTCAAATTCATCATTCTTCATTTGTTCTTCTATCCTCTCTATCCACCTCGTTGGTGTTCAATTGCTCACGTATAGCAACCCACCAATCTTCAACTCATCTTCATCAATTGCTTTTTTGGATTAAAACAACAAACCTTTCCTCTTCACTCTTTATATTCCCCTTTGCTCTTTATCGGGCTTAGAGTAAACCCCTTCATTCTTCACACCCCTTGCCCCATCTTGAGAACTAGCACCCACTCTTGGCTTGTCCCCAAAACTTGTTCCTCGTGGACTTCATCTTTATGACCTTTGCCCCATCTTGAAAACAAGCATCATCTAGATTATTCCAAGACTTGTTCCTCATGGGCTTCACACCATCAATATACCTTGTGTCATCATCAACTCTTGATTGAATCTCCGTAGCACCTCACGATCATCTTCTACTTTGACAAGCTTTATACCAATTTTCTACACTGATCTTCAGAACCAATCATAGGCTCTGACCAACCATCGGCTCTGATATTAGTTGTTGGGGATAATTAACTCCCTCCAACCCACTCAACGGTCGGCTGTTGTTGAGAGTTAAATCCCCCATTCATCAAACACAGCGAAAGCATCATCACATCACATCAACACAGTCATATATGAAGATAAAAATCACACACATCCACGCACAACACAATATTTTACATAGTTCACCCAACTCTAGTGTTACGTCCATGGGAGAGAGAGATTTCACTATTATGAATCAAGGAAGAGAATATACAACCATATGTCAAAACCCCACTCACTCATTTATCATCTCTTTTGAGGCTATATGTATACACTCGGGAATTACATATACTCTCTCATCTCCTTGCAACACTCACCCTTAAACCCCTTACATCTTTTCTCTCTCTTCTCTCTCTCTAAACCCCTCACACCCATCTCTATTTATAGAGTCTTTAAAAATCAATTCCTTGTTGGACAAGTATTCCTCAACTTACATACAAAGAGTTACCATATCAATCTCAACTCTAAAATAGAAACTTAATGGGATACAATTTTCTTCACAAATTTAAGCATTCCAAAACAGTAAAGGAAATTAATTTCTCACAGGAATTTTTAGTCACAAACCTTACAGGAGAAGCCTTCCATTGGCACAATAAGATATATTTTCTTTAACTTGAGAACTCAGTGCATCAATAATTTTTTATTCCACACACCCCCCCCCTGTCGAAAGCTTTAATTTGTTGCACTATTTGTGTATATTTGAATAAATGTTGTGCGATAGTCAAAAGCTTTTTAAGGTAATTAGGGTGTTCTATTGGATGACAGGTGATTGCTGTAGGGTCTGGTCCTCTGGATGAGGAAGGCAACAAGAAACCACTGTCTGTCTCTCCTGGAAACACAGTTTTGTTCTCCAAGTATACAGGAAATGACTTCAAAAGCAGTGATGATGCAGATTACATAGCTCTCAGGGCATCTGATGTGATGGCTGTGCTTTCTTAACTCTGCACCCATATGTGTTTGTGTTTTGTGTTCGATCACAAGTTTTTCCAGCAAATTCCTCACAAGATATGAGGATATCACTGTGATAACACCTTAAATATGTCCACAGCAACTATCTTTTTGTAGCCAACTGTAATAGTCTTTTATGCTTTGTTGTTTCTTTTAATTCTCTCTCCTTTGTTTTTCTTTTGTGTTATTGTTTGTTGAAATGGATGTCCTTAATTAATGTTTACATGTCTAAACATGGAAATCAAATTTCACTTTATTTTATGGTAATTCTGGGCTTTAGAAGAGAACGTTGCTCCCGGTATTCTAGTCCATTATTATCTAGATACTGGAATTTTGATCAAAAAATTTATTCTTACAATCTATGTGAAAAAAACAAAAGAAAGAAAAGAGAAGGAGGGAATATAGAAGAGAAAGACAGAGGGAGGAAGGAATAGATACATTTAGATTGTGGAATTTCTGGGGATTACAAAGGAGTGTGAGTGGAAAAAGAAATACTCGATTTTGTGCAGTTACAAAAGTTAGACCCCACTAATAAAACCTAAGTCTGTTAACTTAAAATGAGTAGTAGTTTTTACAACATCAAGTGATCCATCTACTTTCTGGATTGACCAAAGCTAAACCTTTCACCTTCCGATGCAAATAGGTGGATTATAAAGTTGAATGAGATGAAGTTGTGGATCATTGTGAGTTAAAACATCTAAGTATCCAAGAGCTGGTATGAGGCACAACATCTGCAGAAGCCCTTTGTTTCCTAACCATGAAAATGGAATTCATGTGGTGTACAGGAACGAAGAGAAAAATATAATTATAACTCTTCAATTGTCATTACGCTATATCCATATTTCACCTTATAAGAAGGGGGTTTCTTCCTCATCTTAAGGCAGAAAGTTCATTCAGAACTTCAAAAGGCTTGATGTTAATAGACATTACTAGCTTAGTTTTCGAATTCTGAACTATTTATCGATTAAATGAGGCAACTGAGTTATCATCATATTGTCCTCTCCATGCATTCCCATTTTCAGTACCACTGCAAGCTTGATTGGGGACTGCCACCTGGCCCAGATCTCCGTCCAAACTCATTTGTTGAACCTCCGTAGTTGACAGTATCTTTATGCTCTGGACACGACTTACAAATTCCCTGAAAACAATTTGAAAATGAAATGTCACATCAAGAGAATGATACATATGTTTGGTCACAGGATCATAATAGTGATAGCCCTTTTGACATAGCAGAATACCCCAAGAAAATACACCTAATAGATTTATCATCAAGTTTATGACGAGAAGGACTACGGTTATGAACAAAACAAGGACAGCCAAAAACACGAGGCAGAAAGTGAAACAATGTATAATCAGGTTGAAAAATCTGAAGTGGTGCCTTACCACCTAAAACTCGACTGGGAGTATGATTAATTAGAAAAGCAGCTATAAGAACAGCAATGTGCCAATAGAATTTAGGCACATGCATACCACTCAGAAGACATCGGACCACAGACATAAGATGACGGTTTTTGCGTTCAGCCACGCCATTTTGCTCAGGAGTATAGGGGCAAGTGAGTTGATGTAAAATCCCCTTTTTATTAAGTTCCGACCAGAACTCATTCGAAACATATTCTCATCCACTATCAGAACGAATATTATGGACAACAGTGTTATACTGGGTTTTGATCATTTGAAGAAACTGGGTTAATAAAAGAAACACATCAGATTTCTTTTTCAATAAATAAACCCAAGTACAACGAGAATAATCATCAATAAATGTCACATAATATCGATGTCCAGAGAAAGCAGTAACTGGGGAAGGGCCCCAGACATCAAAATGAATAAGATCAAACATACTAGGAGCACGACTCATATGATAAATATAGCTAGTTCTAGTATGTTTAGAAAGCTCACAAACTTCACATTGAAACTTATGGTCCTTACATGCTTTATTTAACGAAGGAAACAATAGACATAGATATTAAAAGTTTACATGCCCTAAATGTGCATGCCACAGACTAAAAGTGCGAAAAGAAACATCATAAACACTAGAAGTAGGTAGGACAGAAGCTTGAAGACTCATTCTTGGTGGTTCCCCAAAATAGTAAACCATCACGCTCATAACCTCTGCCAAAAATCCTCTTCGAATAATGGTCCTATAACAAACAGTGATCTGGTAAGAATATAACTGTACATTGAAGGTTTTTTGTAAGCCGGCTAACAGATAAAAGGTTAAAGGCAAATTTAGGTACATGAAGGACAGATGAAAAAGTAATATTAGGAGACAGACAAATATCACCCTTACTGTGAATGTAAGATGTAGAGACATCCGCAAGATATACAGATTGGGTAACAGGTATGACATTAGAAGAAAAAACTGATAACTCACCAGTCATGTGATCATTGGCCCCAGAATCCAGAACCCAAGTGGGCTGCTTGGCCTTAACATGAAATGCAGTAGGAATACCTATAGCAATAGTTGCAGTGGGAGCAATTGAAAGAGCACTAACTTTAGAAGCAAGGGAACCTAGCTGGTCCTGGATATGCCCAATCTGAAACTGAAGCTGGCTCAGTCCAGGAAATACAGTAGATCCACCAGTAGTAACAGGAGTTTCTGCAACAGCCGCAGTACGAGAAGAACCAGTTCCAGATAAACGATTCTTAGAAAATTTTTGATTCAATTCAGGATGAAGTTTGAAGCAACGAGCCTTAACATGTCCAACCCCTCCACAATGGTGACAAATAATCTGACCTCCAGAAGCTCGTGATCCAAAGTTGGCTGTAAAAGCCATACTATCCCCAGCAGTCTCAGACACTTGTACAGGAACAATTGAGGGCTGAATTAAATGGTGCCTGCGTGCTTCACCATCAACAGTAGCAAAGGCTTCCAACAGGGATGGCATTGGTGATGCATTCAAGATCTGAGACTTTAGTGGTTCAAATTCTGGGCATAATCCTATAAAAAACTGATAGGTATGCTAACGATCAAGACGTTTGACAAGAAGAGAGGCTGCCTCAGAAGGAAATTCACTGAGAGACTCATATTGAGCTAGTTCTTCCCAACGAGATCTCAAATACCCAAAATAATCAGTTACAGACAAATTTAGGCCTTCATGCGAGGCCTTTGCAATATCTTGATATAATTCAAAAATATGAGCATCATTCCTAGAATGAGCATAGATTTGATTCAAAGCAGTCCACAAGTCATTAACAGAGTCATAAAACATGAATATATTATAAATGCGTTCCTCCATAGAATTAAACATCCATCCTAAAATGGTGTAATTGTCCATATCCCACTGAGCATATTTAGGATCTTTAATATCTGGCATCTTTTCAGTACCCAAAATCCACCCTGATTTGCCTTTTCCACCAACATAAAGGCTGAGGGAACGAGCCCAGGATGCAAAATTACGGCCATTCAACAGCACACTAGTAACTCGTTGAGCCGGTGTGTGTTGCGCCGAAAAGAGAGTTTCTTTATTATTACTTGATTCAACCATACTATTAAATAGATCAATTCAACAGATTACCAATAATTTCAAATAAAGGAGGAATAAATCTGATTTTGATCAAACCAAGAAGCCGGAGACATGGCGATCTGATCCAAAAATGCTCCCGAATATCCCGGCAGCCCCAAAAAATTACAAACACGTCTTCTGACATTTAGTATATGAAAAAGACTAAGGGAATACCCCGACAGGGGTCGAACCTAGAGGAGATTGACTCCCCCTGGGACTGTCGCAACAGCGACCTGAAAAAGAGGGAAGGTCTGTGAAAAAAAAAAAATAGGGAAGGGGCTGTAACGAGATAGAGAGAGATATTAAAAGAGGTGGTGAAAGAGAGAGAGATGGGGGAGGCGTAGGTTTGAGGCTCTGATACCAAAAAGTAACTTGGTAAAATTGGCGTACTCAATTTGAAAGCCTAACTATCATTATATACAAGCGAAAAATTACAAATATAGAAAAGAGAATAAAATCAAATCAAAATAAGGAGAATAAAATAAAATCAAATCAAATCAGAATAAAAATATAATCCCTAAAAATTAGCCTATATTGAAGACCCAATAAATCTGCCATAATCATTGAGTCAACTTATAGATAAGATTTCCAACACTGCTGTTGTTGTTACCACTGCTGCTGCTGTGGATTAATGGAAGACTGCAATAGTTGTTGCAGCTGCTGCTGGGACCATGCCAAAGCTGATTGTTGGAATTGAACAAACAATAGGAGGAAAGAATTTTGATTGAACTGCAGGAAATTGACGATTCTGTTGCATGTTGATCCACTGCACTAAACTAATGCTAGGGAAGATTGAGCTAGAGGCATCCTTTATGCCAAATTCATCTCGAAGCCATGGCTTGCCTCTATTGAAAGAAGTCTCCATCTCGGACTCATCATCTGCAAAGGAACCCTCAAGTAAGGAAAATATAGATAGATGGTAGAGCCCCTAGACAAACTAATGAATCAAAAATAATTCTTTGATAGATTTTGTAAAATAAATGTCTTCCTTGACTCATCATTTTGTTATAGGGAAGAGAAGGGAGGATGAATTGTTAACATATCATCTCTCCCTGCAGTGTTTGGTTCACTTAATGAGGAGAAAAACATAAAAGCAATATAGTGATTAGGTAAGAGATTGTCGGTCCCTGCCCAAAAGAATTTTTGAAACTGAGGTGATATGGAGTGAATTGGGACAAATACAAAAACAAAGCATACCGTGAAAAAAAACAGAAGAATACAATTATAACTTTTCAATCATCATTACGTTTGTATCCATATTTCACCTTATAAGAAGGGGCTTTCTTCCTCATCTTAAGGCAGAAAGCTCATTCAAAACTTCAAAAGGCTTAATGTTGATAGACATTACCAGGTTAGTTTTCGAATTCTGAACTATTTATCAATTGAACGAGGTAGCTGAGTTATCATCATATTGTCCTCTCCATGCATTTCCATTTTCAGTACCACTGCAAGCTTGATTGGGGACTGCCACATGGCCCAGATCTCCGTCCAAACTCATTTGTTGAACCTCCGCATTTGCTGAAACCCCTTGACAACAAAGCATCAGGTTGCAAACCATCGATATTAGCAGTGAAGGGAAGGTTTTTTCTAGAATGAGATTGAACATCCCCATCCATACAGACCCTTGAGTGAAAAATTCTGCATCCAAGCAATATAACGTTGCGGATGATGAAGCTTCCAATTGATCGGTAACAGTACCTTCGAATTTTGGTTGCTCTAGCCCTTTTGTGCTGGGCAATTCATGTTTGATCTTGATTTCAGACTTGTTTTGTAGCTGTTGAACCAGATTAGTAGCAGGATCAACTGCCAAATCCGCAACGTGCATGAAAGGTGAAGTTGAGAAGTTGTTGCAGCTAAGTTGTTGCTACTGATGTTGAGACAAAGGCATCTGTTGCAATTGCCGAACATTTGTTGTGGCATCTGAGGCTCCAAAGGAGGGCTTACTGGGGACAGTAGTTGTTGCGATATGACTGCTGCTGCAATTTTTGCAGCAGTTGTAGCTGAAGCTGATGCTCTGAGAGAGACTGCTGCGACATATGGTGAACTTGTGGACTCTGTAACAGGCTATGTTGAAACAATTGTGAAAAGGTCTGCTGCAATGGTGTCTGCTGTTGCCTATGTGAAAGGTTAGGTTGCCCCATTTGTTGCTGATCGAAACTGCAAGTCTTGTGGCAAGGATGTCAGCTGAAATGAATTCCTATTAGCAGAAGGGTTGTTTTGCTTAGATTGCGTATTCCCTTGTCAGTAGTTGTTGTTGCTGAAGTTGGGAGTATATAGCTGGTTGCTGTGATTTTTGGTTCGCAGTGTGGTTGGGGGCAATTACACCATTATTTACCAGAGATGGTTGCAATATGTGGTGCTGTTGCTGCTGTTATGGCTGTATCTGTTATGATTGCTGCTGTTATTGTTACCGACACTGCTACTGCTGTTGCTGTTGCTGTGGATTAATAGAAGACTGCAACAGTTGTTGCAGCTGTTACTGGGACCATGCCAGAGCTGACTGCTGGAATTGAACAAACAATAGGCGGAAAGAATCCTGATTGAACGACAGGAAACTGACTATTCTGTTGCATGTTCATCCACTGCACTAAACTAATACCAGGGAAGAGAAGATTGAGCTAGAGGCATCCTTTATGCCAAATTCATCTCCAAGCCAGGGCATGCCTCTCTTGAAAGAATTCTCCTTTTCCTAGTAATCAAGGTAAAACAATGTTTGTTAAACCTGCTATTATGCCTAAACCATGTTTGCCTGATGCATCACATTCTGCTATGTCTTATGTGCCTAAATTGTTGTATTGCACTTTTTGTGGGAAAAATGGACATAAGTACAACTCATGCCTTCGTAGGAAAAAGAAAGATTTTTCTAAAATTGAGTCTCAAAATTTTCATGCTAAGAACAAGGTGCGTTCTAAAGGGAAAAAGAAATTGTCACCTAAGGTTTTTAGAACTGAAATTTTGCCTAAGAAAGAGGTAAAGAGATTAAAAGAATTTCAAGAAGTGAGAGTGAGAACTGTGTGGATCAAAAAGTCTGATTTGATCAATTATGTGCCTGTTGAGTCCTTGGAACAAGTTTCCAAGAGGACTTTACCCTCAAACTGAGTTCTACAAAATTCAATGATCATGGCATGTGTTTAAAACAAAAATTTTGTTGCCATTGAATCATTTGTTAGGGTTTGGTTAGGGTTTGATTTTCTGATCATGATCTTCTTTGTATACATGTGAAAGTTCTTTTGAAGAATTTATGATCTATCTTTGAATGTAAATAGAGACACATGATAATTTGAATAAAAATAGATTCTTGATTTGTAATCTATACAGTGAAAGATGATTTGCATTGTTCAGGAAATTTTTAGATTTGAATCTATTAAGTTCATAAACTTTTGTGCACTAGTCCATCTTTGACAAATTTGGTTGAAAATCTTTTGATCTGTTGACTAGATTTATTGTTCACAAAAGTTATAAAGGTTATTGCTTTAAAAAAAATAGGAGCTAAAACAAAAATAAAAAGATTGAAAAAAAATATATTCAGCTTGAAAGAAAAAGAAGGAAAAAAAATGCTAGAGCCCCTAGACAAACTAATGAATCAAAAATAGTTCTTTGATAGTTTCTGTAAAATAAATATCTTCCTTGACTCATCATTTTGTTACAGGGAAGAGAAGGGAGGATGAATTGTTAACACATCATCTCTCCCTGCAGTGTCTGGTTCAGTTAACGAGGAGAAAAAAGAAAAGCAATATAGTGATTAGGTGAGAGATTGTCGCTCCCGGCCCAAAAGAATTCTCATTTTGAAACTGAGGTGATATGGAGTGAATTGGGACAAATACAAAATCAAAGCATACCGTGAAAACCAAACAGATAAGTTTTTCTTTTCTTATTCTTAATTTCTCTTTTCTTTTCGTTTCTCCTCCCTATTTTCTCTTCTCAAATGAAGAACCGGAAGGCAGGTGAAACTCACTTTACATCAAACGCATTACAGGAGATAGCTTAGTGGTATATTTTAGTTAGCTGGCAACCCCGGTTGTTTAGGGAACTTAGGTCTGAAAAATGGAGGTGGACATATGTAGAAAGGAGTCACAACAGGTTCAATTCCCCAAATTGAAACTCGACTAGGACGTGAACATGCAATCAATGTCTTCCCATATTCCGACCACACATCTTATGGACTGTGAATCTTCAAATCCATTCATATGCCTCACACACAAACAGCCCTGAAGTTGGTTCATAGATTGTTGAGAAGCCAGTCTTACTTATTCCCACATCGTTTAAATAGGCGCAATATTTGAGGTATATTAGCTGGGGAAGCAATGGAAGCTACAGCAATCACGGGACGAAGTGGTTGGGTTGTGATTCCGTACAAGCGGGCTCGGACCCAGGAAAGTACCCTGTGCCATGATATCCGCCGAGATGCGGTCTATGAGATTAGATAACTTCGAGATTGGGAAGTGTCGTTCGCACTTCGGTGTGATGAGGCTGAGACACGTGTGGAGTTCAATGGACTCTTCGTCGAAGTAATTGGCTGATTCAACAGTTATCCATTTGGCCCATTTGAGGCTAACTGAACGGGGCTTATGATCTCGTGGTTCACTTTTTTATTTTATAAATTATGTCGCACTAAAAAAAAAAAAAAAACCATCAATTGTTGCATTCGTGTTCCTTCTAGTTTGAGACCCGGACCTACTAAATCAGGCGAATGTCCATCATCTGTTGTACCCATATTACAATCGAAACTTCTAAACCGGGCGAGTTTTGCTCCAAAATCTGCTGTGCCCATGCCTTTCCAAGCCCATCGCGTAATATTTTTAGAATTTCTGGTGTGGCCCAACCACCACTCAAGTTGTTTTATTGACTTAAAATTACTAAACTATCCTTTCCGTTCCTACTGTTCCTACCAAATTAATGGTTCTTTATAAATATTATCTAATTTCTCTCTGTTTATTTCTTTCTATATATGTAATTTTTACTATTCTTTCTCTTTCCCAAGCAATATTTTGAACTTTTTTTTTTTTTTTTTTTTTTGTAATTTAAAATAAAAACACACATTCACACATTATTTTTGCTTCCATGGGACTCGAACGCTCACAAAAATTTCAATCTAAAATCACCCATTCCAAATATTTTGATCATAAAAATTATAAATGCCAAGTTATTTCACAATAATTAGACAATTATTAATCAAAAGTGAGGTTTAAAATAATTTATGAAATAGTTGTGAAGTGTAAGAATATTTTTGAAGGATAATTACGTTATTCTATTTTATTTTATTTTAAAAAATTAAAGTGCATGAGGTTAGAAAAAGCTAGAAAAATATTATTCCTCGTATTTATTTCTTTCTTTAATTTTCTGTTTTTTTTTTTTCAAAAATAAATAAAGGGAACATAAGAGATTGGATATTGATGTGAATAACATCTTTTACTTTAGAGTTATTTGGGGACAAATAAATTTTCGCCCCTTGATTTATGTTGTTAAATAAATAAATAATAGGTGCTCAAAACCACCGGCGCAGGTTATCACTCACCAACGTTTATGCAAAGAAGCTGACTCATTAATATCACATCTAGAATCTACGTGTCTCATAACCATTTAATTTTAGGAACCCACATCACCATTGACTGGGACAATACATTCGGCTTCAATTTTGACTTAAAATCTCTCCAATAAAGATAAGTCCGAATATTCATTTAATAATAAAATATAATTTCTTGTCACATGTCATTCTCATGTTATCAATTTTTTTTTGATAAATATTCAAATCTTGTTATGTATATATATATATATAATGCAAGTGGGGCCCACAATGAAGCATGTCATCCATGACATCACAATTTAAAGTTTACGAGGGAGATTTTAGTAGTGGCTTCTTAGGGAAGCCAATTCCTGCGCCTATATATATGGCCATACATATGTGCTGCTGGTGTGTGTTTTTGGAATAATAAATTTTTATTCTCTCTATCTCTCTTCCGTTCTCTCTCTCTCCATCTCTTTATATTACTCTCTTTATATATATATATACACACGCATATATATTTATTACACGTTATCAGCACGAGCTCCATCCATCTCAGATTTGAAGAAAAAACTTTCTTTCCTTCTTTCTATCAGAACTATATATCTATTTTGTTATATTAGTTTTGATAGATTGTTGGGTTAGTTTGCTTTATCGAAGAAAATAGTATTTCTAACTTCAAAGGTTATTATGAAAATGTCAAATCTGACAAAGCTAGAATTCGTGGCCCTGAATATTTCTGGCAAAAATTATTTATCTTGGATTCTTGATGCTCAGATCCATTTGGATGCCATGAGCTTTGGAGACACAATCAAAGAAAAAAATGATGCATCATTACAAGATAAAGCGAAGGTCATGATTTTCCTCCGGCGCCATATTAGTGAGAAACTGAAAACTGAATACCTCACTGAAAGAGATCCACTTTGTTTGTGGAATAATTTGTAAAAAAGATATGATCATCAAAAAACAGTCATCCTCCCAAAGGCCAGGGCTGATTGGCTGCAACTGAGGTTGCAAGATTTTAAACTGTGACTGAATATAACTCTGCTCTATTCAAAATCAGCTCTACATTGAAATTATGTGGTGATACTGTAACTGATGAACTTTTGTTAGAAAAAACATTCACCACATTTCACGCCTCGAATGTACTCTTGCAACTGTAATATCGAGAGCGTAGATTTAAAAAATATTCAGAACTGATATCATGTTTACTTGTGGCAGAGCAAAATAATGAACTTTTATTGAGAAACCACCAGTCCCGTCCAACTGGATCGACACCGATCCCTGAAATATATGTTGCCTCATCCCGTGGTCGTGGACGCGGACACGGACGTGGTCGTAGTGGTAGAAATGAATATGGTCGTGGCAAAAATAAATACCACAATAATGAATATGGCCGTGGTAGAAATCATTCTTATTATCGTGAAGGATATCAATCATCACATTTTCACAATCAGAGATCCACACCATATCTTCAAAGGAGAGATCATCATGAAATGAAACAGGGAAAAGGGAAGGATGTGGCTCAACCTTTCAAGGCACACGATAATACTTGTTATAGGTGTGGAATGACAGGGCATTGGCAAAGTATTTGTAATCTGGCTGAACTTTACCAAGCCTCAATGAAAGAAAAAGGAAAACAAAAGGAAATGAATTTCCTTAATCATGATGAGTCAGTTGACATCACAAATCTAGAAATGAATTTCATTGATCGTAATGAGCCAGTTAACATCACAAATTTGGATGCATTAGATTTCTTTGAGAACCGTGATGAAAAGATAGACTTCCTGATTAGTGATGGAAATGTCCACACCAATTAATCTTATTTTCTTTTCATATTCTGTCTACTATGTTTTTATTTTCCTTATATTTTCTAGTTTGTATTAAAGTTTTTATTTTCTAATTTGTATTAAAGTTTCTTTTGTTATAAAAGTTTCTTTTCTGATAAAGAAATTTACATGAATAAGAATGGATCTGACTAGTTCCAAAATAAATGGTGAAGACATATGTCTTGCAGATAGTGGAACAACACATACAATCTTTCGCAATCAAAAAAAATTTTCCCACTTAACTCTGACAGACGCCAGTGTCAGTACCATATCAGGTCCCACCGACTTGATTGAAGGCTCCGGACAAGCCAGCATCATTTTACCACATAGAACAAGATTACAAATCAATAATGCCTTATATTCTACAAGATCTCGGAGAAATCTGTTAAGTTTTAAAAACTTGCGTCATAATGGGTATCATATTGAGACTGCAAATGAAAGAAATATGGAATATCTCTACATTACTTCTATTACCTCAGGCAAGAAGCTGATATTAGAAAAACTCATTGTTTTCTCTTCTGGGTTATACTATACAACCATTAGAACAATTGAGTCAAATGCTGTGATCCATAATTGACTTGGTCACCTAGGGAGTACAATGATGCATCGAATTATTGAAAATTCACATGGACACCCACTGAAGGATCAAAAAATCATCTTACCAAATAATCATTTATGCACCGCCTGCTTACAAGGTAAGTTGATTATCAGACCATCCCCTTCAAAAGTCATTTTTTAGTCTTCCCCATTTTTACAACGAATTCACGGGGATATATGTGAGCCAATTCATCCACCCTGTGGACCATTTCGCTATTTTATGGTCTTAATTGATGCCTCAACAAGATGGTCGCATGTTTGTCTGCTTTCTACCCGTAATGTTGCATTTGCTAGACTCCTTGCTCAAATCATCAAATTACGGACACACTTTCCTGATTACCCAATTAAGACAATCCGTCTTGATAATGCCGCTGAATTTTCTTCTCAAGCTTTTGATGATTATTGCGTGTCAGTTGGAATTAATGTTGAACACCCTGTTGCACACACTCATACTCAAAATGGTATGGTTGAATCTTTTATTAAAAGATTTCAGTTAATTGGTCGTCCTTTACTTATGCGAACAAAATTACTTATTTCTGCCTGAGGTCATGCCATATTGCATGCTGCATCACTAGTTCGTATACGACCAACTGCTTATCATAAGTACTCACCATTACAACTTGTTTTTGGTCAACAACCAAATATCTCCCACATATGAGTTTTTGGTTATGCTGTATATGTTCCAATTGCACCACCCCAACGCACTAAAATGGGTCCTCAACATAGACTTGGAATTTATGTTGGTTTTGATTCTCTATCTATTATTAGATATCTTGAACCCCTGACAGATGATATCTTTAAAGCATGATTTGCTGACTGTCATTTTGATGAGACTGTTTTCCCACCATTAGGGGGAGAAAAGGCACAGCAGTAACGTGATCTTACTTGGAATTCCCTGGAATTGTCTCATTTTGATCCTCGTACAAACCAATGTGAACGATAAGTTCAGAGAATCATTGACTTGCAAAATGTTGCAAATCAATTACCTGATGCATTTACTGATACAAAGAAAGTGATAAAATCACATATCCCAGCTGCAAATGTGCCAGAACGAATTACTGTCCCTGAGGGACCTTCTGTCAGTAATGCAGCAAATGCATATAAAACATGCCTAAAGCGTGGCAGACCAATTGGCACAAAAGATACCGCTCCTCGTAAAAGGAAATCACAAAGAAAAGCGGGCACACCTGAAGAGGCCACAAAAGGAGCAACAGATATTATTGATCAATCTGAGATAATAGCCTTTGATAAGACAGAGGCTCTTGATGAATCTCAGGTACCTAAAAATGATGAAATAATAAATATTGATGAGGCAAAAGCAACAGATGATGATATGGCCCTTGATGAGGCACATGCCCTTGATGAGGCAAAGGTATCTGAAAATGATGAGATCTCAGTAAATTATGAAACGAGATGAAATAGAAATGAAATTGTTATCGACAACATATTCTCATATCTCGTTGCTCTTGATATTGAAAATGAGGATCCGGAATCTCAAAACGTCGAAGAATGTCGACGAAGAAATGATTGGCCAAAATGGAAAGAAGCGATACAAGTAAAGCTAAATTCATTAGCTAAACGTGAAGTATTTGGACCAATAGTCTAGACACCTGAGGGTGTTAACCCTGTTGGATACAAATGGGTGTTTGTACGAAAACGTAATGAGAAAAATGAAATTGTGAGATACAAAGCTCGACTAATAGCTCAAGGTTTCTCACAGAGACCTGGTGTTGATTATGAGGAAACATACTCCCCTATGATTGATGCACCTACTTTTAGATTCATAATACATTTGGCAGTCACAGAAAGATTGCATATGCATCTAATGGACGTGGTTACAGCATATTTATATGGATCACTAGATAGTGATATTTATATGAAAATTCTAAAAGGATTTAAAATGCTTGAAACAAAACCACGTAATATGCACTCGATAAAATTACAACGATCCTTGTATGGATTGAAGCAATCTGGACGAATATGGTACAATTGCCTTAGCGATTACTTACTCAAGGAAGGGTATGTGAACAGTCATATTTGTCCATGCATTTTTATTAACAAATCAGAATCTGGTTTTGTTATTGTTGCAGTATATGTTGATGATCTGAATCTTGTGGGAACATTGGGTGAGATCGAAAAGACGGCCATTTATTTAAAGAAAGAATTCGAAATGAAAGATCTCGGAAAGACAAAATTCTGCCTTGGGTTGCAGGTTGAATATTTTTCAAGCGGTTTTCTCAT
This sequence comes from Cornus florida, assembly GCF_030987335.1. Lineage (NCBI taxonomy): Eukaryota > Viridiplantae > Streptophyta > Magnoliopsida > Cornales > Cornaceae > Cornus > Cornus florida. The sequence continues at coordinate 63,971,347 of NW_026775573.1, forward strand.
CCATCAATTAACATATACAGAAAAGATTCTGAAACATTTTCATATGGATAAAGCCTATCCATTGAGCTTCCCAATGATTGTCCGATCACTTGACATCAAGAAAGATCTTTTTCGTCCTCGAGAGGATGATGAAGAACCCCTTAGTCCTGAAGTGCCTTATCTTAGTGCGATTGGTGCTCTTTTGTATCTTGCAAATTGCACAAGACCTGACATAATTTTTCCAGTCAATTTATTAGCAAGGTACAGGTCTGCACCAACTCGCAGACATTGGAATAGAATCAAACACATATTGCGATATCTTCGTGGTACAACTGATATGGGATTATTTTATTCAAAAGCATCAAATTCTCAATTAGTTGGATATGCTGATGCCGGCTATCTCTCTGACCCACATAAAGCCTATTCACAAACAGGATATGTGTTTACCTGTGGCGGCACTGCTATATCATGGCGATCAATGAAACAGACAATGATTGCAACTTCTTCAAATCATTCTAAGATACTCGCAATTCATGAGGCAAACAGGGAATTCATTTGGTTGAGATCAATGATCCAACATATTCGAACAACATGTGGTCTCTCATCAATAAAAGATAGCCCAACAATATTATATGAAGATAATGCGGCATTCATTGCACAGATGAAAGAAGGGTATATTAAAAGTGACAGGACCAAGCACATCTTACCAAAATTCTTTTTTGAATATGACTCCAGAAAAAGGGTGATATTGATATTCATAAGATACGTTCATGTGAAAATCTAGTAGATCTAGTCACTAAAACGCTTCCAACTACAACATTCAAGAAACTGGTGCACAACATTGGAATGCGTCAACTAAATGATATTCAGGATTGATCTAATGAGGGGGAGTAATTGATCGAAGAGGTATTAGCATACTGTACTCTTTTTCCTTCGTCCAGGTTTTATCCCACTGGGTTTGTTGACAAGGTTTTAATGAGGTAGTTTTAATCTATGCAATATCATTTTCAGATACATAAGAATACTGTACTCTTTTTCCTTCGCTAGGGTTTTGTCCCACCGGGTTTTCCTTAGCAAGGTTTTTAACGAGGCATATTCTTAATGTAGTATTATGGACCCCAAGGGGGAGTGTTATGTATATATATAAAATGGAAGTAGGGCCCACAATGAAGTATGTCATCCATGACATCACAATTTAAAGCTTACAGAGGAAGATTTTAGTAGTGGCTTCTTAGGGAAGCCAATTCCTGCGCCTATATATATGTCCATACATATGTACTACTGGTGTGTGTTTTTGGAATAACAAATTTTCATTCTCTCTGTCTCTCTTCCGTTCTCTCTCTCTCTCCATCTCTTTATATTACTCTCTTTATATATGTTCAGGACGTCGACATCTATGAATTAAATTAGGGTTAATTTCACTTACACCCCTTGAAGTTTGATTAAATATTACCCTCAAATATCTTTCGAAAATAACTATCATTTACATTACAAACTTTTACTCCGTTTTTCACTCACACCTCAATCATTACTTGCACAATTATGACACAATATAAAATGACCTAAATACCCCTTGACTTTGTTAAAACAACTCGTTAACCTAAGAATTAGATAAAAAGACTAAGGATAAAGTACAGCCACACCCTTTGAGGTTTGGCAAAAGGACACTTAGAGGAAACTTACCTATTTTTTTGGACAAAGACACCCCCTGAAGGTTAAAAAATGGACAAAGACACCCCTTTACATGAGACATTGACCAAATTACCATTTGACTATTTAGGAGACTTTTTTAACTTTACAATTTAATAAATTGGACCAATCCACTCTCATGAATAATTTATGTAAAAAAAAAAAAAAAAAAACTTTATATTGTTCACCTTTTTTTATTATTTTTAAATGTCCCAACTTCTTAAAAATGTAGACGTCTAAATGATTTTTTGAATCCAATACATAAATTTCAAATAAATTATATTTTGTTATTACTTCTTTTCTTTTTCTTTTTTTTTTTTAAATCAAGATGCTTAATTCTTTCATCTAAAAAAATTAAACCAATCTCTTTTCCTTAAAAATAAAAAAAATATGGTACCAGTATAACTTTATGTATCTTAAATTATATAACAAATATTATGCATTTCCCAATATAAAAGGGAAAAAAAACAGTAAAACAAAGGGAAAAAAAATTATAAAACAAAGGGAAAAAAAATAAACAAAGGCATGCACAAAGTTAAAATGCATAAAGTTATACTGGTATCTATTTTCTTTTATATTGGGAAATGCATAATATTTGATATATAATTTAAGATGTATAAAGTTATACTGGTACTATATTTTTTATTTTTAAGGAAAAGAGATTGGTTTAATTTTTTTAGATGTAATAATTAAATATCTTAATTTAAAAATAAAAAAGAATAAGAAAAGAAGTAATAATAAAATATAATTTATTTGAAATATATGTATTGAATCAAAAAATCATTTTAGACGTCTACATTTTTATGAAGTTGGGACATTTATAAAGTAAATAGCCAAAAAAAAAAAAAAAAGTGAACTATATAAAGTTTTTTTTTTTTTACTTTTTTTTTATGTATAAATTATTTATGAGGGTAAATTGGTCCAATTTATTAAATTATAAAGTTAAAAAAAAGTCTCCTAAACGGTCAAAGGGTAATTTGGTCAATTTTTTATGTAAAGGGATGTTTTTGTCCATTTTTGAACATTCAGGCTTTATCCAAAAAATAGGTAAGTTTCATCTGAGTGTCCTTTTACCAAACCTGAGGGGGTGTGGCTGTACTTTACCCAAAGACTAAAATATCCCTAAAACTATATATACATACATATATACGCTTACCCATTTTGTTTGAACATATTATATATATATATATATATATATATAAACCCATTTTGTGTGAAAACTAATAGCAAACCATTCACGAAGAACCTCATTCTTTCCCCCTAGTCACTAAAAATATTAATTACTAGAGGATAAGAGATGGAAGACTTTTAATCATTTGAACTATTTGAGTTCAGTTCCTTATTCTTAAGATGGCAATTACCAAGCTATTGGAAGGAGGATTCATCATAATATAGAAAAGGACAGCAAATATCAAACCAGTCCAGTGGGGTAAATAAATTCTAAAACAGAGACCATGGTGATCCGACTTGATTATTAATTTATTACAATGCCATCTTTAGGTCTACTTAAAGCATAAATATCTCAATTGTTGAAAACAATTCTCTTTGAAATGGAAAAAACCGATCAATATTGTTGATAGTAAAGTTCTGTGAACTAAAAAATAAAATAAAATCATTAGTCACAGCCTTCCTATACTATTACTGCCTGTTTGGTGAATTTACATTATCTTTGTGGTTTGGTCATGCAAAATATTACAATCATTGTGTTTCAAAATGAAAGATAAAATGACCAACTACAGTGATTGACTGATCAAATATGGCAAGTAGTAGTAGTCTAATAGCATTGCTCAAATTCCACTTTCTTAGGAGACTGTTTGTTTATCATTTGGTTAACAAATCATACAGTTCTCGATCATGTGAATATAACCTCGTTCATAACGATTCAATCCACAAAGGCCAGAATTTGGACTCCATTGAGGAAACTTTTCGTAGTTCTATTTGTAGTTGTTAACTCAATTCAGCCTAGGCTTACCACTCATCGCTCATTCATGCCGGCCAGCCTGAAAGGCACCTCGACGCGCTGAAATACGACGCTTGCAACGTCAAAGCTCCACCCAACGCCGTCGACGGTGGTTGCTTCCTTCGCGACAGAGCTCCACCCAATTCCAAATTTTGAAGCCCATCAAAGGCGACAAGACCTCGGAGGTCGCCGTCGACTCCACCCACAATCTCTGGTTCTGCATCTTCCCTCCCTCCAAACCACCACCGTCCACAAGACCATGAATATCCACCACCACCCATCACCAACGACCACCACCAATTTATTAATTACACTGCAGTGTCTAGCCCTTCGCCGTGATTGCATAGAGATGTGGCCGCCAGGATCTCCCTCCGTCCCGCAAAGGGTGTAGGAAGACAACTTTTTAAGAGTGTTATTTTTTATGATTTTTTTTTTATAGTAGTATGAGATGAATTTTCAAATATGCCCCTGTAGTAATTTACCAGTACTGTACAAAAATTTGTCTTCACCCATACCACTTAATGCAGTAAACTTTTACCAGAGTTTCTTAAATGTTGGCGCCAATATGCAATACAGAGTACTCCATGTTTTAAACTAAATTCATCAAATGCGCGCTTATTTACAAATTCAAATTGAATAGATTAGATTATTTTTCTTTAACACAATCCAGCTAAATCACATACTCTGTTACCCTTATTCAAAAAACTCATAACCCACATACTCTATTGCTGTTACACTCATAATCCATATACTCTGTTGATGTTACAAAAGGATCAAGTTCATTTTTTTCATGTAAGGAGTTCAACCCACAAAGACTCTGTTGCTCTTATCCAAAGGAGTTCATCTTTTTCATGTAAGGAGTTCTAACTTATTACCATCTTTAAAAGTAGTTCATCTTTATCCAAACTTTTATCTTTTGTTATCTCTCTCATGCTTATCATTCCTCGGTTCTCTTTCTTTACTCTTTGCACTACTTAGGTTTCAAATTTAAGATGGAAATATTATCAAGTTCAAATTTTGTTCAGCCCAACGCCAGAAAAAATTTAACTAATGAAGAACGCCAAGCAATTTTTGCAGTTCTGTTAAAGAAAAGTGAAAATGGAAAATTAAAAAAGGGCTCAATAAGTGCCACAGCAAAAATGTTTTCTGTTTGCGTAAGAACAGTTCAACGAATTTGGCAGCAAGCAATGACAAGTTTTTCAAATGGGTTTGTAGTTGATGTATCCGACAAGAAGCCGAAGAGAGTTGGTCGCAAGCGGGTACAAATTGATTGCAGTAAAGTCTCAGAAATTCCTCTTCGGCAACGAACAAACATTCGATCTTTATCGTTTGCTATGCAAGTTGCTAAATCAACACTCCATAGAAGAATCAAAGAGGGTTTTATTAGACCGCATTCAAATGTATTGAAGCCGTATTTATCAGAAGAAAACAAAAAGGCAAGGCTTATGCACTGTTTGTCAATGCTTGAGCCATCTAGTCTTCACAATATGCCAATTTTCTGCAATATGTTTAACCATGTCCACATTGATGAAAAGTGATTTTATATGTCTAAAGAAGCAGATAAATATTATCTTCTTCCGGAAGAAGCTAAACCCGTACGCACTTGTAAGAGCAAGCGATTCATTACAAAGGTCATGTTTTTAGCAGCTGTTGCTAGGCACGATTTGATACATCTGGTAATGAAGTGTTCTCGGGAAAGATTGGAATTTATCCATTTACATGCAAGGCTCCTGCCATGTGATAATTCTAATTTTCAGCATTTTAGAATTTTTAATGCAAGGGCATTTTCGTCTTTTCACTTTACCATCCGGGTTTGTGGTTGGGTCCAGTTACATTTTCTACATTTTAATTTATGTGGTGATGTAGCATTTGTATGGTGCAATTGTGTATTTGTGGTGTAATTAGAGACAAAAAAAAAAAAAAATTTAAAGAGAAAAGGAAAATAATTTCAAGTGGGGCCCACCACTAACTTATTTGGCCAAGAAATCTTCTTTTCTTTCTCATTTTCTTTCTCTTTCCCGTATGCTCTCTCTCCCTCTCGGTTCCTTCTCTTTTTCTTTCATTTTGGAGACAAAAACTTTGAGGTTTGATTACTCAATCATCTTTCATCGGATTTAGGAACCGTTTGAGGCGAAACGAAACTTGTAGCGAGCTCTACGCATCCATACTATCAATTTCCATATTTGAGTCTTCCTTGGAGCTCGAATTTGGAGGACCTATTCTAGGGATTTCGGCTTGGATTGTGAGGTAGGGACATCTTAAGCCATGGAATCTTGCTCTATAATGAATCATGCTCCTCTATGTGTGTTATAGCATGTTTAATTGTTGTTGATTTTCATTAAAATGATTTAATTGACAACATGCTAGTTATGTAAATGTGTATAACATGGTTGAATGAAAAGTATGTCCATGTGATGGTTGTTTACATTTTTTTTTGAGGTTACTAACATGCTATAATGATGCCATGAGAACATGCTTATTTATTATTGTGCTAAGTTCCCATTTGTCATTATATTGAGATCATGACATGAGCCTACATCTCATTGGGTTGCATGAAAAAGGGAAGTGGTTGTCTTGAAATGAAAATGGGGATTTGGGAATGAATGTTTTGGAAAAAAATTGGTTTTGACAAACCCGGTCGCTGCGGGGTTACCAACGGGCCAGAGGTTAATGTAGCCTAGGGAGGACTAGGGAGAGTACCCTAGCGTGGTTGAGCTATTCGGGCCCCTCGACGGCGCCACGGGATCACCAAGGGCCTAGGGACGGTAGCCAATCCTCCTCTTGTCGCGGCGGGGTTACCAAAGGAGGTTACATTAACTTTGAACGTGATGGTTTTGAGAATGAAAACGGGGAGTGACTTTAGCATGCATTGCATCTCACTCCATTTGCATTTGTGTGTGATTGAATTTGACTTGTACTTGTATTTATTTTTCCCCTTCAATGCATGTCCCCAATCTCCCATTGGCCTATGCTTTATTTGGATTCACTAGGACACAAGAATTGTGTCTTAAGTGTCACCTGCTGAGCTATATGCTCACCCCTATATCTATATATATTTTTTTCAGGTCTTGGAAAGGAACTGGTGGATGACAACCCACCTCAAGCTTGAACGGCGTTAGAAGTCCACTTTTGTATCTTTGTATATTCCCCATTATTTTGTAAAACACTAGAAGTGCAAAGATGTATAATTATTTTGTGGAACTTTGTCATGTAATATAACTAAAGTATTGATGATATTTTGGATAGGGATTTGATAGTATGCAACTTGTTGATGAATGGATGGATAATCCTAGTTTGAAGCATTGTCTAGATTAGTTGGTTGTATCATTATCTTTTGTTGCTGTGAATTCGGAATTTGAGCCATGACAGGTTAAAAATGCAATTAAACAGGTTGTGATAGGCCTATTTTTAGGGGAGGTCATGCCGATTTTTTTTTGTTTATAAAGTATTAGTTTTGAGTCGTTACAAATTTGGTATCAGAGCAAAGGTTCGAAAACCTTTAGGACGACGGGTAGAGGCCTACTTAGGGTCACATGGAATGTTGTTTGTGTTGCTTACTTGACTACTTGCTACGTGATATTTTACTTAAATGAGCATGCTTAACTGCCTATGTGCTTACTGCTTACTTGTTTATGTTAAAATGTTTCTTGCATAGTCTTGTATGCTAAGTGTTGTACGGTATCAATTCTTGTTGAGTCGTCCACAGTCTTAGTGTCATGTTTCTGAATCGTTTTCTCGTTTTATAGCACAATGTCACGGCGTGAGGAACCTAGAGAAGTTGGCCCTAGGCCAACAAGGGGTGATGTTGGTGAGATCTCCAGCTCCAATCCGGAGGAGCTAAATGATGAGAACATGCTTCTTAGGGACTTGATTCCCCCAAGAGCTGTTCCCCCAAGAAGAGAGAATGTTGAAACACCCGTACCCGTAGAAGTGGGTGAAGGTTCTGTGGTACTGGAGTTTAATCGTTTGTTGTAAAATGTCGTGAGGGCAACGATTACTGCTCAGTCGCAGTCGACACCACAACTTACAGTTCAAGTTAAGGAGACGCCAGCTCAGAAGCGTCTCAAGATCATAAAAGGGTTTTCTCAGTTGATGCCGGTAGTGTTTGAGGGCAGTGCGGATCCAATGGTAGCAGATGACTACTTGGATCAAGTTGAAACCCAACTAACCTCAATGGATGTGACAGAGGATCACTTGAAGATCATCCTAGCAACTTACAAGTTTGCTATGGATGCCAAGGTTTGGTGGAAGTCGATCACCAACCAGTACAAGATTGAAGAGATGAGTTGGGACAGGTTCAAGGAGCTATTTTATGAGAAGTATTTTCCGCTTTCCAAAAGATGGGAGTTACAAGACCAGTTTCATAATCTTATTCAAGGGAACATGTCAGTCGCGGAGTATGAGAACAAGTTCACCTCACTCTCCCGTTTTGCTCCAGAAGTGGTGAGAGATGAAGCTAATAAGACTCGGAAGTTTGTTTCCGGTCTTAATGATCGGATGAGGCTGTTGATCATGGCACAGTTCATTAAGGTTTATTCTGAAGCAGTGGAAAGGGCTTTGATGTTGGAGGCTGATAATAAAGAGAAAGATGCAAGAAGAGAACAATGGAAGCAAAAGAGGGGTGCAGGGCTATCTTCATAGGGATCTTCTTGGAAGAAGAACAAGGGTGGTTCATCTCAGTTTCAGGGACAACAGTCTACAAGATCTGCTCCTACCACTCCTATGCCAGCTGGATCTGACAGGAGTGCAGTTGTTTGTTATCAATGTCAGCAGCCTAGGCATTACAAGTCCAGTTGTCCGATGAGATCGTCTTCAATTTCGTCAGCTCCGAAGGCTTGTTATGGGTGTGGCCAGCAGGGTCACTTGATTCGTGATTGTCCAGGCCAGGGAGCAGGCACAGGTAATGGCAGGGGGTCACGACAGAGGCCGTCTCGGTCGGCTACAGTTCAGTCAGGTTTCAGACCGCCACCACCACAGCCTGCCATGTCTTCACAGGGTTCACGGTCAGTTAGGAGGGATACTCCTACTATGTTAGTGCAGCAGTCAGGTGTTCAGGTTGGCAGTCCTCAGGCACAGGTACCACAGGGACGTGTTTTTGCATTGGCACAGACCGATGCATCTTCTGGACCGTCAGTTCTTCGAGGTATATTTCCAGTGTTTGGTTGTTGGGCCCGTGTTTTGTTTGACTCTGGTGTATCTCATTCTTTCATTTCATCATCATTTGCACTTGCATCGGGGTTGGAAGTTAGTTTCTTGGAACGGGTGTTGAGTGTTGATACGCTAGTTGGGGTTTCAGTGTTGTTGAGCCGAATTGTGCGGGAGTGTCCCATTATGATAGTCAGGCGGACTTTCGTGTTTGACCTTATCCTCCTGGAGATGACTAGCTTTGATGTCATTCTCAGGATGGATTGGTTGGCTTCATTTCATGCCACGATCAACTGTTACAGAGGAAAGGTTACAGTTTGCACTCCCGAGGGAGACTGTTTCTTTTTCGTGGGAGATCGGAGTGATTCCCACATTTCATCGTTTTATGGAGTTCGTGGACGAAGTTATGGTGATTACTTCTTGGCTAGCCTTATAGCCGAAGAAGATGATGTTGGGAAAGAGGATTATCCTGCGGTTGTTTGTGATTTTCTGGACGTGTTTCCGGAGGATTTAACAGAGTTGCCTCCACACCGAGGAGTGGAGTTCTCTATTGATTTGATGCCAGGTACCGCGCTGATTTCTATGGCACCATATCGAATGGCCCCAGTTGAATTGGAAGAATTGAAGAGGCAGCTTGATGATTTGAGGATGAAAGGTTTCATCCGACCGAGTGTGTCACCGTGGGGCGCACCGGTCTTATTTGCTAAGAAGAAAGATGGATCTTTGAGGTTGTGCATTGATTACCAGAAGTTGAATCATGCCACCATCAAGAACAAGTATCCATTGCCAAGGATAGATGATTTATTTGATCAGTTGAGGGGAGCCAGTTATTTCTCAAAGATTGACTTGAGGTCTGGCTATTATCAGTTGCGGGTTAGGGATGAAGATATCCCGAAGACAGCATTCCGTACATGGTATGGACACTATGAGTTCGTTGTTATGCCTTTTGGCTTGACTAATGCGCCAGCGGCATTCATGGACTTGATGAACCGCGTCTTTCACGATTACTTGGACTAGTTTGTGGTAGTTTTCGTGGATGACATTTTTGTATACTCACGGACTCGGGAAGATCATGAGGTCCATTTGAGTATTGTTTTACAGATTTTGCGGGAGCACCGATTGTATGCCAAATACGAGAAATGTGAGTTTTGGCTACAGGAGGTGAAGTTTTTGGGGCATGTTGTTTCAGAAGGTGGAGTATCAGTTGATCCATCAAAGGTTGAAGCAGTTTTGACTTGGGAGCGACCCAAGAATATGTTTGAGATCCGTAGTGTTCTTGGTTTAGCGGGTTACTATCAGAGATTTGTGAAGGATTTCTCCCGTTTGGCAGCTCCTATGACCCGTTTGACCCGGAAAGGGGTCAAGTTTGTCTGGAATGAGGCCAGTGATTCATCTTTTCAGGAGTTGAAGACGAGATTGACTACAGCCCCAGTGTTGGTGATACCTGAGCGTGGCTTGGGTTATGTGATCTATTGTGATGCTTCACGTGACGGGTTGGGATGTGTGTTGATGCAGGATGGTAGAGTAGTGGCTTATGGGTCTCGACAGTTGAAGACTCGCGAGTACAACTACCCTACTCATGACCTGGAGTTAGCGGCAGTTGTATTTGCCTTGAAGTGTTGGAGACATTACTTGTATGGTGAAAGATTCGAGGTATTTTCAGATCACAAAAGTCTCAAGTACCTTTTTTTCCCAAAAGGACTTGAACAACAGACAGAGACGATGGGTTGAGTACTTGGAAGATTACAACTTTGATTTGCAGTATCATCCGGGCAAGGCGAATGTTGTAGCTGATGCCTTAAGCCGAAAATCTCATGGAACTTTGGCCAGTTTAGCTATTCGGAAGTGGAAGATGCTTGAAGATCTGGCAGAGATGGGATTACAGTGTTTTGATGATGATGGTTACAGTGAGTCGGCATTCTTATTTAGTCTTGTGGCTCAGCCTACTCTTGTTGTACGAGTGATTGAGTCACAGAGACAGGACCCGGACTTAGATGCCATCCACGCTTTGATCTCTAGTGGTGAGACAGTGAAAGATTGGGCCTTGCATGCAGATGGGGGTCTACGGTTCAGGGGTTTGTTGGTGGTTCCCACAGTATGTCGTGAGGATGTCCTACGGGAGTTTCACACTTCTCGTTTTGCAGTTCATCCAGGTGGTACTAAAATGTATCACAATTTGAGACGTCAGTATTGGTGGAGCGGGATGAAGAATGATGTTGTACAGTTTGTGGCTAGATGCCTTACTTGTCAGCAGGTGAAGGCCGAGCATCAGAGGCTAGCAGGTTTGTTGCAACCATTACCTGTAGCGCAATGGAAATGGGAGCATATTGCTATGGATTTTGTGACAGGTTTTCCAAGGTCACGAAGGGGTAATGAGTCCGTATGGGTCATCATTGACAGATTAACCAAGACGGCTCACTTTTTACCTATTAAGGCAACAGATGATGCAGAGAAGCTTGGTGTATTTTATGTGAAAGAGATTGTAAGGTTACATGGAGTCCCTGTAACCATTGTGTCAGATAGGGATGCTAAGTTCACTTCGAAGTTCTGGGAAGGACTTCAAGCAGCGTTTGGTTCAGCGTTGCATCTTAGTACGGCATTCCATCCACAGACAGACGGTCAGTCAGAGCGTGCTATCCAGATTTTGGAGGATATGCTTCGGGCATGTGTACTTGATTTGGGAGGTAGTTGGGAGGATCACCTTCCACTTATTGAGTTTGTCTACAACAACAGTTATCAGGCGAGCATCCAGATGGCTGCATTTGAGGGGTTGTATGGTAGACCTTGTAGGTCTCCTATTTGTTGGACTGAGGTAGGCGAGACAGCCGCCTTAGGACCTGACATTGTACTCGAGACTACTGAGAAGATTAAGTTGATAAGACAGAGGTTACTTACAGCTCAGAGCCGACAGAAGAGTTATGCGGATAAGCGGAGACAACCATTATCCTTTGAGGTGGGAGACCACGTTTTTCTACAGGTTTCTCCACGGAAGAGGTTGATGAGATTTGGGAAGAGTGGCAAGTTATCGCCACGATTTATTGGACCATTCAAGATTTTGGATCGGGTAGGAGAGGTTGCCTACAGACTTGCTTTACCATCACAGATGGACAGAGTTCACAATGTCTTTCATGTATCGATGTTACGAAAGTACGAGCCGGATCCATCTCACATTTTGAGTTGGGTTGATGTGGATATTGATGAGGATGTTTCCTACGAGGAAGGACCAGTTCAGATCCTTGACACTCAGCAGAAGGTGTTGAGGAACAAGACGATACCAATGGTGAAAGTCCTTTGGAGATACCACGGAGTCGAGGAGGCTACTTGGGAGCTCGAACAGGAGGTTCGGTCCAAGTACCCAGCGTTGTTTTCTTCCTCAGGTATATCTTGATTTCGGGGACGAAATCCTTATAAGTTGGGGAGATTGTGATAATTCTAATTTTTAGCATTTTAGAATTTTATGAAAATTCGTTAATGCAAGGGCATTTTCGTCTTTTCACTTTACCATCCGGGTTTATGGTTGGGTCCAGTTACATTTCCTACATTTTAATTTATGTGGTGATGTAGCATTTGTATGGTGCAATTGTATATTTGTGGTGTAATTAGAGACAAAAAAAAATAAATAAAGAGAAAAGGAAAATAATTTCAAGTGGCGCCCACCACTAACTTATTTGGCCAAGAAATCTTCTTTTCTTTCTCATTTTCTTTCTCTTTCCCGTATGCTCTCTCTCCCTCTCGGTTCCTTCTCTTTTTCTTTCATTTTGGAGACAAAAACTTTGAGGTTTGATTACTCAATCATCTTTCATCGGATTTAGAAACCGTTTGAGGCGAAACGAAACTTGTAGCGAGCTTTACGCATCCATACTATCAATTTCCATATTTGAGTCTTCCTTGGAGCTCGAATTTGGAGGACCTATTCTAGGGATTTCGGCTTGGATTGTGAGGTAGGGACATCTTAAGCCATGGAATCTTGCTCTATAATGAATCATGCTCCTCTATGTGTGTTATAGCATGTTTAATTGTTGTTGATTTTGATTAAAATGATTTAATTGACAACATGCTAGTTATGTAAATGTGTATAACATGGTTGAATGAAAAGTATGTCTATGTGATGGTTGTTTACATTTTTTTTTGAGGTTACTAACATGCTATAATGATGCCATGAGAACATGCTTATTTATTATTGTGCTAAGTTCCCATTTGTCATTATATTGAGATCATGACATGAGCCTACATCTCATTGGGTTGCATGAAAAAGGGAAGTGGTTGTCTTGAAATGAAAATGGGGATTTGGGAATGAATGTTTTGGAAAAAAATTGGTTTTGACAAACCCGGTCGCTGCGGGGTTACCAACGGGTCAGAGGTTAATGTAGCCTAGGGAGGACTAGGGAGAGTACCCTAACGTGGTTGAGCTATTCGGGCCCCTCGACGGTGCCACGGGGTCACCAAGGGCCTAGGGACGGTAGCCAATCCTCCTCTCGTCGCGACGGGGTTACCAAAGGGGGTTACATTAACTTTGAACGTGATGGTTTTGAGAATGAAAACGGGGAGTGACTTTAGCATGCATTGCATCTCACTCCATTTGCATTTGTGTGTGATTGAATTTGACTTGTACTTGTATTTATTTTTCCCCTTCAATGCATGTCCCCAATCTCCCATTGGCCTATGCTTTATTTGGATTCACTAGGACACAAGAATTGTGTCTTAAGTGTCACCTGTTGAGCTATATGCTCACCCCTATATCTATATATATTTTTTTCAGGTCTTGGAAAGGAACTGGTGGATGACAACCCACCTCAAGCTTGAACGGCGTTAGAAGTCCACTTTTGTATCTTTGTATATTCCCCATTATTTTGTAAAACACTAGAAGTGCAAAGATGTATAATTATTTTGTGGAACTTTGTCATGTAATATAACTAAAGTATTGATGATGTTTTGGATGGGGATTTGATAGTATGCAACTTGTTGATGAATGGATGGATAATCCTAGTTTGAAGCATTGTCTAGATTAGTTGGTTGTATCATTATCTTTTGTTGCCGTGAATTCGGAATTTGAGTCATGACAGGTTAAAAATGCAATTAAACAGGTTGTGATAGGCTTATTTTTAGGGGAGGTCATGCCGAATTTTTTTTGTTTATAAAGTATTAGTTTTGAGTCGTTACATGCCAAACAAAGTAGCAAAAATTGTGTGGCTGGTACGTTAAAGACGAAACCAATGTCATCGGTGACTAAAGAGGTAATTCGGTCATGTTTAATTGAGAAAGTTTTACCAAATATTCGAGCTAAATGGCCTTGTTGTAGTACAAAGGAAACAATTTTTATTCAACAGGATAATGCAAAACCACATGTAAATCCCTTGGATGCGGAATTCTTAGAAGATGCAGCCAAAGATGGGTTTGATATACGCTTATCATTTCAACCTCCAAATAGTCCGGATTTGAATGTGCTTGATCTTGGGTTTTTTAGAGCGATCCAGTCACTTCAATACCAACAAGCTCCCAAAACAGTCGATGAGCTGGTTGATGCTGTAGAAAAAACTTTCAATGAATTACCAACGGAAGCTCTCAATCATATTTCCATAACATTACAGCAATGCATGATTGAAGCAATGAAGGTTTATGGGGGAAAGAATTACAAATTACCACATATGGGGAAAAATCAATTGGAGAGAGGAAAATCTTCCTTCTCAATTGTGCTGTGAACTTGATGTTGCTGAAAGAGCTCTCATTCATCTTCAACAGGGATGATACTTTTGTAAGCAAAGCGAGTTCCCCCCCCTCTGATATGTTTATTATTTGGACTTTAATTTGATACAGCAATAAGTTTAAAATTAATTTTTTTTGATAGGTTTATGTGTAGACAGTGAAGATCACTGCATGAAGTCAGTTGAAAGCAAGGGAAATGGTGCTCTGTTCTCCAACTTTATTTTTGTACAGTATATGAATATTTTAGTGTTAATGAAGCTAAGATAGGTGTGGTTGTGCTTTGAATTGATGTTAGTTTGATTCAGGTACAGAGAAGGCCTATCACTGGGTTTTTGTTATTTTGGTTGTTCTAGGTTAATTTTGGTTTTTGCTAAACTGATGCTTTTCTCCATGCCATGGGTTTCATGGTGAATGAAAGCTTCTTCTGCAATTGTACATATGTAATGACAATGAAAAACCATATATATTTTGTTCTTTTGTAAATTTCTCTCTTCAATTATTTCATTTTATACGGTAGCATTTAACCATTGGAGTATCAAACGAAGAAGAAAATGAACTCTACTCCGTTTTTCATATTGACAGCTAAAATTTCCATATACTGAGTATGCATCTTTCTGTACTTAAAATAAAAATAAAAATAAAAATAAAAATCCTGGTGTTGACAGCAAAAGGTTTTGGCCATAGTCTTTAATGAAGCCGGAGGATGGTCACCATGCTAATAAGTCCATCAATGTTAATGAAACAAGCAATGTCGAACCTGTTGATTCGGATGCTAGGAAGGTAGATATTGTTAGCCATATGCCAAATCACAGTCCATTTATTTTGATGATAACAAATTGTGAAGTTTTATACTAATGCCTTAAATTAAGTTTTTATGCAAGGTTTAATTCTAGAGCAGGACAAGCGCCAGGACAAGTTATGGCATGACTGATCATCATACTCAAAGGAACAAAAACCTCTAAATATCACAAGGACCTCATGATCAATACATGCAGAGGGGTAGATAGGATGGTGAGGGGTTTAGGACAATCTGTCAAAGTATTGATGAATAAGCTTAAGTCATTCTATCATACATATATTCACTTACACATACACATACACATACCATCCTGCTTATCAAAGTCAAAACAGAGAAAAGAAAAATTAAAATGCAGAGTAATAGAACTTCACGTCGACATGTACAAAGGAGATGTCAACCGAATCACTCCAGTAGCCAAAATCAAGAAGCTGAGCTTTTTATATTGACTGGATAAACAAGGTGTCAACCGGTTTTCACAAGTGTCAACCGGTTTGAGAAAGTGTCAACCGAACCACTTAAAAACGTCGACCGGTTTAAGGCTAGAAGTCGACTGGTTTTCAAGAAAATGTCGACCGGATTCAGAAGGTGTCAACCGATTGAAGCGCTGCACTTCATGTCGATCGAAAACATAAGGCGTCGACCGGTTTGTTTAAAAACCGTTGACCGGTTCATCAAGATGTCAACCGGTTTGTGGGAATAGGTTGACTGGTTTGAGGAGACATCGGCTGGTTTACTCTTGGAATTCAAATTTAAACTCATTCATTCAAGCATGTTTTTTCTTATACTGTAACATTTAGATGTTATCAATGGTTGCAGAGTTTGTCTTTGCTGCATAAAGTCCAACAACTTCTCTTCTTTCAAACTTTCTTCTTCAAACTCTCTCAAGCTTCAAGGAATTAGGAGGGTATAATTTTTCCAAGGTGGATTTGCCAAGCATTTTTAGTTCACAGGAAAAAAAAAAAAAAAGTTTGTTTATGCAATGGTGTGCCTATGTCCAGTTTGAGTTTATTTTTATGGGTTCACGTTGACTTCTCTTTCAACTTTAATTGTGGGGTCCACAAGAGCTTTGCTTTTTAAGAAGGTTTGATTACTTTTATAATTTCAATACAAAGGGCGTATTAGGAATATTAAAAAAAATAGTGTATTGGATTTTGAAGTATGACACTTATTTTGGGACAGCCAAAAAAAGAATGTAGGGTACTTATTTTGAAACGAATGAAGTATATATTAATGTGATACTTTGAGATAAATAGGATTAAAAAAAAAGGAGGGGTAAAGTTGTCTTTTTTTATATTTTTAACGAAACTTTTATGGAAAAATAGAAATGGACTTAAGTGACAGTTATTTTCGAAAGATGTTTGAAAGTGATATTTGGCCAAATCTGAGGGGGTGTCAGTGAAATTAACCCATTAAATTATTACTGTATATTAGTATTGTTTTTTAGGCTGATATTATAATAATATATTTTTAATAAAATCATGTACCTTATTTTCTTTAATTTAATTGTTGAAAATAAAATCAATTTTGTCTTTGTAGAAATACAAGCTGTGATGTTCGGCATACCTAAACTAAGTCAGAATTGTGATTAATTGTGGCTAAATTAATAAACTTTCATTGTAAAGTGTGAATTTGGGCGATCAAAGTATATAAAACAAAATTATTGAAATTATCAAAATTCTTCCAGAATGTTTTATTACAAATGGGAAAAATATGAGAGATGAATCAGATGATGTTACTGGTATAAAAAGCTCATGAAATTAGGGGTAGAATCTTCATCATGGATGATAAAATGAGTATCTGATATCCAGGAACCGATGGCTAAAACGAAGTTTATTAAGTATATATACACGTGCTCCTAAGTAAACTTGAACCCTCAATTTTTTACTATGGCATCATGAATGATATAAAAAGTATTTGATATAAAATAACTAATTGCTCGGATGAAGTTCAATAAGAAATACACCTATATGCTTTTACGTAAACGTAAACTCCCAATCTTATACTTTGAAAGGCGAGAAACTACTACTAGACTATTATTTTTGATAAAGTTCAAAAAATAAGTACACAATCTGGTGTTTAAAGTCTCCATTGAGTATAATTTCTCACCAGACTTTCTTTAAATTATAAGAAAAACATTTCCCAATTTGTGAAAGGCTTGGAATGGATATCCCATTAGTTGGCGTGAGTTTGGCTTTCATTCATAATGCAGAGATGCGGCCTCGGAGACGAGGAAGTTTGAGATGGGGAGTCTTGATCACACTTCGGTGTGATGGGACTGAGACACGTGTGGAGCTCAATGGACTCTCCGCAGAAGTAATTGTCTATTGATTCAACAGTTATTCACTACGAACTCGTACATAATATTGTATATATTCCTTCCGTCCCATTTTAAATGTTGGTTTTAGAAAATATGACTCGCGAGTACTATAAATATGTTATTAAGTCCATCACATATAAAATGTAGTGTAAAAAGTTATAACTTCACCAACTTTATTTCATTCCATATTACTTCACATAATAAATTATTCACATTCTAGTGGTAGCTTTGACTATATTAAAATGGAAAAAGATGGTACATCCAATATTGTAGACATGGAAGATGTTTGTTTGGAAAGCAATGTTGATTATTTGTGTTATTTTTTTCAATAGGAAAGATGTTTTTATACAGTATCCTAGAAATTTAGTTACTATTTACATTTGGATAAAAAATAGGATAGATTTATAGTCTGAATTTAAAATATACTAATAATAATAAATAAATAAATTGTACGTAAGTTACATCCAATGGCCCTCACATAAATGGTAAGAAGTTATATCTAATTAATGAGACTGCAAAGGCCAAGAAAGAAAAATGCTATATTACTTCCTTTCTAAAATAAATGTTTTTTGTTTTTTTAAATCCAAATTTTTTAAGAGAATAAATTTAAGTATTTTAATACAATTAAAAATATAAAGGTGAATATTTATTTTGAGAGGGTAGGAGTGTTATGAAGACTTTGGATGTTGGTCAGTCAACGGAAGGTCTTCAACTGACTTTTTTTTTAATTGGATGTGGTGAAAGAAACCACCAAACAACAATTGTTTGGGGCATCCCCATTTAAAGCGCAAACAGGTTGGTCGAAAAGTAAATTTTGACGTAAATGATACATACAGCAAAAAACTTCAGTACTCTACTGCAAGAAGATTTTAATTACTTTCCTTGTATTAATGATGTGGTATTTTTATTTATTTATTTATTTATAGATGATACTTACACATACATATTTTTATGAAGGCTTGAACTTTTGATTTTTATTTGAGAAGTAAGAATTTGATATTAATGAGAAGAAATAAATATACTGTGTTATATTGATTCATGTGAAGACAGATACTCGTTATTGGTCAAAAAGCATCTTCGGTGGTTCAGATAGTGACTAACTTCCAGGAAGGAGGTGATGGAATCCACTATTGTGGTAGCCGAAACGGCAAATTCCCCTGCTACATTACAATATCTCGCACCTGTATTGAATGGTTATGTTGACAAGAATATGACCCTTAATTGAATGAATAACATGATACAACCTATGAAACAAGTTTAATAAATAGGTCATACAACGTTAAACACAACACAATTTTGTCTAAATGTATTTGGCATTGACTAATGGTAGGCTACAACTTTGGAACCACCGTTTAATGAATATGGCATTAACTAATGAGACAATGACTAATAGTTAGTAGTCGTCTTCTTCTTTCTTTCCATTCATTCTTCCAAAAACAGAGAGAGAGGAGAGAGAGAATGATTATTCAATTGGTGCTGCAAATCGCACTATTGTTGTGGCCAACACTAACAGAAGCATCATCAGCATTAGCTGAAGCATCACTAGCAAAGCCTGGTTGTCCAGACAGATGCGGAAATGTTAGCATTCCATACCCATTTGGTATTGGAGCCAATTGTTGTTTGAATGACTCTTACTCGTTTGAGATAATCTGCAACAAATCTTTCACCCCACCCAAACCATTCATCACTAGCATGAACCTTGAGGTGCTTGAAATCTCGTTAACAGAAGGCACTGTTCGTGTCAACAACCCGGTAATCACTTCTAATTGTGATGACAGCGTTAATAATCAAGTTGTGGACTTGATCGATACTCCTTTTTACTTCTCAGACACAAACAACCGATTCACGGCCATGGGTTGTGACAACCTCGCCTTGATCGACTGGGAAGGAATGGCCATAGGGTGCGTGTCCAACTGCAATTTTACTTCAACAGATAAAAGATGCCTTGGCATCAACTGTTGCCAAACCACAATCCCTCCTACACTGGACTTTATCAATGCGTCTTTCAGAAGCATAGATTCAAACAATGATGATAAAGAGTGCAAATATGCCTTTATGGTGGACCAAGAATGGTTCACTGACCTGACCGACCCCTATGCCGTGCGGGAAATGAAGGTGGTCCCTGCTGTGCTGAGTTGGGCAGGTGTATATGAGATGTGCCATACATTGGATGCCGACAATTCTAATGTGTCTGATAGTTCATTATGCGGCACTAATGCTTACTGTGTCAATGAAACTTACCTATGCCTTTGTGACCCCGGTTATGAAGGAAACCCGTATTTCCTTCATGGATGTCAAGGTAAAGTACAGCAATTAATAAATTTTCAGTTTAGTTATGCCAATAGTACTTGAGTTTATCTTCATCACCAAGAACAGCAAACACCCTAGCCACTTGTCTGTATTAAATTTTAGGATAAATTACACTAACCTCTCCTGAAATTCGAGAGAACCAACAGACAATTCAAATGCAGCTAGCAATCAAGAGCAGATACTCTTCACGAGATGGTGCTGGAAATTATGTTGGTGATGATTCTGATCAGGGAACGGACTTAGGTAGAAGTCAGGGGGGCAATTGCCCTGCTGAAATATTTATTTTTAGTACTAAATTTTTATTTTTTAAATTAAATAAAATTATTTAGCTATAAAACTATATACTTGCCCCCTTGGAGTTGAAACAAAAAATCCTTGTTGCCCCCTCTTCTCATGCGTGGACCAGAGGCGGCTAGCCAATAAGAGGGCCTTAATTTTTATTTTTATTTTTATTTTTACACATTATATCTTTCCTAAAATTTTTATTACCCTCTTATTATCACTCCAACCAATAACCAATATAAAGGTCCCAAAATTTGTACTCAATAGAAAGACCCAAATTTTTTTTTTTTTTTTTTTTTAATATTATAACTTCCTTAAAAAATTTATTTGTATCAATTATTAGATCCTTAACAAAGATTTAATAGGGGCCAAAAGATTTTATCTTTATCTTACCTCTTTTTTCACTCTCTCTACTGTACACCCCCTTGGCCACTCTTCTCTCTCATTAGTATTGTAAAAAACCCCCCCACCCCCCAAACATGAATTTCTGGGTCCGTCCTGTTTCTTATGAATGTGGGTATTCTGATGATGAATGATGAGGGATGTTAGAGAGAGAAAGAAGTGGATGAGAGGAGATTTTAGAGAGGTAAAAATAGGTAAGGAGATGATGTTAGATTTTAGGGTTTAGGAAAGGAAGAGGAAGCCGACGGCACAGTTGGCAAAGGAGCTGAGTGGGGAAAATAGAACAAGTTGAAGGGAGAAATAGATTAATATTAATTTATTTAAATATAATAAATTTGTCTGTCGATTATATATATATATATATATATATATATATTAAATTAATTCAATTTAATTAGCAAAAAAACTATAATTTTTTTGGTAAGGTCCATATAATTACTCCAGTATATGAGTATATATATATATATATATGCATTGATGTAGATTACATAGAATTGTAAGGTAATTAATGTCTTCTTGCATAATATAATAGGTAGTATATAAATATTTTTAACTATTCTAACAGTCAATTGATGAAAGGGGTGGTTAAGCACACATACCAAACTTCAAAAGAGATCAAACTAATAAACTCCAGATACTCTATTAGCATGTAATTTGACAAGTTAAACCATAGAAGATACAGTGTAATTTACCCTAATTTTAACAATATGTACACAAGTTATAATCTATTGTTACTCTTCCGTGTATGCCTTGAGTACTCTGTATGTAGTCCTGTGCAGGCGTGTAGACAAACATGTTAATAACATATTTTGTTTGATTTTGCATGTCAGATATCGATGAATGTGCGAGGGATGATACCAATCGTTGTCAGATGAACTGTGAGAATACGCTAGGGAGTTACAAGTGCAATTGTCCACCTGGGTACTCACCTTTTGGACCTGATGGAAGTTATTGCTATAAACTGGAGGAAGGCAACAGAAATGTGATCATTATTGCAGGTACAAACAACTCCCCACGCCCAGGCGATCAATTCGGTTTGAGCCCATATAAAAAAGAACTAAATTTTGAGCCAAAATGAAGAAGAAGAAAAAAAACATAAAACTACTATAAAAATGATTTTTTATATTTTGAGTCAGCATGATTTTTTAAGCTCTACAAAACTACTATAGATAGGAACACACTATACAGTAAACAAGTGTAGGGAAGCTATAAAAATTTCCATTTACACTATAGGTATATGAAAATTTCAAAATTCAATATACAAAAATATATTTACAGTATAGTTCATTAGGATGTATATTGAAAGTGGTACACTTATGTATTCAAAGTAGTTCTTTTATGTACTAGAAGTAGTGTGCATTAGTATTAAATATGTGAGATGGTGAACAATAATTTTATATGATTATAAATGCTTTACAAAACTTGTCATTTATACGCATTGAACTTTGAGTTTTTATATAACTGTAATAAAACCTCATAACTGAATATTTGGACTATTAGCTATACAAGTATTTTTCACTCAAGCATAAATTTTTTAGGCTGCAAAGGTGATTCTTTCCTATTGAGTTCTGCAGGTACTGGAACAGGTTTCGGAATACTATTTCTACTTGGTACATGGTGGATAATTAAACTAGTGAAAAGAAGAAGGAAAATTAAGCTCCATGAAAAATTCTTTAAACGAAATGGGGGTCTATTATTACAACAACAATTGTCTTTAGGTGAAGGTAATGTTGAGAAAACCAAACTCTTCTCTTCAAAGGAGTTGGAAAAAGCCACTGACCACTTTAATGAGAATCGAATACTAGGGCAAGGAGGCCAAGGTACTGTTTACAAAGGGATGTTAGTAGATGGTACGATTGTAGCGGTTAAGAAGTCCAAACTGGTGGATGAAAGCCGACTTGAACAATTTATTAATGAGGTGGTCATTTCATCACAAATTATCCATAGAAATATAGTCAAGCTACATGGATGTTGTTTGGAGACTGAAGTACCTTTGCTTGTTTATGAATTCATCCCTAATGGAACCCTTTTCCAATATATCCATGACCAAAATGAAGACTTCCCTCTTTCCTGGGACATTCGTGTTCGGATTGCTATAGAAGTTGCAGGAGCTCTTTCCTATCTACACTCAGCAGCTTCCGTACCCATTTATCATCGAGACATCAAGTCCACAAACATATTGTTGGATGATAAATACAGAGCAAAAGTGTCCGACTTTGGGACTTCAAGATCAATTGTAGGTGATCAAACTCACTTGACCACAAAAGTACAAGGGACCTTTGGATACTTGGATCCTGAGTATTTCCGATCAAGCCAGTTTACTGAGAAAAGTGATGTTTATAGCTTTGGAGTAGTTCTTGTTGAGCTCTTAACAGGACAAAAGGCGATCTCATCAGCCATATCTGAAGAATGGCGAAGTTTAGCAGCATATTTCATATTGACGATGAAGGAGAATCGTCTGTTTGATATTCTTGATGTTCGAGTAGTGAAAGAAGGTGGGAAAGAAGAGATCATGCGAGTCGCTAATCTTGCAAAACGATGCTTGAACTTGAATGGGAGAAAAAGGCCTACAATGAAAGAAGTTGCAATAAAGTTGGAATGGATTAGAATGCCACATGGAGCATCGCCGCTATTCAACAAAACTATGAAGAGGTTGAAATAGCTGACCTTACTGGGTCTTTGGATGCTGCTTCAACTTCGACAAGTTTTTATCAAGATAGTAGTGTATTATCGTCGTTAGATGTCTAATATCTATTATCAAAGTAAATATGGTGGTTGTGGGTTTGTTTTTTCCCATAAATTACGTGTCCTTATTTGAATAATAGTGTATAAGCACTGAAAGATGTACCTACTTCTGGTGTTTAAGAAATCATAATCAGCAAGAAAAGAAAATTTTACTGTCCTCTATATTATTTTCCATCTTGTTTAAGCTAGTCATGATGAGAAATATGCTTAACATATCTTTCTTTGAAGTATTTATGGATATCATTTTGTATCTAAACTTGAATTTTATACGATGCTTTTTTTATTGGTTGAATATGATACATCTCTTCTGTTGTTTTCTTGTGCTGTAATTGAGAACTGTCCATTCTCAATAAGAATTGACGCATTCTCTTTTTCAAGATCCCTATATAGACCAATACAATCGACACAATACCACAAGATGCACCAAATTCTACTAGTTCAATATCAACCACCCAAAGAAGATGGTCCAAAGATATTGTGAGACCCCCTACTTTCGGAACACGAGTTGATCAAGTCTGTGCACAAAATCAGGAGATATCAGCCAATCAATAATAAGCAAGCATAGAATACAAAAGAAATAAAGATAAAACAAATAACGCTGAAAAGAAATTCTAAATTAATAATTAAATAACAAATCCTCTAATACCATAATCTCCAATAAATTCCCATAATAATAATAAATCCTCCATTGTACAACTTGGGAATCCAAATAATGTGGACCCTTAATAAAAATTACAAACTAAAGATGACATAAATAAATGTTTAACTCAAAAATAATAAACAATCACCAAAACATAGTGGAGGTCCTACATCTATGACGCCGAAAGAGTGATGAAGTCTGGCCTCTGCTCTGCACAAACTAACTTTATGTCTGGAACTGTCGAGAACCTGAAAAGATAACAACAAAGGTGGATCAAAACCTATGAACAAGCCCTTTCTACTACATCCTAAACAGAGACCCGATAAACGATACAACCTAGTCCAACTCATGCAATAACTACGTAGGTCAATATATATAAATATACACACTATAGACTTTCACGGGATCATAAGACTGCCTCAACCGGATAGTAGATCTCATGCAAGTACACACATGGTGGTCATGAGTACCTCTTTTACCAGGACACACACATTTCTATAACCAACTATTCATCTCATCTGGCAATATACGCCAACCCTAACCATTGATCCCGAGATCTCAAGCTCGTATCATAGTACCCAATTAAAATATACATATGTAAGTAAATATAGCCATATCCTGACAATTGCACAATCTAAGGTCATGACCATATCCTGACAATGGTATTACAAAACGTATGAGTCTTAACATATTAACTAGCCTATAAATGTTTCAGCAAACCATATCCTAACAATGGTGCTTCTAAGACCATATCCTGACAATAGTCCTCCATCATACACTTCTAAACAAGTATGTATACTTAAAATTAACATACATTATTATTAGAATTTACCTAAGTACTTTATATGACGGCATAAGCTTCTATACCTATCATGCAATTAACTTATAATGCAAATAAAAACCATTTACTAATACATGAACAAGTCCCATAATAATATCCTCTACGATAATTATTATGACAAGGTAGGCCCTTTTTAAACATTAAATTAATAACTTGTAATTCAAATAAGTTCCCATTATATTAACTTATTATCACTAAAATATTACTGAAGATGCAAGAAACTCCTTCTATTCTTTCTCTCTCTAGAATTCTTACACCTCAACCCGAATCAAGATCCCCCTCCTCTTCATTCCAACTCCTATTTATAGATATTTACAAGATATTTACAAGATATTTACTAATTGCTGGACCTGGGCCTATTCCTCAGTAAGCCCTGGTCACTCTTGATGGGCTTACTCCCGCTCGGCCCATATGGCAGTGTCTTTTTATGGGCTGACCCAGCTGTTCGGACTGAAGGTTGTGTTTTGCGAGTCGGACCTGGCCCATGTCATCCAGGGCCTCCTCAACTGCCCCCATAATTGCCCCTTATTTAATAAGGGGTAATTATTGATGGCGTCTCATCATGACGCTGACGGCTCGAGATAACCACGTGGGGGAGCGAACGGTCAGATCCAGAATCAATGTTCCGGGGTTCGAGGGATTTCTTGCCTTCCCGACGCTTCGGCCCTCGGGCCCCCTTGCCTATATAATGCTCTCGAATTCCACTTCACTTCCCTTTACCGTCTCCATCATCAGCCAAATCTCCCTCTTTCTAGAACTGTGCTAAGCCTTTTCCGGTGAAATCCTTCGAGAGTCATTCTCCCAGCGATCTTGCAGTCCTCCGAGGTTAGTTTCGTTCTTTTTACTTTCGGCAGGCTTCCATTTTCCCTCTTTTAGATTCTTCTTGCACTTCCACCATGGTTGTAGATCTGGGTGTCCTTCGTATGAGACTTAGGCTTCCTGACAACATCGTAGTTAGGGTTTGCCCCCAAGACGTTAATATTACGACCGGCGCCGGCCTCCTGCCCGGCGAAGTCTTATTCACAAACCTTCAACTGAATGTTGTTAGGTTCCCTCTGCACCCTTTCTTTAGTTACGTCTTCAACAGATTGGGGATATCCCCTCTGCAGGTCAACCCCAACTTCTTTAGGATCATATCTGTTATGCTCTTATTGATGCGTGACAGAAATCTGGACCTTGACCTCATAGACCTCCTTCTGTGCTATAAGGTCAGTAAGATCCGTACTAACGAGCCCTTCTACCACCTCTACCCGTTCGAGAAGATGTCCATATGCACTGACACAATAAAATCTGAAAAGGGTTGGAGGGATAGCATAGTGGGTATTAGTGGGGCTTGGTCTTCGCCGGCTGCAGAGGATTACCCTATCCCGAGCGCCTTTGGTGTCTGCTCTGTCTCCTCCTATAAAAAATTCAAATCCCATAAACACGACTGCCCCTGTGAAACATGCGTTCCTCGTTTTTGCACTTACTTATGCCGCTCCTTGGGAATACCTTGTGATGACTTGAGCTACAGTGTTTGCAGGGATAGGATCAACTACTTGAAGAGATACGTTCTGAACGATATTCCTTCCTGCTCAGATCTCCTCACTTCAGACAACCTCTTTGCGCTCTCATCACTCGGCTACAATATGAGCAGACTGCAGATTCCCTCTTTTGGCAGGAGGAAAAATACTCCCCCAGTCATTCCTGCTGCTGGGGCGACCTCCTCTCCAGCGTCGGCTTCTTCTTCAGCCACCATATCTGACACTGCCCCGAGCGCAGTGGCTACTAACCCTGCTGCCAGCGCCCCTGCGGCCAACCAGAACGCGCCCTCCCCAGCTACCATAGCTCCTGCTGCTGCGGGGGGCGGTCGGGACAAAGAGCGAGGCAAAAGGCCTCATCCTGACAGTGAAATCGACCCTGAGGAGGAGCCTCTTATTAGAAGGACCCGAGTCTCTGGGCCGGGTACTCTCTTGCACCGAGCGATCAGAGCTCCTTCTCACTCTGGGCCTCCTGCAGCTGGTGGCTCTGCTTCTGCTTCAGGCCCCCCTTCTATCCCCAGCTTGCCGCCATGGGCCCCTCGGTACACTCGAACGGATGGGACGTTCGTGAAACCGAACGAGACCATGCTGAAGGATGGCCAGACCGCTATGGCCTACTACAGGAGCATGTGGACTCCGAAGGACATTGAGGCGGCAAAGGGCCTTTCCCAGAAGGACGTGTTCAGTCGCTTTCCCCAATCTGCTATGGAGGTGACTTTTATTTTCTAACTCATGAATTCTCTTATATTACTTGGTCTTGCCTTCTCCCGTTCTGACTATTGGTTTAACCGTTCTTATTGTGTACCTATGCAGACATTGTTTGGGATGATGGCCATGCAGAAGCAGGTGGAAATGGGGAACGCCAGGGCCCGAAAGTATTCTGACAGCCTGGAGGTGGCTAATAAAGAGAACGACCTCCTTGCCATGAAGAATACCGAGGCGCTGGTTCGGCTTGACAAAGCCGAGCAAGAGAGAGATGTCCTGAAAAAGGAGAATGATTCCCTTCAGGATGAGAAGGACGCCCTCCAGCTCGAGAAGAGCGTCTGGCAGACTGAGCAGGAATCACTCAGAGAAGAGAAGGCAGAACTCCAACGTCTTCTAGCTGATGAACAGTCTGCTCGGATGGCTTTTGAAAAAAGAGCTCTGGACGAGCGTACCGCTCTGATCGACGTTATCAGCAGAGTGGGTGGTGGGATGCTGGCCCTTCATGCTCGGTTCTCCAGGGTCGGTGCTCTTCGGTATGCTCAAGGATTCCGGGAAGGCTTCGCCGACCGGGTTCCGGATGAGGGACAGACCAGCTCCACTCCGGATGAGGTAGACAAGGATCTGGGGATCGAGCCTCTGGGGGTTTATGTCGACCCAGAACCCACCGAAGCGGAGCGTATATTTGATGAGTGCCAGGACATCGCATCCTCAAGGATCATCACAGCTCCTCCTGCCACTCTGCCACTGACCGCTCCCCAATCGTCGACCGTGGCTCCCTCTGTAGCCACTGCTGACGCTGAACCCCAGCCGAACGACTCAGTTATTCACCTGGATTCCCCACCTCATGAAGGTGAGGCGGCTGATGGGGCCGAGGAGGCGAGTCGGCAGGACCAGGATGCTGTTGGTACTGAGGCGTCTAGCTAGGGCTCCTTCGAATTCTTCCAGTTCATATCTTCTTGTAATGATGGACACCTCTCTTTTGTAAACTAAATGTTCAATATTAATGAAATGGCCGAACTCTTTTTCTCTATGTGTTGTGCTCTGTTCAACTTATCTTCAGTACATATATATCTTTTCTCTCTTTTTCTTCTTATATTAGTTTTGCTGTGTGTTTGTACGGCAAGTGCCTGGCGCTCGGCTAGAATGCCACTTGCCACTTGGCTTTAAATTTTTAGCAAGTGTCTGGCGTTCGGCTTATAGTGCCAGCTGCCACTTATCTTGCTTAAGTGCCTGGCGCTCGGCTAGAATGCCACTTGCCACTTGGCTTTCAATTTTTAGCAAGTGTCTGGCGTTCGGCTTATAGTGCCAGCTGCCACTTATCTTGCTTAAGTGCCTGGCGCTCGGCTAGAATGCCACTTGCCACTTGGCTTTCAATTTTTAGCAAGTGTCTGGCGTTCGGCTTATAGTGCCAGCTGCCACTTATCTTGCTTAAGTGCCTGGCGCTCGGCTAGAATGCCACTTGCCACTTGGCTTTCAATTTTTAGCAAGTGTCTGGCGTTCGGCTTATAGTGCCAGCTGCCACTTATCTTGCTTAAGTGCCTGGCGCTCGGCTAGAATGCCACTTGCCACTTGGCTTTCAATTTTTAGCAAGTGTCTGGCGTTCGGCTTATAGTGCCAGCTGCCACTTATCTTGCTTAAGTGCCTGGCGCTCGGCTAGAATGCCACTTGCCACTTGGCTTTCAATTTTTAGCAAGTGTCTGGCGTTCGGCTTATAGTGCCAGCTGCCACTTATCTTGCTTAAGTGCCTGGCGCTCGGCTAGAATGCCACTTGCCACTTGGCTTTCAATTTTTAGCAAGTGTCTGGCGTTCGGCTTATAGTGCCAGCTGCCACTTATCTTGCTTAAGTGCCTGGCGCTCGGCTAGAATGCCACTTGCCACTTGGCTTTCAATTTTTATAGTAGACCATTGGAAAAGAAAATTCTTCTCTTCTTTTTTTGTAAACTCCGGTAACTTGCTCATTCATATGTATTTGATTAACAACAAATAACATCCAATTAAAACCAGAACTTAGCTTCTATTGATAGTACCTCTTCAGAGACGTGGCGTTCCAGGGCTTGTTGACCAACTTTCCCGCCATGGTTTCCAACGTATATGCCCCTTTGCCAATGACTTCTGCAATTCTGTACGGGCCTTCCCAGGGTGGCATCATTTTTTTGACCATCCCCACCTTTCTTTTCAGAACCAGATCGCCCGGGGCAAAATCCCTGTGTCTTACTCTCTTATTGTGACTATTCGCCAGCACTTGCTGATACGATGCTAGCCTTATAGCCGCTGCGTCCCTCCTTTCGTCTATCATGTCGAGGTTCAATCTTAACATCTTGTCGTTCTGATCTCGACTCCATGCTAAGCTTCTGATAGTGGGGACTAAATGCTCAACCGGTATAACTGCTTCGGTACCATACGCCATCGCGAACGGGCTCTCCCCAGTCGGCCGCCTTGGGGTGGTTCTGTAAGCCCATAGAACGTTCGGGAGTTCATCCAACCACTTCCCCTTATGATCTTCCAGCTTCTTCTTAATGCAGGCGAAAATGGTTCTGTTTGTGATTTCTGCTTGTCCGTTAGCCTGAGGATGACTTACTGCAGCCAACTTCTGGTTGATTCCATACTCCTCCAGCAGCTTTCTTACTTGCCTGCTGTCGAGGTTTGTGCCATTGTCCATGACTATTGTTCTGGGAACACCGAAGCGGCAGATAATGTTGTTCCAGATAAATCGTCTCACCTGAGTCTGAGTCACGCTAGGATACGGTTCTGCCTCCACCCATTTAGTGAAATAATCCGTGGCCAGTAACACATACTTGTTCTGAGCTCTTGCAGTTGGCAGAGGACCGACCACATCCATCCCCCATTGCGCGAAAGGCCACGGCGAGGCCATTACGTGCAATTCTTCAGGTGGTTGGTGGATCATTGGTCCATATCGTTGGCACTTATCGCACCTTCGAGAGAACTCCTCCGCATCTCTTGACATGTTTGGCCAAAAATACCCTTGTGTCATTGCTTTATGCGCTAACGATCTTCCCCCAGAATGATTGCCACACACACCCTCATGAATAGCTCGCAATACCTGCTGCGATTCCGCGGGGGTGACACATTTCAAGTATGGGCCAGAATAGGACCTTCTGTACAGCTGGTTCCGCACGATGGCGTACTTGGCAGCATTCTTTTTGAGTTTCCTAGCTTCATCCCTTTGCATAGGCAAAACGCCATCTCGAATATAGGTAATGATTGGGTCAATCCAACTCGGTTCATACGGTATGACGTTGACTTGCCAAGGGTCCGAGACCATCGGTTCTTCGAAAATGGACGGCTGGGTCACTATTCCCACTGGAATCACCCTCGCCAATGTTTCACCACAACTTGAAGCACTGCATGCTAAACGGTCTGCATCTGCATTCTGTTCCCTCGGCAACTGTATGAATTCAATCTTTGCAAAGTCCTTGGCTCTACGCAGAACGGCAGAACGGTATGCCCCCATCATGTCATCCTTGGTTGCGTACTCACCATTTACCTGCCGAACAATCAGCTGCGAGTCACTATACACTGTCAAACTTTTGATCTGTAGCTCTTTGGCCAACTTTAATCCATTTAGCAACGCCTCGTATTCCGCTTCATTATTGGTGGCTCGGAACTCAAGTCTGAGTGCTTGGCTCAAGGAAGTACCTTCTGGGGTTTGCAGTTTGATCCCAATCCCAGCCCCCGTCGGGTTAGAGGAGCCATCCACAAAAAGTTTCCAAGAGCCGCTTCTAAGGTCCTCTTCCGTATCTTCGGCATCACATTCTAGTAGGAAATCGGCCACCGCTTGCCCTTTAATAGCTGTTCTCGGCTCGTACGTTATGTCAAATGAACTCAACTCTATGGCCCACTTTGTCATTCTGCCCGAGAGCTCTGGCTTGTGCATGAGCGTTCTGATTGGGAAAGTTGTTAGAACAGCTATGGGGTGGGATTCAAAATAATGCCTTAACTTTCTTTTTGCATTTACAAGTGCAAGTACCACCCGTTCGGCCTTTGAGTATCTTTTTTCTGCCTCCATCAGTGTCTTGCTTACATAAAATACTGGGTATTGCACCCCTTCCTTGCAACGAATCAGAACGGCACTCGTCGCGACACCAGATACTCCAAGATATAGAAATAACTTTTCTTCCGGTTCTGGGGCTGACAGGACTGGCGGATTCTGCATATATTGCTTCAAATGAGTCAATGCCTGTCGTTGCTCATCCCCCCAGACCTGCCTTCCATGGCTCCGAATCGTGTCAAAGAATGGTTTGCAGTGGTCTGACAACTTTGAAATAAATCGACTTAATGCAGCTATTCGTCCTGTTAGGGCTTGCACCTCTCTGATCGTCTTTGGCTCGGCATTCTTAATCAAAGCCTCTGCTTGAGCGGGGCTAACTTCGATGCCCCTGCGGTTGACCACGTGTCCCAGAAACTGCCCGGAACTCACACCGAACGAGCACTTGGTCGGATTGAGCCTCATCCCATATCGCTTTAGTACATCAAATACCTCTTGCAGATGCTTCAGATGATCATCCTTTTTCCTACTTTTCACCACCATGTCATCAATATAGGCTTCGACAATCTTACCCATTTGATTCTTAAAAACTTTGCTGACAAGTCGTTGATAAGTTGCTCCCGCATTCTTTAATCCAAAAGGCATAACCTTGTAGCAGTACGTTCCTCGCTCGGTGACAAAAGAAGTTTTTTCTTCATCTGCGGGGTCCATAGGAATCTGATTATAACCTGAATATGCGTCCAGAAAGGTTAAACGCTCATACCCCGTGGTGGCATCCACCATTTGATCAATCTTAGGCAACGGGAAACTGTCCTTCGGGCAGGCTTTGTTTAAATTGGTGAAATCAATGCATACGCGCCATTTCCCATTTTTCTTCTGCACCACAACGACGTTGGACAACCACTCAGGGTAGTGCACCTCTCTGATAAATCCCGCATCAAGCAGCCTATCAACTTCTTCCGTTATGATCTGATTACGTTCTGGAGCAAATCTTCGCTGCTTCTGTTTCACTGGTTTGAAATTAGGATTGACATTCAGGGAATGACAGGAGACGGAAGGACTAATTCCAGGCATGTCGAGATGACTCCATGCAAATACGTCGACATTGTGGGATAAGAAATCCACTAGCTCTTGCTGCTCTTCTCTGGTCAATCTTATACCCACTCTGGTAGTTCGTTCTGGCCTGGACTGATCGATCTGCACATCCAGAAGGGGCTCCTCGGTCAAGTCGGCTGACTCCTCCACCCTATTCTGCTCGAGTGGAGGTTCCTGTAATTGCTATCTGGGGCTTGTCGACCGGACGGGCGCCTTTCCCTTCCCTGCATGCTTTAGTGTGACGGAATAACACTCTTTGGCTGCGACCTGATCCCCCCGAATGTCTATCACTTTATCTCCATCGGGCCCGAGGCACCTCATGACCTGATGCAGAGTTGAGGGTACACCTCGGACTCTGTGAATCCATCCTCTTCCCATCAGGAGATTATACGAGGGGTGAATTTCCACAACCACAAAAGTTTCCATAAGAGCTCGCTCTGCAGCTTGAACTTCTACTTCCACCATCCCGACGGGTTCCACCCTCTTCCCATCGAACCCTAACAAGGGATTTCCGGTGGGCTTGAGCCTCTCTGGTTTAATGTCGAGCCTGTCAAATGTGTCCCTTGGCATAACATTCGCACTGCTCCCAGGATCGATCAGAACTCTGCGCACCAAGCACTCTGCCACTGTCAAACTGACTACCAACGGGTCGTCATGAGGCAGTTGGACACGCTGCAGGTCTGTCCAGTCGAACTTTATCTGCATTGACGGGCTCTGTTGGTGTAGAGTGGTCACATTGCCGACCCTTTTCTTCATCTGTGCCTGCCGCAGGCGCACCCGTAGCAGCTCATCTGGCTCTTCACTAGGCTCGGGTCGACCATGGATAGCATTGATTATACGAACTGGTTGCGAATTGTGGGAGCTTTGTTTATGACTCCTTTTTATTTGTTCCACTGGTCGATTCTGCTCCATCGCCGAGCCTTGAACATAACTCGCAAACTCCCCTCTAGCTATCAACATCTCCACTTGCCTCCTCAGGTTCCTGCATTCGTTAGTCTGATGTCCGAAATCAGAATGAAAAGCACAATGTTTAGTTTGATCCCTCTGTTCGAGGGGTTGTCTAATTGGCAGTGGTGGATGAAACTTGTCCTTGTTCTCCTGATATAACCTCGCCAGAGTGACCTTCAGCGGAGTAATCAACTCTTCCTCCCTGGACCTTTTTTCGGCCTTCCAAGTGGTCTGACGTTGCGGCTGAGCCTGCTTCTGCCTGATCTTTGCCTTGGACTTTTCCTCGGTCGACACAAGCGACGTTGTCCGAGCATTAGCTGCCTCCTCTTCTTCGAGGCGCACAAAGCCATCGGCTCTCTCATTGAGTTCGTCCATGGTAGCTGGCGTATTCACTACCAGACTGGTGTGAAACGGAGTTCCGCGTGTCATGGCTAACTTGAAGGCTTGAACTGCCGTAGTAGGATGGCATTCGATTACCATACTCTTAGTGAGATTAAACCTGGTAAGAAAGGCCTGGAGCCGTTCATCCTTGTGTTGCCGCATCGTGAACAGGCTCGAGATGTCCTTCGGCGGGCGTTTGTTCCCATAGTACTGGCTTATGAACCGATCGCACAGGTCCCTGAAACTGCCAATGGAGCCCCTAGGCAAGTTTTTGAACCAGCTGAGCGCCGGTCCGGCCAAACTTGTAGGGAAGCATTTGCACATTAAAGAGTCGTTTTCCGTGTTCAGGGCCATTTTCAACTGGATATGATACACATGATCGATCGGATCGGTTGTTCCGTCAAACAGAATAAAGACTGGCATAGCAAACTTCCTTGGATGCGGCGCATTCAAGATCTCGTCGGCGAATGGTGAATCCACCGTCCGAGCTGCGGATCGGAGAGCTTCATTCTCTCTCTGGAGTCCGGCGGTAGCTCTGTGAGTTACGGTTCTGCCCTCCGAACCGCGATGAGTGACAGTAACCATGGAGGGCCGGTAAGACGGATCGAACGACCGTTCCTCTATGAACTCTCTCTGCCAAGGCGACGCTACTCGACGGCGATCTACCTCCATCACTTCCTCTCGGTCAAACCTTTCCCGCTGCGGATCAACGTGAGTCGAGCCTTCGTGATCTTCAACTCGACGAACATTTGGCGGCGAATTGTCCATCATCCTTTCATCACGGTGGTGAGCTGACTGATTGTTCTCGTTCTGATCGCCTTGATGCGCGATACTAGATGGAACACCTCCTTCTCCGACCGGAAGCGGATGCGAGACTGCGGGTATTTGCCGATGCTGCAATCCAGCTTTCAATTCTGCATTTTCTTTTCTGAGAGCTTCAATCAAATTCATCAACTCTTCAAGCTTTGTTTGCTGGACAGCCTCCATCGGATTGGAGCTTTCACCTATCATTATTCCCGAACGGAGTAAAGGCATTAATCTCAAGCTCGCGAGTAGATCTAAGCTTCGTGAGTAGGAATTTTTAGATCTGGCTTCTAATTCTCCGAATTATGCTCACTGTTTACAAGATCTGAATTGCCTGGACTCTAAATCCGTCAGGTCCTGTCACAATCGAGCAACTCGCGGTTGCGTAGATCTGAAGTCACTCCTGCCAAAGCTTCAAGAATCGTAATTCCTCCAGAGTAGGTCACAATCGCTCAGATCTGGATTCAAATCCGCAAGATCGAGTCTCGATCAACCGAATTGGTTTGAATCCATTCGATCCTCCTCATTGATCAACCAAACTTTTATGCGTTTCCCACAGACGGCGCCAATTGAAGATGCAAGAAACTCCTTCTATTCTTTCTCTCTCTAGAATTCTTACACCTCAACCCGAATCAAGATCCCCCTCCTCTTCATTCCAACTCCTATTTATAGATATTTACAAGATATTTACAAGATATTTACTAATTGCTGGACCTGGGCCTATTCCTCAGTAAGCCCTGGTCACTCTTGATGGGCTTACTCCCGCTCGGCCCATATGGCAGTGTCTTTTTATGGGCTGACCCAGCTGTTCGGACTGAAGGTTGTGTTTTGCGAGTCGGACCTGGCCCATGTCATCCAGGGCCTCCTCAATTACTAAACCCATAAGCTATAATAGTCCACGTAAAAGTGAATCTAAGTCCAAGCTATGACTGTTCTAAATTAAATCGTTGCATGTTAATTAAATACCCATATGTTATTTTTATAACACAGTACTCACAGCCCATGTATTACTCAAGTAAAACAATACTCACAGACCTTGTGTAGCTTATAAAAAATAATACTAACACACCTTATATAACTTATATAAAATCACACTAACAGACCTTATATAGCTTCTAATACACCTTATATAGCTTATATAAAATCACACTAACAGACCTTATATAGCTTCTAATTTAACATAATAGATAAACGAAAATATGCACATGCTCTAAATAAAACATCACCCAGCCAAAATATATATATAGAAACTATGAGAGCATTTGATTTGACCAACACCAACCAACCCACCCCTATGATGTTACTGCCATTTGCAAAAGACCCCAAGAACCCACTTTTATGTTATATATATAAACCATACAATGCCATACATTTACAAATTCTATATTATCTTTACAGATTTGCAAAACCCATATACACATGCTATAGATATATAACACCATGAAAGCCTTTAATTCGCCGAACCCGCTTCCGCTGCTACATGAATTTTGCAACCCAAAATTAATATCAATCCAATTGGCTTCTTCAATCAAATTGGTTCCTAAGGACAATATCTAAGTTGCAATTGACACAATAAAAGATGTGGTTAAAATCAATAAACATCCACTCAATTTATGAATATCTATATATACATAACTTTATTATTATTATTATTATTCAATCCGTTTCAACAGAAAATATTTAATTTAATCTATTATTAACTCCCTAAAGTCATTCTACAGATGAATCGAACGCGCAATCAACCAGAATGAGTAGAATAAAGACTTGTCTTTTTATGAATTTCGGATCGAAACTCTTTTCTCCTCCAATTTCCCTTTGACGCCGGCGGCTTTCGGGTCGCCGTTATCTGCCTTTGCACTCCTAATAACGCCCACAACAGCCGGCCTCACCACTCTCCTCCTTCCTCTCTGTTTTTCTTTTTTTTTTTCCCTTCCTCTTTCTCTCTTTCTCTCTTCGCCGCTCTCTGTTCTGTGGCTTTCCTTGCAATACCCAGTTCTGCCGAACAATAACTATATATATACTGCAATTAACTAAGCTATTTCTAACCTATATGTATCAGGGGGCTCAAATCCCCTGCTGTGAGTTACCCTACAGTCCCCTGCTGTGAGCTGATGAAAGGCCTTAGTTTGGCCACGTATGCTTCAGTTTGTAATATGTCTGTGGATTCCACGAAAATGGTGCAAAACGCATTATTCCGTTAAATCTGCCTTCCATTAACTTATATGGTAATTTATTACATAAAAAGAAAAAACAAATACTCAAAAAGCTAACCCTATTGACAATCTAAGAAAAGACAAACCCCTGCAAGGAAAAGAAAACGGCGGCAAAGAACCCTAAATTCTTTGGGTTTCGATCAAAGAAAGGAGAGTTAAAATTCAGCGTTTGTTGGTCGCGATCTTCGCTGGCCTTGGTTTGCTTACCGTCAAATTCCGGCGCCGTGATTCTAGGTTCTTCTCTGGCCACGGTTTGCTTCGCTATCTTCGCCGGCCTTAGTTCGTCAAATTCCGGCGCCTTGATTCTGGGTTCTTCTCTGGCCACGGTTTGCTTGCCATCAAATTCTGGCCACAGTTTGCTTGCCATCAAATTCTGGCCACAGTTTGCTTCGCTATCTTATTAATATTGTGCATTTAATATATTGTTCATTTATAGTGAAATTTTTGTTTTGAACGGAACAATGTAGATTTAGAAAATTTATGATTCTTTCATTTGTCATCGATCTGTCATTGTAATGAATGTAAAATCTTACATAATTGATTTTTAGAACTGAATTGGCTTCAGTAGGTATGAATGTGTTATCAAAAAAATTGGTATTAAATGCATGCGGCAACCAAATCGGGCTGGAAACGAAAAAATGAAAAAATGCATAAAGGAGCCGGCTCCACCCAAAGTGGAGCCGCCTCCACTACCAAGTAAAGCCAGCTCTACTACAAAGTAGAGCCTGCTCCACTTTGTAATTGAGCCTGCTCTATTTAGAGAAGGCTTTAAATCACCTAGAGCAGGCTCCAATAAATATTGGAGCCTGCTCTAGGTGATTTATTAGACATTTCAGAGGTTAATATTTGATATTTATGAGAAAAAAAATTGCGAAGTTTAACAAATAGGAACTCTGATCACCTTCACCATCAAAATAAGCTATTGACACAGTTCTGTAAAACTAATTTCACACCTCTGTAAAACTAATTTGACACCTAAATTTAACATTTTTTAATTCTTTCATTTGTCATCTGTTAGTGTAAATTATGATATTTTTCTACTTGAAATTGACATTGGTTAAGCATTCTAGCATATTTGAAATGTTGGATAATTGTAGGATTTTTTTCTATAATCTTCTCTAGTGAATGTAAAATCTTACATAATTGTTTTTTTTAACTGAGTTGGCTTCATTAGGTACCAATTTGTTATCCAAATATTTTTTCTTCTCATGTATGCGGCAATTACACATTTCACAGGTTATTATGTGACATCTATGAGAAAAAATACATTATGAAGTTTAATAAGTAGGGACACTGATTACCTTCACCATCAAAATAAGCTATTTACACAGTTCTACTAAACTAATTTCACACATTTGCAAAACTAATATCACACCTAAATTTAACATTTTTTAATTCTTTCATTTGTCATCCGTTAGTGTAAATTATGATTTTTTTTTACTTGAAATTGACATTGGTTAAGCATTCTAGCGTATTTGAAATCTTGGATAATTGTAAGATTTTCTTCAATAATCTTCAATAACCATTCTAGTGAATGTAAAATCTTCGGGCTCAAATCCCCTGCTGTGAGTTACCCTACAGTCCCCTGCTGTGAGCTGATGAAAGGCCTTAGTTTAGCCACGTATGCTTCAGTTTGTAATATGTCTGTGGGCTCCACGAAAATGGTGCAAAATGCATTATTCCGTTAAATCTGCCTTCCGTTAACTTATATGGTAATTTATTACATAAAAAGAAAAAACAAATACTCAAAAAGCTAACCCTATTGACAATCTGAGAAAAGACGAACCCCTGCAAAGAAAAGAAAACGGCGGCAAAGAACTCTAAATTCTTTGGGTTTCGATCAAAGAAAGGAGAGTCAAAATTCAGCGTTTGTTGGTCGCGATCTTCGCTGGCCTTGGTTTGCTTGCCGTCAAATTCCGGCACCGTGATTCTAGGTTCTTCTCTGGCCACGGTTTTCTTCGCTATCTTCGCTGGCCTTAGTTCGTCAAATTCCGGCACCTTGATTCTGGGTTCTTCTCTGGCCACGGTTTGCTTCGCTATCTTCGCCGGCCTTGGTTTGCTTGCCGTCAAATTCCGGCCACGGTTTGCTTCGCTATCTTCGCCGGCCTTGTTTCTGTTTAGTTAAGTCAAATTTACTCTTTTTTTTATGCTCTTAGATGCTGCTATTTTTCACGAATAAGAAGGTCACAGTTGTGATTACCATTGATATGATTTATTGTCTAAATTTTATCTGCATTTGTAAATTTAATTAAATCTTTACAACTTGCTTGTTGAATTCAGTTTTAATTTTTTTACTAGTGAGGCAAAATTGATTAAATTTATAATGGTGATGAAAAGTTCACCATTTAAAGTGTCAGAAAAATCTAAGTAAATGTGGTGGTTGAGAAAACCTTTAGGATGAGTGATGGATTGCCCCTGACAAGGTCATGAGTTGGTGACAAAGAAAAGAGTAGTTCATAATTGAGTAGCTTTAACAAGTCAAGTTAATCAGGAGAACTAAGAATTTACTTGGAAAATATGATTCAGATCAGTTTATGTATCATGTATTGGTTTTTTTTGTGTTACTCTTCCACATCAAGTTCCAAATTTACATTTTATTCTGTCTGTTAGGTCATTCCACCAGTAGCTTGGGGGGCTCATTGTTTCTAGTATGTTAATAAAGCTCCTTATTAGATTCAATCACAGAATATCAGTGTACTTGGTTTCTCAAGTACCCTAAATCACTTTGAAACTTGCTGTAAATGAAGACCAATCTCTCTCCTATGTTAGAATTAAATCTTTACAACTTGCTTGTTGAATTCAGTTTTAATATTTTTACTACTGAGGCAAAATTGATTAAATTTATAATGGTGATGAAAAGTTCACCATTTAAAGTGTCAGAAAAATCTAAGTAAATGTGGTGGTTGAGAAAACCTATAGGATGAGTGATGGATTGCCCCTGACAAGGTCATGAGTTGGTGACAAAGAAAAGAGTAGTTCATAATTGAGTAGCTTTAACAAGTCGAGTTAATCAGGAGAACTAAGAATTTACTTGGAAAATATGATTCTGATCAGTTTATGTATCATGTATTGGTTTTTTTTGTGTTACTTTTCCACATCAAGTTCCAAATTTTAATTTTATTCTGTCTGTTAGGTCATTCCACCAGTAGCTTGGGGGGCTCATTGTTTCTAGTATGTCAATAAAGCTCCTTATTAGATTCAATCACAGAATATCAGTGTACTTGGTTTCTCAAGTACCCTAAATCACTTTGAAACTTGCTGTAAATTAAGACCAATCTCTCTCCTATGTTAGAATAATGTGACATAGCCTACAACCAAGTATTCTCCTTGCTTACATATCAAGACCACAGTTGTTCCAAGCGTCATACTTTATGCAGTTAAGTTTACATGTGCATTGCATAAACTTACTTAAGTAATGTGGAGATCTCCATGTTAAAGTCATAGAACCAGAAATCGCTAAAAACTAACATATAACTCAAGTAATTACTATTTATGTGTAAAATAACTAAACTATTTATAAGTTCTACACTACATCACTTTGTGAACTAAAATAATCCAATATGGACTGCAAAAGGTAAAATTATATATATGTTTGTAAAGTCTGTATGCTTTTTGTAATAATTGCAATAATTTCTTATTTACTAATACATTGAAATTCCATTTTTTTATTTACATTGCACAAAATAAAAATTGATGAATGCGAAATTTTGTGAAGTCTGCCAAGAGAGTAGCTTGCAGACTTTCATTATTTAGTCATTAGGCATCTAATCCCTTCAATATGCTTCTTCTTTTTCTTCTTCTTCTTTTATTGCACTAAATAAAAATTGATGAATGCGAAATTTTGTGAAGTCTGCCAATTCATTATTTAGTCTATAACCACACAATATTCATTCTCCAATTTTGGAGTAGGTTCGTGATTGTGTTAAAAATTCAATTACATAAAAGTGAAAATTGTTGACAACTAAATACCTCATAATCCCTTTCAAAATCCTCTTTAAATTAACATGTGACTGTGTTTTTTTGGATGCTTTTTTTATATGATAAAATTTAACTTTTAACTTTAAATAAAATATAAATAATATGATCTTTTAAGCTTGTAACTTTTAACTTTTATGCTTCTAAATTTACTTAAAGCCTTATTATGATCTCTGTTTTTATAAGTGCAACATCTCATTATGAACTCATAATCTAGGAACATCAAATGGGAAGGATTAAGCATGTGGCCAGGCGCGCTGAAAAAAAGGGAAAAATTGCAACAAAAGCCAAAGAAGATGAACAAAAAAAAAAAAGATATGGCATCTAAACGCGATGGAAAAAGAATTGCTGTAGATAGTGAAAGTAATTGTGATGATGCT
The DNA here is from genome assembly GCF_030987335.1 of Cornus florida. Classification (NCBI taxonomy): domain Eukaryota; kingdom Viridiplantae; phylum Streptophyta; class Magnoliopsida; order Cornales; family Cornaceae; genus Cornus; species Cornus florida. The sequence continues at coordinate 64,012,186 of NW_026775573.1, forward strand.
TCATACTCTCTTTCTGCCAGTTCTCCATCTCAATCATCAAGTAGTAGCGATGACATTGAAGGTGGAGGTCATTTAAAGCGTAGAAAGGTTAATTCTCAATCGAGACAGAGTGAGAGTGTGAAAAACACTGTAGGAAGTTCAAAACTGAAGCAGAAGGGACGAACTGTAAGCCATCATGGACCTTGCTTCTTCAAATTTAGGTATATTTTCAAAACCCTGAATGACAATGAGATCAAATTATTATAAATTTCATGTATTCTGTTATTATTTTAAAAAATTTCTTTTTGTAATGATAAATTATGTTGTTTCCATATATTTTTTATTGAAGTTATTGATTTGATTAATACAAAAATTTGATTAGAAAGAAATAAAATAAGAAAATATTGAGACTAAGGTACTGAATATATATTGATTAGAAAGAAATATAATAACTCAATATATATATATATATATGTATATATACAAGAATGCTTTGAGACTAAGGTACTGAATATATATTAGTATATAAGTATGTATATATAACATCATTATGTTGAATTGACTTAGATTTATGAGTGACTATTAGTTTTTCAGCACTATGTGAATACCTTAATTAGATGGTGAAGGTGTTGAGTGTGGCAATTAATAAAAAATTTTGCCAAATTTTTTCTTTTGACGGTGACGATGAAGGTGGTGAGTGTGACAATTAACAGTAAACTTTGCCCAAAAATTTTCAAAGATATGTTAAATAATTTATAGCTAAGTGTATGTTTTTTTTAATATTTGGAAGAAAAAAAACAAAAAAATAGATGTCGCTCTATTCATTATTTCACTTTAGAGGATTCGCACCCATTTAAAAAGGCACATGAAAAATTGTTTGTGCTGGACTTATTTTGTGGACTGTGATGTTATCAAGTAATGTTATGAAGATCCTTGGTACTGATTTTAACTTTTTTGTTTTTTTACTAAACTTGATTTAATTATATTTTTTGTTTAAAGTGATGTATTGCACCAATGTTCTTACCTTAGTTATATATATGTTGATGTATGGAAAACAAAGTCGCAATGTAATTAAACAGCAAAATCGAGAGGGCCCTCCTTGACTTAGGAGCTAGTGTGAATTTAATTCCATACTCGGTTTACCTACAACTTGGTTTGGGCGATCTTAAGCCGACTTCCGTGGTTTTGCAACTTGCCAATAGATCGGTCAAGCATCCACGAGGTATTCTTGAGGACGTCATCATTAAAGTGGACAAATTCTACTTCCCGGTAGATTTTGTGGTTCTTGATACGGAACCAGTCCATGACCCAAAAAAGCACATTCCCGTGATCCTTGGTAGGCCATTTTTAGCTACGGCTAATGCATCAATTAATTGCCGAACCGGGGTGATGGACATTGCTTTTGGCAACATGCAAGTCAAACTCCACATCTTTCATGCAACTCAACATCCCTCCAATGAGGATGATTGTTTTCTTGTGGATGTCATTGATGAAGTGGTCGAAGAATCTCTCCCCTTCATCCTAAGCAAAGATCCCCTTGAAACTTGCATGTCTCATTTTGACTTCCCAAACTTTGATGTTGATCAAGCCATTCAAGAAGTCAATTCCTTGCTTGATATTAATGCTATCATGGATGTACCTCCTTGGAAAATTCCAAGAGAACCACTTCCCCAACTTTCCACCACTCCTCCGGTCCCATCATTGTTATCTCCGCCACAACTTGAGCTTAAGCCGCTCCCGGCCCATCTCAAGTATGTGTTCCTTGGTCCAAAGCAAACCCTTCCGGTCATTATTGCCTCGGACCTTCAAAAAGACCAAGAGACCAACCTTTTAGCGGTGCTCCAAGAGCATAAAGAAGCTATTGGTTGGACAGTGGCAGATTTGAAAGGAATTGACCCCTCCATTTGTATGCACCGCATTCATATGGAGGATGACGCAAAGCCTACTAGAGAGGTCCAGCGCCGGTTAAATCCAAACATGAAGGAAGTGGTCATGAAAGAGGTGATCAAATTGCTAGATGCGGGAATCATCCATCCTATCTCTGATAGCAAGTGGGTGAGCCCCACACAAGTTGTCCCCAAGAAATCCGGGCTCACCGTTGTTGAAAATTCAGTGGGCGAGCTCGTGCCACAACGAACCACCACCGGGTGGCGTGTGTGCATTGACTATCGTAAACTCAACTCATCAACTAGGAAGGATCATTTCCCACTCCCATTTATTGATCAAATCCTAGAAAGGTTAGCCGGCCAAAGCTTCTATTGTTTTCTTGATGGTTATTCCGGCTATAACCAAGTGGCCATCGCCCCCCAAGATCAAGAGAAAATAACATTCACATGTCCCTTTGGTACTTTTGCCTATCGACGCATGCCTTTTGGTCTATGCAATGCACCGGCAACGTTCCAAAGGTGCATGATGTCCATATTCTCCGATATGGTTGAAAGGTTCTTGGAAGTTTTCATGGATGACTTTTCCGTATTTGGCTCCTCCTTTGACTCGTGTCTCAAAAATTTATCTCTTGTGCTCCAAAGATGCAAAGAGACGAATCTCATTCTAAGTTGGGAGAAAAGCCACTTTATGGTCCAAGAAGGCATTGTTTTAGGACATGTCATTTCTAAGCGGGGAATCGAGGTAGACAAGGCAAAAGTTGAGTTAATCTCTAATCTTCCTCCTCCGAATTCCGTCCGTCAAATCCGTTCTTTTCTTGGCCATGCCGGATTCTATCGTCGCTTCATCAAAGATTTTAGCAAAATCTCACGGCCCTTGTGTAATCTCTTAGCCAAGGATGTTCCGTTCAATTTTGATGACGCTTGCATGGAAGCTTTCATCAAACTTCGCATTCTCCTCTCCTCTGCCCCGATCATGAAACCCCCTAATTGGTCTCTTCCCTTTGAGATCATGTGTGATGCATCCGACTATGCATTAGGGGCGGTGTTGGGCCAACGTGTGGATAAACTTCCGCATGTCATTTATTATGCTAGCAAAACTCTCTGCGATGCCCAATTGAACTACACCACCACTGAAAAAGAATTGCTAGCTATGGTGTACGCCTTGGATAAATTTTGCTCCTATCTTCTTGGCTCCAAGGTCATCGTCTTTTCAGATCATGCTGCTCTTAGGCATTTGTTAGCGAAAAAAGAGACAAAACCCCGCTTAATTCGATGGATCCTCTTACTTCAAGAGTTTGACATTGACATCCGGGACAAAAAAGGGACCGACAATGTTGTCGCCGATCATCTCTCTCGCTTGCTTATTGAGAAATCTTCAGAATTTGCAGCCATCCGTGATTCCTTTCCGGATGAGCAACTTCTTCAAGTTTCACATTCTACTCTTCTGTGGTTTGCGGATATTGTCAATTATCTTGCGGTTGGCAAAATTCCAGCTCAGTGGTCCAAACAAGAGAGGGACCGGTTTTTCTCCCAAGTCAAGCATTTCTTTTGGGAAGATCCGGAATTATTCAAGTATTGCCCGGACCAAATCATCCGGCGATGTATTCCTGAAACCTAGGCCACGAGCAATTTAAATTTTTGCCATACTCTTGCTTGTGGAGGCCATTTCAGTGCCAAAAAGACCGCTAACAAAATCCTTCAAAGCGGATTCTTTTGGCCTACCTTGTTCCGGGATGCATACAATTTTTGCAAATCGTGTGAACGATGTCAAAAACTTGGATCCATGTCCCGAAGAGACATGATGCCCCTCACCAACATTTTAATTGTTGAAATTTTTGATGTGTGGGGGATTGACTTCATGGGACCATTTCCATCTTCTTATGGCTATGAGTACATCCTTGTAGCGGTGGATTATGTGTCTAAATGGGTTGAAGCCGCGGCTACCAAAACCGATGATCATAAAGTCATGATCCATTTCATTCAATCTCACATCTTTAGTCGTTTTGGTACACCCCGAGCAATCATTAGTGATGGCGGATCTCATTTCCGAAATCGTTATCTCAAATCCGTCCTTGCTAAGTATTCAGTCATTCATAAGGTTGCTACACCTTACCACCCTCAAACGAGTGGTCAAGTAGAGATTTCTAACCGGGAGATTAAGCACATTTTAGAAAAAACGGTTAGACCGGACCGCAAAGATTGGTCATTACGGCTAAACGATGCACTTTGGGCTTACCGGACAGCTTATAAGACACCCATTGGCATGTCACCATATCGACTTGTCTTTGGCAAAGCATGTCATCTCCCGGTAGAATTAGAGCATCGTGCTTATTGGGCCGTAAAAAGGTTCAATTTTGATCTCAAACAAGCCGGCTCTAATCGTGCGTTGCAATTAAATGAACTTGAGGAATTGCGTAATGACGCGTATGAAAATGCAAAAATTTACAAGGCAAAGACTAAAGCTTTTCATGACAAACACATCGTCAAAAAGTCTTTTGCCCCGGGACAAAAGGTCTGGCTTTTCAATTCCCGCTTGAAACTCTTTCCCGGTAAACTCCGGTCAAGATGGGATGGTCCATACATTGTCACTACCGTCTTTCCTCATGGAGCAATCGAACTTCATAATCCTGCAAGTGGATCACTCTTCAAGGTAAATGGCCAAAGGCTTAAGCCTTGCATTGACAGCACAATTCTAACCCGAAAAGTTGAGGAAGTCCCCTTGACGGATCCCATTTATGAGGAGTAGTGCCTGCTCTAGCTTGGTCTAGCTATCGACATTAAATTTAGCAAAGCAAGGGAATAAATTTTTTTGATGTTCCAAGCTTCCTTCTCTTTGAAATTGCTCGTGCCTTACAAAAAAAAAAAAAAAAATTTTCTGGGAAACGGTTTAGAAAAGCCCAAAATTTGATTTTTTTTAGACCTTCTCAACTCTCATTTTCATTCCCGGAATTCTCCATCGCTTTCTAGCAATTTCATTAGATTTTTCAAATGCGACTCATGTGCATATTTTCTCATTTGTACTAAAAAGTTTGAAATTTTTCTCAAAATTCTTCATGCATTTGAGATGTTTAAACAATTGACAAATTGCAAGGTTTCAAAACAAAACCTTCAAAATTTCCCATGCATTGGAATGGAATGAATTTGCAAGTTTTAAAAAAAATTTCTCCAGAAATTTCATTCATGCATTTGGTGATGTTGCCAAGGTTTGAAAATTTTCTTACATCCACCCATGCTTTGGGTGATGTTGCAAAAAAAAAAAAAAAAAAAAAAAAAAGGGAGAGAGATTGTTGCACCGTTTGACTGCGAGGATGTTGCACCGCTTTAATTTTTCCCATACATTGGCTTGAATCCATCAACATTGCATGCATAGGAATTTCATGCTTCTCAAAAATTTTATCATGCTCCGCAAAGTTCCTTGCTTGCATGCATTTCTATATTTCATGCATTGTTGCATGCATTTCTCTGATGCATGCATTCCTTCCTATCCAAGCCCACTGCTCAAATTCTTTATGCTTCCATATTTTAATAATCTCTTTCCTTGAACCATCCATGCAAGCTCATGCATGGCCATGCAACAGCATTCAAGCTCCATTCAAGGTTCAAGCACCAAAAATCACGAGCCTGCTGCCTTCATTTAGAGCATTCTAGCTCCCAGTTGGAGTGCTCTAAACTTTTTAGCCCAACTTCCGCAGCTGCATGCTACTGCCTCAGAATCGAGCACTCGTAGCCCAAGCTTCGAGTGCTCGAAGCTTCACCATTTGCTTGGCCAACTCACTGCTCTCATTTCGAGCACTCGAGCTTCCTCTTCCGAGTGCTCGAACTCCCCATACAACCCACCCGAGCCTGCTGTCTCCATGCAGAGCACTCGCCCTCCCCCTTGCGAGTGCTCGAAGACCCTCACCACTCCACCTCTCTCTCTCACCACTCAGCAAACCTCTCAACCTCCATCACCCTCTCTAACACCATCCACCCTCTCGGCCATGCAACACATCACCACCCTGCATGCATGCATGCACGCCCATGCATGCATGCCACACCTCTCACCTCATCACCCCTCCACCTCCATCAACCCTCCTGCATGCATGCCAAACCCAACTCCCTCACCACCCATCTCATCACCCTCCTACCAACCCTCTCAATCCAACCTTCCTATCTCTCGGCAACCTCAACAACAAACCACCCAACCCAAACCATGCAACCCCAACTCTCGGTTTCTCTCTCTTCCATACACCAACCATAACCAACTTCCATGCAACACCATCACCACCCTGCTTACATGCATGCACGCCCATGCATGCATGCCAAACCCACCTCCCTCACCACCCAGCCCACCACCCTCCTACCAACCCTCACAACCAACCTCACCCCCCCCTCCACCTCCATCAACCCTCACCATGCCATGCACCTCAACCAACTCACACCCAGCTTCTCTCAGCAACCCTCACCCTTCCCTGCAACCCACTGCTCAAATTTCGAGCACTCGAAGACCAAGCTTCGAGTGCTCGAACTCCTCATGCCCACACCCTATGCCAAACCCAACTCTCTGCCAAAATTTCGAGCACTCGAAGTGGGACTTCGAGTGCTCGAACCAAGCTCTCTTCTCTCTCTTTTAAAACCCCTTCTCTCCCTCGCAGCTCCCTCCCTTTCTTTCTTTTACACCACCAACCCCTCTTCCACCTCACAACCACCTCTCTCTCTCTCGGCTCCTCACCTTCCCCAAACCAACCAACCAACCTCCCCACTCCATCTCCCTCTTAACCCACAAAACTACCACACCCTCACCCCATCCCACCACCTTTCTCTCGGCACCCTCCAACCAACCCATCCATGCACCACATGCATGCAACCACTTTCTCTCTCTACCCAAAACACCCAATCCAACTCTCATCCACCCCCAGCCCACCCACATTGCCACCACCCCTACATATCTGCAGTTCCCATTTCATATTCTGTCCCAAGGTATTTGAGCTTCCTATTATTCTCCTTTCCTTGTCTTTATTTCATCATAAGGAGGATGGGATTGCATGTCGGTGATTTTGTTGATGCTTGGGTTGCTTGTTGTTGATGTTGCTCTATGCTAGAGCTTGTTATCTTGCCAAATTTTTTGGGTTTGCTCCTCCATCCCACTCACTTTCATCTTCTCCTTTTTGTGGTGCACGCCAGGTGTTCGCTGAAATTCCTCAACCAAGTCCACCTCTCTAAATGTCTCGTGCCGGTCCTTCTCGCCCTCCTCGACCCTCTTCAGGTGCCCGTGCTGTCACTCGTGAGCGACCACGTGATCCTTGGGAACGCAAACAACTCAACTACGAACTCTCATTTCCGCTCACGGATGCCTTTGACATTCTACCCACAACTTCGTGGGCTGTAGCCGAATTGACTAACCGGCGTCTGCAACACATTTGCGCACCCCTTGCCAGGGTTGCCTACCCCCGTGTAGTGCGCCTCTTCTACTAGAATCTCCAGTGCCCTGAAGAGCCACCCATTTCTCTCACTACATCCATTGATGGCACCGCCTATGCTTTCACTATGACCGACATCATTCAGGTTTCTGGTTGCCCCATTGAGTACCCCGATGACATTGTCAATCGTGAGAATCTCCCTTTATATGAGGAGCCGGATACATTAACTGTGGCGCAGATTGCCGCTGCCATTTGCACTATTGATGATCCTACTCGGCCCCGGTCTTTTATCCGCAAAACCAATCTTCCGGAACGCCTATGGTTCATTGACACTGTCTTCAAGCACAATGTTTGCCCTTTGGTGCATAGCACCGAGCGTCGGGGCCTCTTTCTGCAAGCCTTATATGCCATGGACCAAGGCCAATGGTTCTCCATCCCCGACCTCATTTGGTCCACCTTTATGAAGTTTTGGCATGATGCTCATAATGCACGGGCTCCGCGAGTTGAAAATCGGAAATTGCCTTTGCCGTTTTTCATCACTCGGCTCCTTCAGCACAAGGGTTTCGTTGTTCCTCCCCATGAACCAAAAGGCGACAAAATTAAAATTTTTACCCAGCGCCGGTGGATCAATGTTCTGAGCCATTCTAGTGCCCCTCCGCCTCCTGCCCCCCTGTTCATCCACGCTCCACCTCCTCCTCCTTCTGAGGCAGTTTCCACCGCCGCAGCCACTGCGAGGGTAGAACCTTCGGTCGACTCTCCCCAGGACCAGGTTTTCATCCGGGCTTCCATTGCCGGTATTCATGAGCGACTAGATCGTTTTGAGCATTCTTTGACCGCGTGCACTCAGGCTCTGTGTGAGTCTTCTTCACGTGCTGAAGAAGATCGTCGTCTTGCTGCTGAAGACCGCCGTGTCGCTGCTGAGGACCGTCGTTTGGCTTCCGCTGAACGGCGTAAGACTCACTCTCTCCTCCATTCCATCCTCGCCCGTTTACCTTCTGGCCAGTAGCTTGTTGCGAGTGTGGACCTTCTCTTTTTGTTTCATCTGTAACTATTTCTCTTGTATATTTTGTTTTCCTTTTCAACTGTAAGAATTTGCTATGTATAGGTTGCTCTGGTCGACATGTTCCCTGTACCGCTCTTTTTGTCATCATGTACACTCTTTTTGCAATGCAAATTCTTTATGTTCTGTTAACTTTCGATACATTCATTTTCTGTCTTTATGCTTGTGCTATTAATGCTGTTTGTGGTTGTTTCTTTTGGTTCTTCATGTTGCTTTCCAGGTTGCGCAGTCCAGTTCAAGTTTGGGGGTTTTTGTCTCAAAATGCCATTCCCTCCCCCTGGGTATTGTTGTTCCTTTTATGCTCTTTGTCATTTTTGTCTCTAACTTGCATCCATGTCCCACATTGAGGACACTGTGTCGTTTAAGTTTGGGGGTGCATCAAAGCATTCTTGGCATATTTTTGGTTCCATAATTTTTGCTAAGCAATGATAGTATAACTTGACACTTGTCGGAGATGAAACATATGTCTAATACCTTGTGTATAGAAGCAATTGAAATTTTTGAAAATAAAGAAAAATTTGAGTTGAAAGGATCATGTAGATTCAAACTAGTCTGTATAAATGTTTCAATTAGATTCTTGCTGGATTTACACTCTTCTAAGCTTCACAATGCACAGATGCACATTGGAAACTTAACTGTGAGGCATGCAACTTGATTGACCTTTACCTTGCCCTAGTTAATCTGATTTGATGAACCTAATGGATGAATACTTTTGGCATGAATCTAAAAAAAAAAAAAAAAAAAAAAAAAAAAAATTTGAGAAAGAAAGAAAAAATGACCAGTTGACGTTCGTAGCCTTTCCAACTCGAGCTATTAAGCCCTAGGAGTGTCTCTACACTTAGCACCCTAAAGCCATCTGGTTTGGGAGTTGTTGGCCTAACGCTTGCTACAAGGGTTGGTTAGAAAGCTTAAGGGACTTAAACATTGCACGGTCATTCAAAAAAAATTAAACTAGTAATAAACATGGTTCGTTGGAGTTCGTAGCCTTTCCAACTTGAGCTATTAAGCCCTATGGAGTGTCTCTACACTTAGCACCCTAAAGCCATCTGGTTTGGGAGTTGTTGGCCTAACGCTTGCTACATAAGTTGGTTAGAAAGCTTAATGGACTTCAGCATTGCACAACCATTCTATGTTTCGCTTATGTGTTGAAATAAATTGTTAACAAGCAACAAAAGTTGTCTTGAAAATAAAATCATGCCTTAGGGACTTCATGTAAAAGGGAATTCATTGATTTGAAAACTTGTGCCTTGGAATTGGACAAGAAAGTAAAAGCCGCATGTGAGAATCCAATTCACTTTCACTGGAGTTTGAGTTATTTCCATTTAAGAGATGACAATTGAATTATTTATATGGACTATGATGTTGATGCATGCATGTTGAAATGGTTTTTCCCATTTTTTGTATCAATGCTTCATATATGCAAGGTAGTTTTCCCAATGACCCCATCTCCAGTTTTTGTCTGTTTCAAGTTGTATTTGAGCTATGTTTCTATCTCATTTTACCATGGATGATATTTTTGTAGTAGCATGCCCATGGTTGTCTTTTCTTTATGTTTTTCATTGTAGTTTTGCTAAGGGACTAGCAAAATGTAAGTTTGGGGGTGTGATAAGCGCCGAATATTGTATATTCAAGCGCCCTAAATTACATTAACAAAGTCCAGTTATTAATTATTTTATGTAGATTAACTCCATTTGCATGTTTTTATGCATTTTCAGGTTCATTGGCCAAAATGGAACAAGAATAAGGCCTTGTGGAATCTTGAGCAACAAAAGGTGCCAATGCTGAATTCTGGCAGCAGTAGAGCCTGGACTTTGCTTGCCATTTTGACCTTCCAAACTCGAGAACTGGACTTCCCTCATAACATGAAAGATTTATAGCTCTGAATCAGCTTTCCAAATCTTCAAGTGGTTCATCATTCGGAGTTCGGAGCAGAGAGTTATGATCTTCACAACAGAGGTGCGCAGAACTGCCTAGCAGCACTGATGTACTGCCTTTCTCCCCATTTTTGACCAACCAGACTTGAGAATTGGGTCTTCATCAAAACATGAAGTTTTTAAAGCACTGAATCAGCTCTCCAAATCTTCAAACAGATCGTCATTCCGAGTTCGGGGCACAAAGTTATAGCAGTTTTCCCAAAATAGGTTAGCGCTAAGCAAGAGGAGCATGTTGCACATTGCACTAAGTTAGAGTGCTCGAGATCACCAAGCGTGTGCTCGAAAATCAGGCAGAATGCCCTTCGGAAATGGCTCATTTCAGCCCACTTGCACATTGGTTTCCTCAATGCCATCTTCCTTCTTTATGAAGTGGTTGGAGGTGTTCTTTGGAGGAGAGAGGGTATTGTTGGAGCATAAAAGGCTACCCAAAGGCCACATATATCATTAAGCTTCATCTTTAGCAAGAGAGAGGGGAGAGAAGAGAGCAAGGAGAAGGGTGTTCTTGAGTGCTACAGTAGGAGCTCGAAAATGGAGATGAGGATGATGCTTCTTCCTTCTTCTAGCTCACCAATGGGCAACTAAACCTCATCTAGGGAGGTGATGAAACCCCTCCCTTGTAAGCATGTGTTAGTATAGTTTATTTTTGGGGATTACAATGTATTTTTGATAGTCTTTCCATGGTCAAGAGCCTCATTTTTATTGTAATGAATGTTGAATGTTTTAAATGATTATTGTGAGTTATTCATCTTGTCTTGGATGGTTGCTTTTCCTAATCATATTGCTTGCACTTCCATGGTGACAATGGAAGTTAAATCATGGAATGGTTTTAATGGCATGGAGTTGGAGAACCTAGATAGTTCATGGCTTAGGGTTTCCCTTTGATGGGCTATACTTGATTCTTAGCTTTATGTGCATTCACCATTTAAATTAGGGCTTGATAATCCTTGGCTTAGTAAGCATGTTCTAAGCTACATTTTAGTTTAGGTAGTTGATCATGTGAACCTTTGATGGTTTATTCTTGCCTTTCTATTTAAATGAACTTCTTAAGGATATTATAGCAACCTAGTATTGTTATGTATCATGACTATCATATATGTTGTTTTCCCCTTAAATTAATCTTAACCTAGGATGTGTATAGGGATTGAGGTGGATTCATTTCCCTAGCCTTCTTTACTTGTACTTCACTCCCTTGAATTCTTGCAATTTATTGTTTTATGCACTTTTAATTTCCTAGCTTAAGTGACATCCAACAAAACCTCTATACACCCTTCATCATTCTAAGAATGATTCTAGACATTTAGGTTGTATTAGACTAGCGCAGTCCCTGTGGTTCGACTTACCCGACCAATAGCCCTATTTTACAATGATTCGTGCTATTGCGAAGGTTGATGTTAATTGACCAACCGATCAATTTGCCACGTAGCTTCTTGTTTTTTGGCAAGTATTTGGCGTTTGGCTCATAGTGCCAGCTGCCACTCACTTTGCATAAGTGCCTGGCGCTCAGCTAGAATGCCACTTACCATTTGGCTTCTTATTTTTTGGTAAGTGTTTGGCGTTCAGCTCGTAGTGCCCGCTGCCACTCACTTTGCATAAGTGCCTTTGTTCATGAAGGCAATACTTCTACCAATTTCCTGAGGTTTTGTCAATTTACAATTATAAACTCGAAAGTAAATATTGCTCAAACAAAAATTTATTTTTATTGATAATACCTTTTCAAAGATGTGGCATTCCAAGGCTTATTTACCAGCCTTCCAGCCATAGTTTCCAACACATATGCCCCATTTCCTATAACTTCCGCAATTCTATACGGTCCTTCCCAAGGTGACATCATTTTCTTGATAATTCCAACTTTTCTTTTCAGAACTAAATCACCAAGTACAAAATCCCTATGCCTCACCTTCCTGTTATGGCTACTCATAAGTGTTTGCTGATATGACGTAAACCTTACTGCCGTAGCATTCCTCTTTTTCTCAAGCAAATTGAGGTTAAACCTCAACATATGATCATTCTGCTCCTGATTCCATGCTAGGCTTCGAACAATGGGAACTTGATGCTCCACCGGTATTACTGCCTTGGTACCATATGCCATAGCGAACGGGCTTTCCCCGGTTGGTCGCCTCGGTGTCGTTCTGTATGCCCACAAAACGTTTGTGAGTTCATCCAACCACTTCCCTTTCTCATCTTCAAGCTTCTTCTTTATGCAAGCGAAGATCATTCTATTTGTGATCTCAGCCTGACCTTTCGCCTGTGGATGGCTAACCGCTGCTAACTTCTGATTGATTCCATATTCTTCTAGCAACTCTCTCATCTGCTTGCTATCGAGATTAGTCCCATTGTCCATGACAATCGACCTCAGTACACCAAACCGACAAATGATATTATTCCAAATGAAATGTCTCATTAGAGTTTGAGTGACACTAGGGTATGATTCTGCCTCTACCCATTTGGTGAAGTAATCTGTTGCAAGCAGAATGTGCTTATTTTGTGACCTGGCAGTAGGTAACGGGCCAACCACATCCATTACCCATTGCGCGAAAGGCCATGGTTTGGCCATTACGAGCAAGTCTTCTGGTGGTTAGTGGATCAAGGGTCCGTATCGTTGGCATTTATCGCATCTTCTCGAAAATTCCTCTGCGTCCCATGACATGTTCGGCCAAAAGTACCCTTGTGTCATTGCTTTGTGTGCTAGGGATCTCCCCCCTGAATGATTGCCATACACACCTTCATGAATGGTCTGCAATATTTGCTGAGCTTCTGCAGGGGTTACACATTTTAGATAAGGTCCTAAATAAGACATCCTGTACAACTGATAGTGTACCACGGCATATTTCGCAGCATTCGATCTGATCCTCCTTGCCTCATCCCTTCGTTCGGGCAAAACACCATCTCGGATATATGCCATAATTGGATCTATCCAGCTTGGCTCATATGGTATGACGTTCACCTACCATGGGTCCGAGCTTGACGACTCCTCCGAAATAGATGGCTGGCACAACACACCAACTGGAATCACCCTTTCCAATGTCTCACCCGAGCTCGATGCACTGTAGGCCAAACGGTCGGCATTTTCATTGTGCTCCCGCGGCACTTGAATGAACTTGATTTGATCGAAATTGCTGGCCTCGTGCATAACAACTGAACAGTATGCTTCCATAGTTTCATCTTTGGTACCATACTCCCCAGTCACTTGTCGAATGATCAGCTACGAGTCACTGAAAGCGACTAAGTTTTTGACTTTTAGTTCCTTAGCCAAACTTAATCCAGCCAATAGCGATTCATACTCTGCTTCATTGTTGGTTGCCCTAAACTCAAGTTTGATTGCTTGGCTCAGCATAATGCCCTCTGGTGTTTGCAGTTTGACCCCGATTCCTACCCCCATTTGATTTGAGGAGCCATCAACGAAGAGCTTCCATGAGGATTCTTCCAAACATGCATCTAGCTCTTCCACATCACACTCCAGTAAGAAATCAGCCACCGCTTGCCCTTTGATGGCCGTTCGAGGTTCATACGTGATATTAAAAGAGCTTAACTCTATCGCCCACTTTGTCATTCGTCCGAACAAATCGGGCTTATGCAGGATCACCCTTATGGGAAATGTGATCAGAACGACTATTGGATGGGATTCAAAGTAGTGCCTGAGCTTTCTTTTTGCATTCACCAAGGACAATATCACTCGTTCGACCTTTGAATATCTTCTCTCTGGCTCGGCCAATGTTTTGCTTACATAAAAGACTGGGAACTGCTTACCCTCAGCACACCAGATCAGAACTCCGCTGGTTACAACGCTATAAACTCCGAGGGATAAGAAAAGTTTTTCACCTAGTTCTGGGGCATTCAAGACTGGTGAGTTCCGCATATATTCTTTCAGATTGGTCAGTGCTTGCCTCTGTTCATTCCCCCAGGACTGCTTTCTGTGACCTCTAATTGTATCAAAGAATGGTTTACACTGATCAGATAACTTGGAAATAAACCGACTCAATGCCCCTATGCGCCCGGTAAGAGCCTGAACTTCCTTAATAGTGTATGGTTCTGCATTTTTAAGTAGAGCTTCCGCTTGGGTTGGGCTAACCTCAATCCCTCTGTTATTGACTACGTGGCCAAGGAACTGCCCTGATCCCACGCCGAACGAGCACTTTGTCGGATTTAATCTCATTCCATACCTTCTTAATACATTGAACACTTCTTGCAAATGTTTCAAATGATGTCCCTTCTGCTTGCTCTTTATCACCATATCGTCGATGTAAGCCTCCACTGTTTTACCCATTTGATCCTTAAAAATTTTGCTAACCAACCTTTGGTACGTAGCTCCAGCATTTTTTAATCCAAATGGCATGACCTTGTAACAATAGATCCCTCGTTCAGTGATAAAAGAAGTCTTTTCTTCATCGTTCGGATCCATAGGAATTTGATTATAGCCTGAATAAGCATCAAGAAAAGTTAACCGCTCATACCCTGTTGTAGCGCCTACCATTTGATCAATCTTCGGAAGTGGAAAGCTATCCTTCAGGCAGGCCTTATTCAGATTGGTGAAGTCAATACAAACTCTCCATTTTCCATTATTCTTCTGCACTACAACCACATTTGACAACCAGCTCGGGTATTGTACTTCTTAAATGAACCCAGCTTTCAACAGTCGGTTTACCTCCTCAGCAATGATCTGGTTGCATTCTGGCAAACCTCCTCTGCTTCTGCCTTACAGGCCTGACGTTCGGATCAACATTAAGGGAATGACAAGAAACAGAAAGGTCAATCCCTGGCATGTCCGAATGGCTCCAAGCGAACACATCTGCATTTTGAGAAGAGAGATTAATTAACTGACGTTTTTCCTCATCTGAGAGTCGCGATCCTACTTTTGTGGTTCGGTCTGGCCTCAAATGATCAATTTGAACTTCGTCCAAAGGCACTTCGGTCAGCATCGTGGGCTCCTCCTCCCTACTCATGCCGAGGGGAGGTTCCTGTAATTGCTATTGCGCAGTAACAGATCGGATGGGAGCATTTCCCTTCCCTGTGGCTTTCAGAGTTACTGAGTAGCATTCTTTTGCTGCAACCTGATCCCCATGGATATCAATCACCTTGTTCCCATCTGGGCATAGGCATCTCATCACTTGGTGTAGGGTTGAGGGGACTCCTTGTACCCTATGGATCCATCCTCTCCCCATCAACAAATTATAGAAGGGATAGATCTCCACCACCACAAAACTTTCGACTAAGTCCCTCTCAGCTGCTCGGACCACCAATTCAACTGTGCCGATCGGTTCAACTCGTTTGCCATCAAACCCCAACAACGGATTTCTAGTAGACTTGAGCTCCTTTGGCTTAATTTCAAGCCGATCAAAAGTGACTCTAGGTGTAATACCCCCGAATTTCCGGATGCGGGTTGGCCAGGCCCACGCCCGATAACCCGAGGATATCAAATCAATTAGCAATAATCGAACACAGAATACAAATAAGAAAAAAATATATATAAATAAATAAATAAATTGCTGAAAAGAAACTAGAATAATAATCCAAAAATCTCATAATAAAATTTAATTAACAAAGAATGATTCTGATACATCCTACTTCTCCATTCCTATTACAACTCGGGAATCCATCTAGTGGACCCCTAAAATATCTCACTGAACTCAAAAGATTGGAAATGAATCCCAAGTCTAAAATATGAAATAAAATCCTGGTCATCGGTGGAGTGAATAACTGTATCTGCTCAGCACGATCCAGCTCTAAGTCTGGAACTAATGAACACCTGTAAAAATAAGAGTGGGTCAGGCCCACATGCAAATTGTACTCTAACTACAATCCAAACAGTGACTCGATACGCAGATACACCCTAGATATCTCAACAATAGTTATCTAGTCCATATATATAGATATATCCACACTAAGGGACATTCACTGGACTATAGTAGGGGTCTCAACCTGAATAGAAGGCAACATGCGAAAACGCACCCAAAGGTGGGCATGAGTACCTAGACCTAACAGGGTACACCTCAATCTACTATAGCCAGCTACGCATCCACTGCATATACGCACCCTAACCATCGAGTCTGAGACTCAAGCTCCTCTCGTGGTACCATAAACATATATTTAAAATCCATTCATATCCATCCATAGGAAATCTAATAAGTTGTTCAGCTTATTCAGCTGCACAAACTTAAATATAAGGAGAATTATATTTTTATAATTTGAACCCTTAATCCAAAATAGGTAGGACTGAGTTATTTTGAATCAGTCTGTCCCTAGTATGCCACCGTCCCATACCGGTGCATACAATCCACAAAATCCATATAATTGATTAAACAGATAAAACTGTTCACCAATTAAAATCCATAAGGTATGAATTAACGTTTTGAGCTAAACCATACCTAGTATGTCACTGTCCCATACTGGTGCATACAATCCTCCATATCCATGTAAATTACAACATATAAATAATCAGCAAGTAATTTACAGTCCAAAACCAAATATCCAAATAACTGCAGAATAGTGTATGTGATACTACAACATGTACAGTTCAAACCAATAATCTAATTAATTGTAGAATAATATATAAGAGTCCACAATTAACATCCAAACCATGTAAATTACAACACATAATTAACAGTTTAGCAATTTACAATCCAAAACCCTCCTAAATAATTGTAGAA
This sequence comes from Cornus florida, assembly GCF_030987335.1. NCBI lineage: Eukaryota > Viridiplantae > Streptophyta > Magnoliopsida > Cornales > Cornaceae > Cornus > Cornus florida. The sequence goes on from NW_026775573.1 coordinate 64,029,088, forward strand.
GAGTATTTAGTATTTCAACAATTTAAATCCAAGAGTTAAACCATAAAGTTGCAGGAAACAATTAATAATTCGGCAACTACCATCCAGAGCATACATAGATCAAATCTAATATATCAATGACTCTATCAAGCATTAAAATAAATTCTATAATCATATTATAGTCCAATAAATCACTACATTAATTTAAGTAATTTAATTCCTTCCATCCGGTAATAGCGTACTAAGTTGTATACTTGTATTCTATCTTATCTTTTAGCACAGAGGCATGCCCTATGCCCCAAGCCCAATTTATTAATCTAAAAGACTTCACTGTGCTTTTAATCTTCATTTAGAATCATCATATAGCACCCTAAGTTGTCAAATTAAAATTAGACAACAAATCTCCTTCCAGCCGTTAACCGTACGCACAATTGTTAAATTAGCGTATTGTTAATTTCATTCACTTAGAGGTCAACCTTACTCAATTTAAGGACTTAATAACTCTCAAAGCCAACCCTCTAATCCCTCTATAAAACCCCAGAGTCAACAGAAACGTTCCCATGCTCCAACAGTATCCAAACAGTTCGTAGAAAAAAAAATTCAGAAAACTACTATTTGAAAGAGCCTGCTCTAAATTCCAAGAGCAGGCTCTTTTTTGAGCCTGGAGCCAACTCTAAGAATGTAGAGCCGGCTCAATGAGTATGGGAGCCATCTCCCACATCCATGGAGCCGGCTCTCACCTCCTTTGAGAGCCTCTGTCCCCGTTCTGCTCCGTTCTGACTTTCTGCTTCTTCTCCGGCATGTTTCTGCCCTTCAGTTGGTTTCAAAAACTGATCCTAAGGGTCTTATTAATATCCACTAGCATCCCAAAGGTTTGATTTTAACCATTTAAATCAATTACATAGATCAAATTTGCTACCGAACTAGACATGCTTTAGGGACAACACTGAAACTATTTTGCAACCACAGCTCCATTCCAACCCCTTTGTTCCTCAATAATACTGAACCTAAGGTCTTCTATCACCCCATTAATATCCCCATGGTTCGTTTATAAAAGATGGAAGCAAGTACAGTAACAAACATTACAACAGAACTTAATATGCTTTTAAGAACAAAACTGGGAGCGGTTAATACATGAACTGTAAACAGATTTGAATTTACGACAAACAGATCATTCATATAACATATATTAAACATATAACTTCCAGTTATTGATTGATTAAACCCTAGAGATTATCTAGGTGCACAGAACACGAGCCAAAGAGAAGGAGAAAGAGAAGAACTTGCCTGTGATTTCAGTTATGAAATCCCTGCGTCGTCTCTAAGTTTCCGGCAACTACTAACTTCCTTCAAGCCTCCTATGGGTGTGATCTAATCCACCACAACCCTCCTTTAACCCTCTCTGTTCTTGTCCTTGGTAGCTCTTACCATTGCCTCTGTTCTCTCAACTCTCTCTCTGTTACGTTCGATTTTTACTGTGTCGTGAATAGGGTTCTTCCAAAACCCTTAGTGAAACTCATACACGTATATATATAGGCCTTTAGAAAACCCTAATTAAACTAGAGCTAAGGCAGAACCCTAATTAAACTAGAGTCGGCCCATAAACTTAAGTCACATACACGTTAAATACTTGTATGACGGCTCCAAGAAACCCTAACTGAAAACTGTTAATTCAACTTCTACTTAAGCACTTATTGAAGACAATTAAATAATTAACCAAATAAGGCATTTAAAATACAATTTAAAATAAAACAAACAATACAATTACTCAGATAACTAAACAAACCATAATTCAAATAAAGAAAATAAGACAATTAAATAATTAACCAAATAAGGCATTTAAAATACAATTTAAAATAAAACAAACAAAATACAACAATTACAAAATCAATAGACAAAAATGCACATAGAAAGAAATTTAAATTCCAGTTTTATCCTTTTTAATTTTAGGGGTATTACACTAGGCATGATATTCGCACTGCTACCCGAATCGACGAGCACTCTTCATACTAAGCATTCTGCTACTGTCAAACTGACAACCAAGGGATCCTCATGCGGAATCTGAACTTGCATCAGGTCTATCTTATCGAACCTTATCTGCACGGCCGAACTTTGTTGGTACAGGGTGTTGACACTGCTTACTCGCCTCTTCATTTACGCTTGGTGGAGGCGTGTTAGGAGCAATTCCTCGAATTCTGTGGTCTACTCGGGTCAGCCATGGATTGCGTTGATAATTCATAAGGGCTGAGCGTTATGGTGGTTTGGTTTTTGGTTTCTCTTGACCTGCTCAGCTGGACGATTTTGCTCTTGCGCCGGCCCTTGAACATACCCTGCAAACTCGCCTCTGGCGATCAACATTTCCACTTGCCTCCTCAAAGTCCTGCATTCGTTAGTTTGATGACCAAAATCACTATGAAAAGCACAATGTTTAGCTTGATCCCTCCGCTCGAGAGGTTGTCTGATTGGTAAAGGAGGACGAAACTTATCTTTGTTTTCTTGGTAGAGCCTCACCAATGTAACTTTGAGTGGGGTAATCAGTTCATCCTTTCTGGGCCTTTTCTCTACCTTCTAGGAGATCTGACGCTGTGGTGGGGGTTGTTTTTGCCGAATCTTGGCTTTGGACTTCTCCTCTATGGAGGTGATAGATGTCTTCCTAGCGTTAACTTCTTCCTCTTCTTCCAGACGAATGAAACCATCAGCTCTCTCGTTCAGCTCGTCCATCATCTTTGGTGTGTTTACCACCAGACTTGTATGGAACGGAGTCCCTCAGGTCATTGCTAGCTTGAACACTTGAACGGCTGTTGATGGATGACATTCCATAACCATACTTTTAATGAGGTTAAACCTGGTGAGAAAGGCCTGGAGCCGCTCATCCTCATGTTGCTTCATTGTAAACAAACTTAACACATCTTTTGTCGGATGTTTATTTCCATAATACTGACTTATGAACTTATCACACAACTTTTGAAAGCTAGCAATTGAACCTTGAGCCAAGTTCTTGAACCAATTGAGGGCTGGGCCAGCTAAGCTCGTTGGAAAGCACTTGCACATCAGTAGATCGTTGTTCATGTTCAAAGCCATTTTCAACTGAATATGGTAAATGTGATCAATTGGATCGGTTGTTCCATCAAAAAGAATGAACACAGGCATAGAGAACTTCCTCGGATTCGGAGCGTTCAGGATCTTGTTAGTAAATGGAGAGGCAACTGTTCTTGTAGACGAACGAAGCGCCTCATTCTCCCTTAAAAATCATGATGGAACCCTCGGATCCGCCGACCTCTCGTCGGAACTCTTATAACCATAGGTCAACATTGAAGGACGGTAGGGCGGATCGAACGACCTCTCCTCCACAAATCCTCTCTGCCATGGCGACAAGGTTCTGTATTGATCGACCTCTATTACTTCATCACCTCGCAATCCTCCATGATTTGGATCAAACGCTGCGGCTCCTTCTCGCGTGACTCGCTCGCGGTGCGGATCGTGGTGGACAGATCCCTCCCTATCCTCCATCTGTCGGAGGTTAAGAAGTAGATCAACTTGCACCATCTCGTTGCGGTGAGGATCCATGCGACGTTCCCCTTCTAGATCGTCATGATGAGCAGCATTGGACGGCGCAACTGCTTCAACTATCGGAAATGGCCTTGGAACTGCAGGAGCCTCACGACGCTCCATCCCAGCTCGTAGTTCGGCGTTCTCTTTTTGTAACGCATCAATCATATTCATCAACTCATCGAGCTTCGACTGCTGGCCATTATCCAATAGATTCGAGCTCTCTCCTCCAATCATCATGCCAGATCGAAGCAAAATTATCTGTTAGATTGGAGCTTTGCTAATACAAACGCACTAGATGCAGACTCAAGCTCAGTTGAATTCTGACTGTAATTGACCGGATCTGGATTGCTCCAATGACAAATTCAACAAACTCAGTAATCTCTATTGATCTCAACCACACAACTCATCAGAACAAACGCAAACCAGAGCTGTGCAAGTGACCTATCGAGCTTTCCAAATCAAACGGAATCGAGATTCGGTAACACAAACTGTGATTTCACCGATCACGACTCTGCCTTTAGCGATCTAGCTTCGTCCTAATGAACTATTCTAGATCGAATCAAGCTGAATCTAACACTCATCAATATTCTTCATTTCCCACAGACGGCGCCATTAAAGATGCACGAATTTTCTCTCTCTAAATTGACAGAGTTTCATTACACTTCAAAAATTTCAATCCTCCATTCCTCCTTTCTCCTTTCTATTTATAGACAATTTGCATTATTCTAGAGCATTCTTAACTAACTTCCGCCGCTGGGCCTATCCTCAAGGTTAAATGGTTATGGGTTTGAATCCTCTTTGAAGTCCTTTTTTAGTCAATCCACAACACTCGGTCTACTTTGTGGACGTCAAGTTTGGGCCCATGTCAATTGTTAGGCCCAAACTTTGTTATGCGAGCTGGATCTGGCCCGAGCCGTCTTTGGCATCCTCACTGTAATGTTCTGAAAATATGATTGAGAGCTTCCGTTGGTAATTCATTGAAAGCTTTTTCTACAGCATCAACCAGCTCATCGACTGTTTTGGGAGCTTGTTGGTACTGAAGTGACTGGATCGCTCTAAAAAACCCAAGATCAAGCACATTCAAATCCGGACTATTTGGAGGTTGAAATGATAAGCGTATATCAAACCCATCTTTGGCTGCATCTTCTAAGAATTTCGTATCCAAGGGATTTACATGTGGTTTTGCATTATCCTGTTGAATAAAAATTGTTTCCTTTGTACTACAACAAGGCCATTAATATTTGGTAAAACTTTCTCAATTAAACATGACTGAATTACCTCTTTAGTCACCGACCACATTGGTTTCGTCTTTAACGTACCGGCCACATGATTTTTGCTACTTTGTTTGGCATGAGCCTTGCATGTAAATGGATAAATTCCAATCTTTCCCAAGAACATTTCATTACGAGATGTATCAAATCGTGGCCTAGCAACAGCTGCTAAAAACATGACCTTTGTAATGAATCGCTTGCTCTTACAAGTGCGTACGGGTTCAGCTTCTTCCGGAAGAAGATAATATTTCTCTAATTCTTTAGACATATAAAACCACTTTTCATCAATGTGGACATGGTTAAACATATTGCAGAAAATTGGCATATTGTGAAGACTAGATGGCTCAAGCATTGACAAACAGTATATAAGCCTTGCCTTTTGTTTTCTTCTAATAAATACGGCGTCAATGCATTTGAATGCGGTCTAATAAAACCCTCTTTGATTCTTCTATGGAGTGTTGATTTAGCAACTTGCATAGCAAACGATAAAGATCGAATGTTTGTTTGTTGCCGAAGAGGAATTTCTGAGACTTTACTGCAATCAATTTGTACCCGCTTGCGACCAACTCTCTTCGGCTTCTTGTTGGATACATCAACTACAACCCCATTTGAGAAACTTGTCATTGCTTGCAGCCAAATTCGTTGAACTGTTCTTACGCAAACAGAAAACATTTTTGCCGTGGCACTTATTGAGCCCTTTTTTAATTTTCCATTTTCACTTTTCTTCAACAGAACTGCAAAAATTGCTTGGCGTTCTTCATTAGTTAAATTTTTTCTGGCGTCGGGCTAAACAAAATTTGAACTTGATAACATTTCCATCTTAAATTTGAAACCTAAGTAGTGCAAAGAGTAAAGAAAGAGAACCGAGGAATGATAAGCATGAGATTTAGTTGGATTGTGTTAAAGAAAAACAATCTAATCTATTCAATTTGAATTTGTAAATAAGCGCACATTTGATGAATTTAGTTTAAAACACGGAGTACTCTGTATTGCATGTTGGCGCCAACATTTAAGAAACTCTGATGAAAATTTACTACATTAAGTGGTCTGGGTGAAGACGAATTTTTGTACAGTACTGGTAAATTACTACAAGGGCATATTTGAAAATTCATCTCATACTACTATAAAAATAAATAAAATAAATAAAAAAAAAAATCATAAAAAATAACTCTTATAAAGTTGTATTCCCCTTAAGCCGACACTCTTTGCGGGACTGAGGGAGTATATATATTATAATGACAGGTATAGATCCAGGCGGCCACATCTCTATGCAATTACGGCTAAGGGCAAGACACTGCAGCGTAATTAATAAATTGGCGGTGGTCGTCGGTGATGGGTGGTGGTGGATATTCATGGTCTTGTGGACAGTGGTGGTTTGGAGGGAGTGAAGATGCAGAACCAGAGGTTGTGGTTGGAGTCGACGGCGACGTCTGAGGTCTTGTCGCCTTTGATGGGCTTGGAAATTTGGAATTTGGTGGAGCACTGACGTGGAGGAAGCCACCATCACCGTCGACGGCGTTGGGTGGAGCTTTGACGTTGCAAGCGTCGTATTTCAGCGCGTCGAGGTGCCTATCGGGCTGGCCTGCATGAATGAGCGATGAGTGGTAAGCCTAGGCTGAATTGAATTAACAACTCCAAATAGAACTACGAAAAGTTTCCTCAATGGAGTCCATGTTCTGGCCCTTGTGGATTGAATCGTTGCGAACGAGGTTATATTCACATGAGAACTATATGATTTGTTAACCAAATGATAAACAAACAGTCTCCTAAGAAAGTGGAATTTGAGCAATGCTATTAGACTACTACAACTTGTCACATTTGATCAGTCAATCACTGTAGTTGGTCATTTTATCTTTCATTTTGAAACACAATGATTGTAATATTTTGTATGACCAAACCACAAAGATAATGCATATTCACCAAACAGGCAGTAATGATATAGGAAGGCTGTGACTAATGATTTTATTTTATTTTTTAGTTCACAGAACTTTACTATCAACAATATTGATTGGTTTTTTCCATTTCAAAGAGAATTGTTTTCAACAATTGAGATATTTATGCTTTAAGTAGACCTAAAGAGTAAAGATGGCATTGTAATAATCAAGCTGGATCACCATGGTCCTCTGTTTTAGAATTTATTTACCCCACTGGACTGGTTTGATATTTGATGTCCTTTTCTATATTATGATGAATCCTCCTTCCAATAGCTTGGTAATTGCCATCTTAATAATAAGGAACTGAACTCAAATAGTTCAAATGATTAAAAGTCTTCCATATCTTATCCTCTAGTAATTAATATTTTGAGTGACTACGGAGGAAGAATTAGGTTCTTCGTGAATGGTCTGCTATTAGTTTGTTCACACAAAATGGGTTTATATATATAAACAAAATGGGTATATATACATATGTATGCATATATAGTTTTAGTAATATTTTAATCTTTTTATCTAATTCTTAGGTTAAAGAATTGTTTTGACAAAGTCAATGGGTATTTTGATCATTTTATATTATGTCATAACTGTAGGAGTGTAAGTAAAAAATGAAACAAAAGTTTATAATGTAAATGATAGTTATTTTCGAAAAATATTTGAAGGTAATATTTGATCAAACTTAAGGGGTGTAAGTGAAATTAATTCTAATCTAATTTATAAATGTCGACCTCCTAAACGGCATAATAAACTTGAAAACATAAAAAAAAAAAAAAAAAAAAAAAAAAAAAAAAAAAAAAAATTATCTTTAAAAAAAGATATTTGAATATTTATCAAAAAAAAATTGATAACATGAGAATGACATGTGACCAGAAATATATTTTATTATTAAATGAATATTCGGACTTATCTTTATTGGAGAGATTTTAAGTCAAAATTGAAGCCCAATGTACTGTCCCAGTCAATGGTCATGTGGGTTCGTAAAATTAAATGGTTATGAGACACGTAGATTGTAGATGTGATATTAGTGAGTCCGCTTCTTTTGCATAAACGTTGGTAAGTGATAACCTGCGCCGGTGGTTTTGAGCACATATTATTTAACAACATAAATCAAGGGGCGAAAATTTATTTGTCCCCAAATAACTCTAAAGTAAAAGATGTTATTCACATCAATATCCAATCTCTTACTTTTCGACCAACCCGTTTGCGCTCTAAATGGGGATGGCCCCAAACAACAATTGTTTGGTGGTTTCTTTCACCACATTCAATTAAAAAAGTCAGTTGTAAGTTCATCCCTTGACGGACCAACATCCAAAGTCTTCGTAATACTCCTACCCTTTCAAAATAAATATTCACCTTTATATTTTTTATTGTTCTAAAATACTTAAATTTATTCTCTTAAAAAAATTGGATTTAAAAAAACAAAAAACATTTATTTTAGAAAGGAAGTAATATAGCCTTTTTCTTTCTTGGCCTTTGCAGTCTCATTAATTAGATATAACTTCTTACCATTTATGTGAGGACCATTGGATGTAACTTACGTACAATTTATTTATTTATTATTATTAGTATTTTTTAAATTCAGACTATAAATCTATCCTATTTTTTTATCCAAATGTAAATAGTAACCAAATTTCTAGGATACTGTATAAAACATCTTTCCTATTGAAAAAAATAACACAAATAATCAACATTGCTTTCCAAACAAACATCTTCCATGTCTCCAATATTGGATGTCAAATATGTGATGGACAGTGGATAACACCGAAGTGTGAACAGAAGTGTATCAACCATAGATTTGAGAATAGCCAGATAATCTGTCTAATGTTGTTGGAACAGGGATTGTGAACTATAGGTTTCGTCTTCCTTGTTTGATGAACTATGGATTGGTCCAATGGTTGTCAACTAATAGGATTCAAAATTGTTTTTGTTTTCAGGTCTCGAGTGTTGTTTTTGAGATTTGTTGACACCAATAAATGTATTGTGACCATTCTGGACTTTCTTTAGAATCACCGAACAAACACCTTGAAATGCATTATGATTGAAAGCCGAACTCACACCAACTAATGGGATATCCATTCCAAGCCTTTCACAAATTGGGAAATGATTTTCTTATAATTTATAGAAACTCTGGTGAGAAATTATACTCAATGGAGACTTTAAACACCAGATTGTGTACTTATTTCTTGAACTTTATCAAAAATAATAGTCTAGTAGTAGTTTCTCGCCTTTCAAAATATAAGATTGGGAGTTTATGTTTACGTCAAAGCATATAGGTGTATTTCTTATTGAACTTCATCCGAGCAATCGGTTATTTTATATCAAATACTTTTTATATCATTCATGATGTCGTAGTAAAAAATTAAGGGTTCGAGTTTACTTAGGAGCACGTGTATATATACTTAATAAACTTCGTTTTAGCCATCGGTTCTTGGATATCAAATACTATTTTTATCATCCATGATGAGGATTCTACCCCTAATTTCATGAGCTTTTTATACCGGTAACATCATCTGATTCATCTCTCATATTTTTCCCATTTGTAATAAAACATTCTAGAAGAATTTTGATAATTTCAATAATTTTGTTTTATATACTTTGATCGCCCAAATTCACACTTTACAATGAAAGTTTATTAATTATTATTATTAATTTAGCCACAATTAATCACAATTCTGACTTAGTTTAGGTTTGCCGAACATCACAGCTTGTATTTCTACAAAGACAAAATTGATTTTATTTTCAACCATTAAATTAAAGAAAATAAGGTACACGTGCAATTTAATTTCATTAAAAATATATTATTATAATATCAGCCTAAAAAACAATACTAATATACAGTAATAATTTAATGGGTTAATTTCACTGACACCCCCTCAGATTTGGTCAAATATCACTCTCAAATATCTTTCGAAAGTAACTATCATTTAAGTGCATTTCTATTTTTCCATAAAAGTTTTGTTAAAAATATAAAAAAAGACAACTTTACCCCCCTTATTTTTTTAATCCTATTTATCTCAAAGTATCACATTAATACATAGCCCTCCGTCCCAAAACCGGTCGACCCCTTATGTTTTCAGTCGACATGAAGTGCAGCGCTTCCATCGGTTGACACCTTCTGAATCCGGTCGACATCTTCTTGAAAACCAGTCGACATCTAGCCTTAAACCGGTCGACGTTTTTAAGTGGTTCGGTTGACACTTTCTCAAACTGGTTGACACTTTGTGAAAACTGGTTGACACCTTGTTTATCTAGTCGACATAAAAAGCTCTGCTTCTTGATTTTGGCTACTGGAGTGATTCGGTTGACATCTCCTTTGTACATGTTGACGTGAAGTTCTATTACTCTGCATTTCAATTTTTCTTTTCTCTGTTTTGACTTTGATAAGCAGGATAGTATGTGTATGTGTATGTGTAAGTGAATATATATGTGTATGTATGATAGAATGACTTAAGCTTATTCATCAATACTTTGACAGATTGTCCTAAACCCCTCACCATCCTATCTACCCCTCTGCATGTATTGATCATGAGCTCCTTGTGATATTTAGAGGTTTTTGTTCCTTTGAGTATGGTGATCAGTCATGCCATAACTTGTCCTTGCGCTTGTCCTGCTCTAGAATTATTCCTTGCATAAAAACTTAATTTAAGGCATTAGTATAAAACTTCACAATTTGTTATCATCAAAATAAATGGACTGTGATTCGGCATATGGCTAACAATATCTACCTTCCTAGCATCTGAATCAATAGGTTCAACATTGCTTGTTTCATTAACATTGATGGACTTATTAACATGGTGACCATCCTCCGGCTTCATTAAAGACTCTGGCCTAAACCTTTTGCTGTCAACACCAGGATTTTTATTTTTATTTTTTTTAAGTACAGAAAGATGCATACTCAGTATATGGAAATTTTAGCTGTTAATATGAAAAACAGAGCAGAGTTCATTTTCTTCTTTGTTTGATACTCCAATGGTTAAATGTTACCGTATAAAATGAAATAATTTAAGAGAGAAATCCAATTACAAAAGAACAAAATATATATTGTTATTCATTGTCATTACATATGTACAATTGCAAAAGAAGCTTTCATTCACCATGAAACCCATGGCATGGAGAAAAGCATCAGTTTAGCAAAAAACAAAATTAACTTAGAACAACCAAAAAAACAAAAACCCAATGATAGGCCTTCTCTGTACCTGAATCAAACTAACATCAATTCAAAGTACAACCACACCTATCTTAGCTTCATTAACACTAAAATATTCATATACTGTACAAAAATAAAGTTGGAGAACAGAGCACCATTTCCCTTGCTTTCAACTGATTTCATGCAGTGATCTTCACTGTCTACATATAAACCTATCAAAACAAATTAATTTTAAACTTATTGCTGTGTCAAATTAAAGTTCAAATAATAAACATATCAAAGGGACAAAAAAAAAATAAAAATAAAAATAAAAATAAAAACATCTCACTTTGCTTACAAAAGTATCATCCCTGTTGAAGATGAATGAGAGCTCTTTCAACAACATCAAGTTCAGAGCACAATTGAGAAGGAAGATTTCCCTCTCTCTCCAATTGATTTTTCCCCATATGTGGTAATTTGTAATTATTTCCCCCGTAAACATTCATTGCTTCAATCATGCATTGCTGTATGAAGATGCATGAATTTTCTCTCTCTAAATTGACAGAGTTTCATTACACTTCAAAAATTTCGATCCTTCATTCCTCTTTTCTCCTTTCAATTTATAGACAATTTGCATTATTCTAGAGCATTCTTAACTAACTTCCGCCGCTGGGCCTATCCTCAAGGTTAAATGGTTATGGGCCTAAATCCTCTTTGAAGGCCTTTTTTAGTTAATCCACTACACCCGGTCTGCTTTGTGGATGTCAAGTTTGGGCCCATGTCAATTGTCAGGCCCAAACTTTGTTATGCGAGCTGGATCTGGCCTGAGCCGTCTTTGGCATCCTCAACTGCCCCCATAATCACTCCCTCATTAATTAAGGTGTGATTATTTAGAGACTCAATGATGACTTAATGGCTTATGATGATTTGACGGCTCAAGAATATGGCGTGGGGCACTGAGCGGTCGACCTCGGAATTAATGTCCCTTTTGAAATTCAAATCCCTTCAGCTTCCTGACGTCTTGGCAAATGGGACCACTTTCCCTTTAAATACCTTTCTTTCACGATCGAAGCTTTTCTTGTCACATCTCTTACATCCTGCTGTCAATCAATTCAGTCCACTTTCTCAAGTCGAACTGCATCTTTTTCGGTCACATCTCATCTTCTCCGACAAATCTTGTGAAAGATTCTTCATCTTCAGTTTCCTTGCAATATCCTTTGAGGTTAGTCTTGCTGCCCCTCTCCTCCTAAAATCTCTGCATTCTTTGCCAAGGCTCATAATCTCTTTCACCATGCCTATCGATCTAGATGTTCTTCGCATGAAACTCCATCTTCCCAATAATATTCATGTTAGGGAGTGCCCCACAAATGTAAATATCAGAACTGGTGAAGGCCTTCTTCCCGGTGAAACCTTATTTTGCCTCCATCATTTAAACATTATTAGATTCCCTTTGCATCCTTTCTTTTGTTATGTATTCAATAGGTTGAAAATTTCTCCTCTCTAAGTTAACCCCAACTTTTTTAGGGTTCTATCCGTTCTGTTGCTTCTGAATCGTGACAGAGGTTTGGATCTTGATTTAATTGATCTTCTCCTTTGTTACAAAGTTAGCAAGATCTGGTTGGATGAGGCTTACTACCATTTCTATTCGTTCGAGAAAATGTCCATCTGTACGGACAAACTTAAATCTGAAAAAGGGTGGAAAAGAGGCATTGTTGGGGTTCGGGGAGCTTGGTTTGCTCCAGCAGCCAATGAATATCCTATCCCGAATGCCTTTGGCGAATGTTCTATCTCTTCTTATAAGAAGTTCAAGACTCATAAGGCGGACTGCCCTTGTGAAATTTGCATTCCCCATTTTTGTTCTTTTCTTTGCAATTCTCTGCGTATCACTTTGGATAATGAACTCAGTTACAGCATTTGCAGGGATAGGATCACATACCTGAAGGAACACGTGCTGAGCAACGTCCCCTCTTGTTTCGAGCTTCTCACATCTGAAAACCTTAGTGACATTTCAGTCCTCGGTTCCACAATGAGTCAACTCCAGATCCCTTCCTTCAGTAGGAAGAAGGCTCCTCCTAGGGCTGTGATGACTCCTGCAGCTTCTTCTTCTCCAGCCTCAGCATCGTCCTCTGCTACTACCTCCAGCACTACTCCAAATGCAATGAATACTAACCCAATCGTCAATAATTCTTCTGGCAATTCTGTCAATCTGAGTACCGCTCCTCGAACTCGAGGCCCCTCTGCCCCCGCTGCATCCACTCAAGACAAAGAGCGAGGAAAAAGGCCCCAACCTGATAGTGAGGGCAATCCTGATGACCTTCCCCTGACGAGGAGGGTTCAGACTTCTGGGCCAAACGTGCCCATACCCCCCCAGATCAGACCAGTTGCTCCTTCTGGATCTGGCACGGCCTCTGCTTCTACCTCTGGTGAGGCTCTATGGACTCCTCGATTTATCCGAACGGATGGATCGGTTGTTAAACCGAGTGACACCATGTTCAAAGATGGCCTAACCGCCATGGCTTATTACAAGAACATGTGGTCCCCCAAAGATGTTGAGTTTGCCAAAGCTCTTTCTCAGAAAGAAGTGTTCAGCCATTTTCCTTTGGCTGCTATGGAGGTAATTCCCTACCCAGGTCTTAGTCAACTCAGAAGTATCTTTATTTTACAATTTCTCTGAACATACGTTCGGCTTAATTAGTATTCATGTATTGTTTTGCAAACTCTGTTTGGCATGATGGCCATGCAAAAGCATGTTGAGGCTGCCAACGTTAAGGCATGAAAGTTCGCCAAAGACGTTAAAGTAGGTCACAAAGAGAACCAGATCATTAGCACTAAAAATGTTGAACTCATGGTACAACTGAACGAGGTTGAGAATGAAAGGGATAGTCTGAAGAAGGAAGTAGACTCCCTTCAGGATGAGAAAAACGCCCTTCAGCTTTAGAAGAATATCTGGCAGACCGAACGTGAGTCGCTTAAGACTGAAAGGGACAACCTTTAACGCTTGCTTCATGACGAATAAGCGGAGCGCATGGCCTTTAAGAAGAGGGCTCTAGATGAGCGCAATGCCTTGCTTAGTGTTATTGGCAAGGTTAATAGCGGGGTGACAGCTCTGCATGGTCGCTTCTCTAGAATTAGAGCCCTCAGATATGCTAAAGGGTTCAGAGAGGGTTATAATGACCGTCTTCCTGCTGAGGGTCAGACCGGTTCCACTCCAGATGATATTGACAATGAACTCAAGATCGATCCACCAGGAATCTATACTAACCCAGACTCCTCTCCTGCCGAGCATATCTTTGATGAATGCCAGGAGATTGCATCTTTCGTGGTCATACCTGTTCCTCCTTTTCCACCTTTAGACGTTCTTCCTCTGTCTGTCGTGGTTCCATCTGTAACTGCTGCCGAGGGCGAAACCCTGCAAAATCCTCTGTCTATCATGGTTCCATCCGCAACCGCTGCCGAGGGCGGAACCCTGCAGAATGAAACAGTGATCCAGCTAGATTCCCCCCCCCCCCCTATAGTGATGCTGCAGCCACTAATGGGGAAAGGAACGCCAGCAACCCTGAGGGGACTGCTGAAGCTGAGCGGGTTGATGAGGCTGAGAGGGTTAATGAGGAGATGAGCATAGCTTGATTGTACTTATATTTTGTTTATATCATCTTCTTTGTAATTCTCACAACTCCTTATATAAATGAAAATGATGATTTCTATTACTCATGATTTCAAACTTTGCATCGTTCGTCAATAACTGTTTGTATAAATGAATTGCCACTTATTTTGCATCCTTTGTCTATTACTAATTGGCAAGTATTTGGCGTTCGGCTCATAGTGCCAGCTTGTGTAATACCCCTAGATTTTAAAGGAAATATTTAATTAAATAAATTGCCTTTAAATGGGTGTAAATGAATTTACTGGTTTAAATTAATTTATTTTGTTATTTGATTTATTGAATGATGATTGTGTGTGCGTTAGATACTTGATTTTTAATTGATTTGTTGTTGTATTGACTTTGGTTATATGGAATGACTTTATTGATTGTTTGTGTATGTGAAGCATGTAATTAGTTGTTTTATGGATTTATTTATTTTATTAAATGGACTGGACTTGGAAATGGATTAAAGGATTCGATAGTGGGTTATATGGGAAGCCTTGGAGGATTTGTAAGGCTTAGAGGCCCATGGATTTATGCATGAATGTTTATATAAAATATATTATGCATAATAGATGGATTGGATTATATAAATATATATACGTATATATATATATATATTGTGGGATTTATTATATATATAATATATATATATATATATATACCTACTGTGTAACCCTTAGAAAGGGTTATTACGTGAGAAAGAAGGAGGCAAAAATAAGGTTTGCCGAGAGAGAGAGAAACCGAGAGGGAAAGCCGAACCAAAGGGAAGGCTGGACCAAGGAAGGAGACAACGGCAACACAGAGAGAAGCCGGAGTTGTAGATTAGAATTGAGAAGCTTGTGGTGTGTTAGTTTCATTTTGAAACTTCAGGCAAGTTTTTCTCTACCTCTTCTCTTAGAACCCATAAGTTCTACACCTTGGGTATCATAATTTAGACTGTAAATTGCATGCTAATCACCTAGACATAGGGTTAAAAGCATGGAAGGAAACTGGTTGTATGTATATGTATTTATATTATAATATTTTTGGTTGTTTTGATTTGAATGAAATCATGTTAGATCATGTTGAGAATATGTATATGGATGCATAACTATGTATTAGATCGTCCTACAATTTAATTAGGATTGTTTTTATACAAATCGAAGGTGAGACGGACAAGTTACAGAGATTGGATGCTGCTGTCGCGACGAAGAAGACACTTCAGGCCAACTCAGCTGACTAAGTTAGGAACTCAGCTTGCTCAGTTGGGAACTGAGCTTGCTCAATTAGGAACTCAGTCTGCTAAGTTGGACCACGACTTGGATGTTGGTTTTAATTGCCCAAGATTATTTTTAAACTTATTTTAACTAATCTAAATAAGAATGATTAATTTAATAATAATTTAAAGGGAAGTTTTGAATGCTTATACGGCTATTGGTTTTGGAAATATGTTTAAACAATTTATTAAATTGTTCTATAAAATTTATCATGTGTTGACATGTTGTAATTGGGATGAAAAGCTTAGAGGATTATTTTACATCTTTTTGTGTATGCTTGTATTATACCTATGTTGCTTATTGTATGCTTTATTGTGCTTTTAATTTATGCTTATGGAATATGGTTGATTTGGAGGCATGGATTATTTGCCAAGGTATAAATATTTTGTTATCAATTTTGTATGTAGAGAACATACTATTGGAGGCATGGATTATTTGCCAGAGATATAAATAAATTATCATTAACTAAGTATGGACAAGAACATACTATTGGAGGCATGGATTATTTGCCAAAGTTATGAATAAGTAGTCATTAACTAAGTATGGACAAGAACATACTATTAGAGGCATGGGTTATTTGCCAGGATATAATTGGAATGTCAATTGGTTAAGTATATATATTATATTTGTGGAGGCTTGGATGAGTTGCCAAAGCATAAATATAATACTATAGGAATTAGATAATTAAATAAACATCTATGGTTATGGTTATGTGAATAGGAAGAAATAAAATGCTCCGAGGATTGAGCATGGCATTATTAATGGTTAATTAACCATTTGGATTAATTTTGGGAAAGTGGAGTTCCATGTGATGGAAAGGGTGTATGTTAAGGATGGTCGTGTGTATATATATATATATATCTATATATATATTTATTAATTCACTATTTGGGATTATAGAGGTAGTAATTATTATTGGTGATTTTATGTATTATTACTTATCACTATTTATTAAAGGCTAAAATTGGAATTAGGATGGTTGTGATAAGAGATGTGTTATTCATCGGTTTTCAGGGGCTTGTTAGAGGGAACTTGTTCGTGGGTTTTGACCCACCTTATTTTATTTTTCAGGTTCGTAGAAGTTCAAGTCTCAAGGTTGAGGATCCGCAACTTGGAGGCTTATCCATCATCCACTCTCATTTATTTCAAAGTAAGATGTTGTTAAGTTATTTGACTGTAGTTTTACTTATGATTTTTGGATTAATGGATATTGGTTAAGGGGTCCTTAAACTATTGGATTCCTGAGTTGTAACCTTTGGAGGATTTTTAGTTAATGGAATTATTATTTATTAGTTTCTTCAGCCTTTTATTTATTCGTTATTATTCATCTTTGTATTATGTGCTTGTTAAATATTAATTGTTTTGATATCCCTTGGTTTTGTGAGCGTGGACTTGATCAACCCATGTCTCTGAAATTAGGGGGTATCACAGTTGGTATCAGAGCACTCGAGGTTCAAGTGTCCTTAGGAGTGTCTTTCGTTGTGTGACTTCCGCGTTGTGTGTTTTTGCTTAGAGCCTAAGTAATAGGATTTTTTGTATTCTATACTTGGTCCATTAGTGCGTTCTAACGTAGAATCGTTATTGTCTTATCAGAAAATGGTAGGACACCGTTTTGGAAGGTATCAGAGGAGGCAAGAACCTAGGCATCAGAATCGTCTGCAAAACCAAAGTGTTGTGCTGGAGCAGCAGGATCAGGATGATGACCAAAAGAGAGAGCAAGAGATTTCTCCTAATATGGTTCATATCATCACTCAGGCTGTTACTGCAGCAATGGCGGCTACAATTCAGAATCAGCAATTTCTTCTGCAGGCACCCGCTCCTACACCAGTGGGACAACCTAGTCCTTGGGAGAAAGCGAGGAATTCCTTTATTAAAGGGAGTCCACCGGAGTTTTCAGGGTCCACAGATGTGAAGACTTGATCGGTATGACAATTATACATCAATCTTTGCAATAGCACAAATCATTGTAAAATAGGGCTATTGGTCGGGTAGGTCGAACCACAGGGATTGCTAGCTTATGGCAACCAAGGTTTTAGAATCACTTTTAGAATGATGAAGAGTATAAAGAGATTTGTTTGATTTGTCACTTAACTAATAATGAAATATTGCCTAAAACAGTAAATGAAAGGAATTTAAGATGAGAGGAACTTATGTAGAGAGGGCTGGGGAAGTGAATTCACCACCAACTATGTAAACATGCTTGCTTGCAAATAACTTGGGGGACAAAATATACATGTGACCATGATATGTAGAAATGCAAGACTACTACAATATCTTCAAGAAGTTCACACATTCAAGAATTAAGTATAATCCATCAAAGGTTGGTATAATTCATCCATCTAAACTAAGGTATAGCATGAAATATCCTTCTTAAGCTATGAACCATCAAAGTCCTCAATTTGTGTGATAAGTGCACATGAAGTCAAAAGTTAAGAATAATCCATCAAAAGGGAGACCCTAAGCTATGGACTATCAAATCTTCCATACAACATGCCATTAAAACCATTTCATATTCTCATCTCCATTCTCACTAAGGAGATGTAAGCCCTATAATCATGAAAACATACAATCTAAGACAAGATAATACATTTAACACAATCATTTATTGAATTGAAAAATATTTACAACATGTGTAAGTCTCTAGAATATGAAAAGATTACATAAACACTTCATTCCCCAAATCAAAACAAGATTATAGCATGCTTACAAAGAATGGCTTCATCACCTCCCTAGGACAGGGAGTTAGTTGCTCATGGATGCAAGAGAAGAAGGAGAAGAGATGAAAACCCCCTCAATTTTTGTGCTTAGGAGCCACCCACAAGCCAAGCTCTCAAGAACACTCCTTTTTCTCTCTAGAACCTTACAAAAAATGAAAGATCTCCCTTTTACAATGTAACCACCCTCATTATATCAACCTTAGCCTTCTATCTACTCCAAATTTATGGTCCTAAAAGCCCTAGACAAGATTAGAGCAATCCCCTAAAAAAAGGGATAACATTTGGTGAAGAAAATGGAGGCCCATGCCTGCTGGTCCGTAGAATGGCGGGCGCTTGTGGGCGCAGGGCCAGCGCCCGCGGATGCACAAAGCTACTGGCCTTTTGGCGGGCGCCCGCGGGTGTTTCTCAGCTCTGCGCACCTTTGGTAAAACAGCCATAACTCCCTGCTCCGAACTCCAAATCACGAACCGTTTGATGATTTGGAAAGCTAATTCAAAGATCTAAGTATGCATATTTTAATAGAAGTCCAGTTTTCAAGTTTGTTGGGTTAAAACTGACAAGCAAAGTAGAACTCCACTGCTGCCAGGCTGTAAACTTCAGCATTGCACACTTTGATATTCAAGAACTCATCAAAACATCATTTTTATTCCTTTTTGGGAAACAAACCTGAAAATATATAAAAACATGCAAATGAAGATAATCTATATAAAATGATCAAATAATGGACTTAACTGATGCAAATAAGGGCGCTTGAATATGCAATATTCGGCGCTTATCACACCCCCAAACTTACATTTTGCTAGTCCCTTAGTAAAACTAAAATGAAAACACTTAATGAAATGACAACAAATCTCCTCTTTCGTGAGAGCGACGGTTGCATTTAGCATATGCAACAAGCCTTTTAAACCCCTAGGCGTCCCTAGAGGACGAGTAAAGTCTCGTGAGGGTTTAACAGGAATGTTACCCACAAACATCAAACATGGTGCATGAAGATGCACAAAGCTCATTTGCAAACTTGGAACATAGAGAACATTGGAAATGGAATCATTATGAAGACTACCTTGTGTATATGAAGCATTGATAGAACAAAATGGCTAATTATCTTTCAACTCTCAAATATTAACATCATAGTCTATATAAATACTTCAATTGTCATATCTATAATAGAAATCATCTCTAACTTCATTTAAAGTGAACCGGATTCCCAATATGCAGCTTTTACCCTCTTGTTCCAATTTCAAGAACACAAATTTTCAATTCATTGAATTTCCTTTTAAATGAGGTCTCTAAGGCATGATTTTATTCAAAACACAACTTTTGTTGCTTTTTTTTTTTTTTTTTTTTTTTAAAAAAAACATATTATGGTCATGCAATGCCGAAGTCCCTTAAGCTTTCTAACTGACCCATGTAGCAAGTGTTAGGTCAACAACTCCCAAACCGGATGGCTTTAGGGTGCTAAGTGTAAAGACACTCCTAGGGCTTAATAATTCGAGTCAGTAAGGCTACGAACTCCAACGAACCATATTTATTTATTTTTATTTCGTGAATGACCGTGCAATGCTTAAGTCCCTTAAGCTTTCTAACTAACCCATGTAACAAGTGTTAGGACAACAACTACCAAGCCAGATGGCTTTAGGATGCTAAGTGCAAAGACACTCCTAAGGCTTAATAACTCGAGTGAGCAAGGTTACGAACTTAAACTAGTCATTATCATTATTCAACTTCATATTTTATTATTATTATTATTATTATTTTTTTATATTCAACATGCCAAAGGAATCCATTCATTAGGTTCATCAATTCAAATCAACTGAGTTAAGGTCAAGGTCAATCAGGTTGCATGCCTCACAATTAAGTTTTCGGTGTGCATATGTGAAGTGTGAAGCATAGAAGAGAGTGATACTCGAAGATAATCTAATTGAAACTTTTATACAACCATTTGGAACCCACATACTCATTTCAGTTTTTCCTCATTTTATAACTATCATTTACCTCTATACACAAGGTATTCAACACATGCTTTAATCTCTAACAAATTCCAAAATTCCATAATCATTGCTTCCATTTTTTTAAAAATTTTCAGTTTTAAAACAATCTACTTGAACAAAACAGCAAAATGTCTACTTGAACAAAACAGCAAAATGCAAACACTATACAACACACAATACCTCCAAACTTGAATGGCACATTGTCCTTAATGTGTGAAGACAAAGATGTATAAATAAATAGCATAGGGGGGTAAAAGGAACAATAATACCAAGTGAGTGAGGCAACTCTGGCATTGTAGCCGCATGCAATCCCATGAAGAGATGCCAAAATGATCTTCCCCCAAACTTGAACATAAGAACCTATGAAAATAACACTAAAGCGCACAAGTATAAAAGTATAGGCACACAAAAACAAACTAAAAATGTGCAAAGGAAACTAAACTAAGCATATTCACAAATGCAAGAAACCAAATAAAAAAAATTATCTAGTAAAATCAAAACATCTAAAAATTAAAATGAAATAAAATAAAATCTAAAATAACATAAAATAAAATCTAACTACGAATCTCAAAGTAGGTTTTACCCTACACCAAGTCTCTCTAGAGAGTTATACTTCCCCAAATAAGTTCTTTTAGAAGCGGAAGAAAAAGAGTTTGAAGAAAAAAAATGAAAAGAGGTAAAGGAAAGACCTCAACCCACTCTTCATCCTCAATGAAGAACTTTGGATTATGAGGCTGATTTGGATTATGGGAAGGTGGATTAAGTGAGAGCACATCTAGCAAAGACTGGTGAAGGGTTAGATTTGGCATGGGAATTTCTGGAAAAATATCCTTCACACTTTCAACATCCTCCTTACACTTATCCGGTGGTTCGGGCTCAACAGTTTGAGATAACTCAAGAGAGGGAATGGGAGGAGATGCAAGCTCCTAAGAAAGAGATACATTTGATGTCGCCCAAGGAAGAGAGTGAATGGGGGAAGGAATATCAAGTAAAGAATTTACCTCCTAAATAGAATTGTCAACATCAAAATCCTCACAATTGAAATGAGCCAAGCAAACTTTTAGAGGATCTTCCATTAAAGGAGGATCTCTTCATGGGCTGTTTTGGATTTTCAAGGGAGACAATCTCTTCATCATTATTTTTCTCATTTTGAAACACCATTTCTTCATTTTCACATGTGGTAACCATTTGATCATTCTCATGATGAAAATTACTAGGAGTAATCTCATCATTTATAGAATTTTCTTTTGGATTAGCCACAAGTTCAACGGGAAATTCTTCTTCCTTTTCATGATTTAGAGCATTAACCATTTGTTGAATTTGGGCTATTTGGTCATCTAACTCAACTCTAGATTGGGAATGAGAATAGGTGGTGGATTGCTTGTTAATAGTGTCATCCAACATTTGTTTATTGGAATCCAGCATTTACATGCCGATAGACTCTATCATTTGTTTGTTGGTAGCAATAAACTCATCCAATTGAGATGGTGGAAAAAGAGAAGAGGGCTGGAAATAATGATCATTGGGTTGAAAATTGGCGTGAAAATGTTACCCATGAGATTGTGAGGCTGAATTTCCTATGTCATGCCACAAGAAGTTTTGATGATCTCCCCAACCTGAGTTATAACCATTGAAGTATGGATGATTACCTGGTTCAAAGAAATTTTCAGTTGGTTGCTCTAAATAAAAATCTGAGAATTGTCCTGGTGGAGGATAATCTCTTGTATGATGTGTATGACTAGAACAAAATGCACAAAACTCATGTGGTGTGTAGAATTGAGTTGGAAGATAATTACCCTCCATTTAGGACTAATTCAACCTCTTGTTGAGATACATAAAAATAAAAATAAAGTAAAAAAAAAAAAAAAATTCACACAACATATATACAACACAAATAAGATACACAACAACCCTTCACCAAAACATCCACATACAATGATCCCTTTCTCTTCAATTATCAACAAGACAAAAAAATAAATGGCCATGACAAGGACCGATGCTTTGCAATATAGTAAACAGGAATAGCCTCGACAAGGGCTTCACAATTTAAATATCACTAAGTTAAACACATGCAAAATATTCACAATTGTTGAGACTAGAACTTTGAAAAACTTACCGGGAGTCCTCTAGACTTATGAATTTTATTTTAGCTTTCCCTCGGCAAGCCTTGAGTCCCTAGAATCTCACAGGAATACAGAAAACACAATATTACCGAAACCAAACAAGAAAATATCTACAAGAACACAATATTCACAATCAAACTAAAGGTGATCTTTAAACCTCAGTCACAAAACCGTTTGCAATCTCCGGCAACGACGCCAAAAATTGATCGGTATGACAATTATACATCAACCTTGGCAATAGCACAAATCATTGTAAAATAGGGCTATTGGTCGGGTAAGTCGAACCACAGGGATTGCTAGCTTATGGCAACTAAGGTATTAGAATCACTTTTAGAATGATGAAGGGTGTAAAGAGCTTTGCTTGATTTGTCACTTAGCTAATAATGAAATATTGCCTAAAATAGTAAATGAACGAAATTAAAGATGAGAGGAACTTATGTAGAGAGGGCTAGGGAAGTGAATTCACCACCAACTATGTAAACATGCTTGCTTGCAAATAACTTGGGGGACAAAATATACATGTAACCATGATATGTAGAAATGCAAGACTACTACAACATCTTCAAGAAGTTTACACATTCAAGAATTAAGTATAATCCATCAAAGGTTGGTATAATTCATCCATCTAAACTAAGGTATAGCATGAAATATCCTTCCTACGCTATGAACCATCAAAGTCCTCAATTTATGTGATAAGTGCACATGAAGTCAAAAGTTAAGAATAATCCATCAAAAGGGAGACCCTAAGCTATGGACTATCAAATCTTCCATACAACATGCCATTAAAACCATTTCATATTCTCATCTCCATTCTCACTAAGGAGATGTAAGCCCTATAATCATAAAAACGTACAATCTAAGACAAGATAATACATTTAACACAATCATTTATTGAATTGAAAAACATTTACAAAATGTGTAAGTCTCTAGAATATGAAAAGATTACACAAACACTTCTTTCCCCAAATCAAAACAAGATTATAGCATGCTTACAAAGAATGGCTTCATCACCTCCCTAGGATAGGGAGTTAGTTGCTCATGGATGCAAGAGAAGAAGGAGAAGAAATGAAAACCCCCTCCATTTTCATGCTTAGGAGCCACCCACAAGCCAAGCTCTCAACAAGAACACTCCTTTCTCTCTCTAGAACCTTACAAAAAATGAGAGATCTCCCTTTACAATGTAACCACCCTCTATTATATCAACCTTAGCCTTCTATCTACTCCAAATTTGTGGTCCTAAAAGCCCTAGACAAGATTAGAGCAATCCCTTAAAAAAAGGGATAACATTTGGTAAAGAAAATAGAGGCCCATGCTTGCTGATCCGCAGAATGGCGGGCGCCCGCGGATGCACGAAGCTACTGGCCTTTTGGCGGGCGCCCGTGGGTTCTTGGCGGGTGCCCGCGGGTGTTCCTCAACTCTGCGTACCTTTAGTAAAACAGCCATAACTCCCTGCTCCAAACTTCAAATCACAAACCGTTTGATGATTTAGAAAGCTAATTCAAAGCTCTAAGTATGCCATGTTTTAATAGAAGTCTAGTTTTTAAGTTTGTTGGGTCAAAACTGATGAGCAAAGTAGAACTCCACTGCTGCCAGGCTGTAAACTTCAGCATTGCACACTTTGATATTCAAGAACTCATCAAAACATCATTTTTATTCCTTTTTGGGAAACAAACCTGAAAATATATAAAAACATGCAAATGAAGAAAATCTATATAAAATAATCAAATAATGGACTTAACTAATGCAAATAAGGGTACTTGAATATGCAATATTCGGCACTTATCAAGACTACACATCAGTGGAAAAAGGATATCGAGCGTCATCTTCGTATGGTGGAGTGCACAGAAACTCAAAAACAGATGCTTGCCACTTTCACGCTAGTGGGAGATGCGCTACAGTGGTGGGAGTCTATCACCACTATGGAGGAAAGGACCACACTGACATATGATCAGTTCCAGGATCGTTTTGACGACAAATATTTTTCATTTGCAGTCAGTGCAGCTAAGAAAAAGGAGTTCCTTAACCTACAGCAAGGGGATAGGACAGTTGCAGAATATGAGCAAGAATTTACAAACCTGTCTCTATTTGCATTAGAGGAAGTAAATATAGAGGTAAAGAAGAGGGCATGCTTTTTAAATGGGTTAACTTGGCCCATTAAGAAGGTTATTTTGGGAAGCCCCGCATACACCACATATTCACAGGTTGTTGATGCAGCTTTGCAACATTGCCAGGCTAGGAAAGACTATAAGCGATCTATGGATGAGAATCAGAATGATAAAGACTCTATTAATCACTCTGCTGAGGGCGATGGAGCCAGAAATAAGGATACGGGTGGATTCCAGGGACATTAACCTTGGAAGAAGCACAAGGGTACTTCAGAGGTTCAGAGAGAGGGGGTTCCTACTCAGAAGCAGCAGATTGGGGCACCACAGACAGGACAGGGTCAAGTACAAGGGCAGATAGACCTTTTTAGAGGTCATTGCTATAAGTGTAGAGAATATGGGCATTCATCCAAACGTTGTCCTAGGATGGCTTCGAGACAATATGGGCAACAGGGACATGAGCAACCATTATCGGCTCCACAGTTCTCGCATGTGCCGGCTCAGGTTTATCCAACTTTGCCAGCACCATTGCCACCACAGGGGCAACCAATACAACAGGTGCATCAGGGAAGGGTGTATAATGTTACACCATATAATGCATGGGCACCTCACACTAATTAAGGGTATGTTTTTATTCATGTTATACATAGACATGTTTATTTCTGTACAAATGCATCACATTCATTTGTATTTGGATCATTCGGATTGATGGTGGTAATTTATATAAACCATGGATAGTTAGTATGTTACACCAGTGGGTGTTAGTGCAATCTACGCATGAATAGTAGGCACATTACCATATATATTTGCACATTGGAAATCGAGATTGGGTAAATGTTTTGATAAAGGAGGATTGGGATGTAATAAAAAAAAAAAAAAATTTCATTCCCAGGTTTGGTGTATAGTTCGTTATAGATAAGGAGTCCATGGAAAGGACAAAGGATTAGGTACTAATGTCTCATTAATTACGAGAATTTTTTTTTTTAGGGTTGCTTTTGAGTCAAAAATGAATTTTGACTCTGACTTTAAGGAAATTGTTGAAATAAATATTTCAATGGATGGGAACATGCAATTATCTCAAAGAAAATTTTACTTGCATAAGTCAGGTTTTAATGTTTTCATTCAAGACTTTGGTATAACCCTAATAAAAGGGGAATGTAGTTTCGAATTATCTGGCAAATGAATTTCTGATAATGTGGGATCGATCACTCTAATGACAAATAGAGTGTATTATGGTAAGGGAGGATTTTTGTTTGGATAATTTACAACAAATTAAAGGGTTGGTTAACACTTAGTATTGACATAAATCGGTATTAATCGACAAATCTCTACAGCGGTCGAGATAGGAATGACGAAAGGAACGACTTTCCTTTCTGGTGGATCTTGGAAGTTTAATTACCATGACCATTTTGTATAAATCCACGAAATGGAGTTTGAGTAGTGTTTTGTCTCATAAATAAAGGTAATTACTGTAGTATCATATTGTGGGGGCTAGAATATAAAGGCTTATGGTATACGTCCATACATATGAAATGGATCAAAGAGGGATATCAGAGATATGGGAAGTTATAACTTCTTATCTCATGATTATTGTCAGGGAATTTTGAGGTCGTACTAGATTTGATGTTGACTTTCAGAAGCATTTCACTTTCGTTAGTGAAATTTGATAAGTAATGAGATACAGGGATGTCGAATGTATCAACAAGTATGAAGGAGGTGGTAAGAACTGGGGTATCAACTCTCAGTCTTAACTACTCAGGAGGATGTGAGGGGATCACAAGGTAACATTATTACCACTTTATTAACATTAACATGGATATGGGAAGGTACTTCCGTAACTTATATTAGCGGATTACTGACATTTCATTGGGATTCTACTTCCGTATTGGTAAAGGTTGATAGTATGACCAAGTCAGGATATCCACCGCTACAATAAGTGGATGTGACTAGAACGGGCCATCAATGGCAAGGAAAATGGAGAGCAATAAATAAGCTCTCATAGTTGGACTATAGCAATGGTTGTTAAAAGATTATTGTTATAACAAGGTTTACGGATTTAGATGATTGATCATGTACATGGTTGGGTATTACTGAAGTTTTTGGTTCTATATGCATTTTAAGGACCCGTTGTTGTGAGATACTCTTCTTAGAGATCTTATGTGCACCACTAGCATAAGCGGAATGGTTGTATTTAGCATAAACTCGTATATTCGAGTTCAAGGGATAGGAAGTGCGTTATTACTCCATATTATTTTTTCTTTTTAGAATAAGGTAATTTGGTAAGGAGGGAGGATTGTTACCTCAGTCACTAATTATCTCATATTTTGTTTTGAATAGGTAATAACCTATTTTTGGCATTACTGTATATTTCGCCTCATGTGTGTAAACGGGATTTTTATATTTTTTTTGTTGCCAAATGATGGAACAATGGGGATAGTTACCAACGCAGATAAGTTGGCAAGGTTAGGTTGCAATTAAATACAACAAATACGGATTCGCTTAGCACGTTCATAATGTAATGGATTATGTGTTACGTATGTGTGGCTGGAGTAATTTTCACACGAAAAAGGGAAAATGGAAAAATGAGAAATGAAAATTTTGGTATAAATAATAAAAGTTTTCATTTCAAGGATTCGTGAATTCCGAGGACGGAATTTCTTTTGTTAGGGGAAGAATGTAATACCCCTAGATTTTAAAGGAAATATTTAATTAAATAAATTGCTTTTAAATGGGTTTAAATGGATTTACTGGTTTAAATTAACTTATTTTGTTATTTGATTTATTGGAATGATGATTGTGTGTGTGTTAGATACTTGATTTTTGATTGATTTGTTGTTGTGTTGACTTTGGTTATATGGAATAACTTTGTTGATTGTTTGTATATGTGATGCATGTAATTAGTTGTTTTATGGATTTATTTATTTTATTAAATGGACTGGACTTGGAAATGGACTAAAGAATTTGATAGTGGGCTATATAGGAAGCCTTGGAGGATTTATAAGGCTTAGAGGCCCATGAATTTATGCATGAATGTTTATATAAAATATATTATGCATAATAGATGGATTGGATTATATAAATATATATACGTATATATATATATATATATGACATAAATACATATGATTATCATTATTGTGGGATATTATATATATATATATATATATATATATATAAATTACTAATATATATATGTATCTACGTAATACACATATAAACATATATATATTAGTAATTTATATATATATATATATATATATAAACATATATATATTAGTAATTTATATATATATATATATATATTAGTAATTTATATATATATATATATAAACATATATATATTAGTAATTTATATATATATATATATATATATATATATATATATATATATATATATATATATATACCTACTGTGTAACCCTTAGAAAGGGTTATTACGTGAGAAAGAAGGAAGTAGAAATAGGGTTTGCCGAGAGAGAGAGAAACTGAGGCGGAAAGCTGAACCAAAGGGAAGGCTGGACCAAGGAAGGAGACAACGACAACACAGAGAGAAGCCGGAGTTGCAGATCAGAATTGAGAAGTTTGCGGTGCGTTAGTTTCGTTTTGAAACTTCAGGCAAGTTTTTCTCTACCTCTCCTCTTAGAACCCATAATTTCTACACGTTGGGTATCATAATTTAGACTGTAAATTGCATGCTAATCACCTAGACATAGGGTTAAAAGCATGGAAGGAAACTGGTTGTATGTATATGTATTTATATTATAATGTTTTTGGTTGTTTTTATTTGAATAAAATCATGTTAGATCATGTTTAGAATACGTATATGGATGCATAACTATGTATTAGATCGTCCTAGAATTTAATTAGGATTGTTCTTATATGAATCGGAGGTGAGACGGAGAAGTTACAGAGGTTAGATGTTGCTGTCGCGATGAAGAAGACACTTCAGCCCAACTCAGCCGACTAAGTTAGGAACTCAGCTTGCTCAGTTAGGAACTTAGCTTGCTAAGTTGGGAACTCAGCTTGCTAAGTTGGACCACGACCTGAATGTCTCAGGATTATTTTTAAACTTATTTTAACTAATCTAAATAAGAATGATTAATTTAATAATAATTTAAAGGGAAGTTTTGAATGCTTATACGGCTATTGGTTTTGGAAATATGTTTAAACAATATATTAAATTGTTCTATGAGATTTATCATGTGTTGACATGTTGTAATTGGGATGAAAATCTTAGAGGATTATTTTACATCTTTTTGTGTATGCTTGTATTATACTTATGTTGCTTATTATATGCTTTATTGTGCTTTTAATTTATGCTTATGGGATATGGTTGATTTGGAGGCATGGATTATTTGCCAAGGTATAAATATTTTGTTATCAATTTTGTATGTAGAGAACATACTATTGGAGGCATGGATTATTTGCCAGAGATATAAATAAATTATCATTAACTAAGTATGGACAAGAACATACTATTGGAAGCATGAATTATTTGTCAAAGTTATAAATAAGTTGTCATTAACTAAGTATGGACAAGAATATACTATTAGAGGCAGGGGTTATTTGCCAGGATATAATTGGAATTTCAATTGGTTAAATATATATATTATACTTGTGGAGGCTTGGACGAGTTGCCAAAGCATAAATATAATGTTATAGGAATTAAATAATTAAATAAACATCTATGGTTATGGTTATGTGAATAGGAGTAAATAAAATGCTCCGAGGATTGAGTATGGCATTATTAATGGTTAATTAACCATTTGGATTAATTTTGGGAAAGTGGAGTTTCATGTGATGAAAACGGTGTATGTTAAGGATGGTCGTGTGTATAAATATATAAATCTATATATATATATATATTTATTAATTCACGGTTTGGGATTATAGAGGTAGTAATTATTATTGGTGATTTTATGTATTATTACTTATCCCTATTTATTAAAGGCTATAATTGGAATTAGGATGGTTATGGTTAGAGATGTGTTATTCATCGGTTTTCAGGGGCTTGTTAGAGGGAACTTGTTCGTGGGTTTTGACCCACCTTATTTTATTTTTCAGGTTCGTAGAAGTTCAAGTCTCAAGGTTGAGGATCCGCAGCTTGGAGGCTTATCCATCATCCACTCTCTTTTATTTCAAAGTAGGATGTTGTTAAGTTATTTGACTTTAGTTTTACTTATGATTTTTGTATTAATGGATATTGGTTAAGGGGTCCTTAAACTATTGGATTCCCGAGTTGTAACCTTTGGAGGATTTTTAGTTAATGGAATTATTATTTATTAGTTTCTTCAGCCTTTTATTTATTCGTTATTATTCATCTTTGTATTCTGTGCTTGTAAAATATTAATTGTTTTGATACCCCTTAGTTTTGTGAGCGTGAACTTGATCAACCCATGTCTCTAAAATTAGGGGGTATCACAGCTTGCCACTTAAAGTGTCTAAGTGTCTGGCGCTCGGCTAGAATGTCATTTGCCAGTTGGCTTCTTACTTTTTGACAAGTATTTGGCGTTTGGCTCATAGTGCCAGCTGTCACTTACCTTGCATAAGTGTCTGGCGCTCGACTATAATGCCACTTGCCACTTGGCTTCTAACTTTTTGACAAGTATTTGGCATTCGGCTCATATTGTCAACTGCCACTTACCTTGCATAAGTGCCTGGCGCTCGGCTAGAATGCCACTTGCCACTTGGTTTCTTGCTTTTTGGCAAGTATTTGGCGTTCAGCTCGTAGTGCCAACTGCCACTTACCTTACATAAGTGCCTGGTGCTCGGCTAGAATGCCACTTGCCACTTAGCTTCTTACTTTTTGGCAAGTATTTGGCATTCGGCTCGTAGTGCCAGCTGCCACTCACCTTGCATAAGTGTCTGGCGCTCGGCTAGAATGCCACTTGCCACTTGGCTTCTTGCTTTTTGGCAAGTATTTGGCGTTCGGCTCGTAGTGCCAGCTACCACTCACCTTGCATAAGTGTCTGGCGCTGGCTAGAATGTCACTTGCCACTTGGCTTCTTGTTTTTTGGCAAGTATTTGGCATTCGGCTCGTAGTGCCAGCTGCCACTCACCTTGCATAAGTGCCTGGCGCTCGGCTAAAATGCCACTTCCCACTTGGCTTCTTGTTTTTTTGGCAAGTATTTGGCGTTCGGCTCATAGTGCCAGCTACCACTCACCTTGCATAAGTGCCTGGCGCTCAGCTAGAATGCCATTTGTGATAAGCGCCGAATATTGTATATTCAAGCGCCCTAAATTACATTAACAAAGTCCAGTTATTAATTATTTTATGTAGATTAACTCCATTTGCATGTTTTTATGCATTTTCAGGTTCATTGGCCAAAATGGAACAAGAATAAGGCCTTGTGGAATCTTGAGCAACAAAAGGTGCCAATGCTGAATTCTGGCAGCAGTAGAGCCTGGACTTTGCTTGCCATTTTGACCTTCCAAACTCGAGAACTGGACTTCCCTCATAACATGAAAGATTTAGATCTCTGAATCAGCTTTCCAAATCTTCAAGTGGTTCATCATTCGGAGTTCGGAGCAGAGAGTTATGATCTTCACAACAGAGGTGCGCAGAACTGCCTAGCAGCACTGATGTACTGCCTTTCTCTCCATTTTTGACCAACCAGACTTGAGAATTGGGTCTTCATCAAAACATGAAGTTTTTAAATCACTGAATCAGCTCTCCAAATCTTCAAACAGATCATCATTCGGAGTTCGGGGCACAAAGTTATAGCAGTTTTCCCAAAATAGGTTAGCACTGAGCAAGAGGAGCATGTTGCACATTGCACTAAGTTAGAATGCTCGAGATCACCAAGCGTGTGCTCGAAAATCAGGCAGAATGCCCTTCGGAAATGGCTCATTTCAGCCCACTTGCACATTGATTTCCTCAATGCCATCTTCCTTCTTTATGAAGTGGTTGGAGGTGTTCCTTGGAGGAGAGAGGGTATTGTTGGAGCATAAAAGGCTACCCAAAGGCCACATATATCATTAAGCTTCATCTTTAGCAAGAGAGAGGGGAGAGAAGTGAGCAAGGAGAAGGGTGTTCTTGAGTGCTACAGTAGGAGCTCGAAAATGGAGATGAGGATGATGCTTCTTCCTTCTTCTAGCTCACCAATGGGCAATTAAACCTCATCTAGGGAGGTGATGAAACCCCTCCCTTGTAAGCATGTGTTAGTATAGTTTATTTTTGGGGATTACAATGTATTTTTGATAGTCTTTCCATGGTCAAGAGCCTCATTTTTATTGTAATGAATGTTGAATGTTTTAAATGATTATTGTGAGTTATTCATCTTGTCTTGGATGGTTGCTTTTCCTAATCATATTGCTTGCACTTCCATGGTGACAATGGAAGTTAGATCATGGAATGGTTTTAATGGTATGGAGTTGGAGAACCTAGATAGTTCATGGCTTAGGGTTTCCCTTTGATGGGCTATACTTGATTCTTAGCTTTATGTGCATTCACCATTTAAATTAGGGCTTGATAATCCTTGGCTTAGTAAGCATGTTCTAAGCTACATTTTAGTTTAGGTAGTTGATCATGTGAACCTTTGATGGTTTATTCTTGCCTTTCTATTTAAATGAACTTCTTAAGGATATTATAGCAACCTAGTATTGTTATGTATCATGACTATCATATATGTTGTTTTCCCCTTAAATTAATCTTAACCTAGCATGTGTATAGGGATTGAGGTGGATTCATTTCCCTAGCCTTCTTTACTTGTACTTCACTCCCTTGAATTCTTGCAATTTATTGTTTTATGCACTTTTAATTTCCTAGCTTAAGTGACATCCAACAAAACCTCTATACACCCTTCATCATTCTAAGAATGATTCTAGACATTTAGGTTGTATTAGACTAGCGCAGTCCCTGTGGTTCGACTTACCCGACCAATAGCCCTATTTTACAATGATTCGTGCTATTGCGAAGGTTGATGTTAATTGACCAACCGATCAATTTTTGGCGCCGTTGCCAGGGACTGCAAACGGTTTAGCAACCGAAGTTTCTAGGGTTAAATTTAGTTTGATTGTGAATATTGTGTCTTGTGAATATTCCTTGTGTGTTTTGACCACCTTTGTGTTTTAAGTGTTGTAAGATTCTAGGGACTCGAAGCTCGCCGTGGGAATGCTAGCAAATTGTAAGTCTAGAGGACCCCAGGTAAGTCTCGTGACTTCTAGTTTCGAGTTGTGAATATTGTGCATGTGTTAAATTTAGTTTTAGTTTAGTTGTGAAGCCCTTGTTGAGGCTCTTATCCTGTTTAAATCTTGTGTTAAAACATCGGTCCTTGTCGTGGCCATTTACATTTTCCGTCTTGATAATTGAGGAGAAAGGGAACATCGTATGTGGAGTTGTGGTTGATGAATTGCTTTGTTGAGTATATGCTTTATTGTTGATGTTCGGTCGTAGGTCACTTTCCTTACCCACAATCGATTCGCCCATTGATATCAATTCTCTTGAAAGAACTCTTAGACGGAACCTTAGGGAACCCACTCTTACAAGGGACCTTGAAACTGAATTCAATATAATGGGGGATAACGTAGGAAATCCGGGGAATGAAAGGGCTGAAATTCCTAATATCGAGCCAATGACTCTTAGAGATCATTTCATCCCTACCACCTATGCTTCTCCATCTTGCATAGTGATGCCAAACATCGATGCGGCTCAATATGAGATCAAGTCTAGTACCATTCAAATGCTTCCATCATTTCATGGCTTTGATAATGAAGATCCATATAAGCATCTTGATGAGTTCCTTGAAATCTGTTCGACCATCCGGTTGAGAGGTTTTCCGGACAATGCACTTCATCTCCATCTTTTCCCATTCTCCCTAAAGGATAGGGCAAAATATTGGTTGAATTCCCTCGCTCCCAACTCTATTACTTCTTGGGCTCAATTGCAACAAGAATTTCTTAAGAAGTATTATCCGGTGAGTAAAACCAACCAAATGAGGCGTTCCATTCTAAGCTTTTCTCAAGTTGATGGAGAACAACTCCACGAAACTTGGGAAAGGTTACAAGATCTTCTTCGGAAGTGTCCTCATCATTTGATCCCAAAATGGCAATTAGTGCAAGCTTTCTATGCTGGCTTGACCGAAACCCATAGATTCATGGTTGATTCTTCTTGTGGTGGGATGTTCATGTCCAAGAATGCGGATGAGGCTTGGACCTTACTTGAGAATTTGAGTGAAAATTCACTTCAACACAATTCTCGTAGGGCTCCGACCGCAACCACTCCAAACAACACCAACCCTTGTCAACCAAAGTCAATAAGGGAGGAATCATCTCAAGTGGATGCCATCGCTCATAAATTCTATCAATTGATGGCACCACATCTTCCTCCTTCATTGTCTCAAAATTCGGCAAGTTCAGTTTGTGCTTCATGTACTAGTCCATTCCATCTTTCGGAAGATTGCCCCACAACGGAGCAATTTCCTAGTCCCAACCAAGAGCAAGCTAATGCCATGTTCTCGCGGCCCGGGAACAATCCATATTCCAACACCTACAATCCGGGTTGGCGAGATCATCCGAATTTCTCGTGGCGGCAACAAGCCCCACAGAATTCCCAATTCCAAAACCAAGGGCGGCAAAATCAGCCCTCTTCTCAATATCAAGGTAGACCCTTCCAAGCCTCTTCAAGCTACCGTCCTCCTTACAATCCAAATGTCTCCAATCAACCTCCTGTGTGTCCAACTGACGAGATAGTAGCTGCAAACAAGCAAATGATGGAATCATTAAATAAGCAAATAATGGATGCCAACAAGCAACTCTTGACATCCTTGCAGCCTACTCTCCAAATGGTTCACTCTCATACTCAATCCATAGCTAATCTCGAAAATCAAGTGGGCCAAATAGCTAACTCGGTGAATCAATTGCTTCAAAAGGACAAGGGCAAGCTTCCCTCTTAACCTTTTGAAAATCCTAGAGGAATGCATGTGATTGACGAAACCCCTCCTCCGAGTGGGCCGACTCATGAACAAGTTCAAGCTATCACCACCCTTCGGAGTGGTAGAGTGTTGGACAACAAGGTCGATGGAGACAAAAGTGAGGAAGTTTCGCCGTTGAAAAATCCAAATTCAAGCTCTTCTAATCCAAATTCTTGTCCCAATACCATTCACGGATATCCCACACATGTCTCCCCAAATGTGGAAACTACTTATGAGCCAAAAGCTCCGTTTCCTCAACGTCTTCAAGAGTCGACACATTTTGGGAACAAGAATTGTAAAATTCAAGACATGTGGGAAGTTTTCAAGCAAGTGAAGATTAACTTGCCCCTGTTGGATGCTATCAAGCAAATCCCTCCCTATGCAAAATTTCTCAAAGATTTGTGCACTCAAAAACGCACTTCTAAAAATCATTTGCCAAAAAAAGTGAGGTTGACTGAAAATGTTAGTGCTATTATTCAGCACAGCACTCCCCCGAAGTATAAGGATCCGGGTGCCCCCACAATCTCGTGCGTCATTGGTGACATAAAGTTTAGAAAATTTTAAATGGTATTAAAATTTTTAATTATTCATTGTGTTTATAATTTCAGGAAATATTATCAGGAGAAGTGCAAAGCAGAAAACCCTTCTAAGAATTGGAGAAAAGTTGATTATGCACAAATCAGTAAAGATGCCGGAGAAGTTTGGAATAAAATGAGTGAAACTGAAAAACAACCTTTCAAGGATGAGTGGGAAAAGGAAGAAGCGGAAAGGAAAAAAAATGCACCAAAACAAGCCCCCAAACAAAAGGTATTATGTCATTTTGCCTTCCCTTCCGTCCTATTATTGTTTCATTATTTGAGGCACGGTCCCTTGTTTATAGTATTTTTGTTTTGTAATTGATCATTTAATTGAACTTTTATCCGTAGAAAAATTAGAATCATTGGCACAAATGCTCGATCGATCAATTTGTCAAATGTGTATCCCAACTTGGTGCTGAGAAGATCAAAGCGATTGAGGAAATTGGCTTTGGGAAGTTGCTGAACTTGAAATGCACACATCTGGATCGTAACCTCTTTCGTTCTATATTCAGTAACTTCGACTGCCACACCGGTCTTCTTAGAGTCGACCATAATGAATATATCTCTACATCAGCACATGATGTCAATTTCATATTTGGCTTGCCTTGTGGGGAGACGGACGTGCCAGAAGGTTCTGATGTTGAAGCAGAATGGATAAATAACTGTGGATTTCGAAGTTCGGGAGGGATGCACATAAATGCTTTGCAAGACAAGGTTACACAACTTGATGTTGGTGACGATTTTAAGCGAGCATTTGTTTTATTTGCATGTGCAACAGTCCTAAGGCCAAATGGTTGGAGTAATGCCCACCTAAGGGGGTTTGAATCTGTGAACAAAGTCAATTCAATTAGGACTTACAATTGGTGTGGTTATACTTATAAACATTTGGTTGAACCCCTCAAAAAGCCGGGAAAAGAAAAACAAAGTTGGACAGGGTGTTTAATTTTTCTGCAGGTATAATATTTTTTTTTTTACTGAATGTTACCTTTTAAAATACTTAGTATATTGGATAAAGAAAAGCCTTTCCTCAAACCTCTATATCTCAGGGCAAGTGTATATATGTTAATTATTTGATGTCATTGAATTCAGTTACTATATCTCATCCGAGCTGATGTGAAATGGCCCGGCAAAGGGGATGTCCAATCTGTGAGTTTTTGGACAGATGAGAATGTAAAGAAACACCTTCAATGGGAGGAAAATATGGGAGGCTTTGGACATGGTCAGGTAATTTAAATTTTTTTCGTACTTGTAGTTTTTAATTTTTAATTAATTAAAGCATCATAGTTGTATTCATTTTTATAACCGAGTGTAAATCAC
This sequence comes from Cornus florida, assembly GCF_030987335.1. NCBI lineage: Eukaryota > Viridiplantae > Streptophyta > Magnoliopsida > Cornales > Cornaceae > Cornus > Cornus florida. Next base: position 64,065,585 of record NW_026775573.1, read on the forward strand.
TTGTGATAGGCTCGTTCCACAACCAATTCTACAAGTGGTCATGAAGTCCCTATCAGTGATTATTATTCGTCACCCTCACATTCTACATCTCGTATGACCAATCCAACTGCCGATACAAGTTCGGACTCAGAATACGAGGTAAATATACATTCCATTAATAAATTGATATTTTTATGAAGTTTACATTACATTATGTTTTTTTTGTATATTTGTTCTTATTGTCATAAGATTGCAACTTCTTAACCTATTATCTGATGTGTGCAGCGCTACTTTCAAGAATTGAAGATGCAACTTCAAAATACTAACCAAATTTTCAGGAGACTTCAATCCATTAGGGAAAGGCGACGGGAGAAACGAAAGAAAGGTACTGTGGAAGGTAACACCAGTTCAGGTCGCACGAGTATTGGAGAAGAAAGTGGTGAGCATTTGAATATGCAGCCGCAAAGCAACTCGTCTGATCCCCATTTGGTGGTTCATGGAATAAGCGGTGAAGGAGTAAATATTGATGAAAATGGCATTGTTGAATTTGACGAATGTGGAGTTGATGACAATTCTGCCAATTTGAAAAGTGCTTTAATCATGTAGAAGAATCAAATGTCGAAGCCAGTATCTCAAATACTGACCAATCCATGGCTCATGCTGGGACGGGTAATCTAAAGGCTGCAGGGGAGGGTGTTGAAGATGGCTTAAATGTTGTGCAAGAGGCACAAAAGGATATCAATTTCTCAAACATCCCTATAGGTATAATTCTTTAAATGCTCAACCATCTTTTCATTTATCCTATTATGATTACCTTAAATTAGTAATTGATATTGATTATACATGACAGGAGTTGATGATTATGTCCCCAAAGAAATTGTTAGTGGTCATCGACGAGGTAGGTCACGATATGCACACTCTCCCTGGGACCAAACAGAGTCTAAGAAAAAAATTAGACTTAGTACTGATGACAAAATGTTGTTGACATATGTCAGAGCCCCTGACCGTGACAAAACGTAAGTAATGGATATGACAGATTCTAGGCATGCCCTTTTTTATGCTTAATCTTATGTTTAATGTTTTTTAAATACTTATTTTATTCTGTTATGTTAGTGAAACTTTGGTAAGTATTGATGCTGCACAACTAAATTGGGCTGATGTTCTTACGATGTTCGGTGATGAGTGGGTGGCAAATGTTGTGAGTGGATTACACGAATATTAACCCCATTCATATTTTTAGTCCATGTTAAATTTGGTTTTTTATTTTTATTTTATTTTATTTTTTTTTATTTTTTTTTGTCCTTAACATATGATTTTCCTTTCTTATAGATAATTGATTGTTATTCGACGCTTCTAAACAAAAAACAGGATGAGAAGAAAATGAAGTACTATTTTTCCAGTTTTGCGGTAAGTTGCATAAGGGATGAGAATGTGGAGTTTGTAAGTAATAAGGAGGAGCGCAGGAAACGCTTGGTGAGCTCCTGGGACAAATACTGCAGAAAATTAAAAACAAAGACCAGCGACTTTCATAAATCTAAGTTGGTATGTTATTTTCTTTAACAATCCATGTCTTCTGCCTATGGTTTCTGGTTGTGACAATATTCCACTACTAATATATGTCATGTGTTTAACAGTTCTATTTCCCTGCATGCGTTAATAATCATTGGTTCTTGTTTGTCATCCACCGTCCGGATAAGCTTATTCATTACATATGTAGCAGCGGACTTGGTTTTAGGCACACAAATTATGGTTTATTGGTGGTATACAACTCTTTTATTCTAATTCATTTCATTTTTTAATTTGATATGATCATATTGTTAGTAATTTTGTTTTTGTATTGCAGAAAGATTTTCTTGACATTGCACTAGGAGAAAAATTGGATTTTTATGATATCATAAAGCATCAAGATTTACCCGTGCAGCCTGACCCGTATGTTTGACTTTATACTTTTGAAATCTTTTTGTTATTTAACTTATTACTTGTATGTTTGACATGAACTTCCTCAGTAGCTCTCTTATACAATTTTTAATTATTGTTCAGACATTCATGTGGAATTTTTCTTATGAGGTTCATGGAGTTATGGGATGGCAGAAGATTGTTGGGAAGCTTCAATGTTAGTATAATGTCATTATGAAATATTTTTCTATTTTACAGTGGTTTAAACATAATATATATTTTTTCCTAACAGTATGTTACTTCTATGTAACGGTACAGACGGACTCTACTGTGATCCGTATAGAAATGGCACTGCAACTTTTGACCGATCCTTTGAACGAATGTAGGCAAGAGATTTTGAACAACAGTGCCAAGCATGGGAGAAAAGTTAAATTTGCACCAGGTTGCAAGCTTTAATTTTAGGTGGTGATGAAACTGGTGCTATGTTAAGGTTTAATTTTTGTCAATGGAATGCCTTTTGTCATGAAAGTTACTCCGTTTTATTTTTGTCGTACCTTGTAACGATTCAGGCTTGTATGGGGCTGTTATGTGAATGTTTTGTACATGTTAGTTTTGTATAAATTTGGGTACAAGGTAGTTTTGTAAAAAGTTGGGCTCTGTATTCATATACTGAATCTGGTCAATCTTAAAACTACTTTTCATATCTCTACATGTTTATTTGGTTGATTCATTTAGGAAATTTAAGCTTATCAGACCATATATTTTATTGCTTTTATATGCTTTGCAAGTAAATGGTTGCACCCACTATGGTGTTTTTGAGTAGTTCACAGTTAATATTGACATATCAAATTAAATAAATAAATACCTACTAGTGAGGTCTGAAACACACTCTATCCTTTGCATATTTTTGAGGGCCTTTTAAGGTTATTTATCTGGATTCTACGCACCATGGGTCATGTTGACCTCATTAACATATATCCTTTAGCAAGTCTCTACTGTCTTAAATTGTTCTCCATTTTCAAAATTGAAAGCTTTCACGTAAGGCTGTCTTAAATTCTTCTCCATTTTCAGAACTGAAAGCTTTCATTGGAGACTTGTGTGATCCTTTGATGTAATTGAATACAAGTGTTGGCCTAAGGATGTTATCTAAAGGTCAATCTTATGTTTTGATGATTACAACCCATTAATGATGTTTATGTATTAATATTTTCATTGAGTGAAGTATAGTTGTTCAATCATTCAATCCTTAATGATGAGCTAGAAGTTCCATTTCAAGCATTCCAAACACTCAAGCAATGATTTCAAAGAAGCATTAAAGTGCAAGAAAATAAAGAAGAACTCGGTCTTTAAAGATCATTCAAGCTTTTCAGCAAATCTTTATCAAGCCTAGACGATCATGATCAAGAAATGAAAAAAAGGGTAGATAGGATGGTGAGATACTAAGGTTCAATGTCAAAGTTTAGTTGAATATATTTTGAAGCTCAAAATTACAATTCATGCATATCATTCTCATCTCATCTCTCAAAGAACATAAAATTACCTCATTAGCTTTTTAAACACATTCATATGAGCCTTACATCATACTGGAATTCATTTTAAGCCTCCTACTGAAAGTAAAGAAGGCTCTACAAAAATTAGAGAAGGCTTAAGGGAAAGTAAAGAAGGCTCTAGATTTGTAGAGAAGGCTCAGAAAATTAGAGCAAGCTCCATTTCAATTAGAGACGACTCTAAAAGCTTTTTTCAACGAAAAAAGAAGTTTCCATCCAAAGAGCAGGCTCCCAAAAAGGAGAGCAGGCTCCCAAAAATTGGAATAAGAAGAGCCATCTCTAGAAAAAGGCAGAGCCGGCTCCTTCAGTGCTAAATTTTTTTTTTTTTTTTTTTCCAACTGTCGGGATCTCCTCTGCAGACAATTGAGCTTGCTCAACAAAAGGGAAGAGCCGGCTCCTAAAAATGCCTTAAACATCCATCTCTCGGCATCTCAGAAAAAGCCCAAAAGAGCCGGCTCTATAAATTAATTGAGCCGTCTCCAAATAATTGGGTTGAGCCGTCTCCACATTTCTTCTTGAGCCGGCTGTCCATTATTTTTTTTTTCATTTAATTTTTTTTTTTTTTTGCTTGGCAAGGAGCCGGCTCTAAAAATTCTGAGAGCCGGCTCCATATTTATTATGAGCTGGCTGCCAACTCAAAGAGCCGGCTCAACAACTTAGAGCCGGCTCCATTGAACTTCAAGAGCCGGCACCATTAAATCCCAAGAGCCGACTCCATTAAATCCCAAGAGCCGGCTCCATCTCCTTAATATGGCCCTTCGAATTGCTCTCTGTTGTATATCATTTACTCACTGTTGGGCATAATTTCATTCACTTCCAGAGAGCATCTCGGCTAGGGCTTTCTTCATTCTCCTCTAGTCTGTTCAAGCAAGTAAGTTTTCATCTATTTTTTTCTACATTTCATAAATTCATTACTTGTTTATTGAATGTTCAGTAATTAATTTTTAATTTACTCCTTTGATTTCATCATTCCATGAGACCCTTGATTACAATGTAACCTTTTTCTTTCACATGTAAAAGACTTATTCTAGCAAGAATTGCTTAGTTTATGGTCTGCAAATTCAAAATTTATGCACAAACTTCCATTTTTCCTTTAATCAATTTGTTGATCCATCATATTTTGATCAAATCTTGTGTTCTTGCATAAATTTTGTCATAAAAAAAAAAATTAACTTAATCATATTTTTGTTTGTTTTTGTGTTTTATTATCTAAATATATTTTTGAATACTTGTGATGACTTTGGTTCATTTGAGTAGTACATTTCACAATTATGTTAAATTCCTTCTCTTAGGATGAATTAGTATATATCTCAATCCCTAGAGCATGTTATATTAATTTTTTTTGGTTTATCAAGCAAACATTTTAGGACTGTTCCATGCACTGTCCTGTTAAAATTCCATATGCTTCCATTTCAGTTTAAATTTGAATCCTCTAGTATGCCTCCATTTTGGTTCTTCATGTCTAGATAAATTATTTTTCCCTCAAAATTCTAACTAAATGTGTAACTTTGACTGGGCCTTTCCATTGATTCAATTTGTTTTACTGCTAATCTTCTGTCTACACTTATTTGAGATTTGATTTTTTCATTGCCTTTTAAATTGGATTTTTATTCAGAGAATTCCTCTGTAATTTCAGTATAATTTCTCGAAATGTCCACGGCTTCATCCTCACGTAGAAAGAATCCCTCTCGTGGACAAAAACGGTCTACTCAACATAATGATGAATCAGGCCCTAGTGAACCAAATCCTCCTCCACTTCAAATCTCTGCCACCATGCTATATAAAAACCCCACATACAAAAGCATATATGACAAATTCTTTCAGCATAGAAAAGTGGCCACAGCAATGGTGTTGTCTGACACAATTTGCAATGATCTTCATCTCAACACGTATAGATTGTTTGATGCAATTGGCCTTGGATCATTTGTTGGAATGAATGAAGGTTACTATCCAAAATTAGTAAAGTTATTCTACACTCATCTTGAAGAAATGCCTGGACAAGAAAAACTTAACTGCTATGTGGCTGGAATATATTTTCACCTTGATACAAACAGCATTGCTCGAATCCTTCATCTTCCCTCTGTGGATGGAATTCAATTCTATTCTCATTTCAACTGGTTTAAAGGACAAGGCTTTGATAAACTCGCGGCTATTCTACAAATGAGTTATGATTCAAATGTAACAAATACCAGAGAAGTCAACACCAAACAATTAACTATGGAAGCTAGGCTGATTCACAAGATCATTATGTACTCTATTCTTCCCAAATCTGGCAGTCGATCCAAAGTTTCCCACATGGACGTCTTTCTTATCTGGTGTGTCTTAAATGGCAAGCACTTTGATCTTGCATACATTATATTTCATCACCTTCTTACATGCAAAAGAAAGAAAAAGGTCTCTCTTTATTATCCCATGGTTCTCTCTCACATATTTATGGCTAAGAAGGTTCCGCTTGATAGTCGTGAAGCAGTCAAACCAGGGCCAAGACACATTCTCACTGCCTCCAATCTTGCGTCAATGGGGCTAAAAAGGGATTACAATAATGTGTGGTTTTATCCTAGGCAACGAAGGTTGGAAGAGGCTCGAGCTAGAGGAGAAGAGATTGAGGATGTTGATGATGGGGATGAAGACGACCATGAAAGTGATGACGATGATGAAAATGAGGAAGTTCCAGTTGAAAATCGTACCAATCGTGCTCTCTTGTTGGAAATTCTCAAAGGGACTCGTCAAAACCAAGCCACTCTTGAGAAACAACAAACTCAACTTGACGAAATACACATAGCAATCGCTCATCTTAATAACGATTTTACAGAATTTCGAAACCAATATGGACCTTCTTCTCCTTAGAACAGTTTTTCTCCATTTCAAACCCTCTTTTGTGTGCACTTATTAGCTTTATTTGCTTTAGAGAAGCATTTTTCTGTGTTTTATAAACTATGCCTTTATCTTTCATATGGTACTCGTGTTCACAGTCTCTTTTTGTTATCCATAAATTGCCATATTTGCTTATCTTTTGCCCTTTAATTCATTCTTCTCTGATATTTCCTGAAATGGCAAGTTATTTTTCTTTATCTATTCATTTAGTCTCCCATTTTTTTTGAGATGACAAAGGGGGAGAAAGATGTGTTATCATGCTAATGTGCTATTCTATTGCTTTTTTAAGTATATTGATAGATGCATATTGATAGGAGGAGAAGCTCAAAATTACAATTCATGCATATCATTCTCATCTCATCTCTCAAAGAACATAAAATTACCTCATTAGCTTTTTAAACACATTCATATGAGCCTTACATCATCCTGGAATTCATTTTAAGCCTCCTACTGAAAGTAGAGAAGGCTCTACAAAAATTAGAGAAGGCTCAAGGGAAAGTAGAGAAGGCTCTACGAAAGTAGAGAAGGCTCTAGATTTCTAGAGAAGGCTCAGAAAATTAGAGCAGGCTCTATTTCAATTAGAGACGGCTCTAAAAGCTTTTTTCAACGAAATGAAGTTTCCATCCAAAGAGCAGGCTCCCAAAAAGGAGAGCCGGCTCTCAAGGCTAGGGAGCCGCCTCCTCTTATTTACATGAGCCGACTCCTTCTAGGGTTTGGGTAATTTATATAGTTTTGTATGTGATATTACTTATACAGCAGGGTGTGAATACTTAATTATGAAGGTGAAGATTGTATTTTTTTAAATTTTTTTTATGCTTTCTTATTAATATACACACACGCGCCCACACACACATATATTATTTTCTCTATATTCACTTCAAATCAGAAAAACAGTATGGTGAATTCAGATAATTTCATATGTGCTATTACTTAAATAACAGGATGTGAATACTTAGTTGAGATGGTGAATGTACTTAGAGGAGATTTGCCGGTTCAACCAAATATCTATATATAATAGAGGAGTTGTAGATATACTTAGTCATGTCAAACAAGCAGTGTATTTAATTATACATTTACAGCTAATGTTGTGAGTTATTACATAATTTCGTGTTCAACTAATCCTAACCTACCACATTAATTGGCTATGCATATTGACTATATATCCACTATAAGTTCTTCCCTTTCTGGTAAACCAATGGTTAACCTTCCCCCAAAAGGTAACCAGCATACACAAAACAAGTAGTCTAAAAATGAAAATAGAAGAACTCCCACCGCTGTTGCTCAGTGAGGTGGTTAGTAGAGTGGCAGCAAATAATTTTCAAGACCTACTACAACTTCAACAATGGTAAGGATTTAATTGTACATTATTGTTTTATGTTTATAATATTTTTTTCATTCACGAAATTTTTTGTTAGAAGTGTTTAAATATGTGCAGTTCTCATAAGCTAGCTATGGTGTGTTTGGAGCCACATATGTTACGACTTCTCAGTTTTAAATCCTTGTACGAAATACAAACGGGGGGTACCAGTGATACTTACTATTTGCGATGCGTGTTCATGCAAAAGTGTGTTGATGATGGCAATTTGGAGGCTATGTTTGTCTCCGGAGTGGTACGTTGCTTGCACTCACTTTACTAAATTGTGAAAGTAATTTAATCGGGTTTATTTTTAATAACTTTATGTTGGATGTAGGAGCTATTTTTCTTGCATCAAAATCGGGCAGATGGCCTAAGTATTCTAACCAAAGGTGCATATCTTCAGCATACTGGTTGTAAGTTTGCTTTAGCCATTGCATTAATATATGGCAATGATGCTGATAAAGTAAATGGTATTCAACAACTTTCGAACATGAACACAGACATAACAAATAAACTGATCATAAAACATCGGAGAGAACAAATGATTTCAATAGTGAAAAGAGGGTGGTCAAATGGGTTATTTCATAACATTCCTGCTTGTTGTGAGGAAGATTATGGACCACCGAACTATGAAGGTGACATGGTTCACATCAAATGGTGGATGGTCGAGCGAATAAATGAGGAGAAAATAAAATGTAATCTTTGCCATTGCGATCTCCACATATTGATGGTGTCTGGCATCATTGGAGAAAAAGTCATAGTCAACTGATGATAACCGTTGATGTTGTTTTCTGTATGTAATGTGATATATATGTATGTATGTAATGTGATGTATGTAGTGTGATGTTGTATTTAACTTTTGAAGTAACAAAATGGAATTTTTGGGATGGATAATCTAATTAACACTGTCTAACATAAAATCGCCATATGCAAGAGGCAATTAAGTATCGCCATCATTGGAGAAAATAGCCAGATGCCATTCACGGAACCATATCACCTTGAAATTAATGGTTTCAACCTGTCCCAAATCACAAACAAAATGGACTAAACAATATATGTACACATACATATTTCAATTGACATAAATAGGCCTGAATAAAAATCCATTTCATTTTCCATATATACAAAACCCAAAAAACAAAAGTGAACAAGTTATCCATACATTTACAAATCTTTACTCAAAAAGGGATATATTTTTTATGCCACCATATTCTGTTATCATCCATCAACCATAGTATACCTATACACCATCAATTTGTACAGAATTTCTTAACTCAAAACAAATTTTGCCGAGCTGGAAGATTGATCTCGGATGTTGTCTCCTCCAACATTGGCATCAAATTACGGTCACCACTGGTGTGATCAACATCCTTAAAATAGATCATACAAAAACAATGTTTGTACATACGTTAATTAATGCAAAGTTAAAACATACATGTTTAGAATATATTGCAGAAGCATAAATTTTATAAGAGATAAACTTACATGACAATCTGAGAATCGGCATTCATGATACGAAACAAATGGAGTCCCCTGCCAATATATTCTCAATGTTCAGTATGCAAATGGATTTCAAAAGTATAAAATAATGTTCATTAATTTTTATATACCTAGTTCAAAATAAAAGTTTGTTTATACCTGTTCAGTTGGTGGAGTCCTGGGATGACTGAAGTTAGTGGTAGGGCAATATGTCATTTGGTCGATATTTGTTTCCGAATGTAAACGTGCACATGGGTGATGATCTTCGTAAATCCAAGTGGCGTCACTAGGAATGTCACAACCCTTATTTCAATATAAACATTCTTAATTAAGAGATTATAATACTAAAAATTATAATAATATATAAAAAATAAAAAATCAATGTTTTCATTTAAGGAAAGGAGAAAACTCACATTCAGACGTACATATGTAATAGGTGGCACGGTACTACTACCACCTACACCTGCACTAACACTGTTGTTGCCATTTGATTTCTATAAAATAATAGATTTATTCATTGTAAAAACAAAATTATGACATTGCTAATATCAAAATGTTAATGACATATACTGGAAAATTAAATTATCAAATAATAGAAAAATAAATTAAATTAACCTTTCGTTTCGCATAGTTTTTTTTTCTCTGCATATATTGTTCAAACTTATTCTTCTTCCTGCGCCTTGGTCCCTTACCACCTGTTTCTTTATTCTTTATACCCTTGGCATTACTTCTGGTCACGGCTTGCCCAATGATACTTTCATTATGTTCATGATTATTACTTCTTTCAGTTGAAAAAGCTGAATTGGTTGCCTTTTGTTCAACATCGAAACATTGCCTTTCAACATTAATGTGTTTCCTTTTCCATTTCATCCCCTTTAGCATCAAATTATTGAATACCTCTTCTTTCTTGGATGCAAATGAGCTGATTTCTATAAAAAAAATGACATAACATCCTATACCTTCTGCGTACTTCAAGTTTAGGATCAGCAATAACTTCACATCCACAGATGTCTTGTACGCTGTTATCCCTAGCTTTTCTCGTCCACCTTTTTAGTATATACATAGAAGGTAATTCTTTGAAATACTGAGTGTCGTCTTTCAGTACTTTAAGTACATGGCTGCACAAAATACCTTCCATTGCATATTTCTCGCATGAACAAGTTAGAAAGCCATCATCCCACCTTGTCATAGTCCGATCCATACTGCCATCATGAACAGATACTCTAGAAACACGTAATCCATTTTCATCAAAACTTCTTCCTTCCACAGTACCAACCACACAAGCTTCTATGAATTGGTCCTGGAAAAGTTCAAAAATCTTCAATGTGTACATATTGCCCACTTGTTTTAGAATGGGACAATTTTTTTTAAGTCTAGGTAGTTTACTGAGTAAACCATACTCAGCTTGATATTCCTTGTACCGTTTGTCTGACAATAGCCTGTCAAGGTGCATGAAGAAATCTGGAATACTCATTTTCCTGGTTAAGTACTCTTTCAAGCAGCTATTTAAACTTTCACTCAGCTGCGTTGTCCGCATTCCAGCGGTAAACCAATGTTTAACAAATGGATAACCCCATTTTTCTCTTAAACCAAACAAATTGTTTAACCATGTGTTACCAACAACATTGTAGTCCCTTAACATTACATCCCATTGTATACAAAAATCATCCTCATCATCATAACAGTACATGAATTGACTCAGCACACTTTTAATCCCTTCATCATTCTTAAAAATGGTGCCTACATGCTTCTGTGCATTTGCCATGATGTGCCACGTGCAAAGTAAATGTCTTGTCCTCGGCATAACTTGTGCCAACGCCTTTGCCATTGCACCATCTTGGTCAGTAAGAATCGTTTGTGGTGCTTTACCTAACATCACATTCAAGAATATATAAAAAAAGGCATGTAAATGAATAGGCAATCTTATCATACATCATCACTAAAATTTTTAACAGTATTGAAAATTTGAAGGCAAGAACATTATGGCCCAATAAAATATCTTCATTTGAAAAAGTAATTCACATAAAAAAGGTAAAAAATAACGGCCATGTTCAATTATTAAAGGCTGAAGTTGATCATGCCCTTTTTTAACCCTTCCTTTTTTTTTCTTTTTTTCTTTTTTTTTATATATATACTTTTTCAGTATGATTATGATTTTTATGTAAATTACTTGTGGTTACTTGAGTGAGTTTATTGTTTGTACCTTGTAGCTCACCAGTAACTTAATCATATTTGAAGTCTACTACACTGCCTGGAGATGTTAGAATCTTTGCTTCCTAAGGGTAGTAGCAGCAGTCATTTATTCCTTCCAAATACCTGTATATGTTTTCCTGAATACAAATACTGAATAATGCATTGACAATACTGGTGTATAAAGTACTAACTTTTTCTTGTATACATACATGTCCATTATGTGCACTCTCGGGTTGAGTTTGAGTTATATTTTAAAAAACAAGCAGAGAAGAATAATGAGATGAAAAGAGAAATAAAAATAAAAGGACTTTATTTAGGTAAGTCCCACAATCCACATTCTTTACATCTCCCACAACACCTTGTGTTGTTATTATTATTATTAAAGAGATATAAAAAATTTTTAAGACATAAAGAGTTAAAATTTGAGCTAAATCCTTTTAGTGTAAAAGATGTGAACAAAAAGAATAGAGGAGTTAGAATTCTTATTTTACCCTTGACATTTGACAAAATGAGTACAATAAAATGTTGCAACTATTTTTGTTTTTCTTTTCCATGATATAGAAACAGAAAAACAGAGATTATTCATTGTTCTCTCCTTGATAATTAACTTCTAATTAAGTAGGTGCAACACAGATAATTAAATTATAATTTTAACCTACATGGAATCTTAAACCAATTCATTTTTTTTTTTAACCAAATGCACTCTTCCAATCTTTGACCTCACACAATCCACATTCTTTACATTTCCACCTTCATCTCATTATTCTTCTCTGCTTGTTTTTTAAAATATGACTCAAACTCAACCCGAGAGTGCACATAATGGACATGTACGTACACAAGAAAAAGTTAGTATTTTATACACGAGTATTGTCAATGCATTATTTAGTATTTGTATTCAGGAAAACATATACAGGTATTTGGAAGGAATAAATGACTGTTGCTACTACCCTTGGGAAGCAAAGATTCTAACATCTCCAGGTAGTGTAGTAGACTTCAAATATGATTAAGTTACTGGTGAGCTACAAGGTACAAACAATAAACTCACTCAAGTAACCACAAGTAATTTACATAAAAATCAGAATCATACTGAAAAAGTATATATATAAAAAAAAAAAAAAAAAAAAAAGAAAAAAGAAAAAAAGGAAGGGTTAAAAAAGGGCATAATCAACTTCAGCCTTTAATAATTGCAAAAAGAAAAAAAAATTTACATTTAGACTACTTACCTGACATTGCATTCAAGAATGCATCAAACAGCCACGCAAAGGAATTGGCAGTCTCGTCATACATCAATGCTAATCCAAAGACAGCTGTCTCCCGATGATGATTCAAACCAAGAAAAGCCGCAAAAGGACGATTGCTTTGGACGAGCTTGTATGTCGTGTCGAATGTGACGACGTCTCCAAAATGCCCATAGTTAATTATCATTCTTGAATCTGCTCAGAAGATATTAGTTATCATTTCATCGCTATCCAACTGTACGGTGTGAACAAATGAAGGATTCTCACAAGATTGAATTTTGAAATAATTCATCAGCCATGTCTTCTCTCCGTATTCTAACTCACTCTGTCTTCTTGTCCTTAAAAAATTTTGTTGATCAACTTTGGTGTAGCCAATTGATTGCCTCCACCAGCCTGCCTGCTCATTAACTCAAATGCATTACCGAGTGGAACTCCAGATTGGCAGGCCAATTCCACATCAATTGCTTGGGCAACACTTATTCTTCGTTGTGATGGCATCATATGTGTGCATTCTTCAATTATCATAGGATGATTGTGAGATTCGACAAAATTATATACAACATACTTTCCCTTCTTGCGATCATATCTAATTTGCATTAGTGCACCACAACCGGTTCGAGTTTCTGCCCTGGGCTTTCTTGTATGGATATCCCTCTTGTCCTTCACCCTAAAACCTTGTTTGGAACACACAAACTTGCTTGTTGTAATATTTCCTATCTTACGGCTTTTATTTGCATAATCCTTACGAATACTGAATCCAACTTTACCCCCATAGGCATTATAAAAGTCGTATGCTTCATCCTCAGTGTCAAACTACATGTTCAATTTTGGTGTGAATTCTATGTCAATGGGATTGACAACTTCTGCTACTAAGTTTTCAGAAATATTGATTTCGGCAACGATTGGAACGCTTGTTCTCACATCATTAATAGTTAAGTCATTAGCCATTGGGATAACTTCAGTATGAATGCTACAATAAGCAAAAGGTCCATCAAAACGTTAAAGTCAGTTTCTATAACTTGTGACAAAAAATATATATATACTAAATATTTACCGAACTAATGAAAAGGGCTAAAAAATCGTACAATTATCCAAGATTTCAGATACACTAGAATGCTTAACCAAAGTCAATTTCAAGTAACAAAAATATCATAATTTAAATGAACTGATGACAAATGAAATAATTAAAAAAATTTAACTTTAGGTGTGAAATTAGTTTTGCAGAGGTGTGAAATTAGTTTGCAGAACTGTGTTAATTGCTTATTTTGATGGTGAAGGTGATCAGTGTCCCTACTTATTAAACTTCATCATGAATTTTTTCTCATAAATGTGACATAATAACATGTGAAATGTGTAATTGCCGCATATATGAGAAGACAAAATATTTGGATAACACATTGGTATCTAATGAAGGCAACTCAGTTAAAAAAAAAAATAATTAGGGAAGATTTTACATTCACTAGAATGGTTATTGAAGATTATAGAAGAAAATCCTACAATTAACCAAGATTTCAAATACGCTAGAATGCTTAACCAATGCCAATTTCAAGTAAAAAAATTAATAATTTGAACTAACGGATGACAAATGAAAGAATTAAAAAATGTTAAATTTAGGTGTGAAATTAGTTTTGCAGAGGTGTGAAATTAGTTTTACAGAACTGTGTGAATAGCTTATTTTGATGGTGAAGGTGATCAGTGTCCTTACTTATTAAACTTCACAATGTATTGTGATCAGTGTCCTTACTTATTAAACTTCACAATGTATTTTTTCTCATAAATGTGACATAATAACCTGTGAAATGTGTAATTGCCGCATACATGAGAGGAAAAAATATTTGGATAACACATTGGTATCTAATGAAGCCAACTCAGTTAAAAAAAAAAACAATTATGGAAGATTTTACATTCACTAGAATGGTTATTGAAGATTATAAAAGAAAATCCTAGAATTATCCAATATTTCAAATACACTAGAATGCTTAACCAATGCCAATTTCAAGTAAAAAGAATCATAATTTACACTAACGGATGACAAATGAAAGAATTAAAAAATGTTAAATTTAGGTGTGAAATTAGTTTTGCAGAGGTGTGAAATTAATTTTACAGAACTGTGTAAATAGCATATTTTGATGGTGAAGGTGATCAGTGTCCCTACTTATTAAACTTCACAATGTATTTTTTCTTAGCAATGTGACATAATAACCTGTGAAATGTGTAATTGCCGCATACATGAGAAGACAAAATATTTGGATAACGCATTGGTATTTAATGAAGCCAACTCAATTAAAAAAAAAACAATTATGGAAGATTTTACATTCACAAGAATGGTTATTGAAAATTATAGAAGAAAATCCTAGAATTATCCAAGATTTCAAATACGCTGGAATGCTTAACCAATGCCAATTTCAAGTAAAAAGAATCATAATTTACACTAACGGATGACAAATGAAAGAATTAAAAAATGTTAAATTTAGGTGTGAAATTAGTTTTACAGAACTGTGTGAATAGCTTATTTTGATGGTGAATGTGATCAGTGTCCCTACTTATTAAACTTCACAATGTATTTTTTCTCATAAATGTGACATAAAAAAAAGTGAAATGTGTAATTGCCGCATACATGAGAAGACAAAATATTTGGATAACGCATTGGTATCTAATGAAGCCAACTGAGTTAAAAAAAAAAAAAACAATTATGGAAGATTTTACATTCACTAGAATGGTTATTGAAGATTATAGAAAAAAATCCTAGAATTATCCAAGATTTCAAATACGCTAGAATACTTAACCAATGCCAATTTCAAGTAACAAAAATCATAATTTACACTAACGGATGACAAATGAAAGAATTAAAAAATGTTAAATTTAGGTGTGAAATTAGTTTTGCAGAGGTGTGAAATTAGTTTTACAGAACTGTGTGAATAGCTTATTTTGATGGTGAAGGTGATCAGTGTCCCTACTTATTAAACTTCACAATATATTTTTTCTCATAAATGTGACATAATAACCTGTGAAATGTGTAATTGCCGCATACATGAGAGGACAAAATATTTGGATAACACATTGGTATCTAATGAAGGCAACTCAGTTAAAAAAAAAACAATTATGTAAGATTTTACCTTCACTAGAATGGTTATTGAAGATTATAGAAGAAAATCCTAGAATTATTCAAGATTTCAAATACGCTAGAATGCTTAACCAATACCAATTTCAAGTAAAAAGAATCATAATTTACACTAACGGATGACAAATAAAAGAATTAAAAAATGTTAAATTTAGGTGTGAAATTAGTTTTGCAGAGGTGTGAAATTAGTTTTACAGAACTGTGTGAATAGCTTATTTTGATGGTGAAGGTGTTCAGTGTCCCTACTTTTTAAACTTCACAATGTATTTTTTCTCATAAATGTGACATAATAACCTGTGAAATGTGTAATTGCTGCATACATGAGAAGACAAAATATTTGGATAACACATTGGTATCTAATGAAGCCAACTCAGTTAAAAAATAATAATTATGGAAGATTTTACATTCACTACAATGGTTATTGAAGATTATAGAAGAAAATTCTACAATTAACCAAGATTTTAAATATGCTAGAATGCTTAACCAATGCCAATTTTAAGTAAAAAAATTCCTAATTTACACTAACGGATGACAAATGAAAGAATTAAAAAATGTTAAATTTAGGTGTGAAATTAGTTTTGCAGAGGTGTGAAATTAGTTTTACAGAACTGTGTGAATAGCTTATTTTGATGGTGAAGGTGATCAGTGTCCCTACCTATTAAACTTCACAATGTATTTTTTCACATAAATGTGACATAATAACCTGTGAAATGTGTAAATGCCGCATACATGAGAGGATAAAATATTTGGATAACACATTGGTATCTAATGAAGCCAACTCAGTTAAAAAAAAAAAAAATTATAGAAGATTTTACATTCACTAGAATGGTTATTGAAGATTATTGAAGAAAATCGTAGAATTATCCAAGATTTCAAATATGCTAGAATGCTTAACCACTGCCAATTTCAAGTAAAAAGAATCATAATTTACACTAACGGATGACAAATGAAAGAATTAAAAAATGTTAAATTTAGGTGTGAAATTAGTTTTGCAGAGGTGTGAAATTAGTTTTACAGAACTGTATGAATAGCTTATTTTGATGGTGAAGGTGATCAGTGTCCCAACTTATTAAACTTCACAATATATTTTTTCTCATAAATGTGGCATAATAACCTGTGAAATGTGTAATTGCCGCATACATGAGAGGACAAAATATTTGGATAACACATTAGTATCTAATGAAGGCAACTCAGTTAAAAAAAAATATAATTATGTAAGATTTTACATTCACTAGAATGGTTATTGAAGATTATAGAAGAAAAACCTAGAATTATCTAAGATTTCAAATACGCTAGAATGCTTAACCAATGCCAATTTCAAGTAAAAAGAATCATAATTTACACTAACGGATGACAAATTAAAGAATTAAAAAATGTTAAATTTAGGTGTGAAATTAGTTTGCAGAGGTGTGAAATTAGTTTTACAGAACTGTGTGAATAGCTTATTTTGATGGCGAAGGTGATCAGTGTCCCTACTTATTAAACTTCACAATGTATTTTTTCTCATAAATGTGACATAATAACCTGTGAAATGTGTAATTGCTGCATACATGAGAAGACAAAATATTTGGATAACACTTTGGTATCTAATGAAGCCAACTCAGTTAAAAAAAAACAATTATGGAAGATTTTACATTCACTACAATGGTTATTGAAGATTATAGAAGAAAATCCTACAATTAACCAAGATTTTAAATACGCTAGAATGCTTAACAAATGCCAATTTTAAGTAAAAAAATTCATAATTTACACTAACGGATGACAAATGAAAGAATTAAAAAATGTTAAATTTAGGTGTGAAATTAGTTTTGCAGAGGTGTGAATTTAGTTTTACAGAACTGTGTGAATAGCTTATTTTGATGGTGAAGGTGATCAGTGTCCCTACTTATTAAACTTCACAATGTATTTTTTCTCATAAATGTGACATAATAACCTGTGAAATGTGTAATTGCCGCTTACATGAGAGGACAAAATATTTGGATAACACATTGGTATCTAATGAAGCCAACTCAGTTAAAAAAAAAAAAAAAAAAAAAAAAATTATAGAAGATTTTACATTCACTAGAATGGTTATTGAAGATTATAGAAGAAAATCGTAGAATTATGCAAGATTTCAAATACGCTAGAATGCTTAACCAATGCCAATTTCAAGTAAAAAGAATCATAATTTACACTAACGGATGACAAATGAAAGAATTAAAAAATGTTAAATTTAGGTGTGAAATTAGTTTTGCAGAGGTGTGAATTTAGTTTTACAGAACTGTGTGAATAGCTTATTTTGATGGTGAAGGTGATCAGTGTCCCTACTTATTAAACTTCACAATGTATTTTTTCTCATAAATGTGACATAATAACCTGTGAAATGTGTAATTGCCGCTTACATGAGAGGACAAAATATTTGGATAACACATTGGTATCTAATGAAGCCAACTCAGTTAAAAAAAAAAAAAAAAAAAAAAAAATTATAGAAGATTTTACATTCACTAGAATGGTTATTGAAGATTATAGAAGAAAATCGTAGAATTATGCAAGATTTCAAATACGCTAGAATGCTTAACCAATGCCAATTTCAAGTAAAAAGAATCATAATTTACACTAACGGATGACAAATGAAAGAATTAAAAAATGTTAAATTTAGGTGTGAAATTAGTTTTGCAGAGGTGTGAAATTAGTTTTACAGAACTGTATGAATAGCTTATTTTGATGGTGAAGGTGATCAGTGTCCCAACTTATTAAACTTCACAATATATTTTTTCTCATAAATGTGACATAATAACCTGTGAAATGTGTAATTGCCGCATACATGAGAAGACAAAATATTTGGATTATACATTAGTATCTAATGAAGGCAACTCAGTTAAAAAAAAAAACAATTATGTAAGATTTTACCTTCACTAGAATGGTTATTGAAGATTATAGAAGAAAATCCTAGAATTATCTAAGATTTCAAATACGCTAGAATGCTTAACCAATGCCAATTTCAAGTAAAAAGAACCATAATTTACACTAACGGATGACAAATGAAAGAATTAAAAAATGTTAAATTTAGGTGTGAAATTAGTTTTGCAGAGGTGTGAAATTAGTTTTACAGAACTGTGTGAATAGCTTATTTTGATGGTGAAGGTGATCAGTGTCCCTACTTATTAAACTTCACAATGTATTTTTTCTCATAAATGTGACATAATAACCTGTGAAATGTGTAATTGCGGCATACATGAGAAGACAAAATATTTGGATAACACATTTGTATCTAATGAAGCCAACTCAGTAAAAAAAAACAATTACGGAAGATTTTACATTCACTACAATGGTTATTGAAGATTATAGAAGAAAATCCTACAATTAACCAATATTTTAAATACGCTAGAATGCTTAACCAATGCCAATTTTAAGTAAAAAAATTCATAATTTACACTAACGGATGACAAATGAAAGAATTAAAAAATGTTAAATTTAGGTGTGAAATTAGTTTTGCAGAGGTGTGAAATTAGTTTTACAGAACTGTGTGAATAGCTTATTTTGATGGTGAAGGTGATCAGTGTCCTTACTTATTAAACTTCACAATGTATTTTTTCTCATAAATGTGACATAATAACCTGTGAAATGTGTAATTGCCGCATACATGAGAGGACAAAATATTTGGATAACACATTGGTATCTAATGAAGCCAACTCAGTTAAAAAAAAAACAATTATGGAAGATTTTACATTCACTAGAATGGTTATTGAAGATTATAGAAGAAAATCCTAGAATTATCCAATATTTCAAATACACTAGAATGCTTAACCAATGCCAATTTCAAGTAAAAAGAATCATAATTTACACTAACGGATGACAAATGAAAGAATTAAAAAATGTTAAATTTAGGTGTGAAATTAGTTTTGCAGAGGTGTGAAATTAATTTTACAGAACAGTGTAAATAGCATATTTTGGTGGTGAAGGTGATCAGTGTCCCTACTTATTAAACTTCACAATGTATTTTTTGTCAGCAATGTGACATAATAACCTATGAAATGTGTAATTGCCGCATACATGAGAAGACAAAATATTTGGATAACGCATTGGTATTTAATGAAGCCAACTCAATTAAAAAAAAAAAAAAACAATTGTGGAAGATTTTACATTCACTAGAATGGTTATTGAAGATTATAGAAGAAAATTCTATAATTATCTAAGATTTCAAATACGCTAGAATGCTTAACCAATGCCAATTTCAAGTAAAAAGAATCATAATTTACACTAACGGATAACAAATGAAAGAATTAAAAAATGTTAAATTTAAGTGTGAAATTAGTTTTGCAGAGGTGTGAAATTAGTTTTACAGAACTGTGTGAATAGCTTATTTTGATGGTGAATGTGATCAGTGTCCCTACTTATTAAACTTCACAATGTATTTTTTCTCATAAATGTGACATAAAAAAAAGTGAAATGTGTAATTGCGGCATACATGAGAAGACAAAATATTTGGATAACGCATTGGTATCTAATGAAGCCAACTCAGTTAAAAAAAAACAATTATGGAAGATTTTACATTCACTAGAATGGTTATTGAAGATTATAGAAAAAAATCCTAGAATTATCCAAGATTTCAAATACGCTAGAATGCTTAACCAATGCCAATTTCAAGTAATAAAAATCATAATTTACACTAACGGATGACAAATGAAAGAATTAAAAAATGTTAAATTTAGGTGTGAAATTAGTTTTGCAGAGGTGTGAAATTAGTTTTACATAACTGTGTGAATAGCTTATTTTGATGGTGAAGGTGATCAGTGTCCCTACTTATTAAACTTCACAATATATTTTTTCTCATAAATGTGACATAATAACCTGTGAAATGTGTAATTGCCGCATACATGAGAGGACAAAATATTTGGATAACACATTGGTATCTAATGAAGGCAACTCAGTTAAAAAAAAAAACAATTATGTAAGATTTTACCTTCACTAGAATGGTTATTGAAGATTATAGAATAAAATCCTAGAATTATTCAAGATTTCAAATACGCTAGAATGCTTAACCAATACCAATTTCAAGTAAAAAGAATCATAATTTACACTAACGGATGACAAATGAAAGAATTAAAAAATGTTAAATTTAGGTGTGAAATTAGTTTTGCAGAGGTGTGAAATTAGTTTTACAGAACTGTGTGAATAGCTTATTTTGATGGTGAAGGTGATCAGTGTCCCTACTTTTTGAACTTCACAATGCATTTTTTCTCATAAATGTGACATAATAACCTGTGAAATATGTAATTGCTGCATACATGAGAAGACAAAATATTTGGATAACACATTGGTATCTAATGAAGCCAACTCAGTTAAAAAAAAACAATTATGGAAGATTTTACATTCACTACAATGGTTATTGAAGATTATAGAAGAAAATCCTACAATTAACCAAGATTTTAAATATGCTAGAATGCTTAACCAATGCCAATTTTAAGTAAAAAAATTCATAATTTACACTAACGGATGAAAAATGAAAGAATTAAAAAATGTTAAATTTAGGTGTGCAATTAGTTTTGCAGAGGTGTGAAATTAGTTTTACAGAACAGTGTGAATACTTTATTTTGATGGTAAAGGTGATCAGTGTCCCTACTTATTAAACTTCACAATGTATTTTTTCTCATAAATGTGACATAATAACCTGTGAAATGTGTAATTGCCGCATACATGAGAGGACAAAATATTTGGATAACACATTGGTATCTAATGAACCCAACTCAGTTAAAAAAAAAATTATAGAAGATTTTGCATTCACTAGAATGGTTATTAAAGATTATAGAAGAAAATCGTAGAATTATTCAAGATTTAAAATACGCTAGAATGCTTAACCAATGTCAATTTCAAGTAAAAAGAATCATAATTTACACTAACGGATGACAAGTGAAAGAATTACAAAATGTTAAATTTAGGTGTGAAATTAGTTTTGCAGAGGTGTGAAATTAGTTTTGCAGAGGTGTATGAATAGCTTATTTTGATGGCGAAGGTGATCAGTGTCCCAACTTATTAAACTTCACAATATATTTTTTCTCACAAATGTGACATAATAACCTGTGAAATGTGTAATTGCCGCATACATGAGAGGACAAAATATTTGGATAACACATTAGTATCTAATGAAGGCAACTCAGTTAAAAAAAAAAACAATTATGTAAGATTTTACATTCACTAGAATGGTTATTGAAGATTATAGAAGAAAATCCTAGAATTATCTAAGATTTCAAATACGCTAGAATGCTTAACCAATGCCAATTTCAAGTAAAAAGAATCATAATTTACACTAACGGATGACAAATGAAAGAATTAAAAAATGTTAAATTTAGGTGTGAAATTAGTTTTGCAGAGGTGTGAAATTAGTTTTACAGAACTGTGTGAATAACTTATTTTGATGGTGAAGGTGATCAGTGTCCCTACTTATTAAACTTCACAATGTATTTTTTCTCATAAATGTGACATAATAACCTGTGAAATGTGTAATTGCTGCATACATGAGAAGACAAAATATTTGGATAACACATTGGTATCTAATGAAGCCAACTCAGTTAAAAAAAAAACAATTATGGAAGATTTTACATTCACTACAATGGTTATTGAAGATTATAGAAGAAAATCCTACAATTAACCAAGATTTTAAATATGCTAGAATGCTTAACCAATGCCAATTTTAAGTAAAAAAATTCATAATTTACACTAACGGATGACAAATGAAAGAATCAAAAAATGTTAAATTTAGGTGTGAAATTAGTTTTGCAGAGGTGTAAAATTAGTTTTACCGAACTGTGTGAATAGCTTATTTTGATGGTGAAGGTGATCAGTGTCCCTACTTATTAAACTTCACAACGTATTTTTTCTCATAAATGTGACATAATAACCTGTGAAATGTGTAATTGCTGCATACATGAGAGGACAAAATATTTGGATAACACATTGGTATCTAATGAAGGCAACTCAGTTAAAAAACAAAAAAAAAAAATTATAGAAGATTTTACATTCACTAGAATGGTTATTGAAGATTATAGAAGAAAATCGTAGAATTATTCAAGATTTCAAATACGCTAGAATGCTTAACCAATGCCAATTTCAAGTAAAAAGAATCATAATTTACACTAACGGATGACAAATGAAAGAATTAAAAAATGTTAAATTTAGGTGTGAAATTAGTTTTGCAGAGGTGTGAAATTAGTTTTACAGAACTGTATGAATAGCTTATTTTGATGGTGAAGGTGATCAGTGTCCCAACTTATTAAACTTCACAATATATTTTTTCTCATAAATGTGACATAATAACCTGTGAAATGTGTAATTGCCGCATACATGAGAGGACAAAATATTTGGATAACACATTAGTATCTAATGAAGGCAACTCAGTTAAAAAAAAAAACAATTATGTAAGATTTTACATTCACTAGAATGGTTATTGAAGATTATAGAAGAAAATCCTAGAATTATCTAAGATTTCAAATACGCTAGAATGCTTAACCAATGCCAATTTCAAGTAAAAAGAATCATAATTTACACTAACGGATGACAAATGAAAGAATTAAAAAATGTTAAATTTAGGTGTGAAATTAGTTTTGCAGAGGTGTGAAATTAGTTTTACAGAACTGTGTGAATAGCTTATTTTGATGGTGAAGGTGATCAGTGTCCCTACTTATTAAACTTCAGAATGTATTTTTTCTCATAAATATGACATAATAACCTATGAAATGTGTAATTGCGGCATACATGAGAAGACAAAATATTTGGATAACACATTGGTATCTAATGAAGCCTACTCAGTAAAAAAAAACAATTATGGAAGATTTTACATTCACTACAATGGTTATTGAAGATTATAGAAGAAAATCCTACAATTAACCAAGATTTTAAGTACGCTAGAATGCTTAACCAATGCCAATTTTAAGTAAAAAAATTCATAATTTACACTAACGGATGACAAATGAAAGAATTAAAAACTGTTAAATTTAGGTGTGAAATTAGTTTTACAGAGGTGTGAAATTTGTTTTACAGAACTGTGTGAATAGCTTATTTTGATGGTGAAGGTGATCATTGTCCTTACTTATTAAACTTCACAATGTATTTTTTCTCATAAATGTGACATAATAACCTGTGAAATGTGTAATTGCCGCATACATGAGAGGACAAAATATTTGGATAACACATTGGTATCTAATGAAACCAACTCAGTTAAAAAAAAAAAAAAAAAAATTTATTGAAAATTTTACGTTCACTAGAATGGTTATTGTATATTATAGAAGAAAATCGTAGAATTATCCAAAATTTCAAATACGCTAGAATTCTTAACCAATGCCAATTTCAAGTAAAAAGAATCATAATTTACACTAACGGATGACAAATGAAAGAATTAAAAAATGTTAAATTTAGGTATGAAATTAGTTTTGCAGAGGTGTGAAATTAGTTTTACAAAACTGTGTGAATAGCTTATATTGATGGTGAAGGTGATCAGTGTCCCTACTTATTAAACTTCACAATGTATTTTTTCTCACACATGTGACATAATAACATGTGAAATGTGTAATTGCCGCATACATGAGAAGACAAAATATTTGGATAACACATTGGTATCTAATGAAGCCAACTGAGTTAAAAAAAAGCAATTATGGAAGATTTTACATTCACTACAATGGTTATTGAAGATTATAGAAGAAAATCATACAATTAACCAAGATTTCAAATACGCTAGAATGCTTAACTATTGTCAATTTCAAGAAAAAAAATTCATAATTTACACTAACGGATGACAAATGAAAGAATTAAAAAATGTTAAATTTAGGTGTGAAATTAGTTTTGCAGAGCTGTGTAAATAGTTTATTTTGATGGTAAAGGTGATCAGTGTCCCTACTTATTAAACTTCACAATGTATTTTTTCTCAAAAATGTGACATACTAACCTGTGAAATGTGTAATTGCCGCATACATGAGATGACAAAATATTTGGATAACACATTCTTATCTAATGAAGCCAACTCAGTTAAAAAAAAAAAATTTATGGAAGATTTTACATTCACTAGAATGGTTATTGTATATTATAGAAGAAAATCGTAGAATTATCCAAGATTTCAAATACGCTAGAATGCTTAACCAATGCCAATTTCATGTAAAAAGAATCATAATTTACACTAACGGATGACAAATGAAAGAATTAAAAAATGTTAAATTTAGGTGTGAAATTAGTTTTGCAGAGGTGTGAAATTAGTTTTACAGAACTATGTGAATAGCTTATTTTTATGGTGAAGGTGATCAGTGTCCCTACTTATTAAACTTCACAATGTATTTTTTCTCATAAATGTGACATAATAACATGTGAAATGTGTAATTGCCGCATACATGAGAAGACAAAATATTTGGATAACTCATTGGTATCTAATGAAGCCAACTCAGTTAAAAAAAAACAATTATAGAAGATTTTACATTCACTACAATGGTTATTGAAGATTATAGAAGAAAATCGTACAATTAACCAAGATTTCAAATACGCTAGAATGCTTAACTATTGTCAATTTCAAGAAATAAAATTCATAATTTACACTAACGGATGACAAATGAAAGAATTAAAAAATGTTAAATTTAGGTGTGAAATTAGTTTTGCAGAGCTGTGTAAATAGTTTATTTTGATGGTAAAGGTAATCAGTGTCCCTACTTATTAAACTTCACAATGTATTTTTTCTCAGAAATGTGATATAATGACCTGTGAAATGTGTAATTGCCGCATCCATGAGAAGACAAAATATTTGGATAACACATTAGTACCTAATGAAGCCAACTCAGTTAAAAAAAAATTAATTATGCAAGATTTTACATTCACTAGAATGGTTATTGAAGATTATAGAAGAAAATCCTACAATTATCGAAGATTTTAAATATGCTAGAATGCTTAACCAATGTCAATTTCAAGTAATAAAATATCATAATTTACACTAACAGATGACAAATGAAAGAATTAAAAAATGTTAAATTTAGGTGTGAAATTAGTTTTGCAGAGGTGTGAAATTAGTTTTACAGAACTGTGTGAATAGCTTATTTTGATGGTGAAGGTGATCAGTGTCCTTACTTATTAAACTTCACAATGTTTTTTTCCTCATAAATATTACATAATAACCTATGAAATGCGTAATTGCCGCATACATGAAAAGACAAAATATTTGGATAACACATTGGTTCCTAATGAAGCCAACTCAGTTAAAGAAAAATAATTATGGAAGATTTTACATTCACTAGAATGGTTATTGAAGATTATAGAAGAAAATCGTACAATTATCCAATATTTCAAATACACTATAATGCTTAACCAATGTCAATTTCAAGTAAATAAATATTATAATTTACACTAACGGATGACAAATGAAAGAATTAAAAAATGTTAAATTTAGGTGTGAAATTAGTTTTGTAGAGGTGTGAAATTAGTTTTGTAGAACTGTGTGAATAGCTTATTTTGATGGTGAAGGTGATCAGTGTCCCTACTTATTAAACTTCACAATGTATTTTTTCTCAGAAATGTGACATAATAACCTGTGAAATATGTAATTACCGCATACATTAGAAGACAAAATATTTGGATAACACATTGGTACGTAATAAAGCTAACTCCGTTAAAAAAAAAAAAACAATTTCGGAAGATTTTACATTCACTAGAATGGTTATTGAAGATTATTGAAGAAAATCTTACAATTATCCAAGATTTCAAATACGCTAGAATGCTTAACCAATGTCAATTTCAAATAAAAAAAAATCATAATTTACACTAACAGATAACAAATGAAAGAATTAAAAAATGTTAAATTTAGGTGTGATATTAGTTTTGCAGAGGTGTGAAATTAGTTTAGTAGAACTGTGTAAATAGCTTATTTTGATGGTAAAGGTAATCAGTGTCCCTACTTATTAAACTTCACAATGTATTTTTTCTCATAAATGTCACATAATAACCTGTGAAATGTGTAATTGCCGCATACATGAGAAGAAAAAATATTTGGATAACAAATTGGTACCTAATGAAGCCAACTCAGTTAAAAAAAACAATTATGTAAGATTTTACATTCACTAGAGAAGATTATAGAAAAAAAATTCTACAATTATCCAACATTTCAAATATGCTAGAACACTTAACCATTGTCAATTTCAAGTAGAAAAATATCATAATTTACACTAACAGATGACAAATGAAAGAATTAAAAAATGTTAAATTTAGGTGTCAAATTAGTTTTACAGAGGTGTGAAATTAGTTTTACTGAACTGTGTCAATAACTTATTTTGATGGTGAAGGTGATCAAAGTTCCTATTTGTTAAACTTCGGCAATTTTTTTTTTCTCAAAAATATCAAATATTAACCTTTGAAATGTCTAATAAATCACCTAGAGTAGGCTCCAATATTTATTGGAGTATGCTCTAGGTGATTTAGAGCCTTCTCTAAATAGAGCAGGCTCAATTACAAAGTGGAGCCAGCTCTACTTGGTAGTGGAGGCGGCTCCACTTTGGGTGGAGCCGTCTCCTTTATGCATTTTTTCTTTTTTTCGTTTCCAGCCCGATTTGGTTGCCGCATGCATTTAATACCAATTTTTTTGATAACACATTCATACTTACTGAAGCCAATTCAATTCTAAAAATCAATTATGGAAGATTTTACATTCATTACAATGACAGATCGATGACAAATGAAAGAATCATAAATTATCTACATTGTTCCGTTCAAAACAAAAATTTCACTGTAAATGAACAATATATTAAATGCACAATATTAATAAGACTTACCAACAATCAAGCATTAATTAGGTCAATTATAGATACCACATCAGGTCCATTGTAGATTTCCTTCCTGTAGATGAATAGTTGACATTGCATTGAGAAATCAGCACGCTGCAATCTGGGTTTTGATTCAAAAAAGATGATAAAAAAGTAAGAATAGAGGAGAGAGGAATTAGAATTTCCAATAAAAAAGAAATTCAAAAGCAATATGTTTTTTTGATGGAACAAAGAGAGAGGAATAAGGGTTTAGATTAAAATAAAAAAGGAAGGAGGGAAATAACAAAAGCAAAAGGAAAGAAGGGGAAAGTGAAACTGCAGAAGGGCGGGGGCGGCAGCTTATTTCAACTTTCCCTCTTTTTTCTTTTTTCTTTTTTTTTTTATTGGCTTTACAGTTGGCACGTTAAGTTACTGTGCCGTTTGTGGACTTCTTTTTCTTGTGCCAAGCCAAACACGGCATTAAGCAACTCACAGCAGGGAACCGTAGGGTAACTCACAGCAGGGGATTTGAGCCCTGTATCAGGCCCGCAACTAATAAACCTATAAAGAAATAATAAAACTAACTTTAAATTATACTAATAAAGTTTCACACACCTGTGCACCCTTGTAAATAACCCTTTATATACATATATATATATATATATATATATATATATATATATATATACTGGAAAAAGGTAAGTGTGATGCACGTGTCGAATGTTTTGTAGATAATGTGATAGAGGTTTATAAAAAATAAAATAGCCAATTTGTGGTAGATTTTATAAAAATTATTTTATTTTATTTAAATATATTCTTGTTTAATTATATTTTCTTTTATTCAAAAAAACTCATAACAAATAGATAAATAGATAATATGTGTTAGAATTTTATAGATTCTCTTTTAAAAACTATTTTTATATCAATTAATAAATATTTTTTTTACATTAATAATTCTTGTCTAATTAGATTTTAATAAATAAATAAATAGGTAATTTGTGTTAGAATTTTATAGAAACTCTTTTAAAACCTCTTTTATATCAATTAATAAATAATTTTTTATATTAACAATACTTGTCTAATTAGATTTTCTTTTATTAAAAAACTCAAAAGAAATGGATAAATAGGTAATTTGTATTAGAGTTTTTATAGAAAATTTTAAAATATATCTTTGTCTAATGTATTATAATTTTATTGAAAATAAAATAGGCAATTTGTGGTACAGTTTTTCTATTCTAATTAAATTTTCTTTTATTAGAAAACTTATAATAAATAAATAGGTAATTTGTGTTAAAGTTTAAAAGAAATTCTTTTAAAAACTATTTTTATACCAATTAATAAATATTTTTAAATTTTAATAATTCTTGTCAAATTAGATTAGCTTTTATTTTTTTTTTTTTAAAAAAAAAAAAAGACTCCTAATAAAAGGTAGTTTGTGATAGAGTTTTAGAAAAATTATTTTATTTTTTATATCAATTAAAAAATATTTTTTCTATTAATAATTCTTCTCTAATTAGAATTTCTTTTATTAAAAATCTTATAATAAATAAATAAATAGGTAATTTATGTTAGAGTTTAATATAAACTCTTTTAAAAATTCTTTTTATATCAATTAATAAATATTTTTATTTTAATAATTCTTGTCTAATTAGATGTACTTTTATTAAAAAAAATCATAATAAATAGATAAATTGGTAATTTGTGTTTGAATTTTTTATAGAAACTCTTTTGAACCTCTTTTTATATCAATTAATAAATAATTTTTTATATTAGTAATACTTGTCTAATTAGATTTCCTTTTATTAAAAAACTCACAATAAATAGATAAATAAGTAATTTGTGTTAAAATTTTATAGAAACTCTTTATTATGTAGATTTTAGTGTTTATATTCTCTACTTTACTCTATAATTCTAGATTTCTACAATTCTCAATTTATGTACCCCTTCTTCCTTCCTCCATGCTTCTATTTATAAACTTCTTGAATTAATAGGATTATGACATGTATCCTTTTCTGATAATGACATCATTATAACTGGGCTGGCCGGTTATATTGTGATAATTATCCATAAAAAATAACTATTCTTTTTATATTGAACTAAAAATAAGAGCTTTATATAGAGTGTGATTGATATTATTAGGTAATTTTGCAATTAATAAATATTTTTTATTTTAATAATTCTTGTTTAATTAGATTTACTTTTATTAAAAAAAAACTTATAATAAATAAATAAATAGGTAATTTATGTTAGAGATTTATAGAAACTCTTTTAAAACCTCTTTTTATATCAATTCATAAATAATTTTTATTATTAATAGTACTTGTCTAATTAGATTTCCTTTTATTAAAAAACTCATAATAAATAGATAAATAGGTAATTTGTGTTAGAGTTTTATAAAAACTCTTTAAATAGATATTTGTCTAGTATGATAGAGTTTTATTGAAAATAAAATAGGTAATTTGTGATAGAGTTTTATAGAAATTATTTTATTTTATTCAAATATATCCTTGTCTAATTAGATTTAATTTTATTAAGAAACTCATAATAAAAGCTAATTTGTGGTAGAGTTTTAGAAAAATTATTTTGTTTTATATATCAATTAATAAATATTTTTTTATATTAATAATTATTGTCTAATTAGATTTTCTTTTATTAAAAAATTCATAATAATAAATAGATAAATAGGTTAATTTAAATTTTATTATTTTGATTTTAGTTTTTCAAATTTTTTTTTATATAAATAAATAAATACTTAAATACTGAAACTCTTTAAACTGAAATTTTTTGGCAGAGTTTCTGTATTTTACTCTAGAATTCTGAATTTCTAGAATTTTCAATTTCTGTACCCCTTTTCTGATAATTACTTAATCATAACTGGCTGGCCGGTTATATTGTGATAATTATCCATAAAAAATAACTATTCTTTTTATATTGAACTAAAAATAAGAGTTTTATATAGAATGTGGTTGATTTTATTAGGTAATTTTTAGAATTTTATACAAACTATTTTTATAGAAATTATTTTCATATTAATGAATAAATATTTTTTTATATAAATAAATAAATACTAAAATACAGAAACACGTTGCATTATTTTATTAGGTAATTTTTAATTAATAAATATTTTTTATTTTAATAATTCTTGTCTAATTGGATTTGCTGTTATTAAAAAACTCATAATAAATATATAAATAAGTAATTTGTGTTAGGGTTTTAAATAAACTCTTTTAAAACATCTTTTTATATCAATTAATAAATAATTTTTTTATATTAATAAATAATTTGTAATTAATAAATATTTGCACATCTAATAATAGTATCGATAAAAACTCTTTTTATATCAATTAATAAATATTTTTTTATATAAATAAATAAATACTGAAACTCTTTGGCAGAGTTTCTGTAGTTTACTCTGAAATTCTGAATTTTTTGAATTCTCAATTTCTAGATGTACCCCTTCTTCCTTCCTCCATGCCTCTATTTATAGGCTTCTTGGATTAATAGGATGATGACATGTGTCTTTTTCTGATAATTATATAATCATAACTGGGCAGGACCGGTTATATTGTGATAATTATCCAAAAAAAAAACTATTCTTTTTATATTGAACTAAAAATTAGAGTTTTATATAGAATGTGATTGATTTGATTAGGTAATTTTTAGAATTTTATAGAAACTATTTTTGCAAAAACTATTTTTATATCAATTAATAAATTTTTTTTTTTGTAGAAATAAATAAATACTGAAATACTGAAACATTTTGCATGATTTTATTATGTAATTTTCAATTAATAAATATTTTTTATTTAATAATTCTTGTTTAATTAAATTTACTTTTATTAAAAAAAAACTCATAATAAATGAATAAATAGGTAATTTGTGTTAGAGTTTTATAGAAACTCTTTTAAAACCTCTTTTTATATCAATTAATAAATAATTTTTTTATATTAACAATACTTGTCTAATTTGATTTTCTTTTTAAAAAAACTCATAATAAATATATAAATAGGTAATTTGTATTAGAGTTTTATAAAAACTCTTTTAATATATCTTTGTATGGTGTGATATAGTTTTATTGAAAATAAAATAGGTAATTTGTGATAGAGTTTTTTAGAAATTATTTTATTTTCTTTAAATATATCCTTGTCTAATTAGATTTAATTTTACTAAGAAACTCATAATAAAAGCTAATTTATGGTAGAGTTTTAGAAAAATTATTTTATTTTATATATCAATTAATAAATATTTTTATATTAATAATTATGGTCTAATTAGATTTTCTTTTATTAAAAAATTCTTAATAATAAATAGATAAATAGGTTAATATAAGTTTTATTACATTGATTTTATTGTTTTAAATATTTTTTTATATAAATAAATAAATACTTAAATACTAAAACTCTTTACACATCTAATAATAGTATAGACAAAAACTCTTTTTATATTAATTAATAAATATTTTTTATATAAATAAATTTTTAGTGTGGCTTACAGCAATAAACTCACGACTCATTTACATTAAGGATTTTATTAAATTAAAAATATGAAAATTGACAAATAATTTAATATATGGACCATTTGGTCAAACACAATTGATTATAGATTGAATTTTAATTTTATTAGATAATTTTGAGTTTTATAGAATTTATATTGAGAGCTCTTTATTGTGAATTAAACTTTTTTTATATTTTATTAATTTGAATTTTATTAGGTAATTTTGAGTTTTATATAATTTATATCAATTAATAAATAAATACTGAAACTCTTTGCACAAAGGCCGAGAAAGTAATACTACACTTGATCTTAGCCAAAGAGCAAGAAAGGTTAGCCAAAAGGTCGACCCAAAAAAGTTTAGTACTAAACTTGATCTTAGCCAAAAGGGCGAGAAGGTGTGATTATTATTTCTTTAACTATATAGTTTTATAAGAGACTTTCATGTAATTCTTTTTACTTAAAACCAATATGGGACTTTGTAATTTGAATTAAACTCTTTTTATATTTTGTTAATTTAAATTAATTTTAATTTTATTAGGCAATTTTGAGTGTTATAGAATTTATATCAATTAATAAATAAATACTGAAATATTGAAATACTGAAACACTGAAACACTTTGCACATTTAATAATAGTATAGATATATACTCGTAAAAGGCACGTGTAATGCACGTGATAAATGTTTTGTAACTTATCGAATTTTTATTTTTATATATATTTTAATTATTTTATAGAAATTATTTTATTTTATTTATATATATCATTGTCTAATTAGATTTTCTTTTATTAAAAAACTAATAATAAATAGATAAATACAGAGGTTATATGTGATAAAGTTCTATTTTAAAATTAATTAATAAATATTTTTATATTAAAAAATAATTACTAAAATTATTTTATTTTCTTTAAATATATCCTTGTCTAATTAGATTTCCTTTTCTTAAAAAAAAATTCATAATAAATAAATAAATACAGGTTATATGTTATAGAGAAAATAAAATAATTAATTTGTGGTAGAGTTTAGGTAATTTGTATTAATGTTTTATAGAAACTCTTTTAATATATCATTATTTAATGTGATAGAGTTTTATTAAAAATAAAATAGGTAATTTGTGGCAGAATTTCATAAAAATTGTTTATTTTCTTTAAATATATATATCATTGTCTAATTAGATTTTCTTTTATTAAAAAACTGTAATTTGTGTTAGAGTCTTAGAAAAATTATTTTATTTTTTACATCAATTAATAAATATTTTTTATATTAATAATTCTTGTCTAATTATATTTTCTTTAATTAAAAAACTAATAATAAATTGATAAATCAGTAATTTGGGTTAGAGTTTTATATAAACTCTTTTAAAAATTTATTTTATTTTATTTAAATATATCCTTGTCTAATTAGATTTCCTTTTATTAAAAAAACTCCTAATAAATATATAAATACCTGTTATATGTGATAGAGTTTTAAAAAAAATAAAATATGTAATTTGTGGTAAAGTTTTATAGAAATTATTTTATTATCGGTAAATATATTCATAATAGATAGATAAATACAAGTTATTTGTGATAGCGTTTTATAGAAAATAAAATAGCTAATTTGTGGTAGAGTTTTATAGAAATTATTATTTTTTTCTTTAAATATATTTTTATCTAATTAGATATACTTTATTAAAAAAACTCATAATAAATATATAATGTGATAGAGTTTTATAGAAAATAAACCTGCTAATTTGTGGTAGATTTTATAGAAATCATTTTATTTTCTTTAAATATAATATTGTTTAATTATATTTTCTTTTATTAAAAAAATTCATAATAAATAGGAAATATGTGTTAGAGTAAATAGAATATTTTCTTTTAAAAACTCTTTTTATATCTGTAAACACAAATTTTGTAGTCTGCAATAAAAACAAAATTGGGAGCAAATAGAATATTTTATTAATTTATAAAGATAAAGTACAATCCTCTGTAATAATATTTCAAATAATAAGGTCCTCTGATTCGATCTCCTTTTTGATTGGTTAGATCCAAGGGCTGCACGAGCTTGATCTTGAATCACCGTGAAATTTGGATGAAGAACGTTACGTCTTTAGCTGTGCTTATTGTTGATTACCGTGGAATTTGGAAGAAGAATAACAAGATTCGATGTGCTTGTTATTCTTCGTTTTCAAAGATGATTTGTTGAATTTGATGAAGAACAGCAAGACTTTGGATGTGCTTGTTGTTCTTCGCCTTCAGGTTTGCTCTTTGGATTTCTGATTCGTACTCTGAATTTGTATCTGAATTTCTAGACTTTTGAATTATGAATTTATGTCATTTGTTGAACAATACATCTTGGTGTTCTTCGCCTTCCTGGATTTCTGGACTTTGAATTTTTGTCCCCTCCTTCTATTTATAGGCTTCTTAGGTTAATAGGATGATGACACGTGTCCTCCTTGATAAAAAAATAATCATAACTGGGCTGAGCCGATTATATTATGATAATTATCCTTAAAAATAATTATTCCAAATATATTTTATTAGGAATAATTATCAGTTTATTTAACCATCTGGGCTGAGCTAATTAAATAACTTAATTAAATATTAGGCCCATATTTAGTGGGTCCATTGGTCAAAACCAAAGCCCACTAAAATTTTAGTGTTTACAAATTACCCCCACTTGGAGTCCCAAGTTTGACAGGACTTGTCTTCTTTTTCAAATGTATCCAACTTTCCTTTTCTTCTTCTTCTTCTTATTTTATTTTATTTTATTTATTTATTTATTTTTTTATCCATCTTTGGATTGTAAGATTTCCTCTTTTGCTTTTCTATCCAACTTTGGATTGGAATTTTACTTTCTTATTTGAATTGAATTATACAAATCTTAATACAAATAGGAGGTATTTTGTTGCCTATATATATTCCCAATATTATTGAGTTTGATATCAATTTCAATATTCTCTGACTTGTCAGATTACAACCTCACGAATTTTTTTCCTTTCCTTCTTTTTTTTTTTTTTTTTTTTTTCCCCTTTTTCACGAATTTTTTTTTTTTTGCTTTCCCTTTTTTTTTTTTCACGAATTTTTTTTCCTTCATTTTTTTTAAAGCATTTTTTTCCTTCCATTTTTTTTTTCTCTCTTTTTTTTTCCACGCACTTTTTTTTTTTCTCCTCCTCCAGTGATAATCATTTTTTTTTTTAGTGATGCTAGTCAACCATGGTCTTTTTCAAGAGTTTCAAACTCCTTACTATCACCATTTTGAAGCGAGAACAGACTTTGAGAGGTCATGCCACCAGCACAGACAGTGTTGTTAGCAGCCACGCATTGATTCAGGACGAACTAGTTGGGTTGTGATTCCTCACAAGCGGGCTCCGACCTAGGGAAGTCCCCGAGCCATGAGCCGTAGAGATGCGGCCTTGGAGACGAGTAAGCTTCGAGATGGTGAAGTCTCGTTCACACTTCAGTGTGATGGGGGCCTGAGACGTGTGGAGCTCAATGGACTCTACGCCGAAGTGATTGGCTGATTCAACAGTTTTCCACTTGGCCCATTTGAGGCTAACCGAACGGGGCTTATGATCTTGTGGTTCACTTCTAAACCGGGCGAGTTTTGCTCCAATATCTGCTGTGCCCATGCCTTTCCAAACCCATCGTGTAACATTTTCAGAATTTTTGGTGTGGCCCAACCACCACTCAAGTTGTTTTATTGACTTAAAATTACTAAACTATCCTTTCCGTTCCTACTGTTCCTGCCAAATTAATGGTTCTTTATAAATATTATCTAATTTCTTTCAGTTTTTTTATTGAAAAATGATAGGTTTTTCGATTTGAATTGCTGACTCATCTTCCGAATACAACGTGGTTGGATCACATTAGAACTCTTAAAACAAAACCCCGTAAATATCTCTTTCTTTTCGACTCATTCCCAACCACGTTGTATTCGGAGAATGAGTCGCCAATTGAGGTCGGAAGACCTATCACTTTTCTTATTGAGAAATGATAGGTTTTTCGATTTGAATTGCCGACTCATCTTCCGAATACAACGTGGTTGGATCACATTGAAACTCTTAAAACAAAACCCCGTAAATATCTCTTTCTTTTCAACTCATTCCCAACCACGTTATATTCGGAGAATGAGTACCAATTGAGGTCGGAAGATCTAGCACTTCTCTTATTTCTTTCTATACATATAACTTTTACTATTTTTTCTCTTTCCCAAGCAATATTTTGAACCTCCTTTTTTTTTTTTTTTTTTTTTTTTTTTTTTTGGATTTTAAAATAAAAACACGCATACACACATTATTTTTGCTTCCATGGGATTCGACCACTCACAAAAATTTCAATCTGAAATCACCCATTCCAATATATTTTGATCATAAAAATTATAAATGCCAAGTTATTTCATAATAATTAGACAATTATTAATCAAAAGTGAGGTTTAAAATAATTTATGAAATAGTTGTGAAGTGTAAGAATATTTTTGAAGGATAATTACTTTATTGTATTTTATTTTACTTTAAAAAATTAAAGTGCATGAGGTTAGAAAAAGCGAGAAAAATATTATTCCTCTTATTTATTTATTTCTTTAATTTTATGTTTTTTTCAAAAATAAATAAAGGGAAACATAAGGGTCCGTTTGGATGGCGATAACGTTATATGTTATGGTTTGGTACGATATGAAAACAACTGTTTTGGTATTGGTATGTTTTTAGTAGAAATCGGATCCATGTTTGGTAACGATTGTTTTGTTTTTAATAATTGTATATCAGAAACATGATAACGCGTTTGGTATTGTCATGCGTTTTAAGAAATTCAAAAACAAAACACGTTTGAGAATAGTGTTTTGTTATTAAAAATTCTGAATCAATAACAGAATACCTGTTTGGTAAAGACTGTTTTGTTTTGTTTTGAAAAATTATATATATGAATACAATTATAAGTTTATATGTAAAATAGTCCATTTTTCTTTATGATTTGAAATAATTTATGGAAAAAAAAAAAAAAAAAAAAATCTGCATTAGAGTTGGGAAATTTTTTTTTTGTTAAATTTACAAGTATAATGGCAACCAAACTACTTTGTAATAATGAATAAATCTGCATAAACATGATTAATGGCAACCAAATTACAAATCTAACTTTGTAATAATCTTTTAATGAGAGTAGATCTTTGCACTCCATTTATCTTTTTCTTTTGGCTTGCATTCCATTTAACTTTGTTTTGTTTCATATATATATATATATATATATATATATATATATATATATATATTCATGAAGAATGTGAGAGAGAGAGAGATCCTTGTAGTTAAAACTAACAAGAAACAAAGCCAAAACGTTAATCGTCTTGAATTGGTCAGAGTTGAAATTTGGTGAACATTGAAGCTTGTAAATAGTTTTACTTCACTTAGATTAGTTTGAAATTTTGCAGTGGAGGTCCTTCAAATTGGTAATATTTTTTTTTGTTTAGTCATAAGACCATTTCCCCTTTTGTTGAGTATTTATTTTGATAACGGACTTGTGAATATTTCATACAATATCCAACCATAAGCAGAATTGATAAATATGAATAAAGATTAAAAGTAAGCAATCAAGGAAGATCCCTCTTACAAGACTGAACGACATTCACATATATACTTCCACGTATAGTTTTGCTTTATACATCACAATCTTAAGAACTTGAGTGTTGCATCATTCACATATATACTTCCACATATAAGAAGCTAGACATTCCTTTAAAATATTTGAAAGTACACACACACTTCATTACACTTACAAAAAATATACACATAATTGGAGATCACTAATATTCATTCCATAAAATGTACACCCACTTTTTTATACTTGCATAGGCCTCCATTTGATTAACTTAGAGATCACTAGCTTTCTGGAGTTGCAGCAACTAGAGAATGCTTCCTATCAATCCCGCTGGTGCCACTGCCTACAACTTACTGCCATGTCCTTCAATGTAGTAGCAAAAAATGAATTTGAATGTAAAACAAGACATTACCTATAGTAGCAAAATATAAAGCAGAGTTAAATTAAATTTTTATTATTTTTTTAAAAAAAAATCCGGCATGACTTCCCCTTAAAAATGGACATTTCCAAAATTTCAAAACACAATAAACCCAAGGGACACCGCCCACAAAATTAATTCAATAAGGGACACCGCCCACAAAATTCATTTAACAAGGGACACCGCCCACAAAATTAATTCAATAAGGGACACCGCCCACAAAATTCATTTAATAAGGGACACCGCCCACAAAATTATTTCAATAAGGGACACCGCCCACAAAATTCAACTAACAAGGGACACCGTCCACAAATTTAATTCAAGCAAGATATATCTAACCTTCTTTCAGGCTAAGCTGCAAATTTGGAGTGTAAATGACCTCATGCAAAACAAAACACATGAAGAACATTAGAGAAAAACAAAATAACACACGGTAGGAATGAAATAATTAGAAGTAGTAAATAAGATATATCTAACCTTTTTTCAGGCTAAACTGCAAATTTGGAGTGTAAATGACCTCATGCAAAACAAACCACATGAACAACATTAGATAAAAACAAAATAACACACGGTAGGAATGAAATAATCAGAAGTAGTAAACAAATATATCTAACCTTTTTTCAGGCTTAGTTGTAAATTTAAAGTGTAAATGACATCATGCAAAACCAAACACATGAATAACATTAGAGAAAAACAAAATAACACACGGTAGGAATGAAATAATTAGAAGTAGTAAATAAGATATATCTAACCTTTTTTCAGGCTTAGTTGTAAATTTAAAGTGTAAATGACCTCATGCAAAACAAAAGACATGAACAACATTAGAGAAAAACAAAATAACACCCGGTAGGAATGAAATAATTAGAAGTAGTAAATAAGATATATCTAACCTTTTTTCAGGCTTAGTTGTAAATTTAAAGTGTAAATGACCTCATGCAAAACAAAAGACATGAACAACATTAGAGAAAAACAAAATAACACCCGGTAGGAATGAAATAATTAGAAGTAGTAAATAAGATATATCTAACCTTTTTTCAGGCTTAGTTGTAAATTTAAAGTGTAAATGACCTCATGCAAAACAAAAGACATGAACAACATTAGAGAAAAACAAAATAACACCCGGTAGGAATGAAATAATTAGAAGTAATAAATAAGATATATCTAACCTTTTTTCAAGCTTAGTTGTAAATTTAAAGTGTAAATGACCTCATGCAAAACAAAAGACATGAACAACATTAGAGAAAAACAAAATAACACACGGTAGGAATGAAATAATTAGAAGTAGTAATCAAGATATATCTAACCTTTTTTTTTCTCTAATGTCGCAAATAGAGTGTAAATAACCTCAGTAGCAAATTTTACAAATACCCTAAAGCTCACTCCCAAAATGACAGAGAAGATAACACAACAACAACTAATACGTAGTTCAAAATATACCATTTAAGTATATATTACATACCAAATGAAACACAGGAAATTAACTAAATACATATTACATGTCATATATTACAAAAGATGGAAGTTTATCTAACTTCATCTTTCAATAACAACGATAATGAGCAACAAGAGGACAATCACAATAAATATGATTGTGATAGCAAGACATCCACAACCTAGGAAGAGCATGTACTTCTGTCTACATTGTTCATTTTGAATCATTGCAATGACTCTGTCCAAGTCAGATTGAACCTGTTCTTCAACTTGTGCACCTTGGTGCAACTCATCCACCCACATAAATGCATTCATATGTGACTACAAGAAATATAAATTATACAATTAGGAAACAGTAACAGAAATAGCACCTAAAAGTAATTGACCATACCTCCCGAGCCGGACACCTATAGAATTGTCGACCATCATTTTTTGGAGTTCGAGCCCTATACAGATGCATAGGACCTCTACCACATGCACATTGTGGTCGCTCACCTTCAAGCCTATACATAAGTGCGCCTACAAGTACTAAAGCATTTAATATTTGATATCCTAATATAATTAGTTATTACAGTTATCCATAAATAAGGAGCATCTGAGTTTAATTTACGTAATATAATTAGTTATTACAGGCATCCATATTTTAATTCTACACACTATTAGACAGTTTTATAATTAGTGATTACAGTGCTCCCAAATTAGGTTGGCAATACCATCACGATAAATATCCATCTGTCGTATCTGTGTATTAGTAGCACTGACCACCTGAACATCGTCATCCACATCAAGTTCATTTTGTGAAGATTGAGGGGTTTCAGAATCAAAAATTTCATCAGATTCACCTTGGGATCTTACGAAATTATGCAATGTACAACAGGCAATGACAATAAGAACTTGAGTGTCAAAGTGATAAGGGGGCATTTGCTTCAATATAGCGAATCTCATCTTTACCAACCCAAAACATCGCTCTATGATATTCCTCAATGACGAGTGCCTAAAATTGTACACCTCTTCTCTACCATGTGGTCCTCTAGTATGTCTACGATATTC
Source organism: Cornus florida (assembly GCF_030987335.1). NCBI lineage: Eukaryota > Viridiplantae > Streptophyta > Magnoliopsida > Cornales > Cornaceae > Cornus > Cornus florida. Next base: position 64,105,974 of record NW_026775573.1, read on the forward strand.
CTGCATATGGTAACGTTGACCTCGGTAAGGGGCCAAAAACCCCGGTTGATTGGCGTACCCAGAGTCGACTAAATAAAACTTACCTGTCATATTAAGTATGTTAAGTATTAAAGTTAACGTATTTGTAATGTAAAATGCACAAATATGAAAACTTAATATTTTTACCTTCGGGTGGTGATGGAAAATTGAAATCCTCATTCTGAATGCACTCATTTAAAATCTTCGAATCATTAGCAGACCCTTCCCACCCTGCTAGAATGTATGTGAATTTCATATCAAATGAACACACGGCCATGACATTTTGAGTCGTATCACCCTTTCGACCACGAAAGGGTATTTGTTGGTCAACTGGCACTACAGCATGGATATGAGTACCATCTATGGCTCCTACACAATTCTTAAAGTATGGGTAAAACTTTGGATTGTTCTTTATCTCTTTAGGAATTTCATTCAAATCCGGGGGAACAATAATCTTAGTCCCTAACTCACAAATTAACTTTAATACAGTATGAAAGTGATATGAAATTGTGGATGTAGAGTGTTGGAATCTTTCAGCAACGACACGATTCCTTTCATTGTGAGACACGGTAAGTAGGAAAATTGCAACTTGTTCTTCCACCGTTAGAAATGTTGAATCTTTCAATCCTAACAATTTCAACTCACGACACAATGCCCTAAAGGTGTTGGGGTACATCCGAAAATTTTCATAACACCTATCTTCATGTCCATTTAAGACCTCGAATATGTAATCTTCCCCTTGTAACATGGAATCCCTACAACGTTGTTTATCAAAATGTTTATAATAGTACTCATATACGGCTGCGATCAATACAAGAATTTCCTCCTCATCATCATCATCATAAATGGTTAATATTGTCCTTATATCCATAGCTACTATCCTATTTAAGAATAAACAGAAGCAGTTATTGTAACAAAAATGAAGCAAAATGGAAAAGACATACCAAATCATACAATTATCCAGCAACAATGTAAAAGCAATAGATGTAGAACATAAATAGTTTTCCAGCATTAATTTAGAAGCAGTAGATAGAGGAATTAAATATAGTCTTCCAACAATAATGTAAAAGCAGTAGATAAGAAAAATTCATTACAGTCATCCAACAGTAATGTAAAAGCAGTTATAAAACAGTCATCCAAAAGCACATAAAAGTAAGATACCGAAGAAATCATAGAGGCTGATTCATCACCCACCCAACCTTCCTTTCATCAGGAATGCGAAGAAATATATCCCTCCACACCTTGTCCTCACCAAACATCCTTATGATCTTAGCATAATGGGTATCATCAATCCCCACTAATGTGTTGACGATCTTGACGCACTCTTCAAGCTGGGGATCCATTTCTTTTTCTTTTTTACTGGGAGATGTCACTTCAGGCATTTCGGTAAATCGAGATGGTTGACAACTAGAAGATGATTCTGCTATGGCTTTTGCAATTTTTTCAGCTTTTGCGTTCCCAATATTAGTCAAACATTCCATCACTAAAGACATTGTTTCTGAAAAAGTTTCTTTCTTCTGTTTCTTAGCTATAGGTTTGGGAGTAGGACTGAGGTCAATAGGTCCTTCTACATTAGGTCGTTCTACATCAGTCATGCCCACATTGCCCTCAATGTTATGAATTTGAGCTTCATGTGTTGCCACTTGAGGCATTGTTAGCACTTGGTGAGGTCTGGGTGGCTTTGTAGAAGGATGAACATGCTTGCCAGTAGCATGTGTATTCCCAAAAATCCTTACCATCTGCTCATAATTCTTACACCCCTGTTTTTTTATTTTTTTTCCATGCTTGAGAACCTACACGTTATCAACTTACAATTATTGTTCATCAAACCATTTTAATACTAAATCACTAATTACTTACTGTATGTATGGTAAATAGACACGTATTGAAATACTAACCTTGCACAATCGAACCCATCTTTCAGCTTCCAAGTTAATCATTCCAGTTTCACTGTTGTACCCTACACCAGTCTCAGATAATATTTGTTTGCAATCTTTGTACAATGCTCTTATATTATTGAATTTTTGTCTACATTGGTCCTTCGTGTACTTCTTTCCAGTTTCTAATAACATTGCGTCCACAATATGTGTCCACCCATTTGGATTAAAAGTCGTGCCTGTACGATTTCCTTTTCCAACCTCTTCCTCCATCAAGAGCATGAATTTCTCTTGATGGGCATTACACCAAACAGCGGCATCGGCCTGTTCAACAACTACAACATCCTCACCATTGTCACCATCAAGAGAATGAATGTCTCTTGATGGGTATTGCTCAACATTGTCATTGTTCATGTCCATCTGATTATTATTAAGTAATTGAACAGTTTAGTATATTGAATTGTGTTTTGACTCATAATTCAACACGTCAATGATAAGTAAAAAATGTACTGTCTATAAAACACTTCATCTCACGAAGAGCAAGGTGAAGGAAAGTGGTATATAGCAGTACAACACACAAGGTACTGTCTTTATCTCTTTACGAAATTTCAGGGAAATATTATTGCAAGTACATTTCACAGAAGTCATACCTCTGGATGGCAACAATCATATTTTTGTTTGGATTTCTTGGTGCTGTAGCTGGAAGTTGTTCTGTTATCAAGATTAGTACTCTAATTCTTGTATTCTCAAGTCTTGTTCTGTTTTTTACATTTAGGGTCTGTTTTTGTTGGTTATGGTCTTGTGGAAAGATAATAGTGAAACTCCATTTTCTGTTGATATTTGAATTCCCTAGTTTAAATTTTATTCTAGGATTTACTTGTATTTATTCTTCTTTTTCAAGTCGTCTAAATTATACTGGTTTGAATGTTTACAGAACTGTGAAGCATACATTAAAATATTGGCGGGGCCTAGCCAATATAATGCACAAATTAAAAAAAAAAATATATATTGGCTGTAGATTTCATCATCCTAAGTTTGAGAATTTAAAAGTTGATGAATGTTTAAATTTTATCCTTTTGTCGAATCTTTTGTCCTCCCATTTGTCCTTAAATAATATAATACAACAAATTGATCATTCAAACAATTTAGTTGGTAGAGCGATCTGAATGGTTTTGCCCTCTTTTGAATCTCCCTCACTCTAATTTATCATGATAAAAAAAAATGAAAGGTCTTAAGAAAAATGGTTCCATATGTACCTTGTTCAAAGGATATTATTACAATTACCAGAAAGCTCCAAGGGAAGAGTCTACCAAGTAATAGTTCTAGAAGTAAAACAGAGGACAATATTGCCCTGCTTAGTACTATAAAAAAATTAATAATAAAAAAAATCTGTAGAAATCTAAATTCAACTCAAAATCTAGTAAGAAAGGCAATTCTAAGGATAGAGAACACTGTAGGAACAAAGAAGCCACTTGCTGTATTAACTGTGGGAAAAATTTAAAAAAAAAAAAAAAAATGAAAAGGTCACCTGGAATGTCCAAAGAGACCTAGGGATCGAGAAAAGAAAGACAAGAAGAAGAAAAGGTAAGACTAAATCTGAGGATATTCAACTTTTTTTTTTTTTTTTTTTTTTTTTTACTACTTTGAGGATATATGTAATCACAAATATCACGCTAAAAACCTTAACTTTTTGAATGATAAAACAAACTCACACCTTCTGCTGAAGCTTGAACAGTGACCTCTCCTTTGAGAAAGACAAGTTTGTACCAACTTGGCTATTACTCATTTGGTATTTTAAAATTATTTTTAAAAAGAATTATCTATGAGTTTCATTTTCAAGTTCATTAGAATTTATCTTTTCACTTTTCAAAATAAAAAAATTTAAAGAATTTATCTTTTTCATTTCAAAAAATTTATTATACCCCCAAAATACCCAATTAGTTTTTATAAAATCTGTTTTTTTTTTTTTTTTTTTTAACTAAATATCAATAAGATTATAATAGAATATTTTTAAACATATTTAGAAACTATAATATAGAATTAGTGTTCAAAATAATAATAATAATAATAATAGTGGCACAGGAATTTAAAGTTTTTTTGGCTGGTAGATAAGATGCATTTTGGTATATGCTAAGTGTTATTAAGTTTCTGGTGTATAAGTTATTGAATATCTATTCTATATTATGTGACTAAAAAAAATAGTTGACATTCAATGTTGGACCATCTTGTGTACTTCAGTAACATAAATGTACCAAAGTTAAGAGTTATTATCACATGAATACATAAAGCGTAAGGTGACATATTTATAGACATATTTCTTCTTAATAGATAGCTAACAACTATTGACATTTACTCTCCAAAACATTCCACATTCTTTACTTACATATTTACATCTATCTATTTTTAAAACATTATCAATTACTGCAAGCTCTCTAATATTTCACCATTTTCTAATTCTTTTATACTTCACAATCTTCACACAAACGTGAAAGATTCTAAAAATAAATTTTTTAAAAAACATATTTAGAATAAAAAAAATATCAAATTTTAATAGAAACTAAAAATGTAGAATTAGTATTCAAAATAAAAATAAAAATAATGATAATAGTAGTAGGACACGAATTTAATTGTAATTTTAATTCAAATTTTAATAGAAACTAAAAATGTAGAATTAGTATCAATTTTAATTTTGCTTTTTAATGTACGATCAAGCCTGATATGATATAAGAGCCTGTTAGGTTGATTTATACATAATACAGATCCTTTGCAAAATTGTAATTTGGACCAAGAACAGATCTTGAAAATATCGCTAAAATCGATAGTTATAATTAACTCAGTCAACATTCTAATTGCTTCCACATTGTAACACACACAATCGATGGATGACATATAAACCCTTATATCAGAACAATGGTTGATAGAAGAAACAACCCAGAAACAGGGCTAAAATCAAACCCTCTCATGAAACTTGTGATCTGGACACAAATGCCCTAAATTACAACACTCACAACATGATTCGAATAAAGATCAGAACTTGGAAACGCAATAAAGATTCTGATTGTCACAATATTAGAGAGAGAAAGTGAACACGAGGACCTCCCAAATGTAAATCTCAAAAGCGAAGATATATGTGATCTATAGATACAAACAGAGACACAAAATGACGTACCTGGTGGAGGAGCTCTGCCAGATCGGTGGTGGAGAAACTTGAGATCTGGACACAAATGCCCTAAATTACAACACTCACAACATGATTGGAATAAAGATCAGAACTTGGAAACACAATATAGACTCTGATTGTCACAATATTAGAGAGAGAAAGTGAACACGAGGACCTCCCAAATGTAAATCTCGAAAGCGAAGATATATGTGATCTATAGATACAAACAGAGACACAAAATGACGTACCTGGTGGAGGAGCTCTGCCAGATCGGTGGTGGAAAAGGTTGGATCGCCACTGAAGTCGCCTTTCAGGGAGCTACGCGAAGAGAGAGAAACGATGCTGAAAAATGACCTAAAATCTGATATGCGACCTTATATACATGATATCACCGCTACAGTATAAACGAGGATTGGTTTGGTTTTGGTTTCAGAACAATTCACCGACAGTGCCATATATCACCAAAATGTTGATATGGGTTTTGGCCCAAAAATGATAATGTTTTGGCACTGTTAAATACCATATCAGCCCACTCCAAACATGATATTGGCCCAAAACTAAAATCAAAACACCAAAACAATATCAGATATGGGCCTCCGAACAGGCCCTAAATTTTGAAGTACATGATACGGATATGTAAATAAATTTTTATAAATTATTTAAAGGATGAATCAATATAAAAACATATAACTTAGGGCCTGTTCGGAGGCCCATATCTGATATTGTTTTGGTGTTTTGATTTTAGTTTTGGGCCAATATCATGTTTGGAGTGGGCTGATATGGTATTTAACAGTGCCAAAACATTATCATTTTTGGGCCAAAACCCATATCAACATTTTGGTGATATATGGCACTGTCGGTGAATTGTTCTGAAACCAAAACCAAACCAATCCTCGTTTATACTGTAGCGGTGATATCATGTATATAAGGTCGCATATCAGATTTTAGGTCAATTTTCAGCATCGTTTCTCTCTCTTCGCGTAGCTCCCTGAAAGGCGACTTCAGTGGCGATCCAACCTTTTCCACCACCGATCTGGCAGAGCTCCTCCACCAGGTACGTCATTTTGTGTCTCTGTTTGTATCTATAGATCACATATATCTTCGCTTTCGAGATTTACATTTGGGAGGTCCTCGTGTTCACTTTCTCTCTCTAATATTGTGACAATCAGAGTCTATATTGCGTTTCCAAGTTCTGATCTTTATTCCAATCATGTTGTGAGTGTTGTAATTTAGGGCATTTGTGTCCAGATCTCAAGTTTCTCCACCACCGATCTGGCAGAGCTCCTCCACCAGGTACGTCATTTTGTGTCTCTGTTTGTATCTATAGATCACATATATCTTCGCTTTTGAGATTTACATTTGGGAGGTCCTCGTGTTCACTTTCTCTCTCTAATATTGTGACAATCAGAATCTTTATTGCGTTTCCAAGTTCTGATCTTTATTCGAATCATGTTGTGAGTGTTGTAATTTAGGGCATTTGTGTCCAGATCACAAGTTTCATGAGAGGGTTTGATTTTAGCCCTGTTTCTGGGTTGTTTCTTCTATCAACCATTGTTCTGATATAAGGGTTTATATGTCATCCATCGATTGTGTGTGTTGCAATGTGGAAGCAATTAGAATGTTGACTGAGTTAATTATAACTATCGATTTTAGCGATATTTTCAAGATCTGTTCTTGGTCCAAATTACAATTTTGCAAAGGATCTGTATTATGTATAAATCAACCTAACAGGCTCTTATATCATATCAGGCTTGATCGTACATTAAAAAGCAAAATTAAAATTGATACTAATTCTACATTTTTAGTTTCTATTAAAATTTGAATTAAAATTACAATTAAATTCGTGTCCTACTACTATTATCATTATTTTTATTTTTATTTTGAATACTAATTCTACATTTTTAGTTTCTATTAAAATTTGATATTTTTTTTATTCTAAATATGTTTTTTAAAAAATTTATTTTTAGAATCTTTCACGTTTGTGTGAAGATTGTGAAGTATAAAAGAATTAGAAAATGGTGAAATATTAGAGAGCTTGCAGTAATTGATAATGTTTTAAAAATAGATAGATGTAAATATGTAAGTAAAGAATGTGGAATGTTTTGGAGAGTAAATGTCAATAGTTGTTAGCTATCTATTAAGAAGAAATATGTCTATAAATATGTCACCTTACGCTTTATGTATTCATGTGATAATAACTCTTAACTTTGGTACATTTATGTTACTGAAGTACACAAGATGGTCCAACATTGAATGTCAACTATTTTTTTTAGTCACATAATATAGAATAGATATTCAATAACTTATACACCAGAAACTTAATAACACTTAGCATATACCAAAATGCATCTTATCTACCAGCCAAAAAAACTTTAAATTCCTGTGCCACTATTATTATTATTATTATTATTTTGAACACTAATTCTATATTATAGTTTCTAAATATGTTTAAAAATATTCTATTATAATCTTATTGATATTTAGTTAAAAAAAAAAAAAAAAAAAAAACAGATTTTATAAAAACTAATTGGGTATTTTGGGGGTATAATAAATTTTTTGAAATGAAAAAGATAAATTCTTTAAATTTTTTTATTTTGAAAAGTGAAAAGATAAATTCTAATGAACTTGAAAATGAAACTCATAGATAATTCTTTTTAAAAATAATTTTAAAATACCAAATGAGTAATAGCCAAGTTGGTACAAACTTGTCTTTCTCAAAGGAGAGGTCACTGTTCAAGCTTCAGCAGAAGGTGTGAGTTTGTTTTATCATTCAAAAAGTTAAGGTTTTTAGCGTGATATTTGTGATTACATATATCCTCAAAGTAGTAAAAAAAAAAAAAAAAAAAAAAAAAAAAAAAAAAAAAAAAGTTGAATATCCTCAGATTTAGTCTTACCTTTTCTTCTTCTTGTCTTTCTTTTCTCGATCCCTAGGTCTCTTTGGACATTCCAGGTGACCTTTTCATTTTTTTTTTTTTTTTAAATTTTTCCCACAGTTAATACAGCAAGTGGCTTCTTTGTTCCTACAGTGTTCTCTATCCTTAGAATTGCCTTTCTTACTAGATTTTGAGTTGAATTTAGATTTCTACAGATTTTTTTTATTATTAATTTTTTTATAGTACTAAGCAGGGCAATATTGTCCTCTGTTTTACTTCTAGAACTATTACTTGGTAGACTCTTCCCTTGGAGCTTTCTGGTAATTGTAATAATATCCTTTGAACAAGGTACATATGGAACCATTTTTCTTAAGACCTTTCATTTTTTTTTATCATGATAAATTAGAGTGAGGGAGATTCAAAAGAGGGCAAAACCATTCAGATCGCTCTACCAACTAAATTGTTTGAATGATCAATTTGTTGTATTATATTATTTAAGGACAAATGGGAGGACAAAAGATTCGACAAAAGGATAAAATTTAAACATTCATCAACTTTTAAATTCTCAAACTTAGGATGATGAAATCTACAGCCAATATATATTTTTTTTTTTAATTTGTGCATTATATTGGCTAGGCCCCGCCAATATTTTAATGTATGCTTCACAGTTCTGTAAACATTCAAACCAGTATAATTTAGACGACTTGAAAAAGAAGAATAAATACAAGTAAATCCTAGAATAAAATTTAAACTAGGGAATTCAAATATCAACAGAAAATGGAGTTTCACTATTATCTTTCCACAAGACCATAACCAACAAAAACAGACCCTAAATGTAAAAAACAGAACAAGACTTGAGAATACAAGAATTAGAGTACTAATCTTGATAACAGAACAACTTCCAGCTACAGCACCAAGAAATCCAAACAAAAATATGATTGTTGCCATCCAGAGGTATGACTTCTGTGAAATGTACTTGCAATAATATTTCCCTGAAATTTCGTAAAGAGATAAAGACAGTACCTTGTGTGTTGTACTGCTATATACCACTTTCCTTCACCTTGCTCTTCGTGAGATGAAGTGTTTTATAGACAGTACATTTTTTACTTATCATTGACGTGTTGAATTATGAGTCAAAACACAATTCAATATACTAAACTGTTCAATTACTTAATAATAATCAGATGGACATGAACAATGACAATGTTGAGCAATACCCATCAAGAGACATTCATTCTCTTGATGGTGACAATGGTGAGGATGTTGTAGTTGTTGAACAGGCCGATGCCGCTGTTTGGTGTAATGCCCATCAAGAGAAATTCATGCTCTTGATGGAGGAAGAGGTTGGAAAAGGAAATCGTACAGGCACGACTTTTAATCCAAATGGGTGGACACATATTGTGGACGCAATGTTATTAGAAACTGGAAAGAAGTACACGAAGGACCAATGTAGACAAAAATTCAATAATATAAGAGCATTGTACAAAGATTGCAAACAAATATTATCTGAGACTGGTGTAGGGTACAACAGTGAAACTGGAATGATTAACTTGGAAGCTGAAAGATGGGTTCGATTGTGCAAGGTTAGTATTTCAATACGTGTCTATTTACCATACATACAGTAAGTAATTAGTGATTTAGTATTAAAATGGTTTGATGAACAATAATTGTAAGTTGATAACGTGTAGGTTCTCAAGCATGGAAAAAAAATAAAAAAACAGGGGTGTAAGAATTATGAGCAGATGGTAAGGATTTTTGGGAATACACATGCTACTGGCAAGCATGTTCATCCTTCTACAAAGCCACCCAGACCTCACCAAGTGCTAACAATGCCTCAAGTGGCAACACATGAAGCTCAAATTCATAACATTGAGGGCAATGTGGGCATGACTGATGTAGAACGACCTAATGTAGAAGGACCTATTGACCTCAGTCCTACTCCCAAACCTATAGCTAAGAAACAGAAGAAAGAAACTTTTTCAGAAACAATGTCTTTAGTGATGGAATGTTTGACTAATATTGGGAACGCAAAAGCTGAAAAAATTGCAAAAGCCATAGCAGAATCATCTTCTAGTTGTCAACCATCTCGATTTACCGAAATGCCTGAAGTGACATCTCCCAGTAAAAAAGAAAAAGAAATGGATCCCCAGCTTGAAGAGTGCGTCAAGATCGTCAACACATTAGTGGGGATTGATGATACCCATTATGCTAAGATCATAAGGATGTTTGGTGAGGACAAGGTGTGGAGGGATATATTTCTTCGCATTCCTGATGAAAGGAAGGTTGGGTGGGTGATGAATCAGCCTCTATGATTTCTTCGGTATCTTACTTTTATGTGCTTTTGGATGACTGTTTTATAACTGCTTTTACATTACTGTTGGATGACTGTAATGAATTTTTCTTATCTACTGCTTTTACATTATTGTTGGAAGACTATATTTAATTCCTCTATCTACTGCTTCTAAATTAATGCTGGAAAACTATTTATGTTCTACATCTATTGCTTTTACATTGTTGCTGGATAATTGTATGATTTGGTATGTCTTTTCCATTTTGCTTCATTTTTGTTACAATAACTGCTTCTGTTTATTCTTAAATAGGATAGTAGCTATGGATATAAGGACAATATTAACCATTTATGATGATGATGATGAGGAGGAAATTCTTGTATTGATCGCAGCCGTATATGAGTACTATTATAAACATTTTGATAAACAACGTTGTAGGGATTCCATGTTACAAGGGGAAGATTACATATTCGAGGTCTTAAATGGACATGAAGATAGGTGTTATGAAAATTTTCGGATGTACCCCAACACCTTTAGGGCATTGTGTCGTGAGTTGAAATTGTTAGGATTGAAAGATTCAACATTTCTAACGGTGGAAGAACAAGTTGCAATTTTCCTACTTACCGTGTCTCACAATGAAAGGAATCGTGTCGTTGCTGAAAGATTCCAACACTCTACATCCACAATTTCATATCACTTTCATACTGTATTAAAGTTAATTTGTGAGTTAGGGACTAAGATTATTGTTCCCCCGGATTTGAATGAAATTCCTAAAGAGATAAAGAACAATCCAAAGTTTTACCCATACTTTAAGAATTGTGTAGGAGCCATAGATGGTACTCATATCCATGCTGTAGTGCCAGTTGACCAACAAATACCCTTTCGTGGTCGAAAGGGTGATACGACTCAAAATGTCATGGCCGTGTGTTCATTTGATATGAAATTCACATACATTCTAGCAGGGTGGGAAGGGTCTGCTAATGATTCGAAGATTTTAAATGAGTGCATTCAGAATGAGGATTTCAATTTTCCATCACCACCCGAAGGTAAAAATATTAAGTTTTCATATTTGTGCATTTTACATTACAAATACGTTAACTTTAATACTTAACATACTTAATATGACAGGTAAGTTTTATTTAGTCGACTCTGGGTACGCCAATCAACCGGGGTTTTTGGCCCCTTACCGAGGTCAACGTTACCATATGCAGGAATATCGTAGACATACTAGAGGACCACATGGTAGAGAAGAGGTGTACAATTTTAGGCACTCGTCATTGAGGAATATCATAGAGCGATGTTTTGGGTTGGTAAAGATGAGATTCGCTATATTGAAGCAAATGCCCCCTTATCACTTTGACACTCAAGTTCTTATTGTCATTGCCTGTTGTACATTGCATAATTTCGTAAGATCCCAAGGTGAATCTGATGAAATTTTTGATTCTGAAACCCCTCAATCTTCACAAAATGAACTTGATGTGGATGACGATGTTCAGGTGGTCAGTGCTACTAATACACAGATACGACAGATGGATATTTATCGTGATGGTATTGCCAACCTAATTTGGGAGCACTGTAATCACTAATTATAAAACTGTCTAATAGTGTGTAGAATTAAAATATGGATGCCTGTAATAACTAATTATATTACGTAAATTAAACTCAGATGCTCCTTATTTATGGATAACTGTAATAACTAATTATATTAGGATATCAAATATTAAATGCTTTAGTACTTGTAGGCGCACTTATGTATAGGCTTGAAGGTGAGCGACCACAATGTGCATGTGGTAGAGGTCCTATGCATCTGTATAGGGCTCGAACTCCAAAAAATGATGGTCGACAATTCTATAGGTGTCCGGCTCGGGAGGTATGGTCAATTACTTTTAGGTGCTATTTCTGTTACTGTTTCCTAATTGTATAATTTATATTTCTTGTAGTCACATATGAATGCATTTATGTGGGTGGATGAGTTGCACCAAGGTGCACAAGTTGAAGAACAGGTTCAATCTGACTTGGACAGAGTCATTGCAATGATTCAAAATGAACAATGTAGACAGAAGTACATGCTCTTCCTAGGTTGTGGATGTCTTGCTATCACAATCATATTTATTGTGATTGTCCTCTTGTTGCTCATTATCGTTGTTATTGAAAGATGAAGTTAGATAAACTTCCATCTTTTGTAATATATGACATGTAATATGTATTTAGTTAATTTCCTGTGTTTCATTTGGTATGTAATATATACTTAAATGGTATATTTTGAACTACGTATTAGTTGTTGTTGTGTTATCTTCTCTGTCATTTTGGGAGTGAGCTTTAGGGTATTTGTAAAATTTGCTACTGAGGTTATTTACACTCTATTTGCGACATTAGAGAAAAAAAAAGGTTAGATATATCTTGATTACTACTTCTAATTATTTCATTCCTACCGTGTGTTATTTTGTTTTTCTCTAATGTTGTTCATGTCTTTTGTTTTGCATGAGGTCATTTACACTTTAAATTTACAACTAAGCTTGAAAAAAGGTTAGATATATCTTATTTATTACTTCTAATTATTTCATTCCTACCGGGTGTTATTTTGTTTTTCTCTAATGTTGTTCATGTCTTTTGTTTTGCATGAGGTCATTTACACTTTAAATTTACAACTAAGCCTGAAAAAAGGTTAGATATATCTTATTTACTACTTCTAATTATTTCATTCCTACCGGGTGTTATTTTGTTTTTCTCTAATGTTGTTCATGTCTTTTGTTTTGCATGAGGTCATTTACACTTTAAATTTACAACTAAGCCTGAAAAAAGGTTAGATATATCTTATTTACTACTTCTAATTATTTCATTCCTACCGGGTGTTATTTTGTTTTTCTCTAATGTTGTTCATGTCTTTTGTTTTGCATGAGGTCATTTACACTTTAAATTTACAACTAAGCCTGAAAAAAGGTTAGATATATCTTATTTACTACTTCTAATTATTTCATTCCTACCGTGTGTTATTTTGTTTTTCTCTAATGTTATTCATGTGTTTGGTTTTGCATGATGTCATTTACACTTTAAATTTACAACTAAGCCTGAAAAAAGGTTAGATATATTTGTTTACTACTTCTGATTATTTCATTCCTACCGTGTGTTATTTTGTTTTTATCTAATGTTGTTCATGTGGTTTGTTTTGCATGAGGTCATTTACACTCCAAATTTGCAGTTTAGCCTGAAAAAAGGTTAGATATATCTTATTTACTACTTCTAATTATTTCATTCCTACCGTGTGTTATTTTGTTTTTCTCTAATGTTCTTCATGTGTTTTGTTTTGCATGAGGTCATTTACACTCCAAATTTGCAGCTTAGCCTGAAAGAAGGTTAGATATATCTTGCTTGAATTAAATTTGTGGACGGTGTCCCTTGTTAGTTGAATTTTGTGGGCGGTGTCCCTTATTGAAATAATTTTGTGGGCGGTGTCCCTTATTAAATGAATTTTGTGGGCGGTGTCCCTTATTGAATTAATTTTGTGGGCGGTGTCCCTTGTTAAATGAATTTTGTGGGCGGTGTCCCTTATTGAATTAATTTTGTGGGCGGTGTCCCTTGGGTTTATTGTGTTTTGAAATTTTGGAAATGTCCATTTTTAAGGGGAAGTCATGCCGGATTTTTTTAAAAAAAAATAATAAAAATTTAATTTAACTCTGCTTTATATTTTGCTACTATAGGTAATGTCTTGTTTTACATTCAAATTCATTTTTTGCTACTACATTGAAGGACATGGCAGTAAGTTGTAGGCAGTGGCACCAGCGGGATTGATAGGAAGCATTCTCTAGTTGCTGCAACTCCAGAAAGCTAGTGATCTCTAAGTTAATCAAATGGAGGCCTATGCAAGTATAAAAAAGTGGGTGTACATTTTATGGAATGAATATTAGTGATCTCCAATTATGTGTATATTTTTTGTAAGTGTAATGAAGTGTGTGTGTACTTTCAAATATTTTAAAGGAATGTCTAGCTTCTTATATGTGGAAGTATATATGTGAATGATGCAACACTCAAGTTCTTAAGATTGTGATGTATAAAGCAAAACTATACGTGGAAGTATATATGTGAATGTCGTTCAGTCTTGTAAGAGGGATCTTCCTTGATTGCTTACTTTTAATCTTTATTCATATTTATCAATTCTGCTTATGGTTGGATATTGTATGAAATATTCACAAGTCCGTTATCAAAATAAATACTCAACAAAAGGGGAAATGGTCTTATGACTAAACAAAAAAAAATATTACCAATTTGAAGGACCTCCACTGCAAAATTTCAAACTAATCTAAGTGAAGTAAAACTATTTACAAGCTTCAATGTTCACCAAATTTCAACTCTGACCAATTCAAGACGATTAACGTTTTGGCTTTGTTTCTTGTTAGTTTTAACTACAAGGATCTCTCTCTCTCTCACATTCTTCATGAATATATATATATATATATATATGAAACAAAACAAAGTTAAATGGAATGCAAGCCAAAAGAAAAAGATAAATGGAGTGCAAAGATCTACTCTCATTAAAAGATTATTACAAAGTTAGATTTGTAATTTGGTTGCCATTAATCATGTTTATGCAGATTTATTCATTATTACAAAGTAGTTTGGTTGCCATTATACTTGTAAATTTAACAAAAAAAAAAATTTCCCAACTCTAATGCAGATTTTTTTTTTTTTTTTTTTTTTCCATAAATTATTTCAAATCATAAAGAAAAATGGACTATTTTACATATAAACTTATAATTGTATTCATATATATAATTTTTCAAAACAAAACAAAACAGTCTTTACCAAACAGGTATTCTGTTATTGATTCAGAATTTTTAATAACAAAACACTATTCTCAAACGTGTTTTGTTTTTGAATTTCTTAAAACGCATGACAATACCAAACGCGTTATCATGTTTCTGATATACAATTATTAAAAACAAAACAATCGTTACCAAACATGGATCCGATTTCTACTAAAAACATACCAATACCAAAACAGTTGTTTTCATATCGTACCAAACCATAACATATAACGTTATCGCCATCCAAACGGACCCTTAGCATTATGATAATGAATGAAAAGAACCAAACATACAGCAAAAAAAACTTCAGTACTCTACTATAAGAAAATTTATTTATTTATTTATTTTTAATGCCAAGCCAAACATAAAATTCGAGACGAAACTATCCTTTTTCTCTCTACCAGGACGATTTAGAAGGAATTAGGGTTTTTTTCACGTGAAGGGGGGTACGGCCACCATGGAGGAGGGCCAAACCTCCACCCTCCCGACGCCGGCAAGTGATTCAAGCCGGATCACGCCACCTACATGACCTATGTTTAGTAGTTTCTTTGATAATACCACAACTTCGTCATTCAAAAATCTGAAATTTCATAAAGAATGTCGAGGGGTGAAAGTTTCTATAACTGAAGAAGATGTTGCAGAAGAAGTTGCGTTTTGGAAGACCTCGGTGGTGGGTTATGTAATGGGAAAAAAACCTTACTACCCATACTTCAAAGCTTTTGTTGCAAAATATTGGTCCAAGGATTTTACTCTGGTCTATTTGAAGGACGGCTTCTTTATGGTGAGGTTCAAGAACGAGAGTGATATTCAAACTGTTTTATCCAGAATCCATACTTTTGAGGGACGCCCAATTATTCTGAAGAAATGGGATAAGAATGTGAATCTGGTTAAGGAAGTGATGGAGACAGTACCAGTTTGGCTACGGATTTACGATTTGCCTATTCCTTGTCGTAATGAACTCACAAAGATAAAGGATTATTTGTGAGAGTGATGGTTGAAGTGGATGTCCAGGAGCTGCTACCGAATTCATTGACAGTGGATATCCATGGATGTGATTGTACCATTGATTTGGAATATGAATGGAAGCCCACATTGTGCGCTGTATGTAAGAGACTAGATCACACTGAAGCTCAATGCCCTCAGAAGTTGTTGCAGACAAGACAGATTAAACCTAAGAAGAAGATGGAAAGATGGGTGGTCAGATAAAAGGGCAAGATGATTGAGGTGGAAGGTGAAGACCAAGTGGTTGATAAAATTACAGAGAGAGTAATGCAGGTTATTCCAACGCTGATGTTACTTCAAATGCATTTGTGGTGCTAGAGAATACTGAAGACGACAAGGGTTAAAGTAATTTTGATAATGTGGATTTTGTGGAGGTACCACAAAGTGACATAAGTAAGGTGGATTCTAAGGAGGGTGTTCAGAAGCAGAAGGATAATTTTCAACTTGTGGAAGTTAACAATACAAATGAATTGACGGATGAAGTAGTTAACTCTCAAGAGGATAACTTTTCTTTAGAAGTGTATCAAGAGATAACTCCAATTATCAGAGCAAACAGAAGGTGGGCAAGAGGTGGAGGATCATGCTGGTATCAAGAGGATTAATTCAATGAAATTGGAGGGTAAAGATGAAGGAAAGCTATCTAAACAAAGAAAGAAACCTCAGATACCTATGTCAGATACTGCATCCTTCCTCTCAATGTTAGGTACCTAGAATGTTAGAGGCCTTAATAGGTCTCCAATGCAAAAGGAAGTTAAGAAATGGATAAGGGAAAATAATTTTGCTTTAACTATTCTTGTTGAAATTAGGGTCAATGAGGAGAGGGCTTGTAGAATTCAGAAGAAAATTTGTCCAGGTTGGTCTTGGTTGGCTAATTATAGTTCAAATAAGTTGGGGAAAATTTGGTTTGGATGGAATCCTGTCTTGTTTAATGTGGTTTTGCTGAAGGAAGATTCTCAAATCATGTTGTTGCACGTTAAACATATTATGTCTGGTACTATTGTGTATGTTTCTGCTGTGTATGCTGCTAATAAGGCAGCAGATAGAATGGAGCTATGGAGTTCTCTCAGGGCTCATGAAACTACGATTGCAGGGCCTTGGATTGCCTCAGGTGACTGGAACATGGTTATGGCTAATCATGAGAAGAAGGGTGGTAAGAGAGTATCTCAGAAATTACTTGAAGAATATAATGGGGTTATATTTGACATCTGTATGGAAGAAATGCCTATAAACAATGGAGAATGGTCTTGGTATAACAAACAAAAAATTCAAACTATGATTAATGCTAAACTTGATAGGGTTCTGATTAATTTTAGTTAGTTGCACAAGTTTACTGATGCAAAAGTGAGTTTAACTCCAACTTCTCTCTCTGATCATTATGGTTTGGCTGTCTCTTTGAATTTTGGAATCTCAGCAGGGCCTAAGCCTTTTAAATTCTTAAAAATTTGGTGTCTCTAAGAAGATGTGAAGATGGTTGTGTCTACAACTTGGAATACGGTTGTTTCTGGAAACCTTTACATGTATTACAGAAAAAACTTGGAGAAGTTAAGATTGCTATCAAAGAATGGAATAAAAGGAAGGGGATTATGGCAGAGCAAGTGTTTGCAGCTAGGGAGGAATTACATAAAGTTCAAATGCTGATGTTGAATGATCCAGTTAATTTTGAGTTGATACAGCAGGAGAAAGAGGCTAGTTGTAAGTATCAAAATTCTTTGGACTTGGAAGAGATAATGTGGGCACAGAAGTCCAGAGTTCAGTGGCTCAAAGAGGGGGATAAGTGTACTGCCTTTTTTCATAATGTGGTGAAGCAAAGAAGAAGTAATAATGCAATTACAGCTTTAAAAAACACTACAGGTGAACTGTCCTCAGATTCTAACACAATTAAAGAGTGGTTAGTGAATTTTTACACTGATTTATATAATGAGAATGGGGCGACGAATGCTGAAGTTATTAATCCAAGAAAACAGATTTCTCAGGAAGACAGTTGTGCAATTGATCAATGTTTCACTACTGAGGAAATAAAAAATGTTACGATGCAATTCAAACCTGATAAGGCTCCTGGACCTGATGGTTTCCCTACTAGGTTCTTTCAGAAATTTTGGGAGATTGTTGGCCAAGATGTGGTGAATGGGGTCCTGCATTTTTTCAATAATGGAAATCTTCCAAAGGGAGTTAATTCAACCTTTCTTACCCTTATCCCTAAGAGTAATCATGGAGACAAAATTGCAAATTACAGACCTATTACCTTGTGCAATATTACTTATAAGATTATCTCTAAGTTGCTTGCTTACAGGTTGAGTTCTGTGCTGCCTAATTTGATAGGACCAGAACAGTCAGCATTCATCAAGAATAGGAGACTTCATGATAACTTCCTGTTAGTGAATGATCTTGTCAAGGGGTTTGGTAGGAAGAAAGGAGATCCTTCAGTGGCTTTAAAGATTGCTATTAAAAAGGCACTTCAAAGTCATGGTTTCAGTGAGAAGTGGATCACATGGACAATGGGGCGTATTACTACAGCAAATTTTTCTGTGCTCTGTAATGGTGTCCCTGCAGGTTTTTTCCAAGCTTCAAAAGGTCTTAGACAAGGGTGCCCTTTGTCTCCTCTGTTGTTTACCTTTGTAACAGAGTATTTTTTAATCTTATAAATAAGTATATTGAGGTTGGAAGAATCAAGAGATGCAATGCAGTGGTTAAAATAGGCCTGAAGATTTCACATGCCTTCTATGCAGATGATTTGGTTATGGTGGTGAAAGCTGAAGTGGCCTCAATCAAAGCTATTGCAGATATTTTGACTCTGTTCAGATCTTCTTCAGGGCTGCAAGTGAATAAAGAAAAAAGCTCAATTATTTTCTCCAAAGCTGTGAGAGGCAGAAGAAGATTATCTAGAATTTTGAAGTTTCAGGTTGAACAGTTTCCTTTCAAGCATCTTGGGTTGCCTTTATCAAATAACATTCTAAGAACTGGTGACTATAGGATCCTGCTTGATAAAGTGGATGCTAGGTTGGGTCATTGGAATACAATTAACTTATCCTTAGCTGGGAGGGTGGAGTTGATCAAATCAGTTGTGTTCTCTTATTTATATCATTGGATTTTTTGGATTCAAGGTTCCTTGGGAAGTTAAAAATTTGTTGGAGAAAAGATGTAAGCAATTTTTATGGAGTGGTAAACAAAACACCAAGAAGATGGCTCAGCTTAAGTGGAGTTAAGTCACTCTTCCTGTTGAAGAGAGTGGTTTCAATGTCAGAAAGATTAGAGATATTGATTTTGCAGCAAAGGTAATCATGTGCTGGGATTTTATTCAACAAAAAGATAAATTATGGATGCAATGGTTGAAGGCAGTATATTTGACCAAGACTAATTTCTGGCTTGTTATTCCAAAGGTTACTGATTCAGTTGTTTGGAAATATCTGGGGCTCCGAGAGATGTTGTTGGACAATGTGAAATTTTAGATTGGGGATGGCACTCAGTTCATGTTGTTGACAGACCCTTGACAGGACAATCTTTATTATAGCTGTTTGGGGCTAATAGATTTAGAAATTTTGATAGACAAACTTTTTTATCTGTGATTCTACACAAAGAAATTGGAATCTACCTGCAGATTTCTCTGATAACATGAAGACTGCTATTCAGCAGACTGATATTCATGCAGGAAGTGATCAAATCAAGTGGAAACATGGGAATTTCTCACTGAAAGCAGCATGGAATTGTTGCAGAGTTACTGGAAACAGGTGCACATGGGCTAGATTGTGTTGGAAACATTGCAGGTCTCGGATAAGTTTGTGTGTTGTCATCATTCTACACAACAAAAATCTGTCTTTTGTGAATTTGCAGAAAAGAGGACTGCCAGTTACTTCTATCTGTCATAATTGCTATGCTGGGGATCATTCTAATGAACATTTGTTCTATCATTGTGGTTTTGCTGTTGAGATTTGGAGAGGGGTTTTTGATTTGTTGCAGCTACAGGTTCCTCAGTTTTTAAGTCTTAATCACATTGTGGACTGGTTTTTGCAAAACACTATGACAAAGTCTCTCAAATCTAAGATTTTGAATGGGATTTTTCCAGTTACTCTATGGAAGATATGGTCTAGTAGAAATGCTATGCTTCATACAGGGATACAAGAACAGAGCTCACATGCAGTGCAAGCTATTATTTGGGATGTTAACACATATCTCAATATTAGTTTAGCAGACTTATTAATTGTATTTGGTTTGCAATTTTTCTTTCTGAGATATGTTGTTTGCTGAAGTTAGAATTTATTTCTTGGCTTTGGAGATTTGTCTCCTAATGTAATTGTACTATTTTGAATATTTTTAAAAAAACACCCCATTCAGAAAAAACAAAAAAATAAAATAAATAAATAAATAAAAAATAAAAATAACAAATTAATTACTTTCGTTGAATCAATCACTCAACCTAATGCAAAAAACTTCAATACTCTACTACAAGAAAAAAAAAATTTCATAGTTGATATTCACACATACATGCCTTCGTGGAGACTTGAACCTTTGACCTCCATTTGAGAAGTAAGGGTATGATACCAATGAGAAGAAATAAATATATTGTATTATATTGATTCATGTTAAAACAGATATGATTATCAAGCAACAGCCTTGAATTAAATAACAGTATTGTGGTAGCCGAAACGGTAGTGACTAACTTCCAGGAAAGGAGGGCGATGGAATACACTATTGTGGTAGCCGAAACGGCAGATTCCCCTGCTACATTACAATATCTCGCTCCTGTATGGAATGGTTATGTTACACTAATATAACCCTTTATTGAATGAATAACACGATACAACCTAAGTCGTACAAACGTTAAACACAACACAACTTTGTTTAACAATTTACACAATAAGTCTCTTAAAAGTATTTGGCATTGACTAATGGTAGGCTACAACTTTGGAACCACCGTTTAATGAAAATGGCATTAACTAATGAGACAATGACTAATAGATAGTAGTGGTCTTCTTCGTTCTTTCCTTTCATTCTTCCAAAAACAGAAAGAGGAGAATGATTATTCAATTGGTGCTGCAAATCGCACTATTGTTGTGGCCAACACTAACAGAAGCATCATCAGCATTAGCTGAAGCATCACTAGCAAAGCCTGGTTGTCCAGACAGATGCGGAAATGTTAGCATTCCATACCCATTTGGTATTGGAGCCAATTGTTGTTTGAATGACTCTTACTCGTTTGAGATAATCTGCAACAAATCTTTCACCCCACCCAAACCATTCATCACTAGCATGAACCTTGAGGTGCTTGAAATCTCGTTAACAGAAGGCACTGTTTGTGTCAACAACCCGGTAATCACTTCTAATTGTGATAACAGGGTTAATAATCAAGTTGTGGACTTGGTCGATACTCCTTTTTACTTCTCAGACACAAACAACCGATTCACGGCCATGGGTTGTGACAACCTCGCCTTGATCAACTGGGAAGGAATGGCCATAGGGTGCGTGTCCAACTGCAATTTTACTTCAGGAGATAAAAGATGCTTTGGCATCAACTGCTGCCAAACCACAATCCCTCCTACACTAGACTTTATCAATGCATCTTTCAGAAGCATAGATTCAAACAATGATGATAAAGAGTGCAAATATGCCTTTATGGTGGACCAAGAATGGTTCACTAACCTGACCGACCCCTATGCCGTGCGGGAAATGAAGGTGGTCCCTGCTGTGCTGAGTTGGGCCGCTGTATATGGGATGTGCCATACATTGGATGCCGACAATTCTAATGTGTCTGACAGTTCATTATGCGGCACTAATGCTTACTGTTTCAATCAAACTTACACTGAACTATGCCTGTGTGACCACGGTTATGAAGGAAACCCGTATTTCCTTCATGGATGCCAAGGTAAAGTACAGCAATTAATAAATTTTCTGTTTAGTTATGCAATACTTGTGTTCATTATGCAGCAAACACCCTAGCAGCTTGTCTGTATTAAATTCTAAGATAAATTACAGTATCCCTCCAAATCTCTCAATTAACCTCTCCTGAAGTTTGAGAGAACCAACAGACAATTCAGATGCAGCTAGCAGTCAGGAGCAGACACACTTCACGAGATGGTGCTAGTGATCATGAAGGTGGAAAGGAAAGGAATAATATTTAGATTTTAGGGTTTAGGAAAGGAAGAGGAAGCCGACGGCACAGTTGGCAAAGGAGCGGGTGGGGAAAATAGAACAAGTTGAAGGGAGAAATAGATTAATATTAATTTTATTTAAATATAATAAATTTGTATGTGGATTATATATACATATATGTATTATAATATATATATATATATATATATATATTAATTCAATTTAATTAGCAAAAAAACTATAATTTTTTTGCTAAAGTCCATATATTACTCCAGTATATGAGTGTATATATATATGCATTGATGTAGATTACATAGAATTGTAAGGTAATTAATGTCTTTCTGCATAATATAAGGGTAGTTTAGGTACAATAAATATTTTTAACTATTATAACAGTTAATTGATGGAGGGGCGGTTGAGCGCACACACCAAATTTCAAAATAGATCAAACTAATAAACTCTAGATGCTCTATTAGCGTGTAATTTGACAAAATAAACCATAGGAGATAGTGTAATTTACCCTAATTTTAACAATATGTACACAAGTTATACTATGTTGTTACTCTTCTGTGTATGTCTCAAGTACTTTGTATGTAGTCATGTGCAGGCGTGTAGACAAACATGTTAATAACTTACTTTGTTTGATTCTGCATATCAGATATCGATGAATGTGCGAGGGATGATACCAATCGTTGTCAGATGAACTGTGAGAATATACCAGGGAGTTATAAGTGCAATTGTCCACCTGGGTACTCACCTTTTGGACCCGATGGAAGCTATTGCTATAAACTGAAGGAAGGCAACAGAAATGTGATCATTATCGCAGGTACAAACAACTCCCCACGCCCCGGGGATCAATTCGGTTTGAGCCCATATAAAAAAGAACTAAATTTAATTTGAGCCAAAATGAAGAAGAAGAAAAAAAATAACAGACACACACCCAAGATTTTTAAATCTGTGAACATGATTTTTTAAGCTCTACGAACTACCATAGATAGGAACACGCTATACAGTAAACGAGTGTAGGGAAGCTATAAAAATTTCCATTTACACTATAGGTATATGAAAATTCCAAAGTTCAATATACAAAAATATATTTACACTATAGTTAATTACGATATGTATTGAAAGCGGTACACTTATGCATTCAAAGTAGTTCTTTTATGTACTAGAAGTAGTGTGCATTAGTATTAAATATGTGAGACGGTGAACAATAATTTTATTTGATTATAAATGCTTTACAAAACTTGTCATTTATTCTCATTGAACTTTGAGTTTTTATATAACTGTAATAAAACATTATAATTGAATATTTGGACTATTAGCTATACAAGTATTTTTCACTCAAGCATAAATTTTTTAGGCTGCAAAGGTGATTCTTTCCTATTGAGTTCTGCAGGTACTGGAACAGGTTTCGGAATACTATTTCTACTTGGTACATGGTGGATAATTAAACTAGTGAAAAGAAGAAGGAAAATTAAGCTCCATGAAAAATTCTTTAAACGAAATGGGGGTCTGTTATTACAACAACAATTGTCTTTAGGTGAAGGTAATGTTGAGAAAACCAAACTCTTCTCTTCAAAGGAGTTGGAAAAAGCCACTGACCACTTTAATGAGAATCGAATACTAGGGCAAGGAGGCCAAGGTACTGTTTACAAAGGCATGTTAGTAGATGGTACGATTGTAGCGGTTAAGAAGTCCAAACTGGTGGATGAAAGCCGACTTGAACAATTTATTAATGAGGTGGTCATTTCATCACAAATTATCCATAGAAATATAGTCAAGCTACATGGATGTTGTTTGGAGACTGAAGTACCTTTGCTTGTTTATGAATTCATCCCTAATGGAACCCTTTTCCAGTATATCCATGACCAAAATGAAGACTTCCCTCTTTCCTGGGACATTCGTGTTCGGATTGCTATAGAAGTTGCAGGAGCTCTTTCCTATCTACACTCAGCAGCTTCCGTACCCATTTATCATCGAGACATCAAGTCCACAAACATATTATTGGATGATAAATACAGAGCAAAAGTGTCCGACTTTGGGACTTCAAGATCAATTGTAGGTGATCAAACTCACTTGACCACAAAAGTACAAGGGACCTTTGGATACTTGGATCCTGAGTATTTCCGATCAAGCCAGTTTACCGAGAAAAGTGATGTTTATAGCTTTGGAGTAGTTCTTGTTGAGCTCTTAACAGGACAAAAGGCGATCTCATCAGCCATATCTGAAGAATGGCGAAGTTTAGCAGCATATTTCATATTGACGATGAAGGAGAATCGTCTATTTGATATTCTTGATGCTCGAGTTGTGAAAGAAGGTGGGAAAGAAGAGATCATGCTAGTCGCTAATCTTGCAAAACGATGCTTGAACTTGAATGGGAGAAAAAGGCCTACAATGAAAGAAGTTGCAATAGAGTTGGAAGGGATTAGAATGCCACAGAGCATCGCCACTATTCAACAAAACTTTGAAGAGGTTGAATTTGCAATAGCTGACCTCACTGGGTCTTGGGATGCTGTTTCAACTTCAACAAGTTTTTATTAAGATAGTAGTGTATCATCATCGTCAGATGTCTAATATCTATTATCAAAGTAAATATGGTGGTTGAGGTTTTGTTTTTTTCCATATATTACATGTCCTTGTTTGAATAATAGTGTGTAAGCATTGAAAGATGTTCCTACTTTTGGGGTTTAAGAAATCATAATCAATAAGAAAATTTTATTGTCCTCTATAATATTTTCCATCCTGTGTAAGTTAATCATGATGAGAAATATACTTAACATATGTTTCTTTGAAGTATTTATGGATATCATTTTGTATCTAAACTTGAATTCTATACGATGCTTTTTTTATTGGTTGAATATGATACATCTCTTCTGTTGTTTTCCTGTGATCTAGTTGATCGAGAACTGTTCATTCTCAATAAGAATTGATGCATTCTCTTATTCGAGATCCCTATATAAACCAATACAGACGACATAATACAAATGCACCAAATTCTACTAGTTCAATATCAACCACCCAAAGAAGATGGTCCAAAGATATGCTCCATTTGGCTATGTCTACCAAAAAAATATCATGATTATTAAGAACTCAACGAGATCTTTGCCCTCAAATCAGACAAACAATGAAGAGAATCCCTTTGAGTTCTTCTGCTTTCATTTATCTATGTTTATTTTTGTTGGGATTTTAGCAGAATTTCATTGGTTGAATGATAAAATTGTGGTGGTTAATTGTTTGGTCGTGTGGAAGACTTAATGTGCAAGTTAAGGGTTTAATAAGGTAATAAGTAAACTTCACGGAAAGTAATTGATAAGGAATGAATTGCTTTGTACCAGCAATAGGTCAGCTATCCAAAGGCGGCAACTTTAGCCTATAAATTAGGCATAACACGCAGCAAAAAATATAGATCCCGGTGAGATCCTTCAAAGATCCCAGAAAGATATTATGATCAAGAAAGTAGAGTCAAAATAAGTTATATTGGTTTTTTGTGTGAAGAAATCATTTTTGTGTGTACAATCTTCAAGAGAAATATTTGAAATTTGTCTTTGGGTAGGTTTTCTTCTTTATGTAAACCAAATAATTATTAGGGATTTTTTTTTAGAGCGTTTGGCTAGTGAGCTTTTCTTCGTTTAGTGGGTGACGTTTTATTGTGAGAAGAGTGATTATTGTCCGGAAGAACCAAAACGTTCTTCAATTTGTAATCTTCGATGAAAACAGTGTTAACGCAGGGTGCGGAAGCTATTAGTTGAATTTAATTGTGATTAACTCCTGTAATGACCTAGATCTGATTATTAAGTCAACTTGCTCAATTTATGATTGATTAAATTATCTGATCAATTAATCATCCATAATCATAAATATAAATACTGTAAAGTAAAGTTAGAGAGATTGCACCAGGATTTTTAGCGAAGAAACCCCAGTTGATAAAATATGTCAACTATTTGCATAGGAAAAACCTCATGGACTATATGGTCCAAAGTAAACCGATCCACTATGTTTGAAACAAAGTACACTGAACTTTGACTCTGGCTCACACCCTATCGTTCTACTAAACACCAATAGCTGACGATCCTATGCCTTCGCGACTCCCCGTCCAACAGCAAATTAACCTCAGGCTTATGCTTGATCTTTGTAGAAGAGTAGCAGGTAGATCAGACAGCACTCCTCGAATGCTCCAACCCTTTCAAAGTGTGATCGTTTTTACTTCTATTCTTCAAGATCTGAACTCGATGTAGAAGAATTAAATCCTGCTCTTCATTCGGAATCTCTAAATTTTCAATATAGCTCAGATTCTGATGAGATAGAGAACAACACCACTAAATCACTCATGAATAAATTCAGAATAATCATATTTGATTTTCTGAATTTTCTCTCTCTAAAAGGCTTTTTCAAAATACAGAATTAATGTTCTTTAAAGTCATGAATAAACCTTGATGATTATCAAGGCTTATATAGAGTTTAGAATGTCCTAATCCCTCTGAAAATATAAAAAAATTTGTGCATAGGGCTTGGAAAGAAGTTGGGATCAAAAAGAAACTGAAAGTTCTAATGTTGTCAGGACTTCTAATACCGATTCCCAAATCTTTGTACCGGTTTAAGAATGTCAGAAGCCTTTTCGACGCACTTTGGCTATCGGTTCCCAAATGTGGTACCGGTTCAAGAAGCAGTGAAGAATTCTGCTGTGAACCAAGGTTTGTTACCGGTTCAAGGATTCTCCTACCGGTTCCCAATGGACAGAAGTGAAATCTCTATTTCCTTCAACCTTCTAAACTCCCTGAAGTTTCATTACTCACTCACATACCTTCCTAAAGTATTGTTCTCATCATCTCAGAGTATAAAAAACCATGAACACTTGAACTTCTTCAAATCCGCATCCGGTCTTCAAACTTGAATTTTAGAACCGTAAAATTACAACTTAATCGGACTTGTTTTGACAACAAAATTAGCCAATTATAAAATATGTATCTCACAATCTCCCCCTTTGGCAATTTCGTGACAAAATCCTAAAAACAATTCAGCAATCTACCCAAGCAGAAAGTAAATTATAATGATTGTTAAAGAAAATAAAACCACAGAAATTTTCTTGAACCTCATGAAGCTTCAACACGTGTAGTAACCTGTAATCTGCACATTAGCTCAAACACAACTACCCATGAAACTTAATCAAGAAAATAAACACGAGCAAAAAATAGTTAAATTTTAATGCCTAAATATCAATGCAATGTTATGTAAATGCAAAGATCAATGGTTCTCCTTCTTAATGCAAAAAGTTCTTGATAAGTGCTTAAATGTTGCATATTTCAGCACCTAAGCTAGGGTATTTAAGTCATTGCATCTATCGTACTTGCATATTTTAGTTCTAATTTATGTTTTTGTCATTTTCATGTCAATAAGGTTCAAACGGATTAATTTCGGTTCATTAAAACCTTTTTGGAGTCAAGCAAAGACAATCAGAAAATATTTAGAAAATGGCAAAAAGAGGCCGCGGCCCATTGTTCATATAGTGTGCTTATCCTTCAAAAGCGGTCAATTCTACCTTTTTTCGGGCCTTTGATGATGTTCCCAACAATCAAGAAGCAAACCGATTAGCCCGGGGCCAAAATAGAGTTAAACAGGGTTTAAAAGAGATTTCTAGCACTGGGGGATCGATCCCCCACTATTGGCAGAAAGGTACAAAAAAATACCCACTGGGGATCGATCCCCACGGTTGGGGGATCGATCCCCTAGCCCCTGGCAGCATTGCAGGATTTAGCTTTTATTTGGCTACGGGATTTTCTTGTTAGGGCTTATTTTGTGAACTATGGAGCTCTAATAATGTGGGTATTAAAGGAAAAACAAAGACCCATTGTAGGGAGAGTTTTTATGATTATTTTATTTAGTTTTTAGTTTTTGACTGTAAGATAGATCGTTCTCTCTGGAAAAAGCAAAAGAAAGAAAAAGTTAGGGTTTCAAGAAGTTTTACAGACTCTCTGTCTACAATGGAAGGAAGAAAAAGAAGGAGCCAAAAGATGGAGATGGAGCTTGTTGACACCATGATCATTTCCTCCATGAGCTAGTTCTTCACTTAGGGCTTGGGGAATTAATATGTTGTAATTAATTGTATGGCCTTGTGATTTCTTTATATATACATGCTTGATTTGACAAATTAAGGATTGTATTGATGAATTCTTTCATTGAAATCTCTAGTTGATTATATGTCTATGTATGATTAATTAGGGATTTTATTCTTCAATAGATGATTTAAACTTAATTCTTCCATTAATTCTATATGTAAATTGCATGTCTATGTATGATTACTTTAGAATTATATTCTACACTAGATACTCCTTGTAGCTATGTTTAGTGATGGCCATAGCATGATACTTATTTGATACAATTGGCTTAATCTTGATGGGTTGTTCTACAAATTAGCTTACTTGTCATTAGTTAATTGTAGTAAAGTAAGCAATTTGTGCTTGATTATGTTAACCCATACTTCTAATTGCAATTAGTATTATCTTCCTAATTGATGTGTGCTCTTATCGGATACATTTGTGAATGTGTATGGTGGGTTATGACGTAGTCTTGAATAGGTTCTACACTTTAGTTAAGTTGTCATTAGGTAGACAATTCGTTCTTGATGTTGATAATCTATGCTTACAATTGTGATTTGTGATGATAATGTAACCACATCTATGATTACATTAATGATTTCCCCATTAATTGAAAGCAAATGATTAATTGAATGGGCTTAGTGGTGAATCCTAACCCTAAGACTCTCTTCATATCTCTTTAATTCCTTAGTTTAATTTAGTTTAATTTACTGGCATTGCAATTTATTTAATCACTTCACATAACTCTTTTTCTCTCAACTTTCTCTTTCTCTCTCTCTCTCTTGTGCAATCTTATTAACTTTAAAGTCAAGTTAAATTCCAACACGTGTTCAATCTCTTGGGATGATCCCTTCTCACTTCATACTACATAGTATAAGTGTCTAACGATTTATAAATGTAAACTATGATGCCTGCTTGATACCATTTCCAAAACCAAAGTGTTGTGCATTATTTTGTGCACACGCTCGGGTCGCATCATAATTTTGGCACCATTGCTGGGGATTGACGGTTTAGTTGGAATTGAATTAGGCATTAGGGTTAATTTGATTGTTTTCTTTAAATTACTATTTTCTTACAAATCCCTCTTGTTCAATTAGGTACTTTAAAAGAAGAGGAGCAAGCAGTGGATCTTGGCACCATTGTGACGTTGTTGCTACGGACTTTCATTAGCTTCCTTGAATTTCTTTTACTATAATTGTTCAATTCTCTACATGCTTGCGAGATAGCCCTTGTCAAGGCTATCACATTTTTTTAAAAAAAATTCTTTTCAAAGCATAAGCCTAAAAGGAGGCTATTACTTTCTTGATAGAAAGCATCGACCCATGTGGAGGCAATTTAATTTTGTGCATTGATATAACATGAGAGTATGGGAACATCGTATGTGGAGGTGGGGAATTGTTGTTGATTGTTATTGTGGTTTGTTGTGAAGTTGTTGTGGTCTAATCTTGAATCATCCATTCAGCGTTAGGAGGTAGTTCTAGGAGAATTATTCCCATTCTTGATTATCCCACACTTAATGGAAAACTAATTCTAAGATCTAGGGCATATGGATAATCTATGTGAGTATCACCCTCTTAATGGGCATCCACCTCAAGGTGTGCATCCACCCTTGGGAATTCCTCGTCTTAATGTGTTTCCACAACCCAATCAAGTGCAACAACCTCCAATAATACAAATCCTTCCACAAGATCATGTAGTGTATCCCCCAAATCCTCAATTATCTCTTCGGGATCACTACACTCCCAATGGATACAATGCACCAACATGCATCCAGTTACCAAACTTCCGGGCACAGCAATATGAAATCAAGCCCACAACCATCCAAATGTGCCCCCTTTTCTATGATTTGAGCAATGAAGAACCACATAAACATTTCGATGAGTTTTTGGAAGTTTGTTCAGCCGTAAAAATCACGGATCTTCCAGAAGAAGTTTTCCAATTGAAACTTTTCCCTTTCACTCTTCGTGAAAAGGCTAAATATTGGTTCAACAACTTGAGGGCAAATTCAATCACATCTTGGGCTCAACTACAATGTGAATTCCTAAAAAAAAATTACCCCGCAAGTAAAACCGATACTATGAGAGCTTCTATCCGTGAATTCTCTCAAATATGTAACAAAAGTAAATCTAAAAAAACCATCAACCATAACAAGCATATATCTTTTTCCTCCAATGTTATCAGGTGTTATGTAACCCATTAAATCCATATGAATCAATTCTAAATGTCGAGAAGTGACTTTATGAATAAGTCTCTTATGTGACACTCTAGTTTATTTTTCAAATTGACATAGACCACATATTTCATTTTTAGGCATTTTCAATTTAGGCAAACCTCGAATAAAATTATTGTTAGACAAATTCACTAAATCATTAAAATTCACATGTCCAAGTCTTTTATGCCATAAAACTGCCCCATCGGTAACTGTAGAAAAAACATATTAGTGAAGGATTTGAAAACACAACATAACAATTATCAGAAGTTCTAATTTCTTTCAAAACACATTCACCTTTTTCCATTAGTTACAAAACACCCTTGTTAAATAAAATTGACTTAAACTCCTCATCACAAATTTAACTAATACTTAACAGATTAGCAGCTAAACCTTTAATATATAGAACATTATTTAACTCCCCAATTCTTAGAAATTTGATCTTACATTTACCACTTACAGTAGAAACATTACCATCATGAAAAGTAACAGTACCAATTATGCATTCCTTAAAAGTGGTAAATAATGTTCTATCCCCTGTCATATACCTAGAGCAACCACTATCAAAGTACCAACCACATGAACCAAGTGCTCTAAGTGTTGTGTGCATGGAAAGGCATTTAAAGTTCTCTTTCTTTAACCAAACAATTTTAGATTCATTATGCAATGATTTTCTTATTGTTCTAGGCAAAATGTTACAAGCCTCAAAACTTCTAATCCTCTTCTTCTTCAAATTTGAATTGTCCAGATTTTTCAATTTCTTCCCTAGTTTAATTTTTCTTTTCTGACACTTATACTTGATATGCCCTTTTTCACCACAAAAATAACATGTTGAAATAAGTTTGGGAGAACTAGAGATAACACAATGTTTGGTTTCAACTTTCACAAAAACATCTTTCGATTTTTAAAAATACAAATCCTTTGAAATTGATGTCAATTCTTTGTTACTACTAATATTATCAACCACTCCTTTCAACTTATCAATTTCGGAAGTGTCATTATCAACTTTCTGAAAAGACTGTTTTATTTTAACAAACTCACTACTCAAATTATCAATTTTAAGTTCCAGTGATTTATTAAACAAATTTACCTTTTTAAGTTCCTTTTCCAAAAAATCAATTTTATGAAGAAGATTCAAATTCTTATGACCAATTTCTTCCAAATTTTTATTAGAGACAGAAACTTCTAACTTATAAATATCTCTATCAAGTTCCGCAAGATTCAATTTCTCTAACAGATTTTCAAAATCCTTTTTAAACTTGGACCACTCAATTTGCATGCTTGTGATAGAATAAAAAATAGGAGGTAAAGATAACACATCAACAAAAGCTGAATTCTCAGACATGATGCAAAAATCAACGATTAAATCAACAAAAATGATCTACTCAGTATATCAAGTATCCCGCTCTGATACCAATTGTGAAAACAGTGTTAACGCGGGGTGCGAAGCTATTAGTTGAATTTAATTGTGATTAACTCCTTTAATGACCTAGATCTGATTATTAGGTCAACTTGCTTAATTTATAATTGATTAAATTATCTGATCAATTAATCATCCATAATCATAAATATAAATACTGTAAAGCAAAGCAAGTAAAGTTAGAGAGATTGCACAGGATTTTTAGCGAGGAAACCCCAGTTGATTGCATGGAAAAAACCTCGTGGACTATGTAGTCCTAAGTAAATCAATCCACTATGTTTGAAAAAACTTACACTGAACTTTAACTCTGGCTCACACCATATCGTTCTACCAAACACCATTAACTGACGATCATCTGCCTTTGCGACTCCCTGTCCAACAGCAACATGACATCAGGCTTATGCTTGAACTTTATAAAAGAGTAGCAGGTAGATCAAACAATCCTCGAATGCTCCAACCCTTTCAAAATGTGATCGCTTTTACTTCTGTTCTTTAAGATCTGAACTCTATGTAGAAGAATTAAATCCTGTTTTTCATTCGGAATCTCTAAATTTTCAATATAGCTCCAATTTCGATGAGATAGAAAACAACACCACTAAATCACTCATGAATATATGTGTGTGCTCTTATAAATAAATTCAGAATAATCAAATTTGATTTTCTGAATTTTCTCTCTCTAAAAGGCTTTTTCAAAATATAGAATTGATGTTCCTTAAAGTCATCAATAAACCTAGATGACTATCAATGTTTATATAGAGTTTAGAATGTCCTAATCTGTAATACCCCTAGTTTTTAAAAGGATATAATTGGAATTAAATTTTTATTTCTTATGCATTTTAGTTGTTTATATGGCTATGTGGTTAGATGCTTTCATGATATATGTGTAATTGAATTAATTGTTTAATTTTGTGTGTGCTTAAGTGTTTTGTTTACATTTAGTGTTGAATGAAATTATTTGTTATTTGATTTTGATGTGCATTTTATTTTATTTTATTTTTAGTTTAAAATGATAGATTTGGATAGTAGTAATGGACAGTAGATCTCATGGATTACTTGAATAGAGGTTGCAGATGGGTACGAAAAATTCCCATATATGGTTGGTTGTATATATATAGGCTCGCGTATATATATTGGAGAATATAGATTGTTATTATTGTTTGTTATTTATTTTAATGATAATAATAATAATATTATGTTACTAGGTTATATATATACACATTAATGAGAAATTATATGTATATAATTGGTTAATACGTAAAGGGTAGTTTATGTATATGTAATTGTATATTTATTTTCTTTTCTTTTCTTTTAGAATTAGCCGACATAGTATTGGGTTGGGATTAGGGTTGGTTTAAACCTATATATATTTGTAGTGTTGTCTACCATAGGGTTCATAAAACCCTATTCATGCCACCTTATAGACGAGAGTGGTAACAGAGAATTAAGAG
Source organism: Cornus florida (assembly GCF_030987335.1). NCBI lineage: Eukaryota > Viridiplantae > Streptophyta > Magnoliopsida > Cornales > Cornaceae > Cornus > Cornus florida. The sequence goes on from NW_026775573.1 coordinate 64,139,250, forward strand.
AAAGAACTGAGAGGAGGGAAGAGAAACCCTAACACCGGAGAGAGGGTTTGGGAAAATTAATTAGGCCAGATCGAGGAAGAAGGTCGAGGGCTATTCGAGGGTTAGAACCAGAGTAGTAGGAAGCTTGGACGGTGGCCAAGGATCGCTGGAAAGAAACTAGGAAGAAGAAGTTAAAGGTTTCAATTCAAAACCTAGAGGCAAGTTTTATTCTTACTCTCTCTCTTTGACCTGTGTTTTGTCCATGCCTAGGTAATCTCCAGGAACTAAATGGATATTAAATGGATTAAGTATGCATGTTAATTCAAATTTTAAACTGTAATTTACGTGATGAATGATTTAGTTTGATTTTTTTTAAATAACTTGTTTTAAATTCCTATTAATGATGCATACTGGAGTTTATATGTTTTTTGGGCAACTTTGGGACATAGACGGATTTCTAAGACATTACAGAGTGTTTATAGCATTGACGGAGGCGAGGACGATGACAGAAAGCAGGGGCAGAGCCGGCTCTCAAAGGAATGGAGCCGGCTGCATAGGATTTTTGGACCACGGCTCTTTATGAGAGAAGGAGCGGCTCCATGGAATTTGGGAGCCAGCTCCCTAGGTCACAGAGCCAGATCCCAAGGTTAGGGAGCTAGCTCCCTTGTGTGGGAGCTTGCGCTCACACTTTGTGAGCAAGCTCTCGTGCATAGTAACTTTTTGGAGTATTTTTTTTAAAAAGAAAACACAGGTTTATTTTTAGATTTCTGGATTGGTTTAGGATATCAATGGGGGTTCTAAATATTAATTTTCATGGTATATTAAAACCCTAGAATGTATAATCTTCAATTATATGCTAATGGTTTGCGCAGTATGAAAGGTTAAACAATTTTGCATGCTGTTAATGGATATAAGGGATTTAAATTAGTTCACTTTATTTTAGCAATTTAATAAACTGTAATATAAGTTTTAAATCTAAATTGGATGTATAATAGGGTTATCTACTTCTTAGATTTTGTTATGCTTATTTTGGATTTTAATTGATGAACCATTAAAATTCTGTTCTATTAATTACATGGATATTGTTCTGGATTTTAATTGATGAACCATTAAATTCTGTTTCTATCAATTATATGGATTTTGGGGAATTTATTTGATGTACTGTTTTAAATGTTGCATCATTTATGGATCATGTGCATTATATGCACCAGTATGGGACGATGGCATATTAGGGATGGATTAAATCAAAATGTTAATTCCTACCTATTCATACATACGGAATGGATTAACTAAAACAGTTAAATCCTACATGGATTCATGTTTTGTCAACTAAAATAATTAAACGACATACTGTATGTTTGTTTTATGTTTTTGTATTAGGATAAAGTATATTCTAAATCCTAATTATATGTCGTGTCTTGGCAACGAACAGTTGACCGGCACAGCATTGGTTTTGGATGGAATTTATATATATAGTTATGGTACCGTGATATGAGTTTGAGTCTCAGAGTCGACGGTTAGGGAGCGTATATGCAGTGGATGCGTAGCTGGCTATGATAGGTTGAGGTATACCATGTTAGGCTTAGGTACTCATGCCCACTCAGGTGCGTTTTGCATGTTGCCTTCTATTCAGGTTGAGACCCCCTTTGTAGTCCAGTGAATGTCCCGGATGTATATATTTATAGTTATGGACTATATAGCTATTGCTGAGTTATCTAAGATGTATCTGCGTATCGGGTCTCTGCTTGGATTGTAGTTAGAATAAAACTTGTTTATGGGCTTGACCCACTATCATTTTTTAGGTGTTCATCAGGAGTAAGGATTGTTCGTGCTGAGCAGGGATCATCTACTTCACTCTTCCGGATTATGTTTACATAAAAGTTTTCTTTATGTTTTTGTTTTTCTGATGTAGTCACTTGTTCAGTTGGGATTTTCTAGGGGTCCACATAGTATGGATTCTCGAGTTGTATTAGTAATGGAGGATTGGATGTAGCATAATATTTTTCTTATTTATAAAGATTTATTCTGAGGATTTTATTAATGGATTATCGTTTTAATTTTCTTTCAGCAATTTTATTTATTCTTATTTATCATATTTGTATTTGTATTCTGTGTTCAATTATTATCTAATTGTTTTGATATCCTCGGGTATTCGGGCGTGGGCCTGGCCAACCCGTATCTGGGGGTATCACATAATCCCTCTGAAAATATGAAATATTTTGTGAATAGGACTTGGAAAAAGGTTGGGATCGAAAAGAAAACAATCAGAACAAGAAACTAAAAGTTCTAATGCTGCCTGGACTTCTGGTACCGGTTCCCAAATCTTGGTACCGATTCAAGAATGTCAAAAGCCTTTTCGACATACTTTGGCTACCGATTCCCAACTGTGGTACTGATACAAGAAGGGCAGTGAAGAATTCTGCTGTGAACTAAGGTTTGCTACCGGTTCAAGGATTCTCCGACCGGTTCCCAATGGACGAAAGTGAAATCTTTGTTTCCTTCAACCTTCTAAACTCCCTAAAGTGTCCTCACTCACTCACATACCTTCCTAAAGCATTGTTCTCATCATCCCAAAGTATAGAAAACCATGAATGCTTGAACTTCTTCAAATCCGCATCCGATCTTCAGACTTGAATTTTAGAACCGAAAAATTACAACCTGATCAGACTTGTTTTGACAACGAATTACCAATTATAAAATATATATCTCACAATTTCTTCTATATATAGTGATACGCATCATCATCGCCTATGGATGTAACATTATTTGTCAGGGTGAACCACGTATAAATCTTGTCTTGTGCTGTATTTCTTTTCATCTTTATTCATATCTTTCTGTTATTAGGATTTGCCATCATTGTGTGTATATATGTTTGGGTCACTTCTGCATAACAGATTGGTGTCAGAGGTTTTCGCTGCTGCCCAACAAATTGGGATCGAGAGCTTCCGCTATGCCCAACAAGTGGTATCAGAGCCTAGGTTGCAAACTAAGGTCTTTAGGGATGGCTTCCAAATCCATGAGAAATGAAGTTAAGAAATTTGATGGAAAGAACAATTTTGGGATGTGGCAAGTTGAGGTGAAGGATATTCTTGTTAAAAAAAGGTTTGATAAAAACCTTGGATGATAATCCTGATCCAACGAAGAAAGGCGAATAGGAAAAGCTTTCTATAGAAGCTTGTTCTACAATACAATTGTGTTTGTCAAAGGAGATCAAGCATAACGTGATGACAGAGACATCAGCAAAAGAGATTTGAGAGAAGCTTGAAAAACTCTATTTGGAAAAGTTGCTTACAAATCAGATCAATCTCAAGAAAGAGTTCTACTGTTTCAGTATGAAGGATGGTTCTACGATGTAAGACCACCTCAATGAGTTTAATAGGCTTCTCTCTGAACTATTAAACATGGAGGTAAAAAGGACAACGAAGATAAAGTCTCGGTTCTCTTGACTTCTCTTCCCATGAGGTATGATAACTTGATGACTACTATGTTATATGGGAAGAAGACTATAGTCCTGGATGAGGTCAAATCAACATTTTTTTCTCATGAGAATAGGAGGAAAGTATTGGAGATTGACAGAGACGAAGAGGCCACGGTCTTAGCTGCAAGAGGGAAGACAGAAAATCAAGGCTCAAATTCAAATAGCTCTAGGTCCAAATCAAGGAATTACAAGGACAAGAAGTGTTACTACTATCATGTGTTAGGGCACATCATTATGCAATATCCCAAACTGAAGGCACAGAATGGGAATGGCAAGTAGAAGGTTTAAGAGGCAGATTATATAGTAATTGCTATAACGAGTGATTCGGAATATGATGATTATGTTCTCAAGGCAACTTTGTGTTAAGGTATGTCATTTAATGACAGTTGGATTCTTGATTCGGGTTATTCTGTTCATATGTGTTTGAATAGGAATTTTTTCTCCTCTTACAAAGAGGTGAAAGATGGTTATATTTTGACGGTGGATGGAAAAGTCTTCAAAATTTTAGGAATTGGAACAGTCAAGATTAAGACACATAATGGGTTGGTGAGAACATTTTCAGGTGTGCGACATGTAATGGATCTAAAAAAAAGCCTTATTTCAGTAGGTGTGCTAGACTCCAAAGGTTACAAGGTTGTAACAGAAGATGGAGTTATAAGGTTCGTGATGGGTTCTCTTGTGGTGTTGCAGGGAATCAAGGTGGGAAACTTATATATTCTCCAAGGGAATACAGTAACAAGTGGAGCTACTATAAGGTCTTCTACAGTAAGTAGAAATCTGCATTCGAGTCTTAGAAAAGGAGGAGTTACAAAAAAGAATGGTGATCTTAGTTCTCAAAAGGATTGTGAAGGGGCGGCATAATGTTATGGGAGAATGAAATCCGTTTTCAGATAGTAACCGAAATTACAGCAGTCTTTATAGGGAGGCAGACCCATTAGGACAGATGTGGTGGTAGCTTGTAACAATCTTGGTAGCAATAACATAGCCCATTTGAGTGCCATTAAAATGCATGAAAAATAAGTATTTGATCACATTAGAGATGTGAGGGAAAGTCAGGGACGTCATATTCCCTACAAGGGTGAGAAGATGACTTTTCATGACCAACCGATGGTTTGTAGACGGTTGGCGAAGGTTGCTAGAGGAGATGTCAAATTTAGAGCTTTCCGAGGGTGCTTTTGATAAGCATTTAGAGTTTGACAAAAATACTGGAGGCGTGTTTGTGACTGCGCAAGTCGTGTTTGGGTTGAAGAAGGAGATCCCGAGAGCTAGGTTTGAGGAGGACTCAAACTTAACTAAAATTCTTCATTAATTTGGTTTTTCGATAGCGATGATGATGGCGTTTTTTAATGATTATTACTCATATTTAGGTGGAGAAAGTTTTTTTATAGTGGTGCTTTATCATTTGTGTCAAGGTGGAGAAATTTTGCCAAGGTGGAGATTGTTGGGATTTTGGCATAATTTCATTGGTTGAATGATACAATTATGGTAGTCAATTGTTTAGTCGTGTGGATGACTTAATGCGCAAGTTAAGGGTTTGATAAGGTAATAAGCAAACTTTAAGGAAAGTAATTGATAAAGAATGAATTGCTTTGTGCTAGCAACAATTCAGCTATCCAAAGGCAACAACTTTGGCCTATAAATTAGGTATAACATGCGGCAAAAAATATAGATCTTAGTGAGATCCTTCAGAGATCCTAGAAAGATATTCTGTTCAAGAGAGTAGAGTCAAAATAAGTTAAATTGGTTTTTTGTGTGAAGAAATCCTTTTTATGTGCACAATCTTCAAGAGAGAGATCTAAAGTTTGTCTTTGGGTGGGTTTTCTTCTTTATGTAAACTATATAATTATGGGTGATTTTTCTTGAGAGCGTTCGGTGAGCTTTTCTTCATTTGGTGGGGACGTTTTGTCTTGAGAAGAGTGATTATTGTCTTGAAGAAACAAAAACGTTCTTCAATTTGTAATCTTTTTCAATATATAGTGATACGCATCATTATCGTCTGTGGACGTAACCCTATTTGTGAGGGTGAACCACGTATAAATCTTATTTTGTGGTGTGATTCTTTTCATCTTTATTCATATCTTTCTATTATTAGGATTTGCCATCATTGTGTGTATATTTGTTTGGTTCAATTCTGCACAACAGATTGGTGTCAGAGGTTCCATTGCTGCCCAACAAATTAGTATCAGAAGCTTCTGTTGTGTCCAACAATTTTCGTATCAAATAATTATCAAGCTACTCCCTAGGCCCTTATATATTAGTTTATGAAGCTTAAACCAGAATATCAATTAAAACTTGAGGTTTGAGGTATGAAAATGTATACCAACAGCAATATGTAGTTTTAGGCACTTTCAGTAGATGTAACTCAACAAGTTATGTATGCTCAGCCCTTGTTCAAGCTCCATAAGTGACCATAGCCATTTTGAGCCACCTTCAACCTCTCTTTAAACCAAAAAACCAGCAGCAAACAGCCTTTCTCTTCACCTTCACATTTTATACACAATCTGGTGCTATTCTCAGGTTTAAATTTATCTCTCTTGACATATTAAACTCTTAGAAAAATATTTTCATTTGGCCTTCGAGTGTTCTTCAATATTTGCTTACTTTTCAGCCCTTTTCCTTTTTGGAAGAGGCAGCTTCTTAAGAAAGCTATAACAGCTTCTATATAATGACCTTATTGAAACCTTATTGTGGATAAGGCATTCTCACTACAGCTAATGAACATACATACACCTTTCTCTCTGCAGGACCATAATGCCACGTGGCAGTAAGTTGTGCCTACCTCATTTATACACAAACTCTCTCTCAAATACCCCTTGGTTGTCACATAATGTACACCAGAAAAATGCTGAGCATTATCAACCAAATGTGGACTATTTTATACAATGCACCATTTGTAGAGTGTCACACAGTCTCAGCAATATGGATTGACCAAGATACCCTCGAGACTATTAACAGAATTACTAAAATACCCTTCAATGAATACATAAGAGAACTTTGCTGCAGCTTGTATATCTATATGTAATTCATGAAAATGAGGCCTGTAATGCAAGGTACTATTCCCAACAAGTGTAATAAGGTTACACACACATATAGAATGACTAGAATACCCCTGTGACTGTAAGGAACAAAACCATTAATGATGAACCTGTGATTACCCTTGGCAACCCACTGAACCTGAGAATGTAGTATACTTTTGACATTGAAAGTGCAAAACCTCTTGATCAAACATGGTAAACATTGGATCAATAGTTTATATATATATATATATATATATATATATGTATGTATGTATGTATATATATCTTTATATATGTACATTACGTATATACATATATTGGGTTGTCATATTAGGGTTAGGACCAGGGTTGGTGCATGCCTATATATATATATATTATATAAGATGTGTAAGAGAAATGTTTTTAGACATGAGAAAAGAAGAGAGGGGAGGCAGCCGAAGGTGAGAAGAAGGAGTTGTCGAGAAAGAGGAAAGAGGAATAGAAGAAGAAGGAAAGCAGAAGCAAGATGAGGCTGAACCAGAAGAGGAAGGTGACACCGGCGATTAAGGAGGCTGCCAAAGTTAGAAGAAACGACCATAGCTTATAGCGTTAGTTTTTGTTTCAAAAACTTTAGGCGAGTTCTTTTTCTACTTCTCCTCTTGGGACCCATAAATCTCACACCTTGAGTACCAGATCTTAAAATTGAATCGCATGCTAAATCATTTAGACATAGGGTTAAAGCATGAATTGAATCTGGTTGTATGTATGGGCCTATATATATATATATATATATATATGTAATGATCATGTTTGATGTAAGTTAATTGAAATTACGATTTTACTTGTTATTAAAGTGTTTATGGATGCGAAATCATAATATAAAACGACTTAGAATTAATTAGGACCGTTGCTACACGATCTGGGAGTTAGACGGTAGATTTACAGACTTGAACAGACCTGTTGAGCTAGTTTTACGAACAAGTGCTTGAGAACAGACCAATTCGTGAAATAGTGCTCGAGCACAATAGGAGTGTGCTCTAGCACCGAGGACTTGATTTGCCCCAAAAGTAATCTAAATGGCCCCGAATTGATTTTTAAAGGTCCTGGTCATGTTTTAAAGCTTCGGGAATAATGTTATATGATTTAATTGCATGAAATTTGTATTAAACTCATATGTTTCAAGATTTGATGGAAAAGCTAACAATAATCATGTTTGAAAATGTGGTATTTGAGTTAAGCATGTGTTAATCGACTATTATGTTGTTGTATGATATTTATCATGCTCATATATATTGTAAAATGGATGGAAATCATAGTAGGTTGTTTTACATCTTTTATTCATGCTTATACTATACATGTGTTTCCTAATATATGATTTATTGTGTATTTAATTATAATGTTAATATGTGGTTTATTCGGAAGCATGGACAAGTTGCTGAAGGTATAAAACAATGCCTTATATTTGTATGGACAAAATATATACATTAAATGCATGGTTGAATTGTTATTATATAGTATGGACAAAAACATACTTCTGAAGGCATTGACGACTTGGCAAGGCATAAACAGATGGCAATTTAAATAGTAAAGATAAAAACATACTTATGGAGGCATGGAGGAGTTGCCAAAGCGTAAAAAGAATTGTTATGTAAATCGTATGAACAAAAGCATACACTTAATGATATTCTTAATGGTAATTAGAGGAGATACACTTCTAGAGTTGAATAATTTATTAATGGTACCTAATTGGCCATTTTATTTAGTTTATGGAATAGAGGAGATAAATCCCATAAGAGGATGATTTGTTCAATGTGAGTTATATATATATTGTACTCTATTGTTTTGAGGCCTAAAGGATTTGTTCCCCATGCTTAATGTTGTATATTATTATGTATCATCTATATTAAAGGCTAAAACTTTAATAGGATAATTTTGGTTAGAGATGTTTTATTTATCAGTTTTCAGAGACTTGGTAGAGGGAACTTGCTCGTTTGACCAACTTTATTTTTATATAGTTTTGGGTTCTTAAAGGTTCAAGTCTCAAAGTTAAGGATCCACAGCTTGGAGACTTATCTATCATCTATACTTCTCGTTTACTTTAAAGTAGTACATTAGTTCATTATTAGACTATAATTTTATTGTTATGATTTTGACGGTTATTGGATTATAGTTTAGGGATTCTTGACTTCCGGGATTCCCGAGTTATATTTTTGGAGAATATATTTAATATGGATTTTAAGTTGGAAGTTTATTAATAAAATTATTAATTATTAGATTTTCCTTCACGTTTATTTATTCTTTATCTTTCATTTTGTAATCCGTGCTTGATAAATATTAATTGTTTTGATATCCCTTGATTTTTGGGGTGTGGACTTGATCAACCTATGTCTCTAAAATTAGGGGGTATCACACTGAATGAGGCATCTTGTTGGGTTTCCTTGAGGAAGACTTAGACAATGAGGCTTCCCTTTATAGGGCATCCATAGGCGTGGCTTCTCTTAATGAGGTATCTCGTCGGGTTTCCCTAAAGAAGATTTAGACAGTGAGGCTTCCCTGGATGGGGCATCCTTAGGCCGGGCTTCTCTAAACGAGGCAATAAATGAGGAATCCGAAAATCCAATACATTGAGGCACTTGTAAGTGCATTATTACAACTAGAGGTGCGCGGCAGCACGGTAGCAGACTGTGAAGATCTGACATCTTGATGGCGCAGGATTGCTGGTGTTATGCTTGAAAGCGTGATGACATGACTTTTTTTACTGTTGTGATGGGTATGGAGTTAACCCATACTTGGCCCAAATTTGAGCTGAAGCAAACTTGAAATGAGCTAACGCAAGGTGGTTTAGCGGATAACTAAGGAAACATACAAGAACGTGGAATGAAAAACGTTAGCCATGTTTTTTATTTTCTATTTATAATATGCACTCTTGCTTTATCTTTTAAAAAGCAAAGGGATAGGCTCCAGATGTACCTATTTCCAAGGAAGATGTCATATCATGATTAAAGTAAAGAACTCATAATATTTCTTGGATGGCGGCGGAGAAATTGGATGTAGCATGGACCTCCGACGCCAGAATTAATGCATATGGATTGGAATCGAATTAGTCTATGAGGATGGTTACTTTTTCAGCAATCGTTGCTTTGATCAACTTTGTTTGGGTCGGCTACAACTATAAGTGCATTGAAAATAGAGATAGTGGTGTATGTACTTGTGATCGATTATGCTGATGGTGTTGCCCGTAGTTATTGATGTAGTAGCAAAAACACTGATCTGTGACATAGAGTCGGTAGTTTTTTGTAATGACCCGGTCATTTTCCTTCCTTTCTTTTTCCAGCATTTTTCTTTTTCTTTGTTTTTTTCCTTTTTGTCTTTTTCCCGATTGTCGTTTCCTTTCACGTAACCTTACTTTTTGTGCTATGATTTAATCTCGGCTTTACATGCATCCACTACATTTGATTTGCATGAAATGAGTAGTTTTACTTTTGTAGAAAAGTATGCTACTTATTTACTTTTCATATAAAGGTATGGATGCATAGTTTCTTCGGAAACATTTTGGCTTTTTGGTGTCATTGTGTAATTATTATTTTGTAATTATTTTTCGTCTAAGGGACTTTTGTGCAATCAAATTTATGAGATATTTAAAGGAGAGACCTTTTTGCAATTTATTTTTGGAGATATTTTGGAAGAAGGACGTTTTTGCAAATTCCTAAGGTGGGAGGGACTTTTTCTGCAACTTTGGAAAGTGTGTGTGTGAGAGAGGTAGTTCTAGTACACATAGTGAGTGATAATTTTGGTCAATTTCCCTTCACCTTTTGGCTTAACCTTTGAAAGGTAAAAGCTTTCCCTCACCCTCCTCTACAAAATCCTAGGACGGTTTCTTAGAATTTCTTGGTTTGCGTTGGATTATAGAGATTCAATTCTCTATTAAGGTAGGGGTGGTTGTATGTTTATTTCCTTTGGGTTTTATATATATTTGAGGCTTTATATATAGATTACATGTTTTTCAATTCTTGTATTTGCATATAAATAGAGATTTTATATGTTTGACTTAGAATTTCTAATTTAAAGCATGTATAATTATATTTATATTGTGTAGTGAAATTATTGTTTAATGACTGCTTAATTCTATAGATTTCATTGAAGGTGTATTATGAACTCTTTTAGATTACACTTGTATTGTTAAATACTAAAGATTTCATTGAAGGTGTGGTGTATTATGGAAATCCTGAAAATTGCACTTGTATTTACCTTGTTAGTTTATTACTATACTGGATGGATTTTTAATTGTGACTTACATTGATGGTAAATTGGTTTAGTGTAATATTTAGTGTCATTGACTTGCGTGTCACAAATCGCACATTGAAGATTCGACATTTGACATTCATTGTAAGTGTAACAAATCACACATTGAAGATTTGACATGATGTATGCCATTTTAGACATGAAACCTTAGGACATGGTTTGTGTGGTTTCACCCTACTTGTGCTTGATAGGTAGTTTCATACATTGTTGTTGAATATATGTCATAAACTTGTTGATTTTTTTGGAAGCTTGTAAGGATATGAAATATGTGATGGCTATGGTTTGGCTCTAGTGCGGGGAATAATAATTATCCCTATATCATAGTGCGCACTAGGTAGTACCTTGTGAGTCATAATTGCCCTAAACAAGTTATATGGTCTTAAGACCACAAATCCTAGTCTTTCCAACTATTTGATTTCGCATTTAATTCCAAGTTGTTAATCATGAATTACTTGTAGCTTGTAATTTGGTGCTCAATGTTTCAATGTGGTTTAGTATACTTGTGTTAGTATGTTTGTATGCCTTATAATTATCATTTCATTGCTTGTGTAGCTTGAGATGATCCATTAATTCACCTTGAAAACATAGACGTTAGGTGGAGTGCTCCTTTGTAATGATCTATATTGAGCTTGCATAATATTTGAAACCATAGGGTATACGCATGCACTTCTTCCTACGAGAAATTTGTTTACTCACCCTAGTTGTTTGGCTTATTTTACAGGTAAAGAAACCTTGTTTTGGGATGCACAACATCCCTAGGTCTACATAGTTTCTTAGAATATTTTGCATATTTAGAAAGTATGCACGTGTTAACATGTTAGCTTTCATTTAGTTTAATATGTCAAATCTTGCAATATTTGTCTTGGGTATGTAATGTGCACTTAAGTGCACCTTTTGAGACTTATTTGACATGTATGTAATGAGGCCAATGGCCAAACTCCACTTAGATTGCATGTACATTTTTAGTTTCACATTTTGCTTATAAATGAAATTTTATAAGCTTTTGAGGTTTAATATGTCGTATTTTGTATTAGACGCATATTGAGGCCACGGGCCATTGTAACGCACTTAAATATGCATATTACGTTTACATGCATGTTCACTTTGCACAAAACCTCACAATTGTATGAAATGAGCACCCTTTGGACTCAATATTGACATTATTTACAATATCTGATCTAAAGGGCATTTTGAGTATTTAATTTGAAAAATAAGCTTCAGCGTTGACATGGTCACTTAGAAAATGTGATTTAGGTTGATGTTTCTTCACGGACTTCTTCCAAAAAATGTAGTCTCGGTCTTGAGAACCTCGCTTCAATCTCAATTTTCTGGTTTATGCCTCTTTTGAAAAATTAGTACTTGGTATTATTCATCGACTTTTTTTTGAAAACTGTGTCGACCGTTCTAAGACTTCTCGGGTTCTTGTGGGTGTATTTAAACAATGCATTTTTAATTTAAACCTTTTAAAAACGTCCCGGAGGCCTTTTTCCATTCAGGAGATTTTTCGTCGACAAGGATGCAGGTTCCTATAAGAGGCTGTGAAGGTGAACTTTGGTTATCCTATAAGAACCACATCAGATTTGTGTTTACATCAGTTTTCAAGTAGGTTTTGAGTATTAGGATTGAAATATTTTGCTGTGATTATTGTTTTATTCATCTGAAAATATCCATACAGTTAATTTACACTAGTGAGAGTCAAAATCCACAATTATATAGCTGTGTAATACCATAAATACCCTCAAAACAGTGATGCTGCTAAAACTGACCTGTGGAGCCTTCATTGAACTGCAAATTATTGTTTGATTGATATAATCTGTGGATTAATGACCGAAATATAGTTTATATGTTGAAAGAACATTGTGAGAACTCTACTCAAGAAGAGTTAGCCACGAATTGATAATATTACCCCTAAAAACAGAAAGCTACAAGTATAGCCAAATAGACCTACTGTGAGCTTCTATTTTGCTGTTGTTTGTGTTGCATAGCTATATCCTTGTGTGCATACCTTGTCCCATCTTTAAAAAAATGTGATTCATTTTTTTCAAGCTGAGGGAGATCTTGTTTGAAGAGATTTTGAACTACCTCAAGGCTGTGCTTAACAAAACTGAAAAACAAGTTACTAATCTGTGAAGAAGCTGTTGTGACTTATACATGTATATACATTACTTGTTAATTTTTTCTACACATCTGAGCAAGTATATTTGGCCTATTGAAGACTAGGGGAGTGAAGTTTAAACTGGTTTTAAAGCTGATTTACAGTTTTACCCTTTGAAGCTTAAAATCTAGGGTTTGGTGAAACATAGGCTACTTATGAGTGTTTATTGCTATAACTTGCTGTCTAAATTGTTCTATACAATCAAACAAATTTGTTTTAATGATACAAGGCTATGGGAGCCTATTGCAAGCCTGAACTGAAGCTACATTGTAGAGTTTCCCTTTGAAGCTACAAAGTTAGGGTTTATTGGGGTTTGAGCTTAAACTGTGATATCTATGCTTTACCTTGCTACTTGTAACGACCCGGTTATTTGCTTCCCTTTCCTTTTTTTTGAAATTTTACAAATGAATTTTTTTCGTTTAATTTTCTTTTCTGAGCTCTGTTTCGTGTCACTTAGTGTCATCTCGAGTGCTCAGAATTGGTTTCTGAGACTCTTTCATGTGAATTGACAACTTCCTTTGAGGACCGAGTCATTTTCGCATTTTTCGTTTTTTGAACACTATGCATTATTTCGTTTTTTCCCTATTCTGTCATTTTCCCTATTTCGTCTTATCTCCGTTTGTCAGTTTTTGGCACAACCTCACTTCTCATGTTCAGAGTTGGTTTTTGACTTCATGTGCCTTCATCTTGAGTGGTTTCCTCGAAATACGTATTCTTACTTTTGTAAGAAAGTACTCTGGTTGCTCCCGGTGTCCACAGGGGCATAGATGCACAATTTTTCAGAATCTCTTTCATTTTTTTGGGTGTTTTTCATAAATATCTTTTGAAAATATTTTATTTCAGGGGTTTTTAATAAAATATTTTTGGAAGATATTTTTATTCTGGGCCATAAGTGTAGTTTTCACTTTTTAGAGGGACCATTATGCAATTAATGAAAGTTATTGCAAAATGTCTTATTTTGAGCCTGGATCCTCGTACAGGATTCATTTTCACATTTTGTCGAGTTGTGTACTCTTGGAATTTCCTCCTGGTCGATGTTTTCCAGTTTCAGGGTTTCTGGCCCCGGTTTGCGCCAAACTTGTTTTGGGCATAACTTTCTGCTCGGGATTTAGTTTTTGACGCTGTTTCTTTCGTTGTTCATATTTTATCATCTTGAATCTTTTTTGTTCACAAAGTTTTACCATTTGAGCGCGTCTGCTCAAATTTTACTTTTTCAGACCCGACGGGGCCGTTCGGGGCACTTTTTGAGATTTTTATAAAAGGGGGGTGAGATATTTCATTTTTCATCTTCTCCCCTCTTCATGCACGACCTGGAGCTCCCATGGCTGCCTAAGGGGTGCTGCCATCTTCTCTCTCCTCTTTTGGTTCACTTTTCCTTGATGGAAAGTCTTCGGCCTTAACGTTTGTTGTTCCCCTTGCCGTGCTCTACCTTTTCCCCTTATTAGAATTCAGTTTTGACCATTTCTTGAGTTTGGTTTTGAGGTCAAGTTATGATTTTGATGGGGCTTTCATGGGGGTTATGTTCACGGCGTTGTCCCCGACAAAACCTAGTAGTTTCGTCGGATTCGGAGCCGTTTCATTTTGGTGGGCCTTTGGGATTTTCATCTCAAATTGAGGTAGGAGATGTTCTAGGTTTAAATTCTTGTTATATAGCATACTTGTGATGCTTATACTACTTGTTTGCATGATTAAATATAAAATTTAGAGATTTTATTATTTATTTTTCTTGTACGGGATCTAATTTTCCCGGTTGCTCATGACTTGGTTTAAACATGTAGCATGATTTTATATTGCCCCTTGATATGCTCATTGTCGTGTATTAAAATTGGAATATTTGAATAAGTATTAAAGATTTTATTTAATATTTATCTTAGGTGAAAGATTAATTCACATGGCCTTAACTAGCTTAAAATCAATATGTGTTAACATATTAAATTAGGCCTTAGCATGCTCTCCAACATAGTTGAATTTGAAAGTGATTGGAGGTGTTTTGAAAATTAGTAATTATTAATTAATTTGATTAATTAATTTGCCCCAAGTGCACTATTCACTCTATTTAAATTCCGACTTGATATTCTTGATTTACATGCCATATAGTTTCACATATATTTGATTTAGAATATTCGGTTAGGTTTTGAAACCTTTTATTTAATTAAATTCCATATTTAAGATTTAATCCTCATGGTGATATACAACTTGGAATTGTATTATGGCATGCTAGAAAATTAAGTTTTGGTATGGTTGTTCACATGTATTAAATTGGGATTTATTGCATGAGAATTGCAACTTTTGTTTTATATTTAACTTTAGTGATGGTTTAATTCGCATGGTTGTAAATTGAATGAAATAAACTTGTAATGTGATATTACATTAGTCCTTCGCATGTTTTCCAACATAGGTTAATTTGAGAGTATTTGGTTAAGTTTGAAAATCAAGAGATTTTAATTAAAAGAATTAATAAAAATCTATTTTGTGGTCCCATTAGCTTAATTAAGGTTTTAACTTGATATTTGTATTGGCCATGACTTGTTTACTAGTATATATTAATTTGGGACTATTAGAAGTTGTTTTAGAACCTTGGTAATTAAATTAGCATGATTTAATTAAAGTTCTACTTTGTTGTTCCAACAACCTAATTGAGTTTTAGAATGGATATATGTGATGACCATGCCATATCCTTTAGCATGTATTAAATTGAAGTTATTTGGAATTGAATCGGAATCTAGAGAATTTAATTGTGTTTATCTATTTAAATTCTATCAATTTGTCCATGATCTAGTTGTGTTTTAGAAGTGGTTTCTATATTCAAATCATAGACTTAGACTTGTTGTATATTCATTTGGTTATGTTTTAAATATTGGATAACATAGTTGCTATGTTTGTATTCATGAGAATATGTTTTCCTTATTGAATATATTGTTGCCTTGTGTAATGATTTGCACATTTCGTATTTAACATCATTCATGCATAGAGTGTAACGAATCGCACACTGAAGATTCGACATTCATCACATCATATTAGTTGTGGACTTAGAGCATGTATTGTATAGGTTTCCAAATTTGGTTGTGCTTGGTAGATAGTTGATTATCTTGCATATTCCTGTTGATATATGCGTTGTTGCACAACTTGTTGATTTTGGAAACTTGGAGATGTCGTTGTTTGACTATGGCTAGGACGTGGTTCTAGTATAGAGGATAGTCCCTCTATATGGTCTAGTGCACACATAGGGAGGTTACCCATGGGCTAGTAACCCTAAAGTAACTATGTTGTCGGTCTGATCCGGCGTGACGTCCGAGTATCCACTTTGTTTGATTTCGCATTTCATTTTCAAGTTGATAACTAGATGATGTTGTAACTGGTTGTTCCTTATTTGTCGTTCCATTTTAAGTTACATGATGTTAATTTTGTGAAATTGTGTTTTATGCGTTGTATTGGAAGTTCCAATGTTGGTTAAATTGCATCGATATTGAAAATTGTGTTTTGACGTTCTAACAAAGCTTAGGATTGATCCTATTGATTCATTTAGAACTTAGACGTTAGGTGGCATGAACCACCATTGTTATTTTGTGCTTTAGATTCTAAGTTGATGGCTTTGAGAACTTATACCTTGTTGCATTGTATAACATGCTCTTTTGTTGTTGAATTGTATGGATAATGTGATTCTTGTTAACTTGTATTCAAATATGCTTTTGTCATGTTATATGGATTACCTAGACCTAGTTCAATTGTATTGAAAATGCAATTCATGTTAATCTATGCTCAAGCATTCTTCTTGTCGTGTTCTTTAGATTATCCCAACCATGATTCGTTTCATATACGTATGTTTATCATGATTCTTGTTGCTTAGACTCTAAGGTAACTTAGGATGCTCCCCCAGTCTCACTTGGACATAGACGTTAGGTGGCATGAGCCCCTTTAACATGTTTCACCTTAAGGTGATAAATTTGTAAAATGCTAGGTCGATGCATGCTCATCTCCTACGAGTAGTTTTATGCTACTCACCCCTACGATATTGGGGCATATTTCAGGTACGAAGACTTGGTTCGTGACGCCTAGCATTCCTTGGATGTCGTGTAGCTTTCAAGTTTCCATTTCATACAAATGTTAGCATGAAATGTCATTTTGTAGACTTATATATCAAAATATGTATATTTGATTCCATGTATGTAATGTGTACTTAAGTACACTCCTTTCAATGTATTTGATATGTATGAGATGAGGCCGGAGGCCAATGAACATTATATTGTATTCTATGTACTTTTTAACTTTATGAAATATTGTAAAAATCTTAAAAAATCGCAAGTCATTTCTTTACCATGGTTACATCGGGTGTGGGAATTCCATTCTCATTCTTTCATAAGGTCTCATAAATCATGTTTGAAGTGTGGCCAAGGGCCAAACGGTCATTTTATCTCGTTTTGTATTTTTGGATTCCGAGTTTTCATTCCAAGTTCCATTTTTGCCTTTTTGCCCTTTGGGGGGTCGGATTTTGTATCGGTGGTATTTTTAAGCCATGGACCATTGTAATGCGTCTAAATAGGTAAGTTACGTTTGCGTGCATAGTCGTTTCCAGGCAAAACCTCATCGTTTGTGTTTTGAGCCTCCTACGAATTTATTTCGCACTTTTTTTTTGCATATTCTGATCTAGGGGCATTATAGACTTTTCACGGTGGTTTCATTTTCTTCTTTCAATATGGTTGAATAGAAAACATGATTTTAGGGGGGGTTTCTTTTCCGTGTTTTTCCAGAAAATATCGTCTTGATATCAGAAATCGCTTACGAAGTTTAGTTCTAAGTTTTCAAAATAGCAGCTTTTTGGACCTCCATGACCAGATTTCATGGAGGTGCATTTCGGGTATTCTACATTACGTTTTTTTTTTCAATTCTTCACGTAACAAGTAGAAAACTCAATTTTGAGGGGGGTTTCTTCTCTGTGTTTTTGCAAAAAAATTCATCTAGGCCTCCAAATTCAGTCTCTGTTCCGGATTTTTCCGAAAAACAAACCACATAGCAGCTTTTGGGCTGCTGCTACCAGTCATGGTGCACTCAGCGCACGCGCGGCGTGCATGGGCGCGCGCATGGGCGTGCGCATGGGGCTGTCATGGCCCCTCGTCGGGCCGCCGCAACATCAACTCTTCTTTTGGGCTTTTCTCCTTCGTCCGGACTCCGATTCAAGTGAATTTTTTTTTTTAACTTGACTAATTTTTCGCTGTCTTTCCAACGGTGTGCTCAGTTGCACCCGGTTCTTCCTGGATAATTACCAGTTTACCCTTTTTGCCTTAAGTGCTCGTTTTTCTTCGTCATGCCGTTTCTCCTTCGTCCGGACTCTGAATCATGCGATTCTTGAGTCCATCTTGATTAGTTTTTCATTTTCCTTCTAGCGGTGTGCTCGGTGGCACCCGAATCTACAGTTTTCAGAAATGACTATTTTGCCCCTGGGGGCTTATTTGCCATATTTTTTATCTTTTGCTTCCGCATCAGTTCTTGTTGAGTTCCACGACCTCATGGAAGGACACTTTGACTTCTTAGAGTCTTGTTTTCTATTTTCGCTTCCGCATTCGGATCCGTTATCGGATCATCCTTACGGTTCATCACAGAACACGCTGGCCTAAAAACCAGGGTCGTCACACTACTTATATTGATCTTATCTACTGAGCAAGTGCATTCTATCTATTGAAGACTAAGGGAGTGGAAATTAGGTTGATTCTGAGGCTGAATTACAATCTTACCCTTTGAAGCTTAAAGCTAGGGTTTTGAGGTTAACAAAGTTGTTGTACATCTTCATTGATATAGCTTGCTAGTTTCACTAAGTTTATCTCTTAAGCAAGTGTATCTAAGCTATTGGGAGCTATGGAAGACAATTGCAGGTCATTCTTGAAGCTGCATTGTGAAGTGACCATTCTACCCTTGAATTTTAGGGTTTTTGCCTTGTATATTCTCTATTGATCTACCGTGCCTATCTAATTGAGGAATTCATTCAAGCAAGTGTATTTGGCTAAGTCAAGGCTATAGGAACCTAGTTTGGGTATCAAGTGAAGCTGCATTGTGGTTTGACAGTTCTATCCTCTTGTGGCAGTAAAGTGGAAGATAGGGTTTCACATTATTTTATACTTCAAGCTGCGTATTAATTCCTATCTTGTGTTGCAACTGAAGTTAGGTTTACTTGGTGTATTGACACCTTATTCTTCTGGTGATAAAGCTATTGAGAGCTTTGTGTCTAAGCAGGGTTGCTTAGGACAGGGGGAGTGCATGTGTGCATATTGTTGAAGCTTGTGTGAGTGTAGAGGCTATGAAAGTCAGTATCCCAGCTAGTATAAGGTGTGTGGAAAATAGGGCAGCTGAATGAGTAACTACTTGCATACAGCAAGTGTTGATGATGAGCTAGTATGTGTGTATTGGTTGTGAAAGGTAGTGTTTATTCTGGTACAAGGGTGTGTGCAGAGAGTGAGACAGATGAGTGTGTAACAAGATACATACAACTAGTGGATGTTTATTTTGGCTAAGGCCAAGAACCAAGGTTTTCCCTATTAAGAGGGTTTTCTTGTATACCTTGTGTTTTGTGCCTTGATTGGCTTTAAAGTTTATATCTCTTGTGTTCTACATGTTGTACTCAAGTGAAAAAGTTAAGAAGTTGACCTAAGACCAATTCAACCCCCCCTTCTTGGTCTAACAACAGACACTTCTAGTAAGAAACAGTGCACATGTCGTGTTCGTGTCAGACATCGACATTCGTCGGACACTCTTCAGACACGTGTCTAACACTTCATATACGTGTCTGTAAATAAAAATAAATTTTTATTATTTTGGACACTTTCCCGACACTTTTGGACACTTCGCCGACACCTCTTGGATACTTAGGTTGACACTTCAAAATATTTCTAACACACGTCAAACCGGTAATCTTGAAAATAATATTAATACATTCTAAAGTATTCAATTTTTTTCTTGAAAAAAATTTGGTATTATTATACACATGATCACCAGCGAAGCATTAAATGATATTTTTTTATTTAAAATAAAAACACTATTTTGACAAAGTAGTGTAATTACTTTATATATAATATAAAGGGATAATTCTATAAAAATGGAGTTTTGGGGGTAAAAGGACAAAAGAATGGAGTCAAAATTAAGTTTTCCAAATTAATGAAATTTTATAAAAGTCTGACGTGGACATGAAAATTTATTGTATTTCATCTTATTATTCCCAAAACACCATTCTCTCATATCTTAAAAGAGAAACCCATCTATGGCAATCCTTCTTCCCAAACAAACAATCATATCTGTCATCTCTCTCTTTCACCCACCCTACCAGCAAACCCATTTGAAAAAAAAAAAAAAAAAAAAAAAACAAAACAAAACAAATCTTTGTTCTCCCTCTCACGTTCCCTCCAAAACATCTTTTCCTCCAAACCCGATTTAAACCCAAAATCCATATTAAACAAAAGAAAAATCAAGATCCAAGCTGAGATTCAAAAACCAAACACGAAACATAATGAAAAAACCAACATAATCCTCTGTAATGGTCGATCCACGGCTCGGCAATACAAAAGGTTGATGTAAATGCTTGTGGATCCACAAGAAATCTTCAAGTGGGTTTGTGAAATCCAAGTCACACCATAAAAATTGGAATATTCACAACTGAGAACTAAGTCTCTCTCAGTTTACAGTATCAAAGTAGCAAATATCTACATTTCCCAAAAAAAATAAAAATAAAAATAAAAATATATAGAAAATAGCTCTTAATTTCTAGGGTTTGGTTAGACTTGGTGACGTCAGCGAGGGCTTGGGCATAGCTTCCGATAGTGCTGTCGGCCATCTTGGCTCCACTGCGTTGTTTTTCGGTGATTTTGGCAGTGTGTTTCGGGAGTTTAAGGAAGGAGGAGTTGCCCGAGAAGGAAAGTTTGAGAGGATTAGCATAGATGTTGTAGATACTAAAAATTTAGTGGGCTTTGGTTTTGACAAATTGCCCATTATGGGCTTAATGTTTAATTAAGTTATTTAATTGGCCCAAGCTTGGTCCATTTAAATTATTTAATTAGCCCAACCTAGATGGTTAAATAAACAGATAATTATTCCTAAAATATATTTGGAATAATTATTTTTAAGGATAATTATCATAATATAACCGGTCTGGCCCAGTTATAATTTTATCCTTATCAGGAGATGACACGTGTCATCATCCTATTAACCCAAGAAGCCTATAAATAGAGGCCTGGAGGAAGAAGAAGGGAGACAAATTTAGAGTCCGGAAATCCAAAGACTCAAAAATCTAAAAGGTCCAGAAATCCAGAGGGCCAGAAATCTAGAGGGCAAACCTGAAGGCGAAAAATACCAAGCACATCCAAAGTCGTGCCATTCTTCACCAAATTTAACAAATTCTCTCCTCTCTAAAGACGAAGAACAACAAGCATATCCAAAAACGTGCTGTTCTTCATCAAATTCAACAAAGGACACAAATTCAGAAGTTCAGAAATTCAGACACAAATTCAGAATTTAGAAGTCCAGAAATTCAGACACAAATTCAAGATTCAGAAGTCCAGAAACAAAGGACATAAATTCAGAATTCAGAAGTCCAAAAATCCAGAGACTCAGAAGTCAGAGACACAAATTCAGAATCCAAACCCAAAAGCGAAGAACATCAAGCACATCCAAAGTCGTGTCGTTCTTCATCAAATTCCACGGTGGTCAACAACAAGCACATCCAACGACGTGCCATTCTTCATCAAATTCCACGGCGATTCAAGAACAAATTCGTGTAGCCCTTAGATCCAATCAACAACAAATAGGAGATCGAATCAGAGGACCATTCTTTTTGTAAAGAATATTATTACAGAGGATTATACTCAAATTTTCCAAATTAATAAATTACTATTTGCTCCATATTTTGTTTCTATTTGCAGACTTACAAAATTTATGTGTACAAATTTCTGGCACGCCCGGTGGGATATCCTCTGCCTCTCATCTCTTTCTCCTACATCAAATCCTCAACAAATTTATCGTCAGATTCTATGACTTCCAATAAGATTCAGACGAAGAGCAAGAATACCACCAAAGATATCGCGATCATGACGGACAACATCAATACCATCACAAAAGGTGGCAAGAAGGTTGCAACTTCCTCAAGTGGTACAAACACCTCTACAAGTTCAATGATGTGGAGCATGGTCAAGTCATCCGTTCCTGCCAAAAGACAGCACGATGCGATGAGAGTCAATTCAGCCAAATCTGTCAAAGTAACAACTCAAACTCATACCGCCTTCACCTCGCTGGGGGCAAGGAGGAAGGTTTCTACAACCTCAAAGGTTACTCCAGTCACAAGTTCAAGTTTCACCTTACTGGGGGCAAAGAGGAAGGTTCCTACAACCTCAAAGGTTGCTCCAGTTACAAGTTCAAGTTCCACCTCGTTGGGGGCAAGGAGGAAGGTTCCTACAACCTCAAAGGTTGCTCCAGTCACAAGTTCAAGGCTAGTCCACCCAAGGCCAAATATTTTTTCTGACTCCATCACTATGCCAGTCATGATGACAAGTACTACCTCATATGAAGAGCAATTAACGACTATGGCCCGTGCAATTGAAAGATTACAACACTCTCTCAAGGAGCAAGATCTGAAAATTGCCTCGTTGATAGAAAAGTTAAAATTACGTGACGACAATGCTGAGTCAAGCAAAGGCCGAATTCCTCATTCTAATTCCATACCAGAGACCACTCCAATTGACGATCAAAATGACATGTCTGCTGATCCAACAATTGAAGTTGTCTCTGTTACCTCACTTTCTATTCAACAACTTCAAGACATGATAGTAAATTGCATAAACGAATAATACAGTGGCATTCCTCAAAGTGCTCGCATGTACTCAAAGCCTTACACGGAAAGAATTGACATCTTAAAAATGCCGGTTGGGTATCAACCTCCAAAGCTTCAATAATTTGACAGAAAAGGAAATCCCAAGCAACATGTCGTACACTTTGTAGAAACTTGCGGCAATGCTGGTACAAACGGAGATCTCCTTGTCAAGCAATTCGTTCGTTCCCTCAAAAGGAATGCATTTGATTGGTACACAGACCTCAAAACTAGAGGTATTGACAGTTGGGAGCAGATGGAACGAGAATTTCTCAACCATTTCTACAGCACTTATCGTATTGTAAGTATGTTGGAGCTTACAAATACAAAACAGATGAAAGGTGAACCCGTGGTTAACTACATCAATGGTTGGCGATCTCTAAGTCTTGAGTACAAGGATCGTTTATTTGAAATTTCTGCAGTTGAAGCATGTATGCAAGGCATGCGTTGGGAGCTTCTTTACATCCTACAAGGGATTAAGCCTCGCACATTTGAAGAGCTTGTTACTCGAGCCCACGACATGGAGCTTAGCATGGAAAATCATTGTGCTAGGAAAGATGTTCCAAATATACCCGACAACCTTCAAGAATATGAAGGAAGTGAGTCAGAAGAAGAAGACAATATACATCTTAACTCGGACGGCGAAGTAGCATCATCTTTCATTATAAGCATCAACTCAAGAAACTTACATCAAGAAACGCACCATGCTATAACAATGACTTCAACCGAAAGTGCAAAATCACAGGGGGCATTAAGTCAAGGAAACCAAGAAGAAAATCTTCAAAGTGACGACGAGATAGTCCGTGCCCTCCAATATAAGCTTAGATTGTCGTCATATTCTTGCAAAATTGAAGTACTCCCAGATACGAGCCTAAACTGTCGATGATACTCCCTGACATGAAAATAAACTGTCAACTTGGAAAAAAATGACACTTCTTGACACAAGTTTAAATTGTCTACCTGAAAAAAAAAAAAAAAAAAAAAAAAAAAAAGGAATCAAGAACTCCTTGATACGAGTTTAAACTGTCTCCCAAAAAAACAAAAATGACACTCCTTGACATGAGTTTAAAAAAAATCAAGAACTCCTTGATACGAGTTTAAACTCTCTACCTGAAAAATAAATCAAGAACTCCTTGATACGAGTTTAAACTGTCTCCCAAAAAAAAAAAAATGACACTCCTTGACACAAGTTTAAACTGTCTACCTGAAAAAAAAAAAAAAAAAATCAAGAATTCCTTGATACGAGTTTAAACTGTCTCCCAAACAAAAAAATGACACTCCTTGACACGAGCTTATACTATCTACCTGAAAAAAAAATTGACACTCCTTGATATGAGTATAAACTGTCTATCTGAAGAAAAAAAAAAACAACACTCCTTGGCACGAGTATAAATTGTCCGCCTGAAGAAAAAAAAAAAAAAAAAACTCTTTGACATGAATATAAACTGTCTACCAAAAAAAAAAAATTTGTGAACTACATGATGACTTGATCCCTGTTTAGGGTATGTAGGCATCTTGGAAGTTTGTTCCAAGTTCAGTCATTCTAAAAAAAAAAAAGGGCAAAGTGTGTTCATCGCATGATATCAAAAGTGATTCATCACATTCTGTCAACTTGGTACGCCACCAAAGTATAGCTGCAAAGAAAATTCTGGTCTGTCGCCAAATTGTAGCTGTAAGGAAGAAATTTGGCCCATCGCCAAAGTGTAGCTACAAAAGAAATTTTGGTCTGTCGTCATAGTTGTAGCTACAAAAGAAATTTTGATTCGGCAAAGTGTAGTTGTGAAGAAATAAATTGGTTCGTCGCCAAACTGTAGCTTCCTAGAAAAATTTTGCTCACCGTCGAGGTAATGCTAAAAGAGAAATTTTGCTTGCTGCCAAGGCGTCGCTGAAGAATTCTGTTCATCACCAAGGTGTTGTTGTAAAACTCACCACTGAAGTGTCGTTGAAAGAAAAAAAAATTCTGCTCACCACCAAGGTGTTGCTGAAAGAAAATTTTGACTTTCCGTCAAGGTATTGCTAAAAAAATATTTGCTCGCTGTCGAGGTGTTGTGAAAGAGAAATTTAGCTTTCCGTTGAGGTGTCATTGAAGAAATAATTCACGGTGTCGCCAAGATATTGCTGAAGTAAAAACAAATCACCACACGGAGGCATAGGCATGCAAGCTTTGTCTGTTACATCCTTACAGCATCTGCAGCAAAGCTCTATCTTCCAGACAAATATGCACAAGCACACTTGCGTAACTCAGTAACTTCATGTCAAGTGGCTACTGGTTGAGTCAGATCTTTTGGTGGAGCTTCGGCTTGAAATCATCATCAAAACTGGCGATGGCTAACAATGCTAGTGGTATGACCTCTTGGAGTTTGTTCTTACTCTCTGAATGGTTAATGTCTGATCTGTGACCTATGAAGACTACATCTGTTATTGCTCTCTAGATTCGTTCATGGCCGTTGATGACACTGTCTGTGCTGGTCGCATGACCTCTCGGAGTATGGTCTCGTTCTATCATTGGCTGCTGGATGATCCATGGTTAATGAAGACGTTCTGGCGATGGCTAACAATGCTGGTGGTATGACCTCTTGGAGTTTGTTCTTACTCTCTGAATAATTGATGTCTAATATGTGGTAAATGAAAACTGCATCTGTCGTTGCTCTCTGGATTGATTCATAGGTGCTGACAACACTGCCTGTGTTGGTGGCATGACCTCTCAGAGTTTGGTCTCGCTCTATCAATGGCTACTGGATGATCCATAGCTGATGAAGACGCTCTAGCGGCGGGTGTTGACAACGTTGTCTAAGCTAGTGGTAAAACCTCTCTCCATCTACATCTGTCGTTGCTCTCTGGGCTGATTCGTGGCTGCTGACGACACTGCCTGTGCTGGTGGCATGACCTCTCGAAGTCTATTTTTGCTCTATAAATGGCTGTAGGATAATCCATGGTTGATGAAGATGTTCTGGCAATAGGTGTTGATAATGTTGTCTGAGTTGTTGATAAAGCCTCCGTGGTCTACATATCTCGCTATGCTCCAAGTCGATTCGTGGCTGCTGACGACACTGTCTGTGCTGGTGGCATGACCTCTCAGAGTCTGTTCTCGCTCCAAAACGGTGATAGTATGGGGCTTGAAACTCTTGAAAAACACCATGGTTGACTAGCACCACTGAAATATATATATATATATATATATATATATATATATATATATATATATATATAAGGAAAGAAAAGAATGCGTGAAAAAAAAAAAAAAAAAAAAAATTCGTGCAAAAAAAAAAAGAGAGAGAAAAAAAAACAAAGGGAAAAAAAGAAGGAAAGAAAAAAAGGCGCATGGAAAAAAAAAAAAAAAGAAAAAAAAGGAAGAGGAAGACGAAAAAAATTTGTGAAAAAAAAAAAAGTCGTGAAAAAAGGTAGGAAAAAGGAAAAAAATTCGTGAAAAAAAAAAAAGGAAAGGACATACGTGAAAAAAAAAAAAAAAAAAAAAAAGGAGAGAAAAAAAAGGAAGGGAAAAAAAAAAGGAAAGGCAAAAAAAAAGAGAAAACAAAAGGCGTGGAAAAAAAAAAAAGTAAAGAAAAAAAAATTCTAGCGTGGAAAAAAAAAAAAGGAAAAAGGAAAAAAGGAAAGGCTGAAAAAAAAAATCGTGCAAAAAAGAGAGAGAAAAAAGGAAAGAAAAAAAGGCGTGAAAAAAAAAAAGAGCGTCGTGAAAAAAAGAGAGAGAAAAAAAAAAAAAAAAAAAAAGAAAGGAAAGAAAAAAAAAAAAAAAAAAAAAAAAAAAAGAGAGAGAAAAAAAAAGAGAGAAAAAAAACGTGGGAAAAAAAATCGTGGAAAAAAAAAAAAAAAAAAAAAAAAAAAAAAAGAGGAATTTTTTTTTTTCGTGACGTGGAAAAAATGGGTGAAAAGAAAAGGAAAGGCTGAAAAGCCCAAAAAAAAAAAAGAAAAGAAAAGAAACGAAAAAAAAAAAGTCATACCAATTATTCGTTCGAGCAAAGGCTGCAATCCAACACCGTCTTCAGAAGTTGTGATCTGACAAGTCTTCAGAGAATATTGGAATTGATGTCAAACCCTATACTATTGGGGGTATATATAGGCAACAAAATACCTCCTATTTGTATTTTGATTTGTATGATTCAAATAGGAAAATAAAATTCCAATCCAAAGTTGTATAGAAAAGCAAAAGAGGAAGTCTTACAATCCAAAGTTAGAGAGGAAAGGAAAAAAAAGGAAAATTGGGTACTTCAAGTCCCACTTGAAAAAGGAGACCAAGTCCTATCAAACCTGGGACTTGAAGTGAGGGCAATTTGTAGACACTAAAAATTTAGTGAGCTTTAGTTTTGACAAATTGACCTATTATGGGCTTAATGTTTAATTAAGTTATTTAATTGGCCCAAGTTTGGTCCATTTAAACTATTTAATTAGCCCAACCCATATGGTAAAATAAACAGATAATTATTCCTAATAAAATATATTTGGAATAATTATTTTTAAGGATAATTATCATAATATAACCGGTCCGGCCCAATTATAATTTTATCCTTATCAGGAGATGACACGTGTTATCATCCTATCAATCTAAGAAGCCTATAAATAGAGGCCTGGAGGAAGAAGAAGGGAGACAAATTTAGAGTCCAGAAATCCAAAAGGTCCAGAAATCCAGAGGGCCAGAAATCCCAAGGGTAAACCTGAAAGCGAAGAACAACAAGCGCATCCAAAGTCGTGCCGTTCTTCACCAAATTTAACAAATTCTCTCCTCTCTGAAGACGAAGAACAATAAGCACATCCAAAGACGTGTCGTTCTTCATTAAATTCAACAAAGGATACAAATTCAGAATTCAGAAGTTCAGAAATTCAGACACAAATTCAGAATTTAGAAGTCCAGAAATTCAGACACAAATTCAGAATTCAGAAGTCCAGAAATTCAGACACAAATTCAGAATTCAGAAGTTCAAAAATCCAGAAACTCAGAATTCAGAGACACAAATTCAGAATCCAAACCCAAAAGCGAAGAACATCAAGTACATCCAAAGTCGTGCCGTTCTTCATCAAATTCCACGGTGATCAACAACAAGCACATCCAACGACGTGCCATTCTTCATCAAATTTCACGGTGATTCAAGAACAAATTTGTGTAGCCCTTGAATCCAAT
Source organism: Cornus florida (assembly GCF_030987335.1). Classification (NCBI taxonomy): domain Eukaryota; kingdom Viridiplantae; phylum Streptophyta; class Magnoliopsida; order Cornales; family Cornaceae; genus Cornus; species Cornus florida. The sequence continues at coordinate 64,167,135 of NW_026775573.1, forward strand.
CAACAACAAAAAGGAGATCGAATAAGAGGACCATTCTTTTTGTAAAGAATATTATTACAGAGGATTGTACTCAAATTTTCCAAATTAATAAATTACTATTTGCTTCATATTTTGTTTCTATTTGCAGACTTACAATATTTGTGTGTACAGATGTGTTTCTCTCTTTTGATATGAGAAGGGTAGTAGCGTAATTTCATAACTATAGAAGGGTATTTTGGAAATAAAAAGATGATGTACGGTAAGTTTCCATGTTCGCGTCAGAATTTCATAAAATTTCATTAATTTGAAAATTTTGATTTTGACTTCATTCTTTTGTCCTTTGACCCTCAAAACTCCATTTTTATAAAATTATCCCTAATATAAAAGTCATTATAACTCTTAGTATAAAAATTAAATATGAATTTTTATAATACTATTACTCAATAAATGTATATAAATAAAAAATCATATTTATATATAGCCGAGTCCAAATCGTACTCATGTCCTACTTTTTTTAAATTTGGCGTACCCGTGTTCATGCTACATAAGCACTCAATTGCTGGATTTGGTGACATCTCCGTTATCTCTTATGTACAGCAGTTATTGGGTAGTTACAGGAGTTGCATTATTTCCTGTTAAACCTTCCGTAAAGAATTGCGTTTTCCCGCGCTGCCCTTGCTGCTCCTACTCGTTCTTCTAAGAAGATTTCCCGCTGCTTATTGCAGGATAGGAACGAAACAAAGCAAAATGAACTTCAACAGTTTAAATTCAATGCTGCTTTTCTGTGTGTTTCTTTGGCGAGCCATATGTCCATCGAAAATATAAATTTTGCAGAGAATTTAAAGTGGGAAATAACATGTCTGGGTTACATTTATAAATAAAGAGAGTATAAATTCATAGTGAAGTTAGAAACGTATCTTAGGTTACACCATAACTTACACCAGAATACAAGCACCCCCTTCAGTTGGCCTTGCTTTCATGATTCCATAGGTTTTGAATCCCAGCAGCAAACCGAAAGGTAAAACACACAAACAAATCTAAAGCTTTTGACCTTTGAGCAAAGAATTTGGCACATGATGTACGCTTTGCTACATGCATCGCGGGAAGAGAGTTTGTCCCACATAACCACCAGCCATTGCCCTTCTCACATTGGATTCAAACATCTTTGGATTATCTCTTAACACAGCAGCTGCATCCTGATTGAGGGGATCTTCATAATTGGGTTGCTGCATTCTCGCAAATGCACAAAAAAAATTGTAAATACAGTCCACCCATCAAGTTGGAAAAGATTATTCATAAAAGGAGCTATATAATTACCGTGAAAAGGTGAAACAGCCCATAAATTATAGTATTTACATTGAGAACAGGCTTCCAGTCTTCTCGCAATATGTTAAGGCAGACATTTCCTTCCAAGTCAATATTAGGATGATACACCTGCAAGTGGGATGCATTGTTTAAAATGCCAACCACATCCACGAGCAAACATTATTAAGAAATTAATAATGTAAAGAAGAGCCATCTTTCGCAAACAGGACTAGCTTTTACCTTTGTCTTGCACTTGACCTTTGGTGGCTCATGAGGGTAGACAGGAGGAACTTGGAAAGAAAATACAAATGTACCGCCTCTGTCACAAGAAACCAATATTCATGGCTAACTAACTAGGTGTTCTATACCAATAATAAAAAAATAAACAGAAAAGTATAACAAAGAAATGAGCAAACCTAGTGACAACTAATTATGTCGCCTAAATGAGAATAACATAGAAGAGCATATCAAGCATTTTCCGCCAACCCCAGAATGAATTCATAACTAGACACATTGCACATGGCATACAAAGGAGCATGAGACAACGCTAAATGGTCCCAAAGCAAAGTAACAATGAAGGTTATCAAAAACCAATGATTATGAACATTCCATATTGGGAACTGCAACACTTTTCTAGAATATTGACATCTGTCTATAGTGATACTAGTAGGGGAAAGCACATGCACTAAGACCACAAAATCTTTTTCTCCAGACATTTGCTCAGTATTGGAAGAGAGGAATTTTTTTATTTGGGTGGGGATGGGAGGGGATGATTCATTAATTATCTATTCTACTTGCTTTCCAAGTCGAGTTATGTTGATTTGGTTGATTTTGGAATCAATAAAAGTAATTAAATTTGTTTTTGGTTAGACAAATGCAGTTTGATGAAAAGAATTAGTCTATAAGTCCTTTTATGTATTAGCCAGACATTTATGTTAACAATTTGTTAATAGCTAACCTCCCCAACCACCTTCATCATGAGGATAAGCATGTCCCCACATTAGTTTCACAGGGAAGGGGGAAAAACACTCTTGTTGCTTAGCATTTCAAGTGAAGGGTGTCACTATCATTCTGTATTCGAACTTTTTTTCACCTCCATCTTCAATATCGACGGCATTCAAACCACATCCATGTCCCTCTCATCCCTAGCAATTGCATTCACCAACGTTTTTTTTTTTTTTTTTTCTAATCATGGTCTCTCTTCATGAAGTCGAAGATAAAAAATTGATAATGTTCCTTCGTTTTCTTGAGCTTCCTCACTCGATTTTCTAAGAAAAATGAAAAGTTAATATAAAAAAAACAATTGAAAAATGATCAATACATTCCCAAATCAGTGTCATAATACTTTTATACAGCACCTTTTCCATGGCGCCTGAGTTTCGATGCCATGGATCTTAGGGCAAAATTATGAAAACCATGAAATTCAGAGAGGCAAGATTTCGCCGACTCTTCTCATTCACGAGACATCAATGCCCATGGATTCCAGCGAGAGACTAAATTTAAAACATATAGATGATGGTACCGATTTGAGCCATGTGGCAGATGACAGTGATGCCCATTTAGTTGATCCGTGCTTGAATGGAGCTTCATTTTCGGTTAAGGTTCCGGGTAAGACTGTAAATGGGTCGAGGGTTCAAGTGGTATCCGAACCCAAACCTGGATCCGTTCTCGAACCCAGATCCGAATCTAATCCCGGACCTGTTCCTGTACACGAATCTGAACCTTAACATATGGAATTCCGGTATTTACCTCCTGTTTCCAGGGAAGCAGCAGTGGTTGAGCCGCAGGCCGTGTTAGCTGATGTTGGTAGTCTTGAGTGGGGACGATGTCTTGTGGGATATTTTATTGACAAGAAATTGCTGTTCTTGTCTGTTGAATCTATTCCTTTCAAGCTATGGAGCAAGAAGGGTTTAGTTGAGGTAATCGGCACAGGTAAAAGTTTCTTCATTTTCATGTTTACCTCTGAGGAAGGTCGGAATAGGGTCTTGGATAAAGGGACTTGGCATTTTGTCAATTGTTTTTTGATTTTGAAAAAGTGGCAGCGAGGGGTGTCTCTTCAGAAGGAAGAGGTTGATAAACTACCTATCTGGGTGAAATTCTCGAATATTCCGTTTGAGTATTGGAATTCGAAGAGGCTTAGCTATATAGCTAGTGCTATAGGTAGGCCATTATACACTGATTCTATAACTGAAAGCTGAAAACATCTAAGTTTTGCCCGAATATGTATTGAGATCAATGTTGATTCTATTTTGTTGACGTTAAGTTGGCTTAACCGAATGGTGATCATATTCCAATTCCTGTTGAGTATCAGTGGGTTCCATCTAAGTGTACCCATTGCCGTGTGTTTGGTCATATGTTGGACAATTGCTCTGTGGTTAGTAGTAGAGAGAATTGTGATGTGGGGGATGTTCTCCAAGGTGCCATGTTGTCTGCAGGTGCTCTTGTGGATAAGATGGTTAAACCAGGATGGGTTGCAGTGGCCAAGCAGAATTCAGTGACTGGTCATGGGGTTTCTTCCGTGGAAAACCAGGAGGTTAGAGGTTATTTGTTAACTGAAGGTATGCTTTCTAATACTGATCTACCTGGTTCTTTATCTCTTATTGGTGCTCCAGCTACTATAACTGAGGCTGGTATTAGGGTTCCTGGGGGTGTATCTTATGCATCGATTGTTAAAGCTTCCGGGAATAGTGATATTGTTGAAGAGCTTCGGAATTCTCAGTGTAAACTTGAGGTGTTAAATACTTTGGATGAGGATACTAATACAGGAAGGTCTGCTACTCCTAAAATTGTTTCCCAACCTGTTTTGAATTTGGGCAGATTGTTGAGGCATGCTTCAAAGAGTAAAACTAGTCTTGGTACTCTAAAGCCAAAGAGAGTGCTTTTGCCTAAGGATGGTGGGGAGTCTGCTAGCAATACTACCTAATGGCTGCTTGTATGGTTTCGTGGGTAGTTTGGTTGGGGTACTTTCTATGTTTGTTCTATTGGTTTTCTTTTATCTTGTTATCAGTCTGTTTTCTGAGTCTTGTTGTTTAGTGTTGTGGTAGGGGGTTTTTCTTGTATTCTGTGAGGTTGTTTTCTGGGGTATGCCCCTGAATTTTGTTTGCAGGACTTTGTCCTTTGCGTTGATTCAATAAATAAACCACTTACTTCTCAAAATAAATAAATAAAACATATGATGATGATGAAGAAACATGGGTTGTCCAACTGCTGATGGAGACTGGATTCCAATGGATTTTGGCAGGTAGGCAACCTCTGGTGAAAGTGACACCATAAATTTTGGCATATATATAAAGAGAGAAAGTCGGTTCAGATAAAGAGATGACCGACAACGAAGAGGAGACCATGAACTCCATAGATTCTAACAGCAGAAGGTGATATTTCGGTAAAGAAGGAGATGATTGCTGGTGAGGTTAGAAATGCCTTGGTTTTCATAGATTTGGAATGTAGAGAGATTAGTTATTGTTAGTTCAATAGGACTTAGGTTGTCAAAATTTCATAGAACAAAATTGGAGCCTGTAACTTCTGTTTCAATATTTAATTTAGATGATAATTTTTCAAAAGTTAGTTAGAGTTAGTTGATTACCTCCTACTCAAGGTCGAAGAAGGAATTGCAATCTACATGCAGGAGAATAGGAGTAATCATCTTCTAAAAATGTAAAAAGGTAATTTAACATATTGATTCACTCAGCAAAATAATCGTTCATGCACGCATAACTAGGGTTTCCAAGTTTTCATGATTTGATCTTGATTGATTCCCTAAAATGTTTCAAAACATGCATTAAAAGAGTTTTTGAGAACTTACTAAATTGAAAATTTTATAAGTAAACACTGCAGTAGACTTCAATCGATCTAGGGCGATCAAGGCCTACTGGAGTTTCGTCAATCGATTGATGGAACTATACAAAAAGATTAGTTATTGTTAGTTCAATAGGACTTAAGTTGGCAAATTTCACAGAACAAAATTGGAGCCTGTAACTTTTGTTTTAATTCCTAGTTTAGATTAGAAAATTTCAAAAGTTGGTTAATGTTAGTTGATTACCTCCAACTCAAGGTCGAAAAAGGAATTGCAATCTACATTCAAGGATATATAAGTAATCTTCTTCTAAAAGTGTAAAAAGGTAATTTAAGATACTGATTCACTCACCAAAATTATGGTTCATGCACGCATACATGGGGTTTCCAAGTTTTCATGATTTGGTCTTTACTTAATTCCCTAAAAGTTTCAAAACATGCATTAAAAGAGTTTTTGAGAACTTAACAGAATTGAAATCTTTTTAAGTTAACACTGTAGTAAACTTCATTCGATCGAGGCCTACTGGAGTTTCGCCAATCAATTGATTGAATTATGCAAAAAAACAATTTCCAAATTGAGGTATAACTCTATTTATCTTAGTCTCTCTATACTTCTATCTTGCCTATATAAAAATTATACTAAGGGCAGAATAATATAAAACTCATCTATTCATGGAGAGCAAATCTGTGAGTCCTAGAGTGCATCCTGTTTTTGTTTTTACATTCATCATTCATAGAATTGATGTGTGAATTGATGGAGCAAAGTCTATCGATGAGTAGAGGTCTGCCTACAGACTTCCGGGAGAAAATTTGACATCATTTGTGTCAAAGAGGTAGGTTTCGGAAACTGTTAACCTAGGTTGCAAGCTTCCTTTCTTATAGTGGATTTGGTTTCCCTGAAGAGATCCATGTTTTCCCCTTTGGCGTTTCCACGTAAAAATCTCTATGTACATTACTTACAACCAACCCCCCCACCCCCGTTTCTCTCTTTCCTCTTCCTCTCTAGTGGTTCTAGATCACAAGCCTTGTGCAACTCCATCTGAGGCTTGTTTCTGGTCCCTACTATCAATAGTAATAGAAAATGAAGAAAATATGGGAATGTGTTCTGACATCAATTACATTAATGCCCTTAAATTAATTATTTTTTTAAATCAAATAACGGGTATTTTTGTACATTAAATGAGATTAGCGTATCCATGTAATAATATGGGGATATGCTTATCCTCCCCATGAAGGTCAAGAATTTAGCTTTACCTATGTAATAATCCAAAACCAAGCATAACCTATACTATTCATTGGCATCACAGATTTTTGGGTCCTAAGGTTCTATTTGAGACCATACACCAAAGATTGATAGAAGACAAACCTCAAAACCAAATAGTATTTTTGTGTTTTTTTTTTTCTTGATAAGAAAACCAAATACAATTGGTATAGTGCAAATTTAGATTTTCTAACCTAAACCACCTTTTACCTGTGCATTGGTTGGGCTCCAACCACAGGGACACACATAATTCCCAGTAAAATTTTAATTCCTAATCACTCCATGCAGAACATATAAAGGAATGAGATCTCCATAAGATTAATTACTTACAAGTAGTATCCTTCATCAGGCCGTATGGTCACCTCAAAGTTCATCAGGTCATCCTTGCCATTCGGAAATGATACGCTACAAGTTTTTGGCAGGTTCAATTCACTAATGTCTACAAGATTAAAAATGCAAAAAACCAGATAAGAACCTAAAGGAATTAAATATGACGAAAGAAATGAAGGTAAACTCATTAATTAATTATATAAGAACCCACTTTTAGTATCAACCCTCATATAGCAAATTAATTGGATTTATAAAATAAACTTATCAAAAAAAAAAGTGGATTCATAAAATAAAACAATTTCATACAAGCCAGTTAATACAGAAGGTCCAATGCCAAGAGGCTCTGCAAAATACTCCTGGAACGAATTAGAAGTCCACTAAGCATCACAACACCTAGTTTCAATAATGAGGAGCTTAAAAAAGATGGCAAAAATAGAAAGCTTGGGAGCAGCAATTTTTACTGGTGTAAAAAAAAAACCTAGTAAATGAGACAACACCATTAAGTCGCTTAATATGACTGACAAATAACTGGTGATTTGGCTCTTGCAGCCAATTAAATGTCTTAATCCATGAATAGCATCAGGATGAACAATAACTTGCGTCACCACAATAACCCTCAAAAACTGACACAAAAAGTAATGATAACATCAAGCAGCAAATAAGCAATTATGTTTAGGTAGACCTGTCAACAAATTGAATTTTTATCCGAATTCGATCTGAATCCAGTCTGATAACTCGGATGTGGGTTGAATATTTAACCTGATAATCCATTCACGATCTAAATACAATAATCCGTTTAGTTAACAAAACAAATATGGATTATGGTCAATCCGATCCGATAATAATACTATTCAACCACATATATTATTTATCATTCAATTTTATTTTATTTTTCCTAGTTGGTGGTACTCACACATACATGTCTCTACTGAGACTTGAACCCCTGACCTCCCTTTAGGAGGTAAGAGGCTGATAAGCCACTGGCCCGTTGGTTATTTATCATTCAATTAGTGTGCATTTCTTGAGAAAATTAATAAAAGATATTATTTACATAATAGTTTATCAAGTATAGAATTGGAAATTTTAGTTATTTCAGTTTTTCTTCTTTTTTTTTTTTTTTATCATTTTCTTTCCTCTATTGATTTTGCTCACTCTATTATTATTTTTTCCTTTAAGTATTCTCATTTCTTGTTCATATTTTTGGTCCTCTCTCTCTTCCTCTCACTTTTTCTAATTTATATTTTGAAAACTTTAACAAAAATTACAAATAAGATATGGATTGCAAAACAGAAAATCCAACAAGATATAGGACTGAATCACACATATTCCTTATCGGATCGACAGATTCAGATCAGATCAAGTCAGACCCAGTCCAGCTTGGTTGGTTGATAGGTCTACGTCTAGGCTATGTTATATGGTCTCCAATACAAGTGTCGGGTCTGGGTATGTGTCTAGGAGTTGGTTTTACTCCCCAAACTCAAAAATAGAGAGGCATGGCTACATATTCATATTTTTGATACGTTAATTTTTTTTTCTAGGATAAATAAGGAACTTTTATGATACTTTTCTGGTCTTGCCCAACCAGTTAACATGTGTCATGTGTCCAATGCAAGTACTTCATGCATTTAGAAGAGTCCATGTAACATACGTTTAAGGAGCCATGTGCTAATCAAAGTCCTAGCACAGCATAGTCCACAATCTAAGAACGTAATATCAAAATTCTACTTTAAATTTGAACACTTAAAATTACATTATTAAAATTATTCAATGCGTATGAGATAAAAACCTCTATGAAGACGTAACTCTCCTGCGCTTTGCTTCTTGACAGTTGACATCCCATTGGCATTTTCTGCCCTCTGCTTTTCCTTAACTTTAAACAGCTTAATCATATTTCCTACAACAAAACAACAAATATTAGGAAACATACAATAATGCTATCCCCAAGAGAAATTAAATGCAAAATAATTGTTGAACAATAAGAAGAGATAGAGGAACATAAATAAATCGCAACATGATTTACATGATTTACATAAGTTTCCAATTCCATTGGAACACAGGGCGCTTCCCAAAATAAAATCCCAGAAAATGTATGAGCATAAAGAGAGATCATAGCACACTACTATCCACCAAAGCTGGCACTGACAGAAATCACTTATCTAAATTCTCCAGGAATAAAGTCCATATATTACCAGGCTTTGCAAAAGATATTGACAAATTGCACACAAAATCTGACAAGTTAATAGCAATAAAAGGATCCACACTTCCAGCTGCTCACCTGCACAGCACACACTTCTTTGCAATCACTCGAGTCCTTAACTATGCTGGAGTCTAAACAAGACACACCTCAGATGGAAAAAAAAGCCTTCCGTATCAATTTTGCTCATAAAAAGCAATTTTCTAAACCAAGTTTTTAGAAGCCAACAAAGAGCAGCTCAAACAAGCTAACATCAAAACCCTCCAGTCTCACAAGATGAAATCCTGTCATATAAAAATATCAACAGATACCAGTGTCAGCTTCCAAATCCTGCAAATGCTAAAGATCTACCTGTAATTACAAATTGAGAGAAGGATTTTCTACATCCAGTTCGGTTGCAGTTGGGATATGTGGTTCTGTTAAGTAGATTTTGGTTGTTAGTTAAAAGAGTGAATCACTGCCTCATTTGTTTACACATTAAATGCTGTTTTCCTTTCCAAGTTCACTACTAGGAAAAATGCTATGACCAGCTAATGCTAACCTAAGGTTCCTTTCTTTTCAATCAACATTAAGGCTGCATACGGTACACAAGAATGGAATGAAACATGGAATGAAATGAGAATGTTGCAGGAACGGAAAGATCATCTCTGTTTTACTGTTTGGATACTGACACAAAATGATGCACATATGTAATGACCACTTAGACCTGTTTACAAGTCAGAATAGATGAGTTTTAAGCAAATTTATCTAAAATACCCATATATAATAATAAATTAATTAAATTAAACAAATAATAAACATTCATAATATTTTGAGATGAAATTTTTTTCATATTAGGATATATATACACAACCTAAAAAATATATTTGCCCAAGAATAATATTAGAAGGAAAAATAAACGATTGTACACCTTTACAAGGTTTTAAATGCGTTTCTTCCTGTTATTGCCATAAATCATGCGACAAAACCAATTCGACTTGTTGTCACCATGAAGTCTATTTCACACAGCATACATCACCAAATCACACACACACATATATACACATCATACCATGTACAATTATCACACTCAAATCCTCTTACACATATATACTTTATATACACCATGTACAATTATCACACTCATATTCTTATTTTAATTTTATATATATATATGCACGTGCACGTGCATGTGCATAGGTATATATATGTGTATTTAACAAAAAGCATGTGTGTGTGTGTGTAAATATGTATATATATACGCGTGTGCATGTGCGTATATATATTATCAAAATCCAAAATGAAAAGGCATGCAATTTTCCCAAGCCCGTATAGTGCAATAATGGTTTGTGCTTTCGAGATAAGATAAAATTCATGAACTGCATTCATGTTTGGGCCTTTGGAATCCACCAAATTTCACTGAATGCATCCTTTTCTCTATAGAAGGCGATGTCCAACAAGAAGCATGAGGAAGTACTCAGATGCCCAATTGGAAATGACAGTGGATTTTTGAGAGAGGAGAGAACATAAATGCCATGGAGAAGATGAGGTGTTTTAAAGTAGATTTTCTCTTTTTACAGGAAGAGAGTTTGTTGATTTTTAACATGGGTTTTTTAGTCAATGGATCGTCCATTCCTTATGTCACAAAGAGGAATGAGCAGTCCAAGTTTAATTAAAGTCGCCAAACACAAGAAAGGGAAGGAAGAGCTAGAATGGGCATTTCATTAAATTCCATTCCACTGTACCAAATGTGGCCTTAGAATGAAGCATACTGGACGACCTTTTTACCCTAGCTAGAATTATTTTTTTGATGCATGTACAATATACTGAGTACTGACTCTATTGATCAAATTTTTTTTCTTTTCTTTTTTTTTTTTTGTTTTGATAAGTGACTTTATTGATCAATCTCCTTAAGATAACTATTTGGAAAATCTATTTATGTCCTATGGACTAAGAATATTGAGAATTAAAAGAACAGGGCAAACTAAAAAGGGATAACAAATACGAGGCATTTGATGTCTGGTCTTGTTCGGCTTTGTACGCTTGAAATCCATAGCTTCAATGAGTACATGCAAAACTAAGAATTTTTTAATAAAGAACATATAACAAAGGTAAAATACATAAATCAACAGAAGTATTGAGAACTTATTTAAGAGACCGATTCCAATTAAGAAACTATTGAAACTTGTTTAAAGATCCCAAAATCTTCCAAGAACATTTTGAGAGACTATGAGATGGAATATAATTTCATAGCTTTGGCCCTTGGAGATATTCAGGCATAATAAACCATCAACAAAGTACAATAAGGATCCTCTTTTTCTTTCTTCAATTGTCAATCAATTGATAATCATGGTCCACCATGACACGGTAGAAGGAGACAATAATCTCATTTCAGTAAAAGTAAAACAGGGTTAATCACCAAACATCCAGCACTAATGCATTCATTCTAATTGGTGATTGCAACAGAATGTAAGAAAAATAATACTAAAGGAGTTAGCTTCATATAGTGTATATCCACGCAATAGCTCAAGTTATATTTCACAAGTGAAGGGCAACATATTTCTCACATTCTGCTTATCTAGCCACATGAGCTAATAAGGAGTATTACGTATAAAATAAAAATAATAAGGAGTACAAACGAATCACAACTTTGTACCCAGCTTTACTCCCTAATACAACAGGGTGTACTTAATTTAGACATTACCTTTCATATGACAACCAACTCAACGGCATCAATCTCATGGTATAAAACTTATAAGTCATACTGTAAAACTCTGGGACTGATTTGGACAAAGATTAAGATATGATAGAAGTGTGCTAAAAAGTCAGCTTACTTTTATGCAAAAAAGACCAATAATGAAGTTAGTTTATGAAGCAAGAGTTGGAAAGGTTTAAAAGTAGAAGAAAGAGCTTAATATGGTACGGATAAACGTAAAAAAGAATGTCAGTTAAGAGAAAAGAAAACGTGACAAGCATATGGCATGCAATATGATGCCCTTTCTAAGTATAGAGATAATAATTAGATATATTTGATGCATATTTTTAATTACTCCATTGATGATGCAAGGACCGAAACCTTAGGCTCTAATAGAGAGTGCAAGATCTAGACCTAGAGGGGGGTAAATAGTTCTTGGTAGTAAACTATTTTTAAATTTTTAATTAACCCAATGAAAATTTCAAATTTAAACTAACGCCAAGTATCAAGTACCAAGCAATCCATCAGCACAGTGACTTCAGTTAAATGTTTTGGCTTTTTTGGTGTTTAAATATGTTTTAAAATTATAACCAATGCAACAGTACAAGAATGACTGACAAAGTATAAACAATGTATAAAATGTAAGAACTGATGCACAAGTGCCCAATTTTATGGAGCACATACGTTTTAAATCTAAATGAAACTAGAAGTTGGCCAAAGAGTCCAAAATCTTTTGTAAAGTATATATATGCATGCTCTAATGTGTCACGGGATAATTTAAGAACATAAGAGATGCAAGAAAAAGTGAGAATAGCCTGGTGAGAAACCTTCATATAAAACTTTGTGTTTTGAATTTAAAGGGCTGAACTTCATCGAAAAATCATAGAACATTGATCAACTGTGTTGTGCTTGATTGAATATTTGCTTAGGAGAGCTGATTTATTACAAGAGTTGATTCGTTGCTAGTACATATGGAAGAGTTTATATAAAAGTTAAGGGTATTGGCTAACTTCGAAGAGGAGGTGAACTGCAAGAATGTGATTTCATTGACAAGAGAGCAACAACTTGGTGATTCCAAGACAGGAGTCTGGATTTGATAAATTCGATTTTCAAAACAAAAAAAAAAAAATGCAAAGATAAAGACAGGAACAGTTCGAGGAAGAAGGATAGTAGCAGCTGGGACTGTACTTTTCCACTTTCAACATGATCTCAAAACCCTAAACAATTCAAAAATTCAAAAAATTCATATCAAAAGGTAATTTAAGGAACTCAATTTAGACGATCAATCCAAAAGCCGTCAAGATTCAACAATTTACAAATTATATACACAAATAAATTAAAAAACTCATATCAAAAGGTACTTTAAGGAACTCAATTTAGATGATCAATCCAAGAGCCGTCAAGATTCATCAAATCACAGATTATATACAATAAAGCACTTAAAATTTGAAATCCCTGAAGTTCAATTGGAATTAGCTGTTCAGCATGTAAAATCAAACTGATACACAAAAGCAGAGGATCGAAGATATCGAAGAATAGAACATCAGATAGTTTGGAGAGGAGATAGAAAAGCTAACCTGCTCGCAACAAGCAACAAATGTAGAAATGAAAAAATGGCAAGAAGCTACGGAGTGAGTATATACATGTGCGTGTACATCTATCTATATCTATATATATTTATAATTTTATATGTAGAGAGAGAGAGAGAGAAACGTGTCGGGGAAGTCGATGATCGTCATCCGCAACAGGCGAATTTGGTCGCATGCGGTTTTGAGAGGGTGAAATGTCATTCTGATCCTCACATGTACACGCATCTAATTAAGAGTTAGAATAAAAACACAAAAACAAAAACAAAAAATTGTTTTTATTAGTAGATATGTCATAAAATTAATAAATTATTGTTAGAAAAAATGTGTTTGATAATTCATTGTACAAAATATTTTTCACAATCAAAGAACTTTTTAATTTATTTGATAACAATATTATTTAAAGCACTTCTATTATTAATTTTATAATAATATTTTTTTAATAGATTGTTAATATATATAATAATAGCAAGATTTTATAAAAGAAAGGATGACATTGTTTCAATAAAAACATATAAAAAGTATATAATTATCTAATAAAAAATTATGATCTAAAATATGAAACAACTATTCAAACCCGAATTTAAAAGTTACAATTTTAGCTTTATTATTGAGTCAAATTTGTAATAATTACTAAATTATCTAAATATAATTTTTAAAAATAAAATTATTTTTAAGCAATTGAACAGTAATTCTAAATGAGTTCTAAATAATGTACTTTAGAAATCACTTCATACAAAATAAATAATATGTATATATGTATATGTATATGGACATTTTAGTCATTTGGCAAAAGGGTGTCAGCTTGGGTGTTGTGTTACCTACAGACTACTTCACCTCACCTTCTTTTGTAGGTTTGGCGTTACACTGTTACGGTGAGGATGTTCCGACTCCTTATTACCCTTTGTTTTTTTCCTTCTTTTTTTGGCGTAGGATTAAAATTTTGGTTTAGAGGATAAGTCAATGTATAAGTGACTTCTGTCATTACGAAATTGGAGTCGAACTAATATTATATAACTAAAAATTAAAATTAAATTGTATTATAAGGAAAAATTATAATATAAATTTCTTTATAATACTACTTTTATTAGTATATATATTGAAGAAAATACAATCTAAAAAATGAACCTAAATAAGTAGTTATGAAAGTTGACTTGAAAAAGAAAAAAATATATAAAATAGGTAAAGACAAAACATTGTTCAAGAATTAAATTTTATTGGACAATTGTCTTAATTTTTGAAAAACAAAAACTTGATTACTTTGATTCTTGAAAAACAAAAACTTAAGTACTTGGATTCCAGTATTCCACTTCAAGAAAGATGTGTATTTTTGCCTTGATGAAATATTAAGAGAAAAAATATAACATTTTAACTAAACAAAATTTTACAAAACATAATTAATATAACAAAATAGAGAATTGCTTTAATAATTTATATAAGGAATAGATTTAGAATATGATAACTAAAAATATTAATACTCTTATTATTGACATTCTTGTTATCTTGAAATCATAATATTTTAGTTTTTACTGCTTCTCACAAAAATGACTAATGAAAATGGATTTTTTATTATTACTGTTAAATATAAGGAAAAATTAGTGTAATATTTTTTCTCTTTCTTGAATTTATTTAAATATATATGTATATATTTTTATTTTGTCAAGAAATACATTCATATATCATTTTTTCTTGAATTCATGTAATAAATATTATATTTGTGTATATGTAAATGTAAATAAAACAATGATATATTAGAGTAAAAACTACCAACAATAAACTTATATTTTTATTTGACAAGATTTAAACTTTTACAAGTAGGCTAAATATGAGTTTTAGAAATTTGAAAAATAAAAAATAAAAAAAAAATTGGGGAGGGGGCGGGGTGACCAGGCCCTTAGCTCCGTCCTATCAGAAGGCGTCTAAGCATATTTTTTGTGGAAATAAAATTGCTTTTAAGCGGTTGAAAAACCTTCTCAAACAGCTCTAACTGTTATTTGAGAAATTACCTAAAAATAAGATAAAAATAATAAATGAATAAATAGAAATGGGTATTTTAGTCATTTCGCAAAAGAGTTCCTTACCTTCCTCGGTTCCCACTCCTCATTAGTCGGCTCTCTCACTTTCAAGACTTTTAACTTGAATTTTCTCTCACAGTTCCTCAGCTTTTACTTGGTAAGCTTATCTTTGCGCGTTACAAGTTACAACTGTATGTATTTTGTCCCTATTTATACTTGGAAGACATTGCTTCTCCAAGCTATTCCCAAATCTAAAGGCACCACATTTCTTAGACTTCTTCAATTTTCATCGTCTCTCTCATCAGCTCTTGGTATTGAGATTCTACTACTCCCTTTTATTTTTGCTGATTGGTGAAGAAATTTGTGTGAATCTTGATTTCTTTTTCTGGGTATATTGCAATTGATCAGTTTCAAAGGCTTGAATCAAGTAAGTAAGGAGATTTTCCATGGTAAAATTTCTGGAGATATAGTATAAATTCCTTTTACATACTTTGAAATTCATTTGGTTTGTTGATGTGGGTTGTTCTATTTTCATTTATATTCTAAATCAATTTGCTGGAATTATTTTGTTTGTCAGATTGCCTTCCATTTTTCAATAAATTTTAATTTTAATGTGTGAATAGAATATGCATTTACTTTGGGATTGAATCAAAAACTTGATTTGTTGCTTACAAGGATCATATTATACACAGGTAACATTATAAACAGCTTGCTCAAGCATAGGGAAAGGGTTTCGAGTTGTAGTTGGTTTTGTTTATTTTCTTGATCTGTTTTCGATCTGAATTGAAACCATGGGGAGTCACCCGAGCAAGAATCCCACTGAACAACCTTCTACGGCCATCAATATACAATACACAACTGACCTCAGCTCTTATGAAGACGCCTGCAGGCTCGACACAGATTTGCAGTCTTTCGACACAACTCTCCAAGCCCGGACTAGTCATGTCCTCAACACCCTCACAGCAGGGGTTGAAGTGAGGGCAGTCTCGTTCGATTCTCTGAAACAAGTCACAGAATGTCTTCTGGACATGAACCAAGAGGTGGTTAAAGTGATCTTGGAATGCAAGGAGGACATATGGAAGACTCAGGAACTGTTTGAGTTGGTGCAGGAGTACTTTGAGAATAGCTTGCAGACTCTGGATTTCTGTACTGCATTAGAGAATTGCTTAAAGCGAGCACGCAACAGCCAATTGCTTATTCTTGTTGCACTCCAATATTTTGAGGAGGAGGAGGAGGAGGATGGGGTTGGCCGAGGAGGGAATAGGTACACGAGGACTCTGGAGGAATTGAAGAAATTTAAGGCTGCCGGTGACCCTTTCACTGGAGAATTCTTCGAAGCTTATCAATCTGTGTATAAGCAGCAAATGCAGATGCTTGAGAAGTTGCAGCTTCGGAGGAACAGGCTCGATAAGAAGCTCAAACATGTCCGTGCTTGGAGGAAGGTCTCTAGTGTAATATTTGCAGCCACGCTGGCTGCTGTGTTGATTTGTTCTGTTGTGGCAGCGGCTATGGCTGCTCCGCCTGTTGCAGCTGCCCTCACTGCAGCCACTTCTGTCCCGTTGGGCTCCATGGGTAAGTGGATTGATTCTCTTTTCAAGAAGTATGAAGATGCTGTGAAAGGACAGAAGGAGATCATTAGCTCTATGCAAGTGGGCACTCATGTTGCTATCAAGGACTTGGACAACATCCGAGTACTGATAGACCGGTTGGAGATTGAGATCGAATCGCTGTTGCAGAATGCTGAATTCGCTATTAGTGAAGAGTCTGTGAAGATTGGGATAGAGGAGATGAAGAAGAAGCTCGGAGTGTTTATGAAGTATGTTGAGGATTTGGGGGTGCAAGCTGATACGTGCAGCCGGGATATTGTCAAGGCAAGGACTGTGGTTCTTCAGAGGATCATAAGACAACCCAACCATTAACAGAAGGCCTTAATTCCTTGGTACTTCCTAACAACACTGCTGTTCTTATGCTGGAAATTGTCTGATTTTTTTCATTTTAATTTTATGATGCTAAGAGTCTTGACTTCAAATTTACTAAGAAGAATATTAATGGATGTTTGTTGTTGTAATTGTTGATTCACAGTGTTTAGGTATTGAACATGTCTATTTTCTAATGTAAATATGTTTTGGTCAATTGTGACAACTGCTTGTGTTTGTTAATGTTATAAATTAGCATTATAGGAGAGGCAAAGTTAACGTATTGGAATGAAGTGTTTGAACCCTTCAAGCTGGTCAGAAAGAGAGAATGTTGTGCCAAGAAATAGGCTCGACCGGATAGTGGATTATGTGATCCAATTCAATCAAAACTCTCCGATTAAGAAAAGCGAATTCATCATAATTCGAACATGAATTTTGATTGTACTAGACCACCAAATAATCTATGATTTAATAATATATGCCAAACCATAAAGTGGATTTCAAAGCATTGAAACTCACAATTTAGTTAAGGTTTTACAATCCCTTTATGCTATGTTTGGTAGTAAAGAATTGGTGATTTGGATCTGAAATTCAAAAAAAAAAAAAAAAAAAAAAAAGGTTTAAAGTTTGAACTAATTTTTATCTTTTTTTATTTTTTAATACCAATTCCAAACGAATGGGTAAACTTGGTGTCAAGATGGGTCCCAATATGAATATTGATACTCAGTATTATTTGTTTGGGTCCCAATATGTATATTGATATTATCATGCGAGAAAGATACACAACCTAGTAGTCCTCCTTCCAGAGGTTTGACATTGATGGGCAAAATCTATTCTAGCTTTCAAGTATTGAAGGGAGTAGAATAGTCCAAGGCCTAACCAATCACTGCCTATCTACTTCATTATCAAAATATGTATTTGTGCACACAAATTTCTGGTCAAAAATCTAAGACCGAATGGGTAAACTTGGTGTCAAGATGGGTCCCAATATGTATATTGATATTATTCGTTTGGGTCCCAATATGTATATTGATATTATCATGGGAGAAAGATACACAACCTAGTGGTCCTCCTTCAACAATTACTAGCTTCCACAAGTTTGATATTGATGGGCAAAAACTTGATTTGTTGCTTACAAGAATCATATTTTACACAGATAACATTATAAACAGCTTGCTCAAGCATAGGGAAAGGGTTTCGGGTTGTAGTTGGTTTTGTTTATTTTCTTGATCTGTTTCGATCTGAATTGAAACCGTGGGGAGTCACCCGAGCAAGAATCCCACTGAACAAACTTCGACGGCCATCAATATACAATACACAACTAAGCTCAGCTCTTATGAAGACGCCTGCAGACTTGACACAGATTTGCAGTCCTTCGACACAACACTCCAAGCCCGGACTAGTCATGTCATCAACACCCTCGCAGCAGGGGTTGAAGTCAGGGCAGTCTCGTTCGATTCTCTGAAACAAGTCACGGAATGTCTTCTGGACATGAACCAAGAGGTGGTTAGGGTGACCTTGGAATGCAAGGAGGACATATGGAAGACTCAGGAACTGTTTGAGCTGGTGCAGGAGTAGTTTGAGAATAGCTTGCAGACACTGGATTTCTGTACTGCATTAGAGAATTGCCTAGAGCGAGCACGCAACAGCCTATTGCTTATTCTTGTTGCGCTCCAATATTTTGAGGAGGAGGAAGAGGATGGGGTTGGCCGAGGAGGGAATAGGTACACGAGGACTCTGGAGGAATTGAAGAAATTTAAGGCTGCCGGTGACCCTTTCACTGAAGAGTTCTTCGAAGCTTATCAATCTGTGTATAGGCAGCAAATGCAGATGCTTGAGAAGTTGCAGCTTTGGAGGAACAGGCTCGATAAGAAGCTCAAACATGTCCGTGCTTGGAGGAAGGTCTCTAGTGTAATATTTGCAGCCACATTGGCTGCTGTGCTGATTTGTTCTGTCATGGCAGAGGCTATGGCTACTCCGCCTGTTGCAGCTGCCCTCACTGCAGCCACTTCTGTCCCGTTGGGCTCAATGGGTGTAATACCCCTAATTTTAAAAGGATAGTCTCGGTATTTATTTATTGGTTCTAATTGTATTTTTAATTATTTAATTGATTATTTGACTAGTTGCTTATGTGTTTAATTGAATTAAGTGTTACTTAATTATTTGGATTATGTGTCTATGTGATAATTGTATTTGCCTATATGTTATTTATTTAATTAGATTTTGTGCTTAAATGGTGTTTTGATGTGTTGTAATTAATTGTAAATTAAATGTTTTATTTTATTTTGTTTTATGTTATTTATTTTCTTTTATAATGTTTTATTTTATTTTATTTTATTTTATATTATAGTTATAGGTAGTAGTAATGGGCCAACCAATTAGGTCCCATGGACTACTTGAATGGGAGGTTTGATGGGTATGAATAATTATAAATGTATATATGTAGATATATCTGTATATACATATATAAAAGGAAAGTAATGTATTAATTACTTTTATGGTAACTTGGGTATTAATATTTAATCTGATGTATATGTTTTATTTTTAAATAATAAGGATATACATAAATTATATACATAACATATTTTAAGTTACCTTTTCAATACTTTAATTTTAATTTTTTTTTTTTAAGTAGATTTGGATTGGAAAAAGGATTAGGTTAGTTTATCTAGCCTATAAATATATAGCTATAGGTTATAAAAAGGGTTAGAAATATTTACGTAATATATTCTAGAGAAAGAGAGTTAGAGAGAGGAGGAGAAAAAGGAAGGAAGGAGGAGAAAACCCTGCAAAAAGAAGATCAAGGAAGAAGAAATTTAACTTTCGATCCGAAAGTTTAAAGCAAGTTCTTCTTCTATCTCTTTCCCTTTGATTCATGTTTCTGTACATGCCTAGGAAATTCCAGGATTTATTAAACAAATAAAATTAAATAATTATACATGTTTAATTAGATTAGAACATAAGTTTTATGAAACTAGTTCATATATATTCTTGTGTTATGACTTAATAAATTCATGATTTTGATTTGATTTCTTGTATGAATTTTTACATATTTAAATTATGTATTTTTCATATATGTGGATTGATGGAACGTACAAACATACCTAGGAATCCTGAAACAAATAAAGAATAAGTTCGTGGTTGAATTTTGGGTTAATTCGCGTAACAGTGCTCAGTCCACTGTTACAGTGCTCGAGCCTTGGATGAAAAGTTCAAGCTTGTAAGGAAAAGCTCGAGCAATTGGATGTAAAGCTCGAACAATTGGATGTAAAGCTCGAATAATTGGATGTAAAGCTCGAGCCTGAGAAGGAAAGCTCGAGCAACTGGGATAAAAAGCTTGAGCCTGAAGTAGGATGCTCGAGCCTTAGACAAGGTGCTCGAGCATTTAGGACAAAAGCTCGAGCATTATCTGGAGAAGTTTCGTAAACAGCGTAGTGTTACCTCTTGTTGATTATGAACAATCCTGAACATTAAATAGGGACTTAGGTTTGGGTTTAAACAAATTCAAATAGACTCGATCATAATGATATTTGCTATTTGGATGTTTTAAACAAATAAATGGATTTAATCTTTTAAATTGTTCTAGCAATTGAGATTAAATGTGTAGGATGAATGGGATAAGGAAAATGCTTACGTGATTGTAAAATAAAATGTCAGTCCGTTTAAGATTCAGTTTGTGTAGGATACAGGATGTAGGAAGCTTAAATAAAGTATAAGTTGTTCCTATTTTATGATAGCATGATATTCTAATATTATGTTGATTGTTGGATTAATCGATGTATTATTATATTTGTTACATTGATTATTAGATTATGTGGATGTAGTGCACCAGTATGGGATGGTGGCACTTTAGGGACGGATTAACTTATCAGTTAAGTCCTACCTATTTTGTATAAGGGAATGGATTAACTAAAATGTTAAGTCCTACTTATATTGAAGTCAAGTCAGCTGAACAAGTTGAATGACTTATAGAGGATTACTTGTAGATGATTAATTTTTACTTGATTATATATATAATTATGGTGCCATGATATAAGCTTGAGTCTCAGGATCAGTGGTTAAGGCACGTATAGTGCTAGGGATGTGTAGCTGGATATAGTGTAGTTGTATGCCCTGGTAGGTCTAGGTACTTATGCCCATTATATGTACGTTTTGCATGATGCCTACTATTCAAGTTGAGACAACCCTATAGTCTAGTAAGGTTTCTTTAGTGTGTGTGTGTGTATATATATATACGGACTATTAGTTATTGTTGGATTGACTAGGACGTATACGTGTATCGAATCTCTGCTTGGACTGTAGTAGAGTAAAACTTGTTTGTGGGTCTGACTCACCCTTATTTTTCAGGTATGTGTCAGGAGTAGGGATTGTTCGTGCTGAGCAAGGAGCATCTACTTCACTCTTCCGGTTTATCTACATAGGAGTTTCCTGATATAAACAGTTATTGCTGTCATTTGTTTAGTTTGGATTTTCTTGGTGTCCGAACAGTATGGATTCCCGAGTGTATTAATAGAGGAGTGATTATATCATAATGTTTTAATTTTAATAAGAATTTATTCTGAAGAGTTTGGGTTATCCTTTTAGTTTCTTTTCAGCATTGTTATTTATTCTTTTGTAATCTGTGTTCGTTTATTGCCGATTTATTTTTTATATTCTCGGGTATTTGGGCGTTGGCCTGGTCAATTCACATTCGGAAATCCGGGGGTATCACAATGGGCAAGTGGATTGATTCTCTTTTCAAGAAGTATGAAGATGTTGTGAAAGGACAGAAGGAGATCATTAGCTCTATGCGAGTGGGCACTCGTGTTGCTATAAAGGACTTGGACAACATTCGAGTACTGATAGACCGGTTGGAGATTGAGATCGAATCGTTGTTGCAGAATGCTGAATTCGCTATTAGTGAAGAGTCTGTGAAGATTGGGATAGAGGAAATGAAGAAGAAGCTCGGAGTGTTTATGAAGTATGTTGAGGATTTGGGGGTGCAAGCTGATACGTGCAGCCCGGATATTGTCAAGGCAAGGACCGTGGTTCTTCAGAGGATCATAAGACAACCCAACCATTAACAGAAGGCCCTTAATTCCTTGGTACTTCCTAACAACACTGCTGTTCTTATGCTGGAAATTGTCCCATTTTTTTTCATATTAATTTTATGATGCTAAGAGTCTTGACTTCAAATTTACTTAGAAGAATATTAATGGATGTTTGTTGTTGTAATTGTTGATTCACAACGTTTAGGTGTTGAACAAGTCTAGTTTCTAATGTTAATTTGTTATGCAAAACTGGATCTCCTATCCAAAATTTTTTTTTTTCTTTTCTTCCTGAATGTCGGAAATTTTATTCATACAAAATGGAGCAATATAGTACGTAGGAGACGTTGATCCCTAAAGGATCAACAAAAACAAGAGAAATAGGAAAATTGTAGGTCAGGGCGTACCCTAATCCACAAAGGAAAAAAAGAAGCTGATTAAACAAAGAAAAAGAAAAAAAATAAAATAAAATAGGGCTGCTTGGAACTGGAAGCTCACAAACAACTCTATAATAACAAAGGTCAAAAAAATAAGTGCAATTTCTAAAATGGTCAGACCAATGGCAATCAGACCACTTCCAAACTGCTCTTGCGTAGGAACAGCACCAAAAGAGATGGCCTCTGGAATCCACATCCCCAAAACAATTGTGACAGATAGCAGGTCCAGTAAGGAAGGGAAAGAATTATGGAGAATCAAGACTGATTGGACTTGCAATTCAAAAGAGGCGAAGATCACATTTCTGGGTTCCTACAATCGATCCCTGCGATCGATCGTACCATTTTGTTCAGTTCGAAGTCTATTTTCACTGTTCAACAGGAAGTTGGGATTTGGGCAATCAATCGTAGTATGTCAAGCCCCCCGCGTGGGTGCGAGCAAGACATGGTGCGATCGATCCTACGGTGTCCTGCAATTGATCGTAGTGGCCATTACAGGTATATTTTGGAGTAGCCATTACATGTATATTTTGGAGGATTGTACCCTTGATTTGTGACTTCAATTTAAGCATGTTATTCATGTTATTATGAATGCTTTTGACCGTAGTGAGTTTATTAACAAATGATGTGACGGTAAATGACCTTTTTATTCTTAGTATGCCCTCAGGTAGAGACCCGTAACACCACCGAATTTGGATAGTTACACTCTCCATCCTCAAGTCTCAATCAACCATGATCACCAAATAATTTGTTTAATCATGTATTATTTTATTTTAAGTTTCCTGGCAAACAGAACAAATTATCATTAATCAAAAGGGATTTAATGATAACATTTCTGGCTTTCCAAAGCTGCCAACGTACACTTGCTGCCAAGCTCTTCAACATCAGCACATTTCCTTATTTATCCCATATTCTACTGTGAAACCTCCTCCAGTCATCCCAAGCTCCACAAAATGTCTCACAATTATCAATCACAAAAAATTAGAAACTTAATTGTGTGTTGGCAAATTTTGTAGTCAAAGAACCTGTGTTTCATGAGCCATGGTAGACTCTTGCAGTTCACTACAGTCAGTAAAAATGAAATGAATTAACAATCGAAACAATGTAGAAAAATGAAATGTAAGTACAATTAAAACACGGTAGAAGAGAGGGAGTGGGAGAATAACAATATTTAAGTGACTGAATGCTATGTGATCATTCTCGTCATCCTCGTGATCAGCAACGTGCATTATCCTTGTCATCCTCGTCGTTGTCCTCATTATTCCTAGGGTAAATATTGATCTTAAGTTCATCATATCCCATGCTTCGTTGCCATTCTTGAATTTGCAAGGCCGAGTGTGCTGCAGAGCTGCTACAAAGCCAGAGCCGAATCATCTCCAATGTAAAACAATCACGTAAACCAGATGGGATCTCCTTGAGATGTTCACAGCCACCTAGCGCCAATGTCTGAAGGACGGGAAAGTGACTACTAGAAGCATTCCATTGCTTGATATCCAGATATTGAAACCTCAAGAATTTGAGTTTGCGAAACATTCCATCACACGTGTCCCACCTTGGTCCCTCAAAGGCCTCGTGTAATAATTTAAGAACCTCGAGGTTGGGCAACCTTCCAAGGGTCGACATTTCCTCCCGAGACAGGCAGAATGATGATAAAGTTAAGCTTCTCGGACTTGGGGGAAACTCATCCAAATGGGGAAATCTTCCGAGACATCCTCTTAATGTTAGAAATTAAACTTCATTATACTTTTAAAATGTCTTTGAAGGTCATGGGTGCTTTTTTATTTGGTATAATTTTATATTTATGTGAGTTTTTATTGGAGTTAGTGGGAGGCATGAGAGTTACAACTAGTAAAGGTCATGTTAGTGGGTTAGTGGGAGTTTTGCCTACTAAATGGTATGTTAGTGAGTGTTAATTTTCATTTACATTTATGTTTTAAGCATATATAAACCAATGTATTTTACTCATTTTCAATCGAGTAAAATAAAAAGTGTTTTCCTTCATTTTTATTCACTTCCAAATAGTATAGTGTTATGTGTGTAACTAGGCCACTATTTCCAACAAAGTGGTATCAGTGCAAATTTGTGAGAGAGAGAAGAAATGGCAAACAATTCGGTTCCATTCAAATGTCTCGTTCACCAAAGATAACTATGGAAATTGGTGTATCCGTATGAAGGCAATTTTGGGAGCACAAGATATGTGGGAAGTTGTTTCCAAAGGTTATGATGAGCCAAAAAATAAGGCAACTTTGTCTAAAGCCAAAAAAGATGTTTTACAAACCATGAGAAAGAAGGACCAAAAGGCGGTGATGACCATCCATCAATGTTTGGATGATGGAATACTACAAAGAATTGTTCGTGCAGAAAATGCAAAGCAACTGTGAGAGATTCTTCAAAATTCCTTCCAAGGAGTTAGTAAAGTGAAGAAGGTTCGCCTCCAAATGTTACGGGGTGAATTTAAAGCATTGCATATGAAGGAATCTGAATCAATTTCAGATTATTTTTTTGTACCGCATTAGAGAATTGCCTAAAGCGAGCACGCAACAGCCAATTGCTTATTCTTGTCGCGTTCCAATATTTTGAGGAGGATGGGGTTCGCCGAGGAGGGAATAGGTACACGAGGACTCTGGAGGAATTGAAGAAATTTAAGGCTGCCGGTGACCCTTTCACTGAAGAGTTCTTCGAAGCTTATCAATCTGTGTATAGGCAGCAAATGCTGATGCTTGAAAAGTTGCAGCTTCAGAGGAACAGGCTCGATAAGAAGCTTAAACATGTCCGTGCTTGGAGGAAGGTCTCTAGTGTAATATTTGCAGCCACGTTGGCTGCCGCGCTAATTTATTCTGTCGTGGCAGCGGCTATGG
The DNA here is from genome assembly GCF_030987335.1 of Cornus florida. Classification (NCBI taxonomy): domain Eukaryota; kingdom Viridiplantae; phylum Streptophyta; class Magnoliopsida; order Cornales; family Cornaceae; genus Cornus; species Cornus florida. The sequence goes on from NW_026775573.1 coordinate 64,192,506, forward strand.
CTGCTCCGCTGTTGCAGTTGTCATCACTACAGCCACTTCTGTCTATAGTTATCAAAATCGCGATTCTGAGTCGTAGAATCGCACGATTCTACAACTCAAATCTGAAAATCAACTCAAATCGTAACAGAATCGCCCAATTGGTAAAATCGGTAGAATCGTTGGCAGAATCGTACGATTCTACACGATTCTATCGATTCCACCAAAATGGGTGTTTGGGCGAGCCTTTATACTATTTGGTCTTTGGGCCTTTATTCTTTTAGTTGTTTGGGCCAAAGCCTGGCCCAAATATTGTATAGAAAGTTATTTATCAAATTATATATTTAATTATTTATTCTATAAATTATAAAATGCAAAAACCTACTCTATTATAGAATTAGAAACGGGAATCCTACTCTGAGAGGAGTGAGGATTGAGAGGAGGCGCCAGTGCAGAGGCTCATAGCGAGCAAATCGGATTCATACAGCAGCTTACAGGTTCTGCCAGGGATGTTTCTATGTTCTATATTTATTTTCTTCCTTGATCAAGAAATTTCAAGAGTTTTCTCTAATCTCTATATAACCCTTCGTAGCTTGATTATTCTAAGATTGTAACCTTTTATCTACTTGTTCTTAGAAATTATTCATAATGTTCTGATAATCTTTTGCATTAATGGTCTAATTTTACTTTGAATAGGAAAAATAGTTTTGGCTAATGAGTTGATTTGGATCAATTTTTAAAGTTTTGACTATCCTTTTCGATTTCTGTAGTTTTTGTTTTAAGTTTACCTGGCCACTTAAATTTTTATCACTATTTTTTAGAGCTTTTACTATGGCTAATTGAGCTCTAGCTGAATATTTTTCTTGATTATTCAAAATTTGGTGTAGCTTCTTCTCTTGGTTTGTAATTGTAGAGTTATCAAAGTCTTTGACTTATGGAATCAAATTTCTTGTTTTGATTTAAGATTTCTTAAATTTGGTTTTTCTTCTAAATTTGACTTGATTAAATACAATATATAATTGTATAATTGCTAAGACTTTAAGATTACCGATAGATGAACATATAATTGCTAAGACTTTAAGATTACCGGTAGATGAATATATAATTTCTAAATTTGACTTGATTAAATACAATATATAATTTTTGTTCTTTCTTTATGCTTTGTAGTTGAGGAAATTTATGCAATTGATGATAATGAAGATTTGCAGCCATTAAATCCTATTGATGAAGCTAATGAGGAAGATGGTGAAGGGTTCAATGATGACTTTATGGATATGTAATTTTAGTTTCTAACTTTGGAGAGGGATGAGTTAGGATTTGAGATTTGTGGATTATGTTATTTTGTGTTACATCCTCTTTTATTTATATTCAGACTTTGGAATATTTTCTTTTACTTTTATTTATATTCGGACTTTAAAATATTATTAGGATTTGAGATTTGTGAACTCATGAATATGTAATATGATGTGTTTTGGCCTTATTTTGGTTATATTTTACATATCTTATTGTTTAAGAAGTTAGTTTCAATTATTTTTTCACAATTTGGTAGAATCTTACGATTCACGATCCGATTCTACGGAGCCCAAAACGATTCTACGTAGAATCCCGATTTTAACAACTTGCTTCTGTCCCGTTGGGCTCAATGGGTAAGTGGATTGATTCTCTTTTCAAGAAGTATGAAGATGCTGTGAATGGACAGAAGGAGATCATTAGCACCATGCAAGTGGGCACTCGTGTTGCTATCAAGGACTTGGACAACATCCGAGTACTGATAGACCGGTTGGAGATTGACATCGAATCGCTGTTGCGGAATGCTGAATTCGCTATTAGTGAAGAGTCTGTGAAGATTGGGATAGAGGAGATGAAGAAGCAGCTCGGAGTGTTTATGAAGTATGTTGAGGATTTGGGGATGCAAGCTGATACGTGCAGCCGGGATATTGTCAAGGCAAGGACTGTGGTTCTTCAGAGGATCATAAGGCAACCCAACCATTAACAGAAGGCCTTAATTCCTTGGTACTTCCTAACAACACTGCTGTTCTTATGCTGGAAATTGTCTGATTTTTTTCATATTAATTTTATGATGCTAAGAGTCTTGACTTCAAATTTACTAAGAAGAATATTAATGGATGTTTGTTGTTGTAATTGTTGATTCACAGTGTTTAGGTATTGAACATGTCTATTTTCTAATGTTAATATGTTTTGGTCAATTGTGACAACTGCTTGTGTTTGTTAATGTTATAAATTAGCATTTGCTGTGATTCAATGGGGTTCACTGATGTCATATTATAAATTAGCATTATAGGAGAGTCAAAGTAAACGAATTCGAATGAAGCGTTTGAACTCTTCAAGCTGGTCAGAAAGAGAGAATGTTGTGCCAAGAAATAGGCTCGACCGGATACTGGATCGTGTGATCCAATTCAATCAAAACTCTCCGATTAAGAAAAGCGAATTCATCATAATTTGAGCTTGAATTTTAATTGTACTAGATCACCAAATAATCAATGATTAATAATATATGCCATACCACAAGGTGGATTTCAAATAGTTACTGTTTTCTTTCCTATAATCCAGCTTTGCCATGAAACAATGCTACAGCACATTATGAATTATTATTTTAATAGTAAGAGGACTAGAGTTTTTATCTTTTCTTAAAAAAAGGGAATACTATATATTATTATGCAGTGTAGAAATTTCACCTAATAAGCTGAGTGCTCTCTTTCATTCTATTAAAAAATAAATAAATAAAAGTTAAAGCGTATGCTAATTTATAACATGACATCAGTGAACCCCATTGAATCACAGCAAATGCTAAAAGAAGAATTATCTGGTGATGTAGATTAGTTATAGAATATGGCCTCTATGAGTTGAATAAAGCTCAAAGAAGAATTTGACTAGTAAAGATGGTAACTTTTCAACCTAAATTTTGGAACTTCTTCTTGTGGGTTTTCTTGATAGGTCTCTGGATGTAAAACTAGATCTCCTACCCAAATTTTATTTTATTTTTTTATTTATTTATTTATTTTTGTGAGAAATTTTATTCATACAAAATGGAGCAATGTGGTACAGAGGAGACGTTGATCCATCCCTAAAGGATCAACAAAAATAAGAGAAATAGGAAAACTGTAGGTTAGGGCATACCCCAATCCACAAAAGAAAATAAGAAGCTGATTAAACAAAGTAAACGAAAAAAAATATATATATAGGGCCGATTGGAACTGGAAGCTCACAAAAACTCTATAATAACAAAGGTCCAAAAATAAGTGCATTTTCTAAAATGGTCAGACCAATGGCAATTAGACCACTTCCAAACTGCTCTTGCATAGGAACAGCACCAAAAGAGATGACCTCTGGAATCCACATCCCCAAAGCAATTGTGACAGATAACAGGTCCAGTAAACCCTGGCTTTCTTAGAGTATTAAAGGAAGGGAAAGAATTATGGAGAATCGAGACTGATTGGACTGCAATTCAAAAGAGGCAAAGATCACATTTTTGGGTTCCTACGATTAATCGTAGACCTCCTGCGATCGATCATACCATGTTGTAATTCATTTCGAAGTCCATTTTCACTGTTCAACAGAAAATTGGGATTTAGGCGATCAATCGTAGCATGTCAAACCGCCCGTGCGCGTGCGCAACCCCTGCACGCATGCGGGTGCGAGCAAGACACCGTATGATCGATCTGTCATGCAATGCAATTTCTCATAGTGGCCATTACTTGTATATTTTGAAGGATTGTACCCTTGACTTGTGACTTCAATTTAATATTATGAACTAAGCATGTTATTCTTGTTATTCAAGTTTATTAATAAATGATGCGACGGTAAATGATCATTTTATCCTTGGTGTCTTTGGGTTTGAGCAGGGACTCATAGCACCACCAGATTTGGATCGTTACACTCTCCATCCTCAAGTCTCGATCAACCATGATCACCATATGATTTGTTTAATCACGTCATTATTTTATTTTAATTTTGCTGGTAAAGAGAACAAATTATCATTAATCAAAAGGGATTTAATGATAACATTTCTGGCTTTCCAAAGCTGCCAACGTACACTTGCTGCCAAGCTCTTCAACATCAGCACATTTCCTTATTTGTCCCATATTCTACTGTGAAACCTCCTCCAATCATCCCAACCTCCCACAAAATGTCTCAGAATTTTCAATCACAAAACGTTAGTGCAGAGGGAAAAGTCCCCCTCAAATAAGAATTGTCCATGTCACCATAATAAAAAATTATACTTCTAACCTTTAGATGGATTGCAGAAGCTCGGCTCTGGTCAAGCCCAAATTAAGTCTCCATTAGCCCAAGATCGCTAATGTTAAGCTTTCAGCCCGTCAAGCAAGCTCAGCCGGCCCAAGATGTATTCAGCCCAAATGTATTATAGATTGAATAAGTCCTACTAAACGAAGGATCCTACATGAAAGGAAAGTTAAACAGAAGAAAAGTTTGGCATAGAAAAAATTATAGAAGGAAAGAAGTCTGTATGTAAAGAAGGATATTTGGAATCAATTGGAGGGCAAGTAAGGCGAATCCTACCATAATTTCACATCTTTTTGTATATACGTGGAGGCATAGAACTCCAATAAAGATCATTGAACAATACACATTTTTCTCTAAATAATTCTTGCTAGTTATTATTTTATCTTGAGTGAGTTGTATTAATTCGTTTAACTTCTTTTGTTAAGTGAATTTTTGCACCTACAGTTAGAAACTTAATTGTGCTGGCAAATTTTGTAGTCAAAACTAAGAACCTCTATTTCACGAGGCATGGTAGGCTCTTGCAGTTCACTACAGTCAGTAAAAATGAAATGAATTAACAATCGAAACAACGTAGAAAAATGAAATGTAATTACAATGAAAACACAGTAGAAGAGAGGGAGTGGGAGAATAACAAAATTTAAGTGACTGAATGCTATGTGATCATTCTGGTCATCCTCGTGATCAGCAGCGTGCATTATCCTCGTCCGTTGTCCTAATTATTCCAAGGGTCAATATGGATCTTAAGTTCATCATATCCCATGCTTCGTTGCCATTCTTGAATTTGCAAGGCGGAGTGTGCTGCAGAGCTGCTACAAAACCAGAGCCGAATCATCTCCAATGTAAACACAATCACAAAAACCAGATGAGATCTCCTTGAGATGTTCACAGCCATCTAGCGCCAATGTCTGAAGGGCGGGAAAGTGACTGCTAAAAGCCTTCCATTGCTTGATATCCAGGGATTGAAACCTCAAGAATTTGAGTTTGCGAAACATCCCATCACAAGTGTCCCACCTTGGTCCCTCAAAGGCCTTATGTAATAATTTAAGAACCTCAAGGTTGGGCAACCTTCCAAGGGTCGACATTTCCTCCCAAGACAGGCAAAATGATGATAAAGTTAAGCTTCTCAGACTTGGGGAAACTCATCCAAATAGGGAAATCTTTTGAGACATCCTCTTGATCCAGTATAAGTTATCTCAAGAGTTTCAAGGTGACTAAGAAAGTTCAATTTAGGAAAAAACATCATTTCCATCCATCGGCTCCACAAAAGAACATTTTAGTTTCTAAGCTTGGGAATCCGTCGTAAGACTCGCTCATCTACACCACGAAGACCTAAATTTCCTACGCTCTGAAGGTCATCCAACACGAAGGGATAGTCATCAACGGGCACATGAGTGATTTGAATAAGCCGCTTTGTATACAGATGCCTCAATTTCACCATCTTCCAGATATCATGCGAGAAAGATACACAACCTATCGGTCCTCCTCCAACAATTAAGGTTTCTAGCTTCCAGAGGTTTGACATTGATGGTCGAAAGTGTTCTTTGTCAACGTGAAATGATAGATACCTCAAGTGAACTAATAGTTGTAGTTCTTCAGGGAATGAGGAAAATTTGACGGTTGATATATTTACCACCCTAAGAAGTTTGAAGGCTCTACAAAACGATAAAAGAGAAGCTAGAGATAAATCTGCAGTTGAAGAGAAAGAGCAGACCTCTGGACCAACTTGCTTTAAATAACCACATCCATTAAGGAGTGTGAGAATGGTAGAAAATTCAATTTGAGTACCGATGCAAATGCGACGCTGCTTTTTTGCCTTAGGACTTGAAAAAGAAGAATATGTTGATCCATACCTCGGAATTTGCATAAAATTCTCTTCTTGAGCTTTTCTCAAACATAAATCACGCAAGAGATCATGGACACGACATGCTTTAATTCGACCATTAGCCCTTTTCTTGGAAACCACCACTAGACTTCTATCAATTAGATCCATCATGTAATCCTCCGCAACATCTTCTAAGCTTTTCTGCTGATTTCGCATTATAAATCCTTCGGCAATCCACAACCAGATCAATTTCCAAACTGGAATTTCATATTTTTCAGGGAATGCTCCAAAATATAGGAAACATGGCTTCAAGTGATAAGGCAAGTGGTTGTAACTTAGTGCTAGTGTGCCCATGAATTGCTCTCGTTCGGTAACGATATATGAACTTACACTTTCAGCAACATGCCTCCACCAGTCTTGTGTCTTATCTTTCTTTGCCAGCAGTCCAGCTATTACAACAATTGCAAGTGGTAGTCCTTGACATTTTTTGGCAATTTTCTTTCCAATTTCAATTAAGAGTTGTGGGCAACTACCTCCTTCAAATACCTTCTGCCGTAATAGATCCCAACTTTCATCAAAATTTAGAAACCGCAAATGGTGAGGTTTAGCGGACAAAGCTAAAGCTACATCTACATGCCGACTAGTGAATATAATTCTGCTTCCAATGTTGTCATTTGGAAAGTGTCTTTTGATATCATTCCAGGCCCTTAACTCCCATATATCATCCATGATGATGAGATACTTCTTACCTTTCAAGCTTTTGTACAATCCTTCACCCAACTCTTCATCGCTCATGTTTTTCGGTTTCACCTTTAAGCTGGATATCTGCAGAGCTCAAAATGCTAAGTAACAAATCTCTTCTCCGGTATACTTGAGATACTTGGGTCCATGCACGAAAATGGGACTGGTATTCAATGAAAGGATTGTTGTACACTTTTATGGCTAGAGTGGTCTTACCGAGTCCAGGCATCCTGATGATTGGTATAACTTTTAGCTGAATTTCATGCTCTTCTATAAGCAGCTCCATTATCGTTGTCGTTTCATCTTCAAAACCCACAACTAAATCTTCCTTGACTATGATGGTGGAAGAGGGTATTGGCAAAGCTCCGCGGGTGGACTTCTCAACTTGCAGCACTCCAATCCTATACATTTTCTGTTGGAGAAACGAAAGTTTTAAAAATTTTATGAGGGTTTTTAAATAAAGATCTTCATTAATGTGTAGAGACAAGTTTTATGCATTAAGAATATGATGATCCATTTAATTTAGGGATAAAAAACTTACATCAAGATTTGAGTAAACCTTATATCTCTCCCCTAAAGTAAACATTCTCACTCATTGTAGATTCCTTTACTAGATGCCTCAGTCTTGGATCTTCATCTTCTTGGTAATGATCTTGCCTGTAGGAATCACCCATAAGCCTCTATGAATGACCTTGGAAAGCTTAGCTTGTGGGAGCCTCCATCAAATGAGAACACTAACCCTAAAATTCTAGAGAGAAAAAAACATTTCTTGTCTTCTAAAAATTATTACACAAAGGTGTAACCTAAAATATACATGGACCTATGTATATATAAGCAAAATAAAAATAATAATAAAAGACAATATATTTTTCTCAATCTCTAAAATTAACGTGATATCTCATATCTAATGGGCCTCCAATATCAAGTTAGGCTATGAATGAGAATCATTTGAGCTTATTATTTTATTGGCTACAATGAATTAATAATTGGTACGATCCATGAACCCAATTCAATTAATTTATAAATTAATTTCTACTCCACTAAAAGAAATTAATTGAACTCTAATTAAATAATAAATAACCTCTAAGTTAATGTTACACTTTGACCCCTCTATGTATAATTAGTTATCAGATAAATAAATCCATCAATCCGACTACTTAATTAATATATTTGTTTTGGTACTTTTGATTATTTCCAACTTGATCACAATAAAATATTTGTTTGATAAAAATAATAATTTAAATAAATAAATATATAATAAATAATTTTTGTCTAAAAACACACGAAGGCTTTCGAATTTAGTTTGTGATCAACCATAATCAATACAAAATAAATACAAGTAACAATTATGCAAATATTGAAAATATAACCATCTAACAATTAATTACATAATTACCCAAAGTGTCGGTCTAAGGATTTCGAAGAATTCGCCGAACAAATTAAAGTAATTACTAATTAATAAAAGAGTCTATACTTCTCTCATGCTTAAGAGTCAAATGTCATGACAATGATAGGGAGCAATTGCATGTGACGGCTCTCGCAATATATCTCAACCTAACGCGGATCAAGTTCAAGTCTTAGTTAATAATGAGTCTATCCAGAATTACCGACTATGAACTATTTATGATTACTATTTAAATTCATGTATTGATTGTCATCATATACATATATAAACATCTCTTGTAATCAAGTGGATACTATCAATTCCATAATGAATCGAAACATAATACATTGAATTCATCAATTGTATAAATCATAAATATTTCAGATATGTCAAGAACATGTGTCACTTTAATCCAAATAGGAATTCGCTATGCCAAGGCATACAAATCCTAACAGTTTCCACTTGCCCTCATAGCCAATTCGAATTGCATTTAACTCCAATGTTATCCAAGTAACGATCAAAACTATTGATCGATGACACCTTTATTAATGGATCAACAAAGTTATATTCCAATGCAATGTTCTAGCTACTAGTACATTTTCTTGCCAGACTATCATGTAAGACATGATACTTCCTCTCAATGTACCTTGTTCCTCTATGGAGCCTTGGGTCATTGGTTTGGACTACTTTTGCACTATTGTCGCAATATAGCTCGATAGACAAGCTAGTATGCTCCACAACCTCTAAATCAGCAAAATCAAACCAAAAGGCTTCCTTTGCTGCCTTTAAGGCTGTAATGTACTTCACCTTCAGGTTTGAGTCAGCAATTGAAATCTGTTTAACAATATACCAACTGATTTTCCTTCCATTGAGTGAACATACACTAAGTCATGAACCTTATAGTATCTACATCTAATTAAAAATCAGAACTAGCATACCCGACTGGGACCATATCATCACATCCATAAATGAGCATGAGATCATTGGTTCTCCTAAGGTACTTTATGATATTTTTTACAACAAACCAGTTATCAAGTCTGGGATTGGACTGATATCTACTGACTATCCCTACTGTGTAGTGGATGTCTTGCTTGGTATAGACCATGGCATATATGAGAATCACAATGCCGAAACATATTATTCCAGTCTCATTTCCTCAATCTCCTCTACTAGTCTTGGAAAACTACTTACTAGAGAGAGCAATCCATGTCAATAAAGTAAGAACTCATTCTTAGAGTTTCGCATACCAAACCTGGTCAAAACTTTATCAATGTAGGATTGTTAAGATAAGCCTATTTTCCTTTCAACCCGATCTTGTAAAAGCTTAATCCTAGGAATATAGCTTATATCTTGAAGATCCTCCATTTCAAAGTAATTGAACAACTACCTTTTTAATGATGACGAAGCTTCCACGTCATTATAAATGAGCAGGATGTCATCAATATATAGAATTAGAAAAACAATGATATTACCCTGTACACACATGGTTCATTCACTAAGAAATCTTCTGGTATCCTTTTGTAGATTAACTAGCCTTCCATAGGTGGCATCCTACTAGAAAGTTCTACAAGATCCCATATTTTATTAGAATACATAGATTCCAACTCTGATTTCATAGCAACTTGCCAAAACGATCTATATCCACCTCGATTCATGCTTCCATGTAGCTTACTGGGTCCAACTCATGTTTAACAAAGATATCCGTAAAGGTCTCACCTAAAAACATGATTCTGTCGGATTGGATGATAATTCTCCCACTACATCAATGTATCGATGCAGGAATCTGTGTACTAGATGATGCCGACGCATCAATAGGGAATTCATATATAATTCTTAATTTCTATAATAAGTGTTTTCATATGTGTACATCTGGTACTCATACTATATTCTTTAACATTATGCTACTAGGTATGTTATTCATAATATGATCCTCCTATAGATAAACAGTGAGTGTAAACAATCAACTTTTATCATTGATATCATAAAATAATCCATCCTAGTGCCTTTAGAGTAGCCATCAAATCACGCATGCCTATGATCTGCTTCCAACTTACTTATTCATATTAAGCGCACATGTGCAAGACTACCCCAAATGTGCATGTGATTCAAATTAAGATTTAGTTAAAAACACAGCTCAAAATGTATCATCGAGACAGGCTACGATGAAATGTAGTTCATAATGTGCATCAATATCGTCAACGCTAAACTCTAAAATGGAAGAGATAATGTAACATAACTGATCATAGATCTAACCATATTAAGCAGAATTCTGTTATTCCTATTTAACATATCAATTCATTGAGCGTCAATTGCAGAAAACTGGTAGACAACACCCTCATTGACCATATAGTCTTTGCACTATCCCAAGAAATACTCATATCCATGATTAGATTGAAGTGTTTTGATAAGTTTACCTAATTTGTGTTCCACCTTAGTCTTGACACTCTCAGAATACACCAAAAGTTTAAGACTTGTGTCGCATCAGGTAAATGTATCCAAAACTTGAGTAGTCTTGCTTGGATGTTCATAAGACCACACATGTCAGTGTGTACCGACTCTAATTGTTCTTTATATCTTTTTCATTTGGCTAATTAAAGCCCTTAGGGTTATCTATCCTTTAAAACAAGATTCACATGTTAATTTAGGCTCCCTTGTCTTACTAGGTAATAAAAATTCTTTGACCAATCTTTGAATCTCATTTAAACTAATTACAACCTAATAATAGACACTAAAAATACAATGAGTCAAGAATAACAAATTTTCTCTTAACATTCAATCTAAAAGATATAACATTAGTTTTTACATCCTGCAAATATTAAGAGCTTGTGGTTATAGTATATTAATCATTTTTCAATGCACCAGAAGTAATCGCACATCTCTTCAATTTTATAAAAGCAGTTTTACCAAAAGTAACAGCACAATTTTTATAAATCAAAAATGAAACAAGAATGAGATTGCATCTTACATCTATGTATAAAGATAGTTCTCTAATACTAATATCTCCATACTCTCTACTTTCAGATGTAATACTCCCGCTGACTTAGCTACAACCTTGGCATCAAGTCAAAAGACAAATATATATCCATATCATCGAAGCTTCTGGATTCTTGAAATCCTTGCAATGAATTGCAAACATGTTTAGTGGCTACAGAATCTATCCATCAAGAATTAATAGATACAACCACATAACATGGCTTAATGGTTAAATATATATTTTCCTATGCCATGCCGTTGGTTAGACAATTCGTCTTTGAGTGTTTTAATTGGCCGCAAAAGAAACAATTTCCTTCGCCTTCAACTTACACTTCCTTATTGCCTTTAACCATTTGGATCCCTATGTTTTATGCTAGCCTAGTCCTATTGTCTTTCTTCTTCTTTTCATTTGCCCTTCCACTTGGGCCTAGAAGAAGATGGTATAGATTAGGTTAGATTGATAGGAACGCCCATACTTTCGATTACCCCTTCATATGTTGCCAACTCTATAAGAATATTAACTCAAACTGGTTCCTAATTTAGTTCACTCTAAAATAGTCGAACGAGTATGGTAGTAAGGCAATAATCATGTCAACTTGAAGCTTACCACCCAAGTCAGCCCCAGTGACCTCCAATTAATTTTTAAATAATAAACAATTATTTTCAAAATACGATATTTTACTGGAGTTCCTTAGGCTATCTCGATGGTATTCAAATCTGACATAGTATTTAGGCATACACTTTATCTAATCTCACAAAAACATCTCATTGAGATTTAGCATAATGCTTAAAGCAAATAAAATAATACAAATGTTAGCTTTGGAGTGTATTTGAGATAAACTCTAGAATATTGCACCAAGACATGTCATTTGTTTTATTTCACTTATTCAAAGCATTAATGTTATCTTGGGTATCTTAAAGTAAAAGGATTAGGTATAGGAGTAGTAAATACATTTTGTACCCTTACGTTGTGAATAAAATATTTAAGTTCTTTTTTCCAATCCGTATAAATGAGATCCAGTACATTGAATATGTTTTGGCAAGCAGATTAAATAGATTAGACGCAATTAATCTGAATATAAATGCATTCATACAATATGTAAGGTGAATTATTAATACTATCATGTATATTTAAAATTAAAATGAGTTTGTGAACCACATAATATAATAAATCTCAATAGAATAAGAGTTCATTATCACTATTGGTGAACAATCCCTTTTAATTAATATGGGTCCCTCAACTTCGTAGTATAATAAATTACACAATCATTACGTCAATAACTTATCCTGTTGGAGGAGTTCGTTATTACTATTGTTGAGCTTTATTTGCTATTAGGCGACACTTCCATTAAAATAATATGTGGGTCCCTTAACCTCTTAGCATGAAAAATCGGATAACCAATGGGCCAATAACTTATTCGGTTGGCAAAGTTCATTATTGTTATTAGCGAGCAAATCGCACCATTTCTATATCTCTTAAGACAATGCATTGTCTATATATATAAAATGATTTACGATTATGTTTAACCTTTCTAAAATCACCTAGTGTAGACCACTCCGTTGGGGAGCTAACACTATTGATTTTAGATTGAGTGTATAACGTTATTAATGCTCCAATGAAAAATAAAACACTAAATATCTTGTCATTATAATCATAGACTCTTTAAATCATACGTGGGGCCTTATTTTTAAAGATCTAATTACAATGAATATTTAATATTTTTATTTTCTTGAGACAATCATTCTTGTAAATTTTAGACTCTTCAAATCATGCATGGGGCCTTATTTTTAAAAATCTAATTACAATGGTTATAATAACGAAGGCCATGGGGTAATGTATAAAAATCCCCACTCTTACTCAATTTTTAATCATTCAAAATTAGGGTTTTTCATTTATTCAAATACATAATATGATGCATACAAAATGCCTTGATTTTAATCCAATTAAATTTAAAAAATATTTGAACTTTAAATGATTCGCTAATATTTAATTTGAGGTACACCTTTTAAAAAATAAAATAATTTTTCATTTCCTCTTAAGTGCCCTTTAATTAATTAGTAATAAAATCCAATTATTTTTCATAATTTAATTAATATAAATCAAGTCATTTAAATAAATATCATAGATCCAATGCAAGAATAATAATAATTAGCAATTATATATTCAACAAATTTTATACATCACATAAATAAATAAATGACTGACAAAAAAATAAATAAATAAAATGGCCAATGAATTTAGCTTTTAACATTTAAATGGTATAATTATTACACCCCATTATACTCCTACTATCTTTAAATAATAGAGAATAATTTTGAAATCAACTTTGGGGCAATAATTCACTCTTTAATAAGTGAAAACAACACAAAATAATCGTAAAAACAAGCCTGGAAGTCCACCATAAGGTCATGTGCATCAGCAGAAGACAAAAATAGGTCACATGCCCTCCCACGCGCCAACACGCGCTTTCCACGTGTCCTTTTCGTTTCCCACTCGCCAGCACGCACCTGTAGAAGGCAGCAGCGCCTGGGGCGCGCTACCACAGGCCAAATGGCTCTGGCTATTGTTTGGTAATGCTGGCATTTGTCCTCACGCGCCAGCTTGTTGGCTGCGCACCATAAGCTATGTAGGTGCACCACATGGGATCTTCTCTCACAACTGATGATTATCCAACGGCTGTTGGTGTGGGTAGCACTAAATTCTTGTGCACCATGCCGCACCTGATTGGTAGTCCTTACTCTAGCGCCGCCCTCGCTGCCGGCAACGCTCCGACTGTCGGAAAATCACCGGAATATGCAAAAAAAAAAATAATAAATTCTAGATTGCTTTATTTGGCCCAAAAAATTTCAGAAAAATTCTAAAAAATTCCAGAAAATTCTTGAAGCCAAATTAAACCCTCTTGGACCTTATTGAAGCTTCGTAACATCCTTTAATGAAGATTACATGGCTTTAAATAAATTTTATAATTTGAAATACAATAGTAAAAAATAAAATTACATCATTGAACTTTCAAATGACTAAATCAAAGTTTTAATTACATTCATCCAAATATAAGAATTATATTTAGTTAACTTATAAGCTTCATCCATGGCCCAACCATACATCAACATCATCCAATCGCAAATATACATACATCATCATCATATATTAATATATACATATACATATATAAATTTTGATCCATGAATGATGATTTTTTTCAATAAAAAATATGAACTCTATACGTGAATCAAATCTAACTCTGATACCACTGTTGGAGAAACGGAAATTTTAAAAACTTTATGAGTGTTTCTCAAATAAAGATCTTCGTTCATGTGTAGACACAAATTTTATGCATGAAGAATATAATGATCCATTCAATTTAGGGATAGAAAACTTACATCAAGGTTTGAGTAAACCTTAGATCTCTTCTCTAAAGTGAATGTTCTCACCTATTGTAGATCTCTTTGCTAGATGCCTCCTCTTTGGATCTTCGACTTCTTGGTAATGATCTTGCATTTAGAATCACTCATAAGCCTCCATGAATGACCTTGGAAAGCTTAACTTGTGGGAGCATCGATCAGATGAGAACACTAACCCTAAAATTCTAGTGAGAGAAAAACTTTTCTTGTCTTCTAAAAACTATTCCACAAAGGCATAACCTAAAATATACATGGACCCATGTAAATATAGGCAAAATAAAAATAATAATTAAAGACAATATATTTTTCTCAATCTCTAAAATCAATGTGATATCTCAAATCTAATGGGCCTCTAATATCAAGTTGGGTTATGAGTGAAAATCCTTTGGACTTATTATTTTATTGGCTACAATGAATTAATAATTGGCCCGGTCCATGGACTGAATTCAATTAATTCATAAATTAATTTCTACTCTACTAAAAGAAATTAATTGAACTTCAATTAAATAATAAATAACCTCTAAGTCAATGTTGCATTTTGACCCCTCTATGCATAATTAGTTATCGGATAAATAAAGTCATCAATCCGACTACTTAATTAATGTATTTATTTTGGTACCTTTGATTATTTCCAACTTGATCATAATAAAATATTTGTTTGACAAAAATAATAATTTAAATAAATAAATATATAATAAATAATTTTGTCTAAAAACACACGAAGACCTTCGAATTTAGTTTGTGATCAACTATAATCAATACAAAATAAATACAAGTAGCAATGATATAAATATTGAAAATATAATCCTCTAACTATTAATTACATAATTACCCAAAGTGCCGGTCTAAGGATTCTGAAGAATCCGCCGAACAAATTAAAGTAATTACTAAGTAATAAAAGAGTCTATATTTCTCTAGTTCAAGTCTTAGTTAATAATGAGTCTATCCATAATTACCGACTATGAACTATTTATGATTACTCTTTATATTCATGTATTGATAGTGATGAGCGCTAAAAAGTGCCTATTTAAACCCCTTAAACTTAGGCATTCTAGTACCTTTATCTATCTTACTTTACCGTTTTAGATTGATTTCGTATTATTTCCATTTTCAGGCACTTATCCCAAAAATAAGCTAACTCAGCCAAATAAGAGTAGAAATGAAGCAATACTGGGATGAATCAAAGAAATGAGCCAAGTGGAAGCAAAAGGAAGAAAAAGGTGGAAATCAACATCTTCGATCGATCTCAGATTAAAGTTCGATCGATCTAACATGATCGATCTCAGCACTTCAAGATGGATCAAAGCCATGATGATATTTTCAGAGATCCCAAAAGTTCGATCGATCCAACATCATTCTTCGATCGATCGAACTGCTTTGTCCTTATCCAAATGATTGATCTTATCTAGTTGTACCACCCTACCAACCACTTTTGTCCTTTTCCCAAAAATATCTTTAAAATATCTCAGATTTTTCTTTATCCAAAAAGCGCCACCAGTGAGGATCGATCTAGCCTAAGTTCGATAGATCTCAGCCATGTTCGATCGATCGAACTTCCTCTAGTGCGAAAAAGTTAAATTTTCAGCTCATTGAAAGTTGTCCATTATCCAATCATTAGGGAATATTTTGTGCACGACCTCAGCTCATTTTGAGTATCATTTGACCTACCTATATAAGGATAAGGATTACTTTTTACACGAGAGGACCTCATATCATATCATATCATCTCATACCTTGTAAGAACTCTTGGAGAGCAAGCTTAGAGGAGGAGGAGGCTAGAGACACCATTGGAGACTCTTCATCAACCAAGGAGCAAATCTCTACCATGGAGTTAGCCCTTGAGGGTTGGAGAAGCACTACCATGAGTGGCTTGACATCCCCTTGGGGCTAGAGTTAGCCCCAAACATGCTTTCTACATCTTGATTTTGTGTATTATTGAGGGATTAGTGTTGTAATACATGTTTTGACACTTTTATATATAGATCTTGTTTATTCAATGATTTATGTGGTTTAATGCTTCCAATTGACCATTTCATTCTATCCATATGTCTATGTATGCTAGAATAGATGTTCATGTGTTTGTCTCTATTTCTTGTGTTATTGATGCATGTCTATGTGTATTAATACTATAGATCTAGAAATTATCAAAACATAGTGATTAAAAGAATGCTCTTGTGATTTTCTAGATGGTCCATGCTCATTTCTTGATGGATTGTGCCTCTCCCTTAGCTTAATTAGTTTAATTTCATGTCATTGGCTTAATTGTAGTATAATGGTAGCATAGTTGTTAGATTGGAGGACAATCTATGCTTGTTGTTTGATGTTCCATACTTTTAAATGCAAGTAGCATATGTCTCTAACCTTGTAGTGTATTTGGCTTATGAGCTTAATGAAAGGATTAATCACTTGCTAAATATATTGTGTTTTTCACATGCTATTTAGATAATATATACTTAATTGCTAGATATATTGTGCTTTTCACATGTTGATTAGACAATGTATGCTTAATTGGTCACCCTTGCTAATTGAATCAACCAAACACACACACACATCAATATTGCAACACACATTTCCCTCATTAGTCACTAGTTAAGGGTGTAGAAAAGTATTGCTTGGTGGTAACCTCTAAACCCCAAGATTTCTCCCTCTCTTACTTACTCCTTATTGCATTCAATTATTCAGTTTAATTTGCTCTCTAGTTTAATCAACCAACCAACCATTTGTTTGATCACTCGACCTACTATCCCTAATTGTGATTCCACAAGATAGTACAACTCCAATCCCTTGGGACAATCCCTACTCGCCCTAACTATATTTTTAGTGAAGGTAATAGTGGCTTCTATAAATATAAAACTTGGCCCTCGCTTTAATGCATACTCCTTCTTAAGCTTGATGGTGTAAGACGACGCAACCATCAGTTTTTGGCGCCATTACCGGGGATTAGGCAACGTCGTATTTGTGGAATCAATTAGGAATTAGTACTCTTTTGATCGTGTCTTTACTTAGTTTTTATTTTTCTTTTGATTACTTATTGTGTTTGTTCATCTTTGACAAGGAGCATTGAGCTAGGAGGCAAGCAAAGGAGCTAAGCAAGCAAGGAAAAATGCTAAAAGGTTAAAAAAAATTGCTAAGCTAAGCTATAAATTTGGAGTTGAAGTGCTATAGGACCTTTGTGAGCTTTTTCTTACTCAATCCCTTAGTTAAATCGTCGGCCCGCGTGGAGGCTTGTTTTTAATTTTTTAGATAAATCGTGAGCCCGCGTGGAGGCATTTTTAATTGTTTTTTGCATCATTGTTGTTAAAGCATAGGAGTATGGGTTAAGTGTTTGTAGAGGAAGTTTCATTAAATTGTTGTGAAGTTGAAGTGTTTGTTCATTCATTGTGTTTATGCGTTTTCACCTTGTGCATGCATGGTCGTAGATCACTAAGACCAACTCTTGTCCCTCTTGATTTGCATCTTGAATCCGTAGTTAGAAATCCTAGAAGAAGAGGAAGTTCTAGTTCTACCCGATCCATTACATCAATGGAAAGCCATAATGAAGAGAATGTAGAGGACCTTGGTCATATAGACCAACAAGGTATCCTTCATCCAAATATGCATCATGAGAACATTCAAGCACCATTAGGCATGCCTAGGCCATTCATTCACCAACCACAACAACAACAAGGCGAAGTTCCATTTGGAATGCTAAGGCCAATGTATGCTCCATAACCTCCTACCATTCAAGGACATCAAAATCAAGGTGCCCATGTTGCACCTCAAATTGTTAATCCTCCACTTGCTTTAAGAGATCATTATGTGCCTAATGAATATAATGCACCCACATGCATTCAATTGCCACCATTTAGAGCACATCACTATGAAATTAAGCCACAAACCATTCAAATGCTTCCTAACTATCATAGACTTCCAAGTGAAGAACCTTACAAGCATTTGGATGAATTTCTTGAAGTATGTTCCACCGTAAAATATACGGACATGCCGGAAGAGGTCTGAAGACTCAAAATTTTTCCATTCACCTTAAAAGACAAGGCTAGTATTGGTTTAACCATCTTAGGCCATTTTCAATCACTTCTTGGGCAGAAATGCAACAAAAGTTCTTGAAGAAGTACTATTCGGTTTCTAAGACCAATGTCATGAGAACCTCAATTCAGGAATTTTCACATGGGGATGGAGAAACGTTTCATAAGGCATGGGAACGCTTCAATGAGTTGCTTAGGAAGTGTCCACATCATGACATGCCCAAATGGAAATTAGTTAAATATTTCTTTAAAAGCTTATCAGACAATTATAAGGGTATGGTTGATGCTTCCATGGGTGGCTCATACATTGATAGGCATGAGGATGACGTGTGGTGTTTTTATGACAGCATAAGTGAAAATTCTTTGCATAGAACATTATCATCCAAGAATGGTTGAAATTCACAAGGTAGGAAGAGTGTTGGCTTACATCAAGTCGACCATTCAAATGAAATAGCCGCCGAAATGAAGTCTTTATCTCAAAGGTTTGATCAATTTTTGATTAACCAAAACTCGGCGAACCAAGTATCTTCCTTCCCTAACCATTCTCATTGTGCATCAAATGAAACATGTATAACTTGTTCTAGTATTCTTCATTCTACTTTTCATTGTCCTCACGGACAAGTGCAAAATGAACCTAATGAACAAGTCAATGCAGCTTTTATGAACCAAGGGAACAATCCTTATGGTACTCATTATAATCCAAGTTGGAGGAATCATCTGAATTTCTCTTGGAAAAACCAATGAGAGGGCTCAAACCCTTCCCAATGCGGTTTTCAAGGGAAGTACATTCCACCTCCACTTCAAAACCAAGGTGTAATACCCCGTAATTTTAAAGAATGTATTTAAATTAATTTTGTGTTAGGTTAATTAATTTTATTTATTTGTGCATACTACATTATTTTATTAAATTCATTTAATTGTGCATGTAAATTAATTGTGTATGTGAAAATAGTAAATTTATTCATTTAATTGTGCATGTATTATTTTAATTACTTTTATTTGTTGATTATGTTTAATTAAGCAATATTAGTTAATTAGAGTATTATATTTGTGTTATAAAGTATTATGATAATATAATATATTATTTTGTAATAACAATAATAATAATTATATTAGTTTAATAATAATAATAATAAGAATATAATAATAATAATAATAAAAGTTTATTAATAATAATATTAGTAATAATAATAATAATAGTTATAATAAATCAATGTAATGATGGAAAATTAAATACTAGGATAGAATTTCATTTACTATGGTAGAATGGTGGATCAAATATCTTGATTAAAGATAGCATTGTCTTAAAGCCATATAGGTAGGAATATGAGAAATGGGTGAGAAGTTATTATAAATTAGATATTTGTAATATTTATATTATATATTTTGTGTATAAATTAACTAGCTTGCCTTAGAAAAAAAAATAAAAGGGAGTTAGAAGCAAAGTATAAATTCTAGAGAGCTATTTTATAAGAGTGAAAGGAAAAGAGAAAGAGAAAGAAGCTTGGACCGGTGTAGGCAATTTTACCCGACTATGCGCAGACCGGCGGATTTATTTTAAATCCAAAAAGGCAAGTTATTATCTACTTTTCCCCTTTGAATTAATAAATTAATTGTTTAGCTTATTTTTATGCATAGAGCCAAGGTTTGGAGGTTAATAAATTATTAATTTTATTTTATTAAATTAATGGAATTTTAATTACATAGGATGGTATATATTTATTTAATGTCCTATGAAATTAATAATGGCTAAAAATAATTAAATAAGACTTTAGGGATTTTTCTAGAATTTTCTAGATTTTTCCGGGCATTTTCTGCAATTTCCGGCGACCTTCCGGCGAGTTTTCCGGTCGCCGGCAGTGGGGGGGACGACCGGAGTGATCCGGTGCGACGCGGCGCACCATAGGAGGGTGTACGCGCGCATCCTGGCCACTAATGGAGTCTGATTGATCCGGTGCATCGCGGTCCATGATACCGCGGTACACCCGGATCAGGGAACGTTGGATGGAGGAGATGCAGGTGGATTGATCCGGTGTGGCGCACATGCAGGAAAGCTGATGCAGCCAACCAACCGGAGGACGCCGCGTCAGCAAGGCACCCTTAGTGCGCGCGTGGCAGCGCGTGCGCGCGCGTGAGACTCTCCAGACGCGCGTGGAAGCGCGTGCGGGCGCGTGGCTGATGCCAGACGCGCGTGGAGGCGCGTGGGAGAGTGGGGAAAGCTTGGCTGCGCGTGGGGAGGCTCTGGGAGGCGCGTGAGGGCGCGTGTGGGGTCCCTACAGCTGCTGGAAATTACCAGAATACCCCTAGGGCCTGTTTTGTAAATTCCAGAACCTTAAACTTGGATTTTTAGGTACTGTGTTGGTAATTACGGGTTTAACGGGCCACGAAATTATTATTTTAACACCCGTTACTTATTCTTATGGCCGATTAATCTTTTCTAAGCATTTATTGGCTCGTTCGCAGTACGGATACTAATGTGATTTATTTAACGACATTGTTAAATATAAATAGTGTTATTATCGTATTTAATGGTATCAAACATTACTGTTAAATTAAATAAGGCCATGGTTTTAGTCAGATAAATTATCCATGATATCTTATAGGATGTTTATACTGTTAATTGATATATAAACCATGATTATTATGCTGTGTGCATTTCAGGAAATAAATGGACTGTTTAATTATGTCGCATTTATATTATATGGATGTGTTGCCATATAGAACCATATGAGCTGGCTAATAAGTTTAGACTCATTTATACCTTATGCATTAGTTGCGATAGACAGATGTGTGGCTGTCGGGGTATGTGGTTTAATATTATTGGCATGTGTTGCCTAATTGACATACTCGGTATATTTATTAATATTATTGGCATGTGTTGCCTAAATTGACATTCTCGGTACATTTATTAATATTGTTGGCATGTGTTGCCTAATTTATATGCTCAGTATATTCATCAGTACTTTGCGAGGTGTTATCACTGTGTAGTTCGTTATAGTCTGTGTTGTCAGTACCGTACACCATGTATAATAGCTGATTTCCCGGGTAGGGAAAGGCGACACTTGACCACCTAGTGTGAGTCTAAGTGATCACCGTCTATTCTGGTTGAGGTCATGTTATACATTGGATAGTTCCCATAGGATGTATACAGATATAGTACTCATCCGATTCATAATGATTAATTTATTTGATTCTCTGATTTGGGTCATAGTAGAGAGGACTTGCTCGTGGGGTTGACCCACCATTGTTGTTATTTCAGGATACGGTCAGTATCCGTTTCAAGGCTGAGGTTAGCAGTGTGGGACCATCATCCGAACTCATCTACTCCTACGATCCAGTGCAGGGTAGAAGTTTTATGTAGTATTTCAGTTTCAGTTTTTATTTACTTTTGACGTTGAACTCTCAGGGTTATATTTAGGGATCCCTGACGTAGGATTTCCAAGTTGTAATGAAGTACTGTATTAAATAAAGGATGGATGGATGTTGTATTATTTAATGTTTCTTTCCTGTCTAAATTCTTTTATTTCCATCATTTTGTATTCCATGCTTGTATATTGCCAATTGTTTTTGATATCCCTCGTTTTTCGTGTATAAGCTTGATCAACTTATGCGTGGAAAATGTGGGGGTGTTACAGTTGGTATCAGAGCATTCCAGGTTCGAGTGTCTTAGGGATCTGTGATTACTATACTTCCGCGTTGTGTATTATGATAATTAGAGCCTAAGTATTAGGGTTCTTTGTATTCTTTTAGTCGGTCCATGATAATGTACTGACGTTAGATTCTTTCTGAATTTAATAGAAGGATGTCTCGGCGTGGGACAAGGAATGCGAACCGTCATCGCAGTATTTCCCCAACTCAAAATGAGAATCAGGAATTTTCTCCTCAAGTTGCTGATATCATTGCACGAGCGGTGGCAGCAGGAGTAGCATCTGCTCTACGAAACCAGCAACCTCCTCCGATAGTACCTGTTCCTGAACCAGTGGCACAGCCAATGTCATGGGACAAAGTTCGTCACTCGTTCATCCGGGGAAATCCACCGACATTTGCGGGGTCCACAGATGTCTTGTTAGCATATCAGTGGAAACAGGAGAGCGAGCGTCATCTTCGGATGGTAATCTGTACCGAAGTGCAGAAACAGATGCTGGCTACGTTTATGTTGATAGGCAATGCATTGCAGTGGTGGGAGTCTATTACTACTGTCGATGAGAGGACCAGATTGACATATGCTGAATTTCAGACTCGCTTTGACGGCAAGTATTTTCCTATGTCAGTAAGATCAGCGATGAAGACCGAATTTCTGGATCTGCAACAGGAAGATCTGACTGTGGCTGAGTATGAACAGAAGTTCATAAATTTGTCATTATTTGCACCAGAGGAGGTCAATACGGAAGAAAAGAAGAGAGACCGCTTTGTGAAGGGGTTAATATGGCCGATTAAAGTGGTGATCTTAGGTAGTCCGGCATATACTACTTATATCCAGGTGGTTAATGCCGCCTTACAGCACTGCCAGATGAGGAGTGATTACCGGAAATCCAAGGGAGATAAACGGACTAACCGAGACTACCAGACAGTGGAGAAAGGAAGCAGCAGTGGTGCCAAGTCCAATGATCGGGGCAGATTTCAAGGACATCAACCTTGGAAGAAAAACAAAGGAAACCTAGATGTGCAGAGGGATGGAGTCCCTAATCAGGGTAGACAAGGTGGGATACCTCAGACCGGACAGGAACAGTGGTCGGGAAGTCAACAGAGGAGGCAGGCAGGTCCTTTTACGGGACGTTGTTATCACTGTAGAGAGATTGGGCATCCGGCCAAGATGTGTCCCAAAGCTAAGCAGGGACAGTATGGGCAGCCGAGACCTAATCAGCCGTTACCTCTACCGGCCCCACCGATGCCACGTGGGCAAGTTCAGAATTTTCCGGCACTTCCAGCACCACCATTTCCTCCGGGACAACCTCCACAGCAGTTGCATCATGGCAGAGTTTATAACTTCATGCCACATAATGCGCAGGCTCCTCAGGCTATTGAGGGTATGTTTTCTATACATGGTCGAACTGCTCGTATACTGTTTGACACTGGTGCATCACATTCTTTTGTGTCTAGATCTTTTGTTATCTTATCTGGTATGACGACTCAGTTATGTGACCAACCTCTTAATATTTATACACCATTGGGAGTTGGCGCAATTTTACGAGAGTATAGCGGTGATATCCTTATAGATATGGGCCGGCTTCGATTTCTTGCAAATTTTTTAGTGTTAGATATGCATTCGTATGATGTTATACTTGGGATGGACTGGTTATCTCAGTACCATGCTCAGGTTAACTGTTACGAAAAGTCTATTGTATTTTCCATACCAGGACAGGAGATGTATCTTCTTGTTGTACCACAACCTGATAGAGGGCCTAGCACTTATTTATTCGTTCTTGAGGAGGACTCACAGGAAGCGACTGCGGTATCTCTTGACAGCATCCCAGTAGTACAGGAATTCCAGGATGTATTCCAGGAAATTCCAGGCTTGCCACCGAGTCGAGAGATAGATTTCGTTATTGATTTAGCTCCAGGCACTACGCCTATTGCTAAGGCGCCGTACCGAATGGCACCAGTGGAGATGCGAGAGTTGAAAGATCAAATTCAACAGTTGCTCAGCCAGGGATTTATTCGCAGGAGTACTTCACCATGGGGAGCACCAGTACTGTTTGTAAAGAAGAAGGATGGATCTCTTCGTCTTTGTATTGATTACAGAGAACTGAACAAGGTCACTATTCGCAACAAGTACCCGTTGCCCAGAATTGATGACCTGTTTGATCAGTTGAAGGGAGCTACTTACTTCTCAAAGATCGATTTGAGGTCTGGTTATCATCAGCTACGAGTCAGAGAACAAGATGTTCCAAAGACAGCATTCCTCACAAGGTACGGATCTTATGAGTTTCGTGTTATGCCTTTCGGTTTAACGAACGCTCCAGCTGTCTTTATGGACTTGATGAATAGAGTATTCAGAGAATACTTAGATCAGTTTGTCATTGTTTTCATTGATGATATTCTGGTTTACTCTAAGTCGGAGAAGGACCATGCCAGACATTTACGCACAGTATTGCAGACACTTCGAGAACATCAGTTGTTTGCGAAGTTTGAGAAGTGTGAATTTTGGCAGAAAGAGGTCAAATTTCTGGGACATGTAGTGTCAGAAGAAGGGTTAGCAGTAGATCCAGCCAAGGTTGCGGCCGTTATGGAGTGGGGACAGCCTACCTCACCGACAGAGATTCGCAGTTTTCTGGGATTGGCGGGGTATTATCGCAGGTTCATCCAGGGATTTTCCAAAATTGCGGGTCCACTTACTCATCTGACTAAGAAGAATGTACCATTTGTATGGGATGATTCTTGTCAGACTGCTTTTGCTGAATTGAAGAGCAAGTTAACTTCTGCACCTGTCTTAGCCACACCTCAGAGTGGAATCGAGTATTTAGTATTTACTGACGCTTCTCTGAAGGGTTTGGGTTGTGTGTTGATGCAAGAAGAGCGACCAGTTTCTTATGGGTCTAGGAAGCTTAAGCCTCATGAGCTTAATTACCCGACTCACGACCTAGAGCTCGCCGCAGTGGTTTTTGCCTTGCGTATTTGGAGACATTATCTTTTGGGGGAGACTTTTCGATTGTTTAGCGATCATAAGAGTCTACAGTATTTGTTCACACAGAGGGAACTGAATATGAGACAGCGCAGATGGTTGGAGTTCGTGAAAGACTATCACTTCTCTATTCAGTATCATCCAGGGAAAGCGAATGTTGTAGCAGACGCACTCAGCCGCCGACCATATGTCAGCCTTTCAGCTTTGTTTACAACAGAGTGGGATGCTTTGAAGACTGTTGATGAGTTAGCAGACGCTTTTATGGCATGTGTGGTAGTAACTCCTTCTATCATTCATCAGGTCATTCAAGCGCAACTCTCAGATCAACAGTGTATTGATCGGGTTTCGGAGTTAGCCTCCGGAGATGTTCCTTTTTATTCTATAGGGACTGATGGAGGATTGAGGTACAAGGGACGTTTAATTGTGCCTTCAGCTGATAATTTGAGAAATGTTGTGATGAGAGAGACACACACTTCTCAGTTCTCTGTACATCCAGGGGGAGACAAGATGTATCAGGACATGAAACGCCAGTTTTGGTGGGCCGGCATGAAAAGAGATATAGCTATCTTTGTCTCTAAATGTAGCACCTGTCAGATGATTAAAATTGATCATCAGAGACCGCCAGGATCGTTACAGCCACTTCCCATACCAGAGTGGAAATGGGAGAGTATTTCCATGGACTTCATAGAGGGATTACCTACTTCACAGCATAATCACAACTCTATTTGGGTCATTGTTGATAGATTGACCAAGTCCGCTCACTTTCTGCCTGTTCGGTCAAACTTTACGTCAGAACAGTATGCTAAGCTGTATATTGCAGAAATGGTGAAACTTCATGGTGTACCATTGTCCATCGTATCAGATAGAGATCCGAAGTTTGTATCAGGATTTTGGAGGAGCTTTCAGCAGGCTTTGGGTACAGAACTATATCTTAGCACTGCTTATCATCCTCAAACAGATGGACAGACTGAGCGAGTTAATCAGATTTTAGAAGACATGTTGCGGGCATGTGTTCTTGATTTTAAGGGCAATTGGGAGGAATATTTGCCGCTTTCAGAGTTTGCTTATAACAATAGTTATCAGAAAACTATTGGTATGGCACCATTTGAGGCTTTGTACGGTAGACCGTGTAGGTCTCCTGTCTGTTGGCTTGGAGTTGGTGAGAACAGCTTTTTGGGTCCTGAATTTATTAAGGACACGTCAGAAAAGATCGTTATTATTAGGGATCGGATGCGTACAGCTCAAAGCAGACAGAAAAGTTATGCTGACCGTCGAACTCGTGCTTTGGAGTTTAAGGTTGGTGATCAGGTTTTGCTTAAGGTTTCTCCTATAAAGGGCGTAATGCGGTTTGGGTCAAAGGGTAAGTTATCGCCTCGTTTTGTGGGTCCTTTTATGATTACAGATCGGATTGGGGCAGTAGCTTATCGTCTGGCTCTACCAGATAATCTTCATAGGGTACATAATGTTTTTCATGTATCTATGCTGCGAAAATTTCTACGGGATGAAGATCGATACCGACACATTGATGTGGGTGAGATTGAGTTGCAACCCGATGCAACCTATTTGGAACAACCTTACTGTATTCTCGATCGTAGGAATCAGATACTGCGCACGAAGACTATTCCATTAGTACGTGTACAGTGGAGCCATCATAGTGCTACAGAGTCTACTTGGGAACGGGAAGATATTATCCGGGCCAAGTATCCAGAACTTTTTAAGACAGGTATGTAGTGAATTTCGGGGACGAAATTCCTTTATTAGGGGGGGAGAATGTAATACCCCGTAATTTTAAAGAATGTATTTAAATTAATTTTGTGTTAGGTTAATTAATTTTATTTATTTGTGCATACTACATTATTTTATTAAATTCATTTAATTGTGCATGTAAATTAATTGTGTATGTGAAAATAGTAAATTTATTCATTTAATTGTGCATGTATTATTTTAATTACTTTTATTTGTTGATTATGTTTAATTAAGCAATATTAGTTAATTAGAGTATTATATTTGTGTTATAAAGTATTATGATAATATAATATATTATTTTGTAATAACAATAATAATAATTATATTAGTTTAATAATAATAATAATAAGAATATAATAATAATAATAATAAAAGTTTATTAATAATAATATTAGTAATAATAATAATAATAGTTATAATAAATCAATGTAATGATGGAAAATTAAATACTAGGATAGAATTTCATTTACTATGGTAGAATGGTGGATCAAATATCTTGATTAAAGATAGCATTGTCTTAAAGCCATATAGGTAGGAATATGAGAAATGGGTGAGAAGTTATTATAAATTAGATATTTGTAATATTTATATTATATATTTTGTGTATAAATTAACTAGCTTGCCTTAGAAAAAAAAATAAAAGGGAGTTAGAAGCAAAGTATAAATTCTAGAGAGCTATTTTATAAGAGTGAAAGGAAAAGAGAAAGAGAAAGAAGCTTGGACCGGTGTAGGCAATTTTACCCGACTACGCGCAGACCGGCGGATTTATTTTAAATCCAAAAAGGCAAGTTATTATCTACTTTTCCCCTTTGAATTAATAAATTAATTGTTTAGCTTATTTTTATGCATAGAGCCAAGGTTTGGAGGTTAATAAATTATTAATTTTATTTTATTAAATTAATGGAATTTTAATTACATAGGATGGTATATATTTATTTAATGTCCTATGAAATTAATAATGGCTAAAAATAATTAAATAAGACTTTAGGGATTTTTCTAGAATTTTCTAGATTTTTCCGGGCATTTTCTGCAATTTCCGGCGACCTTCCGGCGAGTTTTCCGGTCGCCGGCAGTGGGGGGGACGACCGGAGTGATCCGGTGCGACGCGGCGCACCATAGGAGGGTGTACGCGCGCATCCTGGCCACTAATGGAGTCTGATTGATCCGGTGCATCGCGGTCCATGATACCGCGGTACACCCGGATCAGGGAACGTTGGATGGAGGAGATGCAGGTGGATTGATCCGGTGTGGCGCACATGCAGGAAAGCTGATGCAGCCAACCAACCGGAGGACGCCGCGTCAGCAAGGCACCCTTAGTGCGCGCGTGGCAGCGCGTGCGCGCGCGTGAGACTCTCCAGACGCGCGTGGAAGCGCGTGCGGGCGCGTGGCTGATGCCAGACGCGCGTGGAGGCGCGTGGGAGAGTGGGGAAAGCTTGGCTGCGCGTGGGGAGGCTCTGGGAGGCGCGTGAGGGCGCGTGTGGGGTCCCTACAGCTGCTGGAAATTACCAGAATACCCCTAGGGCCTGTTTTGTAAATTCCAGAACCTTAAACTTGGATTTTTAGGTACTGTGTTGGTAATTACGGGTTTAACGGGCCACGAAATTATTATTTTAACACCCGTTACTTATTCTTATGGCCGATTAATCTTTTCTAAGCATTTATTGGCTCGTTCGCAGTACGGATACTAATGTGATTTATTTAACGACATTGTTAAATATAAATAGTGTTATTATCGTATTTAATGGTATCAAACATTACTGTTAAATTAAATAAGGCCATGGTTTTAGTCAGATAAATTATCCATGATATCTTATAGGATGTTTATACTGTTAATTGATATATAAACCATGATTATTATGCTGTGTGCATTTCAGGAAATAAATGGACTGTTTAATTATGTCGCATTTATATTATATGGATGTGTTGCCATATAGAACCATATGAGCTGGCTAATAAGTTTAGACTCATTTATACCTTATGCATTAGTTGCGATAGACAGATGTGTGGCTGTCGGGGTATGTGGTTTAATATTATTGGCATGTGTTGCCTAATTGACATACTCGGTATATTTATTAATATTATTGGCATGTGTTGCCTAAATTGACATTCTCGGTACATTTATTAATATTGTTGGCATGTGTTGCCTAATTTATATGCTCAGTATATTCATCAGTACTTTGCGAGGTGTTATCACTGTGTAGTTCGTTATAGTCTGTGTTGTCAGTACCGTACACCATGTATAATAGCTGATTTCCCGGGTAGGGAAAGGCGACACTTGACCACCTAGTGTGAGTCTAAGTGATCACCGTCTATTCTGGTTGAGGTCATGTTATACATTGGATAGTTCCCATAGGATGTATACAGATATAGTACTCATCCGATTCATAATGATTAATTTATTTGATTCTCTGATTTGGGTCATAGTAGAGAGGACTTGCTCGTGGGGTTGACCCACCATTGTTGTTATTTCAGGATACGGTCAGTATCCGTTTCAAGGCTGAGGTTAGCAGTGTGGGACCATCATCCGAACTCATCTACTCCTACGATCCAGTGCAGGGTAGAAGTTTTATGTAGTATTTCAGTTTCAGTTTTTATTTACTTTTGACGTTGAACTCTCAGGGTTATATTTAGGGATCCCTGACGTAGGATTTCCAAGTTGTAATGAAGTACTGTATTAAATAAAGGATGGATGGATGTTGTATTATTTAATGTTTCTTTCCTGTCTAAATTCTTTTATTTCCATCATTTTGTATTCCATGCTTGTATATTGCCAATTGTTTTTGATATCCCTCGTTTTTCGTGTATAAGCTTGATCAACTTATGCGTGGAAAATGTGGGGGTGTTACAGTTGGTATCAGAGCATTCCAGGTTCGAGTGTCTTAGGGATCTGTGATTACTATACTTCCGCGTTGTGTATTATGATAATTAGAGCCTAAGTATTAGGGTTCTTTGTATTCTTTTAGTCGGTCCATGATAATGTACTGACGTTAGATTCTTTCTGAATTTAATAGAAGGATGTCTCGGCGTGGGACAAGGAATGCGAACCGTCATCGCAGTATTTCCCCAACTCAAAATGAGAATCAGGAATTTTCTCCTCAAGTTGCTGATATCATTGCACGAGCGGTGGCAGCAGGAGTAGCATCTGCTCTACGAAACCAGCAACCTCCTCCGATAGTACCTGTTCCTGAACCAGTGGCACAGCCAATGTCATGGGACAAAGTTCGTCACTCGTTCATCCGGGGAAATCCACCGACATTTGCGGGGTCCACAGATGTCTTGTTAGCATATCAGTGGAAACAGGAGAGCGAGCGTCATCTTCGGATGGTAATCTGTACCGAAGTGCAGAAACAGATGCTGGCTACGTTTATGTTGATAGGCAATGCATTGCAGTGGTGGGAGTCTATTACTACTGTCGATGAGAGGACCAGATTGACATATGCTGAATTTCAGACTCGCTTTGACGGCAAGTATTTTCCTATGTCAGTAAGATCAGCGATGAAGACCGAATTTCTGGATCTGCAACAGGAAGATCTGACTGTGGCTGAGTATGAACAGAAGTTCATAAATTTGTCATTATTTGCACCAGAGGAGGTCAATACGGAAGAAAAGAAGAGAGACCGCTTTGTGAAGGGGTTAATATGGCCGATTAAAGTGGTGATCTTAGGTAGTCCGGCATATACTACTTATATCCAGGTGGTTAATGCCGCCTTACAGCACTGCCAGATGAGGAGTGATTACCGGAAATCCAAGGGAGATAAACGGACTAACCGAGACTACCAGACAGTGGAGAAAGGAAGCAGCAGTGGTGCCAAGTCCAATGATCGGGGCAGATTTCAAGGACATCAACCTTGGAAGAAAAACAAAGGAAACCTAGATGTGCAGAGGGATGGAGTCCCTAATCAGGGTAGACAAGGTGGGATACCTCAGACCGGACAGGAACAGTGGTCGGGAAGTCAACAGAGGAGGCAGGCAGGTCCTTTTACGGGACGTTGTTATCACTGTAGAGAGATTGGGCATCCGGCCAAGATGTGTCCCAAAGCTAAGCAGGGACAGTATGGGCAGCCGAGACCTAATCAGCCGTTACCTCTACCGGCCCCACCGATGCCACGTGGGCAAGTTCAGAATTTTCCGGCACTTCCAGCACCACCATTTCCTCCGGGACAACCTCCACAGCAGTTGCATCATGGCAGAGTTTATAACTTCATGCCACATAATGCGCAGGCTCCTCAGGCTATTGAGGGTATGTTTTCTATACATGGTCGAACTGCTCGTATACTGTTTGACACTGGTGCATCACATTCTTTTGTGTCTAGATCTTTTGTTATCTTATCTGGTATGACGACTCAGTTATGTGACCAACCTCTTAATATTTATACACCATTGGGAGTTGGCGCAATTTTACGAGAGTATAGCGGTGATATCCTTATAGATATGGGCCGGCTTCGATTTCTTGCAAATTTTTTAGTGTTAGATATGCATTCGTATGATGTTATACTTGGGATGGACTGGTTATCTCAGTACCATGCTCAGGTTAACTGTTACGAAAAGTCTATTGTATTTTCCATACCAGGACAGGAGATGTATCTTCTTGTTGTACCACAACCTGATAGAGGGCCTAGCACTTATTTATTCGTTCTTGAGGAGGACTCACAGGAAGCGACTGCGGTATCTCTTGACAGCATCCCGGTAGTACAGGAATTCCAGGATGTATTCCAGGAAATTCCAGGCTTGCCACCGAGTCGAGAGATAGATTTCGTTATTGATTTAGCTCCAGGCACTACGCCTATTGCTAAGGCGCCGTACCGAATGGCACCAGTGGAGATGCGAGAGTTGAAAGATCAAATTCAACAGTTGCTCAGCCAGGGATTTATTCGCAGGAGTACTTCACCATGGGGAGCACCAGTACTGTTTGTAAAGAAGAAGGATGGATCTCTTCGTCTTTGTATTGATTACAGAGAACTGAACAAGGTCACTATTCGCAACAAGTACCCGTTGCCCAGAATTGATGACCTGTTTGATCAGTTGAAGGGAGCTACTTACTTCTCAAAGATCGATTTGAGGTCTGGTTATCATCAGCTACGAGTCAGAGAACAAGATGTTCCAAAGACAGCATTCCTCACAAGGTACGGATCTTATGAGTTTCGTGTTATGCCTTTCGGTTTAACGAACGCTCCAGCTGTCTTTATGGACTTGATGAATAGAGTATTCAGAGAATACTTAGATCAGTTTGTCATTGTTTTCATTGATGATATTCTGGTTTACTCTAAGTCGGAGAAGGACCATGCCAGACATTTACGCACAGTATTGCAGACACTTCGAGAACATCAGTTGTTTGCGAAGTTTGAGAAGTGTGAATTTTGGCAGAAAGAGGTCAAATTTCTGGGACATGTAGTGTCAGAAGAAGGGTTAGCAGTAGATCCAGCCAAGGTTGCGGCCGTTATGGAGTGGGGACAGCCTACCTCACCGACAGAGATTCGCAGTTTTCTGGGATTGGCGGGGTATTATCGCAGGTTCATCCAGGGATTTTCCAAAATTGCGGGTCCACTTACTCATCTGACTAAGAAGAATGTACCATTTGTATGGGATGATTCTTGTCAGACTGCTTTTGCTGAATTGAAGAGCAAGTTAACTTCTGCACCTGTCTTAGCCACACCTCAGAGTGGAATCGAGTATTTAGTATTTACTGAC
The DNA here is from genome assembly GCF_030987335.1 of Cornus florida. NCBI lineage: Eukaryota > Viridiplantae > Streptophyta > Magnoliopsida > Cornales > Cornaceae > Cornus > Cornus florida. The sequence continues at coordinate 64,225,145 of NW_026775573.1, forward strand.
GCTTCTCTGAAGGGTTTGGGTTGTGTGTTGATGCAAGAAGAGCGACCAGTTTCTTATGGGTCTAGGAAGCTTAAGCCTCATGAGCTTAATTACCCGACTCACGACCTAGAGCTCGCCGCAGTGGTTTTTGCCTTGCGTATTTGGAGACATTATCTTTTGGGGGAGACTTTTCGATTGTTTAGCGATCATAAGAGTCTACAGTATTTGTTCACACAGAGGGAACTGAATATGAGACAGCGCAGATGGTTGGAGTTCGTGAAAGACTATCACTTCTCTATTCAGTATCATCCAGGGAAAGCGAATGTTGTAGCAGACGCACTCAGCCGCCGACCATATGTCAGCCTTTCAGCTTTGTTTACAACAGAGTGGGATGCTTTGAAGACTGTTGATGAGTTAGCAGACGCTTTTATGGCATGTGTGGTAGTAACTCCTTCTATCATTCATCAGGTCATTCAAGCGCAACTCTCAGATCAACAGTGTATTGATCGGGTTTCGGAGTTAGCCTCCGGAGATGTTCCTTTTTATTCTATAGGGACTGATGGAGGATTGAGGTACAAGGGACGTTTAATTGTGCCTTCAGCTGATAATTTGAGAAATGTTGTGATGAGAGAGACACACACTTCTCAGTTCTCTGTACATCCAGGGGGAGACAAGATGTATCAGGACATGAAACGCCAGTTTTGGTGGGCCGGCATGAAAAGAGATATAGCTATCTTTGTCTCTAAATGTAGCACCTGTCAGATGATTAAAATTGATCATCAGAGACCGCCAGGATCGTTACAGCCACTTCCCATACCAGAGTGGAAATGGGAGAGTATTTCCATGGACTTCATAGAGGGATTACCTACTTCACAGCATAATCACAACTCTATTTGGGTCATTGTTGATAGATTGACCAAGTCCGCTCACTTTCTGCCTGTTCGGTCAAACTTTACGTCAGAACAGTATGCTAAGCTGTATATTGCAGAAATGGTGAAACTTCATGGTGTACCATTGTCCATCGTATCAGATAGAGATCCGAAGTTTGTATCAGGATTTTGGAGGAGCTTTCAGCAGGCTTTGGGTACAGAACTATATCTTAGCACTGCTTATCATCCTCAAACAGATGGACAGACTGAGCGAGTTAATCAGATTTTAGAAGACATGTTGCGGGCATGTGTTCTTGATTTTAAGGGCAATTGGGAGGAATATTTGCCGCTTTCAGAGTTTGCTTATAACAATAGTTATCAGAAAACTATTGGTATGGCACCATTTGAGGCTTTGTACGGTAGACCGTGTAGGTCTCCTGTCTGTTGGCTTGGAGTTGGTGAGAACAGCTTTTTGGGTCCTGAATTTATTAAGGACACGTCAGAAAAGATCGTTATTATTAGGGATCGGATGCGTACAGCTCAAAGCAGACAGAAAAGTTATGCTGACCGTCGAACTCGTGCTTTGGAGTTTAAGGTTGGTGATCAGGTTTTGCTTAAGGTTTCTCCTATAAAGGGCGTAATGCGGTTTGGGTCAAAGGGTAAGTTATCGCCTCGTTTTGTGGGTCCTTTTATGATTACAGATCGGATTGGGGCAGTAGCTTATCGTCTGGCTCTACCAGATAATCTTCATAGGGTACATAATGTTTTTCATGTATCTATGCTGCGAAAATTTCTACGGGATGAAGATCGATACCGACACATTGATGTGGGTGAGATTGAGTTGCAACCCGATGCAACCTATTTGGAACAACCTTACTGTATTCTCGATCGTAGGAATCAGATACTGCGCACGAAGACTATTCCATTAGTACGTGTACAGTGGAGCCATCATAGTGCTACAGAGTCTACTTGGGAACGGGAAGATATTATCCGGGCCAAGTATCCAGAACTTTTTAAGACAGGTATGTAGTGAATTTCGGGGACGAAATTCCTTTATTAGGGGGGGAGAATGTAATACCCCGTAATTTTAAAGAATGTATTTAAATTAATTTTGTGTTAGGTTAATTAATTTTATTTATTTGTGCATACTACATTATTTTATTAAATTCATTTAATTGTGCATGTAAATTAATTGTGTATGTGAAAATAGTAAATTTATTCATTTAATTGTGCATGTATTATTTTAATTACTTTTATTTGTTGATTATGTTTAATTAAGCAATATTAGTTAATTAGAGTATTATATTTGTGTTATAAAGTATTATGATAATATAATATATTATTTTGTAATAACAATAATAATAATTATATTAGTTTAATAATAATAATAATAAGAATATAATAATAATAATAATAAAAGTTTATTAATAATAATATTAGTAATAATAATAATAATAGTTATAATAAATCAATGTAATGATGGAAAATTAAATACTAGGATAGAATTTCATTTACTATGGTAGAATGGTGGATCAAATATCTTGATTAAAGATAGCATTGTCTTAAAGCCATATAGGTAGGAATATGAGAAATGGGTGAGAAGTTATTATAAATTAGATATTTGTAATATTTATATTATATATTTTGTGTATAAATTAACTAGCTTGCCTTAGAAAAAAAAATAAAAGGGAGTTAGAAGCAAAGTATAAATTCTAGAGAGCTATTTTATAAGAGTGAAAGGAAAAGAGAAAGAGAAAGAAGCTTGGACCGGTGTAGGCAATTTTACCCGACTACGCGCAGACCGGCGGATTTATTTTAAATCCAAAAAGGCAAGTTATTATCTACTTTTCCCCTTTGAATTAATAAATTAATTGTTTAGCTTATTTTTATGCATAGAGCCAAGGTTTGGAGGTTAATAAATTATTAATTTTATTTTATTAAATTAATGGAATTTTAATTACATAGGATGGTATATATTTATTTAATGTCCTATGAAATTAATAATGGCTAAAAATAATTAAATAAGACTTTAGGGATTTTTCTAGAATTTTCTAGATTTTTCCGGGCATTTTCTGCAATTTCCGGCGACCTTCCGGCGAGTTTTCCGGTCGCCGGCAGTGGGGGGGACGACCGGAGTGATCCGGTGCGACGCGGCGCACCATAGGAGGGTGTACGCGCGCATCCTGGCCACTAATGGAGTCTGATTGATCCGGTGCATCGCGGTCCATGATACCGCGGTACACCCGGATCAGGGAACGTTGGATGGAGGAGATGCAGGTGGATTGATCCGGTGTGGCGCACATGCAGGAAAGCTGATGCAGCCAACCAACCGGAGGACGCCGCGTCAGCAAGGCACCCTTAGTGCGCGCGTGGCAGCGCGTGCGCGCGCGTGAGACTCTCCAGACGCGCGTGGAAGCGCGTGCGGGCGCGTGGCTGATGCCAGACGCGCGTGGAGGCGCGTGGGAGAGTGGGGAAAGCTTGGCTGCGCGTGGGGAGGCTCTGGGAGGCGCGTGAGGGCGCGTGTGGGGTCCCTACAGCTGCTGGAAATTACCAGAATACCCCTAGGGCCTGTTTTGTAAATTCCAGAACCTTAAACTTGGATTTTTAGGTACTGTGTTGGTAATTACGGGTTTAACGGGCCACGAAATTATTATTTTAACACCCGTTACTTATTCTTATGGCCGATTAATCTTTTCTAAGCATTTATTGGCTCGTTCGCAGTACGGATACTAATGTGATTTATTTAACGACATTGTTAAATATAAATAGTGTTATTATCGTATTTAATGGTATCAAACATTACTGTTAAATTAAATAAGGCCATGGTTTTAGTCAGATAAATTATCCATGATATCTTATAGGATGTTTATACTGTTAATTGATATATAAACCATGATTATTATGCTGTGTGCATTTCAGGAAATAAATGGACTGTTTAATTATGTCGCATTTATATTATATGGATGTGTTGCCATATAGAACCATATGAGCTGGCTAATAAGTTTAGACTCATTTATACCTTATGCATTAGTTGCGATAGACAGATGTGTGGCTGTCGGGGTATGTGGTTTAATATTATTGGCATGTGTTGCCTAATTGACATACTCGGTATATTTATTAATATTATTGGCATGTGTTGCCTAAATTGACATTCTCGGTACATTTATTAATATTGTTGGCATGTGTTGCCTAATTTATATGCTCAGTATATTCATCAGTACTTTGCGAGGTGTTATCACTGTGTAGTTCGTTATAGTCTGTGTTGTCAGTACCGTACACCATGTATAATAGCTGATTTCCCGGGTAGGGAAAGGCGACACTTGACCACCTAGTGTGAGTCTAAGTGATCACCGTCTATTCTGGTTGAGGTCATGTTATACATTGGATAGTTCCCATAGGATGTATACAGATATAGTACTCATCCGATTCATAATGATTAATTTATTTGATTCTCTGATTTGGGTCATAGTAGAGAGGACTTGCTCGTGGGGTTGACCCACCATTGTTGTTATTTCAGGATACGGTCAGTATCCGTTTCAAGGCTGAGGTTAGCAGTGTGGGACCATCATCCGAACTCATCTACTCCTACGATCCAGTGCAGGGTAGAAGTTTTATGTAGTATTTCAGTTTCAGTTTTTATTTACTTTTGACGTTGAACTCTCAGGGTTATATTTAGGGATCCCTGACGTAGGATTTCCAAGTTGTAATGAAGTACTGTATTAAATAAAGGATGGATGGATGTTGTATTATTTAATGTTTCTTTCCTGTCTAAATTCTTTTATTTCCATCATTTTGTATTCCATGCTTGTATATTGCCAATTGTTTTTGATATCCCTCGTTTTTCGTGTATAAGCTTGATCAACTTATGCGTGGAAAATGTGGGGGTGTTACACAAGGATCCCAAGGTTATAGACCTTATCAATCACAAGGGAATCAATTTGCTAATTCTTATTTTCCCAACCATTCTTTTCCCCAAGGAAATACTAGAAGTCCTGCCTTTGAAGAAAAAGTTTTGAATGCTTTGGGCACTTTAGAGGCTAACACTCAATTGCTTCATTCTCACTCTCAATCTATTGCGAAGCTAGAAACCCAAGTAGGGCAAATAGCAAGCACTCTTAATACAAGAGAGAATGGAAAGATGCCTATTAATGCCCTACCTAAGCAACAATGTGTTGTGGAAACCCATTCCTCATCGGAAGGCCACACCATTGAGCATGTTAATGCGGTGACTACCTTGTGGAGTGGTAGGATCGTGGACAATCAAGTTGAAATGTCCAATGAAGAGAGTGAATCGGTGCAACCTTAAGTTGTCACCTGTCCCGTTTCACATCCCATTCCTCCTTCATTGCATATACATGATCTTGTGAATGAGAAAACTTCAAAATGTGATTTGAAAAATGATTTTGAAAATGATTTAAAGAAAGATTTGCAAAAAAATGAATTTGAAAAGGTTTTGTTGAAAAACGATTTGAAACAAAGTGATTTGAAAACTTCTTGTGTTGAAGAGACTTTAAAGAAAAATTCTGAAAAAGTGTTTGAACCAAAAGTTCTATTTCCGGATGCCTTAAAAGGATCCATTTCAAAAGACAAACAAAAGGCAAAAACCAATGAAATCATGAAAATGTTTAGACAAGTGAAAGTCAATCTTCCACTTTTAGATGCAATCAAGCAAATTCCGGCTTATGCCAAATTCTTAAAAGACTTGTGCACCCAAAAGTGAAAGAACAAGAGCCAAGCACCAAGAAAAGTGGTTTTGACCGAACAAGTAAGCTCAATTTTGCAACATAACACTTTACCAAAGTTGAAGGACCCCGGTTCACCTACTACTTCATGCATCATTGGTGATCATATCATTAATCGGGCACTTCTTGACTTAGGAGCAAGTGTTAACCTTCTTCCATACTCGGTTTATATCAAATTGGGCCTAGGTGAATTGAAACCGACGTCGATAGTTTTACAACTTGCCGACCGATCCATTAAGAACCTAGAGGTATAATTGAAGATGTATTGATTAAGATTGACAAATTCTTCCTCCCCATTGCTTTCGTTATCATTGACACGGAACCAGTCCCCAATCCTAAGAGCCAAATTCCCGTTATCCTTTGCCGTCCTTTCTTGGCAACAGCTAATGCCAACATCAATTGTAGGACGAGGATAATGAAAATCTCATTTGGCCACATGAAGGTGAAGTTGAATATCTTTAATCCCACACCTAATTCATTTGACAAATATGAAGGAGAGGTTAATGTTGTAGACAAATGTCATAATCTTCAATGTCAAGGAAGTGAGCTTTTGTGTAAGACCAAAACTTCAAAAGGATCATCTTTAACCTTGCATTCTCAAAGTGTTGTTTCAAATTCTTGCTTTGAAAGGGCATGGAAGCCCAAAGATTGTTCTTGCATTGATAAGGGGACAAAAGTTTCTTTTGAGCTTAATCCAACAAGTTCTTCAAAAAACTATTTGTTGGGTGGACTTCAAAGCATCTATCACCCCAACAAGGAGGGGATGCATTACAAAATCTTTGATCCGGGCTAAAAGAGCCCAATGTCTTGCTAGAGACGTTAAAGACTAGCACGACATTTCGTAGGGTGTCAAAACCCTATTCCTCCCTCATTTCTATCTTAAATTTCATTTCTTGCCAAGTCTAGATACTTGTTTTTGGTTCATATACATTGCTAGGAACTGTGATTAGGATTACATGATTTTTATGTTGTGATTAAGCATTTTGCATAAGTTCGATCGATCTCAAATGAGAGTTCGATCGATCGAACTTCCACCTGCATCCAACACTTAGAAAAATGTTCCACCTACATCTACCTGCATCCAAATCACCTCTCTGTCCCATCGTTCGAACTTATTCTCGGATCGATCAGAAGACCTTAGATCGATCCAACTTCAAAGTTTGATCGATCTCGTGATCCATCACTTAGAAAAATTTTGAGCCTGCATCAACCTGTATATTCAGCTCTCTGTCTCATCGATCGAAAACATTTCAAGATCGATCTGAAGTTCTTCGATTGATCCAACTTCAAATTTCGATCGATCTGCAAGTTCCAACACTTAGCCAAATTTTTTAACCAAAAACCTGCATATTTTTGCTTTCTGTCTGATCGATCGAACATTTTGTTCAGATCGATCTCAGTTCTTCACTTCTCTATTTTGACCCTTGTTTGACTTTATTTGACTTTTTAATTTTCAAAAATCCAAAAATATTTTTATTTTATTTTATTTTTCAAATACTCCAAAAATATTTTCTAATTTTCAATTTTCAATTTTTAATTTTAGTTTTTAATTTTTCAAAAATTTCAAAAAATCCCAAAAATACTTTGAGGAGAGATCATCAAAGTTCAATCAATCTGACATCTCAGTTCGATCGATCGAACTAATCGGGAAATGTTTTTAAAAATAGACCTGAAGGGTCTCAAGATCGATCCGTTAGATCGATCCAACCCTCCAAACCCTTGTCCCTCATCGTTCATCGCCACTGCACTCATCCATCTTCATTATCTTCTCTGACGAACCTCCGGCGAGTTCCAAACTTTGATTCTCTCTCTTTCTCTCCTCTCAGATTTTCATCTCCATCTTCCACTCATCTTCTTTCGCGATTTGAGGTAAGATCCGAGCCACATCTCATGATTTCAAGCCTCCACTTGTTCAATATATGTTTTAAATGTTGAATCCATGTTATATTGATGATGAAATCCACCATTGATGAGCTTGAAGCATGTTTGTATATATGTTTATATATTTTTGAGTTTTGAATTAATTTTTGGAGTATGGGCCATGCTAAGTGAGTAGAATTGATTGAATTGTTGTGTTGATGGGCCCACGACCTCGTGTGGCCACTGTGCTTCCAAAGTCACAGATCTGTGACTCTTAAGTTTTCACCTTCACACAGTTCGATCGATCGAACTTGTATCTCAGATCGATCTTGAGAGATCGATCGAACTCATATCTCAGATTGATCGAACTTTTGAGATCGATCTCAAACCTTTTTATGATCGATCAAACTTCACAAATCTCATACACACACTTCATTTATCATATATTATGCTCATGCTATCTTATATATGCCCAATGCCTGTGATATTCCACATTGGATGCATTTCATACTTACATTTTTTAGCATGCTTCATATCCTGTCACTTGCATAAATTCATGTCATATATGTTTTGTCTATCTTATTTGATATGCATGTTTCTATTTTGTGTTTTCAATTCTTAATTCTGGTACTAACTCCCCTTGTAAGTTTTTAAATTATCTTTCAGGCTATAACTAAGCGCAAGACTGTTGCCAAGAGGCAACATGAGCCTCAGAGACATATCCGACCGAGGATAGAGGAGGCAGCAGAGCCCTCTCATGCACAGGAGGAGCCAGTATAGCCTACTCCACCTCAGTCACCTGCTCATGAGGTTGAGGATGATCATATTCCATCCACCTCTGCAGCTCAGCCTGCGTTTACACCATCACCATCCCCATCACATGCTGGAGCTAAGCATTCACCATTACCATCTCTACCACGCCAGCCAGCTCAGCCAGCTTGAGTGTATGATAGGCCCGTGCCTAGATATGCGCATGTGGCAGTGGATCATGAGTCCGTGTTCGACACAAATTTCTTCTCTAGATCGTTGCTGACTCGATCAGCTTACCATGACATTATCCAGAGGGGCCTTGCAGCTATTCTTGCCCCAGTTACAAAGCCAGTCTACCCGCAGCTGGTACGGATGTTCTTCTAGAACCTCCAACCGTCCCCGCGTACCACAGCAAAGCTGGTCACTACCATAGATGGCCATCAGATCACGATTATTGTGGACTCACTAGCCCGCCCATGCCATTGTCCACATCGATGCCCTTTGGAGCTACATGAACTATATCCGAGGCTATACAGGCCTTCTTATGCCGACATGGCAGTATTTCTGACAGGTCACCATGCCTATGGCGAGACTTTCGCCACCCGCACTTTTCTTCCAGATGACCTATGGTTCTTCGATTCTGTTCTTTTTCGGAATATATATATGGTCGGGCACAAGATTCAGCGGCGAGGAAACTATCTGATAGCCCTCTATACATTCTATACAGGCCACTGGGTATTTATCCCCGCGCTCATCTGGAGCGTGATGAGGAAGCTCTTTGACGAGTATATCAGCAAGGAGAAGCCCGGAAGGGCTAAGTCTCTCCCTTTTGGTCACTTCATCACCCAGATACTTATTGACCAGCGCTACCCTTTTCATCCTCGGGAGCACCCTGAGAGAGGTTCCTGTCACTTCTTGAAGAAGGACTGGGAAAAGAGCTACAATGCCATCATTACTAGACTGCAGGATCACGCAGTAGTAGCTGTAGAGGAGCTCGAGGCTGAAGAGGCAGAGGCAGCAGTTCAGGCAGCAGTAGTAGATCCCGCAGCGGACGATGTACCAGTAGGTCCAGCTGCCGAGCATAAAGACATTGATTTAGAGTGACCTGCAGATGACGCAGAGCAGCACTCTCCAGCTGGGTCGTACTTAAGCAGAATCAGACTCAGGATCTTTCTTCTGACTCATCCATACCTAAGGCTCCTAGTCAGACCCCCAGCTTTGGAGAGCATCTTCAGGCTCTTGAGGATGCAGTGGTTGCTATCAGAGATGATACTGCTGCCATTCGAGCCGATGCTGTAGCCCACCGAGCTGATTTTGCTACACTTCGCACGGATGTCATGACTGCACTCTGTGACTTATCTCGCGATATCCGCGGAGCTCGCCCTGGCCGACCTGCCTCATCCACCTGAGATTTCCAGTTCTTCTATCTTTTCATATTACACCTCTGTGCTCTATACTTCATTTTTTGTCACTATATATTATATTTGCAGCCGGTCTGTCGGCTTTGATCTTTTGATGTACTCTATACTCTATTTTCCTTATATATGATTTTGTTATGGATGTCATGTGTTATATTCTTATATCTGTATGTTTGACTCCATCAGGTACATCACAGTGACTACAGTGAGAGGGAATGTTACACAATTTTCAGGACCACCCTTATACCTCTCTTACTGTTCTATTTCATTTACACTTGCACGTCCACTGTGCACTGATTATTCCTTTTTGTTATCTGATGAGTTTATCCGAGTGCCAAATTTCAAGACCACAGTTAATCCCAAGTTTGGGGGGGCTATGCCACCTACTTTGGATACTTCAGTCCCGATCATTCTTTGTGTTAATTGCACCGGTATACTCTTTCCTTTCGTTCTTTTTGCACATTGAGGACATTGTGTCATTTAAGTTTGGGGGTAACGGTGTATGTTACAGTGTTTGCTTTTAAATTCAAAATTTTGAGCATGACTTGTGTATTTAAGAGATTTTTCTATGATTGATCCATATCTAGCTATGATTTTGATCTTTTGAGGACTATATTGCTTAAAATTTAAAAATTGCTTGATTTGAGAGTCCAATACTTCTTGTATGCCTTGTGGAAGCCATTTAGGAGTAAATTTTTCGAAAGATTGATATCTTACTTGCATTTGTGGTCCACATCATCCTGATTTTGTGTAATATCCCTAATTTTAAAAGGATAGTCCGGGTATTTATTTAATTATTTAAATGCGATTTAATTTATTTAATTGAGAATTTGGTGATTTAAGTTGTGAATTATTTAATGACTTGGTTTTATTTTCTTTTATTTAATTATTTTGTTTTAATTGTTGTTTAATTGGATTTATTTTATGTTATTTGACTTAATTATATCTTTCGTTAAATTTGTTTTGTTAAATTAGGTTTTTAGATGTCACGTATGTAGCCGACATGGTTAAGCATTGATTAAGTTTTCTATGGGCCGACTAAGGATTAGTGTAGGGTTTGAATTAAATTAGGGTTTTGTGTAAACCTGTAAACCTATAAATATATGTAATGAGCGTCTGCCTAGGGTTTTGGAACCTTATTCACGGCATACTGAAAGCAAGAAACGTAAAAAGAAGTCTGGGACAAAACCAAAGGATCGCCGGAAAAACTTCAGAGAAAGACGTTGAGATTTTTGAACCAAACCTCACAGGCAAGTTTTATACTAACTCTATCTCTTTGGCTTGTGTTCTTTGCATCTCTAACATAATCCCAGGATGAGTAAAAGCTAAATTAAATTGCTTGGTTCCATGAATTTGTTCAAAACAGTTTGTGTTTCCGATTAAGTATTTTGTTTGTTTTTATTCTGTTTTGTGTAATTCTTGTTCCAATTGAATTTAATTAATGAATAATGAATTTAAATTACTCTGGAGCACCTCAGGATTTAGTTTTAACTAGAAAGAAAGTTGGTTTGAAGGATTAAACAAATTTTATACAGTATGTATTCATGGTTTTGATTTGGCTTGCGGAAACTGTTTTTGCTAAATTCTTGTTCCAATTGAATTTGGTTAATAAATAATGAATTTAATTAACTCTGGATCACCCTAGGACTTAGTTTAATCAGTCAAAACATAATTAAAAGCATCAGAGGCTGTAACAGAGAGGAATGGAAACAATGGAGATCACCGGAGACGAAACAAACAATCAGGGAGAGAGGCGAAAGAAAAGGCGGCTCCATGGAATCATGGAGCTGGCTCAAAGAAGGTTGGAGGCAGCTCCAACATGTTTGAAGCCAGCTCCATCATGTTTAGAGGCGGCTCTAACTTGGTTAGAGGCGGCTCCTTCGACGGTTTCCAGTTTTTCGACTTTTATGCGAACCTAGGCTACTGCGGTTGAATTTTTAAGGTCCCAGGCTGATTCAAGAGCTATCCTAGGGTTATACAGTAAGGTAAGAACCCTTGTTAAATGGGCAGAAGGTATAGTACTTCATAAGATACCATAGGAAGCTGAAATAGGGTCACAGTCTAAACCTTAGGGAAGTTTTCAGTTTAAACTTTGTTGCAGACGATTCAAGTTGTTTAATTTTCTAAATTAGCAATTGAATTAGGGGTTTGATATGTAAATCCTATAACAGTGGTATGAGATTAAGCCTGTTAACTAATATAAATTCAATTAATGCTTAATAAGAAACTAGTTGATGTTTACCGAGAATTGTTTATGTTAACTTGTGGGATGTGGTGGAGTAATTACAAGTGAGCATGTAAATACTGTTAATATTATTATTATGCTTATTGTGAGTTACATGATGGTTATATTTATTCTCTACATTTGAAATTTGTTAAAGAATCAGGTACTGGATGTATTAAACAAGCATGTTAATTAAACATTCTTGTTATGCTTATTATGGGATATGTTGATATTGATATGTTATGTTGTCATATATATGTTATCAATACTGGGTGGATGGTTTGTATGCACCGGTATGGGACGGTGACATACAAGGGGGATTAGCTAAAAAAGAACGCTAAGTCCTACCTACTCTGGATTAAGGGATGGATTAACTATAAAAGTTAAGTCCTACTTGTATTTTGTGTCAGATCACTAAATGGTTGAGTGACACTTTTGGTTTGGAAAGGATTTTAAATATATTTTTATGGTGCCACGATCTGAGCCTGAGTCTCAGAGTCGTTGGCTAGGGAGCGTATATGCATTGGGATGCATATCTGGCTATGATGGTTAGATGTGTACCCTACTAGGTCTAGGTAGTCATGCTCACCTCAGGTGCGTTTTGCATGGTGCCTACTAGTCAGGTTGAGATGGGCCTATAGTCCAATGAGAGTCCTGTAGTGTGATTATATATATATATACGGACTATTAGTTATTGTTGGATTAGTTAGGATGTACATGCGTATCGGGTCTCTGCTTGGGTAGTAGTAGTATAGAACTTGCTAGTGGGCCTGACCCACTTATCATTTTTCAAGTGACGGGCATTTCCAGTCTAAGGCTTGTTTGGGCTGAACAGAGACGATCTTCCATTCTACCGACGATGTAGGACTTTATTCTTTATGTTAGATTTGGATGTTTTCTTCAGTTATTTAATTACATTCAGTTTGGGATTGTTATTAGGGGTCCACTAGAGATGGATTCCCAAGTTGTAAAATTATTGAAGAATTCTTTTTAAGAAGGTTTTGGATAATTGGATCTCAAGTATTTTAATTTCAAGGATTATGTTTAGTATTCTTTTCAGCTTTTAAACTTTTATTTATTAAATTCATTTTGTATTCTGTGTTCTTTTAAATATTAATTGGTTGGTATCCCTCGGATCTGTGCTCGGACTTGATCACCCGTGGCTCTAGAATCGAGGGGTATCACATTTTGTAATTGTTTTGAGATTCACTTTAGAATTTTACACTAGCACAGGCGCACACTAGCATTCATTTGTGGGGTACATGCTTTGTTGATTATTGAATTGGTTATATCCCAATTAAACTAGTAGTGCATTGAAAGATTTCATTCTTGATAAAAGTAGATAACAATCTATTTTCACTAAGTAGCCGGGATTCTAGCCTCATCAAGCATTGAACTTCTCACGTCGAAAGGTGGAGGGCCCAAACTCTAGGTTAATAATTGAACTTGCTATTCAAAAAAAAAAAAAAAAAGTGATGTAACGACCCGGTCATTTGCCTTCCTTTCCTTTTTCCTGAAATTTTACGAATGAATTTTTTTCGTTTAATTTTCTTTTCTGAGCTCTGTTTCGTGTCGCTTAGTGTCATCTCAAGCGCTCAGAATTGGTTCCTGAGACACTTTTCCGTGGATTGACAACTTCCTTTGAGGACTGAGCCATTTTCACATTTTTCGTTTTTCGGACACTATGCTCTATTTCGTCTTTTCCCTATTCTGTCATTTTCCCTATTTCGTCTTATCTCCGTTTGTCAGTTTTTGGCACAACCTCACTTTTCGTGCTCGGAGTTAGTTTTTGACTTCACGTGTCTTCATCTTGAGTGGTTTCCTCAAAATACGTATCTCCACTTTTGCAAGAAAGTACTCTGGTTGCTCTCAGTGTCCATAGGGGCATGGATGTACAATTCTTTAGAATCTTTTTCATTTCTTGGGGTGTTTTTCGTAAATATTTTTTGAAGATATTTTATTTCAGGGGCATCTAAGAAAATACCTTTTGGAAGATATTTTCATTCTGGGACAATTTCGCAGTTAACCTTTTTTGTATGGGCCATTGTGCAATTAACGAAAGTTAATGCAAAAATGTCTCGTCTGGAGCCTTGATCCTCGTACGGGATTCATTTTCACTTTTCGTTGAATCGTAAATTCATAGAATTTCCTTCTGGTCATTTTTCTCCAGTTTCAGAGTTTTTGGATCCGATTGCTGCCGAACTTGTTCGGGGCATAACTTTCTGTTCAGGACTCAATTTTTGACGCCGTTTCTTCCGTTGTTCATATTTTCTTATTTTAAATCTTTTTTGTTCACGGAGTTTTGCCGTTTGAGCGCGTTTGCTTAAAATCCACTTTTCCGGACCCGGCGGGGCCCTTTCGGGGCACTTTTTGAGATTTCTATAAATAGGTTGCCCTAATTTTTAAAATCAGATTTTCAGACCTTCTTCCTCCTCTTGGCTGGCAGCCACCGGAGCCTAAGGGGCTGCCTTCACTCTTTCTTCTCCTCCACTTGATTTCCTTGGTAGAAATCCTTCGGCCTTAGCATTTATTGCTTCCCTCGACGTGCTCTACCTTTTGCACTTATTAGAATCCATTTCCGACGATTTTTCGAGTCCGGGTTTGGAGTAAAGTTGACATTTTCATGGGGCTTCTTGCGGATTCTTGTTCACGGTGTTGTCCCCGACAAAACCTCTCGGTATCGTCAAATTCGGAGCACTTTTATTTTGGTGGGCCTTTGGGATTTTCATCTCAAATTGAGGTAGGAGATGTTCTAGGTTTAAATTCTTGTTATACAGCATGCTTGTGATGCTTATACTACTTGTTTGCATGATTAAATATAAAATCTAGAGATTTTATTGTTTATTTTTCTTGTACGGGATCTAATTTTCCCGGTTGCTCATGACTTGGTTTAAATATGTAGCATGATTTTATATTGCCCCTTGATATGCTCATTGTTGTGTATTAAAATTGGAACATTTGAATAAGTATTAAAGATTTTATTTAATATTTATCTTAGGTGAAAGATTAATTCACATGGCCTTAACTAGCTTGAAATCGATATTTGTTAGCATATTAAATTAGGCCTTAGCATATAACATGTTTCTATGTTGTTGAAATGCATGGATGATGTGATTTATGCTAAAAACACTCTAAGGTAGCTTAGGATGCTCCCTGAGTCTCATTTCGATATAGACGTTTGGTGGCATGAACCCCTTTAACATGTTTCACCTTCAGGTGATAAATTTATAAAATGCTAGGTCGATGCATGCTCATCTCCTACGAGTAGCTTTATGTTACTCACCCCTACGATACTGGGGCATATTTCAGGTACGAAGACTTGGTTCGTGACGCCTAGCATTCCTTGGATGTCGTATAGCTTTCAAGTTTCCATTTCATGCAAACGTTAGCAGGAAATGTCATTTTGTAGACTTGTATGTCAAAATATGTATATTTGATTCCATGTATGTAATGTGTACTTAAGTACACTCCTTTCAATGTATTTGATATGTATGAGATGAGGCCGGAGGCCAATGACCATTACATTGTATGCTATGTATCTTTTGATTTCTTGAAAAGCTATGAAAACCTTGAAAAATCGCAAGTCATTGGTTCACCATAGTTGCATCGGGTGTGGGAATTCCGTTTTCGTTCTTTCATAGGGTCTTATAAATCATGTTTGAAGTGTGGCCGAGGGCCAAACGGTCATTTGACCCCGTTTTGTATTTTTGGATTCCGAATTTTCATTCCAAGTTCCATTTTTGCCTTTTTGCCTGTTGGGGGGTCGGATTTTGCATCGGTGGTATTTTTAAGTCGTGGACCATTGTAGCACGTCCTAATAGGTAAGTTACGTTTGCGTGCATGGTCGTTTCCGGGCAAAACCTTATCGTTTGTGTTTTAAGCCTCTTATGAATTCATTTCGCACTTTTTTTGCATATTCTGATCTAGGGGCATTATAGACTTTTCACGGTGGTTTTATTTCCTTCTTTCAACATGGTTGAATAGAAAACGTGATTTTTTTTTGGGGGGGAGGGGAGTTTCGTTTTCGTGTTTTTCCAGAAAATGTCATCTTGGTGCTGAAAATCGATCACAAAGTTTAGCTTTCAGTTTTCTATTTTAGCAGCTTTTTCGACCCTCTGGACCAAATTTCTTGGGAGGGCATTTTAGGCATTTTACATTGCATTTTTTTTTTAATTCTCTCGCAAGTCACGTAGAAAGCTCAATTTTGAGGGGGGTTTCTTCTTTGTGTTTTTGCAAAGAAATTCATCTAGGCCTCCAAATTCAGCCTCTGTTCCGTATTTTTCTGAAAAACAAACCCACAGCAGCTTTATGGGCTGCTGCTGCCAGCCATGTGTGCACCAGCACGCGCGCGGCGTGCATGGGCGCGCGCATGAGGCTGTCGTGGCCCCTCGTCGGGCCGCCGCGACGTCAATTCTTCTTTTGGGCTTTTCTCCTTCGTCCGGACTCCGATTCAAGTGAATTTTTTTTTGAACTTGACTAATTTTTCGCTGTCTTTCCAACGTTAAGCTTGGTTGCACCTGGTTATTCCTAAATAATTACCAGTTTACCCTTTTGCCTTAAGTGCTCGTTTTTCTTCGTCATGCCGTTTCTCCTTCGTCCGGACTCCGAATCATGCGATTCTTGAGTCCATCTTGATTAGTTTTTCATTGTCCTTCCAGCGGTGTGCTTAGTAGCACCTGAATCTATAGTTTTCAGAAATGACTATTTTGCCCCTGGGGGCTTAATTGTCATATTTTCAATCTTTTGCTTCCTCATCAGTTCTTGTTGAGTTCCACGACCTCATGGAAGGTTCCTTTGACTTCTTAGAGTCTTGTTTTCTGTTTTCGCTTCCGCATATCGGATCCGTTATCGGGTCAATCTTCGGTTCATCAAAGGACACGTTGGCCTAAAAACCAGGGTCGTCACAAGTGAGGACTTCTCCCAAATGGTGAGAAGTGGAAAATGATTAGATGGAGGTTGTCATGATTTGTAACCTAGTTGATTTGAGCTTATAAGTCCATAGGGGTGTTTGAACGCCTAATGCCCTAAAGCCGTCTGGTTTGGTAGTCATTGACCTAACGCTCGACCTCATGAATCGCTAGAAAGCTTAATAGATCAACACATTACACCATGCTTCCATCTTTGATCCTATAAAATAAAAATAAAAAAAAATAAATAAAAAATAAAAAATAATAAGAATAAGTGCACCTAGAACAATAAAGTTTTAATAAAAGGTCCACTTTTTGTCTTGATGATCGGTACTAGATTTGTGTGCTAGTTTGACGGTAAGGATGTGATTAATTCTTTAGTTGGTTTAGATAGCAACATATTTGATGGTGATCCACTCAAAAGGATTCTAGAGTTGTTTTGATTTACATGATCATTTTCTTGATGTGTGGAGGACCATACTTGCTTGCTTGATGTTGAAATTTTGAGAGATTGCTCGGAAATGTTTGAAACATTGCATACTTAAGGTAGTTTTCTCCTAATGCTTGTTTGCAATATTGGTGCCTCTTTTGAAAGAATGAGCTTAATGTTTGTTGGTACCATTTCTGGAAACCCTCACAAGACTTCACTCGTCCACTAGGGGTAACCTAGGGGTTTAAAAGGCTTGTTGCATGTGCTAAGTGCAATCGTGTTCCCTACGAAAGTGGCGTTATCCATTCATTGTTTTCTAGTTCATAGTTGTATAGTTGTTCTTTTCATTCCTTTACTTTCTAGTTCATTGCTAGGGACTAGCAATATTTAAGTTTGGGGGTGTGATGAGCACTGAAAAGTGCATATTTAAACCTCTTAAGCTTAGGCATTCTAGTACCTTTATCTATCTTACTTTACCATTTTAGATTGATTTCGTATTATTTCCATTTTCAGGCACTTATCCCAAAAATAAGCTAACTCAGCCAAATAAGAGCAAAAATAAAGCAATTCTGGGATGAATCAAATAAATGAGCCAAGTGGAAACAAAAGGAAGAAAAAGGTGGAAATCAACATCTTCGATCGATGTCAAATTAAAGTTCGATCGATCCAACATGATCGATCTCAGCACTTCAAGATGGATCAGAGCCATGATGATATTTTCAGAGATCCCAAAAGTTCAATCAATCCAACATCATTCTTCGATCGATCGAACTGCTTTGTCCTTATCCAAATGATTGATCTTATCTAGTTGTACCACCCTACCAACCACTTTTGTCCTTTTCCCAAAACTATCTTCAAAATATCTCAAATTTGTCTTTATCCAAAAAGCGCCACCAGTGAGGATCGATCCAGCCTAAGTTCAATAGATCTCAGCCATGTTCGATCGATCCAAGACCAAAGTTCGATCGATCGAACTTCCTCCAGTGCGAAAAAGTTAAATTTCCAACTCATTGAAAGTTATCCTTTATCCAATCATTGGGGAATATTTTGTGCACGACCCCAGTTCATTTTGGGTGTCATTTGACCTACCTATATAATGATAAGGATTACTTTTTACACGAGAGGACCTCATATCATATCATATCATCTCATACCTTGTAAGAACTCTTGGAGAGCAAGCTTAGACGAGGAGGAGGCTAGAGACACCATTGGAGACTCTTCATCAACCAAGGAGCAAATCTCTACCATGGAGTTAGCCCTTGAGGGTTGGAGAAGCACTACCATGAGTGGCTAGACATCCCCTTGGGGCTAGAGTTAGCCCTAAGCATGCTTTCTACATCTTGATTTTGTGTATTATTGAGGGATTAGTGTTGTAATACATGTTTTGACACTTTTATATATAGATCTTGTTTATTCAATGATTTATGTGGTTTAATGCTTCCAATTAACCATTTCATTCTATCCATATGTCTATGTATGCTAGAATAGATGTTCATGTGTTTGTCTCTATTTCTTGTGTTATTAATGCATGTCTATGTGTATTAATGCTATAGATTTAGAGATTGTCAAAACATAATGATTAAAAGAATGCTCTTGTGATTTTCTGGATGGTCCATGCTTATTTCTTAATGGATTGTGCCTCTCCCTTAGCTTAATTAGTTTAATTTCATGTCATTAGCTTAATTGTAGTGTAGTGGTAGCATAGTTGTTAGATGGGAGGACAATTTATGCTTGTTGTTTGATGTTCCATACTTTTGAATGCAAGTAGCATATGTCTCTGACCTTGTGGTGTATTTGGCTTGTGAGCTTAATGAAAGGATTAATGACTTGCTAGATATATTATGCTTTTCACATGCTATTTAGACAATATATACTTAATTGCTAGATATATTGTGCTTTTCACATGTTGATTAAACAATATATGCTTAATTGGTCACCCTTGCTAATTGAATCAACCAAACACACACACACACATCAATATTGCAACACACATTTCCCTCATTAGTCACTCGTTAAGGGTGTAGAAAAGTATTGCTTGGTGGTAACCTCTAAAACCCAAGATTTCTCCCTCTCTTACTTACTCCTTATTGCATTCAATTATTTAGTTTAATTTGCTCTCTAGTTTAATCAACCAACCAACCATTTGTTTGATCACTCGACCTACTATCCCTAATTGTGATTCTATAAGTTAGTACGACTCCAATCCCTTGGGACGATCCCTACTCGCCCTAACTATGTTTTTAGTGAAGGTAGTAGTGGCTTCTATAAATGTAAAACTTGGCCCTCGCCTTAATGCACACTCCTTCTTAAGCTTGATGGTGTAGGACGACGCAACCATCAGATAGTCATCACATACATATATAAATATCACTTGTAATCAAGTGGACACTATTAATTGCACAATGAATCGAAACATAATACATTGAATTCACCAATTGTATAAATTGTTAATATTTCAGATATATCAGGAACATATGTCACTTTAATCCAAATAGGAATTCGCTATGCCAGGGCATACAAATCCTAACATTTTCATCTCATAAATCTCCGTTGCCTTTCTCTTGATAGATTTAATCTCTTCTGTGACAATGCCAAAACATTTATGGATTTCGTCACCCATAACATATCCAAGCCATGACAATCTGAAACCCTTTTCGTAAATCTTCATGACTTTTATCTTTATAGAATTAGTCTCTTCTATGAAATAACCAAACCTATTAGCCAGGTCCGCAACCTTTAGGGACAAACTAAGGAGGTGAAGGAATTCTCGAGTCATTTGAGAATTACTCCATGGGACACTCAACCCCTTCTCACAGATCTCTTCCACAATGTTGCCAAAGCTCTGATGAATTTTCTCAGCCAAGTTAATCATCTCTTTGTACGGAATGAACATTCGAGAAATGTCAATGGGGTAATCTACTTCACAAAGATTTGCTTCGGACAAATGAATAGTAAGTTGCTTGTGGCACTCCAGCAATCTGATCACTTCTATGATAGGACTTGATCTCTTTTATGACATCACCAAATGGCATTTCTCGGATTTTTTTTATGGCCAAATGACAGAGGCTATTAATTTTATCATGAATCTCTCCCGTTCGATTCTCATGAATCACCATCACATCTTTTATGATAATCTTGATCTCTTCCATGGCACTGCCAAAGCCATTAGGAAATTCCTTACTTAAAGAACTAACTTCACAAATTTTTGTTGTGTACAATCGATGTAGGCAAGCATGAATTTCATCACTGTAGACCCAATCAGCTAAATCACATGCATTAGAGACCTTACAGTCGAGCCATATGAGACTTGATCCCTTCTTGCGGAATTAGATTGCCTTATTTATGATAGGCTTCATCTCTTCTATGGTTTCACGAAATCCATCACGAATTTTATCAGCCATGTGAAAGTTAAGCTATGAGAGAATTTCCAGTACCTCTGTCATTAAATTCTTGACAGAATTACCAAAAAAATAAATTTTTTGATAGAAGGTGTAATACCCCTAATTTCAAAAAGATAGTCCTGGTATTTATTTTATTGTTTAAATTTCAATTTTTAATTGTTTAAGTGTATTTGTGTTTGTTTCATTGATTTAATTAGTTGTTTTTATTTAATGGTTTTAATTATTGCTTTAATTATATTAATATGTTAATTGTTATTTAATTATTTTTGTTTTAATTAATTGTGTTAAGTATTGATTTAATGTTATAAACTTATTTAATTAAATGTATTTTATTTTGTTGTTAACATAACTATAAGGTTGGTTGCATATAGAGTATTCACATAAGTAGCCGACATAGGTTTAACCTAGATTTTTGCTGTAGGCCGAGCAATCCGATTAGGGTTTAACTAAGCCTAGGGTTAGTGTGGCCTATAAATACTCACCTAGGATGTCTGCTTAGGGTTTTAGAAAAAGATTACGACATAGTAAGGCTGTGAGGAGTTTTAGAGTCGGCTGGGAAGAAAACAGAGAACAAACAAAGAATTCGTCGGAGAATTAAGACGGACGTCGGTGTAAGGCAAGTTCTATCCTTACTCTCTCCCATAGGCTTCATGTTCTTTGTATTCCTAAATAATTCTAAGGTTGATTGAATCAATAAAAACGTTATATGTTTATGTTAAAACTTGAATTGAAACAGTATGTTTGCATGCTTGCTATAACTATTAAAAAGTGACATTTGCTTGTTTAATTCTCTGTTTAAACCTATGTATGGAATGTAATTAAGCCTTAAACATGGACTGGGAACATTCTGGGATTGGGTTACAACCTCTGGGAACCATAGGAGTAGGGTAGAGAGGGTGCAGAAGACATCTGAAGAAGAGGGAAGACGAAGAGACGAGGTAGAGAAGGAGAGAGCCGGCTCCCTTGGAGTTAGAGGCGGCTCCCAAGTGTGGGAGCCGGCTCCAAGGCCTAAAGGTGGCAGCTCCACTTTTGGGAGACGTCTCCTTGGTGATTTTTACATTTTTCTTTGTTCTTCAGTCAGTTTTTGCATGCAGCAGTTGATTCTGGAGTTTTCTGTTGAGTGCAGAATTGAATATGGAGGGTCTAAGTGATGTATATGGTTAAATTAAAGCCTCATATGTGGGGTTAATTAAGTCTACTTGCTTAGAATAGCTTGGACAGTAGGGACTTAATCAGGGAATTAAACTAAGTTTAAAACTGTGAAACTAGTAATGTTTAATTTTCTCTGCAATAGTAATCTTGTGAGACGGATGATATAATTGGAACATGTATAACTCTATATCATGAGCATGTATCTGAATTACACTTGTTTAGAATATGTTAGTGTTGAAAAATAATAATTCTTAAACTTAGCACTAATGGGATTTTGTAAAACAACCTAAACTAGGCATGTATATATACGTACTGTAATTCTGTCTTGATGCTTGCATTAATATTGTTAGTATCAACTGTTTGAGGAATGGACTTTGTTAATGTTTACTCTAAATGTCTGTAATATCAACTGCTGGGTGTTGAATGATAATTTGAAATAATCCTATCATTATATCAGATTTAATGAAACAACCTAAACTGAGTAGATTTGTATATATATGGTGACTATATTTCTTGATGCTTACATTATGACTGTTAGTATCAGTGTTGGATATACAACTGAACATGTTTATGTATATAGCTGATTCTGTTTATTGATGCTTACACCATGCTTGTTAGTATCAGTGAGGGAGATATGGATTTAGTTGATGTTTACTTTAATTGTTGATATTGTCAACTACTGGATGATTGGATAGTATACACCGGTATGGGACGGTGGTATACTGGGGACGGTTTGGTTTCAAAATACCAAAACCTACCTACTCTGGATTAAGAATTGGATTAACTAAAAGTTAAGTCCTATTAATTGTAGTGTCATGGCAACGACTAGTTGAGCAGCACTACTAGGATTCATGATGGATTTTAAATATATTGTTATGGTACGTCGATATGAGCTTGAGTCTCAGGATCGACGGTTAGGGAGCGTATATGCATTGGAATGTATAGCTGGATACGATGGTTAGAGGTGTACCCTGTTTAGGTTTAGGTACATATGCCCACTTCATGTGCATTTTAGCATGTTACCTCTATTCAGGTTGAGACCGGCCTGTAGTCCAGTGAGAGTCCTTTAGTGTGACTATATATATATTTACGGACTATTAGCTATTGTTGAATTGTTTAGGGTGTACATGCGTATCGGGCCTCTGTTTGGATTGTAGTAGTATAGAACTTGCGCGTGGGCCTGACCCTCTTCTATTTTTCAGGTACACGACAGTTCCAGACTTAGACGTGTTCGTGCTGAGCAGAGGTTTCTACTCACTCTGCCGACGATATAGGATTTTCTCTCCATAGCTTATATCAAGATGTTCTTTCAGTTGTTTTCATTCAGTTTGGTTTTCATTAGGGGTCCACTAGAGATGGATTCCCGAGTTATTTAATCTATTGGAGGTTTTGGATTATTGGGATTATCAGTATTCAGTTTTTAAAGGATTTATATTTAGTTTCTTTCAGCTTTTAATATTTAATCTTATTTCATTTTGTAATCCGTGTTTGTTTTAAAGTATTAATTGTTTGATATCCCTCGGATTTAGGCCTGGGCCTGATCAACCTGTGTCTCGGATCCGAGGGGTATCACAGAAAGAGTACCTTTAGCGAAAGGTTTTAAGCTCTAACAGATTTTCTGAGCATTATTGACAATGTTCTTTGATGAACTGATGACTAGATTAAAATCACAAGTCATTTTGCTTCCATTTTTCAGCTGCAAGACGGCGTTGAGTTGGAACCAATCAATAATATCTTCTACTCTGTAAGTGACGTCTCTAATCTTTGCCACCACACTTCTTAATTGTTTATGCTCATCTCGCGACCCTTTTGAATCTTTCAAAAACTTCCACAGGAATTACATCTCCTCATAAAGCCATTGGATTTGGTCCTTCTCAATGACTTCCTCCTCATAAGCTTTAAGGATCAATTTGTTGTCAGAGTTTATTAGCTGCATCATGTTCTCCAGTAGAAAATCTACAGCATCTACCATCTTTCTTTTTCTCTTTGAAGCTCTCTAACAATGGTTTTCAACTCTACTTTCAAGTATTAAAGGGAGAGTAGAATTTTGGTCGGCCGAACATTCCAGTAGCCTCACTAGAATTTTGGTCACAACCGGCCGACTGGAATGGCCATTTCGTTCAACCAGTACAGGAGTTATTTTGGCCGACCGGAGCTCCACTTTAGTCTACCGGTTTGCTGTTGTTTTTGGCACTTTGTTCCTTCTTTTGGTATGATTAACCCCGAGCCTTGAAAAATTGTTTAAAGCCTTCTTGAGACATATTTGGGATGCAAGGATGATGTGTTGACACTAGACATGATGGGGATTGACTTAGGTGACCTCGGGTTGGGTAAGAACTCGGTTAACGATTCGGACCCACGGGTTCGGGTCGTTACAAACTTAGTCCAAGGCCTATTTTCAAAAAACTTGAGGCTTGCATCTTTGACAATCGACCCAACAACTAATCACTCCTTATATACTTCATTATCAAAATATGTATTTGTACACACAAATTTCTGGTTAAAAATCTAAGAGCATCCCCAGCACACAACACAGTTGGATAATATTAGATGCAGTGTTGAAGCAATGCGTTTTGTGTGCACATTCCACACTTGTGGCCCTCACATAATATTACACACTTGATACCACATATAGAGAATGGAGTAGCGCCGGCCATATGGGCCATTATGTGTGTGAATAATATAAAATGGAAAAGTGATATTGTGCAATGGTGTGTAAAATAATTATTTTATGTGTATTGTATTAATTAATTAATGTAAAAAGAGTCATAATTTAATTAATTAAAAAGAGTCATTTTTCCAAAATAAATAAAAAGAGTCATTTAATTTGCATAAGAATTTAATTAATTATTTTTTAAAAAAATTTGTACTTTTTGACTTATCAATTTAATTTATTTATTTATTACATAATAATTTAATTAATTTGCATAATAATATAAAGAATAACATTTTATTCGATTAATAAATTTAAACATCTTCATCATGTAATGATTTAATTAATTTGTATAATAATATAAAAATTACATTTTATTAGATTATACCAAAAGAAAAGGTGCATTACATAACTTCCTACAAATAAAATAAAACAATACAACTCAAGAAAAAAAAAAATACATTAATACTTCCACACTTGTAAAAAGTAATAGTAAACATTACAATTAATTGCCCCTTTTTGTATAACGCGCCATAATTTCATTTTGTCAATCATCGATCCATGCTTTCATCGCCAGTGTTGCAGCATCATTTGGATTTTTTTTTTCATCATTTGTCTTTCCCAAATAACTTACTCCCGCTCAATCTCCATCTTTTTAATTTCTTTTTACACCTCAATATCCTTTAATTTCATTTCTTTTTGTAGCTCAAGCTCCAATCGCCGTGTCCATTCTTGCTCCATGCCCAAATTGAATTCTGATTTCATTTTTAAAGTACAAGATTCGAGTTCTAAGTCATCCATCAACTTATTTTTCTCGGCAAATCCTTGAAATGATGTAAGAAATAAGTCATTTTGTACCATATCTTTACTTCTATGACCCTTTTTGGCATCTTTTCCCCTAATAGGTCATGAAGTGTCACGTGAACCTTCGTCAATGGTCGGTGAGTCGTCATCGCCAAGGTTTACCAAACCTGGTGTTGATACTGCAGGAGTTGGCTGAGTAGATGAATTAGTTGGGATTGAACCTAGTGTTGATGGAACTGTTTCGCAATAATCTCCAGGCTCATTCATATCAAGATCCATAGCTCTCTTCTTTATGTTTGGATTTTGTTTTTTCTTCATTGCATCGCAATTTTGGAGCCATTTTGAAGATTTTCGAAGAAGATTCCAACAGTGCTCCCAATTAAATGGCTCCCCTTCAAGGTCTTCATACAATCCTTTTGTTGTCATGTACTATAAAAATTAAACAAAAAACTATATTTAGATAGATTGTCAATTAAAATAAATATTTATTTTTAAGGAAATTTAGACAGTAAGAAATTTATTACAAAGTAAGAAACTTACGACATCTTGAACGTCGTATCCATTTCGACGTTGGTTTTGGATCTGTTGGTGGTATCCACTAAATTTGCTGACTACTCGATTAATTAATGTGAGTCGATTCGGCAAACCTAACTGGTGTCGGCACTGCATGTCACTCATTTGGCGCTTGAAATTTGCATGGATACGTCCCCAATATTTGCCACTTTGTTGATCTGCATCTGTTATTAGATCTTCCCTAATATTAATCCACGCTCTACATAACGCTTCATCTTCTTAGGTGGACCAAATTTTCCTATCTTTCCTTGAATTAGGCTTGGATTGAGAAGGTTCAAATTGAGATGTATATTGGGAAATAGTTGGGAATTGGGAAAGAGGTTGATATTAGACAGAAGGTGGGTATTCGGAAGGAAGTTGGTATTGAGTGTGAGTTTTGCAACGGAATAGAATGTAGAAGTTTGCATGTAAAAATAACCTAGATGGGTGGTGAATAGGTTTTACTTGCTCCTTTATCCAGTTTTTACTTATTTTAATTTTACCGAAATAAAACTAAATTCAAACCCACAAAGCAAAAATAAAGTGCAAGTAAAGTAAATAAAGTTTGAGAGATGACACTAGGATTTTTAGCGAGGAAACTCCAATTGGTAGAACAGACTAATTGTTGTGGGAAAAACCTTGTAGACTGTGCAGTCCAGAGAAAAACGATCCACTGTGTTTGAAACAAAGTACACTGAACTTTAACTCAGGCTTACACCCAATCGTTCTACCAAAAACCAATCGCTGATAATCCCTGGCTTTGCGACTCCCCCGTCCACTAGCTTTCGACCTCAGATTTACTCTTAATCTCTGTAGAAGAGTTGTAGATAGATCAAACAACACTCCATGAATGCTTTGACCCCTTCAAAGTGTGATTGATTCACCCATTTTCTTTAAGATCTTAATTTGATGAAGAATAAATGAATTCTACTTTTCGGAATTTCTAAATTTTCAATTATACTCCAATTCCGATGAGATAGAGAACAACACTACTCCTAAATCACTCATGTGTTTATATGTGTGCTCTCAAAAATAAAATCAAAAAAATCAGATTGATTTTCTGAATACAAATCTCACAAAGATGGCTCTCAAATAAATCAGAATTTTGTATGCAAAAAATCGTACAAACCTACTTGAGAAAACATGTTTTTATAGACTTTTGAAAACCTAATTGTACTTGGAAAACAAGTTAATTTGTACATAGAATTTTGAAAGGAAGTCTATACCAAAAAAGAATCAAAACAGTTCAGGAAACTGAAATTACCTAAACAATTCAGGAGTTGGCTACTGGTTCAAGAGTTGGCTACTAGTTCCCAATGAATAGAATAGAAAAATTACTAATCTGCAAAAGCAAAACCTATTCCTTGATTGGCTGCCAGTTTAAGTTGAACTCGTTCATTGATTGGCTACCAGTTCAAAATGGGCAGAATGTAAACTTCCTAAAAATTTCAAACTTCTAAAAGTTACTAAGTGATCTCACACACTCACGTACCTTTCTAAAACATTATTCTCATCATCCCGGAGTGTATTAAAGTATGAACACCTGAACTTCTTCAAATCTTCATCCGATCTTCAATCTTAAAATTCTGAACGAAAATTTACAACTCGATCGGACTTATTTTGACAACGAAATTAGTCAATTACAAAATTTATATATCTTACAATCTCCCCCTTTGACAATTTCGTGACAAAACCTAAAAACAACATGTAATCTACCCAAGCAAAAAAAAAAAAATTTACAATGATTGCCCAAAATTAAATATAAAGCAGAACTCTTTTTGAATCATATAAAGCTTCATCACTTGTAGTTTTCTTCCCTTGTAATCTGCACATCAACTCAACAAAATTACCCGTAAAGCTTAATCAAGAAAGATAAAAATAAACATATATCAATATATGAATATCAATATATATATATATATATATATATATATATATATATATATATATATATGTCTCCCCCTCAATTATGCACACTTCTCCCCCTTTTTGTTACAAATTGACAAGTAAAGCTCTACAAAGAAGGAAAAGAAATAACAAGAGAGAATTAACATGAAGAGAGACAAAAATATCATCCGTGTACAAGATATAGCAAGAAGCACAAAAATATGATGTTATATAGTAGCAAAAAAAAAAATCCAAGATAACACAAGTTCCATCCACAAAATAAATGGAACCAATCATTCTCAAAATCACATATGATATCTCCCCCTTAAACATGAAGCACATATTCTCCCCTTTTTGTAAGAATTTAACAAACCATGCATAAAAAGAAAAAAAGAACAAATTGAGATAGGATATCACTATCCAATCAAAAAAAAAAAAATCCTAATAAAAACTAAAAGGAAATTTTTTTTGGATTTTTTAATTTTTTTTTTCCTGATATTTGAACAAAAATTATGAAATTGGAATTTTCATGAATATTAAGCATACATGAGATCCAAAAATTTCTGAAGAATTTAAGAGACTTTAAAAACATGAAATTTTTTAGACACCACAAATTATTCAATCAAATCATTCTCAAGCATGCAATCATAACATGAAATTCAACTTGCAATTTTTATAAAAATTTAGAAATTCTCCTAGCAAGTTCATATGTATGTGTGCACAATCCAACCTCATCAAATTTCAATCAAATCATATTGACCAACTGTCTAAATCATATTGATTGAAAAGTATCAAGATAAAATTGTTTTGAGCAAATTTTACTAAGCAATGCGGCTTTCACTCTAAAGAATAGACAACAATTCCCTATTTCGACTTATCTCCTCCTTTATTTTTACTCAATTAGCTCCTCTTCAAAGTCTAGTAGGAGCTTTCGACCTAATCTCAATAGGTAGCTTTTTTCATTAGCAAAGATTTTCAGCATTCTTTGAGTTAAACTTATTCGAGTTCCCTTTGAAGTCATGAAGAGTGTTTTAATGAATAAAGATTGAATCTTTGAATGAAAACCTCAATGAAGGTACATTTTAAGTCACTAGACCTTTGAGATGTATAAATATTGAATCTTTGAAGGAAAATGAGAGTTTTGAGTTAAACTTATTCGAGTTTCCTTTGAAGTCACAAAGAGTGTTCTAATGAGTAAAGATTGAATCTTTGGATGAAAATACCTCAATAATGGTACATTTTAAGTCACTAGAGCTTTTTAGTGTATAAAGATTGAATCTTTAAAAGAAAAGGTGAGTTTTTAGTTAAACTTATTTGAGCTCATTTTCTAGTCACAAAGAGTGTTTTAATGAGTAAAGATTGAATCTTGGAATGAAAATATCTCAATCAAGGTACCTTTTAAGTCTGTAGATCTTTTTAATGTATAAAGATTAAATCTTTGAAAGAAAATGAAAGTTTTGAGTTAAATATATTGAATTTTTTTTTTTATGCTGAAAATTTTCATATATATTTATGCTTTATTTTAAAAAAAATAATAATAATAACCTTTATAACTTTTATGAGCAATATGACCTAATCAACTTCACAATGATTTTCAATTAAATTTTCTCAAAGTTGGACTAGTGCACATTAAAAATATGAACTCAAAAGACTCATCTCTAAAAAGGAATAAAAAAAACAAATTGTCTTTCAACATATAGATTACACTTCAAGAACCTTTTTCATTAATTAATCATGTGTCCCCAATTCACATTTAAAAATAATGAATTCAAGAGAAATAATTATCACTCATGTATTGACAAGAAAAACATGATCATCACTTTCTCATGAAAACAAAACCTAAATTCTAAACTACAAGATATAGTCCAATGGAAACAAGATCAACATCAAAACCCAATCCATGACCACAAAAGACTTTTTTTTTTTTTTTTTGATAAGTTATGACAACAAAAGACTTTTTAGGATTTACTCTGGGGGTTTTGCACCCAATGACCAATTGGAAACAAATTCCATAACATTAATGGGCATATACAACTTTAAATCCTTTTTCTTTACCTAAACAACTTTCACCTTCAACTTTTGAAGAGATTTTTGAGGAACATCAAAGACATTCTTTTTCTTATGTGAATTTCTTTTAATACAAAAATTTCTAGGTTTATTCCAATTATTTTGCTTTCTAGCATGAAATCTATTTTGTGCAAATGAATTATAACCATGAAAATCAAAACAAGAATTATCCCATTTTCTTTTATAACAATAATGTACCATAATAAGAACAATAAAGCACATGTGACACTTGCATGCATAGGCTCAACAAAAAGTTTAGGCTTAACAATAGGCACATTCAAGTTCTTGGGTTTAACAAAAACAGTTTGATCCTTCTTACTAGACAAATCCTCTATAAAACCTAATCCAGTTTTATCACCTATATGCTTACCAACACTAATCATCTTATCAAGTTTAATTTGTCAAGAAGTAAAATCAATTAATTTCTCTTGTGATTTTTTAATTCAAGCTCAAGAAAATTAAATTTGGCAACAAGAGATTCTCTAGCAGAATTAGCTTAACTTATCTCGCTCTCAAGAATTTTAACTTTACCTTGAAGATTCTGAATTTCAAATTTGTTCTCCTTAAGCAATTTATGTTTTGCTCATTCTCCTTCTTCAAGGTATCATTCTCCTTTTTTATCAACTCTAGTTCCTCAGACTGTAACTAACTAGCCTTTAACATTGCCTCAAAAAATTTAAACGTATTGTTTTCACTTGGTTTTTCTTTAATTTTATTATCATCCGAATCATAAGAACCAACCTTGCTCAATGTCCCAAATTTGGTAGAATCTCCTACACAAGAAGAAGAATTATTAGCAGTAACATTATCAACATGAGCAAAAAAAGCACTAGAAACATCTTTCTTATTTTTCTTATCTTTGAATTTAGAAGAATCTCCTTTACTACAATTTTTATTCTTTCTATTTTTAAGTAGTCTTCCATATCTTTTAGATAAACGAGAAAGTTCCTTATCAGAGCTTAAACCATAAAAAATAAGATCAAATTCACCCTTATTCATAGGATTTTCCATCATGAATTTTTGAAAACAAAAATAATTTTATTTTTTCAAAAAAAAAAAACCTTCCATAAGGATCAACTCAATATGTAGAGGATGACTTTGATACCACTTGTAAGTTGTGCAACAGAATAGGATGTGAAAGTTTATATTGAAAAAAAGTAGAGGGCATTTCAGTAAATTAGACAGGTCCGTTAGTGCACTTAACGGTCCGTTACTAAGAAGGGAGGTCCGTGTATGTTTGTTTCTTTTTAGGGAAAGTCTGAGTAATATCCCAAACTATAAGGAAGGTCCCTATAATTATGGCAAACCACATGGGAGATCTATGTAATTAATCCATAAAAGTAGAGTATTACAAATAAAACTATAATTGATAAAAAAAGGTTGGAAATTATTGAAGGACAATTTTTTGTATTTTAAAAAAAATGAAAAAGTTTGGAAATAAGAAAAACCCTTATGCTATGTTTGGTTGGAGGGAAGGATTGAGGAGGGATGGAGGAAATGGGGGATAAAAAAAGTTTTTTGTGTTTAGTTGAAGGGAAGGGAAAAGAGGTTCTCTTGTAATTTTCGATCCGCCAAAAATTGGGGGGAAGAGAAAAGATAAACAGGATAATAATCAACCAGTTTTTAATTTCTATTTTTAACCATGTTGCATAATTTGAAATGAATGTCTAATTTTTATTAATTATATATAATTAATGATATATTAGTAAAAATAATATATATAAAAAAAGAAGAAGATATCACTACATCCATCATTTCTTCTATCTATAGGGTCCGTTTGGTTAGACGAAAAGTTACGATGAAAAGTGAAAGTAAAAGAAAGTGAAAGAAAGGAAAAGGAAATCAAGTTTCTATCATGCATTTGGTTAGCAAGAATTTTTTTCAAAAAAGTTATGAGAAATATTATTTTGTGAGTTTGGAAAGTATGAAAATGAAAAGAAAGTAATTACAGTTACCAAAACTACCCTTTTAGTTATATGATTACTTTGTATTCTTTTGAGACATTACCTATCTTCTGAATTATGAACAAAATTAAAATTTTAAGTTCAAAATGAAACAATGAAACTGATATTTAATAATTTTATATATGTGATTATAGATACAAGTTTAATTAATAAAAAATTTTGTTCCGAAAAATATTTAGGAAAAAAGATTGAAGTTAATATATATATTTTTAGTCATAGAAAAAAAAAAAAAGTTGAGTCTAAACGAAATACAATACTTTAACTAAATTAGTTTGATACATCTAATATATGTAGAATTAAAATTAAATTAGTTTGGTACATCTAATTACCTAGAGTCCTAAAATCGAGAGAAGTCTATGTATAAAAAAAGTATATGTACGAATTAAATTGTAAATTGTTTAGGTAGAGACACTAGTTCTAATTTTTTACCTAACACTCTGCTCTTAAATATTTAGATTATATATATATATATATATATATATATATATATATATATATATATATATAAATCATTATTAACTATGGAAAGAAAAAAATATAATAAAATTTTAATTTTGTATGCACATATAAAACTATATACAATTAAAATAGTATTACATTATTATATAAAGAATTTACAATAAAAGGGAATTGTGGAGAAAGTGATATGGGCATAATAGGAAATTAAGATATAAAGGCACCACTTTGACGGGAAAGTAAAATTTCCCTGTGTTTTTGGCGACGAACATTTTGAGAAAAATTAAGCTATTGCGAGAAATTTATTTCCTAAAAATTTTCTCAGCTAACCAAACTCCTAACAAATTTAAAAATTTTCTATTTCTTTTCCTTTCTATCTATTTCATGCTAACGAAACGAACCTTTAAACAAAAATTGAGAAAAATCATTCATTTTCTTATGATGTATCGTCCATTACTTCCCCTCCCCCAATTCTTCCATTCCTCAGAGCAAAAGTAGCTTTAAACTTTTATAAGTAATATATATTTAGATTACCATTTGGTCCCAATAATCAGAACCGAAAATTAACAATTCTTAATTTTGGAATCAAAATGGGAACAAAATTCATAAAAATTCAAACCAAAGGCTGGTTCGACAGATTTATCTTTTAAAATGATTTTTTTTTGTGCCATAAGACACTAAGAATTATAAGATTCAGCCAACTAGTTGAACGTATTTGTGAAAGTTAATCCATCGAGAGTCATTCAAGGGCTGAATATCATTTTCCAATTAGTAAATTACAAAAGTAGTGTATTAAATTTTGCTCTGAACCATTTGGGTCCATGTGGGTCAATATGACGTATCGACAACCAACTTGAAGATCAAGAAACGTAGCCGATGCTCGTTGGCAATTGCGAAGTACAAATACCAATCACCGGCCTGTGATTGTCTTTTCCGTTGTGTTCGTCCTAAAACCCTCTATTAGTCTTTCTCTCAGAACCCATCTCTAGTAGAAACCCTAGCATCCCTCTCACAAAAAGAGGAAAAGAAGGCTCTCTTTTCCTCTATAGTTATGGAGATCGACTTCGCAGAGTATCGATTGAGCTGTGAACTTCGAGGTCACGAAGATGATGTAATAACCTCTCCGTCTCTCTCTCTCCCCCTATATATATATATACACATATAATATCTAATACCTTATGTGGATAATCAATTTTGTCTTACTTTCAATTGTGAATTTACAAATGCTATGATTGTTCATTTTCAACTTAATCGACTTGTACATAGTGAAACACTACCAGTCTTGATTCTGAATTATCCATGATTAGGTTCGTGGTATATGCGTTTGTGACAATGTCGGGATTGCTACATCGTCGAGAGACAGAACTGTTAGGTTTTGGTCACTAGATCCATCAAACAATCGCGTCTATACTTCTTCGAAAATACTGTTGGGGCATACCAGTTTCGTGGGACCACTGGCTTGGGTTCCTCCGAATGAGGAGTTTCCAGGTGGAGGAATTGTGTCCGGTGGAATGGACACTCTTGTTATAGTTTGGGACTTGACAAGTGGAGAGAAGGTGCAGACACTGAAGGGTCATCAGTTGCAAGTCACCGGCATTGTGTTAGATGGCTCAGACATCGTGTCATCGTCCGTTGATTGGTAAGTTACATGTTTTGCATAGTGTGTGATTTGTTGTTCTTGGTGTATTTTTGTACTACTATACTGCAATTTGATGATTTTTCTTTATTACCATGTTAGTGGACTTCTTCCATAAGTTTTGAATTTAGGGTTTGACATAAATTACAAATAATGCACTGCATTTGAATTCCAATTTTTTTTTTTCCTTGGAATTTAGGGTTCGGAACTTGTTTGCAATGGAACTCGAATATCTTTCTAACTTCCTTTGGAATTAGAACTATAATCTTTTATCCAGCCATAACTTGTCATAAGATGTTGCATACTCTGCTTGTATATTCTGTTTCATATAATATAAGGGAAAGGACAACCATTTGGTGTATTAGGGAAGACACTATCTCGCACATTATATATATTTTTCCCTCCAATACATGGTATTGTTTATTTATTTATTTTTTTGATAAGTAAATTGTATTAAAAGCGTTCAAAAAGGGGAATGCGACCCAAACTATACAAAGACAAAACGGAGCCTATGAATTCAAAGAGCTCATAAAATCAACAATCTCCTCAAGAGAGGAGTAGTCTCTCCCCTGACAAATGGGAATGGTGTGTTCTATGTGATTGTTTAGAAAGGAATACAAAGTTGTATGCAAGTTGATTAGCTTCAGAAGAGTTGTACATTTTCTTTGATAAAAAAATATTCAACGGAGGATAGGAGAACAAGGCAATAAAGGGAAAGCCCAAAGGAGAGGGCGGGCTAATTTACCTTCTAACAACTACAAGAATCAAGAAGCTTATAAAAGTAGAATGCCACTTAAATCCCTTTTAGATTTCGGAAAACATAAGGTACAACAAGGGCTTCTTAATATATAAAGGAGGAAGCTTTTGATTGTTAAAATTGTTTTTCTATTCTTTCCATATTTTCCGAGAAATGAAATGAATAGCCTTCTTTCAAGCCTTCTAAGTTTCTTCACTTCTCTCTCTCTCTCTCTCTCTCTCTCTCTCTTTTATTTATTTTTGATAAGTAATATGTGCATCAGAAAAAGCGTTCAAAAGAGTCCAAAGAGTCCCTATAGGAGTTTCTATATGTGCATTAGAAAAAAGAGTTCAGAGAGTCCAAAAGACCAATAATCTCCTCTATGGATTTACAATTTCTACACAGAACCCAACAAAAAAGGGTGCTAATGATGGAAAACTTTAAAGTCCCTATAGGAGTCTCCTTTCCTTAGAAGGATCAATGAGGGCTTCTTAATCTTTCAAGGAGGAAGCTTTTGATTGTTAAAATTGTTTTTCTATTCTTTGCACAATATCTGAGAAATGAAATGATTAGCCTTCTTTCAAACCTTCTAAGTTTCTTCATTTTTCTCAGTCTGGAATCTTCTTCTAACTTAAAAACTTTGTAAGTTGACTAGCAGGTTATCCATAATCTGATCCCTATTACAACCCCAGATTGTGTTTGTCGTCTTATATATTTCATCTTCCTTGTGCTGACCCATAGAATTTACCCACGAACTTTTGAAAGACTTTCAATTTAACCATCTCTGGTCTCAGCATGCGGCAAGGAGAATTCAAGTTGCCTAGATTTCAGGTAAGGTGGTTTTATTTGTGATAGCCAGATGTTATTTCAGAGCCTCAGAGGGTAGGGGGAGGATGCAATTTATTGGAATGGCTGAGGGAGAATTACAATGTTTTTTTACTCGTTGCTTCTATGCTATAGATGGGCCCCAGATTTCCGTTGCAGGGCAATTGGGCACCCAAAGGTCTCTTGAAGGAGGTGTTTCTTGTTAAGATCAGTTTGAGAAGCTATTGTAACTAGTGATAAACCGAAGAGGGAAAAGTACGTTCTTGTGGATTGTTGTTGCTGGTGCAAAAGGGTCGGGGAGAGTGTAAATTATTTGCTTCTTCACTGTGAGGGAACTATGGTACATTCTCTTTTCCTCTTGTGGTATTGTACGGTTTTGGCGGGAATGCTAAAAGATTGGTTTGCTCATCGCAAGGGGATTGCAAGCAAAGAAGGGATGGGAGAATCTGAAAGATAACCTTGTGATGTGGAATGTCTGGAAGGAGCAATATTTGCTATTTTTTAGGAGGTGAAGGGTTCCATGTAGAAATTGAAGTTCTGATGATGGGTGCTTCCCTGTTTTTTTTTTTTTTTTTGGGGTGGGTGGGGGGAGGCCTCCAGTGTCTTTAGATTCTTTTCTGGAGTCATTTGGATGATATATAATTTTCTTTTACTTTTGATTTTTTGTTTTGTCTTTTGTATAGTCTCTGTGTACCCTTACACATGGGTTACCTATTTTGGATGCTGTTGATGATATTTTACTTATAAAAAAACAGAAGAAAAAGGCTAAATTTTGAGAAGGGTAAAAATATAAATGTAACTAATATAGGTAGTGACGCCAATGGTTTAATTTACTTTGCTAAGGTTTTGATTTAATTAATGTAAAATGCTGCTGTATGAGTCTCTTTCGTGCTACTTTTATGTGCTGTAGTTTGCTTATGGTTGATTGCTGGAGGCATACAACTACTCTGCTGCCCATTAATATTGGTATTTATTTGCTTGCTTCTTGATTGTTTGGCCATTTTGCTGCTTTTACACAATGCTCAATATTGTTTCTTTCTGGTACTGTGTAGTACATTAAGACGGTGGAAGAAAACTCAAACTATTGATGCTTGGGAGGCTCATAAGGCAGCAATTCAGGCAGTTATAAAGTTGCCTTCAGGCGAGCTTGTAACAGGTATAGTTTGTAATTCGAACATTATCTAACTATGGATTTTGAGGTCTTACTGCAGAGGATTTTCTCCTTGTCTCTCTTGTTAACTTCCCCCCAAACCTTCGAATTTTTGGATCTGTTTCTTATTCATTATCTCAACCATCTACTTTAGTCCATGTTCTATACTTTATAAACCTTGTCAAACTATTAAAGAGCTTTTTTGCTGAAGCTGAAAGTAAGGGATATTGCATTAGGATACCTTACTTCAAGTTGCTTTGGATATGAATAGAAGATATTGACTGCTTCCTATTGCAATCCAGGTTCAAGTGACACAACATTAAAGCTTTGGAGAGGAAGGACATGTGCACACACTTTTGTCGGACATACTGGTATGCTTTGCCATGTTCTACATGAGATGAATAACTCTGATTGCACACTTTTGTTTTTTAAATTATATTTTTTCAATGGCACATTTTTCCTGAGATATAGGTTTGTTGTGCCTCATTCTTCTACATGATTATATTTCCTTTGAATATTTCTGATTACACATTCTTGCTTTTAGAATTTATAATTTTTAATAATTCTTGCAGAAAAAGGAAACTTTCTCAACCTAAAGGGGTTGGCCTAGTTGGAAAAGACTTGGTCCCTGGTGCCTCATGAAGCATCAGGTCTCAAGATCGATTCCTGCTAGGTGCAAACAATTCCTTTGAGAGAGAAAGAGGGGGAGAGAGAGAGAGAGAGAGAGCGAGGGGGGGGGGGGGGGGTGGGAATTGTAAGTTCCAACTAGGAAAAAAGAAGAAGGAAACTTTCTCCTTTCCGTTTATAAATTTGTTCAATTATAATATGTCAAGACTTGGGA
Organism: Cornus florida; assembly: GCF_030987335.1. Lineage (NCBI taxonomy): Eukaryota > Viridiplantae > Streptophyta > Magnoliopsida > Cornales > Cornaceae > Cornus > Cornus florida. The sequence goes on from NW_026775573.1 coordinate 64,262,448, forward strand.
TTGGCAAAAAGCATTTTTAATAGGAATATTGTTTTACTAAATTGTTGAGGGTGGACCTTGGTGCAACGATAAGGTTGCTCCATTATGACCGGGAGGTTATGGATTCGAAACAAGAAATAGCCTCTTCGCATACGAAGGTAAAGCTGCGTACATTTGACTCCTCAGACCTTGCAATGGCGGGAGCCTCGTGCCCCCCCCCCCCCCCCCCCCCCCCCCCCCCACTTTTTTTCTTTTTCTAATTGTTTTACTAAGTTGAATTCCTTGCACTAAGTTGGAGGTGATGTTACTTTAAATCTTTTAATACTTCTAATCTTTTAATACTTCTACCTTGGATCTTTAAATTATTGGTTTTGAGAAAGGCTGTATGGCAGAGTAGCAGTAAGATACACTAAATTTCAAACTATAACTTGATACAAAGTAGAATCAGCCAAGGGAATACCATCAGAGAAGAAGCGTAACAAACATTGAGCTCTAGGGGAGTCTCAACTGTCCGTGAATCTGTGTGATGAGGTTTATGAGTAACATCCAAAGCATACATGGATTGAGAAAGGATAGCTTTTAGGAGAGGAGGTGGTAGAGAACAGTGACATCAGCCTTTTAAAGTATATAAAAGGTGTGGCAAGGAGGGTTCTAAGGGTCAAACCTTAATTTGGCAAATGCTAGACGATGGGGGGTCCACTTGGAGTCTTGCATAATTAGGGGGTTTGGTCAAATTTCATTATTTTGGTAATTGCATCAATTAAGTTATTTGTTACTTTATGAAGTTAGAGTCAACTTTTGATTATCTTGTTTTGGTAAATTGCATAATTAGATTAAATTGCATCAATTAAGTTATTTGTTACTTTATTAAGTTAGAGTCAACTTTTGATTACCTCCATTGTAGGGTAATCCAAGGGTCGTCTTTATTAGAAAAAGGATACTATGTAACTCTGAATACTCAGCGAATGATTGAATAAAATTATCCTTTGAGATTTCTTTGTGAGTGATTCACAAATTTTGAGGGTGTGAGGCCTTCTCTAGGTGTGATACCTAGGTCCTATTGGAGTGATTCCAATAGGCTGTTCTTTGTTAATTTCAATCCTTCTTTTCTACTAACAACCCCGAATCTTAGCTTTGTTCCTGAATTTGCAGCTCATAACTCTTATTTACTTTCTTCTATTTGAGCCTGTCCTTTGTCCTACATCAGGAGGCAACTTCAATGCCAAGGAAATAGTGAAGAGGGCCAAGATCTTTCATCTCGAACTGTTGCTGTAATTGTGACTTCAAGAGAGCAATGCTATTTGTGTCAATACCAGTCAGAATCATGTCATCAATATATCAGAAGAGAATGATACAACCAGAGGGGAATAATACAACTAGAGAAGGAGTTGAATCAAAGATCACTGGATGAAAGCCTAAGTCACATAACACTGTACAAACTTCTCAAATCAAGCCCTAGGAGCTTGTTTGAGATCATACAATGCTTTTTTGAGTTTGCACAACTCCCTAGGATTATGAGAAAGTCCAGGAGGTGGAACCATATAAACTTCCCAAATCCTCATTATAGAAGTCAATTTTGACATCCATTTCTGAAAGGCTACATAGACGAATAGTAGCAACAAGAGTTAAGGTGAGAACAATGGTCTTTTTGGCAATAGGAGTAGAAGTCTCCTCATAGTCAATGTTGTACTCCTATGTGAATCCCCAAGCAACAAGGTGGACTTTATACCTCTTTACGTAACCGTCAGACTTGGTCCTAATTTTATAGATCCACATGAAACCAATTGCAAGTTTATTAGGGGTGAAGGCACCAATTCCCACTTACGAGTCTTATGCAAAGCAGAAAGCTCCTCATCCATTGCCTGTTACTAATGAGGATCATCAACGACCTCCTTATAGGAGTAGGTTCAGAAAGAGAATGAATAGATGCTAAAAAGGAACAAAAAATTGTAGAATAACAAGAACTAGAAAAACGAAAGCGATCAGGACACTTATGTAGTGAGGTGCGATATCCACATTGTCAGAATGCAATGGAGAATCAGACGAGAGAGACACATGTACCGGCAGTAGAGACAAATATATTTGCGAGAGTAGGTATTAATAATAGGTGGTGGAACAATAGCCAAGGGAAGAATAGGTGGTGGAGATGGTATATGGAGTATGTCAGGAAAGGGATCAATATGGAGTATGTCAGATTTACTTAGGATACTAAGAGTAATTGGAAGAGAGAAGAAAGGAATGTGCTCGAGGAACACCACATAACAAAACATATACAAGTCATAATATCGATATCCTTTTCGTCCCTCACCATATCCAAGAGAGACGACACATGTAGCAGAACAAGCAAATATAACTTTAGCAAGAAGAACAAAACAGATGGAACCAAAAACCTTCAATGAGAAATAATCAAGAGGCTTGCCACATAAATATTCAAAAGGAGAAATACTAGATGTAATACCAGTTGGTATAATATGAACGATAAGAATAGTTTCCATCCAAAAGATACTAGGGTCACTAGCGGATAACAGAAGAGAACAGACAATCTCCATGATGTGCTTATGCTTTCGCTTAGCAATGCCATTTTACTAAGGAGTTTCTGCACAGGAGGGCTGCAGAATGCCATCAGATTGTAGCAGATCAAGAAAGGCACTTAATGACATTCACCGCCTAAATCTTTAGGAATGCAACCGTCTCTTCTGTAGGTACATCTTCTCTATCTCTCTCAGCTAATTCACACTGTGGATCCTGCACCTCCTCGCTATCTTAGTGTGTTTTAAGTGTCTTGAAGGTTTTGGTTTCCTTAATTCTTATCATTTTGCTAATTTTTTTTCCTTTTTGGCATCTGTTCATGCTCTTTTTCAACCTAACTCCTATAAGGAGGCTTGTTCTTGATCCTTAGAGATAACTAGCAATGGATGAGGAGTTTTTTTTTGCATTGCATAAGACTGGTACGTGGGACTTGGTGCCTTTATCTCCTGATAAGCGTGCAGTTGGTTCTAGGTGGGTCTTTGAAATTATGACCAAGTCTGATGGTTCCGTAAAGAGGTATAAAGCTTGCCTGGTTGCAAGGGGGTTTATAGAGGAGTATGGTATAGATTATGAGACTTTTGAACCTGTTGATGACTACATGCACATTGGTTGTTGTCGCAGCTATTCGTCATTGGGGCCTTTTGCAGATGGATGTCAAACATGCTTTTTGAAATAGGGGTTTGGCCAAATAAGTTTATATAGCTCCTCCTACTGGTCTTTCCCACAGTCCTTGGGAGGTGTGTAAACTCAAAAATATGTTGTATAGTTTCAAATAAGCTCCTAGGACTTGGTCTAGGAAGTTCTCTATACATTGATATGTGACTTGCACTTTCATCCTAGTGATCATGACTCAACTCTTTTTCTTCACTCTACTTCTGCTAGTTCTATTACTCTCCTCATATATGTTAATGATTTTGACTGGTGATGAAACAGATGGTATTGCTCTCTTGAAGCTGTTTGCAACAATAGTTTGAGATGAAAGATCTTAGTCCACACTGCCATTTTCTTGGCATTGAAGTTGCCTCTTCTCGTAAGGGTACCTTCTTTCTCAGTCCAAATACGTGGCCTAGATATCAGAGGTATCAGAGGAGGTGATCTGCATACCAAAATTAGATGATTTGATGAGTTGTAAGATAGCTTATAAGTAGGGATTCCATTCCAATTCAGATGATTTACAGATTGCTTGTAGTTAGGAATATTATTTGTGGATACCCAAAATCTTGGGATATGATTGTTGTAAGCATTCCTTGTATGGAATAGTAAATATTATTATATAAAGGAAGTCTTCCGAAGGGAAAGAAGACAAGTTATCTCTAGAAATTCTCTTTGTTCTCTTCGTCTTGTCATGGTATCAGAGCCTAGCTTGATACAAAAGACGTTCTAAGTTTCTTTTGATAAGATACATTACAGTTTTTGTTAAAAACTATGGTGTCTTGTTTCTAAGGAGTTGCAGCATTTTGGTGACAATCTTGGTTTGAGTTGCAGTAAAAAATTGCAGTTAGCATCATCTCAGGTTCTCATTCATCTTTTCTCTTTTGTTTGAGTCTCTTTTGAAGTTTTTTTTTTTAGAATGTCAGAAAAGTCAGAAATCTTGCCCATCAAATTTAATGGGAAGAATTATTTATCTTGGGAGTTTCAATTCCGTATGTTTGTTAAAGGGAAAGAATTGTGGGGACATATAGATGGTTCAATCCCAGAACCAAAAGTTGGGACTAAAAATGCTAGCATAGCTAAATGGGAGTTTAATGATGCCAAGATAATTAGTTGGATTTTAAGCTCAGTAGATTCTAATATTGTACTCAATTTGCAGCCCAATGCTAAAGATACGTGGGGTTATCTAAAAAAAGTTTACAATCAAGAAAACTCTATGAGGCGTTTTCAGCTTGAATTGAACATAACTGAATATTCCCAAGGGAATATGTCAATTCAAGACTACTATTCTGGATTCATGAATCTTTGGGCTGAATATAAGCAACTAATTTATGCTACTGTCCCAAGTGAGGGGCTACCATCTCTTCAAAAAGTGTATGAAATTACTCAAAGAGATCAGTTTCTTATGAAATTGAGATGTGATTTTGAATCCATTCGCTCAAATCTGATGGCTAGAGATCCTTCTCCATCATTGGATATGTGCTTTGGTGAACTTCTCCGAAAAGAACAACGTTGTTTGGCTCAAGCTGCAATTGAACAAAAGGGGGTGTTGGCGCTAATCCACTGGAAGTAGCTTAAGCAGCTCAGGCTAAAGGAAGGGATTTGAGCAAAATACAATGTTATAGTTGTAAGGAATTTGGGCATATAGCCAATCAGTGTCAGAAAAAATTCTGCAATTACTGTAAGAAGTCTGGACATTTGATTGTTGATTGTCGTAAGCGACCTCAAAATCGAACATCCCGGGCTTTCAATGCTACCACCGCAGTGGGTTCTCTCTCTGCTGCTACGACTATGCAGCCTCCTCAAGCTTTTACTGCTTCTAGTTCCTTAACTCCAGAGGTAGTGCAACAAATGATTCATTATGCATTTTCTGCTCTTGGTCTCACAGGTAAAACTACCTCCTCATCTATTTGGTATGTTGATTCTGGTGCTTCCAATCACATTACTTCTTCCTCAACACATCTCACTAATGTGAAACCATATGTGGGACATGTGCAAATTCATACTGCTAATGGAGAACATCTTCCCATTAAGTTAGTTGGTGATATCCCTCATTCTTTGCCATTACATAATGTCTATCATACACCACGTTTGACCTCTAATCTTATATCTGTAGGTCAATTGGTTGATAACAACTGCAAAGTCTCATTTTCTACATCTGGACGTATTGTGTGGGATCAAGAGTCGGGGAAAGTGATCAGTAAGGGACCTAAACGTGGAAGGTTGTTTCCTTTAAGCTTGTTTAGCATCCCAGGAGTAAAGCTTTATTTTCGTTATTTTGTCCTTCTTCTTGTACGTCATATCAGATGTGGCATAAACGATTGGGGCATCCTAATGCCAAAAGATTGTTGTTCTTGTTGAAATCCGGTTTGTTTTCTAATAAATACCCTGTTTCTTTCAATGATGTCTCATTTGATTGTAGTAGTTGTAAATTGGGTAAAAGTAAGACTCTTCCTTTTCAAATTCATGGTGATATTACTACAAAATGCTTCGATTTGATTCATACTGATGTTTTGGGGGATGCTCCATTTCCCTCTCATTCAAGTTACAAATATTTTGTTTCCTTCAGCGACGATTATAGTCGACACACATGGATTTATTTTTTGCATTCTAAATCTGGAGTTTTTTTTTTTTGTCTTTAAGCGATTTTTGGCTTACCTAAAAAATCAATTTTCCACATCCGTCAAAATTCTTCGTTCCGATTCCGGAGGCGAATATATGAAAAATGAATTTCAAAATTATCTTCAAAATGAAGGAATCATTTACCAGCGAACTTGTCCATCTACTCCTCAACAAAATGGAGTAGCCGAGAGGAAAAATAGGCATCTTTTGGATGTTACTCGGACCCTACTTCTTGATGTATCAGTACCCTCTTATTTTGGGTGGAAGCACTTTCCACAGCTGGTCATCTTATCAATAGATTGCCTTCTCCAAAGCTTCATCATCAATCTCCATATTTTCTCTTGCATCAAGCTCATCCCAACTATAACCAACTGCGTGTTTTTGGTTGTGTTTGTTATGTCCATCTACCTGCAAAAGATTGAAACAAATTATCTGCGCAATCTGCTCGTTGTGCATTTCTTGGGCATGCATCTCATCAAAAGGTTTTTTGTGTTATGATCCTTCTGTCCGTCGCATTCGTGCCTCTCATAATGTTGTCTTTGTTGAAAAACAATATTTCTTTCAAAATACTCATGTCCCTTGTCCTCTGTCCTCCTTTTCTTATCTTCATGACTTTAGTAGTAATCCTTCCATTTTCACAAGGTTTAAACCTAGGTTGGTTTATAAGCGACGAGGTAAAACAACAATAGGTGCAGAAGAAGGTCCTAATCGTGACTCCTCTCCATCTCCTGATCCAAGTCCACAACCACCTCCTCTTTGAAGATCAACTCGCCAAACCAAACCTCCCGATCGCCTAATTCTCATGACCACTCTGTCATCAAAATATATTCCCAACTCATATTCACAGGCCATACAACATTCATGTTGGAAACAAGCTATGAAGGAAGAATTGGAAGCTTTATAGAGGAATCATACTTGGGATATTGTTCCTTGTCCTCTTGGTCACAAACCAATTGGTTGCAAATGGGTTTACTCTGTTAAACTTAGATCTGATGGTTCCTTAGATCGATATAAAGCTCGTTTGGTCGCTCTCGGGAATTGGCAAGAGATTAGGATTAATTATGAAGAGATTTTTGCTCTTGTGGCAAAAATGACAACGGTTCGTACAGTGCTTGCTATTGCAACTTCTCAATCTTGGCCTCTTTTTCAAATGGATGAAAAAAAATTCCTTCTTACATGGTGATCTGAAAGAAGAAGTCTCTATGAGACTTACACCTGGTGTCAGAAGCAATTCCACATCAGATGTGTGTCATCTACGACGTCTCTTTATGGCCTGAAACAAGTGCCACGAGCCTGGTTTGAAAAGTTTGGTAACACTATTTGTCAATTTGGCTTTAATCAGAGTACCAATGATCCTTCTATGTTTCTTAGTCGTCGTGAAACTGGTATCACCATTCTCCTTGTATATGTGGATGACATCATCATCACTGGTACAGATATAGTAGGCATTTAACAACTACTGGCTTCTTTACACTCTTCATTCCACATGAAGGATCTTGGAAACCTCATGTATTTCCTAGGCCTTGAAGTGCATCAGTCACGTAATGGAATTTTTATTAATAAACACAAATATGCCAAAAAGCTTATTGCTTTGGCTGGACTCGAGCACTCAACTCCAGTACATACTCCACTTGAAATTAATGTCAAGTTTAAAAAAAGATTAAGGCCAACTACTCTCTGATCCTTCGACATATAGACGACCAGTTGGGAGCTTTGTTTATTTGACAATCACAAGACCAGATATTTCTTATGCAGTTAATTTGAGGAGTACAAAAGAATTGATGGGTGGGTGTGAGTACAAGAGGGTTGAATACCCCTATCAGAAGAGACTCATTCACTCTGAGACAGTCTTCACGTTCTATTATCCTTTGTCTATCCTGAGTAGTGCTAACTTGGTCTTTTCTCTCCCCAACTTCCCAGACTACCACTTTTATAGGGTGATTCATCGTGGCTAAACTTTTTAGAGGTCAACATTACATGAATTATTTCGTCTTTTTGCTTACTTGAAGGATTTTGTCAATGCATGTGCTTCAATAAGTTCTTTTGCAGATACGGTTCGAGGCTTGGCTGTGATGCCTGGTTTGGGAATTCTTTCTGCATCACATGACGGGTAAATTTTCCATCTCTTTCTTCGCATCAGTCTTTGTATCTGTATGCATATCTTGAATAATTTTTATTAGTTTTTAAGGAATCCATATTTTTTGTAAGGTCCACATGCCATCTTTAAGTTTATGAAAATCACGTGTAAATCTTTTGTTGACTTGTACAATTTCTTACTAATTGTCTTATTAAGTAGATGGTTTCCCCAGTGGATTTTTCTAGCATAAATCCAAATTGTTTATTGGATTTGGATTCTTTCCTTAATCTCTATGATATTTCCTATTTAATATCTGTTGAAATTTCAATTCTATTAATGTTACCATTTTATTATGAGTTGGAGAAAAAGAACAATTAGCAAGAATGCAAGAGGTGATTAACAAAGAGAATAGGCCCAATAGTAGCAAGAGAGGCCAGGCGGTGACAATTAAATTAGATCATTCCCCTTAACAAATATTGTTTGGTCTATGTTCTTAATGCATCTAACTTGATCCATATTTTTAATTAACCAAAATCTACTTTTTGCCAACCTGTAAATAGTTTTTTCATCTACTTTTTTCCAACTAGCAAATAGTTTTTTCACCCTCTTTTACACCTAAATTTTCATTACAACCATTTAATGCATTTTATTTAGTATTATTAACCCTCTTCTTAGCATATTTATAATTTCTTATGTTTTTCTAATTTTTTTTGCTTGTTACTTCATTTCCATTCCATTTTGTCATTTTGTATTACTTGTTGTATTTCATTACTCCACCGCCATGTTTCTTGCTTGATGAATTTCTTCTCTTTGGTCTCTCCCAAAGTTTCCTTCACGATATGCCTAATATAATCTATAATTTTGACTACAAATTATTTATGTTCGCATTCCAATTCCATTTTGTTTCCTGGAATATTTTTCCTCTGTGTTATCTCTTTGTTATCTTTCAGTTCTTTCCACCTTTTAAATTCTAATGTTATTTTTATATTTTTTGATATTTAGATCCTTTGATCAACGAGTCTAATATTAATAGTGGACTTTGGTTTGCTAGATTCTGTTAGAATTACCTTACAATCTTTTCATGAGACCCATTTGTTTCTTCTATTTAAACAATTATCAATTTATGATTTATTCATGCCACTTTAAATGTAATTAAATGTTTTTTCTTTTCTCTTCTCTTCTTGTGTATTTGCTATAGCTAAGTCATATGCCTTTACGAAATCTAAGAATGTTTCCCTTGTCTCGTATCTTTCTCTAAAACTATGTCCTCCATGAATTTTTCTGTTTCATGTTCGCTTAACTCCCACATGTCTACTAAAGTCACCTTCTATAAAAATAATTTCATGACTAGTTATATATTGTATTATTTCATCTAATGACTTACATAATATATCTTTTATAGTTTCGTCTTAGGCATCCTATGGAGCACGTGCATGTATTATATTCAATACACTTGTAGATATTACAATTTTAATAACTATGGATCTATCTCCTTGTCTTTGAACTTCTGCAACTTCGTTTCATATAGTGGTCTACTACTTCACCTACCCCATTCCTGTGGTTATCATTATCACTTGAGAAAAATATTATATACTTCTCCATTTTCTTTCAACTTATCCTTTTCATTTAGTGTCCACAAGTTGGTTAATGTTCATATCTAGTTTTATGGTCTTTTTTATTATTTTTATTTTTTTCCATTAGAATAATAATGTATAATAAATATTTTACATAATTATACAATTGACTGTAAACTTGTCACAAATCCACTTCTTATCCCGTCGAACCTTGGGTATGGGCAATGATACAGTCAAATATCCTGAATTTATGAATTCTTTTACAGCCAGATTCTTTATAGTCCTTTTACCAAGTAACTATGAATAAGCAATATATGTGTGTGTGTGTGTGTGTATATAAAATATCATGTGTTCATTACACATCAGGAAACTGAAGTGCATCAACAAATAAGGTTTTTGATTGCAATCAATTATTAGAAATTTAATATGATATCTTCGACACTGCCCATAAATTTTAGAATTTGCAGATCAAACTGTAATCTACTGTAAATCAAACAAATCCTGAATCAATGGATACAAATACCGATGAATATTACAATAAAACAGATACAAGAGCAACTAATTTAAAATCCTAGAACGGTTGGTGAAAAAAAAAAAATCAAATAAAAATCACAATGACAGATACTGATAAAGTTCACAGCAAGAAATATCCAAGTTGTGGTCTGTTTCTCTAAGATATATGCGTGCTTGGTGTTTGTGTACAAAACATGATACAAAAGGAGATAAATAAAGAACAAGATTTATGAGTGTGTATTTCAAATATAATGTATATCAACTATATATGTGCGTGCGTTCTGCGGACAAAGAGAGATAAAGAGACTTATTTGCTATGATTTTAGGAGCACTTTTCTGGTGATGATTGCAAAGATACTCTACTCCACTTCACTAGTTCACTCATAGTATAGATAACATTCTTGTCCTCGTGTTAGATTTTGTCATTTACTAATTATTCTTGTTGGGGTCTTATGATGACAGTTCTATCAGGTTATGGGCAATTAGTGGAGAAGTTTTAATGGAGATGGTTGGTCACACTTCTATTGTCTATTCTGTTGATTCACATGCTTCTGGGCTTATTGTCAGTGGAAGTGAGGATTGTTTTGCAAAGATATGGAAAGGTTATTGATATTCTGCCTTGATCTTCTTAAATTTTTTATCTTTTGAAAAAAAAAACTTGTCGACTTCTTGGAAAGGTTATGGGTTTGGTTTTGAATCTAAATATTATATTTTTGGTGGGCACAAGCTTGTTTAGCTAATTAAAATTTGTGGAGGCCTTTATTTTTATTTTTTGACTAGGCTTTTGGTTTGGTACTGCAATGCTTGAGAAAGCTAGATTGATTGTCATGCACTTCCTTAAGCTTCTATAATAAGTAATACTATCTTTTCGGTTTGAAATGGTTTCTTGAGATGACTGATTAGGATATGATTAATGTTAGATGGCATAGTTACATAGTAGTAGTAGAACTATTGTTTCAGGAAAAGCTTTCTATAAGCTTCCTTCCAACAATCACACTAGCAGGCCTGTTTATGGAGCAAAATGTTTCAACTATTTCATCCTTGCCATTGGAAATAATTAGAAAGTACCCATAGTTCCATCTTGACATTGATACTAATTCTGTTCCTGACTGCCTGTAATGAATTAGTTTGTAATCACGAAGTGCTGAAGTTTTAATTTTTGTTTTCATTAATCATGAGATTTAGATATTGAATCATTGTTTCTTTACCGGGAAAATCTTGTTCTGTTCAGATGGAGTTTGTGTTCAGAGCATAGAGCATCCTGGTTGTGTTTGGGATACCAAATTTTTGGATAATGGTGATCTTGTGACAGCATGTTCTGATGGAGTTGTGCGTATTTGGACAGTACATCAGGATAGGGTAGCTGACTTGCTGGACCTCGAGTCATATTCTTCTCAACTTTCTCAGTACAAGGGCAGCAGGTATGCTATTTATCAATTGGTAGTTTAAAGTGTAAAACCAATTAATTTTATAATGGTTAATCTTATGGCCCATAAGTTTTGGGTCATCCATTGTGAAAAGGTGATGGCTCTGATACAAAGAAGAAATGCAAGAGACATATGTAGACTTGAATGAGAATAATCACTCATTCACAGCTCTGGTATATTACAGAGAAAGGAAACCAAATAAAATCACTGCAGATTCTATGCCTAACTTTTTTTTTTTTAAAAATTAAAAGTAAGATAGTGTTAGAAAGCGTTCAGATGGGAAACACATCCCAAAAAAGCTACACCAGGCCAAAAAGCCTCTACACTCTCAATAGAGTCCAAAAAGTCAACTATTTTGCCTAAATTTGTGAGTAAATTGAGCCAATTTTCATGATTCTAGGTTATCATATCTTTACTAATATGGTAAGTCACATCCCATGATTCTAGGCTATCATATCTCGGCTAATAATAACCATTCACTATCGAGGTGAAGTAGAAGTAATCATTCTTGTGTAATAGTTGCCTTATATATTAAGCATTTTCTTTTAGGAGTCTTTTAAATAGTAATCTTTTAAATAGTTGCCTTTTATATTAAGCATTTTCTTTTAGGAGTCATTCAACTACTAATCTTGTAACATATTTTTCTGGAGGTGTTCGGCCTGTAATACACACACACACACATCATCATCATCATCGTCATCATCATCATCTTTGCCTTAATCCCATATGAATGGGGTCGGCCACATGAATTTTCTTTCTCCAATCCTTTCTATTACATGCCATTTCACCTACTATATTTAGTTTTTTAAAAATCATTTTTAATAACCTGTTATTTTTGGTTGTTTTTTCCGTCCCTTATCTTCTATCACAACTAGCATTCTCATTCATTCTCTCTAGTGGGAGCCACCCCTAATTTTTCTCACATTCTCTTTAGTTACCCTTTCTCTCCTAGTCCCTCTGCTCATCCATCTTAGCATTCTCATTTCCACTACATAAAGGTGTTGCCCTGGTTTCTTTTTTAGGGCCAACACTCCGCTCCATACAATATAGTCGATCTAACAACGGTCCTATAAAATTTTCCTTTGATCCTATGTGGTATTCTTTTATCTCCATCCTTTTGTATTATCGATCCTAGATATTGAAAATGGTTGTTTTGAGTAATTTTTTTTGGGTCTGAAGTGTTAATATTATAATATCAATGATGGAATCTTTATTAAAATTTCACTCCTTATACTTGGTTTTAGTTCGGCTAATTCTCAATGCTAGGTTCTCTTTAGATGTGTCTAAGAGCACTATATCATCCGCAAACATTATGCACCAAGGAATCTTGTTTTGAAAATCTTTTGTTATGTGGGATAATAGGTGGTTATCTCGAACGGACGTATGGATGGGGAGATTTTCTGTATCTTGTATGCTTAAGATGGAAGAGGACAACTTCAAGTGGGTTTTTACTGGAGTCTATGGACCGGTTGTTGATGATGAGCGACCTATCTTTTGGGAGGAGCTTTGCCATGTCCAAGGATTGTGGTCTTCCCCTTGGTGCCTGGGAGGGGATTTCAACGCTGTTAGGTCCCCGTCAGAGAGGTCTACAGGGGGGAGAAGATCTTTGGAAATGGATCACTTTTCTGATTTTATTGATGAGCATCTTCTTGTTGATTTACCGATGGAAGGAGCAGCTTATACTTGGTTAAATGGTAGGGATCCAATCACTCTTTCAAGGCTGGACAGATTCTTAATTTCTGGGGATTGGGAAGAGAAATTCCCGGATGTTGTTCAAGCGGTGTTAGAAAGAGTTACCTCTGATCATGTTCCTTTGGTCTTGGATTGTGGGGGTTTATGTTCTCAAAGATCCCCGTTTAGATTTGAGAATATGTGGTTGCGTGCGGAAGATTTCCAAGGGAAAGTCAGATCTTGGTGGGAGGGAGTTACTGTTTCAGGATCGCCCAGTTTCACCATTACAAAGAAGTTAAGGGCTCTCAAATTAGCTCAAAAGCAGTGGAACAAGGATGTCTTCGGGAATCTGGGATGGAGGAAGAATAGAGTTCTTGCTGATTTCTCTGAGCTTGATCATCTTGAGGAGGCGGGGGGGATGTGGAACTTCTACGATCCAGGAGAGCCTCTTGTCAAGCGGTTTTTGCTGAGATTGCTAGTATGGAGGAGATCTCATGGTGTCAAAAATCTCGGGCTCTTTGGCTAAAGGAAGGTGATCGGAACACAAAATTCTTCCATCGGTTAGCTAACGCTCATAGGAGGAGTAATCATATAGGAAGAATTCGGGTGGATGGTGAGGAGTTGTGGAGAGAGGAAGAGGTGCGGAACGGTATTGCTTCTTATTATTAGAAGCTTTATACTGAGCCTTTAGTCTGGAGGCCCAAACTTGATGGTCTCCATTTTGAGGCTATTTCTGAGTTTGATAGAGAGAGGATTGAGAATCCTTTCACTAAAGAAGAAGTTCTTAGAGCTTTATCAAGTTGTAATGGGACAAAGCTCCGGGACTTGATAGCTTTACTATGCGATTTTTGAAGGAAAGTTGGGCGGTTGTAAGAAATGAGGTAATGGGTACTTTTCAGGAGTTTCATTCTTCTGGCGTTTTCGAGAAATCGCTTAATGCTTCATTCATTGCCCTTATCCCAAAAAAGGGAGGCGCTTCAGATATAAAGGATTTTCGTCCTATTAGCTTGGTGGGTTGTATTTACAAACTTATTGCTAAGGTTCTTGCTTTAAGGATGAGGGAAGTTATGGATGGGATTATTTCGGATTCTCAGAACGCTTTTGTAGGTGGACGGCAAATTCTTGATTCAGTCCTTATTGCTGGCGAAAGTGTGGATTCCAGATTGCGGAGTGGTATTCCTGGAGTTTTATGCAAACTTGATATTGAGAAAGCATATGATCATGTGAATTGGAATTTCCTCCTATATTTGTTACAAGGAATGGGGTTTGGAAGTAAATGGAGGAAGTGGATCGAGACCTGTCTTTCGTCTGTCAAGTTCTCAGTTCTTGTGAATGGTTCTCCCGCTGGTTTCTTTGGTTGCTCTAGGGGTATAAGACAAGGAGATCCTTTGTCATCTTTCCTTTTTCTTGTTGTTATGGAGGGGTTAAGTAGACTTATGCGCAGGGCAGAGGATCTTGGGTTTATAACAGGTTTAAGGGTAGGTAGAGATTTAGATCATCAGATGGAGATTTCTCATCTACTCTTTGCAGATGATACCCTGGTTTTCTGCGTTGCTGATGTTTCTCAACTTCGATACTTGGGGTGTGTATTGACTTGTTTTCAGGCAGTTTCCGGGCTTAAGGTCAATGTGGCTAAGAGTGTGCTTGTCCCAGTAGGGAATGTTCAGGATATTTCCTTTTTAGCTGCAGTCCTTGGATGCAGGGTGAGTTCTTTCCCTATTCCTTATTTGGGTCTGCCCCTAGGGGTCTCTTCAAGGTTAGTGGGGAGTTGGGATTCCGTGATTGACAGGTATGTGAAGAGATTGGCAGGTTGGAAGAAGCAATATTTGTCAAAAGGGGGTAAAGTTACTCTTATCAAGAGTATGTTATCGAGCCTTCCCACTTATTTTCTTTCTATGTTCCAAATCCCTTGTTCCATTGCAGATAGGATTGGAAAAATTCAAAGGGATTTCCTATGGGGAGGAAAGGGCGATGAGTTCAAGTACCACCTGGTCAGACGGGAGGATGTTTGTAAGCCCCTGAAATTGGGTGGACTTGGTATAAGACGTTTAGTTCCTTTCAATCAAGCTCTCCTGGGTAAATGGTTATGGAGATTTGGGAGGGAAAGACATCGTCCTTGGCGCAGGTTAGTCTCTTGTAGGTATGGGGAAGAGGCTGGAGGTTGGTCTACATGTCCGGTTACCCTGGCGGGAGGAGTAGGGAAGTGGAAGGCTATTCGGAAGGGACGGGATGTTTTTTCGGCTCATTTCAGATTCAAACTCCATGATGGTCGTTGCATTTGGTTTTGGGAAGATCTCTGGTGTGGGGATCAGCCTCTTTCTCGTACATTTCCTAGGTTATTTAGTATTGCTGTTGATAAACATACCTATGTAGTTGATTGTTATCGGCTTGATAGCAGTGAGATTATATGGGATGTGCATTTTCGGTGCTCTTTTCAGGATTGGGAGATGGACGAGGTATGTGTTTTTCTGGATCTTCTGTATCGGCAGGAGGGCGTTGGTAGAGGTAACGATGTTTTAATTTGGGCTCCTTCTTCCCACGGTCGCTTCGAAGTTAGATCCTTGTTCTTATGCTTGTCAAATTTTGTTAATCGAGATTTCCAGTGGAAAACTATTTGGCGGTCTATGGCTCCAACTAGGGTGGCTTTCTTTGTTTGGACTGCTGTGTGGGGAAAGATTCTGACAATTGATAATTTGAGAAATGGGGCAATTGTATCGTTAATCGTTGTTGTCTATGCAAGGATGATGAGGAGTCCGTTGATCACCTCCTTTTGCATTGCCCTGTGGCGAATGATTGTTGGAATCTTATTGTTGGGCTGTTTGGTATGTGTTGGGTTATGCCACGATCTACTAAGGAGTTAATTCATGTTTGGAGAGGTTGTAGAGTGAGAAGAGATATTCAAAATTTCTGGAGAATTGTACCACATTGTGTATGGTGGTGCATTTGGAAGGAGAGAAATAGTAGAATGTTCGAAGGGAAAGAGTCGTCCACGGCAATGATCAAACTTTACATTCTTCGTTTTCTCTTCAATTATGTGATGAGGAGCTTTTGTTCTTCTTCTGATGATTTAATTACTTTCTTGGATTCTTTGGGACCTTAGTCCCGGCTCCACTTTTGTAATTGGGATGCGTTCCCCTTTTGAATGCCCTTTTATGTTATTTCTTACTTATCAAAAAAAAAAATTCTTTTGTTATTTCATCTAAGATTTTAGCAAATAGATATTGGGCTTAGTTCCGATCATTGGTGCAATCCTACATTTGTGGAGAACTCAATCGTTTCACCATATGTGGTGTGTACTTTACCTTTTCTGTTCATGTACATATCTTGCATACCTTTTATGATTTGTGAGGGGATTTGTTTCTTTTGTAGAGCCCGCCAAATTATATCTCTTGGGACTATATCATACGTTTTTTCTAAGTCTATAAAGACCATATGTAAGTCTTGTTACTTAATCCTACATTCAACTAATTGTCTAGCTTCTAATGTAGATCTTCTCGGCATGAATTGTATTGTGTATTGGATACCATGGATTCCTTTCTTAGTCTGTTCTATTACCCTTTCCCATTGTGTGACTCGTTAATTTAATTCTTCTATAGTTGCCACAATTTTGTATATGCCCTTTATTTTTGTAAATTGGTAATATTGTACTCTTCCTCCACTCATGTGGCATCTTGCCTTGTTTTAGGATGTTGTCAAATAAACTTTGTTAACCACTTAGTGTTCTCCAAGGTTCTATGGGTATATTAGCTGGGCCTACCACTTTATTACTCCCCATCTTCTTTAGTGTGCCCTCTACCTATGTGTTGGTGATTTTATTTGTCATTCCTATGTTGACTTCATTTCCTTCTACGTCTTCTCTAGGATGTTCCTCATCTAATAGGTTTTGAAAATTATTTTTCCATCTAATTAATATGTCTCTTTCTTTTACTAATCTTGTGTTATGGACATCCTTAGTACATTTAATTTGATTTAGGTCTTTAGTTGATCTATCTCGATTCTTTGCTAATTTATAGATATGTTTTTCGCCTTTTTTGTGTGTAATTTTTTCTTGTAAGACATTTAGCGAGTTCTGCTTAGCCTTGCTTACTATCTTCTTTACTTCACATTTGAGTTTGATATATATATATATACACACACACACACACACTTATATATGTATATTTTAATTGAATTCATGTCTTTGCTAGTTACCTACACATGAGACGAGTTTCTGCATTCAGCAACTCATAGTTTTATGATATGAACATTGGTATATAGGTAGTTTATCAACTCCACAAAGCCTTGTCCCGACTACTTGTGGTTGGTGGTATGAATCATATTTTGTCATTCCACTCTGTCAAGTATTGAATCATTGTTTCCTTTGGTATGTCTTGATCTTTAATGTTCACTATTTTCCATTCATATTTCCTAGCATGCTGAAGTTACATTCAGTACATTTAATTCTAGTCCTACATATCTTAATCCTGTTAATTTATGGTTTTTCCACCCATATCTCTAATGTAAATTTAACCTTGCTTTATCTTCACCAATTAAATGAATATCATCACAGTAAGGATTATACACCGTAAATCTTAGTTTTTCAGTGAGTTTAGTTAGTTCATCCGTAACTATGGTATGAAGATATGTTGATTCTGAATATAAAAGCCTACAATTATTGTAAATTTACTTGTTTCTTCCTTAGTTGTTTTCATAGATGTTTCTTATCATGTCAATTTTGCCTATTTGACAAGGGTTGCGACTTGGTGGGTTTAATTCAAGTTTGACCCTTAACTCAACCATCCCAAACTAAGTTTTTTTATTTTTTAATTTTTTCCAAATTCAGGTTTAATAATATTTTAGATAATTATTAATTTACAATATAGTAATCAGGTTCTACTTGGGCTTTGGTTGCTTTACATCTCTACCCAAGCCCAGCCCAAATAGGAAATGGGTTGGAGTTCTCAATCCAATACTAATCCAAGTCACAAAAAGAGCTGTCTAAGCCTTTCAAAAGACCAGGTTGGACAAGGGCTGGGATATGGTTGGTTTGTTCTAGTTGCACATTTAGTTTCTATGACTTACTTTTCTAAAGCCAACCATATTCTATTTATATGGACTATATGGAGATCTTTCTTTTCCTCTGTTTTTTTCTTCTCCTCCCCCCCACACCCACATTTTTCTAGATACCTTTCTGTTTGTTTAGACTTTAGATACCTTTCACGAAAAGAGTTGTTTGGCCTTTTCACGTCAACCACTTGTCACCCTTGAATAATATACATATTGTGTTTTGTAATTTGTATCAGGAAGAGAGTTGGAGGATTGAAATTGGAAGAATTACCAGGGCTAGATGCTTTACAGATTCCAGGTTTATCCTAACTTTGTACTTACACAAGAACTAATTTACTCAATGTTATCTCAAGTCCAGTTCTAATATTGTAATGTCTGATAGATGGTGCCTTACCCATTATTGGATGGAAGAGAGGTTTCCTCATTTTGAAGTCCAAGTATTAAAGTGATTTATATTAAAATCAACATGTGCTGTTGATATTGTTGTATTATTCAATACCAAGGCAAATCGTTTTGTGTCTAGAGAACAAAATTAGTCCAATTTAGAAAACATGAGATGTTAAACTCTTTCCGTATCTTAATGTTAAATCTTCAACAAAGCTGCAAAATTGTTGTCACAAGTGTTATTTTGTAATGTACGTTATGATATGATGATCAGGAACCAGTGATGGCCAGACAAAAGTTGTTAGAGAAGGGGACAATGGTGTGGCATATGCATGGAATCTGGGGGAACAAAAGTGGGATAAAGTAATAATCTGTTCCATATTAATTCTGTTCCGGCTCTTTGCGACATGACTTTTATCAATTGTTTAGATTATGTTTTTATTTTGTATAAAATATAAGAATTTGCTTCATGTGCTGGTAGCCGATTGGCCTTGGAAACAATGTTATCTTGCGTTATGGTGTTCATAAGCATTGTCTAGGTGCGAAATTTATGCTTTGCAAGTTTTCATGTGTCTAATGAAAGTATGTCGGCTTACTTCTTGTTTGTAAAAGTGATTATGATAATTGCATATAAATACTGAATGTGTATTAAGGGCCAAGGTTCTTAATTTTTACATCTGCTGGATTTATTTAAATAATTTTTCACGGAAGGGATGCCGTGCCTGTGGTCTTATTTTCTGGGATACTTCATACATATATTTTTAAGTTTTTCCTTTTGGGATCTCTTATACATGGAAAAAAGCAAGTGATATTGAAACGCCGATTGTAACTAGAAATTTTAGTATTAAAAAGTTTCAGCTTTGCTTTGTGATCAGAGTTTCGTTTCACAGAAAAGACTAGAGTAAGCTGATGTTTACTTGGAATATTAATATGTTGTTTCTGGTAGTACCTAGTTAGTCGCCCTTCATCATTTCTACACTTAAATGATTATTTTAGAAATCATTGTTGTTGAATTATTGTGCGTATTGAAGATGTGTGCTGTGTATCTGCTATTTCATAAACAAGTTTCTCATTTCTATGTTCGTCACAGTAGTTCTTTTTAGGTCATTTGTGTTATAGTTCCATTGACGTTGGTCTATTCATGTTGTTTACAAATTTAAGATATGTGCCCTCAAGTGTAGCCATTGTTTTTAGCTCATTCCTTCTCTTGTATTCTCCTAGTACATACTATTGAGTCTTCTGTGTGCAAAGCGTACATAAACATTAATTATTTTCTTCTTTAATTCTAATTTTAATTTGCTTTCCTAAAAGCTTCACTTTGTTTCTGTTTCTTTTTATTTCACTACTAACTTTTAAGGGACTCAGTAGTTGATACTGGTTAAGTTAGCATACCACAGATTGTCATCAATGCATGGTCATATAACTAGTGGGCAAATGGTTCAATGATTGAACTTTTTAAATGTAATTGAGTTTTAACTTGTGGTCATGTGTCTCCATGCAGCTTTGTCAGTGATTATGATGCTTGGGTTATCCTTGGGAATTGAGATTTCTATGATTGATTAAAATGGTCAATGCCCTGATATATATATATATATATGTATGTTTATCAATATATGATATATATATATATATTCTGCCACGTGTACTTTTATGCATTACGAGATATTTTGGTATTTAGCTGGAAAGATTTATTGCAGGAGGTGAAGGATCCAAGTGATGATTTGGTAATACAAAAACATATAATTGGAAGAAAGATTGAATTTGGAAGTTTCTTTAGAAAGAAAGTATATAGAGTACCATTAGAGAAATGAATAATTGGATCATACCTTTAAGAGGCTACAAGGATTTAGGTTTCATTTTTTCTTTGTTTTTAAAGGTTACCTTTAGTTCGCTGCCATGTGCCATTTAAGAATTTTAATACCTATATATAAAGCAAGTAGGGTCTCTTAATTCTTTCCGTCTAATAGACATGAAAGTAACAGCTAGCAGAAATTCCCCAAAAAGCATGCTGAAACATTTATAGATTAGTTGTGGAGAAAGGAGGAATCATGAGGGAATCTAAAGGAATTTGCTCTACAAAGAAATTTTACTGTTTATATGATTGTTTTTGAATAGGATGGGTTTCGGGGACACGTAGAGGATGTGGATTGAATTCTGTATCTCTTCTATGAGGTTCTTGGTTCTACTAAAAGGGTCTTCGACAAGCTTCTTTAGCAACTCCTGAGGTCTGAGGCAGGGGGATCCTATGTCTCCATTTTTATTCATCATTGTGATGGATTGATGAGGAGAGTCGTGGAGCTCGGCCTTATCAGAGGGTTCAAGGTGGGCATGGACCCTTCCAGCTAGTTGGAGATTTCCCAATTATTGGTCACAAATGATACAATTACTTTTTGTGATGTAGATGAGCCTCAGTTGAGATTTCCCACTTACTGGAAGGTTAATGTGAGGAAGAGTGTGATGGTCTCGGTGGGGGGTCGTTGCCAGGATTTCTGACTTGGCTTACATTTTAGATTGTGGTGTAGGATCTTTCCCTATCTCGTATTTGGGATTGCCCCTGGGATCGCTGTCTAGGAGAGTGGGCATTGAGATCCGGGAGTGGAGAGGTTTGAGAGGAGGCTTCGGGTTGGAAGAAGCAGTTCCTTTCGAAGGGAGGCTGACTCACCTTGATTAAGAGTACTTTGTCGAGTTTTCCAACGTATTTCCTTTCTCTTTTCCATATTCCTTTTGCGGCAGCAAAGGAGGATCGAGAGGCTTCAACAAAACTTTCTCTGGGGAGTCTGAGAGAGGAGTTCAAGTACCAACTTGTGAGCTGGGAGCAGGTTTGATTCCCTATCCATGTGGGAGGTTGGGGATTAGGATATTGATGCCTTTCAACAAAGTGCTTCTTGGACAATTTGAGGAAGCGAAGGCATATCATTGTTAATAGGTGTTGTCTTTGCAAGATTAATGGGGAGTCGGTGGATCATCTTTTGTTGTACTGTCCTGTGGCTCATGATTGTTGGAGTTTGATGTTTGGCCTGTTTGGTATTTATTGGGTCATGCCTCGGACCTCTTGGGAGTTGTTAGATATGTGGAGGGGCCAATGGGTGGGGGCTCAGGCCATAGTTTTTTGGAGGGTGACCCCTTTTTGTATTTGGTGGAGCCTTTGGAGAGAGCGTAATGGAAGATCTTTTGAGGGGAAGGAATCCTCCATTGGGGTGTTAAAATTTTCTATCATTTGTAATTTGTTTTGTTGGGGTCAGGGGAGAGACTACTCCTCTCTTGAGGATATTGTTGATTTTATGAGTTCTTTGAGTTCATAGGCTCCGTTTTGTCTTTGTATAGTTTGGGACGCGTTCCCCTTTTGAACGCTTTTAATGCAATTTACTTATCAAAAAAAAGAAATATGGAGCGGAGAGACATAGTTTATGGAGGAGGGTGATCTGCTATATATTTGGGGAGGAGAGGGGTGGTTGGTGCTCTTTTGAGGTGAGGGTCCCAATAGGGGTGGGTGTTTGGAAATTCATTATGAAGGGGTGGGATGAATTTTCCAAACACATTCGGTGCAAGATTCGAGGAGGCGGGGATATTGACTTTTGGGAGGATGTTTGGTGTGATGACAGGACCTTTGGCGTACGTCTTTCTGAGAATCTTTATGATTGCCATGGATAGACAGGCCTCAGTTGTAAACTGTTATTGGCTTGATAGAGGTTGGACGACTTGAGATGTGCATATTGTGAGGCATTTGTAGGATTGGGAGTTGGAGAACGTCTTAGAGTTCTTGGCTTTGCTATACCGCCAGGAGGTGGATGGGGATGGGTTTGACTCTTGGGTATGGACAATACCATCTCAGGGAAGGTTTGATGTTCACTTCTTCTATAGATGCATTTTGGATGCTATGGGGCTTGCTTTCCCTTGGAAGGTTGTGTGGTGTGCCGCGCACCAAAGCTCCTCTTAAGCTAGGCTCCTTGGCTTAACAGTTTTGGAGAGGATATTGACGCTGGATAGCCTGTGGAGGAGAAGACATGTAACAGCCTTCACCGTACCCGACACAATATTGTCTGCTTTTGGCTCCCCTGGAATAGACTTCATGGGAGGTCACCCATTCTGGTACTACTCCAGCATAAACACACTTAATTGTGGAGTTTTGATGGGTTCACGGTCATTGCGGTTTTAAACCGTGAGGAAAGCTTTTTAATATTGAATTCTATTAATTTCCTTCATAGTTTACGGATTGTACAAGGCCTATATATACAAGAAGGACAGCTACACTCTAGGCTATAAATAAGGAAATAAATAAATGTACTAAGTCAAAGATTTGCAGCTTTATTCAGGGAATAATTCCGAATAAATTGGATCCGAATCCTGGGGTCAACTACGCCTAGAATCCCAGATTTTCTGGTGATCTGTTTTTCCGCACTCCCCCTCAAGCTGGTGTTTAGATATCAGTCATGCCCAACTTGTAATTGACTCTTGAAACTGTCCTTTAGCCAAACCTTTAGTCAAGGTATCAGCTAGCTGTTCTTTAGATCGGATGTAGGGGGTACAGACTAGGCCTCCTTCAATTTTCTCCTCGATAAAGTGTTTGTCGATTTCAACATGTTTTGTTCTGTCGTGTTGTACTGGATTCTGTGCTATACTAATGGCTGTTTTGTTGTCACAGTAGAGTTTCATAGGATTATTGCTTTGCAACTTTAGTTCTTTTAAAATAGACTTCAGCCAAAGTAACTCACAAATTCCCAAAGCCATTGCACGGAACTCAGCGGTTTGCTTCTTACTCCTCCATGTCACCAAATTACCTCTTACAAAGGTACAATACCCTGAAGTAGAGCGTTTATCACTGAGTGATCCTCCCCAGTTTGCATCGGTGTAGGCTTCAATCTCCATATTCCCATTTTTGGAGAATAAAATTCCTTTTCCTGGAGTGCCTTTGATATCTTAGGATCCTGAATGAAGCGTTCAGGTCGTCTTGATTAGGAGCGTGCATGAACCTGCTGACAATTCCCACGGCATAGGCAATATCAGGCGTAGTATAGGATAAGTAAATGAGCTTTCCAACTAATCGTTGGTACCTCTCATTTTCCACCATTGGGTTTGTGGTTATACCATCAAGTTTATGGTTGAAGTCTATACGAGTATCTTTTGGTTTGCATCCCAATAGATCGGTTTCCTCAAGCAAATCAAGGATATACTTCCTTTGTGACAGAAACATTCCTTTTTTTTGACCTTGCAACTTCTATTCCCAAAAAATATCTCAGATTTCCCAACTCCTTGGTCTCAAATTCTTTTGCAAGAGACTTCTTCAGGTCGTCCACCTTGGTGTCATCATTACCAGTCACAATGATGTCATCAACATACACAATTAGTACAGTTAACTTCCCTCCTTTGTGTTTGTAAAACATCGTGTGATCTCCTTGGCTTTGCGTATATCCTCTACTACGGACAGCCTTGGTGAATTTTTCAAACCAAGCACGTGGGGATTGCTTCAGCCTATAAAGAGATTTCTTTAATCTGCATACTTTATTTTCTCCAAAATTACCTTCAAATCCTAGCGGTAGCTCCATATACACTTCTTCCTCAAAGTCTCCATGGAGAAATGCGTTTTTTACATCAAGTTGGTGCATCGGCTAGTCTCAGTTTACAGCTATGGATAGTAAAACCCAAACTTTGCCACGGGTGCAAGGGTTTCTTTGTAGTCTATCCCATAGGTCTGTGTGAAGCCTTTTGCAACCAATCTTGCCTTGTATCGATCAACCGAGCCATTTGCCTTGAATCAAACACTCTGTCTCTCTCAAGAATCCTCTTATATTTCATGTTGTCCTCCACATTCTTCCGATCATGGTCCTGATACAGGTCCATTTCTTGCCAAAAACGACTCATTCCATTGAAATAAACAGTCACACTTTGCGTACCTTATGTTGATTCATGGGTCTTTTGCCTCAAATCAAACAACTGTGAGTCATTATCCTTGTCCGAATAAGTGAGATTGACAGCCTCCTGAAAAAAAAATCATGAAACTCTTGACTTATCTTTGGCTCCATCGAGTTAATGAGCCAATACAAAATCATAGAGTTTTCAGCATCCCACGCTTCAAAACCAGGCTCCTCTAGTTTGGGCGCCTTCTTTGATCCATCCCGCAGTCCCATCTTCCCTCTGCCTTTGATGAAAAACTTCACGGATTTGAGACTAGCGGAGAAAGTTTTGGCCATTGAGTTTGTGGGTAGTAATCTGAATGGTAGGACTTTCTATAGGCCCTGAGGTTTGCCCATTATAAGTCTTTTCCGAAGCACTAACACTAACAGAGGTTTCTTCAGACATGGTGGTTGAATGAAGTTATCCAACAATGAAGGCCGACTAAATTGAAGAAAATGCACCTATAAACCAAAGGGGGCTCTGACACCATCAGGAAAGTTTTTGAATAAGGAATTCTATTAATTTCCTTCATAGTTTACAGATTGTACAAGGCCTATATATACAAGAAAGGACAGCTACACTCTAGGCTATAAATAAGGAACAAAATAAATGTACAAAGTCAAAGATATGCAGCTGTACAAATAGTTTGAATCAGAGACTAAAATGGGAAGAAATCATTCCAATTTATTCATGAGTAATTCCGAATAAATTGGATCCGAATCATGAGGTCAACCGCGCCTAGAATCCCATAAAATGATTAGTTTTTCCACAACACGCGTTGTGTTATAAAAGGGTGTTGAACCTACATATATCACTTCACCTTTACCTTCCCTAGCCGATGTGGGATCATACCACCCGTAGCCTGCTAATGTGGTAGCTCGCTTAGTGTTTTGCACCCACCCACATCACACCCGCTCACAGAGGTCGTCACAATCACCCCCTTATGGGGCCCAACGTCCTTGCTGGCCACACATCCGGCTGAGTTCCGACTCTGATACCATTTGTAACAGCCCTCACTCTATTCGACACAATATTGTCCGCTTTTGGCTCCTTCGGACTAGAATTCCTAGCAAGTTACCCATCCTAGTACTACTCTAGTGTAAGCACGCTTAACTGTGGAGTTCTGATGGGTTCACGGCCATCAAGGCTTTAAAATGCGTTGTGTTATAAAAAGTTGTTGAACCTACATATAACACTTCACCTTTACCTTCCCCAGGCGATATGGGATCATAACACCCAAAGCCTGCTAGTGTGGTAGCTCACCCAGTGTCTCGCACCCACCCACATCACACCCGCTCACAGAGGTCGTCACAATCAACCCCTATGGGGCCCAACGTCCTTGTTGGCGACACATTCAGCTGGGTTCCGGCTCGGATACCATTTTTAACAGCCCTCACCCTACCCGACACAATATTGTACGCTTTTGGCTCCCCCGGACCAGACTTCCCGAGTACTACTCCAACATAAGTACTCTTAATTGTGGAGTTCTGATGAGTTCAGGACCATCACGGCTTTAAAACGCATTGTGTTAAAGAAAGGTGTTGAACCTACATATAGCACTTCACCTTTACCTTTCCCAGGTGATGTGGAATCATAACACTTGTAGCTTGCTGGTGTGGTAGCTCGCCTAGTGTCTCGCACCCGCCCACAGAGGTCGTCACAAGACAGGTCATCATGAGCTGGTTTTGTATGTGTAAAAGATGAGGAGACGGTAGATCATCTTCTTTTTCATTGCTTAGTGGCTTGGGACAGTTGGGCCATGCTATTGGCCTTGTATGGGGTCATTTGGGTTATGCCTCAATCTCCAAGGTGTTTGATGGAGGCTTTGAGAGGATGTATAGTGGGTTTCCAAGCCCGAGACTTTTGGAGGGTGGCGGCTTTGTGTATTTGGTGGTGCTTGTGGAATGAACACAACATAGATTTTTTTTATGATGAGGAGACTCCTGTAGGGGTGCTCAAATTTTCTATACTTAGTTCTCTTTTTTGGTTGTTCTAGGGGAGAAATTGTAAATTTTTGGGGGAGATGGTGGATTTTTGGACATATTGAGAAATTAGGGGCCCTATTTGGTCCTTGTGTAGTTTTGTGGGATGTGCTCCCTGATTGAGCATGCTTTTTCTATGAATCTTTACTAAACAAAAAAAAAAAAAAAAAAAAAAAAAAAAAAAATTGGAAGTTTTCATTTACGCTTGTGGAGACATCTTGCACTTTTACATTACCAAATAGATAAATGCCATTACCTATTGGTGATCCTGAATACTTACTTCTTTAGTATCTTCATCACCTACACTTGAATTTCTGTTTATTGTTTGCTTGTATGTTTACTTTGTGGAACTGTCAATGACTATAGTTTTTCAACGAGATTTTGGAATTAGATAATTAGTTTTAGAGAAGTTAAGTCACTTAATTATTCTGACAATCAAATATCTTCATCTTATGCTTCAATGTTAATTGTCTTTACCTTTCTTTTTAGATGTAGCTAGAAATATTTGTACTCACCATTGCATTCACTTTAGATTGGCGAAGTTGTTGATGGACCTGATGATGGCATGAAGCGTCCTGTTCTTGATGGAATCCAATATGATTATGGTTAGCCTTCTCAAATCTGATTTACCTTTTTTCTTCAGTTTGTATTTTTTAATTTTTCAGACTTTCCAATAATAATCTGGAATATTTTGTCGATCAGTCTTTGATGTTGATATTGGAGATGGTGAGCCCATTCGTAAATTGCCCTACAATCGATCGGGTATTCTCCTCAGTACAATGTTTACGTCTCTCAGTTTATTTTCACTTGATCCATGCTGATTTTTATTCTTCCACTACAACACGTTCTATCTTTGTAAAACTTTTGTTAAAATACGTTACTTTTCCTCCAAAGAAATCCATAAAATTTTGCATAAACTGTGATCTATCATAATGTGGCTTAGTGAGAGAATGGTGGCACATTTTTTCCTTTAAATTTCTAATAGATTAATAATATTCCGTGTTCAGAATTCTTGTCTGCAGATGGTTGTAGACTTGTGTTGACAAATATTGTTTTACTTTATGGCTATGATTGTGATGCTAAATGGGATCTGAAAGTATCTCTATGTCTTCATTAATTTTGTATTGATAATTGTGAGGGATATGCTATGACAACATATATAATTAATATATGTAGTTTGTGATTTTATTGGAAATACTCGTCTGTAGTAATGATGATCATATACTAAAGAGGTATGCACATATGGAAGCTTTAATTTCTTTTAGACTTGGACTTCTTGTTGAATATCCTAGTTGTATGTTAAATTTATTATACCTTATATATTCAATGATTAATGTATGTATTTGATCATTGAAACCCAATAAAAATAATACAATTGGTTAACTGTTTCCAGATAATCCATATACTACTGCTGACAACTGGCTTCTCAAGGAAAATCTTCCTCTTTCCTACCGTGAACAAATTGTTCAGTTCATACTCCAAAATTCTGGACAAAGGGATACCACTTTTGATTCATCATTTCGTGATCCCTTCACTGGTTGTAAGTATCATATCATATTTGACTTCACTGACCACTTGAGTTGGTTGATTAGGTCATTCTGCTAATTTCTACATTTCATGTAACTAGTTCCTCGATTCACTTTTCAGCTAGTGCTTACATACCTGGAGAACCTTCCAACAAGTATGGTACGTGTTTATTATTGGGAAGTAGAGTTTAAAATTCTTTCCTGGTTTTCTACAGATGATATTCTGCTGCACAACTTCCTACTCAAGTCTATGGCAGGATCTAATAATTTTCATATTTTTTCTTAAATAACAGCTGTCTCGGCGAAACCTACTTATAAGCATATTCCTAAGGTATTTTCTCAAGTTTTCAATATTGTAATTGGTCAGATGGTTCAAAGTGCACTCTTCGAAATTGCATGCCCATGTATAATTGTGCAGATTTTGTTGTTGGGATAGTTGTAACGAAGCACATCTTGTGTGATAAAACCAAGTATACAAGTTGATTACTTTTTCTTGTAAGACAAGGTTGATTAATGCACTTAGTGTGGACGAAAAAGGAGTCACAGTAATAGAATTAGAAAGGTAAACTATTTGTTCACTGAAGCATGGTGGTACCCTCGCATTTTGCAAGCGGAAAAATGTTTTTATTTATTTATTTATTTATAAGTAATGTATTATAAAAGGCACTCCAACGGGGAACACATCACCAAAAACTACACAAGGACAAATAGGGCCCATAACCACTCAACATGTCCGCAAAATCCACTAACTCTCTTATAGATTTACAGTTTCTCCTCCGAAGCCAAAAATATAAACTGCAAAAGATAACTTAAACACCCCAATAGGAGTTTTGTCTCTCTCACTCCTATGTCT
The DNA here is from genome assembly GCF_030987335.1 of Cornus florida. Classification (NCBI taxonomy): domain Eukaryota; kingdom Viridiplantae; phylum Streptophyta; class Magnoliopsida; order Cornales; family Cornaceae; genus Cornus; species Cornus florida. The sequence continues at coordinate 64,291,174 of NW_026775573.1, forward strand.
CTCTCCACAAAGACCACCATAAGCACAAAGGCGTGATTCTCCAGGCATCTCGAGCTTGAGCCCCCCACCGGGCAGCCTTTTTAAACCTCAAAAACAATCATCGTAAAATGAAGCATAACCCAATGGTCCCTGAATAAACCCAGGAGCATAGCCTAGCTATCTCGAGCCATCGGGCAGTGAAGAAGAAGATGATCCACTGATTTCTCATCCCTCTTGCACATGCAACATTGATTCACAAGAATCTGCCCTCTCCTCCTCAAGTTGTCTATTGTTCGGATTCGGCCCAAAGCTATGGTGCAGGAAAAATTAGCCACCTTTAGAGGGGCCTTTGTGTGCTACACAACTTGGTAAGGAAGGAACCTCAGCACTCACCAACCTCCTGGAAGAAGCGCACCGCGAATCTCCTCTGAGAGGAAGCTGCCCATAACCACTAGTCCACCCCATGCCCTCCACCCTCTGACGATATAGCAACGCCAGGAAATCAGAAATGTTCTCCATCTCCCAGTCCTAGAGAGGCTAGAGGTGCCTCACAAACTGCACATCCCAAGTCGTCCTTCCGCTATTTTATTAGAAAAGGAGCCATTTGTAGCTTGGTGCATGGATTTGAAGGAAGCAATCTAGTAGACCTTGGCTGTCATGGATGCACTACTTCCCTTCACCATGGCCCTTGTATCCATTACACATGACATAGCCAAGAGATGAGCACAACTTTGGAGATGCCAATCATTTGAGATCCCTCCAAAGGGATTCCAGACAGAATAACCAATGTCGGACAAAATGAATGAGAAACCAATTTGAAATTTTCAAATATTTTTGTTGGCATGTTACCCTATAGCTTTATTCCATGTGCCATTACTTTATTCTATTTGATTGTATTGATGTTGATGTTGAATTTCAGGAACATAATGAAATTGATAATAGATGTTTTTGTCAGTGCCTGATTTAGGCGCGGGATACAATTATGAGATATGCTGCTTTTTACCATGAAAAATTAAGATTCTATATATTGACATTGAAGTAATTTAACTACTGCCAACAATGGGTTCATTATAGCAATGGGAATTCACCTGTCAACTATATTGCATTTCAAGTTCTAAATTTGGGATGTGCTAATCTAAACATACTTCTGTGTTCTTACATTTTCCATGGATCTTCATTCTTCTCAATCTGTTAATTCATTTATGTTCCTAAATTATGTTATTTCCAGAAAGGAATGCTTGTTTTTGATGTGGCCCAGTTTGATGGGATTCTCAAAAAGATTTCAGAGTTCAACAATTCTCTGCTTTCTGACCCGGTAATATTTTCCTTCATATATTTTTTGTATTCTTGGTATATATGAGTTTTGCTTCTTCACTTCTATTTACTTTTAGCTAAATGTTTTATTATTTAATCTTGGTTGCTTCTTTTGTTGTACAATGGTTTGAGCTTCCTTGTTTCTTGTTATTCATGAGATATTGGTTAATATATAGAGACTTTTAAGTTTTGAGAATTGGAGTAAATTTTTTTTTAATCACGTGTAACTATCTTACATTCCCAATGCACAAATATAGAATTACACCTAAATGATGGATCTATTTGAAATCTTCTGAAGGACAAAAAGAACATGTCGCTGACTGAACTTGAGTTTTCAAGATTGGATGCTATAGTTAAAATTTTGAAGGATACATCACATTATCACCGCAGTAGATTTTCGGATGCTGACATTGCTTTGTTGCTGAAATTGCTGAAGTCATGGACACTTGCAACGATATTTCCAGGTAACTGTGGTTAATTTTATATGCTGCTAGTCTGTCTTCCTTTTCTGTGGTCCACATTGTAATCATCCTTATTTCTATCTTTCGGAAGGGGCTTCATGATGAAGACTGTTTGTATTATTTATAGATTTTTTACGCCATTTGTCCTTGCTATAATAATTCATGGATAATGCTTTCTTGCCTTGGAATGTGTATGTGCAATCTTTTTGATTGAATGCTTTAATTAGCTGTGTGTTGGAGATGGACTGCTGAAATTTATAGAAATTTGTTGAAGAACCAGAGCTGACGACAGCATGAGATTATTTCTGGTTAAAATATAACCCATTAGCTTTCGAAGTATTTCTATGAGGATGAAACACATGGAATCACGGACACACCTAAAAAGGCAAAGAATCCTTGTTGGACACTGACACGTGTCGGACATGCCCCGACACGCCAAAAAATGTGTCTGAATTTTGTTTTTTGTTTTTGAATTTGAATATTTGGACATGGCTCGGACATTGCATAGACACGCCATGAACAAGTGCCCGACACGCGTGTCTGATTCTTGGGATTTTTTTGTTTTTTATTTTATTTATTTTGTAAGTAAGGCATTCTTAGGGATTTTTAAGAAAGTTTTAGAAAGAAAGCCGGGTTGAAGTGTAAATATGAGCAGTTATTTAATAACTTTCAGTAATATGATGCTCTTTACATATAATTACTTAAAAAAAGTTTTATGAAACAATGTTATTTTAAAATTTAAAACAATCAGATATTTATACTTATATTTTAGTTCAAAGTTCAACCAGGGTTAAAAAACCACGGGATCTAGTCTGGCAAGTCAGTCCACTATGAAGAATGAGATGTACAAAATAGTTTTTAGTTCAGTACCCTCGAACTCCTAGTTGATCTCTAGACACAGCTAACACCAAATCTTCAGTACCCTCAAAGATCTCCAAGTCATCAACTACTCAGCCTACAATGTTTTAGTCTCCTCGAATCTGCTTCTTCATTGATTGATCTCAACCACTAGACAGTCCAAACAAATATCTGGTTTAATACTCAGAATAATGTTGAAATAGTCTTTGTAGCACAACAATAAATTGTATCAACACCAATAATACATCATCTCACTAATACTAAAATGTATGACAAAAAAATGCAAACAAAAAGATGCACTTTATCTCACAAGAATAACACTTATAGCTATATGTAGTATATAAAGAACATCAGGTCTTGATTCTTGTGGAAAGACAAATAAATTTGATTGAGCTTATGAAAAAAAAAGAATGAATATGAGAAAAGCTCTAATCAATGTATACAGAATGTCTCCAGATTTTTACAGAACATTAGCATTTATAAACACCTTGAAAGTAGTTGGATTAGGTCAGAACTCAAGGAGGAAACTTCATATATATATATTTTGATAAGTAAAACTGTATTAGAAAACTTTCAAAAAGGGGAACACATCCTAAAACCTACACAAATGCCAGAGCCAAAAGGACCCTAAGGCCCCAAGGAGCCCAAAAATTCAACTCTCTCCTCTAAAGATTTACAATTTCTCCCCAAAACGCAACAAAAATGAGAGCTAATAATACAAAAATTTAAAGCCACAATAGAAGACTCCTCTCCATCAAAGGATCATCTATTCCGCTCCTTCCATAAGCACCACCAAACGCTTAAGGGCACCACCCTCCAAAAATCACGGGCGTAGGATCCTACATAGCACCATCTTCAAGCATCCATCAAGCCTCTCAAAGACCGAGGCATGAGTCATGACCCACTAAACTCCGAACAAACCAAGTAGAAGTACCCGGCTCACGACTATGCAAAAGAATGATCAACTGACTCTCCATCACGCCTGCACATGCAACACAATTGACAGTAACCTGTCTTCCACTTCTCAGGTTATCAAACGTCAAAATCTTGCCCCAAACCGCTGTCCAAGCAAAGAAGGCCACCTTGAGCGGAGCCATAGAACGCTAAACCGCCTTCCAAATCATAGCTTGCTGGACACTTGATGATAGATGGCTCGACCTATTGATACATAGCCACGATTGATTGATACATAACCACAATTTATTGTTTCATATATCATTAACTATCCTGTATGATCAATATGGGTCATCACCGTGTCTCGATCTATCCCAAGGTGGTTCAATCTATCGAGGATACTCCAGTGTGCGTAATACTGAAGATTTTCCAACACTTGGGGGGGGGGGGGGGGGGGGCGGAAATTATGACTTTTGTTTCAAAACCATGCATTTTAAAAACATATTTTTGAATTCAAAATAAGTCAATAAAAACATTGAGATAAAGAACGATAAAAATGAATGCATGAGCCTAATTGGTGAAATTGCATCTGTGTTAACTTACCTTTTTACCCTTTGTTGATGAAGTTGACAAATTTAACCTTGTTGAAGCTCATCTTCATCAAAGAGGTAATTCCCACTTAACTGACAACTAGGACAAGTCTGTCTAATTAAATATAAACTCAAATTTACATTGACACATTGTGTTCTATGAAATTTTTCAACATTAGTCGTATAGACCTAACAAAAGTGACTTGAAACTTTTTTGTAAAGTTAAAGAGAGTGAAGTAAAACATAATTCTCATTCTCTTCTGAAATGAACAGCAGTAGATTTATCACTCCGCTGAGTTGCAAATATTTTTGATTGGCCTTTAGATAAAGATCCCATGGTTCCTGACTTTTTTAATCAGGATGCATTATTCTGGTTCTGATTTTTTTCATACTCACGAAAGTATAGATTTTGTCTTGGTTGAGGGTCATTTGAATTCCTTGGTGGTGTGGATATGGATTCTGTACTCAAATGCAATTACCATTTATTTTTATAAATTGTGCTTATGTATTTATATTTATTGTAGGTAAATCATGTGTTCGTTATATAAGATACTGAATTTTTATTTATCACTTGTTGGTGTTTACACACACTGTTGATTGGAATGTGTTTTAATTCTTATATTCTAGTACTAGTTTCAGTGTCAGAGTAAGCATCTCCACCACACTGCTCATATGATTAATTCTTTAATTCTATTTCTCTTGCTTGATTATTATTATTTTTTTAATTTTTTAATCTTATTTTATTGCAGTTATAGATATCCTGAGGATGATTGTCCTGCACCCAGATGGGGCGACTTTACTTCTCAAACATATTAATGATGAAAATGGTATCTAATTTTGTCATGTACCTTGTGTTTCACTTTTATTTTTCAAATTAGTTTTGAAGAAGAGCCATTCAAATAGAGCGCTTTTTTAGTCATGTCTTATATGTGCAACTATCCCCCATTTGTTAATCACACCTGAAAATGGGCCTTAAGCTGTGATCCACTTAATACGACTGATGATCCAACAACTGGGTCTTAAGCTGGTTTGGCTGGGAAATGGGCCTCAAACATGCTCCTACTAGTTTTTATTACATGCGGTTTGATTTGGTGTGTCTTTTTCTCCATGATATTGTTTAGTTCAAGTTCGGCATTTACTGAAGATATCTTCCTTTTGCTCTAGCAGATATACTCATGGAGATGATTAAGATGGTTACAACAAGTCCTCCACTTCCAGCAAATATTTTGACCAGCATTCGTGCTGTGACTAATCTCTTCAAGAATTCATGCTACTATCAATGGCTACAAAAGCATCGTGATGAGGTTAGTATTGTTTCTCTGCAGTAATTTTACAGTTACTGCGCATGAAAACTTGATAGAAATGTTCAGTGAGAAATTAAAGAAAATAAAACTTATGGGTTAATCATTTGAAGTTTATTCACTTCAACAGCTGTCTACTCAAGACTATGAGGTCACCCAGACAATTTTGAGGAGGGTGCCTTGTCTTGCGAACCAATGTCCTAGGTTTGGTTTTAGCCATTCATGTGGGTGCATCTTCCGGATACAAGGGTCTTCATGATGTATTATATAACACAAAGTTTAAGTACCCATTTTTTATAACTGATTTAGTGAATGATGAGGGAAACTTTTGGGGAAAACAATAAATGCTTAGCTCAACCAATGAGGAGATGAACTATCCCCAGAAGGACATAAACTTTGAAATGATGCGCCTACAGTTTGACCATGAAGACTCTGTTCTTCTTGGCATCCTTACCTATCCCACTTTCTTGTCCCGACACGAGCTAAGTGAAGTGCTTCTGACAACTTGAATACAAGTTGGTGTTCCCAGTCCTTCCAAGTTCATTGTTCAGTGAGATTTCAGAAGGCTAACTATATTTGGAAAAAGAAAAGGACCTCTAAACAACGTATGTGTTGCGATGATAAAACTATAGGAATCTGATTTACAATCTTCAGTCTAACTGTATTGTGGTTGAGCTGCACATCAAAACATTTGAATCTTCTTCACTTGCCAAGTTTAGTAAAATACTCACCTAGATATGTTATATTTTTGAGATAAAAAGAGATAATTATATAAAGAGCATGAGACTATGAGCCTCTGCTTTGTTTCACGAACTCCTCAAACTTGAGAACCCATGTAGATGCATCTAGACACTCCTTTAGATACATAGCCAACTTGTGTCTCATCGTGTATGGAGAGTGTTGAAGGATTTAAATATTTAAGTTACACTCTCTCTAACAGCTTAAGCTTTTGGAGTAGATGGTTGTTAACATGGTATCAGATCAGGGTAGGTCCTGTGTTCAAACCTCACCGTCACCTGATTTAAAATTGAAACACATGTTGGGCCAAAAGAAGGACACTTGTGAGGGGGCGTGTTGAAGGATTTAAATATTTAAGTTACACCCTCTCTAAGAGCTTTAGCTTTTGGAGTAGATGGTTGTTAACAGAGGGGAATGCGGGGCAGGAGGAACTAATGGAAAATGCATGTGTATGTCTAAGATTAGTTGTTGCTGAAGCCATAATAGATTGTCCAGAGGAAGCATGGACGGAAGTCACGGATCTAGGGTTTCTCCCTATTTCTTTGTTTAGTTAAAAGAAGAATGAATTCCATCATTTGAAGCCTTTTTTATTTTAATTTTAATTATTTCACAAGTACCTCTTCATGTTTTAATATTTCTCAATGACCCAAAATTTCCTTTCCTCACCACTAGTTATACATTTCTTGAAAATCATTTCGAATTTCCAAAATTCTTCCAAATTTACCTTTTCAAAGAATTTAGTTGTTTGTCTGACTATGTAGCTACTCCTGCTCAATATTCAGGCACCAGTACACTTCATTTGTGTCTGATGTCTGAAGTTTCATGAACTAAATGGATCTGCACCCGATCACTTTATTTTATTTATTATTAATTTGCACTTTAGTCTAATGAAAATGTACTAGTTTTTTATTCTATGCTTATAAAAATATCAATATTTCTGTTTACTGATCTTGTAGATTATTGATGCATTCTCAAGTTGTTATTCATCTTCAAATAAGAATGTGCAAGTGTCTTTTTCTACCTTGATACTCAAGTAAGTGATCTCTAGGACTCTTTTAAATTTTCTATCTAGTGTAGCTCATGTGTGATTGTTTGAGTTTTGCTTGGGTGGCGTCATTCTTACAATATATTTCCTTTAATTTATTTTGGATGGATATTTTTCCTATTTGGTTCCTTCTTTTTCTTGTTCTTTTTTTTTTTTTTTTTCTTGCCGGTGAGTCTTAAGATGTTCTACTGTTGTCAGCACTAGTTATAATAACTGTTGTAATATTGCCATCATTATGGACTTATTCCACTATTTAGTATAATACAAAAACCCTTGGTCACAGTTGTCATTGTCTTGGTTTTATTCCACCATTTAGAATAATCAAAAACCATTTTGCTACTTTACATTTCAATCCATGATCAATTTGTTATATTCCGTAGAACACCTACCGCACAAGGCCTGAACTATACCTATAGAGAGAGAAGGGGGGAGCGGGGGGGTGTGTGGGGGTGGTGTTGACTAGGTTTTAAGCACAAATTAACTAACTTTGACAGAAGTTCAATTAGACTGCCATTAGCTAAATTCCAAATTATAGCTAATGATATAAGAATGCAAAAGTTATCTTGTTGAAAATGTTAAAATATCCACACAAATGGACACACGAATTTTACGTGGAAAACCCTATCGACAAAAACCACAGGACTAGTCCATGAAGATAAAATCCTCTAGGAGAAAGGCGTTACACAATAATTCAACTAGACTATAACTTGAGAATGTCATAGTTACCTCTGTCCAGGACTCATGGCTGATTCTCCATCCGAACTCTATTGCTTCCCGTCAGCAAATATGCTCCTCAAGTAGTGAACACTCTGATCCCCAAGCCTAGTAACATCTGATCCTTGGTGATTGTATGGAAGTTGCTTTCGGTGTTGAAAATCCTTGTTGCACCAAGATTTTTGATGTTCCATGCTCAAAAGACAATCACCATCTAAGTATACTGTGGAAATATAAGCTTTTTTATAAGTAAGATTGTATTAGAAGCGTTCAAACGGGGTACACAGCCCACAAAAAGAAAAACAAGGACCAAATAGGGTCCCTAAGCTCTCAGAATATGCAAAAAATAAACCAGCTACATCATAGATTTACAATTTCTCCCAGAAACCCTACAAATAGAGAACTAAGAAAAGAGACACCCTCCAAAAGTCACGGGCTTGGGAACCCACCATACAACCTGTCCAAGCCTCAATCATTCCCCTCGGAGACTGGGGCATAACCCACTCAATCCCAAACATAGCCAAAAGCAAACCCCTATTGTCTCTGGCCACTGGGCAATGCAAGAGGAGATGATCTACGGACTCTTCATCCCTCTTGTACATGCAGCACCAGCTAGTAATGATATGCCTCCTCCTCAGATTATCCAGGGTTAGACTTTTCTCTTTCACAATTTGAGTGGATGAATACAAGGGGAATATATAATGTTCTCAGGAACACATAATAAGGAAAACATAGATAAGGAAAGCATGAGTAAGGAAAACAACAATTTAATTTTTTTTTTTATAAGTAAGATTTCACTAAAGGCGCCCCAAGGGGAGCGCTCCCAAAGGAATACAAAGAAGCCTAAAAGGGTACTATAATTTCAAGCTATCCACAAATTTCAAAAGATGTTCCAAAGATTTACAATTTGCCCTATTGACCCAAAAAAATAGAGTAGAAAGAATGTTGTATTTGAGGGACCAAATAGGGGATTCTTCTCCATCAAAGGATCTCCTATTTCTCTCACGCCATAGATCCCACCATAAACAAAGGGGTCTGGCTCTCCACGCTTCCCTGGCCCGGCTCTCCTCTCCTCAATACACCCTCTCCAAGCCTCTAACATATCTACTGTGGACTCGGGAAACACCCAAGCCATGCCAAAAGCAACCAAGAATAGAGACCACACATCCCTTGCCACTGGACAATGAAGGAGAAGGTGGTTCACTGATTCATCCATCTTTTTGCACACAATTTATGAAATCAATAGTTATGCCCCTAATTGAGGAACAACTAATCCTTAGTTGCAGACATAATCGATGGCGTGGTTTGGCAAGGCCTTATTAAGAGAAGAATTTGATTGCAGATTGTTCTAATATAATGCACAGTCAAGATTTTTTTTTTTTTTTGATAAGTAAAATTGTATTAGAAGGTGTTCAAAAGGGGAACGCGTCCCAAGAACTATACAAAGACGAAAAAAGAGAAAAAATGAGATCTATGAACCCAACGACCCCAAAAAGTCCATAATCTTATCCAAAGAAATACAATCTCGCCCCATACCCCAACTAAAAAGGGAGCAAAGAATAGTGAACTTCAAAGCCGCATTGGAGGTCCCCTCCCCATCAAAAGATCTACGATTACGTTCTTTCCAAAGACTCCACCAAATACAAAGGGGAATCACCCTCCAGAAATTATGAGTGCGCGCTCCCACCCTTTGACCCCTCCACCCATCAATCAAATCCCTAGAGGTCCAGGGCATAACCCATTGGACACCAAAGAGACCCAACAAAAGGCTCCAGCAGTCGTGAGCTACGGGACAGCGCAAGAGAAGATGATCCACAGACTCTCCATCATTTATGCACATACAACACCGGTTAACGATAACATGTCTCTTCCTCAAATTGTCCAGGGTCAAAATCTTGCCCTAAATAGCAATCCAGACGAAAAAAACCACCCTAAGAGGAGCCATCGAGCACAAACCGTTTTCCACGGGAAAGTGGGGTCACAAAAATCTGAAAGCTGGTGAAAATAGGACCGAACTTGGAACTTCCCCTGAGGAGAAAGCACCCAAATCAATGAGTCCGGCCTAGTGCCATCCACCACCTTTCTATACAGAAGATCCAACAAACTAATGACGTCATCCAACTCCCAATCCTGAAAGGATTGCGGAACTAAACATCCCAAGATAACCTACCGCTATCAAGGTGATAGCAGTCAGCAACCATAGCATGTCGATCAACAGCAATCTTGAACAACCTCGGGTACAAACGAGACAAAGGACGGTCCTCGCACCAAGCATCCTCCCAAAATCGGATATCCCTTCCTTCCTGAACTCTGAATCTAATGTGCTTTGAGAAATCATCCCAACCTCTCCCAATGGATTTCCGAACCCCCACACCTCCAGCAGACCTGACCGGTCTAGCTGACCATCCCCCCCTCCTCTCCAAACCGACAGGAAACAACCTTCTTCCATAACCTATTACGTTCACTGCCGAATCTCCAGAGCCACTTGCCTAGGAGGGCCTTGTTGAAAGGGGCCAATCTCCTAATCCCTAGGCCTCCCAACCTGAGGGGCCTACAAACCTGCTCCCATCGAACAAGATGATACTTAAATTCCTCTCATCTACCACCCCACAAGAAATTCCGTTGAAGTATCTCAAGTCTTCCAACAATAGCAGAAGGGATCTGGAAAAGCGACAGGAAATAAGTTGGGAGACTAGATAAAGTGCTTTTCACCAAAGTAACTTTTCCCCCTTCGAAAGGTATTGCTTTTTCCACCCTGCCAGCCTTCTCTTGAATCGCTCAATCACCGAGTCCCAACTTCCCACCCTTCTTGTCGAGACACCCAAAGGCAAGCCTAAATAAGAAATAGGGAAGGAACTCGTCCTACACCCTAAAACAGCTGCGAGAGACTCCACCTCCTGAATATCCCCCACAGGGACAATAACACTCTTTCCCACATTGACTTTCAGCCCAGAGACAGCTTGAAAACTAGCAAGGACACATCGCAAGTATCTCAACTGGGACACCTCAGCCTCACAGAAAACCAGAGTGTCGTCCGCAAAGAGCAAATGAGAAATTTCCAATTGATGAGCTGCGTCTGAACTAATCTTGAAGCCTCGTATGAACCCCAAGTCCACAGCCCTCCTCATCAATCTACTAAGAGCCTCCATGACAATAATGAACAGGAAAGAAGAGAGAGGGTCCCCTTGCCTCAAACCACGGGAGCTGCCAAAAAACCCGGATGGGGATCCATTAACCAACATCGAAAATCTGACAGATGAGATGTAAGAAACGATCCATCGCCTCCATTTCTCTCCGAAACCCATCCTCTCTGACAGATAGAACAAAAAATTCCAGCAAACATGATCATAGGCTTTTTCGATGTCCAGCTTGCATAAAACACGCTACTGAGTTCGAAATCCACACATTCACTGGCAATAAGAGCGGAATCCAGGATCTGTCTACCCCCAACAAATGCATTCTGAGAGTCAGAGATAACGCTGTCCAAAACCCCCCTCAAGCGAAACGCAAGGACTTTAGCGATCAGCTTTTAAATACACCCAATCAGACTAATGGGTCTATAGTCCTTAATGTCAGTTGCCCCTCCCTTCTTGGGGATAAGAGCAATAAAAGAAGTATTCAACGACTTTTCGAACCTCCCATTAGAGTGGAACTAATGGACCGTACCCATAACCTCCTGACGAACCACCCCCCAACTCTCCAGAAGGAACCTCATAGCGAAACCATCCGGACCTGGGGCTTTGTTGCCATTGCAACTCCTCAACGCCAAGAGAACCTCCTCCTCCGTAAGGGGTCTCTCAATCCCTTCCTTATCCTCCTCTGAGATAGAATCAAAATGAAGACCATCGAGGCGTGGCCTCCAACGAAGAGGCTCAGTGTACAACCTCTGATAGAAAGAAACAAATCCCCGTATGTACTTCCTCCTCAGAACACAACATTGTTCCGTCCACACACATCCGCCCAATATGGTTGCCCCTCCTATGGGCATTAGCTGTACGATGAAAAAACTTAGTATTACGGTTACCCTCTTTAAGCCACAAGGCCTGAGACTTTTGTCGCCACGAGATTTCCTCCATGATCGCAATTTCGCCACATTCAGCTTGACAAGCTGCTCTCCTGTTACGTTGAGACTCAACAAGACCACTAACTGCTTCCAATTTGTCTAACTCTGCAATGTCAGCGAGGGCTCTATTCTTCCTCCATTCCAGATTACCAAAGACCTCCTTATTCCATGTTTTGAGCTTTTCTTTTAAAGGGCGATGCTTCCCTACTAAAATGAAGCTCGAAGTTCCCACAACCAAAACCTCCTCCCACCAACCCCTGAAAATCCACCGCTCTAAGCCACATATTCTCAAATCGGAAAGGGGTACGACGTGAACTCAACCCTCCACAGTCCAAAACCAAAGGAATGTAATCCGACGTAACCCTAGCCAAAGCGGTCTGAACAGCATCCGGAAACTTCTCCTCCCACTCTCCAGAGAGTAAAAATCTTTCCAGGCGGGAGAAAGTAGGCGTCTCCCTCCCGCTGGACCAAGTAAAAGAAGCACCCTCTAATGGAAGATCAATAAGTTGATGACCATCAATAAACTCCGAAAATCTTATTTTATCAAAAGAAGTAGAGTCAAGAATTTGATGTTGCAGATTCTCTAAATCTTATCTTGTAGACAGGTCGCTTCATTGTCCAGTCATAGATCCACAATAATCATATATTGAAGACAAAAGGCTTATATACCACTTGTGGCAAACATAAATAAAATAAAAAATAATATATATATATATAAAAGAGAACAGAAATAAACAGAAGTCCAATTACATCAGTAAGATAGACTATAAATACTCCAATCACTGTTGCAGCCTTGATTTCTAAAGTGAAATCTGGGATAAGCTTGAAGAATAGTTTAGAAATTAATGATATGCTGGAATTATCTTCATGACTTGTTACAACATAGAAAGGAGGGTTACCAAAGGGCCTCTAGTCCAATGGTACAATATCTCCTCCCCAGAGGGGGAGGTTGATAGTTTGAGTTCCACAAGGGACATATTGTGAATAATGGGTGTGTGTGTTTGGTTTAACTTCCAAAAAAGAAACAAAAACCATAGAAAAAGGGGTTGTTCTTTTATGGTATAGCCAATAATGACCTCTAATTTCCATAGTCAGACTTTGGAAATTCCATTCAGCATTAATAACACCTTTTAACTTTCCTAAGTAATCACTTGGTTTTCTTTAGCTTAATTTCTACTTTGTATTAAAAAACAGAAATGACTTTAATTTCTGAAAGACACTTTCTTGGACAACATATATAATTTGTATCATATATATATAATATAAAATAAAATAAAATTAGGGAACTTTCCTGAAGAAGAAATCCATTATGAAGGTTCAGGCGGCAACGCTGATTATTGTGAATCATTTTTTTTTCTTTTGCATGACAGCGATAGTTGCATTATATGTTACCTGCATTTGTTATTTCGTAGCACAGATCCCATATTATCATGTTTTCTACATAAATCAGGTTAAGGATCTTATCTGGTAAGTAAAATATGTTAAAAAGAATAAATTAATCGGGTGCGCTAGTTGAACAAGATAACTTTAGCAACTTAAAAATCAATGTAGAGACAATTAATCATATAAAATCACCTTTTAATGCTTTGACAAAATCCACTAAAGGCCATAATTACCAACTCATTAGATTGTGAAGTTAAAAGCTGAATATGGGTGTTCTTTTGGCAAGATGTGCAAAATAAGAAAAACTTCACAACCATGATGACTGATACTATTATGTAAAACCTGATGCACACCTTGTTTGTTACACGTGGACATCAAAATAGGCATCCATGGCCCGATAATTTGCATGACAAATTCAGTTCAACACAACTTCTTTTTCTTCTAATTTTATTTTCTTGTATTTTTTGATAAGTTGGACATACCACCCCCACACCCACCCCACCCCTTTATAAATTGGTATGAGATATCAATGCTTCATTTACTAGATGATAATCTGGTCCAACACTTATTGATTTTTTTTTTTTTTTGTTGATAAATGTCCAACTCTTATTGATTTAATCATTATATTTGTCTTTTGACTCTTCAAGGAAGGACAAAATGTGACCAACTAGAAATTAATTTCAGCATATTACAAGTTCCGTGATTAATGCTATGATATATCATAGTCATTACCTTTTATTTAATAGACTTTGACATCTATTTTTCAGTTTTACCCTTGTAGTTTGAGACATGTTATTGCTTTGTCAACTTCAATTTCTAATATATCATTTGTGAGCATTCAGTTATGCTGTGCTTTTGATTGAAAGTAAGGACCAGGAAGGCCAATCCCAAGTTCTTTCAGTAGCTCTTGAGGTATGCAATTAATTTCCTGATGCTCTTAAATTTAGATTTTGAATTGATGCATCTGGCAGTCCTCTGTTTCCCCCCACCCCCTAAAATTTATTTAGTTGGACTTTGTAGATAATTATGTTCAGAAGTTTACACTACTGACACTCTGTTTGTAATACCACAGATTGCAGAAGAGGAAAATCTTGAAGTTGACGCAAAATTCCGGGCTTTAGTTGCCATTGGATCACTGGTATTTTTGTTTACCCAAATCGTCTTTATGCTTACAAGTAGTGTTGTCTCTTGAGAGTTTTTCCCAATATTTTGGTCTGAGTGTGTGTTATGGTCGTCATATGTTGGATTTGATCCAACTGATCCTTAGGAAGAGCATGTGTTGGATTCATACAACTGAGTCAAGAATAACACCAGTTATAAGAGAAGGAAATCGGAAATAGACAAACAACTTTAATCCATTACAAAGGGATGGAGGCATGTCATTAGTCAAACTGCAGAACAAGCCTCTGTTTTTGTTCTTCCTCCCCACTTGCCACTCCCTCGCTGCTGCAGTGATTCTGCGACCTGCCACATCAGATCTTCTAGGCTTCTAGACTTTTTATTGAGAATCCTAGGTCTGATCTAAGAGGGGGGAAGGGAAAATTCTATTACACACTGTTGGTCTCAGTCACAGCTGATATTGCACTTATTTGAAAGTCTTTTTCAAGTTTTCGATGCATTTCTTGCATTATTAATCTGAATGATGCAAGAAATACATTGGAAAAATGAAAAATAACAATTTTTAACCACGTAGCAAAGATAACAACTACTGTAACTGCATTATATATATGTATCACTGTGTCCCTGTATTCTTTTTATTTTATTTTATTATTATTATTTTTTTTCGCCAGATGAATCTGAATAAATGTGAGAAATACATGGAAAACATAAAGGTCATGAAAAAGGATTATTTTTCAATATGGTGCCCATTAACTGAGGATGCTAGGAGGGGTGGACTGGATGTATTCTTCGCTGTTATTTACACAAAGTGGCTACTCTTAGGATTCGAACTTGCGTTCTCATGCTTTACGGCCCGAGCATTTTACCAGTGCACCAAGTAATGACCCCAAAATAAATGGAAAACATGAAATTGGAAATTATCACATAACGAAGATAAGAAATAATGTACACCCATATATATACATATATATATATATATATGTATATATATAACTATATCCTTGTGTCTTAATTTTCTTGGTCGTCGTTTCAGACACTCCGTTTCCAATGTAACAAATCATAAATTCCAATAAGTCAAAAACTATGAGTTCAATTTTTTAGAGGGAAAAAACAAACAAAAAAACAAACAAACAAACAAAAAAACAACAGTAAATGGGAACTTATGAACCTAAAAAGTTTATATTTTAAAAGGGTTGTAAGCTAAGATAATTAATAAAGTAACCAAAAATATAATTTTTCGATTTTCAATAAATCACATAGGTTAGTAAATGCCAATATGCATTGCAAGGGAACAAGAGCAAGGGCAGTGAGAACAATTAAATGATAGCTTGATTTGAAGAATATCAGACACATTACAACGTGCAAGTGTAGATTCATTGCAGTGTAATGCATTATCTTTAAAGTAGCGGTATTTGTTTCATATTTTAGTGAATGGGATTTGAGAACATTCAATTAAAACGAGTCAGATTATTACTAAAATAGTGTGTAGTGTAGAGTTAATTGCTCAGATCATCTTGTGCTGAATAATCTAGTTAATTGGTCATTATACAATTTTGGGAAATATTATTTTCTGCTTTAAGGAGCTGTGTTTTTGGTACAATGGTAAAAGTTTGGATTGTCAACCATGAGGACACTGTTGTTTTTTGAGAGAGAAGTTGTGTATATTTCTTCTATATATGTTTACATCGGTGTTATCAATGTGTTCTTTAAATACAGATGCTTGAGGGTCTGGTGAGAAGAATAGCGTTGGACTTTGATGTTGAGAACATTGCCAAGACAGCAAAGACTTCTAAAGACCCTAAGATTGCTGAAGTCGGAGCTGACATTGAACTAATAACAAAGCAGAGCTGACATTGTCACTCCCTGGTAACTTATGACTTGTTTCTGCCAACTCCTTTACATCTGCATATAATCTGGTTAAACCATTCTTGCCATAACAGAATTGGAATATGTATTATTTGGCAGCTAACTAGACGATGAGTAATATGAAGATATACAGCTGAGATAATCCATTGAGATTGTGTCCATGGGAGCTTGTGGGAGAGCGCTCTAGATGCCAAGTGTTTGCAAGAGTAATTGATACACTGAAAAGTACCCATTGATTGTGCTGCAACTTTGATGTTACGAGGAATTTGAATTATGCTCCCTCAAAAAAAAAAAAAAAATAAAAAAAAAAAAATAAACGATATCTGCAATTGAGCACTGTGAAATTTAGTTACAAGAGGCAGGTTTTTTGGCTTATTGTGTGGGGCTTCACCACTAAATATTTCTGTTGTAGATAGAGAACAATTTGTATCTCGATCTGGCAATGATTTCTTTTCAGTGTCCTGAAATTTATGTGGTTGGAACTCCTGCCTCAATGTAGTCTGGTTTTTGGTATGAAGTTGAAGTTGGAACTTCCTCAATATTTGATATGGAGTTGGAACTTTCTCAAATAGGTTATTCTGATTTCCTCTGATACACTTTTTGCCGAGTCCGCTGACAATGTATAGGCCTTGTCTCATAAAACTATGCTAAATTTATAGTTGCCTTTTCCATTCACGTGTTGGTCACTTTTTGATGTTTCCATCTCAATTTTGAGCTCAAAGTATTCTGGTTATTTTTCAGGAGAAATTTGGGTAAGTATAGAAAATTAGACATGCATACATAATCCTTTTTGGTTATTTAGGGTCATTCTCTAATAACCCTAATTTTAAATAAGTAAATAAGAATTTCTTTTAAGCGTAATATTGCAAAATAAAATAAAATTATAAGTTAATTAAAAATAATGATGAAGGATAGTGTACTATTCTAAATTATAATAGATTAAATTAAATATGAGGGTCAAGTGTTGAAAACACCCTTAATGTATACTTTGCGTAGCATTTTTATCATCTATTTTAAAAAAGTGTGAAATCCCTTATTTTCTTTTAACATTGCGAAAACACTCCTAATGTATTACTTCGCGTAACATTTTCATCCCCTATTTAAAAAAGTGTGCTAATAATACCATTATTCTTTTAACATTGTGCGAAAACATCCCTTAAATAGAAATCTGACATAAAGTAATGCTATAATGTTCGTTTCGCTCTTTTACTTTTCTGAAAAAGCCCAAAGGGGGTTTGCATGCAAATAATCTCATAGTAGTTTTATGTGCACATTTAACTCAATTTTAAGGATTTTTCTCACCTTTTCGAAAAAAATAACAAAAAATTTCTCTCTATATTTCTCCTAGTGAGAGTTGGGAGATACATTTTCAAGGACCTAATGCTGCTCTTTAGAAAGTTCTAATATATGTGTTTTTTTATTGGGTAAATAGAGATTAAAAAAAATATTTGTTCTCAAAGTTGTCAAATTAATGGAGTATCACATGGAATGAAAATCTTAATTCTTTTTATAATTTTAAAAAAGAAAAAATTATTCCTAATTAAAAATTTAATATAATTATAATTTTTTTTATTAAATATAGAATTAAAAAAATATATTAAAGATAGCTATTTGTTATATATATAAAATATACATTTAATTTTGAGTAAAGTACAGAAACAACCCCTGAGCTTTGCCAAAAGAACAATAAGATGAAAGTTACCTATTTTTGGGACAATGACACCCTTTGAAGATTGAAAAGTGAACAAAGGTACCCCTTGAAGTCAACCGGCATGAAAAATTGACCAAATTGCCTTTTGACTATTTAGTTGACCTTTTTAACTTTACAAGTTAATAAATTGGACGAAACTACCCCTTATGAACAAACAACCACAATGCTAAGAATATATACTACATATACACACACACACATATATACACACACACACACACACACACACATCCCAGATGAAGAATATAGATTGCATATCTAGATATATATATAGATGTTTGAAACAGATTAATAAATTGGACGAAAGTACCCCTGATGAAAAATTTATGCATCACTGTAATATAGTTACCTGTCATTACAATCATTACATAACCAACATTTAACTTCATAAAAGTAGCCATCTACAATCCATAATCCATAATAAACTTGTACCAAGTCATTACATAACCAACATTTGACACCAAAATTTACACAATCCATCATTACTTAACCAACATTCAAGTGTCAACCACTAATTTTGCATAAAATCCGTCATAATATAAACATTCATAGATCAATCACTATGGTTGCAGAAAGTTATTAACATGCCATCTTATAGCATGTGTGAATTAATAACAAAATTTTTGGTAAAAAAAAAATACAAAAACTCATTTGTTTTCATTCTGCATATTTCTTTTGGTGTAATAAATTTTCAATTTCTTACAAAAAGAAGAAAGTTTGACCAATCTAGAAGGGTGTCAATGGGTGCTACTTATATCTGTCAATGTTGTTCAATTTTGCCTTAAAAAAATTGTGAGAGATTATGAATGGGTTATCTAACCTTTGAATAATGTCTTTCAATAGCTAATTGTTGCTACTAGGTGTTACTTCGCTGCTTAGCCCAGACTGGATTCACTATTTTAGTTATTTAATTATTTTCCATTATGTTTTTAGGGTAATAACAAAATTGATAACCCCTCATTTGTTAAAAAATAAAATTAATTTCATTCTACCACAATTTCTCAAAATAACAAAATTTTGGTAAAAAAAAAAAAAAAACCACATATTAGTAAAGAATACAAGAACAAAATTTTGAGGAAAAATGACGAGATTAGACTTACGGGAAAGGTCCTCTTGAATAAAAGCAAGCACGTGTGGTGATTGTATTGATGAGATTGCAAACACCAAACACTCAGACCAGAACAACCAAATCAGCCGAACACTGGTTAGTCTTGACGAGATTGCGAAATCAGCAAATCGGAGCATCAATCGAACACTGGTTGGTCTTGAAGAGATCGCGAAATCAGTAAATCGGAGCAGAACAACCAAATTAGCCGAACACCGGTTGGTCCAGAACTAGGGTTTCGAAAAGATCATGGTGACAAACTTAGGGTTTCAGAGAGGTAGAAATGGTGATATGAAGAGAATAAATGAAAGATTAGAAGAGAGAGAGAGAGAGAGAGAGAGAGGGGCAGACGGTACGTGGTACAGTGGTTCTCGATGTTAGAAGATTAAGGCAATTCACGAGTTGTTAATCTGGTGCCAAGTGGTGCTAATTTGTGGTGCTAAACATTCAGGGGCAATTATGTCATTTTGATAGATTTGATATTTTGTAATAAATCTGAATTTAATATTAAGGAATAATTTTATCTTTTTCAAATGATTTAAGGACTTATTTGGATGTAATTTCTTTAAAGTAGTGTCAATGTTTTAAAAATAGATAATTTTAATATGAGTGTCCTATTGGTAATTTTTAAGGATGTTGCTGTGCTTTATCCAATTTTTTTTTTAATTAGCATATTGGTGATGATCCCATGGTTTGTGGGTTCCCAATGCTAAAGTACTACGTGGCTAAGTGATGTTATGAAATATCTCTGCGCTTTTCTAGATAAAACTAACCAGCACTGCCGTTAACCTTTGGCCTCGAGTCTAGAGAGAAGAGAGAGAGAGAGAGTGTGTTGCCACAAATCTCCATTAATGGAGACACTGAGTCTGAACTTAACAATCAGAACTCTAAAACCATCCCAACTCCAAACCCAATTCCTGAATTCTTCTCTGTTCCCATACAAATTCCAAATTTACAGTCTCTGCTACTCCAAGTCTAGAATTCCATCAAAATTATTCACTGTTACTTGTAAGCTGAAAACCTCTCAAAAGAAAAGCAGCAACAATAACAATAGTACTAAAATTGTAGCCTCTGAGGAAGCACCGTTGCTTTCTGAGGACGCTGAAAATGGGTTGGCGCCAAAGTCCGAGAGGAATCCATCCGGCGGCAGTAGTAGTATCAGTATGGGGGGTTTGTTGTTGAAGAGGTTGCCCAGAAAGGTTTTGTCTATTCTGTCTAATTTGCCTTTGGCTATTGCGGAAATGTTCACCATTGCTGCTTTAATGGCCGTGGGTATGCTTCTTCCTCTTTAAAACCTCCTCCTGCTGCCTCTCTTTCCCTATATTTATCTCTCTACATATATATATATATATATATATATATTTCTATGACTATTTTGTTTCGATTGGAGTGTTTTTAGTTGATATATAAAGAAGCCCAAATGCCGTGTAATCAGTTTCTAGTTAATCTACTCTTTCCCAAATCAATGTGTAATTAGAGCAAACAACAGGTTTGGTGATTGTCTTTAACCCCTTTTTGAATTGAATCTTTATAAAATAATTTTTAGAAAATTGACAACTACAATTTTTAAATTTTCAGTTGAGTTAAGTTTTGGTCTATTACTCTATTTAAATATTATTATTATTATTATTATTAGAGTACTGCTGTAAGAGAAAAACTATCTCAATCCAGTGGTTAAATCTGAGAGCTCATGAAATGAGGGAGCTCTCTTGATAGTCTTACTCTTATTATTATTCCTTCATGAATAGGATGCATATAAGGACTGGACTTGCGTATTCGTCATGGCATATGTATTCTTTTAATTGCAAAATGGGACCATGTAGTCCATTTCCATTGATGAGAAGATGTAATAATAGAGAACCTTGATGCCACGTTTGGCAGCATGGAATTCACGGCTTGGAATGCGAATTGTGGATCATCTTAGTGCAAATTTTGAACTAATTTTGCTTCATTTCTAATTCCAGTTTGTGAAAATTTCATGTTTTAACTAAAGGGAGAAAATGGGATTCAATCAACAAAGCCTGTATTATACCAATTGTTTGAGCATTGGAAAATGGAGAACTGCATTAGGTTTTGTGTGAAACAAGTGTATATTTCTCTACCAGTCTTCTTGCAGGAACCTGAGCGAATTGTTATTTGTTCATGGCTTTCAATGCTGAATGATTTTTGGCAAAAATTTAGTTTTGGATCAAATACGATATCATCTCAGGCAAGGATTTTGGTTCTCCCCTCTTTCTGAGTAGTTCACCCCCCCCAACCCTTTTTTTCTCTAAATCAGTGCCATGTGTGGTGTTTTATGACATTTAAATTTGGAATAGTCTCACCACCCCAATTTGGATCAAAAAAATTAAAGAAAGGGTAAAACTATGGTTTTATCACTTTACCTTGCATGAAGAAATATTGACCAAAATGGTGCCATCTGCTGTTATTTCTGTGTTGCTGGATGTTAAATCCATCCACATTATGGGATTACCAAGAATTTTTGCAGCGAAAGGTCTTAGTATCGAGGAACTGCTACTTTTTTCCACCCTGTTATAAATTTATAGAATTTTGTTTCTTTTCCTATCATTCTCCACTATCATGCAGCAAATGGAAAACCTAATTACTTTTGTCTTCATCAGGGTTGCTACACTACTTAGAGACTCCAGAGTAGATTCAATTTTTCCACGATACAAGAGTTTAATACACTAAAGTATTGTCAAGTCATTATTCATTTTCACAAATAATTGCAGAACCTTGAAGTTTGCATAAACAGTTGAAACCAATTTAATTGTTTTGAATGTGTTAGGAATATGAGTCATGTGTTGGCATTTTCTGCCTCAAAACTTTGGGTGTTGTTAGCTAGTGTCTTGAGTTACTCATTTACAACCATGGAAGACATCAAGTCCCAAGCCACCGAGACAGAGGTAGTCTGGTTAAGTTAACCTAGACACTGAGACGAAGGTAGACTGGTTAGGTTGACCTAGATTTGATCTTTGCTCGGCTCAAAATAATTTTCTAAACATGTTTTTCAAAGTTTAGTTTCTAAATTGAGGATGCCTGAAAACTTTTCAAAATTAAGTTTTACGGTAAAAAAAAAAAAAAAAAAAAAAAAAAAAAAAAAAAAAAAAGGATGTGCCGATCCATAAGTCTATTGATTGAGGGCTCTCTAGTTAGCTTTGATTGATAGGCGGTCGATCAAAGTGGATGGTGAGGGTCCGAGACCCCTCAAAGGGGCAAAGTGGGTGTGTGATTGGTGTGTGTGCTTCTTGCCATTTAAAAAAGAAAAAAAAGAAAAAAAAAAAGAAAACAGATCAAGAGCAGATAGATTGAACAACTCGTGGAGAAACAGAGTTCGTGAAGTTAGGCAGTCTGTCGATAGATTAGCAACTGAAAAAACTGGTATTAGTCTTGTGTAAATTTGAGTCAGGAGGGACTAAGGAATTCGTGATATTTGAGTCTGGAACTTAGTTTGTAACCTCTTTCTCTAATGGCGGATTGTTCATGGCTGGATCAGGTATAGTACATTTTTTCTGTTTAGGGTTTTCCACGTAAAATTCTTGGTAATTCTTCTTTCTCTCTCTATTTACTTTTATGTTATGACACTGTTTGACTGCTTGATATTTGGTAAATTGAATTAGATCAATAGTAGGAATACTAGGAGCCTTGGCTAATGGTTATGCACTTCTCAGAACTAACCATTAGTTCTGTCTCAGACTCATTTTATATACATTTGTAGTCTTAATCTTTCAACCTTGTGCCCAGATGCATTATCATTTGAGACTAGCCTTGTACGTATAATGGCCATGCAGGAACTCTCATTGATCAAGGCGAAACTCCGGATTTCTATTTTCAAAAATTCCCTGAAGATAATCCTGTCCTGGGATTCTTTACATGGAGATGGGTTCTAACCCTTGGCTTTGACCACATGTTCTCATCTCCCATATTCCTTGGATTGTTGACTCTTTTGGCAGCATCCCTCATGGCTTGCACATACACGACGCAGATTCCTCTGGTTAAGGTAGCAAGAAGGTCGGTCTTTTTTTTTCCCTTCTGCCAACTCATGTCGTTTCAAGTGGGAGTAAGCAGGAGAAGCTTGTAGTTGACATAAATAATCTGTTTCTGCAGATGGTCTTTCTTACACTCGGCCGAGGCCATTCGTAAGCAGGAATTTTCTGACACTCTGCTCAGCGCATCAATTCAAGATTTGGGTGTCATTTTGATGGGATCTGGGTACGAGGTATGATGTTTGACTTTTTCTGCCTTCTCTTTTTTCCTTTTATCAGTGCTGATAAGGCTTTTGGTGGGTTGATAGTAGTTGATGTTTTTCATATGTTTGTATCTATGGTACATGAGATATTTTTTATTTAAATGGGTAGGCTTTCATTTACTAGTGCTTCATAATTTTAAGCCTTTTAAATTGTATTCACCTGTTCAATTAAAATACAGAATCTTTTAAAGATGTGTCAAGAGTGTCATGGCTGGTCTACAATTTATTTCAAAATGCACGAAGGAATATGTAAAAATTTAGTTAGTACACACAATATGACAATATGAAGAGAACAAAGAGATTTCTGGAGAAAACTTCTATCCCTTTCCCTTCGGGTGACTTTCTTTATATAATAATATTTACTGTACAAGGAATGCTTACCACAATCATATCCCAAGATTTGGTATCCACAAATAATATTCCTAACTAAAAGCAATCCGTAAATCATCTAAATTGGAATTAAATCCCTAATTATAAGTTATCTTACAACTCATCAAATCATCTAATTTTGGTGTGTAGATCACCTCCTCTGATACCCCCCTCAAATTGATGTTGGTGAATCCACAAGCATCAATTTGTCAACTAAGAACTGGTGACGAGTCTTAGTTAAGGCTTTAGTGAAAATATCTGCAGTTTGGAAATTTGTTGACACATGAGGCAAAGTAATGAGATGATTAACATAGGCTTCCCGAATGTAGTGACAATTGACCTCTATGTGTTTAGTCCGTTCATGAAATACTGGATTTTCTGTAATCCGGATGGCACTTGTGTTATCAGCATGTAGAGAAGTAGGATTTAATTCAGGGAAACCTAATTCAGATAGAAGATGACGAAGCCAAACGATTTCAGAACAGGCAGAAGACATGGCTCGATATTCTACCTCAGTAGAAGATTTTGAAACTCGTTCTTGTTTCTTGCATTTCCATGACACAAGGGAGCCATTGAGATGCATGCACCACCCCGTTGTAGATCGACGAGAATCAGGACAACCTGCCCAGTCAGCATCAGTATAAGCTGTAAGTTGGAGAGATGAACCAACTTTATAAAATAACCCACGCTCTGGAGTGCCGAGTAAATAGCGAATGATCCGTTTGACAGCTGCAAGATGAAGATGTCGAGGTTGGTGCATAAACTGACTCATCAAATTAATTGCATAAGAAATATTTGGTCTTGTGATTGTCAAATAAACCAAGCTCCCAAATAGTTGCCTATATGTCGTAGGATCAGAGAGTAGTTGGCCTTCATCTTTTTTATACTTGACATTAATTTCAAGTGTAGTAGCTACTGGAGTCGAGTTCTCGAGTCCAGCCAAAGCAATAAGATCTTTGGCATATTTGTGCTGATTAATAAAAATTCCATTACCTGATTGATGCACTTCAAGGCCTAGGAAATACGTGAGGTTTCCAAGATCCTTCATGTGTAAAGAAGAGTGTAAAGAAGCCTGTAGTTGTTGAATGCCTATTGTATCTGTACCAGTGATGATGATGTCGTCCACATATACAAGGAGAATGGTGATACCAGTTTCACGACGACGAAGAAACATAGAAGGATCAGCGGTACTCTGATTAAAGCCAAATTGACAAATAGTGCTACCAAACTTTTCAAACCAGGCTCGTGGCGCTTGTTTCAGGCCATAAAGAGAGCGTCGTAGATGACACACATCTGATGCAGAATTGCTTGTGACACCAGGGGGAAGTCTCATATAGATTTCTTCGTTTAGATCACCATGTAAGAAGGTGTTTTTTACATCCATTTGAAAAAGAGGCCAAGATTGAGAAGCTGCAATAGCAAGCACTGTACGAACAGTTGTCATTTTTGCCACAGGAGCAAAAGTCTCTTCATAATTAATCCCATACTCTTGCCAATTCCCGAGAGCGACCAAACAAGCTTTATATCGATCGAAGGAGCCATCAGATCTAAGTTTAACAGAGAAAATCCATTTGCAACCAATTGGTTTGTGACCAAGAGGACAAGGAACAATATCCCAAGTATGATTCCTCTCTAAAGCTTCCAATTCTTCCTTCATAGCTTGTTTACAACATAAATGTTGTATGGCCTGTGAATATGAGTTGGGAATAGATTTTGATGACAGAGTAGTCATAAGAATTAGGTGATCAGGAGGTTTGATTTGGCGAGTGGATCTTCGAAGAGGAGGCGGTTGTGGACTTGGATCAGGAGATGGAGAGGAGTCACGGTTAGGACCTTCTTCTGCACCAATTGTTGTTTTACCTCGTCGCTTATAAACCAGCCCAGGTTTAAACCTTGTGAAAACAGAAGGATTATTACTACTAAAGTCATGAAGATAAGAAAAGGAGGACGGAGGAGAAGGGACATGAGTATTTTGAAAGAAATACTGTTTTTCAACAAAGACAACATTACGAGAGGCACGAATGCGATGGACAGAAGGATCATAACACAAAAAACCTTTTTGATGAGATGCATACCCAAGAAATGCACAACGAGCAGATTGTGCAGATAATTTGTTTCGATCTTGTGCAGGTAGATGGACATAACAAACACAACCAAAAACACGCAATTGGTTATAATTGAGATACTACTAAAGTCATGAAGATAAGAAAAGGAGGACGGAGGAGAAGGGACATGAGTATTTTGAAAGAAATACTGTTTTTCAACAAAGACAACATTACGAGAGGCACGAATGCGATGGACAGAAGGATCATAACACAAAAAACCTTTTTGATGAGATGCATACCCAAGAAATGCACAACGAGCAGATTGTGCAGATAATTTGTTTCGATCTTGTGCAGGTAGATGGACATAACAAACACAACCAAAAACACGCAATTGGTTATAATTGGGATTAGCTTGATGCAAGTGAAAATATGGAGATTGATGTTGAAGCTTTGGAGAAGGCAATCTATTGATAAGATGCGCAGTTGTGGAAAGTGCTTCCACCAAAAAATGAGAGGGTACTGATGCATCAAGAAGTAGGGTCCGAGTAACATCCAAAAGATGCCTATTTTTCCTCTCGGCTACTCCATTTTGTTGAGGAGTAGATGGACAAGTTCGCTGGGAAATGATTCCTTCATGTTGAAGATAATTTTGAAATTCATTTTTCATATATTCACCTCCAGAATTGGAACGAAGAATTTTGATGGATGTGGAAAATTGATTTTTTAGGTAAGCCAAAAAACACGCTTAAAGGCATCAAAAACTCCAGATTTAGAATGCAAAAAATAAATCCATGTGTGTCGACTATAATCGTCGATGAAGGAAACAAAATATTTGTGACGAGAATGAGAGGGAAATGGAGCATCCCCCCAAACATCAGTATGAATCAAATCGAAGCATTTTGTAGTAATGTCACCATGAATTGGAAAAAGGAAGAGTCTTACTTTTACCCAATTTACAACTACTACAATCAAATGAGACATCAGTGAAAGAAACAGGGTTTTTATTAGAAAAACAAACCAGATTTCAACAAGAACAACAATCTTTTGGCATTAGGATGCCCCAATCGTTTATGCCACATCTGATATGACGTACTAGAAGAAGGACGAAATAACGAAAATAAAGATTTATTTCTGGGATAACTAAACAAGCTTAGAGGAAACAGCCTTCCACATTTAGGTCCCTTCCCGATCACTTTCCCCGACTCCTGATCCTGCACAATACATCCAGATGTAGAAAATGAAACTTTACAGTTATTATCAACCAATTGACTGACAGATATAAGATTAGAGGTCAAACGTGGTGTATGATAAACATTATGTAATTGCAACGAATGAGGGATATCACCAACTGACTTAATGGGAAGATGTTCCCCATTAGCAGTATGAATTTTCACATTTCCCACATATGGTTTCACATTAGTGAGATGTGTTGAGGAAGAGGTCATGTGATTGGAAGCACCAGAATCAACATACCAAATAGATGAGGAGGAAGGTTTACCTGTGAGACCAAGAGCAGAAAATGCAGAATGAATCATTTGTTGCACTACCTCTGGAGTTATGGAACTAGAAGCAGTAAAAGCTTGAGAATGCTGCATGGTCGTAGCAGCAGAGGGAGAACCCACTGCGGTGGTAGCATTGAAAGCCTGGGATGATTGATTTTGAGGTCGCTTACGGCAATCAACAATCAAATGTCCAGACTTCTTACAGTAGTTGCAGAAATTTTTCTTACACTGATTGGCTATATGCCCATATTCCTTACAGCTATAACATTGTATTTTGGACAAATCCCTTCCTTTAGCCTGAGCTGCATAAGCTACATCCAGTGGATTAGTGCCAACACCCTTTTGTTCAATTGTAGCTTGAGTCAAACAACGTTGTTCTTCTCGGAGAAGTTCACCAAAGCACATATCCAATGATGGAGAAGGATCTCTAGCCATCAGATTTGAGCGAATAGATTCAAAATCACGTCTCAATTTCATAAGAAACTGATCTCTTTGAGTAATTTCATGCACTTTTTGAAGAGATGGTAGCCCCTCACTTGGGACACTAGCATAAATTAGTTGCTTGTATTCAGCCCAAAGATTCATGAAGCCAGAATAATAGTCTTGAATTGACATATTCCCTTGGGAATATTCAGATATGTCCAATTCAAGCTGAAAACGCCTCCCAGAATTTTCTTGATTATAAACCTTTTTTAGATAACCCCACATATCTTTAGCATTGGAATAAGGCCGCAAATTGAGTACAATATTATAATCTACTGAGCTTAAAATCCAACTAATTATCTTTGCATCATTAGACTCCCATTTAGCGATGCTATCATTTTTCAGTCCCAGCTTTTGGTTCTGGGATTGATCCATCTACATGTCCCCACAATTCTTTCCCTTTAACAAACATACGGAATTGAAACTCCCAAGAAAAATAATTCTTCCCATTCAATTTAATGGGCAAGATTTCTGACTTTTTTGACATTCTAAAAAAAAAAACTTCAAAAGAGACTCAAACGAAAGAGAAAAGATGAATGAGAACCTGAGATGATGCTAACAGCAATTCTTGACTGCAACTCTAACCAAGATTGTTGCTGCAACTCCTTAGAAACAAGACAGCATAGTTTTTAACAAAAAACTGTGATGTATCTTATAAAAAAAAACTGAGAACGTCTCTTGTATCAAGTTGGGCTCTGATACCATGACAATACGAAGAGAACAAAGAGATTTTTGGAGAAAACTTCTATCCCTTTCCCTTCGGGAGACTTTCTTTATAGAATAATATTTACTATACAAGGAATGCTTACCACAATCATATCCCAAGATTTGGTATCCACAAGTAATATTCCTAACTACAAGCA
This sequence comes from Cornus florida, assembly GCF_030987335.1. NCBI lineage: Eukaryota > Viridiplantae > Streptophyta > Magnoliopsida > Cornales > Cornaceae > Cornus > Cornus florida. Next base: position 64,319,826 of record NW_026775573.1, read on the forward strand.
ATCTGTAAATCATCTAAATTGGAATGAAATCCCTAATTATAAGTTATCTTACAACTCATCAAATCATCTAATTTTGGTATGTAGATCACCTCCTCTGATAATATACACAATAAGTTACACAGTTCGACTTGAAGCCTACCTCCACGTACAAAGTCACTGTAAAACTTTCATTGAAAGAAATAGTATCCTAGACAACAAGTTTTAAGTGAAAGCAGTGCACTGCTGAAGCGAAAAAGGGTCAGAGGGGGTTGAACATTTCCTAATCAAACCCTGATCACTTTCTTCTTGATTCCAATTTTAACAAATTTGTTAATCAATTTATAACTTAATTAATATCAATTTATAGGCTAATAATTATGCTAACCATCAAATAAAGCTAACTATGATACACCAAATTTCACAAAAAACCCCAACATGGGAAAACCAGAAGACCAAGTTTCGAACTAACTATCTACTATGCACAGAAAAAGTACAAGATCAATTTACCACAAGGCATTGATTTATCTCGGATGACAACATTCTCATCAGCCGGTGCTCCATATTTTGATATCAACACAATCACTCCACCGTGATCCACTTTCTTCAATAGTGACCATTAGCGAACCAGCCTACTCCATGTCAACCAACATACGTATACACAATAATAATTCTAGCTGGAAAGTGTTGGAGAATATTATTATGGGAACCCTTACTTAAATTACTCCTTCGCACAATATTGCTATGAGACTTGTTGCCATATTTGTATTTCATTTTTTGTGTAATTCCTTTATTATAAAATACTTGTAGAGCAAGTATTTCCTATTCTCTAGCTACAAGTCTTTCTCATTTCACCTATATAAAGAGGTGATCATTGTATACAAAAATCAAGAGGGTATAATAAAGATATGTAGCCCTTTGGGCTTTGTGTGCTGTGGAGGTAAGCTATGGTGGCTGAACCACGTATATCCTTGTGTTCTTCATTTTCTATTTCTCTCTTCAATTTTGACATAAATATATTATATTTAATTTTTTTCAAGTCTTCACTAAATTTCCATGGAGAACAACCACACAAAAGATGTATGGAGTTGCAAATCCCATGATGTTCTCTCAAATACCCATAAAGAATGCTCTCAATACCAACAGGCCAGTAGCCTAGCGGTACCGGACTCCTACTTCTCAAAAAGAGGTCAGGTGTTCGAGTCTCAGTGGAGACATGTGTGTGTGAGTATCAACTAAGAAAAAAAAAAGAATGCTATCAATCTCATTCTCAAGTATTCTCTTTTATTTTCATATTTTTTCATGAATTCTTCTTTGTTTTATGTGTTTAAAAGACCCTTAGAACCATTTAGACAGTCTTAGAATAATTAGAAATCTATTTGAAATTCTTTTTCTTGTTTGAATGAATTTCCTCGGAATTAGGCCAGCCGGCTTGTAGATGACATATATCTCACTCCAAGGCAAGTGCTCATCGGTACATGGTCCTTGAGCATCAGTCATCACTCAGTGTGATGCTTGTATTGGCACATGAGCTTTGGGCATCAGTACACAAATCTCTAGATGCTAATATATCGATGCTCAAATTAGGGAAAAGTAAAAATCAATGCTCAATCATTGAACGTAAATGGTCTGACTTTAGGGGCTTAATTGATGGGTCAAACAAATACAAAATTATGTGAATTATCTATCATTGATAAAATAATGAGTACAACTTATAAGATATAGATCTCATTGCTAGATTCTAAGTAGATAATTTTAAGTGGCTATAGAAAGGCAGAAGATCAATTTCAGATAGTAGTTTTTGTTTCGATGGCATACTCAAGATCTTTTATAAGGTGTTGGAGTCTGATTCAGAAAGATTTGTTCCTTTTTTTTTTTTCCACTTGAAAAAGTGTAGAACACATTCCATTATTGATCGAAGTCAACTTCCTTATTGAACTCAAATTAGTTCCATATTTCCTAACTAATTTTAAACCAGATTTAAGCATTTCAGATCTCACAAGATTAATTAGGAAATTTCTAAGGCACCTACATTATTAATTAATCAATGTTAACCTTTTGTTTTCTAGGTCACTTCCCTTTCCTCACTTTTGTGATTTTTGTTGACGGATTCGGTCTTCAATCCTCATTGACAACTTCAATGCCATTGGTATCTAAGTGGCATAACCCTATGGATTAACTTAACCAAATATATGATTCATAAACATTACAGATATTATGATTAAGGTGGTTACAATGTGGCTGCTTCAAGACACAAACCATAGCCATCCTTTGTTTTCAGTGATGAAAGCTAATCACATAAAATCCCCAAATTGGCCCTGTATTATACTTGATCTAATAACAGAATAAAGCATTATAATAAAACCTATATTCTAACCCTTTGGACCTATCAGCCTTTGGAAAGGCCTTTCCAACTCAAGGTTTAAGATATTATTTCAACAGAGAGTTAGTCGGCCCTCCTTTCTTGCTACACATTCATTTGTATGGTCTAGCTGTTAAGAGTGAGTGCATGGACACTTGGTAAAAAAAATATTGGTCTCATTCAAATTTTATTTTGTCATTCGGAGAATTCTTTTGCAAATGCCAAGTTAAGAAACAAAATGGAACAATAATGAGCCATCTCCTTTCCGTGTTGGATCTGTGACATCTATCTTGACATTTCTGCAGATAGAAAATTCTGCATTATAGTCATTCATCATCTTTCAGTTTATTGATTGCTTTTAAACTTTTTTCCTTTAGTTACAGTTTCTCGATTTGTGTTTCTATAGGTTTTCTTGAAAGGACCATCTTTATATGCCTTCAAGGGGCTAGCTGGTCGATTTGCTCCAATTGGAGTGCATTTAGCAATGTTGCTGATAATGGTAGGTGGAACTCTTAGTGCTACTGGGAGTTTCAGAGGTTCAGTCACAGTTCCGCAGGGTCTAAACTTCGTTGTTGGAGATGTGTTGGGACCAAGTGGGTTTCTCTCTACTCCTACAGAAGCTTTCAATACTGAGATTCATGTCAACAGATTCTACATGGACTACTATGACAGTGGAGAGGTAAGTAGGCGTTAATAGGAGCACCTTACACTGAGAGGCATTCTGTCTCTCTCTCTCTCTCTCTCTCTCACACACACACACACACACACACACACACTCAATGCATTAAAGAATTCCCTGAATTTTTTTTCCCTTAAGCTCCAAATTTTATAATGTGAAACTGTGGATCTCAAAATTCTTTAATTTGATTGACTGTAATTAAGACCTTCTTCACCTGTGGAAAAAGAAAAACTGAGAGGTTCTTGCATCCTAGCATGAGAGACATTATTAGCCTTCTTAATTATTTGATACTCTTTCTATATGCTCCGTGTTGGTGACATGCCCCTATCATTTTGTTTGCTCACAACATCAACAACCAAGTATTTTTTCCAAACTACTTGGGGTCGGCTACATGAATCCTATGTTTCCATTCCGCTCTATTTAATGCCATTGCTTAGTTTTGTTTGCTCACAAGCTGCTAAATATTTGAATTTTTTTTTTTTTTCACTTATGTTATAAGTTAAACGGTTTCACACCGATTGCATGCTCTTTGACCTCAATGGAAAGGAGGTAATGAGAAAGAAAATAAGCTGATTTTTTATTTTATTTTCCTCACTATTCTTATAGGTTCGGCAGTTTCGCACTGATCTTTCTCTCCTTGACATCAATGGGAAAGAGGTGATGAGAAAGACAATAAGCGTGAATGATCCATTAAGGTATGGTGGGTTTACCATATACCAGACAGATTGGAGTTTTTCAGCTCTACAAATACTTAAGGATGATGAAGGGCCTTTCAATTTGGCAATGGCACCTCTACAAATCAATGGAGACAAGAAACTCTATGGGACTTTTCTACCAGTTGGAGACACTGATTCTCCGAATGTGAAGGGAATGTATGTATCTTTTATTACTATATCATATCTATATATCTATATAATTTTCTCAACTGGTTGTGGAGGTTTAGTCACTTATTTTTTTATTTTCCCTTTAGAATTGATGAAGGTAGAGTTAGGAAATTCTGGTCTCCTGGGACTTGGGAGCCTGTAAAACTATTCTTAAATATACATCCTCTGCCACACTCTTTCTACCAATGCAATTTGTATTTTCAGCTTTTTTTTTTTTTTTTTTTTTTTACTATAAGAGTTGTTAAGATTGTATAAATATTTATATTTATATAACTGAGCATCATAATGGACATGAAAAAAATATTTAGGTGGAAAATTTTCTGGTGTATGCTCTGCTCTTTTGGTTTGACTTTTAGCATTTTGACGAGTTTTAGCATACATATTCAGCTTTTCATAGGAAGTATTTTTTGTTGAAATTGTGTCTCAAGCTGAAATCAGGTCATGTTGGGTAAAAAAGAAAATTCATGAAAATTTTGTGAGGGGCTTGTTAGAGGCCAATACTTTTCTGACAGTCTGCCATTTTAGTCAATTTCCCCTAATTCTCTATTTTCATCCTTCTCTTATTAAAAATTTAGATCAATGCTTGCTCGTGATCTGCAATCGATAGTCCTTTATGATCCGGAAGGGAAATTCGCTGGAGTCCGCCGGCCTAACTCTAAGCTCCCTATCGAAATTGATGGCACAAAAATTGTTATTGTAGATGCAATTGGTAGTAGTGGCCTTAACTTGAAGGTGATGTTCAAGGTTTTCAATTGAAAACAAAATTCAATTCTTTTTAAGTAAATGTCATTCTTCCCTTCTGTTTCTTGACTTTATCATTTCTGATGGAACTAAGTTTGTTTGTTGCTCTCAGACTGACCCGGGGGTGCCAGTTGTTTATGCTGGCTTTGGTGCTCTGATGCTTACGACTTCCATTAGTTTTCTATCACATGCACAGGTAAAATTTCTGCATTTAGGGTAGGATTTTGCTGTTGTATGTGTTTGAATTTGAAGCTACAGATACTCTTGATCTGGGTTAAGACTATGTTATATTTAGTTCAGACCGCATTGGCCTTTGTTATTTCTCACAACGATGGCGCTTTAATGATAGTTCCTAATTTTCACTTGAGCTACATATTAGTTAATGTTTGATTTGAAAGAAAAGGAATGTTCTTTATTGATGAATATAATGAACTTCGCTCTTATAATTAGTGGTAGTAAAGGTGATCTTTTTCTCCCGTAAATTATAATCATGACTAGGAAAAAAAACGGTGCCAAGGTGTCCTACTGTTAATTCTGTTCTAACTGCCATTTCTCAAATGATGTATTTGATATATCATTTCCATGTATTTATCTATAATTAAGTGTAATAGGAGACATGACTTGTAATAGGGAAAATAAAACAATAAAATTCATGTAGCCTACTTCATTCATATGGAATAAATGCAAAGATGATGACGATGATTTCCATGTGTTTATGTATTTTCTGTCTTCTGAAAGGTATGGGCCTTGCAAGATGGAACAGCAGTTGTTGTTGGCGGAAAGACGAACAGAGCCAAGTTTGAATTTCCAGACGAGATGAATCGCTTGTTAGATCGAGTCCCAGAGATAGTTGAATCATTTCCAACTGAGCAATCCAGTGGCATTAGTGATTAGTTTAGAGGCATCAAAATGAAAATGAAAATGAAATGAGAGAGCACTCCAGGTGGTATCCAGTTCACAAGGTAAAGCAGGAGATCATTTTTTAACTCGACTCTACAGTTCGGAGGCATCCAAACGCAACAAGAAAGAGCAGTCCGAGTGATATAATTAGCTACTGGTTCGAATTTTCGACGAAGAATTCAAGATCTTATTGATTCGATTTCGTCGTCTAGATTAACAAATAAGTGGTTCACTCCAACACAAGTTGATATGCGCAGCGAAATTTCAGAAGTTTGTTAGGGCAGTCAAATTTGTTTGTTCTAAATGTATAGTCAGTGGTATGTATCATCATCATTTGTATCATAGTGAATGAGTATGACTGTATATTGACACAACTGAGGGCTCAGCCCAAATGGTTTCTCCTCCATCCTCTGTTTGTATCATTAGTACTTTTTTTCATGTTAGAAATTTGTATTGAAACTAAAAGAGAAGATTCGAACAATGACGGAAGATTATTATCACATGAATACAATATCACTTGAATACAATATCAAAATCACATTTCGTGAGATATCATTTTGGGCATTACTCAGTGGCCTAATAGGGTGCCGAGCACTCCGAGCGGGTATTTCTTTTATGGTTTCTTCTCTCTATCAAATGAGGTTACTTTCAGTTGCTAAGAAGGCTCTCTTGTTAATGTCTGAAGCAATGAAATACAAATTCTTTTGAGTTTGATTTTTTTGAGAGTAATGCTATAAGGAGAGGAGAGTCATGTGAGCTCTCCTTCTCAAGCAATGATCGAAAGGTTTATTAAATAACTCATTTGACTTTTCTACATTTCAAAAGAGTGAAAAGTTAATTGGTTTATTAAATAACTTATTTAACTTTTCATACATCTCCAAAGAGTGAAAGTCAATTGGTGCAAGACCCTGCTATACTTAAAGAAATTGCTCAATTTTCGACACAACATGGAGCCTTTTTGCAGCGTTCAGAAGAGTTCAAATCAATTATTGCTCAATTTCCATCGGATTCGACACAATGCAAGTCCTTTTTCCAGCATTTGGAAGAGTTCGAATCAATTGTTGAAGTGTAGCTGGTGATACTTCCTCATCTTTCAAGGTTCAAGTTATGATAGTGGGGGTATGTGATTTTCTTACCAAGGTTTATAAAAATATATAAAAAAATAATAATTCAAAAAAAAAAATGAAAGTTTGATGGAAGGGATAAATTTTTAGATGGTCCTAACGTTTGTCATTCGTTCCAATAAATTACCATTGGACACGCAAGTTACAAAAAAAAAAAAAAAAAAAAAAAAAAAAACAGGCTAAGTAAAGCAAATACGTTTCAGACACAAGTCACACAATAGCTTACTTGTCCAATTGTCTACATTTTCGACACAAGTACTTATATTTCCAATGGTGATTGATTTGTGACCATAGCTTATGTGTCCACGGTGATTCTCCTGAATCAACCAGAGAGATCACAGGAGACACATGATTATATATATATATATATAAATTTAAGTTATTTTCTGTATGATTCAATATGTAATTTATTTTGAAGGAATGAACAATTTTATTATATAAAAATTAAAAAGTAAACTATTATCAACTAAAATGGGTGTGTGAGTTCCTTGTTAAAAAAAAAAAAAAAAAAAAAAAAAAAAACCAATTAACATTTATGCTATCATTACCACACTCCTCTCTCTCTCTCTCAAGAAAGTCTGCAGGTTTGCTCATTATCCATGACATTAATTAAAATAATTAACTGTTCATCGTATAAAAATTGAACACTAAACAAACAAATAACATTATATATATATAATTGGGTGAAGACTCCTCTTTATTGTCTATCAATTAAGAATATCTGCATTAGCAATGCATATTGTTCATGATATGTATTAAAAGAAAGAACACATTTTCGTTATATTAACATTAAACATGCCAATTAAAAACTAAAAATATTCATAAGCTGCATGCATACAGAAATTAAACAAAAAAAAATTAAAACCAACATTAAACACTAAACTAATACCAAGCATTTACATTATATGAAACATTAAACACTAAACTAATTCCAATAATAATTTACTAGATCAAAACTAAAGAAAATTATAACCAGCAATCAAGAACACCTTATATTATTATTTTTATGTCTGCGAGTAACCTTAGCATGATGACCAATCCGAGATCTAACTGATTTTTTCAATTCAAGTTCAAGAGGTTTTATTCCTTGCTTTGACACTCAAATGGCAAGTTCTCTGTTAAAAGTGCATATAAGGTGGTTGTTGATGTGTTACATCCGCAGCCTAAGGTGGACCAACATTCTTCTTCCACACCAAGCAACAGGAATTTAAAAGTTGTTAAATCCTTCAAGAAGGTTCACTTTTTTTATGGCAGAGTTGCCATGAAAGACTCCCGGTTCTTCAAGTCCTCAAGAAGAAAGGTCTTGCATGTGCTTGATACAATTTGTTTCCAATGTGAAGAGAAACAAATGAGTCTGTGGATCATGTTCTTTTCTCTTGTCCAAGTATGGCGTGCTTCTCCCCTTAATCTCAGTTCACAAAGTTGGATCTCTTGAAATCCCTTGGCAAAAACGATGGTTGGATCTCTTGGATCTATGGTCTAAGTCTAAGTCGTCACAAGACTGCTTCAACCAGGGATCCTATATCTGTTGGAATCTTTAGAGAAGCAGGAACAACAAATGGTCAGAAATGATCATCTTTTGTGGATATCTTGAATTCATCCCTAGCCAGTTTTGCGAAGCTCAAGGAAGTATGTTCCCAGGAACACAGAATGCTTTTGAATTCTGATTTTTCCCGTGTTAGATGGATACCTCCATCGGATGGCTATCTCAAGCTGAAATTTGATGCATCTTTCCATCCTTCTTCTTGTGACAATGTGTTGGGTTTCGTGGCTCGAATTCGATGTGTAAGTAGTGTTCGGGAAGAAATGAACATATTCAAGTCATTGGGAATCAGTTCAACTTTTTCTTGAACTAGTTGGACATGATTGTAACTCCAATTGAACCAGTTCAAGAAAAGTTGAACTAGTTGGACGTGAAAGCCAAATTATTACTATTTAGAGTTGAATACTGATATAGTAACTCCTTTTAGGTAAGTTGGGGAATACTTATCCAATAAGGAACTGGGTTTAAAGACTCTATAAATAGAGATGGGTGTGAGAGGCTTAAAGAGAGAAAAGATAAAAGATGTAAGGGCTAGTTTCATAGGTGATAATGGAATGAAATAAAGTGGAATGGAATGCTTTAATTCCATTCTTTTGTTTAGAAAGTAATTTTAAAGATGGAATGCCCATTCCCCACCATTCTTGGAGAATTGTCATTCCATCAAAACCATTACACTTTCCAACGAGATGAATGGGCATTCCATTCCCACTTAAAAAATACGGAATAAAAATAATATTAAAAATCGCTTTGCTTAAAGGCCATTGAAAATGATCAATGTTAAACAATATCGAAGACCAAATCAACCATTGAAGGCGATCAACAACCAATCCGAAATCAGCCCAAAATTAGCCATTCAAGTCGACGACCAATCTAATATCAGCCGGCGATTTGCATCCATTGAAGTCGATCGACAACCAATCAATCGGTTATTTGCATCCATTAACGGCGATCGGCGACGAAGCACTAATATATATCGATGAGAGAGATGCATGTCATTGAGATTGTATTATTGACTGAGAAACAAGAGTAAATTTCCATTTCAATGAGAAGGATCCAATAAAAGGCAACTTTTCTTGATATTCTCTTGTCAATTTCCAAATTTATGCGGTGTTTAGAAGATTGAAAAGAGAGAAGAAAAGAGAGAAAATATTTGTTTATGTATATACGTATGTATATATATATATATATGTGTATGTATAGTATGTATTTGGCAGAATAGTTTTCCTTTTTAACCCATCCATAACCAAACAAGAGAATGTGAATGAGCATTCCATTCTTATTCCATTCCTATTCCATTCTCAGGTTCATTCCATTCCTACTTCATTTCATTCATCCGTACCAAACTAGCCCTAAGGAGTTTAAGGATGAGTGTTGTGAAGAGAGTGGAGAGTATATGCAATTCCTGAGTGTATAGATGTAGCCTAAAAATATATGATGAGTGACTGAGTGGGGTTTTGACATTTGGTTATATTATAACTGTTGGGAAACGTGCAAGTTTTAAAAACTTTCTGAGGGATTTTCATACATAGATCTTGATTCATTACATAGAGACAAGTTTTATGCAAAAATAAAATATGATGTATCATTCAATTAATAGGTTGAATATTTACATCAAGGTTTGAGTAAACCTTAGATCTCTCCTCTAAAGTGAATGTTCTCACTGATTGTAGATCCCTTTGCTATATGCCTTCTCTTTGGATCTCCAATTTCCTGGTAATGGTTTTGCCTTTAGGAATCACTCATAAGCTTCTATGAATGACCTTGGAAAACTAGGCTTGTGGGAACTTCCATTAGATGAGAACACTAATCCTAAAATTCTAGAGAGAGAAAATATAATCCTTTTTCTTTTCTTCCAAAGTCTACCTTAAAATATACATGATGTAATATTTCTGAATTTTGTCATTTTCCATTTTTTTGGAATTTTTCGTTCATGCAAGGGCACTTTCGTCTTTTTTTGTTTTGCATATTGGACACCGTAGAGTATGCTGGATGGGTCCGAGAGTTAGTTGGGGCATTTCAGTGAGTTCAAGACTCTTTGAAATGCAATGGTTGTCATTTTGACATTTTTCAGTTTTTCGGCCCAAACGGTTCCGTGTGGAACCCGCTATAGGAATTGTTGTATACGGGGATTTTAGTTGGGTTCATTTGCATCCTATGCATTTTATTTAGTATGTTATATGAAGTTATGAATTATTAAATGAGCATATATATGAAATTGTGGTTGGAAATAAAGTTAAAAAGAAAAGGAAAATATACATAGAAATGTTTTGGTGGGACTCACCAACTTTTTCTTTCTTTTAAGGGTCAAAAGGCCACCAAATGTCCTCACAATTCTCTCTCTCTCGGCTGGCTCTATATCTCTCTCTCAATTTTTCTTTTTCTTTTTCTTTTTCAATTTCAAACCTTGATTTCTCTCAAACCGTTGAGAGATTTTTGATGCCGTTTGCGGCAAATTGAAAAGCACGACGAGTTCTACGTTTTGATCGGAGTTAATCTCCATTTGGCCACCATTTTGGGGATATCAAAATTCTAGGGTTTGAGGTGAATTTGGGGCTTTTCTTCAATTTAGATGTAGGTGATGAGCGCTGAATATTGCATATTCGAGCCCCTAAATATGCATATGTTAAGACCTAAAGTGATATATCTATCCTGTTTTATATTGGCTTATGTTTATTTCGTGTTTTTAGGTACTTTCCTAAAGAAGCAGTTAAAACCGCGCTTTTATGATGAAAAGAATGATAATGAAGTTTACCGCATCATTACCGGTCATTCAAAGCAAGCTGAGAGCTTAAATAGTGAAGTTTGGAAGAAGTCAGAATCCAAAGCTCGAGCCTTGCACCTTCAGGCTCGAGCCTGAACAAAGGATACTCGAGCATGACCATAAGGTCTTCGAGCCTTGACCTTTAAGCTCGAGCACAAGGTGTCGAAATTTGAAGGAATTGATTTCCAAGCTCCCAGACCTCGTGCCTCAACTTAAGGATTGAACACCATCATTTAAGGCTCGAGCCTTGAGTACCAAATGCTTGAGCATGGTACCTAGTGCTCGAGCCCATGAAGCTTAGATCGAGCAATGTTAAAAGATTTAAATCCCAAAAATATTCTAATTATTGAAAAAAAAGACGCTTCGGAAAAAAGTTGAAGAAATTTGGCTAAGTATCGAACTAAAGCTCAAGCCCAACACCCTGGGATCGAGCACCATGAAGAGAAGATCGAACACCATCAATAAAAAGACATTTCGGACAATTTTTGCTCCCAGAGCTCGAGCCTGAACTTTAAGGCTCGAGGACAAATCAAAAGGATCGAGCACCAACACTTCAAGCTCGAGCATGGTTGAAAACTCTAAACCCACTTTAGTATTTTGGCCATAACTGTTGACTCGGAACTTCAAATTGAGCAAACTTAGAAGTTCTAGAAAGAAGACTCGAAGCCTGATGTTTTTGTCTCTAATAGCCATCTCTAGATTCACACTCTAAATGGGTCAAAATCGTATTGCAAAGTCGAACAAAGTTGCTGGCAGGTGATGCTCGAGCCTGAACCTCAATGCTCGAGCCTGGGACTCTAAAGCTCGAGCCTGGACATCCTGGAAGTCGTAAATACATGCGGGAATTACCAAAAATCATATTTCTTTAGTTCCTTATGGGCCCAATTGTTACCAACAGCTGTAAAACCAATCCAAAGGGGATTGGGACTTGTTCTCCACTATAAAAGAAGAGGAGAATGCCACAGAAAATCATTCATTCTCTCATATCTCTCTCTCACGGCGGCTTTTAGGGTTTTGAAGAAGAAGATCCAAAAGGAGTTTTGGCGGTCTATGGTGATGAAGACCACAACAACACAAATGATATCTTGCGTCGTCATGAGTAGCTAATTCCTATCTTAGGGCATTGATGTAGCCTGAATCTAAATACTATGGTTTGATTGTTCTATTCTTTGGGAATTTAATATATTATGTATTTTGATTGCATGATTATGGGCAATTCCTTTATTCAATTGGTTTTTAATGATTACATAGTTTTTGAATGATTAATACCTTGTCTTAGATTTAATTATTCTTAAATTATATTCAACCCATTCTTATGGACGATATCTGGCGGAGCCTATCGAACATAAGAATCAAGATCATGCAATGGTGTTCAAACGTTTTTTATGAATGAACTCTTTCATAGTCTATGCTTAGGGAAGACAAGTTATACTGCAACATTAGTTAGAAGTAGGTAGGCGGATAATTCGTGCCAACTTTTGATAGGTTATTGTTAGCTAAGTTCAATGAAACATCTTTCTTTAAAACCGAATTAAATGAATGTTATTGAGTTTAATTCATATGGTATATAAATTGTTGAAATCCCAAGGTTGAATAATTGATCATAGTAGGAGGATCGTGGTGAAGTTAATCCCTAAGTATCTCTACCCTGGTCTTTTCTTTTACTTTATTTATTTTCTGTTTATATTTTTGAATCACAACACACAACAAATCTTCCTTTTAAATTAAAATAGTATCAATTAATAAACCACCACAGTCCTTGAGGTTTGACACCCTCAAAATAGCCCTATCCTACAAGGATTCGTTTTATTGCGAGTGGTTAATTTATTATTGACACAGATCAGTAGGGGGTCTCTAATACATGATTTCTTATGCTTTTGTGAGTTAAATTTCTACAAATTGTTGATTTACATGCTCAATTAGCTTGAATTCTTACTAGATGCTTATGTGTTGTATGTAGGAAATATGTGGCAAAATGCTAGTTGATGAATTGTGTATAATATGCTTATGTAAAATGGAATTTACGCTTTGTATGCTTAGTATTCTAGAATAATGTTGAAGGGAAGCATGAATTACTTATTTTAGAGATTTAATTTGCAAAGCATGTGTGAAATTCTATAGTTGAAATTATAATTAGAAGCATGAAGCATTCATGCAGCCATTGGGAAAGGAAAAAGGGAAAAATGTTTTGAAAGCAAATGAAATGATTTTTGGGAAAAAGTGTTTTGAAAAGTGTTGTGAAAACCAGATGCCTAGTGGTTCGTGGGGTTAATGTAATCTAGAGGGAGGTTGAGCTACCTAGGCCCAAACGACGCCATGAAGGTGCCATGTGGTCAGGGATTGTTAGCCGAACCTCTCCTCGTGATGCCATAGAGGTGCTATGGGTCGGGTTGCATCAACAGTTTGGAATGGTTAAGCAGATTTGTTTTGGGAAATTGGGGAGAGACATGATATGACATTGCATTCTATAGAGCGATATGATTCATTCATGACTCAAATTATTTCCAGTGTTATTATTGTGGTATTTCTTCCGGAATTAACATAATTCCACCCCCTTCATTTTCTATTTATTGTATGGATTCACGGGGATATAAGAAGTGTCTTAGACAATTCCTACTGAGCATTCTACTCACCCCTTATAGTTAACATTTTCAGGGCTCGGAAAGAAGATAGTAGACGTAGACCCATTACAAGCTTAAAGAGGACTAAAAATTTGTTTTTACCACCTTTTGTGTATTTACTACTCTTTTTGTAAAGTCTCAAACCATAATAAAGAGTATTTATTTTGCAAACCATAGACATGTATTATGACTACGACACTTGATTGTAATTGATGTAAATTTGAGACCATGTAAATATTTCATGATGAATGGGGCAAGCTATGTATGTTTGAAAATCTTGAATTTGTTGTTTATTCTTTTGCCGTGAATTTGGACTTGTTGCAAATCAGGTTTCCGCATAGGATGGCTTGTAAAGGGACTTAGCATTTTGATGTTTGAGGCTGCGCATAGCAGTATCCCAGGGCCTGTCGGCTAGCTGACAAGGATCATCAGCCGGCTGACAGTTCATTTTGGTTGTGAAGAACCTTGTTTTGGTCGATTGATCCCCCTCATCAGCCGACCGACACCCCCACTGTAGCAGTCCTGAGAGCATGCAAGTTTTGGAGTCATTTTAGGCGGCCGACCCTGTAGGTTAGCCGACCGAACCTGCCCAGTTAGCCGGCTGGTGAAGGGCTATCAGTTGGCTGATCACCCCCCTTTAACCTGCATTGTTGGATTTTTATTAAAAGGTTGTATTCTAAGGCATTTTGAAAATTGGATTGACCCTTATGACGATGTTGGCCACAGGAAATGGACGGTATGACCTAGTTGACCTCATGGTTAGGGCAAGGACCCGGTTACCGGTTCAGATCCACAAGTTCGGGTCGTTACAAATTTGGTATCAGAGCAATGGTTCGAATACCATTAGGACGATGAGTAGAGGCCTACCTAGGATTCATGAGGAAGTTGAATTGTATGATTATGTGCTACGTGTTAAAGTGTTTAAATGTTTGAGAAGCATACCTACTTGTTTAATTGCTTACTTGTTTATTTACTTACGTGATCACATGCTTATATGTTTACAGTTTTGAGGGCATGCCTAATCGCTAATTTCTTACGTGTTCAAATGCTAAAATTTGTGTTACATGGCCATGCATGTGAAATAATTATATGATCCGACTATGAAAACTAAAATGGGGATGTATTGGAAAACATGTTATACTTGATAAGACGACAAGCTGTAAGCACGGATTGTGCATGTGTGTAGTATATGGAATGATGATAAGGATGGAAGGGATGTTTAATTTTACATAATAATTTAATGGACTCATTGTTTAAAACTTATGTGATAGGACACGGTCGTGCCAAGGTTTATGTCCCTGTTATTATGTATATATGTAAATATATGTATGTCTTATATATATACCTATATTCTTATGTGTATATGTTGTCGAGCATGGGATGGTTGTGTGAGTTTTGACCTGAGTAGGCGAGGAGCTTGGTTGCTCTAGGGTTGTTGGGTGTCAGTTCTTATCGAACGAGTGGCTTAGACCTATAGCTAGTGGATTGAGCTATTTGGTGTGTGGTTACTTTGATTTTCTTGTTGCATTTGTGCGGTGCTTAGAGCACGACCTTAGAACGGGTTTATTTTTCATGGTATAGTGCCCTTGTCGTGTGTGAGTGTCATGTATTGGTGTATAGATTCTGGTGACCGTGGAGGTCAAATGTGTGAGTGAGGGTTTTGGTATGACTTAGGTCACAGTTCTGTATGGAAGTTCTTTTTGAACCGGTCGTGATAGGCGTGACGGGGGTTGTTTGAGTCACGAATGTAGTCTATGGATTGTAAATGTGTATTTAGAGCATGTTGGAACGGCTTAAGGAAGTGTGTTGGTTTTGACCATCATGGGAACTTGTTGGATTCTGTAGGTCTATGGTGATTTAGGACTGTTTGTCGGATGTAGATCATTTCATGGTCTTGTAGGAGTCTGTTTTAGAGACTGGTTTGTCGAGGGGTGATTCCCATTTTGGAAAGTTATAGGAGTGTGTTGCGGGTAATTGACACTCGGTGAGTCGATTACATAGCTTGGTCGATGAGCTAGTTTCTAGGTTAGTACGGCTGTCTAGAGAGTCTCGAGGTTGTGTATAGTGGTTAGTTTTAGCTGTGTAGTGCAGGGTTGCACGATAAGATAGGTAGTATGGGGTCATTAGAGTGCTTGGTTGTTTATGGATGAAGTGATAGCTGGTGAGTATTGTGTTATCAAATGAATTGTGTTCTAGAATTTGAAAGCTATGGATTCGAGTCATTAGTGCTTGTTGTTTAAGGATTCGAAAAGATAGACTTATGATTGGAGTGATTGGGACGAGGTTGATTTTGTAGGTTAGTTGGTAGCCCCATTTGATTTTTGTCGGGCTAAGAGTGTTCGAAGGAACAGTGAAGAAATGAGGTAGTGACGTTGAACCTCGAGTATGAGGTTTTCTTATTTAGGCAAGTAGATCGCCTTAGAAGGAGTGGATTAAGTTGTCAGTTAAGCGTTAATGATTGATGGCATCATTGATGGTATTGAGGTGACAGTTGGGTGTTGAGCATTCTGGGCTTTATGCTCATTTTTGTTTTGAGGAATTATTGGCATGGTATTGTCGTATTAACTTTTTTTTTAGTGGTATGTAGTGATCATTATGAGGAGTATCGAGAGAAATGGTTATTTTCTTGTTATGATGGTATTGCCTTAAGGATATTGGAAGAAGAATTGCTTGGTAGTGGCTTGATGGTCTCGTGGGATGATAGGATAGAACTGTGGCTGGAATGAGTGGCCGTAGAGGTGTTATAGTGTTGTAGTGTGATGCTTAGTGCTGATGAGCAGAGTGATTTAAGGTATGATCCAACTACGATTTCGAAATTACGAGTTGTTTGTTGTGTGTTGCTAGGTAAGTGATGGGAATATGCGCCAATTGAGGCAATTGTGGTCTGTTTAGTCTTTAGAACTAGAGAGAGAGGTGTTGCCAAGTAAGCATCTTTTTCTTTTGAAGAGTCAGTGGGTTGTTGTGACTGAGTTCACGGGTTATATGTCCATGGTGACTGAGGCAGTGCTGCCTGGGTAGGTAGTGATGGAATGGATAATAAAGTGTCGTTTTATGGTATAGAGGTTGCTGGTTGGGAGTGACTGATTTTAGGTAGAACGGGATGTGGTGTTCGAAGGGCTGTGATTGTTTTTTGTGTCATGAGCGTTGTTACTCTTGTCTGGTTGGTTTTGGTTGGCATGAGTATCGCGGTATAGCGTATGCGAGGTTCCGTGTTGGTTGTGTTTGACGGTTCGTTGGTGGCGAGGTCGCCTAGAATTGTGTTCATTGTCCTGTATGTGTTTCTAGTTGGTTCTCCTCCTTGTGTGTGAGGAGTTCATTTCATCTCAGGTGAGATCGGGTGTCCATGGTTGGACGATTGGTGAGTAGTATGTGACAAGGTGTCGAGAGTATTATGGTGCGAGTTGTCAGCCTCTGGTGAGTGTGGGGTTTATTTCCTTCCATTTGTTTTGGTCATGATAAGGGCGTCGTTTGTCGTGAGTCTTGTTCTCCATTTAGGAGTTACGTGCGTCCGTGGATGGATGGACCTATGTGTGGTCTGTTATGTTGTTAGGGTTCATCGGTAGAAGCTCTGGTTGAAGGGGGGTCGACTCACTCCCTCGAAGGGAGGTAGAGTCTTTGGTTTCTGTTGTGCTTGTTTTGAGTGTGGTTTTGCCCAGTGGTATGTGAGGCACGAGTTGTTGAATGGGGATTGTACAATTTCAGTGTCTAGTAGTAGTGGTGGTGGCAAGGAAATCGTCATGAATGAAAGATTGTGGATGATTAGGTGATGTGATGTGACTCACATATTCAGATGTTTTTATAGGTGATTGGTTCTAGCAGTGTTTTGAGGACAGGTGTTGTGATACCCCCGGATTTCCGAATGCGGGTTGGCCAGGCCCACGCCCGATTACCCGAGGATATCAAATCAATTAGGCAATAATCGAACATAGAATACAATTAAGATAAATATGAATAAATAAAATTACTGAAAGAAAACTAAAACGATAATCCAATAATGAACTCCTCAGAATAAATTTTATTAATAAGAACCATTCTGGTACATCCAAACTTCCAATACAAATATAACTCGGGAATCCATCTTGTAGACCCCTAATAATATCCCAAATTGAAACTGAAACAACTTAAATAAAATCTTAAGCTAAACATGGAAAGTAGTCCTATGTAGTCGGAGGAATGAGTGTCTGTATTTGCTCTACATGACCAAGCTCTAACCCTGGAACTGACGAGCACCTGAAAAATAAGAGAGTGGGTCAGGCCCACATGCAAGTCCTATCCTACTGCGATCTATACAGAAAACCGATACGCAGATACATCCTAGATAGCTCAACAATAATTAGAGTAGTCCATATATGTATAAGTATACACTATAGGACGCTCACTAGTCCAATAGGTCTGTCTCAGCCTGAGTAGAGATACTATGCAAATCGCACATAACGTGGTCATGTGTACCTAGACCTACCAGGGAACAGCAACTATTGTCCAGTTATCCATCCTTGATGATATACGTACCCTAACCATGGTCCTGAGACTCAAGCTCATACCATGGCACCATAACATAAATATATAAAGTCCGTATACTCCTAATACAAAATATCATCCATCTGGTATAGTGGCTTGATATATGTATAACAATCCATCCAGAAACCATAGTAGGTCATTCAATTATTTTATTGACATGACACAAGTATGAGTTGGACTCAACCTTTATGGTTAATCCATACCTCAATCTAGATTAGGTAGGACTTAGTATTTGAACTAATTCATCCCTAGTATGCCACTGTCCCATACCGGTGCATACAATCCTCCAATTTGTATAATTGATAAAATAGCACCACGTATTCATTAACCATTCTCCAAAGTATGCATCAACATAAATTAATACATATATAATGACATTAGGCATTTGTTACAGAACCTAAAAATCATATCCCAGCTATTTAAATTGCTAAAATAAATCATCGCATTTAAATTCTCCAAATCATCCATAAAACTGATACAGTTAAAAGTAAGGTAACTATCAATTTGTTCCAAAACAAGCATGGTTAATTTCAAGTAATTCATGATACTTATAACCCTGTTTAAATATGATTAATCAATATTGAATCGCATATAAACGAATCTCCAAGTTCCAATGTATAAGCTGATTAACAATCAAAGTGCGACATGTATGATTTTTTCCTAATTTTACACTGTCCATTCCCGAATCCATTTATGAATTATTGTTTCCCTATATTTTACAGCTCTATGGGAATCATATACATCAGTTAAAATAGCTTAAATGAAGTAGATACACTCTGCACAGTCCAAACAACGCCTTAAAAACAAACAGTATGAAATTCTGGGCGAGAGCAGGCTCTCACAAATTGAGAGCCTGCTCCTTTGGCATGGGAGCCGGCTCCATTGATGAGGGAGCTGGCTCCCTCCTTTTGGGAGCCTGCTCTTTCACTCCCTGAAGCCGTTTCGCGTATCTGCTTCATCTTCTTCGACTCCCGCGATTCCCAGGCCCTCTGTAATCTTTTAAACACTTGTTCTAATGTTCATTCAGTGTCCCAGATTATTTTAAAGACATCAATATGCATCAACAATCTCAATTAAATAAGGTTTAACAACATATACAGAAGGATACAATTAAACGATTTAAGAATTTTCAAAACAGCTTAATACAACAAAGCAAATTCCAGTTTAAACATGCATCACAGATAAGTTTTAGCATTAATTAAACTCCTGGAGTCTACCTAGGCATGCACAGAACACAGGTTTAAGGGAAAGAGATAGCATAGAGACTTGCCTCTAGGTTTCGAATTGAAACCTTTAACCATCCTCTGTCTAGACTTTCTGGCGACCTCTGATTGTCGTTAACTCCTTTGTTGCCCTAGGTTCAACCCACGAGCAAGCATCCAATACCCCTTCTCGGTTCAGCCTAATTATTTTGCCCAAACCCTCTCTCCGGTCATAGGGTTTCTCTTCTATCTTCTCTGTTCTTTCTCTTAATCCTTTGTTACCACTCTCGTCTATAAGGTGGCATGAAAAAGATTTACGAACCCTAAGGCAGACAAGACTACTAATATATATATATATGGGTTTAAACCAAACCCTAATCCCTACCCAATACTAAGTCGGCTGAAAAGAAAATAAAATACAATTACTATTATTATCATTAAAATAAACAATGAACAATAATAATAATCTATATTCTCCAATATATCTATACTCAAGTGTATATATATACAACCAACCATATATGGGAATTACTCGTACCCATCTCCAACCTCTATTCAAGTAGTCCATGAGACCTACTATTGGTCTTTCACTACTATCCAAATCCATCCTTTTAAAGTAAAAAAAATAAAAATAAAAATAAAATGCACACAAAATCAAATATCAAATAATAATTCAACACTTAATGAAAATAAAACACTTAAGCATTCACAAAATTAAACATTTAATTCAATTTCACATATATCATGAAACCATAACAACGCATAACCATGTAAGCACCTAAAATTCAATAAAATAAAAATTAAATCCCAATTATATCCTTTTGAAACTAGGGGTATTACAGGTGTTGGTATTGTTGAATGTTATGCTGCTAAAGAATGATTATGGGATTCCAATGAGGAATAATGAGAATGATTGGCTTTGGTTTTTGGGTTTTCAGACATGAGACGGTCGTATTGTGTGTTCTGAGGAAGTAGGAATTGAACCGAATAATGTTATGGAGTTATCAACCTGGTATCGGTGTTTAGAAAAGATTAGAGATCCTTACGCTAGTTAATGATTCTGACGTTTGGTGTCGTGTTGCTTTTAGCTTGTTATGATTATGTGATTAAGCATGATTGGGATTCTTAAAGCTACTATGTGACTGCATAGTTGTTGAGGTTACGTATAATGATGGATGGATAGTGAGTGGATCTCATTGTTGTTTTGTGTACTGTGTGAGATTGTACTTGAGGTCTGGACCTGAGGACATGAACGACGTCTGTATTGAGATTGGATTAGTGATGAGAATGGCCTGGCCAACCATTTCTTCTGAATTAGTCCCTCTTTAGCATGATGTTGGGTCAAAGGTCTATGATTGTTTTGGTTGTTAGGGACAGTAAGAGTACAGTATTGCGGGTTGTGTCGGCGTGACAGTGTGGATTCAGGTGGTCTGTCTCAGGTGACGAGGTGTGTTAGGTGGAACCAAGTGTCCAATTTGTTTGGTTATTGAAGATATTGTTTTGAGGATTTTGTCCTGAGTACAAGATAGTGCACTTCACTGATTTGGTGACTAATGTTTATACAGGCATTGAGAGATTCATTAATTAGTCGTCTTGAGGTTGTGAAGTGTAATGATTGCATAATGGTGCGGTTCGTGGTTACTTATACCAATATATAATGGGGTAGCTACGTGTTAGATATCGAGTGTTTAGACTGACGGAGATGTATAGAGTTGGGGTTTTGTGTATCCTTTAAAGGATGAGAAGAGATATGATGTTGTTATGTTAAGAGATTTTGTGACCATTCTTCTTTCGAGCTCCGAAGTCTTGTGTAGCAATACAGAGTGGAACAATGTCCGTTTTGAGTCAAGTATAGTGTAGGGCATCCCAGATGGTCTGGTGTTATGATGTCGTGAGTGATGAGTACCCTCATAGGGTAGTGAGCATTGGATTTTTCTGATGACAATGTGCGATTGCCTATTGGCATCAGGTGTTAAAGGCAACAAGGTTGGTGAATTCTTAGTCTTGGGGTTAGTAAGGTGTTCTCAGAAGGTGTGTGGCTGTGGGTTTCCTTCTTTAAGGAGGGTAGATTTTGAGGACGAAATCTTTTAAGGAGGGTAGATTGTAATATTTCTGAATTTTTTCATTTTCCATTTTTTCGGAATTTTTCGTTCATGCAAGGGCATTTTCGTCTTTTCTTGTTTTCCTTACCGGACACCGTGGGGTATGCTGGATGGGTCCAAGAGTTGGTTGGGGCGTTCATTGAGTTCAGGACTCTTTGAAATGCAAATGTTGTCATTTTGACATTTTTTAGTTTTTCGGCTCGGACGGTTCTCTGTGGGAACCACTTTAGGAATTGTTGTATACGGGGATTTTAGTTGGGTCCATTTGCATCCTATGCATTTTATTTAGTATGTTATATGAAGTTATGAATTATTAAATGAGTATATATATGAAATTATGGTTGGAATTAAAGTTAAAAAGAAAAGGAATATATATATATACATATATATAAATGTTTTTGTGGGACCCACCAACTTTTTCTTTCTTTTAAAGGTTAAAAGGTCATCAAATGGCCTTACAATTCTCTCTCTCTCAGTTGGTTCTATATATCTCTCTCAATTTTTCTTTTTCTTTTTCTTTTTCAATTTCAAACCTTGATTTCTCTCAAACCGTTGAGAGATTTTTTATGCCGTTTGCGGCAAATTGAAGAGCACGACGAGATTTACGTTTTGATCGGATTCAATCTCCATTTGGCCACCATTTTGGGGATCTCAAAATTCTAGTTTGAGGTGAATTTGGGGCTTTTCTTCAATTTAGAGGTAGGGGTCTCTAATACATGATTTCTTATGCTTTTGTGAGTTAAATTTCCACAAATTGTTGATTTGCAAGCTTAATTAGCATGAATTCTTGTTAGATGCTTATGTATTGTATGTAGGAAATATGTGGTGAAATTCTAGTTGATGAATTGTGTATAATATGCTTATGTAAAATGGAATTTACACTTTGTATGCTTAGTATACTAGAACAATGTTGAAGGGAAGCATGAATTACTTATTTTAGAGATTTAATTTACAAAGAATGTGTGAAATTCTATGGTTGAAATTATAATTAGAAGTATGAAGCATTTATGCATCCATTGGGAAAGGAAAAAGGGAAAAATGTTTTAAAAGCAAATGAAATGATTTTTGGGAAAAAGTGTTTTGAAAAGTGTTGTGAAAACCGGACGTCTAGGAGGCGCCTAGTGGTCTGTGGGGTTAATGTAATCTAAAGGGAGGTTGAGCAACCTAGGCCCAGACGACGCCATGGAGGTGCCATGTGGTCGAGGATTGTTAACCGAACCTCTCCTCGTGACGCTATAGAGGTGTTATGGGTCGGGTTGCATTAACAGTTTGGAACGCTAAAACGAATTTGTTTTGGGAATTGGGGCGAGACATGACATGACATTGCATTCTATAGAGCGATATAATTCATTTATGACTCGAATTATTTCTAGTGTTATTATTGTGGTATTTATTTCGGAATTAACATGATCCCACCCGCTTTATTTTCTATTTATTGTATGGATTCACGGGGATATAAGAAGTGTGTTTTAGACATCTCCTATTGAGCATTCTGCTCACCTTTTATATTTAACATTTTTAGGGCTCGGAAAGGAGATAGTAGACGCAGACCCATCACAAGCTTAAAGAGTCCTAGAAATTTGTTTTTTCTGCATTTTGTGTATTTACTACTCTTTTGTAAAGTCTCAAACCATAGTAAAGAGTATTTATTTTGCAAACCATGGACATGTATTATGATTAAGACACTCGATTATAATTGATGTAAATTTGAGACCATGTAAATATTTCATGATGAATGGGGCAAGCTATGTATGTTTAAAAATCTTGAATTTGTTGTCTATTCTTTTGCCGTGAATTTGGACTTGTTGTAAATCAGGTTTCCGCATAGGATGGCTTGCAAAGGGACTTAGCATTTTGATGTTTGAGGCTGCACATAGCAGCATCCCAGGGCTTCTCTGCCAGCTGACAAGGATCATCAGTGCTCTGATAATGCATTTTGGTTGTGAAGAACGTTGTTTCGGCGGACCAATCACCCTCATTAGCCGACCGACTCCCCCACTGTAGCAGTTCCGAGAGCATGCAAGTTTTGGAGTCGTTTTAGCCGGTCGAACCTGCCTAGTCAGCTGGCTGGTGAAGGGCTATCAGTCGGCTAATCACCCATCTTTGACCTGCATTGTTTAACTTTTGTTAAAAGGTTGTATTCTAAGGCATTTTGAAAACCGAATTGACCCTTATAACGGTGTTGGCCACAGGTAATGGATGGTATAACCTAGTTGACCTCGGTTTAGGGCAAGGACCCGGTTAATGGTTCGGACCTACGGGTTTGGGTCGTTATAAATTTGGTATTAGAGCAATGGTTCAAATACCATTAGGACGACGAGTAAAGGCCTACCTAGGATTGCATGGGGAAGTTGAATTGCATGATTATGTGCTACGTGTTAAAGTGTTTAAATGTTTGAGAAGCATGCTTACTTTTTTAATTGCTTACCTGTTTATTTGCTTACGTGTTCACATGCTTATATGTTTACAGTTTTGAGGGCATGCCTAATTACTAATTGCTTACGTGTTCAAATGCTAAAATTTATGTTACATGGCCATGCATATGAAATAGTTATATGATCCGACTATGAAAAATGAAATGGGGATGTATTGGAAAACATGTTATACATGATAAGATGACAAGCTATAAGCACAGATTGTGCAAGTGTGTAGTATATGGAATGATGATAAGGATGGAAAGGATGTTTAATTTTACATAATAATTTAATGAACTCATTGTTTAAAACTTATGTGATAGGACACGGTCGTGCCAAGGTTTATGTCCCTGTTATTATGTATATATATAAATATATGTATGTCTTATATATATACCTATATTCTTATGTGTATATGTTGTCGAGCATGTGATGGTTGTGTGAGTTTTGACCTGAGTAGGCGAGGAGCTTGGTTACTCTAGGGTTGTTAGGATTCAGTTCTTATTAAACGAGTGGCTTAGACTTCTAGCTCGTGGATTGAGCTATTTGGTGTGTGGTCACTTTGATTTTCTTATTGCATTTGTGCGGTGCTTAGAGCACAACCTTAGAACGGGTTCATTTTTCATGGCATAGTGCCCTTGTCGTGTTTGAGTGTCATGCATTCCTGTTTGGGTTCTGGTGACTATGGTGGTCAAGTGTGCGAGTGAGGGTTCGGTATGACCTTAGGAGTTTAGTGTTTATGACTTAGGTCACGGTTTGGTGTAGAGGTTCTTTTTGAACCAGTCGTGATAGGCGTAACGGGGGTTTTTTGAGTCACGAATGTAGTCTATGGATTGTAAATGTGTATTTCGAGCATGTTGGAATGACTTAAGGAAGTGTGTTGGTTTTGACTGGTGAGAACTTGTTAGACTCTGTAGGTTTATGGTGATTTAGGACTGGTTGCCGGATGTCGATCATTTCATGGTCTTGTAGGAGTCTGTTTTAGAGACTGGTTTGTCGAGGGGTGATCCCCATTTCAGAAAGTTACAGGAGTGTGTTGCGGGTAATTGACACTCGGTGAGTCGATTGCATATCTCGATCGATTAGGCGGTTTCTGGGTTGGCATTGCTGTCTAGAGAGTCTCGAGGTGGTGTATAGTGGTTAGTTTTAGCTGTGTAGTGCAGGGTTACACAATAAGACAGGTAATATGGGGTCATTGGAGTGCTTGGCTATTTATGGATGAAGTGATAGCTGGTGAGTATTATTTTTTCTGGATTAAAAAAGATAGACTAATGATTGGAGTGATTGTGACGAGGTTGATTTTGTAGGTTAGTTGGTAGCCCCAATTAATTTTTGTCGGGGCCAAGAGTGTTCTAAGGAACAATGAAGAAGGGAAGTAGTGACGTTGAACCCTGAAGTATGAGGTTTTCTCATTTAGGCATGTAGATCGCCTTAGAAGGAGTGGATTAAGTTGTAAGTTAAACATTAATGATTGATGGCATCAATGATGGTATTGAGGTGACAGTTGGGTGTTAAGCATTATGGGCTTTATGCTCATTTTTGTTTTGAGCAATTATCGGCATGGTAATGTTGTATTAAGGTTTTTTTTTTAGTGGTATGCAGTGATCATTATGAGGAGTATCAAGAGTAATGGTTACTTTCTTGTTATGATGGTGTTGCCTTAAGGATGTTAGAAAAAGAATTGCTTGGTAGTGGCTTGATGGTCTGGTGGGATGATATGATAAAACTGTGGCTGGAATGAGTGGTAGTAGAGGTGTTATGGTGTTGTAGTGTGATGCTTAGTGCTGATGAGTAGAGTGGTTTAAGGTATGATCCAATTGTGGTTTGGAAATTACGAGTTGTTTGTTGTGTGTTGGCAGGTAAGTGATGGGATTGTGCACAAATTGAGACAATTGTGTGGTCTGTTTAGTCTTTAGAACCGGAGAGAGAGGTGTTGCCAAGTAAGTATCTTTTTCTTTTGAAGAGTCAGTGGGTTGTTGTGACTGAGGTCACGGGTCTTATGTGCATGGTAGCTGAGGCAGTGCCACCTGGGTAGGTAGTGATGGAATGGATAGTAAAGTGTCGTTTTATAGTGTAGAGGTTGCCGGTTGGGAGTGACTTATTCTAGGTAGAACGGGATGTGGTGTTCGAAGGGCTGTAATTATTTCTGGTGTTTTTGTGTCGTGAGCCTTGTTACTCTTGTTTGGTTGGCATAAGTATCGTGGTATAGCGATACGAGGTTCCGTGTTGGTTGTGTTTGACGGTTCGTTGGTGGCGAGGTCGCCTAGAATTGTGTTCGTTGTCCCATATGTGTTTCTAGTTACTTCTCCTTCTTGTGTGTATGGAGTTCATTTCATCTCAAGTGAGATCGAGTGTCCATGGTTGGACGATTGGTGAGTAGTGTGTGACAAGGTTTCGGGAGTATTCAGGTGCGAGTTGTTAGCCTCTAGTGAGTGTGAGGTTTATTTCCTTCCATTTGTTCTGGTCCTGTTAAGGGCGTCGTTTGTGATGAGTCTTGTTCTCCATTTAGGAATTGCGTGCGTCCGTGGATGGACGGACCTATATGTGGTTTGTTATGTTGTTAGGGTTCATTGGTAGAAGCTCTGGTTGAAAGGGAGGTCGACTCACTCCCACGAAGGGAGGTGGATTCTTTGGTTTCTGTTGTGCTTGTTTTGAGTGTGGTTTTGACCGGTGGTTTGTGAGGTACGAGTTGTTGAATAGGGATTGTACGATTTCAGTGTCTAGTACTCGTGGTGTGGTAAGGAAATCGTCATGAATGAAAGATTAAGGATGATTAGGTGATGTGATGTGACTCACATATTCGGATGTTTTTATAGGTGATTGGTTCTAGCAGTGTTTTGAGGACAGGTATTGGTATTGTTGAATGTTATGCAGCTAAAGAATGATTATTGGATTCCATTGTAGAATAATGAGAATGATTGGCTTTGGTTTTTGGGTTTTCAGACATGAGACGGTCGTATTGTGTGTTATGAGGAAGTAGGAATTGAACTAAATAATGTTATCATCTACCTGGTCTCAGTGTTTAGAAAAGATTAGAGATCTTTATGCTAGTTGATGATTATAACGTTTAGTGTCATGTTGCTTTTAGCTTGTTATGATTGTGTGATTAAGGCATGATTGGGATTCTTAGAGCTGCTATGTGACTGCATAGTTGTTGAGGTTACGTATAACGATGGATGAATAGTGAGTGGATTTCATTGTTGTTTCGTATACTGTGTGAGATTGTACTTGAGGTCTGGACCCTGAGGACATGAACGACATTTGTGTTGAGATCGGATCGATGATGAGAATGGCCTGGCTAACCATTTCTTCTGAATTAGTCCCTCTTTAGCACGATGTTGGGTTAAAGGTCCATGATTGTTTTGGTTGTTAGGGACAATGAGAGTACGGTATTATGGGTTGTGTCGGTGTGACAGTGTGGATTCAAGTGGTCTATCTCGGGTGACGAGGTGTGTTAGGTGGAACCAAGTGTCTAATTTATTTGGTTATTGAAGATCTTGTTTTGAGGATTTTGTCCTGAGTACAAGATAGTGCACTTTATTGATTTGGTGACTAATGTTTATGCAGGCATTGGGAGATTCATTAATTAGTCGTCTTGAGGTTATGAAGTGTAATGATTGCATAATGGTGTGGTTCATGGTTACTTGTACCAATATGTAATGGGGTAGCTACGTATTAGATTGCGAGTGTTTGAACTGACGGAGATGTATAGAATTGGGGTTTTGTGTATCCTTTAAAGGATGAGTAGAGATATGATGTTGTTATGTTTAGAGATTTTGTGACCGTTCTTCTTTTGACCTCCAAAGTCTTGTGTAGCAGTGCAAAGTGGACCAATGTCCGTTTTGAGTCGGGTATAGTGTAGGGCGTACTAGATGGTCTGGTGTTATGATGTCGTGAGTGATGAGTACCCTCATAGGGTGGTGAGCATTGGGTTTTTTTGATGACAGTGTGCGATTGCCTGTTAGCATCGGGTGTCAAAGGTAACAAGGTTGGTGAATTCTTAGGATTGGTAAGGTGTTCTCGGAAGGTATGTGGCTGTGGGTTTGCTTCTTTAAGGAGGGTAGATTTTGAGGACGAAATCTTTTAAGGAGGATAGATTGTAATATTTCTGAATTTTTTCATTTTTCATTTTTTTGGAATTTTTCGTTCATGCAAGGGCATTTTCGTCTTTTCTCGTTTTTCGTACCGGACACCGTGGGGTATTCTGGATGGGTCCGAGAGTTGGTTGGGGTATTTCACTGAGTTCAGGACTCTTTGAAATGCAAATGTTGTCATTTTGACATTTTTCAGTTTTTTGGCCCGGACGGTTTCGTGTAGGACCCGCTATAGGAATTGTTATATACGGGGATTTTAGTTGGGGTCCATTTGCATCCTATGCATTTTATTTAGTATGTTATATAAAGTTATGAATTATTAAATGAGTATATATATGAAATTGTGGTTGGAATTAAAGTTAAAAATAAAAGGAAAATATATATATATAAATGTTTTGGTGGGACCCACCAACTTTTTCTTCCTTTCAAAGGTCAAAAGTGATGCTACCCAAGCGTGTGCACAAAATAATGCACAACACTTTGGTTTTGGAAATAGTATCAAACGGGCATCATACTTTAAATTTATATAAAAGCCGTTTAACACTTATACCGTCAAGTATGAAGTGAGAAGGGATCATTCCTAAGGGATTGAACACGTGTTGGGATTAAACTTGATTTTAGTGCTAATGCGATTGCACAAAAGAGAGATAGAAAGAGAGAGTTTGAGAGAAAAAGAGTTTGGTGAAGTGATTAAATAAATTGCAAGTTAAGTAAATTAAACTAAGGAGTTTAAGGGATATGAAGAGACTCTTAGGGTTAAGATTCACCACTAAGCTCATGCAATTAACCATATGCTTTCATTTAATGGGGAAATCATTAGTGTAATCATAGATGTGGTCACATTATCATCACAAATCACAATTGAAAGTATAGATTATCAACATCAAGAATGAATTATCTACCTAATGACAATTAAACTAAAGTGTAGAACCCATTCAAGACTACGTCATA
This sequence comes from Cornus florida, assembly GCF_030987335.1. NCBI lineage: Eukaryota > Viridiplantae > Streptophyta > Magnoliopsida > Cornales > Cornaceae > Cornus > Cornus florida. The sequence continues at coordinate 64,348,698 of NW_026775573.1, forward strand.
ACCTACCATACACATTCACAAATGTATCCAATAAAAACACACATTAATCAAGAGGATAATACTAATTGTAATTAGAAGCATTGGTTAACCTAATCAAGCAGAAATTGACTACTTTACTGCAATTAACTAATGACAAGAATTCTAATTTGTAGAACAACTCATCAAGATTAAGCTTTTATCCATCAAATTAATTGACAATTGTATCAAATAAATATCATGCTATGACCATCACTAAACACAACTACAAGCAATATCTAGTGTAAAATATAAATCTAAAGTAATCACACATAGACATGCAATTTACATATAGAATTAATGAATGAATTAATTCTAATAATCTAATGAAGAGTAAAAACCCTAATTAATCATACATAGACATATAATCAACTGGAGATTTCAATGGAATAATTCATCAATACAATCCTTAATTTGTCAAATCAAGCATGTATATATAAAGAAATCATAAGGTCATACAATCAATTACAACATATTAATTCCCCATTAAAAGAAATACAAAGGTTTAGTTTACATGAAGTTAGGGCTCATCCAAGCCCTAAGTGAAGAACTAGCTCATGGAGGAAAGGATCATGGTGTCAACAAGCTCCATCTCCATCTTTTGGCCATCTCTGAGTTTCTTCAAAACCCCAGCCTGTTCTTCTTCTATTATCCTCTTTCGCCTTTTTCCAGAGAGAACGATATATAAACTTAATTAAAAACTAATTTACAAAATAATAATCCTCCTTTCTAATGGGTCCTTGTTTTCCCTTTAATACAAACCCTATTAGAGCCAATAGGTTACAAAAATAAGCCCAAAAGACCAAAGCCTGTAGCAATCAAAACAATTAAAACCCGTAACTTAAATTGCTGCCAGTAAGCCTGGCATTCGGACGCCATGTATAAAAGTCTTGCGTCCGGATGCAAGATTTGGTGTCCGGACGCAACGCAATGTTTGCTGAATTTTTTTGCTCTCTTCTGGAATTTGTCTAGATGCTCTAGCTTGGCTCCAAAAGGCCATAATGGATCGTTCTTAGCTCATTTTAACTTTATTGCCCTGAAATAAACATAAACATAAATTAGGACTAAAACGGTTAATTAAAGATAGATGCAAGGACTAAACTACCCTAGTTTAGGTGCTGAAATGTGCACATTTAAGCACTTATCAAAAAGGCCACCAAATGGCCTCACAATTCTCTCTCTCTCGGCTGGCTCTGTATCTCTCTCTCAATTTTTCTTTTTCTTTTTCGTTTTCAATTTCAAACCTTGATTTCTCTCAAACTGTTGAAAGCTTTTAGATGCCGTTTGCGGCAAATTGAAGACCACGACGAGATCCATGTTTTGATCGGAGTCAATATTCATTTGGCCACCATTTTGGGGATCTCAAAATTTCAGGGTTTGAGGTGAATTTGGGGCTTTTCTTTAATTTAGAGGTAGAGGTCTCTAATACATGATTTCTTATGCCTTTGTGAGTTAAATTTCTACAAATTGTTGATTTGCATGCTTAATTAGCTTGAATTCTTGCTAGATGCTTATGTGTTGTATGCATGAAATATGTGGCAAAATGCTAGTTGATGAATTGTGTATAATATGCTTATGTAAAATAGAATTTACGCTTTGTATGCTTAGTATGCTAGAACAATGTTGAAGAGAAGCATGAATTACTTATTTTAGAGATTTAATTTGCAAAGCATGTGTGAAATTCTATAGTTGAAATTATAATTAGAAGCATGAAGCATTCATGCATCCATTAGGAAAGGAAAAAGGGAAAAATGTTTTGAAAGCAAATGAAATGATTTTTGGGAAAAAGTGTTTTGAAAAGTGTTGTGAAAACTAGACGCCTAGGAGGCGCCTAGTAGTCTGTGGGATTAATGTAATCTAGAGGGAGGTTAAGCTACCTAGGCCCAGAAGACGCCATGGAGGTGCCATGTGATCAGGGATTGTTAGCCGAACCTCTCCTCGTGACGCCATAGAGGTGTTATGGGTCGGGTTGCATTAAAGGTTTAGAACAGTAAAGCGAATTTGTTTTGGGAATTGGGGAGAGACATGACATGACATTGCATTCTATAAAGCGATATGATTCATTCATGACTCGAATTATTTCCAGTGTTATTATTGTGGTATTTCTTCCGGAATTAACATAATCCCGCCCCTTTCATTTTCTATTTATTGTATGGATTCATGGGGATATAAGAAGTGTGTCTTAGACACTTCCTACTGAGCATTCTGCTCACCCCTTATATTTAACAATTTCAGAGCTCGGAAAGGAGATAGTAGACGCAGACCCATCACAAGCTTAAAGAGGACTAGAAATTTGTTTTTACCACCTTTTGTGTATTTACTACTCTTTTGTAAAGTCTCAAACCATAGTAAGGAGTATTTATTTTGCAAACCATGGACATGTATTATGATTAAGACACTTGATTGTAATTGATGTAAATTTGAGACTATGTAAATATTTCATGATGAATGGGGCAAGCTATATATGTTTGAAAATCTTGAATTTGTTGTCTGTTCTTTTGCCGTGAATTTGGACTTGTTATAAATTAGGTTTCTACATAGGATGGCTTGCAAAGGGACTTAGCATTTTGATGTTTGAGGCTGCACATAGCAGCATCCCAGGCCTGTTGGCCGGCTGACAAAGATCATCAGTTGGCTAATAGTGCATTTTGGTTGTGAAGAACCTTATTTCGGCCGACCGATCCCCTTCATTAGCCGACCGACACCCCCACTGTAGCAGTCCCGAGAGCATGCAAGTTTTAGAGTCGTTTCAGTCGGCCGACCCTGTAGGTCAGCCGATCGAACCTGCCCAGTCAGCTGGCCGGTGAAGGGCTATTAGCCGGCTGATCACCCCCCTTTGACCTGAATTTTTTGACTTTTATTAAAAGTTTGTATTCTAAGGCATTTTGAAAATCGGATTAACCCTTATGACGGTGTTAGCCACAAGAAATGGACAATATGACCTAGTTGACCTCGAGTTAGGGCAAGGATCCGGTTAACGGTTCGGACCCACGTGTTCAGGTCGTTACACATGAACCCATGTATATATAGGCAACATAAAAATAAAAAAAGGAAACAAGAAATCCTTCTCAATCTCTAATTCACATATCTCAAATCTAATAGGATTCCAATATCAAGTTGGGTTATGAGTGAGAATCTTATTGGGCTTATTATTTTCTTGGCTACAATGAATTAATAATTGGCCCGATCCATAGACCCAATTAAATTAATCCATTAATTAATTTTTACTCCACTAAAAGAAATTAATAGAACTCCAATTAAATAATAAATAACCCCTAAGTTAATGTTGCACTTTGACCCCTCTATGCGTAATCAATTATCGGATAAATAAAGCCATCAATCCGACTACTTAATTAATATATTTATTTTGGTACCTTTGATTATTTCTGGCTTGATCACAATAAAATATTTGTTTAACAAAAATAATAATTTAAATAAATAAATATATAATAAATCATTTTGTCTAAAACATACGAAGGCCTTCGAATTTAATTTGTGATCAACCATAATCAATACAAAACGAATACAAGTAGCACTGATGCAAATATTGAGAATATAACCCTCTAACTATTAATTACATAACTACCCAAAGTGCCGATCTATGGATCCCGAAGTATCCGCCGAACAAATCAAAGTAATTATTAATTAATAAAAGAGTTTATACTTCTTTCATACTTAAGAGTCAAATTCCATGACAATGATAGGGAGTAATTGCATACGACAGTTATCGCAATATATCTCAACCTAACGCAGATCCAATTCAAGTCTTAATTAATAATAAGTCCATCCATAATTACCGACTATGAACAATTTATGTTTACTATTTATATTCATGTATCGATCGCCATCACATACATATATAAATATCTCTTGTAATCAAGTGGACACTATTAATTCCATAATGAATCGAAACATAATACATTGAATTCACCAATTGTATAAAGCATAAATATTTCAGATATGTTAGGAACATATGTCACTTTAATCCAAAGAGGAATTTGCTATGCCAACGCATATAAATCCCAATAGTAACGACCCAAACCTAGGGGTCCGGATCGCTAATCTGGTCCTAACTCGATCCGGGAGCACACAAGGGTAAAATGGTCATTTCTAAATAATTGATAAGAGTGGGTTGACTCTAAAGAAGTCAAATGATATCCATTTAGGTCATCACAGCTATATAACCCATTTCATATGGTTAAAGATGCAAGAATAATGTTTTCACATGATTAGCCCCTTTCGGTTTAGAAGATTTCTGGAGCAATCCGCACTAAAATCATTATATCTTCCTCTATATTTGGAAATTTTGGATGAGGTTGGTACCATTGGAAATTTGACTCAAAAACCTTGAAATTGGACTCAAATTTGACCCAATTTAGAGTTAAAATGAAGGAGATATGACTGTTTGAATTCTGGTCAAAATTGTAGGTGAACTAAGAGCTTCAGTCAGTAGAAACGAAGGATTAGCAGGCAGACATTGAGGGTCACCCGGCCGAAACAATGTTTTAGTATAGAAAACTCTCTGTTTTGGCCCTTAGTCAGCTGGTGGGCCTTGCTGTGATATCCCTGGATTTCCGGATGCGGGTTGGCCAAGCCCACGCCCGATTACTCGAGGATATCAAACCAATTAACAATAAATGAACATAGAATACAATTAAGATAAACAGGAATAAATAAAATTGCTGAAAAGAAACTAAAATGATAATCCAGAACCTGAAACATCAGAATAAATTTTTATAAATAAGAAACTATTCCGATACATTCAACTTCTCCATTTCTAATACAACTCGGGAATCCATCTAGTAGACCCCTAATAAAAGTCCAACACTGAAACAACAACTGAAGGAAATCCAATGCTAAACCATGAAGAAAATTCCTACGTCGTCGGAAGAATGAGTAACCGTCTCTGCTAAGCACGAACAAGCTCTAAGACCTGAAGCCGTCCGTTACCTGAAAAATAATAATGGGTCAGGCCCACGAACAAGTTCTATCCTAATTACAATCCAAATAGAGACCCGATACGCAGATACATCCTAGATGCCTCAACCATATTTATATAGTCCGTAAATATATATATATATATCCACACTACAGGACTCTCACTGGACTATGATGAGGGTCTCAACCTAAATAGAAGGCAATATGCAAAACGCACCTGAGTGGGCATGACTACCTAAGCCTAACAGGATATACCTCAACCAACATAGCCAGCTACTCATCGTACTGCATATATGCTCCCTAACCGACGATCTTGAGACTCAAGCTCATATCGCGGTACCATAAATTATATATGTATAAATTCCATCCAAATATAATGTTGTGTCGGTCAACTATTCGTCGTCCATACACGACATATAATTAGGATTTAAATGTTTTAATTAAATTCCTATCCTTCCTAATACAGAAATATAAATAACCATCCAATATATCGTTCAACTATTTTAGTTGACAGGACATGAAACCATGTAGGATTTCACTTTTTTAGTTAATCCATTCCGTATGTATGAATGGGTAGGAATTAAAATTTTGATCTAATCCGTCCCTCCATATGCCACCGTCCCATACTGGTGCATATAATGCATATGATCCGTAAATGATGCAACACTTTCAACAGTTCATCAAATAAAATCCACTTAATCTATATAGTTGATAAAAATAGAATTTAAACAGTTCATCAACTAAAAACCTATAATAATATCCATGAAATTGATGAGACAAAGTTTAATCGTTCGTCAATTTAAAATCCAGAATCCATCCATGTAATTGATAAGACAAGATTTAATAGTTCATCAGTTCAAAATCTAGTATACAACCATGTAATTGACAGAATATAATTTACCAATTCTTCAATTAAAACCCAGACCAACATCCATGTAATTGATAGAAAATACGTAATTAATTCCTCATTTAAATCCAAGAGAAACATAACAGAATCTAATATGTATAAGACCCTATTATGCATCTAAAACAACTTTAAAAATCCTACTTCAGTTATTTAGGTTGCTAAAATAAATGTAAGCAACAAAATAATTTACAACCGTCAACCGTGTGTGACATTGCTTAAAACTTCCACACGGTGAAAACCCTTAGCATATAGAGATCAATTATGCCCTGTGGGTTCAATTACAGCATAATATCATGTTTAGAGTCCATGCTACAATCCTTTAAATTTTTAAAAAAAGATTAAACAATTCAGTCCTTCTTATCCGTTAGCAGCGTGTAAAGATGCTTATTTTTATACTATTTATTCCATTTGCTCTACAGATCAAATTATGCAATTAGGGAGTTTAAAATCCCTTGAAATTACTTTTAAAATCCTCAGTCCAGTCCTTGAAACAATTCAGAATCCCAAACACGCCCAAAACAGTGTCCAAACAGTTCCGGAACGCAACCAAACAAGGCCAAACCAAGGGAGCCTGTGTGATACCCCTCGATTCTAGAGCCACGGGTGATTAAGTCCGAGCACAGATCCGAGGGATACCAAACAATTAATATGTAAATAAGCACAGAATACAAATATGAAATAAGAATAAAATAATAATACGCTGAAAGAACTCTAAATTAAAAATCCTCAAAAATTAAATAATAAATTCCCAACTTCCCAATATCTGTACAACTCAGGAATCCATCTAATGGACCCCTATTCAATCCCAAACTGTAAAGTAATACCACTAAAATAAAAATATAAAGCTAAACATGGAAAGCAGTCCTACATAGTCGGAGGAGTGAGTGTCTGTATCTGCTCGGCACGATCAAGCTCTAAGCCTGGAACTTGCGAACACTTGAAAAATAAGAGTGGGTCAGGCCCACATGCAAGTTCTATCCTATTACAATCCATACCGAAACCCGATACGTATATACATCCTAGATAGCTCAACAATAACTAAAATAGTCCATATATGTATATATATACACACTATAGGACGTTCACTAGATTATAGTGTAGTCTCAGCCTAAATAGAAGGTAACATGCAAATCGCACGTAACGTGGTCATGTATACCTAGACCTATCAGGGAACAACAACTATATCCAGTTATCCATCCTAGGCGATATATGCACCCTAACCATGATCCTGAGACTCAAGCTCATATCACGAGACCATAAAGATATATATATAAAATCTGTTCAAGGTATGACATTCAAATATTTATTGACCTGTCATATATATAAGTAGGACTTAACTTTTATAGTTAATCCATCTTATTTCAGAATAGGTAGGACTTAGTGTTGAACTAATCCGTCCCTAGTATAGGTAGGTCTTAGTGTTTTGAACTAAGCCATCTATAATATGCCACCGTCCCATACCGGTGCATATACATATATATAAGTAAGATTTAACTGTTATAAGTTAATCCAACTTATTTCTGAATAGGTAGGACTTAGTATTTTGAACTAATCTGTGACGGCCCAAGTTTTTCAACCCAGTACGTCAGTGATGAACCGAAAGTTAATCCGATAACGGATCTGGAATGCGAAAACAAATTATAAACCAAGGTCTTAAGAGATAGGAATCACTCCTAAGACACAAATGTGACCTTTCATGAGATCATGGGACCTAAAGAAAGCAAAAGCGGAAATAAAGGTAAAAAAAGGACAAAATTCGTTATCAAAGGGGCAAAACGGTCAATTCATAATTAAAAAGAGAAACTTGACTCTAAACAAGCCAAACAAGGTGAGTTCAACCTACTCTAATCATTTCAAGACATTCCAAGAGGTTTTAAGAACATTGGCCAAGAATCCCATAAATTGCCCTTTCCCGGTTAAAGTGAAAACTGACACTTCTTCACTAAAAAATAAATATCTCTCACTGTGTTTGGAATATGAGAATGGTATAGGTACCATTGAAAAGATGACTCAAAATCCTTGATTTTAGGCTCAATAATCACCCCATTTGGATAAGGAACATAAAAGTTATGGCCTTTCGAAGTTGGACCATCAGTGCTAAATTGAAATCTGGAATTGCTGGTGTACAGGGACTATTTCGGTCGACCGACTTAGAGTTTTGGTTGATCGACTTAGAGTTTCGGTCAACCAAAACTCACAGAATTTTATCTGAAGGTTGGCTTTTTACTGTTCATTTGGTTTCAAAAAGGGATCGGTCGACCGAGATGGAGTTTCGGTCGACCGAAACTCCTCGAAATACTGTTGAAAGCTCCTCCAAACATATGGAATTGCAATGGAACCTATGGGATTCATTCTACCCACATGCATAGATCAAAATTTGATTCATTTTAACGAAGATTAAACATTTGAACATGTCAATTACAAGAATTTCATGTGGTAAACCTCCAAGATGGTTAAAATACATTTTTTAAGAAAAGTTTGATACCGAAAGAGTATAGATGCAAAAGTAAACATGCTTGGCCCGTGGCCTCCTTACATAAATGTTTATAATGTCAAAAGCAAATATTTAAATATTATTACACATCAAGAAAGTTACATAAGCTTCTAAAATACCATACATCCATGGTATGCAAAAATATAATATCCAAAAGTAAAGCATGCTAAACACTTGCATGTCAATACACAAAAATGTTTCAAATAGCTCATAAGCCTCTAAGGATGATGAGCATCCAAGAACATAGTCTCTTTACCTGAAAAACAACCTAAACCACTAGGGTAAGTAATCAAGTTACTCGTACGAAGAAGCATATGCGTATACCCTAAAGTTTCAATATCTTTGCAAGATCAATATAGACGAATACAAGGGAGCATTCCACTTAACGTCTATGTTCAAGGTGTTCTAAGGGATCATCGGAAGCTAATGCAATGATTCTTTGACAACATATATCAAAATCAATATACTTAACAACATCAATTCGCCAATCACAAAAATCACAAGTTACAATTAAGCATTGGTTGTCAACTTGGAATTTAATGCGAAATCAATTAGTGGAATACTTAGACATCACGTCTTGGACTAAACCAAGATCAAAATAGTTATTCCGGGCACTAACCCGCTGGGAAGGCCACCCTAGTGCACACTATCTCAATTGGGGAGAACTCATACCTCTCGCACTAAAGCCAAACTTTAGCCATGTCACTTGTAATAATGTCCCAAGAGAATCCAAAATATATCAAGTTCAAAACTTATACATAGATAATAAGGCATATCATCCACCTTACAAGCACAAGTACTTTGAAACCACATAAACCATGTCTTAGGGTTCCAAGTCTAAAATGGCATAATGAATGACAAGTATTCATCATGATATTGTATAAAATAATATCACTACTTATCAATTTAGATCATGCCTCAACAATAAGCTTTATCTACTAATCATCAACAATTTAGCAACAAGCTTATAAAATAACCACAATAAGTCCTTGATAAGCATATAGAATTATCACCACCATAAGATAACAATTTAAATCAATAAAAATTGCATATGGCATTTATAATTCTACAAGAGTTCTATATTACTACCACATGTGAAAACACTAGAATTTAGCACACTACTAAATCATACAACCTTTCTACACATGGTATATACAAATTATACATGCTTAATTCAATAAACCCCAAGTCAACAAGTGAAGGTTTTTTATAATATGCAAGACTATCATATTAAAAGCATGTATACAATATATATTAAACCCCAAAGGACTTAAAACACTCAAAATATAAACATACTACCACCCCTACCTCAATAGAGAATTGAATCTCTATAATTTAAGCAACCAAGCTCAAAATGGAAAACAATTTTAGGGTTAATGAAGAGGAGAGTGAGGGGAAACTTTTGTGTTCCAAGGTCTTTGATCTAAGGTGAGTGGAAGGAAGCCAAAAATGAAGTTAGAGCTATTAAACAAGCTTTTCTCCAATGGTGGCTAGGTAAGGGTTCTTGAAGAATATGTGAAATGAAAAAGATAAAGTGTGAAATGGTGAGTGGAAGGGCTAGAAATCCTTCACTCACTATGTGTTCTTACACTACCTCTCACACATATATAATGCAAGACTAAATCATGATCCTACACTTGTCACAAATCTAATACTCCTTCCTAGGCTCAATCTTAAGCCTACACTTGTCAACCATCTAAGCCAACAAGTGAGTGAATCTCCACTCTCTAAATGTCAAGAGATCGAGCATCCAAGTCATTCCACCCCATTGTCAACAAGTGGCACCATAAGAATGTGACACTTGTCATATTTTCCAAAAATTGCAAAAAAGTCCTTTTTGAAAATATCTTACAATTTAAATTGCAAAAAGGTCCCTATGACGAAAAATAATTACTTTATGTAATTACACAAAAATCCCAAAAATAATGAATAATTACAATATAGTATGCATCCATGCCCTTTACAAAAAAGTAAGCAACTAGAATATATTTTCCACAAAAGTAAAAATACAAATGTCATGGAAATCAAATATCACAAATGCATGTAAAACCAGAATCAAATCCGAGCATAACAAGTGAGGTTATACAAGGAAAAACGATAAATGGGAAAAAGACGAAATAGGGAAAAGACAAAATAAGAAAAGGACGAAAAAAGAAAATTACCGAAAAAGGGAAAGGAGGAAAAGACCAGGTCATTACATAATCTGTCCCTAATATGCCACCGTCCCATACCGGTGCATACACACACAACAAATCCAACAATTGACAAAACAAAATAAGCAGTTTATCAATTATAATCCAGAATAGTATAATGATAATTAGAATTATTACTAAACACATTATATTGAAATTCTTAGATGTAAATTTCATAAGAATCTATAAATCCAATAATTGATGAAATCCAAACAGTTAATACATCAACCATTCTCCAAAGTATGCATCAACATAAATTAATACATATACAACGATATTAGGCATTCATTATAGAACCTAAAAATCATGTTCCAACTATTTAAATTGCTAAAATCAATTAAAGCATTTAAATCCTCCAAATCGTTCATATATTAATACAATTTATAGCAAATTAAATACCAATTTAATCCCAACCAAGCATAGTTAGTTTTAAGTAATTCACTATACTTATACCTCTATTTAAATATGTTTAAACAGTATTAAATCATATTTACAAGAATCTCCAAGTTCCAGTAGGTAAGTTGCTTAACAACTAAAGTGCAACATGTAAGACTTTTTTCTAAGTTCACACTGTCCATTCCTTAATCCATTATTGAATTATTGTTTCCCTATATTCTTACAGGTCTATAAAAATTACCTATACCATTTAACATAATTTAAACAGATCAAAAAGACCCAGTACAACCCAAACACAGCCTAAAAATAAGTAATACGCAATTTCGGGTTGAGAGCCTGCTCCATAAACTTGGGAGCCGCCTCCCAACATAGGAGAGTAGGCTCTTGTAGCCTTGGAGCTTGCTCTTTAGAGCTAGGAGCTGCCTCTATCTTTGAGGGAGCTGGCTCCCTCCTTTTGGGAGTCTGCTCTCTCACTCCTTGAAGCAGTTACAAGTTTCTATTTCGTCTTCCTCACCTCCGGTGATTCCCATGGCCTCTGTAATTGTTTTAATACTTGTTTTAGTGTTCAATTAATGTCCCAGACTATTTTAAAGACATCAACATGCATCAACAATCTCAATTAAACAAGGCTTAAACAACATATACAGAAGGATACAAGTAAACGGTTTAAGAATTTTCAAAATAGTTTAATACAACGAAGCAAATTCCAGTTTAAACATGTATCACATATATGTTTTAGCATTAATTAAACCCTGGAGTCTACCCAGGCATGCACAGAACACAAGTTAAAGGGAAAGAGACAGAATAGAGACTTGCCTCTGATTTCAGTTTAGAAATCTTAAATCATCGTCTCTAGCAACTCCGGCTACCTTAACTGCTTTTACTGACCTCTGTTGCTCCTAGTTCAACCCACAAACATGCGTCACTAATTCCTCCTTGATTCAGTCTAAGTCTTACACCAAACCCTAGCCTTCCTCTCTCTATTTCTCTCTGTTTCTCTCTCTGCCTCCCAATACTCTCTGTTCATGGTTTATGTGATAAACCCTAGACAGACATCATATATATATATATATATATATATAGGCGTCTATAAAAACCTAATTCTAATTCCCCAATAATCCTATGTCGGCTAAACTAAATCCCGTACTTATATAAACAAAAATATAAAACCCTAATGTCACGAATGTAAAACATTTAATCACCAAAAACTATTACATGAATTTCCACATAAGCTTATAGTAATGAACAATTAAAGCAATTTATTAATTAAACTAAATAATTAAATTCCACATAAGCATTTAATAATAAAAGAAAAATAACTCAACTAAATAATTACACAATTAACCAAAAACAAACAATTCAATTAACTAAAAACAACGATTTTAAACAAATAGGCAAAAAAATTAAATAAAAATGCGATTAAATAATTAAATAAAAATACCAGGACTATCTTTTTAAAATTAGGGGTATTGCATTCTTCCCCCCTAACAAAAGGAATTTCGTCCTCGAAATTCGCTCTTATCTTCTTCCAATATTTTAGGAAACTGCGAGCGAATTACATCATCCCGTTCCCATGTGGATTTAGCCTCATTGTGATGACTCTACTGAACATGTACCAAAATGATAACCTTATTACGAAGAATTTGATCCCGACGGTCGACAATACGACATGGTGGCTCCAAACAGGTTGTATCCGGCTGTAACTCAATTTCCCTAACATCGATATGCTAAAATCAATCCTCATCTCGCAGAAATTGCTGCAATATGGAAACATGGAACACGTTGTGTACGCGATCCAAATTATCTGGAAGCCCCAACCGATAAGCGACAGCGCTAACGCGATCCGTAATCATAAATAGACCAACAAATCGTGGAGATAACTTCCCTTTCTTCCCAAAGCGCATTACACCCTTCATAGGAGACACTTTGAGTAGAACCTGATCCCAACCTGAAACTCTAACGCACGAGTACGACGATCTGCATAACTCTTTTGCCTACTTTGGGCAGTGCGCATATGATCCCTAATTAAAGCAACCTTCTCAGAAGTATCCTTAATAAGCTCAAGACCCAAGAATCTACTCTCGCTAACCTCCATCCAACAAACAGGAGATCGGCACGGTCGGCCGTACAATGCCTCAAATAGTGCCATACCAATAGTCTTTTGAAAACTATTGTTATGTGAAAACTCCTTAAGTGGCAAATAATCCTCCCAGTGGCCCTTGAAGTGAAGGACACACGAACGAAACATATCCTCCATGATCTGATTAATCCTCTCGGTCTGACCATCCGTCTGAGGATGATAAGTAGTACTAAGATGTAATTCTTTACCCAAAGCTTGTTGAAAACTCTTCCAAAATCTTGACACAAAGCTTGAATCCCTGTCCGATATGATATGTAACGGATTACCATGTAACTTTATAATCTCTATAATGTAAAGTTTCACCAGCTGCTCCGAAGTGAAATCAGTGCGAATAGGTAAGAAATGAGCTGATTTAGTCAACCTATCCACGATGACCCAAATAGAATTGTGATCCTTGAAGGAATTAGGCAATCCCTCCACAAAATCCATAGAAATGCTCTCCCATTTCCACTCCGGTATCGGTAGTGGTTGTAGAGCTCCTGGCGGCCACTGATGATCAATCTTAACCATCTGACAAGTACTACACTAAGAGACAAATAGAGCAATGTCCCTCTTCATACCTGCCCACCAAAACTGCCGCTTCATATCTTGATACATCTTGTCTCCTCCTAGATGAACAGAAAACTTAGAATGATGAGTCTCAGTCATCACATCCTTCCTCAAATCGTCAGTAGAAAGTACCACCAACCGTCCCTTGTACCTCAAACCTCCTTCAACCCCAACATAATAAAATGGAAACTCCTCATAAGTTATATCTGCAATTTTATCAATGCACTGCTGATCTGTGAGTTGCGTCTTTAAAACTTTGTGAATAATAGAAGGTGTAATTACCACATAAGCCATAAAAACATCCGCCAACTCATCCACCGTCTTTAAGGCATTCTACTCAATAGTGATTAGAGTAAGAAGACTAGCATCGGGTCGGCGACTGAGTGCATCTGCCACCACATTCGCTTTCCCTGGATGGTACTGTATAGAGAAATGATAGTTTTTCACAAACTCTAATCATCTGCGCTGTCTCATATTCAGCTTCCGCTGAGTGAACAAATACTACAGGCTCTTGTGATCACTAAACAATCTGAAGGATTCCCCCAACAGATAATGCCTCCAAATGCGTAAGGCAAAGACCACAGCTGCCAAGTCCAAATCATGTGTTGGATACTTAAGCTTACGAGGCTTAAACTTCTGAGATTCATATGAAATCGGTCACTCTTCCTGCATCAAAACACATTCCAGACCTTGCAGAGAGGCATCTGTGTAAACAAGATACTCAATCCCGCTCTGTGGAGTAGATAGAACCGGTGCAGAAGTCAATTTAGTCTTTATCTTTCTGACAGTGTTCATCCTACACGAACCGTACGCCCCTTTTAGTCAGATGAATGAGTGGTCATGCTATCTTGGAGAACCCTTGTATGAATCGACGATAATATCCTGCCAATCCGAGAAAACTCCGAACCTCGGTAGTGAAGTAGGCTATCCCCACTCGATCACTGTTGAGACCTTGGCTGGATCTACCGCTATTCCACTTTTCGACGCTACATGATCCACAAACTTCACTTCCCGCTGCCAAAATTCACACTTCCCGAACTTAGCATATAACTGGTGTTCACGAAGCGTCTGCAACACTATGCAAAGATGTCTAGCATAATCGTCCTCTGACTTAGAATAAATCAAAATGTCATCAATAAAGACAATGACAAATTGATCCAAATAAGCCCTGAAGACTCTGTTCATCAAATCCATGAAAACTGTTGGTGCGTTAGTCAATCCAAATGGCATGACACGAAACTCATAAGATCCATATCTAGTGAGAAACGCTGTCTTAGGAACATCCTGCTCCCTAACCCGAAGTTGGTGATATCTAAAACGCAGATCAATCTTAAAGAAGTAGGTAACTCCCCTCAACTGATCAAAAAGATCATCAATCCTGGGCAAAGGCTATTTATTACGCATAGTAACCTTGTTCAACTCCCTGTAATCTATACACAGGCGAAACAAACCATCCTTCTTCTTCCCAAACAAAACCGGTGCTCCCTAGGGTGAAGTACTCCTATGAATGAAACCCTGGCTGCGTAATTGCTGAATCTGATCCCTCAGCTCTTGCATCTCCACTGGTGCCATCCTGTACAGTGCCCTAGCAATAGGCGTAGTGCCTGGAGCTAAGTCAATCCCAAAGTCTATCTCATGACTGGGTGGCAACCTTGGAATCTCCTGAAATACATCCGGAAAGTCCTGTACAATTGGTATGCTATCCAATGATACAGTAATCCCCTCATTCGGTTCCTCCTCCATATGGAACGAGGAAGTGATAGTAACCTCATTAGAACGTGGCACAACGACAACTTACCTATCCTGTCCGGGTATGGTGAACACAATAATCCTATCAAAACATTTAACTTGGGCATAGTAATGAAATAACCAATCCATTCCAAGTAACACAGCATCAAGGTGCATGTCTAGGACCACTAGATGGGCTAGAAATCTGAGTCTACCAAATCTAATATCATAGGCCTATCACTCTCATGCAAAATGGCAACATCGCTTAAAGGTGTAGAAACACCATGAGACTTATCAACATACCTGTGTCCACTAAACTATAAAACCCAAAACTCCTAAATACTCCGTAGAGCAAAATACACAAGGAAATACAAAATGCTCTGAAATCAACTCACTTTTAGATTATCGCTCCATCTTGGGAATTCTTCCCTCGAAATAAAACTTACCTTATTGATTTACACAAGTTCTCTTATAAACTTCCTGGCAATCGACCCGTCTCAACGCAACGGACCTCAAGCAAATATTTGTTTACTTGTCCAAAACCAATCACTCCACTGTGATAATCATCTATTACCGCGACAATCACATTCCAATACAGCTTAATAAAACCATATGTGTATAAATCACAAAAATGCTATCATAAAACATAATAAAGATAGCCAAAACCGCTAGTTCACTTTATTAAGAACTTCTTTAAATCATAAACCTCCAAAAGAATAATTGTAAAATATTCTTTTAACATAATACTAGTGTACGTGATTAAATCCATACTACACTTTTATTAAAATCTCCACTACTACTAGTAACCAAAAATCACTCTTAAAAGAGCCATCCTCCTTATGGTTCGGTACCCTCCTGCTTGGATGGCTCGATATCTCCTTGTTTAGGACACTGCCTGGAAGTATGGCAATACTCTCCACAAGTATAGTAAATACCCCTAAAAGTACCAAACGGCCTCCTCTGCTGGTTAGACTGTAGTTGATCCCGTCCTGTCGGTGGTCCCCATTCTGCTGTCTTTGAGTTAACCCAGGACATTGGTTGGATGTATGCCCATCCTCTCCGTAGCCAAAACAATGAACTTTAACCACCTTTTGCAGCACTGGTACTGCTTCGAGTGTCCGCTGAACGTGTGATTGATTTTGAATTGCAGTTGCTACGCCTGCAGCTACAGCCTGAGCAATGATGTAAACTAACTGAGGAGAAAACTCTGGAGTCCTGCCTTGATTGTAGCCCCTATCCTGAGACTCCGAAGTCTATTGTACATCCTCTTGCTCGATTTGCAACCGAATATCTTCCTCATTTTCTTCCTCTTGAAAGCTAGGCAGTTGCTGCTCTTCCTCAAGTTGTTGATGCTGTAGGATACCTTGCTGCTTACGTGCCACTTCTCTTCACTGCCAACGGCTTCTTCTAGTTCTAGCGTTAACCATTCTGTTAACACCAAAAGCCAGACATCAGTACGATTTAGACGGACTGTAAAGGAATACAATGAATCATAAACTTAAGCTCTAAACAAGAGAATACGCTACGCGGAAGTCTTATACAATAGAATCCTAGAGACACTAAACCTAGAGTGCTCTGATACCAACTGTGATACCCCTCAATTCTAGAGCCACGGGTGATCAAGTCCGAGCACAGATCCGAGGGATACCAAACAATTAATATGTAAATAAGCACAGAATACAAATATGAAATAAGAATAAAATAATAATACGCTGAAAGAACTCTAAATTAAAAATCCAAAAAAATTAAATAATAAACTCCTAACTTCCCAATATCTGTACAACTCGGGAATCCATCTAGTGGACCCCTATTCAATCCCAAACTGTAAAGTAATACCACTAAAATAAAAATACAAAGCTAAACATGGAAAGCAGTCCTACATAGTTGGAGGAGTGAATGTCTGTATCTGCTCGGCATGATCAAGCTCTAAGCCTGGAACTTGCGAACACCTGAAAAATAAGAGTGGATCAGGCCCACATGCAAGTTCTATCCTACTACAATCCATACAGAAACTCGATACGTAGATATATCCTAGATAGCTAAACAATAACTAAAATAGTCCATATATGTATATATATACACACTATAGGACGTTCACTAGACTCTAGTGTAGTCTCAGCCTGAATAGAAGGTAACATGCAAATCGCACGTAACGTGGTCATGTATACCTAGAACTACCAGGGAACAACAATTATGTCCAGTTATCCATCCTAGGCGATATACGCAATTCCGGGCGAGAGCAGGCTCTCACAAATTGAGAGCCTGTTCCATAAACTTGGGAGCCGCCTCCCAACATAGGAGAGCAGGCTCTTGCAGCCTTGGAGCTTGCTCTTTAGAGCTAGGAGCCGCCTTTATCTTTGAGGGAGCTGGCTCCCTCCTTTTGGGAGCCTGCTCTCTCACTCCTTGAAGCAGTTACATGTTTATGTTTCGTCTTCCTTGCCTCCGGTGATTCCCATGGCCTCTGTAATTATTTTAATACTTGTTCTAGTGTTCAATTAGTGTCCCAAACTATTTTAAAGACATCAACATGCATTAACAATCTCAATTAAATAAGCCTTAAACAACATATACAGAAGGATACAAGTAAACGGTTTAAGAATTTTCAAAATAGTTTAATACAACGAAGCAAATTCCAGTTTAAACATGCATCACATATATGTTTTAGCATTAATTAAACCCCTAGAGTCTACCTAGGCATGCATAGAACACAAGTTAAGGGAAAAAGACAGAATAGAGACTTGCCTTTGATTTCAGTTTAGAAATCTTAAACCGTCGTCTCTAGCAACTCTGGCGACCTTAACTGCTTTTACTGACCTCTGTTGCTCCTAGTTCAACCCAGGAGCATGCGTCACTAATTCTTCCTTGATTCAGTCTAAGTCTTACGCCAAACACTAGCCTTCCTCTCTCTATTTCTCTCTGTTTCTCTCTCTGCCTCTCAATACTCTCTGTTCGTGGTTTATGTGATAAACCCTAGACAGACATCATATATATATATAGACGTCTATGAAAACCTAATTCTAATTCCCCAATAATCCTAAGTCGGCTAAACTAAATCCCGTACTTACATAAACAAAAATATAAAACCCTAATGTCACGAATGTAAAACATTTAATCACCAAAAACTGTTACATAAATTTCCACGTAAGCTTATAGTAACGAACAATTAAAGCAATTTATTAATTAAACTAAACAATTAAATTCCACATAAGCATTTAATAATAAAAGAAAAATAACTCAACTCAATAATTACACAATTAACTAAAAACAAATAATTCAATTAACTAAAAACAACGATTTTAAACAAATAGGCAAAAAAATTAAATAAAAATGCGATTAAATAATTAAATAAAAATACCGGGACTATCCTTTTAAAATTAGGGGTATTACAGTCTGCTCTCTAAACAACAAAGCAGGCTCTAAGCATCATGGAGCCTTCTCTTTTAAATCAAAAAGCCTTCTCTTTTATCAAAGAGCCTTCTCTTTTAAATCAAGAGTCTTCTCTTTTATCAAAGTGCATTCTCTTTCAAATCAAGAGCCTTCTCTTTTATCAAAGAGCCTTCTCTTTCAAATCAAAAGCTTTCTTTTTTATCAAAGAGCCTCCTTTTTGCTAAAGGAGCCGCTTCTTTGCTTACTACGCGTCTTCTGTTTCATCTCCGGCAACTTCTGTTGATTCCGTTCATCTATGTTAAGGTCTCTAATGGTCTTAACAGTATAATATATATCCAGTATCATCCCAATCCCTTGTTTATAACAGTAGTAATTAATACCACGATTAAAACAATACTAATTTGTTATGCTTTAAAAAACAGACGACGAGCTTCCAAACTTACAAGAATTATTTCAGACAAAATTAAACATACAACAAATAATCAATTTAACATATATTACACATATAAGATTCAATTAACGTCCCATTAAATTCCTAGAGATCATCTAGGTATGCACAGAACACAAGCCAAGGGGAGAGAGACAGAATAGAACTTGTTTGTGTGGTTTTTAAATTAAAACCTCGTCGCCATCTTCTTAAGTTTTTCCAGCGGTCGTGATTGCTGTCAAGAACTCGTCTGCTCCGGTTCTAACCCTCGAACAACCCTCAACCTTCCTCCTTGGTCCAGCCTTTAAGCCATAGCCGAAACCCTAACGGAAATCCATCTGTTTTCCTCATAATCTCTATCTGTGTTTTCTCTCTATAACACTGTACGTGCCTAGGGTTTTTCTAACCCTTTTGAAGACGTATAACAGTGTATATATAGACACCAATAAAACCCTAGGTCCAATTCTAATCAGAGATGGAAAACCTAATTAACTCCTAGTCCAGTCGGTATGAGACAAAAAAAACTAAAACCCTATTCTAACATTATAATTAAAAACACTAATGATTAAATCTAATTAACTCAAATAAACTAATCAACCATTTAAACAATTAAAACTAATTTAATTCAATTAAAGAAAATAAAAAATACAATTAAATATCCAATTAAACAAATAATTCAATTTAATAACAATTAGTCAATTAATGCAAATAAACAAGCAAACAAAATAATCAATTAACAACCAATCCACGTAAATAAAACAATTAATCAATTCAACATAAACACATATCCATATAATCACATCAAATACAATAACTAAATTCCAATTAAGTCCTTTTAAAAATTAGGGGTCTTACACTTACTAGCCGGTTGACCGGGCCTGAGAGTGACAAAAATTAGCCCAGAAATGTATTTTTTTCATTGTTTGAGTGCTTATACAACTTAGTATCATAAGGGTAACAGATGAAACCTTTAATTTGATCAAAACACTATCCCAAACAACCATAAACATGTATACATTGATAAAATAAAATCAGTTTATCATAGCGGGGTTAAACTACATCATTATACATATTCCAAAATACATGTTTTGGCATGCCCAAAGAATAAGGTTGCATTTATAAGGTCCCAATCCTTAAGGTCATTACATAATATTCACCAAGGCTTTACTAAATACACATCCTAATTAAAATAGCAATCGAAAATCCTTTCTACTCCCGTCTACGGTTGTGGAGGATCCTCATCCACCACCTTTTCCCCGTGACCTGAAAAATGTAAAGGAATGAGCACAAGGGCCAGTAGAGATTGCATAAGTGGCATCTCTTCAAATAAGGTAAGTATTCACATGCCTTACATACAATGAATAGGAAAGAGAAAAATAGATCATGTAAGGGATTCATATACACCACTTCCATTTTTAAATAATCATTATTATCATCCACATGCAATGTAATACATAAAATGCTCAATGCAACTATCCACCACATCCACACCCTCGCATATCCACACATTCCACCGTCGACCCACACAACTTTCTTTTGCTCATGAACACCCTCATGCCATGCATATAGAAATGCTTCAAATTCAATCCTTCACTTTTCATCATGCTTTAATGATACAATAGACCACCGAACTGGGTCTCTCTTTGCCATTGACCATTTACTCTGGTTAGTTCTTCACCGTCTTCATTGTGAGTTCTT
This sequence comes from Cornus florida, assembly GCF_030987335.1. Classification (NCBI taxonomy): domain Eukaryota; kingdom Viridiplantae; phylum Streptophyta; class Magnoliopsida; order Cornales; family Cornaceae; genus Cornus; species Cornus florida. The sequence goes on from NW_026775573.1 coordinate 64,369,569, forward strand.
CACCATGATGATGATGATGATGATGATGATGGTGGGGTGGTGGTTGTGGGCCTGTGGCAGTTGAGGTGTGATGGTGAGGTGATGGCGGTGATGGTATATGTAACGGGGGTGATTGGTGGTGGTGATATACGTGTGTGTACGTGTACGCGCGTCTCTATATATATATATACACACACACACATACATATACAAAGAGATAGAGGGAGGAGAAGCTTTGTTATTGAGCTGCTTTTTCCTTCTAATTTATTCGATTATCAGGTTTTCTCTTTGATTTTCCTTTCACTCTATTAGGCTTGTTAGGGTTAGGGTTTGAGAAGGGAAAGAGAAGATGGAAAGGAGAGAGGGGAGAGAAAAAATGGATTTCTCATATAGGTTGTTCCGGTAATCCATTTAAACATATTTGATCCAAGAATATTTAAGTCAATCAATATTTGTCAGTTTGTTATCAAAGGGTAATAAAGTTAATTCATCATTGTTAAGGTGTCTTTGTTAATTTTATTAAACTTGAGGGTGTGTCATTCTTTAAAAAAAGAATAACTTTTGTATGATTATTCTTACCCCAAATCTTAGGGGTATCATTGTACTTTATCCTGTATGTGTATGTGTGTGTGTGACACAAGCACGCAAGCAAGTACTCTAATAAAGCAAGATGTTCATGACTAACCTAATAGTAAGAGCACAGTCATGCTTGCCACATGCATTTGTCACAGGATTTGGCTTTGGCAACCGCTAAGTACACTGGAGAAGACATACATGTCAAAGGAGCTACCATTAGGTCCATTATCGAGCATCAATTATAAATATATAGATATATATAAACTCTTTTCAACTGCAAATTTTTATCTATCCAACATTTTGAAATGACACCCACTTGTTAATCAATAATCCATCATTGTTGGCACTGTAAAATTACCTAATTAAGCAACCTCATAAAATGAAACATAAAAATAAAAAAAATAAAATAAAGGAAAGAAAATCCACCAAAAATGCAACAAATCTTGAACCATAACGGTTTGGCAAAGAAAAAAAAAATGGTAAATATACCTTACACTATATTTTCAATGTTCTGCGATTTAAGAAATGCATAAAAATATAGGTAAATATAAAGAAATCTATACTATTACTAAAAAGTGTAAACTATTTATATATATATATTTACATATAATTATATTATCGTGTTTTAAAAAAAGCTAAATAAAGCATATGCCATCTTGCACACAATTGGTTAGATGTCCATAATGTATTGTCTTCAAAATTACTATATTATCTTTTTAAATATAAATACATATATAATTAAAGTTGAATTTTTTTTTTAAATTTCACGCGTTTTTACAGAACAATGTGAAATATTTTATTTAAATTTAATAAGTAAACAAGTATTTTAGGACAACTCAAAAAAAAAAAAAAAAAAATAGTTAGTAAATAAGTATTCTGGGACAACTTAAAAAAGAAACAACTAATTTAAAAGGAGGGAGTATATATATTCTTGAACTGAGATTATTTCTATCCAATAATTATTATTCCTGCACCATACAATAACTTCTCAAGAATATATATATATATATATATATATATATATATATATATATATAACTCCAATGGAGAATTGAGCCATTTCTAAATGGTAGAGAAAAACGATGGTACAGTTGCTCGAATTTTGGAAGCAAATTTTATCCAATATTTTAATAATATATTTTTAATTTTGTATTTTCATTAATTTTTGGCAACAATCCTAACCAACCCAGAGATCATAGGAGGCACATGATTATATATATATATATATATTCAGACGATTGTGTATTGGTTTGTTATAAATTACTACTAGTATCGATCTCATATACATCCCTTCAATTTAGGGTTTAGATTTATAGATTAGAGAGTTCTGATATTAATTCTGAGCGATGAGAGAGAGCTAGAGAAGGCGGGAAGAGAGTTTAATTTATTTTATGGATCACCAAAAAGCGGCTGCGGAAGAATCAAAAGAGTTGTGGAAGATAGCAGGCCCCGCCATTTTTACAGAAGTGGCTCAATTCTCCATTGGATTCGTCACCGTCGCTTTCGTCGGCCATTTGGGAGACCTCCAACTTGCTGCGGTCTCTATTGTACAAAATGTCATTGAATCCTTTGCTTTTGGAATCATGGTAACATCACACGCATATATATAGTTGAATGCCATATATATATATACACACACGGAGAGGGACGGAATCAGAATTTTTGTTCAGGGGGCATATTGTACACTAAATACATATTAATTAATATATATTAAGTATATATGCATAAAGAGAAATAGGTGAATAAATATAAATAGAGATTGATATTTTTGAAATGAGGTAAATTAATAAATTATATATATATAGAATATAATGAAATAATTTAAGAAATTTTTTTTAAGGAAACATATAGAGTATATAAGGGAAGGACAAATTTGAGGGGGCACTTTTACACATTTTAAAAAAATATTATAGGAAAATATATATATAAAAGAAGGTCTCTGAAAATTCCATAGGATATTCTAATTTCTAAGTCACAATAATACAATTTCTTGACATTCTCTTGGCAATCAATCACTACGTGAAGTTATGGATTAATTTTTTTTTTTTTTTTTTTTTAAGGTTATGGATTTTAACATTGAAATAACAGAAAATTTAATTAAAAAAAAATATAACAAAATAAAAGGAGAAGATAATATACTCCTAATATTTTTTATTTTTATTTTTTCTTAATTGGTACTCACACACACATGCTTCAACTGAGGTTTGAACGCTGACCTTCTTTTGATACTCTTAGTAGGGGTTTGGTACCGCTAGGCCAGTGAAGCTCTAGTATCCCAGGTAAAAAAAACATAAAGAGAATGATATATAATTGCAGAGTGCAAATAGTAAAATAAAATAATTTTTTTAAAAAAATAGTAATGAAGAAATAGAGTTAGAAAGGAATTCATGTTATTTAAAAGAGGAATGAAAAAAATATAGTGTGTTGTTTAAGACTTAGAAATAGAATTAGAAAATAATACTTGTGGTCAAGCAGTTGGTGCAGAACCAAAAAAATGATTAATTGGAAACTATAATAGTATATATATACATATAGATAGATATAGATACACAGATAGATATAGATACACATACACAGTGTGTATGCAATTATAGAAGCCACCTGAGTGAATATTGACTTGTGATTAATGTTGCTCTAATGCTGTTCTAATCCAAACTTTAGTACTATATTTATCTGACTCCTAAACTTTGTATTAATTTTGTTTAATTAGCTAGGAATGGGAAGTGCTCTGGAGACACTCTGTGGTCAAGCAGTTGGTGCAGGGCAAAAAAACAAGCTGGGAATCTTCATGCAACAATCATTCATCATAACAATAATCACAGCTTTGTTTCTGACACCCATTTACGTCTTCACATTGCCGTTATTGCAACTACTTCAAGAAGACAAAAATATATCCCGACTGGCGGGAAATTATGCACAATGGGTGATTCCTCAATTATTTACCTATGCCATCAATTTTCCTATACAAAAACTCCTCCAAGCCCAGAGTAAAATCTGGGTGATGACTGTAATTTCTTTAGTAGTATTGGGAATTCATGTCTTATTGAATTGGAGGCTCGTGACAAAGTTTGGGCACGGTCTGCTTGGTGCTGCTATAGCTGGGAACATATCGTGGTGGCTACTGGTTTCGGCTCAGATTATTTATGTGGTGTCTGGACTTTTCCCGGAAGCATGGACTGGTTTCTCTTTATCAGCATTCCACTCCTTAGCTAGCTTCGTCAAGTTGTCGCCTTCCTCGGCTGTCATGCTGTGGTTAGTACTTTCTTCGATTTTAAATATGAAAATGTATAATCCATATATTTTGTTGTTTATCATAATCATGCTATATGTTAGAATGGCAGCTTGGAGCTTTGGTATTACACTGTAGTGACCCTCATGGTGGGCTGGTTAAAGAATCCCGAAATTGCAGTCGATGCCATTTCAATCTGGTTAGCCACATACAGTTAGAGAGGCTTTTATTTATTTATTTATCTTGATTAACTGCTCACACTAAAAAGGAGAGTAATAGTAATTGTTAACTTTATCCTGATCTTCTCTTTAATTTCTGGATATGGTAGTATGAACTTGCAACTCTGGACCTTGATGATTGCTTTGGGTTTTAATGCTGCAGTCAGGTAAGAAATTATACTTTTCGAATTTGTTCAAAGTGATTATTATTTTTAGTATTCCCCTTTGAACATATAGTTTATAATTCATAAGCGAAATTTATAAAAGACAACATAACATACAAACAGATTCATTTCAATACGTACACGTATGCTACTGCTGAAATATGGAAGAATTGAAATCGTAGATCAAAACACTATGTATGGATCATAGATGGTATGAATGCCTTGTCAAATAAGTGTGTGATGCAAGACTTTTCATTCAAAATAAAGTATAGTTTTTTTTTTTTTTTTTTTTTTTTTTTCCCGGAAATTAAATTAAGTGTATTTTACTTTACATACTGCTAATTTTTTTCTGCAGTGTCCGAGTTTCCAATGAACTTGGAGCTGGACGTCCACAAGCAGCAAAATTCTCAGCTGCGGTGACTCTTGTCACATCTACCATTTTTGGAATTTTTTTCACTGCTGCAGTTCTTGAAACTAAGAGACATTTCCCTAAAATTTTCATAGAAAAACCCGAGGTCATAAAAGAAACATCAAAGCTGGGTTATTTTCTAGCAGCAACCATTCTCCTCAACAGTGTCCAACCGGTTCTTCATGGTAACTCTCTTGTGACAATTTTTAAATTATCGGCAAATATAAAAGTAGAGTAATAGAAGCTTACTAGCTAGCTAGCCATTTTAAGGTCGAAGCTAGTAGCATTTCTCCCTTCACATTGCAGGGGTTGCCATAGGCGCTGGTTGGCAATTTTCAGTTGCATTGATAAATACTGGATGCTACTACATCTTTGGGCTTCCTTGAGGTGCCTTGCTTGGTTACAGATTCAAGCTTGGCATTTGGTCTGGAATGTTAGCTGGTTCCCTGCTCCAAACAGCTATTTTATTCTTGAATCTGTTTCGGACTAACTGGCATAAAGAGGTTAGTATCTTGATATTAATTGATAATCATAGATTGCAAATAGATTGAGTTTCGTGATAGTAAACTTAGCATTGTGTAAGGTTGGCTCCACATTAGGTTCATAGAATTTGAATAAACATAATTAGGGATGGCAAAAATCTCTAACTTGGCGGGGGGACCCGCCCCATGCCGTTTAGGGTGGATTTGGGGACACGTTTATGTAAATCGGGATGGGGATAAGGGATATTTTTAAAACCTGGCCGGGGACGGGGCAGGGTCACACTTCCCCCAGCCCGGCCCCGCCCCGATTATGGTGTAATTTTACTAAATTGCCCTTACATATTATGATATTTAATTTCACAATCTCAACGCTTGAGAGACAAAGAGAGGCATGAGCGACTGCAGATTTATCTCTTTGACACCAACGGCAAGATCAATCTATCGTGGTTGATAACTCATCAAACCATCATCCTGACATACTATAATATATTATAATATTACTAAAATATGTTAAGTATATTTATATACACAAGAAGAAACCCTAACCCTCATTTTGTTTCATGTTTTAAGTCTTGTGAAAAAAAAAAAGCGAGATCCGTGAGTAGGGATGGCAAAATCCCCAGCCCGGTGGGGTCCCGCCCTATTTTGGGTGGTTTTCAGGAACCAATTATGTAAATGAGGACGGAGATGGTGGGTTGCTTTAAAAAAACCCAACGGATTTTGGGCGGTTATTGGGGTGAAAAAATTAAACTGGGATGAAGAATGAGAACCCCACCCCAAACCGCCCCATTGTCATCCCTAAACATAATCGATTCCTTTTGAATCGAATGATTATGAATTCAAAATTAGATGTCAAGCAAACAAGATTGTTCACACTTCAGGAAGAAAAAACACACATGAGAGTATAATGTTACTAAGGTATGTCCAACATACCTTAAGATATATGGCTCATTTATCCTCCAAAAAAAGTATTCTACTTTATTTTCTACTGAAACTTCCTACCATTATCATCTTTATATATGAATGCATATTCAATAAAATTTCCTAGGTCTCAAGAATTAGGCTTCGTTCAGTAAAATACCATGTCAATGAGAACAGAACGATGAGTAATGATCTCTCTATCTGATGCAGGCAATGCAAGCTGCGAAGCTTGTTCAATTATGCCAACACACCTCTGCCTCAAAATGAAAGCACCAAAACTTAACATATATAAAGTCCACCCAGGGAAAGGAAGCTTGAGAAGAATATTGGATCCGGAAATTTATAGCATTATATATTTATATGTTAAGTCACACAATTCTTCTAAATCATTTTATGTGTGCTCCCGCTCTCCCCTTTTCACTTCCACTTCGTGTAACTTAGATTTTGTCGCTTTCGCGCTCATGCTTTTGCACTCACACTCCTCTTACGCTCTATGTGACTTAGTTTACATGTACTTTAGTGTAGTTGGACTATCTTTTTAAAGGATTGCTCTTGTATTTATTAGCCAAAAGGAAAAAAATAAAATAAAATAAGTATTTGCTTGACATCTAATTTTGAATTCATAATCATTCAATGAATATGTATTCATATATTAATGATCTCAATAAAATCTTAAATAAATTCACTTCATGGGTGTGTAAATTTATTGTGTGAATGAGTTGTTAGTTAATTAATTTAGTGGAACTGAGTGAACTAATGACCTAGAGGGGGTGAATCCATCAAACTTAATTTTTATGACTTGAATAATTTACCTACAATAATTTACAATTAAACAACCACAATAATATAAAAAATAATAAAGTAAAGCAAATGAAGCATAAAAATTAAGATATGACACTGAAATTTTTAGCATGGAAACTCTTTTAGGAGCAAACCACGGAGACCTAGCCGTCTCTAACAAAACCAGTCCATTATCATGAAGCAAGTTACAAACTCTTACTCTAACTCACACCCACTCCACTCTATCAAGAGCCAATTGTACCATAAAGACACCAAAAAAAGTTGTTTGCTACCATCTAATCCAGAACACACCAAAAATCAAAAGGTGTTCATTTCCATTAACAAGTCCATCAGCTGCATACTCTAATCCCAATGTTGGCTAAAGTCTTGGGTCCATTGTAGTGGGTCTGCAAAAGATTAACAACTTTATGGAAATCAATTAAAAGAGATAAAGATGATGATGATGCTGCTTGACTACTATGGAAATCATTTAAAAAGAGATATACCTTCCTGATGATGATGATGTTTGACTACTCCATAAGACATTCAGATATGAAATCACAAACTATTCAACATATTCCCATACCTTGATGGTATTGAAATCACCTATGCAAGAAAAAGATTTATCGTAGTATAACATATTTCATAAACTATGAAAATAGAAAGTCATTTAAACATTGTACCTCATACAGTTGTCTTTCATTGTTAGGTACAACTCTACCTCTTGCAACACCTCCAACCCCTCTTCCTCTTGTAGCACCTCCAACCCTTATTTTAAACCTTTCATCATCTTCTATTGCAGCCACATGTATATTGTCTTGCAGTACGCCAAGTATCCCAGAAACAACAGGCAGACAAAGTCTACCTCCTTTACCTTTTACTTGACCTCTTGTCTTCGGTATTGCCTCAGTTACTTTGCATGTTCTAGTGTTGTGGCCAGTTTCCCCACATTTACTACATCTCAGATTTTTCTTTTTTTTTTGCTACCTACACCAGGTATACTGACCTCACAATTGTATTTTTTTCTTGCTTTTTTAGGCCTCTTAACTACAGGTTTAACAATGGTGGGTGCATGGGATCAGTGCCAACTTCTCTTTGCAACTGCCTAAGGGGCATATGATATATTATAGGTGTAATGTCCCAGATTTTTCTTGTTTTTTTTTTTGAATTTTTATTTTAATTATTTTTTGTGCTTCGTTTTGCGTGCCACGCTGGCCCAAGGGCCGTTTAGGTCATTTATGGAGCCAAGGGTTTTAGAAATGTATTTTTATTTATTTTAAGTCATTTAGAAGCGACGAGATTATTTTTAAAATTTTTCAGAAGTCGGGATGATTTTCGGGTTCAGGAACATCTCCCGATTTTCTCATTTTAAGTGAGGGGCATTGTAGACATTTCACACACACACACACACATACACACACACTCACATATATATATATATATATATATATATATGTAAGTATACATTAAGGAGATATTTATGTTATATAGATGGCATTACAATGAATGAGGAAGGGCAAAGGAGTAACTTTGCAAAAGTTAGTATTCACCCATTTCTTCACACTTGGCACCATTTAAACATTGTACCTCATGCAGTTGTCTGATATATTATATATAAGTTTTAATGTGTGCCTTTCTGTAACTTTCTATGTTATTATGTTCCTTTCTTAGAACCAAATCTATTGTTATTTTCATTTCCCTATATTTGAATTTATGGGTAATATGACGATGTATGCGTGGAAGACACTGGAGTTACACATACTATATATTGCTTTAATTTTCATTATACACGCCAAAAGTTTCTCAACTTTTCTCTTTAATTTTAGTATTTGATTTTATATTGTATTTTAAATTTTATTACAATTTGATGGAACACTGCAACTCCTTTTTTTATTCTGAATTATATATATATATATTTATAAATTATTCTGATTTATATATATATTCTGAACTTTATTATTATTGAATAAAATCGTTGAAAGTCGTGTCTTTAAGAAAACGTAATATAGTGAAACCAAAACGATACGGAGATAAGTTATTCATGTTGGTTGAAAGTCAGATTCAATTAGTCTTACCAAAAAATCCATTCTCTAAAAAGCGAAAGGAATAAAAGGTTATTCAATTCGTGTCTACAGTTATAGGTCCTACATTATAAATATTTCATAAATCATTTTGTTTCATGTTATATATATCACTCCATATATATATTTCATACGGTTAAGATAGGTCCTACATTATAAACATTTTATGGATCGTTTTGTTTCATGTTATATATATATCATTCCATATATATGTAAACTATAATAATTCGTGTTAAGCCATTAATCACAAATTTACATGAATCCCATATCTTAGAACTTCATGATTTTTACATATCTATAATACATAAATAAATACTAGTTAGATATAAATACCTCGATTCACGATATCAATTCTTGTTGAGATTAAGTCCAACGTCCAGATCCTTTGGCCACGAACTAATCTGCAACTCTGATCAACAGGCAAAGGTGGAAACTGGTTTCTCTCTCTTGGCCTTTTACACACATAAAACTTTTACGTGTTGTTTCATTAATTGTACATAATTGATGGAGTATATGCACTTTTATAAAGGTAGAGAGAGGACCAGTTTTCCTTATAGTAACATAATTCTACTTTCCATCAAAATAAGGAATAAGAAAGGAAAACACTTCTCCAATAAGTAATTACCAAAAAGGTAATTATAAGTTGACCAAAAATAAATAATATTAATTGATATCTATTTACTTACACACCAAGTAATATGGCACATGTCCAAATCATGTGAGCCACAACTAAATAAATAATCTTACATTCTCCCACTTGGCACATATGATAATTTCTGTAGTGGTTTAGTAAAATAGTGATTAATGTGCACCATAAATCAGATTAACTCATTAAATTGGTCATCATAAATACCATGGTAAATAAATTACCAATGCGAGTCATGGCGGTTATATATCCTTAAATGACACAGTCCCTTCCATGTACCACAACACTAGTAATCTATTCAACATAGTCTATAAATGAGAAGTATCAATAATGATCTAACAATAATGTCTTTTCCAAGACTATTCATATTATCACTTATTAAAGCAATACGTACATGTACATTAATTAATAGGAAATATCAGAAACACATTTAATCAGCGCAAAATGTCAAATATATATAAGTACTATTTAAGCAATTCACAATTAAAAAATAATCATCATTGACTACATTTAAGACTCATTCTTTCAACATGTTCCATAAATGTCTTGGATGGTGGTCCATTCATTAATGGATTGCAATCATAAGTTGTGTGCTTATAATTTCAATAGACATTCGTTGTTTCTAAATATCTTCTTTAATGATAAAGTATTTCAACTTTAGAATACCTATTATTTTTCATACAAGAAGATCAACAATTATAGCATAAATTTTCAGCAATCTGAAAACGGTACCCATAACTCCAAGTCCTGAAATAAATTCTGCAACCATAAATTATAGCCACAAAGCTTGCTACAAATTAAAATTTCATAATAAACAAAGTAATCATAAATTACTTTGCACTTTTTCATAATATTGTTCCTCCAACCAAATCTTCTAGAACTCTTTTAATATATACTTTATGAGACAATTCTAAAAACAAATCAATATGATCTATAATGAAATATTTCTATTCCTATCAGATAGGATGCCTCATCCATATATTTCATTTCAAAGTTCTTAGAGATAACTTTTAGTTTCATATAATAAACTAAGATCACTACTAACAAATAAAATATCATCAATATATAGAATCAGAAATATAAACTTACTCCCACTAACCTTTTAGTATATACACTGATCAACAGTATTTTTCTTAAAACCAAAAGATATAATGGTATCATTAAACTTAATATACCATTGTTAAGAAGCTTGTTTAAATCCATATATTGACATCTTAAGTTTACGGACCATGAATTTTTTACCCTTTAATATGAAGTCTTCAAGTTGTTCCATATGGACTTTCTCTTATAAACTCCTATTCATAAAAATTATATTCACATCCATTTGATGTAACTCTAAATCATAATAAGCGACTAATGCCATGATATTTTAAAAGATTCCTTCTTAAATACTAGAGAGAAGATTTCTTTATAATCTCTTCATTCATGACACTAATCCATTTACTAAAATCATTACTGTTAATGGCTTGTGAATATGTAACCGGATCCGTATATATCTCACTATATATCAAAATCAGATTCTTGCAGATTTATCACATAGTCATTCGGAATAGTAGATCTCCTTTCTCTTTGAGATCATCTTAATGTTATTCCTTATGATTCTTCTACAATCTATTCATTGGTGACAATCTCATTATAGAGTTGTTGATCATTTAATTGTTCTTCGTTGTTATACGGTTCAACAACTGAATGAACAATTATTTCCTTATAAGTTATGGGTAAAGATATTTGTACCCTAACTTCTAAAATGATCAAATTCTTATTTTTATCACTCCCACTGATTTCACCATTCTTAATGAATCTGACATTACCGGTTTTAATAATTATCGTACTATGTTTCGGATAGTAAAACTTGTACCCTTTAGATTACTTAATATTCACAACATTATGGGTAACGAGGAATTACTTAACATACTCCTAACCAATTCCATAAGAGTACGATTACACCTTATAACTACACGCTTCTGCTATGGCATGTATAGCAAAGTGTATTGAACACAAATGACATACATTTCAAAGAGTTTAACAAACGGTTAGAGTATTAACCTGTTTCATCATACTTTACATAATATTCACCACCTCTATATGACCTTATGATTTTCACTTTCTATCTAGTTATTTTTCAACCTCATTTATGTATACTTTAAGGGTACCCACTGCTTAAGATTTTTCATACAACAAATAGATATATCCATAACGTGAAAAATCAACTATAAAGGCGATAAAATACTTTTCTCCTCCAAAAGATGGAACATCAGAAGGTCTACAATAATTTCAAAAAGCTTTGTACTTATTGTGGCTCATTTCTTTGTGCGTTTAGTTTGTCTACCCTTAATACAATCTACACACATATCCAAATCAGTAAAGTTTAAGTTCAGAAGAATCACATCCTTTACTAATTTTTCTAACCTTTCACTAGATATTGACCTAGTCTTTATGCCAAAGATAAATTTTCTATTAATTGAGTTACGCTTAATTCTAACATTATGATACAAGATCAAAAGAATTTTAATAAATAAACCATCAAATTTGAATTTACAGAAATCATTAACAATAATACCATAACTCACAAATTATAAATTCTTAAATAAATATCATTACCAAATTTAAATGAAAAACCATTAACATAAAGTTTTTGAAATAAAATCAAATTATGGGAAATTGAATAAACATAAAAATTTTAAAATAATTTAAATAAAATCCATTGTCTAACATTAAACATAGTGTCACAATGGTTTCAACAAAACTTTTTCCCAATTATCATAAATAAGAAATTCTTATTTGAATTTATGGTTTAGGCCATAAAAAATTCTTGCATCTATTAGAAATATAAATATTAGTACTTAAGTCAACCTATCATGTATTAAAAAGAATTTGAATAAGTAATTCGCAATATACAAAAGCCAAAAGCGTATTTTTCTTTTTCGAATCATTCTTTATATGTCATGTAATCTTTCTAAAAGTGTTCAATACATTAATGACACTTTTTCATTATTACATTACTTTCTTTTAGTAGATTGACCTAAATCTTTTAATTTTGGGTGTTGCTCATTTATTGCCTTTTCTGACTTATTCCCAAATTTCTTTTTAACTTCTTGAGTCATCAGATGAACATAATGATTACCTTGCTACTTAAGTTTTGTCTCCTCATAAATTAACATAATGGTCAATTAAATCACTTTCCACTTGTCTTAATAGTGTTAATTCGAAATGACCCATACTGAATAGACAAAAAATTGAGAATAAATTGAATAAGAATATTCCCATTCACAATCATCCATAAGGTTCTCAATTTTGCAGCAACATTAGTCATCTAAAAATACGATCATACATGGTACGAGTACCAACAAAAAATCCATAGTAGTTATATCAATTAATAATTTTGTTTTAGATATTTATCTATAACACGAAAACATTCTTATAATTAAATATTCCTTAGCACTATCACTATGAGGAACAATTATTCGCATAACCATAATGCTTAATCTGTTCGATCTCTCCCAAGCTTTATGGAGAATCTTTTCTTCCTCACTGTTTTTATCAGTAATAACAGTAAGTTTCTTAATTTAAAATGTTAAATTAAGATTTAACTGTGATACCCCCGAATTTCCGGATGCGGGTTGGCCAGGCCCACGCCCGATTACCCGAGGATATCAAAACAATTAGCAATTTAATAAACACAGAATACAATATAGAAAACAAGAATAAATAAAATTTTGCTGAAAAGAACCTAGAATGATAATCCAATAATTGAAAACCTCATAATAAATAATTTCATTGATAATTAAAACTATTTTGATACAACTAATCCACCACGAATGGAAATCGTTCTCCAATTTATACAACTCGGGAATCCATCTAGTGGACCCCTAAAATATCCAATGGTACTCAAAAGACTGGAACAAAACCCAAGTCTTAACATGAAATAAAATCCTACGCCATCAGTAGAGTGAATAACTGTATCTGCTCAGCACGATCAAGCTCTACAGCCCAGAACTGACGAACACCTGAAAAAAAATAATAAAAGGGTGGGTCAGGCCCACGAGTAAGTTCTAATCTAACTGCAATCCATACAGTGACCCGATATGCAGATACACCATAGATACCTCACAATATCTATCTAGTCCATACATATATATATCCACACTATGGGACATTCACTGAACTACAGTAGGGATCTCAACCTGAATAGAAGGCAACATGCGAATACGCACCCAAAGGTGGGCATGAGTACCTAGACCTAACAGGGTACACCCAACCTACTATAACCAGCTACACATCCACTGCATATATGCACCCTAACCAATAAGTTTGAGACTCAAGCTCAACTCGTGGTACCATAAACATATATATCTAAACTCCGTTCCTAACCATTCACAAGAAATCCAATAAGTCATTCGGCGTATTCAACCGTACCGACTTATATATATATAAGGACGATTTATTTAACAACCCGTTCCCTTATTCCAAAATAGGTAGGACTGAGTATTTTAAATCAGTCTGTCCCTAGAATGCCACCGTCCCATACCAGTGCATACAATCCACAAAGTCCATATAATTGATAGAACCAGTCATACTGTTCACCAATTAAAATCCATAAGGTAGGAATTAGCATTTTGAGCTAAACCATACCTAGTATGCCACCGTCCCATACCGGTACATACCATCCTCCATATCCATGTAAATTACAACATTCAAATGATAAGCAAGTAATTTACAATGCAAAACCAAACCCAGATAATTGACAGAATTTTAATGTGAGAATTCAGTAATTAAAATCCAATACATAATTCCAAATAATTGGTCAAATTTAATATAAGAATTCAGCAATTATAATCCAATATATGATTCCAAATAATTGACCGAATTAAGTATAAGAATTCAGCAATTATGTTCCAATACATAATTCCAGGTAAATTACAAGGCATAAATAATAAGCACGTAACTTATAGTCCAAAACCAACCATCCATATCATTGCAGAATAAGATTTAGTATTCCAATAACTTAAATCCAAAACTATGTAAATTACAGGCTATAAATAATAGTACAATAATTTAAAATCGAAAACCAATATCCAAATAATTACAGAAGATTTTTAAGTGTTTCAGCAATTTAAATCCAAACAATTAACCATATAGTTGCAGGAGATGATTTAATAAATCAACAACTAACATCCAGAGCCTGCATAGATCACATCTAACACATCAATGACCCTATAATACATTTAAAACCATTTTATAAATATATTAAATCCCACTGGAATGCCTAAAAATAAGCTTAAGTATTTAAAACTTCTTCTATCCACTAACCGTATACAATGTACATAAGTGTTATACAGTTTGATCCGTTAATTTAGAATTAACCTTAAATCAATTTAGGGTCTTAATAACACCCAAAAATTAACTATTTAATCCCTCCGTGAAGTCTCATTAAATTTCTAAAATTTAATCAAGCCATTTAGTTCCTTTCTTTATTAGTAGCATACACCGTGGTATATTTTTACACTACTTCATCCTTTATCTTAGAGACTTAAACTATGCAACAATAAGTTTAATATCACTTAGAATTAACTACTTAGATCCTCTGTTAAGTCCCTACAGTTCATTAGAATCACTCAGAAGCTCAAACAGTGCTCAAAACACCAAATAGAGCCCTAAAAACACTTTCTGGACGTAAAAACAAATTGGAGCCGGCTCTTGGAATGGAAGAGCCGGCTCTTCCCCTATTGGAGCTGGCTCCAATTCCCTAGGAGCCGGCTCTTGCTGAAGGGGAGCCGGCTCTTGACTTCCTAGAGCCGGCTCTCTCCCTCTTGAGAGCCTCCAGTTCATCCCAGCTCCGTTTCCGTCAATCTGCTCCTTCTCCGATCAATTCCTACCCCTCTGCTTGTTTCTTAAACTGATCTAAAGGATCTAACACCCTCCTGATAGCATCCCCAAGGTTTGATTATAGCAATTTAAATCAATGAACAGAAGTAAACTTGTGCAAAAAACTGAAACCTCATGCATGGATTACAACGAAGCAAAATGCAACAGAGATCTAAAACAGAAATAGCAACCTTCCTATGAGATTTACATAACTCCCGTAGTCTTTCCATACTTAGTTTACAGTAGTTGCAATAAAAAAACAGAGACAAAAACTACGACAAGAACCCTCATGCTTAAAGGACATAAAACTGAACCAACTTGCATGCACTGTAACAGATATTGCAGAAATCATCACAGAAATAATTCAAAGCATACATATGATTAATTTGATGTATAACATACATGAATGATGTAGTTGTTAATTTCCTTAAAACCCTAGAGCATATCTAGGTGCACAGAACACGGCTCAAAGGGAAAGAGGAAGATAGAACTTGCCTGAATAGGTTTGCAAACAAACCCTTGTTGCCGTTGGTCTCAGTTTTTCCGACATCCACTGAAACTTGTCTAACCTCCTAGAACCTCTGCTCCTTCCTTCTCCTTGGTTAAACCTTGGAACCCCAGTCTAAATTCTCACAAACTGCTTTGTTCTCACCAAAACTCCTTCTGTAACTCTCTCTATTTGGTAGACTTTTCCGTGTAAAAGCTACGACAATATGTAACCCTAGGTTTAACATATACTGAGGTATTTATAATTGCAAGATTAAAACCCTAATCCACAGAGCCCTAACTTCGTCGGCCCACAAAGTAACCCAGTTTAGATACATATCAGATGCTTACGAGACGACTCCAAAAACCCTAATTAAAACGTATCTAAAACCCTAGTTATTAGGAATTACATAATTACCCTGTTCAAAAATTAAATACTTAATAAATAATTAATTTAATAAAACCCATTAATTAAATCAAATAAGCAAGCAACGAATCACTTAAAACACATAAAATAAATAAAACAATTACTTAAAATAAACCAACAAATAAAGAATTACACCCTTAATTAAAATAAACAAACAATTAAAAAAAATAACACAATGAATTAAAATAAACAAACAATTGGACACATAAGCATATAGATACAAAATCAATTTAAAAGGCACAAAAATAAAATTTAAACATTTTTATCCCTTTTGAAATTAGGGGTATTACATTCTTCCCCCCTAACAAATGGAATTTCGTCCTCGGAATTCACGAAACTCTGAATTAGTTTGATTAAACTTTTTACTCCATTCCGTTGTGGATTCTGCCTCCGTGTAAGGGCTCCACTGATTTCCAAATCCGTAAAGAAAAATATATATGTCCGATATACATGACACACAAAAATTATCCAACATGTAAGTCGTATTTAACAACTACTCATCCGTACCCAAATTTTGATATAGGGTAGAGGTCCATATTCCTACAAGTTCCATAACATAGATATGTAAAACTTCTATGCATCCCATCCCAATGTTTGAAACACAAATCGATAGGTTACCGCTTAAACGGAGAAACACCATCCATAAAAAAAATCAATCTAATTAAGACATAAAAACTGACCTTCCTTAATCACGCTCCTTGCTTCCGATATGGAAGACAACCCAATCAACTGTTCCTTAACAGGAAAATCGTTAGTGTATGAATGGAATTAGTTACCATATCCTATTACTGCCTCCAAACTGCGCGTAATCCACTACAAAGAAGAGTATATCTCTCTAACGTATCCTTAAATGAAGTTGGGGTCTAATTGTATAACCCCCCGCTTCCATGTCAAACCAACAGGTAAGAAGTCTGCACCGCATAAAATACAAAACCTTTTACGTTATCATACTATCCTCCCTATGCCAACAATATGAGAAGTGAAAAAAACACTTACAACTTCCCATAAAAACCTAGGATACCTATCCCAAGTATCTCCTCCATTGTAAGTGCCATGTAGAACTAATGCGAAATCCAAAAGTGAACACATACTTGTGTCCCCGACCAATCCATACTCCTAATCCGGATTAATTAACAAAAATGAACACGTAATATCAAAATCGAAACACATAACAATCAAAATGACACATATAATAACATAAATGAAACACGTAGATACACACAACACATAAAACAACCAAAATATAATCATTTTTAAGATATCCTCCATTCCAAAGAAGAAACCTTCTTTGAACTCAAGTTCGCAAAAGTCTATTTCATAGTTTCGTTGGTAATTATCCAATCCTGAAACTGATCCATTAACCGTCGCTTAACTGCACAATCATTTGCTTAAGCAACTATCCAATGGCTTAACCCTCATCCACCTAATACGCAAACCGTCTATCGTGGCTTTATTAAAGCAACTTAGCATGTTACATCCTAATTCCCATACGCTCCAGAATGTGATATAAAATCACATCTTTGTTCTGACAAGAACTCCATCCGATTCCCAAACTCCTAAAGAGTACTTTTCAATTAACTCCTTAAGACATGATACAAAAATTCATCCATATGTAGATTGGTTCACACCAACTCTACCAGTATCATTCACTATACTACTTGTGAATGAAAACACATTTGTGCGATTCGTCATCCTCAAATTTCAATATCCCTTTTCTTAGATACGCCGAAATCTTCTTCCTCAGGATCCTCTTCAGAATCCCACTCTTCGCTTCTCTCCTCTTTGAACACAACTGAAATTGTGTTGGTCCCGATAAACGGTGACCTACCACCTACACCTTAACCCTTCCATGGCGTATACTTTCTAAGCAATGCTAATCTTCGAACTAAGCCTTCAATCCTAAGTTCTGTTTCCTGCAAAGAAATCGACAACATACTCCTTTACTCCGTTAGGTCCGTATTGCTTTCGTCGTGGACCCCATCCTCCTCCTAGTGTCAACCATTCTGTATCTATGGAATAAAATTGACATCTGTTCCTCCTAACGAACCGTAAGTAGAGTACAACCAATCCTAATATGGCTCTAAGTTTTAAGAGACGCAACGCGGAAGTCCTATAATGAAAACACTCCTAAGGACACTAGAACCTGGAGTGCTCTGATACCAACTGTGATACCCCCGAATTTCCGGATGCTGGTTGGCCAGGCCCACGCCCGATTACCCGAGGATATCAAAACAATTAGCAATTTAATGAGCACAGAATACAATATAGAAAACAAGAATAAATAAAATTTTGTTGAAAAGAACCTAGAATGATAATCCAATAATTGAAAACCTCAGAATAAATAATTTCATTGATAATTAAAACTATTTTGATACAACTGATCCACCACGAATGGAAATCGTTCTCCAATTTATACAACTCGGGAATCCATCTAGTAGACCCCTAAAATATCCAATGGTACTCAAAAGACTGGAACAAAACCCAAGTCTTAACATGAAATAAAATCCTACGCCATCAGTAGAGTGAATAACTGTATCTGCTCAGCACGATCAAGCTCTACAGCCCAGAACTGACGAACACCTGAAAAAAAATAATAAAAGGGTGGGTCAGGCCCACGAGCAAGTTCTAATCTAACTGCAATTCATACAGTGACCCGATACGCAGATACACCATAGATACCTCACAATGTCTATCTAGTCCATACATATATATATCCACACTATGGGACATTCACTGAACTACAGTAGGGATCTCAACCTGAATAGAAGGCAACATGCGAATACGCACCCAAATGATAAGCAAGTAATTTACAATGCAAAACCAAACCCAGATAATTGACAGAATTTTAATGTGAGAATTCAGCAATTAAAATCCAATACACAATTCCAAATAATTGGTCAAATTTAATATAAGAGTTCAGCAATTATAATCCAATATATGATTCCAAATAATTGACCGAATTAAGTATAAGAATTCAGCAATTATGTTCCAATACATAATTCCAGGTAAATTACAAGGCATAAATAATAAGCACGTAACTTATAGTCCAAAACCAACCATCCGTATCATTGCAGAATAGTATTTAGTATTCCAATAACTTAAATCCAAAACCATGTAAATTACAGGCTATAAATAATAGTACAATAATTTAAAATCGAAAACCAATATCCAAATAATTACAGAAGATTTTTAAGTGTTTCAGCAATTTAAATCCAAACAATTAACCATATAGTTGCAAGAGATGATTTAATAAATCAAAAACTAACATCCAGAGCCTGCATAGATCACATCTAACACATCAATGACCCTATAATATATTTAAAACCATTTTATAAATATATTAAATCCCACTGGAATGCCTAAAAATAAGCTTAAGTATTTAAAACTTCTTCTATCCACTAACCGTATACAATGTACATAAGTGTTATACAGTTTGATCTGTTAATTTAGAATTAACCTTAAATCAATTTAGGGTCTTAATAACACCCAAAAATTAACTATTTAATCCCTCCGTGAAGTCTCATTAAATTTCTAAAATTTAATCAAGCCATTTAGTTCCTTTCTCTGTTAGTAGCATACACCGTGGTATATTTTTACACTGCTTCATCCTTTATCTTAGAGACTTAAACTATGCAACAATAAGTTTAATATCACTTAGAATTAACTACTTATATCCTCCATTAAGTCCCTACAGTTCATTAGAATCACTCAGAAGCTCAAACAGTGCTCAAAACACCAAATAGAGCCCTAAAAACACTTTCTGGACGTAAAAACAAATTGGAGCCGGCTCTTGGAATGGAAGAGCCGGCTCTTCCCCTATTGGAGCCGGCTCCAATTCCCTAGGAGCCGGATCTTGCTGAAGGGGAGCCGGCTCTTGACTTCCTAGAGCCGGCTCTCTCCCTCTTGAGAGCCTCCAGTTCATCCCAACTCCGTTTCCGTCAATCTGCTCCTTCTCCGATCAATTCCTACCCCTCTGCTTGTTTCTTAAACTGATCTAAAGGATCTAACACCCTCCTGATAGCATCCCCAAGGTTTGATTATAGCAATTTAAATCAATGAACAGAAGTAAACTTGTGCAAAAAACTGAAACCTCATGCATGGATTACAACGAAGCAAAATGCAACAGAGATCTAAAACAGAAATAGCAACCTTCCTATGAGATTTACATAACTCCCGTAGTCTTTCCATACTTAGTTTACAGTAGTTGCAATAAAAAAACAGAGACAAAAACTACGACAAGAACCCTCATGCTTAAAGGACATAAAACTGAACCAACTTGCATGCACTGTAACAGATATTGCAGAAATCATCACAGAAATAATTCAAAGCATACATATGATTAATTTGATGTATAACATACATGAATGATGTAGTTGTTAATTTCCTTAAAACCCTAGAGCATATCTAGGTGCACAGAACACGGCTCAAAGGGAAAGAGGAAGATAGAACTTGCCTGAATAGGTTTGCAAACAAACCCTTGTTGCCGTTGGTCTCAGTTTTTCCGACATCCACTGAAACTTATCTAACCTCCTAGAACCTCTGCTCCTTTCTTCTCCTTGGTTAAACCTTGGAACCCCAGTCGAAATTCTCACAAACTGCTTTGTTCTCACCAAAACTCCCTCTATAACTCTCTCTATTTGGTAGGCTTTTCCGTGTAAAAGTTACGACAATATGTAACCCTAGGTTTAACATATACTGAGGTATTTATAATTGCAAGATTAAAACCCTAATCCACAGAGCCCTAACTTCGTCGGCCCACAAAGTAACCCAGTTTAGATACATATCAGATGCTTACGAGACGGCTCCAAAAACCCTAACTAAAACATATCTAAAACCCTAGTTAATGGGAATTACATAATTACCCTGTTCAAAAATTAAATACTTAATAAATAATTAATTTAATAAAACCCATTAATTAAATCAAATAAGCAAGTAACGAATCACTTAAAACACATAAAATAAATAAAACAATTACTTAAAATAAACCAACAAATAAAGAATTACACCCTTAATTAAAATAAATAAACAATTAAAAAAAATAACACAATGAATTAAAATAAACAAACAATTGGACACATAAGCATATAGATACAAAATCAATTTAAAAGGCACAAAAATAAAATTTAAACATTTTTATCCCTTTTGAAATTAGGGGTATTACATTAACGCATTTAAATTTTGAACTCAACTTACTCATTTCATTATGAGAAATTAGTCATATTGAGAATCAGAACAGATGTAGCATGCGCATTAAGGGATGTAATAAAACAAATATAATAAGATAAAATCTTAACAACAATAATGCTTTGAGTTAACAACACGTATGTATAACTTAAAAAATATAAATACAATGTATAACTATAGTATCCCTTTGGGTGGCAACTATAAAATACTAATAATGATGCTTACATGTATTTGTATGTATACCTTTATTGGTGATACATTATTTAATTAAACAAATAAGTTACCTTTGGATATCCTCTATTTACCTAATTAAAAAAAAAATTACATACGACCCTTTAATTTTTATTTAATCAATTAAAAATCAATTCCCTTTGAGGAATTATTTCTCATAAAATCAATATTCATGAATATCACAAAAATTATAAGTATCATAATTTATGAAATATTGCAATTATGTTTACTACTAAAATTAATATTCATCAACTATTATGGTTAGGCCACTTTGGTAGCTACCAACTTTTACATAATATGAATATTAAATTAGATAGTAACTAATTTATGATTAATTATGTCTATTACAAAAATTAATATTTATCAATCATTATGATTGGGCCACTTAAATAGCTACCAATTTTCACATAATATGAATATTAAATTAGACAGTAATTAATTCATCATTAAGTTATATTTACTACTAAAATTAATATCCATCGACCATTATAGTTAGGCCACTTTGATAGCTACTAACCCACACATAATATGACTATTAAATTAACTAGTAATTAATTAATTATTAATTTACCCATTTAACATTATACACACATACTCATAATTGTCGATTAAAGTTTAAGCAACTTCGATTTCAAAAACTTAATAGTCCGAAATTTCATAGAAAATATCTTTTTATTTTATATACATAATAAAATATATTATTTTCGGACTTAAAGATCATAATTGAATCAATCTAAAATTGATTCTCCATCTTGTATATATGTTTGGTACAAAACAATCATTTATTTGTATGTCCAATACGGTCAAATTAAATTTCTAAACTCACATATTATTCTAGAAATTCAGGTTTTCAATAAAATAAATAAATACACGTACTTTATGTATTTAATAATTTATTTATTTATTTTATTTCATCATGTACAAAACAACATCATTACAATTAACGGCCAGATTTGCGTAGCGGAATAAAAATAAAAAATTTCATTATGTAAATTTATTATGCACGAAAATAACATTCTGACTTATTTTTTTCATTATGTATCTTGATTTGTCTCATTATGTAATCAAAAGTTTCATTCTGTACATTGATTTATCTTATTATATATATACACACACACACATGAGTACGTAAAACGAAGCACAATATATAACATCAAGTGTGAAGCTAACAAATCTTACCATTATATATACAAATAGATTATGGACAGTAATATATATATATATATATAACTTTCAACTATAAATTTAGAATTCAAGAAACACAATTAATGAAGTCAACAAAACTGATAAATCCAAAGTCAACATAATATACCAGCAGACTTAACAGTTTTAAATGAATGGATCGCATCATAACTATTGACACATGTGTGGAGGTCAATTACAGTGTATCTTAATCCAATAGATCATATAAATCCAAATCTCATAAATTAAATTATTTAATTTTAATTTAAACTTACATATATTATTTATGCAAAGATAATGAAAAATAATGAGTTCCAAAATAACGGGCTCTGATACCACATGTAAACTATAATAATTCGTGTTAAGCCATTAATCACAAATTTACATGAATCCCATATCTTAGAACTTCATGATTTTCATATATCTATAATGCATAAATAAATACTAGTTAGATATAAATACCTCGATTCACGATATCAATTCTTGTTGAGATTAAGTCCAACGTTCAGATCCTTTGACCACGAACTAATCTGCAACTCTGATTAACAGGCAAAGGTGAAAACTAGTTTCTCTCTTGGCCTTTTACACACATAAAATTTTCACGTGTTGTTTCATTAATTGTACATAATTGATGGAGTATATGCACTTTTATAAAGGCAGAGAGAGGACCAGTTTTCCTTATAGTAACATAATTCTACTCTCCATCAAAATAAGGAATAAGAAAGGAAAACACTTCTCCAATAAGTAATTACCAAAAAGGTAATTATAAGTTGGCCAAAAATAAATAATATTAATTGATATCTATTTACTTACCCACCAAGTAATATGGCACATGTCCAAATCATGTGGGCCACAATTAAATAAATAATCTTACAATATATATATTTCAGGCAGACGAAATTGTTTAAAAATAGAAATATCCATCTCATTTGAAGTTTTTAATGATTAAATCACTTCATCTCATATACCTTCTTCTTTTTTCTTTTTTTTTTTTCAATAAGTACTCACATACTAATACCTCCATTAAGGTTTGAACCCTTAACCTATCTTTGGGAAGTAGGGGATTGATACTACTGGGCCACTGACTCGTTGGTCATCTCAAATACTTCAAAGTGTAGTAAAATTTCTATTTCAACGGGACTCCTAAAATGATTATACAGATTGAGTATTTTATTTTGTTAATCTGGTACCTAGAACATTCATTAGTGGGAAAACATTTGAATCCATATTAAATCCATAAGGTTCGATTTTGATTAAATAACTTTTCCAAGTTCGATGAAAATACTGAAAAATCTTGAGTAACTATAAAAATTTTATTGTGATTCATGTCAATGAAAAAACACTAACATCTTAACTGTTTATGTCAAACAAAATATATATGAAAACGAATTATAAAATCATGTTAGGATGCATTCTTTTGTAAATGATCAATTATTAATTTTAAAATAGAGAAATATATGCTCTGGAATTTTGAATAAACGATACTAATTTGAAATTTATTTATTAAAGTTGAGGAGGAGGTTGATATATATCTTTAGCCTAGATGTTGATACTGTTAGTACAACTACTACGTTTATATATCTATCTACTACTAATCATGTAATTATTATTGAAGTAGTTTGATTAGTCTCACCTTCTTTCTTTCAGTTAAAATCACTAATGCTGTCTTAAAGTTAATTTCTATAACTTTTAATCTCATACAGTCATACTTCTTTTATTGATTTAATATGCAATTTTGTGTTAGTATTTATTTTTATTATTGTACTAAAAAAAAAAAAAAATCTTCTTTTTGTTATTAACCTTGAAATCTAAGGGTAAATTTAGTTTGAATTGTATATAATTTAATGTAGTAAGTGAAAATTTATTTTAGGGAAATCTGATTGTTTTCAACAATAATAACAATTATATATTATATTATATAGAAGTAAGATTTATAAACATTTTCGCACGTGCGACGCACATAGATAATTCTAGTATATATAATGCACAAAACACAATTATAGTGATCTAAGAAAAAAAAAACAATTGCTTTCTATTGCTCTCTGTAACAAGTTCTAAACATGGGGCTCTCGCCCTTTGTTTAAATT
This sequence comes from Cornus florida, assembly GCF_030987335.1. Classification (NCBI taxonomy): domain Eukaryota; kingdom Viridiplantae; phylum Streptophyta; class Magnoliopsida; order Cornales; family Cornaceae; genus Cornus; species Cornus florida. Next base: position 64,394,516 of record NW_026775573.1, read on the forward strand.
TATCTAGGTTCCTTAGTGCTACTCTATTTTCATCAAACCCTAACCCTAAACTATCCCAAATATGCCCTCCAAAACCCAAAACCTGTGAGTCGTATGCAGTGGAATGTATAAAGGAAAATTTTAGGTTTTGTAATACAGATCTGTGTCGTTGCCAACTCTACTTATTTTAACAATTAAACAGTTAATCACATGCAGATAAAATAAAGCAAAGTATAAAGGATGACACCAAGATTTTAGCGAGGAAACCCCAGTTGATAAAATATGTCAACTGTTATGGGAAATACCTCGTGGACTTGTGCAGTCAAAAATAAACCAATCCACTATGCTTGAAACAAAGTATACCGAACTTTGACTCTGGCTCACACCCTATCGTTCTACACCACACCGACCGCTGACAATCCTCTGGCTTTGCGATTTCCCGTCCAACAGCAACTTGATCTCAGACTTACACTTGATATTTGTAGAAGGGTAACAGGTAGAACAGACAGCACTCTGTGAATGCTCCAACCCTTCCAAAGTGTGACTGCGTTTATTTCTGTTCTTCAATCGTCTGAATGATGTAGAAGAATATCTGTTCTGTCTGATTGATGTTAATACGACTGTATGATCACGATCAGGATTCGAACACTACAACTCTAACCTAACTAGGTGAATAAGTGTATGTTCTAGGAAGACAACAGAAAAATCAACTTTGATTTTTTGAGAGAAATAAACTTCCTAAGGCTTTGAATAATATCTGAATTATAGCCGTGAATAAATCAATGTATATGACATAGTTTATAGAGTATGCAATGACCTAATCCCTCTGAAAATAAGGTAAATTTCATGCATAGGATTTGGTACAATTCTATACCAACTGGGAAATAAATCAGAAAAAGGAAACTGCAATTGTATTGCAAACAGGAAATCTTGAACTGGTTCAAGGAAGCTGAACCAGTTCAAGTTTGGCAGTGAACCAAACTTGAGCATTTTGAACCGGTTTAAGGAAGCTGAATTAGCTCAAGGTTGGCAAACTTGAATACTCGAATTCTTCCAGCCTTATTTCATTCTACGGGAATTGTAGACTAACGTGGAAAGTGTAGAATGTTCAACCTTGTTCATATTCCTTCCTAAAGTAGTGTCATTACCCTTTTCTTCACAAACTCTTCAAGTATGGTAAGTTTAAACTCCTTCCCAGTTGTGTTATCCCTGTTGAACTTGATGACTTGTAGAATAAGTAATCTAAATTACAACTCAACTTAGACTTGTGATGTCTACGATAATTGCCAAAAATTATTAATATCTCACAAAACCCATCGCTTAAATCACTTCAGATTTCAGGTTTGCTTCCAGAGTTTCATCATCAGAATCATTGAAACTTCAAATTCTGTAAGCCCCTCTTATGTCAATTCAGTATGTTCTATACTCTCTAATCGTTGCACTAACATAGCTAGTCTTGACAATTTGCTGAGTAACTTCAAAGATGAGCTTAGTTCAGAACTAATTCTACAAGTTTTGATGAATTATAGACAGTTGGGTAGGACTAAGACATTGGAATTCTTTATTTGGGCTGGACTGCAAATGGGTTTCCAATTTGATGACTCTGTGAGTGAGTACATGGTTGATTTCTTAGGTAGAATGAAGCTTTTTGATGATTTGAAGTGTTTCTTGATTACTGTTTGGTGAAATAATTGTAGGATTTCATGCCGCACATTTTCCATTTATATTAGGTTTTTGGGTAGCTAGGGGAGAGTTAAAGAAGCCCTTTTCCTGTTCGAAGAAATGGAGTCCAAAATTCGACTGTAAGCCTGATAACCTAGTGTACAATAATTTGTTGTATATGCTTTGTAAGAAGGAATCTTCGGGGCAATTCATTGATATTGCTATTATGATTTTTCGAACAATTGGTTCCCTGCTACATACTCTTGTGGTAATTTTCTTGTTGGTTTATGCAAATTTGGTAGATTTGAGACTTCCCTCGAAGTTTTTCATGAAATGGGTTGTGCTGTTTTGGCTCCAACACGGACTGCAATTAACATTGTTATTAGGGATTTGTGTCTCCTAATTGCAAAAGAAGGAGCTATAGAGAAAATTAGGAGTATAGGTGCTCGGAGACCTTATACCATTTTAATTCCAAATTTATGCTGTGATATACTGCCTACAACTAGAGTATTTTGGGTAACTTATGATTTAGGTTTATTACCCAACACATTTGTTATTAAACAGCTTCTTTCAGAACTTTGCCGATGAGGAAAGATGGAAAAAGCTCTCAAGGTTTTGAAGGTTGTAGAGGAGAGGAAGTTGAGATTTGTGGAAGAGAGTTACACTATGGCGATGCAGTGTTTATACGAACGTCGTCAGGTGGAAGAAGTTAGCCATTTGTTTGGGAGGATGCTTTCGCTGGGCTTCAACCCAAAGACAGTAGTTTACAATGCCATTATTGGTATGCTTTGCAAAATGGGCAATATGGATCATACTGAAAGGGTCTTTAAGATTATGAATAAGAAGAGATGCCTTTCAGACAATGTAACATATTCTGCATTAATCCACGTTTTTGGTGAAGAATAGAATTGGGAAGCTACTTACATGCAGCTTATTAGTGGAAATATTGGGATTAAGCTAGTTTTCACAATTTCACATGTATAATTTAGTCGATAAACTTCTGAGGGAACATGGGCGAGTGGATTTCTCTATCAAATTGGATGGAAAAATAAAAGCCCAGATGTTGCACAAGCATTGTAAAATGGGTCAACTGGAGGCTACCTACGAGAAGCTGAGATTGATGCTTGAAAGGATGTCTGCTCTCTAATTCACATTAGGGAAGCTTTTTGACATGCTTTTGAAAAGGCTAGCAAGTTGAAGATAGCTCGTGAATTGCTAAAAAATTTTGACAAAGTGATCTGCAAAACAGCGAAGTCAGAAATTAAGGGCATGCTTGGTTTGTAACTCTGAAAATCGTTCTTAGAAATTCAGAAAACAGAGAACATTTTTTAGAGAATTATAAAACACTGTTATCTGAAAACAGATAGTATAAAGAATAGTCTGTGTAGGAGACTAGGAGTAACTGCATTCATAATAAGAGTACCACTATAGATATTTAATAATTCATTTATACATATACAATAAACCTGATTACCTACATACATATTATTCCATTTTTAGATATTTATTTATTATCAATTATGGGATTTATTAGGGGTCCATGTTTAAGGATTCTTGAGTTGTATTCTTTTGAAGAATTCATCTTTGAGAATTAAAGGATTTTTTTTGTGGAGAATTTATTTAGTTATTTTAATTTTCCTTTTAGCTTTATTTATTTATTTATTTTTTATTATTTTGTATTCCGTATTCGTTTATTATTTTAGTTGTTTTATATCCCTCAGTTTTGTCTGCGGACCTGATCAACCTGGTTCCGAAATCAAGGGTATCACAAACAACAACGTATTCCACCACCACCCAACACCCAAACCAGACCCAACACCACCAACAACCACTTACCCAAACCAAAACCAGACCCATCACCGCCACCAACAACCATGTATTCCACCACCACCCAACACCCAAACCAGTTGCAGCACGGCACCGAATTGCTCGTTTCACGATTGCTTGCTCAAAGGATGAATTGCATTTTAGATCTCCTACTATGGCATCGTCATGTCGTAACAATTCGGGTTCAATTTTTGCTCCGATGACATTCTCTGCTCGTACGAAGATTAGGCCAATCAGGAGAGTTTTAATGGCAGCCATTCCGATCTTGGGTTTTGGAACCAATTCCCCCAAGGTATTGTGCTTATAGGCTCTTGTTTGATTTATACTGATGAATTCCATTGTCCTCGTGTGGTGTATATATTGGGGTTTTGATAAACTGTAGATATTGTTTGAGATTTAATAATTGTTTATGCTTTGCCTTTTTGTGGGATCAAAATTGAGTTGTTGTGAGAGCATAGATGTACGGCCTTTAGTTCTCTTTCTTTCTCTGTATCTCGTGTTGTATGTGACGTATATGCTAAATGAGTTTGGTATTAGAAAGAGAGGGTGTTGGGGAAGAAGGGTTTTTTTTTTTTTTTTTTTTTTTTTTTTTTTTTGTAATTTTACAAAAATAATTATTTCTTTTTTTTGACATTAAATCATAAGGACAATTTTGTTATTTCACACGAATTGAAGGGGCTAATTTGATAATATTTTAAATTTATGATAATTTGAAGAAAATAATAAAGAAAATACATTTTTTAATATACAATAATATATTACACAATTATTTTATGGACGAATTTGAATTTATGAGGTTTAAATAGGAAAAAACTTAAGCTAGTATTCGTGTTGTTTAAACAAGTTACAAACTTTTAATTATTTTTTAATTTTGACAAAAAAAACCTCATGCACACACTAATGTTATCTTAAAAAAAAAAAAAAATTTAACCCTGTTTTGAAATGTGAAAAGATGTAGCACAGTAGGTAGTATTGTCCTTGTTATATTTAAGTTATAACATGTCACGTGGGGTAAAAGTGTTTTTACGAAACTCTACTAGTATTTATTTATATCTATACTTGTACTATATTATCAAAAGTGTAAATAGTTCAAATCTTGAATGCAACAAATAAATCATTATTTTTGGATCATGCCACGTCACCAAGTCTTCTGACTTCATGACCCGCATGTGATAACGTATCTGTATGTGTGTGTAAAGAATTGAAGAGAATAGGAAGCTTGAGAAAAGATTTATTTATTTATTTATTTATTTTATCCTGGTAAGAAAATCGCCATGCCATACAACATGTACAAGACAAGAATACAAAACAAAGAAACACAGAGATGGACAACAATCTAAAACCAAACTAACATCCACTAAAGTCAAGATCACAGTCTTGATAACAATCTAAAACTAGAAGGCATCAGCATAGCCAAGGACCGGGTTAACTAGCCGACAGCAAATACCGCATCACCTAACAAGGCACACTGTTCGTATCTTCAGGTTTGTCTCTTTCTTCATTTTCCCGTTGGATGCCTCCAACTGATGGGATGGTTGAATGTAATGTGGATACGTCTTTTTTCTCTTCATCTAATGTTGGGGGTGGTGGTGCTGTTTTTCGAGACTCTCGGGAAACTATTTTGCAGGTAGTGGTGTTTCTCCCTTCCTTGCTGCTAGTGCAACCGTCGCTGAGGCCATTTGCCTTCGTAAAGCAATTCTTTGGGCTATTTCTTTTTCACTTTCACGAGTTTGGTTTGAATGTGATTCTCTGATTATTATTCAGGCTGTGTCGGGACCGATTGAAATTCATTCAGTTGTTTTTGATGTTCAGGTGGTGCTTCGGAGATTTAACTTTTATCGCATTTGCCATGTTTATAGAACTGGTAATCAAGTTGTTCACGCTATTGCGAAGCTTTCCTGAAGTCATATTACTGAGGATCTTGTTCTTATTCATATTCCTGCTTGAGAAAATATGATGGCTCCATGCTTTGTGTATTTATTTTCCGCATTCTTTTTCAATTAATACATTATCGTTTTTCTTATCTTTAATTTACATGTTTTATTAATTTCTTGTCAGATGTTTTAAATTTTTGCAGTACATTAGTTTTCAAAATCACAACAAATATTTTAAATATTTTTTTTCCTTTCTAAATAATAATTTGAATTTAAGTTTCAATACAAAGTCTCAACTTGAATACGAATTCAATCCTACTTATCGGTAGAGTAGTTATAAGAAAATATATTTGTATGGATTGACTCAAGCAACGATAATACTCCAAAATTCACTACGTCACATATTCTTAAAGAGATTTTTATATTTGTTGTTCAAGTCTTTTTTTTTTTTTTCATGGACCTATATTTGTTGTTCATATCTATTTGGTCAAAGACTTGATTTTTTTTTTTATTATTTTTTTAATTCATACTTGTTTTCTCTTTACAGTGAATCAAACTCTTTTAAAGTAAAATAAAATTATCAATAAAAAATCAATCGGATTTTATATTGAGATTAAATCAATCTGATTTCATATTGAGATTAAATTAGATCATAATAAGTTGAATATAATAAAAATCTAAAATAGAATTAACGAAGAATTAAGTTTTGGATTTTGATACAAAAAGTAAAATAGAAAAATTTTAGCTTCAATTTTGTGATTAAATTCATGATAATTTGAAGAAAATAAGAAAGAAAATACATTTTTTAATATACAATAATATATTACACAATTATTTTATAAACGAATTTGAATTTACGAGGTTTAAATAGGATAAAACTTAAGATAGTATTCGTGTTGTTTAAACAAGTTATAAACTTTTAATTATTTTTTAATTTTGACAAAAAAACTCATTCACACACTAAGATTATCTAAAAGAAAGAAATGTGAAAGTTATAAGCATGTCACATGTCAAACCGGACCGCTTGATTAAACCGGTAAAATAATTGCCGGTCCAATCAAACCGGACCGCTTGATTAATATTTTATTTATTTATTTATTTATAACCAATATTTTATTTATTTATTAGTACATGTTTTGTTTGGGAGGAATAAGATTTAGGGCAAATCAATTCCTCTTCGTTTCCGCGTTGTTGGGCACACAGCTTGGCGGCGATCAGCAACCACTGCCACCACCGCAATCTGGTATCAATTCCTCTTCGTTTCCGGCGATCAGCAACCACTAACAGGCCACCAACGCAATCTGGTATCAATTCTCTCTGTCTCTCTCTCTAGTTTCCAATTTGTCAAACCTTTAGATCTAGGGTTCGTAAGTAGTTCCTCAGTTTTATTTCTGTTATTTATCCTTGTTGCTTGACAGTTCTTTGGTTTAATCCTTTATTCACCTATATTGATGGGTTTATTTTATTGCTGAAAAAACCAGGAGAAGACCTGATTTAATACCATTGTTAGAGAGAGAAAGGAGAGAAATTTGATCAGATGCCTATCTCTTCTACTTCACTGCCCTTAGGGTTTCGATTCAAACCCACGAACGAAGAACTCATTGATTACTTGTGGAGTTTCGTTCATGGATTCCAACAGCCGTCCAATGCTGTAGTAGAGAAGAATGCTCAAGAACTTGAACCATGCTTTCTTATTGGTACGTAATATCTTTTCTTGATACATATGCATACATGCATAATTACACACACACATATAGTACATACATGCATAATTACACACACACACAAACACACACACACACATAATACGTTATCATAAAATTTCTTGATGTTCTTTAATTTATTTAATTTAGATATAAGATACATATGCCTTGTTCGCATTATTTCGTTTCTTAATGATTTCTTAATAATTTACCTAGGGCAGTGGTAAATTATTTCCCCGTTCTATTTACAATTGCTTAAATAATTTACCTAGGGCAGTGGACTTAGAAGAGAATATTTTTCTTTTTTTTTTTTTTTTTTTCTTAATCTACTTAGTGTGATTTAATATCATTTTGTTTCTTATATTTAATGTCAATATGGTTTACAACTAACTAATGTGTCTGTGGATGTAGCAGATGATACCAAGTGTGCAGAGTATTCGGAAGGATATTATTATGTTAAAAGAGAGAAGAAATCTGCAAAAGAAAATGGGAAGAGGCCGTCAAGGAAGCTTAGAGGAGGATGGTGGAAGGCCACCCAAGGGGACAAGCTAATTCCAGGGAAACCCAAGAAGGGTTATATGAAGAGTCTTAATTTTCACAGCTACAAAGATAGTAATCCAATTTGTAATAAATGCTCGAAGAGTGATTGGATTATGCATGAATTCAGACTTGACTCTGATAAAGTAAGACGTACTTTATTTTTTCTGAAATTTTCAATTTGCTTACTGTTTTTAGTGTGATCTTCATCATCTTGTCATCTAACTGTTTTGTTTTTGTGTTATGATGCAGTTTCAAGAGTGGGTTCTTTGTCGGATCAAGAGAAAACAGAACAAACGAGCAAAGATGGAGATTCTTACAAGCAATACTCAACATTCGTGCACAAATTCTATGGGTCTGTCACATGCACTGCCCGAGCAAGAACTGCAGTGTGTTCTAGATCAAATCTCAAGCAGCAGGTACAACTGAAGATGCAAGAGCTTCAAGATCTGCTCTAAATTCTGTATAGTCTAAGATGACATTTTTGTTTTATGGAAAATTTCATGCCATTATTTTCCAAACAATGCATTAGGTTTCTGGATGTTGCAAAGCATTAGCTGAATTTAATGTGCCTAATCGTTGCATTGTTCATTTTACTTCGACAATATTGAAGAGTACAGGATGAATTTCATCACAACAATTTGTTGAATTTCATGTTCAGTTGTATGAGATTGTTTTGCAATTTGAATGATTAATGGAAGAAATTTTCCTCATTTCACTGCTTGGAATATAGTTTTTGTTTAGTAAAGTGGTAGCGTGTAACTAGCTTCTCCCAAGTAGTCCATATCTTGTAAACCCTCAACCCCTCTGCTTGATTTAACTGCCATCGTCATAGCTTTCAAGATTTAGATAAGGTTTTCTTTCTTGCTTGTTTGGCCGTAATTCTCTTCTTTTTAACTGTAGAATAAGATGTTTATGATATTATCCTCAAGAAATGGCACAAAAGGTTGACATCTGGGCAAGCTCATATTTATAAATTTTTATATATAGATATATATATATATTGTCATAGACAGGTATCCATATAGAGATACATAGAGAGAGATGGAGAAGTCTATGGGCACGCTGTAAAGGCAGAATATTCCTTTCATAGAACCACCGTCCGTGGCCATAGATTGGCTTCTGGATTGTTCGATGGAATGCTTTCCATTTCAACTTCATTGATCCAGCTCCTTCATCATTCACCTGCACCTTTAGATCTAGGGTTCGTAAGTAGTTCCTCAGTTTTATTTCTGTGATGCATCCTTGTTGCTTCACAGTTCTTTGGTTTAAGTCTATACCTCCCCTTCCTTTCCAGTTCCTCGGGTCAACTCCACTCTTTTGGCCAACTCAATCCCTAATAATGATTTAACCTATAAGTAGTTGCGCCTCACCGTACATAATATTACGAGGGCAGCATCGAGGTTCGAAGCCATTTGGCTGACGGTCTTCGCTAGCTAGGGGGTGGTTTCAACCCCAATCTCCGTAAGTCGACCCTGAAAATAATAGGCAAGAGGGATTTCACGCTTCCTTATTAGCGGCATCCTATAATCTCAATATCTGCCTCTCGTGGCACTTTTTAGGATTCTAAAAACGAGATCTTTTTGGAAAGGGATTACAATTAATGTCTCCCCCAGAATATGTTTTCTATCTCATTGGCCTCAAATCCTGTCTATCATGTTCGGACAAAACCTCTCGAAGTAGATCCCTTTGAAAATGAATATTTGAATTCTCTTATTCATATGGTCTACTAATGAATGTTTATCCACATTTCTTATCAATATGGGATGCTTTTATGCAATAAATTCCTTTTTTTTGTGGAGTCTACGCAGTATTTGGATTGTGTTTAGCATATGACCGGATAGCTATTCTCGTAAAAAGTATCTACATGTACCCCCACCTATAAAAGAAATATAGTAAGAGTAGAAAGTAGAAAGTAGGTTTTCCCGCAGGAAGAACGCGCACCTTGCCAGTGGGTTCTTTTTTCTACTCACGTGTGTTCAAATCAATCAAGGAAAGAGCGAGATAAAAAGGTGCAAATCAGAAGCATAAATGAACTTTGATAGGGTGAGGGATTCTCCTTCCCCAAACTTTGACCTGAGCCTTTTGGACAGCTTGCTTTTAGGTCAAAAGCTTACTCTACTTGGATGGGGACACATGATGGAACGACTTGAGGGTATAACCCTTACGATGACTCCGATGATTCTTGCTAATCTCTGGACTATTATATCGTTGGGTCCGTTGTCCGACCCAGGGATTCGTTCTCGTCACGCAATTCTATGTTCCAAACTCAAAACAAACAGCTACTGCGTGCTGCATTGGTCAACGGACTGTAGAAGGTGACAACTCAGGTAGATAAGTATCCCCAATTAGCAAGCAAGCCTAACATCACCACCGTGTCGCCCTCATCGTCATCAATGTTATAAGAAGATTTAGAAGAGGGTGGCATAACCGGACCAGTGTTTCATTTCTGATCCAATTCCTTAGCAGCTTTCTCAACCATGTCTTCTCCAACATCAGTCGCTTTTTGCTTATGACCTTCCTGCGGCTGCTTTGAACGCCACTTGCCATCTTTCTCTCTCTGTGTTGGTGAGGCTAAATGATGAAGTTCGGCCTTACGCCTCCATTGCACGCTTTCTCTGTAATGTTCTTTTCTTAGTTTTCTCTCGCCTATCCGGTCACCATATCTCAGTGTGCCGGACAATCTCGATCTGGCCAAAATCTCCCATAGCTCCGAAAGTGAAGGAGGAAAACTGTCTATAGTGGGAAGGCGTTTGAGTACAAAAGAATAGAATGTAGCTTATAAAGCTTTACATCAATGGAGTGGCAGGATGTTATAATGGCACCATGGTTCCATGTTGACTCAGACAAGTGAGCTTATCGAAGCCAATCTGCCACTACTACCTATCCTATTAAAGCAATATGAACGAAGAAAGGAAAGTAGCACGTGTGGTTCAGATCTAAGACAAGGCAGGCTAGGAGCAAGAACTACCACTTTCTTTCTTCCTTTCCCAAGTCTAAAGGGGCAGCTTTCAAAGAGCGAGGAAGGCACAAAGAAAACAAAAAGAGAGCAAGAGCCAGTGTATTACCGGCCAATGGCGTAATGGGCAAACGTACACCAACTGAAGGACTTGACTTGGCTAAAATCAAGGTACGTACACAGAAGCCATGGGTAATCATTGGTCGAAATTAAGGGGTTAATCCTTGAACACATACGGAAACGTCATGCACCTACTAACCGTACGTTCTATTGCTCTAACAGCTGCCCAAAACAAACCCCCCTCTTTACTGATTGAATGCAATTCCAGTTCTATAAATTGAATTTTAGATTACTCGTTTTCTTCTCCTGTCCTTGTTACTATAGTCACACTACTATCAAGTATCAAAAATAAGTTGGACCAGAATTGAAGTCTTGTGTGTAATTTATTAGTCCTTGAGAATTGAAACGAATCAAGGAAATGCAAAAGTGGTTGTAATGACCTATATGAGAGCATTGTGATATAATCCATAAGAAGTTCTTTAAAGAAAATATATATATATATATATTATATATCTAGAGAGAGAGAGAGGAGTCTTTTCTAAGTTGATAAGCTTCTAATTTGATTTTATTTACTACCAATTAAAGTTTTGTGGGCAAGATAGTTTGGTAATTTTCAGATTTTCTAGACATAGGTTTCACTGGTTGAGACCTTTTAGCATTGTGTGATGTAGTTCCAATCCCGTGCCCGATGTTTGCCTAGTTTAGCAGTTTTACGCTTGAACATCAGTGTGATTATTGTGAGTGCAAGCCTCAGAGCAGCCGCCTTGTTAAATACCAAAGGTTAGGTCGCTTGAGTCCTCTCTCCCGAGGTAATGTCCCTTTATGTTTGTTGGAACTAGGTATGATGCTTTGCTCATTATACTTTGTTTTCTTCTTCTTCTTTTCCATTGCTTTTTAAAAGGCTATCAGAATCCATAACTAGACTTTCCTTTATATCATTTTAAAATTCAACATTACAAGCCCTAACCCTTCCCACTTTCAAATATTCAACCAAACCATTCAAAAGAACACAGACCAGCTTAAGTTACTATTAAGGGTAAAAGGGGGGAAACAAAAAAAGAAAAGAGAGAGACCCTCAACTTTCATGATTTCGTAGTAGATTTTTTTACTCCAACTTTCAAAGAGCTTCTAAATTTTTTTTAAACTTACCTCTGTTGAACATGGTATCTCCTGCCACACCCAAAGGTGTGGGATTCAATTCCTGAATGAGATATGCATGTCGTACTCGTAAAAAAATAGTATAACTAAATGGAGCTCCAAGGTAACGTCCTTTTTCTGTGTGGGATGATAGTTTCTTCTTGTTTCTCTATTCCAAAACATGCACATGTTACACAAGGATCTCTTTTCCAACAACTGCTTACGTAACATGTGTTTTCTAAATGCTATACTTAAGAAGAGCCACTTCCTTTAAAAGTGCTCAGAGTGTGAGTTTTTTATTTTTTATTTTTTAGGCTTTGTCCATGTTGACTTAGGTTTTCTCTTGCTTCATCAATGAGGAGGGAAGCTCACAATAGCACTTCTCATGATTGTTGAAATCTTTATGAGGTATTTTTCTAAATATCTGAAGTTTTAAGATTCTAGTCTTATATGCAGCTCGCTCTCTCTCTCTCTCTCTCTCTCTCTCTCTATATATATATATATATACACACAAATGATTTTTAACCACGATGAAAAATACTTTATACCACTATGTTGAACCGTAGTGGTAGAAAATGTATGACTTTTAACCACAATTCTTTACCATGGTAGAAAACATACTTTCTACCTCGGTATTTAACTGTGGTACGAAACGCACTTTCTACCGTGACTTTTAACCGTCCTAAAAAATATACTTTTTACCACAACTTCTGAATGTGGTAGAAAACTCACTTTCTATCTCATTTCCATGTAGAAAGTTTACATATATATATATATATATATAATTTTTTTTTTTTTTTTATACCACCATTACAGTAGCCATGCAAATACCCAACAGAAGTATATCTTAAAAAATAAAAAATAGCGTCATAACCCAAAACAACTTTCAACTGGACAGCCCCCGGGGGCTTGGATAAGATGGTAGGGTGTTGGCCTGGGCATCCATCCACCCGGGTTCGAGCCTTGCTGCCTCCTTTATTACTCTCGACTAATCTGGTGTTGTAACTGTGAGGTCGGCTGCAGTATTTCCAATTCGATGCCTTTGGAGTGAGCCCAAAGGACCCTCTGCCCAGGGGAGTTCTGTAAGATTATTTATTTAATTATGGCCCATATGATTTGGACATGTGACATATTACTTGGTGGCTAAGTAAATAGATATCAATTAATTATTCTTGGTCAATTTATAATTACTTTTTTGATAATTACTTATGGAGAAGTGTTTTCCTTTTAATTCCTTACTTTGATGGAAAGTAGAATTGTATTACTAAAAGGAAAACTAGTCCTCTCTCTGCCTTTATAAAAGTGCATATGCTCTATCAATTATGTACGATTATTGAGACAACACGTAAAAGGTTATTGTGTGCAAAAGGCCAAGAGAGAGAAACCAGTTTCCGCCTTTACATGTTGATCAGAGTTGCAGATTGGTTCGTAGTTAAAGAATCTGGACATTGGATTTAATCTTAACAAGGTTTGATATTATGAATAGAGGTATGTATATCTAACTATATTTATTTATGCGTTATAAGGATGTGAAATTAATTGAAGTTCTAAGATCTAGGGTTTTATGATAATTTGTGATTAAAGTCTAACACAAATTTAATTAGAGTTTTTACATGTGGTATCAGAGCCCGTAGTTTTGGAACTAATTATTTTTCATTATTCTTGCATAAATAATATGTGTGAGTTTAAATTAAAATTAAATAATTTAATAATTTTAATTTATTATATTCGGACACTCTTTGAGAGCGAATGCGCCTGTCAGATCAAACTTTTCCAATTCGAGTGTACAGTAGCGTTTTTAATCACGGATCTGTTTGCATTAATCAATTTTTGTTGACTTATGTTAAAGTTACGCCTTGAATTATGTTCTTACAGGTGTATAACATTAGTTAAGTCTGTTGATATTTATATTGTTGTTTTTTATGAATTAAAAAGTTGAGAAAAAAAAAATGAATCTGGTTGATTATATATATATATATATATATATATATATATATATATCCTAATGAGACAAAAAAAACAAGTCAAAGTGATTTTTTTTTTTTTGGCATATAGGTGTACCTTTTTTTTTTTTTTTTGGCATATGGGTGTACCAGGCATCCTTGTCTGGTGATTTCACTTTGCATGTCTAGTTTAAGTCCTAACATCAATTTGCAGAATGAAATATTTGATTATTAATTTCGCTGCACAAATTGAGGCTGTAAATTGTAATGACGTTGTTTTGTACATGATTAAATATATGCTTATACACTTACATGACATATATTTATGAAATTTTTGGACACCCACTAGCAATTTAATTAATTTATTAACTCTGTAAATTATGTGTGCATAATGTGGTGGGTAATTTAATGTTGAATTTATCATTAAGTAATTTAATATTCATATTATAGAAAGGTTGGTAGCTACCAAAGTGGCCTAACCATAATGATTAATTTTAATTTTTTGTAAAATTCATGAATATTGGGTTTATTCAATTATCAAAAATAATTCCTCAAAGAGAATTAATTTTCAAGTGATTAAATAAACATTAAAGGGTTGTATGTAATTTTTAATTGGGTAGATATAGGATATCCAAAGGCAACTTGTCTATTTAATTAATTAGTACATCACCAATGAAGCTATATATAAATAAATACATCTAAGCATCATATTTTTTAGTATTTTGTGGTTACTACCCAAAGGGGTACCATAGTTATACAATGTATTTATTTATTTATTTTTATATGTGTTGTTATCTCAAAGTATTAATGGTATGAGCATTTACCTTATTATGATTATTTTATTGCAGTATCTCTTCTTGTTTCAGTGAATTCGCATGCTTCATCTGTTCCAATTCTTAATGGGACTAACTTCTCAGAATAGTATGAGCAAGTTCAGTTCAACTTAGGTGTGCTAGATCTTGATTTAGCATTTCAAATTGAGAAACCTACTACTATTACTGGTGAAAGTAGTGAGGAAGAAAAGTCTCTCCATAAAGTTTGGGAGAAATCGAACAAATTGAGTATTATGTTTATGCGAATGACTATTTCAAACAATGTCAAAACAACTCTTCCCCAAACTGATAGTACTAAGGAATATTTGAAAAATATTGAAGAACGTTTCCGTACTGCAGATAAGTCTCTTGTAGGGAAATTAATGGCTAAACTCACTACTATGCGTTCTGATGGTACTCGTAGTATGCATGAGCATGTTCTTGACATGACCAATCTTGTTGCGAAATTGAAAACTTTAGAGATGAATGTGGATGAGACTTTTCTCGATCAATTTATTCTCAATTCCTTACCTACTCAATATGGGCCATTTTAAATTCACTATAACACTATTAAGGACAAGTGGAATGTGAATGAATTGGCCAGTATGTTAGTTCAAGAGGAAGGAAGGCTTAAGTAACAAGATAATCATAATGTTCATCTCATGAACCAAGAAGCTAGAAAGAAATTTGGGAAAAGGCCTGGAAAAGGCATTAAGCAAGCAACACCCCAAATAAAGGATTCTGATCAAGCTACTCAAAAGAAGGAAAGCAAGAATGATAAGTGTCATTTTTGTAACAAATCTGGACACTTTCAGAAAGATTGCATGAAACGTAAAGAATGGTTCGAAAAGAAGGGTAAGCCTTTGGCTTTTGTATGTTTTGAATAAAACTTAATTGAAGTTCCTTCTAATACTTGGTGGGTTAATTCAGGCTCTAATGTTCATATTTCTAATACGATGCAGGGATTCCTTTCAACCCAAACCACAAATCCAAATGATGATTTCTTGTTCACAGGGAATAGGGAGAAAATTCCAGTTGAAGCCATTGGGACATTTCGTTTAATTTTAGATAGTGGGTTTCATTTAGATTTGTTTAAAACTCTTTATGTTCCTTCAGTTTCCCTTAATTTGATTTCTTTGTCCAAACTAGATGTTGATGGTTTTTCATTTAAATTTGGTAATGGATGTTTCAGTTTGTTCAAAAAATCCCAATTTGTTGGTTCTGGTATTCTTGTTGATGGTTTATACAAGATAAAGCTTGATGATTTATTTTCTGAAACACTTTTGACCTTGCATCATAATGTTGGAACCAAACGTAGCTCAATTAATAAAAATTCATCGTTCTTGTGGCATAAAAGATTGGATCATATATCCAGTGAAAGGTTAAAAAGATTAGTAAAAGATGGAATTTTTTGGAATCTAGATTTTACTGATTTTATTGTGTGTGTGGATTGTATTAAAGGTAAGCAAACCAAACACACAAAGAAAGGAGCCACAAGAAGTATAGAGCTTCTTGAAATTATTCATACAGACATTTGTGAACCTATTGATGTTCCATCCTTTGGTGGAGAAAAATATTTTATCACCTTTATAGATGATTTTTCACGTTATGGATATATCTATTTGTTGCATGAAAAATCTCAAGCAGTGAATACTCTTAAAATATACATAAATGAGGTTGAAAGGTAACTAAATAAAAGAGTGAAAATAGTAAGATCAGATAGAGGTGGTGAATATTATGAAAAGTATGATGAAACGGGTCAATGCCCTGGACCATTTGCTAAATTCCTTGAAAAGCGTGGCATTTGTGCTCAATACACTATGCCAGGTACGCCACAGCAGAATGGTGTAGCTGAAAGGCGTAATCGTACTCTTATGGAAATGGTTAGGAGTATGTTAAGTAATTCCTCGTTACCCATATCATTGTGGATGTATGCTCTTAGAACTGCTATGTATATATTAAACAGGGTTCCTAGTAAGGCAGTTTCAAAAACTCCATTTGAATTGTGGACAGGAAGAAAACCTAGTTTAAGGCACCTGCATGTTTGAGGTTGTCTAGTAGAAGTTAGGATTATAATCCACATGAAAAAAAATTGGATTTTAAAACAGTTAGTAGGTACTTTATTGGTTACCCAGAAAAATCCAAAGGGTATAGGTTTTACTGTTTTATACATAGTACAACAATTGTTGAAACCGGTAATGCCAGATTCATTGAGGATGGTGAAATCAGTGAGAGTGATAAAAATGAGAATGTGATCATTCAAGAAGTTATGGTACAAATCCCTTTACACACAACTTCTAAAGAAATAATTGTTTCTCCAATAGTTGAACTGCATAACAACGAAGAACAATTAAATGATCAACAACTCCATAATAAAACTATCACCACTGAAGATATAGAAGAATCACAAGGAATAACATTAATACGGTCTCAAAGAGAAAAGAGACCTGCTATTCCGAATGATTATGTGGTATATCTACATGAATCTGATTTTGATATAGGGATATGTAAGGATCCGGTTACATAATTACAAGCCATTAATAATAATAATTCTACTAATTGGATTAATGCCATGAATGAAGAGTTGAAGTTAATGGAACAAAATAAAGTTTGGGAACTCGTTGAATTGCCTGAAGGATTTAAACAAGTCGGGTGTAAATGGGTCTTTAAGACCAAACGCAACTCTAATGGCAATATTGAACGATACAAAGCCAGACTTGTAGCCAAGGGCTTCACTCAGATAAGAGGCATTGATTATAAAAAAACCTTCTCTCCTGTATCTAAGAAGAATTCCTTTAGAATTATCATGGCGTTTGCAGCTCATTATGATTTAGAGTTGCATCAAATGGATATGAAAACGACTTTCCTAAATGGGAATTTAGAGGAAGAAGTCTATATGGATTAACCTGAAGGCTTCAGATTAGAGGGTAAAGAACGTATGGTCTGTAAACTTAAAAAATCAATATATGGACTTAAACAAACTTCCCGACAATAGTATATTAAGTTTAATGATACTATTACTTCTTTTGGTTTTAATAAAAATACTGTTGATCGGTGTATATACCAGAAGGTTAGTGGGAGTAAATTTATATTTCTAATTCTATATGTTGATGATATTTTGCTTGCTAGTAGTGATCTTGGTTTATTGCATGAAACTAAAAATTATCTCTCTAAGAATTTTGAGATGAAAGATATGGGTGAGGCATCCTACGTGATGGGAATAGAAATATTCTGTGATAGGTCACGTGGATTGTTAGGATTGTCTCAGAAAACATATATTAAGAGAATTCTAGAGAGATTTGGTATGGAACATTGTTCAGCTAGTATTGTTCTAATACAGAAAGGGGATAAATTTAGTTTGATGCAATGCCCAAAGAATGAATTAGAACATAAAGAAATACAAAATATTCCTTATGCATCTATTATGGGAAGTTTGATATATGCACAGGTTTGCACTTATCCAGATATTGGTTTTGCAGTTGGAATGCTAGGTAGATACCAAAGCAATCCAGGAATGCATCACTGGAAAGCTGCAAAGAAAGTTATGAGATATTTACAAGGAACAAAGAATTATATGCTCACATTTAGAAGGACTGATGAGTTAGAGGTTATTGGTTACTCAGACTCAGATTTTGCTGGATGTGTGGATAGTAGAAGATCCACTTTTGGTTATTTGTTCCTTTTAGCTGGAGGGGCAATATTATGGAAAAGCGCAAAACAGTCTATTATTGCTTCATCAACTATGGAGGCTGAATTTGTAGCATGCTTTGAGGCTACAAATCATGGTTTATGGTTGCGGAACATTATTTCAGGATTTGGTGTTATGGATTCAATTTCCAGACCACTGAAAATTTATTGTGATAACACCGCAGCTGTCTTTTTTACTAAAAACGATAAGTATTCCAATAACGTTAAGCATATGGAGCTGAAATATCTTACCGCTAAAGAAGAAGTTCAGAAACAATGAGTGTCTTTTGAAAATATAAGCACACAGCTTATGGCTGCAGATCCATTGACAAAAGGATTACCACCTAAGACATTCATAGGGCCTGTTGAAAGAATGGGTCTTGAATGTAATCAAAGTTAATTATTATTTTTGTTGTGGATTGCTTAACAATGCTTATATATATTTGACATTTTGAGCTCATTAAAATGTGTTTTTGATATTTCCTATTAATTTATGTATGTACATGCATGTATTACTTTAAATGATGAAAACAGGAATAGTCTCAGAAAATACATTATTGCTAGACCTTTATTGATGCTTCTTACTTATAGACTATGTTAAATGGGTTACTAGTGTTGTGGTACATGGAAGGGACTGTGTCATTTAGTGACATACAACCGCCATGACTCACATTGGTAGTTTGTTTACCATGGTATTTATGATGACCATATTAATATCTTAATTTGATTTATGGTGTACACTAATGACTATTTTACTAAACCACTACAGAAGTTATCATATGTACCAAGTGGGAGAATGTAAGATTATTTATTTAATTGTGGCCCACATAATTTGGACATGTGACATATTACTTGGTGGCTAAGTAAATAGATATCAATTAATTATTCTTGGTCAATTTATAATTACTTTTTTAGTAATTACTTATGGAGAAGTGTTTTCCTTCTAATTCCTTACTTTGATGGAAAGTAGAATTGTATTACTAAAAGGAAAACTGGTCCTCTCTCTGCCTTTATAAAAGTGCATATGCTGTATCAATTATGTACGATTATTGAGATAACACATAAAAGGTTATTGTGTGCAAAAGGCCAAGAGAGAGAAACTAGTTTCCGCCTTTGCCTGTTGATCAGAGCTGCAGATTGGTTCGTGGTTAAAGGATCTGGACGTTGTATTTAATCTCAACAAGGTTTGATATCATGAATAAAGGTATGCATATCTAACTATATCTATTTATGCGTTATAAGGATGTGAAATTAATTAAAGTTCTACGATCTAGGGTTTTATGATAATTTGTGATTAAAGTCTAACACAAATTTAATTAAAGTTTTTACAAGTTCTAGATCATTTAAAAAAAATAACAACTTTCAACTAACAATAATATCATAACCAGCCAAAAGCATGGATATTTTATACAAAAATTAAACATATCCATTGTTATGTCGACCCAAATAACATATTCATAACAAAAAAAAGTGGTTCAGCAAGTCAAAAGGCTGTAACAACCGGAAGCAACAAAGGGTCAAAAAAGAATATATAATCAACCTTATATCTTTACTTAAACACATCTCTCTTAGTCTCTCCCTCATCCAACTTCTTCACGAGCCATACACAATAGCAATATAATAGTGGCAATAAAAAAGTACAACAACTGCAATCCCAAATAACCACCCTAGTTATAACCTACAATGAAGTAATGGTTGAAGTAAGAGACGGCAAATATAAAATATATATCTCAAGTTTGATTAGAAAATTGCCAACACATGATTCTAATTCCTACCAAGATCAAAGATAACATGAACACGTTAAAAACACAGCCAATTTAACCATTTATAAGCTTTATATTTGAGAAATAATGGTGAATGGTGAAATCACAATCATATATAAAAAATAATAATAATAAATTTTCAACTCTTGGGCAGTGGCGTTCCCAACATAATAATCAGTGTCATAATGAGTTCCTGACCCATAATCTTGATTCTCTCTCTTCTTCTTCCTCTTTTTTTTTTTTTTTTTTCACCCCAAAACTCCTATCCTGATTTTTACCAACAGTCGAACAAGCAGAGTTATTTGGCAGACCTCACCACTACACAATCCTCAATTTAGAAGTTACATTAAAATTTCTAGGAAGGAAATTACATAATTTGAAATTTTAATATACCTTCCAACACATATACACGATATGGGTGATTAAACAATGAAAATATTAATGAAATGGAAGTAATGGTCGAGGACACTAGCTCTCTAAGCAACAACATCGCCCAACCTGCCTATTCATCCTCAAAGCTTCCATTCATGAATAATTGGGTGATCTTCGGACAAGGCAGTCTAGTGATAAACTGGTTCTTCAACCATGCATATCAACACACCAAGAAATCAAACACACACACATCCCCTATATTCACTAAATAGCATATACTGAGATTTTTTTTTTTTTTTTTTGATAAATAATAATCAATTAAAAAGCTTTCAAAAGGGGAACGTATCCCATAAACAAGAGTGGAACCGGGATCTAAAGACCCAAAGAATTCAAAAAATTAACTAAGTCATCGGAAAAGGAGCAAGAACTCCTCTTCACGTAACTAGATATAGAGCGAATAATATGAAGTTTCAGCATCTTCATGGATGACTCATTCCCTTCGAACTTTCTACTATTCCTTTCCTTTCAAATGCACCATCAGACGCAACGCGGAACTGTCCTCCAATACTCGCGAACATTGCTTCTCACACGGCACCCCCTCCATGCGTTAATCAAACCCTTAGAAGATCGAGGCATTATCCAAAACATACCGAATAAGCCAAATATAAGCTTCCAACAGTTGTACGCCACTGGGTAGTGCAGGAGGATATGATCCACTAACTCACCATCTTGCTTGCAAAGGCAACATCAATTAACCAACAAAAAAAAAAAAAAGGATCAGATATTTTGAAGTAGAAAAAAATAGTGAATATTTTTTTAACGAATAGAAAGAAAATTAAGTGAAAGAGGATTAAGAGAGAAAAAATGAACTTACATTATTAATTAATTTTTATCTCTTCCCCCTCCGGTGAACTCTCATTAAATGCAAGAAACCATGCAAACTTTTGGACCATTGGCAGGCAGGTAGTATAAGCTGGTTGGTGCTTTTCAGGTTTAAGTTCTGTCCATAGCTTTGGGTCATAGATACAAATATTGTATCGTATTATATTACATACATTATAGAGTAAAGTGCAATAAACCCCCTCCAATTGTAGTCCTATGAGCAAATAACCCCCTTAAATTATTAAAGATGCATTTAACCCCCCTCAACTTAGGGGTTTGGTGGCAATTTACCTAATCTGGCCACTGTAGACACTAAAATTTTAGTGGACTTTGGTTTTGACAAATGGACCCATCAAATATGGGTCTAATGTTTAATTAAGTTATTTAATTGGCCCAAGCTTGGTCCACATAAATTATTTAATTAGCCCAGCCCAGATGATTAAATGAAATGATAATTATTCCTAATAAAACATATTTGGAATAATTATCATAATATAACCGGCCCGACCCAGTTATAATTTTATCATTATTAGGAGATGACACATGTTATCATCCTATGGATCCAAGAAGCTTATAAATAGAGGCCTGGAGGAAGAAGGAAGGAGGTACACAAATTCAGAGTTCAGAAATCCAGAGATTCAGAATTCAGAAGTCTAGAAACTCAGAAATCCAGAGACTCAGAAATCAGAGACACAATTCATAATCCAAACCCAAAAGCGAAGAACATCAAGCACATCCAACAACGTGCCGGTTTTCATCAAATCCCACTGTGATCAACAACAAGCATATCCAACGACGTGCCGTTCTTCATCAAATTCCACGGTGATTCAAGAACAAGCTCGTGCAGCCCTTGGATCCAACCAACAACAAAAAGGAGATCGAATCAGAGGACCATTCTTTTTGTAAAAGATATCACAGAGGATTGTACTCAAATTTTCTAAATTAATAAATTACTATTTTGCCCATATTTTGTTTCTTATTATTCAGATTACAAAATTTGTGAGTACAAATTTTTGGCATGCCCGGTGGGACATCCTCTGCCTCTCATCTCTTTCTCCTACATCAAGTTCTCAACAAATTCATCGTCAGATTTTATGACATCCAATAAGATTCAGACGAAGAGTAAGAATACCACCAAAGACATCGCGGTCATAACAGACAACATCAATACCATCACAAAAGGTGGCAAGAAGGTTACAACTTCGTCAAGTGGTACAAACATCTCTGCAAGTTCATTGATGTGGAGCATGGTCAATCATCCGTTCTTGCTAAAAGACAGCACGATGCGATGAGAGTCAATTCTGCCAAATCTGTCAAAATAACAACTCAAACTTATATCGCCTTCACTTCGCTGGGGACAAAAAGGAAGGTTCCTATAACCTCAAAGGTTGCTCCAGTCACAAGTTCAAGTTCCACCTCGCTGGGGGCAAGAAGGAAGGTTCCTACAACCTCAAAGGTTACTCCAGTCACAAGTTTAAGTTCAAGGCTGGTCCACCCAAGGCCAAAGATTTTTTCTGACTCCATCACTATGCCAGTCATGATGACGAGTACTACCTCGTACGAAGAGCAATTGACGACTATGGCCCATGCAATTGAAAGATTACACCGCTCTCTCAAGGAGCAAGATTTGAAAATTGTCTTGCTGACAGAAAAGTTAAAATTGCGTGACGATAATGCTGAGTCCAGCAAAGGCCGAATTCCTCATTCTAATTCTATGCCAGAGAACACTCCAATTAATAATCAAAATGACGTGTCCGCTAATCCAACAATTGAAGTTGCCTCCATCACCTCACTTTCTGTCCAACAACTTCAAGACATGATAGTGAATTGCATAAGAGAACAATACAATGGCGTCCCTCAAAGTGCTTGCATGTTCTCAAAGCCTTACACAGAAAGAATTGACATCTTAAAAATGCAGGTTGGGTATCAACCTCCAAAGCTTCAACAGTTTGACGGAAAAGGCAATACCAAGCAACATGTCGCACACTTTGTAGAGACTTGTGGCAATGCTGGTACAGAAGGAGATCCCCTTGTCAAGCAATTCATTCGTTCTCTCAAAGAGAATGTATTTGATTGGTACACAGACCTCAAAGCGGGAGGTATTAACAGTTGGGAGTAGATGGAATGAGAATTTCTCAACCGTTTCTATAGCACTCGTCGTATTGTTAGTATGCTGGAGCTTACAAATACAAAACAAATGAAGAGTGAACCCGTGGTTAACTACATCAACCGTTGGCGAGCTCTAAGTCTTGACTGCAGGGATCGTTTATCTGAAATTTCTACAGTTGAAGCATGTATGCAAGGCATGCGCTGGGAGCTTCTTTACATCCTACAAAGGATTAAGCCTCGCACATTTGAAGAGCTTGTTACTCGAGCCTACGACATGGAGCTTAGCATAGAAAATCATGGTGCTAGGGAAGATGTTCCTGATATATCCGACAACCTTCAAGAAGATGAGATAAGTGAATCTGAAGAAGAAGACAATATACTTCCTAACTCAGATGACGAAATAGCTTCATCTTTCATTGTAAGCATCATTTCGAAAGACTTGCATCAAGAAACACACCATGCTACAACAATGACTTCAACCGAAAGTGCAAAATCACAGGGGGCATTAAGTCAAGGAAACCAAGAAGAAAATCCTCAAAGTGACGACAAGATAGTCCGTGCCCTCTAGTATAAGCTTAGATTGTCGTTTGATTTTTGTAAAGTTGAAGAAAATTATTAAAGTTAAAGTGCTCCCAGATACGAGCCTAAACTGTCAAAAACACTTCTTGACATGAGTTTAAACTGTCTACTTGGAAAAAAAAAATCAAGTACTCATTGACACGAGTTTAAACTGTCTACCTAAAATAAAATAAAAAAAATCAAGAACTCCTTGAAACGAGTTTAAACTGTCTCCTAAAAAAAAAAAAAAAATGATACTCCTTTACATGAGTTTAAGCTGTCTACCTGAAAAAAAAATCAAGAACTCCTTAATACGAGTTTAAACTGTTTACCTGAAAAACAAATCAAGAACTCCTTGATACGAGTTTAAATTGTCTCCTAAAAAATAATGACAGTCTACCTGAAAAAAAATTAAGAACTCCTTGATACGAGTTTAAACTGTCTCCTAAAAAAAATGACACTCCTTGATATGGGTTTAAACTATCTACCTCAAAAAAATATCAAGAACTTCTTGATATGAGTTTAAACTGTCTCCCAAAAAAAAAAAAAAATCACTCATTGACACGAGTTTAAACTGTTTACTTGAAAAAAAAAAAAAAAAAAGTCACGAGTATAAATTGTCCGCCTCGAGAAAAAAAAAATCATGAACTCTTTTACATGAGTATAAACTGTTTAAAAAATTAAAAAAATAAAAAAATAAAATAAAATTTGAACTACGTGATGACTTGATCCTTCTTTTGAGGGTACGTAGGCAGCTTAGAATTAGTACGATGAAAAAAAAAAAAATCCTTAGAGTTGCAAAATGGCAAAGTGTATTCGTCATGAGAAATCAAAAAGGCTAGTCTCAATTTGTCAACTTCACTTGCTGTCATGATATTATTGTCACTCATTATGCAATATCAAAAGTGCTCATCGCACCTTGCCAACTTGGCAAGCCACCAAATTGTAGTTGTAAAGAAAATTTTGCTCTGTCTCCAAATTGTAATTGCAAGAAAGAAATTAGGCATGCCACCAAAGTGTAGGTGCAAACAATAATTTTGGTTCATCGCCAGAATTGTAGCTGTAAAGGAAAATTTGATCCGTCGACAAAGTGCAGTTGCAAAGAATAATTTTGCTTCGTCACCAGAATGTCGTTGCAAAAGAAGAGATTTTCGGTTCGACGTCAAGGTGTTGTTATAAAAAAATGACTTGTTGCCAAGGTGTTGCTGAATAATCCGATTCGTCGCGATATCACTTAAAAAAATATATATATTTGCTCGCCACCAAAGTGTCGTTGTAGAGGTCAGTTCGTTATAACGAGGTGTGGCTGAAGAATCCAGTTCACCGCCAAGGTGTCATTGAAAAATAAAACAATCTGCTAACCGCCGAGGTATTGCTGAAAGAGAAATTTGACTTTCCGTCGTGGTATTGCTAAAGGAAAAAAATTCTGCGATGTTGCTGTAAGAGAAATTTGGTCTTTCATCGAGGTATTGCTAAAGTGTAAAAAAAAAATCACCACACGAAGGCATAGGCATGCAAACTTTGTCCGCCGCCTTTTCACACTATCTGCAACAACTTCTCATCATGATGCTTGTGGTCTGAGTGAGTATTTCGTTCATTCTTCAAAGAGTTGACGCCACGACTCAAGACCTGGTTGGTAATCTTCTTGTTGCTGACTGTATATACTCGCATCCTCCACTTTGTCGTGTCTCTCTCTACGGCTGAAAAAAAAAAAAAAAACAAACTTGCGCCTCTTGTTCAAGGTCACAATACAAGTGAGTGAAAATTTTATTAGCCATAAAGATTTAACGAAATCATGATAGGAACCCGTTGGTGCGATCTCCTAGTAGCGAATAAATTTGTTGTCATGCATCAAACTGCATTGGAATGGTCTAGCGACTCTAGTTGAAAGAGCTTTGCAGCCAATAGGATGACCAATGCTTCAAAAAAAAAAAATGAGCAAGTAGCAGCCCAGAATCTAAATTGTAAAAGTGCTGGAGTCCTCATCAAACTGGGTTTCTTATCATTCATGAGATTGTGATCCAAGGAACTTTTGTCCTACGACGTCGTTGAAACAATATCTACTCGCCCTTGAGGTCGCTGAAAAAAAAAATTCATTTCACCATTGAAGTATTGCTGAAAAAAAAATAAAAAAATTAGGTTGAGATGTTACTGGAAGAAAATTTTGGCTTTCTACCGATCTTGTGAAACTGAATCTTTTGACTGAATGAAAGATATAAGCGAGAAGCACCCATGGAAATCCAATGGGAACTAGTGTAGAGTGTTGTCCGTTGTCAAAGCTTTCAAGGCTCTTGTAGTCGCCGCCACAAGGTTCACGAGAGTCCTATCTCTCTGGACATTAAACAGCATAGGCAATTGCATGTTGTTGGCAAAGCATGGACAAACTGCAAAATCATGTTTCTTCTGGCACAAGGAAAGCAAAGAATCATACTCCAATTCAGAGTAAAATTTCTTCCTTCTTGAGTCACGATTCAACATAGGCAATTGTTGTTGGCAAAGCATGGACAAACTGCAAAATCATGTTTCTTCTGGCACAAGGAAAGCAAAGAATCATACTCCAATTCAGAGTAAAATTTATTCCTTCTTGAGTCATGATTCAAGTTTATGGGTTGGTCCTCCTCCTTCAAGGTGAAGATTCTCTGAAATTGCCTTGCAATCTGGTTCTCTTAGTGTGGTTGAGCTCTGCAAAAGAAAAAAAAAACGTACCGAAAGTTTTGAGTGACCGGTGAACATGGATGTAAGTCCAGTGCGGCAATCAATCGTATGGCGCCACACAATCTTGATACTGAAATTCTTGGTCCAGGTTCATGGATTGGTCTGGTCTCCTGAAGTCAAATTATTCTCTGAAATCAAGAGATGGTTGTACGTACGGGAATTCTTTTCTTCTAAGCGTCAAGACCGCGGCAGAATGATGAGATTCGTCACAGAAGCGCTGCAAATATATATATATATATATATATATATATATATATATATATATATATATAATTTTGCGCCTCTTGTTCAAGGTCAGTTTTAACATAATCATGATAGACACCGGAATCTTCTAGAAGCGAATTAATTTGCCGTCATGCATCAAATTGCATTGGGAAGACCTAGTGACTCTAGTTGAAGGAGCTTTGCAGTCAAAAAAGACAACCCATGCTTGAAAAAATTGACTATTGATATGATGGGTGAGCTCTTGGTGGCCTGCAGGAAGACATGGGTCTACGGCAACTTTGCTACTTCTGCTTGCCCAGGAACTATGTTGCTGGCAACTTGAAGATGCCTTGAATGGAAGTTTCAAGCGAGCAACGCCATGGAAATCTAGTGTGTTTTGGTGCGAGGCGCAGTCCATCATCGAAGTTATCGTTCTTGGTCTGAGTTCATGGGGTGGTCTGACCTCTCAAAGCCGAGATTCTTCTCTGAAACTGAACAAGCTGTGTTTTAAATTAACAACTTGATCGCCACACTACAGGGCTGTATGAAATAGGCGTGAATTTATAAGGAAGCAAGTCGGCAGCTGTGCATCCAAATCAGACAAGTATTTGAGGACCTTACCTTACCAAGCTGGGTTTTCTAATTATATTAGAACTCCTTTGGAAACTGATATTGGGTTGAAAAAAAAAAAAAAAAAAAATCTAATTGCATGCCAATTGAAGAACATGGCAGTGTGCAGTAGAAGGTAATGCACGCATGAAAAAAGAGGGGAAAAAAAAGAAAAGAAAAAAGGAAAGAAAAAAAATCGTGTAAAAACAAAGAAAAAAAAAAAAAAAATGGAAAAGAAAAAAATGCGTGAAAAAAAAAAAGAGAAAAAAGGGGGGGGGGGGGGGGGGAGGAAAAAAGAGAGAAAAAAGGAAAAAAATGTCTGAAAAACAAGAGAGAGAGAGAGAGAGAAATAAATAAATAAAATAAAATAAAATAAAATTTTACAATCCAAAGTTGGATAAAAAAGCGAAAGAGAGAATAAAAAAAAAAGACGTTGGATACTTCAAGTCCCACTCGAAAAAGAAGACAAGTCCTGTCAAACTTTGGACTTGAAGTGGGGACAATTTGTACACACTAAAATTTTAGTGTACTTTGGTTTTGACAAATAGACCCATCAAATATGGGTCTAATGTTTAATTAAGTTATTTAATTGGCCCAAGCTTGGTCCACTTAAATTATTTAATTTGCCCAACCCAGATGATTAAATGAAATGATAATTATTCCTAATAAAACATATTTGGAATAATTATATTTAAGAATAATTATCATAATATAACCGACTCGGCCCAGTTATAATTTTATCCTTATTAGGATATGACACATGCCATCATTCTATGGATTTAAGAAGCTTATAAATAGAGGTCTGGAGGAAGAAGGAAGGGGGTACACAAATTCAGAGTTCAAAAATCCAGAGATTCAGAATTCAGAAGTTCAGAGACTCAGAAATCAGAGACACAATTCAGAATCCAAACCCAAAAGCGAAGAACATCAAGCACATCCAACAACGTGCCGTTTTTCATCAAATCCCACGGTGATCAACAACAAGCACATCCAACGACGTGCCGTTCTTTATCAAATCCCACGGTGATCAACAACAAGCACATCCAACGATGTGCCGTTCTTCATCAAATTCCACGATGATTCAAGAACAAGCTCGTGCAGCCTTTGGATTCAACCAACAACAAAAAGGAGATCGAATCAGAGGACCATTCTTTTTGTAAAAGATATCACAGAGGATTGTACTCAAATTTTCCAAATTAATAAATTACTATTTTGCCCATATTTTGTTTCTTATTATTCAGATTACAAAATTTGTGAGTACAGCCACTGTCAAAGTTTTTGGCCGTTAAATTGAGTCCCTAAGTATCATATTTAAATTAAATGACCATTCAACCCTTATCATACAAAAATACCATACTACCCTCATATTATACATATTGTTACCCATTCAACTCAAAATCCCTAATTCCTTAAATCAATTTATGGAATCTCTATCCTCTTTACCTAATTTTCTCTCTTTTCTCTATCTCCATTGAAGACCAACCAAGAGCGGCGTCTACACCATGAACAACCCACATCTTGCACCAAATCCGATGAATATATTGGTTATCGAAACTTAAAGAACAAAGTACTCACCTACAATTTCTAGGTTTGTTTTCACCATCGAAGCATGGATGCCATCAATGGATTGGAGTGGGATGATTTGGTCATTGGCATGGCAGATGGTTGTATTTAAGGCCAATAGAGAACTTTTCAGAAAGAGAGAGAAGAGTGCTGGTGGTCGGAGAAGTGATGGAGATGGAGAGAGAGAAAGGGTGCATCACCCCCTTGCTAATCTCAGAATTTTAGGCCTCTTTGGGAACCGATTGACCGGTGCCATTCCCTCCGACATCAGCAAATTGAGTTACACTATAGTTAACTTCTCCGGCAAACAAATCTCCGGCGTAATTCCCACTTCTTTCGTCAGCCTTATCCCTCATGTATATACGTATACATACAGAGACAGTCCCACACCCTTCGCAAAATTAAAAGACTGAATGATTATATATATATAGACAAAGAGAGATAAAGGATTGAAAAGGAATCCTGTAAGTTAAGTGAGAGATCAAGTAAGATGGCCCGAAAGATGCCTGAAAGGGAGTTGGGATTTTTTTTTGGAAAGAGAAATAGGGCAACGTTTGTGTGGGTTTGGGTCTACAGTAATTAAAATGGCAATATGGTCTTTAAACTTCCAAGGGATAGAGGGGTAAAATAGACTTTTCTAATTTTTGGTGATAGGAGATGACCGGAAAAACCTTCTCTGGTTTAAGACTACACCAAGACCATAGTTGAGGGGAGTTATTTGTAATTGAGGGAGGTTAGTTGCACTTGGGGTATAGTTGAATGGGGTTTATTGCACTTTGCCCTACATTATATATTACATATCATACATATCATATTGGATTAATATTAGTATATTACAAGAGAATTAATATTTTGTTGTTATAAAGTTGGACTTAAAAATAAAGTAAACTAAATGTTTAATGTAACTGAATTAGGCTAATTTATATTGGGTTGTTATAATTAGTGTGGGCTAACATTAAATTGCAATAGGGTATGCTGAGGCTCCAAACTTTGATAATATTCTTTTATGATTGTACATTTTTAATGCTTTTTACTCATGCTCGAGGGGGTCATAAGTCTTTAAGTGACCAATTTTACAGTGTATAGGGGGTCACGTGCCTTAAGTGACCATTTTTAATTATTCTGCATAAATGGACGTCGAGAAATTGTTGTGGATGTAATTTGGTTTCATTCATCGCGTTTTAAGTTTGGTTTTCTTTCATTACATTTTTAGTTTTGTAAAACTTCAGGTATCAAGCCTAGGGAGTACCAAGCTGTGAAAGATTAATTGCATCGCTAACATAGACAATGCCATATACTATGATATAATATATTTTTTTAAACCAACACTAAGTTACATTTTACAGGTATTATATAAACCAAAATATATGGACACACCAAAAAGCTACCCCATGGGGTGGCTGGATTGTCATAAGGCCTGCAAGCATGCCTGTGCTTACTCGATACCCTGGTTTGGGGATGATTGCGGGTATCCAAAGGAATTAATCACACTCCGAAAAGAGGTTGGGACACCTTCCGTTACTCAATGACCAAAATCTGTTACAGTATGGAGGATGTCAACAATCCATAGCCTCCCACCACTCATAGCCCAGTGTTATGGAATAAAGATCGAATAGGAGTTTGTGAGAACAAAAAAGAAAATAAATGACAAGAAAATAAAATAGCATACACACAAATGAGACAATGATTTACGTAGTTCGGCTATGCCTGTAACGACCCGAACCTGTAGGCCCGAACCGTTAACCGGGTCCTTAACCGAACCCGAGGTCACCTAAGTTAAACCATGACATGTCTAAGGTCAACGCATCATCCTTGTGTCCTAAATATGCTTCAGAAGGGCTTTAAATAACAATGCGATACTCAAGGTTAACTATACCAAAGAAGGAGCAAAAGATCACCAGGTAGCTACAGTTCGGTCGACCAAAATGGAGCTCCGGTAGGCCAAAGTAGCCCCCCTGTACCGGTAGGCCAAAGCAGCCATTTCAGTCGGCCGGTTGTGATCTAAACAGTAACCAAGATTATTGGAATGATCGGCTGACCGAAGTAGCCATTTTGGTCAGCCGAAATGGCCCTGCGAAATGAAAATTTGCTGCTGAACAACTGAAAATGAGAAAATGAAATAAAACTAAGGTAGGAACTTTGAAAACTGGTCTAAACTTGTCCCAATGCATTATTAAATGACTTTCTGCATCCTATAGATATAATCATCAACAAATTTTCCACATTACAACGTCATTCATTTCAAAAATATACATCACTTCTCTTTCATTACAAGATTTCCATCATAGATTCATGTTTACAACAAAAATAGAGTCAAGGCTCAAAGTTATGTTACATGACCAAACTATATAACTTAATACATGTTCAACTAACACTTTACAAAATATTGAGCTCAAAATACAAAATGGTTACAAAACACCCTCCTAGTCCTTTTCATGTTTGTGGTGGATTATCATCCGCTACCTCCTTTCCGTGACCTGAAAAATATTAATATAAAGGGGTGAGCATAAGTTTAGTAGGAGGTGCCTAAGACACACACCTCTTGAGGCCTCATGAATCCAAACAATGAATAGAAAATAAAAAGACGGGATCATGCCATGCCTTTCGGTTATTATTGTACATTTTTTAATATACAATAATATATTACACAATTATTTTATGGACGAATTTGAATTTACGAGATTTAAATAGGATAAAACTTTAGCTAGTATTCGTGTTCTTTAAACAAGTTATAAACTTTTAATTATTTTTTAATTTTGACAAAAACACTCATGCACACACTAATATTATCTAAAAAAAAATTTTAACCCTCTTTGAAATGTGAAAAGGTGTAGCACAGTAGGTAGTATTGACCTTATTATAATTAAGTTATAACATGTCACATGAGGTAAAAGTGTTATTACGAAACTCTTTTAGTATTTATTTATATCTATATTTGTACTAGTATGAAAAGTGTAAAGAGTTTCAGTATTTATTTATAAAAAGAGATAAAATTTATTTATTTATTTTTGTAAAACTCTACCAATATTTATTTATAAAAAGAGAAAAAAAATAATTATTTATTTCCTTTTATACAAATTTTTTTTTCGAATTCTATTGTCTTTCAAATTCTTGTACAATTCAAACTTTCCTTCCAATTCAATTTCCTTACACTATCAAATACTAATTCTATATAAGAGAAACAACTAATGTTTCTATTTCAGTAATTTTTTTTTTTTAATTCATGCTTCTTTTCTCTGGTGAATCAAGTTCTTTTAAAATAAAATAAAATAAAATTAAAAATAAAAAAATCAATCGGATTTCATATTGAGATTAATTCAGATCATTTTTTTTTTTTTTTTCATCGAGTTCAACATGCATTATGTTATGGGGGTTCTAAAATCATATTGATAAAGGTGCAAAAATCATCATTTTGTGTAGTCAATATCTATGTATTATTATTATTATTTAAATATTGTTATATGTACATTTTATGTTTTATTTGTAATAATTATAGAAGGAGAAGAAAGCAAGCAGAGCTGAGTAGAAGAGTATAAATATATTTTCAGGTAACATTAAGCAAGAGCAACCCTCAACGAAGGGGACAAGGATCCTCTAAGTTAAAAATCATCTACATTATCATAAGTTGAATCACTTATATATTAATACATGTCATTTTAAATAAATATATGACTAAAATTACACCACATCAGCCCATTTAATAAGACTTAAAATACTATGTCGTTTTAGGCAGGCAGAAACCGTTAGTAATTTTTTTTTTTTTTTGTTTTGTTTTGTGTATAATTGGTTTTAGTGAACTTATTAAATGGACTATTAAATATTCAGCATCCAAATTCTCTTCTAAGTCTACTGCCCAAGGTAAATTTTTGAGTTTTAAAAGCCATATACTTTGTATATGGGTAATTGGTATGGGTAATATATTACATTATGCTTAAAGAATTATATTGCGTATTACATAATTTCAATTCTATACTAAAAAATATATAAAAGTGTCATACTTTGACTCTCTGTATTTACTAATCTAACTTTTAACCCTTCTTATCTTGTAAAAAAAAAAAACTATACACAAAAGTATTCTTATATTATAATTTTTTAATAATATCTTTTTAATTTTTTATAATATAATATAATTCAATAAATATATAAAAATAATTCTCTAATGAATAGACTTTTATATAACCTACTAATAAAATCCTAAACTAAATTTTATACCCAAAATTATTCATATATTTAATTTTATATAATATTATTTATTCTAATAAATATATAAAACAAATTTTATATAAATACTTTTGTTCATGCATATGCATCACAGGTGTGTATTATTAGTATATTCAAATGGTGCCAATTCAGGGTGCACATTGTGTTAAGGCCGTCTTAATGCGATAAATTATTAGATGGTTCAAGTCCATTTGATACGTGGTTGATCTTTGTGATACTCGTGGACACTATAATGGGATAGATTTGTAAATACATTTTTTTAAATAGGAGTTCTAATACAATTCTAAAACACATTGTCGATGACTATAAGGTTAATTGAAAAAAAAAAACTAATAAGCAAGTTTTTATAACTTGCCGGATCCAAGTGTTAGCTTCAATTTTGTGATTAAATTCATGATAATTTGAAGAAAATAAGAAAGAAAATACATTTTTTAATATACAATAATATATTACACAATTATTTTATAGATGAATTTGAATTTACGAGGTTTAAATAGGATAAAACTTAAGATAGTATTGGTATTGTTTAATCAAGTTATAAACTTTTAATTATTTTTTAATTTTGACAAAAAAAAACTCATTCACACACTAATAAGTATAGTCTCTCGTTATAAGTTATTAAACATGGCACATGCTTAGTTGAGGCCCAAACCCAAGTGTTCACATGTCAAACCGGACCGCTTGATTAAACCGGTAAAATAATTGGCGGTCCAATCAAACCGGACCGCTTGATTAATATTTTATTTATTTATTAGTACATGTTTTGTTTGGGAGGAATAAGATTTAGGGCAAATCAATTCCTCTTCGTTTCCGCTTTGTTTTGCACACAGCTTGACGGCGATCAGCAAACCACAAATAGGCCACCAACGCAATCTGGTATCAATTCCTCTTCGTTTCCGGCGATCAGCAACCACTAATAGGCCACCAACGCAATCTGGTATCAATTCTCTCTCTCTCTCTCTCTAGTTTCCAATTTGTCAAACCTTTAGATCTAGGGTTCGTAAGTAGTTCCTCAGTTTTATTTCTGTGATTTATCCTTGTGGCTTGACAGTTCTTTGGTCATAGATACAAATATTGTATCGTATTATATTACATACATTACGTTCATGCATATTATATTGGACTAATATTAGTATATTGCAAGAGAGTTAATAGTTTGTTGTTATAAAGTTAACTCTGCTGTGTCACATGTTAATCCTTTATTCACCTATATTTATAGGTTTATTTTATTGCTGAAAAAACAAGGAGAAGACCTGATTTAATACCATTGT
Source organism: Cornus florida (assembly GCF_030987335.1). Classification (NCBI taxonomy): domain Eukaryota; kingdom Viridiplantae; phylum Streptophyta; class Magnoliopsida; order Cornales; family Cornaceae; genus Cornus; species Cornus florida. Next base: position 64,428,963 of record NW_026775573.1, read on the forward strand.
TAGAGGAGAGAAATTTGATCAGATGCCTATCTCTTCAACTTCACTGCCCTTAGGGTTTCGATTCAAACCCACGAACGAAGAACTTATTGATTACTTGTGGAGTTTCGTTCATGGATTCCAACAGCCGTCCAATGCTGTAGTAGAGAAGAAAGTTCAAGAACTTGAACCATGCTTTCTTATTGGTACGTAATATCTTTTCTTGATACATATGCATAAATGCATAATTACACACACACATATATAGTACATACATGCATAATTACACACGCACACACATATATATATATATAGTACGTTATCATACAATTTTCTTGATGTTCTTTAATTTATTGAATTTAGATATAAGATACATATGCCTTGTTCGCATTCTTTCGTTTCTTAATGATTTCTTAATAATTTACCTAGGGCAGTGATAAATTATTTCCCCGTTCTATATACAATTGCCTAAGTAATTGACCTAGGGCAGTGGACTAGAAGAGAATTTTTTTTTTTTTTTCTTAATCTATTTAGTGTGATTTAATATCATTTTGTTTTGAATATTTAATGTCAATATGGTTTACAACTAACTAATGTGTCTTTGGATGTAGCAGATGATACCAAGTGTTCAGAGTATTCGGAAGGATATTATTATGTTAAAAGAGAGAAGAAATCTGCAAAAGAAAATGGGAAGAGGCCGTCAAGGAAGCTTAGAGGAGGATGGTGGAAGGCCACCCAAGGGGACAAGCTAATTCCAGGGAAACGCAAGGGTTATATGAAGAGTCTTAAATTTCACAGCTACAAAGATAGTAATCCAATTTGTAATAAATGCTCGAAGAGTGATTGGATTATGCATGAATTTAGACTTGACTCTGATAAAGTAAGACATACTTTATTTTTTTCTGAAATTTTCAATTTGCTTACTATTTTTAGTGTGATCTTCATCATCTTGTCATCTAACTGTTTTGTTTTTGTGTTATGATGCAGTTTCAAGAGTGGGTTCTTTGTCGGATCAAGAGAAAACAGAACAAAGGAGCAAAGATGGAGATTCTTACAAGCAATACTCAACATTCGTGCACAAATTCTATGGGTCTGTCACATGCACTGCCCGAGCAAGAACTGCCGTGTGTTCTAGATCAAATCTCAAGCTGAGTCAAGTTACAAGCAGCAGGTACAACTGAAGATGCAAGAGCGTCAAGATCTGTTCTAAATTCTGTATAGTCTAAGATGACATTTTTGTTTTATGGAAAATTTCATGCCATTATTTTCCAAACAATGCGTTAGGTTTCTCGAAGTCGCAAATCATTAGCTGAATTTAATGTGCCTAATTGTTGCATTGTTCATTTTACTTTGACAATATTGAAGAGTACAGAATGAATTTCATCACAACAATTTGTTGAATTTCAAGTTCAGTTGTATGAGATTGTTTTGCAATTTGAATGATTAATGGAAGAAATTTTCCTCATTTCACTGCTTGGAATATAGTTTTTGTTTAGTAAAGTGGTAGCGTGTAACTAGCTTCTCCCAAGTAGTCCATATCTTGTAAGCCCTCAACCCCTCTGCTTGATTTAACTGCCATCGTCATAGCTTTCAAGATTTAGATAAGGTTTTCTTTCTTGCTTGTTTGGCCGTAATTCTCTTCTTTTTAACTGTAGAATGAGATGTTTATGATATTATCCTCAAGAAATGGCACAAAAGGTTGACATCTGGGCAAGCTCATATTTATAAATTTATATATATATATATATATATATTGTCATAGACACGTATCCATATAGAGATACATAGAGAGAGATGGAGAAGTCTATGGGCACGCTGTAAAGGCAGAATATTCCTTTCATAGAACCACCGTCCGTGGCCATGGATTGGCTCCTGGATTGTTCAATGGAATGCTTTCCATTTCAACTTCATTGATCCAGGTTCTTCATCATTCACCTGCACCTTTTGATCTAGGGTTCGTAAGTAGTTCCTCAGTTTTATTTCTGTGATTTATCCTTGTTGCTTCACAGTTCTTTGGTTTAAGTCTATCCCCCCCTTCCTTTCAAGTTCCTCGGTCAACTCCACTCTTTTGGCCAACTCAATCCCTAATAATGATTTGACCTATAAGTAGTTGCGCCTCATTGTACATAATATTACGAGGGCAAGCGTCAAGGTTCGAAGCCATTCAGCCAACGGTCTTCGCTAGCTAGGGGGTGGTTTCCTTATTAGCGGCATCCTATAATCTTAATATCTGCCTCTCGTGGCACTTTTAGGACTCTAAAAACGAGACCTTTTTGGAAAGGGATTACAATTAATGTCTCCCCCAGAGTATGAGTTCTATCTCATTGACCTCAAATCCTGTCTATCATGTTCAGACAAAACCTCTCGAAGTAGATCCCTTTGAAAATGAATATTTGAATTCTCTTATTCTTATGGTCTACTAATGAATGTTTATCCACATTTCTTATCAATATGGGAAGCTTTTATGCAATAAATTCCCTTTTTTGTGGAGTCTATGGTATTTGGGTTGTGTTTAGCATATGACCGGATAGCTATTCTCGTAAAAAAAGTATCTACATGTACCCCCACCTATAAAAGAAATATAATAAGAGTAGAAAGTAGGTTTCCCGCAGGAAGAACGCGTACCTTGCCAGTGGGTTCTTTTTTCTACTCACGTATGTGTTCAAATCAATCAAGGAAAGAGCAAGATAAAAAGGTGCAAATCACAAGCATAAATGAGCGAGATGAAGAAGCAGCACCAAATCAGTCAAAGTCTTCCCAAATGGTAGAATTTTGATAGGGTGTGGGATTATCAGCCCCTTGGGGTTTCACCGCTCTGCTCTGGGTCTATGTTCATACTCGCATGGACTTGAAGTTGACTTTCTAGCCCCTTGAAATCCCAAATGTTACCAGGACCAAATGTTGAACTATTTAGGGACTGATCTTGTTGCTCCCCTAATCCAAGTGAGCCTCTCAGTCACGGGGTGTCGATTCTGTACCCCTGTGTGTGTTTGGTGTAGATGGAGATCTGACCGCACAAAGACTTCAATCTAGGTCTATCTCGCTTCCCCTTTAAGAGTGTTGTGCACCTTTTCATCTTCAGCCACTGCAGTCTTCCAATCTCTTTCACATCTAGGGCAGCAACCTATTTTGTAATCTTTTACACCTTTTCAATACTTCTGTTGAAGTTCCTATTTTGTAATATTTTTATAAATTGTATTATTTCATAGCAGAGTATATTAAAAACTCTGAATTATAATTATAATGATTATTCATCATTGTATTTGTTTGAGATTCCTTTACAGTCATTGTGTTTATTTGAGATTCCTTTACGGTCGCTGTCCAAGTTTTTTATTTTTTATTTTTTATTTTTTATTTTTTATTTTTTTTTTGTGTTTATGAACTTTTTGATCCCTTGGAACTGAAAAAATGGCAACTTCAGGTAATTATTTATCTTATGCCAATTAGTGCCACCCTGTTGGTCTATTATGTGACAACTCTACTGATAAAATTGTTATAGATAATAATAATCTTTGTTATCTTGAAACTTGGAAGTAAGCTTTTGTTTCATTTTCTAATAATATTTTTATCACATTCTTCGACTTATCATTGTAATCTTTAGGCATATGTATTGAGCATTTTTCATAGTTTTTCACACTCTTGTCTCTTATTTTTCCCTGAACTTGTGTGTTCTTTTTATTACTGTTTTGCATCCTGCTCCTGGTGCTTTTGGATCATATATCAGCTATATCTGTTATGTAAATAAACATTTGTTGCACGACTCAATTCAATTCCTCCAAGGTGTGCTGATATTTGCATGTCATATTTCCTTCTCACAAAATATATGTTATAAGTTGGTTCACAATGATGCTCTCACTGCCCTTCTCTGTGTTTGTGTGCGCTGGGTATTTTTTTTTTTTTTTTTTATTTGTTTGTTTTTTATAGTCTGTCTGTAGTAGACTACTACAGCCATGTCCAGCCACTGATGATTACCAAATTGAATTAAAAATTTGGTGTAACATATAAAATTACTACCTTGTCTCACATCAGTCAGGGTTCTCGAATAAGGTGCTATCAGTAAATAGTAAATCACTCTAATCCCTAAAAAAAGGTGCAGTTAGTTAATTCGCTTATAATACGCTAATGAAATGTCACACATAATTATATATATATAACACGTGTGCCTTTTGGAAGCCAACTATACGGCAAAAGGCACAACTTTCTAACATAATCGTATATATCGGTTGTTATATGTTACACGTATTATATAAACCAAAAATATATGGACACACCAAAAAGCTACCCCTGGGGTAGCTGGATTGTCATAAGGCCTCTAGGCATGCTTGTGCTTACTCGATACCCTGGTTTAGGGATGATTGCGGTATCCAAAGGAGTTAATCACACTCCGAAAAGAGGTTGGGACACCCTCCGTTGCTCAATGACCAAAATCTGTTACTGTATGGAGGATGTCAACAATCCATAGCCTCCCACCACTCATAGCTTAGTGTTATGGAATAAAGATCGAATAGGAGTTTATGAGAACAAAAGATAAAATAAATGACAAGAAAATAAAATAGCGCACATATAAATGAGACAAAGATTTACGTGGTTCGGTTATGCCTACGTCCATTAGGAGAAGACATAATAATATTTCACTATGTAAATAAAGAGATACAAGGCTAAGTGATTCACACCCAAAATCCAAAATTACATCCAAACTCTCACACACTTTTTTTATTTTATTAATATTGAACAAATACTCTCAATTTTGAATGATGTGGAATGAAAGAGCTACATGGCTATTTATAGCCAAAAAAACATCAACTAAGGCCTTGCGGATCACGCATATTTGCTAATCACAGCAAGTATGTAATTGAATTCAATTGTCTGATGGAAGCTTGGTGGTCCCCAGCTCATGTAATGGGCGATGCAATTTCAAATTTGAGCCACATGATTCAACACCTAGCTACCAAACAATGAATTTATCCAAGAGAAACTCCATCAAGGCACTCCGATCATGCTTAGTGTACACACACACACACACACACACAGGAACATTATCCAATTTTGGTCCCACTCCAATGGGGTCATAGGAAGGGAGGACTCGAAAAAGGCTTAACATTGGTATTTCACAGAGTGGCTGCTCTGAGATTCGAACTCGCATCAATAGAACTAATATTCAAGCGTTATACCACTGAACCAAATAACAGCCCTCATATATATATATATATGTGTGTATATATAATAATAATAATAAAGCCTAGAACTAAATAAAGTCCCTCTCTCTCCGCCTTGTTTTCTACTATCTCAAAAAATTAAATGGGATATCCTTGCATGTGTTTAATTGTAGTGCCAAATGTGGGCAAGAAAGTGGTGCTATACAACCTGGAGTGTTTGCACAGTTCATCATGACTTGAGGTTAGTTCATAGCGTATTTGTTATCAGTCGGATTTTAGATATTTGCTGATTGGGAAGTTAAGATTATAATGATAGTAAAGGAGAGGAGACTGATGTATCAGGACATTGGCAGAATTGTTGGATCAATGAGCATAGAGTTTCTGCAAAATCAAGAAATTGAGTTGCTGGTTACTGGTGTCTCAACAAAATGGCTGCACCACATCCATGCATTCGGTGTTAATTAGGTTGATAGTCCCTATATATATGTGCGTGTGCGTGTGTGTGTGTGAGAGAGAGAGAGACAATTTCCAAATACCTTGCCACAGCTTCAACTTCTCAAGCTTTATCAATGATTTTGTAGATTTAGAGTAATATTTGTTCCCTGCCCAAAGAAAAGTTATTATGTAGTGCATGTGAATGTGTAACATAATTCATAAAAGGGAAGAAGCTAAGGATGATAAATAATAATAGCATGTGAGACAAGAAATAATTATTATTATTCATCAAAGGTGTTAGAGGTTGTGGTAGGGTATATCTCCCCTTCATCAGAGGTTTTGGTGTGGTTTTCACTTTCTTTATTAGCCCACCAAGAAAGCAACAAAAAGATATCACATGCCATATGACTTTAATATGAGTTTCACAAGCTTGAATTTACTTACTTTATCTACATACAAAAACAGTTTTTGGAGAAGTGTGTGTGTGTGTGTGTGTGTGTGTGAATATAGGAGAGGCAAAATGATGCTTCTGTTAATTAGCCTGCACTGCCTTATGTTGCTCCAATGCCGTTTCAAATTTCAATTGGCATTTCAACCCAAAGTCTTTCTGCAACCATCCATCTCATGGGGACACATTCACTACAGTGGTATCTCATGATTTGTTTTGTGGATTTTTTATTTGGCGGAAAATGATTTAAAGTGTCCTAGTAGCAGGCAAATTGATGTAGCTGGGATCCTCTTTGGTAGCAGTATCAAATCGAATGAATCCTAGCCAATTCGATGGAGCTGGGATCCTCAGTTGGATGTGGTACAACAATTGTGTCGTACCATAGAGAATGTAGCTCAATTTGATGTCTCTAAATTGTGAATGTCCAGACAATGTATACTTTACAAGTCTAATTCAGAATCAGTCCCCATTTACTTCATGTGCTGCTTTTCTGATACTTGGATTCAGTGGGTTATGCCTTGACTTTGAGGGAGTTTGGGGGTGTATAATGTATTGACTTGTTTTGGTGCCAAATGATTGTAGCAAATGCTATTTTATTAACATTTGACCTAAAAAATCACACACACACACACATAACGAAAAAAGTGTCTTTTGGAACATTTGCATGTTGATGTCCTCGTTTGAATCAGTTAAAATTTTAAATTTCAGACTTTTATCTTGGAAATATTTCTCTTTTAGTTAATAAAAACTACTCCGTACATTTCAAAGGGTTAAGGAGTGAATGGTAGACCACACCAATCCTAGATTATTGATTTCATGCTGATTAATTAATTAGAATTTACTGTGGTTTATATAAATGGAAATTTACTTTATAAAGAGCCCGATGAGACTTTTAAACTGATAATACTAGTTTTAAAACAGATAATTCACACAATAATTTATCTGCTTTTTTTTTTTCATTTAACTGGGGTAACATTAATAATAATTAATAGAATTTTTTTTTTTCTTTTTTTGAAAAACAGTGTTTATTTCAGATTAAAAACCATGACGTGTTTTTAGTTAAAAATAAGAAAAGAACTTAGGAGGAAATTTGACTGTATGAACACTTACAATAACCTATTTTAACGATTAAAATTAAATTAATTATTGCATGAGTAAATGTTTTAGGAAACATATTTATTTATTTATTTTGAGAAAAAAAGGTAGGTAGTTATTTCACTTATATGATCATTTAAGGCAACAAATATATCAGCCGCCTCTCTTCCTACTTTTAATCCACTTCTAACACCCCAGATTTTCTATATAAACAGCCAGTGAATATCTATCGGCGCGAAACAAATTAGAACCCAAGTAAGGTTTTGAGTTCTTTTCAAGCAACAAGAGATGTTGTCTGTACCATTAGGTTTTCGTTTTCCCCCTACCGAAGAAGAACTCCTCACCCAATATTTGAGAAGAAAGATGAAGCAAGAACCTTTGCCCTGCGAGAGTGTTATCATTGAACGAGAGATCTACGAAAAAGCGCCGTGGGACGTATTCACAGTGGAAGATCCATGGCATACATTCAAGAGCAGTATCAGCAATGTTATCTACGTCTTCACCAAGTTGAAGAAAATTGGCTTTAAGAAGAGAGTTATACGGAGAGTCGGGTGTGGGAGATGGGATGGCCGAACCCAGAAAATGAGTATTTATAATGGACAGAAACAGCTTATCGGTTTCAGGAAGATGTTGAATTTTGAAGCTGGTGTCAAGAAAGATGAGTGCTCGATCTTGCCAAAAGGTCATTGGATTATGCACGAATATTCGTTAAGCGGTGTGAGTTTGGATGGGCTAGAAGAAGAAGGTAGTGATAATCATGATTATGTTGTTTGCAAAATCAAAAAAGATGATTCTAAACATCTCAAGAGAGCACCAAAGCATCATGTTCATGAGGTATCCAAAGAAGAAAACCCTAGGCGTAAGAAGATGAGATATGATGATGAGGCCTCTACAAGTTCTCCACAAAACAACTTTGATCAGACTGTGACAGTAAGGGATCATCATGAGTTGCTTCCAACATAGCAAAAGCCGTGTCCATTACCCAACAATACATCCTTTGATGCAACTACTACTATTGAGATAATATATATATATATATATATATATATATATATATATTATATTCTGTTTCCTTTTCCCTTCTTTCCTCCTTAAATTACACCTTGACAGGATATTTGATATGAGAATATCAAAAGAGAGATTTTAGCCAACAATAGAATATTGATTGAATTGATTAATGGTATTGATTTTATTAATGTATTTTTCATATTTATCATCTCTATTCTTTCCTCTATAAATAGAGGTGATCCATTGTATACAAAGATTAAGAGAGAATATAATAAATAAAGATGATGTAGCCATTTCGGCTTTGTGCATGCTTCATTTTCTATTTCTCTCTTCAACTTTAACAACTACTGCAACATCCGATACTCAGCTGCTCCCAGTGCATGATGAGATTGCAGGATTGTTTGATGATCTGCCCGATATTCAGCCGCTGCCAACACATGATGATGATTTGACTGCAAGACTGTACTTTGATAATCCGACCAACACCAGCACAACGAACTCTTGTGGTACAGTAGAGGACCTGCAGCAGATAGGGTCATTTTTTCACAACTTTGATTACGAAACTGAATTCAAGGCACGCATCAACGCTTTAGCTGAAAGTCTTCTGTCTGATAACCCATTACTTTGATCAGTCGGAAACATACATCAAATCCAAGAAAACATTATTTAGCTATTTTACGATGATCATGACCTTGTATAGTTACTAGGTCTTTCTTTTGATGTTTTAATTTCACTTCACCTTTTTTTTTTACACTAGTTAGTGTAGCTTCCGAATTGTAATCCAATAGTAATCTGGAGACTTAGTTGTTTTGCAACTCTTGTTATAAAAATTGATCCCTCTCTTTATTATATTTTTCTTAATTCAATGTAGGTAATCACATATCATTCCATAATTTGTCAATTTTATTTAGAACCCTGCATATGGTGAACTGACAATTAAAGGTTCATAGAGTGCAATCATGTGGAAGATCCATTTCACTCAGTTTAATGGGGTTTATTTATTGATGTTTTTTTTACCTGTTGGAGGAATTCAGATATAGACCAAGAGAACAAAAGCCCTAAACGACTTAGCTCAAATCAAATAAAGGTTTCAACGGCTATATTCAGCACTCAGTCCCCTCAGAGGAGGAAGTAGTGATGAGTCTGATGACTCAATCTGGAGGCCGAGGTGGTGGACGGAAGAAAGAATGAGATAGATCCCACGCTCTCGACTTAGTTGTTTTGCAGCTCAATCTCAGACTGTTTCGACGCTAGGTAGTTCTTTTCTGATTCCATTGTAGATTTGTCCAAGAATTGAGCTTTATGGTCTACTTCTACCTTGAAACACTCTTCTGTTCCACTCATTCAAAACGTAGAAAATGGATGATGAAATAGCCAATTTTGGAATGGAGTTGCCGCGGTTTTTCCCCTGCCAATGGTGGGTGCCCCCAAGAGATTAAATTATCCCAGTTCACAGAACCAGTGTGGAATCCACATTGTGTTTGTATAAATGCCCAAATAGGATTAGAGAATGAACACTTGAAGAATAAATGGTCCGCTGACTCAGTAGATGACAGCCATAATGGACACTGGATTTGGGTGTTGAGAATAGCGAGCCAAAAGGTGAAGTCGTGCTTTGGAATATGGACGTTGAATTCCATAACAGATGAGTTCAAGGAGCAGGTTCTGGGAGTGTGGAGAAATGAATGGTATGGTGTGCTTTAGAATAACAACACCAGATGTGGATGGAAGCCAATAATATGAATCAGGGGCAAGTGCTAGTGCGGGAACCAAATTAAGTTCGGGGATCAAGGTATCGATGGAAGGAAGAAATGCCCAAATTTGATATGAAATATAAGAGCTCAGATAAGCATTGCTTGGGATTTCAGAACCTGAGATTTCTTGGTCACTGAATCCAGAGCAGGGTGGATTATTAGTTAGCCAAAGGTGCTCTGCAATGGCCTAAAAGCGACTCGACTGAAATTATTGCCTGGGCTATGTTAAATGTAAAGGGTAAGACTCTAATTTCAGTAACAAATAAGCTTCTGTTGGAAACAACTGTTTATGGAATTTTGATTCAAAGAAATGGAAGGTTAATTACTTAGGAAGTTTTAGTTTGTTTAGTAAAACAGATCTGTGTCCTTAACAACTTTACTTATTTTATGTTTTAACAATTAAACAGTTAATCCCATGCAAATAAAATAATGCAAAGTATAAAGTTAGAGATGACACGAGGATTTTAGCGAGGAAACCCCAGTTGATAAAATACGTCAACTGTTATAGGAAAAACCTCGTGGACTGTGCAGTCCAAAGTAAATCAATCCACTATGCTTGAAACAAAGTATACCGAACTTTGACTCTGGCTCACACCCTATCGTTCTACACCACACCAACCGCTGACGATCCTCTGGCTTTGCGACTCCTCGTCCAATAACAACTTGATCTCAGACTGACACTTGATATTTGTAGAAGAGTAGCAGGTAGATCTGACAACACTCCACGAATGCTCCAACCCTTTCAAAAGTGTGATTGCGTTTACCTCTGTTCTTCAATCGTCTGAATGATATAGAAGAAGATCTGCTTCGTCTGATCGATGTTGATACGACTGTATGATCACGATTAGGATTTAAACTTCACAACTCTAACCTATCTAGGTGAATATGTGTATATTCTCTGAAGACTACAGAAAAATCAACTTTGATTTTCTGAGAGGGATTTTCTTCCTAAGGCTTTCTATGATATATGAATAATGATTAAAAGCCGTACCAAAAAACCTTGTATATGACATGGTTTATATAGAGGTTTGCAAAGTCATATTCCTTAATAAAATAAAGGAAATCTCGTGCATAGGACTTTAGAAGGAAAGTTGGAATCAAAAAGGAAACAATCAGAACAGAAAACCGAAAGTTTTAATGCTGTCAGGACTCGTGCTACCGGTTCCCAAATTGGCTTCCAGTTCAGATCTACCGGTTCCCAAATTGGCTACTAGTTCAAGAAGGTCAGAAGCCTTTCCGACATATTTGGCTACTGGTTCCCATTTCTCTTACCGGTTCCCACTAGACAGAATCCAACCGTAACTTGGATTTTCTGTATTTTGGGAACTCTGAACATATACCATATAGGTAATTGTGTCCTAAGTGGGAAACGATGTCCTAATGTGTTGTTCTTTCCTTTTCGATGGTCAACAATACATTCCTCTTCTGTTCAACCTCTGAATTCCGCAGTCGATGTCAAGTCTGATATGGTAACTGAATTTACAACTCGACTAGGACTTGTTTTGTTACCGAAATATGCCAATTTACAAAAAATATATCTCACATCACTTACCCACACCGTTTTTCTCTAAATATGTCTACAGAGTGAGGAGTCGTCCACACATATAAAGTGTCAAAAACCTCTCCCCCAGATGATATCAAAAAAAAAATCATTGTTAATCATCTCCTGTTCCTCCTGAGCTCTTCACACTTTTGTGTCTCCTTTAAAAGCCTTTTTTTTTTCCTTTCAATATCATACATTTCACACATGATGAGAGGGACGGACTTGAGTGTTCAATCCAATAGCAAACCAAACTCATAGAATTTTCCAATCTGACTTCAAATGGGGACATTATAATCCTAGTCTTCAAGTAACATAAGTAGCCAAAGTTATTCAGACTTGAGTGTTCACTGTTCAGGCCAACAGCAAAAGTGGACCTAGGAATGTTCCACAAAACCAAACATAAACCAGACATTTTTAACCCTCTGCATCTTCTGCTTACGGATTCTAAATTTCTCAGGAGAACACCAAAGCATGTTCATGGAGCTACTGATGAAGAAAACCCTAATTGTAAGAAGATGCAATATGAGGAGGCCTCTAGTAGTACTACTGCACAAAACTTTGATCAGTCTATGACAATAAAGGTTAATTAGTTGCTTCTAACGCAACAGCAAAGTCCTCCCCTTTCATTACCCAGCAGTACATCCTTTGATGCTCCAACTACTACTGCAACGTCCGATATTCAGCCGCTGCCAGCACATGATGATGATGATGATGATGAAACTTGTGCAGGAATGTTTGATCTGCCCAATATCAGTATAATCAACTCTTTAGGTACAACAGAAGACCTGCAGCAGATAGGGTCATTTTTGGAGAACTTTGATTTCGAAACGAATTACTATTTGAGAACAACATTGATTCAGAATTGGAGGCACGCGTCAACACTTTATCTGAGAGTCTTCTGTCTGATCATGAGCCATTACTTTGATCAGTCGAAACATACATCAAATCCAAGAAAACATGTAGCTATTTTAAGATGAGCTTGTATGGTTACTACTTCTCCCGTTTGATTTTTTAATTTCCTTGTTCATAGGTTTTTTTTTTTGAAAGGTAAATTGAATTTATATTGAATTTAAAGAAAATAAGATTGTACAGCCACAAAGAAGGCTCAAGAAAAGCCCAAAAGGTTGAATTTCCTTGTTCATAGTTGTGAGTACTTCTAAGCTAAAGGTTAAGAGCAATAAGAACAACTTTATTTTACACTAGTTTGTTGCTAGCTTCTGAATTGTAAATGGTAATCTGGAGATTTAAGTAGTTGTTTTGCAACTCAATAAAATGTAGTTATAAAATTTGATCCACGCTGGATTATATTTTTCTTAATCCAATGTAGTTATATGTGGTGTTGCACTGTTGTCCTTATTTGCTATTGTTGTCACTCTGCATATGCATCTAGTGATCAATATCTTCAGCTTTTGCTTTTGCCCTACCTATACCTATAGTTGTCACGACTGAATTCTGTGTCTTCTTGTCCAAAAAAAAAAAAAAAAAAAAAAAAGAGAAAGCATAAAAAATTATGTGCCTTCCATTGCTGCTATTAGTTGAATACTTTTGATGATGTAAAGAAAAAACTATATATGTAACTTTAGGGTTAATTATGTAGGCATATTAATCACATCATTCCATAATTTGTCAATTTTATTTAGAACCTTGCATGGTAAACTGACAATTAAAGGTTCATAGAATTCAATTAATCAATCATGTGGAAGATGCAGCTGATTGTGTTAAATCCATTTCATTAAGCTTAATGGTGTTAGTTTATTGATCTTGTTTAACCAACTGGAGGAATTAAGAACAACTAAGAGGTGTTAATTAATGATGTTGTTTAACCAATTGGAGGAATTCAGAACAACTAAGAAAATATTCGCCCTCGTTTAGAACGCTTATGAGCCGCGGTGGTTAAATGGTTTTGGGGATAGGATGGGATTAGGATTGAAAACCCACATGGTAATGGGGCAGGGATGAGGAAAGGTCACCCCGCCCCCGCCCCTATTATAATGATAAATTACAATTTTGCACTTATACTTAATTTTTATATTCAATAACACAAGGTATATATTAAACAAATCCTAATTTATTCTATTTCAATCGTTAAATATGCTTTTGTATTATTCTTATTTGAGAACTTCAATGTATTATTTGGATGTTCCTACAATAATATTAATTCTAAATTTTAACTGAGAAGTTGAACCTTGTTTTTTTCCGAGTATGAGAAAAAGAACTATAACCATGGTTGAAATTTTATTTCACTATTTACTTTTGTTAAATTCGTAATACAATTAAGAAAGTATTGTACAAAACCCATCTCCGCCCTTGCCCTGCCTCATCCCACCCATGCCTCGCCCTGTTTAATAAATTCGTAATACAATTAAGAAAGTACTCTACAAAACTTAAAGGCGGGTGACCTCTTCAAGCATGAGTAAAAAACATTAAAAATGTGTAACCATAAAAGAATATTATCGAAGTTGGGAGCCTCTGCATACAAATGATATTTTCACATCATGGATATAATGCATAGGCTTGCAAGCTTCTACTAGACAGTCCAAGGCTTGTGATTAGAACATAACACCAACCATAGAACAAAGCCACCATTTTCACAAACAGTCCTTGTGGCCTTAGCTCCTGCTAGGCTCTAGTACATGAAAGGGGACATATCATTCTAAAGTTTCGAGTTGTTCTGATACCATGGATTATAATTTTCTCTTGATTGGTAACAAGACTCCTTAAAAATCCAATGTTGCTCCAATGTTTCCTTTGCTGAATTGAGTAATAAAATGCGCTTCATTTATAGAACCCAATTATATATTAAGTTAATTTATTTTAAGCCCAACCCAAAAGAAATAAAATATCAACCCTACTGCAATTTAATATTAGCCCACACTAATTATATCAACCCAATATAAAGTAGCCCAATCCAATTACATCAAACATTTACTTTAGTTTATTTTTAAGTCCAACTTTATAACAACAAAATATTAACTCTATTGCAATATGCTAATATTAGTCCAATATAATATGTATGATGCGTAATATATAATGTATGTAATATAATAATACAATACAATATTTGTACCTATGACCCAAAGAAGCTATGAACAGAACTTAAACCTGCCTGTCAATGGTCCAAAAGTTTGCATGGTTTCTTGCAACTAATGAGAGTTCACTGAAGGGTGAAATCCCTCTTACCTATTATTTTCAGGGTCGACTTACGGAGATTGGGGGTAGAAACCACCCCCTAGCTAGCGAAGACCGTCAGCCGAATGGCTTCGAACCTCGACGCTTGCCCTCGTAATATAATATACGTTGAGGCGCAACTACTCATAGGTTAAATCATTATTAGGGATTGAGTTGGCCAAAAGAGTGGAGTTGACCCGAGGAGCTAGAAAGGAAAGTTGGGGGGATAGACTTGAACCAAAGAACTGTGAACTACTTACATATTTATATATATATATATATATATTTTTATATATATATATAAATATGAGCTTGCCCAGATGTCAACCTTTTGCGCCATTTCTTGACGATAATATCATAAACATCTTATTCTACAGTTAAAGGAAGAGAATTACGGCCAAACAAGCAAGAAAGAAAATAGCCAAGCCTTGCCACACGTGCTACTTTCCTTTCTTCGTTCGTCTTGCTTAAATAGGGTAGGTGGTAGTGGCAGATTGGCTTCGATAAGCTCACTTGTCTGAGTCAACATGGAACCATGGTGCTATTATAACATCCTGCCACTCCATTGATGTAAAGCTTTATAAGCTACATTCTATTCTTTTCTACTCAAACGCCTTCCCACTGTACACAGTTTTTCTCCTTCACTTTGGGAGCTATGGGAGATTTTGGTGAGATCGAGATAGTCCGGCAACACTGGGATAGGCGAGATCAAGATTTCACACGAGTGAGGCTCATGTTCATCTCATAGGTTAAGACTACTGCTTTTGATATGTGCCACACAGAAAGTACACATTATTCTAATTGTGCTTAAACACCACTTTCACATACCCTTTATTCTAATTGCGCTTAAACCCCACTTTCACATACCCTTTATATGATCGACCCTCTGCTTGTTTAAATTCTTTTTTCTTTCATGACGGAAAACTAGTGATAATGACCCAAACTGCTCTCTTAAACAAATAATGTACTTCTTACACAAAACAGACTATAAAAAAAAAAAAACAAATTGCAATCCAAAGTTGGAGGAATTGAGTTGTGGTATATCTTGATGCAGACAAGCATGAAGCCTTTCCAAATTTGGAAATAGCATTTTGAAATTCAGCCTACAAAGACAAATAAATAAGAAAATCATTTTCTTTAAGACTACCGTAATGTATATGACAAAATAAACATCAACCAAACTCAAATATACATAACAGATATAGCTGATAAATAATCCAAAAGCACCATGAGCAGGATGCAAAACAGTACCTTCATTCACAGTTTGATTACGTTGAGCAAATGAAACTCTGTAATAAAAATCATGAAAACAAAAGAACAGAAGTTTAGGGGAAAATAAGAGATCAAGAGTGTGAAAAACTATGAAAAATGCTCAATACATATGCCTAAAGATTACAATGATAAGTCGAGGAATGCGATAAAAATATTATTAGAAAATGAAACAAAAACTTACTTCCAAGTTTCAAGATAACAAAGATTATTATTATCTCTAACAATTTTATCAGTAGAGTTGTCAGTTGTCACATAATAGAACAAGAAGGTGGCAATAATTGGAATAAGATAAATAATTACCTGAAGTTGCCATTTTTTCAGTTCCAAGGGATCAAAAGGTTCATAAACACATACTTAAAAACAAAACAAAACAAAACAAAACGAAAAAAAAAAAAAAAAACCTTGGACATTTGAATATACAGCGACCGTTAAGGAATCTCAAACAAATACAAAGACTGTAAAGGAATCTCAAACAAATACAATGATGAATTATCATTAAAATTATAATTCAGAGTTTTTAACATACTCTGCTTTGAAAGAATACAATTTATAAATATAATTAAATCAGTCAGTATTAGTAAATAACTATTTAATTAAATTATTTTATTACTTATCAAAAAAAAAAAAAAAAAAAAAAAAGAGAATACAATTTATAAAAATATTACAAAATAAGAACTTCAACAGAAGTATTGCATTTTGATCAACATATTAGATTATGGCAGCAAATAAATTATGTACTTTTAAATGCCATTAAGAGCAGAAAATCTGTGGAAATGCATAATATTTACAAATTTCAAATTAAAAGGAACAATTATTGCCCAACATTTTTAGTGTAGGGCAGTGAATCAGAGACAATCACATCATTCCACAATGCTGAATACAACACATCACTAAAGATGGCAGTTATCATTTAAATGTGGAAAACAGTAGGAAAGCAGTGGAGTTGGCTATGGATCATCAATCGAGGTACTTTCGACTGCAGGTGGATTCCATATAAAATAAATAAATAAATAAATTCAAAAGCCAATTTAAAGTATTATCAATTCTCTATTTTACATAATTTTGCTTATAGTCACCAATAACCAATTATAGCCTAACGGAATTGCAATCTACAATAGGTTGAAACTGCTAGAATTAAAGATAGTTAATATCCACTCTTTTGGCCATATCCAGTTTATACAAAAGCCATATCCTGATTACATTGACCAATATGAATTTCATAGGAGGTAAATGAGTCCCCGAAGTTTTTAATCTGGCATTCTACTTCAACTGTTGAACTCGTCGGTCGCTTTACCATTCAATGCAGTAACAGTAGAAGGAAATTCATTTTGAAAATGAAGATGATTTGCTAAATCCCTTACTCGGACAGCATTTTCATGGTATATAAAAGCTTACCAGCAAATTAGGTTTTACTTGGCAACAATTAGAAGAGATGTTTCATGCCCCTTTTTATAGGACCCAACCAGAGGTGTCAATGGCTGATTTATCCAAGCTATCTCAAATTCCAGGAGAAAGGGCTGAAGCCTATATTGCTGGGTTTAAGAAGACCGGACATAGATGTCAAGTGGCCCTTCCTGAAACCGAATACATCATTTTGGCGTTAAACAGTTTAGACTTTGAACTGCGTAAAAAATGGCAAGGAATGGAGAGACCAATTTCAATTGGCTTCAAGTGCAGCCAGATATGAGAAGGTCCTTAGTTAAAGAAGAACAAGATAGAAAAAAAGCATCAAAGGGTACTTACTATAGAGACCCGAATTATGAAATCAACTTGGCAGAGGCCGAAATTGGCCTTGAAGTTGACGCTGCTGAAATAAAAAAAGTACCAAACAACCTTATGTTGGCGAATAAAATCATCAGCCAATCTAAGGAAAAATGACATCCCTAGAGGAATTAAAAGGAAGAAGTTTTGTTGCAAGTGGCATATAATTTATATCGGCACTCTACTAACAATTGCCTTGCGTTTCGCAACAAAATACAGAGTATAATAGAGAAAGGGTAACTTCAGTTGCCTGAGAAGAAGCAAGAGGCAATGGAGGTTGATGATAACCCATTTCCTGCAGTGGTAACCAATAATATTATTTGAGTCTCCAAGGCTAATCAACCACGCAAGAAAATGAAAACGGACTGAGGGCGGCCGGCCAGAAAGTAAACAGCGGATTACAGCGGCCGAACACAAGCAAGCCATAAAGAAATGGAGGCAGAACCAAGGTATTGTATTTCTTTTATTGCACAAGCTTACCTATATATTGGTAGTAATATGATTCATATTCCTTATTGTACACACAAATTTTTTTGTTATGCAAATAAGAAACAAAATTGGAGCAAATATACTTTTATTAATGATAATGATAGAGTACAATCCTTTCTAATATTCTTTACAAAAAGAATGGTCTTCTGATTCGATCTCCTTTTTGTTGTTGGTTGAATTCAAGGGCGGCACGAGCTTGTTCTTAAATCATGGTGGAATTTGATGAAGAACGGTACGTATGAATAACGGCACGTCTTTGGACGTGTTTAATATTCTTCGCTTTTGGGTTTGGATGGTAGGGATGAGAGTTTTTGTATTTCTCTCTGGAATTCTATATTTCGGAATTCTCAATTTCTGCACCCCTTTCTTCCTCCTCCATACCTCTATTTATAGGCTTTTTGGATTAATAGGATGATGACACGTGTCATTTCCTGATAAGGATAAAATTATAACTAGGTCGGGCCGGTTATATTGTGATAATTATCCTTAAAAATAATTATTCTAAATATATTTTTATTAGGAATAATTATTCTTTTTATTTAACCATATAGGCTGGGCTAATTAAATAATTTAAGTGGACCAAGTTCGGGCCAATTAAATAACTTAATTAAACATTAGGCCCATATTTAATGAGTCCATTTGTCAAAACTAAAGCCCACTAAAATTTTAGTATTTATAAATTGCCCCCACTTCGAGTTCCAAATTTAATAGGATTTGTCTCCTTTTTCAAGTGAGACTTGAAGTATTCAACTTTCTTTCTTTCTTTCTTTCTTCTTTCTTTTTTTTTTTTTTTTTTTCCCTCTCCAACTTTGGATTGCAAGATTTCCTCTTTTGGTTTTCAAATTTTACTTTCCCAATTTGAACAACAAATCCAAAGATCCTATTACAGAAAGGATTATTTTTTCTCTATAAATATGGTCCCATACCGTGTTTTCATCAGTATCACTTTAAAGTTCGAAATTCAGCTTCAAATCCAATTATACTTGACGTACTGAGTCACGTATATCAACTTGGCGGAGTCTTGCCCAGTATCTGATTATCAAAAAGTCTCTTTCTTGTTTTTCAGCTAAAGGTACGTCTTTAACATATACACTCACACACACACAAAATACTTTCCATGGCTTTGTCTTTTTCCCCAATCACTTTCCTCAAAAAAAAAAAAAAAAAAAAAAAAAAAATTTATTTCTTTTCTTCTTTTTCTGTTGCGCACTACACTTTGCACATATAATCTGATTGAACTTGGCAGTATATATGAATGTATTCATCTCATTTTTTTATTTTTTTTTTGTCTTTACTCACATGATAGTCTTTACATTCATATAAGAATATAAGATACAGATTCATTCAAATTGGAATTCATAATTTCATAATCACAATGCACGCAAAATAAGAATAATAAAATAATTCATCCACTTTATGCAACATTGCCATATGATTACAATTCACAATACCATCTTTCATTCTTCCTCTTTTTTTCTTTCTTCTTGTCTTTTCCTTTTTTTTTTCCGCTATTTTTTTCTCTCTTTTTTTTTTTCTTTCCTTTTTTTTTTCTCCGCTGTTTTTTTCTTCTTTTTTTTTTCCCCTTTTGCCCTTTTCTTTCCTTTTTTTACCTCTCCTTTTTTTTTTTTTTTTTTTTTTCCACGCTGTTTTTTCTCTTTTCTTTTCTTTTCTTTCCTGTTTTTTTTTTCCTTTTCTTGTTTTTTTTTTTTTTTTTTTCGAAGAACTTGATTGGGTATTCCAACTTGATTTTGCCAGCCTTAATAGAAATTGAAATCCTCCTTCTAGACAACACCGATCGAACTTCAAATTTGTTTGTTGTTCCATTATGGTGGTATTCAAGTGTTTTATGAAACAAAAGATGACGATCTTAGAGAGCGAAAATAGTCGAAGAAGCCAAGGAACCACATTAAGCGTATCCGACTCACTTCTCGGTCGCAATGCCATTCATATGCCTGATCCTGACAATGAACATTGTTCTTCTCATTGGACACGCATTCAAATGCCTGATCCCGACAATGAACATTGTTTTTCTCGTTGGACACGCATTCAAATGCCTGATCCCGACAATGAACATTGTTCTTCTCGTTGAACATGCAAGGCTACAGGCGACCTCACCAACTTTGGTCTTGATCAGATTTATGAAGAATCCATTGAACTTGATATTAAATTACCGACTTCATTGGACATGCAAAGCCACTTGCAACTTCACCAACTTCGGTCTTGATCAGATTAATGAAGAATCTATTGTCTCGGAAGCCTTGATACTAAATTCTTCACTTTATGAGAAAGTTGTTGAGGAAAACCAGTTTTCACTTGTGGGTCTCGATGTTCAGGCGAATGAAGTATCATGGAGTATTCCCTATATACTTTTTGCTGAATTGCCATACACCGAACTATATTGGGAGTGGTTAGAAGATGTCTTAGCACGTTACCATGACTTTCTATCAAAACAACAACTATATGGTGTTATATTTGCCTCCTTATTTTCATATGATCGCCATGAAGATGTATTCAAAGCATTCCTCGAATGTTAGTGTCCAGCCACTAATATTCTTCATGGTTTTATTATTTGCAGCTACACTTTGGTAGTGGGCCTAATTTTTTCTTCAACAACACCTCAGCGGAAAGCCAAATTTCTCTTTCAGCAATACCTCGGCGGCGAGCAAAATTATTATTTTTTTTCCTCAACGACACCTCAACGGGGAGTCAAAATTTTTTTGCAACAACACCATGGTGATGAACCGGATTCTTCAGCGACGTCTTGGTCAAAAGTCAATTTTATTTATTTCTTCCAGCGACACATTAATGACGAACTGGATTCTTTAGCGACACCTTGGCGGCAAATCGAATTTATTTATTTCTTCCAGCGATACCTTGATGAAGAACCGAATTCTTCGATGACACCTTAGCGGAAAGTCAATTTTATTTATTTCTTCCAGCGACACTATAATGACCCAGCTCCTCATGGATCCGAATCATTAAACGGGTCCTAACCCGACCCAAAAACATCCGAGGGTAATACGGTCATTTCACGTTACATTTAAATATCAAAGTTCGAAAAGGGCAAAATGGTAATTTACCACAATTCAATAAATTGAGACTCAAGGGTACAACGGTCATTAACTTGTATCACATAGTAAATGAAATAAGGTTCGGGGCAATATAGTCCTTTCGGGGGTTAAAAATATGATTATGGCATTTTATTAGGTCATAAAATAATTACGTGAAACCTCAATTGGGTGCCAAAAGTGCAATTCGGGAAACTAAACACATATTACTTAAGAGACAGAAATCGGTAGACAAATCCACACCATACGTCGACTGGTTTGGGTATGAACAGTGGAAAACCCCCTGCCAAGATACCGGTCGACGTATGGGAAGCCATACGTCGACTGGTTTGGAACGTATGCAACGTTAACCCACACTGTGAAGATACCGGTCGACGTATGGGAAGCTATACGTCGACCGGTTCTGGGAAATCTTCACTTCCACTTCCCACTATCCAGTGATAACCTAGATACACCAACATTGGTAATTCAAACACCCATGCCACTACACTTATGTGTAATTTTAATACATTTCAACAATAAATTCAATAACACCAACCACGTTATTAACATAATTTACCACACGTCATTAAAATAAACTAGAGAATTTAGTGTAATTAAAAGTTAATTACATTTTCTCAATGGCCATGAATACAAAATTATTTACATTCCCAAAATTACAATTACACATGAAATGGCCAAATACAAAATAGCAAAAAAAACATCGTCTAACAACTTTCAAGCTTGCGGAGGAATCTCATCCGCCATTTCTTTGCCATGACCTGAAAAAAATATAAGTATGATGGGGTGAGCAATTTGCTCAGTAGGTGACGTCTAAGACGCACCTCATGAGACCCCGTGAATCAAACAAAAAATAGGCCAATAGGAGTTGGGGTCATTCAACATAGGAAAAGAAAAAAATACAACATGGTTATCATTCTCAACACAAATAATAAGATGCAATGCATGCCGATGCCGCTCCCCATTTTCATAATCAGGATCATCGCCTTCAAACTGTTAATGTAACCCCCTTTGGTGACTCCGCAGCGTTGAGAGAAAGATTGGCTATTGTCCCTGACCTTTGGTGACTCCGCAGTGTCATTATGGGGCCTAGATAGATCAACCACGCTAGGGCAATCTCCCTAGTTCCCTCTAGGTTACATTAACCTACCGGCCCGTTGGTGACTCCGCAGCGACCGGGTTTTCCAAAACTCTTTCATCAAAATATTCTTTCCCAAAACTCCCCATTTTCATTTCAAAAACAGTTTCTTCCCTTCATGCAACCCAATGGTGTACATGCATGTCTCATGATCTCAATACTATGAAAATGAGGAATGTGACACAACACAAGTAAGTATGTTCTCTTACTTTTAATATTTAAACACTAATGGATTATCACAAAATACAATAGGGCATGCTTTCATACACCATTCATAGCATGTGAACAATATAATAGGAATAAAACTCATTATATAAGCATGCTTCTCATATAGCACAATCAAGACAAGTCTTCACATATTCACATATATACAATCAAGACATTTTAGGCTACAATTAACACCAATAAGCATGCTATAACACAATTCAAGTAGAATAACTCACAAAGGTGCATGAATAATGTGAATTAGGAAGCCCCTACCTCAAATTGAGCAAAACCCTTAAAATGATCAAGAATTTCGAAATCCAAGGGAAGCACCTAAGCTGAAATTGCTTACACTAGCGTGTAGAGCTCGTCGTGCTCTTCGTTTCACCTCAAACGTCACTCGAAAACTCCAAGAATTGAAGAAGTCAACAAGTCTCAAAGATTTGAAGCAAAGAAGAAGGAAAAATGGAGTGAAGGTAAAGAGAAGGAAGAGGTAGCGAGGAGAGAGAGTGTGAGAGACCAAAAATGGTCTCTAACCAATTTGTTTTAATGGTGGGTCCCACCACTAATTCTTTTCTTTTCCTTTTTTCTTTTTAATTTCAATTTACACCACATACATAAATATGCACCACTTAATCCATATAAATTAAAATGTATGAAATGCAAATGGACCCAACCACAATCCCGTACACATAACTTGAAAAGACGAAAATGCCCCTGTGACAATGAAAATTCCGGAAAAATGAAAAACGCTGAAAAATCAAAAACGTCACAGACACTTTGATGACGAACCAAAAATCTTTGAAATTATTCTTTGAAACTACCCTTTGCCGACGGATCAAATTTCCTTTGTAGCTACAATTCTGGCGACGAACCAAAATTATTGTTTGCAGCTATACTTTGGTGATGGATCAAATTTTCCTTTGTAGCTACACTTTGGTGGCGTGCCAGGTTGACATGTACGACGAGCACTTTTTGATATCGCATGATGAGTGACTTTGCCATTTTGCAACTTTGAGGAGTTTTATTTTTTTTTTTTTTGATGGTGGACTGAACTTGGAATAGGCCTCTAAGATACCTACGTACCCTGAACAGGGATCAAGTCATCATGTAGTTCAATTTTTTTCTTCTTCCAAACAGTTTATATTCGTATCAAAGAGTTCTTGACTTTTTTTTTTAGAGATAGTTTAAACTCGTATCAAGGAGTTCTTGATTTTTTTTTTTTTTTTTTTCAAGTAGACAGTTTAAACTCGTGTCAAGGAGTGAGTTTTTTTCTTTTTTTTTCATCATACTGAACTTAGAATGAAATTCTAAGCTGCCTATGTACCCTCAAACGAGGGATCAAGTCATCACGTAGTTCAAAAAGGGATATGATTTTTTTTTTTTTTTGGGGGCCGTACATAGTTTTAGCTCATGCGGGCCAGGAGCATAGTGCAGTTTAAGCTCGTAGAGCATAGCCTTCATGGGTAGCAGCACTTCAGGAATTTGCTATTAATAAAGCCCACTCGTACTCTGTCTTCATCAATAATGAGATATGCGCCGTTTGTATAAACTTCACGAACAACATATGGTCCATCCCATTTTGATACAAATTTATTTCCTTTACGATTCATGACAATTGGTCTCCGAACAGCTAATACTAAGTCTCGAACTTGGAATGACTGAGGTCGAACTTTCTTATTGAATGCTTTAGAAAGTCAAGCTTGATAACACTCTAGCTGTTGTTGAGCTTCTAATCTCTTCCCATCCAAAGCTTCTAGTTCTTGAAGACGTAAGATGACATTTTCTTCACTTGTAAGACCTTCTTGTATGGCTATCCTTAACGAAGGGATCTGTTGTTCCAATGGAAGAACCGCTTCTACGCCATAGACAAGAGAATACGGAGTTGCTTAAGTAGGTGTACGATGCGTAATGCGCTATGCCCATAATACTTCTTCCATTCGCTCATGCCAATCTCTCTTTGTCTGGTTGACTATTTTCTTCAATAACTCACAAAGAGTTTTATTGAATACTTCCGCGAGACCTTTTGCAAGGGCATTGTACATGGAGGATTTACGCTGTTTGAAGCCAAACTTCTCACAAAGGTCAGTTACCCAACTATTTTTGAAATTTGTCTCATTATCAGTGATGATGTATCGAGGGACACCATATCGATAAATAATGTTAGACTTGATGAAATCAACCACTGTTTCCTTTTTCACATGTTTATAGGGTATAGCTTCCACCCATTTAGAAAAATAATCAGTGGCAGCCAAGATATACAAGTAGCCCTTTGAAGACTTGTCTAGAGGACCAACTACATCTAATCCCCATGCATCAAATGGCCATGACGTCCCAATAGGGTGCAATGGTTCTGGTGGTTGGTGTATGAAGTTAGCATAGAATTGACAGGCTTGACACCTCTTCGCATACTCCATGCAGTCCTTGACATGGTGGGCCAATAATAACCCATTCTTTTGACACGAAAGTGAAGCTTTGGACCAGATTGATGGGCTTCACAAATCTCATAATGTGCCTCCTTCATTGCATGGGTTGCTTCGTCATTTCCAAGGCAGCGAAGGAAAAGACCCTCATATGAACGTCTATACAACGTATCGTTGTAATAGATGAAATGAGGTGTTCGTCTTCGTATTTCAGTCATGTGGCGTAGGTCTTCGGGAAGTTTTCCATGTTCCAGATAATCAATGATAGGGAGCCTCCAATCTTCTTCCTCTTGTGTCTAGCAAGAAACCAAATTACTTTCTTCAAATTTATCTTCCAAGACTTGTGACAAGACCCATCGTTGACATACAGGAACATCAACCAGGTCCTCATCAGTTAACGCCAATATTGTAGCTAAATTTGCTAAAGTATCCGCTATCTGATTTTCTTTCCTCGGAATGTGTTCTAGCATGACACTATCAAACCGTTCTAACAAATGAGAGACATAACGATGGTACGGCACTAGACTATCTTTTTTAATTTCATATTCTTTAAGAAGTTGGTTAATCACCAACTTAGAGTCTCCATATATTTCGAGATCCATGATCTTCATCTCATTTGCCATTTGAAGGCCGATGATTAGGGCTTGATATTCAGCTACATTATTTGAGCAGTTTTCAGCGAGTGCAAAAGAGTATGGAATAACATGTCTTTTTGGAGAGACAAACACTGCTCCTACTCCGGCCCCGTCTGCTCGTGCTGCCCCATCAAAAAATATCATCTATGGAGGGAGGATGTCCACAAAGAAGACTTCTTCATCAGGAAAATCTTCAGAAATTTCCCAATCAGCTGGAATAGGATGGTCAGCTAAGAAATCTGCCAGGACTTGTCCTTTCACTACTTTTCGTGGCACATAAATAATTTCAAATTCGTTGAATAAAATTGACCACCTCGCCAAGCGTCCGGAAAGGACCGGTTTAGACATGACATATTTGAGAGGATCAGCCCTTGCAACAAGATGTATTGTATGAGCCAAGAAATAATGCCTCAATTTCTTAGAGGCGAAGACAAGTGCGAGGCATGTTTTTTCAATTGAAGGATAATTTCACTCCGTTGGGGTGAGTTTGCGACTTAAGTAATACAATGCCTTTTCTTTATGTTCTTCATTATTCTGAGCAAGTAAGTCACCCAATGATTCTTCTTGCATAGCAATGTAAAGTATGAGCGGCTTTCTAGGTACAGGTGTTCCCAATACTGGAGAATTGAGAAGGTACTTTTTGATGCTATCAAAAGCATTTTGGCAAGATTGGTCCCAGATGAATAGGGCGTCTTTCTTCATGAGTCGGTTAAAAAGCTGACAATAGCCAGCCAAATTTGAGATG
This sequence comes from Cornus florida, assembly GCF_030987335.1. Taxonomy (NCBI): domain Eukaryota; kingdom Viridiplantae; phylum Streptophyta; class Magnoliopsida; order Cornales; family Cornaceae; genus Cornus; species Cornus florida. The sequence goes on from NW_026775573.1 coordinate 64,455,281, forward strand.
AACCTACGAATGAACGCAAGTTGACTTTATAAACTTCGAAGCTCGTGTAAATTCTTTGGCGGCGGCATCTTTTGAATGGCCTCCATTTTATTAGGATCAATCTCAATACCATGATGATGTACAACGTATCCCAGGAATTTCCCTAAAGTCACACTAAATGCACATTTAAGAGGATTCATCTTGAGTTGAAATTTTCGGAGGCGATTAAAAACTGTACGTAGATCCTGTAAATGATTCCTTCGTTCTTTCGTCTTAACCACCAAGTCATCAATGTAACATTCAACAATCTAGTGGAGTATGTCGTCGAAGATCCTTTGATGGCGCGCTAGTATGTTGCTTCCACATTTTTGAGTCCGAAGGGCATAACTTTGTAGCAATATATGCCTTTAGGAGTGCGAAAGGCAGTTAGTTCCTCATCTTTCGAAGCCATTCTTATCTGATTGTACCTGAAGTAACAATCCATGAACGAGAGAGCTTCATGCCCTGTGGCTGCATCTACAGTGAGTTCGGGAATGGGAAAAGAAAAATCATCTTTTAGGCATGCCTCATTCAAATCACGAAAGTCCACACAAATTCGAATCTGTCCATTTTTCTTCTTCACTGGAACAATGCTTGAAATCCATGTTGGATATTTAACCTCATGAATGAACCCTACTTCAATCAATTTGTTGATTTCTTCCTCTATCCTTGGAACTAGCTCGGGACGGAAGAAACGTTGAGACTGCTTAATCGGACATGTCCTATGTTTGATAGCAAGATTGTGCACTGTAATTTTAGGATCAAGACCGGGCATCTTTTTGTATGTCCAAGCAAAGACATCCTTGTACTCAGACAACAATTGAAAGTAATCATTTTCTTCTGAGGGGCTTAAGAATGCACTAATGAAAACTGGTCTGGGTTGATCATCAGTCCCTAAGTTGATTTCTTTGAGTTGATCAATGGTAGCCTGCCCCCGTCTTCTAGTGTTGGTGGAGCTTTCTCAATGTTATCTGGTTGTTCAAAGTCCTCTTCAACAGTGATGTGGTATGAAGTAACACAAGATGATTCGTCAATGTCTTTTGTTTTATCCACTTCTTTTGCTTGATTAGTGAATACAACGGTTCACCTTCGAGCTTTTAATGTAACATCATTGGTGACATCTACCTCTGTCTTACGTTTCATTCGTGAGGGCACTAGGCTCCGAACTTCACTATTGTTCACCACGTCGATGTTAGTTTTCTTTGACTTTCCACTCTTGCTACTTCTTAGTGGTACATCATTAATAGTACCAATTCAATTAAATACTGACTTTCGAGATTGAGGTTCTGGAGATTTTCTTCCTTGGTCATGAAAGCTCATTCTGTTAAAAACAAAGGTACGAGGCAAACTGTTGACATGAGAATTTGAGACATTTAACTTTTGGTTTGACAACCTGTTGAATATAGATGCTCGATCACATGGAGCTCCTATATGGTCGAAGACTGATTTTTGATACATAGTCTGTTGGTCTTGTTCATCTTTGACTTCTTCAAACCCGATGTAAAAAGTGTTTGACTTCTTATCCTTTTTTGTGATGTGAATTCGAAGTGGCTCAAAAGGTACGAAACCGATACCAGACTTCGGTAGAATGATTTTATGCCCTTGATCTTTCAACTTCTTCTGTGTCTCATTGAGGCCATGCATTTTCTCACCGGTAACCTCTGAATTCAGTTTTCCAAGGTTTGTAGGATTTGTAAAATCATACCCCGACTTAGCTATGAGTCGGTATGCTTTAGGATCGAATCCTTCATCAGTCCTTTGTTTTGGAAGTGATCCATGATTGACCAGAGATTGAAAAGGCCGTATGAACCTTTTTAACGGAGGCTTGGAAGGCAAAGACTTTTGAATCTTGGTGAGAGGAAGAGTTAACTCTCCTTTCAGCTTTTGCACATCTTCTTTTTCTTTGGTTTGTAACATCTTCAATTTAAATTCCTTGGTTTCAAGTATCTCAATGACAAGTGACTGCCCTTCTTGTCGTTGAGATTTTGGAACATACTTTAAAATAGGTTTCGTCCGATGTGCTTTTATCGAGACCCCTCTCGTTTTAGCTACCTTTACAATGTTTGTCACTGAAACATCTAATGGATCACTTAACGCTTCTTCTGTTTTTATAGAGTGAACCTCTTGAACCTCTTGTGTAGATGAATGGCTTGGGATGGGCACTTCCGAAGGTGTATCATGATCGATATAGAACTTAGCATCGGTAAAATGAGATTCTACTTCTGTAAATGGTTTATGGTCCGCCACAACCGTTTGTACGCCATTCTTGTAGAATTTGAAGCACTGATGAAGAGTCGATGGAATGACACCATTACTATGTATCCAAGGCCTTCCCAATAACAAATTATAGGACGTCTTTGCATCAATAACGTGGAATAAGGTTTCAGCTTGGAGCTCACTAATAATTAGTTTTGCCCGAATCATGCCAATAGCTCTCTGTCCTCCTAGGTTAAAACCTTGAATAATCAAACGGCTACGAGATAACTCGTCGACTGTGATGCTGAGATTTTTCATCTTAAATTTTGGTATGAGATTCACTGCTGATCCACCACCAACAAGAATTCGAGTAACTCTTCATTCTTTTATGTAACCGGAGACGAAAAGAGGACAATTATGCAGCTTCGAACCCAACTGAAGATCTTCGTCAGTGAAAATAATTGGTGCATAACATGAATCTAGCGTACCTCCGACTACTTCATCATCATCGAATTTTTCAATGATGGTTGCATCCTTTGCATGATTCTCCACAGTCTGGGCTTCATCTTGATCCTTGCTATTCTCACCATCAGGGCTCGTTTTAGTTGAAATCATGTAAGTTGTCACAACTTCGTCATCCAGATATCCTTTTGGAAAGAACTCTTGTAAAGTAATAGGCTTGTGGATCCTTTTGCTTATAAAGGCATGTTTGGTTGACTGTGTCTTCTTGACCCATTTTTTGTTATGGCCAGACTGCTTATAGTGATATTGAGGTTTCTTCTTCCTTTGCCCCCTGTCAGAATAACTAGTCTGAAAAATGTCAGCTCATTGCTTCCGTGGTTTCTTTCTTGTCACCAGAGTCCATCATTCTTCATCATCCTGAGGAAAGACCCTTCCAAAGGTTGAAACGTCAAGTGCACTCCCTTTGCCTAGAGATATGGGGATTGGTTTTAATGAGCCAAACTTGATGGTTGTGCAATATACCTCAGAAGTTGAAGGTTGAGAACGAGCACTCCCCACAACGGAGGTTGTCACAGTAGCAGTAGTATAATTTGAAGTTACAACTTCATCCGTGTCCAACAAGATTTTTTCTTGTTTTGCCAGATTCATCCCCACCTCCTTGAAGATAAAACACTTCTCAATTGGATGACTGACAATACGATGGTATTTACAGTATTTTGGATCGTTGACACGTCCCATCTCTTGAGGGCATTTGCATTTAGGGAGTTTTATAACTTTACTTTCGAGTAAACATTCCAAGATGCCAGGGACATCGGAATTGGGGAAGGGGTATTCCTTCTTCTCTAACTCCTTTAGCGTAAGACACTGTCTTTCCCTCTCTTGAAACTGGCGAGGCTTTTTATTATTCTTCTTGTCATCTTTAATAGATATCTTGATTGGGGTGGTTGAGATAGCTATGAAATTTTTAGCAGCGGTCTTTAACGACTTATCGCCCTTTTTCCAGTCTTTCTTATCCTTGCGTGGTTTTATGGCCACGGGACTTTTGCCTTCATAGGATTTCATACTGATCTCCATGTCATGGGCACGCGTAGCCAATTCTTTAAATGTGCGAGGTTTTATACCTTGCAGAATGTAAAGAAGGCCCCAATGCATTCCCTGCATACACATCTCCACAGCAGAGATTTCTGACAATCGGTCCTTGCAGTCAAGACTGAGTGCTCTCTACCGATTAATGTAGTAAATTACAGGCTCATCCTTCCATTGCTTCGTGTTAGTCAACTCTATCATACTAACAGTATGACGAGTGCTATAGAACCTATTCAAGAATTCTCGTTCCATTTGGTCCCAACTATCAATTGACTCTGACTTTAGGTCGGTGTACCAATCGAACGCGTTTCCTTTAAGGGAGCGGACAAACTGTTTAACTAGTAAGTCCCCCTCTGTTCCTCATTGTTGCAAGTCTCGACAAAATGGGCAATGTGTTGCTTGGGGTTACCTTTTCCGTCAAATTGCTGAATCTTCAGAGGTTGGTATCCTACATGCATCCTCATACTGTCGATTTTCCTTATATAGGGCTTTGAGTACATGAGAGTGCTCTTTGATACGCCTCCATATTTGGCTCGGATTGTATTCATTATCATATCTTGTAATTGTGTGACAGATAATGAAGAGACTGAAGAAGCATGATTGGTTTGACTAGCTGCCTGTTCTGTTATCGGCGTCTAGTTTTGACTAACCGCCTGTTTTGTCACCGACGTCTGTTTGGGTCCTCCATGCGAGTACCTTGTGTAATATAATTAGGATTCTCCATCAGTATTACTGTGGAAGATGTAGGATTCCCAGACGGTGGTGGTGCGAAAGTTGCATGATTCCCAGTTGGTGGTGCTGTGGAAGATGTAGGACGCCCAAATTGTACTAGTGATTCACCGAAGGTCTGAACTTCTAATTTGTTCATCAGCGTAGCAATTTGTAAGTCCTTCTCTTCAACAATCTTTGTGAGGTTCTCAATGGTACAAGACATAGTTGTTAGTTGTTCCTCCACCGTAGCAGCTCTAGTCATCATAGCAGCGACCACATCTCCAAAGTCTAACGTGGTGACTATGGGGGTGAACCAACACTAGAGTGAGCATCATAAACGGAATGAGGTAAATCTAGTGGTGGAATCTCCTAAGAAACAACGTCAGGGTTCTTGCTATGTTGAGTTTTCACGTTCGCCGGCTTTGCAGGATTGGTTTTCACCAAGTCTTGCTGATGTTTGTATGAAGCCATCGCCTAGGACTTGCTACGTGTCATAGGGCCCGCCAAGGTACTTCCATCACTTAATTTAGCCTTCATGCCACTTTTCATGGTGGCTTTGGCTTCGACCTTTGTAGTAGCGATGTTCTTTTGGGCTTTCTTGTCTGTCAGAGTCTTAAGGGGAGCCATAGAATCTGACAGAAAAGAAACTTGATGGTAAGAGAAAGAGATGAGAGGCAAAGGATGTCCCACCAAGCGTGCCACAAATTTGTACACATAAATTTTGTTGTTTTGCAAATAAGAAACAAAATTGGAGCAAATATAATTTTATTAATGATAATGATGGAGTACAATCCTTTGTAATATTCTTTACAAAAAGAATGGTCCTCTGATTCGATCGCCTTTTTGTTGTTGGTTGGATCTAAAGGCTGCATGAGTTTGTTCTTGAATCACCGTAGAATTTGATAAAGAACGGCACATCGTTGGACGTACTTGTTGTTGATCACCGTGAAATTTGATAAAGAACGGCACGTCTTTGGATGTGCTTGATGTTCTTCGCTTTTGGGTTTGGATGTTGGGGATAAGAGTTTTGTATTTCTCTATGGAATTCTAGATTTATGAATTCTCAATTTCTGCACCCCTTTCTTCTTCCTCCAGTCCTCTATTTATAAGCTTTTTGGATTAATAGGATGATAACACGTGTCATCTCCTGATAAGGATAAAATTATAACTGGGCCGGGCCGGTTATATTGTGATAATTATCCTTAAAAATAATTATTCCAAATATATTTTATTAGGAATAATTATTCTTTTTATTTAACCATCTGGGTTGGGCTAATTAAATAATTTAAGTGGACCAAGTTTGGGCCAATTAAATAACTTAATTAAATATTAGGCCTATATTTAATGGGTCCATTTATCAAAGCTAAAGCCCACTAAAATTTTAGTGTTTACACTTATCAAAGAGAAGCATAGATTTATTTGATTAATATAGGTTGATGCCCTAGATGTAAAAGAGATTGGAAGACTGCAATAGCTGAAGATGAAAAGGTGCAGAATACTCTTAAAGGGGAAGCAAGATAGACCCCTAGATTGAAGAGTCTTTGTGGTCAGATCTCCATCTACACCAAAGACACACATAGGGGACCAGAATCGACACCCTGTGACTGAGAGGCTCACTTGGACTAGTGGAGCAACAAGATCAGTCCCTAAAAAGTTCAACATTTGGTCCTGGTGCCGTTTGGGATTTCAAAGGGCTAAAAAGTCAACTTCAAGTCCATGGGAGTATGAACAAAGACCCAGAGCAGAGTGGAGAAACCCCAAGGGGTTGATAATGAAGAGTGAACGGTGGTTCGACATCCCAAGTTTTCAATCATTGATGATTGGTTTCAGCCACCTATTACAAAAACTAAGGAAAGAAAATTACAGAGAAAGCGTGCATGGAGGCGCAAGGCCAAACTTCATCATTTAGCCTCACCAACAAAAAGAGAGAAAGATGGCAAGTGGCGTTCAAAGCAGCAGCAGGAAGGTCATAAGCAAAAAGCGGCTGATGTTGGAGAAGACATGGTTGAGAAAGCTGCTAAGGAATTGGATCAGAAATGAAACATTGGTCCGGTTATGCCACCCTCTTCTAAATTTTCTCATAACATTGATGACAATGAGGGTGATGATGATGGCGACACGGTGGTAATGTTAGGCTTGCAAGATGAAGTCACTTCCGCTCTAAATCTTTTTCCAATTAATAAATCAAAATTGGAATATCTTCCACAATACTAGGAGAAAGTTTGAAGTTGCTTGCTAATTGGGGATACTTATCTCCCAAAGTTGTCACTTTCTACAGTCCGTTGACCAATGAAACACGCAGTAGCTGTTCTTTCTGTTTTGAGTTTGGAATGTAGAATTGCGTGGTGATAACGAATCCCTGGCTCGGACAACGAACCTAACGATATAATAGTCCAGAGAGTGGCAAGAATCATCGGAGTCATCGCAAGGGTTATACCCTCAAGTCGTTCCATCAGGTGTCCCCATCCAAGTAGTATGCTTTTGACCTAAAAGCAACCTTTCCAAAAGGCTCAGGTCAGAGCTTGGGGAAGGAGAATCCCACACCCTATCAAAATTCTACCATTTGGGAAGACTTTGACTGATTTGGTGCTTCTTCTTTATCTCGCTCATTTATGCTTGTGATATGTACCTTTTTATCTTGCTCTTTCTTGGATTGATTGGAACACACACTTGAGTATAAAAAAGAACCCACTGGCAAGGTACGCATTCTTCCTGCGGGAAAATGATTGGTATGACAATTATACATCAACCTTTGCAATAGCACAAATCATTGTAAAATAGGGCTATTGGTCGGGTAAGTCGAACCACTGGGACTGCTAGTTTATGGCAACTAAGATATCTAGGATCACTTTTAGAATGATAAAAGGGGGTATAAAGTTTTGTTGGTTTGTCACTAAAATTAAGAGTTTAAATTGCATAAAACAATATTGTGCTAGGAATTAAAGAGGTAAAAGCAATTAAGGAGGGACTAGGGAAATGGATCCGCTCCAACCCTTTATACATGCTAAAAAAAGACTAAATTGGGGATAAACAATATATATAATAGTCAAGAATTATATAGCAACCTATGGTTACCATATAATCGTCAAGAAGTTCATTAAATCAAAAACAAGAATGATCCATCAAAAGTTCATATAATTGAACTACCTAAACTAGGGTGTAGTATCAAACATACTCTCTTAAGCAAAAGATCATCAAGCCCTTAATCAAATGGTAAAGCACATGAAGTTAGGAATCAAGTATAAACCATCAAAGGGATTACCTAAGCAATGAACTATCAAGGCTCTTCATCAACATGCCATTAAAACCATTCCACAACCTTATTTCCATTGTCACCATGAAAATGCAAGCATTATGATTAAGATAAAAAATCATCTAAGACAAGATAATTAACTTAAAACAATCATTAATATCCATTAGAATCCATTACAATAAGAAATATACTCTAGATTATGGAAAGACCAAAACTATACATCATTATCCCCAAAATAGAAATTAGTCTAGAACATGCTTACAAGGGAGGTGTAACGACCCACTCCACCACATGATATGATATTGTCCGCTTTGGGCCTGAGCCCGCACGGTTTTGCTCTTGGGCTTCACCCCAAAAGGCCTCATACCAATTGGAGGTGACACACTTACATATAAGTACTTCACCTTTCCTCTACCCAGGCGATGTGGGACTGTGCACCCGTAGCTCGCCAGTGTGGTAGCCTGACAGTGTCTCTCGCACCCGCCGACGGCACACCCGCCCACAGGGTCATCACAATCCACCCCCCTTGGAGGCCCGACGTCCCCGTCGGCACACTTCCGGCTGGGTCAGGCTCTGATACCATTTGTAACGACCCACTCCACCACATGGTATGATATTGTCCGCTTTGGGCCTGAGCCCGCACGGTTTTACTCTTGGGCTTCACCCCAAAAGGCCTCATACCAATTGGAGGTGACACACTTACATATAAGTACTTCACCTTTCCTCTACCCAGGCGATGTGGGACTGTGCACCCGTAGCTCGCCAGTGTGGTAGCCTGACAGTGTCTCTCGCACCCGCCCACGGCACACCCACCCACAGGGTCATCACAGGAGGGCTTCATCACCTCCCTAGATGAAGGTTTAGTTACCCATAGGAACAAGGAATGAAGGAGAAGAAGCAAATCCAACCTCCATTTTCATGCTTGGAGCAAGCTCTCACCCAAAATCCTCAAGAACACTTCTCTCTCTCTAGAACTTCATAAAAAATTGAGACAAGAGATAAAAACAAGCCTCCACCCCCCCTCAAGCCAAAAAAATCCTCTCTTTTTCCCCTCATTTTCGAGCTCCAACTCCCTAGGATGAAGCTGGACCACAGAAAAATGATAAGGGGACCAAAAACAGCTAAAAATCAAGGGCAGGTAAACTGCCTTCTGTAGACTGGCGGGTGCTCATGGGGTGCTCGTGGGCGCCCGTGGGCATGCATGGCTCAAGGAAAGCTACTGGCATAAATGGCGGGCGCCCGCAGTGGCTCGAAGGGCACCCATGGGAGCTCGGCGGAGGCCCGCAAACCTGCGGCGGGGCCCCACGAAACAAGGCAGAAAGATGGGCAATTTGGCGGGCGCCCGCGGGGCCTTAATTCAGGAACACAACAACAAAACTTCTCGTGAACCCCTCTGCGCCAATCCATTGACGCAACTTCCATTATAAGCATTATGCCTCGAACTTCAACCATATAATGACTCAAGAGGTTCGGTCCAAAAGATGGCTCCCTGGCAATAGCGCACCGATTTCAACAAGAGATTGCCAAAGCTGCTTCTTTAATCATATTTGAGGAAGCCAACCTGAGACGAGACAAAAATACACAACTGAAGTTAAACTGTACATCATACTCCATTAATGAACTTAACTAATGCAAGTAAGGGCGCTTGAATATGCAATATTCGACGCTTATTAGAAAACCTACTTTCTACTCTTATTATATTTCTTTTACAGGTGGGGGTACATGTAGATACTTTTTTAAGAGAATAGTTATCCGGTCATATGCTAAACACAATCCAAATACCGTAGACTCCATAATAAAAGGAATTTATTGCATAAAAGCATCCCATATTGATAAGAAATGTGGATAAACATTCATTAGTAGACCATATGAATAAGAGAATTCAAATATTCATTTTCAAAGGGATCTACTTCGAAAGGTTTTGTTCGAACATGATAGACAGGATTTGAGGGCACTGAGATAGAACTCATATTCTGGGGGAGACACTATTGTAATCCCTTTTCAAAAAGGTCTCATTTTTATAATCCTAAAAAGTGCCACGAGAGGCAGATAATGAGATTATAGGATGCCGCTGATAAGGCATCGCAAAATCCCTCTTACCTATTATTTTCAGGGTCAACTTACGGAGATTGGGGTAGAAACCACCCCCTAGCTAGCGAAGACCGTCAGCCGAATGGCTTCAAACCTTGACACTTGCCCTCGTAATATTATATATAATGAGGCGCAACTACTTATAGGTTAAATCATTATTAGGGATTGAGTTGGCCAAAAGAGTGGAGTTGACCCGAGGAACTAGAAAAGGGCGCTCGCCGAGGGGGGGGGGGGATAATGATGAAGAACCTAGATCAATGAAGTTGAAATGAAAGCATTCCATCGACCAATCTAGGAGCCAATCTCTGGCCACGATAGTTCCAGGAAGAGAATATTCTGCCTTTACAACGTTCCCATAGACTTCTCCATCTCTCTCTATGTATCTCAATATGGATATATGTGTCTATGACAATATATATATTTATAAATATGAGCTTGCCCAGATGCCAACCTTTTGTGCCATTTCTTTAGGATAATATCATAAACATCTTATTCCACAGTTAAAAAGAAGAGAATTACGGCCAAACAAGCAAGAAAGAAAACCATCTCTTTTTTTTTCTTTTTTTTTTTTGATAAGTAAGAAAGAAAACTATATCTTATTCTTGAAAGCTATGACGATGTCAGTTAAATCAAGCATAGGGGTTGAGGGTTTACAATATATGGACTACTTGGGAAAAGCCAGTTACGTGCTACCATTTTACTAAACAAAAATTATATTCCAAGCAGTGAAATGAGGAAAATTTCTTCCATTAATCATTCAAATTGCAAAACAATCTCATACAACTGGACATGAAATTCAAAAAATTGTTGTGATGTAAATAGTGGTTTTTCTTGTAGTATTGTTGACTGATATGGGGCCTCCATTTCTGCTGGGAGGCAACCTCTCGCAATGGCCATTTTGAATTACCTTCCGGAAAGAACAATGGCCATTTCAAATTTCTCATAATTTAAAATTAGTTTTCTTTGTGTTGTAAGTTACCTAACTCAATTCTGATCAAGAAATGCTTATTTGCTTCGAAGGCCTTCGGCACCATTTAATTTACCACAGGCAACTTCCAAGTTGAACTTGATTGTGAAAGAGCACCTCCAATTTACTAATACGTTGCCTCTGTATTCCAAGAACATTTTGTGGAAATATAACACATTCCATGTATTAATACATTGACCATATGTTAGAACATTATTTTTACCTTACACCGTCCAAATTAAGTTTTCGTTGCGGTATTATAAGTTTTCAGAACTTTATGGTAAAAAACGAAAAAGAAATGAAATGAAATTGAATTCATTTCTAGTTATAACTCTGTTCTCACTGCAAATGCAGTGTTTTAAGCAAGGCTGCCAATGAGTAAAGAAAAAATAAAAATAAAACAGCAGAAATACTCTCAAATGCTGTAACTCCTATATGAAAAAATAATATTATTATCCTGAGTTGTATACGTCTATCTTTTTCTTCGTTTTTTTTTAAAAAAAAATTGATTTCAAAGAACAAATTAATATCAATTACACTATTTTCAAACTATTTAACTCTACTTTCGATTTTTTTTTTCAATTATTTTTTATAATGAAAAAGGATACAATGAGGAAAAAAAGAGAGAGAGAGAGAGAGTGACTCAAAATAATTATCACTAAAATGTACATGAGGCAGTTAATTTATAGGAATAATGGCATGACATCCTGTACTCTTCAATATTGTCGAAGTAAAATGAACAATGCAACAATTAGGCACATTAAATTCAGCTAATGATTTCCATGCATTGTTTAAAAATAATGGCATGAAATTTTCCATAAAATAAAAATGTCATCTTAGACCATACAGAATTTAGAGCAGATAGCAGACCTTGAAGCTTTAGCATCTTCAGTTGTACCTTCTGCTTGTAACTTGACTCAGATTTGATCTAGAATCCACTGCATTGGATTCAAGACGAATCTCAAGCCGAGCAAGAAATACTGCACATATAGTGGATTCATTGCTCGGCTTGAGATTCATCTTAAATCCACTGCAGTTCTTATTCGGCCTAAGATTCATCTTGAATCCACTGCATGCTCTGAATTTCTTGCTCGGCTTGAGATTCACCTTGAACGCACTGTACTTCTTGCTCGGGCCTTGCATGTGACAGACCCTATCAGTGGTTGCTGATCGTCGTCAAGCTATGTGCACAACAACGCGGAAACGAAGAGGAATTGATTTGCCCTAGATCTTATCCCTCCCAAACAAAACATGTACTAATAAATAAATAAAAGGGATTTTTACATATAAATGGAGTTAGGGAGCCATATTTACTCATGGATGGAGTCAAAGTCTTATATTTTCACAAAAATGAGTTTAACCTAAATGATGACATGGCACATGAAGTTTTACTGTTTAAAATTTTTGTTACCTAAAATGCCCTTCTCCCTATTCCAATGCATTTACCTTATCACTCTTGTTTAGAAAACATGGTATTTGGAGGCCAAAAAGTGGTACCTTCAGTTCAAAAATGTGGTACCTTTAGAACAAAAGTGGTACCTTCATAAAAGGGACTTATTTTTGCAATTGAAAATGACATTAAACCCCACACCGCTAATTAAGTTGCACATTACATCCATAAATAGCTCCATTAGCGCCATAAATAATACAAAATATTCTCCAAGCTAGCTAAGCGAGTGTTTAGAAAACATGGTACCTGAAGACCAAAAAGTGGTACTTTCAGTTCAAAAATGTGGTACCTTTAGAACAAAAGTGGTACCTTCGTAAAATGAACTTATTTTTGCAATTGAAAATGGTATTAAACCCCACACCGTTATTAAGTTGCACATTAGATCCATAAACAGCTCCATTAGCGCCATAAATAATACAATATTCTCCAAGCTAGCTAAGTGAGTGTTTACGAAACATGGTACCTGAAGCTCAAAAAGTGGTACCTTCAGTTCAAAAACGTGGTACCTATGGGAAAAAAGTGGTACCTTCGCAAAATGGACTTATTTTTGCAATTGAAAATGGTATTAAACCCTACACCGCTAATTAGGTTGCACATTACATCCACAAATAAATCCATTAGTGCCATAAATAGTACAAACTATATTCTAATCTAGCTGACTTGAGGGAATGAATAGTACAAAATATACTCCAAGATCACTTAGAACATTGTTTATCTGCTATTTTTTTTTTTTAAACTCTACAATATATCGTAAACACAATTATTCTCTACTTGATAGGTAAAGAAGCTGCTTTTAAGCCAATTCCATAATGGAATAGTACTTGCAACCCAAATTATCCTTCAGGAGGTGCGCTTGGTTCTTACAAAATAGGAACTTACCATCACAAATTAATGTAAGAGCTGTCGAAATTAGGGTTAGGGCTTTAAGCTTGTAAGGAGTAAGATCAAACAATGGTGAAACCTCGCAAAAAATTCTCTTTACCTGATAAGTGCCCTCAGTTCTTCAAAGTTTTTCTCCCGGAACTAAATCCGTTCATCAATTAAAAAATTCATCAATGTTAATCAATGCCTGTCACTACAACAAAAAATTCATTTTACAATTAAAAAATTCACCATTTATTAATTTTCTACTCCAGTTGACCATTTATCAATGTTCCAAAATAGGAACTAAATCCATTTGTCAAGAAAATCATCAATTTCCTAACACTGCTGTTGAAAAATTTATAAACCTTCTTATTAAATAGAAGAGCCTAACATGTATTTATTAAATAGAACAACCAAAATCCATTACTTTTCATTAAATCAAAACCATCAAGTGAAGTACCATGTCTACAAAATACTTTAAGTCACCACGAATGTCAAAAAAGTTATCATCCATCCAATATAATAAAGTCAACAAGAAATAAAAAACTAAATCACTAAATTTAAAGGAAGCAATCATCTTTTGCAAAATAAGAACACAATTATTAAGGTTGAACATTTATTAGCCCCCACTCGTCCATACAAAGTCTTGATTGCAATATTAGCCCCCACTCATCCATACAAAGTCTTGATGGCAAGAATCGATCCTCCATCACACTGTCAAAAAAAAAAAAAAAGGTTACTACATTTAATTGTATCACATTAACGAAAAAATTAACCAACCTTAAAGAAGTAGGCGAAACGGAAAAGGTGAAGGAGATGAACTGAAAATGTGGACAAATTTTCAAACTCTTAAACCAAATGAAAAAATATAATTAAATGCATAAGATGAGGCATTCCAGAATTTCTAGACTAGGGCATTCCAAAATTTCAATAACACATCAGTATAATTATAATTGTATGTAAAGAAATATATAATTCTAGACTGGGGCATTGCAGAATCTCAATAACACATTAATCTCTTTAAGTTATAATGTATAAGATGTATGTTTGAATTCATGATAATCATTCTATTCTAATCATACAATTAATATATATATATATATATATATATATATATATAAGTAGCATCCTACAATTAATCAGGACCCAGATCTATATCAAAATTCTAAATGGTCTTCATGTATAAGAGGTCTAGAGACCAAATTGTCTCCCTATTATCATTGAAAAATTCTAAAGATTTAATTATGACCTAGATCCATATCAAACATAATCTTTGGATACCATAATTTTTTTAACAATTGCATTATTGAAATAGTTATTCAAAAGTCCCAAACAGCCTTACCGATTAAAATGGTGCGAAAAAAAAAATCTACCATACCAACTATTTAGATATAGTATATGATAATTAAGAAATATTTGTGTTATTTATGGCGCTAATGAAGCTGTTTATGGATCTAATGTGCAACTTAATTAGCGGTGTGGGGTTTAATATCATTTTCAATTGCAAAAATAAGTTCCTTTTATGAAAATAACACTTTTGTTCTAAAGGTACCACGTTTTTGAACTGAAGGTACTACTTTTTGGCCTCCAGGTACCATGTTTTCTAAATACTCGCTTAACTAGCTTGGAGAATATTTTGTATTATTCATGGCGCTAATGGAGCTATTTATGGATGTAATGTGCAACTTAATTAGCGGTGTGGAGTTTAATGCCATTTTCAATTGCAAAAATAAGTCCCTTTACGAAGGTACCACTTTTGTTTTAAAGGTACCACATTTTTGAACTGAAGGTACCACTTTTTGGTCTCCAGGTACCATGTTTTCTAAACAAGGGTAATAAGGTAAATGCATTGGAATAGGGAGAAGGGCATTTTAGGCAACAAAAATTTTAAACAGTAAAACTTCATGTGCCATGTCATCATTTAGGTCAAACTCATTTTTGTAAAAATATAAGACTTTGACTTCATTCATGAGTAAATATGGCTCCCTAACTCCATTTATATGTAAAAATTCCTAAATAAAATATTAATCAAGCGGTCCGGTTTGATTGGACCACTAATTATTTTATGGGTTACTCATGTGACATGTTATAACTTTTACTATACTACTGTGCTGTACACCTTTTCACATTTTAAAATAAAAAATTGGAGGGTTTAAATTTTTTTTTTTTTTTTTCTTTTAGATAATATTAGTGTGTGTGCATGAATTTTTTTGTCAAAATTAAAAAATAATTAAAAGTTTATAACTTGTTTAAACAACACGAATACTAACTTAAGTTTTATCCTAATTAAACCTTGTAAATTCAAATTCGTCCATGAAATTATTGTGTAATATATTATTGTATATTAAAAATTGTATTTTCTTTCTTATTTTCTTCAAATTATCATGAATTTAATCACAAAATTGAAGCTAACATTTGGATCCGGCAAGTTATAGGAGTAAAAATGTGACAACCCGAATTTTTAGAGTTTAATTTTAAATTTTATACTCTTGATTTTTAACTGTCAACAAAATTGATTATTTTGTTTTAATTGGAGATTTACCAATTGGAGGTTGGATTATTGATTATTGATTATTGAATTGGAGATTTACCCAATTAAAAGATTTAATGGGTTTAATTTTTGTTGTCATAATTAATTTGATTAATTATGATTTAAGGCTTATCAATTAAAAATTGATTATTTGTTTTAATTGAAGACTTGGTGAGTTACCCAATTGAAATTTTTAAAGGATTGATTTATTTATGTTGAAATTGAATTTATATTTTATTCTATGAATTTTAGTTGTCAAGATTGACTCTTTAATTTTAAATTTTAGATTTATCCAATTGATATTTTAATTGGTTTTTATTTTAGTTTTATATGCTAAAGTTCCTGGATGAAATTAGTGAAAGAAGATTTAATTGGTGATTAATTGTTGTTACATATGCATAGATGATTTATATAGTTCATTTGATGAGATTATTGGATCAATGGGTGGTCTGCCGAATTGGATGAGAAAAATAAATGGATTTGATTACTTGAAGTTTGTTGCATATATATATATATATATATATATTGGGGCAAAATGCTACCAACCGAATGAGAAAAGGTTGCTTTTGGTGATTTTTTTCGTAGGCCCAGTGGAGTTAATTAATGGGTTTGATTTTTGACACAAGGTTTATGTATATATATATTGTATCAATTTGAGATAGAAGGAAAGCAAGTGCCGAAGTGGGAAAAGGAAAAGTAACCGCGGGTCCCACCAAGGAGTAAATCTCCTTTGCTTTTGATTTATGCACGTGGTGGCTTTATATGATGGTGTATATTGATATTTGTCTGTTTAATAATTGTAATGGCAGAAGATAAGGAAATAGGTAGATATTTGTTGTAGGTGAATGATGAAAAATGAGATAAAGTAATGATATGGTGGGATCCGGTTAATTTTTGATCCAATTGTAATGATATTTGATGGACGCATGGGTGAACAGTGTTGATTTTATTTTGTGTCGGTGGAAACATGTGTAAGCTGTATTTGATAATTGTGTGAGCAGTGCGGGTGCATTTAACTATATATATATATATATATATATGGTAGCCTAAGTGATGATACAACAAGGAAAGAATGAGGAGAAAAATTAGAGAAAATAGAGGAGACATTCAACAGAGAGTTTGAGGCTACAGAAAAAGGGCCGAGACCCGGAGATTGAGCCGAGGCAGAGAGGATTGAGATTGTTTGATGCTCAGACGAATTTTTATTTTTCAGTGTAGGGATTATCATACCTTGAATGGGTTGGATGATTTGTTTCAATTATTTTATTAAATGATATTTTGTTAAAATTGCATATATTTATTTTGTTTAAATATATATGTATATTTTTGTGGAACTAATTTTGCATGAAACTTCTTGAAATTCTTGTTATGGTATTTCTATTGGAACTTCCCCGTCTCACCCCCTTACAGTTTCAGGTACCAAGGATGCTATTTCTAGTTGGGGCTTAGGTGAAATAGTTGGTGTTGAGGATTTATGTAATTTAATTTGGAGAAATTGTATTAATTTTTGAGGAATTGATTTTGTATCAATAAAATGGTATTTTCTTTTGAGATTCTGGGTGTAAATTGAAGTATTTTGATTTGCATAAATCGAGAATTTTATTTAGAAAAAAAAATTCGGGGCATTACAAAAAAACTTGTTTATTAGTTTTTTTTTTTTCCAATTATTAGTCATCCACAAAGTGTTTTACAGTTGTATTAGAAATTTAGAACTCCTATTTTAAAAAAGAATAATGATAGGAGAATCGAAAAAGAACTTCGAATTAACACCGAATTTGATGTGATTGGCTATACTTATCGCGGTATTAAACAATTATTTTTTGGAAACTGTTTAAGTAGATGAGGTGGACAAAAACAACATCAAATTCAAGACTTATTCGGGAAATCATTCGGTGACCATATCATTTTCTTTTAAAAAATGTAATTACAAATCTATCCCGTTATAGTATCCACGAGTATCACAAAGATCAACCACGTGTCAAATGGACTTCAACCATCTAATAATTTATCGCATTAAGAGAGCCTTAACGCAATTTGCACCCTGAATTGGCACTATTTGAATATACTAGTAAAACACGATGCACGTGAACAAAAGTATTTGTATAAAATTTGTTTTTATATATTTATTATAATAAATAATATTATATAAAATTAATATATGAATAACTTTGGGTATAAAATATAGTCTAGGATTTTATTAGTAGGTTATATAGAATTTATAGAATTTATAGAAGCCTATTGATTAGAGAATTATTTTTGTGTATAGTTTTATTATTTTTTTTTTTACAAGCAAAAAGGGTTAGAAGATAAAGTCGAATAAGCATGGTACTCCTGTATATTTTTTTACGTAGTATGTAGTATAATTCTTTAAGCATAATGTAACATATTACCCATACCCATACCCATACCCATACCCATACCCATACAAAGTATAAGGCTTTTAAAACTCAAAAAGAAAAAGAGATAGAAAAGGAAAAACTAAATAAGAAAAAAAAATAAAACACCATACTGCTTCTCTCACTCCTTTAACTTTAACAGTAAAGAAAATTTTATTATAATTTTTATTATATTCAACTTATTACAGTATTAGTCCTATTCAATTATTATAAGCTTTTATGTTAAGCAATTATGTTTTTACATCTATTCTAACTTTACTAATCTCAATATGGAATCCCACTGATACAGTTGTATTATTAGTATATTCAAATAGTTATAATATTAGTCATATTTACATCTATTCTAACTTTACTATGCTATATTGTATAATATGCATTGATTAGGACCCATTTGATTGAGATTTGAAAGTTAGGGAATTTAATTAGTTTATTTGATTAAATTCCGTTTCTATTGCTTTAATGATTAAATCCTGAAATTGACATTGATAGTATGTTTGAAGCATAATTTTAGACTTGTAATAGATTTATAAATTATGTTTTCAATATTGGATTATATTGTTATAGCGTGTAGCGAATCGCACACTGAAGATTCGACATGTGATGTTATTATAGCGCGTAACGAATCGCGCTCTGAAGATTCGACATTGTCATCCTATAGTTATTGTGGATTTAGAGCATGTGTTGTATGGTTACAACCTACTTGTGCATGAAGGTAGTTTCGTGTACTGTTTAATACGTATATAAGTTGTTAACTTATTTATTTTTGGAGTTGTTTGGGACATTGTTAAGCTATGATGGCTAGGGTTTGGCTCTAGTACGGAAACACGAGTCCTCTAAGCCAAAAGTTCGCGCGTTGGGTAGGTTGCCTGGGGGTTGATAGCTCCAAATTAGCCCTATAAAGTTCGCGCGTTGGGTAGGCTGCCTGGGGGTTAGTAGCTCCAAATTTGCCTTGTCTCGGCGGAAATCCTAGTTGTGATGTCCAAGTCTTCCACTATTTGATTTCGCATTCAATTCCAAGTTGATAACCAATGTTTAATTGTGACTTGTGGTTTTGGTAATTGGCGATTTGATGTTATTAAGTACATCCATACTAAATTCATATATTTAGTTGATTTCACACTTTTAGATTGCTAGTTGATAACCTAGAGAATCTATGTCTTGATGTGTGGTATTAGATATTCTAATTATGTTAAATTGTTATATTTAGTTGATGTTGCATTTTAGACTTCAAGTTGATAACCTTGAGAACCACTATGTTGTTGTTTTGTGTAAGCATGCTCTTATGTTGTTGTTTTGTGTAAGCATGACACTATGTTGTTAAAATTGCATGAATGAGGTGATTGATGCTAGAAATGATCTTAGGTAGCTAGGATGCTCCCTGAGTCTCACCTTGACATAGACGTTAGGTGGAATGAACCATAATAATTAAATCATGCAACTTGTAAAACTTTAGGTCGATGCATACTCATTTCCTACTAGTAGCTTTATGTTACTCACCCCTATGATACCGAGGCATATTTCAGGTACAGGATACAAGATTCGAGATCGCAATTGCTTGGGTGATTTGCTGAGTTGAGCTTCTTTAGGAGCATTCTTGTTCACATGCAAGTGTTAGCATGTTCATGATTTGTCTATGAAATGTAATTTTTCTAACTTGGAGGTTTGACATGTCAAATGTTGTAAATGTATTGTAATGAGGCCATAGGCCATTGTAACACATCTATTTTATCATATTACATACACTTGCATGCTCACTTTGGCAAACAATACCTTCTTTGATGAAACAAAAACTCTAACTAGCATCCTTAGGGAGTTTTACCCTATTCTGTTTCAGGGGCATTTCGGGTATTTCACAATGTATTTTTTTCATTTGTTTTTTATTAGTCACGTAGAAAACTCAATTTTGAGGGGGGTTTCTTCTTTGTGTTTTTCCAGAAAACATCATCTTGGCTCTCAAAAATCAATATTTTTCCGAAAAATACTTGCTGCCAAGTTTTGCAAATTTTTAGTACAAATGTAGTTGGTACTATTCATCGACTCTTTTTTGAAAATCGTCACGACCGATTTGAAACTTCCGGAGGTCTTGTGAGTGCATTTTAAGATTGCATTTTCAATTTAGGCAATTTAAAAACCTCCCGAAGCCCTATTTCCAAAACTTGGGTAGTAGCTCGGATTAGTTTTTTTCCTCTTGATCTGATTTTCTTGGGGGCATTCTGGGCATTTTACAATGCATTTTTTTTGTTTTCTTTCGCGATCGGGGTAGGAAACTTGATTTTAGGGGGGTTTTTTCTTTGAGTTTTTCCAAAAAAGTCCGTTTAGATGCCCGTTTTTACTCTCAGTTGCAGCAGTGGTGGGTTATCATCGTCGGGCCGCCACGACATCATTTTTGTTTTTGACCTTTCTCCCCCGTCCGGACTCCAAATTGAGTAAACTTTTTTTTGAACTTGACTAATTTGTCATTGTCTTTCCAATGGTGTGCTCAATAGCACCTGAATCCACTTTTTGCAAAATAACCATTTTGCCCCTAGGTTCTTTTTGTCCGTTTTTGAAACGACACCTTTGCATTTGTTTCCTTTGGGTTCCGTGACCTCATTGAGGGTCACATTGGTGTCTTAGAGACGCATTGTATCTCTAAAGACCGTTGTTTCACCTTTTGCTTCCGTATTTCAGATCCATTATCGGGTCATCTTTTGGTCATCACTGACGCACCGAGTTTACAAAACTTGGGCCGTCACAGCGACCAGCGAAAAGGTTAGGGTTTTCAACCAGCGACCAAAGATTGAAGTTGAAGCGAGCCACCATGGACGACGGTACGTACCTTGTTACAGTTGCCTCTCTGTTACTTTCATCCTTTCCATCGTTCTATGGGAATCAGAATGTTATTCGAGTTTTTGTTTTCATATAAGCCTTCCAACTGTGAAATCACTTTGAAAATAAATTATATTAGTTACGTCCGATTCTGGTATCCAATAGGAGTGTTGCCTTTTTTTTTTTGCTCAATTTCTTTCTCCAAAGCAAATGATTAACTTATGAAATCCGATTGGAAGGCTTATATTAGTTTTTGTTTTCTTTACAGTCTCTCTCTCCATCCAGGCTCTTTACAGTTACTCCGAGGAAGAAAAGAACTATAAATACTCAAACATGGAGCTTGGTGACATGGATTCTTTTCAATTCTTTAGGGCCTGTTTGGGAAGTATTGTGTTTTGTTTTAGTGTAGAACAGAATAAGTGTTTTGTAATGTGGTGTTCTGAAATGAGAACAAAACATGTTTGGTGACAAAAATTTGCGATGAGAATTTTGGAACAGAAACATGGTAGAACATGTTTGGTAAGGTATTTCGTTTCAAGAAGTATAAGAACAAAATATGTTTGGCAGATTGAAAGTGTAACCAAAACCAATAAAACAAAAACGTGAAATATTGTTGGTAAATAGTGTTTTAAAATAATGTTTTCATCAATACATTATTTATAACTTTATTAAATATAAAGTAAAATTTAATTATTGTATAATTTTAATATACAATTGATATAACTTTTAATATATATATTGTTAAAAGTTTATGTTAGTTTATTAATTAATCTATAAAAATTAATAAAATATATTTTAAATTGTAAAACCTATGAATGCTGCATATTGTTTTGACAATTGTAGAACACATTGTTTCAATATCAAACTGAAATAAACTTTCAACATATTACACATTACACGAGTTTGAAGATATTACATCATTTGTCAACAGGCACAATAAAAGTCTATGAAGTAAAATTGAACAAATATATTACATCATTTATCAATAGCCACAATAACCAACAACAACAACATGAGCAATAACATAAACAATATAGTTATAGTAAGACAACAACAGCCACCATAAATAATGTAGGTTTGCCGATTTTGTTGAGCTTGCATAACGGCAACTACATCATCCAACTCTTGCTCCATATGACCACCCACTTACAGACGTTGGTGCATGTCATCCAACCATATAAATGCACGAGCATGTGACTAAAATATCAAAAACTTGTATATTATTATAATGCCCATGTGACAATAAGATGTACGTATAAAAAATTATTAATGTAAAGAAAATTGTATACCCCCCAAGCTGGACATCTATAGAATGAACGTCCATAACTCTTTGAAGTTCCAGCCGTATAAAGATTCATTCAACCCCTTCCACATGCACATCATGTATCTCATACATGACTACATATACAAGTTATTACAGTTATCCAAATCAAAAATAAATAAATAAAAAGTTAAAATATAGTTACCACAAGTTATTACATTTATCGAAATTGTAAAAGAGAGTTAAAATAAAATAGTTATTACAATTATTGGTGGCTTCCAGAGCGTGGCACAATACAATGCACAACACTTTGAGTTTAGAAATTAGTGTCAAGTGGGCACCATAATTTAAATTTATAAACCGCTTAACACATATACTATGTAGTATGAGTGAGAAGGGATCGTCCCAAGGGATTGAGGTGTCATACTAGGTTGAGGAATCAAGATTAGGGTTAGTAGGTCGAGTGATCAAAGTAGTGGTTGATTGGTTGGATTACACTAGATGCAAATTACACTAAAATAAACAATAATGCAATAGAGAGAATAAAAGAGAGAGAGATCTTGGGGTTTAGAGATCACCACTAAACATACTTTTTTACACCTTTAATGAATGATTAATGAGGGGAAAGACATATATTGCAACAAATAGTGTGTGTGTGGTTATTTCAATAAGCATGGATGACAAATTAAGCATATATTATCTAAACAACATGGTGAATAGCACAACATATCAAATTAAGCCATTAATCCTTTCTTTAAGCTCACAATCCAAACACACCACAAGGTTAGAGATAAATGTTACTTGCTTTCATAAGTATGGAACATCAACAATAAGCATGGATTGTCCTCCCATTTAACAAATACACTACAACTAAGTTAATGACATGAAATTAAACTAATTAAACTAAAGGAGAGGTACAATCCATCAAGAAATGAGTATGAACCATCAAATAAACCACAAGAACATGACATTAAGCACTATGTCTTGACAATCTCTAGATCTATAACATCAATACATATAGACATGTATCACTAATACAAGAAATAGAGACAAACACATAAACATCTATTCTAGCATACATAAACATATGGATAGAATGAAACGATTAATTGGAAGCATTAAACCACATAAAACATTGAATAAACAAGATCTATATATATAAAAGTGTCAAGACATGAATTACAATACAAATCCACTCAAAAATATATAAATAAAGAAGTAGAAAGCATGCTTAGGGCTAACTTTAGCCCCAAGAGGATGTCTAGCCACTCATGGATGATGTCCTCCAACCTTCAAGGGCAAGCTCCATGGAAGAAATCTGCTACTTGGTTAATGAAGAGTCTCCAATAGTGTCTCTAGCTTCCTCCTCTCATTTGCTTCCTCACTAAGTATTATCTTTTCTAAATATGTGTATATGTATAAAAGTGGCTCATATTCCTTATATAGGTAGGTCAAAAATCACCCCAAATGAGCTGGGCTCGTACACTAATAATCCTCTAATGATTGGATATGAGACAACTTTTAATGAGCTAGAATTTGGATTTTTCTTGGAATTTGGGAGGTTCGATCGATCGAACTTGAGGTGAGATCGATTGGACATGGCTGAGATCTATCGAATTAAAGTTGGATCGATCCTCAATGACGGTGCCTTTTTGGATATAAACAAATCTGAGATATTTTGAAAATATTTTTGGGAAAAAAGACAAAAGTGGTTGGTAGGGTGGTACAACTGGATAAGATCTGGCATGTGGATAAGGATAAGAAAGTTCGATCGATCAGAGAATGATGTTAGATCGATCGAACTTGTGGGACCTCTGAAGATGACATCATGGCCTGGATCTATCTTGGAGTGCTGAGATCGATGGAAGTTGGATCAATCAAAATTTTCTTAAGATCGATCGAAGTTACTGAAATTCCAGCATTTGCTTCCTTTTGCTCTACTTTGCTCCTTTCTTTAATTCATCCAAGAATTGCTTCATTTCTGCTCTTATTTGGCTGAGTTAGCTTATTTTTGGGATAAGTACCTGAAAATGGAAATAATACGAAATCAATACAAAACGGTAAAATAAGATAGATAAAGGTTCTAGAATACCTAAACTTAAGGGGTTTAAATACGCACTTTTCAGCGCTCATCACACCCCCAAACTTAAATATTGCTAGTCCCTAACAATGAACTAGAAAGTAAAGGAATGAAATGAACAACTATACAACTATGAACTAGAAAACAATAAATGGATAACGCCACTTTCGTAGGGAACACGATTACATTTAGCATATGCAACAAGCCTTTTAAACCCCTAGGTTAACCCTAGTGGACGAGTGAAGTCTCGTGAGGGTTTCCAGAAATGATACCCATAAACATTAAGCTCATTCTTTCAAAAGAGGCACCAATATTGCAAACAAGTTTTGGGAGAAAACTACCTCAAATATGTAATTTTTCAAACATTTCTAAGCAATTTCTCAAAATCTCAACATCAAGCAAACAAGTATGGTCCTCCACACATCAAGAAAATGATCATAAAAATCAAAACAACTATAGAATTCTTTTTAAGTGGATCAGCATCAAATATGTTGCTATCTTAGCCAACTAAAGAAATGATCACATCCTTATCCTCAAACTATCACCCAAATCTAGTACCGATCATCAAGACAAAAAGTGGACCTTTTATTAAAACTTTATTCATCTTTGTGCGCTTATTCTTTTCACTCGTTTTTTTTTTTTTTTTTTTTTTTTTTTTTTTTTTTTTTTTTTAAGTAGGATCAAAGATGGAAGCATGGTGTAATGTAGTGATCTATTAAGCTTTCTAGCGATTCATGAGGTCGAGCGTTAGGTCAATGACTCCCAAACCAGACGGCTTTAGGGCACTAGGTGTTCAAACACCCCTAAGGACTTACAAGCTCAAATCAACTAGGCTACAAATCAAGACAACCTCCATCTAATCATTTCCCACTTCTCACCTTTTTGGGAGAAGTCCCCACTTTTTTATTGCTTTTGCAACTTTTTTTTTTAAAAAAAAAAATTTATAACCAAAAGTTTGGGCCCTCCACCTTTCGGCGTGATAAGTTCAGTGCTTGATGAGGCTAGAATTTTGGCTACTTAGTGAAAAGGGGTTGTTATCCACCTTTATTAAGAATGAAAGCTTTCAATGCACTACTAGCCCAATTGGGATATAACCAATTCAATAATCAACAAAGCATGTACCCCACAAATGAATGCTAGTGTGCGCCTGTGCTAGTGTAAAATCCTAGAGTGAATCTCAAAATAATCACAAAATTAGGATGATGTGGATCACAAGTGTAAGCAAGATATCAATTTTTCGAAAAATTTACTCATAAATGGCATCCACAAGGCATACAAGGAGTATTGGACTCTCAAGTCATGCAATTTTTTAAATTCTAAGCAATATAGTCCTCAAAAGATCAAAATTATAGCTAACATGGACCAATCATATAAAATCTCTCAAATACACAAGTCATGCTAAAAATTTTGAATTTAAAAACAAACATTGCAAAGCACCATTACCCCCAAACTTAAATGGCACAATGTCTTCAATGTGCAAAGAGAACAAAAAAGAAGAAGAATATACCAGTTTAATTAAGGCAAAGAATGGCTGAGACAGAAGTATCCAAAGTAGGTGGCAGAGCCCCCCCAAACTTGGGATTGACTGTGGTCCTGAAATTTTGGCACTTGAATAAAACTCATCAGATAACAAAATGGATAACAACAGTGCACAGTGGTCATGTAAGTGTAAATGGGATATCAACTGAAAAATAGAGAGGGGTAAAAAGGTGATCCTGAAAATTTTGGGTAGTATTCTCTCTCACTGAAGTCATTGGGATGCACCTGATGGAGTCAAACAGATAGCTATAAGAATATGAAAATATGACATCCATAAAGAAAGCATATATAAACAAAGAATAAAGTACAGTACATCCAGTATCAAAACCGACAGACACGGCTACAAATATAACAGTATCAAAAATATGCGGAAATCACAGATATATAAAATGACAGGAGGAAAGGGATAGATAGATCAGGAAGAGGAGCTAGGACGGGCAGGTCGCGCTCCGCGGATGTCTCTGGATAGATCTCTGAATGCAGTCATGACATCTGTATGGAGGGAAGCAATATCAGCTCTAATGGAGACAGCATCCTCTCGGAGAGAGGCCGTGTCGGCACAAATAGACACTACAGCATCCTCCAAAGCCTGGAGTCGCTCTCCAAAGTCGTGTGTCTATGCTGAAGCCTCAGTTACAGCTGGAGCGGGAGAATGATGATCCTGAGCCTGCTCCGCATCATGAATGGGTGACCCAACTGGAGAGTGCTGCTCTGTGTCTTTGGCAGGCTGCTCCAAATCGATGTCCATGTGTACGGCAGTCGGATCGACTAGTATATCGTCCGCTGTCGGGTCTGCTGCTGCTGCTGCCTGCTCCTCTGCCTCTTAATCCTCAGCTGCCTCTACAACATCATCCCTCAGGCTCTTGGTAAGAACATTATAGCTCTTATCCCAGTCCTTCTTCTTGAAGGAACAGGCCCCAAACTCAGTTTGGAAGGGATAGCGCTTCTCTCGTAGAATCTGGGTGATGAAGTGGCCAAATGGAAGATACTTAGCCCTTTTGGGCTTGGCCTTACTGATGTGGTCGACATACAGTTTCATCGTGACGCTCTAGATGAACGCTGGAATAGATAGCCAATGCCCTGTATAAAATGTGTACAGAGCTCTTAAATAGTTGTCGCGCCTCTATGTTTTATGGTCGGCCATGAAGATGTTACAGAACAGGACAGAATCGAAAAACCACAGGTCATCTGGAAGATATATCCCGGTGGCATAGGTCTCGCCATCGGCATAGTAACCTGTGAGTAAAATGGCCATGTCTGCATATGTGGACCTGTAGAGAATGGGATATCTATCCTGTAGCTCTGGAGGGCAGGCGTGTGGACACTGGCAAGATCTGGACAATGTGTCCACAGTGATGCGGATCGGGTAGCCATCAATAGTGGTCCGCAGCTCTGCCAGGTTACTCGGGGCAGGTCAGAGGTTCTGGTAGAACATCCGGACCAACCTCGGGTACACTGGGTATGAGACAGGGGCTAGTATAGCTGAGATGCCCCGTCTGAAGATATCATCATATGCCGACCGGGTAAGCACCGATCGGGAAAAGAAGTCTATATCGAAGATTGACTCATGCGCCACTCGAAGGCGTGAGTATCTACGTAATGACTGGTCTAACTCCTGGGCTGGTTGAGCTGGCGGTGGTGGTGAAAATGGTATGTGCTCAGCCTCAGCATCACCTTGTGAAGAAGATGCTCCGTCTGAAGACTGTAGGCGGCTGTCAACTAGAGACTGAGGTGGAGTGGGCTCCTGGGCGTGAGATGGACCCGCCTTGTCATCCAAACTCAGCCTATCCCTGCGGTGATAGTGTCCGCGGGCTACAGTCTTGACCCTAGCCATGGTCTGCAAAATAAAAGGAAAAACTTGCAAAGGAAGTTAGTGCCGATATAAAGAATTAAAGCACAGTTCATAGAATCATATATGTCAAATAGGATAGACAAAACAGATAGGAAACATGAATCTATTTAAGTGACCAGGAATAAGTGACATGATGTGAAACATGCGAGACAGTATAAGTATGGAATGCATCCAATGTGGAAAACACAGGCATTGGGCATGTATGAGATGGCATGAAACATAAGAGATGGTGTGTGAGATGTGTGAAACAAATCTGTGAAGTTCGATCGATCACAAAAAATGTGAGATCGATTCAAGTTCGATCGATCAAGAATCAGTGAGAACGATCTGTTACAGATCGATCGAATAAAAAGTTCGATCGATCGAACTGTGAAGTGAAACTCGAAAAGTCACAGATCTGTGACGTGGATGGCACGGGGCCTTCACGAACATGGTCGTGGGCCCATCAACAGAACAAAGCATCAATCCTAATCACTTTATGAGGCCCATGCTCTAAAAATTGAAGTAAAACTCAAAATATATACAACCATATATACATATATATACACATATATACAAAGAGTTTTAAACTTCATCAATGGAGATTTTCAGCATCAAATAGCTTAGATCTAGCATTTAAAACATGTATTGAACAAATTGAAGCTTGAAATCACAATAGGGAGGTTCGGATCTTACCGGAGTGAAGAGAGAACTGGAGATGCGAAGGTGGGTAAGATTCGAGTCAAGATCCGAGAAGAGAGAGAGTGATTTGACACCTGGGATGCTCGCCAGAGTCTCACCGGATTTGAGGAAGAGTTGGGATGCAGCAGCGAAGGGGGAACAAGGGTCTGAGATCGATTCAAGTTCAATCGATCGAATGACCTTGAATCGATTTTAAAAACATTCCCTTGCCAGTTCGATCGATCGAACTGAATCTTAGATCGATCGAACTGACATCGATCTCTTCTCTTAAGTGACAAAGTATTTTTGTGATTTTTTTTTTTTTATAAAAATATTTTTGGAAAATAAAAATAAAATATAAAATATATATTTTTTGGAATTTTTGGAATTTAAAACAAAGTCAAAACAAAGTCAAAATTGAAAATCAAATCACAGAATACATTCGATTCGATCGAAAAATGCATAGAATTGAAGAAATGTTCGATCGATGAGGCTTTTGGATGCAGGTTCAAAATTTTTCTAAGTGTTGGAACTACAGATTGATCCAAGATGAAATTGGATCGATCGAAGAAGTTTAGATCGATCTACGAACAAGTTCGAACGATAGGACAGAGAGTTGAAATATGTAGGTTTTGTTCGAACCATTGGATAGAGAGTGATTTGGATGCAGGTTTGATGCAAGTGGGAAGTTCGATCGATCGAACTCATTTTGAGATCGATCAAACTTATGCAAAATGCTCAATTTCAACATAAAAGTGCATGCAATCCTAATCACAGTTCTTAGCAATGCATATGAACCCGAAGCCAATATTTAGACTTCGCAAGAAATAAAATTAAATATAGAAATGAGGGAGGAATAGGGTTTTGACACCCTACGAAATATCTTGCTAGTCTTTAACATCTCTAGCAAGACGTTGGGCTCTTTTAGCCCGGATCAAACATCTTATAGTGCATCCCCTCCTTGATGGGGTGATAAGTGCTTTGAACTCCACCCAACAAATGGTTCTTTAAGGAACTTGTTGGATTAAGCTCAAAAGACGTTTTTGGTCCTTGGTCAAGACAATATTTAGGCTTCCACACCCGTTCAAAACAAGATTTTAAAACAACTTTCTTTGGTTTCAAGGTTGAAGATGGACTTTTTGAAACTTTAGTCTCACACAAAAACTCAATTCCTTCACTTTTGAGGTCATGACATTTCTGTATAACATTAATCTCTTCATGCTTGTCAAATGAGTTGGGGGTTGATTGAAAATATTCAACTTTACCTTCATGTGGCCAAATGAGATCTTCATTATCCCCGTCCTACAATTAATGTTGGCATTCGAGGTTGCCAAGAAAGGACGGCCAAGGATAACAGGAATTTGGCTCTTAGAATTTGGGACCGGTTCCATGTCAATGACAATGAAATCAACGAGAAAGAAGAATTAATCAATTTTAATCAATACATCCTTAATGACAACCCTAGTCTTTTTGATTGATCGGTCGGCAAGTTGTAAAACTACCGACGTCGGTTTCAAGTCTTCTAAGCCTAATTTGACATATACCATGTATGGAAGAAGATTAACACTTGCTCCTACGGCAAAAAGAGCCTGATTAATGATATGATCACCAATGATACATGAAGTGGTAGGTGAACCGGGGTCCTTAAACTTTGGAAGAGTGTTATGTTGCAAAATTGAGCTTACTTGCTCAGTTAAGACCACTTTTTTAGGTGCTTGGCTTTTGTTCTTCCTCTTTTGGGTGCACAAGTCTTTCAAGAATTTGGCATAAGCCGGAATTTGCTTGATTGCATCCAAAAGTGGAAGATTGACTTTCACTTGCCTAAACACGTCCATGATTTCATTTACATTGGCCTTTTGCTTGTCATTTGAAATGGATCCTTTTAAGGCATCCGGAAATGGAGCTTTTGTTTCAAAAACCTTTTCGAAAATTTTCTTTGAAGTCTGTTCAACACAAGAAGTTTTCAAATCATTTTGCAAATCTTTCTTTTCAAATAACTTTTCAACACATTCTCATTTATATGGTCATGCACATGCAATGAAGGAGAAATATGATAAGAAACGGGACAGGTGTCAACTTTTGGTTACACTGGTTCACTCTCTTCATTGGACATACCCACTTGGTTGTCCACAATCTTTCCACTTCTCAAGGTAGTCACCGCATTGACATGCTCTATTGTGTGACCTTCCGATGAGGAATGAGTCTCCACAACACATTGTTGTTTTTGTGGGGCATTCAAAGGCATTTTTCTTTTCTCTCTAGCATTTTAAGTGCTAGCTATTTGCCCTACTTGGGTTTCTAGCTTAGCGATGGATTGAGAGTGAGAATGAAATAATTGTGTGTTTGCCACTAAAGTGCCCAAAGCGGTCAAAACTTTCTCTTCAAAAGCAGGACTTCTAACATTTCCTTGGGAATATGATGGTTGATTAGGAAAATGAGAATTAGAAAATTGGTTTCCTTGTGATTGGTAGGATGATCTAAAACCTTGGGAACCTTGGCTTTATAGTAGAGGTGGAATGTACTTTTCTTGAAAACCACCTTGGAAAGGGTTTGAGCCCTTTCCTTGGCTTTTCCAAGAGAAGTTCGGGTGATTCCTCTAACTAAGATTATAATGATTGTCATAAGGATTGTTCCCTTTATTAGCAAAAACAGCATTTGCTTCTTCATGATGCTCACTTTGCACATGTCCATGAGGCCAATTGGAAGTAGAATGTAAAACACTTGAACAAGTCAAACATGTCTCATTAGATGCATGAGAATGGTTAGGGAAGGAAAATACTTGATTCGCCGAGTTTTGGTTGATCAAAAATTGTTCAAACCTTTGAGATAATGATTTTATTTCGGCGGCAATTTCATTGGAGTGGTCAACTTGATGTAAGCCAACACTCTTCCTACCACTAGAATTTCTACCATTCTTTGAAGATAAAGTACGATGCAAAGAATTTTCACTCATGCTCTCATAAAGATGCCACACATCATCCTCATGCCTATCAATGTAAGAGCCACCCATGGAAGCATCAACCATGCCCTTGTAATTATCCGATAAGCTTTCAAAAAAATATTGAACTAATTGCCATTTGGGCATGTCATGATGTGGACACTCCCTAAGCAATTCATTAAAGCGTTCCCATGCCTCATGAAATGTTTCCCCATCCCCATGTGAAAATTCCCTAATTGAAGGTCTCATGGCATTGGTCTTAGAAACCGGATAGTACTTCTTCAAGAACTCTTGTTGCATTTCCGCCCAAGAAGTTATTGAAAAAGGCCTAAGATTGTTAAACCAATATTTTGCCTTATCTTTAAGGGTGAATGAAAAAAGTTTAAGCCTTAAGACCTCTTCCGGCATGTCCGTGTATTTTACGGTGGAACATACTTCAAGAAACTCATCCAAATGCTTGTAAGGTTCTTCACTTGGAAGTCCATGATAGTTAGGAAGCATTTGTATGGTTTGTGGCTTAATTTCATAGTGGTGTGCTCTAAATGGTGGCAATTGAATGCATATGGGTACATTATATTCATTAGGCACATACTGATCTCTTAAAGCAAGGGGAGGATTAGCAATTGGAGGTGCAACATGGGCACCTTGATTGCCTTGAATGATGGGAGGTGGTGGAGCATAGATTGGCAATGGCATTCCCAATGGAACTTGGCCTTGTTGTTGTGGTGGATGAACAAATGGCCTTGGTATGCCTAATGGTACTTGCATGTTATCATGATGCACATTGGGGTGGAGGATACCTTGTTGGTCTATGTGACCAAGGTCCTCCACATGGTCCTCATTGTATCCTTCCATTGATGAAATAGATTGACTATAACTTCCTCTTCCCCTAGGGTTTCGAACAATGGATTCAAGATGAAAATTTAAAGGGACAAAAGCGGGTCTTGATGATCTACGACCATGCATGCACAATGCAACACAACAAGTAATAATGACAAACACTTCACCTTTACAACAAGTCAATAATTAACAAACTTCCTCCATATACAATGTTCCCATACTCCCATGCTTAAACAATAATATGCAAGAAAAGTAAATTGTCTCCACGTGGGCTTACGATTTATCTAAGAATTGAAATACAAGCCTCCACGCGGGCCGACGATTTAACTAGAGGTTGAGTAAGAAAAAGCTCACAAAGGTCCTTTAGCACTTCAATTCCAAATTTTTAGCTTTTAGCTTAGCAATTTATTTTTATTTATTTATGATTTTAGCCTTTTTCCTTGCTTTCTTAGCTCCTTTGCTTGGTATGCTCCTTTGCTCACCTTTTTAGCCCAATGCTCCTAGTCAAACAAGAACAAACACAATAAATAACAAAAATTGAAAACAAAGTAAAGACACGATCAAAAAAGAACTAATTCCTAATTGATTCCACAAATACGACGTTGCCAATCAATCAATCCCCGGTAACGGCGCCAAAAACTATGGTGGCTTCCCGAGCATGGCACAAAACAATGCACAAATTGGAAATTAGTGTCAAGTGGGCACCATAATTTAAATTTATAAACCGCTTAACACCTATACTATGTAGTATGAGTGAGAAGGGATTGTCCCAAGGGATTGAGGTGTCGTACTAGGTTAAGGAATCAAGATTAGGGTTAGTAGGTCGAGTGATCAAAGTAGTGGTTGGTTGGTTGGATTACACTAGATGCAAATTACACTAAAGTAAACAATAATGCAATAGAGAGAATAAAAGAGAGAGAGATCTTGGGGTTTAGAGATCACCACTAAGCATACTTTTCTACACCTTTAATGAATAATTAATGAGGGAAAAGACATGTATTGCAACAAATAGTGTGTGTGTGGTTATTTCAATAAGCATGGATGACAAATTAAGCATATATTGTCTAAACAACATGGTGGATAGCACAACATATCAAATTAAGCCATTAATCCTTTCTTTGAGCTCACAATCCAAACACACCACAAGGTTAGAGATAAATGTTACTTGCTTTCATAAGTATGGAACATCAACAACAAGCATGGATTGTCCTCCCATTTAACAAATACACTACAACTAAGCTAATGACATGAAATTAAACTAATTAAACTAAGGGAGAGGTACAATCCATCAAGAAATGAGTATGAACCATCAAATAAACCACAAGAACATGACATTAAGCACTCTGTCTTGACAATCTCTAGATCTATAGCATCAATACACATAAACATGTATCAATAATACAAAAAATAGAGACAAACACATAAACATCTATTCTAGCATACATAGACATATGGATAGAATGAAATGATCAATTGGAAGCATTAAACCACATAAATCATTGAATAAACAAGATCTATATATATAAAAGTGTCAAGACATGAATCACAATACAAATCCCCTCAAAAATACATAAATAAAGAAGTAGAAAGCATGCTTAGGGCTAACTTTAGCCCCAAGAAGATGTCTAGCCACTCATGGATGACGTCCTCCAACCCTCAAGGGCAAGCTCCATGGAAGAAATCTGCTCCTTGGTTAATAAAGAGTCTCCAATAGTGTCTCTAGCCTCCTCCTCTCCTTTGCTTCCTCACTAAGTATTATCTTTTCTAAGTATATGTATATATATAAAAGTGGCTCATATTCCTTATATAGGTAGGTCAAAAATCACCCCAAATGAGCTGGGCTCGTACACCAATAATCCTCTAATGATTTGATATAAGATAACTTTTAATGAGCTAAAATTTGGATTTTTCTCGGGATTTGGGAGGTTCGATCGATCGAACTTGAGGTAAGATCGATCGGACATGGCTGAGATCTATCGAATTGAACTTGGATCTATCCTCAATGGCGGCGCCTTTTTAGATAAAAACAAATCTGAGATATTTTGAAGATATTTTTGGGAAAATGACAAAAGTGGTTGGTAGGGTGGTACAGCTGGATAAGATCTAGCATGTGGATAAGGACAAGAAAGTTCGATCGATCAGTGAATGATATTGGATCGATCAAACTTATGGGATCTCTGAAGATGACATCATGGCCTGGATCTATCTTGGAGCGCTGAGATCGATGGAAGTTGGATCGATCGAACTTTTCTTAAGATCGATTGAAGTTGCTGAAATTTCACCATTTGCTTCCTTTTGCTCTACTTTGCTCCTTTCTTTGATTCATCCCAGAATTGCTTCATTTTTGCTCTTATTTGGCTGAGTTAGCTTATTTTAGGGATAAGTACCTGAAAATGGAAATAACACAAAATCAATACAAAACGGTAAAATAAGATAGATAAAGATTCTAGAATACCTAAGGTTAAGAGGTTTAAATATGCACTTTTCAGCGCTCATCAGTTATCCAAATCCTAACAAATAGTTAAAATAAAGTAGTTATTACAGTTATCCAAATATTAACAAATAATTAAAATAAAGTAGTTATTACAGCTATCCAAACATGATAAACATCTAAATGCAATTTCAATGGTGTTGAATTGCATTCCATATATTATTAGCAATATAATCACGTAAAATATCCATTGGTCGTGAGCGAGACTATGACACATTAACCTGAACATCGTCATTATCATCTTCAAATATTTCATCTATCATCACCTTCACAGTTACATCATCAAATATTGCATCTACTTGGGCCTTTTGTCTTATAAAGTTGTGAAGTATGCAGCAGGCTAAAACAATAGCAACCTGAGCTTCAAACTTATATGCTAGCATTTACTTCAAAATGGGGAATCTCATCTTAAGCATCCCAAAACAACGCTCAATGATATTTCGCAAAGACAAGTGCCTGTGATTGTATATTTCCTTTCTTCCTTGGGGTTGCCGAGAAGCTCTACGGTACTCTTGGAAGTGATACTGTTGACCTCTATAGGGAGCCAAGAAACCCGGTTGATTGGCATACCTGAAGTCTACCAAATAATATTTTCCTACCATTTTACAAACTATAAACAATTGTACCATAATATTTAAAATAACTATTACAAAATTGTAGGAAGTATGACATTTACCATCTAGAGGCTGTGGGAAATGCATATCCTCATTATTAATGGTCTCGTTCAATATCTTAGAATCATTAGTAAACCCCTCCCATCCTGCTATGACATACGTGAATATCATATCAAAATCACAAATAACCATTACATTTTGTGTGGTATCCCCCTTCCTACCACGAAATGGTATTTGCTGGTCCACAAGCACGTTCGCATGGATATGAGTTCCATCAATTACCCCTATGCAATTCCTAAAAAAAATGTGATACTTTTTTTACTTCCTTATATGGTTAGGAACTTTTATTAAATCTGGAGGGACAATAATCTTTTTCCCTAAATCACAAGCTTTTTGTAAAACTGAATGGAAGTGTTTTGAAATTGTATAGGTAAAGTGTTGAAATCTTTCTACTACCACACGATTCCTTTCATTGTGAGCTAAATTAAGCAAGAATATGCCAACTTATTCATAATGGGTTTGTGATTTTAATAGTTGCTATGGTTTTATCCCACAGTTATTATATGTATATATGTTTATTTATTTAACTCTTATTATTTTGCTTACAATGAGTTTTTTTTTTATGGTGATCTGTTCTTTGGTATGAACTTGTGGTTTTCTACTTCTCTCCTTTTGTGATTTTTCCCTTTTATGTATTGTTTTCTCAAACTCAAGTGTCTGTGTATGTGTGAGTTTTTACTATGTTTATTCTTTTTGTGAGTTTCAATTTCATGTCATTCTAAGGATGCACATCTCTGTTTACAATCTATGGATGGATTGAGTTATGAGAAATTTTTTATTTTTTTCCCCTATTAGATTTGGTTTTGCACTATTGAAGGTTACGAGGATCTGAATTAGACGAGAAAATCAAAGTAAACACGGAATTGTTCATCAATTTCTTCATTTTTTAGGTCACGTTTAGATAATTAGTTGTTAAAGAAGTTGAAATGTAAACCTATAGAAAGGGAGAAAGGGGGGAGAGAAAGCAGACCTTTGCTGAAATCGCCTCCGGAATCTCTTTGCCGAGAGCGCAGAACAAACCCTAGCTCTTGTTCTAACTTTTATTTTATACCTGTGCTAGGTTGGGCCAATGTGTTCCTTCCGCTACAGTGAGTTTTGTAGCCCAAAAAAAGTGGGAACAAATGAGAACACCAAAATGGTGTTTCAACTTTGGGCTCGAAATCATGGAGTATTCTAGTACTGTTGAAAACAAAATAAGGCAGCCCAAACATGTTTTGGACTAAAAATAGGCTACTGTAGCTAGCCGAGAACATTACAAAACAAAACATTACACTTCTTAAACGGGGCCTTATACACATATACAGATATGCATATCACATGCGAGTCATAAAGTCAAAAGCTTTGGTGACGTGGCAAAGTGATGTGGCATGTTCCAAAATTAATGATTTATTTGTAGCATGCAAAATTTGAATTTTAAGCCTCTTGTATTATAAGATGACAATCTTCCATCTTTCCTTGAGCACTGCTCTTTTTATATGTTATCTGAAAATATATATATACTCTTCTACTCAGCAACTATTTTTCAATTTTTTTTCATTTTTTCTGCTTTCTTCTCCTTCTCTAATTATTACAAATAAAACATAAAATATTCATATAACAATATTTAAAAAATAAAATTACTAATAATACATAGATATTGAGTACACAAAATAATGATTTTTGCACACTTATCAATATGATTTTAGAACCCCATAACATAATGCATGTTGAACTTAATGATAAAAAAATAATAATAATTAAAAAAAAAAATTGATCTGAATTAATCTCAATATGAAATCCGATTGATTTTTTATTTACAATTTTATTTTATTTTAAAAGAACTTCATTCACCAGAGAAAAGAAGCATGAATTAAAAAAAAAAAAAAATCAAGATGAACAACAAATATAGGCCCATGAAAAAAATAAATAAATAAAATATTTGAACAACAAATATAAATATATCTCTAAGAATATGATATTAGAACCCCATAATATAATGCATGTCTTCTTCTTTTTTTTCTTTTTTTTTTTGAATGGTAAGGTAATTTTATAAATAAAGCAAGTTAAAAAAAATTAGCCTGCTAAAGGCTATGATTAGTAGATATAAGAAGCCCATCCAAAGGAATAAAATCATCTCCTGCGCTACTAGAGAACTATGCCATCCGGTGAGTTAAAATGGTAAAGGTTAAAAATTTAAAAAGTCAAACTTTTGTATAATTATACACACATGCACACATGATACTTTGGTATGTACATTAAGGAAATATTGGGATCCTGGTAAGGAGAAAGTTGGGATGTACGTTAGGAAAATGTTGTGATGCAAGGCCAACGTCCCAACATTTTTCTAACATGTATCCCAAATAAGAAAAAAAGATGAATAGTGGGATGCTGGTAAGGAGAAAGTTGGGATATACGTTAGGAAAATGTTGTGATGTAAGGCCAACGTCCCAACATTTTCCTAACATATATCCCAAACAAGATAAAGAGATGAATAGTAGGATGCTGGTAAGGAGAAAGTTGGGATATACATTAGGAAAATGTTATGATGCAAGGCCAATGTCGTAATATTTTCCTAACATGTATCCGAAACAAAATAAAGAGATGAATAGTGGGATGTTGGTAACGAGAAAATTGAAATGTTGGTAAAAAAAAAGTTAGGATGTAAGTTAAGAAAATGTTGTGATATACAATTTGTACGAAGATATATTTATTTATGTATTTGTACAATAAAAGATACGTTTATTCATGTATTTTGACAATGGCTGCTTGTATACATCAAAATAATGTAGTGAATGTGCGGTTCAAGAAAAACCTTTTAGGTCAAATTTAAATTTATAAAAACCACTACCATCACTACTACTAACGTAGCAAGAGTGAGTAGGGATCGTCCCAAGGGATTATACGTGTTAGAATTTAACTTCGACTCAAGTGGATTACAAGATTGCAAAGGAGAGATTGATTGTTTGATTACACTAAGATGCAATTAATTAAAATGCAATTAAAATAAACTAAGTTGAGAGATAGGGATTTAAGATATATAAAGAGAGGTCTTAGGGTGTTGGAATCACCGCTAAGCTCATGTAATTAACCACTTTCTTTCCATTTATGGGGAATACATTGTTGTGAACAAAATGCGACTACCAATTGCAATATTAAGCATGGACCATCAAATTTATGTATGTATTGTCTACCTAACCAACAAATAAACTAAGTGTAGAACAACCCATCAAATCTAAGCATGACCCATCAAACTAGTCACAATTGTAGCACACATCAATCCAGAGAATCATGAAATTTGCAATAATAAGCCATGGAAAATCAAATAAAGTATAGATTGTCTACCTACCAACAAGCATGAATTAAATTGTAGAACAACCCATCAAGTATAAGTATAATCCATCAAATTAATTGACAAACCCATTCAATGAAAACTCATGTCTAGCCATCACTAGATTCTCAATCAACCACATATAGACATGCAATTAATATAGAAAAACTAGTGTAGAGATCAATTCTTAAATAATCACACATAAGACAACATGTAATTACAAAGAGAATCAATAGGAAGAATTAAACCATATGAATCATGTGAGACATAATTCCCAATTTAATCACACATAGACATGTAAATAAACTAGAGAATTAATAGAAAGAATTAAACCATAGAAATCATAGAGATATACTAAGATTCATGAAATTCACAAGGCTAGAACACTAGTCACAACAATATATATAGATCCCCAAAAATAG
This sequence comes from Cornus florida, assembly GCF_030987335.1. Classification (NCBI taxonomy): domain Eukaryota; kingdom Viridiplantae; phylum Streptophyta; class Magnoliopsida; order Cornales; family Cornaceae; genus Cornus; species Cornus florida. Next base: position 64,494,177 of record NW_026775573.1, read on the forward strand.
AAATACAAGGGTTTAGATTACACAAGACTTAAGGCTCATCCAAGCCCTAAGTGTAAATCTAGCCAATCATGGAGGAGGTAGATATGGTCATGAAACCCTCAAGGGTAAGCTCCAAACATGGCTCCATCTTCTTCTTCTTCTTATTTGAAGCTCTAGAGATGGAGAGAGAGTGGATCTAGAGATGGGTCTTGAGATGTGCCTCCACTTCCTTCTTTTCTTCTAACCCTAATCTCTAACTTTACTAGAGAGAGAAATATAAATTACAATGTAAAAAATAAAATGATAAAAGATTCTTTACAAAATGGGTCACTTCCCTTTACATAGAAGGTCCTTTTCTTAGTCACTAAGTCAGGAATATAGCTCTAAAAATATCTAATCCCGTACTTGTGGAAGGTGGGAGTTTTGGGCGCGCGCGGGAATAAGACAGCTCGCTACCAGCAAAAGTTCGATCGATCAGACTTTTTCTTCAATCGATCAAAGAAAAGTTCGATTGATCTAACTTTTATTTTCGATCGATCCAACTTCGATCGATCTCAGAAAAAGTGATCGATTTCATAAAAAGTTGGATCGATCCAACTTGGCAGTTTTTCAGCATTAGCCTCCTTTTGCTCCAAATCAGCTCCCTTTTGCTCCGGATCCTCACTAAGACTTAGTTTGACTCCAAAAAGGCCTTAAGAAACCATTTTTAGCCCATTTTAACATTATTGACCTGAAATAGATAAAAACACAAATAAGTACTAAAACGGGAAAATAAGATAGATAAAGGTCCTAAAACACTCAAGCTTAAGGGGTTTAAAAGCGCACTTTTCAGCACTTATCACACCCCCAAACTTAAATATTGCTAGTCCCTAGCAATAAACTACAAAGTAAAGAAATGAAATGAACAACTAAATAACTACAAACTAGAAAGCAATAAAAGGATAATGCCACTTTCGTAGGGAACACGATTGCACTTAGCACATGCAACAAGCCTTTTAAACCCCTAGGTTACCCCTAGTGGACGAGTGAAGTCTCGTGAGGGTTTCCAGAAATGATACCCACAAACATTAAGCTCATTCTCACAAAAGAGACATCAATATTGCAAACAAGCATTGGGAGAAAACTACCTCAAGTATGCAATTTTTCAAACATATCTAAGCAATCTCCCAAAATCTCAACATCAAGCAAGCAAGTATGGTCCTTCCACACATCAAGAAAATGATCATACAAATCAAAACAACTCTAGAATCCTTTTGAGTGGACTAGCATCAAATATGTTATTATCTAAGCCAACTAAAGAATTAATCACATTCTTACCCTCAAACTAGTACACAAATCTAGTACCAATCATCAAGACAAAAAGTGGACCTTTTATTAAAACTTCATTCATCTAGGTGCGCTTATTCTTTTCACTCGATTTTTTTTTTTTTTTTCATTTTTTATAGGATCAAAGATGGAAGCATAGTGCAATGTGTTGATCTATTAAGCTTTCTAGCGATTCATGAGGTCGAGCGTTAGGTCAATGACTCCCAAACCAGATGGTTTTAGGGCATTAGGCATTCAAACACCCCTACAGACTTACAAGCTCAAATCAACTAGGCTACAAATCAAGACAACCTCCATCTAATCATTTCCCACTTCTCACCATTTGGGAGAAGTCTTCACTTTTTATTGCTTTTGTTTTTGCTCTTTTTCTTTTTTTCTTTTTTTTTTTTTTTTTTTTTTTTTTTTTGTAAACAAGTTCAATTATTAACCTAGAGTTTGGACCCTCCACCTTTCAGCACGAGAAATTCAGTACTTGATCAGGCTAGAATCCCGGCTACTTAGTGAAAAGGAGTTATTATCCACCTTTATCAAGAATGAAAGCTTTCAATACACTACTAACTCAATTGGGATATAACCAATTCAATAATCAACAAAGCATGTACCCCACAAATGAATGTTAGTGTGTGCCTGTGCTAGTGTAGAATCCTAGAGTGAATCTCAAAACAATCACAAAATCAAGATGATGTGAACCACAAGTGCAAGCATGATATCAATCTTTCGAAAAATTTACTCCTAAATGGCATCCACAAGGCATACAAGGAGTATTGGACTCTCAAGTCAAGCAATTTTTAAATTTTAAACAATATAGTCCTCAAAAGATCAAAATCATCGCTAATATGGATCTTCAATCTCAATCATGCATTTAAGTCTCAAACTTAAGTAGAATGCAACAAAGATACTTTACCCCCAAACTTAAACCGCACATTGTCCTCAATGTGCAATGAGAACAATGGAAAAGATGGAAAGAGTATACCATGGTGGCAAAAACATGAAACCCGGCAGTGATCTAATATGAAAAGGGTCTCCCCCAAACTTGGAATCAACAACCTATTTGAATAACCACACTAGCAAGCTCATATCAAATATCAAATAGGATAAGAATAATCAAATCATGCAGTCTAAGGCAATATGACATAAGATGAAAGAGAGATATGAGATCAAGCCCTAACTAAAGCATAAAGTGTGCATGACTACACATAAGGGCACAATGGTGAAAAGTTTTTATATTTTTCATTTAATGAAAGCAATTATATATAAAAAGCAAGAAAAACAAAGAATAAAATGCATGAACAACATATAAAAAGAAAAATAAAGAAAGTAAAATGCAATGAAAGAATATATACAATGCAAGAAATGAAAAACAAAAAAGTAAGAAATTATGCAAGAACAAAATAATAAAAAATGAAAATAAAAACTTTTTTTTTTTAATTTTAATTTTGGTGAAAGTATGTACAATGAAACAAAATGCAAGAAAAATAAAGAAATAAAAATGCAAACGAACATGAACTATACAAGAGATAAAGACACAATGTGTCATGGGGGTGCTAAGTTTAATGTTTCTAGTAAGACGGAATGCTACATTGAAAAACCTTTTTTTTTTTTTTTTTTTTTAGACAAAACAAATATGTACACAAACAAAAATAAAAAGGCAAGTAAATAACAATGCAAGAAGAAAAAATTCAAGGAAATAAAGAATGCAAAGAATAATAATTTTTTTTTGTCAAAATTAAAAATTAAGAAAAATTAAAAATTAAAGTTAAACAAAATATTTTTGGATTTTTTTGGAAATAAGATAAAAGGAAATAAAATAAAATAAAATAAAATAAATATATGTTTGGGATTTTTTTTTTTTTTTAAAGTTTGAAATAAAAATAAATCTTGAAAGTAAAAATGAAAATAAAATAAAATAAAAATCTTTTTTTGGAGTTTTTGAAAATAAAATAAAATAAACAAAAATATTTTTGTATTTTTAACAAATTTTAAAACTTTTTTTTTTTTTATAAGAGAAAAGAAAGTAAATAAAATAAAAGAAATAACAAAAGTCAAAGAAGATGAAAAATAAAAATAGAAAGAAAAAAAAGTCAAAAATTCAAAGAGGCAAAGCTATGATCGATCTTGACTTGGATCAATCACACCATGATCGATCTATGCTCGCACGATGGGATAGAGACTATGAAATTTGCAGTGCTTTGAAATTTTTTCTATATATGGAATCTCGATTGATCATGAGGGCTTCTGGATCGATTGAATTAACTTGGATCGATCGAACATAAAGTTCGAACGATGGGACAGAGAGCTGAAATATACAGGTTTTCTTCGCTCGATGGGACATAGAGGTGATTGGATGCAGGTATGAAGTTCGATCGATCGAACTTCTTTTGAGATCGATCGAACATATACAAAATGTCCATTTTCAACATGAAAGTGCAGAAAATCATATGCTAAGCCCCAATGATGGTAACAAAAATAGAGATTGAAAAATGGATAGAAGAATGTACACAAAAATAAAAAATAAAAAATAAAAATAAATAATAAAAAGAAATGGGAGAGGAATAGAGTTGAAAACTCACGAATACTAGTGTTTAACGTCTCTAGTAAGACATTGGGTTAACTCACTAATCAAAAGAATCAAAAACCGGATATGAAACATCCTTATTGATCAATTTTTCACTTTTCTCATTTAATGTCCCACTTACAATAATGAAATCATCCTCCAAAAGAATGACTTGAAAAGAAATGAAAGAGATGATATTATTCCTTTCATCCACGGTCTTGAAAATGAAATCAATGATGGGCGGCCTTGCACTTGGCAAGGTAAAGTCTTTCAAAGACTCATTTGGAATATCAAGGAACATCTTCTCTTCATCCCTCTTCTCTTCCTCAAAAATAACCATCTCCTCACCTTCCAAGTTAGCTAAGGAGTCCATTAGAGAGTTTATTTCATTTTTGGAGCTTTCAAGGTCAAAACCACAATTTTTATACATTTCAAAAAGGCATTCCTCAAGAGGGTCATTAGAGATAATAGAAGGAAGGCCCTCTTCGACAAGTTCCTCCTCCTCCTCTCCTACCTCTATAGTGGTCAACATTTCCTCACTCTCTAAAGTAGCAATGTCCGAGATAAAATCATAATCAAAATAAGGAAAGTCCTCATTAATCATATTATGCTCTATTGGATTAGCCACTAACTCACTTGCCACTTCCTCCTCTATACAAGATAGAGTGCTAGGCATTAACTCACTTGCCTCATCCTCCTCTTCACTCTCATCATCCTCATCTATATAAATTGAAGTTCTTGCCATTTTTTCATTTGTCTCTTCCTCCTCCTCTTGACGAGAAAGAGTACTTGCAATTTGTTCAACTTGAGCTTCAAGATTGGCTAAAGTTTGAGAATGAGAATTAATAAGTGGAGTTTGTGAAATATGCACATCAAGTAAAGCTAATATTTTTTCTTCAAATCCGGATGAGTACCTAGAAGGTGGTGGAATTGGTTCTTCATAAAATTGTGGGGGAGGGTAATAGTCATACGAAAGATTAAATGAGTGATCAAGTCCATACTAAGATGATGCATGAAATGAATTGGACTCAATCTCATAAGGATTAAAATATGATGGAGGAGTATAAGGTGAAGGGATATAATTTCCCCCTAAACTTGGATCAAACAATTCCTCCATTCACAATTAAAATCCAAATGAAAGAAAATATTGACCTCAACAAGGGCCTATGCTTGGACAAAGATAAAACAATATAATGAGCCTCAACAAGGGCTATCACAAGCATTCAAACAAGTGAAACAATTAAAATACTAGAGTTCCAAGAATTGTTCACAATGGTCCTTAAGCAACTTCAAATTTTAATGTTAGCTTTAAGCTCCAACTATTGCTTCAAGTTCCAAAGTTTGTCTTCCTTGTAGTCAAGTACCTAATTGAACAAATAATAATGAGAACAAGAGAAAAGAATATACAATGGAAAATAAAATAAAAATAGAAGCAATCAAATGAACATTATTGTCTAGTTTAATTCCGACAAAACCGTTAATCCCCGGCAACGGCGCCAAAATTTGACAATGGCCGCTTGTATATGTCAAAATAATGTAGTGAATGTGCGGTTCAAGAAAAGCCTTTTAGGTCAATTTAAATTTATAAAAACCACTACCACCACTATTACTAACGTTGTAAGAGTGAGTAAGGATCGTCCCAAGGGATTATACGTGTTAGAATTTAACTTTGACTCAAGTGGATCACAAGATTGCAAATGAGAAATTGATTGTTTGATTACACTAAGATGCAATTAATTAAAGAAAGCCTTTTAGGTCAATTTAAATTTATAAAAACCACTACCACCACTTTTACTAACGTAGTAAGAGTGAGTAGGATCGTCCCAAGGGATTATACGTGTTAGAATTTAACTTCAATTCAAGTGGATCACAAGATTGCAAAGGAGAGATTGATTGTTTGATTACACTAAGATGCAATTAATTAAAATGCAATTAAAATAAACTAAGTTGAGAGATAGGGATTTAAGATATATAAAGAGAGGTCTTAGGGTGTTGGAATCACCACTAAGCTCATATAATTAACCACTTGCTTTCTATTTATGGGGAATACATTGTTGTGAACAAAATGCGACTACCAATTACAATATTAAGCATGAACCATCAAATTCATGTATGAATCGTCTACCTAACCAACAAATAAACTAAGTGTAGAACAACCCATTAAATCTAAGCATGACCCATCAAACTAGTCACAATAGTAGCACACATCAATCTAGAGAATCATGGAATTTGCAATAATAAGCCATGGAAAATCAAATCAAGTATAGATTGTCTACTTACCTACAAGCATGAATTAAATTATAGAACAACCTATCAAGCATAAGTATAATCCATCAAATTAATTGGCAAACCCATTCAATGAAAACTCATGTCTAGCCATCACTAGATTCTCAATCAACCACATATAAACATGCAATTAATATAGAAAAACTAGTGTAGAGATCAATTCTCAAATAATCACATATCAGATAACATGTAATTACAAAGAGAATCAATAGGAAGAATTAAACCATATGAATCATGTGAGACATAATTCCCAATTTAATCACACATAGATATGTAAATAAACTAGAGAATTAATAGGAAGAATTAAACCATAGAAATCATAGAGATATACCAAGATTCATGAAATTCACAATGCTAAAAAACTAATCACAACAATATATATAGATCCCCAAAAATAGAAATACAAGGGTTTAGATTACACAAGACTTAGGGCTCATCCAAGCCCTAAGTGTAGATTTAACCAATCATGGAGGAGGTAGATGTGGTCATGAAACCCTCAAGGGTAAGCTCCAAACATGGCTCCATCTTCTTCTTCTTCTTATTTGCAGCTCTAGAAATGGAGAGAGAGTGGATCTAGATATGGGTTTTGAGATGTGCCTCCACTTCCTTCTTTTCTTTTAACTCTAATCTCTAACTTTACTAGAAAGAGAAATATAAATTATAATGTAAAAAATAAAATGATAAAAGCTTCTTTACAAAATGGGTCACTTCCCTTTATATAGAAAGTCATTTTCTTAGTCACTAAGTCAGGAATATAGCTCCAAAAATATCTAATCCCGTACTATGTGGCAGGTAGGAGTTTTCGGCGCGCGCGGGAATAAGACAGCTCGCTGCCAGCAAAAGTTCGATCGATCAGACTTTTTCTTCGATCGATCAGAGAAAAGTTCGATCGATCCAACTTTTACTTTCGATCGATCCAACTTCGATCGATCTCAGAAAAAGCGATCGATCTCATAAAAAGTTGGATTGATCCAACTTGGCAGTTTTTCAACATTAACCTCTTTTTGCTCCAAATCAGCTTCCTTTTGCTCCAGATCCTCACTAAGACTTAGTTTGACTCAAAAAAGGCCTTAAGAAACCATTTTTAGCCCATTTTAACATTATTGACCTGAAATAGACAAAAACACAAATAAGTACTAAAACGGAAAAATAAGATAGATAAAGGTCCTAGAACACTCAAGCTTAAGGGATTTAAAAACGTACTTTTCAGCGCTGTAACGACCCGGTCATTTGCCTTCCTTTCCTTTTTTCCTGAAATTTTACGAATGAATTTTTTTCGTCTAATTTTCTTTTCTGAGCTCTGTTTCGTGTCACTTAGTGTCATCTCGAGTGCTTGGAATTGGTTCCTGAGACTCTTTTCCGTGGATTGACAACTTCCTTTGAGGACCGAGTCATTTTTACATTTTTCGTTTTTCGACACTATACGCTATTTCGTCCTTTTCCCTATTCTAGCTTATCTCCGTTTGTCAGTTTTTGGCACAACCTCACTTCTCATGCTCGGAGTTGGTTTTTGACTTCACGTGCCTTCATCTTGAGTGGTTTCCACGAAATACGTATATTTACTTTTGCAAGAAAGTACTCTGGTTGCTCCCGGTGTCCATAGGGGCATGGACGCAAAGTTCTTTGAAATTATTTTCTTTTCTTGGGGTGTTTTTTGTAAATATCTTTTGAAGATATTTTATTTCAGGGGTTTTTAAGAAAATATTTTTGGAAGATATTTTCATTCTGGGCCATAAGTGCAATTTTCACTTTTTGGAGGGGCCATTGTGCAATTAATGAAAGTTATTGCAAAATGTCTTGTTTTGAGCCTGAATCCTCGTACAAGATTCATTTTCACATTTCGTCGAGTTGTATACTCTTGGAATTTCCTCCTGGACGATGTTTTCCAGTTTCAGGGTTTCTGGCCCCGGTTAGCGCCAAACTTGTTTTGGGCATAACGTTTTGCTCGGGACTCGGTTTTTGACGCCGTTTCTTCCTTTGTTTATATTTTATCATTTTGAATCTTTTTTGTTGACAAAGTTTTGCCATTTGAGCGCGTCTGCTCAAATTTTACTTTTTCAGACCTGCGGGGCCCGTTCGGGGCACTTTTTAAGATTTCTATAAAAGGGGTGTGAGATATTTCATTTTTCATCTTCTCCCCTTTTCATGCACGACCTGGAGCTCCCATGGCAGCCCAAGGGGTGCTGCCATCTTCTCTCTCCTCTTTTGGTTCACTTTTCCTTGATGGAAAGTCTTCGGCCTTAACGTTTGTTGTTCCCCTCGCCGTGCTCTACCTTTCCCCCTTATTAGAATTCAGTTTTGACCATTTCTTGAGTTTGGTTTTGAGGTCAAGTTATGATTTTGATGGGGCTTTCATGGGGGTTATGTTCACGGCGTTGTCCCCGACAAAACCTAATAGTTTCGTCGGATTCGGAGCCGTTCCGTTTTGATGGCTTTTGAGATTTTCATCTCAAATTGAGGTAGGAGATGTTCTAGGTTTAAATTCTTGTTATATAGCATGCTTGTGATGCTTATACTACTTGTTTGCATGATTAAATATAAAATCTAGAGATTTTATTATTTATTTTTCTTGTACAGGATCTAATTTTTTCAGTTGCTCATGACTTGATTTAAACATATAGCATGATTTTATATTGCCCCTTGATATGCTTATTGTCGTGTATTAAAATTGGAACATTTGAATAAGTATTAAAAATTTTATTTAATATTTGTCTTAGGTGAAAGATTAATTCACATGGCCTTAACTAGCTTAAAATCAATATGTGTTAGCATATTAAATTAGGGCTTTGCATGCTCTCCAACATAGTTGAATTTGAAAGTAATTGAAGGTGTTTTAAAAATTAGTAATTATTAATTAATTTGATTAATTAATTTGTCCCGAGTGCACTATTCACTCTATTTAAATTCCGACTTGATATTCTTGACTTATATGCCATATAGCTTCACATATGTTTGATTTAGAATATTCAGTTAGGTTTTCAAACCTTTCATTTAATTAAATTCCTTGTTTAAGATCTAATCCTCATAGTGATATACAACTTGAAATTGAATTGTGGCATGCTAGAAAATTAAGCTTTGGTGTGGTTGTTCACATATATTAAATTGGGATTAATTGCATGAGAATTGCAACTTTTAATTTATATTTAACTTTAGTGAAAGGTTAAGTCATATGGTCTTAAATTGAATGAAATAAACTTGTAATGTAATATTACATTAGTCCTTGGCATATTCTCTAAGATATGTTAAATTGAGAGCATTTGGTTAAGTTTGAAAATCTAGAGATTTTAATTAAAAGAATTAATTAAAATCTATTTTGTGGTCCCAATAGCTTAATTAAGGTTTTAACTTGATATTTGTATTGGCCATGACTTGTTTACTAGTAAATATTAAATTGGGACTATCTGAAGTTGTTTTAGAACCTTGGGATTTAAATTAGCATGACTTAATTAAAGTTCTACTTTGTTGTTCTAACAACCTAATTGAGTTTTAGAATGGATATAGGTGATGACCTTGCCATACCCTTTAACATGTATTAAATTGAGGTTAATTGAAATTGAATCGGAAATCTAGAGAATTTAATTGTGTTTATCTATTTAAATTCTATCAATTTGCTCCATGATCTAGTTGTGTTTTAGAAGTGGTTTCTATATTCAAATCATGGACTTGGACTTGTTGTATATTCATTTGGTTATGTTTTGAACATTGGATAACATAGTTGCTATGTTTGTATTCATGAGAATATGTTTTCCTTATTGAATATATTGTTGCCTTGTGTAATGATTTACACACTTCGCGTTTAACATCTTTCATGCATAGCGTGTAACGAATCACACACTGAAGATTTGACATTCATCATATCATATTAGTTGTGGATTTAGAGCATGTATTGTATAGGTTTCCAAATTTGGTTGTGCTTAGTAGATAGTTGATTATCTTGCATATTCCTGTTGATATATGTGTTGTTGCATAACTTGTTGATTTTGAAAATTTAGGGATGTCGTTGTTTGACTATGGCTAGGACGTGGTTCTAGTACGGGAGATAGTCCCTCTATATATAGTCTAGTGCGCACATAGGGAGGTTACCCATGGGCTAGTAACCCTAAAGTAACTATGTTGTCGGTCTGATCCGGCGTGACGTCCGAGTATCCACTTTGTTTGATTTCGCATTTCATTTTCAAGTTGATAACTAGATGATGTTATAACTTGTTGTTTCTTATTTGTCGTTCCATTTTAAGTTACAGGATGTTAACTTTGCGAAATTGTGTTTTATGCGTTGTATTGGAAGTTCCAATGTTGGTTAAATTGCATCGATATTGAAAATCGTGTTTTAACGTTCTAATAAAGCTTAGGATTGATCCTATTGATTCATTTATAACATAGACGTTAGGTGGCATGAACCACTACTGTTATTTTGTGCTTTAGATTCTAAGTTGATGGCTTTGAGAACTTAAACCTTGTTGCATTGTATAACATGCTCTTTTGTTGTTGAATTGCATGGATAATGTGATTCTTGTTAACTTGTATTTAAATATGCTTTTATTATGTTGTATGGATTACTCTAAACCTAGTTCAATTGTATTGAAAATGCAATTCATGTTAATATATGCTCAAGCATTCTTCTTGTCGTGTTCTTTAGATTATCCCAACGATGATTCGTTTCATACACGTATGTATATCATGATTCTTGTTGCTTAGACTCTAAGGTAGCTTAGGATGCTCCCCGAGTCTCACTTGGACATAGACGTTAGGTGGCATGAGCCCCTTTAACATGTTTCACCTTAAAGTGATAAATTTGTAAAATGCTAGGTCGATGCATGCACATCTCCTACGAGTAGCTTTATGTTACTCACCCCTACGATACTGGGGCATATTTTAGGTACGAAGACTTGGTTCGTGAAGCCTAGTATTCCTTGGATGTCGAGTAGCTTTCAAGTTTCCATTTCATGCAAATGTTAGCATGAAATGTCATTTTGTAGACTTATATGTCAAAATATGTATGTTTGATTCCATGTATGTAATGTGTACTTAAGTACACTCCTTTCAATATATTTGATATGTATGAGATGAGGCCAGAGGCCAATGATATGTATATTGTATTTTATGCAACTTTTTAACTTCATGAAATGTTATGAAAAACTTGAAAAATCGCAAGTCATTCCTTCACCACGGTTGCATCGGGTGTGGAAATTCCATTTTCATTCTTTTATAGGGTCTTATTAATCTTGTATGAAGTGTGGCCAATGGCCAAACGGTCATTTGATCCCGTTTTGTATTTTTGGATTCCGAGTTTTCATTCCAAGTTCCATTTTTGCCTTTTTGCCTGTTGGGGGGTCGGGTTTTGTATCGGTGGTATTTTTAAGTCGTGGACCATTGTAGCGCGTCCAAATAGGTAAGTTACGTTTGCGTGCATGGTCGTTTCCGGACAAAACCTTATCGTTTGTGTTTTGAGCCTCTTGTGAATTCATTTCGCATTTTTTTGCATATTCTGATCTAGGGGCATTATAGACCTTTCACGATGGTTTTATTTTCTTATTTCAACATGGTTGAATGGAAAACATGATTTTAGGGGGGGTTTCTTTTCCGTGTTTTTCCAGAAAATGTCGTCTTGTTATCAGAAATCGCTTACGAAATTCAGCTTTCAGTTTTCTATATAGCAGCTTTTTCGACCCTCTGGACCAGATTTCTTGGGAGGGCATTTTGGGCATTTTATATTGCATTTTTTTTTAATTCTCACGCAAGTCACATAGAAAACTCAATTTTGAGGGGGGTTTCTTCTTTGTGTTTTTGCAAAAAAATTCATCTAGGCCTCCAAATTCAGCCTCTGTTCGGGATTTTTCTGGAAAATAAGCCCACAGCAGCTTTATGGGCTGCTGCTGCCAGCCATGGTGCACCCTGCGCGAGCGCGGTGTGCATGGGCGTGCATGGGGGCTGTCATGGCCCCCTCGTCGGGCCGCCGCGACGTCAACTCTTCATTTGGGCTTTTCTTCTTCGTCCGGACTCCGATTCAAGTGATTTTTTTTTTAAAAATTGACTAATTTTTCGCTGTCTTTCTAACAGTGTGCTCGGTTGTACCCAGTTCTTCCTGGATAATTACCAGTTTACCCTTTTTGCCTTAAGTGCTTGTTTTTCTTCGTCATGCCGTTTCTCCTTCGTCCGGACTCCGAATCATGCGATTCTTGAGTCCATCTTGATTAGTTTTTCATTGTCCTTCCAGCAGTGTGCTCGGTGGCACTGGAATCCACAGTTTTTAAAAATGACTATTTTGCCCCTGGGGGCTTATTTGTCATTTTTTCGTTCTTTTGCTTCCACATCAGTTCTTGTTGAGTTCCACGACCTCATGGAAGGTCACTTTGACTTCTTAGAGTCTTGTTTTCTGTTTTCGCTTCCGCATTCGGATCTGTTATCGGATCATCTTTGCGGTTCATCACAGGACACGCTAACCTAAAAACCAGGGTTGTCACAAGCGCTCATCATATTTGTACAATAAGTGGGATATTGGTAAGGAGAAAGTTGGGATGTATATTAGAAAAATGTTGTGATATGCAGTTTGTACCAAGATATGTTTATTTGTGTATTTGTATAATAAGTAACTTAATGCGGTGAATTTTTTTCTTACTTATTTGGGCAGCGACATGGCTCAACAAGACCCGAGCAATGTTCACTGGCTCAGACAAGAGGACTGTAGCGCTGGAGAAGATTTTGATTCGTCCAAAAGACACCGTTTTACACCTAGAACAAATTTCAAATACTTAAAAAAAATAGGACCTTAATGAAATCATGCTTCTTCTGTAACTAACCTTTACTTATAAGTGTATTAAATTTTCTTAGTAGATGTAATGTTTTTTATTTTTGCCATTTTTCATTTTATGAGATTTTTTAGAGTTATTTTCGTCTTGTCTCGTTTTATGTGTCGTATACCGTGGGGTGTGCCGGGTGTGTTTGAGAGTTGGTTGGAGCATTTCCTTGAATTCAAGACTCTTAGAAATGCAATGGTTGCCATTTCAGTATTTTTCCATTTTTCGGACCGGGAGGTCCCAGTTGGGACCCGCTAGCGGGGTTTTTAAGTACGGAAATTTTATTTTGGATTCATTACACTACATGCATATTTATTTGATACTAATGTACATGATTATATGTTTAAATGTATGGTGGTATTATGTTTGTTGTGTGTGTGTGTGTATATATATATATATATATATATATATATATAAGTTTATGTTAATAAAGATTTTTATTTTTTTAAAAAAAAAAGCTATGGGACCCACTTATATTATAAGTCATTACAATGCCTTATGGGTTATTTACAGACCCAATCTGCTTCATTTCTCTTATCCACCAAACTGTATCTCTCTAAATTCTGTATTTTAACAAGCTTGATATAACCATAACCTTTGAGAGTTTGATTTTGCCACTTAAGGCAAAGTTGACAAGCGCATCGAGGCCAACATTTTGATCGGAGAAAAGTTCAATTTGACCACCCTTTGAATTTCAAATTTTTTGGGCTAAAATTGGGATTTTCTTCATTTCTTGAAGTAGGGGTGTTTAAACCCACAATTTCTTTAACCCTTGTGAATTTTCCCCCTTAAATTTGCTTATAAACATGTTTAATTTGATTATTTGACCTATGGTGTTTAGGGTTTTATATGATAATGTGAATTATGTGAATAGTTGGCTCAATTACATGTTCCTTGAGTTGATGTGATGAAAATATATTCAATTTATGCTTTGATTTGTTCAATACGTTTAAATTGTTTATTTAAGTATGAGGTATGTATATATTGTAGAGAATTATTAATTTACATAAGATTTCATTATTAATATTGAAATTGTGTAGCATAGAACATTCATGCATTCCATTAAGAAAGGAAAAGGGGAAAAGTGTTTTCGAAAAGTAAAAGAAATTATTTTGGAGGAAAAAGTCTTCGAAAAATGTTTGCGAAAACCCGGACGCCTAGGAGTCGCTTAATGGTCCGCGGCGTTAGCGTGATCTAGAGGGGACTAGGGAGAGACCCTAGCGTGGTTAAGCTACCTAGGCTGGATACGACGCTTTGGAGTTGCCTTGTGGTCGTGGATAGTTAGCCAATCCTCCTCTCGTAATGCCTTAGAGTTGCCTTAAGTCGGACTACATTAACGGTTTGGAAAGGTGAAACGGTATTATTTCGAAAATGGGGAGCGACATTTTATGGCATGGCATATCATTGGCATATATTGCACACTTGGTAGTCGAATGACTTGTGTATGTATTCGTTGATCTTATTAATGTTTTACTTATTTCCCGAGGCATGTTCCTGGTCACTTGTATTTTATTCCTTATGTGGGTTCACGGGGTCGTAAGAGGTGTGTCTTAAACACTTCCTACTAAGCGGTTGACTCACCCCATTACTTTAATATTTCAGGACACGGGAAAAAAGGTGGCGGACGACGATCCACCACAAGTTCAAATAGGATTGGAGATCTATATTTTGCTATCTTTTGTAATTGAACATTAATATTTTGTAAATATAATCTTGACTATTTTGTAAAACTTTAGTTTAATTTGTATAATGTTGTAAGTTATGGATTTTTAATTTTAGCTATATTTCATGGACTGTAACTTGATTTAATTAATGTGTGTTCTTTGTAAAGGATTATAGGACTAGGTAGTGGACTGGTGTCTCCATGTTTAGATGAGTTGGAGGAACGGGACTCTTTTTATATGTATGTGTTGATTTTAGGAATGTTGTATATTATTTGCATTGTACGTTGGGACGGGATAGATTAGTTTAAGGTCAAATGAGGCCATTGCATTTTATATGTATTTCAGCAAGTTGTAGTAGGACTTTTTCTGCAGAGATCATGCCGAATTTTTTTATTTATTTTTTATTTATTTATTTTGGAACTATCGACAGGTATCTTTTTGGGTCGTTACAGTAGAACCTTAATGTATTGTCCATAATTTCAAAGTTATCAGTAGTTTCCAACAAAATAATTACAAATTTAGACTCCACAAAATGTTTTAGAAGATTTTTTTTCCACAATAATGGATCATAAGATGAGATTAAATTTAAATTCTGCAGAGTTAGAGCATCTCCAGTAGTCTGTTAAAATTTATTTTTTGTGTGTAAAATATACACTGCCACGTATGATGTACAAATTTTTGTTATCTCCTGCAGTCTGTTAAAATTTATTTATTTTGTGTAAAATATACACTACCACGTACGATGTATAAAATTTTGTTATCTCCAGCAGTCTGTTAAGATACACTACTACACCATCAATGTATAAAATTATTGTGTATTTTAGATAACCTTTTTACAAAACCACATCAACATATTTCCTTTCTCCTCCCTCTTTATACTAATCAATCCTATATTAAGTAGGTTTACAAAAATTATGTAGGGTCCAAGCATGATACTAGTTGATTATTATTGGGTTATATATTTTTACACAAAATGTATAAAACAACTGATGCCGCTAAAAATAAATAATTCAAATTTTTTGTATAAATCTATTATGACACATCATATTTACACAAAAAAATATATATATATACACAACATTTGTAGATACCTAAGTGCACAATAAGAATTTCTTTGCACCCCAATTTTATTTCAAGTGATCCAATACCCATTCACTAACTCAGTCTCCACTACAATTTGGGGTAGTTGACTTTAAAAAATGTTACATTAAACCAAAACACCAAAAAAACTTCAAACTTTCACTTTTTGTTTCCTTTTGTCAGTTTTCCCAAAAACAAAACATATAAAGAAATTATTCAACAAATAAGGTCGATCCATTTCAACAATAAATTCAATCACATATACCAAAAAAGAAACAATTAACAAACTACATAAGCAAGCAAATTTAGCTCTACAAGCTAAGTAATAGTGATTAAGAAAATTTTTGGCAAGAACTAAAATAAAAAAAACTCTGCTTTTGAAATCATTAATGGAATTTTGATGGAAGGATGTTGAGGAAACAATGAAGGTTCTTACCAGGTAGTGTAGGAAACAAGGGTATTTCCACTGTTGAAAACCCTAAACACCGAACCTTATTAAATGAAGAGTCGCACAAGGTGTACTGAAAAGGTGATTTTTATTTATATTGTTGCATTTTTTAGTCAAATTAGAGAGAGTATTGATGCTACCGGTGGATGAAGAGACCGTTATATCCTGGAAGACAAGAGCCGTGAAAACCATTCAACACCAGACTTAAGGACATAATATCAAATGCTACCCTCAGTTTAAGTTCCTTATTTAGTTGTTTGTTATTTTATTTAGGGGGAAAATCACATAACCTCCCTGTACTATCATTTTCGTCCAAAAAGCCCCTACTAAAATTTAACACCACCCTGAATTATAAACCATCATCACATTGCCCCATTTCGTTCAAATCCGTTATACGAAATGACAAATATACCCCTATAATATCATATGAAATTTAAATACAAAATAAATGTTATTTTGCCAATTACAATTGTAACCTTGCAGATATTATGTGGAGGTAACAAAATGACCATGTTTTGATCACCAAATATGGTGCTACAAAATGTGGTCATATTATTCAACCCTTTCCAACCCTTTGTCCCGCCAAACACACCACAAAACACCTAAGGCAGAGAAAGCGACCAAACCCTTTTATAAAGACAGAGAAAGCGACTATATTTCATCTTCTTCGTTACTATGCCTATTGGATTCTCATCTCTGTGGGTCAAGAAAGTGAGTTTCACCTTTGTTCGACAAGATGTTGCCAGGTGTGATCAAGTATCTTGTTGGTTCCCATATTCGTATTATTTAGGATTTTATATTGCAACTATTTTCAAAGTGGGTCTTTTGTGTTGGGTATGATTCAAACAGCTTGGGTATTAGGGTTTGTAATTTTGTATAAAGATTGTGGTCCCAATTGTTTAATATTAGAGTTTGTAATTTTGTATTAACTTCGTGGTCTCGATTGATTAAAAAACTAGGATTTTTCTACTAGTGTAATTAGTTGTTTAATATTATGGTTTCTAATTTTGTATTATCTTTGTAGTCCCGATTGATTAATAAAGTAGGGTTTTTGGTTTCCTAATCTACTGGTGTAATTAATTGATTAAATTAGGGGTTTTTATCTTAAATTAGGGTTTTTATAATATGTGTTTGTTAATAATATAGGTTTTTTTAATATTAAATTAGGGTTTTTTTGTTTCTTAAATGGTGTAATTAGTTGTTTAATTATTTAGGTTTTATGTTAGTGTGATTAGTATGTTAGTTTTTTTAAGGGAAAATTAGATTTTGGTGACCAAACCTAAACAAATTTGTTCAAACGTGACCCAAAGTCAAAAAAAGATGACTTATTTATTACACAATCTAAAAATAATTTTTAGATGATAAAATTGCCCTTATATTCATCCTCATCTATTTCTCATCCAACCTTCTATTTTTTTCATTTTTAGTTTGCAAACTTACCAATTAAAACATTAAGTCATCACATATTCCTAGTATGTTCAGTTTATTATTCTGGTAAACAAAGGCGGAGCCAGGATTCAATGTAAAGGGGGGTCGTAGTATTAACAGTTTTACCAATATAATATAATAATATTTTAAGTCAAAAGTACTTCATGATCGATTAGATGCATACACAAATAAATCTAGCCAAAATTTGGCTAATTTATTTACAAAACAATAATTGGCCTATATCTAGTCAAATATGACATAGATATATACAAAAAGAAACCTAGAAGACCAAACAACTACTATAAAGGTTGAGCTCGACGATCTTTTAGAGAAGAAAAATCATCTATAATTGAATCTGTACTAAAAGTCTAAGCAATTTCTTTTTCAATACTGACACTCAAGTAATCTGCAAAAAACTCATCCTCCATCCTGTTGCACAGTTGTGTTTTGACAAGTTTCATAGTTGAAAATGTCCTTTCTGTAGTTGCCGTGGAAACGGGAAGAGTCAAGATAAGACGAATCAACCTATCAATCAAAAAGT
Source organism: Cornus florida (assembly GCF_030987335.1). NCBI lineage: Eukaryota > Viridiplantae > Streptophyta > Magnoliopsida > Cornales > Cornaceae > Cornus > Cornus florida. The sequence goes on from NW_026775573.1 coordinate 64,512,277, forward strand.
AGATTTTTGACTTCTCTGTTTCCACTAATCCTCTACATAGCTCAAAAATTGTTAACATATTTTTCAAATATGAATGAGCAAGCACTTCAACCTTATAATGTTGCAATTGGAATGTCAAAATAATCCTCTCTTGGTCTGTGAAATCTTAAGGATAAAATTCATCTACAAGCGTGTAAATGTCTTCAACGTTAAACAACTTGTAACCATCTCTAGGATCCAAAGTTGAGCTAAGAGTAACAAGTGTCATTGCCTTTTCACTAAACCTGTTATTCAACTCCTGCAATTGCGAATCAATTGTGCCACAAAATATATCAATACGATTATGGTGCTCAAGTGTAATATTCTCTTGTGGGTGACGTGACTGGCCCTTAATTTTTTTGGTATAAAGAACGCTCAAATCAGTTACATCAATGTTGTGGCGCTCATAAAATGATTTAACAATATCAAGTAAGTTGTTCTAACCATTTTCTCTCAATTTCAGAATGATTTGTTTTGTACTCAAAACTAATTGTGTAGCATTTATGATGTCTTGAGATTTTTGTTACAAAACTTGACAAAGGATATTAGTTATTCCCATGATATCTTTTATCAAATGCAAAATAAACACAAACTGAAATAATCTAAGAGTATTAAAAGCAGTATCAACATCTCCCCGGCTCTTGTAATTACTTCCATCTTCAATGATGTTTACAAGAACTAAACATGTTAGACCAAATAACCTTATCAAACTACAAACAGAATCAAAATGGGAGCTCCAACGAGTATCTCCAGGTCGTTACAAGGTACTAATCTGATTAGTTCCTTGGCCGGTTTCAAGTTCATCAAGATCTATCAAATAGGCAATTTCCATAACTTGAGCAGAATATAATTCATCAATTTGTTTACAAGAAGCTCTAATGATATTGATAATGAAGTTCAAATTTGAAAAGAATTGATGGACAATAATTACTTCTCTAGATACGGCAACTAATGCTACTTGTAGTCAGTGAGCTAAGCAATGGACATAATATGCATAAAGACAATAATTAAGAAATAATGCTTGCAAACCATTCCATTAACCACGCATATTGCTAGCACCATCATAACCTTGACCTCGGAGATTGTGAACATTAAGATTATAGTAAGAAAGAACCACACAAAGATTCTTTTTTAAATTCAATGAAGTTATATCTTTGACATGCACAAGATCGAAGAAACGTTCTTATAAAAAACCATCCTTATCAACGTATCTTAAAACGAGAGCCATTTGCTCTCTTTTAGATTCATTATGAGCTTCATCAACAAGAATACAAAACTTGGCATCACCTATATCTTCACGAATCTTATTTCTCACTTTTGTAGAAATAATATGGAAAATCTCCTTTTGAATTTGTGGTGAGGTATACTTGGCATTCTTTGGAGCATTTTCAAGAACAATTTTAGCGACATCATCATTATATGACGCAAAAGCCTTTACCATTTCAATGAAATTGCCTCAATTACTTGATTGAAAGAATTCATCATGCCCTCTAAAAGCACAAGCTTGATAAGTAAGCCATCGGACCGTATCAATTGTGACCATCAATCTCAATCAGTTATTTAAAATTTGTTCGGAAGTTTGTCTATCCATCACTATATTAATATGACAAGGTTGATTCATTAAGTCCTTACATGCTCTCTCAGCAATGTTATGAGTAGAACATGGACTTCCTCCCATATGATTTAAGAAAGCACACTTATTGCCATCATTAACTTTCTTCCGACTTTGAAATCCTTCACTAGTGAATGCATTGGTTCCGGGATGCCCCATTGGTTTCGTTCCAAAAAGAAATCAAGGTAAGCAAAATGCAGCATCCTTTGAAGGAGAATACACTAACCAGGTAGGAAATAATTTAAACCAAGATGATTAAAACTGATAAGGATGTTTTTCTGATCCAGAAAGTGGATATTCTGAAAGCGGAATTTGGTATGCTTTCGCTTTAATGTAAGCTCATCGAACTTCATCATGTTTGTTAACAAGATAATCCCATATTTGACGATGTAATCCGAAATCACATTCTAAAAAGGTAGGATTAACTTTTGTATGTTCAACTCTTGGAGATTTTGGAGGACACTGGTTATTATGAACCGAAACATCAACATTAGAGGCGGAAGCAGCGAAAGGCACATCATTTTTAAAAAAAAAAAAAAGCGTCAAGAGTTCTTTTTGGCTTCACCATCGTATAACACTATACCTAAAGAGGGTAATTCAAATATAAACTTTTAAAACCTTGGGTTTTACATTGTAATTTAAACTATCGATCCTAAATTCCTAATAAGCATAATTAAGTAAAAATAATATTGCGCCCTCATTGCATATAAAACAATTAATTTAAAATAAAAAAAGTTATCATTCACAATTGTCTGCCTGTGCAGTGTATAAAAAAATAAATTGTGCTTGTGCAGTGTATAAAAAATAAATTGTGCCTGTGCAGAGTATACAAAATAAATTGTGTATTAAAATTTCATTGATTTAGGTTTAGAGAAGAAATTCATTTTGGTTACAACTAAAATTTTAATCACACATAACATTGTATATAGATATGTGCATCTAACACAAGAATAAATTAATAAAAAAATAATTGATATTCCAACTATGAAAAAATAAACTGAAAAGAACATGGCTATAGTCTATAGATATATACTCTAATCTTTAAGATTCTATGAAAAAAAGGAAACTGAAAAGAGCAGGGGCTATAGAATAGATATAGCACAATAAACTAAACAAGCAAATATACATACATAATAATGGAAAAGGGAAAATTAAATTCATGGGTAAAAGAGAGAGAATTGAGAAGGGTTACCAAATGTCAAAATGTGGAATAGCACTTCGCCACCACCATGCCTTCAACTTCGCCTGAATTGGGTCACCATTAACACTATTTCGTCGCGCATCACTGATTGTTGGTGCCTTGGCGGAATTATAAATCCTTGCTCGTAGGTCGTAGGTCAGTCACGTTACTCTCTATTGCTGCGTTGTTGTAAGAATCCTCTCTGGCCGTCCTTGGGACTACAGGTTCTTCCCACCATCAACTCCGTTAGTTCAGAGATGTTAGGCATCTACCGCATCTGGTGTGATACCCCTTGATTCTAGAGCCATGGGTGATCAAGTCCGAGTACAGATCCGAGGGATACCAGACAATTAAAATATAAATGAACACGGAATACAAAATGAATTAAGAAATAAAAATAAAGCTGAAAGAATTCTAAAATATAAATCCTTAAAATTAATTAATTAAATCCAATAATCCCAACAACCTCCAATATAGGTACAACTCGAAAATCCATCTAGTGGACCCCTAATCCAATTCCAACTGAAGATAAACTGATCTAAAAAGGAAATCAAAGCTAAATATAAATAGCAGTCCTACGTAGTCGGAAAAATGAGTGACCGTCTCTGCTCAGCACGAACAAGCTCTAAGACTGGAACCGTCCGATACCTGAAAAATAATAGTGGGTCAGGCCCACGAACAAGTTATATTCTAACTACAATCCAAATAGAGACCCGATACGTAGATACATCCTAAATATCTTAACAATAGCTATCTAGTCCATACATATATATATCCACATTAAGGGGCATTCACTGGACTACAAAGGGGGTCTCAACCTGAATAGAAGGCATCATATAAAACACACCTGAGTGGGCATGAGTACCTAAGCCTAACAGGGTATACCTCAACCTATCATAGCCAGCTACGCATCCACTGCATATACGCGCCCTAACCATCGACTTTGAGACTCAAGCTCATATCGCGGTACCATAACTATATATATAAATTCCATCCAAAACCAATGTAGTGCCGGTCAACTGTTCGTTGCCAAGACACGACATATAATTAAGATTTAAATGTTTTAATTAAATCAATTTCCTTATACAGAATATAAAACAAACATCCAATATGTTGTTCAACTGTTTTAGTTGACATGACATAAATCCATATAGGATTTAACTATTTTAGTTAATCCATTCCGTATGTATGAATAGGTAGCAATTAGCGTTTTGATCTAATTCGTCCCTTATATGACACCGTCCCATACCGGTGCATATAATGCATATAATTCATAAATGATGCAACACTTAAAACAGTACATCAAGTAAAATCAACAAAATCCATATAATTGATAGAAACATAATTTAATGGTTCATCAATTAAAATCTAGAATAACATCCATATAATTGATAGAACATAATTTAATAATACATCAATTTAAAGTCCAAAACATAAATCCGTAATAATTGACAGAACATAGTTTAATAGTTCAGCAATTAGTAACCAAAACATTAATCCATGTAATTGCAGAACAGAGTTTATTATTTCAGCAATTAACATCCAGAGTAAGCATAGATCCAGTCTGATAAATAAGTGACCCTATTGTGCATCCAAAACAAGATTTATAATCATGTTATAGTCCGTTAAATTGCTAAATTAAAATTAAGCAATTATATCCCTTCCATCCATTAATAATATGCAAAGTTCTTTACTTTCATACTGTTTAATCCATTAACCTACAAGTATAAATTATGCCTTAAAAGGTTTTAATACCACATGAAACTAGTATTTAGAACCCCCCAGTAAAGTCCCAAAACAATTTAGGAAAAACAAATCGTTCAAACCGTGCCAAAAAAAATTCCAGAAAGTGGTAACGCAAGAGAGCATGCTCTCAAAACTTGAGAACATGCTCTGTCCAAGCATGGAGCCGGCTCCATGCTCCTTGGAGCCAGCTTTAGAGGGGTGGGAGCTAGCTCTAAACCCCCCAGAGCTAACTCTACACTTGAGGGAGTTGGCTCCCTCTTCCATGGAGCCAGCTCTCTCCCTCTCTGAGAGCCCTGAACCGTTTTCCTTCGTCTGCTTCGTCTCCGGCCATTTCCAACCCTTCTGTTCCTCATTAATATTGATCTTTACAGTCTAAATTATATCCAATATCATCCCAGTCCTTTATTTAAAATAGTTTGCATTAAAAAGAACCATAAAAATAATTATCGATTCAACATGCTTTAAGATCAAACAATGAAATTCAAGTTGCAAGAACAATTCCAGAGTAAATTTAAACACATACAGACGAGCAATTTAACACATACTAAGCATGCAAGATTCAGTTAATATCCAATTAAAATCCTAAAGATCATCTAGGTATGCACAGAACACAGGTCAATGAGAGAGAGATAGAATAAAACTTGCCCGTGAGATTTTTGAATCAAAAATCTCGTCGCCGTCTTCCTAAGTTTTTCGACGACGTCCATTCACTGTCAACCTCCTACTGCTCAACCTTCCCTCCTCCTAGGTCCGTCCTTTAATCCACAGCCAAAAACCCTAACTGATATCTCTCTGTTTTTCTCACAATTCCCTCTTTGTTTCTCTCTATATCTCTGTACGTGAATAGGATTCTACAACCCCTTTGTAGACTTATAACAGTATATATATAGGCAAATACAAAACTTAAGTCCACTTATAATTAGAGACGGAAAAACCTAATTAACTCCTAGTCGGCCAATACGTGAGTCATAACAGAATAAAACCCTAATTTTACATTAAAATTAATAATACTAATTTAATCCAATTAACTCATTTAAATAAACTAATAAACCATTTAAACAATTAAAACTAATTTAGTCCAATTAAAGAAAATAAAAATACAATTAAATACCAATTAAACAAACAATTCAACTAAACAAAACAATTAATCCATTAATGAAAATAAATAGGCAAATAACCAAATAAATAAATAAAAATGCAATAAAAATAATTATTAAAATGCTGAGACTATCCTTTTAAAAGTAGGGGTATTACATTCTCCCCCTCTAACAAAAGGAATTTCGTCATCGGAATTCGCTCTTACCTTCTTCCAATATTTTAGGAAATTATGAGCGAATGACATCCTCCCGTTCCCAAGTAGACTCAGCCTCATTGTGATGACTCCACTAAATACGCACTAAAGGGATAACCTTATTACGAAGAATTTGATCCTGACAGTCGACAATACGACACGGTGGCTCCAAATATATTGCATCTCGCTACAACTCAATCTCCCCAATATCGATATGCTGATACCGATCCTCATCTCGCAGAAATTTCCGCAACATGAAAACATGGAACATATTGTGTACGCGATCCAAATTATCCGGAAGTGCTAACTGATAAGTTATAGCTCCAACTCGATCCGTAGTCATTAATGGACCGAAAAACCGCGGTGACAACTTCCATTTCTTCCCAAAGCACATTACCCCTTTCATATGAGACACTTTGAGTAAAACCTGATCCCCAACCTGAAACTCCAAAGCACGAGTACGACGATCTGCATAACTCTTCTGCCTACTTTAAGCATTGCGCATGCAATCCCTAATAAGAGCAATATTTTCTGAAGTATCCTTAATAAACTCAGGACCCAAGAATCTGTTCTCTCCAACTTCCATCTAACAAACAGGAGATCGACATGGTCAAACGGTGCCATACCAATAGTCTTCTGGAAATTATTGTTATACGCAAATTCCACAAGTGGCAAATAATTCTCCCAGTGGCCCTTGAAATCAAGAACACACGAACAGAGCATATCCTCCATGATCTGATTAACCCTCTCGGTCTGTCCATCAGTCTGAGGATGGTAAGCAGTACTGAGATGCAACTCTGTACCCAAAGCCTGCTGAAAACTCTTCCAAAATCCTAACACAAAGCTCGAATCCCTATCCGCTATAATAGATAACGGAATGCCATGTAACTTCACTACCTCTGTAATGTAAAGTCTCACCAACTGCTCCGATGTGAAGTCAGTGCGAATAGGCAAGAAATGAGCTAATTTAGTCAATCTATCAACAATTACCCAAATGGAATTGTGATCCTTGAAAGAAGGCAATCCCTCCACAAACTCCATAGAAACGTTCTCCCACTTCCACTCTGGTATAGGTAATGGCTATAGAGCTCCTGGCGGCCTCTGATGATCAATTTTAACTATCTGACAAGTACTACACTGAGAGACAACAATAGCAATGTCCCTTTTCATACCTGCCCACCAAAATTGCCGCTTCATCTCTTGATACATCTTGTCTCCTCCTGGATGAACAGAAAACCCAGAATGATGAGTTTCAGTCATCACATCATTCCTTAAATCATCAGCAGAAGGTACTACAAAACGCCCTTTGTACCTCAAACCTCCATCAATCCCAATATAGTAAAATGGAACCTCCCCAGAAGCTATCTCTGCAACTTTGTCAATGCACTGTTGATCCGTGAGTTGTGCTTTCAAGACTTTATGAATGATAGAAGGTGTAACTACCATACAAGCCATAAAAGCATCAGACAACTCATTCACGTCCTTCAAAGCATTCCACTCAGTGGTGAATAAAGCAAAAAGACTCGCATAGGGTCGGCGACTGAGTGCATTTGCCACCACATTCGCTTTCCCTGAATGGTACTGTATAGAGAAACGATAGTCTTTCACAAACTCTAACCATCGGCACTGTCTCATATTCAGTTCCCGCTGAGTGAACAAATACTGCAGACTCTTGTGATCACTAAATAACCTGAAGGATTCTCCCAACAGATAATGCCTCCAAATACGTAAGGCAAAGACCACAGCTGCCAACTCCAAATCAGGTGTTGGATAATTAAGCTCATGAGGCTTAAGCTTACGAGATCCATACGAAATCGGTCGCTCTTCCTATATCAAAACACATCCAAGACCTTGCAAAGAAGCATCTGTGTAAACAAGATACTCTATCCCACTCTGTGGAGTAGACAGAACCGGTACAGAAGTCAACTTGCTCTTAAGCTCATCAAAAGCTTTCTGACAGTGTTTATCCCATACGAACCGTACACCCTTCTTAGTCAAATGAGTGAGTGGTCCCCCTATCTTTGAGAACCCCTGAATGAACCTACGATAATATCTTGCCAATCCGAGAAAATTTCGAATCTTGGTAGGTAAAGTAGGTTGTCTCTATTCTACTACTGCTAAAATCTTGGCTGGATCTACCGCTATCCCCCTCTCTGACACTACGTGACCCAGAAACTTCACTTCCCGCTGCCAAAATTCATATTTCTCGAACTTAGTATATAACTGGTGCTTTGTAACACTATGTGAATATGTCTAACATGATCATCCTCTAACTTTGAATAAATCAAGATATCATCAATAAATACGATGACAAACTGATCTAAGTAAGCCCTGAAGACTCTGTTCATTAAATCTATAAAGACTACTGGTGCGTTAGTCAATCCAAATGGCATGACACGAAACTCATAAGAACCATATCTAGTGAGAAATGCTGTCCTCGAAACATCCTGCTCCCTAACCCGAAGTTAATAATATCCAGAACGCAAATTAATTTTAGAGAAATATGTAGCTCCCTTCAATTGATCAAAAAAATCATCAATCATGGGTAAAGGATACTTGTTACGAATAGTAACCTTGTTCAACTTCCTGTAATCTATACACAGGTGAAGTGAACCATCCTTCTTCTTTACAAACAAGACCGGTGCTCCCCAAGGTGAAGTACTCCTACGAATAAAACCTTCGCTGAGTAATTGCTGAATCAGATCCCTCAGCTCCAGCATCTTCATTGGTGCAATCCTGTATGGTGCTCTAGCAATAGGCGTAGTGCCTCGAGCTAAGTCTATCACTAAGTCTATCTCTCGACTATGTGACAGATATACCATGTGATCGATCACATACTTGTGTCACCATCTAAACTATAAAACCAAAATTGTTAAATACTTTGTAGTGTAAATACACAGAAAACATACATATATATATCCACACTAAGGGACATTCACTGGACTACAAAGGGAGTCTCAACCTGAATAGAAGGTATTATGCAAAATGCACCTGAGTGGGCATGAGTACCTAAGCCTAACAGGGTGTACCTCAACCTATCATAGCCAGCTACGTATCCACTACATATACGCCCCCTAACCATCGACTCTGAGACTCAAGCTCATATCGCGGTACCATAACTATATATATAAATTTCATCCAAAACCAATGTAGTACTGGTCAACTGTTCGTTGCCAAGACACGACATATAATTAAGATTTAAATGTTTTAATTAAATCCATTTCCTTATATAGAATATAAAACAAACATCCAATATGTCGTTCAACTGTTTTAGTTGACAGGACATAAATCTATGTAGGATTTAACTATTTTAGTTAATCAATTCCATATGGATGAATAGGTAGGAATTAACATTTTGATCTAATCCGTCCCTAATATGCCACCATCCCATACCGGTGCATATAATGCACATGATTCATAAATGATGCAACACTTAAAACAGTACATCAAGTAAAATCCACAAAATCCATATAATTGATAGAAACATAATTTAATGGTTCATCAATTAAAATCTAGAATAACGTCCATGTAATTGATAGAACATAATTTAATAATTCATCAATTTAAAGTCCAAAACATAAATCCGTAATAATTGATAGAACATAGTTTAATAGTTCAACAATTAGTAACCAAAACATTAGTCCATGTAATTGCAGAATAGAGTTTATTATTTCAGCAATTAACATCCAGAGTAAGCATATATCTAATCTGATAAATAAGTGGCCCTATTGTGCATCCAAAACAAGATTTATAATCATGCTATAGTCCGTTAAATTGCTAAATTAAAATTAAGCAATTATATCCCTTCCATCTGTTAACAACATGCAAAGTTATTTACTTTCATACTGTTTAATCCACTAACCTACAAGTATAAATTATGCCTTAAAAGGTTTTAATACCACTTGAAACCAGTATTTAGAACCCCCCAGTAAAGTCCCAAAACAATTCAGGAAAAACAAATCGTCCAAATCGTACCAAAAAAATTACAAAAAGTGGTAACACAAGAGAGCATGCTCTCAAAACTTGAGAGCATGCTCTATCCAAGCATGGAGCCGGCTCTGAAGGGTGGGAGCTAGCTCTAAACCCCCCAGACCCGGCTCCCTCTTCCATGGAGCCGGTTCGCTCCCTCTCTGAGAGTCCTGAACCATTTTTCTTCGTCTGCTTCATCTTCGGCCGTTTCCAACCCTTCTGTTCCTATTAATATTGATCTTTACAGTCTAAATTATATCCAATACTATCCCAGTCCTTTATTTAAAATAGTTTGCATTAAAAAGAACCATAAAAACAATTACCGATTCAACATGCTTTAAGATCAAACAATGAAATTCAAGTTGCAAGAACAATTCCAGAGTAAATTTAAACACATACTAAGCATGCAATATTTAGTTAATATCTGATTAAAATCCTAGAGATCATCTAGGTATGCACAGAACACAGGTCAAGGAGAGAGACAAAATAAAACTTGCCCGTGAGATTTTTGAATCAAAAACCTTGTCGCCATCTTCCTAAGTTTTTCGACGATATCCGTTCACTGTCAACCTCCTACTGCTCAACCTTCCCTCCTCCTAGGTCCGTTCTTTAATCCACAGCCAAAAACCCTAACTGATATCTCTCTGTTTTTCTCGCAATTCCCTCTCTGTTTCTCTCTATATCTCTGTACGTGAATAGGATTCTACAACCCCTTTGCAGACTTATAATAGTATATATATAGGCAAATACAAAACCTAAGTCCACTTATAATTAGAGACGGAAAAACTTAATTAACTCCTAGTCGGCCAATACGTGAGTCGTAACAGGATAAAACCCTAATTTCACATTAAAATTAATAATACTAATTTAATCCAATTAACTCTTTTAAATAAACTAATAAACAATTTAAACAATTAAAACTAATTTAATCCAATTAAAGAAAATAAAAATACAATTAAATACCAATTAAACAAACAATTCAACTAAACAAAACAATTAAACCATTAATGAAAATAAACAGGCAAATAACCAAATAAACAAATAAAAATGCAATAAAAATAATTATTAAAATGCGGAGACTATCCTTTTAAAATTAGAAGTATTACATCTGGATATAAAAGTTAGTTTACCAGCGTTCCCTCTTGTCGGCATGTGCCCTAATATGCTAATTGTTGAATGATTAAACTAATATATTTTTAATTTTTTATATACATTAATAATTTTTTTTTTTTTTTTTGGGGGGGGGGGGGGGGGGGGGCATGGCCCCTACTGGCCCCCTTTCCCTCCGCCCCTGCTAGTAAAGTAGTGTATGTGCAATAATTTAATTAACAATTTAATATCTTTAATTGTGTTTAATATGTAATGTAAATTTGTCTATAACAAGTTTTAAAATTGATAACTATTGTGATACCCCTAATTTTAAAATGATAGTCTCGGTATTTTAGTAATGGTTTAATTATGTTTTTAATTCATTATTTGATTTCTTAGCTATTTGTTTAATTATTTATATGAATTAATGGATTATGTATTTATTTCAAATACTTGTTTAGTTGAATTATGTGTTAGTTAATGTGTATTTGTGTTCTTAAATGTTAGGTGTTTTCTTGTAATAAAATGGTTAGGAATTAAAGGTCTTAAAAGGTTGTTTTATTTTAGTTTATTTCATTTTAATTTTAGTAGTCATGGATAGTAGTCATGGGCCAACCAATTGGGTTTCATGGATTAATTGGATGAGGGGTTTAATGAGTATGGATAAATACCCATAGATAGGGTATATGTATATATATATAATAAAATATACATATATTTATTTAAGGAAAGTCCTTTGGTGATAATCTAATGTATTTATTTTACGTAGATAAAGATAATATACATAGATTATACGTAACATATTGTAATGACCCGGTCATTTTCCTTCCTTTCCTTTTTCTCAGATTTTTATGGATATTTTTTTTCCGTTGATCCTTTCTTTTCTGAGTTTGGTTTCTCGTCACTTAGTGTCATCTTGAGTGCTTGAGGATGGTTTTCGAGACACTTTTCCTTGATTTGACGACTTCCTTTGAGGACCGAGTCATTTTCACATTTTCACTTTTTGACACTATTCATTTTCGTCTCTTTCTCGTTTGTTACTTTGTTGGCATAACCTCACTTTTTGCCCCTGGATTTGACTCCGGCTTTGCATGCATCCATGATATTTGATTTCCATGATATCTACATTTTCACTCTTGTAGAAAAACGTGTTAAATATTTATTTTTCTTGTAAAGGGCATGGATGCATAACTTTTTGATAATTTTCTTTATTTTTGGGGTTTTAGTGTAATTATGAAAAATAATTATTTTTCATCTTAGGGATCTTTTTGCAAATAAATTTGAAAGATATTTTCAAAAAGGACCTTTTTGCAATTTTTGAAAAGTGTGACAAGTGTCACACTCCTTTGGAACCACTTGTTGACATTTTGGTGGAACCACTTGGAAACTTAATCTTTTGACACACGGAGGGTAGAGATTCACCCATTTGTTGGCCTAGGATTGGACCGCTTGTTGGCTTGGATGAGTGACAAGTGTATGCTCCAAATTAAGTCTTGTTATTATTTTTGGGCCACTTCGGGATTATAGTTTTAAAGAAGGGTTTTTGTGCAATTGACCAAGACTTGTGTGTGTTAATTATGGTGTAGGATCACATAGTGAGTGGAGGATTTCTATTTCCTCCATTCACACTTTATCATATTGTATCATCATTTTCCTCACCACAAAACCTAGCCACCATTAGAGAAGCTTGATGCTTAGGCTTTGAAAGTAATTTTTGAGGTCCTTCCACTCACCTTAGACCATAAAGTTTGGAATACTTTTTGTTCCCCTCATCCTCCTCTACAGAACCCGTCGTCCTAAGGTTTTCAAACCAAGGAGCTCTGATACCACTTGTGACGGCCCAAGTTTTTTAACCCGTTGCGTCAGTGATGAACCGAAAGATGATCCGAAATGCGAAAGTAAAAGACAAATAACGGTCTCTAGAGATACAACATGACTCTAAGACACCATTGTGACCCTCAACGAGGTCACGGGACCCAAAGCGATCAAATGCGGAAACAACATTTCAAAAACGAACAAGAATGCACCTAGGGGCAAAATCATCATTTTTAGCCTAAAAGTGGGTGCCACTGAGCACACCATTGGAAAGACAACGGAAAATCAATGAACTTAGACTCAAAAATCGCTTGATTCGGAGTTCGGATGAAGAAGATATGGCTAACAGAAGAAGAAGGGGCAAAACGGTCAAAAAGATGGCAACCAAGAACATCTAACCGATTAGGAGACCTTCCTAACAGATGGCAACCAAGAACATCTAACCGATTAGGAGACCTTCCTAACCGGTTAGGAAGCCAAAAAAACACAAGAAACACACTGCCCATGCACATGTAACCGGTTACGAAACCCCTCGTAACCGTTTACATGTGAAGGAGGCAGAATGGGCAACCCAAAAAACCTGGCAGTAAGGGTTTTCCCGGGAAAAATGGAAATTTGAGGGCCAAGATGACATTTTCTGGAAAAACTCAAAGAAGAAACCCCCCTCAAAATCGAGTTTTCTAAGTGAATTTTAAGAAAAATTGAAAAATACACAATGTGAAATGCCTAAAATGCCCTCCCAAGAAAACTGGTCCAGAGGGTCCAAAAAGCTGCTAAATTTAAAAACTGAGAGCTGGACTTCGGATGCGATTTCCGATGCCAATATGGAATTTTCTGGAAAAACACGGAAAAGAAAGCCCCCCTAAAATCATATTTTCTATTCAACCATATGAAGAACGGAATTTATTCCCCAAAGAAAATTCCCAAAATACCCTTAGGTCAAAATATGCAACAAAAGTGAAAAATGAGTCCGTAGGAGGCTCATTTCACCAAAGAAGAAGCTTTGCCCGGAAACGACCATGCACGCAAACGTAACTTACCTAGTAAGATGTGTTACAATGGTCTATGGCCCAAAAATATGGCCGATACAAAATATGACCCCCCAACGGCCAAAATGCCAACAATGAAGTTTGGAACTAAAACTTGGAATTCAAAACTATGAAATGGTTTCAAAATGCCGCTTGGCCCTTAGCCACACTTCATACATGGTGAATGAATGCTAATGGAAGAATCAAAATGGAATTCCCACACCCAATGCAAACATGGTGAATCAAAAACTCAATATTTTACAATACTTTTATAATATTCCATGAAGTCAAAATTTACATAGGATACAATTTATTGTGCACATGTTGACATATAAGATTACAATTGGCATTCCAAGCCAACCTTCACAAAAGTGGAAGTCTCCAAGTCCACAATCCAAGCATAATGAAGACCTCAACTTTGATTCTTGCACCTGAAATATGCCACAGTATCGTAGGGGTGAGTAACATAAAGCTACTCGTAGGAAATGAGCATGCATCGACCTACGTTTTACAAGTTGCATGATTTAATCATTGTGGTTCATTCCACCTAACGTCTATATCAAAGGTGAGACTCAAGGAGTATCCTAGCTACCTAAGATCATTTCTAGCATCAATCACCTCATTCATGCAATTTTAGCAACATAGGTTCATGCTTACACAAAGCAACAACATAGGAGCATGCTTACACAAAGCAACAATATAGGAGCATGCTTACACAAGGCAACAACATATAGATTCTCAAGGTTTTCAACTTGAAGTCTACAATGCAATATCAACTAAATATAACAATTTAGCATAATTAGAATATCTAATACCATACATCAAGACATAGATTCTCTAGGTTATCAACTAGAAATCTAAAAGTGTGAAATCAACTAAATATATCAATTTAGTATGGATGTACTTAACAACATCAAGCCAAAACCACAAGTTAACAAGGTAAACATGATTGTCAACTTGGAATTGAATGCGAAAACAAACAGTGGAATAATTGGACATCACGCTCGGAATTCTGCCGAGACCTCAATGGTTATTACGGGCACTAACCCGTAGGGAAGACCACCCTAAGTGCGCACTATCTCAATGACTTAGAGGACTCACGTCCCCGTACTAGAGCCAAACCCTAGCTATCTCAACTCAACAATGTTCCAAGATTCCAAAATAAGCCAAATAAGTTCATAACTAATATATATTACTACTACATAGTAACAAGTTAGCAATATAACTCTCAATTGTACATAATAAGCATTTCATATCCATAATGCTACGAAATCACAAGCCAATAATATATTCATATTAGAAACATATTCTCATGAATATAAACTTAACAACAATGCTCTTCAATGCATATAATACAATCTAGTGAATACATCACAAGTCTAAATCCATGCTCTTAAAATAGAAACAACTTCTAAAACATGATTAGATCCATGGATACACAAGATAGAATTTAATTACATCAAAATAATTAAACTCTCTAGATTTCAAATAATTTTCAATTGGCCCCAATTTAATATATGTTAATAGACATAGCATGGACATTACATATATTCACACACAAGCTTAATTAGGCCCATGAAACCACCAAAATAGATTTTAATTAATTCCCTTAATTAAAGTCTCTAGATTTCCAAACTCAACCAAATGCTCTCAAATTAAAGTATGTTAACAAACATGCCAAAACTTAATTTAGAAGCATAACACAACTCAATTCCATGCAAGGTATAGCCATGAACTTAAATCTTTCACAAAAGATAAATATTAATTAAAAAGAGCAATTCTTATTTAATAAATCCCAAATTAATATATGTTAATCAACATATTAAAACAAGAGTTTCTACCATGCCAAAATTCAAATCAAAGTTATATATCATCATGAATTTTAAATCTTATACAAAGAAATAAAAATTACTAACTTTCTAGATTTGATACAAGGCACATATATAAGTTGTATAATCATGTTAAACACTCAATACAACACACACAAAAGCTTAAAACATTCCCTGCCTCCATTTGAGATGAAATCTCAAATCCCCACCAAAATAAATCGGCTCCGAATCCGACGAAACTCCTAGGTTTTGTCAGGGACAACACCACGAACATGAATCCCAAGGAAGCCCCATCAAAAATACAACTTGACTTCAAACCCAAACTCAAGAAATGGCCAAAACGAGATTCCAATCGGTTGGAATCGAAGGCCTCGCCGAGGGGAACAATAAGCACAAAGGCATCACCACTTTTTAATGAAGGGAAGAAGTCCAAAAGAGGAGAGAGAAGATGGCAGCCATGGATGGAGCTTGGATCAGCCATGAGAGAGGAGAGAGAGAGAGAGAAAACTCTGATTTTTCTTTCTAAGACCTCCTATTTATAGAAAAACTCAAAAAGTGCCCCGAACGGGCCCCGCCGGGTTCGGAAAAGTGGAAATCACGCAGACGCGCTCAAATGGAAAAACTCCATGAATAAAAAAGATTCAAAATGAGATAATATGAACAATGGAAGAAACGGCGTTGAAAACTAAGTCCCGAGCAGAGAGTTATGCCCAAAACAAGTTTGGCGCAAACCGGGGCCAGAAACCCTGAAACTGGAAACATCATCCAGGAGGAAATTCTAAGAGTCCGCGACTCGACGAAATGTGAAAATGAATCCCGTACGAGGATCCAGGCTCAAATCAATGCATTGAGCAATAACTTTCATTAATTGCACAATGACCCCTCCAAAAAATAAAAACTGCGAAACTGCCCCAGAATGAAAATATATTCCAAAAGATTTTTTTCTTAGATACCCTTGAAATAAAATATCTTCAAAAGATATTTATGAAAAACACCCCAAGAAAAGAAAAAGTTTCCAAAGAACCTTGCATTTATGCCCCTATAGACACCTGGAGCAACCAGAGTACTTTCTCACGAAAGTAAGGATACGTATCTCATAGAAATCATTGAGAATGAAGATACGAGAAGTCAGAAACCAACTCTGAACACAAGAAGTGTGGTTACGCAAACAGAGTGACAAACGAGAAAAAGACAAAATAGGGAAAAGACAAAAAGTGAATAGTGTCGAAAAACGAAAAGTGTGGAACTGACTCGGTCCTTAAAGGAAGTTGTCAATCCATAGAAAAGAGTCTCGGAAATCACTCCAGAGCACTCGAGACAACACTAATCGACAAGAAACCAAACTCAGAAGGGAAAAGACAACGGAAAAAAATTTATCCGAAAAATCCGGGTCATTACAACGAGCATGCTATGTTGTTTAACATATATTAATTTGAGGTTATTTGAAATTGATTTGAAATCTAGAGAATTTAATTATTTTTGTTTAATTAAATTCTATCTAATAGCTCCATGGATCTAAGTGTGTTTTAGAAATTGTTTCTATGTTTAAATTATGGACTTGGACTTGTTATATATTCACTTGGTTATGTTTTAATCATAGGATAACATCGTTGTTATATTTATATTCATGGGAGCATGTTTTCTTTATGGGATATATTGTTGCCTTGTGTAATGAGTTGCACACCTTGCATTTGACATCTTTCATGTCATAGTAGTTGTGGACTTCGAGCATGTATTGTATGTGTTTCCAAATTTGGTTGTGCGTGGTAGATAGTTGATTATCTTGTATACATGTTGCTATATACGTTGTTGCACAACTTGTTGATTTTGGAAACTTGGGGATGTCGTTGTTTGACTACGGTTAGGACATGGTTCTAGTATGGGGGAATGTCCTCCTATAGTCTAGTGAGCACATAGGGCGGTTACCCGTGGGCTAGTAACCCTAAAGTAACTTTGGTGTCAGTTTGATCCGGCGTGATGTCCAAATATCCACCTTGTTTGATTTCGCATTTCATTTCAAGTTGATAACTATATGATGTTGTAACTTGTTATTCCTTATTCGATTTCTCATTTTAAGTTACAAGATGTTAACTTGAGAATTTGTGCTTGATGCGTTGTGTTGGAAGTTCCTATGTTATTTCTTGCATAAATATGTGAATTATGCTAGAAATGATCTAAGGTAGCTTAGGATACTCCCTGAGTCTCACCTTTGACATAGACATTAGGTGGCATGACCCTTTTGAATTGTTTCAAGTTCATGTAAAAATCTTTAAAGAAATCGAGTCTATGCATGCTCATTCTCTATGAGTAAACTTGTTTACTCACCCTGAAGTTACTAGGAGATTTGTTCAGGTATGAAGACTTGGTTCGTGATGTTCATCATTGCTTGGATGATTGTAGACTTGAAGGTCTTAATTCTTGTAAAGGTTGGCTTGAAATGCCACTTGTAGTCTTTTAGGTCAAAATGTATATATTTGATTCCATTTATGTAATGTGTACATAAGTACACTCTATGCAATGTATTTGACTTGTATGTAATGAGGCTAAGGGCCAAAGACACTTATATTATATGTATGCAAATTTTTAACTTCATTGTTGCTTATGGAAGTTAGGAAATTTCATGCATTGAAGGGTCATATTTTACATATAACATGCCATGAGGCCGTAGGACATTATAGTACGTCTACTTTATAATATCACATATACTTACATGTTCACTTTGGCAAACAATACCCTTCTTGATGAAACAAAAATTTAAGGTTGCATTTTTTTGAGTTTTTACCCTATTCTATTCCAGGGGCATTTTGGATATTTCATAATGTATTTTTTTCATTTTTGCTCCTGTTGTCGGGTAGAAAACTCAATTTCGGAGGAGGTTTATTCTTTGTGTTTTTCCAGAAAACGTCATCTTGACCCTCAAAAACTCATTTTTTTTCCGAAAAATCCTTGTTAGGTTTTTGCTGATTTTTAATATAAGTGTACTTGGTACTATTTATCGACTTTTTTTTGAAAAGTGTGATGATTGATCCGAAACTTCTAGGGGTCTTGTAGGTGTATTTTAAGATTGCATTTTCAATTTAGGCAATTTAAAAACCTCTCGAAGCCCCATTTCCTTTCCTAGGGCAGCAGCTCGGAAGGATTTTTACCCTTTTGACCTGATTTTCTTGGGGTATTCTGGGCATTTTGTAATGCATTTTTTTTTTTATTTCTGTCCACACTTCCAGGTAGAAAAATTGATTTTAGGGGGGGGGGGGGGGTTTCTTCTTTGAGTTTTTCCAAAAAAGTCCGTTTAGATGTCCATTTTTACTCTAAGTTGTAGCAGCAGTGGGTCGGCAGCACTGTAGCTGTCATGACACTCTTTTTGTTTTTGACTTTTCTCCCTCGTCCGGACTCCAAATCGAGTAAAAAAAATTTTGAACTTGACTAATTTTTTGTTGTATTTCTAACAGTATGCTCGGTTGCATCTAGATCTTCCTGGATAATTACCAGTTTACCCTTTTTGCTTTGTATGTCTGTTTTTCGTTGTTTTGCCGTTTCTCCTTCGTCCGAACTCCGAATCATGCGATTCTTGAGTCCATCTTGATTAATCTTTCATTGTCTTTCCATTGGTGTGCTCGGTAGCACTCAAATCCATATTTTCATAAATAACCATTTTGCCCTTGGGGCTATTTTTGTCCGGTTTTCTTGTAATTCGCTTCCACTACTTTCTTTTGAGTTTCGTGACTTCACGGGAAGTCATAGATGTATCTTGGGAATAATATACATTCTAGGGACGTCATTTCCATGTAAAATGACTATTTTGCCCCTAGGGGCTTATTTGTCATATTTTCGATCTTTTACTTCTGTGTCAGTTCTCATTGAGTTCCACGACCTCATGGAAGGTCATCAAAGTGTCTTAGAGGCGTGTTGTGCCTTGGGAGACCGTTGTTTTATTTCTTACTTCCGCATCTGGATCCGTTATCGGGTCAATCTTCGGTTCATCACAGGATCACTGACTTGAAAATCTAGGCCGTCACACATATATTTTAGTTACCTTTTTAGTTTTTTTTAATTTTATTTTTCGTTATTAATTGGGTGTGGATTGGGAAAATGAATAGGGTTAATATGTAGCCTATAAATATATAACTATAGGGTTGGAAAAGGGGTTAGAAATATATCACGTATAGAGAGAAAGAAAGAGGAAGAAGAAGAAGGAGGGTAGGGTTTTTATCAAATCCCTAAAAGCAAGTTCTTGTTCTACACTTCTCATTTGATCTGTGGAATTTATATCTACTAGTTTAATCATAGGATTATTTAAAGAACCATTAAAACTGAAATTTATAATTTAATTGATCTAGAACATAGGTTTTATAAAATAAATTTTCATAGTTGTTCTTGTGTATAAATTGATAAATTCATGATTTGATTTGATTACTTTATGATTTGTTACATGTTTTACATGATGTATTTTCATATCTGTATATTGATGTAACTTAGAAACATGCCTTAGAATCCTTAAAACAATAAATATTTGGGTTCACAATAGAATTCTAGGTTAAATCGTGTAAACAGGGTTTGAGTCGTCGATACAGTGCTCGAGCCTTGGGGGCAAAGCTCGAGCCATAGATGAAAAGCTCGAGCCTGTAAGGAAAAACTCGAGCAATTAGATATAAAGTTCGAGCCTGAGAAGGAAAGCTCAAGCAATTAGGTGAAAAGCTCGAGCTGAAGTAGGATACTCGAGCCTGATATAGGATGCTCGAGCAATTGGAACAAAAGCTCGAACCTTACTTGGAGAAGTTTCGGAAACAGCGTTGTATTACTTTTTATTGAATTTGAGGAGTCCTAAACATCAAATAAGGACTACAAATGGGTTTAAATAAATTTTAAACAAATTTAAATATATCAATGCATGCTATTTGATTCTTTGAGGAATGAATGAACTTAATCTTTATTTTGTTCTAACAATTAAGATTAAATGTGTAGCATGAATTGTATTTGGAGAATGCTTACTTGACTGTATAATAAAATATTAGCATGGTTAAGATTCAGTTGAGTAGGATATACGATGTACAAAGCTTAAATAATTTTATAAGTTATTCCTATTTTGCGATAACATGATATCATATTATTGTGTTTATTCTGGATTATTTGATGTACTCCTTTAATTGGTACTTCAACTGTTGGATTGTGTGGATGTGGTGCACCAGTATAAGATGGTGGCACTCTAGGGATGGATTAACTTATCAGTTAAGTCCTACCTATTTTATAAGGGAATGGATTAACTAAAATATTAAGTACTACTTATATTCGTATCAAGTCAACTGAACAAGTTGGATGATATGTAGTGGATTACTTTAGATAGGATATATACAGACATATGCCATGATATAAGCTTGAGTCGTAGGATCAGTGGATAGGGTGTGTATATTGTCAGGGATGTGTAGCTAGATATAGTGTGGTTGTGTGCCCTGGTAGGTCTAAGTATTCATATCCACTATATATGCGTTTTTGCATATTGCCTACTATTCAGATTGAGGCAACTCTATAGTCTAGTGAGGTTCCTTTAGTGTGTATATGTACTATGGACTATATAGTTATTGCATGGGTTAGCTATAGTTATATAGTTTCTCCGGTCTCTGTTTGGGTTGTTGTGGAAAGAACTTGTTCGTGGACCTGACCCACTATTACTTTTTAGGTGTTCATCAATTCTAGACATAGAGGTTATTCGTGCTGAGCAGAGACAGTCCACATCATTCTTCCGGTTCTACGTAGGACTCTCTTTATGTTTTAGTTTCGGATTATGTATTTTTTCAGTTGTTTTAGTTAGAATATCATTAGGGGTCCACTAGATGGATTTCTGAGTTGTAATGATAATTTAAGGTTTTGGATTATTTATTTAGTTAAGGATTTATTATTTAGTTTTCTTTCATGTTATTTATTTATTCTTAGTTATTTCTTTTGTAATCAATTGCTTGTTTATGTACTTAATTGTTTGGTATCCCTCGGATCTGTGCTCAGATTTGATCACCCGTAACTCTAGAATCAAGGGGTATCACAACTATTCATCTTTTGTCAACTTTAAGGTTATTATATAGTAATTTTGTTTCAATTTGGTCACCAAAATCTAATTTTCCTATTTTGAATTAAGATTGTTTTTTGTGGTAAATTTGTATATAGCAAGTTTTCAAATTGGTAACTATTCATCTTTTGTCAACTTTAAGGTCACCATATATCAATTTTGTTTCAATTTGGTCACCAAAATTTAATTTTTCCTTTTTTGAATTAATATTATTTTTTGTATTAATGTGCTGGTGTAATTACTTGCTTAAATTAATATGGGTTTGTTTATTTGTGATGATTTAGGTTATACTCATATTTTGTCTAAATTACACTACCTCGAAGTTCACTATGGTGGTAAATTTGATAACACAGAGAAAATGAATTATATTGGTGGGTTTGTTAGTAACATTGATGGAGTAGATCTTGATCGCATGTCAATGATAGATTTTAAATGCATTTCAGAGTTGATTGGTTGTCCTCGAGAAAGTGGTTTGTTTAACATATGTTTCATTGATGGGACTATGACAAAATTAGCCACTGACAAGGATTTTATTGACATGGCAAGGATAAGGTAAATGGATTGATATGCCCAAGGATTGTGGAAAAGTTAAAAAAGAATTCAGAAGATGTAAGAAGATTGCATGTTGAGGATGTTGGTAATGGTTAGTATCAGGTAGATAACATTTCATACCAAGATGCAAAGGTTAGTGATTATGTGAATGTCTCATATAGAACCTGTTTATGTAAGTATTGGGATATTAGTGGCATACCATGCCCCCATGCAATTGCTGTGGCAATGTTTAGAAGGGAGGATTCAGAAACATATGCTAACCCTTACTACTACAGGGACTCTTACTTCAAGTGTTATGGTCATGTGATAACACCAGTCTCATTGAGGAATATGAGTAGATAAGTTGGCACTTCCCGTATATTGCCACCACCTATTAGGCCTCAACTAGGAAGACTTAAAAAAAATAGGAAGAGAGGTCCAACTGAGGCCCCTAAAATTGGTGTTGTAGGGAAGAAAAAGGAAAAGTTGAGGTGCACTAGATGTCTTCAAAAGGGGCACAATGTAAGAACTTGTAAGGCAGTTGAACCTGTGAAAAGACCACGCAAAAGTAATGGTGGAAGACCCCCACTCCAGAGGCATACAGGTGGTATAGGTGGTAGTAGGGATGAGACTATTAGTACTAGGGCTGGAAGAGGTGGTGCTAGTGTTGTAGGTGACTCTGTTAGTACTAGTAGGGGTGGAAGAGGTGCTAGTAAAGATAAATGTTAAGGTCTTGTTAGGGGTGGCAGAGGTAGAAGTGGTGTTATTGCCACTGCTGTAGTTGATTTTGATGCTGCTAGAGCTGCAGTTAGGGCTGCAAGTGATAGGGCAGGTGGTTTAGGGCTGCAAGTGGTTTTATAACTGCTGCTAGGAATGCAGGTGGATTTATGAATGCTGCAAGGGCTACAAGTGATATTATGGTTGCTGCTAGGGCTGCAAGTGGTTTTAAGGCAGCAATAGATGGTTCTAGCATAAGATATGATGTTGGTGATCATTCACAGGTATATAAATTCTGTAACTATCAGCTTGTTTGATATATAATTTTGTTTTAGCATAAGATATGATAACTATCAACTTGTTTGATAACTATTAACTTGTTCGAGCATAAGATATGATAACTATCAACTTGTTCTAGTAGGTATCATCATGTTCTATCAAATTTGAAACTATCAACTTGTTCTAGTAGTATAAGATATGATAACTATAAACTTGTTTGATATAAAATATGTAACTATCAACTTGTTTGATAAAACCTATAACTATCATTTTGTTTTAATAGGCATCATCATCTAGCCGCCAACATTAATTGGTTGAAATGGATTTTCCTTCAACACAAGGAACACAAGATTGATTGGTGATGAAGAATTTTTTTGTGAATGAGGTATGTAGTGCCTTAAGACATAAATGTTTTTTCAGGTTGTTGTTGATGGAACATTAACTTATGGCTGCCTTTAATTTTTTTACAGGTTGATGGATCTTAAACTCATAGTTACAAGTGCACAGCTACCTTTCTGAACATTAATATTTTTGCAAGATGGACCTCATAGTTTTTGTTAATTGACCTCTTTATTAATTGATGAAATATTTGTATGAGGGATCTTGAAGTAATGGTTGTAACTTTGTAATGGATGATGTTATTTTTATGGACCTTATAGGTTGTTGTAACTTTGTAATAGATGATGTTATTTTTGTATGATGTATATTCCTTCTGAGCAGGTTATTACAATGTGAATGGAACAATATCATATGCAATTTAACGATGATATTGTGCATTTTGAGCAGGTTATTGCAATGTGAATGAAACAATGCCATGTGTAATGTGAATGGAACAATGCCATATGCAATGTGAATGGTTCAATTATAACATAGTGCAACCATTTCATTCTACCTCTTACATTCATAAAATATGAAATATGGTACAAATGATTAAATTCCACCACTTAATAAAACAGAAGCACCAGAGAAACAAAAATAACTTTTTATCTCCTTAACAAAGAACACATCACAACAAAAACACATAAGATGATACAGGCTGCAATAAGAACCATGATAAATTTCACTCTTTCTTCCCTGGCTTTTATATGCGACCTTAACTAAGTAATATCGTATTCTAATACCCTTTCAACATGTTGCCGAGTCTCAAATAAGTTGCCTTCACTTTGAATGGTTTCTTATGAAATTGGATAACATCATCTCCAAAATCCACATTCTTTGTTACGACATTTATAGTATAGCTTTCCCAACTTGTTATTATCGTTCTTTCCTGTTACCAATACTTTAGCCAATTCCCGACAATCACAATAAACATTCTTATACCTCAGATCTTGACCACCACCGAATCGAATGCTTGAGGCTGATATTATGTGATTAAAATCTACAAATCATACCAAAATTGAATTTGAATATATGAATATATATATAAATAGTATGCATTGAAAATAGTTGAAATATAAAATCCTAAATAATACGATTATGGTGTTGAATGAAACGAAGATGGATTACAGAGCTTTCCTTTTAGGGCTTCGATTGCACAGAGTAAAGGGGAAGGTGGATTACGGATTTCCTTTCCTTTTAGGGCTTCAAAGCTTCGTGGCCTCCCCCTTCCCTTCAGAGCTTCTGATTTCAAAGATGAAACCTTTGCACACATGATTATATATATACAGACAATACACAAGATTATATATATACAGTACACATGCTTATTTATATATATATGTATATATAAATAGAGAGGAAAAGGGAAGGGGAAGAGGTATTTTAAGGAATTTTTTTTGGTAAGCGCTTGTTGGTTACGCGTTACAAACCAAACGGCAAGTTAACGAATTTGAACGGAAATGGAGCAATGTGATGACGGTTTATAGTTCAGGGGGGTGTTTAATTTTAATGGGGCTTTTTAGACGAAAATGATAGTACATGGGGTTATGTGATTTTTCTCCTTTTATTTTTTAATTTGCATGAATAATTGAATAATATAAAGTAGATTATTTAATAAATTAATGATTCAGCATATTATTTATATATTGATTATTTCATAAGAATATTAGTATAAGGTTTTTTTTTTATTATTTTTTAATCTTAATAATATATGAAACATATATTTTCCAACACATTGAACTCTATAATCCATTGCTAGCCATCGAGTGTAGTTGAGTTGCAAATTTGAGGACATAATTTGATTTTAACTTCATTGTTTAAGATATCAATCTAAAAAAAAAAAAAGTAGAGCATAAGTGGTAGAAAACATAGAGAGTTTTAGAAAAAAAAAAATGTAGAATATTACATTATTAGAATTTAGAAATTAGGAGAGTGTCTCTACCAATTGGACTAACCAACTTACATTGAGTTGGGGACTTCCATACACTACCATGCAAAATTGCACTAAGCCCTTCTTAACTATCCAAAATTTCAAAAATTGCTTCAAAATTATTTTATTTTTTATTTTTTTTATCAAATAACATTTCTAACTCTTCAAAGTTGTCAAACTATGGCCCAATTCAATTGTGCATTTTGAGCAGGTTATTGCAATGTGAATGAAACAATGCGATATGCAATGTGAATGGAATAATGTTATATGCAATGTGAATGGTTCAATTACAACATAGTGCAACAATTTCATTCTACCTCTTACATTCATAAAACATGAAACATAGTACAAATGATTAAATTCCACCACTTAATAAAACAGAAGCACCAGAGAAACAAAAAACAACTCTTTATCTCCTTAACAAAGAACGCACCACAACAAAAAACATAAGATTATACAGGTTGTAATAAGAACCATGATAAATTTCACTCTTTTTTTCCTGGCTTCTACATGCTACCTCAACTGAGTAATATCATATTCTAATACCTTTCAACATGTTGCAACTTTGAATGGTTTCTGATGAAATTGGATAATACTATCTCCAAAATCCACATTCTTTGTTGCGACATTTATAATACAACTTTCCTAACTTGTTATTATCGTTCTTCCCTATTACCAATACTTCAGCCAATTCCCAACAATCACAATAAACATTCTTATACCTCATATCTTGACCACCACCAAATCGAATGCTTGAGGCTGATATTATGTGATTAAAGTCTACAAATCATACCAAAATTGAATTTGAATATATGAATATATATAAATAGTATGCATTGAAAATAGTTGCAATATAAAATCCTAAATAATACGATTATGGTGTTGAATGATACGAAGATGGATTACAGGGCTCTCCTTTTAGGGCTTCGATTGTACAGAGCAAAAGGGAAGGTGGATTACGGATTTCCTTTCCTTTCCTTTTAGGGCTTTAGAGCTTCGTGGCCTCCCCTTCCCTTAAGAGCTTCTGATTTCAAAGATGGAACCTTTGCACACATGATTATATATATACATACAGTACACAAGATTATATATATACAGTACACATGCTTTTATATATATATATATATATATATATATATATAAACAGAGAGGAAAAGGGAAGAGGAAGGGGAAGGGGTATTTTAGGAATTTTTTTTTGATAAGCGCGTGTTGGTTACGCGTTACAATCCAAACGGCAAGTTAATAGATTTGAACGGAAATGAAGCAATGTGATGACGGTTTATAGTTCAGGGGGTGTTTAATTTTAGTGGAGGCTTTTTGGACGAAAATGATAGTACAGGGAGTTATGTGATTTTTTCCCTTTTATTTATTAATTTGCATGAATAATTGAATAATATAAAGTAGATTTTTTAATAAATTAATGATTTAGCATATTATTTATATATTGATTATTTCATAAGAATATTAGTATAAGGTTTTTATTTTTTATTGTTTTTTAATCTTAAATAATATATGAAACATATATTTTCCAACACACCGAACTTTATAATCCATTGTTAGCCATCGAGTGTAGTTGAGTTGCAAATTTGAGGCCATAATTTGATTTTAACTTCATTGTTTAAGATATCAAACTAAAAAAAAAAGAAAAGAAGTAGAGTATAAGTGGTAGAAAACATAGAGAGTTTTAGAAAAAAAATGTAAAATATTACATGATTAAAATTTAGAAATTAGGAGAGTGTCTCTACCAATTGGACTACCCAACTTAGATTGGGTTGGGGGCTTCCATACACCACTATGCAGAATTGCACTAAGCCCTTCTTAACTATCCAAAATTTCAAAAATTGCTTCAAAATTATTTTATTTTTTATTTTTTATCAAATAACCCTTCTAACTCTTCAAAGTTGTCAAACTATGGCCCAATTCAGTTCTGAACACTTTATTTTGTACTTTTCTAACGTATTTATTTATTTTTATGTATCTTAGCGCTGTGTTTGGAACTGTAGGATTTAACGGGAATTGAATTTCAAAAACCAAATTCTTTGGAATTTGGTTCCAAACAAAGTCTAAGGAGGTGGGGAGAAGTGGGTTGTGGGCCTGTGGCTACCAAAACGATACGATATAGTTGCATACAAGCAGCTACTGTTCTGTGGTGGTGGTGGTGTCGCTCAAAACAAGCGAGAGTGAGTGTGGAGGATGGCGTCGATTTCATTCAGTGACCAGCGGTTGTTGTAACAGACACAGCAATCGCAGGTATTCCCGTCCATAATGGCGGTCACTACACACTTTCGTTATGGCCTCAGGCTTCCCTTATCCTCAAGGTCAACCACCACTCCAGCAGTCGGAGGAGGCTTCAACTTCCCCACAAATTCTCTCTCTACAAACCATCATCTTCTTCTTCACAAATTCTGTCATTCTTCTCTCTCTAAACGGAATGTTAGCTGCTCAACCCGTCGGCCCTCTTTTTGCGTGCTTTGCCAGCAGACTATGGACCTGTCCTCCAATGCTGGCCAGGACCGTCTCTTGAAGGTAATTTATTTATTTATTATTGCTTGGGCAGCTTAATTTCTATATTGATTTTGGTCTTGGGTGTTTCAATTATTGGGTTTTTTTGCTTTTCCCTCATTTTCAATGATAGAGAAGTCCATGAGTCCGAAATTTTCAATTCAGTACTCTGTTTGTTTCCTAGGAAAATAGTTACTTAGAGAGTATTACGGGATAAAAAATGTTCAGTCCAGTTCTGGGCAAGTGTGTGAGAGTGAATGTATATATACCCATCAAAAATGGAAAAAGGAAAAACTAATAATATTGGGAAAAAAAACTTGTTCTTTTATCAGTTTGGTTCTTGGTTCAATAAAAGTAACGTTCCCAATCAATTTCCTGGAGGGTATATCAATCTTCCTGCTGAAATAATTGATGAGATAAATTAAGTATTTAATTCTTATTTTCTTTTTTCTCTTTCCAATTGGTGGAGATCTTTTAAGGCTACTATTTCCTGGAGAAATAAATGGATATGGCTTGCCCATGACATTACATTTTATTTTTATTTTTTTAGTGAAGGGCTATGGTATTGTATTCCTCCAAAAGCAAATATATTATAGTTATGACTCCAAATGCCAACAATAGTTCCCCATTTTGTACATGTGCTTTTAAAGGCACTAGTACTACCATTTGCTGAAACACCTCCCCTGTTTGGTGAGAAAAAAATTTCTTTGAGTCTAATCAAGGTCCTTAAAGAAGTCTTTTTTCTACAGAAGGCAACAACATCAAATTATGAGTATCCTTTTATTGAAGTGAGAATGAGTTTTGTTTTAGAAAATGATTTTTTTTTTCAAAACATAGCTTCTTGTGCATGGGAATCTTACGAGAACCAAATTTTCTTTTTCTAAAATGCAGGTCCCTACATCAAACATAAGGAATTTCTGTATTATTGCCCACATCGATCATGGGAAATCAACATTAGCAGATAAGCTGCTTCAATTGACCGGTACAGTGCAGAAGCGGGATATGAAGGAGCAATTTCTTGATAACATGGATCTAGAGAGAGAAAGGGGCATCACAATTAAACTACAGGTTTATATCTTGACCCCAAAAAAAGTTGTCTAGATATTTTGTTGGATTCCTGGTGTCTCTTGATTGCAATTTTAGCAAGCTAGACGGATAAAGAAAAGAAGACGGAAAGGTTCTTTTCAATCTAGATTGATAATATATGCCTAAATTCATGAGGGATAATAGTTCATCAAATCCATATAAGGCCTTACTGTGAGCAGATTGCATCCACTTGGGAATATTCGTGTAATGAGCGTAGCGGTAAGGTTGCTCCATTGTGACTTGAGGTCACGTGTACTAAACTGGAAACAGACTCTTCGCAAGAAGGTAAGGTTGTGTACGTCTGACCCTTGAACCCTAGATGTGCAATGGAATGAGCACTAATTGGTGAGAGTATATCAATGTGTCAAATTACCTTTTTAATGAGGAATGAGGGTTACCAAATTGCCTTTTAATGCAGCATATATTCCGTCTACAACCTCGGGAGGTAACTAACACTAACTAACTTTTCAAAACTTCTAAACTAAGCTAGAATGTACACAAAAGTACAAGCTTGAGTTTTGGTTAACGAAATTTCCAACAGGCCAGTGGCCTAGCGGTACCAGGCCCCTACTTCTCAAAGAGAGGTCAGGGGTTTAAGTCTCAGTAGAGGCATGTGTATGTGAGTACCAACTAGGAAAAAAAAAAAATTCCAATATTAGTCTTGTTGACCTAACAAAAAGAAAATTAAATAAAAGAAATGTGTTATTATTTAGGATGATAAGAGACCAAGGTCCAGTTACTGTTTCATTTCTGATTTCAGCAAACAAAAGTGACAAGGACTCCAAATTCAGCCTAAGTAAGAACATCATAAGTGTCGGCTTTAGTTGATTTTTTTCGTGAGGATGCAATCCTGTTTTAGTTGATTTTTTTCATGAGGATGCAATCCTGTTTTATTAAATGGAATGATCCTTAACTATATATTGCTAAAGGAACTTTATTCTTCCTATTGCACTTGTAAAAGAACTTCATTAAGACACCCAATCACTGGTGTTTCAGTTGTAGCCAGATTAACTATCTTTGCTCTAAAAGGCCAATGATTTTTATTAGAACACTACGATAGACTGCTTTGTTTTCACTTATCCGAAAAAAAGAAAAGAAATGAACTGCCTTGTTGTCCACATGTTTTTTTCTCTGCAAGTGAAGTAAATATCTTTGTTAGTCGTTTATTCAACAAAAATAGTCAATGGGTCCTTAATACTATAGTTATTGGCCAGTAATCATGTGAAAGGTGAATAGTCTCCCTTGTTGAGGATTTTAGTGCAATTAGCAAGTCTTACTTGAGAATGATGGCTTCTTTGATTCTAACGAGTCATGTAATCTCTTCGAAAAAATCAATGTTGCATCCTTATCTTTTTCTTTCTTCGGTTTCTGTTGCAGGCAGCTAGAATGCGTTTCATGTGTGATAATGAACCATATTGCCTCAATCTTATTGATACTCCAGGGCATGTTGACTTTTCTTACGAGGTATGTTAACATGACCTGTTAAATATATTTTAAATATAACTCTCTTTCAACATTACAATTATCCATATGAGAATGTACCCTTTTCTGGTCTAGGATCAAACTCATAAGTTACTATAGATTTATAGTCACTGCTACATGTATGAATAACTTTCAATTGTCATGAGAAAAAAATAAAATAAATGGTGCTTAAATTGTCCAAACTGCAAAGCTTCAAGAAGATTCTCCTGATATATAAGTGTCATTTATTATTTGATAGTGCGAATGATTATGTACTTTATGATGAAACAAACTTTGAGTGCATTTAAACCCATGTTCTTGTTTGACTCAGTTAGACTGTTTTTAAGTGGACATATTGTCCTCGTCTTCTTCTATTGATCTTGTTGCAACTGCAAAAGAGGGGTGAAGAAATGCCCCTCTTGTTTGTTCAGATCCTCCTCAAATCTGCTGGTTGGTTCTTTTCTCTTTTATAAAATGTTGAGTGACAATTATTGCAAAATATTATATCAGTAGACTTTTCATAAGCAGTCCTGTTGTTAAATTTTACCTCAACCTTCATAGGGATCATGATAGAAAGTCAATTGCAACATCACTTGTGTGCCAGCCACTAAAATAGTTTCTGTACTGAAAGAAGAAATAAGGCATTTGACATCCCTTTTCAAACTTATGGCCTTCTGGTATTGTGGTTTTCTCCTGGAACAAATTCTGAATGCTTCATAGCTATGATATACCTGGAAATCATTAGGTTCATTACTCATTTATACTGATATCTGATATCACATGACAGCTTCAGAGAACATTGGTATTTTAGAGACACACGTCTAATGCTTTATGTATAAACATTATATTGTGCTTCCTCTTTGTTGAGATTAGGGTTGTAAGAGAAGAAGATGAATACTGTTTGGGGAAATTGTGTAAGAGAGCGTTAACTGCTCTCCCTCACTCTCTCTCTATATATACACACAAAAGGGTAAAAAAATTGAAATACCCATGGGATAAGCTAATCACAAGTGTGCCCCAAATTTATCTATTCTAAAACTCCCCCTCAAGATGGAGAATATATATCATATAATCCCAGCTTGGAACAAATAGCCTTCGACCGGTTTTGACCAAGAGCTTTTTCAGCCAATTGGTCTTCAAACTGGAGTAGACATGTTCCCACTCAATATTTTGTCTCGAATGATGTTATAATCAACCTTGTTATGCTTAGACCTCTTGTGAAACACCAAAAAAAGGGGAAAAATGAATAATTGCTCGATTATACTCTTGTAAATGATAAAATATAAGTGAAGAGAAAAATGAAACAAGAAGACCACAAAGATATTCCGTGGTTCAACCACTAGGGCTTACATCCACAACACACAAAGCCCAAAGGGCCACATCTCTTTCATTACATTCTCTCTTAATTTTTTAATACAATGATCACCTCTAGGTGGAAGAATACAAACATGTGATAAATATGATATCGAAAACATTTCTAAAATCCCTTCCATGATTCACTCATACCAATTTGTCAAGGAGTGATTTAAGGGCTTTAATCATTCCTATAATAATTTTCTCCAAGACCCCCCTCAAGTTGGTACACGGGGATTTTTTAACTCAATTGTCCAACTTGAAAATAAATATGAAATTGTCGAGAGTCCAAGTCGAGTAGATCCGAGACGAGTTGATCCAACAATCTGAGACAAGTTGATCCGAAGATCGAAGATGAATTGATTCGGAGATTCGAGATGAGTTAATCCGAAGATCCAAGACGAATTGATCCGAGACGAGTATAGAGTAGGGTATGATAAACATGTTTTGATACCATGTTGTAAATGATAAAATATAAGTGAAGAGATACCATGTTGTAAATGATAAAATTTAAGTGGAGAGAAATGAAACAAGGACACAAAGATATTACGTGGTTCAGCCACTAGGGCTTACATCCATTACACATAAAGCCCAAAGGGCTACATCTCTTTCATTACATTCTCTCTTAATTTTTTAATACAATGATCACCTCTATTTATAGGTGAAAGAATACAAACATGTGATAAATATGATATACGAAACATTCCTAAAGTCATTTCCATGATTCACTCATATTAATTTGTCAAGGAGTGATTTAAGGGCTTTAATCATTCGTATAATATTATTCTCCAACAATCACAAAACAACGAAAGAGGAGTTTGAACTCCCAAACCAAGTTCTTCAAGGAAGCCATGTCAACCCACTAGATGTATGACCCATCACCCTGTACTCACCTTCTGCACTAGACTGTGCCACAACTGTTTGTTTTGTATCTTCCACGTAACTAGATTACTTCCTAGGAAGGTCAGTGGATTTTCTATCTGAGGGCAAACCAGCCCAATCAGTGTAAAACCTTCCACCTTAAGGTGCCCATTAGATTTATACAACCACCCGAAACCTGGAGCTCGCTTGAGATAACGGATACTTTGAACAACAGCATTCCAATGTGGCACCCTAGGAAGTTAACTCACTACGCTAACCACATATGAAATATCAGGACAAGTAATAGTGAGATAAATCACATTTCCAACCAGTCGTCAGTGTCTGCTAGGGTTGTCAAATAAATCATCATAATCATCTACGAGTTTTTATTTGGATCCATAGGAACATCAATTGGACAACCACCTAACAGACCTGTCTCTCCTAAGTTATACCTTTCCCAGAACTGGACTGGCCTGACACTGAATTATCCGAAAACTGAACAGAAAAAAAAAAAAAAAAAAAAAAAAAAAGCTGGCTGGAACTGGACTGGCCTGAAATTGGTTGATTGGATCTCTTCTCTGTACATTTATACTGGTCGGAATCTTAACCAAAAGAAAACAACAATCTCCATCAACGACGGTGGCAGCTACACAGCACAACAGCAGTCACTGCTCGACGATGTCGATCACCACTCAACGAAGATGATAAATCTAGATGCAATGATGATGACTGATCAATACACAATGACTGCCTTCGATGGTAACAACACAACAACAATGACAAGATTCTTTGTCCGATGATTAACTTGGATGAAGACGACGATCATCTGGCTTTGATACCATGTTGAGATTAGTGTTTTAGTTAAAGAAGATGAAGACTGTTTGGGAAATTGTGTAAGAGAGCGTTAATTTATCTCCTTAACTCTCGCTCTATAAAAATACACACGAGTATAAAAACTAAAATACCCCCGTCGGGTAAGCTAGTTACAAGTGTGCCCCAAATATATCTATTCTAACACTCTTCAATAATTAGGTTGTAACTCTGTACCGTTATATTTTTATCAACCTTTCCCTTCACCCAGAGTAGTTCCCCCATTTTCACTCCTAAGAGATTATAAGGCCATTTGTGTTAGTTCTCATTGGAGTCAGTTCTTGTTATATTCGTTCATTTCTCATGAGTGACTTAACATGAGAGTTGGCTTTATGGATTGGATTTTACATTAATGCTTAGTATATATTGTATCTTTAGAACATAGTTTGCTTCATGTGTCTCTCGAAATAGTTTATCTTTCCCTCTTCCTGTCTCATATGAAAAAATGATTAAGATGTGCATATTTTTAATTGTGGATTTATCACCACATATAGCACATTTAGGTCATCCCCATTTCATGGCATGCTTGATCACCTTATCCAGAAAAGGGTACTAATTCTTGGAATTGTAGACTGTTCTTAGTTACTAATTCATAGAGTTGTACTAATAATCACAATTACACACACACACACATATATATATTTATATATTAGGCTGTGTAATACTGTTTTCATTTATGTATAGGTTTCTCGGTCTCTTGCTGCATGTGAGGGGGCTCTCCTTGTTGTAGATGCCTCTCAGGTAACCTCTTTTTTTTTTTCCTAGATCAATTATTTTATTTTATTTATAATGTTCTTCCATCTCCTTTCGAACTTCTTATGCTATTGATAATGTTGAATTTTGGTTTTAAAGATTGCATCTAGGAAGAAACCTTCTTTGTCATAAAGTGTACATGATATTACTCCTGAAGAACAAATGTTACATATATTAATTTTTATTGGATATTGATATTTTTTATTATGCGTATGATCTTATTTTGAAGGGAGTGGAAGCTCAGACGCTGGCTAATGTTTATTTGGCTTTGGAAAACAACCTAGAAATAATTCCAGTAAGTTGGCTGCCATGTTGTTTTTTGTTTATCTTATGAGATTCTTCCGCATTTCTCATTCAGCAGTAATTACACTATTTTCAGAAATTTATCAAATAAGTATATATCATTTGGTTTTTGTCGGACTTAGTGCTAGTCGGTTTACTTTGCTCGTCTATTATCATATAAGCTTTAACGGTCTTTGTGTAATTACTCTGACTTGGCAAAATTTCTTCTGACATTGTTATACACTTCCACTGTAACTTTTAAACTAAAAGTTAAAAAGGGTTAAAACCCCCTTCAATCATAAATGATGGTTGGCTGGGAGTCTCCTCCGTTCTCCCTGCCAAATCTTCTTCTCTCGTCGATGAGTTGCCTTATGTATTATTTTCCATTGATTGCTGGCATTAACAGCTCCATCCTGATAGAAGGTCCTTCAACTTTAACTTTGGACTAGGGTCCTAACATTTTTGGGCATTTCCTGCAAGTTTCTGTTTAAAATTAACAAATAACGTTCTCTCTCATGATACGCTGGACTAAGAAACATGATGTGCAATATTCCTCTCTATAACTTTCTGATCTCTTTTCTTCTCTCAGACGCCGGAGTCCTCTACTCCGGCGTCCTCTGATTTTTTTTTTTCCTCTCTTCTTTCTGGTTTTTTCTTTTTCCGTTCCTCATTAAGAAGTGTTGGGGAAAAAAATAAGGAAACACAACAAACACAAAACCAGAACAGCAACGAAATCCCAGAACTGAAATTTTCCCCTCACTACTGGGCAAACCTCTAAGATTAACAATTTAGAGCAGAGATAATAAACCAATAAAATATAAAATCAATCACACACAGGAGACCAAGATATACATGGAAAACCCTTCAGATTGAAGGGGAAAAACCACGTGGCAAACTCTGAGAAATCTTCCACCATCAACAATAATGGGGTTACAACAGGTCTTCTCTAGATCAAGTTAGAGGCATACAATTCATAGAATCATCAAGGGAAATTAAAACCCTTGAATAACAGCAATATAACACAATGAAACTTCACCCAGAAACAGGGTGGATATCGACGACGGACATAAGTGATTTCACCGGTGTAGAGCAGAACATAAAACAGTGTAGGAGGTGAATGGAAAATCTGACCGTATGTCAGAATCCTCCCTCTGAAATTACACCTTGATCGGAGTTTATTTGGTCACTGATTTGTAGAGAGTGTGGGCTATTCGTCTTCCACAATCTTTCACTCTTCTCACAGCTGAAGGAACCCCCAAATCAGATTATATGTCTCTTTCTCTCTCTATTGTCTGAACCCTACATCTTCCTTACAAAGGGTTTAAATACATGGACTTCCACATGGGCTTTAGACATCCAAGTGGGCTGACACAAATAAGAGACTTATTGGGCTATCCATGTAGGAGGGAAATTCTCAACAGGAAGCCGTGAGAGCGTTTGAGGGAGAGAAACTTTTGTTCCTTGATGTGGCAAGACTTCCTTGTCTTGCCATTAACGGTACAGTTGAAAGTGAATTGACGAGCAGAGGACATGTTTTCAGTGTTGACAACCATAACACAAAGATTCATGAGGCTGTGCTGAAATCTTGTTTGGTTGGGAGATTTGACGGAGATGGGTTAGTCTTCAAAGGATTGAGGAGTGGGCGTTGAAGATCTGGAAGATTTCTAGTGGGGTGATGGTTTCCACCTTGCCCAATGGTCTTCTCCTGTTCAGATTGCCGTCAGAAATTGAAGCACAGAGGGTGTTAAAATTGGGAAAGAAAAAGTGGGGAGAAGCACCGTTGTTCATCGATGCTTGGTGTTTTCGAGTTGGTTGCTCGGGATTGAGGAAGAAGAGCAAGAAAAGCAGAATCGTGCTTTATGGGCTTCCTCTGCATCTATGGTTTCAAAAACTCCTTGAAGCCATCGGTGACTTGTGGTGGTTTTCGTGATGTTGAGGCGTACAAAATGAGCGATACAGAGAATTGGGTGAGGCTTAGCATGAGACTTCAAAAGCTTGATGCTGGGATGGGCAGAAGAGCTCAAACCCTTTCTAAGGTGCAGGAGTATGGGAGTAACTCCTTAAATTCTATTGACCCAGTTGTTTTTGGTCCAACTAGAGAGGCAGTGATGAAACCTCTCCGGCATGATGAAAGATTTCAAGGCTGTCCTTCAGTAACCGTTTTGGGCGTTTTCACTATGATTGAATCAGTGAGCTTTCGGATGATTGTCATTCACAATCAAGGGCTCATTCACACAGAGAGTTCAGAGAGATCAGTCATCCAAGAAGGCGATGGTCAAGAATGGAGAAACAGAAATGGTTTTCTAACAATAAGAATGAGCATAAGCCTGGTATGTCCTCTTACTTGAACTCTTGGATCTCTCTTTCTGCTCCTTCTTCTACTCTTTGTGGGGTGTTGAGGAGTGTTGTGGGGGGTGGAGAAGGATGGTTTGTTGATGGTCTCTCGAAGATTATCGCCTGTGTTCGAGGCGGAAACAGAGGTTTGCTTGGCAGGGAAGAATAAGGAGGCTTCTGTTCAGTCTGGGTGCTCTGGGATGTCAGCAAGGGTTACAGAGGATATGGTTTCCACTGGGGAGGGATTTGAGGTAGTTGCAGTTCATGTGGGTCGCAATGTCCAGTTCTGGTTGAGCAACAAATCTGCTGCTGTTTTGGTCAAGGAGCTTCGGCTTCATAAGGCTTTGAAGGGGTTGAATTGTATACCGATGGAGAATGACAGGGATGATGATTCTGAAGGGGTTTTCGGCACCCCAAGAGCCGCCAGTCTTTCGTCAGCTTCTACGTTCGATGACTGGGTTGGGTTGTCGGATTCCTCGAGGGGTGGGCACTTGGGGATTGTTCCTTGGGAAAGGAGTGAGTTTCTGGACGATGGTCTGTTGATCCTCTGGCTATGGTGGGTCTGGAGAGGAGAGGGCTGAGGGTGTTGATGTTTGGGGAGGGGTTGATGGGACTGCTGAGGCAGGGAGGGAGGATGGATGAGGGAGAATGCTGGGTTTGTGGGCAATCTCATTGGTGTGATTTGTGGAGATGAAAAGTGTCAGGCCGTGAGCATATCTTCATGGCTTCAAAGATCAAATTCTCGCTAGCAAGAAGTTAGCTACAACTGCCAATGCTTATTCTTGACTATTGAAATCACCTTTGGGGCAAAGCTTTACTGTACCTCCTACAAAGTCTTCTACATTAGTATCTAGCAGTGGAGGTCGTGGTGGCCATGGTGGTGGTTGTTTTCGTGGTGGTTCCTGTGGTGGTGGTCGTTCTAGTAGATGTGTAACAGGAAGTGTAATGATTGTGGTGGTACAAATTACACTGAACCTTTGCCATAAATGACCGAACATCAAGCTTCGACACCGACTCACCCCAAGTTATCTTCTCCTCATTCAAGACCCTAGATGCCTCCTTCCTTGAGGGTAGCTGGAATAACAGATGAGAGTTTGGCAAAGCAGAAACTCTCACCCCACACGATTCTTTCCAGGCTTTCGAAGTCCAAATCCCAATCTGCTCCAAGTTAACCCACCTTTCTGTTGAATCTACCTATCAGGTACGACTGTAGGACATCCCTTCTTTTCACCGCGTTCCTGTTATCAACCCTGAAAGTGTGCTCCCTTACCGCGACAGCATTTCAACCTTGTTGTTGGTGGGGATGCCTAGGCAGCCTTGGTACCTCCAGAAGGATTGATTCCCTCGCCCCCTCATCTCCTCCACTCTCCTTGGTTTCTAACTAATCATCCTAGACTAAATTTCAACTTGGTTCAGAGCCACAAATGCCATACTTCCTTAGTCCTTACACCAAGAACTATATTTGTATGAAATTATATTTGTGAAATTCTGGAAGCAAGAGCTTCTAAGAATTAATAAACGGATCACCATTAAACTGGAAGGGTAACAATTATATAAGGCTACTGGATATCTCTCAAATTTGAAAGTTGAGACTCTGACTTATGTAAAATATATGAAGACCTAATATCATGACATTGAAGAACCCATGTACCACTAGTGCATCCCGTGTCCAGAAAATATGAAAAAAGTACAAGAATACCCTTTGGACTCCTAAAACACAAGGAAACGCATATGAAATGAACCAGTTTCAAACTAACCTGGAGAAAATATAACGTAGGACTTGAATTTAGCTAAGCTTAGTTATGGGAAGGTCTTAAGTAGCTCCTGATTTCAAGTCAAAATGATTTTATTCTCTTTATATTTGCTTTTACTTTGCATCATTATTTAATTTGCAGCATCCTGACATCATTCAAATGAACATTCATATCTATGCAGGTTTTGAACAAAATAGATTTACCAGGCGCCGATCCACTTCGTGTTTCCCAGGAAATTGAAGAGGTTGGTGCACAAGAAAAATTTTGTTTCTTTGACGGATGTAGCTTTAATTGAGGACATGCATGCTGGGAAACTTTATAATAAGCATTAAGGTCTTGTCTCTTGGAATCATTGGCTTTAAACGCGCATCTGTTGGAAACATTGGCTATGAACATATATAAAGAAAAGGAAAATATTGGCTTTTGTTGATATTAAAATATAAGTGAAGAGAGAAAATAAAACAATAAGAACACAAAAATATGAAGTGGTTCAGCCACTAGGGCCTACATCCACGGCACACAAAGCCCAAAGGACTACATCACTTTTATACTATTCTCTCATAATCATTGTATAAAATGATCACCTCTATTTATAGGTGAAAGAATACAAACATGTGATAAATATGATATAGGAAAGATTCCTAAAATCACTCCCATGCTTCACTCATATCAATATTCTGTCAAGGAGTGATTTAAGGGCTTAAATCACTGCTATAATGATATTCTTTAAACATAACATCTTCCAACAGCTCTGATACCATTTTTTAATGGAAAGCCAGTTCTGCATTGCAGAACTTGCACTTCGTCAATCTTTTATGTGCTTGAAGATTAAAATTACAGTTCATTCCAATTTCTGCAAAAGGAGCTATTTTACACTAGTATTACCTTTGCCTGAATTAACTATCTGGACTATATATATATATATATATATATATATATATATTCATATTTAAACACTTGATGTGCTTCCTATTTGTCTGAATTAACTCTCTGGAGTAGTTGATGCTTTCAGGTATCTCACATTCTATAGATTTACTGTGCTGCTGTGATAATATAAATAGAATGGAAAAAGTTTCTAATGTGATTGCATATTTAAATTAGTTCTAATATAGATACATCTTCCCATGTAGGTGGTTGGTTTAGATTGTAGCAATGCAATCTACTGCTCAGCAAAGGTTAGTTTTTGATTGATCTTGTCTTTTAACTTTCAATTGAAGTGGGGCATCCTTTTGTATGTGAAAAAGAGTAGTAAGAAAAATTTAAGTCAATATAATTGGTTTATCCTGATGATGTGGAGAATTCTGAAGTTCTTATTTGTACTTGTCTTTCTTTTGTAGGAGGGAAAAGGTATAACTGAAATTTTGAATGCAATCGTCCAAAGGATTCCCCCGCCTCATGATACTGCTGAAAGAGCTTTGAGGGCCCTAATATTTGACAGGTATTTGTTATCACTACTGAACCTGCTGTTATTGAATTTCTATATTCATAGCTTATATCTATACACACACATAAGTATATATTTTGAATTCCACAAAGAAAATCTTTCAAATCCTTGCGTAAGGAAATATTATTATGGCTAGTATTCCATGTCAATTTTGTTTTCCCTTAATTGTTAAGAATTGAATGGCAGCAGAGGGAAATATTGACTTCTTTGTCTTATGGAGAGCTGTATAATGGTATAACTTAAAATGACAGTGTGGAAGCCATTCTTTGGTTGTTGTGGAGCAGCAAGCTCCAAGGAAAACTACCATCACTCCTAAGGTCATTTCTGATAGTTTTCTAAGTTCGTGTTAGGGGTTAGCCTTGAGTTTGTATCATCTGTGAATGAAATGATATTCCATTGTTGATGAGATGAAGAAGACCCAGTTAAGAAGAAGATACCTGATGAAACCTTGGAATGTTGGGTATTAATATGTATTGAACAAAAGAAGTTTGCTTAAGTTCCACAAACTAGAACATTGAGTAAAAAGAATTTCGTAGTTGAGATGTATGACTAATAGATATCTTGAAGTTACCATTTATGGCAGCAATTACCTCATGTTGTTTTCCACTCCCCATTTCTCATAGGAGCAACCTTTTGCTTGAGTTCGTCTATGGCCGTTACCCAACACTTTGATACGTCATAGTGCGCCAAAGTTCCAATCTAGACTTAGGATGATTGTGTGGCACTGTCCAAATTTCTCTAAATTTCTTGTAGTTTGATTGCGTGGTACTTGGTGTTGATATCTTGATGCTTTAGAGTTGTTGAATCGATTCTCACAATTTACTACACACCTTGTAATATCCATAAATAATTTAATTTATTTTTTATTATTTATTAGGGGTGAAATAGTAATTGAGTTAATTCTAGTCCATGTGGGAGTAGAAATTATAGTTGGAATAGTATATGTGTATAACCAAACAAGCCTAAATAAATACACGAATAGATAGGCTAATATAACTAATTAGGGCTATAGAAAAATTCCAGCTGCAGAGGCTTGAGAGTATACAACTTTTGAAGTGTTTCAATGCATCTCCAAAAGTTTTTAATCTTCATTAAATATTGAAAGTAACTCCATCTTTGATTTTTACCTTAGGAAAATTTTTCTTCTACTCTTTCTAACGGTCTTGTGCAAATAATGGTTGATTTTTGTAAACTGATTACTTGACTAGTTGGACATTGTTTTTCGTTCTATTTCTTTGATGTATTACTTTGTGCTATGTTCATATAGATTTTATTATTTATTTTAAGATTTACATTCAATGTTGTTTTATCGTTGGACTTTCGTTGTCTTTTGTAGCTTAGTTTCTACATGTGTCACTACCCTTTGCCATTAATTGAGTTTGTTCCTTAATTGCTGCAGCTACTATGATGCATATAGGGGTGTTATTGTATATTTTCGAATCATTGATGGGACTATAAAGAAAGGTGACAGAATCTTTTTTATGGCGAGTAAGAAGGTAAAGTTCTTTATTCAATTGTTTTTTTTTCCTTAACCCAAGGTAACATTTTCTGATTGTTAATATCATGTAGTTCTTTAACTAGACTGCTTACCCACTAAATGATTTTGATTTGTATTACTAACCAACAAATTGTTGATAAAAAATTATCACAGTTAGAGTTTTGACTGTTAGTTTTCTTTTTCTCACTTATTTTTTTACTTCAATTATTTAGCTGCCTGTATATGTGCAAAACCATTGTTAATTTTGGAGCTATGTATTTTTCTATCTGCAGGACTATTTTGTTGATGAAATTGGAGTTTTATCTCCCAATCAGTTGCAAGTTGATGAATTATATGCCGGTGAGGTAGATAATGCATCATATGAATTTTCTTTAACCAAGATTTATCTTCTTGGTTTTTAATTATCTATACTTCTTGATTACGAGTTTTTATTGATTTGTTTGAAGTGTGTATTTGTTCATGTTAGAGAGTTGTATTTTCTGTACTTTTCTATATTTATAAGGGGTAACTTTGTCTTTTCCTTTCCTTTAGTTAGTCAGCCTATAGGGCATATTTGTTAATGTATTCTTGTATAGTACCTTCTAAATCGCATGATATACGACTGTTTTTCTTCTCTCTTCTTCTCGGTGAAAACTTCACATGGTATCAGAGCATCAATCGATTCTGGCCCTATACTTCATCGCATAGCATTGCACAACTTCGTCTTCACTTCGGTGCAAACTAATGTTGATCGTATAGGAATTTTACTGTTTATTAATGTAGCTAAATCAACAAGCTACTGCTTGTATATGCTTATCGATCCACATGGCTCTTTATCTTCTTCCATTTCAGGTGGGTTACGTTTCAGCTTCCATAAGAGCGGTAGCAGATGCTAGGGTGGGTGACACTATAACACACTACAGTAGGAGGGCAGAACAATCACTGCCAGGATACAAGGAAGCAACTCCAATGGTGTTCTGTGGCCTGTTTCCTGTTGATGCTGATCGGTATTGATCTTTTGCATACTATTTTCTTTAACAAATTCTAGATTTTGACTTCATGTGCTCCAATTTCTTTGTCACTTGATCTACATTCTTTTAGGTTTCCTGACTTACGTGATGCATTGGAAAAGCTGCAACTTAATGATGCTGCATTGAAGGTATATCATGTTAATACTGCACGTACAGGAGCAGTTTTACAGAGTTGTTATGTTGGATTCTGGATATTTGTGTTGAATGTTAACAGAAATGTTTTCCTCATCAGACATCTATTCTGTGTTTCAAAAAACCACTTCTTGATATTTTTAATCTCAATTTTGCAGTTTGAGCCTGAGACCTCAAGTGCCATGGGCTTTGGCTTCAGATGTGGGTTTCTGGGCCTCCTCCATATGGAAATTGTTCAGGTTTGCATTGTTATAACTCTGTGCCTTCTGTTCTAATATGCTGACACATTGGTCTGACTATCTTTTGTCTCACAGGAAAGGCTCGAGAGAGAATACAATTTGACGCTAATAACTACTGCTCCAAGTGTTGTATACCGAGTCAACTGTGTAAATGGTGATACTGTAATTTCTTCCTCATCCTAAACTCAATGCAATGCTTTGATTTGTTAATTTATTTAGTTTTAAAAAATTTATATGGATCCGCTCTTGGGGAACTAAAAAGGTAAGGGAAATAGAATCCAAACATTTACTTGACTGGTCAGTATTAGCTTGTATTGGCTTTTACAAGTAAAACCGTAACAAACTCCTACAGTAGGTGCAAAACCTCTAATTACTCTACAAAAGAATGCAGTGTAAATTGGTATTTTTCCCAACTCCAAGGGGATGGGCTTAACAATAAGGCTCTCATCTCACATCTTGGAGGTTTGGGGTTTGAATCCCTTGAGGCCATCCCAACAAATTCTTTTCGGTAATTGCTCGCTGCATGT
Source organism: Cornus florida (assembly GCF_030987335.1). NCBI lineage: Eukaryota > Viridiplantae > Streptophyta > Magnoliopsida > Cornales > Cornaceae > Cornus > Cornus florida. The sequence continues at coordinate 64,555,853 of NW_026775573.1, forward strand.
GGAACAGAGAGACTACATGTGTCCAGTGGTGGATTATGGGGTGATCTAAGATCCCGGACACCACCATTGTCCAAAAAAAGAAAGGAAAAAAAAAGAAAAAGAAAAGAAAAAAGGCATTTTCCTGAATTTCCGAATTGCAGGTTGGGCTAACATCCTCCTCTACAACTCCCTAATAGACACTTCCTCCTTCCCCTAGGTACTACAAAATTCCTTAACAGTTTTGTGCTGCATATCTGGAACTTATTCTTTTTCTTTTCAGTTACGATACATGTCATTTTAATTTCAGTACTAAATTAAAATTTTAAACTGAGTATTTTGATTTAGGTGGAGTGTTCAAATCCATCTTTGCTTCCTGAGCCTGGAAATAGGAGGTCAATTGAGGAGCCATTTGTTAAGGTTACTCATTGCTCAGATGATTTCCAATACAGTTTTTGCTATGAAAGCTTAAAGTATGGTAATTATGTGATGCTCAATGATTTGAACAGATTGAGATACTCACTCCAAAGGACTATATTGGTCCACTTATGGAACTTGCTCAAGACCGAAGGGGAGAATTCAAAGAAATGAAAATTATGACTGAGAATAGAGCGTCACTCATCTATGAATTACCTTTGGCAGAGGTAACCTTATGAAAACATCACTTGCATGGAACAACTAATGTTATGTTTCTTATTCAATTTATTTTTTGTTGTTTCTTCTTTTCCCTGCTGGTTTCATTGTTATTCTTTTGGTTTAGGTAACTTGCATTTTGAACTCATTTTGCAGATGGTAGGGGATTTCTTTGATCAGCTGAAGTCCAGAAGCAAGGGTTATGCTAGCATGGAATACTCCTTTATCGGGTAAATCCATGTCATAATTGTCAATATGTAGTTATGAACAACTCTCATTAGTCATTACCATGGAGGTGCTTAACAATTATTAGCGTGGGTATTCCAGAAATGGTTGAATTACTTCCTTGAATTTTGTTGAAACACGAATTGCACATTCCAACTAGTTGGGTATTGATATGACTGATATATGTATGACTGATATATGTAATAAATTTCAATACAAATTCCACTTCATTATCATGGAGGTGCTTTACATTTTTTAATGTGAATACTCCTAAAAAAAAAGTTGATTTGCTTCGTGATGAGACACAAATTTAAATTCCTAACTAGTTAGGTCATTTATGATTGTGACATATGAAAGGCAAAAAGTTGAACATATGATATGGTTGCGTAGGTAAATAAATCACCTGATAATTTTTTAGGATCAAGTTCATAAAGTAATTAGGACTCTTAGGTCAATCGGACTTAGGTTTGCATAATTCATTGATCAAAACTTGAGTCTGTACTTCTGTATTAATTTCTAGTTTATTTTAGAAAATTTTCAAAAGTTAGTTTAGTGTTAATTACGCATTTGGGCTACAGTTCGAGTCAGAGCAGAAAGTCCAGATTCTGCTCGAAGTGTTGGAGGACTTCTAACCACTTATCCGCCAGAAGAAGGGGTGAATTAGGTTTCTAGCACTTGGACTTGAATAAGTTCAGGTCTGGAATGGGATGACCATTCTAATTAGAATGAAGAAAGGGCACTTGATTGATCCGGAATTCCAAGCCCTGTCTGGGGATTACTTCCCCAATTCTACTCTTTTTTATTTCATTTTCAAGAAAATGCTACATCTTCTTCTGATTTTGACGATGAACACCAGACAATGAGGGGCTATTCAAAGCATCACTCAAGCTTGCGTTATAAATTCAATATTTCGTACAAAAAGGTAGGGCATCAAGCTCCCTCGGTTGCACTCTCTCTAGTTATTCTTCAGCATGTTAAAAGAGCTTTGAACTTGATGCACAAATAGATAGAATGGCAGCAAATACAAAAAATACCAATTCAACAAGGCCATTCTTGTCCTGTGCCGAGCGTACCGGGGTACGGCAATTAGAACTTCTTTTAAAATATGAATTTCTTTTCTTTTAATGTATGGGCTCTCTTGAGTGCGAACACAAATTCATAGTGAGAACAGCTTTTGAAAATCTACAAGGTTGCATCATAATGTTCAACAATTTAAAATAAAAATAATTTTTTTTATTTTGCCTTTCACTTCTGGACTAGGAAATTGAGCTTACCTTGTGAGTGGAAGAAGAAAGATGCTGGTGAACAGTACTCTTTATGGGTGCAGGTCCCTTCCGTGTGCTAAGTTTACTATAACTGTTGGCATCTCAGTCTATGTAGTATGTTTGTGAAGGTGGAAACAAATCAATTTAATGGTTAAATCCGCTTGAAGGATCCTTGACTAGTAGTTGCCTCTCGTCTTAACAATTTCTCTACGTAGAGTTGAAAACCAGTATATCATACCCTATCATGCTAATCTTTTAGTAAAAAATGACCCAACCTATCTCTCAGAAGTTTGTTATTCACAGCACTTGTTTAATTTATTATTTGTTATCATTGTGACTACCAGGTACAAGGAAAGTGAATTGGTAAAGCTTGACATTCAGATTAATGGTGATCGTGTTGAACCTTTGGCAACTATTGTTAACAAAGATAAGGTAATTTTAGTCATGTTCACTTCAGATCATTTAAATCAGAAGTTGATTCTCAAAAATGAAATCGAACTTAATTTTCAGTACACTACTTGATACTGTGAAATGAAACATACTTTTGTTGGCTTCTCAGGCATATGCCGTGGGGAGGGCATTGACTCAAAAGCTAAAGGAACTTATACCACGACAAATGTTTAAAGTACCTATCCAAGTAAGGCCTGTATCTTTCTTTAGTATGTGCACTTCTTATGTTGATATTGCATGCCTTCCCCTTTTGAAGGCTCTCTAATATACCCTTTACTTATCAAAAAAAAAAAAAAAAAAATTTATTGCATAATATATTTGGTGTGGTAAATTTTGTGATGAAATTATGCTGACATTTTACTGGATGGAAAATGAGTGAGTTTCTAGTTTCTATTTTCAGAGTTCCACCGTTAGCACAAATCTTTATCCTTCTTCATCTCTTTATCTAATGAACAAAATATTTGAAAAATAACACGTGCTACATACATTGAAAAGAGTCCCTTTACAGCTTCGTCAGTGAGTCAATGACGAAAACCTTGGTACTAAATATCAGTTACCTTTAGCATCCTGTGTTGCTACTTAACTACCTCTCTCTTACACATACACACGCACACAATCAAAGGGATAATTATGTTTTTGAGTTTGTCGTATACCAAAGGTATGGTGATCGAAGAATTTTTTTGTTCGGTGATGAGGAGAGGTGGAGCACTTCTTCATTGTATCTTCATCACACAAATTTGATCAATTGAGCGGACAACCTTGGGTTTTTTTTTGTGGTAACCTAAGCCGTTTTGTTCTATACTTATCCGTTGGCATTATTTTGCGCATAGTGGCTAAATCTTCGAGGTTGGAAACCTTCGAAGTTGCTTCCCCAAATCTTCCAAAATAGATCTTCATGGTTGCTTAAGATTTTTAAAATGAGTTTTGTTAGAATATTTATATGTAAATATATATTTATGTTGGGGTCAGATTGTATTTAGATATAGGGTTTGTGGCTATTATGCAAATAGGCCTTTCTTGTATTGTATATTTACCCTTTTATGTTTAGGGTTGAATGAATAAATGAAAAACACAGAGCTGTGCCTCCACCATTTTTGCTCTGCTCCATCTGCTTTCTCTTCTGTCCCTTTCATCACATATTAAAACTTTCACATGGTATCAGAGCACCGATCTCAACCTTGAATTGTTCGTCACTGTTTGCGCGAAGAGGGTGTCATCGTTGTGCCTGTGTGTTGGCTTCGTGATCATCGAGAGATTGAGTTCCTTTTAGTTTTTTTTTTTTTTTTTTTTTTCATCTTCTGTTCTCACACGACCAGTTACAGAGGTGCAGATCTGTTCTTCGCCAAAGGTTGAATCTGTTCTTCGCCGAAGCTCTGGTTCGTAGTCCTCAGATTTGAAGCTGGAGTTGTGTTGCCGTTGCCGCTGCGTGTACTAGCCTTGATTCTTCATTGCGAACCCCGGTTGCTTGAATTTATTGTCGGTAGCAGATTTCTGTTCTTGTCAGCGCTGATGGTGGAGAAGAAGAGACGTGTTTGGTTGCAGGTGTGGAGCTATCAGGATATGCTATCCTGATCCAGGTTTACATAAACCGGATTTGTAGACGTGTTTAGCTACAGGTGTGAAGCTATCCCAACCTTGGTTTACTAAAACCAGGTTTGCAGAGATCTGATTATGGTTCAAACCGATTTCCTAGATCCAGCCCATTTGAGATCTGACCTGTTCGAGATCGGGGTCTGTGCTGTTCTACTTTCTTTGGTACCGAAGTTTTTTTTTTTTTTTGCTTGTTTCTCTTCGGTTTCTCTCGGGACAGTAAGTTTTTTTTTTTCCTCTTTTTTGGGTTCATCATGTCAGACTCTTCTAATTTTGCTACCTTTGCCTAGTCAGGTCATATTACATGTTTTTTAGATGCCTAGAGTTCATCCTCCCCTTGGGTTCTTGACTCTGGGGCCTCTATTCATCTAACGGGTAATAAGTCTATATTTTCTAATTTTCATAAGTCTAGCTCCACATCTTTTGTTACTTTGGCAGATGGTAGAACACGTCCCATTATTGGTCAGGGCACTGTTAAACTTACTACTTCCCTCTCATTATCTTCTTTTCAATTGGTTCCACAATTTCCTTTCAATTTATTATCTGTGAGTCAATTGACTCAAGCACTCAATTGTTTTGTGACCTTTTATCCTTCTTTTTGTGTCTTTCAAGACCTCAAAATGAAGAAGACAATTGGTGGCGGCCGTAACAGAATGGCCTCTATTGCTTGGATTGTCAGTTGTCTACTAGTGAGGTGTCTACTAGTGAGGTGGCACTCCATTCACAAGTTTCTGTACACCAGTGGCATTATCGGTTAGGTCATCCATCCTTGAGATACTTAAAGTCTATCTTGCCTTTTCTTAAGTTAGTGTCTTCTTTAGACTATGAGTCGTGTCAATAGGGTAAGCACCATAGGGTGTATTTTCCTCCTCGTATTGATAATTGCCGGTCTTCTTTATTTGAATTGGTACATACTGACATTTGGGGTCCTACGCATCATGTGAGTAATTCAGGTTTTTCATATTTTTTTACCTTTGTTGACGACTATTCAAGGATGACTTGGCTCTTTTTAATGAAAGACCGGTCTGAACTTTTTTCCATATTTCAATTATTTCTTAAAGAAATTGAGGTCCAATTTGGCTATGTTATAAAAATTCTCCAATCTGGTAATGCTATGGAATATGTCAAAGGTGCTATTTCTACATTTTGTGAGTCTCGTGGTATTTTGCACTAAACTTCTTGCTCTTATACTCAACAAAATGGCGTAGCAGAACGGAAAAATAGGCATTTAATTGAAATAGCTCGGACTTTAATGATCCATATGCATCTTCCAAAGCCATTTTGGGGCGATGCAGTTTTAACTGTTTGCTATTTAATTAATCGTATGCCATCTTCCGTTCTTAACTGGAAATGCCCTTTTTCTGTTGTTTTTCCTACTCGACCGTTATTTTCATCTACTCCTCGTGTTTTTGGGTGTGTGTGCTTTGCTCACATCTTATGTCCTGGCAGTGATAAATTGTCTCCTCGTGCCATTAAGTGTGTCTTTATTGGGTACTCTCAGACTCAAAAAGGTTATAAATGTTGGGACCCTAACACTCCTCGTGCTTTTGTGTGTATGGATGTTACCTTTTTCGAGGACACTCCTTATCTCTCTGCCCGTGGTTCATCTTTAGATACGGAATTGTTGCTTCCGTTACCGGTTGTGTCTACTTCATTAGAGTTTGTCACACCACAACCTCTTCCACTGTCACCGCCGCTTCAAGTGTATAGTAGATGACCACGAGTAGCAACCCCCCAATTGTCTACTTCTATTGAGGCTCCGGCTCCTGTTGCTGCTGATGATCTTCCTATTGCCTTACGCAAAGGTACTCGATCTTGTGTTACTGCACATCCTATTTCTAACTTATCTCATATAATCGTGTTTCACCCACTTTATCTTGTTTTATATCCAAACTGTCTGCTATACTTGTTCCCAAGACTTTGCAGGATGCTCTTTCTCATCCTGGTTGGCGACAAGCCATGATCGATGAAATGGATGCTCTTCATCATAATGGGACATGGGATCTTGTTCCCTTACTTCCTGGTTCCAAACCGGTTGGTTTTAAGTGGGTCTACACTGTCAAATATCTCCACGATGGTTCTATTGAGCGTTTGAAAGCTCGTCTTGTTGCAAAGGGGTACACCCAGACTTATGGTGTTGATTATGATGAGACTTTTTCCCTTGTTGCAAAGATTTCTTTTATACGGGTCCTTATTTCCATTGCTGTTAATCATAATTGGCCGTTGTTTCAATTAGATGTGAAAAATGCTTTCTTACATAGCGACTTAGTTGAAGAAGTTTATATGGAGCAACCACCTGGGTTTGTTGCTCAGGGGGAGTATCGTCATACTAATTGTCGCCTTAGGAAGGCCCTGTATGGATTGAAGCAATCTCCAAGGGCTTGGTTTGGAAAGTTCTCTGCAGCAGCGTTAGCATTTGGTCTTAAGAGATGTCAGACAGATCATTCGGTGTTTCACCAGCGCACTAAAACTGGTTTCATTTTCCTTGTGGTATATGTAGATGACATTGTGATCACAGGTGATGATTCTAAAGGTATTGTTATATTGAAGTTGTTTCTAAAAAATCAGTTCCACACTAAAGACTTGGGTCAACTTAGATATTTCTTGGGTATTGAAGTTGCTAGATCCACAGAAGGTATAAGTTTATCTCTAAGAAAATATGTGTTGGATTTATTAGAAGAAACATGTATGTTGGGTGGTCGTCCTGTTGATGCTCCTATAGATCCAAATACAAAACTCTTGTCAGATGAGGGTGATCTATTTGATGATCCTGGCAGATATCGACGGCTTGTTGGGAAATTAATTTATCTCACTATCACTTGACCAGATATCTCATATGCAGTTAGTGTTGTAAGTCAGTTCATGGGATCTCCTAGGATGCCACATTGGAATGCAGTTCTTCGGATTATCTGATACCTCAAGCAAGCTCCAGGTTTTGGGTTGCTATATAAACCAAATGGACATCTTAGGGTAGAAGGTTTCACAGATGCTGATTGGGCTGGTTCTCCCTCAGATAGGAGATCTACTACAGGCTACTGCACATTTGTTGGTGGAAATCTTGTTACATGGAAAAGTAAAAAGCAAACAGTGGTAGCACGGTCTAGCGCTGAAGCAGAGTACAGGGCAATGGCCCATACCTCTAGTGAGTTAACGTGGATACAACACTTTCTTGAGGAACTTGGGTTAATAGTCAAGACTCCTATCCCATTGTTCTGTGATAACCAAGCAGCTGTTTACATTGCATTCAATCTAGTATTTCATGAAAGAACCAAGCATATTGAAGTTGATTGTCACTTCACTCGAGATAAAATATTGAGCGGGAACATTTCTACTCTATTTGTGAAGTCTGAAGATCAATTAGCTGATATGTTTACTAAGGCTCTTGGTCATAATCGGTTAAAAGCGATTTGTTCCAAACTGGGATTATATGATATATATTCTCCAGCTTGAGGGGGAGTGTTAGAATATTTATATGTAAATATCTATTTATGTTGGGTCAGATTGTATTTAGATATAGGGTTTGTGGCCATTATGCAAATAGGCCTTTCCTGTATTGTATATTTACCCTTTTATGTTTAGGGTTGAATGAATAAATGAAAAACAGAGAGCTGCGCCTCCACCATTTTTGCTCTGCTCCATCTGCTTTCTCTTCTCTCCCTTTCATCACATATTAAAACTTTCACAAGTTTGAAACCAAAATCTGCAAAATAATAGTTAGGGACTGTCTAGAAAGCCTAAAAAGCTAGATAACTGCATGTAATTCTCCATATTTGTCTAAAACATGCCAATACTAGCCTCCATGTTGACCTACAATTGCTTCCACTTTGTTTTGATTTGGTACCGGCATTCGGGCTTCTTTTACGTCAACTTAAAATTGGTTTTCTGAAAACTAATTTTGATTTCCACATCTTCACCATATACTTTCGATTTCTTCATTGAGAAGACACTCTCTTTCTCTCTCTCCTCCTTACCTAAATTGAGACTCAATGAATATGAACCATGAAATACATGGAGCGACTGCCATAACACCAAACACCTAACAGTGGCTTCTGTAGATCATATTTATGTTTCCATGGATCTATCAAAAGTGTTTCAACAACAACGAAAAGAAAACAGAACAAATAACAGATTAACTTTGTGAAGAAGTCAGCCAGTTGCATAGTGGAAGAAATAAATGGTAAAGAAATAGTACCAAGCTGTTGATGATGGTGCACAAAGTGACAATCAATCTCGACGTGCTTGGTACGCTCATAAACTAAGAGACATTGTTGATAATTGTTAACAACCATCTACTCTAAAAGCTTAAACTGTTAGAGAGGGGGTAACTTAAATATTTAAATCCTTCAACAAGCCCCCTCACGTGTGACCTTCTTTTGGTCCAACACGTATTTCAATTTTAAATCAAGGTGTCGGTGAGATTTGAACACAAGACCTACCTTGCTCTGACACCATGTTAACAACCATCTACTCTAACAGCTTAAGCTGTTAGAAAGGGGGTCACTTAAATATTTAAATCCTTCAACAATGGTTTATCATATGAGGAGACAACCTGATTAGTTGATGGGATTTTTGTGGCGTTTTGGAGTTGTTTATTGTCGTGTGACAGAGTATGGCAACTTTAGAGTCCTCGACTGTTAATTCTCATGGCTCGACTTCTGTGGGTGGTGGTACCATTTTTCCCACCAACTAGCTGAGTCAGATATATTATTGGTTCTAAGGAAAAGCTAGCTAAGTCGGATAAGACATCCATAGTGGTTTGCAGATAACGCCATGGTTATGTCTTGTCTAGTCAATTCAATGCAACGAAACATAGCCGTTGGCTATATGTTTATGAAGACTGCTAAGCAAATCAGGGATACGGTACAATGCACTTATTCTCAAAGGCAGAATAACACAAAGATTTTGTAGTTGGGGCGAGATATCACCATGATTACTTAGGGTGACTCGACAGTTCAGGTTACATCGCTAGGTGTCGTGCTATTTGGGAGGAGATGTCGTATTATGATTCCTTTTACTCTTGGAAGGATCCAGAGAATGCAATTTTATATGTGAGGATTGTGGAGAAGAATCGGGTGTTCCAGTTTCTTGCCAGGTTGAACAAGAAGTTTGAATATGCTCGTTTTCATTTGTTGAGCTTGTCTTTATTCTAGAGAATGATTTTATTTGGCTTCCTTTCTTGTAATATTTAACATGTGGTCTTTTAGTATATAAATACCAGAGCTGCGAATGAGTGATTATTCTCGTTCAAGTCTTTACATACTTGCTTGTATTTCTTCTATTTCCTTGCGTGAAGATGTCTGTTTTTTTTGCATTTCATGGGACTCACTTAATTGTCCATGGTTTGTGCATCAGACACTTCCATAATATCAGAAAGTGAAATTGTAAACAGAAAGATCCTCAGGCGTGAGCTGTGAAATGGTTAGATTTCTTCCATGAAATGGCCTGATATCTAATTCCTTTATTGTTCAAATTCACCAAGATATATCTATATTTTATCCTTGAGACATTTCTTGGCAGAGAAAAAAAAGAGTATAAATTAAGTTTGATAAATAAGAAAATAGAACTCCTTTTCAAGAAATGGTTTTAAATAAATTGGCATCTGATCAATCTAGCGGAATTTTTATGCAATAGCATTCCTAAAGGACCAAAAAGGTCTTAGTAACATCTCTTTCTAATCAATTTAGATTCCAGATTAGGAAGATCAGTTTCCACAATCAGGTTTTAACTAGATTTTAACAGAAAATGTTTTGTAGTTTCATGAACAACACTATATGATCTGGAAACCTTGTGCCACATGAAGCAGATAAATGAACTTGTCTATAAGGTTTAAACAAAGTTGCCGCAATTTCTCTTACTATTTCTATTTGGAACAAAAGAAGATTTGGGTTTTGGCCTACTCAAACTGAGAGCCAAGCGCTATATTTATTTACAAGAATATGGTACGAAAAAAAGGAAACCAAATCAAAGAAAAACAGGAAAGATGCCAAAATCTACGTGATCCCATGATTATGGGGATCTTACATAAAACACCTAATAAAAGGCTAAAAATAGCTAATAAAAATAAAAATAAAAATAATGAAGATCTTCCAACACTCCCCCTTAAGCTGGAGTGAAGATATTAATCAATTCTAACTTGGTAATCGAGGAATGAAGCAAAGATGGACCCACGGATTTAGTGAAAACATCGGCCGACTGATTAGAGGACTGAGCAAAGCACGGCTTGATAATTCCCGAATGAACCTTCTCTCTGATAAAATGAATGTCCACCTCTATATGTTGAGTCCTCTTATGAAGGGCAGAATCTGAAGCAAGCATGATGGCAGACTTATTATCACAAAACAAGTCTGAAGACTATTTTTCACTTAGCCTTAGGTTCTCCAAGAAAGATCGAAGCCAGAGAATCTCACAAGTACCCTGAGCCATGGCACGATACTCAGCCTCTACTGAAGATCTCGAAATCACAGTTTGCTTCCTACTTTTTCAGGATATAAGATGATCTCCATAGAAAGTACATAAGCCAGATGTGGAACATCTGTCAGTCTTGGACCCAACATAGTCTGCATCACTGAAACAGGATAGCCCAACCTGCCTGCTAGAAGAATAGAATAACCCAAGTCCAGGATAGGACTTAAGATATCGAAGAATATGATATGCCACATCCATATGAGTTGTACGAGGAGCATGCATAAATTGGTTCACAACACTAACCGCAAAAGCCAAATCAGGACGGGTGTTGTTAAGATAAATCAATCTTCGTACCAAGCGCCGATACTGTGAGGGATCAGAAAGGAGATCTCCAGACTCAATTGATCTTCAGATTAGGATCCGTATGAGTGGAAGCAGGTTTACACCCAAGCATACCCGTGTCTCGAAGAAGATCCAAACCATACTTCATTTGCGATAAAAAGATACCCTGCTTAGATCTAGCAACCTTAAATCCTAAGCAATATTTGAGCTACCCAAGGTCTTTCACATCAAAAGCTTTAGTCAATTGAAGCTTTACTTGAGCAATCCTAGGGATGTCATTGACGATAATGATGATATCATCAACATAGACAATAAGATTGATACATCGACCAGTGGAGGAATGGTGGATAAAACATGTATGGTCAGAATGGTATCTAACAAACACCATGGATAGAATTACATAACTGGAACGGGTGAACCAAGCTATGGGAGATTGTTTTAATCCATATAAAGACTTCCGCAATCGATAGATCTTTCCAGCATACTCCCCTCAGCCCGAAAACCGGGTGGAGGATCCATGTAAATAGTCTCGAGAAGATCATTGTTAAGGAAAGCATTCTTCACATCAAGTTCATAAAGAGGCCAATTCTGAGAGGCAGCCAAAGAGACAAGCAAACGAACGGAAGTCAATTTAGCCATTGGAGTGAATGTATCATTAAAGTCTTTACCAGGAATTTGAGTAAACCCTTTGGCCACCAAAAGGGCCTTGTACTGATCAATATAGCCATCAACCTGTTATTGAACATTGAATACCCATTTGCAACCAACAGTCTTTTCACCACGAGGGAGAGATACAAGCTCCCATGTTTCATTATGTTGTAAAGCATCCATTTCTACCTTCATAGAAGACATCTAATTGGGATTCCAGAGAGCTCCAGATACATTTCTGGGAATGGAAATGGAAATGGAATCAAGTTTGCCTAGAAAGACTTATCAAAAAAAAAAAGTTTGCCTAGAAAGGCTCAGTAAGACCCGGAAAGACCATCATAAGGGATATATTGTGAAATAGGATGATCAGTACTACAAGCGAATCCAAATCTAGCAAGGGATTTGCGGTCCCGAGTGGGATACCGAGACTTAGGAATAGGGTCAGGGAAATGTAAAGGAGAGAGAGGAGATGTACCTGAACTTGTATCTGAAAAGGATGAAGGTAGTGGAGGCGGAGCATGTGGGCGGCGAGAATAGACCTGCAAAGGGGGTGAGGAAACCACAGGAGAACACTGTTCTTGAAAAATAGGAAGAGGACGAACAAGAGGAGAAGCCTCATGATCGGAAGTAGAATTTTCCAGCAAGATGGTGTTAGAAACATAAAAAGGGGTATGCTCATGAAAGGTGACATCAAGAGAATGATACATGTGTTTGTGTACAAGATCATAGCACCGGTAACCTTTTGACATGGAAGAGTATCCTAAAAAGATACATTTAATGGCCTTCTCATCAAGTTTAGTACGAGTAGGGCTACGATTCTAAACAAAACATGTACATCCAAACACCCAAGGCATGATGGAAAAAGAGTGATATCAGGCTCAAGCACTTGTAAGGGGGCCTTACCATTTAATACTCTACTAGTGGTACGATTAATGAGAAAAGTAGTTGTAAGAACTGCCGTGTGCTAGTATGACTTTGACACATTCATACCACTTAAAAGACATCGAACAATTGACATTAGTTGGCGGTTTTTACGCTTTGCCACACCATTCCGTTCATGGGTATATGAACAAGTAAGCTGATGAAGAATACCTTGTTGGTTAAGTTGAGACCAAAACTCATTGGAATTATTCACGACCATTGTCAGACCTAATATTCCGAACAACAGTTTTATATTGAGTTTTGATCATTTTGAGGAATTGAGTGAACAAGGGAAAAACTTCAGGGGCTTGCTTGGTTTGTAACTCTAAAAACAGTTCTCAAAAATTCAGATAACAGAAAACAGTTTTAGAGAATAATAAATGACAGTTCTTTGAAAACATGCATTTTTATAACTGAGAGCCAAGAGCTATATTTATATAAATAAATAAAAAAAGAATTTTTTGTGTTTTGGCTTACTCAAACTGAGAGCCAAGAGCTATATTTATATAAAAGAATATTGTACAAGAAAAAGGAAACCAAATCAAAGAAAAACAGGAAAGATGCCAAAATCTACGTTATCCCATGATTACGGGAATCTTATCTACGTGATCCCATGATTATGGGGATCTTACATAAAACACCTAATAAAAGGTTAAAAACAGCTAATAAAAATAATAATAATAAAGATCTTTCAACAGGAACATTGATCTGATCCTCCTATGATTGCTGCTTTATTTTTAAGAATTTGCGTTCTTGGTACTTTTGACTGCTTCGGATGCCTCTTATGTTATCTTTTCCATTCCTTTTTCCCCCTGTTGAGTGCATTGCTATCAATATAAATTGGTTTCATTCTGTTAATCAAGTTCTTCTTACCATCTATCCTGTGATTTATCTGTAGCCAATCTTGTATTTATTCACTCAGAATGGGTTTTAAGTGCACGACTCTCGCAATTAATTTCATTTTGCATCTTTCCTTGTTCTGATCGATCCCTTTGTTTTCTTGTATGTGGATTTTTTCATGACAGGCATGCATAGGTACTAAAGTGATAGCTAGTGAAGCTTTATCTGCAATTAGGAAGGATGTTCTATCTAAATGCTATGGTAAGATGAGTAATCTACCTCTTTTGATGTGAAAATTGTCAGCCAAACAGATCTTTGTCATATCCAATTGATGTTCCTAGGGAATTTCTATGACAAAAGATCTTGAGGAATTTGAGTCATATATCTCATTGGTTCTGGAGAACTGTAGTTGTTGCTTCTCCTGTCTTGTAGTATGTAATATTTCTTCCATTGAACAACTTCTCGAAGTTCTTCTTTTTAAATGAATATAGAAAGATTGGCCGGTTTTGTTCATTTTAGGTTCAATGTGTTGTGATTTTATGACATGAATTATGTCTAACTTTAATTATTCTTGTAGGTGGGGACATTACAAGAAAAAAGAAATTGCTTAAAAAACAGGTTATTTTCTTTTTGCATGCCTAAATATTATGTTGAATCTCTTCCATTACCATTGCACTGATGTCAAACATTAAACAAAGATCCCTAAATTCGTGTTCTATTATAACTGTATCTTGTTAACACTGTTCTAAAGAAAGTGACAAGGATGACATGCTTTGCTCAAATAATCTGGAGTATAAAGGAGGTCAAGGACATGCTTTGCATCCATTTTATGCCTACTTGAATTGATATAATGGTTCCAGGTTTCATTTTTGTTTTAGTATGACCGGTGTTTACTTTAAGTTTCTCGTTACCTTCTAGGAAAGTTGGAATTGATGCTCCAATGAAAGCCGAGACCATTTAACTATATTTAGTACAAAATTCAAGATAGGAAATCTTAGGGCCCGTTTGGCAACCACTTTTGCTTTGACCTAAAGTAGAAGTAATGTTTCTGTTTTAGAATATGTTCAACACTATTTCGAAACTTGTTTGGTAACATAAATTTGTTGCAAGATTTTTGGAAGCAAAAACTTGAAAGCATGTTTGGTAAAAAGTGTTGTAAGTTTGAAAAATTAAATGGCTAGTAAAAAATGTCATTTTGGATTTATTTATTAATATTTTTTTGAACACTGATTTGAAAGCACTGTTCAAAAACATGAAAGCAACCAAAAGCATCATTTTTATGCTTTCGACCTCTTTTTCGGAAACACTTTGGTATTATTCAAATGACAGCAAACGTTACCAAACATGCTCTTGTTTTTGCTTTGCTATAGTACAAATTAAAGGGGATGATAATTTCTAATTTCCCCATAGATTTATAATTTCTGTCCCGTAGCCAAAAAAAAGAGTATTAATACAGAGTAGTGATTGTAGTTTTGTAATAGCATCATTCATTACATTTGATCATGGTTAAAAATTAAACTTGTTGATTTTGGAGTTATGCTGCCATGGATTCAGTTAAAAATTGAGAACATTACTGTAGGAAATTACTTGGCTGTGCATAAATTGATTATCTTTCTTCTCTTGTCGCTATCAGGCTGAAGGAAAGAAGAGAATGAAGGCAATTGGGAAAGTTGATGTGCCTCAGGAAGCTTTTATGGCTGTATTGAAACTTGAAAAAGAGGTGTTATGATAATTTTACTTGTTCGCTTGTAAAGAATATTGGTGACAATTTCAAGAAAGATTTATTTGATAAATCATTACATTTTGAATAAATAAGTAATCAAGTTTTTGGTTGTATTATTTGAATTATGAAATCCAATATCAATGTAGTACAGGAAAAAGCTCCAATGAGGGCACTCTCATTGTCCCAAATTATATTAGCATTTTAAGGTAGGATAAGTTATGTATGATTTGGTTTAATTTTATTTATTCAAGAACTAAACGGTGGTATTATTTGTAGATTTTCTTAAGCTGTACACCACCTTCCAAATTGGCGAAAGAAACTTCTTGTGTCCAACCACAAAATTGCAGTGCACACACGCACGTGTGTGTATATATATATACACACACTGTGGGATCCTAGTTTACATCTTTCTGCTTTTATAATTTCTACTTCGTTGTCTCCCTCTCTTTTACAGTAAACAAAAGCTTTTATTCAAGCCTCAAACGGGAGGCAAGGTTTGGGGGCTGGTACTCACCTGCTCTGGGGTGAGGACTGAAACCTCGGTTGGTGTTGCCATCCCTATACATATATATATCATAAATGATCTCTTGTTCTTAAATATTTATGATACAACTAGCAAACACAAGCTACAACTCAAACATTTACCTAATAAGCAAGACTGTAATTGACCAAATGCATTTACTTGGCTATAAAGGAGTACATAGTATGCATTAGAAGTCCGGTGCTTAAGCATATCACGCAGCTTTCGAAGAAAACCAATTAACCAATTCTTGGCAGATTGCATGACAAATAGAGTAGATTTTAGCAGTTTTTTGGTGAAGAAAAAAATATATATGCAAAATTCTGAATGCAAATCAAAGTAACATTTACTTTCAAACATGGGTACAATGAATCTTGCTCTTTTATATTGTCAACCTAAATGTGTCAACATAAACAATTGAATAAAATGTTTGTGTGTGTGTGTGTGTGTGTGAGAGAGAGAGAGAGAGAGAGAGAGATTAAATTCACTCGGTTATGTCAAAACAGAGTTTAGCTTCATCCCAAGGACCATTGATCTCAAACTTGTATTCCTGGATCCTTATAAGCCAGTAAGGACACACCACGGTAACGAAAACCAAGACACCCAACAACAGCACAAAAAGTACCCTGTGAAACCTATAGGCAAAGGCCAATGTCACAACCATCAACCCAAACGACAACCAGATGTGCAACCGAAAAGAGTACTTCTTGATACAATAAGTGATTAATGGAGCAAAGAGGAACACTTGCAAGGAGAATAGCACAATTGCAAACACATGAAGCCTAGATGGGAGGCGAGAAGCAATAAGAAGTGAAGCCACGATGGAAGCATTTGATGAGATATTGCTTGTAAATGTCGGATTTTCTGGAGCCCCCGGAGCTCTTACCGTGGATCCTGAGTAGTCATGGAGGAAGAGATGGAGTATGATAAGCGAAACTGTTAGTGCCCATATGGAGTCCGAGCTTATGGACCAGGTAAGTGTGTGGTAGATAGGAGACAAAACGTACAATCCGGTTATAAAGAAAGAGATTTTGAGAACGTAATTCAGAAGAAGATTGAAGTAAAGCATTTCTGCAGTTAAAAGTAGAACAAAGAAACCTGATCCAAGAAGGCTTACATCTAGAAGTAAGAGAGAATTTTCATTAATGGTTGATTGAAGAGTGTAGGCCCAAACCAAGACCACCAGAGTGACAATGCATATGTATTGAGAGATGGAAACTGAATCTAGCATCACCTTAAGTATATCACGTTTAACAACGTTGGCATTCATGACCATATATTCAAGAAAAGATTCATCTGTATGGTTGTCATCAAAACCAGGTTGCATCCCTCCATATGCGACTTTTCTCCATTTGAGTTGGCTCGGACAAGAACTTTCGATGATACTGGTCGCCATTTGGACTGAACACTGAATGATTGTGTGTATACGATAGTAGCAAAAACCAAATTTCAAATTCGTTATGTGAATCTTGCTCTTGTAGTGATGTTCAAAAGTGTCCAGGATCTAATAGACAGCATATCTCTGATTGAACAATTTTGCATCCCCATGATCACTGAAATCGCAGAATCCTGTTCAGCCAAACAGGCTATCAGGGGTCCATACCTATGTTGTGGAAGTTAAGAAGTTCAACAATTGCAGACCCAAAAAAACATTAAAGTAACTCCATAGGGATCGAAATTAACAAAAGCAGTATATAATGAACTCGAACAAATTAATAATTACTGAATCCATACATCCCCTTAAAAATCCTATGGTAAAGCAGACCACCATGTTTGAATGAGATCCTATAAAAGCAATTTTTGACTGGTTTTGTAAAAATGCACAATTAACAAAAAAAACCATATTCCAAAATGCAAGTAATCAAAAAACAACCTGCATGCCTCAAAGTGACAAAGAGTATATTCCGAAACTTCAATTGAATTGATATACTCCATCTTTATATTATATGATTATATCAACATTTATACACTGATTAATGGGTACTTTAGTAATCTGATTGGCAAAATTTAAGTTAATCTTTTTCAGCCCAAATATTCACTCAATAATAAAGATATGTTTAAATAAAATTTATTTGAAAAGGGGTGAAATCAAACAAAAAGGAGTGCTAGAAGTTGAGTATCATCAAAAAGTATAGATATTTTTTTTGCACATTAGTGAAAGGCATTCACTTACGCATTTTAACAAACACGTCTTGTGCATTTTAACAAACACGTAGACAAACACAACATAAGGCTGTAATTGTAGGAAAGGATAATGGATTTTATATTCATCTGTATACTCTTCAACAGGGAGTGACAATGGATTTTATATTCATTTTATTATTAGATTATTTACAATATATATGGTAATTATGTAGAGCTAAAAAAAAAAAAAAAAAACTCAATCAGAGTTATTCTATTTCAAAACTCTATCAGGATCCAGAAATAATATAATAAGAAGGAAAAATATAAATTAAAAGTGTCAGTGAAAAACGAAATTAACATTTCATAAATGCAGCTCAAAGATTGAGAGAGAGACAGATAGATTGCACTGTGGTGGAGAACGACGACTATACCTGGAGTAGCTCGCGGCGGAGAGGAGAGAGAGAGTGGTGGAGGATCTTCTTCTCTCCGGTGGCCGGTGGAGGGGATCGCCACTGACGGTGGAGGAAGTCGCGATTGAAGTAGGAGGAGGTCGTGAACTTTGATTGATCGTGAATTTGGGGGTCGATCGGATAGGGACAAAAAGTAAAATAAAGAAATGTAGGGGTTAAAATGGGAAACGTGTTTACAGTCTTATACGAATATTTAGGATCTCACTGTGCTAAAAATAAAATTCTAGTTAAAAAAGGGCCTTCTACGGCGACGTTTTGTGTATGTAAATTGGGTGCCAGCTCAGGAAAGTGAATATAACTCATTATTTTAATACGAAACACTAAATTCAGGGGCAAACAGTAAGTTAACATAATTAACTTAATAATCCAATGGTAATCAAACATAAACAAATGGAATTAGGTTAATTAGGATACAAAAATAATATTGATTTAGAAACTGAACAGTTCGGAACTTTCTATATTCCTTCCCGCGCAAATTTTGTAGGGCATCCGAGGAAATAAACAACCATCCCTCTCTCGCCGCCTTTGCAAATTTTTACCCAACATTGATTTTCCTATTTCTCTATATATATATATATATATATTTTTCCCGGCGAATTCGACCATCATCGGGCATTATTTGGCGGGGAGACATCCATGTTCATTTTCTCCTCGTTCAAAACCCTAGATGAGGTAGTTTTTGAATTTAGATTTAGATACTTATTTTTAAATAAACAATTTGTGTTATGAAGGTGATTTTTCGAACTTTTGAAACCCCCGTTAATTTTTCAATTCGATTGTACTGTGATTGAAACCTAATGTTAGGGTTTCAAAATATAGTTTATTTATACGATTTGATACGAAATTGACTTGTAATAAATTATTACAATTAAATATTTTTTTGTTTATGGTACAATCAGTGTGTAATCTATTTAATACTTCAAATTTCCAAAACCCCTAAACTACTCTTCAATTGGACTGATCAAGAGTTGATACTTAAGATTAGGGTTTGAAAATATTGTTTCCTTATCTCAGTAACGAATTTAGGTGCATTTATAGTCATTGTACCCATTTCAGTGAATAACACCCGAATTTAAGTGCATTTATAGTCACTGTACCAGTTTCAATGAATAACACCCTTATTCTCGAAAGCCATTACCCAACCTACTTTTCAATTGGACTGACCAAGAGTTGATACTTAAGATTGGGGTTTCAAAATATTGTTTCGTTATATCTCAGTAACGAATTTGAGTGTATTTATAGTCCAGTGTACCAGTTTCAATGAATAACACGTTTATTCTCAAAAGGGTCAAATGTAAAAAACACCCCTCAAGTATGTATACGGTGCATATTACACCCCTCCTGTACAAAAAACACCCCTCAAGTTTCTATTTGGTGCAATCAAGTCCATCTGGCACATTTAAAACAAAACTTGACTAAAGTACCCTTAGTCAACAATTTTATAAAATATGTAAAAATACAAAATTTTGTAAAAGGACCAAAAGGACAATAAACAGTGACTCTTTTTGCACACCCATTCTGCAATTCGGTCTGGGTTATGGCAAAGGAAAGAGTGGCGACCATGGGTATGAAATTGGTGGTGTTAAATGGGCAGTATAGAAGGTCGAGGGTCGTGGCGCCGCTGTGTGGGGGTATCCGGCGAGCTTGAGATTATCTTCTTGGACCGCCTCGGGGCAGGTCATCAAGCTATGGACAAGTCAGAATCCGGTCTCCTGTGTATCCACGAGCACCACCGGCCGCTGTGGCTCCACTACGGCAGCTCCAATTTCTGGAATTAGTGATACAGGCGGCAGAATTCTCAACCCCGGATCACAAGCAAGCCAAATCGCAAAATTCTCAACACATATATTGATTTGCAAAATTCTCACCAAATCTCAATATAATTCTCAACCCTAGATCACAAGAATTGATTTGCAAAATCCAATCGAAAGCGAACCCAATTGCAAAACCCCTTGAATATTTTTTTACGATCAACAATATAATACCAAAACAAGAAACTGGGATTTAGCTGAGTTCAATGACAAAATCAAGATTGAAGTGTCCAATGATTTTTGGCCACCCGCTGTTTCCACCTCCGACCGTCCCAATCGCCTGCTTCGGCGAGAGCCAGAAACCTCATAATCAGAAACACCGATGAGCAAAGACGATGCAGGGAACTTGGAATGGCAGTGCAGCGATGGTGACAGAATGGGCCAACTTTGACCTTGCGTCATGGCACCGGCGGGCAAGGAGAAGCTCGGCTATGAGCTTCTCGGCTTTGAGCGACGAGGAGCTCGGCATTGATGATGGAGGCAGCGGCGAGCTCGGCTTTGATGGAGCGACGATAGAGAGGACGGATAGTGGTGAGAATGGTGAGAAGACGGGCTCGGCTGTGGAAAGCTCAGCCGTGGATGACTCGGCGGCGAGCTCGGCCAATGGAATCAGCGGCCGGCTAGAAAAGGAGGGCTCGGCGATGCAGCGGCGGTGACGGCAGATGCGCTGTGGAGAGCTTGGATTGAGTTTTACACACAGTAGAGAGAGAAGGATGAAAATGGATATTTTGGGAAGATTAAAAGGGCAAAATGGGTATTAGAGTAATAATTTATGTTAAATTTCTGACAGAGGGTTAATTTTATACAATTTTAAAAGATTAGGGATATTTATTACATACTTTTTTAAATAAAGAATAAAAGTACTACTCAAAATATACTTGATGGCAGTTCCCTTCTGTATATTATTCATATGTTTGCTCTTTTGGTAGCTCAGATGATGTGATCTCATGTCCTCCTGTCTCTGCCTGCATGTGTGTCTTGCCTTTTCTTTTCGCCTTTTTGTATTGTTATGCCCTTTTATGATTTTCCTATTCATGGTTTTTACTATTTATACAGGGTAGGAAAAAAAAAAAAAAACATTCGTTGTCCTTTTCCTCAACTGTAGTGCTTTAACATTCTTAGAATTTAATTCAGCATTGAAGATTGTTACTTTATAATCACAGATCACTTATGATCCGGGTTTGGGACGTTTCAATAACATCCAAGCACCTTAGGGCATGTAGTCCCGTACTAGACTTGTCCTTTTATCCCCGCTACAATTTACTCGGTGCTCGTGAATTTGGTCATACTTAATTTCCAAACATGCAAGCACCTTAGGGCTTGTGGTCCAATCCTAACTAAATTGGTTTACACTCTTACAATTTATTTTAGATTGAAGAACAAAAGTAATTCAGTTTCAACATACTTATTCTTTGATTTAGTACTCAGTAGTCAATTTCAAAATTCAAAAACATTATTATTTAATCAAACTTAAAGTTATTCCAAGTCATTTCATTTGAGCACATTATAGAAATAACCATTGAATAACACCCTTTGTGATTGAACTAAACACATTTTCACCATCCATATGACACATATTCTTTAATTAAACACTAGATAATGCACTTCTTTAATTTCTGCCCAAATATTCACATTTTCAATAAATTTATTCCATTTGAATGAATGATTTAGTTTATAAATGCATCTTTTAGTATTTATATTTCAGAAAAATGTTAGATGGAAGGAAGTCTAAATATGAAATTGTCATTATATGATGTAATAATATGATACAATCTGATTAATTGTAGTTAGACACCTTTCAATGGCTCCGCTTCATGAATGAAAACGGAAAGGCCAATCCACCTCATCGAATTGTAGAGATGTAGATGTTCATGCTATCAATTCATTGGATGTTCAAGTTCTGGCCACAACGTCGTCGTGCTTGTACTAAACAATGAGTCTTCCATACGGTGGAAGCAAATGAGTGAAACCGAAAAGAAACAATACAATGATCAGTTCCAATTGTTACGTGAACAATACAATGTGAAAATCAAGAGGGTGGAAAAGAAAATTCGGAAGACAATAAATTTTTTTTTCCCCGACTATTCAACAAAATTATAATTCCATTTACTAATAATGCACCCATATATTTAACAATTTGCCATAACTTGTCGAAGGACATGCAAGTGACAATGATGCCTCCCCAGTTTTTTTTTTTTTTCCTAGTTCGTACTCACACACAAATGTCTCTTCTGAGACTTGAACCCCTGATCTCTCTTTGGAAAGTAAAAGATTGATACCGTTAGACCACTTGCCCGTTAGTTCTGAGTTTTTTATTTTTTTATTTACTGTCATCAGTTTTAGCGAAGAGAAAAACTAAGCCATACGAGATGTGGGGTTTGGCCGTGTATTGAATTTGAAGTGCCACCGCATAAACCACGACTTGTGCGAGAGTTTTTGGTCCAAAATTTTGACGAGTGTTTACATAGTTTTTCTTAAAAGTTTCTAGTCTAGTGTTATTAATTACATGTTGAAAAATACTGATTTATTTAGTTTGCAATTTGGTTCACTGTAACAGGATTCAGAAGCCCCGAATGCAATTTGGTTCACTGCTCAAGGACTCAGCTGTACGTCTTATTTCAGTAGCTTATTTGTTAGGGCTGTTCTTTCTGAAATTTTAGAGAGGAGGAGTTTGTGTTATACGCAAAAATTTGCTTGTAAGTGCTCACTCATAATATAAATTTAAGTAGTGATACTCACATCGAACATTTGTTGTAAATTACATAATTCAATAATTTTTAATTAATTATTTATACCCAATACAACTAAGTGGAGGGCTCTACTTCCTTATTTGTTGTACAATTGACCAATAAAAAAATAGATCTAGCAATTGACTGTAACTTTTCGGTGCAAAAATCATTAAACTATGAATTTTGGTCTACATTTTACAACTCCATTAATCTATCATAGGGAATGCTTCTTGTACACTCAAAAAAAAAAAAAAAAAAAAAAAATCTAACCAAAGCTTGCTCATTTAGTTTTGAATTCTTGTCTTTGGTAGATGTTTATTAGAACCCTCTCTCTCACTAATAATTGATTTGTATAAGTTTTTAATAATTGATGGAGCAAATAGAGATTAGAAATATTTATTTATTGGACTATTATTTCTTATATGATAAAAATTAAGAGCAAATCAATAATAAATGTTACCCATTTGGCATGCGCTTTGTTGTAGACGTTTTTTTTTTTTTTTTTTTTTTTACTAAAACAGAAACAATGTTTTTGTTGTACAAGTGTTTTGAAAAAAAATCGGAAGCACGTTTGGGAACAATGTTTTAGGCTTTTGTTTTTGGCTTGTGTTGCACTACTGTTATGGTTTTGGGCCATGAATAGTTATCAAAATAAGAAAAAGCAACTTTTTGGTGTTTTGGTTTTGGACCTCTGTTCATGAAGTGTTTTAACACTGTGTAAAATAAAATAAGGCCTCACCAAATATGCTTTTGTTGTTAAAATCGACACCGTAACAGTCCAAAATAAAAAACATTAGAAACAAAATGCATGCCAAACGGACCCTTAGATGCAAATATGGGTTCATTTGGAAGATGTTTAATACAGCACCTGTGATTTTATTAAGTTAATCTTACGGGTGGATACTAAGACTAGAGCAAATGTTTTTCTCATACAAGTCATGTCTACTCTTATATTTGATTTTTTTATTCTAAAAAAAATTTATTTTTAACTACTTCATATTCAAGTAACATTATGCTTGTTGATTCTAGTGGTGGCAAACGGGTGAGTTTGGTTGAGCAGAAATTGGGTGAGCAAAAACGGGTCAAATTTTAAAAACCATTTTTATATTGAGCTAATTCCAGTCGTGAAATGAAAAGGTAGAAAGACTGGTCCATTCACAATAGACCCGACTTGTTTACTAAAAATTTGACCCATTTACAAAAAGATAGAATTTAGATCTTAAAATACACTCCCTCTATAAGAAGACCATAAAAATATTTTGTACATAAATTTGCCCAAGTACAAATAAATTGGGATGAATTGCAATATTATGTAACTAGTGATGCGTGAAAAGTACTCTGAGGAGTAGAGTTGTAAATGAATCGAGCTGTTCATAAACAGTCGTTCATTTAGTAAAGGAGCAAGTTTGAGCTCAATTTTCTAGCTTGTTTAGTAAACGAGCCGAGCTCAATATCACTCATTAAGACAAAAGTACATATATTTACCATTTTACATTATATCGCTCGTTAAGACAAAGGCCCCATATATTTACCATTTTACATTAAAAAAGTTTATTTTATTAATAAGGTCCAAAAAGGCCAAAAGAGTTTAATTCTTTAGCCCATGATCCAACTAAGGATTCATCTCAGATCCTCAACCATTAATTTATTTCATTAGAGCCATTGCTTTACTCATGTTAATAAGATACATAATTAACCTTAAACTGCTATGTTTGGTACGGTGGGTTTGAAGAGAAATAATAACATTAGTTACGAGTGAAAGGGAAAGGAAAGGAAACGGAAGAATGATTTTAATCCCTATCGTATTTAGTTGATTAATGAAGGATAAGAAAGGGAAGTATATGTTTGGAAAAAGAAAGAAAAAAGAATTATTTTAAAAAATTTATTATTATACTTTTTTTATTTTAAAAGATATATTGTCTCCTATACTTTTAATACACACAAACAAATTACATACCTTTTTTTACATTTATGTATTTAGTATTAAAAATAATGCAATAGCAAAATTTCAGCAACCTCGACCAAAAATTAAAAAAAACGTAAAATAGTCTGGGCACATGCATGATGGGCCACAAGAATTTAACCCAAAAAAAAAAAAAAAAAAAATTTTATGGGCCACAAGAAAAGAAAAACAAAATTTAGGGCAAATCGTTTCAGCCTCCCCGATCTCTCCGCCTCCATCTCTATTCTCGTTCTCAACTCTGAACTTACCCTCTCTGTATGTCTCTCTCTCTCTCTCTCTCTGCACTACAAGAATCAGAAGTTCAAAACCCATATATTTCAGTTTGTCTATCTGTCTGCAAGAATCAAAAGTTCAAAACCCATATCGGCATATCATTTCAGATTGTTCAAAAAATCAAAACCCATATCTTTCAGTTTCCATCGCCCGCTGTTCCAGTTCGGGTTCGCCGTTCGCAAGCTTCAGCTGTTGTCTCTCAACTCTCCAAGCTTGCCCCCCATTCCGCCGGCAACCCTCTACGACACAACTCTCTCTCTCTCGTGGATCAGCTCCACCGTATGAATCCGCCAGTAGCCCTCCATGCCACAACTCTCTCTCTCATGGATCTCGAAATATCCATAGATTGAGTCCATAAAACCAGGTATTTCATCTTGAATTTTTGTTCTTGGAATTCATCTGAATATGTGGTCATAATTTTTATTTATTTATTTTTTCAGATATTGAGATCGGCGTTCATGGTTCTTGAATAGGTGATCGTCAACGTGTAACCGAGCCCGAGCCCGAGCCGGGCCGAGCCGAGTCCGAGCTTGCGAAAACTTTAAGATAGTATCTGTTGCTCTTCCAGTATCCGTTGGTCTTCTAGTGTAACCATTTGGGTAGGCGTTCCTAAGACCAGATGCTGAAAATCCTAAGACCATTTGGGTAGAGATGATAATTTTCAGCATCTGCCTACCCAAATGGTTACACTGAAGACCAACAGATACTATCTTGTTATGAGATCACTCGTGGGAGTCCGTTCAGAAATACGAAGGGGTTTGGTTGAGTCATCACAATCGGGTTTAGGAGCTATTGCTGAATCATTTCGAGTTGATAATTCTGATTCAACAACAAATTTTTTGAATGATTCCGATCTAGCCTATTGTAGATCAATTCTTTCAATACCATAGAATCCTGCAAAAACATTTGAAAAGGTCCTCAAACGTATAAAGGACATGGGGTGCGAGTATATGGACTACAACAAAAACATGTTGTAGCTAAGCCATCATCATTTCGTCTCTCCACATGTAGCTTGGACCTAAAACTGTATCATACTTATCCATTTATTTTCATAATTTTCTCCTCTTTGCAGTATGTTTTTTTTTTTTTTTTTTTATTTAAATTTTGTCTCCCCAATCTAATACTTTCTTCATTTGTTTTTATTGCTCTATTTTCAGCTGTATAGATGCGATATATTCCCAGCTGTTTTCTATAGATTCGATATAGTTATACACATAAATTTTCACACATCTCTTCTCTGCATAAATATACTGATATTAATTTTGGGACCATAGTTAGACCTATTACATCAAAAGGATGGAATTCTTAAGCTCGAGTCAAATTTCTAATAACTCAAAGCTTATAAGTCGACTCTCTCCCTCTTTTCAAGCTATAAGACCTTTTTAGCCGAAAAAACTTTCCAAGCCTTTTTTGATTGTTTATCTTGTAGAAATATAGAAGAACTACTGTCGGCTTTGCTCACCAAGCGCATGTTGATATGTCTCATATAGTCCATTCTATTTCTGACATTAACATACACAAATCAGTGCTTTTTGAAGGTCCAGCAGGTTTGTTTCTGTCAAACAATTAGTCCTTGAAGTATATTTAATTTTAATAACCAATAGTCATTGTCCTGTAGGATGACATATTTATCTCATTTAATTTCAGGTACCAGGAAGACTTCTTGTGCTCGTCTTATTGCCAGTCGAACGGTATTCCTATTTGGCACACCATTTTCAATTTATAAGCTGTTTTGTGGCCTTGTTGAATGTATTACATTATATTTCTCTTCATTTTTAATATGCCATCATGGCAGGGTGTTCCGATGCTATTTGTGCCAACCGGAGTTATTTTGCTAGAGTATATCGACAATAGTGAACGCCTATTAGGAGAACTATTTTGGATTGCTCATAGGCTTCCTGGTGCTGTAATATTCCTTGATGGGGGTAATTCTTTAAAATTAGCTCTATGGTTCATTTATTTATTTGTTTTGGCTAATTTATTTTGGGTATATTTTTTAAAAAATATAAATTTCATTGTTCTTTTGTTATTTCAGCATGATACATTTACTCTTCCTCGTTGTGATGAAGAGTATAAAGCTACATGCAGAATTGCATCAAAGTTACTGGAAGAGGTTAATATTTCTTTCTGATAATTGTTTGCTGATATATATGCATACAGTTGGATTTATTTATTATTTTTGTTTTCTGATATGGCGTATCGAGATTCTAGAAAGCCTATATATATATATATGTATATATATATATATATATATTGATAATTGTCGTAACTAGAAAGCTATATGTGTATGCTGATATTGACCTTGGGCTGTTTTTATTTTCTGCTGCAGATTGAAGATATTGAACATGATGAAAAATAATGGTCATTGCTGCAGCCAGTAGTACACACAAGCTTTATGGAAATTTGTTAAGGTATTTAGGTGGCAATTTTTATTTATACGGCGGTAATTCCCAGGTTTTCTAACTTGTATTTTATTTTATTTTTTATTATTATTTTTTTTTCAGTGAGGATTAAATTTGACCTACCTGATTAGGGGAACTGCCAAAAAATAGCTTTGCTATTTGCTAAGCCCTTGACAGCAATTGAATTAGCTGAATTTGCAACAAATAGTGAAGGGTAAGTTTGACATAACCATCACTGATTAAAAACTTTTGCCTTTTGTCTTTTTTTTCTTTCTTTCTTTCTTTCTGTTCTATGCATTTGAAATATGTTTGGTTTGCTTTGACTCTAACAAACAACAAATAGTGAAGGGATACGTACTTGGAGACATCTGGGTATATCCCGAAACCTAGGACTATAAATGTCATCATTAGGGCAAGAATAAAGAATTAAGGCTTTATTTACATAATATCTTTTAGTTTCTTGTTAATTTCATGCATTCCGAATCATAACTTTCTTTGAATTAATTCTATGCATATTGGAAATTTTATTTACCTATTCACTTCACGTTCTTTTTCATGAAGAACACCATTTGTTAAATATTAAAGGGTGATCAGAGAATAAAAGGAATGAAACTCAATTTTCCTATGTAATATGAATGTAAATTGCATTTAAATGAAGTATTCAAAATTATGCAATGAAGATTGAACCTGAACATTATAATCAAGTAAATTCCAAAAGCCTATATTTAAAACTCGGGGGGAAAATGATGACTCTCAGATTCCAAACTAAACAAAGAAAAAATTATCAAACACAATAAACATAGAGTAGAAACATAGAAAGAAAAAGAAAAAGAGAAAAGCAAATATGGATAGTCATAACTATAAAGCAAATATGCAACCAACAAAATTTATGTTGAGATCAGTAAAATCGAACCTGCATTTTAACATTAATATAAGTTTTTGATAGAGAAGGAAGTCGAGAAGCCGAATTAGAGAAGGAAATTATTTGATAGAGAAGGAAATCCTTTGGTAGAGAAGGAAATTATTTGTTATCTAAATTATTAAGCGTTTGATAGAGAAGGAAGTCGAGAAGCTGAATTAGAGAAGGAAATCGTTTGTTACTTTTGAAGTATGAACCCAACCTCAAAAATCCTAATTTAATCTAAAACCGTAACATTAATAAAATTAAAATCTCTAAATTATTAAGTGTTTGAATTGTTTTGTACCTTTCGTCTACCAGAGCAAAATTGAACTTGCATTTTAACATTAATATAAGTTTTTGATCGAGAAGGAAGTCGAGAAGCCGAATTAGAGAAGGAAATCGTTTGATAGAGAAGGAAATTATTTGTCACTTTTGAAGTATGAACCCAACCTCAAAAACCCCCAATTTAATCTAAAACCCTTATATTAATAAAATTAAAATATCTATATTATTAAACGATTTGAATTGTATCGTATCTTTCATCTACCAGAGCAAGCGTTCATCAGACAAAGAGAGAGAGATTAACTGCGAGGGTGTAGAGAATGCTTGCTGCTTGCGGCCCAAGCGTGTGCTTGCTTCTCAAGTTAGGGTTTTATTCAACTTTTAGGAATTCATCTTATATTTATTTAGAGTGTCAAGTGCTAAAAAAAAAAAAAAAAAAAAAAAAAAATTCTCATTAAACTATTCAATCATTGGAATTCCCTTGGAACTACAAAATGCTCTCTTTAATTATTAATTTGTTGTAATTAAAGACAATTCCATTACAAAAGATAATTTTATCTTTTTCTTAGTAAATTTGTCATTTTTATTAAATATTTTAATTATTGTTTCTCTTATCTAAATCTTAATTATACCATTTACTTTAATTTTATTATTAATATCAATTTATCATAAAAATAAATAGATTTGTAATTACCATTTTCTAAAATGATTAACTTACTATTTATTTTTCATACTATATATTCATGAAAAATTAATAAAATACTTAAATAAAAATACATTCTTTTTCATGCAATAAATTCATGACAACTTAAGAAATTACTTAAATTGTTTTACAATTTTACTGCTGGATATATTTATTTAAACTGTTAATTTAAAAAATTAAAGGTAAATTTATGCAAATTTAATGGAGAATATATCATCAAATTAATATGATTTTTTTTCATAAATTATTTCAATAACAAAAATTGTTAAGTGTAATTCAAGAGGAAAGGGCATAATGTTCTTTTAATGAAAAATAGCTTTTAGGCATTGGGACATTTTGCAAGAAAATGTGATATTTCATGGGGTATTATGCACAAAATATATTTCAAGTGAGTAATTTGCAAATTTGAATATAGTTTAGTGTGTTTTTTTGCACTTTATCTTTATTTATATTTTTAAAAGTGTTTCTAAATTTATTTTTTATTATTTTTTTTTTTTATTTATTTTTTCAGTTAACCTTTTAAGTCTTTTTTTGACTTTAATCCGGTAAGTCTGTTTTTTTGGGTAAATAATTTTCTAAGTCTTTTGTTGGCGAAAAATCTAGGGATTATTACGTATAAATAATGTAAATGACTCATATTTACCATTGATTTAGTCAAAGTTTCATAATTTCAAAAAAAATGAAAACATGAAAAAATACTGTTTATCCTCACTGAGGTACCACTTTTAAGATCATATCTGAGCTTTGGGACTAGATATTTGAGATGGTTCTTTGGTTATTGACATATCCACTCAATTAAAATTTATTAATCCACTTAATATTCAGGTTAAAATTTTAGGTAGAATGGGTAGTCATATTATTTTTAATTGGTCAATGCATGCTTAAATTTAAGAAAGTGTGATACTCCACTTCTTTATCTCAAACATTAATAACAAATTAAATATATTCCGTCAAATAATTATATGCAACTCTTCAAATCAAATATCATTACTCTTATATCACCAATGACTTAAGAGTTACGTTTAATGGCATGTTGGCATACTTGTGTTGATTATGATTTTCTTGATATTCCTGTTTAAGATCTCGAATTTCTTTATCTATTATTTGCTTGTTGATTCAAGGGAGCCCAAAGCAAATGCTTTAGGCATTTTTTACTGAGCCATTGTGCTCACCCATTCTTTAACATTTTTATGACATGGTAAGGAAATTGTAGAAGAAGCACCCTGCAAGCTTAGAAATCGTTGATGCATTTTGTTATTCTTTGGAAATGTAATTACATAGACAATGGAATCATTTAATCTTATTCTTTTGCTAGATTCATGTGAAGCTTTTGTAATCATGGCCACGGAGGCCTTATTGTTTTGTAAATCTATTCTTTTGGATAATGAGTATTCTTTTGGGATATGTATGTAATGGATCATGAAAGTTTTCAATCTTTAAATGATGAATCAATTATCTTTGATGATTATACGTGCTTATGATGAGGTAGATGATATTTTGGAACGTACATTTTTGTGATTATTGAGTTTGGGATGCATATGAATGGGTTTGGGAAATTCGATCACGTGGGTTTTGTGCATGATCTAAACGATGAGATGGGGTCATCTTAACGTTTAGATCAGATCTGGGAACCATTTATGCGAACAGATGCATTCATCTGCCCATAGAGATGATCCCTCAGTTTGACACCCTCACTGGATTTTCCATCTATACGATATGATGGACCATCTGTGAGCACATATGATCCAATATTCACTGTTTGACCCATATTTTTATATAATTACCTGATTACCCCTAGATTTCACCCAAAGCCTATAATAGCCATAGAAAATGATGGTTTTATCCCTAAAGAGTTTGTAAGCTATAATTTAACGTAGTAAATGACTATTTTACCCTTTTGGGATTTTAAACCATTATTTTACCATGGCAAATGACAATTATACCCCTACAAACTCGTGAACTACTATATTAATGTGAAATGAACATAGTACCATTGTTTGTCATACCCGGTTAGTGATTTGGATCCTCAGATTTGGGTCATCACAATTTATTTATATTTTAAAAAGAGTTTCTAAACAAAAGTTAATTTGCTTTTTTACCTTAATTTGTTAAGTCTTTTTTTACATTAATTTGTTAATAAGTCTTTTGTGGCCAAAAAAACTGTTATAGCTCAATAAAAATATTGTTTTTTTTAAGTTAATTTTTTTTAAGGACCTACATACATACATCACGATTGGGTGAAAACAAATAAACAAAAGTTCTCTCATACATTCCGAGAAGAATATCAAAAAAAAAAAAAAAAAAACAACAACAAACAAACAAAGTATAACTTTGCCAAAAAAATTAATAACCACCGCACTAACAATTTCCATCAGAAGAGTTTCGGATTGTTCATGTAAGCAATGATTTATTTATTTATTTTATGGGAGGAGGAGTCCATACCAGTGGAGCTAAAACCTTGATAGTTACCAATGAAATTTGAACTGCAAAAAGAAGAAAAAAAATATTAACAAGAATCTTTTTTTTTTTTGACAACAGTCTAATTGTAAATATATATAATTATATTATTAAATTTAATAATCCATAATTTTACTATATTTTTTGCTAAAAATAGACATCATCAAATACGAACTCATTTATTTGTAGTATTTGAAATTATAAGGATAATTTTTTTAAAAAAGAAACAACCAATAATTATTAACCATTTGATTCAAGTGAGTAAGAACTCAAAAAAACATCATGCCTAAAGTAAAACTACTCTTGAGTACAAACAATCCCTTAAGAGGAATGCGTGAGTATTAATTATTAAAAAAATAAAAATAAAAACCAACAAGAATTGTCCATGCCACGCCTTTGATGCAAGTTCATAGTACAAAGATTAGAATCAGAACTCTCTTTGAAAAGTTCAATATATATATATATAGGTCCTAGAAATTTTCTTTGTCCTCATTTCATGTGGATGAACATGAATCTAGATGCTTGAATTATGACATTATGGCAGATAAAACACAAGGGTTTTAAACCCACCGTTCAGTCTTCAAACAATCTTTTACAAAAATACTATAAATAGCAGACCATTATATCCACTCTTAATACAGAAAAATTAGCATCAAGAAATTGCTTTCTCTGCTTCTTGTTTTTATCTTCTCAATTTAATTACTCATGAAGATTTTCTCCAATGCATTTCCCTGCAATCTCAAAACTCCACATCAAATATCTCCAAAGTCATTTACACACCAAACAACTCTTCATATTCATCTGTCTTGCACTTCTCAATGCAAAACCAAAGATTCAACTCAACCTCCATCCAATACATCGGAGAAAAAATTAGTTGAGGATTTTGCCCTAAAATATATAATAAAAATAAAAATAATATCTATGTATATATATATGATATGATATGAGAGGGAAAAGTTATGTTTTTAAGCTGACTATGAGTGGTCTCACACGCTGATGAACAATATTGAAGAGAATGTTCTGTCAGCAATACTTTTCAATCTCTTATGAAAACTTAAATCCTTAACTTTACACTCTTTGAAAATTAGAGAAAATAGCGTTAACTATAACCATTGATTGAGTGACATGTTATTTCCTCAAAAAAGCTATATCCTTTTTGAGTCTGAATTGTATATATTTTGTTTTTAGTCTGGGATTTTAACACATTTGCTCTTTACACACAAAAAAATAAAAAAATAAAATAACTTCTAATAACAATTACAGGCCAACCATATATTTGAGAATTTATGCCAAAATATCATACATGCATTACTTTTTTGCAACAAGTATTCTGTAACAGCGGTCCAAAACCACACAATAGATTACATTTAGACATAACTAACAAATTTTATTTTATTTTATTATTATTTTTTTTTCAGCTGCAAATTTTATACTATGGTATTACAAGAGTTTTTCTTTAAGAACATGTATCTTATTAAGAGAAGCTAGTCTAGAGGATCAGAGTTTGGCATAGACTACAAATGCAAACAAAATAAAAAGAAACACAATATTGCAACACACATACCTGATAGCTGGTGGAAACTCCATGCTGGAGCTGAAATTCTTCATTTCCTTTATGCACCTCCAGACGAAAAGTCCATCTACAAAGCCATGAACGAATATGGGCTCATCAAATTTAGCTTCTTCGCCCATTCTTTTTCGTCCTCTGCTTCTTTTGGCTCCTTCCAAAGGTGCTGACAAACCATTCATGATACCTTGCGACAAGAGTGTGCCCAATGATCAACCCAGCTACTAACCCACCACCATAACCCATGCATATGACAATCCAATCACTTCTATCAATTGCAAGCCATGAATGATCATCATCTTGTTTGAAGTTCGAAGGTAGTGGTGGTGGTTGCAATGCGTCTGAGTTGTCACATCTCTTCGACAAAGGGTCTCCACACAATCCTAAATTCCCCTCATAGGAATTGTTTGGAAATGTATCGAATTGCCTCCCTTGTGGAATTGGCCCTCTGAGATGATTAAAAGAGACATTGAAGATTGCAAGGAACGTAAGTTGGGATAGTTGCTGAGGTATCTCTCCTGAGAGCTTGTTTTGAGAAAGGTCCAACGATTCAATCTCCGTTAGATTCCCCAACGAAGATGGAATCTGACCAATGAGGTGGTTGTTGGAAAGATTGAGCATGTGAAGACACTTGAGAATCCCAATAGATTCCAGAATCTCTCCTTCAAATCGGTTGCTTGACAAATCAATGGCAGTGAAAATATTTAGGGTATACAAATACACAATTTGCACACCTTTGTTTGTCAGTGTCAACGCGTTAGTAAATCCATTGTCAACAACTCTCCCAATATATGTTGATTCATCACCATCAATAGTTTTCATGGCTGTTAAGATATGGAAGTAATCGAAAGATATGAAACCATTGTGAGAGATGTCAAGAATGTGCAATTTGGAGAAAGCAAAACTGGAGTTAGGGTTCCACATTACACCATGGAATCTATTGAATCGCAAAATCAGAACCTTCAATTCTGGAAGTGTTCCCAGCCAAAAGGGAAAAACATCATCAATCTGATTGTTTCCAAGATCAAAACTCTTTAGAAGTGAACAATTGACCAACGAATTTGGCACTGGCCCTTGCAATTGGTTTTGACTCAAGTTGATCATCCTCAGTTGGGTTCCATTGTTATATGTTTGAGGAATGGGGCCATGTAATTTATTGTTTCGAAGATTCAATAACTCCAGAGAATCAGAAAAACTGCCCAAACATTGAGGAATGATGCCACTTAGATTGTTATAAGATAAATCCAGGACCCAAAGAGAACTCGCATTGCAGATCAATAGTGGAATCTCCCCAGTCAATTTGTTGTTTGCGACATTATAAATGCCGATGGATGGTGGTGGGACAAGGAGTGATCCTTGCAGCATGTTAGAACTAAAGTCTAAAAGCCATAGTCTGTCCCACGGAAGGACTAAAGGAGGAGGTTGGTGAAAGGCAGTTATAAAGTTTTGAGAAAGGTGAAGGGAAGACAGAGTTTGTGTACTCATGTTCCATATCCATGTAGGCAGGGGGCCTTGAATACTGTTGTTGCTGAGGTCTAATGACTGCAAATTGTCTTGAGTTTTCAAGAAATTTGGAAACTCAGTTAAGTTGCATGAGTTCAAACCGAGGGACTCAAACTTGGGAAGCGTAGCATTGATGAAGCTACTGGTGAGCAATGTTAATTGGTTACCCGATTGATAAAGACTAGTAAGATTCTTCTGATTAAGAAACACATCTAGCTCCACTGTTCCGTTTAGGTTATTATCATCAAGATAAAGAACTTCCAGATTCACAAGTTGAGAGATTGACTCAGGAATGGGGCCATGTAACAAATTAGAAGAAAGGATAAGATATCGAAGCTGTGTAAAATTACCAAAGTAAGAAGGTATCTGACTGTTTAGGTTATTACCAAGAAGATAAAGAACTTTCAGATTCACAAGTTGAGAGATTGACTCAAGAATGGGGCCATGTAACAAATTAGAAGAAAGGCTAAGATATCGGTGTTGAGACTTATATGCCCTAGCATAGCAAATTCCTATCTGGATTATAATGACATATGTTCCTGACATATCTGAAATATTTATGATTTATATAATTGGTGAATTCAATGTATTATGTTTCGATTCACTATGAAATTGATAGTGTCCCTGTAATTACAAGAAATATTTATATATATGTATGTGATGGCAATCAATGCATGATATATAAATAGTAATTATAAATTGTTCATAGTCGGTAATTATGGATGGACTCATAATTAATTAAGACTTGAACTGAATCCGCATTAGGTTGAGATATATTGCGAGAGCCGTCGTATGCAATTACTCCCTATCACCGTCATGGCATTTGACTCTTAAGCATGAGAAAAGTATAGACTCTTTTATTAATTAATAATTACTTTGATTTGTTCGGCGGATTCTTCGGGATCCTTACACCGACACTTTGGGTAGTTATGTAATTAATAATTAGAGGGTTATATTTTTCAATATTTGCATCATTGCTACTTGTATTTATTTTGTATTGATTATGGTTGATCAGGAAGTAAATTCGAAGGCCTTCGTGTGTTTTCAGACAAAATGATTTATTATATATTTATTTATTTAAATTATTATTTTTGTCAAACAAATGTTTTATTGTGATCGAGCCAGAAATAATCAAAGGTACCAAAATAAATATATTAATTAAGTAGTCGGATTGATGGCTTTATTTATCCGATAACTAATTATGCATAGAGGGGTCAAAGTGCAATATTGACTTAGTGGTTATTTATTATTTAATTGGAGTTCAATTAATTTCTTTTAGTGGAGTAGAAATTAATTTATGAATTAGTTGAATTGAGTCCATGTACCGGGCCAATTATTAATTCATTGTAGCCAATAAAATAATAGGCCCAATGGATTCTCACTCATAGCCCAACTTGATATTGGAATTATATTAGATTTGAGACATGTGAATTAGAGATTGAGAAGGATTTATTGTTTCCTTTTCTTTACCTTTATGTTACCTATAAATATACATGGTTTATGAATATTTTAGGGGTGATTTTTGGAAGAAGGAAAAAGGAATAAATTTTCTCTCTCTAGAAAATTAGGGTTAGTGTTCTCATCTAATGGAGGCTCCCACAAGCCTAGTTTTTCAAGGTCATTCATGGAGGTTTATGAGTGATTCCTAAAGGTAAGACCATTACCAAGAAGATGGAGATCCATGGAAAAGGTGTCTAGCAAAACGGATCTACAATAAGTGAGAACATTCACTTTAGAGGAGAGATCTAAGGTTTACTCAAACCTTGATGTAAGTATTCAATCTTTTAATTGAATGATACATTATATTTTTATTTTTTTCATAAAACTTGTCTCTATGTAATGAATCAAGATCTATGAATTAAAATCCTTCGAAAAGTTTTTAAAATTAGCACGTTTCCCAACAGTGGTATCAGAGCCTGATCCAGCCGGAAGAGTGCCGACGGGGACGTCGGGCCTCTAAGGAGGGTGGATTGTGATTACCTTGTGGGCGGGTGTGCCGTGGGCGGGTGCGAGAGACACTGTCAGGCTACCACACTAGTGAGCTACGGGTGCACAGTCCCACATCGCCTGGGTAGAGAAAAGGTGAAGTGCTTATATGTAAGTGTGTCATCTCCAATTGGTATGAGGCCTTTTGGGGTGAAACCCAAGAGCAAAACCGTGCGGGCTCAGGCCCAAAGCGGACAATATCATACCATGTGGTGGACTGGGTCGTTACAAATGGTATCAGAGCATGGTTTGATTCATTACTAGAGATCATGATTTTATGAAAATCATCATTTATGGATCCAAAATTATATTCATATTTATTTTTATTGATGTATGTTGATGTATGATTTAATATGTTGATATATATTGATACATGATGATGTATGAATAATTGTGAATGAATGATGATGTATGGTTGGGCCATGGATGAAATTTATAAGTTAAATTAATGTAATTTTATTTTTGGATGAATGTAATTAAGGCTTTGATTTAGCCGTTTGAAAATTCAATGATGTAATTTAATTTTTTTCATTGTATTTCAAATTGTAATTATTTATTAAAGCCATGTAATATTCATCAAAGGATGCTATGAAGTTTCAAGAAGGTCCAAAAGGGTTAAATTATGCTTCAGTAATTTTTTGAAATTTTTCCAAATTTTTTGGAATTTTTCTGGAATTTTTTGAGGTTTAATTTAATTTTCTGGGAATTTTTCTGATTTTTCTGAAATTTTTCGGCGTTTTTCCGGTGGCCGAAGCATCGCCGGCGGCGAGAAGAGGCGTCGGAGGAGGCTGGAATCAGATGTGGTGCATAGAGGGTGAGCCTGGCGCGTGAGGAACACGCGCCAGGAGGTGGCATTTGCATCACATGCTGGCGCGTGCATTGCACGCGCCAGCCAAAGGTGTATTACCTCCACGCCCGTGGAGGCGCGTCCAACGCGCCCTTGGCCCGTGCCTGCGCGTGGGGGCCCGTGCCTTCACCTGATGCATTCCCCAGGCGCATGTAAGCGCGTGTGGGGCCCTCTGGGCGCGTTCCAAGTGCTGTTTTGCCTCCGCAAGCGCGTACCAACTCTATACAGGTGTTTACAAGTCGGTGGTGGACCCTCGCACAATACTTAGAGCAATTAAATGTTAAAAGCTGATTCCATTGGCCATTTTATTTACTTTATCTGTCATTTATTTATTTATGCGATGTATGAAATGCATGGAATATATAATTGTTAATTAATTATTATTCATGCATTGGATCCATGATATTTATTTAAATGGCTTGATTTATATTAATTAAATTATGAAAATTAATTGGATTTGATTACTAATTAATTTGAGGGCACCTATTGGGAAACGCAAAATTATTTTTGTAAATTATTTTTAAAGTGTGCTTCAAATTAAATATTAGTGAATCGTTTAAAGTCCAAATATTTTCTAAATTTAATTGGATTAAAATCAAGACGTTTTGCATGCATTATATCATGTAAATAAATAAATTCAAAACCCTAATTATGAATGATTAAAAATTGAGTGGGAGTGGGGATTTTTATACATTACCCCATGGCATTCGTTATTAAAACTATTGTAATTAGATCTTCAAAAATAAGGCCACACGCATGATTTGAAGAGTCTTAATATTACAAAAATGGTTGTCTCATGAAAATAATAATATTAAATTTTCATTGTAATTAGATCTTTAAAAATAAGGCCCTACGCATGATTTAAAGAGTCTAGATTATAATGACATGATCTTTAATGTTTTATTTTTCATTAGAGTATTAATAATGTTATACACTCAATCTAAAATCAATAGTGTTAGCTCCCTAACGGAGTGGTCTACAATAGGTGATTTTAGAAAGGCTAAACATAATCGGGAATCATTTCATATAGATAGACAAGGCATTGTCTTAAGAGATATGGAGATGATGGGATTCGCCCGCCAATAGCAATAATGAACTTCGCCAACCGAATAAGTTATTGGTGTATTGGTTATCCGATTTTTCATGCAGTGGTTAAGGGACCCACATACTATTTTAATGGAAGTGCTCGCCTAATAGTAAATGAATCTCAACAATAGTAATAATGAACTCCTCCAACAGGATAAGTTATTGACATATTGATTGGTTGATTTATTATGCTACAGAGTTGAGGGACCCGCATTAATTAAAAGGGATTGTTCACCAATAATGATAATGATCTCTTATTCGATTGAGATTTATTGTATTATGTGGTTAACAAGCTCATTTTAATTTTAAATATGCATGACAGTATTAATAATTCACCTTGCATATTGTATGAATGCATTTATATTCAGATTAATTATGTCTAATCCAGTTTATCTGCTTGCTTACATATTCAATGTAACTGGATCTCATTAATATTGACTGAGAAAGGAACTTAGATATTTTATTCACAATGTAAGGGTACAAATATATTTACTACTCCTAAACCTAATCATTTTACTTTAAGATATCCAAGAGAACATTAATACTTTGAATAAGTGAAATAAGGCAAATGAGATGACTTGGTGCAATATTCTAGAGTTTACCTCGAATACGCTCCAAAGCTAACATTTACATTATTTTATTTTCTTCAAGCATCATGTTAAAATTTAATAAGATGTTTTGGTAAGATTAGATAGAGAGTATGCCAAAGTACTATGTCAGACTTGAATAGCATCAAGATAGCCTAAGGAACTCCAGTATGAAATCGAATTTTGAAAAATGATTGTTTATTATTTAAAAATTAGCTGGAGATCAATAGGGCTGACTTGGGTGGTAAGTTTCAAGTTGACATGATTATTGCCTTGTTACCAAACGCGTTCGACTCTGTTAGAGTGAACTAAATAAGGAATCAGTTTGAGTTCACATTCGCTGATATTCTTATAGAATTGGTAACAGATGAAGGGATAATCAAGAGTATGGGCGTTCCTATCAATTTAACCTAGTCTATACCATCTTCTTCTAGGCCCAAGTGGACGGACAAAGCAAAGAAGAAGGATAATAATAGGACTAGGCTAGCACAAAACATGGGTATTCAAAAAGGTTAAAGGGAATAAGGCAGTGTATGTTGAGGGCGAAGGAAATTGTTTCTTTTGCCGCTAACTATGACACTTAAGGACCAACTGTCTAAGCAATGACGTGGCATAGGAAAATATATATTTAATCATTGAGCCATGTTATGTGGTTGTATCTATTAATTCCTGATGAATAGATTCTGGAGCCACTAAACATGTTCGCAATTCATTGCAAGGATTTCAGGAATCCAGAAGCCTCGATGATATGGAATATATTTGTACTTGACCCGATGACAAGGTTGTAGCTAAGTCAGTGGGAGTATTACATCTGAAATTAGAGAGTATAAGGATATTAGTATTAGAGAACTATCTTTATGCACAGAAGTTAAACGCTATCTAATTCTTGTTTCACTTGTGGTTTATAAAAACTGTGTTGTTATTTAGTAAAATTGGTTTTATAAAATTGAATAGATATGCGATTGTTTCTGGTGCATTGAAAGATGGTTAATATACTATAATCACAAACTTTTAAGACTTGCAGGATGTAGAAACTAATGTTGCATCTTCTAGATTGAATGTTAAGAGAAAAATTGTTATTCCTGACTCATTGTATTTTTAGGGTCTATTTTTGGGTTGTAATCAGTCAAAATGAGATTCAAAGATTGGTCAAAGAATGTTAATTACCTAGTGAGGCAGAGGAGCCTAAACCAAACTTGTGAACCCTGTTTTGAAGGATAGATAACTCTTAGGGCTTAATCAGCTAGATGAAATAGACATAAAGGACAATTGGAGTCGGTACACACTGACACGTGTGGTCTTATGAACATCCAAGCAAGATTACTCACGTTTTGGATAAATTTACCTGTTGCGACACAAGTCTTATACTTTTGGTATATTCCGAGAGGGTCAAGACTGATATGGAGCACAGATTAGGTAAACTTATCAAGACACTTCGATCTGATCGAGGATATGAATATTTCTTGGGATAGTGCAAAGACTATATGGTCAATGAGGGTGTTGTGTACCAGTTTTCCGCAATTGACGCTAAATGCATTTAGGTGTCAAATAGGAATAACAGAATTCCACTTAACATGGTTAGATCTATGATCAGTTATGCCACATTATCTCTTTCATTTAAGAGTTTAGCGTTAATGACATCGATGCGCATTATGAACTGCATTCCATCTTAGTCTATCTCAAGGATACCGTTGAGCTGTGTTTTTGACTAAATCTTAGTTTGAATCACATGCACATATGGGGTAGTCTTGCACATGTGCGCTTGATATGGACAAGTAAATTGGAAATAGATCATACGCATGATAGATTTAATAGCTACTCTAAAGGTCACTAGGACGGATTATTTTATGATCTCAATGATAAAAGTTGATTGTTTACACTCAATGTTTATCTATAGGAAAATCATATTTTGAATCATATACCTAGTAGCATAGTGTTAGAGAATATGGAATGAGTACTAGATGTACCACATATGAACACACTTATTATAATAGAGATTGAGAATAATAAATGAATTCCCTATTGATGCGTCAGCATCATCTAGTACACAGATTCCTGCATCGGTACATTAATGTAGTGGGAGGATTCTTATCCAATCCGACAAAATCATGTTTTTAGGTGAGACCATTATGGACATCCCTGTTAAACATGAGTTGGACCCAGTATGCTACACGGAAGCATGAACCGATATGGATACAGATCATTTTGGTGAGTTACTATGAAATCAGAGTTGGAATTTATGTATTCTAATAAATTCTGGGATCTTGTAGAACTTTCTAGTAGGGTGATTCCTATGGAAGGCAAGTTAATCTACAAAAAGATACCAGAAGATTTTTTTAGTGAATAAATCATGAGTGTACAAGGGAATGTCATTATTTTTCTGATTTTATATTTATATATGACATCCTACTCATTTAGAATGATGTGGAAGTTTTGTCATAGATAAAGAGGTAGTTGTTCAATTACTTTTAAATGAAGGATTTTTAAGATGTAAGTTATATTCCTAGGATCAAGCTTTTGCAAGATCAGGTTAAAAGAAAAATAGGCTTATCTTAATAATCCTACATTGGAAAAGTTTTGACCAGGTTTGGTATGCATAACTCAAAGAATGAGTTCTTGCTTTATTAATATGGATTGCTCTATCTAGTAAGTAGTTTTCCAAGACTAGCAGAGGAGATTGAGCAAATGAGACTGGAACTATATGTTTTGGCATATGGGAGTCTCATACATGCCATGGTCTATACCAAACAGGACATCCGCTACATAGTAGGGATAGTCAGTAGAGATCAGTCCAATACTGGACTTGACAACTGGTCTATTGTGAAAAATATCATTAAGTACCTAAGGAGAACCAAGGATATCATACTCATTTATGGATGTGATGATATGGTCCTAGTCAGGTATGCTAGTTCTGATTTTCAATCAGAAGTAGATACTATGAGGTTCATGACTTAATGTATGTTCACTTAATGGAAGGGAGATCAGTTGGTAGATTGTTAAGCAGATTTCAACTGCTGACTCAAACCTGCAGGTGGAATATATTGCAGCCTTAAAGGCGGCAAAGGAAGCCTATTGGTTTGATCTCACTGATTTAGAGGTTGTGAAGTATACTAGCCTACCTATTGAGCTATGTTGTGACAATAGTGCAGAAGTAGTCCAAACCAATGACACAAGGTTCCATAGAGGAACAAGATACACTGAGAGGAAGTATCATGTTCTACATGATATTGTCCGGCAAGAAAATGCACTTGTAGTTAGAGCATTGCATTGGAACACAACTTTGTTGATCCATTATCAAAGGTGTCATTGATCAATAATTTTGATTATCATCTGGATAACATTGGAGTTAGGTGCAATTTGAATTGGCTATGAGGGCAGGTGGGAGCTGTTGGGATTTATATGCCCTGGCATAGCAAATTCCTATCTGGATTATAGTGACATATATTCCTGACATATCTGAAATATTTATGATTTATATAATTGGTGAATTCAATATATTATGTTTCGATTCACTATGAAATTGATAGTGTCCCTGTAATTACAAGAAATATTTATATATATGTATGTGATGGCAATCAATGCATGATGGTAATTATGGATGGACTCATAATTAATTAAGACTTGAACTGAATCCGCGTTAGGTTGAGATATATTGCGAGAGCCGTCGTATGCAATTACTCCCTATCACCGTCATGG
Organism: Cornus florida; assembly: GCF_030987335.1. Classification (NCBI taxonomy): domain Eukaryota; kingdom Viridiplantae; phylum Streptophyta; class Magnoliopsida; order Cornales; family Cornaceae; genus Cornus; species Cornus florida. The sequence continues at coordinate 64,598,778 of NW_026775573.1, forward strand.
CATTTGACTCTTAAGCATGAGAAAATTATAGACTCTTTTATTAATTAATAATTACTTTGATTTGTTCGGCGGATTCTTCGGGATCCTTACACCGACACTTTGGGTAATTATGTAATTACTAATTAGAGGGTTATATTTTCAATATTTGCATCATTGCTACTTGTATTTATTTTGTATTGATTATGGTTGATCAGAAAGTAAATTCGAAGGCCTTCGTGTGTTTTCAGACAAAATGATTTATTATATATTTATTTATTTAAATAATTTTTTTTGTCAAACAAATGTTTTATTGTGATCGAGTCAGAAATAATCAAAGGTACCAAAATAAATATATTAATTAAGTAGTCGGATTGATGGCTTTATTTATCCGATAACTAATTATGCATAGAGGGGTCAAAGTGCAATATTGACTTAGTGGTTATTTATTATTTAATTGGAGTTCAATTAATTTCTTTTAGTGGAGTAGAAATTAATTTATGAATTAATTGAATTGGGTCCATGGACCGGGCCAATTATTAATTCATTGTAGCCAATAAAATAATAGGCCCAATGGATTCTCACTCATAGCCCAACTTGATATTAGAATCATATTAGATTTGAGACATGTGAATTAGAGATTGAGAAGGATTTGTTGTTTCCTTTTCTTTACCTTTATGTTGCCTATAAATATACATGGTCTATGAATATTTTAGGGGTGATTTTTGGAAGAAGGAAAAAGGAATAAATTTTCTCTCTCGAGAAAATTAGGGTTAGTGTTCTCATCTAATGGAGGCTCCCACAAGCCTAGTTTTTCAAGGTCATTCATGGAGGTTTATGAGTGATTCCTAAAGGTAAGACCATTACCAAGAAGATGGAGATCCATGGAAAAGGTGTCTAGCAAAACGGATCTACAATAAGTGAGAACATTCACTTTAGAGGAGAGATCTAAGGTTTACTCAAACCTTGATGTAAGTATTCAATCTTTTAATTGAATGATACATCATATTTTTATTTTTTTCATAAAACTTGTCTCTATGTAATGAATCAAGATCTTTGAATTAAAATCCCTCGAAAAGTTTTTTAAATTAGCACGTTTCCCAACAATCGGAGCTGTGTAAGATTACCAATTGAAGACGGTATTGACCCTGTGAAATTGCAATTTGATATGTCCAATTTATTCAAGGATTGGAAATTTCCAATTGAATTTGGCAGCTCTCCATAAAAGTTTGTTCTCGCCAATCCCAATTCCTTAAGTGGACTCCTCTTGTGAAATTCAGGCAAGTAACCCCTGAGATCTGAATTGTTCTGCACGCTAAGAAACTGTAGGTTTGGTAACTTAAAAATGCCTGCTGGAAATTCACCTTGTAATTGACAATCTTCGAGAAGTAGAGAGGTTAAAGAAGAAAAATTAGCCAAAATGTGAGGTACTGTAGAAGATATGTTCACCTCATTGAGGTAAAGTTCTTTTCAATCCATCACATTCTGAACTAAGCTTGTTAGACCAGGTTTTACGAGCTTCAGTAATGAATTTCTTGAGAGATCAAGCGAAGTTAATTTGGTTAAATTTGAAATTTCCAATGGGATTTGACCAGCAAATACGGAGTATGAGAGATTGAGAGAAGTTAACCTTGAAAGAAGTCCAATATCAGCTGGGATTCGAGATTCATTGAAGTTATTGTCAGCAAGGTTGAGTGTCCGAAGGTGAACAAGTCGGAAGAAGGTACTGCTGGTGTTGATAAAACCGGAGAGAAAGGTGCTACTGAGGTCAAGTCCAATGACACGGTCGGTGTCATCATCACAAGTGACACCGTCCCATGAGTAGCAATCACTGCTACTTGTATTCCAAGATGCAACCTTTGGATAAGCTGAAGCATCCTCAGATACAAAATCAGATTTTATTATTGAAAGGCTTTGTTTGAAGTGCATCAAAGCAGAGCTGTCATCATCGTGGCAGAGTGGCTGCTGCTGCAAAGAAGAGAGAGTGAACAACCATGAGGAGGAAGAGCAAGTAGTGCAAGAATAAGGTGAAGTGACACAATATTGGTGAACAAACACCCATTCTAAATTGTATGATATATAAATTCTCTTTGTTTGGCACTGTATAAGTATATATGATAATCAAGCATATGAGAGGTGGTGTTTATATAAAAGAACAACAAAATGATATATATCCTAGGTAATCTTGTTGAGTCAAGTCAATTGGAGATGGTAATTGAAGTAAAAAGACCGGCAATTCTTTGTCTTCCATAGAAGCACACATGATCACATCGTCAAGTCTCCCCTCTTAATTAAGGATAAGGTCTTCAAACTACAATTTTTTCCCACAAGGGACATCTTCCTCTTAATTTCCACTTTGCTACTTTCTGCCAAGAGATCACCACCACACATGAAACACACACACACACAAGATATTATTGGGCTATACTAATTGATGTAAACGTGGGTTTTGGGCACTACAATTCCACATAGGCCTATTAATTACTCATAAGCATATGTATGTTTATAAAATTATTCTATTATTAATGTTTTCTTCTTTCCGGTTTTTTTTTTTTTAGATTTCCAAGGATAACAAATTCATGTATATTATTAGTTAAGAATCCAAAATTTTATATTTTTACCAAAAATAATAATTATTTTAAGCTTTGAAATAATGGGGTTTCAAAAAATGACATTAGACTCCAAAAAAGTTTTCCATCTCACATTTTACTTGTTTTTCTTTTGTTTTATTAGAAAAATAGATGAGCAGAATTCTCCATGTATTCCAAACTTCGTAATTGTTTCAAAAGTATAGTTTTACTCTATTTTATAGGATTAGTTGTATTATTATTTTTTGAATTAATTTCACTGGCACCTCTTTAGGTTTGGCCAAATATCATCCTCAAATATCTTTCCAAAATAACTATTACTTACATTATAAACTTTTACTCCGTTTTTCACTCACACTCCAACTATTAGTTGTACGGTCATGACACCATATAAAATGACTTAAATACCCTTTGATTTTGTCAAAACAATTCTTTAGCCTAAAAACTCAGATAAAAAGACTAAAATATCCATAAAACTATATATACATATATATATATACCCATTTGTCTGAACATATACATATATATAGGCATTATATATATATACACACATATACATACATACATACATATATACCCATTTTGTTTGGACCCATAATAAATTTATTATATATATATATATGATGTATACACATAATTAGTTTTAGAATACTCATTTTGTTTAAACCCATTATGAATTCATGCTATATACAGTCACACTTCCTATTTTTAATTTGGATTTGCTCATGTATATACCTATTTTAAGTTGGATTCTCGTGTATATACTCCGTATTAATTTGGTAATTTATTTTTAATTATAATTAATTGAATTTGTGTTTAATTATTTTTAGTTGTTATTATAACACTCCCAAATCAAATTATACCAAAATCGGCTAAGTCTCATCGCCGGTGACAATATATATGTCTTACAGCTCTCTATATAATTATATTTGATTATATATAATTAGTTTTTGTATTAGTGAAAGAAGTGTTAATGGAGTTTGAGATCAAGAGGAGGGCGTTTTACTACTGTCAAACCCCAATCCCACATCCCAGGGGCAATTAGGTTTTGATGGGGGTGTGTTAATTCAGATGGATGCTTTCGGGCAAACATTCCACTGGTCAAGTTGTATAGGTAATTCAACAAACCAAAGATATGAAACCCACTTAAAAGCAACAGATATGTAAGAGGCTTTCCAACCCCTCGTCAGCCGCCCATCCCTCTATTTACACATAACATACATTTATAAAATTTTGGAAAGTTCAAATAAACAAACACCCACAATATTAATTTTAACTTTTGATTTTGAGGGTATTAAATACTTAATTATTTTATCATTTATTTATTTTGTCCTTAGAGAATTAGTACTAAACATGGAGAGGACTCTCTTTCACTATGGGATTCACGCATGTTACCCACTATATTAAATTTGAACAATATGGAAGACATTATCTTAGTCTCTTTCATTTTCAGATCCAGTTTCCATCTACAAAAAAATAGACATTACAAATGGGGCAAGTATATATTACAATGCAACAAGAGTTAGAAGTTAGATTTGTAAATGCAGAGAGTTGAAGTCTGACACTCTAAAGTTCACCGAAAACATTAACCCAGTTCACCGAAGGCATTAACCTATTGAACTATCGAGGTATCTACTTTTTCTTATATATAGGAATGACAAAAGGCAAAGTGTGACAATATTGCATGTAATTCAATTATGAAATAGAGCAGTATTTTCTATTTTTATTAAAGTGAATTAAAGCACTATCATCTAATGTAAAACAATGTTAAAGATCTGGTTTGCTTCCATATTAAAAGAGAAATGAAGCTTTTTTTTTTTGTTGGGCTAAAATTGCCTATAATAGATATATATATATCTATATGGTGAACCCAACCCTAAGTAACAAAAAGTGACAATGAGACAAATTGTTACTTAGTCCGAAATTATATGATTTCGGTCAACTCAATATGGAGTAAAATTGAATACAGAGTCAATTAATACATTTACTTGCATGTCAAATTTTAATTTATTAAACCATGTAATAATTTATGTCATTACTTAAAATAAGCGAAATAAAAAAGGTTGATTAATGAATAAAAACATAGCAATTGTTCCATTTTGTCAGTGATAAGGGCAAAATTGGAATTCAAATTATAAAAAATACGAGCTAAACCTTTATAAAAATGAAAAGAGGTGGGAGAAATGGGAGAGAAAAAAGAGGACTGATGTTCATCATTTCTGAGTTCGAAAGCTTCATCCTCCAAATTTGGACCACAAAGGAAGAGAATGCTGTTATAAAAATTCTAAATTATTATATTGTTATTTATAATTATTAGATTAATCTAATATTAATAATTTCTGTTATCTATTATTTTTGAAGGGATAGCAAAATTATTGTTTAGAGAATTTTTAAGTTCTTTGTTCATCTCGATTTTTAATGATTGGATGGAGAGCCAATAAAAAACAGGGAATATATTCATTGAAAGAGCTATCACATTCAACTGAGACTTTTTCAAATCCACAATTTACACTAACTTTGTCCAAGTCCATTACCCATTATCAAGTGTATATAGGTTCACTCTATTACTTTGACGCCCTGTTGGCTGATTTTTTTTACTTCCTTTACTTTGCTTAGTCCGATGCCCTATAAATGCGTATACAGGTTCACTCTCTGCGGACTAGGCAAAGTTAAGGAAGTAATAAAAATCAGCCAACAGGGCAGACAAATAAATAGCTTCTTTTCAATAGGTAAATCACTTCTCAGTCTAAGAATTCTTCTTTCACGGATGCAATTCAAGGCAATTCTTGAGCCTTTGTTCAGAGGCTTTGGCATGGAATTTCAATTAGGATAGTAAGGAGGGAAAACATCACTGCCTCAACACTTAAATGCCGTCAAACCTGCTTTCCTACTTAAGGGGCATCCGCGACCTGGTTGGTCCGTCCATATACTCCACGGCACCATATCAATCAAACTTGGCAAGTTTGTCTTGTTTGCCATCGTCCCTGTTTTGGCATGACCTTCTTCTGGGTCAGGAAGTCACTCGTCGCCACATTATCCGTCTTGACCACGAATCGTGACCAGCCTCTCCCCAATACGCGCATTCCGGATCTCTTCTTCCGGAAGGGGAGAATAGGATTGTGCCCTCCCCGGTACTAGGTCCAACTAAGGTTTGTGCATCGTCAAGTCAATAGCTCGAATAGAGGTTTGGCAAAGTGGAACGACCCATGAAGTTGGTCTTCGAATAAAGCAACCAACCACAGGCTAATGCGCGTTATACCCCTGCATAAGCATTCGCTTAGAGGGGCACCCCTTCTCCAGGCTAGGGCGGGGCAGATAACGGCTCAACAGTCAACATCATTCCCATAAGGAAGGACCATCAAGAAAGAAAATCGCCTCTTCTGATTCTTTTGTTCCAGATGGATCTAATTATGAATATGAAACCGGATCCAGCTTCTTTCGCAGAGTGTATGCTTTTATAAGGAATTTATGGCACACAATCTTATCTACAATCAGTAAAAGGAGGGACCCATAAACTAGCCCTATAAGATAGCACTCCCGTTATTTCTTATGTTTAGAGAAGATGGCGTAACTACGGATCAGTTGAATCAGCCTAGTTAGCCACCTATATCCCCCTACTAATATAGAATAAAGAAAGACCCTATTTGCAGCTGAAGCGGCTACTGGGGAAAGTGAGACGACCTTTATTCGGCGATCGCTAATCTCCTTCTCTTTTTCTATACTTCAAGGATTGATCCCTTTCGAAGGGACCTCTGGGACCACTGCGATTGGCGCCTCCGGTGTGAGTCTCAGATCCGTCTTAAATGAATTCCGAACTCAATAATTCCGTGAGGATCCTTGTGATTGCATTGACTAACTAGCTTGCTTGGTTGGCCTTTCATTCCTTTCCTTTAGCTGGGGATCCCCAATCATATTTGGTGACTGAACATTCTCAGTAGTGGGCCACTCTATCTAACAGACAGGCCTGGAATTGACAGTGCAGTGTGGAAGCCCATTGTGACTACATTCTTGACAATAAAGCAAGCATACATGGATCAGTAATGTAGATAGGTGCAACGGGACTACCGTCTTTACCTAAGGCACACAAACAAGGAATTTATGGGGGGCGATACATCGTGGCAAGTGTTTCGCTCCTCTCGGGAAGTATCCTGAACAGTTTGAGCTCCCATATCTAAAAGCATTTCCAGACCGATAATGAGAGCTTCATACTCTGATTGATTGTTTGAGCATTCAAAGTCAAAGAAAAATGAGAAAAAGGTCTCTTTTTCCCCCAAGTGTTGTGGGTCATAATGACACGATACCCGCTCCTTTACAAATGAAAGGAAATCATATTATGACTTATTATTTAGAAGCTTGTTTGCAATAAATACTCAATTGAACGCGTCAATATTAATCACATTACTTTCTTATGATATGCTTGTTTACTTGTAAGTCCTTATAGGGTCCTTGTCTGGGCAAGAAGCACGGGGCTATTAGAGAACAACAAGACGGAAATCCACTAAAGAATTGCTTATACACTAAACAGCTGCTTATATACGCTTACTAAAAGACTGACTTTCATTCATTAGGCCAGCATGAAACTAAGAAAGAGAGATCTAAGACGGCATCAAACTATGCACGCTAAGAGAAGAGATGTTCGCAATTACTACCTTAAGAAAGCCACCCCCCTGTGCTCGTGAAGGGGCCCGTCACTTCATTCTTCTTGGCTTAGGCTTCCAACTGAACTGACTTTAGGGCCTTGCGTCCCGCACCGCTAGTAGAAGCTAACCGCTTGAAAAGCGCGCTAAGAAAGGTTGCTTCTGTCGGCCTTTCTGTGCAACAGTCCACCAGTAGCGGAAGAGGGGGTTACCTACCATACAAGAGTCTTTAAGTTCTTACGGAAGCTCTTTCTTACCAGTCAAGTAGTAAAACAGCTGTATCTTATCTTATAGCCCGGCGCGGCGGGTCACCTTTTTCATTCAGTAGATATAAGAAACTATTAGATAGATAAGGAGTAGGTGAGTGAGTCCCCGTTGACCCGAGCCATTTCGATCACCTAGCAGGCCTTTTCTTTGGTAGGTAACATCGCCAAAGCATATCATCAGATTTTTGAGAAGAAAGGAACTCGAAGTGAAAGGGCGCCGTCTTGTGCAACGCAACGATAGTTGGCCCTATATCATCTTCTATCTGGTAGACTTGGAAAAAAGAGGCCGACTTATTTCCAGAATGCAAGTTCGACCGCATTTGCCCTCTTTTTTTGGGGGGGATCAAGTTCCTTGTCAACTATCGACCCCGATCTCTTTTCATTTGTTTTGGTATTACCAAACCCAGCCTAGCTTTCGTCAATCACACTAAAGCAGAGCACCCAACTACGACAAGTCCTCCTTAAGGGTTAGGTTAGTCAATCCGGCCCGAGACACATTTGTTGACAAAACCGCCGCAGGAATGAAGACCTTTCATTCAATAGAGCGGGGTCGAACTGATCAACGAGAAAGAGGCCCTACTCACCACAAACGAATACGCCACAAGATCGAACTGCACTCATGCCTCTCCCGCATCAAGTTGACCAACCGACCCCCCATACGTAGTGATTCTATCAATCATGTACGTAGGTAGGACCCTCCATTCTGATTGGTATATCATGAAAAAAGAAAGCCGTTTCAGGCGCACTGCGCTTTCCCTTGCCCAGATCTTCGCCTTTCTAAGACAAGTAATGGTGACCCGCCGAAGACCTCCGAACTGAGGGTTCGGTCAGTATAAGGGACACAGCAGACACGCCCCGCTCTCTTGCCGGCTGATCCCGTTGATCATATAACTGGGAAGGAACGTGTCACATTAGAGATGAACGATCAGAGGCGAGGTGTCCTCTATCTACCACAATGAGGCTGGCCCTTCTTTTAGTAGACTCCCGCTATGAATATTCATGAAGAAATGAATGCCAGGCTCTTTCTTTCATTGCTAACCCCATTTTCTTAATGCTGATACTTTCTGTTTGTTTCGTCGAGCCCCGAGCTTGCGGTCCTCCTTTAAGTGTTGGTTCAATTGGATGAATCTGTCAAGTCAAGGTCAACGTACGTAGCAACAAGGATGGTGCATCACCCATTTTTTCTCATTCTCGCTCGGGAGCCAAAACACGCCTGCTTTAGTGCTATTTAGTTGGAATGGATAGAGAAATCCTCCACTCGGTACGCTTTGGGTGACTCTCGGCTTCTTCTATATCTGTTCGAAGAGCATCAGAAGCAGCAGGAGACCTTTTGACCTAACATGCTTCCAAAAAGAACCCTTGGTAATTAATTGTCTAGGGGTACGGCTGTTATCCCTTTCTACTTCCGCATCGAGAGATCTAGAAGTAAATTCCTACTTTCATGTGGATCGAAAAAGCGTAGCCCTGAGTGATAATCATATGGAAATCCCTTTAAGCATGTGGTTGACACATCGTCGTGAGATTGGGGGGTACCACCCATAAAGAAGGTTGGTGAGTAGGATCACAGGTGCGGAATGTTAAAGATCAGTTTCCATTTTGTATTGTGGGTGGAAAGAAAGTGAAAAAGAAAAGGCTTCAAGGATCTAGTTTTCGCCGGTTTATCCTTTGTAGGTTCCCGGGTAGAAACCTTTAGATCTTTGGATAGTATGCGCGAATTAACTCTTTTCTTTTGGTTTTGTCTCAGAATAACTGATGATGAATATCACCCATACTTTCAACTCCCAATTGACTTGGCACCTTTGCCTTCACTGTCAATTTACAGGGCCACGTAGCATAGTCACCCTTCCGGGTTCTTGGTTCTCCACACATTGAGGAAGCTTGTGCCCCTTTTCTCCGACTTTTATAGAATATATGTTTCTGCCACGTTGGGGTTTCCTCATCATCAGGCTCTAACCTTACCTCTACTTTTTGACTTGATATACTTCCAAGTCAAATGGAAGAAATAAGAACACAAGTAAGGACCATAGCCTTAGCAATGATAAGTGACATCACTTATGATAGGAATCACTCTGAATGCTGTAGCAACTTCTCATATCAGAGAGTTATAGGTGTATCAAGTCTAACTTAATATGGGTAATCAGACTAAACGGAGTTTTAAAAGAGCTTGGGATAAAAAGTAGAGCTCAGGCCCGTAGGTGGTGGTTGAACTCGCCGCAGAGTTCAGGAGCGAGCAAGACTATCTTGGTGAATTCAATAAGAACCGGCTGCTCTTCGCAACAGAGTGCTTTGCCCATGCTGCTATCCGCCGCCGAAGTGCTCAAGGGATTAGTGCTTGAATATCAAGATCGGGGGACTCTAGTAAATACATGCGGCGAAATAGATTTGTGGTGGAACAAACTCAATACCTCACCCCCCTTGTCACTTTAAAGGGCGAAGTCGCCGAAGCGGGTCGTGAAGGCCAAAGAGTTCTTTTTAAATGCTACTACGCATCCTTACTCATAGTAGAGGGTAGGTTTGGGTATAGCAGGACTTGAACCTGCGACCATTAGGTTAAAAACCCAATGCTCTACCAACTGAGCTATACACCCCCAAAAAGATGTAGTATAGTAAATAAGGATTGGTACGGAAAAGAGGGCGGCCCCTCTTCTTCTCATCATATTTAAGGGGCGCGGCTCCGTATGAGGCTCGTACTGCGGATCAAGCGAAGAAAAGGTAAGGGCACTAGTTAGCACTCCTGTAAGAAAACGGCCTAGCTAACGAGCAAGAAAAACGACTGCGCCGCAACGGCTTTCTATCAGCTCAATCCGTTGTTTGTTGCCACTCATTGAAGATTCTATCTAAAAAGAGGGTCAACGGGGGATATTTAAATGGCCCTCACGGACACCATTTACGAGAAGGTGAGGCCGTCATCCAGCCGCCATACGGCCTTAAAGCCTTCACTGTCATTTGAGGGGAGGAGCTGTTATCTATGTAATTATGGTCTTTGTTGGCCGTTGTTCCGGTCGAGCACTCTCTGTTTGTTCTTTGTCCAATTCCGTCTTACCAACCCGAAAGGGGTTGTGAGGCTGGCCCCGGTACGAAGAATGAATCTATATCTGTACACGAAAGTAGCTGGCCGGCGGTCGCTCAACTGTTCGAGCGCAATGCAGTGGTGGTTGGTTCCGATTCGACAAAGGTATAATGCTTGGTCGAAGGTCCTGTACAGTAGGTAGCAGGCGTGTTTTGGCTCCCGAGCGAGAACGAGACAAAATGGGCGATGCACCATCCTTGCTGCTACGTACGTTGACCTTGACTTGACAGATTCATCCAATTGAACCCACACTTAAAGGAGAACCGCAAGCTCGGGGCTCGACGAAACAAACAGAAAGTATCAGCATTAAGAAAATGGGGTTAGCAGTGAAAGAAAGAGCCCGTCATTCCTTTCTTCATGAATATTCATAGCGGGAGTCTACTAAAAAAAGGGCTAGCATCATTGTGGTGATTAGAGGACACCTCGCCTCTAATCGTTCATCTCTAATGTGACACGTTCCCTCCTAGTTATATGATCAACGGGATCAACCGGCTAAAGAGCGGGGCGTGTCTGCTGTGTCCCTTATACTGACCGAACCCTCAGTTCGGAGGTCTTCGGCGGCTCACCATTACTTGTCTTAGAAAGGCGAAGATCTGGGCAAGGGAAAGCGCAGTGCGCCTGAAAAGGCTTTCTTTTTTCATGATATACCAATCAGAATGGAGGGTCCTACCTATGTACATGATTGATAGAATCGCTACGTATGGTCGGTCGGTCAACTTGATGCGGGAGAGGCATGAGTGCAGTTCGATCTTGTGGCGTATTCGTTTGTGGTGAGTAGGGCCTCTTTCTCGTTGATCAGTTCGACCCCGCTCTATTGAATGAAAGGTCTTTATTCCTACGGTGGTTTTGTCAACAAACGCGTCTCGGGCCGGATTGACTAACCTAACCCTTAAGGAGGACTTGCCGTAGTTGGGTGCTCTGCTTTAGTGTGATTGACGAAGACTAGGCTGGGTTTGGTAATACTAAAACAAATGAAAAGAGATCGGGGTCGATAGTTGACAAGGAACTTGATCCCCCCCCCCCCCCCAAAAAAGGGGGCAGCTGCGGTTGAACTCACATTCTGGAAATAAGTCGGCCCCTTTTTTTCCAAGTCTACCAGATAGAAGATGATGTAGGGCCAACTATCATTGCGTTGCACAAGACGGCGCCCTTTCACTTCGAGTTCCTTCCTTCTCAAAAATCTGATGATATACTTTGGCGATGTTACCTACCAAAGAAAAGGCCTGCTAGGTGATCGAAATGGCTCGGGTCAGCGGGGACTCACTCACCTACTCCTTATCTATCTAATAGTTTCTTATATCTACTGAATGAAAAAGGCGACCCGCCGCGCCGGGCTATAAGATAAGATACAGCTGTTTTACTACTTGACTGGTAAGAAAGAGCTTCCGTAAGAACTTAAAGACTCTTGTATGGTAGGTAACCCCCTCTTCCGCTACTGGTGGACTGTTGCACAGAAAGGCCGACAGAAGCAACCTTTCTTAGTGCGCTTTTCAAGCACTTAGCTTCTACTAGCGGCGCGGGGCGCAAGGCCCTAAAGTCAGTTCAGTTGGAAGCCTAAGCCAAGAAGAACGAAGTGACGGGCCCCTTCACGAGCATAGGGGGGCGGCTTTCTTGTGGTAGTAATTGCGAACATCTCTTCTCTTAGCGTGCACAGTTTGATGCCATCTTAGATCTCTCTTTTTTAGTTTCACGCTGGCCTAATGAATGAAAGTCAGTCTTTTAGTAAGCGTATATAAGTAGTTGTTTAGTGTATAAGCAATTCTTTAGTGGCTTTCCATCTTGTTGTTCTCAAATAGCCCCGTGCTTCTTGCCCAGACAAGGACCTTATAAGGACTTACAAGTAAACAAGCATATCATAAGAAAGTAATGTGATTAATATTGAAGCGTTCAATTAAGTATTTATTACAAACAAGCTTCTAAATAATAAGTCATAATATGATTTCCTTTCATTTGTAAAGGAGCGGGTATCGTGTCATTATGACTCACAACACTTGGGGGAAAAAGAGACCTTTTTCTCATTTTTCTTTGACTTTAGATGCTCAAACAATCAATCAGAGTATGAATCTCTCATTATCGGTCCGGAAATGCTTTTAGATATGGGAGCTCAAACCGTTCAGGATACTTCCCGAGAGGAGCGAAACACTTGCCACGATGTATCGCCCCCCATGAATTCCTTGTTTGTGTGCCTTAGGTAAAGACGGTAGTCCCGTCGCACCTATCTACATTACTGATCTATGTATGCTTGCTTTATTGTCAAGAATGTAGTCACAATGGGCTTCCACACTGCACTGTCAATTCCAGGTCTGTCTGTTAGATAGAGTGGCCCACTACTGAGAATGTTCAGTCACCATATATGATTGGGGATCCCCAGCTAAAGGAAAGGAATGAAAGGCCAACCAAGCAAGCTAGTTAGTCAATGCAATCATAAGGATCCTCACGCAATTATTGAGTTCGGAATTCATTTAAGGCAGATCTGAGACTCACACCCGAGGAGCCAATCGCAGTGGTCCTAGAGGTCCCTTCGAAAGGGATCAATCCTTGAAGTATAGAAAAAGAGAAGGAGATTATCGATCGCCGAATAAAGGTCGTTTCACTTTCCCCAGTAGCCGCTTCAGCTGCCAAATAGGGTTTTTCTTTATTCTATATTAGTAGGGGGATATAGGTGGCTAACTAGGCTGATTCAACTGATCCATAGTTACGCCATCTTCTCTAAACATAAGAAATAACGGGAGTGCTATCTTATAGGGCTAGTTTATGGGTCCCTCCTTTTACTGATTGTAGATAAGATTGTGTGCCATAAATTCCTTATAAAAGCATACACTCTGCGAAAGAAGCTGGATCCGGTTTCATATTCATAATTAGATCCATCTGGAACAAAATAATCAGAAGAGGCGATCTTCTTTCTTAATGGTCCTTCCTTATAGGAATGATGTTGACTGTTGAGCCGTTATCCGCCCCGCCCTGGAGAAGGGGTGCCCCTCTAAGCGAATGCTTATGCAGGGGTATAACGCGCATTAACCTGTGGTAGGTTGCTTTATTCGTAGACCAACTTCATGGGTCGTTCCACTTTGCCAAACCTCTATTCGAGCTATTGACTTGACGATGCACAAACCTTAGTTGGACCTAGTACCGGGGAGGGCACGGTCCTATTCTCCCCTTCCAGAAGAAGAGATCCGGAATGCGCGTATTGGGGAGAGGCGGGTCACAATTCGTGGTCAAGACGGATAATGTGGCGACGAGTGACTTCCTGACCCAGAAGAAAGTCACGCCAAAACAGGGACGATGGCAAGCAAGACAAACTTGCCAAGTTTGATTGATATGGTACCGTGGAGTATATGGACGGACCAACCAGGTCACGGATGCCCCTTAAGTAGGAAGGCAGGTCTGGCGGCATTTAAGTGTTGAGGCAGTGATGTTTTCCCTCCTTACTATCCTAATTGAAATTCCATGCCAAAGCCTCTGAACAAAGGCTCAGGAATTGCCTTGAATTGCATCCGCGATAGAAGAATTCTTAGACTGAGAAGTGATTTACCTATTGAAAAAAAGCTATTTATTTAATAAGGAGAATCCGCCGCAAGATCTTTGTAGAGCTCAGTTCATATTAGGTTTTGTCTCTTTTGACACATCTCTTTTCCTAAACTTTATAGGTTCGAAAGGCTTTTCTTTGCTGCAGATTGGTTACAGCTAGGATTATAGGACAGAAAACTCTTAGCTGATTGATGAGCGTGAAACCCTACCAGATGCCTTTAGATGATTAGCCTCTGAGAGACAGAGATTCTATTTATACCAAAGAACATCTGCAAGCGAGGAACTTTAGCTGCATACAGTGGGAGTTGTCAGCTGCTTATGAGCGTGAAGATGAAAGTGAGGATCCAACTAGTAAGAACTGGCCAGGCTTCGAATCTGATTCTCTGGTTTGGTATGCACGGTATGACTCTAATAAGATCAGAGTATTCGACTGATGCGACGCTCGGGAGGTAATCCAGCTATAGCTATATTCTATTATCGATCCGGCAACGGTGATCCATTAATGGGGTTAGGGATGACCCTTTCCAATAAGGAAATACTGGAACAGACACTATATATACAATTTAGATGATGAACAAGGGCCTATTCTTTTTTCTTTTTGAAGCTCCTCGCGAGTATAAACTAGATTATTGTGATTTGGAGATACTAATACTAGAAGCTACTATCTTGAAAAAGCCAATAAACTGGTTCGCTTTTTGATTGATGGAAAGACGGTTCCTGTCCAAGGGATGGATCGCTATCGCTACGTCACCCACGAAGGACTGTCACACATCCCCCTTTTCATGTTGAAAGCCAAAGCACTAGAGAGAAAAGCCTCACTTACCTGAACGTACCTTACCTTAGAAGGACATCATGGAGTTGAGGGAAGGTTCAGAAACCTATTTTCAAGTCAAACTGCTAATCCACTGTGTTAAATCAGGTGTTGGGAAGAGAGGTGGCATCTAGTCAACAAAGAAAGTCAGAGCCAAAAGATCTCCTCTAACGCTGTGTTCGAAGACTAGTCGCTTTCATTTCTTGAGATTTGGCATATCATTTCCATTGGGAATATTGGACCCAGGATAGGTTGACCAGTTAGACTTCTATCTATTGCTTCTTGCCCAAACCTATTCCTTTCATCATCCCATATGGCACAGAAAGCCTATGAAATAAAGAGCTGTTTTCTCACGTTCACACGCTGAAGACCTTTTTTTGGTTGAGAAGCTCTGTATTAGCTGTAACGGAGCTGGTGTACAATGAGATGGATGAGGGGCCTTTTCAACTTCAACATTTGTCCGTGGAAGAAATGGGATGGGAGAATTCCCGCCAGACGCTTGCTCTTATGAAGACTTCACAACGTATCAGGACTTTCCAGGCAACGTTGATACTTCGACTCCCCGGTTTGGTTGCAAGATTGGATCATTTCCTAGCGAAAATAAAGGGGCAGCCTCTCATCCCAATCCCGGTGAACATAAAAGCTTCCATTGGTCTATATAGAAGAAATCCATGTTTTTCACCTTGTCCCTGTGGTTAGCGAACCAACTGCCAAAGAATCTTCAAAAGCAGAGGTCCCTTACTATAAGATGCAAAGGAGTGAAACGAGGATCTTCTCTCTATAAGGTCACAACCAGCAAAAGCCTTGGATTCATCCTTTGTTACGGGTATGCTTGTTCTTTTTCTTCCTTTTCTTATTTAAACAAGGGCTCACATATGCTTCCTGATCTGAATGAGTATTTGCTTTCTAAAGAGGCATAGCGCATTTCTACAAACAGGTCTCTCACCCCTGTAGATGGGTTTCGAAGGCTAGGCTTCAGTGTTTCTACTCTTTAGCTCATGTTTGTTTCTACTCTTTAGTAAGGAAGCCTGCGGCTCCCAGCTGTAGACGCCGCTGCCGTTCCCTAACTTGACTCTAACGAGGGCGAGTCCTATCCTAGTCCTAAGTCCAAAGACAAGTAAGTAGTTCCTTTACATCTTTGTTTAGTTCAGAAGGCCAAAACAATCTACTGATAGAAAGGCTATATATGAGGAATTCGAGATCAAATAGAATATAGAATGATAAGAATATTTGACCTTACCTTAAGATCTCTATGCTTAGCAGGTATGGGTTCGATGGACATTTTATGTGGTGGCTATAAAAAGACTGATTTAACTGATCTACGATCACTGACTAGAGGATGGTGCCTCAGGATCGTCTACCTATTCAGCGAGTTTCCTTAGAATTGGTACATGAGATTCTCCCACCATTCATAGGTCACCATTCCTACTCGGTCGATAAGGAAGCCTATTTATATCTATATCCCCTGAGGAGGTGGTTACCTTTTCTTTTTGATTCCTAATCCTAGGTTCATTACAGCATTTTAGACAAAATTCTCATCACTTTATCCGCCAATCTTCCTATTTGGATCGTTTGTTTAAATAGCTCAATGTCCTTGCTCGCTCGACGCGAAAAATCCCCATCTCAAACGAGTAGGAACCATAAGCAGATGCTAAATCCGAGGGAATAGCTCACGTGATTGGTTCTTGCTAATTTGATAAATGAGCTATGTAAGGCATTGACGCCCATTGAGCTAATGTCAGAAGATGCGGCCACGCCAGCTTACAACCAGTCTGACACATCAGCAATCCTTGATGGGTGTCCACAGACCAGATTTACCACATCATTCGGGGGACCGATGGTTTCAGGAGTCTTTTAATGACTTAGCTTAGCAACCGAGGGAAAACCAGATTCCGATAGGAGTTTCAACTATTGCTAAGAGTGTCGCATCAGTCGAATACTCTGATCTTATTAGAGTCATACGGTGCATACCAAACCAGAGAATTAGATTCAAAGCCTGGCCAGTTCTTACTAGTTGGATCCTCACTTTCATCTTCACGCTCATAAGCAGCTGACAACTCCCACTGTATGCAGCTAAAGTTCCTCGCTTGCAGATGTTCTTTGATATAAATAGAATCTCTGTCTCTCAGAGGCTAATCATCTAAAGGCATCTGGTAGGGTTTCACGCTCATCAGTCAACTAAGAGTTTTCTGTCCTATAATCCTAGCTGTAACCAATCTGTGGCAAAGAAAAGCCTTTCGAACCTATAAAGTTTAGGAAAAGAGATGTGTCAAAAGAGACGAAACCTAATATGAACTGAGCTCTACGAAGAGCTTGCGGCGGATTCTCCTTATTAAATAAATAGCTTCTTTTCAATAGGTAAATCACTTCTCAGTCTAAGAATTCTTTTATCACAGATGCAATTCAAGGCAATTCCTGAGCCTTTGTTCAGAGGCTTTGGCATGGAATTTCAATTAGGATAGTAAGGAGGGAAAACATCACTGCCTCAACACTGAAATGCCGCCAGACCTGCCTTCCTACTTAAGGGGCATCCGCGACCTGGTTGGTCCGTCCATATACTCCACGGAACCATATCAATCAAACTTGGCAAGTTTGTCTTGCTTGCCATCGTCCCTGTTTTGACGTGACTTTCTTCTGGGTCAGGAAGTCACTCGTCGCCACATTATCTGTCTTGACCACGAATCGTGACCCGCCTCTCCCCAATACGCGCATTCCGGATCTCTTCTTCCGGAAGGGGAGAATAGGACCGTGCCCTCCCCGGTACTAGGTCCAACTAAGGTTTGTGCATCGTCAAGTCAATAGCTCGAATAGAGGTTTGGTAAAGTGGAACGACCCATGAAGTTGGTCTTCGAATAAAGCAACCTACCATAGGCTAATGCGCGTTATACCCCTGCATAAGCATTCGCTTAGAGGGGCACCCCTTCTCCAGGCCAGGGCGGGGCGGATAACGGCTCAACAGTCAACATCATTCCCATAAGGAAGGACCATCAAGAAAGAAAATCGCCTCTTCTGATTCTTTTGTTCCAGATGGATCTAATTATGAATATGAAACCGGATCCAGCTTCTTTCGCAGAGTGTATGCTTTTATAAGGAATTTATGGCACACAATCTTATCTACAATCAATAAAATGAGGGACCCATAAACTAGCCCTATAAGATAGCACTCCCGTTGTTTCTTATGTTTAGAGAAGATGGCGTAACTACGGATCAGTTAAATCAGCCTAGTTAGCCACCTATATCCCCCTACTAATATAGAATAAAGAAAGACCCTATTTGGCAGCTGAAGCGGCTACTGAGGCAAGTGAGACGACCTTTATTCGGTGATTGCTAATCTCTTTCTCTTTTTCTATACTTCAAGGATTGATCCCTTTTGAAGGGACCTCTGGGACCACTGCGATTGGCGCCTCGGGTGTGAGTCTTAGATCCGTCTTAAATGAATTCTGAACTCAATAATTGCGTGAGGATCCTTGTGATTGCATTGACTAACTAGCTTGCTTGGTTGGCCTTTCATTCCTTTCCTTTAGCTGGGGATCCCCAATCATATTTAGTGACTGAACATTCTCAGTAGTAGGCCACTCTATCTAACAGACAGACCTGGAATTGACAGTGCAGTATGGAAGCCCATTGTGACTACATTCTTGACAATAAAGCAAGCATACATGGATCAGTAATGTAGATAGGTGCGACGGGACTACCGTCTTTACCTAAGGCACACAAATAAGGAATTCATGGGTGGCGATACATCGTGGCAAGTGTTTCGCTCCTCTCGGGAAATATCTGAACGGTTTGAGCTCCCATATCTAAAAGCATTTCCGGACCGATAATGAGAGCTTCATACTCTGATTGATTGTTTGAGCATCTAAAGTCAAAGAAAAATGAGAAAAAGGTCTCTTTTTCCCCCAAGTGTTGTGGGTCATAATGACACGATACCCGCTCCTTTACAAATGAAAGGAAATCATATTATGACTTATTATTTAGAAGCTTGTTTGCAATAAATACTCAATTGAACGCGTCAATATTAATCACATTACTTTCTTATGATATGCTTGTTTACTTGTAAGTCCTTATAGGGTCCTTGTCTGGGCAAGAAGCATGGGGCTATCAGAGAACAACAAGACGGAAAGCCATTAAAGAATTGCTTATACACTAAACAGCCGCTTATATACGCTTACTAAAAGACTGACTTTCATTCATTAGGCCAGCGTGAAACTAAGAAAGAGAGATCTAAGACGACATCAAACTGTGCACACTAAGAGAAGAGATATTCGCAATTACTACCACAAGAAAGCCACCCCCCTATGCTCGTGAAGGGGCCCATCACTTCGTTCTTCTTGGCTTAGGCTTCCAACTAAATTGACTTTAGGGCCTTGCGCCCCGCGCCGCTAGTAGAAGCTAAGCGCTTGAAAAGCGCGCTAAGAAAGGTTGCTTCTGTCGGCCTTTCTGTGCAACAGTCCACCAGTAGCGGAAGAGGGGGTTACCTACCATACAAGAGTCTTTAAGTTCTTACGGAAGCTCTTTCTTACCAGTCAAGTAGTAAAACAGCTGTATCTTATCTTATAGCCCGGCGCGGCGGGTCGCCTTTTTCATTCAGTAGATATAAGAAACTATTAGATAGATAAGGAGTAGGTGAGTGAGTCCCCGCTGACCCGAGCCATTTCGATCCCCTAGCAGGCCTTTTCTTTGGTAGGTAACATCGCCAAAGCATATCATCAGATTTTTGAGAAGGAAGGAACTCGAAGTGAAAGGGCGCCGTCTTGTGCAACGCAACGATAGTTGGCCCTACATCATTTTCTATCTGGTAGACTTGGAAAAAAGGGGCTGACTTATTTCCAGAATGTGAGTTCGACCACAGCTGCCCCCTTTTTTTGGGGGGGATCAAGTTCCTTGTCAACTATCGACCCCGATCTCTTTTCATTTGTTTTGGTATTACCAAACCCAGCCTAGCCTTCGTCAATCACACTAAAGCAGAGCACCCAACTACGGCAAGTCCTCCTTAAAGGTTAGGTTAGTCAATCCGGCCCGAGACGCGTTTGTTGACAAAACCGCAGTAGGAATGGAGACCTTTCGTTCAATAGAGCGGGGTCGAACTGATCAACGAGAAAGAGGCCCTACTCACCACAAACAAATACGCCACAAGATCGGACTGCACTCATGCCTCTCCCGCATCAAGTTGACCGACCGACCCCCCATACGTAGCGATTCTATCAATCATGTACGTAGGTAGGACCCTCCATTCTGATTGGTATATCATGAAAAAAGAAAGCCGTTTCAGGCGCACTGCGTTTTCCCTTGCCCAGATCTTCGCCTTTCTAAGACAAGTAATGGTGACCCGCCGAAGACCTCCGAACTGAGGGTTCGGTCAATATAAGGGACACAGCAGACACGCCCCGCTCTCTAGCCGGCTGAATCATTCATGCAAAAGGAGGGAGAAGAGAGAAAGAGGATGAACATACCTTGTCACCTGAGGCGATAGCGGAGGCTGCGCCCTGCGGAATGTCGAAGCAGATTGAGTCGTCTGAAACTTGCCCTAACTTGTTTTGTTTTTTTTTTCATCCCTTTGAGGCCTCTAAAATTTCAGGCCCAAGGCGACCAAGACTTATCCTAACCTTTTTTTTTTTTTTTTAATCCCCCATGGGCCTCAAATTTTGAGGCCCAAAGGCATCGGCTTGGTCTGCTTGGTCGCCTTGGGCCAGGGCTAAGGCCGGCCCGGGGAGTAGGTGATGGGAAAAAAAAAAAAAAAAAAAACAAGGGTTAAGTACTAAAAAAAAAAAAAAAAAAACCGGGCTTCTCTACTTTTTGAAAATATGCATATCAATTTATAAAATTCAAAAAATATGCAAATAAACCCCTCTAATCACTTTTTGACAAAAAGTAAATATAAAAACCCTATTTTATCCTTTTAATTCCATTTTGCCCCTCACCCTGCCCATTTTGTCTCCTCCCAAAAAGTGAATATAAAAACCCTATTTTATTTTTTTAATTCCCGTTTTGTCCCTCACCCATATGTGGATGTACCCTACCCATTTTGTCTCCTCCCCCTCCCCCTCCCCCTCCCCATTTTGTCTCCTCCCAAAAAGTGAATATAAAAACCCTATTTTATTTTTTTAATTCCCGTTTTGTCCCTCACCCATATGTGGATGTACCCTACCCATTTTGTCTCCTCCCCCTCCCCCTCCCCCTCCCCATTCTCTCTCTCTCTCTCTCTCTCTTCATATCTACATATTATTTGTTTCCAAATGAAACCTAAATTAATTGATAAAAAAAATAATTAGAACTGATAAGTATAATAAAACTATAATAGAAATATAAAACTGATAATATAATAAAATTGATAATATAATATAAAATATAATAAAACTGATAATATAATAAAACCAATAATAAAAAATATATACAATAAAACTGATAATATAAAAATATATATAAAATATAATAAACTGATAATATAATATAATAAAATATAATAAATTGATAATATAATAAAAATATAATAATCTAATAATATATAAAATCTGATAATATAATAAAAACTGATAAGTATAATAAAAATAAAAAATATATATAAAATAAAAACTGATAAGAAGATGAATGCTATGAATATAATATATATACACAGATAATATATATACACATAAAACACATATGCGTGAGTTGGTAGTGATATGAATGATAACTATTCAATGTGTATTGCTTGAGATTAGTGAAGTAGGAGACAGAAATATTGTAATTATAGAAATACTAATCTGACAAAGAAAAGCTGGGTCTGTAGTCCGCCTTGAAAGGACTAGGATATTGAGCTTTGTGTAGCGTAGGTAGCTCTAGAATAGTAAGCTTTTCTAGGAAATTTGACAAATCAAACATTTGATGAGAACATGACTGATTGCTCCAAATGAACCCTTAAAACACAGGTCTGCTCACTGCTTTTGACTTCTCAAAAACGAGCAAAAATCTGCGTATTTCCATTTCTATTAGTGACTTAGGAGTCGTATGTGAGCTTTTTATATACTTCTTATGAAACTGTTGCTGTCGAAGGAATCGGATACAACGGCTTCTTGGGGGTATTCTCGTCATTTTAGATGGCCTGAATTTATTGTTATTAATTTGTTCAATTGAAGTGAGGGTATTATTGTCATTTTAAGTCTTCATGAGTCTATTTGCACCAAATTGATAATATAGGGGTTTTATATTACACAGAAACCTTTTTAGATTATATCAATAGTAAAAAGGGGCTTTTTACACTTAACCCAAAAAAAAAAATGATGTAGCGAAAAGATATTGTTTTGCTGTGATTTTTTTTTTAACAGATCTCTAAATTGATGAAAAAAAAGAATTTTAATTTGGTGAACTATTTTTGAAACTCAAATGGAAGATTTCAAATCTTTTTATTCTTTCTTCTTTGGGAGAGAAGAAAGAGAAGTGGAAGGTTTCTAAGGTTTAATGAAATCCTTTAGATGTAAGAATGGACGGTTCAGAATAAGTTATAATTTATTTTTTTAAAGATCAATTGCGGTGAATATGTATAATACAAGTAGGAGAGAGAGATTAAACTACCCAATCCAAAAAATATTTTGATTCGGGTTCAATAAAATAACCTCGTTCATAAAAAAATAATAAATTTGGGATTTCATTTATCAACACATTTTTTTTTTTTCCATTTGAACTCATTTCAATAATTGATTTAGTTGCTTTAATAGTTGCAGTTGTAGCCCCGTAAAAAAATTGTAGAACTAGGAATCCGAATCCAATTTTTCTCTTCTTTTGTTTTTTTTTCGTGTTTCATGTGTTAGCGGATCTGAGGATATTGGGTATTGAGCTATTTTCTTATTTATTCAACTCTGGGAAGGAAATCGACCACGACTCTTCCAGTTCTAGCACAGAAATCTACTGGGAAGATGAAGAATTCTTTTTTAAAGCATGACTTCTTTATTCGGCTCTTTCACAGGTTGTGTGTTTACCATATATATATAGTACTGGTTTTGTCCTAGATCACATCACTAGAACTATTGGATGTAACTCTTACCCTTTTAAGTTGTTTATTTGAAGAATCCGGTAGAAATTAAAATGTCAAATTTTTTGATTAAGGTGGTGGTGGTGGTGATGGCCAAGAATTTCATTCCTGGTAATGAATTTTCATTCTATCCATTTAGTAGCGGAATGAATTTTTATTCAATAGGAAATGATCATTTCCATTCTAGATGTCATACCAAACAAGAAAATAGTAAGTACCAGAACAAGCTAAAATGGTTGAAATGGTATTGCAGGCTAGACTAAGCCAAAATGGTTGAAATGGTATTGCAGGCTAGGTTTGATTTGAGAAAGAGAAGTAGACAGTGTGGGGAGGATAAGAAAAGGATTTTTGACTCTGCAGGAAGGAAGGACAAAAAAAAATAAAAAATCATTTCCTATTTGGCATGCCAAAAACAGTGTTTTTGTTGCAAGAGAGTTTTGAAAAAAAAATCAGAAGCACGTTTAAAAATGATGTTTTGCTATGGAAATGTCGAAAACAGAAACATACAAAATATGATTTTGAGCCATGAATAGTTGTCAAAATAAGAAAAAACAAATTTTTAGTATTTTAATTTTGAGCCACTGTTCACGAAGTATTTTAGCACCGTATAAAATAAAACAAGGCCGCACCAAACATACTTTTGTTGCCAAAATCAACATTGTAGCAGCCCAAAAACAAAAACAGCATGCCAAACGGGGCCTTATCAAATGCAATAGCCTAATATCTATTCTTTGCCACACATTCCAATTAGAGTCCATGCATGATGAAGCACATACAAGAGTCTCAATTGAATTCAATTGACAAGCACCTAATAAATCATTGCAATTAATTACACAACTTAAGTGGGAAAATACAAAGTCATGCCAAGATCATATACCCTTATGTTGCAAGATCACCAGTGCTCACATGGTTCTAACATTCGCATTCTTCTCTTCTTTCTTCTTTTTTTTTCATAAGCTATATATATTAGTCTAAACAGAAGCTGAATAAATAAGAAAATAGTTCTAAGGACCATAATCCATAATATAAAAACAATAATCCAAAATCAGCTAAAGAACTCCAGTTTATCCAGATCACAAAAGCAGTCTTGAAATGCCCTGAACCCATGTCAGTCCATCCAGATTCCAGCCCAAAAGCCGGTAGTGAGTTAAATTTACCGAGAATCAGGGTTTCAACAGTCAGTTCTTCGTTGATTAAAAAAACTAAACTAACGGCTGTACTACCAAAACATTTGAGCAAACAATATGCAATATTAGTAGTTTATCAATGATTTAATGGAAAAGAGAGAAACATATTATTCAAAGTTGAAAATGAATAACAAAAATCTGAAAAAGAAATTAAATTTTCAAAAAAATCGGAAGTCAAACAAATTAACAAAAATTTTGAGAAATGGTTTCGGCTAAAAGTCCGAAAATCAGATAAATCCAATTCGGGCCAAGCCAAAAGTATGTACAAATTTATGAATTGAGCAATTATACATGTCTCGAAAGCATTTCGATATTTGTGTAACAAATTTCCCTACTGCACCCGTTCTGAATATCATGTTAATCGACTCGATTCTCAACTCCATATCTAGAATCAGAAAGATAAATTCCTTCTCCAGGATGAACATGAATAGGGTAACAGTTCACACAAGATGGAAAGGCGCAGATTCCAACTAATAGGTTCCAGCAAATTCACAGCCAATGATTTCGATTTTTTCAATCTCCATTTTCAACAACAAAGACTGGACACATTTACAAAAATGAACATGGCTAACAAACAATCTGACATGTCAATTGTGATAAACATCAGTAACTAGAACTTTCAGAAGTCAAGATCATATATCTTTTAACTACAAGAAATTTGTTTCAACAAAAAGAGTATGTCGCATATTATAAGACAAAATCTTTAATCTTCTTTCCTCCTTCCATCCCCAGACCTTATAATATGCCCAATTACGGCACCACCAATTCAACACCAATCCCGACTCCCTGAGAGAAATACAAATTTTCATCTTTTTTCTACAATTATCGCATTATCTATAGCATAGAATACCACTAAAGTTAAACTAGCCCATATTGATGATCAAGTTAAAGCAAAAGACAAAAGACCTACTCCACAAGTACTGATGTGAAAGATAGTACCAAAATAGATTACCCTAATATCTGCACCTTCTCACTCCTTTGCTCTTCCAGTTGCTTAAAGCACCAGCTTGAACCCCTTTGCCAGGAAATCGTCTCTAAGAGGGGAAAAAAGGCAACATGTAAATTATTAGCTAAATTCCATGTATACAATAAGTCCACTACATGTGAATTACAATTTGTCACCTAATAATGGAAAAGAGAAGTTTATAATAATAGTGCTCTCATTATAGAAATTGATAAAATGTTAAAGCTCTTTTCACACAATACTCATATTACAAGACTTGTTCTAGATTTATACTTGGGTTTTACATCAAACAATATCTGAAGAATTACTTCAGTTACAATATTTAAAATTCAAAAGTTAGCCGATATCTATGGGGCTTGCATATATCTTCACTTATCTACCCTTACCATCTTTGGAATCATTATCTCCTATTGAGTCTTTATCTTCCAACAGTATTCTGTTATTACTCCCTGTCAAGCTGATACTAGGTACAGAGTAAATACCCAGCTTGTGCCGAAGACGCAAAAGTGATCTTTGGAGAGTGGTTTAGTCAAACAATCAGCCACGAACTTGGTTGTAAGATGACCTTGAGTAACCTTTTCACGAACAAATTGACAATCAATTTCAACATGTTTCATTCGTGCATGAAAAACGGGGTTGGTGCTCAAGTAAAAGGCACTAATTCTATCACAATAAATTTCTGGTTTTCGGAGAATTGGAACGCAAAGGTCTCGAAAGAGAAATGTGAGCCACATAATTTCAGCAGCGGTATAAGCCATAGCCCTATACTCTGCTTCTGCACTAGAGCAGGCAACTGTAGGTTGTTTCTTGGAACGCCACGAAATTAAATTTGCACCAAGAAAAATACAATAGCCAGTTGTTGACCGTTGTGTGGTTGGGCAGCCAGCCCAATCTGCGTCAGAGAAGGCATATAAATGCGGTGAAGTGCGAGAGTGAAAATGTAAGCCATGAGAAATGGTGCCTTTCACATATCTAAGAATACGCTTGAGCTGCTGAAAATGTGCTATTGCAGGAGCATGCATGAATTGGCAGGCATGATTAATTGCATAAGAAAGATTTGGCCGAGTGAGAGTCAGTTATTGAAGGGCTCCTACAATGCTGCGGTATTGTGTTGGATCTGCAAGAGGACATGTCGACTGCTGACCATGATGGTTCGGAGCCATTGGTGTGGATATAGCATTGCATGTAAGCATTTGGGTGCACGCAAGAAGGTCCTTGGCATATTTTGACTCAGATAAATTGAGTCCATCTAAAGTAAATGAGACTTCTATACCCAAGAAGTAATGAAGAGGTCCAAGGTCTTTTATAGAGAACTCAGCACTAAGCTTGTGGATTAATTCGTCAAGCAAAGAAGAATTGTTACTTGTGAGAATAATGTCGTCCACGTACACTAAGAGAAAACAAGAACCACTGGAAAAGTGCATGACAAATAAAGAAGGATCAGCCTTACTTGAAATAAATTCCAAGTTGAGAAGATAAGTACTGAACCGATGGAACCATGCACGTGGTGCCTGCTTAAGACCATAAAGAGCTCGATTAAGTCGACAAACTGCATTTGAATGAGATGGTTTATTCCAAGCACTAACATTAATAAATTCATGAGAACTTAGATTTTTCAAAGTTTTCAAATGTGCATTACTCAACCGTTCATGCCATATTCCTTCTGGAATTTTACCGAACTTGAGAGTAAGTAAAACATGGTTTTCCCGATCCAAAGCATAAAATCCTTCCTTCTTACTCCCCGTTGCTAGAATTCTTCCTGTCATTCAATCCTTAACAACAAAATTTTCTGGTGAGAACTCAACTATGCAAGAATTTTGCTCAGTAAGCTTGCTAATAGAGATGAGATTCTTTTTAATTTGGGGAACCACTAACACTACTTTCAAAGAAATATTTTCAGGATTAGAAGGTATATTCAAGTCACCAGTATGTGATATTTTCAGTCCTTTGCCATCTCCTACATAAATCCTATCATTGCCTTAATAAGGAAAGCAATTAGTAAGGTTACCTTCTCCAGAAGTGAGGTGGACGGTAGCACCAGTATCTGCATACCAATTTGGATCTGACCCATTTGAGATATCTATGGCTGCGAGAGCTTGAGGAACACCATCAGCTTGGTATGAATGATCGAAACGATTCCAACATTTGATGGCAGTGTGACACAATTTGTTGCAAATTTGACATTAAGGTCTGCTAGAATTTCGATGCTTTTGCTCGTCGGCATGGCTAGGCATTCTTGTATTCCATTGTGCAATAGGATTTCCTTTATGTGCTTGTTGAGGAGAGATGTTTATTTGCTGCTCATTATGTCTGGCATTCGAATTAAATACTTGACTTTGTCGTCCATTGTTTGAATTGAAGCCTTTATTAAAATTCCTCCCTCTTTCCTTGGATCGGCCATTTCCTCTAACAGAAGAACGATTGCCGAAGAAAGCAACATTTGAGTGTGTGCTTTCGGTTTGTTCATATGCTTGAATTCTTAGTTCATGACTGACTAAGGCTGCAACAAATTCTTCATATGATGGCATTGGGGGTTTTGTTATCACCGATGTCACAAAACCTTCGTATTGTGGCCCTAACCCATTGGAGAGACAAAATACTTTGTCGTCATTAGAGATGGGCTTTTGAATGGCTGCAAGATCATCACAAATTTTTTTAAACTTCCGAATATAATCATTAATTGAATCCGTACCTTTGCAAATCAGTTGCAATTGTCATTGAAGTTGTAATTCTCGATCCTTCGATGCCCGAGCAAATGTATGTTCTAGGCAGCTCCAAACTTCTTTAGCTATCCGTAGTCCAACAACAAGGCTAAGAACTTTCTCAGACATGGTTCCAGTTAACCATGATTTTAGCATTCGGTCAGACTTTCTCCATTTCACGAAACTAGGATTGATTGTTTCATCCTTGCCATCTTGAGTAACAAATTTTGTTGGTTCATTGACTAATCCATCAATGAAGCCAACTAGATCTTCACCTTCAATTAAAGATCCAAATCTGTGTCTTCCATAAAAGATTGTTTGTCATGGTTAACTTGATTGAAACATAGTTACCAATAGACAAACTTGAAATGTTTTGAGCCATTTTAACTGAGCTACTGATGGAAGGTAGAAGGAGCTAATTATAAGAGGTTAACTAGAAGGTAGAAAGAGCTACCGATAAAGAGTTGCGACACCAAGGTGCCGATGCAGCAAAGGAAAAAAAAAAAAAATTTGCAGGATCAATGCTCTGATACCATATAGAAATTGATAAAATGTTAAAGCTCTTTTCACACAGTACTCATATTACAAGACTGGTTCCAGATTTATACTTGGGTTTTACAACAAACAATATCTGAAGTACTTCAGTTACAATATTTAAAATTCAAAAGGTAGCTGATATCTATAGGGCTTGTATATATCTTCACTTATCCACCCTTACCATCTTTGGAATCATTATCTCCCTTTGAGTCTTTATCTTCTAACATTATTATGTTATTACTCATCATCCTAATAATGGGTAAAGAGAAGTCTATAATGATAGTGCTCTCATCATAAACTCACGGTCACGACTCACATCAAGTATGTGGCATAAAAGGAAAGTCGATCAAATGGATAATGACAACGACTCATATGAGAGTGTCCTCATCACGGACTTTTCCATTGGTAAATGTATACTGCTAGAAGGTGAGAACTTAATAGTGGCCTCAGCAATTGCAATGTAACTACATAAAACAAAACAGTGCTGTAAACAATATTAAAGAGATGAACTCTTATTTCAAGATATATATAGGGCCAATTCATTTGAAGGATTTTCTTCTTCTTTTTTGTGTTTTTTTTTTTTTTTTTTTTTTTTTTTTTTGCGATGAAATCTTACTTAGAAACTGCAAGGATTCCAAGAATTTCATTAACTGGGGATGTGAAGTCGGCTGTTTCGCATCTTTTTTGCGATGAAATCTTACTTAGAAACTGCAAGGATTCCAAGAATTTCATTAACTGGGGATGTGAAGTCGGCTGTTCCGCATCGAGGACCGTCTTTGTATATCGACGGGAAGTCCGTCGGAGGGAGGAAATCAGTACTCTCATCTTGCTTGGTTGGTCGTTTTGATAAGAAAGTTAGGGGATGTGATCGTGTGGAGGAATGGGCGGCGAAAGCATGGAATACATCCTGTGGTGTGGGGGTTACTCCATTATCTGATTCGATGCTCCTTTTCAGGTTTCCTTCTCAGGCCGAAGCCCAACGCATGTTAAAGGAAGGACGGCGTCATTGGGGATCTACAACTCTACGGATCGATGTGTGGTCTTTTAGGGTTGGATGTTGTGGCGTCCTTAGAGAAAAAGGTCTCAAACAGATCCGGATGTTTGGACTCCCCCTTCATCTATGGTGTCATGCCCTATTTGTTGAAGTAGGGGAGTTATGCGGCGGATTTGTGGGAGCTGTTGCCGATGAAACCAGGGATGCCGAGAGTGTTCGTATTACAGTGAGAATAGAATCAACCTATCCGCAATTTGTGTTTATTAATGATGACACTTTCTGCTACAGGGTGGCGATTTGGGAAGAAATTGCGTCGGCGTTGGTTCCCTCAACAGAGAGTATTGAAGGCGGCGACGGGCCTACTCATATGCCGAAGGAAGGATGGGTACGAGGAAGATCAAGTCAACGACACGCGCCGGTTACGCGCGTCACAGCTGATAACAATTATTCTACACGTGGCGCTCATAGAGGTTCATTTCCAGATTTCACACTATCCTTATCTACAAGGGTTGGTGAGGAAGATGGGTTGGGCCACACAGATTAGCCTAAAGTTGATTCAGGCCGGAGGGGTTATGGGCAAACTAAAGCATTAAGGTTCAAGCCTGATTTTGGGCCTAAGCCAGCCCATACTAAAAGACGGGTTATTAGAGGACCAAACTCATTTTCTGTTTCAGTTCTTAATGACCCAGATCCAAGGAAAGCCCAGGTTAAAACTCAAGCCCAAAACCAAAATCAAACTCTCTCCTCTTCTTCATTTCAGCGTCGGACTGAGAAAGAAAAGTGGAGACGGCCGATTGTTTCAGCTAGTCGACAAGGTACTCGATGGACTCGTACTGAAAAACAGAAATGGGTAGCACGCTCTCCTTCTCCTTCTCCAGGTTTGACCAACCCCTTCTTCAAGTAAGGTGCTGGGAAATGGTGAAGGTGGAGTGGAGGATCGTTTGGATCAAAAGAGAGGTTTTTCTAAAGCTATTGTACAACAGGATGCAGAATCACCGTCTTCAATGTCCAAGTCCGGAAGTATTGACTGTTCCAACGGGGTGACAGTTTGTGTTGGTCGAGACCTTCATTTTAAGCCGAAAGATAATTTAGCCGTGACTTTACTTAATGAACTTAAGCTCTGTGTTGCTCTAAAAGGCTTAAATGGTCTACCCTCCATGATTGGGACCAATTCTACCCATGATTTAATGAAAAATTTTATAGATGACACTGGAACAGAGTTAAATCTGCAATTAAACTTGTATCAGAACAGTGCTGAAAGCAAAAAGGAGGACTTTGATGATCAGTTTCAACAGATTTGTCCTCTTGCCTGGGATGTTGATCAATCTAATGTGGACATTATGGAACCCTTAGCAACTGTGCACCCTAATTGCTTAGAGACGGTTAACGATATGGGTATGAACTGGGTGTTGGATAATATTGGCGAGATCAGGGAAGCTTTGGGTGTCTCCTCGGAAGGAGATGATGATCGAACACAAACCATTCTTCATAATATTGTGGCAGGAAACAATAATGCAGAGACCTTTAAAAGCACAAAAGTTGTTAAAAATAAGAAAAATGCACATCGGAAAGGTGATCAGGAGGTTAAAAACCTTATTTCCAATATCAATTACGAAGGGAAGGATGGGGTGAATAAAGAAAGGGGAAGGACTAGAAGTGGGAAGCAGGGAGGAGGGGCACTAATTATCTTTGGTTCTCAATGAAGATACGAATTATTACATGGAACATCCGTGGATTAAATGATCCAGACAAAAGAAAGGTGGTTAAAGTTGCTTTGAAGAAGTGGAATGCCCATGTTATTTGTTTGCAAGAAACCAAGTTGGCTTCTATTTCTGATGCCGTGGTTAGAAGCCTTTGGGGAAGTAGGTTCGTGGATTGGGAAGCCTTGAACACCTATGGTACATCAAACGGCATTCTTATTATCTGGGATTGTAGATGGATGTCCAGAACGAATATCTGGAAAGGGCTATTTTCTTTGTCTTGAGTGTTTCAGATGGAAGATGATAACTTCAGTTGGGTATTTTCTGGAGTTTATGGACCCATTATTGATTGTGTTAGACCTGCTCTTTGGCAAGAACTCAGTTACATTAAGGAATTGAAGCCGTTGCCTTGGTGCTTAGGCGGGGATTTCAATTCTGTTCGGTCTCCATTTGAAAGATCCACAGGGGGGAGGTGGTCTTCAGAGATGACCCAGTTCTCTGACTTTATTGATGGTCACCTTCTTATTGACTTGCCTTTGGAAGAGGCAACTTTCACTTGGTCTAGTGGCAGAGACCCAGTTACTTTATCGAGGTTTGATAGATTCCTGATTTCTAGAGATTGGGAGGAGAAGTTTCCGGATGTCACTCAGTCAACTTTAGTTAAAGTCACGTCTGATCATGTGCCCTTAGTCCTTGATTGTGGAGGCATGAGATCTAAACGGACTCCATTTCGTTTCAAAAATATGTGGTTGAGAGCTAAGGACATCCAAGGGAAGGTCCAGTCCTGGTGGGAAGAAACAACGCTTACTGGCTCTACTAGCTATGTGCTTGCTAAGAAGTTTCAGATTCTCAAATCTGAGCTTAAGAAATGGAATAAAGAAGTGTTTGGGAGTCTTGAATGGAAGAAAAATAGAGTCCTAGCTGATATCGCTGAACTTGATCATCTTGATGAGACAGGGCAAGATACGGATTCTCTACGCTCTAGAAGAGCGTCTTGTTAGGCGACTTTTGCTGAGATTGCTACTATGGAGGAGATATCGTGGCGTCAGAAATCTCGGGCTTTGTGACTTAAAGAAGGTGACCGTAATACTAAATTCTTTCATAGACTTGCTAACGCTCATAGAAGATACAATACTATTGGGCGTATTCGTGTGAATGATTCAGGGTTGTGGAAAGAAGATGAGGTGCGTGGGGGTATTGTTTCTTTTTATCAGCAACTCTATACTGAGACTTTGGAATGGAGACCAAAACTTGATGGTTTGCACCTCAATGCTATTTCTACACTGGATAGTGATATGCTTAAGGTTCCTTTCTCTGAAGAGGAAGTTCTTAAGGCGTTATCCAGTTGTAATGGTGATAAAGCTCCAGGGCCAGATGGATTCACTATGCAGTTTCTTAAAGAGAGTTGGGAGGTGGTGCGTAATGAGGTAATGGGCACTTTTCAAGAATTTTATTCTCATAGCACATTCGAGAAATCATTAAATGCATCTTTTATTGCTCTTATTCCTAAGAAGAGCAACGCCTCTGACATTAAGGACTTTCAGCCAATCAGTTTAGTGGGGTGTATGTATAAGCTTATTGCCAAGGTCCTTGTTCTTAAAATGCGGAATGTTTTGGATGGAATCATCTCAGAGTCACAAAATGCTTTTGTTAGTGGTAGACAGATTTTAGATTCTATTCTTATTGCAGGAGAATGTGTCGATTCCAGGTTAAAGAGTGAAGTTCCTGGTGTTTTATGCAAACTGGATATCGAGAAAGCTTATGATCATGTGAATTGGAAATTTCTTCTTTACTTGCTTCGAAGAATGGGGTTCGGAGATCGATGGATAAAATGGATTGAATCTTGCATCTCATCAGTTATGTTCTCTGTGCTTGTGAACAGCTCTCCTGCTGGTTTTTTTCTGAGTTCGCGTGGTTTGAGACAAGGAGATCCTTTGTCGTCTTTTCTTTTCCTTATTGTCATGGAGGGATTGAGTAAATTAATGAAAAAGGCAGAGAATCTGGGTTACATAAGGGGTTTCACTGTTGGCAGAGATGTTGCTAACCAGATTGAGATATCCCATTTGTTGTTTGCAGATGATACCCTGGTTTTCTGTGATGCTGATGTTTTCCAACTCAAGTATTTGAGGTGCATTCTTACATGCTTCCAAGCAGTGTTTGGTCTTAAGATTAATGTTGGAAAGAGTGTGCTTGTCCCAGTGGGGGAGGTCTCTAGTATTTCCACTTTAGCTGTTGTTCTTGGGTGTGGAGTGGGTGCCTTTCCACTCCCTTATCTAGGCTTACCTTTGGGAATCTCCTCGAAGATAGTGGGGACTTGGGATCCGGTGATTAACAGGTATGAAAAAAGATTGGCGGGATGGAAAAAACCGTATCTTTCGAAAGGGGGAAAGGTCACTCTTATTAAGAGCACCCTCTCGGCCCTTCCCACATATTTCTTATCTCAGTTTCAGATCTCGTGTTCTGTTGCTGAACGAATTGAAAAAATTCAGAGAGATTTTCTTTGGGGTGAAAAAGGAGAGGAATTTAAGTATCATCTTGTTAATTGGGAGTAGGTTTGCAAACCGTCGAAGTTTGGCGGTTTAGGTATCCGGAAGTTAGTCCCTTTCAATAAAGCCTTATTAGGGAAGTGGTTATGGAGATTCGGTAAAGAGCGTCATCGACAATGGAGAAGAGTTATCTCGTGTCGTTTTGGGGAGGAGAGTGGAGGTTGGTCCTCTCGTCTTGTTTCTATTACCGGGGGCATTGGCGTTTGGAAGTTCACTCGGAAAGGTTGGGATGTGTTTTCCACCCATATTTGGTTTAAGGTTCGTAATGGTATGTAAGTTAGATTTTGGGAAGACTTATGGTGTGGTGATCAGTTGTTGTCTCTTTCTTTTCCTCGTCTCTTTAGCATTGCCGAGAATAAGCATGCTTACGTAATTGACTGTTATCATCTTGATAATTGTGAAGTTATGTGGGATGTGCGTTTTAGGCGTTCCTTTCAGGATTGGGAGATAGCTGAAGTTTGCGTCTTTTTGGACCTGTTGTATAGACAGAAGGATGTTAGCAGAGGTTATGATAATATTTTGTGGACTCCCTCTCTTCATGGTAGATTCGAAGTTCAATCCATGTTCTTGTGTTTGTCTAATTTTATTGGATATGATTTCCCATGGAAGTGTATTTGGCGCTCTAAAGCTCCTCTTAGAGTTGCCTTCTTTGTTTGGACTGCTACCTGGGGAAAAATTCTAACATTGGATAATCTGCGTAAGAGAGGTAATACCATTGTTAATTGGTGTTGTCTTTGTAAAAATGATGGTGAGTCCGTGGACCATCTTCTTATACATTGTCCTGTGGCATTTGATTGCTGGAATCTCATATTCAGTATTTTTGGCGTTCAGTGGGGTGGTGTATTTGGAGAGAGAGAAATAACAGAAACTTTGAAGGAAATGAATCGTCTTTTGCAAACCTTAAGTCTTTTATTCTACGCTCTCTTTTCTGTTATATTAGAGGCAACGCTTGCTCCTCGATCGATGCCTTTTTTGTTCTATTGGACTTTGTTGGTCCGTAAGTTTGGCTTTTGCTCTTTCGTTTTTGTGTATTAGAGACGCGTTCCCCTTTTGAACGTTTTTCTAATATATTTTTACTTATCAAAAAAAAAAAAAAAAAAAAAATTCATTTGAAGGATCAAAATGTCTATAAATAGTAGTAATAAAGAAATTAGGCATAACAATAAGAACACAACTGACTTACTTCTCCTTTCTATTGTTTTGCTTCATCGTCTTCTTTTGTGCTTGCTGCTTCTTACCATTCCTTCCCTTCTATTGTTTTGTTTCATCATCTTCTTTCGTGTTTGCTGCTTCTTACAATCCCTTCCACCATCACCATGCAGCGGAACAAGGCTTTCAACACAAATATAAGCTTCTACAAAATACTTTAAACCATGAATTCGAATGTTTGATACTTTTTCCTTTCTCAAGTCATACCAGAAAAGACTTGCATTGTCCTTTTGCAAAAGTACTTCCCCACCACTCTTTGAATAGGCCAAAGGCATCAAATAAAAGAATGGACTAATCATAATTGATTGAGTAACAGAAAACAATTTAGTCCAAGACTCCCTTACTCCATATTCTTTCATCACCCATATATCAGTTTGGTCTCCATAATAATTACAAACAACACAAAGGCATCCTC
Source organism: Cornus florida (assembly GCF_030987335.1). NCBI lineage: Eukaryota > Viridiplantae > Streptophyta > Magnoliopsida > Cornales > Cornaceae > Cornus > Cornus florida. The sequence goes on from NW_026775573.1 coordinate 64,633,916, forward strand.
CCAAGGCATCAACATTCATTACAAGATCACCATTCATATAATCAGGTAGAGGCACCAATCGGTATTCCTCAACCCCAAGATCAAAAGCAGCAATCAAAATGGACCTATCGGACTTGGGTTTTCGAGTCACAAGCCAGTGCAGAGACCCATTAAAGGTCATAGCAGATGAAGCCTCGTATGCAAGGTAATAAGGGAAATCTTGAACCCTTCGCCATCTATTCAATTTTAGACTATAAACTTTAACTTCAGAATGAAATGAATCATCATCATCTTTGCCAACAAACTGTACCATCCTCACCAATTTGTAGTCATCATTTACAGAATCAAACCCTAACCCGAACACAATATAATTAAAATGGCGCCATCCACGCGGGAACTCAACCTGTGAGACCGGTAACTTGCGGTGTTTTCGAGTGGAAGGGTTCCACAGAGTGACGTCTTGGTAGAAAGGTTTGGACAAAACAACCAAGCCATGGAAAGAAACCACCACTTTAGTTCCTTCCTCGTTCTTCATAGGATTGTCAAGCTCTGCGGCATGATCGAGAGAATCCAAGTCTACGGAGTAAAGGTCTTCAGCTCTAAAGATGAAGCTTCGATTCGTGTTTGTTTTCATTGATCGATTTAGATGCGATCTGATGAAATGTGGGCTGTCGATGAGAGCACACCATGGTTTCGACACGCACCTAAACTGCAGAACTGGTTTTACCGGTAGTCTTGAAAGTATCTCGGCGATTACTTCCGCCGGAAGGTCTGACATTTCTAGGGTTTACGTGTGTGGAGAAGAAGGGGAGCACATGGCAGGAGGTAATTGGGTTTTGGAACAAATGTGTAATGCGATTAGATGTAGTTAGCCTTGAATTCGAATTTTATTAATTTAAGAATTTGAAAAATTTTGAAAAATTAATTTTACTTTAATTCGAATTTCAAAGTCCCGCAATTCTTTACCACCCAACGTAACACATTGTTTAAAAAGACTAAATTAAATAACTTAAATGGAAAATAATAATAATAATAATAAGGGAGAAAACAGAAGCCTATTAAATAATTTTTTTATTTGAAAAAGAAAGAAAAAGGAAAATGATAATTAAAAGGAAAAAAAAAATTAGGTAAGGTAATATGGTGTTTACAAGATGAAAAAAAAAAAAAAAAAATTAAATAAAAGGGTAATGGAGTCTTTTATTTTGACAAATTTTTCATTAAACTATTATTAAATTAGATAAATGTACGAAAGACATTTCACAATTTTAGAAGAGATCAAAGTAATAAAGATCAAATCCTCTATCCGTGTGTAATTTGCCCAAATCCCAGGAGAGGTCATTGTAATTTACTCCATAATTTATGCATGTGAGTGAGCATATGTATCTCCTAATACATAAGCAATTTATATATTTTTCCTCCAGCACGATTAAAATAATTAAGTTGCATATGATCAAGCTTACAAGCAAGCCATGGCACAGGGCTCTATTATATATTTTACGATAAAGTACAATGACACCTCCTGAAGTTTGGGATAAGGACAACCATACACAAGTTATCCTATTTTTGGATAATGACACCCCTTCAGGTTTAATAAAATTAACAAAAGCATTCTGACAATGGTGAATTGACTTTATTACCATTTGATATAAAATTGTCAACTATAACCCTTTTTTATTGACTTAAATACCCTTTAATCAAATATGTTTAAATAAGTTACCGGGTACAACCCATATGAGAAACCCATTTTTTCTCTCTCCTCTCTCTTATTCTCTTTCCCCTCTCAAGCCCTAACCCTAACAAACCTAACAGAGTAAAAGGAAAATCGAAGAAAAAGCCTGATAATTGAAAAAATTAAAAGGAAAAAGTATCTCGATAACAAAGTTTCTCCTTTATCTCTCTCTTTCTCTTAATATATATATATATGTATATATATAGACACATGCGCATACACACATGCTAAAGGGGCAGAAAATCCACCAGGCCAAAAGCAACCCAGCCCACCGCCTCATTTAAGTAACTAAAGCGGTCGAAACGGTCCCTGGGCCAGACCAGCAAAACCAAGGAGCATTCTCGGTTTTAGGTCAACCAACCAAAGGTCCAGGAGCTTTACTGGGCCTCTACTGGCCCAGCCCGTTCATAGTAAGGTCGATGCCAGGCCCGACTCCACATACATTCCATGTGGCCCTTACACCTATCATTGCCCGAGAAAGAGACCCAGTTCAGAAAAGGCCCAAGCGTGAGAACCAAGAGAGGAACTTTAGGGCAAATGTAAACTTATATAAATAGGAGTTAGAGAGAGAATGAAAAAGATTGTTTGGAGTGTAAGAAAATTCTTTCCTAATACAGAGAATTATTTCTTACATCTTCATCTGGCGCTATCTTTGGGAACGAAGGAAAGATCCATTGATTCCAGTAACGAATGACACAACTCCAATCGGTAACTATGATCGAAAAATAAGGTTTCCGCCAACCGGAAGAAGAACTATGAGTGAGGTATGATGAGCTGATGCAGGTCATTGAAACTCTACGATGGGAGAATGCCGAGCTCAGATCCAGGATGGAACGAAGGGACGCATCGCCACTCCCTCACCCGCCAACATCAGATTAGAGAGCAGAGTTGTAACGACCTTAGATTTTTACCAACCCAGTGTGTCCTGTGATGACCCAAAACAGATCCAAAATACAGAAGCAAAACATAAACAAGTCTATAGAGATGTACATCATCTAAGATTTGCCTTCCCAGGAGTCCTATGACTCAATGGAAGTGAGACAGAAGTTAGGATTTTAAAACCCTCCAAGGAATGGACCAAGGGAAAAATAGTCATTCCAAAATGAAATGGGTGTCATCGTGTACACCATTGGATAGGCAACGAAAAATCAACAAAGTTAGACTCAAGAATCACTTGATTCGGAGTCCGGATGAAGAAGATATGAAGATAGGACGAAACGACGTTCTCCGATTAGGAGATACCACAACCCTATCTCACTAAAACTATCATAACTCCCACTGTGATTTGAATCTGAGAATGGCATTGGTACCATTGGAAAACTAACTCAAAATCCTTGAGTTTAGACTCAAAAATCACCTAATTTGGACAAGAAATGAAGAAGATATGACCACTTGAAGTCGGAGTAACAGTGCTGTCCCAAAACTGAAGAATAAAGAACTGAAGTGTTTAGGTTGACCGAAATGCCATTTCACTCGACCGAAATGAACCCAAAATGACCCCAAATCTGAAAATGAAGGAAAAACACATCGATAGACCGAAATGACACATCGGTCGACCGGTTGTGGCCCAAATTGAACTTTGGCTACTGGAATTGACAAAATACTATTCAAATCAAATTGAACAATGAACCGGATGACCGAAATGAGCTACCGGTCGACTGAAATAGGTCGAAAATGTAAAAATCAGGCCTACTATGCACCAAAGCTGAAAAGAGTTCTTAAGTCTCATTTGAATCCCTCATAGCATGATCAATTTACATTATACATTATTGTGTGATGATGTGAACAAACACGCAAGTGTAATATGGTATTTTAGATGCGTTACAATGGTCTATAGCCTCATTATATTTCATTTACAAGATTTTACATGTCAAACCTCCAAAGTTGATAAAAATACATTTTTAAACAAAATATGGCGCCAAATGAGTACAAGTGCAAATATAAACATGCTTTGTCCCTTGGCCTCATGTCATACATATCAAATGAATACTAAAAAGAGTGCTTAGGCACTCATTACATATCTGGAATTGGAATTGACATGTTAAACCAGACAATTACATTACAATTCAAAAGAGAAGCTAAGCATGTTAACACTTCATGTGAACAAGAATACATTTAAAAGAACTTCAATCCAACGAAACGACATAGGGACATTGTGCATCCCAATTCAAGGCATCCGTACCTGAAAACAGCCCGATAACTTTGGGGTGAGTAAACAAGTTACTCGTAGGGAATGAGCATGCATCGACCTAACTTTTTACAAGGTAATTACTTTAACATGAAACAGCTCAAGAGGATCATACGACCTAACGTCTATGTCGTAAGTGAGACTCAGGGATCATCCTAAGCTATTCATGCAATTGAAATGAACAACGGCATACAAGTATACATACTCAAGTGTACAAAATGATGTTAAAACACAATATAAAACATATAAGCATACATTTTCAAGTATACTAAACCATATCAAAATAAGTTATGTAATGTCTAGGCATACCTACACAAGTATACAATTGATATGGAAAATTCGTAAATCAAGTATACAATCACAAGTATACTAAATGAGATCTAAATATACGAAGCAAGTATACAGTTCCAAGTGTACTAAATGAAATCCAAACCCACAAGGTGAGCACCAATTCTCAAGTTATAAGTAATCAATGATTAACAACTTGAATTTAAATGCGAAATCAAATAGTGGAATGACTAGGACCCATGGTCTCTGACCAAGCAAGTTTGTTTGGGTAATTACGACCTACAAGGTACCACCTAGTGTGCACTTATAACTTAGAACACTCTTATCTCCATACTAGAGCCAAACCCTAGCCATCACCTGTATTTTGTCCTTACAAACCTTGCAAAATCAATAAGTTCAAAACTTATGTAAAATCAATAAGTTAAACCAAACTTGTACAAAATCAAATAATGCATAAAAATCATCTTTTATGCACAAGTAAAGTTGAATCCACACAAATCATGTTCTAGAATTCAAGTCTAAGTGGCATATGATATGTCGAGTTCTCAATATGCAATTTATACCCAAAAGAAGAATATTCTACAACAATTGAGCCAAATTACCATCCTACGCCACAAGTACAGAATAAGCTACAATTTAGTAACTAACTTTCAAGGTAATCAATTGTAATATTCTAAACAAGCTATATACCTACACAAGATATATTTAAACGAGCTTTGCAAGACAATAATATCCTATATCATACTAAGTCTGAGTACCATGATTTAAACATAGAAACAAGTTCTAAGGCATAGTTAAATCCAGGGAACAAGTAAATAGGATTTAATCAAACAAAATAATTAAACTCTCTAGATTTCAAATCAATCCCAAATTGCCTTAGATTAATATATATTAATGAACATATCATGGTCTTTACATATATCACATCAAATATCCATTTAAGTGGTTAAACACTTAGAATAAAATTAATTAAGCTAATTAATTAATTTTATCTAGATTTTTAAACAACTCCAAATGTCCTCAATTTAACAAAGGTTGAAGAACATACCAATGCCTATTTTAATATCACATTACAAGTTGATTTCATACTTGTTACAATTATGTGAATTAAACTTTCACAAAAGATAATTATTAAATAAAAGTTGCAATTCTTAGTCAAATGCTCCCAATTTAATATATGTTACCAAACATACCAATGCCTAATTTACTAGCATGCCACAATTTAATTTTAAGTTGTATACCATCATGAGAATTAATCTTAAACATAGACAATAATTAAATTAAATTCTAGAACTTGAACCAAAGCATACATACAAGTTGTATAAGACTACAAAACAATCAATACAACTCAAATATAAACCTATGACATCCCCTACCTCAATTTGAGATGAAATCTCAAATCCCAACCGAAACGAAACTGCTCCGAATCCGACGAAACTTCGGTGTTTTGTCAGGGGCAATAAGGCAAACATTAAACCGTAAGGAGGTTATACCAAAATCCAAACTTGGCTTGAAACCTGAACTTGAAAAAGGGCCAAAACGTGATTCAAATCGGTTGGAATCGAAGGCCTCGTCAAGGCGAACAATAAACACTAAGGCACTACGACTTTTTACTAAAGGGATATGGTCCAAAAGAAGAGAGAAAAAGTGGTAGCCCCTGGCTGCCATGGCTGCCGGCCATGAAGAAGAGAGAAGAAAGATTTGACTTTTCATTTCATGTCCCCTGTTGTGTCTCGCAATTATAAATTAACCACTCGCAATAGAACAATTCCGTGTAGAATAGCTCCACGTAAAGAGGATGTCGAACCCACAGGGAGATGAGATTTGCATTAGTCTTTAATTTCGTTTTATGGTTTATAGGTAACTTGGTTGGAAAGTTTGTTGGTTGTCACGATTTAACAAACTAAAATTATAACAAAATATTTAACTAGAGCGAATTAAACTAATTTAAATGATCAGAGAGAAAGAGTCCTAGGGCTTTAACTTCACTACAACCATCATACTATGGTTAATTATACTAATTCTGGGAATTTAACAATGATATTTTTTTAAAGAATTGAACTCAATAATATTCGTTCAATTCGGGTTTTAAAGAAAGATATTTTACAAGATTAGCTAACTATAACCTATCTGCAGTTAGCGTGGACTATTCGCCTACCTACTCTACCTACTTTAACTATTTTGCGAATGAACCACTTTTCCTAAGCATAGATTATGAAAACATTCTTTTGTAAAAAATATTGGAATACCATTATATAACCTCTATTCTTATGGTCGGCAGGGCTTCGCCAGATACCGTCCAATAAGATAGGTTGAGAATAGAGAATAAACTATTACATCTAAGACAAGGGAATAACAGTTTATAATCTATTAAAGCGTGAAAACCACTTGAGTTGTCTCAAGTGCTCATAGTCATATAATCAAGAAAATAATCATATATTAAAATAATCCAGAGTTAAAATAATCAAACCATAATAGTAGGTTGGGTTACATCAGTGCCCTAAGAGAGGAATTAGCTACTCATGACGAGGTTGGATATCATTTGTGTTAAGTTCATCTCTATCGTCACGGACGGCGCTTCTCTTCTCAGGATCTGCATTTTCAAGGTTGTAGGAACCCTAAAAGCCACCACACCTTCAACCTTCTGAATAACCGTAAAAAGAAATTGAAATTTCGGACCTCTTCTATTAAGGCTTACGCCTTCTTTTATAGAAGAAAATAAGTATTTGGTGGGCTTTTAAGTCTTCTGGCCCAACTGGGATGAGATACAACTGGTAAAGAGAGCAATCCCGCAGTATTAATCTGACATGTCATGGAAGGCTTGAGCATTAGGAACAAAGGCTCGAGCTTTAAGGTTCAAGCTCGAGCATTAAGAACAATGCTCGAGCTTTTTTGGATTTATGCTCAAGCTTCAAGAATTGGTGCTCGATCTTCACTTTGACACTTAGCCAATTTTCTTCAACTATTTTCCGAAGCTTATTTTTCTTCAACATTTAGAATATTTTTGGGGTTGAACTCTTTTAACATTGCTCGATCTAAGCTTCATGGGCTCGAGCACTAGATACCAGGCTCGAGCATTTGGGGCTCAAGGCTCGAGCATCAGTGGATGGTACTCGAACCTTAGTAGATGGTGCTCGATCCTAGAGGTGAGGCATGAGACCTGAGAGCATAGCCTTTCAGTTAAATCAACTCTTTTATTTCCGACGCCTCATACTCGAGCTTGAGGGTCAAGGCTCGATCACCCTTGGTTAAGGCTCGAGCACCTCATGGTAAGGCTCGAGCACTAAGGTACAAGGCTCAAGTTTTTGGGCCTTGTTGACTTTTCTTCTTTTCTTTGTTGTGATGCTCGAGCCCTAACACTTGGGCTCGAGCTCTAGGGCTTGAATTTCGTCAAACTTCACCATTTAAGCTCTGAGCTTGCTCTGAATGACTGGCAACGATTCTATAAACCTCGATATCATCATAAAGTCCCGATTTTAACCATTTTTCTGGGAAATTACCTACTGATGAGCGCTGAAAAGTGCGCGTTTAAACCCCTTAAGCTAAGGTATTCTAGGACCTTTATCTATCTTACTTTTCCGTTTTAGACTAATTTCGTATTATTGCCCTTTTTAGGTGCTTATACAAAAAATAAGTCAATTAAGCCAAATAAGAGCATTAAAGAAGTTAACTCAAGCCGGATAGAAGAAAGGAGCAAAGTGGGAGCAAAATGAAGCAAAGTGTGGAAATTCAGCATGTTCGATCGATCTCAACATTTCTCAGATCGATCAAAAGTTCATCGATCTAGACAGTTCAAAATGGATCCAAGCCTTTGTCCTTATCCAAAAGAATCCAACAAGTTCGATCGATCCAACATTTCCCAGATCGATCGAAATGATTTGATCTTATCCACACCTACCACCCACCTACCACTTTTATCTTCTTCCCAAAAATATCCCAAAATATCTCAGAGATTTGTCTTTATTCAAAAAGGCGCCGCCAAGGATGATCAATCTCTATAGCATTCGATGGATCTCAACCAAGTTCGATCGATCTCAACATAGTTTGATCGATCGAACTTCCTCAAGTCTAAAAAAAGACAAATTCCAGCTCATTAAAAGTTGGCTCATGGTGTAATCATTGGAGGACCTTGGTGCACGAATCCAGACCATTGGTGTGACATTTTGACCTACCTATATAAGGATTAAGAGCCACTTTTAGAGCATATAGTTGTTATATAGTTGTTATTCATAACTTTTATATTCATATCTTGGAGAGGAAGTTAGAGATTAGAGAGCTTTTACACATTTTTAGGAGTTCTTCCATTCTTCTAAGGTTTCCATCAAAAAGGAGGTCATTCCTACCATGGAAATAGCCCTTGAGGGTTGGATGACTACTTCAATGAGTGGCTAGACATCTACTTGGGGCTAGAGTAGCCCCTAAGTTTGCTTCCTAGACTTAGTTCTTTGTATATTTTTTGTGAATTTATTTGTAACAATGTTTTGATCTTGGATTTATATATATATCTTGTGGTTTCTATTTGATGTGTATGGATTAATGTTTTCAATTGATTATCTACTTCTAACCATATGTCTATATATGCTAGAATGGATGATTCATGTGCTTTTCTCTAGATTTAGTGGAATTGATGCATGTCTATGTGTATGGATGAAGTTAGTCTAGAGATGGTCAAAACATAGAGCTTAATTGAACACTCTTGCAATTTATTTGATGGTTCACACTTGTTTCTTGATTTATTATACCACGCCCTTAGCTTACTTAGTTTAATTTCATGTCTCTAGTGTAGATGTAGTGTAGTTGCTTTAAATTCATAGATAGGTGGACAATCTACTCTTGTTCCTTGGTGTTCCATACTTATGAATGCATTAGATGTATATGTCTAGATAGTTGTGTATGCATAAATTATGGTTTCATTGAATGGATTTTGATCTCATTTTATAGGTTGTGCTTTCCATTTGATTTGGCTTGACAATCTATGCTTATTTGTCATCTATGCCTAATTTTACTTAATGTCACACACACACACAAGTTACAAGTCAATTTCCCCATTAATATACAATTGCTAGTGTCTAGTGAAGTTAAGCTTAGTGGTGAGCTCTAGTACCCCAAGTCCTCCCCTTTATATCTTTCTCTACTTTATTAATCATTGAATTTTGTTTATTTTAATTTCATTTGCATAATAGCTTAATCAATCAATCCAACCAATCTTTGATCACTCGACCTACTAACCCTATTTATTGTTTTGCATTGTTAGTGCCTAAAATCCCTTGGGACGATCCCTACTCACCCTAGCTATATTTTTAGTTAGAGGTAGTAGTGGCTTTTATAAATTCAAAACTTGGCCACATTGCACACTCGCACTCTTAGTCACTATCTTTTGTACATCTTTAGGCGTTGGTGCGGCGACACACCACCTATAAACACACATTAAACATAAATTAGTCTAATTATGGATAGAAGTATCACTTTAGGCCTTAACATATACGTATTTAGGGGCTCGAATATGCATATATTCAGCATTCATCACACCCCCAAACTTACATATTGCTAGTCCCTTAGCAATACATAACTAAAAAATCGTTTTCGTGGGAATCACGGTTGCATTTAGCTTATGCAACAAGCCTTTAAACCCCTAGGTTACCCCTAGTGAACGAGTTATAGTCTCGCGAGGGTTTCCAGTGAAAATACCCACAAACTTCTCAAATCAGTGCCTTAAATACACAACAAGCTTATTCAAGCCTGTTTTCAAATCATATCATCCCTGCAGTTCATTAATCAGTCAAATACAGCAAGTATACCAGTCATATAATCAGGAAAAAATTTCAACTTCTAATTTCAATTAAGCAACCATAGTCCCTATATATTAGTTTAATCATTTATTCAACAATCTTAATCTCCAAAACCCTTTTTGAAAGTGATCCAACAATTCAACGTGTGGCTTACTGTCCATACTTGCATTTATTCGTTATTATTCCTCAATTCACAAGCAGACTCTTCAAATTCCAATTCCCAAGGCATTTTTATTTTTTCCAGGTTTGCATTTTTTCAAAAAGGATACTGTGCAATCTCCAGGTTTATTAAACTTTCTAAATCACCCCTGTAACAAACTTTCAGCCAATGACTCCCAGACCAGATAATCTTAGGGCATTAAGTGTTAAAACACCCCTAAGGACTTAATTGTTCAAGTAATCTTGACAACCTAAACCCCTTATGTAACAAGCTTTTAGCTAATGACTTCCAGACCAGATAATCTTAGGGCATTAGGTGTCAGAACACACCCCTAAGGACTTAATGACTCAAGTAATCTAAGTACAAACCTGAACTTGATCATTTTCTACTTTTCTATTTCTTTTTCTTTTTTTTCATCATGTTTTTTTCATTTTTCATTCACATTGGTGAAGAATTTTTTTTTTCTTTGTTGCTTTGCATACATACCAATTTTTTTTTATTTCTTTATTTCTTTTTTTATGCCTTGGTCATCAAAATTATCAAACTACCTGATCATCTCAGTCTAAATCAAAACAAAACAAGACTTCCAATTTCTACCCCATAGAATGCATGCAAGTGTGAATATGTGCAAAGTATAGCATCTCAGAGATCAACATTATTAAACAACAATCATCCTAACAGAGTGGACCACAGGCCCCCAATTGATTTTAAAAATTTTCAAGTAATCCCTTTTACAGTAATTTAGCATATAAACCATTTCTAACCAACATCAGACTGCAAACAGAGTATATAACCATCAATAGACTCAAACACATGCTTATATCATCAAATATCAAATCATATCCTTGTGTACACAAATTTTTCAACATAAACATAACCTTACCCCCAAACTTAGTGGGCACATTGTCCTCAATGTGTGAGAACAAAAGAGGGTTAGAAAGATATTACCATACAAGTAGACCAGTAAAGATATGACAAAATACTACACAAATGGGTAAAAATGAGGTTTTAGCATTGTCTCCTTCAACATAATGGCTCCTCTCAAAATCATACACAAACTTAATCTGTTGTATCTGGCAAAATCAATAAACTCCAACACACATCAGAGTATCAAGTATATGAAGTAAGCATAGAGAAATATAAAATATAAACACAAGGAGAATATAACCAAGAAACATGTATATATATCATAAATCAGTGCAATGCTTGTAAAATAAAGACTTAGGGCAAATATACATCATATGGAAATAAATACAGCAAATGTCAGCATTTGCCGCAGCACTATCTGACCATCCTGCAGTTCGGCCACCCTGGCCTGTAAAACTCTAATCTCAGCCTGAGAAGAACTCTCAGGCTGGGCTGCAGGATAGGGTTTCCTCCAAACCTGAGGCCCGGAATCGGAGAGATCCATCTCCGCATCCGTAGACTCATTATCATCGTCATCGTCCTCGTCCTCATCCACCGCTGCCATCACCATATCAGCAGGGTTGGTAGAAAGAATAGTAGGCAGGGGTGGATAAGGTGTAAAGTGCAGTACATACAGCACACCCCTCGCCTCAGCGTTCCTACGCCGTCGATCCTCTCGGATCTCATCGTTAACACTGCACTCCAGCTTCTTTATCCTGGGTATATGCCCGAAGATGTTGTTCCACTACGTGAAACGGTACTGGGTGAAGACGGTAACATCAGCCTCATTTAGGGGTATCGGAACCCCCGCTACCTCCATCAGGCATGTAATAAGCTTGGGAAAGTGAATAAGATGAATAGGAGGGCATCAGGCCTCTCCCATCTCCTCGTAAATCTGGCGGAGCTGCACAAAAACTAACTGGGGAATAGACACTCAGTAGCCAGCGTGAAATGCATAGATCGCATCCACCATCTCAGTACATCGCAATATCTTGTGTCCGATAGGGCAAGCGTTAGCCACGAGGACCATATCCAAAAACCAGAAACGTCTCAGAAGCTGTGACTTCCGGATCGTCTCCCAGGTGGTGGCATGTCGCCCCTAGCCCAAAGCACAGATCATCACCTCCTGGGTCGTGCCCGGAGGAATCTAAGGAAATTTGTCCTAAAGAGCTGCTGGGCACCTGTGATGGCAACCCATAGCTCTTGCAATAGTATCGCAGCTCACTGTCAACTGTACACCCTCGACAGTGGCTGTGAAGTGATCCTCCTCATCCAGCTCCTCATCCCCCGCCTGAAACTATAGGGATCTATAGAATGCTCTCACCAGCCTGGGATAGGCAATCTGGGCTAGATGCCTTAAGAATCCCGAAAGCTGGTGAGCCTGCAGGGCCTCCACTGCCCCGAAGGTATCACGGTGGCTCTGAAAATCCTCTAAAACAAAATCTGTTTCCAAGCAGATCTTGCTGTATAGCCAGGAATCATCTAATGCCATCGCCGGCAACCTAACAACCCGCTGCCTTGGCCGCCTCGACATCTCTATAATCCAAAATCACTGTCCCAGCAAAACTCCTAAGTCTATGCTCTGAGGCTCGAGCCTAGGGTATAATGCTCGAGCTTGGTACTGGATAAGGCTCGAGCTCAGGATCTAATGCTCGAGCCTGCTGCAAGCAAATGCTCGAGCCTCAACCAGAAAACTCGAGCATCCTGGTTTTCAACTGAAGCTAATCTCCCTCAAATCTTCCAAAATTGATCCTACACACCTCCAAATTCACCCCAACACTCTTCTACAATCACAAAACAATCCCCAATCTTCACAAAATTACCCACAACACCCCAAAGATTCTCCAAATCTGTGTTCTTCGGGATTTTTGCAAATTTGGGGATAAATGATGATTAAATTAAAATATAGAAGATCAAAATTAAGTTTTTGAAGAGATTTGGGCATCACTTTGGGATGAAATCCGTGTATGTATAGAAAATATATACATTTATGTACATATATATACATCTACATAAAAACCGAGAAGGATGGAGAAATTCATACCTTTTTGGATGTGGAATCGAAGCCCAAAAGCGTAAGGACGTTGATTGAATGGAGATGGAAGAATTTGGAGAGCAAATGGAGGCAAGAAGATCAAAGGCACGAGGGTTTCAAGCTCGGCTCGAGGGTTTTTTAATATTTTAAAGTACAAAGGCTCGAGCCTCAAGTTTAAGGCTCGAGCATGGCTGCTGAAAAACCCTAAAGTTAACGATGATGAAAGGCTCGAGCTTTTGGTACTGTAGTAGGCTAGAGCCTGTAGTAGCTGATGCTCAAGTCCCAACTTTTAGGCTCGAGTATTGCAACAAATTTTTGGGTTTTTTTTTTTAATTTTTATTTTCTTTTCCCTTTTCAACCTAACACTAAACTATAAGCAAAATAAAATAACCCTAAAAATTACTAAAACCTAAAAAAATAATTAAATCACAAACTAAAACAAATGAAAAATAAAAATGCAATAAAACTACGGTACAACATACAAATGTTAAGTTTAACGTCGATAGCTCAACAGCATGCTAAGTTTAACGTCGATAACTTGACGAAAACCTGACCTCTCTAGTCCAAGTAAATAGGACCATGAAGTTCTACTGCCTCAACTGTGCCTCTCTGCACACTACCCTCTATGTAGGGTTTAAGTCTCTATCCATTGACCTTGGACAGTTGTCTAGTCTTGCAACTTGTATCTCTATTGCACCATAAGGTGTAACAGAAATAACCATGTATGGACCTTTCCAACGTGACTTTAACTTTCTAGGAAAAAGCTTCAGTCATATATTAAACAACCAAACCTTCTTCCCAGGCTCAAAAGTCTTACATAAGATATGCTTGTCATGAAATGCCTTAGTCTTTGCTTTGTAAACCTTAGCACTCTCATAAGCATCATTACGTAATTCTTCAACCTCAGCTAATTGAAGCTTCTTGTTAGAACCAGCAGAAGTCATATCGAAGTTGAGTTTTTTTATGCCCAGAAAGCTCTGTGTTCTAATTCTACAGGAAGATGGTACCCTTTACCATAGACAAGACGATAAGGTGACATACCAATTGGAGTCTTATATGCTATACAGTAAGTCCACAAAGCATCGTATAGTCTAAAAGACCAATCTTTACGATCTAGCCTAACCGTTTTCTCATGAATTCTCTTAATTTCATGATTGGATATCTTTACTTGGCCACTTATTTGGGGATGATAGGCAGAAGCAACTTTATGAGTGATGGAGTATTTTTAGACCAAGGTATGGAAGTACTTATTACAGAAGTGAGCACCCCCATCACTAATAATAGATCGTGGCATACCAAACCGACTAAAAATGTTTGTTTAAATGAACGCAATCACGACTGCGTGATCGGCGGTTTTAGTAGCCACTGCTTCAACCCATTTAGAAACATAGTCAACAGCCACAAGAATGTACTCATTTTTATTAGATAGAACAAAAGGACCCATGAAATCAATACCTCAAACATAAAAAACCTCAATAACTAAGATTGGAGTTAAGGGCATCATATTCCTTCTAGAAATTGATCCTAGCTGCTGACATTTAAGGCATGACCTACAGAATAAATATGCATCCCGAAAGAGTGAAGGCCAAAAGAAACCACATTGAAGAATTTTAGCAGCAGTTTTCTTTGCACTGAAATAACCTCCACATGCTAAACTGTGACAGAAGGTTAGAATACTATGAAACTCACTCCCAAGAACACATCTATAAATGATTTGATCAGCACAGTATTTGAATAGCTGAGGATCTTCCTAATAGTACATCCTAATTTAGGAGAAGAATCGATCATTTTCCTACTTTGACCAAGACAAAGGAATTTTGCCTATTGCGAGTTAATTCACAATATTAGCAAACCAAGGTAACTCCTTATGAGAAACCTCAAACAGTTGTTCATCCAGGAAGGAATCACAAACTGGAAGTGAAGTTGAGGTATCTACAATCAAAATTCTAGAAAGATGGTCAGCTACAACATTCTCTGACCCTTTCTTATCTCAGATTTCATAATTTGAAGTAAGAGGAATCATCGAATCAAACGGGTTTGGTTTCCTTTTTAAAAAGAAGATGTTTCAAAGCAGAATGATTAGAATAAACTACGACTTTGGATCCCAATAGATATGATATGAATTTATCCAAAGCAAAAACAACTGTAAGTAACTCTTTTTCAGTACTGGTATAATTCAATTGTGCATCGGAAAGAGCTTTGCTTGCATAGTAGATAACATGAGGAAGCTTATCCACTCGTTGTCCTAAGACAGCACCTATAGCATAATTAGATACGTCACACATAATCTCAAATGGAAGAGCCCAATCCGGAGGATTCAGGATAGGAGTTGAAGAAAGAAGAGAGTGAAGCTTTTGGAAAGCTTTAAGGCATGACTCATTGACGAGGCCGTTTGTATATGTCAAAATAATGTAGTGAATGTGCAGTTCAAGAAAACCCTTTTAGGTCAAATTTAGATTTATTAAAACCACTACTACCACTACTACTAACGTAGCAGGAGTTAGTAGGGATCGTCCCAAGGGATTATACGTGTTAGAACTTAACTTTGACTCTGATGTATCACAAGATTGCAAAGAAGGGTTGGGTTGGTTGATTATTCTAGAAAACAATTAAATTAAAATGCAATTAAAATAAACTAGTGAGAGATAGGAATTTAAGAGATATGAAGAGAGGTCTTAGGATGTTGGAATCACCACTAAGCTCATGTAATTAACCACTTGCTTTCCATTAATGGGGAATACATTGTTGTGAACAAAATGCGACTACCAATTGCAATATTAAGAATGGACCATCAAATTCATGTATGAATTGTCTACCTAACCAACAAATAAACTAAGTGTAGAACAACCCATTAATTCTAAGCATGACCCATCAAACTAGTCACAATTGTAGCATACAACAATCTAGAGAATCATGGAATTTGCAACAATAAGCCATGGAATATCAACTCAAGTATAAGTTATTTACCTACCTACAAACATGAATTAAATTGTAGAGCAACTCATCAAGCATAAGAATAATCCATCAAATTAATTGACAAACCCATTCAATGAAAACCCATACTTAGCCATCACTAAATCCTTAATTAATTACACATAGATATGCAACCAACATAGAAAATCTAGTGTAGAGAACAATTCCCCAAATAATTACACATAATACAACATGTAATCAAATAGAGAATCAATAGAAAGAATTAATCCATATAAATCATGTAAGAAATAATTCTTAATTTAATCACACATAGACATGTAAATAAACTAGAGAATTAATAGGAAGAATTAAGCCATAGAAATTATAGAAATATACCAAGATTCATTAAATTCATAAGGCTAGAACACTAATCACAACAATATATATAAATCCCCAAAAATAGAAATACAAGGGTTTAGATTACACAAGACTTAGGGCTTATCCAAGTCTTAAGTGTAGATCTAGCCAATCATGGAGGAGGTAGATGTGGTCATGAAACCCTTAAGGGTAAACTCCAAACATGACTCCATCTTCTTCTTCTTCTTCTTTGAAGCTCTAGAAAGAGAGTGGATCTAGAGATGTGTTCTTGAGATGTGCCTCCACTTCCCTCTTTTCTTCTAACCCTAATCTTTAACTTTTCTAGAGAGAAAAAATAAAAATTACAATGTAAAAATAAAATGATGAAAAGCTCTCTTACAAAATGGGTCATTTCCCTTTTAAATAGAAGGTTCTTTTCTTAGCCACTAAGTCAGAAATATCGCCCAAAAATATCTAATTCCGTAACTTTTTGGTAGGTGGAAATCGGTGCGCTTGGAAATTAGATAGCTCACTGCCAGCACATTTTCAATCGATCCAACTTTTCTTCGATCGATCAGAGTTTGCTCGATCGATCTAACTTTTGATCGATCTGGGTTCGATCGATCCAACTTTGATCGATCTCACTTTTCTCAGATCTATCAGATTTTCTCAGATCTATCCAACTTGGCAGTTTTTCAGCATCAGCCTTATTTTGCTCCAAATCAGCCTCATTTTGCTTCAAATTCTCACAAAGACTTAGTTTGACTCCAAAAAGGCCTTAAGGAACCATTTTTAGCACGTTTTAACTTTATTGACCTAAAAAAAGGAAATAACAAGAAATTAGTCTAAAACGGGAAAATAAGATAGATAAAGGTCCTAGAACACTTAAGCTTAGGAGGTTTAAATGCGCATTTTTCAGCACTTATCACTCATTAAAGACAAAAGGAGCATCCTTTGCAAGTAGATTACACAAAGGACATGAAATTTTGCTAAAATCTTTAATGAAGCGTCGATAAAATCCGGCGTGCCCAAGAAATGATCGCACTCCCCTTATAGAGGTAGGAGGAGGCAGTTTGGAGATCAAATCTACTTTAGCTCTATCAACTTCAATACCTCTCTCTGAAATGATATGTCCTATAACAATACCCTCTTGAACTATAAAATGTCTTTTCTCCCAACTAAGAATAAGATTGGTTTCCCTACAACGCTAAAACACTAGGGAAAGATTTTGAAGACAGTTTTTGAATGTGGACCCGAAAATAGAGAAGTCATCCATAAAGACTTCGAAAAACTTTTCAACCATATCCGAAACGATAGACATCATACACATCTGGAATGTTGCTGGCGCATTACACAATCCGAAAGGCATTCGTCTATATATAAACGTACCGAATGGACAAGTGAAAGTAGTTTTTTCTTGATCCTTAGGATCAATGGCCACCTGATTATAGCCGGAATATCCATCTAAAAAGCAATAATAGCTCTGGCCAGCCAATCGCTCTAGAATCTGATCAGTGAATGGAAATGGAAAATTATCTTTTCTAGTAGCGAAGTTGAGTTATCGGTAATCAATACACACACGTAATCCAGTGGTGGTGCGCTGTGGAACTAATTCTCCCTCTGAATTCTCAACTACTGTAATACCTGTCTTTTTAGGTACTACTTGAGAAGGACTTACCCACTTACTATCTGAGATGGGGTAGATTATTCCCGCATCTAGCAACTTCACAACTTCCTTCAAAACTACCTCCTCATATTAGGATTCAATCTTCGTTGGAATTCCCGAGATGTTTGAGAATCCTCCTCTAAATGAATCTAATGCATGCAAATTGTGGGGCTAATTCATTTCAAATTAGCCACACTCTACCCAATAGCCTCTTTATTTTTCTCAAGAACTTTTAAGAGACTACTTTCTTGGGAACTTGTAAGATTAGAAGAAATGATCACCGGGAGGGTGTCATTTAAACCCAAGAAAGAATACTTGAGCTTTTCCGGTAGTGGCTTAAGCTCAAGCTTAGGTGGAGACTCTAAAGAAGGAATAGGCGGAGTACTAGAAAGTGGTAGAAGAGGCTCTAACCTAAATTTCCATGGAGGAAAATCTGTGATAGGAGTGGAATTGAGCAAAGAATTCACTTCAGTTATTGAAGAATCGATATCGAAATCTTCATAATTGAAGTGATTTAGACAAGTTTCTAAAGGATCCTTGGATAAAATAGTTGGGAGTGATTCCTCAACCAACTCATCAATAACATCAAGGAATAAGCATTCACTATCATCGTGGGGATAATGAATAACGTTGAAGATGTTTAACTTGACTTTCATATTTCCAAAAGATAAATCCATGGCTCCAGTCCTACAGTTAATGCAAGCATTCGTTGTGGCTAGAAAAGGTCGCTCAAGAATGGCTGGAATATACCTTTTAGAATCGTGGACTGGTTCGGTATCAAGAACTAGAAAATTGACTGAAAAATAGAACTTGTCTAATTTTATGAGTATATCTTCAACAATACCTCGTGGTTGTATGACAGAACGGTCAGCAAGCTGTAGAACAACTAACGTAGGTTTTAACTCTCCCAAACCTAACTTCTCATACACCAAGTAAGGAATAGGTTTAACACTTGCTCCAAGATCAAGAAGTGCTCGCTCTATCACATTGTTTCTAATGATTCAAGAAATTATAGGAGCACCAGGATCTTTAACCTTTAAAGGAGTGTTGTACTTAAGAATAACACTAACCTGCTCGGTGAGACAAACTTTCTTAGGAACTTGGCTTTTTGACTTTCTCTTAAGAGTGCACAAGTCCTTTAGAAATTTGGAATAGGCTGGAATTTGCTTTATAGCATCAAGCAGAGGAAGATTGATTTTGACCTGTTTAAAGACCTCCATCATATTTTGAATTTTCTCCCTTTGTTTACCAAAGTGGGAGGGTTCCTTGAGACATTCAGGATAAGGTGTTTTTGGTTCATAAGCTGTCTCAGGGTTAGGAGTAGATGAAAAAGTGACTCCACCTTCAACTCCTTTTGTGGATTGTGGAATAGCACTTGAGGAAACATCTTTGGGATGTGGATTATAAATGATAGGAACAATGGGAATCCTAAGCCTTTCTTTTTCCTCTTGTCCTTTTTCAACTTGGTTATCAACCACTCTACCATTCCTTAATGTAGTGCTAACCTGAACTTGCTCATGATGAATACCTGAGGAATTGGTTTCATCAATCATGTAAGTCTGCCCTTTCGGGTTGGCTATTGGCTGACTAGGCAGCTTTCTATCCTCTCTTCGAAATAGAGTACTTGCTATTTGCCCAACTTGTGCCTCTAGCTTTGCTATGGCCTGAGAATGAGTATTGACTTTAATCTCAACAAGAGCATTGAGTACTTGTTCCTCAAAAGCAGAATTTCTAGCAGGAGGTAAAAGATTAGGAGCTTGAGTGGGTTAATTCCTAAATTGAGGTGGACGGTAAATACCAAATTGGTTAAAAGAATTATTTTGTGGCATAGGATTAGATGAATACTGGCCCTGAGATTGGGAAACAGTGTTTCCTTGAGTTTGATTATGCTATGATAGATTGGGATGATCTCTCCAGCTAGGATTATGTGTAGAAAAATATGGATTATAAGCTGGCCTAGAGAATGCAGCATTCACTTGCTCCTGTGGGATCTCAGATGATTGTCCTAGCATAGGGCAAGCGTCAGCAAAATGGTTAGGATTAACACAGATGGAACAAACATCCTTTAGCAAAGCAGTTTGTGGATTAGCAACAGGAGCAAAGCTAGATGATAAGATTTGATTGAACCTACGGTTCAAGGCTTCTATTTGAGCGGTTAACTCACTAGATTTATCTACCTCATAAAGTTTTTCAACCTTATGCATTCCAGGTGAAGACCTAGACCTAGAGGAAGAAGCGTGTTGCGCTGAGTTTTCACTTAGGGCCTCAAACAGTTCCCAAGCGTCAACCGGACTCTTAAGCAGAATAGCTCCATTACTAAAAGCATCAACCATGTTACTATATGAGTCTAAAAGATTATCATAGAGGATCTATATTAAGTGCCATTGTGCAATATCATGGTGTGAACACTTTCTTAGAAGATTCGTTATACCTTTCCCATGCATCATAGAGCTGTTCTCCCGGGATTTGGGAAAATGCCATGATTTCTCTTCTTATTTGTGTGGTTTTACCCACAGTGTAGTATTTCTTTAAGAACTCTTGTTACAACATGTCCCATGTAGATATGGAATTTGTTGGAAGGGACTACAACCAAGTTCTTGTTTTGTCCTTAAAGGAGAATTGGAAAAGAAACATTCTGAATGAATCATTAGTTAGAGTGGTCAACTTGGTAGTTGAACACAATTCCAAAAACACATCCAAGTGCTTATAAGGATCCTCTGTTGTATACTTATGGAAGGTAGGAAGCAATTGGATCATAACAGGCTTGATCTCAAAATGGATTGCATCAGCATCCTGAAAAACAAAGCACGAAGGGGAAGTATATGTGGTAGGAATAAAATGGTCCCTCAATTGTGGTTGTGGTGGAGGAACAGGTGGATCCCGTTCTCCATTACCATTACCATTATTATCAGGTGCATTACGTTGTTTAGCCATATTATCAGAGGAACTATCTATATTATTTAAGTGTTTTTTAAGTTTTCTTAACTGAATCAAAGCTCTCTCTATTTCAGGATCATGCACTAAAGGTTTTGACCTATTTTAGCGAGTTAACGTGCACTGGTTCCACTAATCCTAACAGTAGCGAAAATAAAATATTCCAAGTAGTAGAAAAACAGTAAAAACTCACAAAAGGTTTAATAAACCGATGTTTTTCTCCTTTAAGCGTCTTTGTCCCGACTGCTAATTTATACCTGAAAAGAAAAAGAATTGAGATGAGATATCAGAAAGTTCGAAGACTGGTAAACCAAAATAACTAATTAAAAACTAAACAAAAATAATCTCCCCGGCAATGGCACAAAAAATTGTTGTGTCTCGCAATTATAAATTAACCACTCGCAATATAAACGATTCCATGTAGGATAGCTCTACGTAAAAAGGATGTCGAACCCACAGGGAGATGAGATTTGCATTAGTCTTTAATTTCATTTTATGGTTTATAGGTAACTTGGTTGGAAAGTTTGTTGGTTGTCATGATTTAACAAACTAAAATTATAACAAAATATTTAACTAGAGCGAATTAAACTAATTTAAACGATCAGAGAGAAAGAGTCTTAGGGCTTTGACTTCACCACAACCATCATACTATGGTTAATTATACTAACTCTAGGAATTTAACAATGATATTTTTCAAAAGAATTGAACTTAATAACATTCGTTCAATTCAGGTTTTAAAGAAAGATGTTTTATAAGATTAGCTGACTATAACCTATCTGCAGTTAGCGTGGACTATCCGCCAACCTACTCTACCTACTTTAACTACTTTGCGAATGAACCATCTTTCCTAAGCATAGATTATGAAAACATTCTTTTGTAAAAAATATTGGAATACCATTATATAACCTCTATTCTTATGACCGGCAGGGCTCTGCCAGATACCATCTAATAAGATAGGTTGAGAATAGAGAATAAACTATTACATCTAAGATAAGGGAATAACAGTTTATAATCTATTAAAGCGTGAAAACCACTTAAGTTGTCTCAAGTGCTCATAGTCATATAATCAAGAAAATAGTCATATATTAAAATAATCCAGAGTTAAAACAATCAAACCATAATAGTAGGCTGGGTTACATCATTGCCCTAAGAGATGAATTAGCTACTCATGATGAGGTTGGATATCATCTGTATTGAGCTCATCTCCATTATCACGAACGACACTTCTCTTATCAGGATCTGCACTTTCAAGGTTGTAGGAATCCTAAAAGCCACCACACCTTCAACCTTCTGAATAGCACCGTAAAAAGAGATTAAAATTTTGGACCTCTTCTATCAAGACTTACGCCTTCTTTTATAGAAGAAAATAAGTATTTGGTGGGCTTTTAGGTCATCTGGCCTAACTGAGATAAGATACGGCTGGTAAAGAGAGCAATCCCGAAATATTAATCTGACATGTCATGGAAGGCTCGAGCATTAGGAACAAAGGCTCGAGCATTAAGGTTCAAGCTCGAGCATTAGGAACAATGCTCGAGCTTCTCTGGATTGATGCTCGAGCTTTAAGAATTGATGCTCGATCTTTAATTTGACACTTAGCCAATTTTCTTCAACTATTTTTTAAAGCGTCTTTTTTTTCAACACTCAAAATATTTTTGGGGTTGAACTCTTTTAACATTGCTTAATCTAAGCTTCATGCGCTCGAGCACTAGGTACCAGGCTCGAGCATTTGGGGCTCAAGGCTCAAGCATCAGTGGATGGTGCTCGATCCTTAGTGGATGGTGCTCGATCCTGTGGTGAGGCACGAGACCTGAGAGCATAGCCTTTCAGTTAAATCAACTCTTTTATTTCCGACGCCTTATGCTCGAGCTTGAGGGTCAAGGCTCGAGCACCCTTGGTTAAGGCTCGAGCACCAAGGTACAAGGCTCGAGCTTTTGGGCCTTGTTGACTTTTCTTCTTTTCTTTGTTGTGATGCTCGATCCCTAACACTTGGGCTCGAGCTATAGGGCTTGAATTTCTTCAAATTTCACCATTTAAGCTTTCGGCTTGCTTTGAATGACCGGCAACGACTCTGTAAGCTTCGATATCATCATAAAGTCCTGGTTTTAACCATTTTTCTGGGAAATTACCTACAAACACATATTAAACATAAATTAGTCTAATAATGGAAAGAAGTATCACTTAAGGCCTTAACATATACGTATTTAGGGGCTTGAATATGCATATATTCAGCACTCATCAATCCCCTATTTATAGAATTTCAAAAAGTGCCCCGAACGGGCCCTGCCGGGTCCGGAAAAGTGGAATTTGAGTAGACGTGCTCAAATGGCAAAACTTTATGAACAAAAAGAAACCGCAATGAGAAAAAATGAACAACAGAAGAAATGGTGTCGAAAACCGAGTCCCGAGCAGAGAGATATGCCCTAAACAAGTTTGACGCTAACTGGGGTTGAAAACCAAAAAATTATAAGGTTCGACCGCAAGACAATTCTAAGAGTACACAACTCGACCAAAAGTGAAAATGAATTCCATACGAGGATTCAAGCCTTAAGGAGACACTTTACAATTAACTTTCATTAATTGCACAAAGGCCCCTACACAAAAGGATAACTGTGCAACTGACCCAAAATGAAAATATCTACCAAAAGATATTTTCTTAAAAACCCCTGAAGTAAATATTTTTAAAAGATATTTATGAAAAACACCCCAAGAAACATCAATGTTTCTGAAGAATCCTTTCAGCCACGCCCCTAAGGGAAAAAGAAACAACCGGCGAGCTTTTCTCCGAAAGTAAAGCTACGCATTTTAAGGAAAACAACTGGAATGAAAACTCATGAAGTCAAAACTCAACTCCGAACACAAAAAGTGAGGTTGTGCCAACAACGTGACAAACGAGGAAAAGGACGAAAAGTGAATAATGTCGAAAAAATGAAAAACGTGGAAATAACTCGGTCCTTTAAGAAGGTTGTCAATGCAAATGAAAGAGTATCGGAAATCATTCCCGAGCACTCAAGACGACACTAAGCGATGAGAAACTGAACTCATAAGAGAGAATTCAACGAAAAAAATTCATCCGTAAAATTCTGAGTAAAATGAAAGGAAGGAAAATGACCGGGTCATTACAGGAGCCAGCAAACGTCAACCGGAAGGCAGAAGGGGCAGGATCCGTTCATATGGACCCACAGCTCAACAGATTTGAACCAGAAGAAGAGATGGAGCGTGTCGAGGCCGTTCCTTCATGGTAGAAGGGATCAACTGTGGATAAGGTGTTTGATGATTTGCGTTAGTCAGAAGTGAGCACCCATGACCAAAGTTATGTGCGAAATACTATCCATAGATTAAAATTTCTATAACTCACCACATCTTAAGAGAAAACTTACCTAAGAGATTTAGGATAAAACCAATAATCAGTTATAGTATTATAACAATAGTGCATGTTGTTTCCTACGAGGAAAATATTAATGAACAACTAGAAGAGTTCTTTTTTCAGCTGAAGAGCTGACTTATTTATTCCAATTGAAGAGTTAAGTGTGCAAGCATATAAGTCCTTAAGTGGATTAAAGCAATAACCAATATAATGACATAAATGTGATAGACAAGTCAGTGTATGCCTTAAATCATTGAAGATATACTAAGTTGTGTATTTGATATGAAAGATTTAACATTAGGTATTATAGTATATTCTCAATAAAGCAAGATTGAAATAATACTAGTTAAGATAACAAAAGCCTAGCTAACTTTTGTAGATATGAATCTCAAATATAAATACTACACAAAGTATATCAATGGTTCAGAATATAAGGTGGAATAATAAATGTATTTATTTGCACACAATCAATTCAGGATATGATCACTGAAAATGATAAATAGGATAGTTGTGCAACACCCTGAGTTTGCATTGATTGAGGTATCTAGCTATACTGGAGGTAGAACAGTGATGCAATCTGGATGTTGTATATTAAAGACTTCAAATCCAAGAGTGGATATGTCTTTAATATTAAATGTGTAGTTGTATGTCTTTTTAGAGAATCAAAATAAAAAAAAACTTTGAATAAATTAAATAGGAAAGTCAATAGACATCACCTAGAGGACATTTCAAAGAACGTCTACACATATGCTATTAAAGAAAAGAATATTGCTAATAATAAGCAATTTTAGGGCACAAAGTATACATTTGCTCTCAACTGGGAAAATCTCTGCATAGCATAATATTTCTATATACAACCGTGTGACCACATATAAAATTGAGAGTTGTACTAGAGAGCAATTGTACAGATCATCGAGGGGAATGGAGTTAAAGTCGAAAGCTAACGAGTCATCCAAATGAAAACCCAATATAGCTGATTGAAGATCCCAAGATCTAAGTTTAAAGGGACAACAAAAATCCTGAATGACCCACCAGAAGCATTAGGAAGATATATCTTCTACCCATTTCTATGATGAGACAGTGCTACTTATAACAAGGATTAGGATAAGCTACACTTTTAATGTCTCTTATACCTTAGAAATTCAAGTGGGGTATGGTAGGATACTCTTAATAAGAAGTCACCTATATAAGTGTGAAATGGGACCGCTTTATAAGAACTATAAAGGCTAAGTTTTCTAGAGCACTCATGAATGCCAGGAGTTGTTCAGGGCCAAAATGAACACAATGGTGAGAACTAACTTTGTGAGGAAGGGTACTATGTGTTTGTTATTGTCCTAGTTTATACAAATGGCTGAATAGTTCAAGACATCACGTTCACTGGTTAGCTAGTAAATCTGATAGCAATACACTAGCGTGATACCCCCGGATTTCCGGATGCGGGTTGGCTAGGCCCACGCCCGAATACCCGAGGATATCAAAAACAAATCGGTAACAATCAAACATATAATACAAATATGATAACTAAGAATAGATAAATTGCTGAAAGAAACTAAAATAATAATCCATTAATAAAATCAACAGAATAAATTTTTATAAGTAATAAAATATTCTGATACATCCAATCCTCCAATAATAATACAACTCGAGAATCCATACTATGTGGACCCCTATAAAATCCCAACTGAACAAATGACAACAATAACTGTCAACATCAAAATATTGAAACATAAAGGAACTCCTATGTAGATAATCCAAAAGAGTGAAGTAGACTGATCCCTACTCAGCACGAATAACCTCTACTCCTAACGAATACCTGAAAAAATAATGGTGGGTCAGGCCTATAAACAAGTTCTACTCTACTACAGTTCAAGCAGAGATCCGATACACGTATACATCATAGTTAATCCAACAATAACTAGTAGTCCGTATATATATATATATATATATAGGTACACATTATAGGACGCTCACTGGACTATAGGTCTGTCTCAACCTGAATAGAAGACAACATACAAATCGCACATAAAGTGGGCATGAGAACCTAGACCTAGGGCACCCAGATGTCTACTATATCCAATTATCCATCCTTGGCAATATACGCACCTTAACCATGATGCTGAGACTCAAGCTCATATCATGGCACCATAACTATATATATATATATATAAATTCCATCCTATTCATCCATAAATAATCCAGATAGGTCATTCAACTTGTTCAGTTGACCTGACACGAATATAAGTAGGACTTAACATTTTTAGTTAATCCATTCCCTTATACAAAATAGGTAAGACTTAACTTCTTTGGTTAATCTGTCCCTAGAATACCACCGTCTCATACCGGTGCATTACAATGCATATGATCCATAAATGATGTAACAGGTAAAGTAATACATCAAATAAATCCACATTTGATGCAATAATTAGAATACATCAAAAATCCAAAAATAAGCATAATAGAAATCAGATAGGTAATGATCATATTATACATCCAATACATGATTAAAATCATAATATCCATATTAATTGCTAACTTAATTTTAAGCAATTAAATCCTCCATTATCAACATGCAAATTTAATGAGAATTTCATACTGATTAAATCCTTAGCATAATAAAAATCAAGTAAATAACTAAGCATAGTATACTACAAATACATGATTAAAATTATATAATATCCATTTAAATTGCTAGAAGAAATTTAAGCAATTAAATCATCAAATAACCATATGCGAATTTATATAAAATTTCATATTGTTCCAATCCTTAGCATATGTATGTAAATTATGCTTCCTAGGATTTAAACATGTCAATTAATCTTATTTTAAACCCCCATCATCAACCAACCATCACTGAAATCCTAAAAATCCTAAACAGTAGCCAAATTCTGCATCCCAGGTAAAGCTCCAGGAGTAGAGCCTGCTCTACTTTGAGTAAAGTCATCTCTAATCAAAGTAGAGCCGCCTCTACTCTGAGTAGAGCCTGCTCTACTCCTACTATCCTCCATCTTCTTCGTTTCTGACGACTTTCGGACATTCCGATCGCCTCGTTAAGGTCCCTAAAGGTCTCAACGAAGTCCCACACAGTTCCAAATAATTATTTGAATATATTATGCATTTTAAACACTAATTAAAACAAGTTCTCATGTAATAAAATTCAAAATTTAGCAATAATAGAAAATAATACATAAATCTGTTTTAATTCAATTCAACTATCCATACAAAGTTAATTTATTATCTAATTAACCCTGGAATCTCCTAGGTATGTATAGAGCATGAAATTTAAGGGAAAGAGTTAGAAGAAGAACTTGCCTCTAGGTTTCGGATTGAAACCTTAACCTTTTCTTCCTAACTTTTTCGGCGATTCTTAGCTGCCGTCGAAGCCTCCTACTGCTCTAGTTCCAACCCCCAAACATCCCTCAATCTTCCTCCTTGGTCTGGCCTTAAGTCCTTGACCGAAACCTGACGAGGCCGCTTGTATACGTTAAAATAATGTAGTGAATGTGCAGTTCAAGAAAAGCCTTTCTAGGTCAAATTTAAATTTATAAAAACCACTACCAACACTACTACTAACGTAACAAGAGTGAGTAGGGATCGTCCCAAGGGATTAGAGGTGCACTAGTAATGGAAACAATGCTTAGGGTTAGTAGGTCGAGTGATCAAAGGTAGATTGTTTGGTTGACTAAACTACAATTAAGACTAAACAAGCTCAATATAAAACAAGTAATTAAAGGATAGAGAAAACAAGATAGAGAGGTCTTGGGACTTTGAGATCACCACTAAGCATCACCTTTCTATACACTCAATTCATAATTAATGAGGGGAAAACATATATTTCAACAATAGTGAGTGTGTGTGGTTGTTTCAACAAGCATGGATGACCAATTAAGTATATATTGTCTAAACAACATAATGAATAGCACAATATATCAAACTAAGCCATTAATCATTCATTTAAGCTCATAATCCAAACAAATCACATAATTAGAGAAATATACTATTTGCATTCATGAGTATGGAACATCAAACAACAAGCATGAATTGTCCTCCCATTTAACAACTAAGGTAACTACACTACATCTAAGCTAATCACATGAAAATTAAACTAATTAAATTAAGGGAGAGGCACAATCCATCAAGAAATGAGTATGAACCATCAAATAAATCACAAGAGCATTCTATTAAGCACTATGTCTTAACAATCTCTAGATTCATAGCATCAATACACATAGACATGCATCAACAACACAAGAACTAGAGATAAATACATGAACATCTATTCTAGCATACATAGACATATGGATAGAATGAAATGATCAATTGGAATAATTAAACCACCAAAATCGTTGAATAAACAAGATCTATGTATATAAAAATGTCAAAACATGTATTACAACACAAATTCCCTCAAAAATACATAAATCAAGGTAAAGAAAACATGCTTAGGGCTAACTCTAGCCCTAAGAGGATGTCTAGCCACTCATGGATGGTGTCCTCCCCTCAAGGGCTATCTCTATGGTAGAAATGCTCTTCTTCCTGAGTTAGATGGAAGACTTCCCAAGAGTGTGTCTCTAGCCTCCTCCTCTCTTTTCTTCCTCTCTAAGAAAAAAAATCAAATGTTGTATCTATTCACTTGTAAAAGTGGTTCATAATCCTTATATAAGTAGCTCAAATGTCACACCTAATGGTCTAGGCTCGTACACAAGGGCTCCTCCAATGATTGCACCATAAGATAACTTTTAATGAGCTGGAAATTGATTTAATTCGAACTTGAGAGGGTTCGGTCGATCGAACCTATGCTGAGATTGATCGAACTTGGCTGAGATCTATCAAACATTGGCTGGATCGATCCTCCCATGGCGGCGCCTTTTTGGATAAAGACAAATCTGAGATATTTTGGGGAAAGAGACAAAAGTGGTAGGTGGGGTGGTACAACAGGATAAGATCGAATCTTTTCGATCGATCTGAGAAATATTGGATCGATCGAACTTTGTGGGATCTTAAGCTAAGGACAAAAGAGTTTGGATCCATCTTGAAATATCTAGATCGATGAACTTTCGATCGATCAAAATATTCTTGAGATCGATCGAATATGTTGAATTTCCATACTTTGCTTCTTTCTGCTTCCACTTTGCTCCTTTTTTTTATCCAGCTTGAGTTAGCTTCTTTTAAACTCTTATTTGGCTGAATTAACTTATTTTGGGAATAAGCACCTAAAAAGGACAATAACACGAAATTAGTCTAAAACGGGAAAGTAAGATAGATAAAGATCCTAGAATACCTAAACTTAAGGGCTTTAAATGTGCACTTTTCAGCGCTCATCAAAGCCTTAGTTTCTTCTCTCTTAAAAACTCTCTGTTTTCTCTCAAACCTTCTCTGCCTCCAATAGTACGTGAATAGGGTTCTAAACCCTTGACAGACATAAGGCATATATATATATATATATATATGCTACACTAAAACCCTAATCCTAATTATACCCTAAGATTAATACAATAAAATGAAAAGGAAAATAAAATATAAATACAAATATACATACATATACTAAGTCTGATAAAACGTGACGATATACACATTTACAATATATAATTATAACTTTTTATATATATATATATATATATATCACTAATTATCATAATTTTACTATTAGTAATAAATAAATAATAATAATAATAATAATTAAACTATCCTTATATATATATATACACTCATATATGGATATATACACATAACCATCCATGGGTAATTATCCATACCCATCTATCCTCCTATCCAAGTAGTCCATGTGACCCATTGGGTAGTCCATTACTACTATCCAAATCTAACTCCTTTTTAAACTAAATTTAAAATTAAAATAAAACAATTAATCATTTAAAATTAACAAATAATTTACAAGAAATTTCACACAATTAAACAAGTAATTCTCACACTATCAATCAACTAAGACACACAATTAAATCATATATATTAAATAAACAAATAATCAATTAAACTCAAATAAACTCATACCCACTTAAGCACATAGCCACCTAATCAAGTAAAAATGCACATGAAATAAATAATTAAATTTCAATTATATCCTTTTGAAAATTAGGGTTATTACATTCTTCCCCCCTAACAAAAGGAATTCTATCATCAGAATTCACGAAACTCTGAATTCTTTTCTTTTAAATTCATTTCTGTTCTGTTGTGGACACTGCCGCTATGTATGGGCTCCACTGAATCC
The DNA here is from genome assembly GCF_030987335.1 of Cornus florida. Taxonomy (NCBI): domain Eukaryota; kingdom Viridiplantae; phylum Streptophyta; class Magnoliopsida; order Cornales; family Cornaceae; genus Cornus; species Cornus florida. The sequence continues at coordinate 64,664,447 of NW_026775573.1, forward strand.
CAAATCCTCATAAAAAATTTATGGTTCCTATATTTAAGAAACACAAAAATATACTACATGTAGGTTATATTTAACAACAACTTATCCTTACCCAATATTTATGCAATGGTACAAATCCATATTCCTTAAAGTTCCATAGCATAGATTCGTAAAACTTCTATGCACCCAATGCTAACATTTTGGTAACGCTAAATTATAGGATACTACCTCAATTTATAAACACAATTCGTGAAAAGTCAATTTAATATATAAAATTGATCTTTCTCCAAAAATCTCCTTACTTCCTATAGGGATGACATCACGAGCAAACTACTTCCTGATAGAAAACTCTAGTATACGAGTTCAACTATTTGCAACATCCTCCTGCCGCCTCCAAACCACACACAGACCATTACAAAGGAGAGTATTTCTCGCCGTCGTATTATTAAATGAAGTCAAGGTCTAATTGTACAACCCTTACTTCCATTTCAAACCAACAAATGAGAAGTCGGCAATATGTAATATACAAAACCTCAAACGTATCACACCAACCTCCTTGTGCCAACAATATGACAGAAAAAAAAATATCTGAAAAGCTAAGTAAATACTTCCAATTATCCATGAAAACCTTGGATATATGCCCCAAGCATATCCCCCATGATCAAATTTAAATTTCTCGATCAAATCCTCCGTCTAGAGATATGAAACATAGTTGCTGCTCCAACATCTTCAGAAAGTTCCATCGATATAACACTTTTTATCTACTATAATAGATAACCACATACTATAACTCAGTTATCAGTGCAATGTAGAACTGATATGAAGCTCTAAAGTGAACATTACTCTAGTTAATGCCCAGAGGTTAACTTGCCCAATCCATCGCTTTTATTCTATGTGAAAAAATTTCTACTTTAATGTCGGTATTTTTTACCAACCAACCATTCCTGATTAGTCCTACTCCCATTTTGATATAGGAAGTGGCAAAAACCTCCTTGATATATGATTATCAATTTTCCACCTTTCTAACACGTGTTACACTTAGAGACAACTATGTACATGTCCCTATCCATACTTGCTTACCAAAACTAACATTGGATGTCTTGATGTAACTTATAACAATCTGAGCAAACCGTAAAATTATGAATTTTACATCTCAGTCACTCCGACCTCCCTAACATCATTTATACAAACTACTAATCCTCCTTCAGTACCTTAAGTTCTATTTGAGTAAGATACTACCTCCTCCAGGGTCAACTCCAATATTCTAAGTTGACCTTCTTAATTATCGCAGTAATAGCAAGTGTTATTATTATACATGCTATAAATTCAATTGATTTCTTAATAACTACCCGAAGGTTTAATTACCATATCGGTTGTTAAGAGCATCCACTTCCCTATTACTTCCACTAACGAAACTTAATGTAAAGTGTGAATCACCACTTCTATCCATTTAAGCCGTCTCGTGATCGAACTGTTCTATTCGTATAAACTAATATCTTACCAGTTCAAAATAGAGAAAATGAAGCTGATTTAATTTATCAGTCAACCAATATCCCAACCAGAATCTTAACCATTGTGTAAAATCAGCAATCCCTCAACTAAATCTGGGAAAAATGCTCTGTTTTTTCCACTTCAGTATAGAAAATGGTTGCAAGGATCTAGTGATCTCTGATGGTCCATCTCGATTATCTAATAAATATTAAACTTGGAGACAAAATTACTATGTCCCTCCTCCTACTTATCCTTCAAACATCTACTTCATACCGTGAAGCACCATGTTTCCACCAGGATGAATAAAGAACTAAGAGTTGTGAACCTTAGTCCTTACATCCTCCTTCCAATTTATCTACAGAAAGTACTGTTAGTCTGGTACCACCATCTTTCGTCTACACCCATTGTTTAAATTGGAGCATCTGCAAAAGGTAACTCTGCAACTGAATCCATACACCATTGATTTGTGATAAACTTACCGATAAAGAAAATCAACTGGTAATTCTATTTACCAAAAATCAACTAGCTATAACTTTTTCACATACACTGTGCACTTTTTCTTGTTATATACGTGATCGGTCTCCTCATCCTGTCTTTGATACACCCTGCTTCTTTAATACAAGTAAGTGTCAATTTGACTTATTGTCTACCTTCAAAAGAATATGTAACTTTTCCATCCTCCAAACAAGTCATCAATTTCCTAGCAACAACGATTTGTTGCGAACTGTGACCTAAAAAAAAATATTTCTCCATATTATTTATGTAGTTAAGAAACTTTGTTTCCTCCTCTATGTACAACCATGACAACTCCTCCTAAAGACACACCCTCGTGAAAAGATTCTTGATTAAGAATAGACTAATGAAGATTTATTCAGTCTATTGTCCTCACTTGGCGTTATTCCAATAAGTACCTAAACCAATACTAAATCCTCCTTCCGACTTGGGAACAACTTTTGAAATTTTTCAAAGAAGATATTCTGCGAATTCGACACCTCCAATAAACCATCATAGCGTTACAGTGGTCTTTATTTATCACAACCTCACGAATACCGAAACATTAACAACCACCATTATCATAGCGTTGTAAAAAGATACGAATCCATACCTAGCGTAAAGTATATCAAACTAATTTTGCTAGATTATTTAACTCGTATTGATGGTTTAACTATCCCATCCCAAATAACATACCATAATGACACATGTTCAAGTCTAATAGATTGGCTAGATTTATATACGTCTACCAAATCCTATTACCACATGCTCACAATCCTAGAGTAATAGCGCTATTACTCCATGTTATTAAAAACAACAGTAGTTGGCTGATCACATACATGTGTCCCCAACTAAACCACATAAAAAAAATGAAAATAAAACACGTATGACAAACACAATAACACAAAATGTACCCCTACTTAAGACATCGTTCGATCTAGAAAAGAAAGTCACTTTTGAAATCAACTTTACCAGATTGTTTCACAACTTCCTTTTATAATTTTGTAGGTAATCATCCAACCTCGAAACATATCCTTTAAACATAGCTTAAAAACCCTCATCCTTGTTTGCCTAAGTAGGGGTACATTTTGTTTGCCATTAGCTCGTTAAGACAAAATGTACCCCTACTTAAGTAGGGGTACACTTTTGAAACCCCTTGACATTAGCTCCTTCTAACGAACCGCAAATAGAGTACAATGAATCCTAATATGGGCTCTAAGTTTTAAGAGACGCAACACGAAAGTTACTTAACGAAAGACACTCCTAAGGACACTTGAACCTGGATTTCCGGATGCGGGTTGGCCAGCCCCACACCCGAATGCTCGAGGATATAAAAAACAAATCGATAACAATCGAACACAGAATACAAATATGATAACTAAGAATAGATAAATTGCTGAAAGAAACTAAAATAATAATATATGAATAAAATCCTCAAAATAAATTTTCATAAATAATAAAATATTCTGATACATCCAATCCTCCAGTAATAATACAACTCGGGAATCGATACTATGTGGACCCTAGAAAATCCCAACTGAACAAATGACAACAATAACTGTCAACATCAGAATACTGAAACATAAAGGATCTCCTATGTAGATAATCCGAAAGAGTGAAGTAGACTGATCCCTACTCAACATGAACAACCTCTACTCCTGACGAATACCTGAAAAAATAATGATGGGTCAGGCCCACAAATAAGTTCTACTCTATTACAACCCAAGCAGAGATCCGATACACGTATACATCCTAGTCAATCCAACAATAAATAGTTGTCTGTATATATATATAGATACACACTATAGGACGTTCACTGGACTATAGGTTTGTCTCAACCTAAATAGAAGACAACATGCAAATCGCACATAAAGTGGACATAAGTACCTAAACTTACTAGGGCACCCAGGTGTCTACTATATCCAATTATCCATCCATGGCAATATGTATATAAAATCCATGATCCTGAGACTCAAGCTCATATCATGGCACCATAACTATATGTATATAAAATCCATCCTATCCATCCATAAATAATCCAGATAAGTCATTCAATTTATTCAGTTGACTTGACACGAATATAAGTAAGACTTAACATTTTTAGTTAATCCATTCCCTTATACAAAATAGGTAGGACTTAACTTCTTTGGTTAGTCCGTCCCTAGAATGCAACCGTCCCATACCGGTGCATTACAATGCATATGATCCATAAATGATGTAACAGGTAAAGTAATACATCAAATAAATTCACAGTTGATGCAATAATTTAAATACATCAAAAATCCAAAAATAAGCATAATAGAAATCAGATAGGTGATAATCATATTATGCATCCAATACATGATTAAAATCATAATATCCATATTAATTGCTAACTTAAATTTAAGTAATTAAATCCTCCATTATCAACATGCAAATTCAATTAGAATTTCATATTGATTAAATCCTTAGTATAATAAAAATCAGGTAAATAACTGAGCATATTACACTACTAATACATGATTAAATCATATAATATCCATTTAAATTGTTAGAAGAAATTTAAGCAATTAAATCATCAAACAATCATATGCGAATTTATATAAAATTTCATATGCGAATATGTATGTAAATTATGCTTCCTGGGATTTAAACATGTCAATTAATATTATTTTAAACCCCCATCATCAACCAACCATCACTGGAATCCCAAAAATGCCAAACAGTAGCCAAATTCCGTAGCCCGGGTAAAGCCCTAGGAGTAGAGCCGCCTCTACTCCTACTATCCTCCATTTTCTTCGTCATCGGCGACTTTCGGACATTCCGATCGCCCCGTTAAGGTCCCTAAAGGTCCCAACGAAGTCCCATACAGTTCCAAATAATTATTTGAATATATTATGCATCTTAAACACCAATCAAAACATGTTCCCATGTAATAAAATTCAAGATTCAGCAAGAACACAAAATAATACATAAATCTGTTTTAATTCAATTCAACCATGCATACAAAGTTAATTTATTATCTCATTAATCCTGGAATCTCTTAGGCAGTATAGAACACGAAATCTAAGGGAAAAAGTTAGAAAAAGAACTTGCCTCTAGGTTTCGGATTGAGACCTTAACCTCTTCTTCATAACTTTTTCGGCGATTCTTGGCCGTCGTCGAAGCCTCCTACTACTTTGGTTCCAACCTCGGAACAGCCCTCAATCTTCCTCCTTGGTCTGGCCTTAAATCCTTAACCGAAACCTTAGTTTCTTCTCTCTTAAAAACTCTCTGTTTTCTCTCAAACCTTCTCTGTCTCCAATAATACGTGAATAGGGTTCTAAACCCTTGGCAGATATAAAGCATATATATATACATATATGCTACACTAAAACCCTAATCCTAATTATACCCCAAGATTAATACAATAAAAGGAAAAGGAAAATAAAATATAAATATACATACATATACTAAGTCTGATAAAATGTGACTATATATATATTTATAATATATAATTATAACTATATATATATATATATATATTCATACCCATCTAACCTCCTATCCAAGTACTTTATGTGACCTATTGGGTAGTCCATTACTACCATCCAAATCCAACTCATTTTTAAACTAAAATAAAAATAAAAATAAAATAATTAATCATTTAAAACTAACAAATAATTTACAAGAAATTTCACACAATTAAACAAGCAATTCTCATACTATCAATCAACTAAAACACACAATTAAATCACATATTTCAAATAAACAATTAATCAAATAAACTCATAGCCACATACGGACATAGCCACCTAATCAATTAAAAATGCACATGAAATAAATAATTAAATTTTAATTATATCCTTTTAAAAATTAGGGGTATTACAATTAGGGAATGTTCAAGGCCAAAAGCTACCTATCCTGATGTAATAACTTTTCGACTATACTCTCTTTAGTGTTTGCATAATCATTTGCATTTTAGCAGCCAATTTCCATTCATGTGGGGGATTGTTAGAAATTTGGTGTGAATGAAACTTATTAATCAAGGAGTTTATAACTGGAGTGGTGCTACCATAGCTTTTGCAACACAAATAACCCATGAGTCTGGTTATTCATGTAGAGTGTTTCTGTAATACAGAGTTTCCAAATTATAACGAATTCTTGACACGTGATTAAGTTGTAGTAATAATAACGTGGTTGAGGATGGGTTAGAAAGTAAGGATAGCGTGATTGAGACTAAAAAGTCGCATTGAATCATGATTATATTTGTGAGTTTAGGTTACAAACGTTGACAGAACATAATGTTGTTGACTATTGGCAATCGGTTGCATTGTTGGTGAACAAACGATGAAAGGATACGTTTATGAATCATGTCTATTTAAACCAAAATTGCATTATTTCCAAACAGACACACCCATACACCAAGAGGCATCTCTAAGTCTATAAATATCCCATTGGGCTGTCATAATTCAATCGTTCATTTTTTCATTCTTTTCTTCCTCTCTCAACATAAACCTAACCCAAGAGGGTGTATGTCAAGCCATAGGTCAAGTGGTCCAAGCTGCCTAGACCCAAGAACAATATGGATAAGCCATATTAAAATTGGTCTGGGCCATTTCGTTCAGATTGCACCCAATTCATTATTTATAGTATAGATGTATTTTTGAGTCAGAGAAAGTATTACACTGAGAGGTTCGTCGTATCCACGAGTTTGAAGTGCTACTACTAGTGGTTTTAGACCGTTGTATCTTGGGAGACAAGTGTTACAGAGTCCATCAGCGCCGTACGGGACGTAAATTGTCTTAAAGACATAGTATCCAATACTAGCCTCGATTCTTTATTTATTATTATTATTTTATTGCATTATTCAGCATGTTTAATTAAATATCGAGTTGCATATTTAATTAATTTTTTTCAGCATATTATTAATTATCTTGTGATATATTATTATATGGTTTGTTATATATTAAATGGTATATGAAGCAAAATTTTCAAACACAAACTACATTGGTAACAACCCTGCACTAGAGATGATTCATTGCTTAAACCGTGGAGGGAGATGCATTTTGTTGGTGGAGGAAGAGTTGGACATGTACCTGTGTGGTATAGGACAGGATTTATTACAATAGGGTGTGTGTTAATACTTCATTTAAATATGTTTTATGGTCAATTCATGAGTGTTATAAGTTCAATTTAAAATGCACAAGAATAACGTCTAATTACATACTAAAGGAGGGTGATCCCAACACAACCTAAGAACAATTATTTATAAAATACTTTTAGTATAAATGAAATTGCTACTTACCCAAGGGACATAGCGGTGTTGGCAGGGATTTGAAAGGTAAGTCCTTGAGGTCTCGTTTTCGAACCGCACTCTTAATTTGAATGGTACAACATGCGTGCTCTTAGGAAAGAAATAAAAAAAATTGTTCCTTTCCTCTTACGTAAGAAAAAAAGAAAAATTTAGTAAGTAGATTTTATTACCCTTAAAGAAAGAAAAAAAGAAAAAAAAGAAAAGAAAAGAAAGGATGTACAATAAAGTTCAAAACATACTACTACATTAGCTATCGAATTTGAAAATAGAAAAGTCATGGTGGACAGGGAAACAAATGGCATGTTTGGTTCAATTTTTTTAAAATAAATTTAAAGAACACTTTTTTAAAAATTTATCAAAAATTGTTCTCTAAATAAGCATTTTTGTATTGAGTTTTGAAAAACTGTTGACCAATATATTTTTGTATATTGTTAAATTTTTAGTTCCCTGCAAACCTAAATTATTCCTAAAAAAATTGGACTAACAGGGTTGCAACTTCTAAATTAAAAAGGAGAGAGAATTTTATTACCTTTAAAGAACAAAACAAAAACAAAAAAGAAAGGATGTACATTAAAGGTCAAAATATGTACTAACTATCGAATTTCAAAATAAAAAAGTCCTAATGGTTAGGAAAATAAATGTTTGTTTCAATGTTTTTAATTTTTTTTTAAAGAACTCCTGAATTTTTTTTTATAAAAAAACTATCTAAGATTTAGGGGCTGCTTGGAATGGAACTCCCAAAACAGTTTTCTGTTTTGGGAGATACAAAAAACTATTTTTTAAAATAGTTTTTTTGGTCTGCTTGAAACTTATTTTCACAGAACAATTTTTAAAAAACTGAGAACTCATAGTATCAGTTTTTAGAGAACAAATTTTACGTATTTTGAGAGTTTTGGAAACTCAGTTATCATTTTTTAGAAAACACAGAGAACGCCCCCGACTTAAAAGGTGACGTTACTTTCACGCTCGTTTAAAACACTTATCCTTCAGCAACCCTCTCAGTCCTCTCTGATAAACCTTACGACTCGTTCTTTCTCAACCCCCTCTCTCTACTATCTAGACCTGAGGATCCAGACTCATTATCATTCTTTAGCATCTACTCTCTCGCCCCATTAGTATTTCAAGAAGCCCTTCAGGTAATCTTCAATCACTGTTTCTCAAACAAAGCCCTAAAAAATACACCATCTCTAAGATTCACTCTACTTTTGTTATCGATCTGGTAAAATAACTTCGATTTGCTTTTTTTTTTTTTTTTTTTTTTTTTTTCTCTAGTTTTATTGTTGATTTTGTTGGCTGAATTTGCTTTGGTTGTGGCTGGATTTAGGTTTTCTTGTTTTCCATTTTGTTATTGATGGGGTTTCTCTTTTTATTTGTGTGTGTGTGTATATATATATTGTATATGCCTTGGCCTTTGTCTTGTAAAATTGATGCAGTCCATTCAAAAAACGAATTAGGGATCTGTCTTTAATTTTTTTTTGTTCCCTGTTTGGAAAACCCATAAACAGATAACTATGATTTTTTTTTCTTGTGAATAGAAAACTTGTGAATAAAGAACTCTAGGAGAATGTTATCGCTATACACACACACACACACACACACACACACACATATATATATACACGTGTTAAATGTATAAGTGATATTTGCTTGCAAGAGTTTCATGCTACATTGGGTCATATACACCATCCCCTTCACAACTTATCTGCGGATTTGGACTGTAAGACCATTGATGAGAAAAAGAAAGAGTAAGACCATTGATGGTGGATTGCATATTTAATTGTCTCCCAAGGATCCTAGTATTCGCGAAGTTGACTTTGAAGATTGAATTGTGAGGAGGGCAGAGAGAGAATCAAATTGTGGAGAGTTGATTCCGTTCTTGTATAATAGCTAATTTAGAGCTAATTTATGATATATGAGCATTGCTGTGCTAATTTGTTTTTAAATAGCTAATTTAGATTGAATATTACGTGAGATATTATTTTATAATTGGCAAATTTCGGTAACAAAACAAGTCCTAGTCGAGTTATAATTTCAGTTATCATATCAGAATCGACATTGACTGCGGAATATGGAAGGTTGTTCAGAAAAAGAAAATACTGTTGATCATAAAAAAGGAAAAAACAACACTTTAGGAAAACGTTTCCCACTTAGGACACAAATACCTATAAGGTATATGTTCAGAGTTACCAAAATACAGAAAATCCAAGTTTCAGTTAGATTCTGTCAAGTAGGAACTGGTACCTGAATTTGAGAACCGGTTCAAGATCCTCATATCGATACCACTACTACTTCACTTTAAAGAAACTTTGTCCTTATTAGTTTTGGACTCCCCAGTTGGTTTAGAAGTTTACCAAAAGTCCTATGCACAAAATTTTCTTTATTTTCAGAAAGAATAGGACTTTGAAAACTCTATATAAACCCTAATACAGATCTAGGTTTATTCATGGCTTTAGTACTACAACTGCATTATTCGTAAAAGTTTTAAGAAGATTATCTTTGCAGAAAATCCAAGAGATTTATTTGTCATCTTTCTAGAACACATACACATAAACACATAGTGAGTTTAGAGTTCTGGTGTTCAAAATCCTGTTCATGATCATACAGTTGCATCCACGACGATCAAAGAAAAACATATCTACTTCTACATCAATTCAGATATTAAAGAATAGAAATAAAAGCGATCACACTTTGAAAGGGTTTGAGCATTCGAGGAGTGTTGTTAAATCTACCTGCACTCTTTTAAAAAGATCAAGCATAAGCTTGAGGTTACGTTGCTGTTGCATGGGATGTCGCAAAGCCAGAGGGTTGTCAGCAATTGGTGTTTGGTAAAATGATAGAGTGTGAGCCAGGGTCAAAGTTCAGTGTTCTTTGTTTCAAACATAGTGGATCGATTTACTCTAGACTGCACAGTCCACGAGATTTTTCTCGCGCAAATAGTTGACGTATTTTATCAACTGGGGTTTCCTCGCTAAAAATCTTGGTGTCATCTCTAACTTTTGATTTTGCTTTATTTTATCTGCATGTGATTAATTGTTTAATTACTAAAATAAGTAAAGTTGAAAAAGATACAGATCTGTTTTAAAAATATACAAAACTTTCTAAATATTCCGCCGCGTATAACTCACAAAGGGTACTTACTATAGAGACCTGAATTATGAAATCAACTTGGCAGAGGGCGAAATTAGCCTTGAAGTTGACGCTGCTAAAATAAAAAAGTACCAAACAACCTTACGTGTGTCAGGCATTGACAAAGCCTCCTGAAACGGGTCATTGGTGTCCAAGCATCAAGTTAGAGACTTCCAAAAGGATATTAACAGAGGCTGGAAAACAATATGTTTTTGATATAACAAAAGCAGATCAGATGTTCAACGGCGAATAAAATCATCGGCCAATCCAAGGAAAAATGAAATCCCTAGAGGAATTAAAAGGAAAAAGTTTAATTGCAAGTGGCATATAATTTATATCATCACTCTACTAACAATTGCATTGTGGTTCGCAACAAAATACAGAGTATAATAGAGAAAGGGTAACTTCAGTTGCCTGAGAAGAAGCAAGAGGCAATGGGGGTTGATGATAACCCATTTCCTGCAGTGGTAACCAATAATATTATTTGAGTTTCCAAGGCTAATTAACCACGCAAGAAGATGAAAACGGACTGAGGGCGACCAGAAGGTAAAAAGCAGATTACAGCGGCCAAACACAAGCAAGCCATAAAGAAATGGAGACAGAACTAAGGTATTTCTTTTATTGCACAAGCTTACCAATATATTAGTTGTAATATGATTCATATTCCTTATCAAAGGGAAGCATAGATTTATTTGGTTAATATAAGTTGTTACCCTAGATGTAAAAGAGATTGGAAGACTGCAGTGGCTGAAATTGAAAAGGTGCAGAACACTCTTAAAGGGGATGCAAGATAGACCCCTAGATTGAAGAGTCTTTGTGTGGTCAGATCTCCATCTACACCAAAGACACACACAGGGGAACAGAATCAACGCCCTGTGACTGAGAGGCTCACTTAAACTAAGGGAGCAACAAGATCAGTCCCTAAAAAGTTCAAGGAGTTAAACGAATTTACATTTGGTCCTGGTGCCGTATGAGATTTCAAGGGGCTAGAAAGTAAACTTCAAGTCCATGGGAGTATAAAAATAGACCCAGAGCAGAGCGATGAAACTCCAAAGGGCTGATAATAAAGAGTGAACGGTGGTTCGTCATCCCAAGTTTTCAATCATTGATGATTGGTTTCAGCCACCTATTACTAAAACGAAGAAAAGAAGATTACAGAAAAAGCGTGTATGGAGGCGTAAGGCCGAACTTCATCATTTACCCATGGTTTAGAAAGCTGGCAAATGGCGTTCAAAGCATAGTAAGAAGGTCATAAGCAAAAAAATTGTTTGATAAAATTTTAGGACACCACTTAACATGACAAGTACCATTTAAAAGAGGTCAAAATTTTAAACGTCGAGAATGTTACTTATCGCTTATCACAGAAGACGGTAAGTGGTTGGGCTTAAAAAATAAGTTTTTAATTACTACTCTACCCTTATATAATCACGTTATCTCTTTTAGGGATTCTCTATGTGATTTCTCTAGGGCCTCTCTATAATTTTTTTAGACTTCTCTCTGTGATTCTTTTTGCGTCTGAAAATAAGGTGATAGAACAAATTCATGAAAAATACAATTTTACCTACAATATTTTAAACACTACATATAGCCTTTGCTAATGAAATGAATTACATGGAAAAAGTTCCCAAAAAATAAAAAGACATAATTCTATATTGATTCACTATAGAAAACAATTATTTATAAAACAGAATTCTACTCAATTTCACATACATTCTTTAATAGTTTTAACACCATTTTTATATCCTACATAAATATTATGTAGTTATTTATATAACAGAATTCTATTGCCAGAGAAAAATTGTCTTTCACGTACTTTCTTAACACTCTTTTCAATACCCTATCATGTAATCTATAACACATATATTTTAAATTTTACTTTCTTTAATCTTTTGTAACATTCTTTTTGATATCCAAAACCTATATATTTTAAATTTTCATTAATTATTTATATAATAGAATTATGTTCTTAGATAAGAATTCTTTTTCAATTTCCATAATTTTTGCAACACCTTTTTCAATACCCTACATTAATATTATGTAATTCAAAACACATATATTTTAAATTTTACTGTCTTTAATTTTTGTAACACTATACCTACATAAATATTATGTAATTTAAAAACCATACATTTAAAATTTCCATCGATTATTTATATAATAGAATTTTATTCCTAAATAAGAATTCTTTTTCAAGTATTTTCTTTTTAATCTCTCTCTGTAACACCCTTTTCAATACTCTATCTAGATATTACTCAATCCAAAATTTATATATTTTAAATTTTACTTTTTTTAATCTTTTTAACACTCTTTTCGATACTATGCATAAATATTATGTAATACAAAATTCATATATTTTAAATTTTCATATTTATTTGTTTCATTGAGTGAATGTGGTTGTTTATGAGTATCAGGTATTGAGGGCAAAAATGTAATATGTACAACTTTCAGATTTCAGCTTTTGTATATAACAAACAATCTTAATGAATTCAATACTTAAAAGTAAAATATTATCAAATTGGTTTTCAAATTAATACATTCAGAACTTAAATTTTCAGTGCTTAAAATTCAGTACTTGAATTTTTAGTTTTATCAAGCCGCACCTTAATCTATTCAGAACTAAACGCTGAATTGATTTATCATTTTCTAATATTTTTTTGAATTTTCAGCGATCAACCCTGACATGTTTGATATTGCTATTCAGCATTTAACACAAAAAGGGTACACAAATTTTTAAAATTAGCGTGTTTGATAACATTTAGGGATTCTCATTATGCTTGGATGATTCTAGACTTGAAAGTTTTTAACTCTTGTAAAGGTTGGCTTGGAATGCCACTTATAGTCTTTTATGTCAAAATGTATATATTTGATTCCATATATGTAATGTGTACATGAGTACACTCTTTACAATGTAGTTGGCATGTATGAGATGAGGCTGGAGGCCAATGACATGTATTTCGTATACTATGTGATTTTTGACTTCATGGAATATTATGAAAATATTAAAGATTATTAGGTTTTCGTTTCACCATGTTTGCATTGGGTGTGGAAATTCCATTTTGATTCTTTCATAGGATTTCATTAGTCATGTATGAAGTGTGGTCAAGGACCAAACGGTCATTTGAAGTCATTTGTTGATTTTAGTTTTCAAAGTTTCCATTTTAGGTTCATTTTCGCCTTTTTGGCCGTTGGGGGGTCGGATTTTGACTCCACCATTTTCAGGAGCCATGGACTATTCCTGCATGCTCAAAATCACTTATTACGTGTGCGTGCATATTCGTTTCAGCTTAGAAGTGCATTTGGGGTCAAATGTATGCTTGGTGCAAAGTTGCATTTTCGTCGTTTTGAGCCTAAACTGATTTAAGGGCATTTTAGGGATTTTTTTTGAAAAATAAATTCCATTCTCAACTTTGTCACATAGAAAATGTGATTTTAGGGGGAGTTTCCTTTTTGTGTTTTTCCGAAAAATATCATCTTGGCCTCATAAACCGCGCTCCAAACTCAAAAATCTGTTAAAAACACTGTTCCTAAAAATTTTGAGGTTCTAGACCACCATCTGCCTCATTTGGCGGGCCCCCGCAGTGTTCTGGTGGGTGCCCACGAGAATCTGCCGTGTTTGGCGGGCCCCCGCGGGTCTTGGATGGGCGCCCGCAAACACTGTTTCTACTCCAGACATTTTTTTTCAACAGGCCATATCTCAATCATTTTAACTCCGAATTGATCCGTTCTTAAGTCTAAATTGACCCGCGTCGAAATGAGCTTTCCAATGGTACCAATTAGAGCTTCATATTCCTCTTTTAGCTCAAGATATTCAAGTTTTAGTAAAGTAGTGTCAGGATTTGGTTCGAACCGGAATAGGTTTCCCTTTCTTTGACTTCAAGACTTGATATCTTTTCCGTTTGAATTCCGAATTAGGTGATTCTTGAGTCTAACTTCATTAATTTTTCATTTTCTTTCCAATGGTACTAGTTTTAGTTTCAGAATTTTCTCCTAACTCAAGATATCCTTATTTTAGTGAGAGGGTGTTGGATTTGGTTTGAACCGGGATAGAGTTCATCTGGGATTTCTCTTCCTTTGGCCTTAGGACTTCATGTGAAGTTACTAAAGGATTTTTTAGGATGTTTTAGATCTAATTTGACTTGTTGAAAGTTAAATTCCTTCCTCTTAGGGTAAAATGATAATTTTACCCCTGGCCCTTCTCTTGTAGGGTTTTGATGCCCTTCTAATTATTTTGTTTCCGTTGAGACTCGAAACTCTTTGAAAGTCCATTATTGTGCCATAGGGATCACGTGCATCTCTAAGGACTTATCCTTGGTTTGCTTTCACGCTTTATTCATTTGGGTTCCGTGATCCTCATGGAAGGTTATCTTCGGGTCTTAGAGGTGTGTTATGCCTCAGGAGATCATTGTCTTCTTTCTTGCTTCCGCATTCTGGATTCGCTTCGAGTCATCACAGGACACACTAGGTTGAAAAATTTAGGGTCGTTACACCTTATCCAAGTAGTCCATGGAACTCAATTGGTTGACCCGTTACTACTAACCATAAAAATAAAATAAAACAAAAGAAACATTTAATCTACAATTTATTACAAATAAACAACACATTAATTAAACCAAGTAATCAAATAACATTCAAGCACATAATCAGATAAGTCAAATAACACATTTAAGCAAATAAAATATGTAATTAAACAATTCAATTAAACACGTAATCAAATAACCACATAATCAAATAAATAAATAAAATGCAACTAAAATATTTAAAAAATAATACCGAGACTATCCTTTTAAAATTAGGGGTATTACAAGAACCAATAGATCTAAACAACCAGCCAGTGCAATCTCATCATTCCAAACAAGATGAAGATCCTAGCCACAGATATACTGAAACGGCAACAGGCCGAAATCAAACAACATACTCGGGACCACACATATCCATGTTACAGTCCCCACAGCAAACCCAGCGAGAACTAAGAAAGTGTCTGGCGCACAAAAAAACTACGTTACTCTAGGAGCTCCAGGCGAAGGCAGCCAAGAGGGCTAAAGCCCAATCTAGCTCGTCTCTCATGACTTTGCCTGTGTAGCCCGCTCTCCCAGTGTTTTCGGGTGCTACTGAGCCTCTGATACCAATGACTTATCCAGAGGCCAAGGTCTAAAATAGGGCACTACCACCTAATCCCATGTTTAAGGAAGACAGTCTGGTTACTAAGTCTAAGCTGAGAGATTTCTTTCTAAAGAACTCACCCGGTGCAGCTCAGTCTTTGGCGCTTCAAAGAGAGCCACCTTACCTATGTAGTGTTGCCCTGACTTCGTACCCTGCCGGTTACCCGTACCTAAGTTTCCCAAGTACGATGGCATAACTGGCGATCCAGAGAAGCATATCAAAAGGTTTGTCAAGGCACTCGGTGGATACAACCATGATACTCTGCTACAATTACGAAAGTTCTCAAAATCGCCCACCGAGTTAGCGTATCGGTGGTATGAAAGCCATGAGACGGACTCTGTAACTACATGGGAACAACTGGTGGACAAATTTTTGGCAAAATTCGGTGAGTCAAAAGAGCGTATTACTACGCTCCCTCTGATGAAAGAAACTCAACTACTAGGAGAATCACCTCTCAAATTTGTTGCTCGTTTCCAGACTCGAGCTAAAGAATGTTTCGAGAATAGTAGTGAAAAGGATTGGGTAGACATCTGCATACAAGGCCTCGAGCGGGGCTACCGGGTCAACCTGCGGCTCGACAATTTCACTGACCTCATTCTAGCAGTTAGAAATCTCGCGCGTGACCTCCCAGAGGTTCTTAAATCAAATATCGCGCAGACACCCACTTGTAGGTCAGACTCGCAACCACCAAAGGAGGATCGTACCAAAAAGCGTAAAGATGCGGAGCCGATGGAACACACACAACAACGAGATGACCCACATCCATTCCCGGTTCACATGAATGCGGTGGCTAATACATTGAAGAAATGGCTACAACACAGCGATATGGTTCTACTAGCACCCCGACAAATGCCTACAGTCTAAGAGCGAGCTAGCTCGAACTTCTGTATATACTATCAGACAACGTCTCATCCGATTACTGACTGCAGGATACGGAAGTGACTGTTTCAGACTAAAATTGCCAATTGCAAGCTCGAGGTTACCAACCCGGCCAATAATTGCCAAGTTCCTTATCCTCGACATCCAAGCGCTGTGGCAGGCATCGCCTGTTTTGTTGAATTCAATGAATACTCACGCCCTCTACCAAGAAATGAATTTGATGTCTCAACTATAGAGCAGTGTGCGGCTGCTACTTCTTCTCACCCTTACACAGTAAAGGTAAAGCCTCATCAAATCAAAATCGCCCCCTTTATGCTACTAGCCTTCTCAACAGTGTCGAGTTTAAGCGCACTTTTATCAATAACGGCTCATCTATCAACATCATTTCCTTGGCTGTATTTCAAAAGTCCAACATCCCCATGACTTACCTTATCAAAGAGCCCATCGAGATAGCAGGTTTCGATAACGATCTTTGGCGTACTTTGGGTCATGTCACCACATATTTTACTGTCAGCAAATTTCATGCACATCCTCGATTTCATGTCATTGAGGCTGAAACTTCCTACCACATTTTACTTTGCCGATCGTGGATGCATCGGTTCGGCCTTGTGCCCTCCACGTATCATCAGTGCTTCAAAGGCATTTTAGGGAATAGAGTTGTTACTGTCCCTTGCTCCGACCAACCTTTCTCTAAAATTGAAGCTCACTTCATTGAGTCCCTCTTTTTTGACGAACTTGATGAAGAGGCGCCAAGAGAGGCCCATTTTATCTCCACGCCAATACCTATCTGGACCAAGCACAGAAAAACATTTTTCCTCCCCCGGGGCCTTACACAGCCCATCCTCACCCTAAGCGTTTGTGGCCTCGCTAGTGTAATCGCGTTCAACGCGAGGACGACAAATACGTGTACCGTTAAGACGGTGCCCAGACTAGACATGCCTCATGGAGCTGCTTGAGTCCCATAATCTTGATTCTTAGTGCCCGACATTCGCTGACCTCGAAGAAATAAATCTACCCATTGCTAAAAGCCAGCCTCGTCTCACCTTCATTACTATGGACCTTAAGTCCCCGATCAGGGGACAGCTGATCTCCTTACTAATAGAGTTTTCGGACGTCTTTGCGTGGACTTACAAAGAAATACCTAGTCTCAATCCCGCCCTAGTAGAGCACTACCTCAACATTCGGCCAAATCACTCTCCTGTGAAACAAGCACCTCAAACCTTTCGTGTAATTCCCCTAATTTAAAAAGGATAGGTTTGAAATTTATTTTATTGTTTAAATTATATTTTTATTTATTTAATTATGAATTGGTTTGTTTTAATTGAAAATTTATTTAAATTTCATTATGAGTTTATTGGGTTTTATGTTTATACCTTGTTTTAGTTTAATTGTTTTCATGGTTGTGTTTTGATTGCATTTAGTTATTTTTTTTAATTAGGATTAAATGCTTTACTTGATTTAATTTAACTGTTAATTGATTTAATCTAATTTAATAAAATGGTTTGATTAATTTAATTTAAGTGGTAATTATTTTAATTTAATTGTATTTTTTAAATAGGGTTTTGTTTTAAAAGTCAGTTGTTGCCGACGTAGGTTTTATTAGGTTTCTTTGGGTTGGTGAGGATTTTTAGGAGGGTTGGAATTAATCTAGGGTTTAGTAAAACCCTATAAATATATGTGAGATGTCTGTATAGGGTTTTAGAAAACAAACAAAACCCTATTCACGTCTTTAGAGATAGAGAAGCAACAGAGTAGTTTTGCAGTGGGAATCGTCGGAAAGCTTTAGAGACGGCATAGAGATTTTGAACAAAGATCTCAAAGGCAAGTTATAACCTTACTCTCTCCCTTATACTCGTGTTCTTTGCATACTGAATAGTTCCAGGATGAATTACATGTTTAAAAAGAAAAATGTTATTTGTTTCATGTTTAGAGTTTAACTGGAACTGAATTTGTTTTAAAATTGTTAAACTGGTTAACTTTGAACTTTCTTGTTTAATTCTTGGTTTAATCCATATTAGTAGCATAATAAGGACTGAATTAAGGGTTGGAATCTTCTGGGATTAAGTTAAACTCTCTGAAAACCTATACTGTGAAGTGTCGGAGGCGTAAACGACGACTGGAGAGGAGAACACGAAGAAGAGGAGGGAGAGAGCCGGCTCCTATTGGATTGGAGCCGGCTCTCCTTGCATGGGAGGCGGCTCCAATGGTCTAGGAGCCGGCTCCAAGGCCATTGGAGGCGGCTCCAATATTCTGGAGCCGGCTCCAGGTTGTGTTCTACGTGGTTTTTTGGTTCTGTTGTTTGTTTCTCCACTTTTCAGTGATTAAGCTTCATAGTGATTGTTTTCCTATGTTTTAGTGGAGAATGAATACTGTACTGGATGGTTTAGGGGTGGTCCAGAGTAACCATAAATATTCAAAGATCAGATTAACATAGAATTGGACACAAAGCATTAATCATTAGGATTACATGGAGTTAATTACGAATATCTTGTAGACTTGTGTGGATTTGGAGTTTCTAACTTCTAGATTATAATGGAAAATTTCCTGTGAGAGTTTGTGCACTGCTAATTGCAAATTCTTAGAATATACATACATACAAGAAATCTGTATTTTTGCTAAAGATTAATTAATGATTAAACTTAACATTTAACTCGTCAATTTTGTTGGATAGGAACTTAACAGTATGATAAATTGTCTAGATTTATTATGCATGCCATGGAAATAAATATTATAACATTTGTTTAGGCTATGTTAATTATGGATACCGGGAATAAACTTATATTTACAGACACAATCCTGTGGGTGATCAGGTAATGGCTTATTGTTGGATTAATTAAGCATGTTTTTCTAGTATACTTTAATGTGCTTAGTTTGGAACTGTGGGTTTTGACACTGATACTGTTAGTACTTAATCAATGGTTGGATTTGTTAAAGCGTGATGGTTAATCTATTCTAACATGGTTAGGTTGGAATTGTTGGTTTTGGCATTTATAAATTATTTAAATGTGTGGAATGAAGTAATTAATATTGATATTTATGTTTCCAATGTTAATCAATTTGTTGGGACTATTCAAGAACGGTTGTTAATACATTCTGATATGCTTAATATGGACTCGTTGATATTGTTATGTACTTGTATATGCTTTATCAACTATTGGACGGATGGGATTGTATGTACTGGTATGGGACGGTGACATACTAGGTTTGGACAGCACCAGTTGCTAAGTTCTACCTATTTGGGATGAGGGTACGGGTTATTAAATAAATCCTCCTTATATGTATGTAAGTCGGTGCGGTTGACTACGCCGAACGACTTAATGGATTTCTTGTGGATGGATGGAATTGGAGTTTAAATATATTTTGATGGTACCGTGACATGAGCTTGAGTCTCAGAGTCAACGGTTAGGATGCGTATATGCAGTTGGATGTGTAGCTGACTGTGGGGATTGAGGTATACCCTGTTTAGGCTTAGGTACTCATACCCACTCAGGTGCGATTTGTGTGATGCCTTCTATTCAGGTTGAGACCCTCTTCATAGTCTAGCGAGGGTCCAGTAGTGTGGATATATATTTATGTATGGACTATTAGCTATTGTTGAACTATTTAGTATGAACATGCGTATCGGGTCTCTGCTTGGATTGCAGTAGGATAGAACTTGTTCGTGGGCCTGACCCACTCTTATTTTACAGGTGTACGTTAGTTCCAGGCTTGAGTTGGTTCGTGTGGAGCAGAGACGGTCACTCATTTTTCCGACGATGTAGGATCTCTTTCCAGATGTTCGACTTGGATTTTATCTTCAGTTTTACTTTGATTCAGTTTGGGATTTTTATATTAGGGGTCCACTAGAGATGGATTCCCGAGTTGTTAAAAGATGGAGATTTTGGATTGTAGGATTTTAAGTTATTAATATTTTAAGGTTTTTATATCAAGATTTCTTTTATAGTTTCTTTCCGCTTATTCTTTTATTTCTTAAATTATTTTTTTTTTGTAATCTGTGTTCGTTTAAAATACTTTAATTGTTTGATATCCCTCAGACTCGGGTCGGACTTGATCAATCCGTGTCTCGGATCCGAGGGGTATCACATTTCGCCCCAAATTCGAGCTTTAAATCAAGGACGAGGTCCAGAAACTACTTTAAGCTGGTTTCATACAGCCCATTCTCCACCCAACTTGGCGGGCCAACGTGGTCCCGGTGAAAAAGAAGAATGGCTAAATCCATATTTGTGTCGACTTCAGAAACCTTAATAAGGCATGTCCTAAAGATGATTTCCCGTTGCCTAACATCGACATACTTGTCGATGCAACAACGAGACATGCTATATTCTCTTTCATGGATGGATACAGCGGCTATAATGAGTCCACATGGCTGCAGGTGATGCTCACAAAAAAGCTTTTTGAACACCTCCTTGCAATTTTCACTATACAGTCATGCCTTTTGGACTCAAGAATGCCGGTGCCACATACCAACGCGCTATAACTACCATTTTTCATAATTTGCTACATCATTCTGTCGAAGATTATGTCATTGATTTGGTTGTCAAATCTAAGGAGGAGCATACCCATATCGCAAACCTGTGTCAAGTTTTTGCACGATGTCGCAATACCTGCTACGAATGAACCCGCTTAAATGTGTTTTTGGTGTTGACCATGGAAAATTTCTCGGCATCGCTGTTCACCGTCACAGAATAGACCTTGATCCTACAAAAGCACGGGCGATCCTCGATATACCGCCACCGGCTAATATAAAGCAACTCGAAAGCTTCCTCGGTAAGGTCTCCTATTTACGCCGAGTCGTTCTGGCTTTGGCCGAGTCAACCTTCGTCTTCAGTAATTTGCTTCACGAAAATCCTACTTTTCGTTAGACTACTGCCCATTAGCAAGCCCTCGATACTATCAAGGCAATACTAGTCTCTTTGCAAACCATGCAGCGTCCTATACACGGAGAGCCTCTTCTGCTGTACATTACTTCTACACCACGCTCGGTAGGTGCTCTACTCACCCAAGATTACGTCAGATAAGAGAAGCCAATATACTATATTAGTCGCATAATCCTTGAAACTAAATCATGATATTTGATCATCGAGCAACACTGCTTCGCCCTTGTATTTGTTGCTCAGAAATTTTGGCATTACTTCCTCGCACATCGAGTTCAACTGGTCACCCACATCGACCCCTATCGACACTTGCTGTCTCGACCTTTGATCTTCGGCAAGACCTCTCGATGGCTTCTCGTATTCTCCGAGTTCGACATATCCTGTTGTACCCCTCGTGCAATAAAATGTCAAGCACTCATTGATCTTTTAGCACAATTCCCTTAGGGCTCCCATGAGCCGCCCCACCTTTCACTTCCCTTGATAACCTCCAGGTGGCCTCCACAACAACATTTTCAGGCTAATGGACTCTTGCTTTTGATGGCTCATTGACCTCCAAGGGAAGACGAGCGGGCATAATCCTCACTACCCCAGGCCACGAGCAGATGGCTACTTTTAAACTCAATTTTCATTGCTTAGATAATGAAACCAAGTACGAAGCCCTCATCGTCGGCCTCATGATAGCTCTAAACAAAGGCATTACCAGGCTCTGCATTAAAGGAGATTTTAAACTTGTTATTCAACAAGCGACTGGTGTTTTTTTGCTCAAAGAGCCAGCGTTGGCCTCTTATCATACCATCCTCCAGAAATTCCTCGCCAGGTTTGCCATATTTAGAATCGCACATGTACCGTGCTCTCACAATCGTCATCCCGATGCTCTCGCCACCTCGGTTACCAAAATCTAGACTATTAGACCTACCACACCTATCCTGGTCACCAAAAGGGACCACCTCAACATGTCTTCGAGTTCATTGATCTTGCTAAATCAAAGTGCCAACCTATCATTCAGCAGTTACAAACTCTTGAAGGAACCCTTCCATTTAACGAAATCAAGCAGTTTCAATTGTGGCATGGCCTTCTCTACTTCGCCTCCCATGCGGCGCATTGTCATGCGCCATTGGCCCTTCTAAAGCCTCTATAGTACTTATGCATGTGCACCGTGATAACTGTTCAACCCCCATTCATCTTTATCATCGTCTACAAAGGTAAGGTTACTACTAGCCCACCATGGCTTTTGAAGCCAACCACTTTCAACAAGACTGCATTCATTGTCAGAACCTTCTAGATCCACAAGAGTTTTACTTGCTTGAAGTCTGGGACTGGCACACCCCATTTATTAATTTCTTCTGCAATGGTTTACTCCTAGACGAACGCACGAAGGCTGTTCAGGTTTGAAAAAAAATCTCGATGCTTCCTCCTTATCGACGGTGCTTTTTTTTTAGACACCCATAATGGATCTCGGCAATGCTGTATAGTAAAGCAAAAGGCCAAAAAATCTCTCGTGGAAGCTCATAAATTCGAGTATCAGGGTGGCCGTAAGCTTTTTGCTCAGCTTCTCGCTCTCGGCTATTATTGGCCCACAATGGAAGCCGATGCGAAAGACCATGTATAGTTCTTCCAACGTTGTCAATATCATGACAACCTCCTCCATGCCCCGGCGACGCAACTCCATCCCTTTAGTGCCCCGTAGCTCTTCCATATATGGGGGCTCGATCTTATTGGTCCTATTCGACCACCATCCAATGGCTATAAATGGATTTTGGTTGCTACAGAATTCTTTACCAAATAAGTCGGGGCTATTCCCCTCTGCTGGGCCACCAATCCCGCCGTTGCACAATTTATGTGTGAGCACCTGATTTGCCGCTTTAGTATTCCTTCGCACATCCTCACCGACAACGGCACTCCTTTTGTTAACCAACACGTCACTCGATTATTGGATGAATATTATATTCGGCACTACCACTCTACGGCGTATTACCCCCAGTGCAATGGTCAAGCAGAGGCCTCCAATAAAGGTTTCTTAATAATACTTAGCCGCACCTTGCACAAAACACCCAAGACATAGGCTGACCAGCTATCACTAGCTCTGTGGGCCTATCGAACTACAAAGAAACGTGCGACGGGCCAAACTCCTTCTCCTTGGTTTACGGGACGGAGGCCATTCTCCCTGTTGAAATAGCTGTCCCCTCTGCCAATCTAGCTGATCGTAGTCTCTCAGTATGAAAGACCTATGGCTCTTGAGGCTCTCGATGAGCACCGGGACAAAGCTTATGCGCACCTACAACATTACCACTCCTTATTGTCTCACGCTTACAATAAAACAGTCCCCCCTTAGCAGTTTGCTGCTAGTAACCTTGTCCTCAAAATAGCCACTCACATTATGCGCGGCCTACCTGCACCAAAATTCACTCCAAAATGGGAAGCCCCGTTTGTTATCAAGACCACTAGCCCTACCGGCTATTGTACTCTTGACGATACCCCTAGAGGCCCAGTCAATTGTAAATGGCTCAAAGCCTACTTCTGTTAGAAAGCGTGATGGGCCACCAGGCTAAACCCCATATTTTTTCTCGAGTTGCTCCAACTTAGAAATTTTGGCAGTCCAAGCAATTTTACTCATACCACATTTCTCGAGTTGTTACACTTAGAAAGCGTGATGAGCCACTAGGCTAAACCCCATATTTTCTCTCAAGTTGCTCCAACTTAGAAAATTTGGCGTTCCAAGCAATTTTGCTTATAACACCTTTCTCGAGTTGCTACAATTAGAAAGCGTGTAGGGCACCAGGCCACACCCCAAATTTTTTCTCGAGTTGCTACACTAAAAAATTTTAGCAATCCAAGCAATTTTGCTCATACCAACTTTCTCAAGTTGCTACACTTAGAAAGCATGATGGGCCACTAAGTTAAACCCCATATTTTCTCTCGAGTTGCTCCACTCAAAAAATTTAGCGGTCCAAGTAATTTTGCTCATACCACCTTTCTTAAGTTGCTACACTTAGAAAGCATACAGGGCCACCAGGCCACACCCCATATTTTTTCTTGAGTTTCTTCAACTTTAAAAATTTGACGATCCAAGCAATTTTGCTCATACCACTTTTTTTGAGTTGTTACACTTAGAAAGTATGATGGGCCACCAAGCCAAACCCCATATTTTCTCTCGAGTTGCTCTAACTTAGAAAATTTGGCGGTCCACCTTTCTCGAGTTGCTACACTCAGAAAGCGTGATAGGCAATCAGGCCAAAAACCCCATATTTTCTCTCGAGTTGCTCCAACTTAAAAAATTTGGCGGTCTAAGCAATTTTGTTCATACCACCTTTCTCGAGTTGCTACACTTAGAAAGCGTGATGGGCCACCAGGCCAATCCCCATATTTTCTTTCTAGTTGCTCCAACTTAGAAAATTTAGTGGTCCAAGCAATTTTTCCCATACTATATTTCTCAAGTTGCTACACTTAGAAAGCGTGAAGGGCCACCAGGCCACACCTTATACTTTCTCTCGAGTTGCTACACTCAGAAAATTTGGCAGTCCAAGCAATTTTTCTCATACCACCTTTCTCGAATTGCTACACATAGAAATCATACAGGGCCACCAAGCCAAACCCTATATTTTCTCTTAAGTTGCTCCAACTTAGAAAATTTGGTAGTCCAAGCAATTTTGCTCATACCACCTTTCTCGAGTTGCTACACTTAGAAAGCGTGAAGGGCCACCAGGCCACACCCCAAATTTTCTCTCGAGTTGCTACACTTCGAAAATTTAGCGGTCCAACCAATTTTGCTCAATACCACCTTTCTCGAGTTGCTACACTTTGAAAGTGTGTTGGGTCACCAGGTTAAACCCAAATTTTCTCTCCAGTTGCACCAACTTAGAAAATTTAGCGGTCCAAGCAATTTTGTTCATACCACCTTTCTCGAGTAGCTATATTTAGAAAGTGTGATGGGCCACCAGGCCAAACCCCATATTTTCTCTTGTGTTGCTTCAACTTAGAAAATTTGGCTGTCCAAGCAATTTTGCCCATACCATATTTCTCAAGTTGCTACATTTAGAAAGCGTGAAAGGCCACCAGGCCATACCCTATATTTTCTCTCGAGTTGCTACACTTAGAAAACGTGATGGGCCACTAGGCCAAACCCGATATTTTCTCTCGAGTTGCTCCAACTTAGAAAATTTGGTAGGCTAAACAATTTTGCTCATACCACCTTTCTCGAGTTGCTACACTTAGAAAGCGTGAAGGGCCACCAGGCCACACCCCAAATTTTCTCTCGAGTTGCTCCACTCAGAATATTTGGCGGTCCAAGCAATTTTGCTCATACCACCTTTCTCGAGTTGCTACACTTAGAAAGCGTGAAGGACCACTAGGCCACACCCCAAATTTTCTCTCAAGTTGTTACACTTCAAAAATTTAGTGGTCTAACCAATTTTACTCCATACCACCTTTCTCGAGTTGCTACACTTTGAAAGTGTGTTGGGCCACCAGGCCAAACTCAAATTTTCTCTCCAGTTGCACCAACTTAGAAAATTTGGTGGTCCAAGCAATTTTTCTCATACCAACTTTCTTGAGTTACAACACTTAGAAAGCGTGATAGGCCACCAGGCTAAGCCTCATATTTTCTCTCGAGTTGCTACACTCAAAAAATTTGGCGATCCAAGCAATTTTGTTCATACCACCTTTCTCAAGTTACTACACTTAGAAAGCATGCAAGGCCACCAGATCACACCCCAAATTTTCTCTCGAGTTACTACACTCAAAAAATTTGGCGGTCCAAGCAATTTTGCTCATACCACCTTTCTCGATTTGTTACATTTAGAAAACGTGATGGGCCACCAGGCCAAACCCTATTCTTTCTCTCGAGTTGCTCCAACTTAGAAAATTTGGCAGTCCAAGCAATTTTGCTCATACCACCTTTCTCGAGTTGCTACACTTAGAAAACGTGATGGGCCACTAGTCCAAAAACCCCATATTTTCTCTCGAGTTGCTCCAACTTAGAAAATTTGGCGGTCCAAGCAATTTTGCTCATACCACCTTTCTCGAGTTGCTATACTTAGAAAGCGTGATGGGCCACCTTGCTAAACGACATATTTTCTCTTAAGTTGCTCCAACTTAGAAAATTTAATGGTCCAAGCAATTTTGGTTATACCACCTTTCTCGAGTTGCTACACTTAGAAAGCGTGAAGGGCCACCAGGCTACACCCCAAATTTTCTCTTAAGTTACTACACTCAGAAAATTTGGCTGTCCAAGCAATTTTGCTCATACCACCTTCCTCGAGTTACTATACTTTGAAAGCATGAACGACTGCAAAGCCACACCCCAAATTTTCTCTCGAGTTGCTACACTTCAAAAATTTGGCGGTCCAACCAATTTTGCTCAATACTTCCTTTCTCGAGTTGCTATATTTTAAAAGTGTGTTGGGCCACCAGGCCGCTACACTTAGAAAATTTGGCATTTACTAAAGCTCTTACTATACATGAACACAAAGTGAAACAAAAGTATAATAAGACTAATAATATCCATTCACTTCAAAATTCATGTTCTTGTTCTAGCACCACAAACGAGCTTCAAAAAAAATACTGCGCACTCGGGGACATAGTTTCAACAATGGAGCAAAACAAATGCATTTAGTACAATGTTTAACTTTTCCAAAACTATATATGGGTGCCACCATATGGAAGCATTACTCCTACCAGTTAGTCAGCAGGCTTACATCCACCGATGACTCCTCGATCACAGTGTGCGGTACCACTCATTCTTCTTTGAGATCCTTCAGCCTCGCCTTTGCTTCTTCGATCTATATCTCCAATTGGGTTACTCAGGGAATTGCCTGTAGCCTCATCACGTGCTTCTCTGCTATAAGTAACCTCCTTACAAGCCACCCCACATTTACTGGTGACTAGCCATTATGAGGTCCTAATATTGTGATTGCGATAGTACGGCCAAGTTTAAATTTGTAAAATGCCACTACCACTACTAACTACTAACGTAGTAAGAGCGAGTAGAGATCGTCCCAAGGGATTTGCAAGGTATTCTGGAAACAATGCTGGAGTAGTAGGTCAAATGATCAAATAGGGTTTGGTTGGTTGAATTATACTAATGGTTCAATTAAAACAATGTAAATTAAATGACAATCTAGAAATTAGGGAAAAAGTATAAGAGAGAGTACTTGGGTCTTAGAGTTCACCACTAAGCTTCACTTCACCAAACACTAGCAATTATAAAATTAATGGGGAAATTCATGTTGTAAATTGTGTGTGTGTGCGCGTCATTAATTGAAAACTAAGCATGGAAGACAAATAAGTATAGATCGTCTAATCAATCTAATGAGTAGCACAACCTATCAAATGAGACAATTAACTATTCAATTAAACCACAATTAATGCACACACAAAAATCTAGAGAAATGTACTACTTGCACTTATAAGCATGGATCATCAAACAATAAGAATGAATTGTCCATCTATTTAGAAAATTAAAGCAATTACACTACAACTATGCTAATGACATGAAAATTAAACTAATTAAGCTAAAAAGGTAGCACAATCCATCAAGAAATAAGCATGATCTATCAAACAATCCATAAGAGTAATCAATTAAGCACCATGCCTTGACCATCACTAGATTTATAATTCCAACACACATAGACATGCATTAAACTCATAAAATCTAGAGAAAAGCACATGAACATTCATTATAGCATACATAGACATATGGATAGAAGTAAATGATCAATTGAAAGCATTAATTCATACAAATTATGTAAAAATACAAAATCTATATTTATTCATGGTCAAAACATTAATTACAACTAAAATTCCCAAAAATCACAAAATGCTAGGTTTAGGAAGTAAGCCTAGGGGCTATCTCTAGCCCCAAGAGAATGATTTAGACACTCATTGTAATGGCCATGGAACCCTCAAGGGTTGTCTTTAAGGTTGGCACCATCTTCTTCCTCCTTACTTTCTTTCCAAAACCCTAGTTTTAGAGAGAGAAACTATTTCTATAATTAGTAAAAATCTAATTGAACAACTAGCCAGAGAAACTATCCAAATTGGTTCATTTAATTTCAATATAGTGCTCTTTGAGTAGGAAATAAGTCAGAAATACTGCATTTGATTGGTGAAAATTCGCAGCTACAAAAGTTGGTAGAGTCTGAGCGTGCTCGGGAATAAGACAGCACACTGCAAGCAGTTACTTCGATTGATCCAGCACTTGCTTCGATCGATCGAAGCTGACGTGG
The DNA here is from genome assembly GCF_030987335.1 of Cornus florida. Taxonomy (NCBI): domain Eukaryota; kingdom Viridiplantae; phylum Streptophyta; class Magnoliopsida; order Cornales; family Cornaceae; genus Cornus; species Cornus florida. Next base: position 64,692,946 of record NW_026775573.1, read on the forward strand.
CAAGACATTTTGGACACCTGGCAACCTTATTCATTAAGCCGGCATCGCCTTGATCTCGATCAATTGTAGATATCTTCGATCGATCGAAGATCCTTCAGTGCAATTTTTCGGACTTCTTCCTGTATCTTCTCCTTAGTTCCAAAGTTGAACAAAAAGGCTCTTTTAAGCCTGTTTAAACCTTATTGACCTGAAATAGACAAAAACACAATTAAATACTAAAACATGAAAGTAAGATAGATGAATGGACTAAAATACCCTAACTTAGGTACTAAAATGCATCACATTTGAGCACTTACCATCTACTCTGAAGCACTGCAAATCTTCGATGATAACACGGACTTCTTGCAATAGGGAATTGATACTCTTATCTCTAGCTATCTCTGTAAAAAATTTGCAAGATCCTCCCGAGTAGCTTTTAACCATTTCATCGGCTAGATACATGACGAACAAATAATGCAAAAACAATATCCCGGTGCCTATGCAGAGCCTCCTCTAACAATGGTATGAAAGATTGAGGAATATTCACTCTTATAAACTCGTCGGTTGAGGGTACAACCTCTCTCTCGGCTACCATTAAAGCATTATCTTCAACGTTCAGCGAGCCAACCCTCGGTTCCCCTGTTGGTATCACCACCACCTGGACTTCCTGCACTTGTCTTCTTCCCCAGTTTCTCAGATAGCCACACTCACTACCTCGTTGAAGAGCACTGGGCTTAAGGATTCTGTAATGGCCCTCACAAGAGGCTCTTGCTCCGCACCCAATTCTACATGAGTTGTTTGTTCAGCCGCATCTGCTTGTGCTTGCTCAGGATGCGTATCCATCCCAGTATTAATTTCTGCCTCCATAGATTGACTACATGCACCACGTTTCTCTACTATCTGCTTGGGCTTAACATCCTGTATTCGTTCCATGTTCAACAGGTTTATCTCTTCACCAATTAATGCCCTCTCTGGATTATACAATTCTAAGTCAGGTGACCTGATGAGCACTAAAAAGTGCTCATTTAAACCCCTTAAACTTGAGCATTATAGTACCTTATCCTGTAATGACCCGGTCATTTTCCTTCTTTTTTTTTCTTAAATTTTACGGATAAATTTTTTCGTTTAATTTTCTTTTTCGAGTTCTGTTTCTCGTCACATAGTGTCGTCTTGAGTGCTCAGAAATGGTTTATGAGACTCTTTTATTTGGATTAACAACTTCCTTTAAGGACCGAGTCATTTCTACATTTTTACTTTTCGGATACTATTCACTTTTCGTCCTTTTCCCTATTTTGTCTTTTCCCCGTCTGTCACTTTTTGGCACAACCTCACTTTTCATGCTCAAAGTTGATTTTTGACTTCACATATCTTCATTCTATGTGGTTTTCATGAAATACATATATTTACTTTTGTAAGAAAGTACTCTGATTACTTCCGGAGTCCAAAGGGGCATGGATGCATAGTTCTTCAAAATCTTTTTCCTTTCTTGGGGTGTTTTTCATAAATATATTTTGAAGATATTTTATTTCAGGGGTTTTTAAGAAAATATTTTTGGAAGATATTTTCATTCTGGGTCATTAGTGCAGTTAACCCTTTTTGGATGAGCCATTGTGCAATTAACGAAAGTTTTTACAAAATACCTCATTTTTGAGTCTGGATCCGTGTACGGGATTCATTTTCACATTTTGCCGAGTCGTGTACTCTTAAAATTTCCTTTTAGTCATTTTTCTCCAGTTTCAAGATTTCTGGCCCCGGTTGCCGCCGAACTTGTTCGGGGCATATCTCTCTGCTTGGGACTTAGTTTTCAATATCGCTTCTTCCGCTGTTTATATTTTCTTATTTTAGTTCTTTTTTGTTCACAAAGTTTCACTGTTTGAGCGCGTCTGCTCAAATTCCACTTTTTCGGACCCGACGGGACCCGTTCGGGGCATTTTTTTTTGAGTTTTTCTATAAATAGGGGGTCTTAAGTCAAAAATCAGATTTCGTCATCTTCCACCCCTCTCTTGGCCGGATTCCATGGCAGCCATGGCTGCCACCTTCTTTCTCCTCCTTTGAAGTTCTTCCCTCGTGTAAAACGCCATAGTGCCTTAGTGTTTTGTGTTCGCCTTGACGACGCACACCTTTCTCCCTTATTAGAACCCATTTTTGACCATTTTGTGAGTTCGGGTTTGAAGTCAAATTGTGATTTTCATGGGGCTTCCTTGGGGTTAACGATCATCGTGTTGTCCCTGACAAAACCCCAAAGTATCGTCAGATTCGAAGCACTTTCTTTCAGTGGGGATTTGAGTTTTCCATCTCAAATTGAGATAGGGGGTGTTATAGTTTATGTTCTTGAAGTATTGCATGCTATTGATGTTTATGCAACTTATTTACATACTTTGGTATCAAATTTAGAAATTTTATTATTTATTTTTCTTGTATGAGATTTGATTTTCCCGGTTGATTATAGCTTGATTTAAACATGTGGCATGGAATTATATTACCCCTTGATATGTTTATTGACATATATTAAATTGAGAGCATTTGAACAAGTATTGAAGATTTTAATTAATATTTTTCTTGGATGAAAATTTAATTCATGTGGCCTTATCTAGCTTGAAATTAATATGAGATGTCATATTATATTAGGCCCTAGCATACTCTTCAACATATGTGAATTTGAGAGAAATCGGAGGTGTTCTAAAATATAGTAATAATTAATTAATTTAATTAATTAATTTTATTCCAAGTGCATTATTAACTCCATTGGATTTTCGACTTCAATTTATTGATGTGCATGCCATATACTTACATATATATTAAATCGAGAATATTTGATAAAGTTTTGAAATCTTTCATTTAATTATTTTCTAGTATTAAAGTGTAATACTCATGGCCGTATCTTGCATGAAATTCACTTGTATCATGTTTTTAAATTAAGTCTTGACATGTTGTATAATATATATTAATTTGAGATCATTTGAATGAGTTTCAAAATCTAGAGATTTTAATTAAATGAATTAATTAAAATCCATTCAATAGTTCTATGAGCTTAATTAAGTTCTAACTTGGTATTCATGATTTTATTGACAAGTTCCTTCACATGTATCAGTTTGAGAATGATCGGATAAGTTTTGAGAGTTACATTTATTTATTTCCTTTGTATGGAACTTAATTTACGTTATTGTGTCTTGTATGAAATGAACTTGTAACTTGATATTGAACTTGTCCGTGACATGATCTTTGACATAAATTGCTCGTAAAATGTTGGACTTGGCTTGTAATCTTGAGAACTTAATCCCTTAAGTAGATTAAATTCCCTTTTATACTTTCATCGAGTTATTCATGCCTTGATTTTCAATCCTTTTTAAACTTATGAATTGGACTTGTATTACATGGACTTTTATCTTTTTATCAAGCATCATGACCTCTTGTAACTTGGTTTTATTAATGTACTTAATGACCTTACACGATTGTCTTGGAATGGTTTAATTACTCATGTGTTACTTAGTAAATAATTGAATCATTAATCTTATACTTGTGGTATATTTACATCAATGGATTTCATGTGCTATATATCGTGGTTCTAATCTATATAAATACACATTATGATTTCTTGACATTTCACATGCCATCATGATTGAAAACTTAGGGCATGACTTGTGTGTGCCAAAATCTTAGTTGTACATGAAATGTGGTTTAATGCGTTACTTGTATTTTGATACACTCTAGGTTGCACAACTTGTTAATTTTGGGACTTGGGATATTAATCAAGATTTGACATGGTTATGAATAGGTTCTAGTACGGGAGATAGAGAACTCCTTACACTATAATGCGTACTAGGGGAAAGTACCCATGGGTTAGTAGCCCTAAAGTAATCCCAAGAATACGGTTTTAATCCAGGCGATATCCGAGTTTCCACATTGGTTGATTTCACTCTTTAAATTTCAATTGCTTTTTCTTGAAGATTTAAAACTTGTTGTGTTATGTGAAATGCCCCAATCTTGATAATTGCATAGATATTATGCTATGTCCTTGATTTCATGTATTATTCCTATTGTGTTAATTGGAATGCTCCAATCATGTTAATTGCATTGATAATGTAATTTTTGTCAACTTATATCTAAATACCCTTCTTGTCGTGTTGTATGGATTCTTCCAAACATTGCTTAATTGGGTTCATTGTGCAATTCATGTTGATCTATATTCAAGTATCGTTCCTATCATGTTGCTTAGATTATCCCAACCTTGATTCGTTTCATATATGTATATTTATCATCATTCTTGTTGATTACACTCTAAGGTAGCTTAGGATGCTCCCTGAGTCTCATTTTGACATAGACGTTAGGTGGCATAAGCCCTTTGACATGTTTCACCTTAAGGTAATATAATTGTAAAATGCTAGGTCTATGCATGCTCATTTCCTACGAGTAGCTTTATGTTACTCACCTCGAAGTTACTGGGGATATTTTCAGGTATAAAGACTTGGTTCGTGATGCTCATCATTCCTTAGATGTCTTGTAGTTTTTTAACTTTCTATTTCATGCAAATGTTAACATGAAATGTCATTTTGTAACCTTGTATATCAAAACTTGTATTCTTTGATTCCATATATGTAAGGTGTACATAAGTACACCCTTATAATGTATTTGGCATGTATAAGATGAGGCAGGAGGCCAATGACATGTACCATGTATTCTATGCACTTTTGTTTTCAAGATTTACTATGAAAATATTAAAAAATCACGACTCATTACTTCACCGTGGTTGTATCGCGTGGGAATTCCATTCTTTTTCTTTCGTAGAGTCTCTATGATCATGCATAAGGTGTGGCCAAGGGCCAAACACCATTTTGTTCTAGGTTTTGCATTTTGGTTTCATTTATTGCATTTTAAGGCCTTTTTTGGCCGGTGAGAGATCATATTTTGCATTGGGGTTATTTTGAGGCCGCGGACCATTGGGACACGTCTTAAATGTCTTTTTACGTTTGTGTGCATGTCCACTTTTCACAAAACTTTTAAGTTTCAACATTTGACCTATTTGTGGGCGATTTTATAAATTTTTATGAAAAATTCATGCATAGGGGTGTCATTTGAAGTTCCTCCTTGTTTTAGCATGTTTTAGATGCTTGAATGAGGCTAGGGAATGTTTTCAAACTTGTTCACATCATGTAGAATGCATGTAGAACCTTAGAGACGAATCGGGCATCACACACACACACATACATTGCAGCAGCTTTTCTAAGCTGCAGCAGATGTGTCGGTCGGCTGATGAGAGCCATCAGCCAGCTGACAAGCCTCGAGACCCCATTTCAAGTAGGCTTTTTAAGAAAATCATCGTTTTGGCCGGCCGACGATTGAGTTTAAGTCGACCGACCCTCCCTAGAACCATTTTCTTCATTTTTACCTTGGACAGCCTTGTTGTTCCAACTTTGGGAGATCATATTTCATTCGTTTTAGATCCAAATTGGGTCATTCTTGAGTCAAACTTGGTTCATTTTTCGTTGTCTTTCCAATGGTGCGCACGGTGGCACCCATTTATGTATAAAATGACTGTTATGTCCTTGGTTCATTTCTTTTCGGGTTTGACATTCTTTCTTCATTGCTTGGCTCATTTGAGTTCCGTGGCTTCATGGGGAGTCATCTTGGTGCCTTAGGAATGATGTACATCTCTTAAGGACATTTTGCTTCTTTCATTTCCACATTTCGGATCCGTTTTGGGACATCACAGGACACACTGGGTTTGTAAAAATCTAGGGTCATCATATATCCTATCTTATTTCCCTATTTTAGTTTAATTTCATGTTATTTCCCTTTTCAGGTGCTTATCCCCAAACTAAGTTAATCTAGCTGAATTAGAGCATAAAAGATGCAATCTCAAACTCAATGGAAGAAAGGAGCAAAGTAGAAGCAAGTTGATGAAAGGAAGCACTCTTAGATCGATTGAACAAAGCTAAGATCGATCACACAGTGATCGTTCGAACAATGACAAGATGGATCGAACCTTTTGTCTTTATCCTCAGCAAAATACCTTCTTCAATTGATCAAACAATTCTTCGATCGATCGAACATCTTTGATCTTATCCTCACCTACCACTTTTGTCATCTTCCCAAAAAATATCTCAGCCTTGTCTTTATTCCAAAAAGGCGCCGCCAAGGTTCGATCGATCGAACTGCCTCGAGTTGCGTGAAAAGTTGATTTCAAGCCAAATTAAATTTGTGCTTGTGGTGCAATCATTGAGAGGTCCTATTGCATGAGGTCCAATCATTGGGTGTGACATTTGAGCTACCTATATAAGGATTTTTGCTATTTTGAGTAAGCAGGTTGGTTAGATTAGAGAGACTTAGTTAGAGATTAGAGAGAGAATACACAAATTGGGAACATTCGTCCTCTCTTCTAGGGTTTCCACCAAGGAGGAAGAATATCATTTCTAGCATGGAGATCACCCTTGAAGGATGGATGACAACATCAATGAGTGGCTAAACATCTTTTTGGGGCTAGAGCTAGCCCTAAGCATGCTTCCTAGACATTGATGCATTGTAATTAATGGGGATTAGTGTTGTAATTCTTGTCTTGATCTTTGATATATATATAAATCTTGTTTCTACCATGATTTGTATAGATTAATACTTTCAATTGATCATTTAACTTTATTCATATGTCTATATATGCTAGAATAGATGTTCATGTGTTTATCTTTAAATTTTGTTACATTGATGCATGTCTATATGTGTTGATATTATGAATCTAGTGATGGTCAATGTATGGTGCTTAAATGGAATACTCTCGAGGTTTATTTGACGGTTCATACATATTTCTTGATCGATTGTGCCACAACCTTAGTTTAATTAATTTAATTTTCATGTCACTAGCTTAGTTATAGTGTAGTTACTTTACTTTCTTAGATAGGTGGTGTGATACCCCTTAATTTCAGAACACGGGTTGATCAAGTCCGAGCACAAAATCAAGGGATATCAAAATAATTTAAGTATTTAAACAAGCACATAGTACAAAAAGAAAATAAAAAGAATAAATAACTCGCTGAAGAAAAATCTATTAAATAATAAATCCATTAATAACTCTCGAATGGTTACAGCTTAGGAATCCCATAACTTAAGGACCCCTTAACCAAACTCTACTATCCAGAAATTCATCACTACATACTGAAGTAATAATATCCTACTTTGAAATAAAATAGGAAGAATGGATAAGTCCTTCAGGTACGGATCCTCAACCTTGAGATTTGGAACTTCTAATAACTTGAAAAACAAATTGCGGGTTAAACCCTACGAACAAGTTCACTCTATCAGGCCTCTAAAAACCAATAAGTAGATCATCTCTGATAAAAACAAAACCTAATAAAGTTTTAACTTTAATAAAGCACGATACACATATCTATATATAATTATATATACTATACTAATCACATCCATTAATAAGTTTATAAAATTTCCATACCTATTAAGTAATTATTAAAATAATAATCTTTCTTAGACCAATCTACCATTTATTTTAAAAAGAAACTCATTTAACCTTAATCCCATCCTAGTCAGTTGTTTAATCATTTAAATAATAAATTATAATAAAAAGAATATTATATTTAATCCCAAAATCCGATAATGATTTTAATTATTTAAATCACATATCCAAAATCTAAGCTTTAACAAATCATCCATGTCTCCACCAGTATAGTTTTATTCATATGTATAAAATAATACATTAACCTGTAAGTACTAGACTATTCTAATTTAAGAATATCTAATCCTAATCCAAACTATACATATAATAACTATAGATGATATTTTAATCATCTAACACACTGTAATATAATTACACTTTGGCAAATCAACTATGCCATTATAAATATATTTATGTATATATTAGCAACTCAACCATGCCTCCTTAAGTATATATATTTATACTTTTAATTAGCAACTCAACCCTACTTCCTATGTATGTGTTTTCTTCATTCAAATATTTAGGTGATATATATTTAAACCTTTGGCAACTTATCCATACCTACAATTTAACCATGTACCAACTTTAAACTTAACGATGAACTAAATCACACATATACATCTCATGAATTTCATAACCATAACATTACTTTAATAACCAACTTATCCAGATATACTACATAAGAATAATTAATATTAATCATATTAAATGATATATATATACATACACATATATTATATAATATATAACTATATATAATACCATCCATAATAATCTTTGATTATTTAAATCATATATATACGTATACATCAATATATATATATATATATACATCCCTTCATCCTTATCCTAAACAATTAAACCATTTATACATATATATATATAATTATATATACATAGATATATATTTATACTTCCTACCATAACAATATATTCATTTAATTATATTTACGCAATTTAAATGTTACTAAATCTCGTCAGAAATAGTTTCCCATAAATACTCCATCTCGGAAAATAATTTTCGGACACCGTCTCACTAAAACATAAATATCTCCTATTATGATGGGAATCCGATAATGAAATTGGTACCGTCAGAAAGAGGACGAAAAATTCTTGAATTTGAGCTCAAGAATGACTCAATTTCGATTTAAAATGATTAAGTTATGACCGTTTAAATTTCAAGTAACAAAACAGGAATAATAATTGGTTTAGCTCAATGGTTACTGTGAGCGTGCCCATACCGGATTATATCATTGAGCTCACACAAATATATCACACCAGATTAGCTCACTTGAGCTTACATGTATGCATCCACACCTACTTATCTCATCGAAGCTCACATGTATACACCCACACCAGATTATCTCACACGAGCTCATATGTACTCATCCACACCAGATCAACTACCCATTAATCAAGACCCATCAGAGGCCCAGATTCCATGTGCACCGTGATAGTATGCGCTGCATCACACCGGATTGTTTTCAATCATCATCTCAATGCACCAGCTGTCCAGATCTACATGCACATCTATATACTATACTCGCACCACACTGGATTACTAACCTATTCTTTTTACACGCCGCCGCCGCTACAAGACCTCATGTTTGTATAAAACAATATATAATTTTTGCCCAGAATAAATATAAATAATTCTAAATAATTCCAAAAAAATATAAAACAACTCTAGAAAATTTTAAAAAAAATTACAGAAAATTCTCAAAAATTCTATAAACCCAAAATAATCCTCTTAGGTCAAAGATCAAGTATAAACAGTTGATTTTAAATATACACAACCTATATATATAATTAAAATCCTACAATTCCAAAAATAAAAATCATAATAAATCATGCTTTTAATACTCCAATTTAATTCCGATTTAATCAAATAAAATTAACTTAATATTTTTTATTAACTCCGTTCTAGCCACGATTTAAATTAATAATTTAATTAAAGCTTTGATACTCAAGGTGAAATCCTTATGGGTTCTAAGAGGAAAGATAGAGAAAACTCACCAGAAGGTTTCGAAACGAAACCTGACGCTTCATGTTTTGATTGTCTCTACCAATTTCGGCATTCTTTCTCAAATCAGGTCTCCTCCTTGTCAGCCTTCTCTTCTTCTTCTCTCTCTATCTCTCTTATTTTTCTAACATGTAAAACTTTTAACCCTAAAGTCTTATGTATATATTTATACACATTAAAATCAAAATCTCACTCCAACTATAACTACCAAAATAAAATAAAAATTATCTTTAAATAATATACATATATATATATATATCCACATACCTTCCATAATTAATCAGTAGTTACTTATATCATATATATACATGTATATATATATATCTATATATATAATCCTTCCATAACACTTACTAATTAATTATATTTATAAATATATATATACATATATTTATCATTATGCAAAAATGATCATTTAAATAATCATATAACCATGGGCCTTTATTAATTAACCCAACAAGGTTTCATCCAAGCCCAAGACCACCTCCTTTGGTCCCAATCCTCTTAAGCCCAATCCAATTAACATAAAATAATTAATATTAAATCTATTAATTACAAATAATTAACAAACAACTCACATAAGCATAAATACACACAAATCAAATGAATAATTCAATCATAACATTTCACAAAGCAAAACACCATATCAATTCAACAAATATAATCACGAAATACAATCTAATTAAAATAAAATAATTAATCTAAGCACTCAATTAAATAAAATAAATCATTTAAAAATAAAATAAAAGTAATTAACCCTAATTAAATTAAACAAATCATTTTAAAATAAAATAAAAATAATTAATCCCAATTAATAAATCCTTTAAAATATCGAGGTATTACATTCTTCCCCCCTAACAAAAGGAATTCTATCCTCGGAATTCACGAATTCATGAAATGAAAACTTTGATTATTTAATTTCAAATTTCCATGTTCCTTTTATCCGTGTAGAAATTAATCCATTCACACATACTCATAATTACGAACTAATTTATGCTCGTTGCATTTCCTTGCAACTTAATCTCACCAATATATATACGTTGGTAAACGTCCCATTGCTGTAATTTCTTACAATAAAACACAAAATAACTCTTTTACACACATGGTGCAAAATACATATTTATATCATTACCAATAATAGGCTATTGCTTAATAAATAAAACATAAATTGTTACACAGTGATGTGATAACCTCCTTTCCTTTCTTATCAACATTACTTCTCCTATAGAAAGCAATTTGAGTAAAGACCCAATTGTCTATACCAAATACTTTGGAAGTAATGATGGCTATTACCATTATCATTCCTATCTTCCATCTTGACATTCCATATTCTGATACGCCTTACCCTGTAGTCGACACACCTCAAGATTTGTATATAACTAATTAGCTAATTCCATATTTATATAATTGATAAATATAAGTACACACTAGAGACTTTCACTGGACTAAAGCAGTTTCAATCGGATAGTGGGTATCTCATGTAAAACGCACACAAAGGTGGTCACGAGTCCTCCTTTTACCAGGGCCCACACATTCTTAAATCCAGCTACCCATCTCAATTGGCAATATACGCCTCTATCCTAACCACTGATCCTGAGACTCAAACTCATATCGTGGCACATATCTATACATATATAAAATCCATTCTATCCAAACATAAAAGTAAACTATCCAACCAAATTATTTCAAATGGCATGCCATCCAACTATTCCGTTGATCTGACACGAATAAGTAGGATTTAACTCTTTGGTTAATCTGTTCCCTTATAAATAGATAGGTAGGACTTAACTTCTTTGGTTAATCCATCCTTAGAATGCCACTGTCCCATACCGGTGCATTAAACCATACGATCCATAAATGAATAGGTAGGACTTAACTTTTCTGTTAATCCGTTCCTAAAATACACAAAGAGGTAAGACTTAAATTTTTGGTTAATCCATCTCTAAAATACACAAATAGGTAGGACTTAACTTTTTCGTTAATCTATTCCTAAAATACCCCTATATTATTTTAATGGTGCATAAATCTATAAAATCCATAATTGATGCAACAAATATAATTATACATCAAATAATCAAGAAGTAAGCATAAAAAAAATCCGATAAATACATGATTATATTATATGCCAATAAATGATTAAAATCACATAGATATACATTGAAATTGCTAGAATAATATTAAGCAACTAAATCTATCATTCATAACATGTAAGTTAATTAAAATTCCATACTGTTCAAGTCCTTAGCATATTAATGTATATTATGCATTCTGAGATTTTAACTAGTCTATTTCAACCATTTAAATCACCTAATTTGATCTAAATGACCTTGGAACACCTCAATCCTCAAAACAGAACTTAAAACCAATTCTGCAACTACATTCATCCTCCCTGAACAATACTTAATGTAAAAGTAATAACTTTCCACAATTCAGTTATCTACTCTGTCTCGCATCTGTGTTTACTGTGTGAACGTAAATTATCGACCTTCGTAGTCTATGCCATTTAATCAGTTTTCCCAATAAATTTTATCTCCCTATATACTGATTTAGCAAACGATCCTAACACCTACGCTTTTGTTTTCTCTAATACCTTCCAAATCGATGTCCTACTATTTGCTAATAAGACTAAATGATTTAACTATAGGATGTACTAATAGACCGAATGCAGAATACAATGAATCCTAAACTTAAGCTCTAAGTAAAATAATACATAACGCGGAAGTCACACAACGAAAGACACCCTAGGGACACTTGAACCTAGAGTGCTCTGATACCAACTGTGATACCCCTTAATTTCAGAACAAGGGTTGATCAAGTTTGAGCACAAAATCAGGGGATATCAAAATAATTTAAGTATTTAAACAAGCATAGAGTACAAAAAGAAAATAAAAAGAATAAATAACTCGCTGAAGGAAAATCTATTAAATAATAAATCCATTAATAACTCTCGAATGGTTACAACTCGAGAATCCCATAACTCAAGGACCCCTTAACCAAACTCCACTATCCAGAAATTCATCACTGCATACTGAAGTAATAATATCCTATTTTGAAATAAAATAGGAAGAATGGATAAATCCTCCAGCTGCGGATCCTCAACGTTGAGACTTAGAACTTCTAATAACCTGAAAAACAAATCGCGGGTTAAACCCTACGAACAAGTTCACTCGACCAGGCCTCTGAAAACCAATAAACAGATCATCTCTGATCAAAACCAAACCTAATAAAGTTTTAAATTTAATAAAACACGATATACATATCTATATATAATTATATATACTATACTAATCACATCCATTAATAGGTTTATTAAATTTTCATACCTATTAAATAATTATTAAAATAATAATCATTCCTAGACCAATCTACTATTTATTTAAAAAAAAAAAAACTCATTTAACCTTAATCCCATCCTAATCAGTAGTTTAATCATTTAAATAATAAATTATAATAAAAAGAATATTATATTTAATCCCAAAATCCAATAAAGATTTTAATTATTTAAATCACATATCCAAAATCTAAGCTTTGACAAATCATCCATGTCTCCACCAGTATTATTTTATTAATATGTATAAACTAATACACTAACCTGTACGTACTAGACTATTCTAATTTAAGAATATCTAATCCTAATCCAACCTATATATACAATAACCATAGATGATATTTTAATCATCTAACACACAGCAATATAATTACACTTTGGCAAATCAACCATGTCATTATAAATATATTTATTTATATATGGGCAACTCAACCATACCTCCTTAAGTATATATATTTATACTTTTAATTAGCAACTCAACCGTGCTTCCTATGTATGTGTTTTATTCATACAAATATTTAGGCCATATATTTAAACCTTTGGCAACTCATCCATGCTTACAATTTAACCATGTACCAACTTTAAATTTAACGATGAACTAAATCACACATAGACATCTCATGCATTTCATAAGCATAGCATTACTTTAATAACCAGCCTATTCAGATATACCAAATAAGAATAATTAATATTAATCATATTAAATGATATATATATATATATATACATACACATATATTATAAATATATAAATATGTATAATACTATCCATAATAATCTTTGATTATTTAAATTAAATATATACATATATATCTATATATATATATATACACACATCCCTCCATCCTTATCCTAAATAATTAAACCATATATACATATATATAAATATATATATACTTCCTTCCATAACAACATATTCATTTAAATATATTTATGTAGTGTTGTCGTTAACCCAATCCAAAGATTGTGCACCAAAAGATAGTAGTGCAGGGCTATGATGAATGTGGCTAAGTTTTACATTTAGAAATTGCCACTACTACCTTTCACTAAAAATATAGTTAGGGCGAGTAGAGATAGTCCCAAGGGATTGGTGGGTCGTATTAGGTTGTGGAATCGAGATTAGGTTTAGTAGGTCGAGTGGTCAAAAGATTGGTTGGTGGTTGAATTGCACTAAGATGCAATTTAAACTAAAGTAAGCAATTAAAATTAATGGAGAGAAAATAAGAGAGAGATCTTGGGGTTTAGAGATCACCACTAAGCATAGCTTTTCTACAGCCTTAATGAATGATTAATGAGGGGGAAAACATGTATTGCAACATAGTGTGTGTGTATGGTTGTTTCAACAAGCATCGATGACAAATTAAGCATATATTGTCTAAGCAACATGGTGGATAGCACAATATATCAAACTAAGCTATTAATCCTTTCTTTAAGCTCACAATCCAAACACATCACAAGGTTAGAGAAATATACTACTTGCTTTTATAAGTATGGAATATCAAACAACAAGCATGAATTATCCTCCCATTTAACACCTAAACTACAACTACACTACAATTAAGCTAATGACATGAAATTAAACTAAGTAAACTAAGGGAGAGGCACAATCCATCAAGAAATGAGTATGAACCATCAAATAAGCCACAAAAGCATTTCATTAAGCACTATGTCTTGACAATCTCTAGATCTATAGCATTAATACATATAGACATGCATCAATAATACAAGAAATAGAGACAAACACATGAACATCTATTCTAGCATACATATGATAAATGCTGAAAAGTGTGCATTTAAACCCCTTAAGCTTAGGTATTCTATAACCTTTATCTATCTTATTTTCCCGCTTTGTATTGATTTCGTGTTATTTCCATTTTCAGGTATTTATCCCTAAAATAAGCTAACTCAGCCAAATAAGAGCAGAAATGAAGCAATTTTGGGATGAATCAAAGAAATGAGAAAAGTAGAGCAAAAGAAAGAAAATGGTGGAATTCCAGCAATTTCGATCGATCTCAAGACAAGTTCGATCGATCCAACTTTCATCGATCTCAGCACTTCAAGATGGATCTGAGCTATGTTTGTCCATATTCAAAGATCCCAAAAGTTCGATCGATCCAACTTCATTCTCTGATCGATCGAACTTTCTTGTCCTTATCTATTTGGCAGATCTTATCCAGCTGTACCACCCTACTAATTGCTTTTGTCCTTTTTTCAAAAATATCTTCAAAATATCTCAGATTTGTTTTTATCCAAAAAAGCGCCGCCATCGAGGATCGATCCAGCTTCAATTCGATAGATCTCAGCCATGTTCGATCGATCTCACCACAAGTTCGATCGATCAAACTTCCCAAATCCTGAGAAAATTCCAATTCCAGCTCATTAAAAGTTGTCTCATATCCAATCATTAGAGGATTATTGGTGTACGAGCCCAGCTCATTTTGGGAGATATTTGACCTACCTATATAAGGAATATGAGCCACTTTTTGAGGGAGACTTGATACTTTTATACTTAGTGAGGAAGCAAATGAGAGGAGGAGGCTAGAGACACCATTGGAGACTCTTCATCAACTAAGGAGCAGATTTCTTCCATGGAGCTTGCCCTTAAGGGTTGGAAGACATCATCCATGAGTGGCTAGACATCCTTTCGGGGCTAGAGTTTGCCCTAAGCATGCTTTCTACATCTTAATTTACGTATTTTTTAGGGGATTTGTATTGTGATACATGTTTTAACACTTTTATATATATAGATCTTGTTTATTCAATGATTTGTATGGTTTAATGCTTCCAATTGATCATATCATTTTATCCATATGTCTATGTATGCTAGAATAGATGTTCATGTGTTTGTCTCTATTTCTTGTGTTGTTGATGCATGTCTATATGTATTAATGCTATAGATCTAGAGATTATCAAGACATAGTGCTTAATGGAATGTTCTTGTGTTTTATTTGATGGTTTATACTTATTTTTTGATGGATTGTACCTCTCCCTTAGTTTAATTAGTTTAATTTCATGTCATTAGATTAATTGTAGTGTAGTTGTAGTTTAGATGTTAAATGGGAGGACAATCCATACTTGTTGTTTAATGTTCCATACTTATGAAAGCAAGTAGCATATATCTCTAACCTTGTGATGTGTTTGGATTGTGATCTTAAAGAAATGATTAATGGCTTAATTTGATATGTTGTGCTATCCACCATGTTGTTCAGACAATATATGCTTAATTTGTCACCCATGCTTGTTGGAACAACCACACACACACACACTTTATTGCAATTCATGTTTTTTCCTCATTAATCATTCATTAAGGGTGTGAAAAAGTAAACTTAGTGGTGATCTCTAAATTCCAAGATCTCTCTCTCTTTTATTCTCCTTATTGCATTATTGTTTACTTTAGTTTAATTTGCATCTTGTGTAATTCAACCAACCAACCACTATTTTGATCACTCGACCTACTAACCCTAATCCTAATTCCTCAACCTAGTACGACTCCTCAATCCCTTGGGACGATCCCTACTTGCCCTAGCTATATTTTTTGTAAAAGGTAGTAGTGGCAATTCTAAATGTAAAACTTGGCCACATTCATCATAGCTTTACACCTCTATATCTTTTGGCGGTGTGCATAAACTTTGGGTTGGTGTGCGACAAACCCACCAACGTAGACATATGGATAAAATGAAATGATCAATTGAAAGCATTAAACCACACAAATCATTTAATAAACATGATTTATGTATATAAATATGTCAAAAAATCTATCATAATACAAATCCCCTCAAAAATACATAAATCAAGATGTAGAAAGCATGCTTAGGGCTAACTCTAGCCCCAAGAGGATGTCTAGCCACTCATGGATGGTGTACTCCAACCCTCAAGGGTTAACTCCATGGTCAAGATTGCTCCTCTTCTTGGTTGATGGAAGAACTCCAAGCTTGTGTCTCTAACCTCCTCCTTTCTTTTCTTCCACACTATGGAAAATTTTATCTCTAGTGTATGTATTTACTATGTGTCAAGAATGGCTCATATTCCTTATATAGGTAGGTTAAATGTCACCCCCAATGAGCTGGGCTTGTACACCAATATTCCTTCCAATGATTGAATATGAGACAACTTTTAATGAGCTAGAAATTGGATTTTCTCAGGCTTTGGAAAGTTCGATCGATCGAACTTGTGGTGAGATCGATCGAACATGGCTGAGATCTATCGAATTTAAGCTGAATCGATCCTCTATGGCGGTGCCTTTTTGGATAACAACAAATCTGAGATATTTTGAAGATATTTTTGGGAAAGAGACAAATGTGGTAGGAAGGGTGGTACAACTAGATAAGATGGAATCTTTTCGATCAATCGGAAGAAAGTTGGATCGATCGAACTTTGTGGGATCTTTGGATAAGGATAAGAGAGATTAGATCCATCTTGAAATGCTGAGATCGATGAACTTTCGATCGATTGAATATTTTCTGAGATCGATCGAACTTGCTAGATTTCCACCACTTGCTTCCTTTTACTCCCACTTTGCTACTTTCTTTGATTCATCTCAAGATTGCTTCAATTATGCTATTATTTAGCTGAGTTAGCTTATTTTGGAAATAAGTACCTAAAAATGAAAATAATACAAAATCAATCTAAAGCGGAAAAATAAGATAGATAAAGGTCCTCGAATACTTAAGCTTAAGGGGTTTAAATGCACACTTTTCCACGCTCATCACACCCCCAAACTTAAATATTGCTAGTCCCTAGCAATGAACTAGAAAGTAAAGGAATGAAATGAACAACTATACAATTATGAACTAGAAAGCAATAAATGGATAACGCCACTTTTGTAGGGAACACGATTACATTTAGCATATGCAACAAGCCTTTTAAACCCCTAGGTTACCACTAGTGGACGAGTGAAGTCTCGTGAGGGTTTCCAGAAATGATACCCACAAACATTAAGCTCATTCTCACTAAAGAGATACCAATATTGCAAACAAGCATTGGGAGAAAACTACCTCAAGGATGCAATTTTTCAACCCTTTCCAAGCAATCTCCCAAAATTTCAACATCAAGCAAGTAAGTATGGTCCTCCTCACATCAAGAAAATGAGCATAAAAATCAAAACAACTCTAGAATCCTTTTTGAGTGGACCAGCATCAGGTATGTTGCTATCTTAGCCAACTAAAGAAATGAAAAGCGTTTATTCTTTTCACTCGATTTTTTTATTTTTTTATTTTTTTATTTTTTTATTTTTTTTTTTTATAGGATCAAAGATGGAAGTATGGTGCAATATGTTAATCTATTAAGCTTTCTAGCAATCCATGAGGTCAAGCGTTAGGTCAATGACTCCCAAACCAGACGGCTTTAGGGCACTAGGTGTTCAAACACCCCTAAGGACTTACAAGTTCAAATCAATTAGGCTACAAATCAAGACAACCTCCATTTAATCATTTCCCACTTCTCACCTTTTGGGAGAAATCCTCACTTTTTTTTATTGTTTTTGCAACTTTTTTTTTTTTTTTAAAGTTCATTTATTAACCTAGAGTTTGGGCCCTCCACCCTTCAGCGCAAGAAGTTCAGTGCTTGATTAGGCTAGAATCCTGGCTATTTAGTAAAAAGGGGTTGTTATCCACCTTTATCAAAATGAAAGCTTTCAATGCACTACTAGCTCAATTGGGATATAATCAATTCAATAATCAACAAAGCATGTACCCCACAAATGAATGCTAGTGTACGCCTGTGCTAGTGTAAAATACTAGAGTGAATCTCAAAACAATCACAAAATCAGGATGATGTGGACCACAAGTGCAAGCATGCTATCAATCTTTCAAAAAATTTACTCCTAATTGGCATCCGCATACAAGGAGTATTGGACTCTCAAGTCAAGCAATTTTTAAATTTTAAGCAATATAGTCCTCAAAAGATGAAGATCATAGCTAGTTATGGACCAATCATATAAAATTCCTCAAATACACAAGTCATGCTCAAAATTGTGAATTGAAAACAAATACTATAATTAACACCATTACCCCCCCCCCCCCCAAACTTAAATGGCACAATGTCCTCAATGTGCAAAGAGAACAAAGGAAAAAAGTATACCAGTGTAAGCAAAGAATAGTTGGGATATAAGTATCCAAAGTAGGTGACATAGCCCCCCCCCCCCCCCCCCCCCCCCCGCCCCCCCCAAAAAAAACTTGGGATTAACTGTGGTCCTGAAAAGATAGCACTGGATAAAAGTTCATTAGACAACAAAGGGGATAATAATAGTGCACAGTGGACATGCAAGTGTAAATGGGATAAGAAATTGAAGTAAGGAGAGAAGAAAAAGGGTGGTCCTGAAAAATTCGAGCAGTACTCTCTCTCGCTGAAGTCACTGGGATGCACCTGATGGAATCAATCACAGACAGATATATCAACACGCATATATGACATCCATAAACAAAGTATGCATAAAAGAGAAATAAAAAATAGTACAGTACGTCCAGTGTCTAGGCCAACAGACTGGCCGCAAGTATAAAACAGTATCAAAAATATGACAGATATGACAGATATATAATAGGAGAAAAAGATATGGAAATATCAAATGGAGGAGGAAGGACGGGCAGGCCGTGCTCCGCGGATGTCTCTGGATAGATCTAGGGCTGATCACGGTTCAGATCGGTTCAGTTCGTTTTGGGGTAAGATTCAAACCAATCCGGTCCTCACGGATTGGCTAAATCTGAAACCGAACTGATCCGTGGTAACTCTCAATCCGAACCAAACTGATCCGTGGAATAACGGATTGGATCAGTTCGGTTCCACGGATTGGGCTTATCAAAAATAGTCAGACAATACATCATGAAGAACAAGAACAACAAAGAACAAAACACAAAAAAACATATAAATTGGTCATACACACCAATTCAAACATGTAATAGAAGTAAATCAGATCTAAGCATTCAACTACAAAAGCCAAATGAATGGTCATCACATCAAATTTCAATTCAGAAACAAATTACAACAGATACACATATACAAAAAAAAATGCACATTGAAAGCTCATTTATTTGAATCATAGAACTCAGATCAGATTACAACAAATTACAATATTGAAAAAATAAATAAACAAAAAATCCAAACCTTTATCAGCTCAGAAGATTCCGGAGAAACAAGAACAATACATATAATATGTATCAGAGAGTCTTCATTTTTTTATCTACAAAACCCTTTCCTCTGCTTCTGGTAATTTCTAGTTCTAGGGTTTATGATTCTTTCTCTGTTTTTATTTTATTGTGTACCCGTATCACTTTTAGAAAGGGATGAGTGCTGGAGAGAGAAAGTATAGAGAGATTGTACCTTATGATGAGTGATGGAGATTTACAAGATTTTAGAAGTTATGGTTACTTCTGGAGATGAGGAACAGAGGAAGAAAGAGTCGAGAGATAGACCACGAGGCGGCACAATTAAGGAAACCTAGGGTTAGATAGCTGAATTTTTAAAACAAATAATGAATAAAAAATAAATAAATAGAAATAATATATTACAGTATACATATATAATTTTATATATATATATATATATATATATATATAATATAATATAATATAATATAATTCACGGATCGGATCGATTCGGTTAACGGATTGGTTCGGTTTTTTCAGGATTTAATCCGTTAACCGAACCGCTCAATACGGATTGTTAATTTTTCAAACCATCACCGAACCATTAGATCAAAAAACCGAACCGAACCGCATGGATCGGATTGGTTCGGATCGGTTTGACGGATTAGCGAATTATTTGATCACCCCTAGATAGATCACATAATGCAGCTATGACATTCGTGCAGAGTGAAGCAATATCAGCCCGGATGGAAACCATGCCATCCTCCAGAGTCTGAAGACGCTCTCCGAAATTAGGTATCTGAACTAGAGCCTCAGGTGTTGCTGGAGCTGGAGAAAGATGATCCTGAGCCTGCTCCTCATCATGAATGGGCAACCCAACTGGAGAGTGATGCTCCGGGTCCTCTGCGGGCTGCTCTAAGTCAATATCCATATGTATGGCAGCCGGATCGACTGGTATAACATTCGCCACCTGCTCTGCTGCTGTTACTGCTGCCTGCTCCATCTCCTCTCTCTCTAGCTTCTCAGCTGCCTCTACAGCGTCATCCTGTAGACTCTTGATAAGAGCCTGGTAACTCTTATCCTAATCTTTCTTCTTGAATGAGCAGGCCCCAGACTCAGTACGCTCCCGTGGCTGGAAGGGATAGTGCTGGTCTTTCAGAATCTGTGTGATGAGATGGCCAAATGGGAGATACTTAGCCTATTTGGGCTTGGCCTTGCTGATATGGTCAACATACAGCTTCCCCATAACGCTCCAGGTAAGCACAGGAATGGATATCCAGTGCCTGTATAGAAGGCGTATAAAGCTACCAGAAAGTCACTGCGCCTCTGTATCATGTGGCCGGCCATAAAAACATTTCGGTATAGCATTGAATCGAAGAACCACAGGTTATCTGGCAGATAAGTTCGAGCGGCGAAGGTCTCACCACCTGTATAGTGACCTGTGAGTGCAACAGCCATGTCTGCATATGAGGGCCACCATCGAGTAGGATAAGTATCCTGGAGTTCAGGAGGGCAGACGTGTGGACAACGGCAAGATCTGGAAAGAGTGTCCACTGTGATACTAATAGGGTGGCTGTCAATGGTAGTCCGCAGCTCCGCCAGGTTACTCGGGGCAGGTCGGAGGTTCTGGAAGAACATCCGGACCAACCTCAGGTACACTGGGTATGTAACAGGGGCTAGTATGGCTGATATGCCCCTCCGGCCTATATCCTCATATGCTGCTCTGGTAAGAACAGACCAAGAGAAGTAGTCTATGTCGAAGACTGACTCGTGTGCCACCCGAAGGCGTGAGTATCTCGGCAATGGCCGGTCTAAGTCCTGGGCTAGCTGAGCTAATGATGGTAATGGAAATGGTATATGCTCAGCCTTAGCGTCAGCCTGTAAAGAAGATGCCTCAAACAAAGACTATAGTCGGCTGTCAGCGGATGGAGACTGAGGTGGAGTAGGCTCTGCTGGCTCGGGCTCAAGAATGGGGTCCTGGACGTGAGATGGACCTGCCTCGTCGTCCAATCTCCGCCTGGCCCTATGGTGATAATATCCGCGAGCAATAGTCTTGACCCTAGCCATGGCCTGCAAAATAAAAGGAAAACTTGCAAAAAGGAAGTCAGTGCCGGTATAAAGAATTAAAGCACAGTTTATAGAATCATGTATGTCCAATAAAATAGACAAAATAGATAAGGAACATGAATCTATTTAAGTGACAAGGAATGGGTGACATGATGTGAAGTATGCTGGACAGTATAAGTATGGAATGCATCCGATGTGGAAAACACATGCATTGGGCATGTATGAGATAGCATGAAACACAAGAGATGTTGCGTGAAATGTGTTAAGTATATCTGTGAAGTTCGATCGATCACAAAAATGTGAGATCGATACATGTTCGATCGATCGTGAATAAGTGAGATCGATCTGTTACAGACCGATCTGAGAAAAAAATTTATCAATCGAACTATGAGGTGAAATTCGAAAAGTCACAGATCTGTGACTTGGATGGCACGGGGGCCTCACAAACAAGCTTGTGGGCCCCTCTACACAACAAATCAACATATATGGTCACTTTCCTTGGCCTGTGACCCCCAAAATTAAGAATTAAAATCAAAAAATATAGAACCTATATATAAATATATATACACATATATACATAGCTTCAAAACTTCATCAATGGCAAGATTCTTGATCAAAACACCTTAGATCTAACGTACAAAGCATGGATTCATGGAGAATAAGCTTGAAATCAAAAGAGGGGTCTCGGATCTTACCTCAAACCGAGAGATGAGATGAGAGGTCCGAGATGAAGTGGAGAGATTCGAGATGAGGTGGACTTGCCGGAAGGTTCGCCAGAAGTGGAGAAGTGAGTTGAAGCTGCGAGAGACGAAGGTGAGGGTGTTAGATCAATATGTGGTATCGATCTAACAACCCTAGGTTTGATTTTTAAAAATATTCTGTTACCAGTTCGATCGATCGAACTGAAATCTTAGATCGATCGAACTGTGATCGATCTCTCTTCACTAAAAGACAAAATTGTTTTGAAGCTTTTGAAATTTTTTTTTTCAAAAAAATAAAATATATTTAAAAATGAAAAAAAAAATTGGATTATAAAAAAAAATAATATATATATATAATTTATTATTTTAAATTTAAAATTCAAAAAAAAAAAAAAAAAAATCAAACTTAAAACAAAAAATCAAAGAACAGAGATCGATCTCTCCAAGATCGATTTAAGAATAATTCCGATCGATCAAACATGCAAAAACCTGCAGACATGTTCGATCGATGGGACAGAGAGCCTTTTGATGCAAGTTGGATGCAGGTTCAACAATTTTCTAAGTGTTGAGACTGCAGATCAATCCAAGATAAAGTTGGATCAATTGAAGAACTAAATATCGATCTAGGAACAAGTTCGAACGATGGGACAGAGAGCTGAAATATACAGGTTTTCTTCGAACGATTGGATAGAGAGGTGATTGGATACAGGTGGATGCAGGTATGGAGTTCGATCGATCGAACCTCCTTAGAGATTGATCGAACTTATGCAAAATGCTCATTTTCAATATGAAAGTGCGTGCAATCCTAATCACAGTTCCCAGCAATGCAAATGAACTTAAACCAAATATCTAGACTTCACAAGAAATGAAATTTAAAATATAAATGAGGGAGGAATAGGGTTATGACACCGTACGAAATATTCTAGTCTTTAACGTCTTTAACAAGATGTTGGGCTCTTTTAACCCAGGTCAAACATCTTGTATTGCATCCCCTCCTTGATTGGGTGATAAGTGTTTTGAACTCCACACAACAAATGGTTCCCTAGAGAACTTGTTGGATTAGGCTCAAAAGAAATTTTTGGTTCTTGGTCAACATAATCCTTGGGCTTCCATGCCCTTTCAAAACAAGCTTTTGAAACAACTTTCTTGGAATTTAGGGTTGAAGATAAATTTTTTAGAATTTTGGTTTCGCACAAAGACTCTATTCCATCACATTCAAGGTCATGATATTTCTCTACAACATTCACTTATTCATGTTTGTCAAATGAATTGGGGGTCGAATTGAAGATATTCAACTTCACCTTCATATGGCCAAATGAGATCTTCATTATCCCCGTCCTACAATTAATGTTGGCATTCGCGGTTGCCAAGAAAGCACGGCTAAGGATAATGGGAATTTGGTTCTTAGGATTCGAGACCGGTTCCATGTCAATGACAACAAAATCAATGGGGAAGAAGAATTTATCAATCTTAATCAATACGTCCTCAATGATAACCCTAGGCTTTTTGATGGATCGGTCGGCAAGTTACAAAACCACTGACGTCGGTTTCAAGTCTCCTAAGCCTAATTTGACATATACCGAGTATGGAAGAAGGTTAACACTTGCTCTTAAGTCAAGAAGAGCCCGATTAATGATATGATCTCCAATGATGCATGATGTGGTAGGTGAACCGGCGTCCTTAAACTTCAAAAGAGTATTATGCTGCAAAATTGAGCTTACTTGCTCGGTTAAGACCACTTTCCTCAGTGCTTGGCTTTTGTTCTTCCTCTTTTGGGTGCATAAGTCTTTCAAAAACTTGGCATAAGCCAGAATTTGCTTGATTGCATCCAAAAGTGGAAGATTGACTTTCACTTGCCTAAACACATCCATAATTTCATTTGTTTTGGCCTTTTGCTTGTCAATTGAAATGGATCCTTTTAAGGCATCCGGAAATAGAGCTCTTGGCTCAAAAACTTTTTCAGAAATTGTCTTTGAAGTCTCTTCAACATAAGAAGTTTTGAAATCATTTTGCAAATTTTTCTTTTCAAAATCACCTTTCAAATCACTTTTCAAGATATTCTCATTTGAAAGATCATGCATATGCAATGAAGGAGGAATAGGATGTGAAACGGGACGGGTGTCAACTTGTGGTTGCACCAGTTCACTCTCTTCATTGGACATACCCACTTGGTTGTCCACAATCTTCCCACTTCTCAAGGTAGTCACCGCGTTGACATGCTTTATTATGTGACCTTTTGATGAGGAATGAGTCTCCACAACACATTGTTGCTTTTGTGGGGCATTCAGAGGCATTTTCCCTTCTCAAGGTAGAGATTGCTTCTCTTCTTGGTTGATGGAAGAACTCCAAGCTTGTGTCTCTAGCCTCCTCCTTTCTTTTCTTCCTCACTAAGAACATGAAAAATTGTGTCTCTAGTGTATATATCTACTATGTGTCAAGAATGGCTCATATTCCATATATAGGTAGGATAAATGTCACCCCAATGAGTTGGGCTCGTACAGCAATATTCCTTCCAATGATTGGATATGAGACAACTTATAATGAGTTGGAAATTGGATTTTCTCAGGCTTTGGGAATTTCGATCGATCGAACTTGTAGTAAGATCGATCGAACATGGCTGATATCTATCGAATTTAAGCTAGATCGATCCTCTATGGCGGCGCCTTCTTGGATAACAACAAATTTGAGATATTTTGAAGATATTTTTGGAAAAGAGACAAATGTGGAAGGTAGGGAGGTACAACTGGATAAGATGGAATCTTTTCGATCGAATGGAAGAAAGTTGGATCGATCGAACTTTGTGGGATCTTTGGATAAGGACAAGAGAGCTTGGATCTATTTTGAAATGCTGAGATCGATGAACTTTCGATCGATCGAATATTTTCTGAGATCAATCCAACTTACTGAATTTCCACCACTTGTTTCCTTTTGCTCCCACTTTGCTCCTTTCTTTGATTCATCTCAAGATTGCTTCAATTATGTTTTTATTTAGCTGCGTTAGCTTATTTTGGGAATAAGTATCTGAAAATAGAAATAATACAAAATCAATCTAAAGCGGAAAAATAAGATAGATAAAGGTCCTAGAATGCCTAAGCTTAAGGGGTTTAAATGCGCACTTTTCAGTGCTCATCATTATGCAATTTAAATGTTACTAAATCTCATCAAAAATAGTTTCCCATAAATACTCCATCTTGGTAAATAATTTTCCAACACCGTCTCACTAAAACATAAATATCTCCTGGTATGATGGGAATCCGATAATGAAATTGGTACCATCGGAAAGAGGACGAAAAATCATTGAATTTGAGCTCAAGAATGACCCAATTTCGATTTAAAATGATTAAGTTATGACCGTTTAAATTTCAAGTAACAAAACAGGAATAATAATAGGTTGAGCTCAATGGTTACTGTGAGCACGCCCACACCGGATTATATCATTGAGCTCACACAAATGCACCACACCAGATTAGCTCACTTGAGCTTACATGTATGCACCCACACCTAATTGTCTCACTGAAGCTCACATGTATACACCCACACCAGATTATCTCACATGAGCTCATATGTACTCATCCACACCAGATCAACTACCCATTAATCAAGACCCATCAGAGGCCCAGATTCCATGTGCACCGTGATAGCATGCGCCGCATCACACCGGATCGTTTTCAATCATCATCTCAATTCACCAGCGACCCAGATCTACATGCACATCTATATACTATACTCGCACCATACTGGATTACTAACCTATTCTTTTTACACACTGCCACCGCTACAGGACCTCATTTTTGTATAAAACAATATATAATTTTTACCCAGAATAAATATAAATAATTCCAAAAAAATGTAAAACTCTAGAAAATTTAAATAAAAATTACAGAAAATTCTTAAAAATTCTATAAACCCTAAATAATCCTCTTGGGTCAAAGATCAAGCATAAACAGTTGATTTTAAATATATACAACCTATATATATAATTAAAATCCTACAATTCCAAAAATAAAAATAAAAATAAAAATAAATCATGCTTTTAATACTCCAATTTAATCCTGATTTAATCAAATAAAATTAACTTAATATTTTTTATTAGCTCCGTTCTAACCATGATTTAAATTAACAATTTAATTAAAGCCCTAATAATCAAGGTGAAATCGTTATGCGTTCTAAGAAGAAAGATAGAGAAAACTCGCCAAAGGTTTCAAAACGAAACTGACGCTTCATGTTTTTATTGTCTCTACCAATTCCGGCATTCTTTCTCAGATCCGGCCTCCTCCTTGTCAACCTTCTTTTCTCCTTCTCTCTGTGTCTCTCTTATTTTTCTAACATGTAAAACTTTTAACCCTAAACTCTTATGTATATATTTATACACATTAAAATCCAAATCTCATTCCAACTATAACTACCAAAATAAAATAAAAATTATCTTTAAATAATATATATATATACACATATAAACATATATTATATTATATTATATTATATATATATCCATATATCAATATATATCCGTATATATAATCCTTCCATAACACTTACTAATTAATTATATTTATAAATATATAAATACATATATTTATCATTATATAAAAATGATCATTTAAATAATCATATAACCACGAGCCTTTATTAATTAACCTAACAAGGTTTCATCCAAGCCCAAGACCACCTCCTTTGGTCCCAATCCTCTTAAGCCCAATCCAATTAACATAAAATAATTAATATTAAATCTAATAATTATAAATAATTAACAAACAATTCACACAAGCATAGATACACACAAATCAAATGAACAATTCAATCATAACATTTCATAAAGCAAATCACCATATCAATTCAAGAAATATAATCACGAAATAGAATCTAATTAAAATAAAATAATTAATCTAAGCACTCAATTAAATAAAATAAATCATTTAAAAATAAAATAAAAGTAATTAACCCTAATTAAATCAAACAAATCATTTAAAAATAAAATAAAAATTATTAATCCCAATTAATAAATCCTTTAAAATATTGGAGTATTACAGGTGGACAATCCATTCTTATTATTTGATGTTCCATGCTTATGAATGCAAGCAGTATATTTCTCTAATTTAATAATGTGCATTGATTGTGGGATTTTGGAAAGATTAATGGCTTAATTTGATATGTTGTGCTATTCACAAGATTAGTTAGACAATGTATACTTAGATAGCCATCCATGCTAATATTTCAATCAATAGCACACACTCTCATTTGCAACACAATTTCTCCTTCATCAATCAAAGATTGAATGTCTAGGAAAGTGGTGCTTAGTGGTGAACTTTATGACCCAAGACTCCTCTATCTTATTCTCTACACTTTACTCAATTTAGTTGTTTTACATTGCTCTCATTTAGTTTAAATTGTAGTTTAATTAATCAATCAAACCATCTTTTGATCACTTAACCTACTAATCCAACATTGTTTCCATATCAATACTGCTCCTTTTCCCTTGGGACGATACCTATTCACCCTAGCTATATTAGTAGCTAAAGGTAGTAGTGGCACTCTATAAATTCAAACTTGGCCACATTACACACTTTTGTATGCAATTTGGTGCATTGGTACGGCACACACCAAGTTCTGGCGTCGTTGCAGAGGATTTAGGCAACGCCGTATTTTGGAAATAATTAGGAATTAATACTCTTTTGATTGTGCCTTTATTTTACTTTATTTTGGTTACTTATTGTGTTTGTTCTTGATTGGCTAGGTGCATTGAAGAAAAGGGAAGTGAAGCAAAGGAAAATTCTAAAGCAAGAAGCAAGCTAAGCTAAGCAAAAGCATTAAAAGCTAAAAATCTAAAAATTTGCAAAGCAAAGCAAAAATTTAAAATAATTTGAAGTTATTTAAGGACCCTTTGTGAGCTTTTATAACTCAATCTCTAGTTAAATCGTTGGCCCGCGTAGTGACATTTCTTTAAATTCTTAGATAAATCGTGAGCCTGCATGGAGGCAATTTACTTTCTTTGCATATTGTTGAAAGCATGGGAGTATGGGATCATCGTATGTGGAGGATTGTTGGATTTGTTGCGGAGGTAAAGTGATTGTTATTTGCTACGTGCTTGTTGCTAGTTGTTATTTTATTTGTGCATGTATGGGCATAGGTTGTTAAATCCTACTCTTATCCCACTTGATTTTCATCTTGAATCGATTGTTCCTAATCCTAAGGGAAGGGGTAGCTCTCATCACTCCATTTCATCAATGGAGGACATTAATGAGGACCATGTTGAGGACTTTGGTCACATCGACCAACAAGGTATCCTTCATCCTAATGTGCATTATGACAACATTCAAGTACCATTAGGTATACCGAGACCATTCATTCCCCCAAAACAACAAGGCCATGTTCCATTGGAAATGCCTCGGCTAATTTTTGTTCCACCCCCACCTCCCATTGCTCAAGTGAATCATGGTGCTCATGTAGAGCCACCAATTGTGAATCCCCCTCTTACTTTAAGAGATCGATATGTGCCAAATGAATATAATACACCTATATGCATTCAATTGCCCTCATTTAGAGTACATCACTATGAAATTAAACCACAAACTATTAAAATGCTTCCCAATTATCATAGACTTCCAAGTGAAGAACTTTACAAGCATTTAGATGAGTCTCTTGAAGTGTGTTCCACTATGAAATACACTGATATGTCAGAAGAATTTTTAAGACTCAAACTTTTTCCTTTCACCCTTAAAGATAAGGCAAAATATTGGTTCAACAATCTTGGGCCTTTTTCGATAACTTCTTGAGCAGAAATGCAACAAGAGTTCTTGAAAAAGTACTATCCAGTTTCAAAGACCAATGCAATGAGAATCTCAATTTGTGAATTCTCACAAAGGGATGGGGAATTGTTTCACGAGGCATGGGAGCGCCTTAATGATTTACATAAGGAAGTTCCACATCACAACATTCCTAAATTGCAACTAATGCAATTTTTCTTTGAAAGTTTATCGGATAATTTTAAAGGAATGGTAGATGCTTTCATGGGTGGTTCATATCTTAATAGGCATTAGGATGATGTTTGGAGATTATATGAGAGCATAAGTGAAAATTCAATGCATCGATTTTTGTCATCTAAAAATAGTAGAAATCTAGGTGGAAGGAAGAATGTCGGCTTATATCAAGTTGATAATTCCAATGATATAGCCGCCGAAGTCAAGTCTTTATCTCGAAGGTTTGATTAATTTTTGATCAAGCACAATTCGGTGAACCAAGTGTCTTCCTCCCCTAACCATTCTCATCATAATTCTAACGAAACTTGCATGACTTATCTAGTGTCTTACATTCTACTTCCAATTATCCCCATGGATATGTACAAAGTGAGCACCATGAGCAAGTGAATTTCGTATTCGTCAACCAAGGGAATAATCCCTATGGCACACATACAATCCTGATGGAAGAATCATCCAAACTTTTCTTGGAAAAGCTAAGGGGAAGGCTCAAACCCTCCCCAAGGTGGTTTTCAAGGAAAGTATATTCCACCCCTAATGCAAAGCCAAGGTTCTTAAGGTTATAGATCATCATACCAAGCACCACATGGAAACCAATTTTCAAATACTCATTTTCCAAACCAATCTTTATATTCTCAAGGAAACTCAAGGAGTCCCGCATTTGAGGAAAAAATGTTGACTGCTTTGGGTACGTTGGAGGCAAACACCTAATTACTTCATTCTCATTCCCAATCCATTACAGAGCTAGAAACCCAAGTAAGGCAAATAGCTAGTACATTAAATACTAGGGAAAAGGGGAAGAGGCCTTTGAATCCACCACCAAAGCAACAATTTGTTTTGGAAACCAATTCCTCCTCGGAAGGTCACACAATTGAACATGTCAATGTGGTGACGACCTTGAGAAGTGGAAAAATTGTTGATAATCAAGTTGGTATTCAAACAGAAGAGAGTGAACCGGTGCAACCAAAAGTTGACACCTGTCCCATTTCACATCCTGTTCCTCCTTCGTTGCATATACATGAACCCTTTGTTGAGAAAATTTTGAAAGATGATTTGAAAAATTCTTGTGTTGAAAGTGATTCCCCAAATATTTTTGAAAAAGCTTTTGAGCCAAAGGCTCCATTTCCGGATGCCTTAAATTGATCCATTTTTTTTAAAAAGCAAAAGACCAACGCCAATGAAATAATTGACATGTTTAGGTAAGTGAAGATTAATCTTTCTCTCTTGGATGCAATTAGACAAATTCCGGCGTACGCCAAATTCTTGAAAGATCCTTGCACCCAAAAGAGGAAGAACAAGAGCCAAGCACCAAAGAAAGTTGTCTTGACCGAGCAAGTAAGCTCCATCTTACAACATAACACACTACCAAAATTCAAAGACCCCGGCTCACCTACCACTTCTTGCATCATTGGTAACCATGTCATTAACCGGGCTCTTCTTGATTTAGGAGCAAGTGTGAACCTTCTTCTATATTCGGTGTATGTTCAATTGGGCTTAGGAGACTTAAAACTAACGTCGATAGTGTTGCAACTAGCCGACCGATCCATTAAAAAGCCCCGAGGTATCATTGAGGATGTCTTAATTAAAATTGATAAGTTCTTCTTCCCAATTGATTTCGTAGTCATAGACACGGAACTGGTCGCAAACCCTAAGAGCCAAATTCCTGTTATCCTTAGCCGTCCTTTCTTGGCAACCACTAATGCCAACATAAATTGTAGGACAGGGATAATGAAATTTTCATTTGGGTATATGAAAGTGAAGTTGAACATATTCAATCTAACCCCCAATTCCATAGAGAAGCATGAAGAAGTTTGTGTTGTTGAAAAATACCTTGAAAATGAACTTGAAAAACATGAGTCTTTGCTTAACAATGGAATTTCAAATGAATTGTTTTTAAAAAAGAGTTTAAAGAGAAATGTTACAAAACCAAGTGTTGTAAGGGCATGGAAGCCCAAAGATTTATTTGACAAAGGACCATCAACTCCATTTGAATCAAATCCAACAAGTTCCCTAGGGAATAGTTTGTTGGATGGGGTTCAAAAGTCATTTCACCCCATCAAGGAGGGGATGCATAACAAGATTTTTGATCCGGGCTAAAAGAGCCCAACGTCTTGCTAGAGACGTTAAACACTAGTGATTTGTAGGGTCTACACCCCTATTCCTCCCTCATTTCTATTTTACTTTCATTCCCTGCGTCGTCTAGATATATTCTGGGATCATAAACATTGTTTGGGACTTTGATAGAGAATGTTTGCACTTTCATTTTCAAATTAGACACTTAGTGCCTGTTCGATAGATCACAAAAGGAAGTTCGATCGATCGAACATCATCTCTGCATATTCCCATCTCTCTATTCCATCGTGCGTAAATTGCCTGCTTATTTTATCTCTCTATGTATCGTGCGAACTTTTCTCTCAGATCGATCTAAACATTATTCGATCGATCCGATCTCAATTCTATACTTAGAAAAAATTTTGAAACTTTGAAAAATACCTCTCTGTGTATCGTTCGAAGATCCCTGCTGGTTTTTACCAGTTGGATCAATCGATGCTCGATCGATTAATATATAATCGATCTGTGTTCTCCCGTTTGACTTTGACTTTTCAATTCCAAATTTCAAAAATCCAAAAATATTTTTCATTTTTTTTTCCAAAAAGAAAACATTTTAAATATTTTTCAAAAATCCAAAAATATTTTAAATTTTTTAAAAATTCAAAATTCAAAAATATTTTGTCGTCTTGTGGGTTTGATCGATCCATTTATCTTCATGATCGATCATTTTCGATCGATCAAATCAATCCTGTGATTGATCAAACATGTCGGGATCAGTTTTTTAAAATATAACCCAAGGGTCATTTAGTGTAATACCCCTATATTTTAAAGGTAGTATTTATTGGGATTAATAATTTTTATTTTTATTTAAAATAATTTATTTGATTTATTTGAGATTACTTGCTTTTATTTTTATTTTTAAATAATTTGTTTTAGTTAATTGAGTGTTATGATTTAATTGCCTTATTTGTATTAATTTATATTTCGTGATTATATATAATGATTGTTTGTTTGTGTGCTTAATTATTGATTGAATTGTTGGCGTCTTCATTGTATTGGTATGGTGTGACTTGGTTGTAATTTCTTATTTGTTTATGTGCGCTATGTATTTAGTTATTTTAATTTAAGTGTTTATTTAATTATTTAATTTATTTAGATTAATTGGATTTAGGCTTAAGGGAAGTTGGACTAAAGGAAGTGGTCTTGGACTTGAAGAAAACCTTGTTGGGTTAATTAATAAAGGCCCAAGGATATGAAGATATTTAAATAATTATCTTTGCATAAATATATATATATATATATATATATATATATATATATAATTATATGTATATAAAAATAATTAATTAATAATCATTAGGGAGGGATATATATGTCAATATGTTTATATATTGATATATATAGGTATATATAATTTATTTAACCAATGATTATATATGGAAGGTAATATACATATATACCTTAAAATATATGTGTGTATATATATTATTTAAAAGATAAATATTATTTCTTTGATATGGTAATCATAATTGGAAAAGGTGTAATGACCCGGTCATTTTCCTTTCTTTCCTTTTCTCAGATTTTCACGAATATTTTTTTCCATTGTTCTTTTCCTTTTTGAGTTCAGTTTTTCATCACTTAGTGTCGTCTCGAGTGCTCTGGAATGATTTCTGAGGCTCTTTTCTTTTGATTGACAACTTCTTTTAAGGACCGAATGTTGGTTTCCTTGATGGAGTCGCCATAACCAACAAAGCTAGAAAGTTGTGTGAGAATTTAGGAGGTGGCCAAGTTTTACATTTATAGAAAGCCACTACTACCTTTCTCTATATAAAATATAGATAGGGCGAGTAGGGATCGTCCTAAGGGATTTGATGGTGTATCGAATTGTGAAACTATGGTAATTAGGGTTAGTAAGTCGAGTGATCACACAATTGATTGATTGGTTGATTAAGCTAAATTGAATTCAACTAAATAAAATAATATGAAGTAAACAAGAGAGAGAGAGAGGTCTTGGGGTGTAGAGATCACCACCAAGCAATACTTTTCTATACCACTAACAAGTGATCAATTGAGGGTAATGGATATGTTGCAATATGATAAGGGTGTGTGTGCATTAGGTTGATTCAATTGGCAAGGATGACAAATCAAGCAAGTATTGTCTAAATATCATGTGAAGAGCACAATATATCTAAACAATAAAGCATATATTGTCTAGACAACATGGGGATAGCACAATAGATCAAAACAAGTTATTAATCCTTCACTAAGCTCACAATCCACATACAACACAATATTAAAGGAATATGCCATTTGGACTCACAAGCATGGAACATCAAACATCAAGAGTAGATTGTCCTCCCATCTAACATTACACTACCACTACACTAAATCTACACTACTAGCATGAAAATGAAGCTATCTAGACTAGGGGAGAGGCACAAACCATCAAGAATAGGTATAAACCATCAAATGAACCAAAATAACATTCATTAAGCATATCATCTTGATAATCTCTAGATCTATAGCATCAATACACATAGACATGCATCAAAAACACTAAATCTAGGGATAAGCACATGAATATCCTACTTTAGCATACATAGACATATGGATAGAATAGAATAGTCAATTGGAAGCATTAAACCATACAAACTATGAAATAATCAAGATTTATATATACATGAATATCAAGATGTATCATACAACACTAATCCCTCAATAATACACAAGATTAAAGTATAGAAAGCATGCTTGGGGCTAACTCTAGCCCCAAGAGGATGTCTAGCCACTCATGGTAGTGATGATCTAACCCTCAAGGGCTAACTCCATGGCTGCTCCTTGTCGGTGTAGATTTCCTCCAATGGTTGCTCTAGCTTCCCTCCTTTCTTCCTCTCCAAGAATAGCCTCCAAGATGATTTTCAATGTGTAACAAGAGACTCTCCCAAAAAGTGTATCATATTCCTTATATAGGTAGGTCAAATACACCCCATGATGAGCTATGGTTGTGCAAGGCATATTCTCCAATGATTGGATGAATGACGGAATAAATGAGCTGGACTTTAACTTTTTCTCGCTGGAGGAAGTTCGATCGATCGAACCTTAACTTGGATCGATCGAAAATGGGTTCGATCGATCGAACTGCATCTTGGATCGATCGAAGTGGTCTGACTCCTCCGGATAATGACAAGGCTGGGATATTTTCAAGATATTTATGGGGAAAAAGACAAAAGTGGTTGGTAGGCGTACAGCTGTGGATAAGATCAATCATTTGAATAGGACAAAATAGGGTTCGATCGATCGAAGGTGATGTTCGATAGATCGAACTTGGAATTTCAGCAAAGGCCAAGGTTGGATCTATCGAGAAGTACTGTGATCGATCATAGATGTTCGATCGATCGAACTCTAAGTTGGATCGATCGAACTTTTCAGCTGCACAACTTGATTCCTTTTTGCTCCTTTCTTTCTCCACTTTGCTCCCTCCTTTGGTTTATCTCAGGATTGCTTCAATTAAGCTCTTATTTGGCTGAGTTAGCTCAACTTTGGGATTAGTGCCTGAAAATATAAATAACACGTAATAAGTCTAAAACGGCAAAGTAAAATAGATAAAGGTACTAGAATGATTAAGCTTAACGGGTTTAAATGCACACTTTTCAGTGTTCATCACACCCCCAAACTTAAATATTGCTAGTCCCTAGCAATGAACTAAGAAGTAAAGGAATGAAATAAACAACTATACAAGTATAAACTGGAAAGCAAGTAAAATGATAACACCATTTTCGTAGGGAATACGATTGCATTTAGCATATATAACAAGCCTTTTAAACCCCTAGGTTACCCCTAGTGGACGAGTAAAGTCTCGTGAGGGTTTCCAGAAATGGTACCCACAAACATTAAGCTCATTCTTTCAAAAGAGGCACCAATATTGCAAACAAGCATTGGGAGAAAACTACCTCAAGTATGCAATTTTTCAACCGTTTCTAAGCAATCTCCCAAAATTTCAATATCAAGCAAGCAAGTATGGTCCTCCACATATCAAGAAAATGATCATGAAAATCGAAACAAGTCTAGAATCCATGTGAGAGGTCCGGCATCAAGTGTGTTGCAATCTTAGCCAACTAGAGAAGTAATCACATCCTTACCCTCAAACTAGCACACAAATCTAATACCGATCATCAAGATAAAAGAATGGACCTTTTATTAAAGCTTTATTGTTCTAGGTGCGCTTATTCTTTTCACTCTTTTTTCTTTTTTTATTGAGGATCAAAGATGGAAATATTGTGCAATGTGTTGATCTCTTAAGTTTTCTAGAAGATTCATGTAGCGAGCTTTAGGTCAATGACTCCCAAACCAGATGGCTTTAGGGCATTAGGTGTTAAGACACTCCTACGGACTTACAAACTTATATCAACTAGGCTACAAATCAAGACAACAACCATCTAATCATTTCCTACTTCTCACCTTTTGGGAGAAGTCCTCACTTTTATTGCTTTTGCAATTTCTTTTCTTCTTTTTTTTTTTTTATTTTTTATCAATTATTAACCTAAAGTTTGGGCCCTCCACCTTTCGGCGCGAGAAGTTCACTGCTTAATGAGGCAAGAATCCCGGCTACTCAATGAAAAAGGGTTGTTATCCACCTTTATCAAGAATGAAAGCTTTTAATGCACTACTAGCCCAATTGGGATATAACCAATTCAATAATCAACAAAGCATGTACCCCACAATTGAATGCTAGCGTGCGCCGGTGCTAGTGTAGAATCCTAGAATGAATCTCAAAATAATCACAGAATCAAGATGATGTGGACCACAAGTGCAAGCATGATATTAATCTTTTGAAAAATTTACTCCTAAATGGCATCCTCAAGGCATACAAGGTGTATTGGACTCTCAAGTCAAACAATTTTTAAATTTTAAGCAATATAGTCCTCAAAAGATCAAAATCATAGCTAGAAATGGACCAAGTATAGAAATATCCCTCAAATACACAAGACATGCTCAAAATTTGAATTTTAAAGCAACACTGAAACATACACCAATACCCCCAAACTTAAACTGCACATTGTCCTCAATGTGTGAAGAGAACAAAGGAAAGAGTATACCAGTGCTTTAGACATGAATGATCGGGATAGAAGTATCCAAAGTGGGTGGCATGGCCCCCCCAAACTTGGGATAAACTGTGGTCCTGAAAAGTTTGCACTCGGATAAACTCATTAGATAACAAAGTAGGATAATCAGTGCACAGTGGACATGCAAGTGTAAAATGGGATAAATAGAGAATAGAGAGAGAGGTGTAAGAGTGGTCCTGAAAAATTGGGCAGCACTCTCTCACTGAAGTCACTATGGTGTACCTGATGGAGTCAAATATACAAATATGAGATACTAAGAGACATCCATAATCAAAAAGCAATATATAGAGAATATAAAGTGCAGGTACATCAATAAAATAATAAAGCCGACAGACCGTCCGCAAAGTATAATACAGTAACAGTGACAGTATAATACAGATCCAGAATAAAAAAAATGAAAGCATAGAACAACTGGAAGTGGAGTCTCAGGAGGCCTGATCGTGAAGATCTGCAGTGGCTGGAGGTGCAGGTGCAGGGAGTCAGCTGGAGAGATCGACAAAGCAAGCCATGACATCCGTCCCGAAAGAGGTGAACTCAGCTCGGTGGGCAGTGATGTTGGCTCGCATGGCAGCTACGTCCTCCTCCAGTGTCTGCAAGCGTGCTCCGAATCCGGGAGTGGGAACTGGAGACTCAGGCAGAGATGGCTCTGAAGAAGACTCCCGAACTCGCTCCTGAGCAGCGGCTCGATCACTGGTATCATCGGCATCAGCATCATCTGCAGCATCGGCATATTCCTCCGCAAGTCGCTCCAGGTCAATGTCCATGCGATCGGCAGCCGGACCGACTGGTGCGTCGTCCGCTGCGATATCTGCTGCTGCTGGAGGTGCCGGCTGTGCCTGGGCTGCCTCCTCCTCCTCTAGTTCAACTGCTGCCTCTACAGCTGGCTCCTGAAGACTCCGAATAAGAGCATTGTAGCTCTTCTTCCAGTCGCACCTCCCATAGAAGCTGGACCGTGCAAGGGGCTCCTCATCTGGGGGCACTATGTAGCGCTGGTCAAGAAGGATCTACGTGGTGAGGTGTCCGAAGGGCAGGACCTTGGACCGCTTAGGGTCCTCCCTGGAAATAAAAGAATCATACAGCAACCTCATCACGCTCCAGATGAGGACTAGGATAGATACCCAGCAGCCCATGTAAAAAGCGTAAAGAGCTGTCAAGTAGTCATGACGCCTCTGGATCTTGTGGCCCTCCATGTAAATGTTCTGGAAGAGAACTGTGTCGATGAACCAGAGGTCGTCAGGCAAGAAGGTCCTGGTGGCGAATGTCTGACCACCGGAATGATGACCTGTCAAGGAGACAGCCATGTCAGAAAATAAAGGCCTATGCAGCCTCGGGTATGTCTCTGCAAGCTCAGGTGGACACCGGTGTGGGCACCGGCAAGCACGGGCCAGAGTGTCAATTGTGATGACAATCTCGTGGCCGTCCACTATAGTGATCATCTCCGCAGTAGATCGTGGCGAGGGCCGGAGATGCTGAAAGAATAGCCGCACCAGTCGCGGGTATACAAGGCCGGTGACTGGGGCAAGGATGGCTGAGAGGCCCCACTGCATGATATTTTGATAGCCAGACCGGGTCAGGATAGACTCGGAGAAGTACTCAGTATCGAAGTACGACTCCTAAGCTACGGTCATGGCTGCATATCTCGGCAGCAAGTGGTCACCGCGCTGAGCCGGTAGAGGTAGCTGCGGTGATGGCATGGCGGCTGCATCTGCCTGATGGTGCGCAGGAGAAGGTAATGGTGTGAAGGCTGGTGGAGCCTGCAATGTAGATGACACGTGGTCAGCACCCTCCTCAGCCTCGTGGGATGGGGACTGAGGGGGAGTAGCCTGTGCGGGCTCCTCCTGAGCATGAGATGACTCTGCAACCATCTCTATCCTGGGCCGTATATGTCTGCGGGATCGCTGTGGCCCCGAAGATCACCTGGCTATTGTCTTGAATCGCGGAGGCATGATCTGTAAAAAGACAAAAAAAATTTAATATATAAGTCAGTGCCAGATATATAAGAATTTAAATGCATAATAGAAACATGTATGTCAAATAAGATAGACAAAATATGGATGACATGAATCTATGATAATGATGAAATGTGAGTCATGCTAAGCAATGTAGGTATGAAATGCATCCAATGTGGAATATCACAGGCATTGTGCATATAAAGATAGCATGAAGACGACACAAGATGAATGGAGTGTGTATGTGTGATCTTTGAAAGTTCGATCGATCGAACTTTTAAGTTCGATTGATCACCGAAAATTTTCGATTGATCGAAGTGAAAAATGTTCAAAAGTTGGATCGATCGAAGTGAATTGGATAAATCCAACACTTGGATCGATCGAAGCATGAAAGTGCACAAGATTGGATCGATCGAAGGTAGTGAAATGAAGTTCACTTTTTCGATCGATCGGAGCACAAGTTCGATCGATCGAACTGTACGAATGCCGAATCTGAAAAGTCGCAGATCTGTGAGATCTAGAGCACGGGGCCCACACAAACGTGTTTATGGGCCCATCTACACACCAAACATCCAATCCTCAAACCCCAAACACTCCCTAAATGCCAAATCAAATAAAAAATCCCCAATTTTGGTTCGGCCGAATGCATGTGTGTATATGTATATCATAATCATGAAATTGATACTTCAAAATGGATGATTAATACACATACAACATAAATCAATATAGAAAATCATGAATCATGCATCGATTAAACTTTTAAATCAAGAAATGGCTCGCGGTTTACCTCAAAACCGAGAGGGATGAGATGAGAGAGAGGGGGCGAAGCCACGGTGAAAATAAGGCTCTACCTTGTCGGAATTGGCTCGCCGGAGATGAGGAAGATGATTGGAATGAAGGTTGGCCGGATTGAGCTTGAGATTGAGAGAGAGGGAGACTTAGGGTTAGGGTTTGTTTCGAGGTTGGATCGATCCAAGTGTATCGATCCAACTCGATTTTACTTTAAAAACACGATATGTAGAGTTCGATCGATTGAACATTAAGTTTGATCGATCGAACCTAGGTCTCCACTCTAAAAATATATATATATTTTTTTTCAAATAATCAAAGGAAATTAAATTAATGAGATGCAAATTTCGATCAATCGAAGAAAGATTTCGATCGATCGAAAAGGATAAAGAATGTACAAGTTTAAGGGCTCAAGAGTTGACACGTGTTGGAACCTTGGATCTATCGAACTTGGAATTCGATCGATCGAACATGAAAAATTTTGACAAGTCCCGAGAGCATACATTTTTGAAAAATGGATGAGGCCTGAAAATTTTTCTAAGTTTTGGGACTCATGATCGATCGAACCACATGTTGGATCGATCGAAATGGTTTACGATCGATCGAACTTTTGAAAATTTGGAGATCCCGAGAGCATGCATTTTGGAATTTGGATGCAGGTCCAAAATTTTTCTAAGTGTTGGGACTCATGATCGATCGAACCACATGTTGGATCGATCGAAAAGTAGTTTGATCGATCGAAATGGTTTACGATCGATCGGACTTTTGAAAATTTGGAGATCCCGAGAGCATGCATTTTGGAATTTGGATGCAGGTTCAAAATTTTTCTAAGTGTTAGGTGCAAAATGAGAGCTGGATCGATCGAACCAATGTTCGATCAATCGAACCAAAACTTGGATCGATCAAAATTATGCCTAAATGCTCAAAATGACTTGAATGCTCATGCAATCCCTTACTCAGTTCCTTCCAATGTATATGAACCACAAAAACAGTATCTAGACTTCGCAAGAATCAAAATGCAAGATAAAAATGAGGGAGCAATGCATCCTCTCCTTTTTGGGATGAGAGATGTTTCGAGTCACTCCCAACAAATGGTTCTTGGAAGAACTTGTTGGGGTAAACTCAAAAGACGTCTTGAGTTCCTTGTCAAAACTTTCCTTGGGCTTCCACGCCCTTTCACAACAAGAGTTCGAAATCACTTTTCTTGCATGCAATGCTGAAGATGAAGATGAAGGCTTTGAAACATTGTTCATACACAAAAGCTCATTCCTTTCACAAGCAAGATCATGATATTCCTCTACCACATTAACCTCTTCCTCATATTTGTCAAATGGATTGGGTGTGGGGTTAAAGATGTTCAACTTCACTCTCATGTGCCCAAAAGAAATCTTCATTATCCTCGACCTACAATTTATGTTAGCATTTGAGGTTGCCAAGAAAGGACGGCCAAGGATAACCGGAATTTGGTTCCTTGGATTGGGCACCGGTTCCGTGTCAATGACGACAAAGTCAACCGGGAAGAAGAACTTATCAATCTTAATCAACACATCCTCAATTATCCCCCTAGGCTTCTTAATGGATCGGTCTGCAAGTTGTAAAACCACCGACGTCGGTTTCAATTCACTTAGGGCCAATTTGACATAAACCGAATAGGGAAGAAGGTTAACACTAGCCCCTAAGTCAAGAAGTGCCCGGTTGATGACAAGTTCACCAATGATACAAGATGTTGTAGGTGCACCGGGGTCCTTAAACTTTGGCAAAGTGTTGTGTTGTAGCATGGAACTCACTTGTTCGGTTAAGACCACTTTCTTTGATGTTTGGCTCTTGTTCTTCCGCTTTTGGGTGCATAAGTCCTTCAAGAATTTGGCATAAGCCGGAATTTGCTTAATTACAGCCAAAAGTGGAAGATTGACTTTGACTTGCCTAAACATATCCATTATCTCATTGTTCTTGGTCTTTTGCCTTTCTTTTGAAATGGACCCTTTCAAGGCGTCCGGAAATGGAGCTTTTTCAAAAACTCTTTCAGCATTTTCTTTCAAAGAATTTTCAGCATTGGACTTGTTCAATTCATTAGATTTCAAATCACTTTTCAAAGAAGAATCATGAATAACATTTTTCAAAGAACTTTTCTCAAACACATTTTTCAACACTGTTTTCAATGAATCTCTTTGGAAATCATCTTTCAACTCACAATTTGAGGGCTTCTCATTCTCAAGATCATGCACATGCAATGAAGGAGGAATAGTGTGTGGAACGGGACGGGTGACAACTTGAGGTTGTACCGGTTCACTCTCTTCATTAGGCATTCTAACTTGATTGTCTACTACCCTACCACTTCTCAAGGTTGTTACCGCATTGACATGCTCAACATTATGCCCTTCCAATGAGGATTTGGTTTCTACAACACATTGTTGTTTGATTGGGGCATTCATGTGCATCTTTCCCTTCTCTCT
The DNA here is from genome assembly GCF_030987335.1 of Cornus florida. NCBI lineage: Eukaryota > Viridiplantae > Streptophyta > Magnoliopsida > Cornales > Cornaceae > Cornus > Cornus florida. The sequence continues at coordinate 64,734,901 of NW_026775573.1, forward strand.
AGCATTAAGTGTTTCAGCTATTTGCCCTACTTGGGTTTCTAGCTTGGCAATTGATTGAGAATGAGAATGCAACAATTGAGTATTTGCTTTTAGAGTGCCCAAAGCATTTAAAACCTTTTCCTCAAAAGCGGAACCTCTAGAATTTCCTTGAGAATATGATTGGTTAGGAAAATCAGAATTAACAAATTGATTTCCTTGTGAGTTATATGGTCTTGAACCTTGGGATCCTTGGTTTTGAAGTGGAGGTGGAATGTATTTCCCTTAAAAACCGCCTTGGGAAGAGTTTGAGCCCTCCCCTTGGTTTTTCCAAGAAAAATTAGGATGATTCCTCCAACTGGGATTGTAAAGGTTACCATAAGGATTGTTCCATTGGTTCACAAATGTTACATTAACTTACTCAATGGGTTCATTTTGAATTTGTCCATGAGGACAATTAGAAGTAGAATGAAGAACACTAGAACAAGTTATACATGATTCATTTTGAGCTCTAGGAGAATGGTTAGGAATGGAAGACACTTGATTCGCCAAGTTTTGATTGATCAATTGATCAAACTTTTGAGATAAAGACTTCATCTCGGCGGTTATATCATTTGAGTGGTCAACTTGATGCAAGCCAACACACTTCCTACCTTGAGAATTTCTACCATTCCTAGATGACAATGTTCTTTGCAAAGAGTTTTCACTCATGCTCTCATAAAGACGCCACACGTCTTCCTCTTACCGGTCTATATAAGAACCTCCCATTGAAGCATCAACCATGCCTTTATAATTGTCCGATAAGCTTTTAAAGAAGAATTGGACCAATTGCCATTTAGGCATGTCATGGTGAGGACACTTCCTAAGCAATTCATTGAAGCGTTCCCATGCCTCGTGGAAAGTTTCTCCTTCCCCATGTGTGAATTCTCTAATGGCGGTTCTCATAGCATTGGTCTTCGAAACCGGATAGTACTTTTTTAAAAATTCTTGTTGCATTTCTGCCCAAGAAGTCATAGAAAAAGGCCTAAGGTTGTTAAACCAATACTTCGCCTTATCTTTAAGGGTGAATGGAAAAAGTTTCAGCTTTAAAACTTCTTCCGGCATGTCCGTGTATCAAACGGTAGAACAAACTTCAAGAAACTCATCCAAATGCTTGTAAGGTTCTTCACTAGGAAGTCCATGAAAGTTAGGTAGCATTTGGATAGTTTGTGCTTTAATCTCATAATGGTGTGCTCTAAATGGTGGCAATTGAATGCATGTGGGTGCATTATACTCATTAGGCACATAGTGATCTCTCAATGCGAGTGGTGGATTAGCAACTTGAGATGCAACATGGACACCTTGGTTATATTGAGCTTGATTAATGATGGGGGGTTGTGGTGCATACATTGGCCTTGGAATTCCCATTGGAATTTGGCCTTGTTGTATGCATATTATCATTTTGCACATTAGGATGAAGGATGCCTTGTTGGTCTATGTGACCAAGGTCTTCAACATGATCATCATTGAGAGCGTCCATTGGTAGATTGGTTCTATGTGAACTTCCTCTTCCCCTTGGATTCCTAATAGTGGATTCTAAATGCAAATCAAGAGGGACAAGAGTAGGTCTCAATGAACGACGACCATGCATGCACAATGCAACACGAATAAGCAACTTTCTCAACAATGCAATTAAACTTCACAACCACAATTTTCAAATGCAATGTATGTCAAATAAATGCCTCCACGTGGGCCCCCGATTTAACTAAGGAGATTGAGTAAGAAGGTCTCACAATAGTCCTTTAGCACTTCAACTCCAAAATTAAAAGCTTAGCTTAGCAATTTTACTTAACAATTTTTCATTTTAAGCATTTTTCCTTTGCTTTGCTTTGCTCCTTAGCTTGGAATTACTTTGCTAACTCCTTGCTCAATGAACCTAATCAATGGAGAACAAATTCAATAAGCAATCAAAAACAGAAAATAAAAAGAAAGTAAAGACACGATCAAAAGAGTACTAATCCTAATTGAATTTCACAATTCGACGTTGCCAATTTAAAATCCCCGGCAACGACGCCAAAAACTTGTTGGTTTCCTTGATGGAGTCGCCACAACCAATAAAGCTTGAAAGTTGTGTGAGAATTTAGGAGGTGGCCAAGTTTTACATTTATAGAAAGCCACTACTACCTTTCTCTATATAAAATATAGATAGGGTGAGTAGGGATCGTCCCAAGGGATATTATGGTGTATCGAATTGTGAAACTATGGTAATTAGGGTTAGTAGGTCGAGTGATCACACAATTGATTGGTTGGTTGATTAAGCTAAATTGAATTCAACTAAATAAAATAATATGAAGTAAACAAGAGAGAGAGAGAGGTCTTGGGGTGTAAAGATCACCACCAAGCAATACTTTTCTATACCACTAACAAGTGATCAATTGAGTGTAATGGATGTGTTGCAATATGATAAGGGTGTGTGTGCATTAGGTTGATTCAATTGGCAAGGATGACAAATCAAGCAAGTATTATCTAAACATCATGTGAAGAGCACAATATATCTAAACAATAGAGCATATATTGTCTAGACAACATGGGGATAGCACAATAGATCAAAACAAGTCATTAATCCTTCATTAAGCTCACAATCGACATACAACACAATATTAGAGGAATATGCCATTTGGACTCACAAGCATGGAACATCAAACATCAAGAGTAGATTGTCCTCCCATCTAACATTACACTACCACTACACTAAATCTACACTACTAGCATGAAAATGAAGCTATCTAGACTAGGGAAGAGGCACAAACCATCAAGAATAGGCATAAACCATCAAATGAACCAAAATAACATTCATTAAGCATATCATCTTGATAATCTCTAGATCTATAGCATCAATACACATAGACATGCATCAAAAACACTAAATCTAGGGGTAAGCACATGAATATCCAACTTTAGCATACATAGACATATGGATAGAATAGAATAGTCAATTAGAAGCATTAAACCATATAAACCATGAAATAATCAAGATTTATATATACATGAATATCAAGATGTATCATACAACACTAATCCCTCAATAATACACAAGATTAAAGTATAGAAAGCATGCTTGGGGCTAACTCTAGCCCCAAGAGGATGTCTAGCCACTCATGGTAGTGATGATCCAACCCTCAAGGGCTAACTCCATGGCTGCTCCTTGTTGGTGAAGATTTCCTCTAGTGGTTGCTCTAGCTTCCCTCATTTCTTCCTCTCCAAGAATAGTCTCCAAGATGATTTTCAATGTGTAACAAGAGACTCTCTTCAAAAGTGTATCATACTCCTTATATAGGTAGGTCAAATACACCCCATGATGAGCTGTGGTGGTGCAAGGCATATTCTCCAATGATTGGATGAAGGACGGAATAAATGAGCTGGACTTTAACTTTTTCTCGCTGGAGGAAGTTCGATCGATCGAACCTTAACTTGGATCGATCGAACTGCATCTTGGATCGATCGAAATGGTCTGACTCCTCCGGATAATGACAAGGCTGGGATATTTTCAAGATATTTATGGGGAAAAAGACAAAAGTGGTTGGTAGGCGTATAGCTGTGGATAAGATCAATCATTTGAATATGACAAAATAGGGTTCGATCGATCGAAGGTGATGTTCGATCGATCGAACTTGGAATTTCAGCAAAGGCCAAGGTTGGATCTATCGAGAAGTACTGTGATCGATCATAGATGTTCGATCGATCGAACTCTAAGTTGGATCAATCGAACTTTTCAGCTGCACAACTTGATTCCTTTTTGCTCCTTTCTTTCTCCACTTTGCTCCCTCCTTTGGTTTATCTCAAGATTGCTTCAATTAAGCTCTTATTTGGCTGAGTTAGCTCAACTTTGGGATTAGTGCCTGAAAATATAAATAACACGTAATAAGTCTAAAACGGCAAAGTAAGATAGATAAAGGTACTAGAATGCTTAAGCTTAACGGGTTTAAATGCGCACTTTTCAGTGCTCATCACCGAGTCATTTTCACATTTTTCGTTTTTCGACACTATTCACTTTTCGTCTTTTTCCCTATTTCGTCTTTTTCCTTATTTTGTCTTTTCCCCGTTTGTCACTTTTTGGCACAACCTCACTTTTCATGCTTGGAGTTGGTTTTTGACTTCACGTACCTTCATCCTAAGTGGTTTCCACGAAATACATATCTTTACTTTTGTAAGAAAGTACTTTGGTTGCTCCCGGTGTCCGGAGGGGCATGGATACACAATTTTTCAAAATCTTTTTCTTTTCTTGGGGTGTTTTTCATAAATATCTTTTGAAGATATTTTATTTCAGGGGTTTTTAAGAAAATATTTTTGGAAGATATTTTCATTCTAGGTCATTAGTGCAATTTTCACTTTTTTGAGGGGTTATTGTGCAATTAATGAAAGTTATTACAAAAATACCACTTTTGAGCCTGGGTCCTCGTACGGGACTCATTTTCACTTTTCTTCGAGTCGTGTACTCTTAGAATTTCCTTCTGGTCATTTTTCTCCAGTTTCTGGGTTTCTACCCCGGTTGCCGCCAAACTTGTTCGGAGCATATCTCTCTGCTCGGAACTTGGTTTTTGACGCCGTCTCTTCTGTTATTCATATTTTCTCATTTTGAATCTTTTTTGTTCACGGAGTTTTGCCGTTTGAGCGTGGCTGCTCAAATTCCACTTTTTCGGACCCGGCGGGGCCCTTTCGGGGCACTTTTTGAGATTTCCTATAAATAGGGGGTTATAAAATTAAAAAGTCACTTCTCCTCCTTTCATACACGACCTGAATCTGCCATGGTAGCCCAAAAGGGACTGCCACCCTTCTCCTTTCATTTAAACCTCATTCCCTTTGTTAGAAAGTCATAGTGCCTTTGCGTTTTGTGTTTGTTTTGACTACGCGCTTCTTTCCCCCTTATTAGAACACGTTTTTGACAAAATTTTGAGTTCAGGTTTGAGGTCAAGTTAGGATTTTGGTAGGTCCTCTTTGGAGTTTAATGTTCACGACGTTGTCCCCGACAAAACCCCGAAGTATTGTCGGATTCGGAGCCGTTTCATTTTAGTGGCTTTTGAGATTTTCATCTCAAATTGAGGTAGGGGATGTTTTAGGATTATATATGTATTGTATTGAGTGTTTCCCATGATTATACAACTTGTTTGCATGCCTTGTATCAAATTTAGAAAATTAGTAATATTTATTTCTTTGTATGAAATTTAATTTACAAGGATGTATATAGCTTAGAATTGGATTGTGGCATGATGATAAATTATGTTTTGATATGTTTGTTAACATATATTAAATTGGGATTAATTGAATAAGAATTGCACTTTTTATTTAATAATTATCTTTTGTGAAAGTTTAATTATCACGGACGTACCTTGCATGAAATGAACTTGTAATATGCTTTTAAATTAAGTCTTTGCATGTTCCTTAACATACCTTAATTTGAGAGCATTTGGATAAGTATAAAAATCTAGAGATTTTAATTAAAATGATTAATTAAAATCCATTTAATGGTTCCATTGGCCTAATTAGGTTTTTAACTTGATAATTGTGATGACTAGGGCTTCTATACTAGCATATATTAATTTGAGACCATTTGATGTTATTTTAGAATTTAGGGATTTAATTATCATGTTTTAATTAAATTCCATCCTATTGATCCAATGACCTAAGTAAGCTTTTGACTTGATTTATGTAATGAATAAGTTATGTTGTTTAACATGTGTTAATTATGGTTCATTTGATTGAGATATGAAACTTAGAGAAATTAATTAGATTATATAATTAATTTTCGTTTCTATTGCATTATTAATTAATTCATGTGTTTAACATTGATATTATGTTTGAAGCATGATTTTTGACTTGTAATGGACTTATGCGATTATGTTTCAATATTGAATTATATTGTTATAGCGTGTAACGAATCGCATACTGAAGATTCGACATGTGATGTTATTATAACGCGTAACGAATCGCGCTCTAAAGATTCGACATTGTCATCCTATAGTAGTTGTGGATTTAGGACATGTATTGTGTGGTTTCAACCTACTTGTACATGGAATGTAGTTTCGTGCTGATATATATATTTCGTATATAAGTTGTTAACTTATTTAGTTTGGAGTCCTGGGACATTGTTACTGCGATATGGCTAGAGTTTGGCTCTAGTGCGGGAGGTATGAGTTCTCTCCATTGAGATAGTGCGCACTAGGGTGGTCTTCCTAGCGGGTTAATACCCGGAATAACCATTTTGTTCTTGGTTTAATCCGAGACGTGATGTCCAAGTCTTCCATTATTTGTTTTCACATTCAATTCCAAGTTAACAACCAATGTTTAATTGTAACTTGTGCTTTTGGTTATTGGTGATTTAATGTTGTTAAGTATATTTACGCATTATGATTTTGAATGAATCATAGCATGTTTATAATTTTGTTAAGTACATTCATGTTTCATGATTTTTAATAAATCATTATAAATTTTGATGTTGTTAAGCACATCTATGCTATATTTGTGACAACCCTGAATTTTCAACCCAGTGTGTCCTGTGATGACCCGATCTGGATCCAGAATGCGGAAGCAAAAGATGAAACAACGGTCTCTAGAGATACAACGCGTCTCTAAGACACCAATGTGACACTCAATGAGGTCACAGAACCAAAAGGAAACAAATGTGGAAGAAGCATTTCAAAAACGAACAAGAATGGACCTAGGGGCAAAATGGTCATTTTTAACCCAAAAGTGGGTGCTACCGAGCACACCATTGGAAAGACAACGAAAAATAAATGAACTTAGACTCAAGAATCACTTGATTCGGAGTCCGGATGAAGAAGATATGGCTAACGGAAGAAACAGGGGTACAACAGTCAAAAAGTACCAACCCAATAACATCTAACCGGTTAGTTGACCTATCTAACCGGTTAAAAGGCCAAAAAAACTCGACCAAAACACTGCCCACACTCATCTAACCAGTTACGAAACCCTGTCTAACCGTCTAGATGTAAAGGAGGTAGAATGGCCAGCAAGAAACCCTAGCAAAGAAGAAACTCCCCTCAAAATTGAGTTTTCTACATAACTCTCAAGAGAAATTGAAAAATACACACTGTGAAATGCCCAAAATGCCCCTCCATGAAATCTGGTCATGGAGGTCCAAAAAGTTGCTAAATTGAAAAACTGAGAGCTGAACTTCGTAAGCGATTTCCGATACCAAGACGACATTTTCCGGAAAAACACGAAAAAGAAACCCCCCCATAAAATCATGTTTTCTATTCAACCATGATAAAAGAAGAAAATAAAACTATAGTGAAAAGTCTAGAATGCCCCTAGATCAGAATATGCAATAAAAGTACAAAATGAGTCCGTAGAAGGCTCAAAACACAAACGATGAGGTTTTGCCCAGAAACGACCATGCACACAAACGTAACTTACCTATTTAGACGCACTACAATGGTCCATGGCTTAAAAATACCACTGATGCAAAATCCGACCCCCCAACGGCCAAAAAGGCAAAAAATGGACTTTGAATGGAAATCACGGAATCCAAAAATATAAGATGGAGTCAAATGACCGTTTGGCCCTTGGCCACACTTCATACAAGATTAATGAGACCCTATGAAAGAATAAAAATGAAATTCCCACGCCCGATGCAACCATGGTGAAGCAATGACTTGAGATTTTTCAAGGTTTTCATAATATTTCATGAAGTTAAAAAGTTACATGGAATTCAATACACATGTCAATGGCCTCCGGCCTCATCTCATACATATCAAATACTTTGAAAGGAGTGCACTTATGTACACATTACATACGAGGAGTCAAAGAATACAAGTTTTACATATAAGGCTACAAAATGACATTTCATGCTAACATTTGCATGAAATGGAAACTTGAAAGCTACACGACATCCAAGGAATGCTAAGCATCACGAACCAAGTCTTTGTACCTGAAATATGCCCCAGTAACTTTGGGGTGAGCAACATAAAGCTACTCGTAGCAAATGAGCATGCATCGACCTAGCAATTTACAATTTTATCACCTTAAGGTGAAACATGTCAATGGGCTCATGCCACCTAACGTCTATGTCAAGGGTGAGACTCAGGGAGCATCCTAAGCTACCCTAGATCATTTCTAACATAAATCACATCATCCACGCAATTCAAAACACATAGAAGCATGCTATCCAAAGCAATATGATATAGATTCTTAAAGTTATTAACTTGAAATCTAAAATGCGAAAACAACCAAAGTGGATCAAGCCACCTAACGTCTATGTTCCAAATGAATCTATAGGATCATTCCTAAGCTACATTTGAATAACAAAACACAAATCACAATATTTATGCAATTTAACCAACATAGAGGCATGCTATACAAGCAACAAAACATAGATTCTCAAAGTTATCAACTTGAAATCTAAAAGTGCAAAATCAACTAAATATAGCAATTTAGTATAATTAGAATTTCTAATACCACACATCAAAACATAGATTCTCTAGATTATCAACTAGAAATCTAAAAGTGCGAAGTCAACTAAATATAGCAATTTAGTATGATTAGGATTTCTATTACCACACATCAAGACATAGATTATCTAGATTATCAACTAGAAATCTAAAAGTGCGAAATCAAATAGTGGAATACTTGGACATCTAAGCTCGAAATTCTGTCGAGACCTCAACGGTTATTCCGGGCATTAACCCGCAGGGAAGACCACCCTAAGTGCGCATTATCTCAATTTGGGGAGAACTCATACCTCCCGAACTAGAGCCAAAATCTAGCCATATCATAGTAACCATGTCCCGAGTGACTCCAAAATAAATAAGTTAACAACTTATATATGTATAAAATGGTACACAAGACTACCTTCATGCACAAGTAGGTTGAAATCACACAATACATGCTCTAAATCCACAACTACTATAAGATGTCAATGTCGAATCTTCAGAGCGTGATTCGTTACGCGCTATAATAACATCACATGTCGAATCTTCATGTGTGATTCATTACACGCTATAACAATATAACCCCATATTGAAAACATAAACTCATAAATCTATTACAAGTCAAAAATCATGCTTTAAACATACTATCAATGTTAATCACATGATTTAAATCTATAATGCAATAGAAACGAAAATTAATTAAGTAAACTAATTAATTCCTCTAAGTTGCAAATCTCAACCAAATGGCCTCTAATTAACACATGTTAAACAACATAACATGGTCATTGCACATACCAATTAAAAAACCTAATTAGGCCATTTGAATAACAAAAATGAAATTTAATTAAATCATGGTAATCAAATCCCTAAATTCTAAAACAACATAAAATGGTCCCAAATTAACATATGCTAGTATACAAGTCCTAGTCATTACAAATATCAAGTCAAAACATAATTAAGCCAAAGAAACCATTAAATAAATTTTAATTAATCATTTTAATTAAAGTCTCTAGATTTTCATACTTATCTAAATTCTCTCAAATTAAAGTATGTTAAACAACATGCCAAGACTTAATTTAAAAGCATGCTACAAGTTAATTTCATGTAAGGTACATCCATGTAAATTTAATCTTATACAAAGAACTAAATATTACTAATTTTCTAGATTTGATACAAGTCATGCAAATAAATTGTATAATCATGAAAAACACCCAATACAACACATACAAAATCCTAAAACATCCCCTACCTCCATTTGAGATGAAATCATAAATCCCCACCGAAATGACACGGCTCCGAATCGGACAAAACTTCTAGGTTTTGTCGGAGACAACATGATCTACATGAACCCCCAAGAAGCCCTATGAAAATCCAAACTTGACCTCAATCCCGAACTCAAGATTTGGTCAGAAATGGCTACTAATAAGGGGGAAAGGTGCGTGACGTCAAGGCAAGCATTAAACGTTAAGGCCGAAGACTTTTCATCAAAGAAAAGTGGATCAAAGGAGGAAAGAGAAAGTGGCAGCCATGGGAGGGAGCTTGGCCGGTCATGGGAGAGGAAAAAGAAGAAGAAATCTGATTTTTTTGTTCTTAAGTCCCATATTTATAGTAAGTCTCAAAAAGTGCCCCGAAAGGGCCCCGCAGGGTCCGGAAAAGTAGATTTTGAGCAAACATACTCAAAAGGCAAAAGACCATGAATAAAAAAGATTCAAAATGAGAAAATATGAATAACAGACGAAACAGCATTGAAAACTGATTCTCGAGCAGAAAGTTATGCCCTAAACAAGTTCGGCGACAACCGGGTTCAGAAACTCTGAAACTGGAGAAAGACGACCAGAGCGGAATTCTAAGAGTCCGTGACTCGACGAAATGTGAAAATGAATCCCATACGAGGATCCAGGCTCCAAATGAGATATTTTGCAATAACTTTCGTTAATTACATAATGGGCCTTACAAAAAGGGTTAACTGCGAAACTGCCCCAGAATGAAAATATCTTCCAAAAGATATTTTCTTAGATGCCTCTGAAATAAAATATCTTCAAAAGATATTTACGAAAAACACCCCACGAAATGAAAAAGATTCTGAAGAATTGTGCATTCATGCCCCTATGGACACCGGGAGCAACCAGAGTACTTTTTTGCAAAAGTGAATATACGTATTTCGAGGAAACCACTGAAGATGAAGACACATGAAGTCAAAAACTAACTCCGAGCATAAAAAGTGAGGTTTTGCAAAAAACTGACAAACGGAGATAAGACAGAATAGGGAAAAGACGAAATAACGCATAGTGTCCGAAAAGTGAAAATGCAGAAATGACTCGGTCCTCAAAGGAAGTTTTCAATCCACATGAAAGAGTCTCAAAAACCATTTTCGAGCACTCGAGATGAAACTATGTGACAAGAAACAAAGCTCAGAAAAAAAAATTAAACGGAAAAAAATTATCCGTAAAATTTCAAGAAAAAGGAAAGGAAGAAAAATGACTGGGTCATTATAATATTGTTCACATTTGATTTAGGAATGATCCTATAGATTCATTTGGAACATAGACGTTAGGTGGCATGACCCACTTTAGTCATTTACACACTTTTAGATTTCAAGTTGATTACTTTGAGGATCTATGTCTTGACGTGTGGTACCAGAAACTCCAATTTATGCTAAATGGTTATATTTAGTTGTTTACACATTTTAGATTTCAAGTTGATGACTTTGAAAATCTATATTTTGTCGCTTTGTATAGCATGCTCTTATGTTGTTTGAATTGCATGAATGATGTGATTTATGCTAGAAATGTTCTAAGGTAGCTTAGGATGTTCCCTGAGTCTCATCTTGACATAGACGTTAGGTGGCTGAGCCCCTTTAACATGTTTCACCTTAAGGTGATAAAATTATAAAATGTTAGGTCGATGCATGCTCACTTCCTACGAGTAGCTTTATGTTGCTCACCCCAAAGTTACTGGGGTATATTTCAGGTACAGGAATCAAGGTTGAGATTTTCATTATGCTTGGGCGATTAGTGGACTTGAAGATTCCATTTTGTGAAGGTTGGCTTGAAATGCCATTTGTAACATTATTTGTCAAATGTGTATATTTGATTCTAAACTTGTAATATGTGCCTAAGCACACTTTTTGATTCTCATTTTATATATATGATATAAGGTCAAGGGCCAAATTTCATTTGAAGTCCATGTTTATTCATAATGGTTGTATTTTGCCTTTAATGAGAATATGTGAAAAAGCATACATTTTAATATGTTATTTTGCACCGGAGTGTGTTTTATGTATGAAATTCATTATCTAGAATTCATTTAATATGTATGAGGTGTGCCCAAGGGCCAAACACCATTTAGTTTTCATTTTTGCATTTTAGTTCACATATTGCATTTTTGGGCTAAAATAGTAGAAACCGAGCCTTTAAGGGTTCATTTTCGAATCGGGTGGTGTAAATTGTGTCCCGACACCTCCACTAGGTCTTATTAATCATGCATGAAGTGTGTCTAAGGGCCAAACGGTAATTTGAAATCATTTGTAAATTTTAAATTTCAAATTTTCCATTTCATGTGCATTTTCGCCCTTTTGGCCGTTGGTCAAATTTTACATCGGTGGTATTTTTAAGCCATAGACCATTGTAGCATGTCCTAATAGACAAGTTACGTGTGCGTGCATGGTCGTTTCCAAACAAACTTTCTTCTTTGCTAAAATGAGTCTCCTATTGACTCATTTTGAAACTTTGTTGCATAATCTGATCTAGGGGCATTCTAGACTTTTCACATCAGTTTTATTTTTTTCTTTCAATATGGTCGCTTAGAAAATGTGATTTTAGGGAGGGGTTTCTTTTTCGTGTTTTTCCAGAAAATGTCATCTTAGTATCGGAAATCCCTCGGGAAGTTCAGCTTTCTGTTTTCAATTATAGCAGCATTTTGACCTTCACGACCAGATTTCATGGAGGGGCATTTTGGGTGTTTTACAGTGAGTTTTTTTTTTAATTATCCTGAGATTCAGGTAGAAAATCAATTTTGAGGAGGGTTTCTTCTTTGTGTTTTTCCAGAAAAATTCATCTACTAGCCCGTTTTCGCTCTCTGTTCTGTCAGATTTAAAAAAAAAAAATCATGTAGCAGCTTTTTGTTTTAACCTTCGTGGCCTAAACTGATCTAATGGCATTTCGGGAATTTCTTTTGAAAAATAAATTCTGGTTTTGATATGGTCACATTGAAAATGTGATTTTAGGATCGGTTTCTTCACAACATTTTGTCAGAAAATGTCATCTCGGACTCGAAAACCCCGTGTCAAATCTGATTTCCTGTGCGCATCAGTACTATTTGAAAAAGTCTGCTATAAGGGCATTTTGGGGATTCCACTTCAAAAATAATTTTTTTTTTTTGACATAGATAGCTTGAAAAAATTATTTTAACGCGGGTTTCTTTTTCGTATTTTTCCAGAAAACGTTGTTTAGTGCCTCAAAACGGCACACGAATTTCAACATTTTGCCAAGGTTACTATTAATTTTGTTTTGACTTTTCTCTTCCATCCGGACTCTGAATCAAGTGATTCTTGAGTCTATCTTGATTAATTTTTTGCTGTCTTCTCAATAGTGTACTTGATAGCACCCGATTTTATATTTTTTCAGAAATGACCATTTTGCCCTTGGGGTTATTTTTGTCCAGTTTTCTTGTAATTCACTATCGCTACTTTCTTTTGAGTTCCGTGATTTCACGGGAAGTTATGGATGTGTCTCGAGAATAATTTACATTCTAGGGACGTCATTTCTATGTAAAATGACTATTTTGCCCCTGGGGGCTTATTTGTCATATTTTCGACCTTTTACTTCCGCATCAATTCTCATTGAGTTCCACGACCTCATGGAAGGTTACTTTAACTTCTTAGAGTCTTGTTTTCCGTTTTTGCTTTCGCATTTCGGATCCGTTATTGAATCATCCTTTCAGTTTATCACTGACGCACTAACTTAAAAACCAAGGCTGTCACAAAAGGATTATTGTATTAATGTGGTTATATATACACATAAGATTAATTTATTAAAAAAAAAATTAACGTTAGAAAAAAATAAGAGAGGCAGAGAGAGAAGAAGAAGAGGAGGCCGGATCGGAGAAAAAGGATACCGGAATTGAAAAAGACGATCAAAGCTTGAAGCGTCGGTTTCGTTTCGAAACCTTCAAGCAAGTTTTCTCTATTTTTCCTCTTAAAACTCATAAGGATTTCACCTTGAGTATCAAGGCTTTTGATTTAATTTATTTGATTTAAATCATAGTTATAACGGATTAAACAAAAGAGTGAATTATTATATTTTGTTCTTTTAAACTTTGGATTTTAAATTGTTAGATCTATGTGTTGTATTTATTTAAAATCAACCATTATGTTTGATCTATAACCCAAGAAGATTATTTAGGATTTATAGAAGTTTTGAGAATTTTTTGTATTTTTCTAGGATTTTTCTATAATTTTTTAGGATTTTATTTAATTTATTTTGCTATATTTATTTGGAAATTTTATTTATATCTATATATATACCTTATATATGATATAAGGCCGCTCCTGTAGAAATCAGCGCCTCTAATAAGGGAGGTGATTCAGTACGGTGCATCACACGGCGCTACGGTGCACACGAATCAGGACCATAGGTTGGTCCTGATGATTAAAGAAGGGTCCAGTGTGGGCGGGTACATAAGATTATGGTACACACTAGATCTGGGCCGTTGAGTGGAGTGAATTAATGGAGAACGATCCAGTGCATCGCGGCACATGAATGGCTAGTGCGCTTGTACATTTAGTCTGTTGAATTGCGCTGGTCAACAGAATAACGATTCAGTGTTTCACGACTCACAAAAACGAAGAGAAGCAGCCAACCAAAAGAAACCACATCACCAGAACGAAGAACAGGCACGTGGTAGCACGTAAGGGCGCGTGGATGCGCCTGCCAGTATAGGGAAGCGCGTGGCAGCGCGATTGAGAGTGCTCTAGGCGCGTGGGGGCGCGTGCAGAGGTGTTTGAGGTCCCGGGAAGTTGCTGTGGAGTCCATTGATGTCCCATAATTGATTTCAAGCGTGTTAATGTTGAAATCAACCAATAGAGGAGGTATTTTAGGTATTTAAGGGCTGTAGGATGCTACTACACTATTTAGTTGCATTTAGTTGGCGTAAATATAATTAATTAAATATTTTGCCATGGAAGGAGGTTAATATATATATATATATATATATATATATACCTCATTCTACACGAATCATAAATATATACCTCATTCTACACGAATCATAAATTAAATCAACCATATATATACACATCTATAACTATATATATATATAAATATGTATATATGATTTTTTAAATAATCAAAGATTATCAAGGAATGAGTTGTACACATATATACATATTAAATAATATATGTGTATAGGTATATATATCAATTAAGATGATTATCATTATTATTCTTATTTGATATATTTAGAGAGGCTGGTTAGTAAATATGTGATATGTTATAATCTGTAGGAGATGTTTATGTATGAATTAGCTTAATGTTAAGTTTTAAAGTTGATACATAGTTGAGTTGTAGGCATGGATGAGTAGTCATAGGCGTAAATATATTACCTAAGTATTTGTATGAATAAAATACATACATAGGAAGTATGGATGAGTTGCTAGTTTAAAAGTATAAAATATATACTTGTGAAAGTATGGTTGAATTGCCAATGTATAAATAAATATACTTATGGAGGCGTGGTTGAATTACCAAAGTATAAATAAATATACTTAAGGAGGCATAGTTGAGTTGCCAATTTATAAAAAATATATATATATTTATAAGGGCATAGTTGATTTGCCAAAGCGTAATTAAATTGCGATATGTTAGATGATTAAAATTTCATCTATGGTTATTGTATGTATAGGTTGGGTTAGGACTAGATATTCTTAAATTAGAATAATCTAGTAATTACAGGTTAGTATATTATTTTATGTGTATTAATAAAATAATATTGGTGGAGGCATGGAAGAATTGTCAAAACCTAGATATTGGTTGTGTGATTTAAATAATTAAATCATCGTTCAGTTTGGATTAAATATAATATTATTTAATTATATTGTTTAAATGTTTAATTAACTATTTAGGATGGGATTGAGGTTAAGGAACTTTTCTTTAAAAGAAATGGTGGATTAGTCTAGGAATGATTATTGTTTAATCGTTGGTAACGATTTTGGAATTAATAAACCTAGTTATAGATGTGTTGTATTTATATATATGTGTATCATAGTTTATTAAAAATAAAACTTTATTAGGTTTGGTTTTGATCAGAGATAATCTGCTTATTGGTTTTCAAAGGACTGGTAGAGAGAGCTTGCTCGTAGGGTTTAACCCACGATTTATTTTTCAGGTTATTAGAAGTTCAAGTCTCGAGGTTGAGGATCCGCAGCTGGAGGACTTATCTATTCTTTCTATTTTATTTCAAAGTAAGACATTATTACTTCAGTAATTGTTAATGGATTTATAGATAGTGGATTTTGGTTAAGGGGTCCTTGAGTTACGGGATTCCTGAGTTGTAACCATTGGAGAGTTATTAATGGAAATTTTTATTTATTAGTTTTTCGTTTCCTTTTTTTTTATATATATCATTTTGTACTCTATGCTTGTTTGAAATACTTTAATTGTTTTGATATCCCTTGGTTTTGTGCGCGGATTTGATCAACCCGTGTTCCAAAATTATGGGGTATCACATTTAGATCGATTCCTATATCGATCTGAAGCTTCCTCTCTCTCCCAACAACATTTTTTCCATCTTCCCCACCTCCGGCGATCATCCTCAAGGTTCAAAACTTCTTTCCTGCTCTCAATCTCATCTTCTTCATCTCGGTCCACTTCTCTCCTCTATTTTGGAAAGTTTTCGTCTTAATTTTCCATTTTGATGATCATGCAAGTGATTTTAAGTTACCATGTTTCGATTCGAACTTCCATGTTGATTTCTTGCCATTTTTGAAGCTTTGAAGCATGTGACTATATAAATGTGTGTGTGTGTATATATATAAATATCTTTTGTTTCCGAATTTGATTTCGGGGGTCACGTGCCAATTTAAGTGACCATTTGTGAATTGTTGAGGTGTAGAGGGGTCACGAGACCGTTTGGATGCCCCCGTGTTGTCCACATCATGAATCCGTGACTGTTCATGTTTTTCTATAGGTTCGATCGATCGAACCCAAGCACAAATCGATTATAGTTCAATCGATCCAATCCATCTTATGATTGATCCAACTTGAATCAATCCCCTTTTTTTTATGATCGATCAAACTTCACTGTTTTGCATATTGATGCCCCTGCACCCTCATTTGTGTTCATGCTATTATAATTATGCCCAATGCTTGTATTTTCCACATTGGTTGCATTCCATACTCATCATGTCTAGCATGTTTCACATGTTTAGCCATTCAATGCTTATACTTGGCTGCATTATCACTTGCATAGATAGGTTCCTGTGCATACCTTTTGAGTTGTCTATCTTCATCTGACAAGCATGTTTCTATCTATTGTTCTTTCAATTCTATAGTTCAAATATTATTTCCTGTTACTGACTTTATTTGCAAGTGTTTCTTTCTTTTTGCAGACCATAACTCGGTACAAGACCACGGCGAACCGGACATATGACTGACGAGTGAGGCAGCGGGTAAAGAAGCCTGAGGAGCCAGCTCCTTCTCAGGAGGCCGAGCGCTCCTCCTCTTCTGCAACTGCCACTTCATCTTCATTAGCTCAGGAGGCCGAGCACACACCACCTCCAACATCTATTCCGGCACCACCACCGGCACAGCCCAGCATGGCCCGTGACTGGGTTGAGCCCAGATTTTTGCGCCTTATAGTGACGCACGAGTCCGTATTTAATGAGACTTTCTTTGCCCGGCTAGCCAAGACCAAGTGAGCCTATGATGAGATCTACTGGCACAATATCTCTCCTATTCTGGCCCCGGTGGCCAATTCGGTTTACCCAAGGCT
The DNA here is from genome assembly GCF_030987335.1 of Cornus florida. Taxonomy (NCBI): domain Eukaryota; kingdom Viridiplantae; phylum Streptophyta; class Magnoliopsida; order Cornales; family Cornaceae; genus Cornus; species Cornus florida. Next base: position 64,752,291 of record NW_026775573.1, read on the forward strand.
CGTCCGGTTGTTCTACCAGAACCTTCGGCCAGCCCTGAGTAACCTAGCGGAGTTGCGGACCACTATAGATGGTCATCCCATCCGCATTACAATTAAGACTCTTGCTACAGCCTCTTAGTGCCCACACGTCTGCCCTCCTGGCTTTGATTATCCAGTTCTTCGGAGACCACCTTATGCAGCCATGGCCACAGCTCTTAATGGCCCTGCTAGTGGCTACGAGACATTTACCATTAGGACCTACCTACACGACGACCTATGGTTCTTTAATTCGGTCTTATACTGAAATATTTTTATGACAGGGCACAAAATTCAGAGGCGGACAGACTTTCTAGCAGCCTTCTATGCTTTCTACACAGAGTATTGGTTCTCAGTCCCTGCCCTCTATTGGACTGTCATAATGAAGTTTTACAATTCCTTCATCAGCAAGAAGAAGCCCAAGCGGGCAAAGTACCTCCCCTTCGCGCACCTGATCACTCAGATCTTCCGGGACCAGCACTATCCTTCCCATCCACAGGAGCATCCTGAGACAGGGGTTTGCCACTAGGACTGGAATAAGAGCTATAATGCTCTTATTAGGAGATTAAATGAGGAGGCGGTCCTAGCAGCAAAGGAGGCAGAGGTAGAGGTAACAGCAGTAGCAGCACCGACGGCTGAGGGTGCATTTATGGACATTGACCTGGAGCAGGAGCTTCCAACAGTGTCACCACATCAGTCTCCAGCGGGGTCACCACATCAGTCTCCAGCGGGGTCACCACTTCATTCGCAGGAGTAGAGTCAGGATGAGCATCAGTTTCCTGATTCCACCATTCCTGACGCTCTAGCTCAGACACCTAGCGTAAGAGAGCATATCCAATCATTGAATGATGCGGTCGTCTCCCTCCGAGCTGATGTGACATCTCTCAGCACAGACGTGACTACTCTTCATGCTGACGTCCTGATTGCACTGCAAGGCATTTCCAAAGATATCTGCAGTTCACGCCCTGCTAGACTGACTTCCTCTGCCAGACATCTGATCTCCCTATCTCTCTCTTTACTATATTTATATATTTATTCTGTGACTGATACTGTTACTATATTTTTGCGGTCAGTCTGTTGGTCCAATACTGTGATGTACCATATACTGTTTTTATTTTCCTATATTTTATGCATGGTATTTTGGATGTTAGATTATTATATTAATATATCTATTATTGATTGACTCCACTATCAGGTGCATCCCAGTAACTTCAGTGAAAGTACAGCACATACTTTTTCAAAACCACCCTTATCTCTCTCTCTATTTTCATTTACTATCCCACTTACACTTATATGTCCACTGTGGACCATTATTATCCCCTTTGTTATCTGATGAGATTTTATCCCAGCGTTATGTCCCGGCCATTCCTTGCCACAGCATTTTGAGCATTGAGGATACTGTGCCATTTAAGTTTTGGGGGGGTAATGTGTGTTCCTTACAGTGTTTGTTTTTAATTTAACATTTTGAGCATGACTTGTGTATTTAAGAGATTTTCTATGATTGGTCCATGACTAGTTATGATTTTGATCTTTTGAGGACTATATTGCCTAAAATTTAAAAATTGCTTGATTTGAGAATCCAATACTCCTTGTATACTTTGTGGATGCCCTTTAGGAGTAAATTTTTCGAAAGATTGATATCATGCTTGCATTTGTGGTCCACATCATCCTGATTTTGTGATTGTTTTGATATTCACTCTAAGATTCTACACTAGCACAAGCGCACACTATCATTCATTTGTGGGGTACATGTTTTGTTGATTATTGATTTGGTTATATCCCAATTAAGCTAGTAGTGTATTGAAAGCTTTCATTCTTGATAAAGGTGGATAACAACCCCTTTTCATTAAGTAGCCGGAATTTTAGCCTCATCAAGCACTGAATTTCTCACGCCAAAAGGTGGAGAGCCCAAACTTTAGGTTAATAATTGAAATTAAAAAAAAAAAAAAAAAAGTTACAAAATCAAATAAAAAGTGAGGACTTCTCCCAAAAGGTGAGAAATGGGAAATGATTAAATGGAGGTAGTTTTGATTTGTAGCCTAGTCGATTTGAGCTTGTAAGTTCTTAGAGGTGTTTAAACACCTAATGCCCTAAAGCCGTCCAGTTTGGGAGTCATTAACCCTAACGCTTGTGATACCCCCGGATTTCTGGATGCGGGTTGGCCAGGCCCACGCCCGGAAACCCGAGGATATCAAATTAATTAGCAAAAATCGAACACATAATATAATTAAAACCAAAAAAGATAAATAAAATTTGCTGAAATGAAAACTAAAATGACAATCCAATCATAGAAACCTCATAATATTTATTTCCATTGATAAACAAAACTATTTTGATACAACTGATCCTCCACGAATACAAATCCTTCTCCAAATTATACAACTCGGGAATCCATTTAGTGGACCCTGATCGGTTGGTCAATTAACATCAACCTTCGCAATAGCACGAATCATTGTAAAATAGGGCTATTGGTCGGGTAAGTCGAACCACTGGGACTGCGCTAGTCTAAGGCAACCTAAGTGTCTAGAGTCATTCTTAGGATGATGAAGGGGTGTTCATAGAGGTTTTGTTTGTTGTCACTTAAATTAGGAATTCAAAGTGCATAAAACACTAAATTGCAAGAATTCAAGGGAGTGAAGTACAAGTAAAGAAGGCTAGGGAAATGAATCCACCTCCATCCCTATACACATGCTAGGTTAAGATTAATTTAAGGGAAAAACAACATATATGATAGTCATGATACATAACAATACTAGGTTGCTATAACATCCTCAAGAAGTTCATTCAAATAGAAAGGCAAGAATAAACCATCAAAGGTTCACATGATCAACTACCTAAACTAAAATGTAGCTTAGAACATGCTTACTAAGTCAAGGATTATCAAGCCCTAATTTAAATGGTGAATGCACATAAAGCTAAGAATCAAGTGTAGACCATCAAAGGGAAACCCTAAGCCATGAACTATCTAGGTTCTCCAACTCCATGCCATTAAAACCATTCCATGATCTAACTTCCATTGTCACGATGGAAGTGCAAGCAATATGATTAAGAAAAGTAACCATCCAAGACAAGATGAATAACTCACAATAATCATTTAAAAACATTCAACATTCATTACAACAAAAATGAGGCTCTTGATCATGGAAAGACTATCAAAAATACATTGTAATCCCCAAAAATAAACTATACTAACACATGCTTACAAGGGAGGGGTTTCATCACCTCCCTAGATGAGGTTTAGTTGCCCATTGGTGAGCTAGAAGAAGGAAGAAGCATCATCCTCATCTCCATTTTCGTGCATCCTCCTTGAAGCTTCAAGAACTCCTCCTTCTTGCTCTCTTCTCTCTCCTCCATCTTGTAAAAATCAAGCTTAATGTATTGTGTGGCTCTTATCCCTCTTATCTACCACCAAACTAGGCTCTCTCTCTCCTCCAAAAACATCCCCAACCACCTCATAAAAGAGGGCCATCCAAAATTGGAAATTTCAGAGCACAAGTGGGCTGTCTCGTGGAGCAAACTGCCCAAATTTCGAGTGCTCGAAATAGGGCCTCGAGCACTCGAATTTAGTGTAAAAAGCTCCATGCTTCACTTGCTCCGCCCAGACCTACTTTGATGAAATGGCCATAACATTGCGTTCCGAACTCCGAATGACGAACCATTTAAAGATTTGGAGAGCTGATTCAGAGATTTAAAAACTTCATGTTTTGATGAAGACCCAAATCTCAAGTCTGATTGGTCGAAAATGGGGAGAAAGGCAGTACTTCAGTACTGCCAGGCAGTTCTGCGCACCTCTGGTAACAAGGCCATAACTCTCTGCTCCGAGCTCCGAATGATGAACTGTTTAAAGATTTAGAAAGCTAATTCAGAGCTCTAAATCTTTCATGTTATGATGGAAGTCCAGTTCTTGATATTTCTAGGTCAAAATGGCGAGCAAAGTCCTGACTCCACTGCTGATCTCGTGAAGCAATCTGCCCTAATTTCGAGCACTCGAAATAAGGCCTCGAGCACTCGAAAATTGGCCAGAATGCCCTATGCCTGGTTTGCTCTACCCGGACCTACTTTGGTAAAATGGTCATAACTTTGCGCTCTGAACTCCAATGATGAACCGTTTGAAGATTTGGAAAGCTAATTCAGAGCTCTAAAAACTTTATGTTTTAGTGGAGATCCAATTCTCAAGGATGGTTGGTCGAAATTGAAGATCAAGGCAGAAATTCATTGCTGCCAGGCAGTTCTGAGCACCTATGATAAGAAGATCATAACTCTCTGCTCCGAACTCTGAATGATGAACCGCTTGAAGATTTGGAAAGCTAATTCAGAGCTCTAAATATGTCATGTTACAAGGGAAGTCCAGTTCTCGATTTTTCAAGGTCAAAATGGCGAGCAAAGTCCAGGTTCCACTGCTACCAGAAATTCAGCATTGTGACCTTTGATGTTCAAAACTCCACAAAGCATTCTTCTTGCTTCTTTTTGGCCAATGAACCTAAAAATATGCAAAAACGTGCATATGAAGGTAATCTACATAATTAAACAAACAATGGACTTAAATAATGCAATTAAGGGCGCTTGAATATGCAATATTCGGCGCTTATCACACCCCCAAACTTACATTTTGCTAGTCCCTTAGCAAAACCAAAATGAATACTTCAATGAAAATACAACCATGGGCATGCTACCACAAAAATATCATCCATGGTGAAATGAAGTGCAAACATAGCTCAAATGCAATTTGAAACAACAAAGAACTGGAGATGGGGTCATTGGGAAGACTACCTTGCATATATGAAGCATTGATACTAAAGACATTTCAACATGTATGTATCAACATCATAGACTATATAAATAACTCAATTATCATCTCTTGAATGGAAATCAACTCTAACTTCAGTGAAAGTGAATTGGATTCTCAACATGCGGCTTTTACTTTCTTTTCCAATTCCAAAGTATAAGTTTTCAAATCATTGAATTCCCATTTAAATGAGGTCCCTAAGGCATGATTTTATTTACAAGACAACTTTTGTTGCTTATTGACAATTTATTGTAACTCAAAAGTGAAACATAAGATGGTTGTGCAATGCTGAAGTCCCTTAAGCTTTCTAACCAACCTATGTAGCAAGCGTTAGGCCAACAACTCCCAAACCAGATGGCTTTAGGGTGTTAAGTGTAGAGACACTCCAAAGGGCTTAATAGCTCAAGTTGAAAAGGCTACGAACTCTAGCGAACCATGTTTATTACAATTTTTTTGACTGACCGTGCAATGTTAAAGTCCTTTAAGCTTTCTAACCAACCCTTGTAGCAAGCGTTAGGCCAACAACTCCCAAACCAGATGGCTTCAGGGTGTTAAGTGAAGAGACACTCCAAAGGGATTAATAGCTCGAGTTGGAAAGGCTACGAACGTCAACTGGTCATTTTTTCTTTCTTTCCCAGTTTTTTTTTTTTTTTTTTTTTTTAGACAACTTAAATCATGCCAAAGATATTCATCTATTAAGTTCATCAAATCAGATTAACTAGGCCAAGGTCAAGGTCGATTAAGTTGCATGCCTCACAGTTAAGTTTCCAATGTGCATCTGTGCATTGTGAAGCTTAAAAGAGTGTCAAATCCAGCAAGAATCTAATTGAGACATTTATATAGACTAATTTGAATCCACATGATCATTTCAACTCAAATTTTTCTTTATTTTAAAAAATGTCCATTACTTTTATACACAATGTATTAAACATATGCTTCATCTCCAACTAGTGTCAAGTTATACTATCATTGCTTAGCAAAAATGCAAAACCAAAAATGCATAAATGCACCCCCAAACTTGAATAATATAGTGTCCTCAATGTGTGAAGACAAGCATACCAAAATAAGAGCAAATGGGGGAAAAGAACAATAATACCAAGTGGAGTAACGACGACGTAGATGTGCAGCCATGTGAGTGCGCAACAGCGTCCCCCAAACTTGGACAGGAAGACCTGTCAAACCACAACTACTATACACAAGTAAAAGCATAGGCTTTTAAGAAAAACAGTCACATATATATAGATTTTTTTTTTTTTTTGGTTGGCATGAAGGCATGGCTCTGGTGAAGGGAGAGAAGGTTTGTGGGTGATGGTGAGGTGGTGTTGGAGTGAGGAAGATGAAGTATTGTGAGGTGGTGGGGATGTGGTTGCGGCCGAGGTTGAGTAGGGGTTGCAGGGGTTGGTTTGGTTGGGGAGGGGTTGATGGGTTGGAGTTTGGTGTCGGGCAAGATGGTTTGTTTTGAGGTTGGGAGATGGGAGTGGTGAGGGTTGCTAGGGCTCAGGGGTTTGTATGGTGGATGAGTTGGTAGATGCCGAGAGTGAGTTCGAGGGCTCGGGATTTGTGGGTTGAAGGCTTTTCGAGCACTCGAATGGGATCTTCGAGTGCTCGAAGATCCGGCAGTGGGTGCAGCATTTGGAGGAGGGCAGCTGCGAGCACTCAACATGGAGCTGAGATTGCTCGAAATTGAGGCAGAGGGTTCGAAATTTTGGGTTGGAATTTTTAAGCACTCAACTGGACTTTGGAGTGCACGAAATTGGCATCAGTAGGTGCGGAAATGAAGTTGCACACCATGGAAATTGAATGGTTGCAATGTGAAGGTAGTGAGCTTGCATGGATGCATCGTGAGCTTGCATGATTGATGGTTCACATTTAGAGCATTCCAAATGGGAGCTAAAGTGCTCTAAATGAAGGCAGTAGCTTGGGATGAGATTGGTTCACATTTAGAGCACTCTAAAATGGAATTAGAGTGCTCTAAATACAAGCAGCAGCCTCGGAATGATGGTGGAGAAGTTTGGAGCAATCCAAATGGAATTTAGAGCGCTCTAAAATTGGGCAGTGGTGCATGCAAGATTGGTTCACAATTAGAGCACTCTAAAATGGAGCTAGATTGCTCGAAATGAAGGCAGTGACTTCGGCAAGTTGGTGTGGTAATTTGGAGCAATCCAAATAGAAGCTAGAGTGCTCCAAAAATGGGCAGTGAGCTTGGGATTGATGGTGAAGACATTTGGAGCAATCCAAATGGAATTTAGAGTGCTCCAAAATGGGTAGTAGCTTATGGAATTTTGGTTAGATCATTCGAGCACTAGAATCTTGGCCCAGTGAGCATTTTGAGTGGATGCAATTGCTGAAACAAATGTGTCAAACTTTGCAACATCTTGCTAATGCATGAATATAATTGGATAAATTTTCAAAATGTAACACATTTCCAATGTATGGATGAATTTTGAACTTTGCAAATTCATTCCATTCCAATGCATGGATGGAAAATTTTTAAACTTGGCATGCCATTCCTATGCATGGAAAGATTTTTAAAGCTTTGCATGGCAGTTGGAAAAATATTTGAAAACTTTGCATGCCATTCCATGCATCGAAAATTTTTCATGTCATTCCCATGCATTGAAAAATCATTGCAAGCAGCAGCTTCAATTCAAGCCATGCATGGAAAATTTTAAAACTTTGCACCTTATTCCAATCTAATGCATGGATGGATTTTTAAAGCTTTGCATGCATGGAAAGAAATTGAAATTTTGCATGGGACAATGCATAGGGAATTTTGAAAAATTTTCAAACATTGCAAATGCATGGAAAAATTTTAAACAGTGTAAGAATTTCAATGCATGGATGATTTTGCGAAAATTTTCAAGAATGTATTACAAATGAGACATTATGCACATGAGTAGCATTCCCAAGATCCGATGAAATTGCTAGGAAGCGATGGAAATTTCCGGGAATGAAAATTAGAGTTGAGAAAGTCTAAGAAAAATCAAATTTTTGGATTTTCTAAACTGTTTCCTAGAAAATTTTGCAAGGTACGAGCAATTTCAAAGAGAAGGAAGCTTGGAAATTGAAAGAATTGCTTCCCTTGCTTTGCTAAATTTAATGTCGATAACTAGACGAAGTTAGAGCAGGTACTAATCCTCAAAAATCTCGATAGCTAGACACACCGAGATCAGGTTAGTCCTCCTTACCCTATACCATGTCTCTCAAGAGATTCAAGCTTCCCCAAATAGGATAATTCTTTTAAAAGCGAAGGAGGAAGAGCTTGAAGACAAAAGTGGAAAAGAGGTAGCGGAAAGACCTCAACCCACTCTTCATCCTCAATGAAAAACTTTGGATTATGGGGCTTATTTGGATTATAGGAAGATGGAGTAAGTGAAGGTGCACCAAGCAACGACTTATGAAGGGTCATATTGAGCACGGGAATGCTCAACAAGTTATCCTTCAAAATTTCAACATCCTCCTCACACTTATCCGGCGGTTCGGGCTCAACAACTTGAGACAACTCAAGTGAGGGAATGGGATGAGATGCAAGCTCCCAAGAAAGAGATACATTTAATGTTGACCAAGGAAGAGAATGAATAGGTGGATGAATATTAAGCAAAGAATTCACCTCCGAAATGGAATTGTCAACATTAAAATCCTCACAATTGAAATGAGCCAAACAAGCTTTTAGAGGATCCTCCATTGAAGGAGGTGCATCAAGAAAAGGATTATTTAGGGGCTGCGCTGGATTTTTATAGGATACAATCTCATCATCATTAATTTCCTCATTTTGAACCACAAATTCTTCATTTTGATGTGGGGCAACAATTTGATCTTCAACCACCATTTCATCATTTTCACATGTAAAAACCACTTGATCATTCTCATGATAAAAGTTACTAGGAGTAATCTCATCATTCATAGAATTTTCTTTTGGATTGGCCATAAATTCAAATGAAAATGTTTCCTCCTCTTCATGATTTTTAGCATTAATCCTTTGTTGAATTTGAGATATTTGGTCATCTATCATTGCACTAACTTGGGACTGGTGATATGGTACCACTTGATTGATAGACTCTACTCTGGATTGCATGCTAGCAAGGGAAGCCAATAGTTGATTGTTGGAGTCCATCATTTGCGTGTGCATAGACTCCATCATTTGTTTGTTAGCAACAATTAGCTCATCCAATGGAGACGGTGGAAAAGGAGAAGAGGGCTGGAAATAATGATCATTAGGTTAAAAATTGGCTTGAAAATGTTGCCCATGAGATTGTGGGGCTGAATTTTCCATGTCATGCCACAAGAAATTTTGGTGATCTCCCCTACCCGAGTCATAACCATTGAAGTATGGATCACTACCCGGTTCAGAGAAATTCTCATTTGGTTGCTCTAGATAAAAGTCCGAGAATTGTCTAGTTGGAAGACATTCTCTTGTATGATGTGTATGACTAGAGCAAAAGGCACAAAACTCATGTGGTGTGTAAAATTGAGTTGAAGGAAAATTACTCCCCATTAAGGACTAATTCAGCCACTTGATTAGATACATTAAGGTGAATTCACACAAAATATATACAACACAATTAAACTACACAGCAACCCTTCACCAAAACATCCACATGCAATGATCCCTTTCTCCTCAATTATCAAGACAAAAATGTAAATGGCCACGACAAGGACTGATGCTTGAACACGAAATATAAACAAGATAAGAGCCTCAACAAGGGCTTTCAACTAAATTATCACTAGATTAACACATACACAATATTCACAATGCGAAACTAGAAGTCAAGAGACTTACCCGGGGTCCTCTAGACTTACAATTTGCTAGCATTCCCACGGCGAGCTTTAAGTTCCTAGAATCTTACAACACAAAGACGATAAAAACACACAAGGAATATTCACAAAACAAGATATTCACAATCAAACTAAAATTAACCCTAGAACTTTGGTCGCTAAACCGTATGCAAGTCCCTGGCAACGGCGCCAAAAATTGATCGGTTGGTCAATTAACATCAACCTTCGCAATAGCACGAATCATTGTAAAATAGGGCTATTGGTCGGGTAAGTCGAACCACTGAGACTGCGCTAGTCTAAGGCAACCTAAGTGTCTAGAGTCATTCTTAGGATGATGAAGGGGTGTTCATAGAGGTTTTGTTTGTTGTCACTTAAATTAGGAATTCAAAGTGCATAAAACACTAAATTGCAAGAATTCAAGGGAGTAAAGTACAAGTAAAGAAGGCTAGGGAAATGAATCCACCTCCATCCCTATACACATGCTAGGTTAAGATTAATTTAAGGGAAAAACAACATATATGATAGTCATGATACATAACAATACTAGGTTGTTATAACATCCTCAAGAAGTTCATTCAAATAGAAAGGCAAGAATAAACCATCAAAGGTTCACATGATCAACTACCTAAACTAAAATGTAGCTTAAAACATGCTTACTAAGTCAAAGATTATCAAGCCCTAATTTAAATGGTGAATGCACATAAAGCTAAGAATCAAGTGTAGACCATCAAAGGGAAACCCTAAGCCATGAACTATCTAGGTTCTCCAACTCCATGCCATTAAAACCATTCCATGATCTAACTTCCATTGTCACGATGGAAGTGCAAGCAATATGATTAAGAAAAGTAACCATCCAAGACAAGATGAATAACTCACAATAATCATTTAAAAACATTCAACATTCATTACAACAAAAATGAGGCTCTTGATCATGGAAAGACTATCAAAAATACATTGTAATCCCCAAAAATAAACTATACTAACATATGCTTACAAGGGAGGGGTTTCATCACCTCCCTAGATGAGGTTTAGTTGCCCATTGGTGAGCTAGAAGAAGGAAGAAGCATCATCCTCATCTCCATTTTCGTGCATCCTCCTTGAAGCTTCAAGAACTCCTCCTTCTTGCTCTCTTCTCTCTCCTCTATCTTGTAAAAATCAAGCTTAATGTATTGTGTGGCTCTTATCCCTCTTATCTACCACCAAACTAGGCTCTCTCTCTCCTCCAAAAACATCCCCAACCACCTCATAAAAGAGGGCCATCCAAAATTGGAAATTTCAGAGCACAAGTGGGCTGTCTCATGGAGCAAACTGCCCAAATTTCGAGTGCTCGAAATAGGGCCTCGAGCACTCGAATTTAGTGTAAAAAGCTCCATGCTTCACTTGCTCCGCCCAGACCTACTTTGATGAAATGGCCATAACTTTGCGCTCCGAACTCCGAATAATGAACCGTTTAAAGATTTGGAGAGCTGATTCAGAGATTTAAAAACTTCATGTTTTGATGAAGACCCAAATCTCAAGTCTGATTGGTCAAAAATGGGGAGAAAGGCAGTACTTTAGTGCTGCCAGGCAGTTCTGCGCACCTCTGGTAACAAGGCCATAACTCTCTGCTCCGAGCTCCGAATGATGAACCGTTTGAAGATTTAGAAAGCTAATTTAGAGCTCTAAATCTTTCATGTTATGATGGAAGTCCAGCTCTCGAGCTTTCTGGGTCAAAATGGTGAGCAAAGTCCTGACTCCACTGCTGATCTCGTGAAGCAATCTGCCCTAATTTCGAGCACTCGAAATAAGGCCTCAAGCACTCGAAAATTGGCCAGAATGCCCTATGCTTGGTTTGCTCCGCCCGGACCTACTTTGGTAAAACGGCCATAACTTTGCGTTCTGAACTCCAAATGATGAACCGTTTAAAGATTTGGAAAGCTAATTCAGAGCTCTAAAAACTTTATGTTTTGGTGGAGATCCAATTCTCAAGGATGGTTGGTCGAAATTGAAGAGCAAGGCAGAAATTCATTGCTGCCAGGCAGTTCTGAGTACCTATGATAAGAAGATCATAACTCTCTGCTCCGAACTCCGAATGATGAACCGCTTGAAGATTTGGAAAGCTGATTCAGAGCTCTAAATATGTCATGTTATGAAGGAAGTCCAGTTCTCGAGTTTTCAAGGTCAAAATGGTAAGCAAAGTCCAGGTTCCACTGCTGCCAGAAATTCAGCATTGTGACCTTTGATGTTCAAAACTCCACAAAGCATCCTTCTTGCTTCTTTTTGGCCAATGAACCTGAAAATATGCAAAAACGTGCATATGAAGGTAATCTACATAATTAAACAAACAATGGACTTAAATAATGCAATTAAGGGCGCTTGAATATGCAATATTCGGCGTTTTTCAGACCCCTAAAATATCCCACTGAACTCAAATGACTGGAAATAAAACCAAAGCCTAAAACATGAAACAAAATCCTACAGCATCGGTGCAATGAATGACTATATCTGCTCAGCACGATCCAGCTCTAAGACTAGAACTAACGAACACCTATAAAAATAAGAGTGGGTCAGGCCCACATGCAAATTCTTCTCTAACTGCAATCCAAACAGTGACCCGATACGCAGATACACCCTAGATATCTCAACAATAGCTATCTAGTCCATACATATATATATATCCATACTAAGGGACATTCACTGGACTACAGTAGGGGTCTCAACCTGAATAGAAGGCAACATGCGAATGCGCACCCAAAGGTGGGCATGATTACCTAGACCTAACAGGGTACACCTCAACTTACTATAGCCAGCTACGCATCCACTGCATATACGCACCCTAACCAACGAGTCTGAGACTCAAGCTCATCTCGTGGTACCATAACCAAATATTTAAAATCTGCTCATATCCATCCATAAGAAATCCAATAAGTCGTTTAGCTTATTCAGCCACAATGACTTATATATGAGATTTAGTAAGTCGTTCAGCTTATTCAACTGCACAGACTTAAATATAAGGAGAATTATTTTTTATAATTCATACCCTTATTCCAAAATAGGTAGGACTTAAGCAACTGGTGCTAATCCAAACCTAGTATGACACCGTCCTATACCGGTGCATACAATCCTCCATATCCATATAATTGACAGAATATATTAATTCAACAATTACAATTCCAAAACCATGTAAAAATTGCTAACTATGATTAATAGTACAACAATTTAATATCCAAAACCAAAAGCCAGGTAATTGCAGAATAGTTTATATAATACTTCAGCAATTTCAGTTCAAAACCATAATCCAATTAATTGTAAAATAATATATAAGATTTCACAATTAACATCCAACCATGTAAATTATAACACATAAATTAAAGTTTAGCAATTTACAGCCCAAACCAATATCCAAACCATTGTAGGAAACTGTTTAAAGTTTCAGCAATTTAAATCCAAGAGTTAAACCAAATAGTTGCAGAACTGATTTAATAATCCAACAACTAACATCCAGCGCATGTAAAGATCATTTCTAATAAATCATTGACTTCACCATGCATTTAAAATAAGTTTTACAATCATAATATTGTCCAAGAAATTGCTAAAAATTAATCATAGCAAATCAGTTCCTTTTATCCGTCAATGGCATACTAAGTTGCTTACTTGAAAACTGTTTTATTGTTTTAGCACTGAGCTATAAACCATGCCACAAGTGATCTATTTAACACTTAATAATTAAGTTAAAAACCCCAGTATACTCCCAGTATAGTTTAGAAACACTTAAAACCATCCAAACAACGCCCGAAAACTCCTGAAAATACACCCGTGGAAGAGCCTGCTCCTAAAATGGAAGAGCAAGCTCCAAAATAACCTAGAGCCGGCTCTAAAGGGACTTAGAGCTGCCTCTTGCTGGGGTAGATCTGGCTCTACACCTCCTAGAGCCGGCTCTACTTATGGGGAGCCGGCTCCTCCCTCCATGGAGCCGGCTCTTTCCCCCTGTGAGAGCTTCGGTCCGTTTCTGATTCAGTTCCGTCCTTCTTCTTCTTCTCCGGCTTATTTCTACCCTTCAGTTGGTTTCTAAAACTGATCCTAAGGCTCTTATTAATATCCATTAGCATCCCAAAGGTTTGATTACAACCATTTGAATCAATTACATAGATCAAATTTGCTACCGAACTAGACATGCTTTAGAGACAACACTGAAACTATTTTGCAATAACAGTTCTATTCCAACCCCTCTGTTCCACTTCACTACTGATCTTAAGAGTCCTATAACACCCCATAATCAACCCCATGATTTATTTATAGAGGTTAAAACAATTACAGAAACTAAAATTGCTAACAACATAACATGTTTAAAACAGAAAACTGAAACAAGACTTGCAAGCATTAAACAGAATTGATTTTTAACACGTAAAGATCATCAATATAACATATAATAAGCATGTACATTCCAATTCATAATTACTTAAACCCTAGAGACTATCTAGGTGCACTAAACACAAGCCAAAAAGAAGGAAAAAGAGAAGAACTTACCTTTTAAAGGTTTTGATCTGAACCCTTTTACCGTCTTCTTCCTAGGTTTTCCCGGTGACCTTAGTTTCCATTAAACCTCCTCTGTCGCTCATGGTTTAACCCATGAGCCAGCCTCTATTCCTCCTCCTCCTAAGTCCGTCCGTTAATCCACAGTCGAAACCCCAACCTTCAACTCTCTCTGTTTTTCTCACAATTTTCTCTCTGTTTCTCTCTATATTTCTCTACGTGAAATAGGGTTCTACCACCTTATACAGATTTATAACAGTATATATATAGACAATTACAAAACTTAAGTCCACCTAAAACCCTAGACTAAAACCTAATTAAAATCGTAAACTGAAAACCACTTTAAAACCTAGTCGGCCCAACAACGTGATCCATCAAACTAAAACCCTAATTTAACATTAAAATGAAATACATTAATAATTTAACCTAACAAAACATTTAAACAATTAAAACTAATTTAATTAAATAAAAGAAAATAAAAATCCAATTAAGCAATTAATGTAAATAATCCCACAAAAACAAAATAATCAATTACACAACCAATCCACATAAAGAAAACAATTAACCAATTAAACACAAAACAGAAACCACACAACACATATATTCACGTAAGCACCTCAAATGCACAAAAATAAAAATATAAATTCCAATTATATCCTTTACAAAATTAGGGGTATTACAACACTCGACCTCATGGATCTCTAGAAAGCTTAATATATCAACACATTGCACTATGCTTCCATCTTTGATCCTTAGGGATAGGAAAAAAAAAAATCTAGTGAAAAGAATAAGCGCACCTAGATCAATAAAGCTTTAATAAAAAGTCCACTCTTTGTCGTGATGATCGGTACTAGATTTGTGTGCTAGTTTAAGAGTGGATGTGATCATTTCTTTAGTTGACTTAGATAGCAACATATTTGATGTTGGTTCACTTAAAAAGGATTCTAGAGGTGTTTTGATTTGCATGATCATTTTCTTGATGTGTGAAGGACCATTCTTGCTTGCTTGATGTTGAGATTTTGAGAGATTGCTTGGAAATGGTTGAAAAATTGCATACTTGAGGTAGTTTTCTCCTAATGCTTGTTTGCAATATTGGTGCCTCTTTCATGAAAATGAGTTTAATGTTTGTGGGTATCATTTCTGGAAACCCTCACGAGACTTCACTCGTCTACTAGGGGTAACCTAAGGGTTTAAAAGACTTGTTGCATGTGCTAAATGCAATCGTGTTCCCTACGAAAGTGGTGTTATCCATTTATTATTTTCTAGTTCATAGTTGTTTAGTTATTCATTTCATTCCTTTACTTTGTAGTTCATTGCTAGAGACTAGCAATATTTAAGTTTAGGGGTATAATGAGCACTAAAAAGTGCACATTTAAACCCCTTAAGCTTAAACATTCTAGTACCTTATCCTATATTATTTCCCCGTTTTACTCTAATTTCATGTTATTTCTCTTTTCAAGCGCTTATCCCCAAAATAAGTTAATCCAACTGAATTAGAGCATAAAAGATACAATCTCAAGCTCAATGGAAGAAGGAGCAAAGTGGAAGCAAGTTGGTGAAAGGAAGCACTCTTCGATCGATCGAACAAAGCTTAGATCGATCACATAATGATCGTTCCAACAATGCCAAGATAGATCAAGCCTTTTGTCTTTATACTCAGCAAAATACCTTCTTCGATCAATCCAACAATCCTTCGATCGATCAAACATCTTTGATCTTATCCTCACCTACCACTTTTATCCTCTTCCCAAAAATATCTCAGCCTTGTCTTTATTCCAAAAAGGCTCTGCCAAGGTTCGATCAATCGAACCAACCTTGAGATCGATCGAACTGCCTCGAGTTGCATGAAAAGTTGATTTCAAGCCAAATTAAATGTACGCTCGTGGTGCAATCATTGGGAGGTCCTAGTGCACGAGGTCTAACCATTGGGTATGACATTTGAACTACCTATATAAGAATTTTGGCTATTTTGAGTAGCAAGTTGGTTAGATTAAAGAGACTTGGTTAGAGATTAGAGAGAGAATACACAAATTGGGAAAATTCTTCCTCTCTTCTTGGATTTCCACCAAGGAGGAAGAAGATCATTTCTAGCATGGAGATAGCCCTTGAGGGTTGGATGACAACATCAATGAGTGGCTAAACATCTTCTTGGGGCTAGAGCTAACCCTAAGCATGCCTCCTAAACTTTGATGCTTTATAATTAATGGGGATTAGTGTTGTAATTCTTACCTTGACCTTTAATATATATATATAAATCGTAATTCTACCATGATTTGTGTAGTTTAATACTTCCAATGGATCATTTAATTCTATTCATATGTCTATATATACTAGAATAGATGTTCATGTGTTTATCTCTAGATTTTGTTACATTGATGCATGTTTATGTGTGTTGATATTATGAATCTAGTGATGGTCAAGGCATGGTATTTAAATGGAATACTTTTGAGGTTTATTTGATGGTTCATACTTATTTCTTGATGGATTGTGCCACAACCTTAGCTCAATTAGTTTAATTTTCATGTCATTAGCTTAGTTGTAGTATAGTCGCCTTACTTTCTTAAATAGGTGGACAATCCATTCTTGTTGTTTGATGTTCCATGTTTATGAATGCAAGTAGTATATTTCTCTAATTTAATGATGTGCATTGATTATGGGCTTATGGAAGGATTAATGGCTTAATTTGATATGTTGTGCTATTCACTAGATTGGATAGACAATGTATACTTAAATGGCCATCCAATATTTCAATCAATGGCACACACTCTTATTTGCAACATAATTTCCCCTTAATCAATCAAAGATTGAATGTCTATAAAAGTGGTGCTCAGTGGTGAACTCTATGACCTAAGACTCCTCTTTCTTATTCTCTACACTTTACTCAATTTAGTTGTTTTACATTGCTCTCATTTAGTTTAAATTGTAGTTTAATTAATCAATCAAACCATCTTTTGATCACTTGACCTACTAATCCAACATTGTTTCCATATCAATACTGCTCATTTTCCCTTAGGATGATCCCTACTCACCCTAGCTATATTAGTAGTTAGAGGTAGTAGTGGCACTTTATAAATTCAAACTTGGCCACACTACACACTTTTGTATGTAATTTGGTGTATTGGTACAGCATACACCACGACCCATCTTCGTCATCCACCGCCTCGAAAAGAGCCTCCACAGTCTCGTCACCTGCCCCAGAATATTCAAAGAGTACTGGAAAATTATTAAAGTTCTCCTCAAGAGGCCACGTGGGCCTATCTCTAGCATACGCAAAAGATTGCAACACTTAAGCAAAATTAAAACCAGGAAATTTAAAGTACTCACCAACAGCTATAGAGCCAATGCCCACACCTTCTCCAAAGTCCCCCCTCAACTGCTCTTGTCGTTGCCTCAACTCTCGATGGCCTGTAATAATCAAGGTTTCCATCAAACCATACTGACCCACCCCTTGGTCTTTAAAGCTTGGCTCTTCTGTAGTCTCGATTTCTACACCGGAGCTCCTTGCTCTCACCTCCATGGTGTTTAGTTCAATGTTTGCTTCTCTCCTTGCTGTTTTTGACTTTGTTTGAGAACGAGTGGTAGAGCCTTACCTCTTTCGAGATGAGCTTGTTTCAACAGGGTCTTCCTCATTCACTATATTTTCTATCTCAACTGTAGGCAGCATGGACGCACTAACCTCGCGTTCACCCTCTTCATTTTCAGGGTTTTCATTATCCCCCCAACAGCATCTCGGATATACATGGGCGCAAACTTTGAACACTCTCCTCTATTACCATCTCGAGGAACCCTCAATGATAAATCCCCGGCCCACACAACTCGAGCTCGAGCCCTCTATGCTACAACATCACATGAGTTCCTAAATGCTCTAAGGAAAGCTTCCAATATGTTCAGTGGTTGGTTATTGTTCTTCCTTCACGACTCCCTGACGGGACAAGCCATCGCCCAACACTTTCGGTTAACGTGTTATAATGAGTTTCCAGAAAGCGAAAAAAGCTCCTCTTATAGTCTCCAGCTTCTCGGATTACAATTTGCGGTCGAGGAACCCATTGATCATAGCCAAACTGTCTCGCCGGTCTTCTTGGATTGTATACCTTAACTGAAGTTATATTTTCTAACAAGGTAGGCAATGGTCCAGGAGTCACAAATGCCAAGAAAATCAAATGATCATCACTGATTTCCTCAGGCCCAGCCTCGATATAGTTGTCTTTATCACTATACACAAGCAAAGGTTTGACCCTAGGCACATCCTCAACATAGGGGCGCATTGTAAATTGATGACTCAAGTCAATCACGTTTGTAAAAGCAACTCGAGGCGCCCCACCACGCCATTTGAATGCTCTCATCCCCACGCCCGTAGTTACCTCCCTCTCTCGAGGAGCATAGCTGGAATACCTCTCATACAAAAACAATTGCAGAAACATACTCGAGGCATAAGAATGAATTACATATCGACCAATTGAACGGATCGAGTCTGTAACCACCATGTCTAACCTGTGGTATAGCGAGCCTAAAAACAAGGGTACCAATGGCAAAAGCACACCCTGAGAAAGTTTCACTGTTATCTCCACCAACCTCGTATGTACTGCATCCTCAGGCAAACTCTCTAAAACAAATTGTGCCAACCAACATAGCAAATAGGCCGCCAATCCAACATCTCGACCATACCATTTTCCCAATAGTCGACGCCTTTGGTCATCCGGTACACCTTTATTAACTGCTTGCACATCTTTGAAATGCATTCAAGTCCACTGGTGTGTCGCCACACCACAAGCTTAAGAGTGTGCATTAAGGTGAGGGCCAAGAGTTTTGCATTTATAAAAGCCACTACTACCTTCACTATAAATATAGCTAGGGCGAGTAGGGATCGTCCCAAGGGATTTGTGAAGATCGAGCAATGTCGTGGAATTGTTATTAGGGCTAGTAGGTCGAGTGATCAAACAATTGGTTGGTTAGTTAATTAGAGAACAACTAAATTAAACTAAGTGATAACAAAAGAATGCAACTAAGAGTAAGTAAGAGAGGGAGAGATCTTGGGGTTTAGAGATCACCACCAAGTAATGCATTTCTATATCAATGACAATTAATTAATGAGGGAAAATGTTGTGTTGCAATATTGGTGTGTGTGTGTGTTTGGTTGATTCAACAAGCAATGATGACTAGTTAAGCATGTATTGTCTAAACATCATGTGAAAGGCACAATGTATCTAAGCAATGAAGCATATATTGCCTAAACAACATGTGAAAGGCACAATAGATCAAACCAAGTCATTAATCCTTTCATTAAGCTCACAATCCAAATACAACACAAGGATAGAGACATATGCTACTTGCATTCAAAAACTTGGATCATCAAACAACAAGCATAGATTGTCCTCCCATTTAATACTACACTACAACTACACTACATCTACACTACTAGCATGAAAATAAACTAGGGGAGAGGCACAATCCATCAAGGAATAAGTATGAACCATCAAGAAAATCACAAGAGCATTCTTTTAAGCACTATGTCTTGACAATCTCCAAATCCCTAGCATCAATACACATAGACATGCATCAATAACATAAAATCTAGAGACAAGTACATGAACATCTATTCTAGCATACATAGACATATGGATAGAATGAAATGATCAATTGGAAGCATTAAACCACATAAATCATTGAATAAACAAGATCTAGATATATCAAAGTGTCAAAACATTAATTACAACACTAATCCCTCAATAATACACAAGATTAAGATATAGAAAGCATGATTGGGGCTAACTCTAGCCCCAAGAGGATGTCTAGCCACTCATGGTGATGTTGCTCTAACCCTCAAGGGCTAACTCCATGGTTGAAATCTGATCCTTGTTGATGAAGAACTCCAATGGTGTCTCTAGCCTCCTCCTCCTCTAAGCTTGCTCTCCAAGAGATGATATGAAAATGATATGTTGGCTCCCTTGTAAAAAGCAATCCTTATCCTTATATAGGTAGGTCAAAATGACACCCAAAATAAGCTGGGGTTGTGCACACAATATTCCCTAATGATTGGATAAAGGACAACTTTCAATGAGATGGAAATTTAACTTTTTTGCACTGGAGGAAGTTCGATCGATCGAACCTTGGACTTGAATCGATCGAACTAGCTGAGATCCATCGAACTTAGGCTGGATTGATCCAATTGGTTGAGCTTTTTGGGAAGAGACAAATCCGAGATATTTTGAGAGATATTTTTGGGAAAAGGACAAAAGTGGTTAGTGGGTGGTACAGCTGTGGATAGAATCAATCATTTGAATAAAGACAAAAGTGTTCGATCAATCGAAGGGTGGTGTTGGATTGATCGAGCTTTTTGGACTTCAGGCTTTTGGGTCAAGGCTTGGATCTATCTTGAAGTGCTGAGATCGATCATTGTTCAATCGACCGAAACTTGAACTTGGATCGATCGAACTTTGCTGCTCCCCACCTTTGGCTTCATTTGCTTCCTTCTTTCTCCACTTTGCTCCTTTCTTTGTTTAATCCCAGAATTGCTTCAATTAAGCTCTTATTTGGCTGAGTTAGCTTATTTTTGGGATTAGTGCCTGAAAATGGAAATAATACGAAATCAATCTAAAATGGCAAAGTAAGATAGATAAAGGTACTAGAATACCTAAGCTTAAGGGGTTTAAATACACACTTTTCAGTGCTCATCATCCACGACCCAAATGTACATTTTTTCCCTCCTTTACCTAGCTCCGGCAACTCTACACCGCCCTTCCCAAACTTCGAGCCATAAGTCTTTGCCTCCTCGACTGATAAACGCAAGCCAGTTGCTAATTTTTGTTCTTCTTCATTCAACACTAGGGTGGCAGGACTTTCCAAGCTTTCAAATGATAACCCATAAATTTGGTAAACATCCTCAAGTGTGGGTCCCATCTCTCCCCACACTGTTACAAAGGTATGTGTCGTGGTACTCCACTTTGACATTAGCAACTCGATCGCATCATGATCTCGAGGCAGTGATAAATTTCTAAATAAGCGAATAACCTCTATAACCCTAGCATCACGCAAATGCTGCAAAGCCTCCGCCGATGACAAAACGTGATCAGTCCTTTCATCCCACGCATTGCTGGGATTATAGTGGGACATTTGATCAATAAATGAGAAAGGAATGTACCCCTCTCTATGTTAAAGCGAAGCACTGAACTAGCAGGCACTGGCGGCTCTGCCCAAATCTTCGTCTTTGGCTCCATAAGTGCCACTGCTGCAGACGTACCACCTTCCTCCATATAGCGCTCCGATCGTGTGACGACCCTGGATTTTTCAACCCAGTGTGTCCTGTGATGACCCAAAACGGATCCAAAATGCGGAAGTAAAAGATAGAACAATGGTCTCTAGAGATACAACACTCCTCTAAGACACCAATGTGACCCTCAATGAGGTCACAAAACCCAAAGGAAGAAAATGCGGAAGTAACGTTTTAAAAACGAAAAAAAATGAACCTAGGGGCAAAATGGTCATTCCACACTGAAATGGGTGCCACCGTGCACACCATTAGAAAGACAATGAAAAATTAATAAAGATAGACTCAAGAATCACTTGATTCGGAGTCCGGACGGCAAAGATATCCAGTTCTGAAGTCGAAGGAAGGGAAACCCTATCCCGGTTCGAATCAAAAACAGATACTACCTTACTAAAACTTGAATAACTTGAGGCACAAGAAGAATATGAAGCTCTAATTAGTACCATTGGAAAGCTTATTTTGACGCGATCAATTTAGACTCAAGAACGGACCAATTTGGAGTTAAAACGAAGAAGTTATGATGATTTGAAGTCGGAGGTGCAGTGCTGAACCAAGACACACACACACCCGTGAACAGTACTTCGAGCGCTCGAATAAGGACTTTGAGCGCTCAAAAATTGCCCTAAGAGTTCTGCCCGAAGTTCGAGCGCTCGAACTCCCCATTTAGAGCGCTCGAACTCCTGTAGGCTGCGCCTGAAATGCTGACTTGAAATGCAATTTTGAGGACTTTCTGGGCTTTTTTGAGAAAAACACAAAGAAGAAATTACCCTCAAAATCATGTTTTCTAGCCAACCATGCCAAAATAAAACTTTTTTCATATAAAAACCCCAAAATGCCCTTATGCTCAGTTTAGGCTCAAAACGGCAAAAATGTTAGTTTACACCAAACCTACATTTGACCCCAAATGCACTTTTAGGTTGAAACGAATATGCACGCAAATGTAATAAGTAATTTTGAGCGTGCAGGAATGGTCCGCGGCTCCCGGAAATGACCGATGCAAAATCCGACCCCCCTGACGGCCAAAAAGGCGAAAATGAATTTGAAATGGAAATTTTGAAAACCAAAATTAGCAAATGGTTCGAATTTACCATTTAGCCCTTGGCCACACTTCATACATGATTAATAACTTAACATTTTTCAACATTTTCATAATATATCATGAAGTCAAAACTACATAGGATACAAATACATGTCATTGGCCTCCGGCCTCATCTTATACATGTCAAATATATTGTAAGAAGTGCACTCATGTACACAATACATGTTTAAATTCAAATACACATATTTTGACATATAAGGTTACAAATGGCTTTTCAAGCCAACCTTTACAAGAAATGAAAATTTTCAAGTCCACCAATCATCCAAGCATGATGAGAATCGCAACCTTGATTCTTGTACCGGAAATATGCCCCAGTATCGTAGGGGTGAGAAACATAAAGCTACTCGTAAGAAATGAGCATGCATCGACCAACGTTTTACAAGTTTGCATGATTTAATTATTGTGGTTCATTCCACCTAACGTTTATGTCAAAGGTGAGATTCAAGGAGCATCCTAGCTACCTAAGATCATTTCTTGCATCAATCACCTCATTCATGCAATTTAGTAACATAGGGTCATGCTTACACAAAGCAACAACATAGGAGCATGCTTACACAAAGCAACAATATATAGATTCTCAAGGTAATCAACTTAAAGTCTAAAATGCAACATCAACTAAATATAACAATTTAGCATAATTAGAATATCTAATACCACACATCAAAACATAGATTCTTTAGGTTATCAACTAGAAATCTAAAAGTGTGAAATCAACTAAATATATCAATTTAGTATAGATATACTTAACAACATCAAAATGATTCATTAAAATCATAAACATGGATGAACTTAACAACATCAAAATCGCCAATAACTAAAACCACAAGTTACAATATAAACATGATTGTTAACTTGGAATTGAATGCGAAAACAAATAATGGAAAACTTGGACATCTAAGCTCGGAATTCTGCCGAGACCTCAATGGTTATTCCGGGCACTAACCCGCAGGAAAGACCACCCTAAGTGTGCACTATCTCAATGACTTAGAGGACTCACGTCCCCGTACTAGAGACAAACCCTAGCCATCTCAACTCAACAATGTTCCAAGATTCCAAAATTTAAACCAAATAAGTTCACAACTTATACATAACTTATATAATGCATGAAAATACCTTCCATGCACAAGTAGGTTGAAACCACACAATTCATGCCTTAGAGTTTCAATTCTAAAATGACATACATAATGTCAATTACAAAGTGTGCAATTCACTACACATGGCATTAATATATTCTATAAAGAAAATATGTTTTCATGAATATAAATATAACAACAAAGTTGTCCAATGCTCAAAATACAATCAAGTGAATACATAACAAGTTCAAGTCCATGATTTGAATATAGAAACAACTTCTAAAATACCAATAGATCCATGGAGCCATTAGATAGAATTTAATTAAACAAGGTGATTAAATTCTCTAGATTTCAAATAACCTCAAATTAATATATGTTAAGCAACATATCATGGTCTTTACATATATCAAATCAAAAGTGAAAGATAAGCAAGATATCATCAAATAGAATTTAATTAATTTAAATCAATTAAATCTCTAGATTTCAAAAGTTGTCCAAATGATCTCAAATTAATTTATATCAAGCACTAAGTCATGGTCATACCATATATCTAAACTAAGATGGATTACAAGCAAAACACAATTTACTAGAATTTAAACCAAATTAAATCCACTTAATTTCTAGATTTGAAAACTCATCTAAATCAACCCAAATTAATATATATCAAAGATCAACTCATGGCCATGCCATTTACCAAGTCTAAAATGAGTTAAAAGCAAACTACCATTAATCATAATTTCTCAAATTAATACACTACATGCAAACAAGTTGTATAAGTATCAAAAACATGCAAAATAACAAACATATAACCCTATAACATTCCCTACCTCACTAGAGAAGTGTCTCTCTAGAATCCAAGGCAAAATCAACACAAAATGGCAAACCCTTCTTGGGTTATGAAGAGGAAGATGAGGGGAACAAAATGTATTCCCAAGTTCAAGCTTGGAAATCAATGGAAGGTTCTCAAAAATCAAGGTCAAAGTTTTAGGCTTTAGGCTCCATCCATGAAGGTTAGGGTTTTCTTTACAAAAGAGGGAGGAAATGAAAAATGACGAAGATGAAATATGAGTGGAGGGGATAGAGATCCTCCACTCACTATATGCTCTTACACTACCTCTCTCACACACACACTAATGCAAGATCAAATTGTGAGCCTACACTTGTCACAAATCCAAGGCTCCATCCTAGGCTAAATCTCAAGCCTACACTTGTCAACCATCCAAGCCAACAAGTGCACCAATCCTAGGCCAACAAATGGTTAAATCTCCACCCTCCACATGTCCTCATCCAAGGCCTGAAAGTGTTTCCACACACATCACAACAAGTGGACCAATGAGAGTGTGACACTTGTCACACTTTCTGGAAATTGCAAAAAAATCCTTTTTGAAAATATCTTCCAAATTAAATTACAAAATGGTCCCTAAGACGAAAAATAATTACTTTACAGTAATTACACAAAAACCCCTAAAGTTTAGAAAATTACAAAAAAAGTCATGCATCTATACCCTTTACAAGAAAAGTAAGCACTTAGCATGCTTTTCTACAAAAGTGAAAATACACATAGTATGTAATTTAAATATTATGGATGCATGCAAAACCGGAATCGAATCCGAACACAAAAAGTGAGGTTATGCTAACAAAGTAACAACCGAGAAAAAGACGAAAGTGAATAGTGTTACAAAAGTGAAAATATGAAGATGACTCGGTCCTCAAAGGAAGTCATCAATACAAGGAAAAGATTCTCGGAAACCATCCTCGAGTACTCAAGATGACACTAAGTGACGAGAAACTGAACTCAGAAAGAAAAAGATCAACAAAAAAAAAAATCCGTGAAAATCTTTGAAAAGGAAATGAAGGAAAATGGCCTGGTCATTACAGATCGGTACCACTCCGAATCCGGTGGCACCTGGGGCGATGGTTCATCTTTCTTGCATAATTCATTTCGGGGTGGCATCTTCTCTTATCACACTCACAAACAATGATCCAAGAATATTTAGTTTTTACAGACACAAAACAAGAAAATTTGGCCTCGTCACCTTCCCGCTCTCTTTTAAATGCAACTCGACAGTACAAGAAACGATGCGCCCCATGCGGTAATCATTACCCACGTCTGGCGTCTTGATCGGCGGCATTGATTGAACCATCACGTCTGTCGCCTCCTTTGCTAATCTAACTCTATATCTTCTGCACGCTTCTACTCTCCCTTAATCGCACACGCGCACATAGGGACTAATTGTAGGGGATCAACCCACCTAGCATATTTAAAGTCAGCAAAGTTCACTCAAGCTAGTTAACACTAGCTGCGCTGGATACCTTGGCAAACTAAAAGACCAAGAACTCACGCGCCTCAACTGGGACACTATTCATCACATTAATGAAATTCAACTACTGCCGTCTTTAAAGGGATGGGTATTTAATGTGATGGTACCTATCCTCAAGACAAAAGGACCAAAGTACTCCTATTATGTCTAATAGGGCATCATTACTACCCTAGGAGAAGTCTCGAGAGACTTTCCCATTCGTGTAAAAAACCTGGGCCTATAAATAAGGGTCGAGGTGCCCAAGCCCAGGGCACAGATCTCTTTGGATAATCACTCCATTGAATTTTGTACTCTGATATCATCCCTATTATTGAATATATATTGTTTTATCTAAAAGAACCCCCTACAAACCAGCACGTCAAAATTTTGCTATTATGCCAAGTAAATTTGTTTGTATTACATTGGAATTTCGTTTTTTTGCTAGAAAATTTACTAATATTAGAGTTAATTAACGGGATATAATGCTGCTATTTAATGGAAATTGGTATTAATTTTTCTTTCATATTGTTATATTGGAACTATAGTTTGCAATTGCGACATTAGTATCATTCGCGATCGGATTGTAATAGATTCAGATGACTATTAAAATAAATTGGTGAATTGATTGAATATTTAAAAATAAATTACAACAACAATAACTATGATGAAAATTTATGTGACACATGTGAATGAAAGATAAGGTTAAAATATGTGCACTAAATTTATCTAGCTAGCTAGAAGATTATAGAAGTCTAGATTGATAAGACTTGGAGACACAGGTGAATGAAAGATAAGATTACAATATGTGCACTAAATTTACCTAGCTATAGAGGACTAGATTGATAAGACTTGAATTTGTCCGCTTCTCTTAAGAAGTACAGTAAATAAATAAAAATTCAGCACTGACTTTATCTGGGTAGAAGATTATAGAAGCATAGTTTGATAAGACGAGAATTTGTCACTTCTCAAAGACTAAATGGTAGTATAACTTTTTCTTAAAGAAAATAAAATGAAAGCGTCCCAAGTTTTAAGTCTCCTTTTCATTTGGCAATTCTCAACATCTCCATTCATTTTGAAAGTTTCCCAAAGTTACCCTTACATTAAGGTTGCCGATGCCCGATAAATCACTTCCAGTGACATCAAATCATCTCTTATTCCCGCCTTTTTTCTTCTTTTTTTTTCTTTATTACAAATAAAAATATTTTATTTTTATTTTATTTATTTTTATTTCATCCGCCTACTCATAATGTGTCTCGAGCACATATAGTCCCTCGTTCGGATAATGCCTATTTGCAAACATATAAATTGATACTATATTTACACGCGCGCACCTTTATAATAAAAAGAAAGAATAATTTGCAAAAATGTGAACTCTTTCAAATAATAAGCCATTAATAGTCATGTAATTTAGTGGGTTCAAGTCTTCCTAAAATCAAAATAAATTTATAAATGTATTTCTTGTCTTAGAAAAGAAAATTAATTAGATAAATATCACAAAAAATAGTTATTCATATAAAGAAATTACTGAAAATTATAGTAGGTTAGTGCCTTTGGTGAATTTTGGAGTGCCAGATTTCGACTTTCTTCATCTAATCTAATCTATATACTCATTTCATTTCTCATTCGAATTCGATGTGGAACAAACCTCTGACATTCTCCCTCTACTCGAGCTCACAACATCTTTATTGCGGCTCGGACCACTCTGCCTATCCAGGTGAGACCTGAACACCTGACATCACTAAACGCTTAGCGTGACATTGATTAAGAATTGAATATAGCTCTAATATATCAATTATTACGGACCAATGCGATCTGATCCAAAAACTTAATTTATAATGTAGGAGTAACATTCAACCCTTATATACCCATTCCACTACTCATCCTAATATAAGGTGGAATAAACCTCAAACACTAAGCAACTGAATAATGCATGAGTATTATTATTATAACAAGCAAATGACTTGTATAACTATACATAATATCCAAAATCAACTTGAAAAATTAAGGCGTCCGTGATTGTAATGTTGCCAACTTGCAACACACAATTGGTGAGACATACATAATATTATATTTTATTATTATTAATAATGAATGTACATTTAAAAAATGGGCACATACTCATAGTGGTCCGATAATGTAACATCTTTTTATGAAAGGATATGGAAGACTTGTTGTCACATGGGTTGTTTAATTCAAGAAGCTTTCCTTTTCCTTCATTTTCTCAGTTGGTGTACACAGACTATCTTCATTTAATCTAAGTCATCAATATTTCGAATATTCCCCCTTTAATAGTTTTCACCCATCTATATTCACGAGTAATTTGGATCATAGATGTGGTGTTTAGTCTCACCATATCCAACCACGGGATGATTTCGAAATATTATATTTCACGGTATGGCCCCAAGTGATAGTGAAAGTTATTTGTATCATGAATGTGTGGTAATGGCTGGTTGATCCGGAATATTTAATACTTTCTTTCAACTTACATGTTTATATCTATGTTGTTCGAAATCAAAAATAAATAAATAAAACGATCATATTTAGCTGCTAAATAAATTTAAGTTTATATGTAACAAAATCGTTCTCACTATCTTTCTCAATGTCAAATTGAGAGTCCACTCTGAGTTTTTTATAAAAAAATTAGTTCCATTAATTTTAATTTAAAGTACTTTTTTGGAGGCAATTTTATCTTGAACCGACCACGCAAGTTTGATGGGATGGAAATATGAAAAGAAAGAGAGGTAAAAAGAAGGGAAGCGAAGAAATGATTTCGTTCCAAAAAAGAAGAAAAGGAAAGTGAGAAATAAATAATTTCCCTTCCATTCATTTCTTATTTCCTTCTTGCTTGACCGAAAAAACACAACGAAAGGTTCAACCTTTTTACTCGAGAGATATATATTCTATTCTTCTACTTTTCACTTACGCACTTTTTCTTTTTCTTTTTTTACTTTTCTTCCAACAAACCTTAACCATGAAGATATTGTAAACAAATCTTTTAACATTTAAAAAGTCTGAATAGCATAAGAAGAAATTTTTTGAGGGAAAGCTAATCAATAAAATGTTCTTACAAAAATCAAATTACTATTTTTTATGTCTTTAAAATAAAAATTTATAGCAGATTGCTAAATAATCTAGTGAGTTAGTGTCTCCCCTAAGGGACCGACCTAGCAGCCGCGATTTTTCATTATTAGTATATATACCCCTAAAATATTACTAATGCCCCCCTAAAATTATTACAAAATTTCAGCCTTGTCCCCTTCCCTAAAGTTCTAGGTCCGCCCTACTTTCAGTAAATTTTGGAGTGTCAAATTTTGACTCTCTACATTAACTTATCTAACTTCTAACACTTTTTACTTTATAAATTAATTAAATATTATGATTTTTTTTTATCTTTCTAAAAGAAATTTTATATATAAAAAAGAATGGTGTAATATTGGTCCGTATTACTCTCAAAATGTCATAAAAAAATTTATTTATTTAAGTTCTTATATTACGTGATTTAAATGAACCAAAAAATAATAATTTATTCAAGAAAATTTGATTTCCACCTCTTATTCTATTTATTGCTACCTCCCTTTCCTAATAAATGCCGCCACTTGAATTTTACAAAATTAACAATTACTCCATCGATTGGAAAATTGTAAGAAATTTGGACAAATCACATATGGAGACACTTTTTGAAAATATTATTACTTAGACCCTAATAAATATAAAGCGTCTTAGCATATATGTTTAAATAAAAATTTATACATAATGTATTTAATTTTTGAATATATTTAATTTTCTATTAAATTTTTATTTAATATTAAAATTATTATATATGTATATAAATAATCTTGAGCTTAAATTTGTAGTATTTCTCAAGAAGATATATATATATATATATATATATATATATATATATATATATAATTATTTAGTGAGAGAACAAGGAAAGAGGGGTAAAAATGCATGCATCATTTTATACATAAAATAACTCTTTAGTAAGTCAATACAAAGTCAAAAGGGGTAAAATGTCATTTACATACCAAAAGTGCTTTGATACATCTGAAAAGTGACATTTGGAGTTTGAGGGACAAACAACTCAGATATTTGTAACATGTGTGATAGTAATTTTCAAAAAATATCTCTACGTAAGGTTTAACCAAACATCAGGGTGTGTCTATGAAATTAACTCAGTTTTAAAATTTGGAACAATTCAAAAAAGAAATGAGTAATAAAAATAAGGGTTAAAATTATAAAATTCCCAACTACTTTTAAAATTGTACATAAAACCGCCAATAGAATTATAAAACCCCATAAATTAATAAAATTTATCAAGTTACTCCAAAATCCGTGATCGACCTATTAAATGAGTTGTGGATTATTAAATTTGACCTTCTAATAAATTAAATAAATTTAGTAAAACTAATATTAAATAATATTAAAACCCCAATATATTATTATAATTATTATTTTAAAATTACAAAAATGTCCCTTTATAATAATATTATTTAATGTTAGTTTTGCTAGTGATAACATTTCTCGCCCCAATATTTTTTTTGTAATTTTAAAATAATTATTATGAATTTTAATTGAATATTAAATAACAAGATCTAATTTGACATTTCATAACTCATTTAAAGTGTCGGTTACCAATTTGGAAGTAACTTGATAAATTTTGTTAATTCAGATTTATTTATTTATTTATTATTATTATTTTTTTCTAATGGGAGTTTTATGCATGATTTTGATAGTAGGAGGAGATTTTATGATTTTAAACCTAAAAATTAGGACAATAGGAGTAAAACATAATATATACTGTAACTTCATCTAAAACATAAAACGACATTTTTTTCAAAACTTAATTTTTTTTTTAATGCTAATCTAATGCATATTGAAAAATTGATAAATAAACGTCTGGTCGAACTAAACAACAAAAATACAATACACCATGAAGCATTGGAAGGGAACTCACACTGAATTTTACCAGCATTTGGTTCATGGAATTGGTTATTTTGGATTTTTCAAAATTAATTTTTGTCTTTTATTTAGACCCTAAATTTAAATTTAAAAATTTAAGCCTAGAGGTTTAGAATATATATATATATATATTTAATGCAGGGTTTTTCGAATATCCAAAAAGAAAGATGCCATAGAAAAGATTGCGGCTTTGGGTAAAGCTGATGTCATTATCGTATGATTCGTATGAGAGGCTTATTATTATTATTATTATATTATCTAGATATATATATATATATATATATATATATATATATATATATATATATCCGTCTCGATTATCTTGTGGAGAATGGCGGGTCGCTTTCCAGAAAGTGAAAGGCATTTAACGTGCGCCAGGGGATATCTTCACTCACTCTGTCGTAACCACAAATTTGAAAAATGACCGTTGAATATGAAAAAGAAAGAAAAAAAATGAAAAGAAAAGCTGAGAGACCAGTCCCTTTCTTCCCAATCTCCAACGGTTAAAAAATAATAGCTTGGAAACATCCAGGGTTTTGCAGTCCTAATACGTGTCACTATTGAATTGGTTTGAATTTAATTAAAATAAATTACAATAATATTTTTTAAGTTTGGATAAATATTATATATGAGTAAATCGTGCAAAGTTTATTAGGCCTGGTGGTGCAAGTACTGAAGGGTTCAGGCTTCGTGTTTGAGTGACCTTATTTTTATTTTTCTTTTTCTTTCCTTATATTTTTAGTGATTAATTTTAATTCAATTCTTATTAGTTTAAGTTTAGTTTGACCAAATTATAGAAGAAGTATATGAATATATGATTAATATATATATCGAGCCACACAAAAAATGTATATATTTTTGCTTTCCAATAAAGCCCCTGGACCACTAGAAGATTCCTGCAAATAACTAAGATACCGTTACATTCGTATGATATAAAGATGAATTTGTCTGTATAATAGTAGTATAAAATTACACGCTCTTCTATGAGGAGGTTATCGAGGGACATTTTGGGAAAAAAAAAAAAAAAATCTTTGGGACAGATGCATGATTGATCCGGGTAATATGTCTGTATGGTTGGTTAGGAGGAGTGCTAAGATATAGTGTGTGTGTGTATATATAGTGTTCTACGTCTTTACCATTCATTCATTCAGTTACATAAAATAGCAAGGATGATGGATGAGGACAGATCAAAAGACAACTTTGAGGATGCTTCCACCTAATAAAGAGAGTCATTCTGCAAAAATATTATTGATTTATTGGTACTAGTAATTAAATATTGAACATGCATGACTGTTTTTTTTTTTAATAAACAGGAGTCAATTTTAATTTAATCTAATAATATCTCAGTTTTGGAAAAATCCTATTTAGACCAAAGCTTAAGCATCAAGTCGTATTCTCCTTTTTTTTTTTTTTTTTCATTATTTTCTACGGAGAATTATTAATCATTTCTCTGGTAATACTTAGTTTTTTAAAATTACTTTTAATTACTTGTTCACATGTAAGTTTTGGATTTTGTTAAGCGTTTTTGATGGATGTCTCCCTATATGATATATATGATCATACTTTCTAAGCCTATTTTTTTCTAATTTTATCACTAATAAGAGTGATATTTTCTCTAATTTTATCACTCTTAACTTTGTGATATCCTAAACAATTTTCGTATATGATGTGTATGTCCTTGCTTCCTAGCAATTTGCTCCGTGTAACACAGATATCTTAATAATGTTATGCTTCACTTATGCTCATATGTATAATGTTAATTTCCATTATAAAAAAAAAGTTGAACACCTTGTGTTAGAAATGTTACAATGAGTTAAGTATCCAAAATAATAAAAGTATATACAAAGTATTGGACATGTGTTCGAGAAGTGTCTTACAAATTAAAGTATCTATATCGAATGAACACGATTCCTTTATAAAAAGTGTGTGTAGTTTTTAAGTTATCACTTACAATATATAAAAGAACTATATATATATATATTTACAAATTATTTAAGACGGGATTATCAAAAAAAAATAATAATTAATTAATTTTTTTAATTGCATATTGACTAGGGTCACAAATAACCCAAAATTTTTCCCTTTTTTAAGCATAGGGACTAGGTCACAAATAAATCCCAAATTGCAAATTCACCGCATTATTCATGTGACACCCCCAGTAAGAAGGAGAGTCCCAACTGTTAAAGTAAAAAGGGTGTGCCCTGAAGGGCAAAATTGGAAAACAAGGAATAAATATTTTTAAAGAGAGAAAAAGTAAGCAACAGACAACATATAACCGTTGTGAGGCGTGGCTTTTAGTTGGAGGCCAGGCTGACGAATTACAGTCCCCCCGGAAGAGATGATTAGCCATCACATGGTCTCGCTGTCTTAGTGGTCCCCACACTCCACTTTCTCTCTCTCTCTAGAAATTAAACAGAACCATCTCTCTCTCTTTCCTCAAGACATATATTCTCTCTCTCTATATGTATCTATATATTCACAATATTTAATTCCCAAAAAAGCCCCTAACTTATCCAT
The DNA here is from genome assembly GCF_030987335.1 of Cornus florida. Lineage (NCBI taxonomy): Eukaryota > Viridiplantae > Streptophyta > Magnoliopsida > Cornales > Cornaceae > Cornus > Cornus florida. The sequence continues at coordinate 64,785,595 of NW_026775573.1, forward strand.
AAATGCTCTATCTCCATTCTTAAAAGCAACTCAGTCTCATCACTGCAATTCCACTCCAGAGAGAAAACAAGCTTAGCTAGAGAGACACAGATTTTAGAGAGAGAAAGTTGTAGAGAGATAAAATGTCGAAGGATTTGAGCGAAGGAGCATCCGATCAACACGGCGGCCGGAAGCAGGACTACGTCGACCCACCACCGGCACCGCTGATCGACATGGCGGAGCTGAAGACGTGGTCCTTCTACAGAGCCCTGATCGCCGAGTTCATCGCCACCCTCCTCTTCCTCTACGTCACCGTGGCCACCGTCATCGGCCACAAGAAGCAGAGCGGCCCATGCGACGGCGTCGGCCTCCTCGGCATCGCTTGGGCCTTCGGCGGCATGATCTTCATCCTCGTCTACTGCACCGCGGGCATCTCCGGTAAATAAATCCCCACAATACTCCCTTCAAACCCTTTTTCTTCTTCTCATCATCATCTAATCCCTCTATCTGTTATGGTTTTTTCGTAAAAATTGCGCAGGTGGTCATATAAATCCGGCGGTGACATTTGGGTTGTTCTTGGCGAGGAAGGTGTCCCTGACAAGGGCAGTGGCTTACATGGTAGCACAGAGTTTGGGTGCTATCTGCGGTGTAGGGTTAGTGAAGGCTTTTATGAAACACTCCTACAACTCACTGGGCGGTGGCGCGAACTCGATTTCTACAGGATACAACAAGGGCACTGCCCTTGGTGCTGAGATTATTGGTACTTTTGTCCTTGTCTACACCGTCTTCTCAGCTACTGACCCTAAGAGGAGCGCACGTGACTCTCACGTGCCTGTAAGTAGAACTCCATATATATAAGATGATGAATATCTGTATATATTTATATTTACAGATGTATGTATGTATATATTTATGATGGGTTTGATTTGCATGTAGGTCTTGGCTCCTCTACCTATTGGATTTGCTGTTTTTGTGGTTCATTTGGCCACCATCCCCATCACTGGAACTGGAATCAATCCTGCTAGGAGCTTTGGTGCAGCTGTCATCTACAACAACGACAAAGTTTGGGATGAACACGTGAGTTCTATATATATATATATATGTGTGTGTGTGTGTGTGGGTGTGTGCGTGATGTGTGTGCAGTTGTGTGTGAATGTTGTTGTATTGACATATGGGTTGATGTGTGATTGCAGTGGATTTTCTGGGTTGGACCGTTTGTGGGAGCTTTGGCGGCGGCTGCATATCACCAGTACATCTTGAGAGCTGCAGCTCTCAAGGCTTTGGGATCCTTCCGCAGCAACCCCACCAACTAAGCCACAAGAGATCTGTCAAAAAATTTCTTTTTATCTATTTGTTGGCCTTTGTGTGTATGATGACATCTTGTTCATGAGCTCTCTCTTCTCTTTTTATTTTTTTATTTTTAATTTTATGTTCTCACATAGTTTGGTTTCTGTTGTTAATTAGGGGTTTGTTGTGTATTTATTTGGTCCCACTAGTGTTTGTGTTAATTTATTTCAGTCTCTTCTCTCTCTCTTTTATTTATTTTTATTTGTGTTAATTTGTTCATGAGCTCTCTCTTCGCTTTTTATGAAAAAAAAAATACCGTTTAATTAAAGTCCTATCTATTCCATTTTTTTCTAGTCCTTTATCAAAGAATTTCAATTTTCCTCGGTCTAGAGATTTTTAGTCTATTCTAGATAGAATTTGTTTTTCTTTTTTTCCTAAAAACATTTTAGTAATGGTCTTATATTTTCAGAAAGACTAAATATTATTTCATAGTTAAAACATTTTCTTTTTCTTGCAGCATTTTGCTATCGGAAAGAATAAATAAATAAATAAAAGAGGGGAGAGCGACAGAAGAATAAATAAACAAGGACAAGTTCTTAGTTCTTACTTCGAAAATCATCAAAACTCACCATATAAACATTAAATCAACAACTTGGTCATTAGTGTAACCGGTATACTTTCTTGTACTTTTTAAATAATAAGTTATAATGATATTTGCGTGTATGCCTGCGAGTATTTATCCAATCAAATATTGTATGTTTTAGGGGGGACTGCACAAAACACAAAACACTATTGAAGTATGTTTTTTTGTAACATTTTTATTTATATTTAAAAATTAATAATATTTTAATATTAGACAAATTTATTCATCATAAATTTAAAATAAATTAGTATTGTAATATTTATTTTATCTTTTTATTTTTCTTAAAATGCTCGTGCAATCATCTTCTGTCGTCTTGTGCTCGCCGTCTCCACCATTGATCCTTGTGTTTCACGCCAAAAATTTCGGTGTTCACACCTGATCCGTCTGCCTCAAACCTGACTATGAGAACCCCGTAAGGACCAAGGAAAACAGTAAAGAGAGACCCAGATCAACAGAGGCCTTTTAGAAGGTTCTCAAGAAGCCAGAGTAGAAAAAGACCCAGAGCAATCGACGACGTTGGCCTTGGAACACTGCCACAGAAGACGATCTCCACCGGTCCTGTTCACTGGATTCACCGTTAACATCGTGGCTTGACGTCATCTAGATGAAGAGTAGGGGCGGCCCGAGGAATCGACAGTGCTATTCGCATCACGACCGCTGCCATCACTGCATCTTCCTCCGCCTCACCCGGATCCGAACTCTCACTAGAGAGAAATTTCCCGGTGAATGGTGGTCGAGGATGGTGGGGTTGTGGTGATTATTGATTAATTTTTGGGTTATGGCATTAATTGATTCTGGTGTTGGGTTGTGGAGAGAAGATAGGGGTAGTTGTTGAAGATGAATTATAGAGAGAGAAATGATAGTATCTTTAAAAACAAAAAACAAATCTCACAGTAGATTTTTGTGGTTGGGTGAGGATGCTAACTGGTTCTGGCAGACTCCCACCCAAGTCAAAGACAATAAGCAAAGGCAAAAAAGAACCAGGTCTTGTGTGGGGAGCAGGAAGAGGAGGCGGTGACAGAGTTGAAGAGATGAGAAGGGAAAAACAGCGTCTTTTTTGGTCTTTTTTCAAAAATAATTATTTTTATATATTTTATAAAATTATTCAATAAGGATAATTTGGTTAATTTAGATTTTAAATGTTTCAGGAAATCTAATTGCATCAGATTGAAACTTGAGTAGTGTTTTTTTGTACGTAAAGGGTATGATATGCACTGTAAGCATATTTTAAGGATGTTTTATGCACTTGACCATATGTTTTATAGTAAATTATACAGATATCTCTCATAGTTTGTCATAATTACATGAGTCTTTTTTGTGATTTGAAAAATTATTCGAACCTCTTACAAGGATCTTCATAGTGACGAATCGTCAAATACACAAACAGATTTATCTAATTACTGAAATAACTTCAAGCTGTTATAGTAAATGACTGTAGTACTAATATGGATGTATGAGACAAATGGACTAATGATAATGTTTAAATTTCAATTTTTCAATACATGACATCAACAAAGTTCATCATTAACTTATGTTGACTGTAACAAAACCATGGGCTGTAATTATGATAAATCATAAAAAAAAGCCCATATAATTTACCCTATGCTTTATCATCCATGGTATAAAAAATGCGTATTTTTATATAAAACAGTGTTGCAAGTTACGTAGTATCAAACTAATAATATTGCATACGTTGCTATGTTATTGAGATTTTTGTGACTTATTGACGTCTTCTTTATCTCTCAAAATTAATGGTAACAATCCGAGTGAGTAAATTGTTAGTAAGGTGTTAAGCAATTATATAATAAAATTTACTATATATATATATATATATATATATATATATATATATTTACTTACACGTAAGAATAATAATTAAGCGAACCAATATGACCGTCTAAAATCTTCTCATGCAACAGAGGGAATCTGGATTCATAGATGATGCTGGGGCGAAAATTGTCATGACAATAACATCTGGTGTGTGCATTAAGACACGTGTCACTTGTAAAGCACCTACAAATTAATGACCTATAAGTTATTACATGGTCAAAGATTATTGATCCTAATGTAATCAGAGTTAGACAGTATAAAAATAATATATAATTTTTACTTAATTTTATTTTAAACTTATATATCTAATAATTAACGAAACTAAGAACTTACTTAGTTTACAACTATGAAATTATTTTTTATTCTCGAAAAATTATTTTCTGTTGTTAGAAAACTAAAAACAGAATATTGTACAAAAAATTTTGTTTGATTCAATTTTTTAAAAATTTAGTTATAAAAATGTTTGTTTTTTTTTTAAAAAAAATTATTTTTTATTTTTAAAATTTTTAAAATTATAAATCAAACAAACCCTAATAACGTGGAAGCATCTAAAAGTTTATGAGCTTAATATGAATTCACGGATGAATTGATGCCTAGGGCATAGGGCATGGGGTGAAAATTATGAGCCCAAGTCATGGACATAACATCTGGTGCGGTGCATCGTGACACGTGTCACGTGTAGAGCAATAAATATGCCATAACGTGTCTTTGGGTCCAAGCCAAGTAACCAAAACTCTTTTCTTTTCTTTCTGAGTCTCACTTCTCTCTCTCTCTCCATTGTAGCCTCTGCAAAGTGGTCTTTAAATTGTCATGACAAGTGCCTGTCTACTTTTGGACTACAAGACAACCCAATACGGCTCGTGACTTTGCCATCTGTAATGGACACGTGTTTCATGTCTATTGGCTGCGGTGCTGTGTGATCACGTGGATGGGTAAAAGAAGAAGTAATAGAAATTATAGAAGAGATGGTACAAGGAAAGTTCAAAGTTGTGTTTCATATCGAATAATAATGGAGAGAGAGAGAGATAGTTGTGTTTCACATCTAATAATAACACAGAGAGAGAGAGAGAGAGAGTTGTGTTTCACATCTAATAACAATAACGAGAGAGAGAGAGGGGGGGGGGGGGGGGGGGGTGAGGTAGGTCCGCTTTTATCCAGCAAAGGCTTCTTCCTTCCACAAAAGCCAAGAGAGCAAAAGATAGCAATTCTTAGCTTTCAAGAGGAATCATCTCCTCTTTTTAACCTGTCCAGTCAAACCCAAACTTTTGCAGTAACCAATATCTCACACACACACACATATATATATAATTAAGGCTCCTTTTGAAAAGAAAACGAAATAAGGAATACTCTCAAGTGTGTTTGAATTATCTTAAATGAAGAAAAAAGAAAAGATTTTGAGAGAAAAATAGAAATATTTAGATTAAATAATAGTTATTAAGTAATATTTTAATATTTCAAAATTATTCTTAAAATAAAAAAAAACTTGTTAGGACACTTCTTATCTTATGAAAGGGCATAATTGTAATTTAATTGTTAATTTTTTTATTTTATTCTCTAGTCTATCTTTTCCAAATAAAAATATAATTGGTATTCATTTTTTCCTTTTTCTTTCATAACTAAAGCTATTATTGGTCGCTTTTTTTTCTTTTCTCTTTACTCATGTTTATCCTAACAAAGCCTAAGCAAATTGAAAGCTCGTATGTGTGTATATATATATATATATACACATAATTTGTATAATTACGCGTCTATATATATATATCATGATCTTCCACATTGTATTCTGCCATTCTGGGTTCTTATTTTTACCACATTACACACACACACACACACACACATATATATATATAATATTAAGAAGCATGGTGGTACCAAACAACATTTTGTACGTCCCACTCAAAATGAATGAGTGTATTATCAAATTTATTTAAAAGAGAGGGACGCAATATATGCTAAGCCTAACGGGAGAAGAGGATTGGAGAAATCATCATTTATTTTTTACTAATAATTGCGTATGAATGTCAAAATCATTTCTAACAACTCTATTTAATGTTAATTTCTCTTGTTATTTGTAAGTCTAGGTTTTCGTTGGAGATGTTTGTAAACCATAAATTTACTTAATTTACTACATATTTCGTTGGAGATGTTTGTACCTACATTAATGGCTAAAATTTATAAGTTTTGTTTCTTGGGTCGGGCTTGTCCTGGGTTTGCTCTAAAATTGGGCTTGAGTTGTCAAGGCATGCTTGATTTGTAATTCTAAGAATAATTTTTTGTTTTCAGAAAATTGTATAAAAAAAACTCGAGCTTGATTCAGTTTTCTAAAAATTATTTTCTGAAAACTCAGTTATAAAAAGACCAAACTCTGATAACAATTTTCTGAGAATAAAAAAATGTATAAAAAAAACTCTGCTTGGTTTAATTTTCATGAAAACTATTTTCTGAAAACTCAGTTATAAAAATGTTTGTTTTCACAGAATTATCTTTGTTATTCTTTGAAAACTGTTTTTGTTCTCTGAATTATTGAAAACTGTCTTCAGAGTTACAAACCAAGCAAATCTCTATTTTTAGAGAACATTTTATTGTTCTTTGAAAATTATTTTTTATTCTCTGAATTCTTGAAAACCTTTTTTAGAATTACAAATCAAACAAGCTCCAAATTTCTGGGCTGTACATCTTGTAACATTTGATTATTTATACAATTGCTTAATCTTTTGAGGAAAAAAGAAGAAGAAAGAAATGAAATAGATCTCCAAACTCATCTATTTTAACATATTTTTTTTTAATTTTATAATTGTTTCCGCTACTCCAACAAAGTAAATAATAGTCCAAAGTATATGACTCATGCATGAAGTTTATTTTCATATTCATAAATCTAATTAATGAGAAGTTTTTATATTGTCCCGGCATGTTGAACGCATAAGCTTACGTGTCCAATGTTGATTAGCCCGGATCACGTAATAAATGAATCTAAGTTTGATCCCTCTAAAATATTTCAGTAGCGAATTTGGCAATGAGTCCAAGTGCAGCTAGGGGAAGCTTTCACAACTTTTAAAATCTGCTACTACTTTATGCGTGTTCTGTTCTGGGCGAGTACTGAAGTTAATACCATTTTGTGGTCCAATTTCTTGAATAGGTCACCTAAGGGAGCTTGAGAGAACGAAATGTACTACCGCATACCAGGTTGCAATGTTGGCCCAAATGTCGCATACCAGGCTGCAATGTAGGCCCAAATGTGTTGACTCTGGACTAATGTGCGTGAACAGAATTATTAGATTCAGGATGTAATTATGCACGTGAAAGGTGTTAGTCACCTCATAAAGGTTAAACCAAATCAATTCGTGAAAGAATCTAATGCGTGCAATAGGTAGGCGCTTGTTCATTTATTCAAAAGTTTAAGTTATTGGGTACTACTGCATACCCACCCAGCTATACTCAATCACTTTTTCATTCGGATCTAATGTGGGACAAATGCCCCTTGTTACATTCTCCTCCACTCGCAACACCCTCGTTGCAGTTCGGGTTACCCTGCCTACCTGGACTGGCTCACTCGGACGCCTTCCGGGCCTGACGCTTGACGTGACACCGGATCAAGAATTAGGTTTGACTCTGATATCAACTGTAACGGGTGGATGTAAACAAAAATAATAGTCTAACTATAATTAATTAATATACAGTTATCCATGTATTTAATATAGGTGTCTTACACCATATTAATTCTTAAAGGTGCTATTAATTTGAATGAATAGTCACATATGTATATATAAAGAGTTATGTTAGTTGATGGAACCAACACATTTCTTCACGTAAATATTGAAACGGTCCCAACCCTCACTATATAAGCAGATGAAATCCTGGAGTCCATTATCCAGTTTTGCAGACATAGGAGAGAGTTGAAGATCATTTCCGCTGTAATCTCTTCAAACTAAGTTTCTATATCTAGTATGTCTCTTCTATCAATTTATGCATTAGACCATGAATTCTATTTGTGTAGAAATTTCTCTTGTAATTACTTTTGATGCTCTGATACCACATGTAAGAAAATTTCTGCATGTGGTATCAGAGCCAACATGGACTCTAATGTATGAATTCTGAATATTTTAAGTATATTATATTCCTGATGTGTTTATGAATTTGAAATAGAATAGAACACCAGTTGGATTACAAATTATATTAAAAGTATACGTATGGCATATATATATATATATATATATATATATATATATATATATTAATATATGTACGTTATTATTTTGGGACAAACATTTGTATAATAAGATAATGCATATGCATCTACTGAATATAAAATACATGAATAGTTTTTATACAATTGTTATCATAATTGTTTTAACGTGGATGTGTTGGACAACAACGTGAATGTAACTTTAGGTATTTATGCCTCTATAACAGTCATGTGTTGGACAAGAACTATGACAGTTACAGAAACATGAACACATTCTTGAAAGAACTGTCGCTTTGGGTGTCATACATATCACAGTAGGCGGCAACATGAATTTCTAACATTCATGTACCAGTGTTACGTATTGTCAATAATATCAAATGGTCACGACTGTTTATGACAGTTATAAGTGAAACAGTACCACTCATAAAACAACGTACCTTGGCATGTTTTGATTTAGGTGTTGATGTAATGTTAGACAGTAACATTATTGTGACGTGAATGCAATTTCTTCTTCGGTATCCATACATATCACGTTAAACATATCAACACAAATCTTTAACACTCACGTACTTAATCAGTGGAGACGGTTGTAAGTGAAACAGTACCATCGCATATTTTTATTTGGGTTACAAATGTTCTCAAAAGTTATAACTTTTGATGTTCAAATTAATAGTCATGTCTTTTTGAGTTTCAACCAACAGACATGTCTTTTTGGTTTGAACCAACAGACATGTCTTTGTACCTACAGAGTCATACATGTTGCATGCGCATGGCATGGTATTTTAGAGATGTTTTGCTATAAACTCAATTGTCTTGCTATAAACTCAATTGGAGTGTGCATGACAACAATAACATGCAATTATGATTGTGAAGGGTTATATATTTCAACGTACCATTACATGTTTTAGTTTGGGTTACTAACGTTGATTTGTTATATATATACATGTATATCAGGTCTTTTGAGTTACTTTGAGTTGCAATCAATTGTCATGTTTTTTGGGATTAAACCAACAGGCATGTCTTTTGAATTTAAACCAATACTTATGTCTCTCCACCCAGAGTCGTGTTTCATGCACCCCTACTTACTCCATCAATAAGGGTCACTAATTTAATATTTATAACATGTATAAATTTTGGATCTTATATTGTCCCTTAAATAATAATTTTCATAAATATGCCATTTTTCTTAAGTTATCATCACTGGTTGAATGTTTTATATATTTGATGATATACATGGCATAGTCAATGATTAATTTAAAGTTTCATCGCATATAAATTTATGAAATTATGCATGTAAATGAAATTATATACATAATTATGTATGTGTCTCATGCTATAAATTGTTGCATAATATGTATATGTATATGTCTTGATTCATTCAGGAAAATTGAATTATATTTTGCAATTCTAAACACAAGTGTCATTTAGTTTGATTGAGTGTTTAGTCACCAAAGTGGCACATTTATGAAAATTTTAATGATATTTGTAACTAGTGGTAAAATTATTATTTTGTTAAAGTTAAAGGATTGTGTTGACGTTTAGCAAAGATGAGCAATGATCAAGCCTAAAGGTGGGTCATTGAGTTTGTCTAACTAAGCGGATTGAGGTAATTAGTGTAAAAGACACAACTGATGACTCACTACGCCCAAAGGAGTATAAGTTATTATTGTGTTTTTTATGATTAATTAGCTTCAAAGGTGAAAGTTATTTCACCAGTGGGAGACTAATATATGATAATTTTAGCCCAAAGGAAATATTATTATATGTTATGTTGATCTCATTCAGAGTTAATTACTTTGAGGCATTATTTAATTAACTTTGGAAAGTTTAGTTGACCTTCTCATCAATTAAACTGTAAATGTGTGACCTTAGTTATTCTCAAAGTCAGTGGGAGAGTAAAATTCATCTTTAGTGTTAAATGTGGATGACAGTTGTACATGAGATTAAACAATTTAACTTCTCAAACATTTGAGATGAAAGTGTTGGTGAAGCCTTTTTATTGGCATTAAGTTTCACCTAAATAAATCTTGTGAGATTTTGAATTGTCACAATTAAAGAACCTACTTAGATAAAGTTCTGAAAGTATTTGACATATAACACTGTAGAGGTGGAATTGCACCCATTGTAAAAGTTAAAAGATTTGGTAATCCAATTACCAAGAAAATATCTATAGCAGTATTAGGTAAAAGGAATTTTCCTACGCCTTTGGGAACCTAATGTATGCTCAGGTTTTGCATATGGTTAACTATAATATAGCATTTACTAGTTAAGCAGATATCACAGTGATCCTGGTATGGATCTATAGTACGCGGCAAATAAATTTGTAAGGTATCTGCAAATAATTAAAGACCATATTTTTCTAGGAGTGGTGAAAATTGACTTTGTTGGTTGTCAGAACAGTATACAAATCCACTTCAAGTATTGTTTTACTATTATGATAAGTGATAGAAACGGAGTTTATTTGCATGTTATAAGACCACATTTCATGCTTTATAAAGTATCAATTTTGTACTTCAGGTCAATAATTCCGCTACAGTATTGTATTAAAGAAACAACAAGGGTTCAAGGAAGTCTAAAATATGACTGTTAATATCTTGTTATGAAATAGAGGAATTAGAACCAGCTAGTGTCTGATTGAGCACATAATACACAACAAAATAGTGTTGATCCCATGACTAAGGGTTTGCCACTAATGTTGTACAGTATGCATATTTCTCTTTGACAACATTAATTTACTTACTTAATGGGAGGTTGTATTTGGCTCAGGTAAAGACAATTTTATTTTGTGATCACATTTATTATCCTTATTTAATAGATATTTTCCATAATGGTGCACATGTGTATGGAAAATTGTGATTTAAGTGTCCTGTTTTAAGACATGGTGTGTCCTTATTGAAATACGGTAGGACCGATGTATTGCATAAATATTGTGTTGAATATATGCATATGCGGTATATATGTGATTTTGAAATTGAGTTTGTTAGTATCAATGACCATTGGTGTCTTATATCATTAATGATATAATAACCCCCTTGATCCCATATTAGTAGACTCGAAGGTACTTCAATTTGATGGAAGATGAGTTTCTTATATATATGGATTAACTTCTGGAGTTCACTTAACGATCATTTTGATCGTGAAGTGATCAGAATTAATTATCGTTAGACTAAGTGGGAGAATGTAAGCAAAAATAATAGTTTAACTATAATTAATTAATATACAGTTATCCATGTATTTAATATAGGTGTCTTACACCATATTAATCCTTAAAGGTGCTATTAATTTGAACGAATAGTCACATATGTATATATAAAGAGTTATGTCGGTTGATAGAACCAACACATCTCTTCACGTAAATATTGAAACGGTCCCAACCCTCACTATATAAGCAGATGAAATCCTGGAGTCCATCATCCAGTTTTGGAGACATAGGAGAGGGTTGAAGATCATTTCCGCTGTAATCTCTTCAAACTGAGTTTCTATATCTGGTATGTCTCTTCTATCAATTTATGCATTAGACCATGAATTCTATTTGTGTAGAAATTTCTTGCAGTGGACGTTTGCCCATTTATTCAAAAACTCAAACTGTTAGGTAGTACTGTATACCCACCCATTTATATCCAATCACTTTTTCATCCGGATCCGATGTGGGACAAATGACCCTTGTTTCACTTACTATGCGTGATTGAAGAAACTTGAAAGGGAGTATTTTGACTTGGATGAGATGGTTTTGAAATTAAGGCTCCGTATCTATCGACGTAAAATATATATTTTTTCAGGTAAAATATTTTCTTTTATTTTTATTTTTCGGTGTTTGTCAAAGGTCGAGGTTAAGGTCGAGTCCATCCGGTGGAGTATGTAAAATAGTTTGTTGAAAGTTGATGAATAATTTATTTTTGTTATGTTTTAATATATATTTTTTTCATAAATATTTTACGACAATCAAACATTAGAAAACAAATATATATATATACATATATATATTTCAAAAAATATTTTTTAAGCCTAATACCAAAGAGAAATAGAAAAGTCTTGTAGAAAACTTATGTCTTATTGAGTTGGTGCTAAAATGATTCAAGAACTAGCCGGTCAAAAGCTGAAAGTATTCAAAATCAGGCATATGCAGTAGTTGAATGTAGATGTGACGACCCTGGATTTTTCAACCCAGTGTGTCATGTGATGACCCGAACCGGATCTGAGATGCGGAAGAAAAAAAATAAAACAATGGTCTCAAGAGGCACAACACATCCCTAAGACGCCAATGTGACACTTAATGAGGTCACGAAACCCAAGGGAAACAAATGCGGAAGCAACATTTCAAAAAACAGACAAGAATGGACCTAGGGGTAAAAACTTCATTTCCAACTTAAAAGTGGGTGCCACCGAGTACAACATTGGAAAGACAACGAAAAATTAATAAACTTAGATTCAAAAATCGCTTGATTTGGAGTCTGGATGAAGAAGATATGGCTAACGGAAGAAATAGGGCAAAACGGTCAAAAAGTCAACCCAAGACCATCTAACCGGTTAGGAGACTCTTTCTAACCGGTTAGAAAGCAAAAACTAGTGACCAACTCACTGCCCACGCTCATCTAACCGGTTATGAGATTCACCACCCGTACACTTGACCCGCACACTTGTACTACAACTCAGCAAAAACCTGGCAGCAGGGGTTTTTCCGGAAAAAATGGGATTTTGAGGCCCTAGATGACATTTTCTGAAAAAACACAAAGAATAAACCCCTCTCAAAATTCAGTTTTATACGTGACTCGCAAGAAAAATTGAAAAATACATACTGTGAAATGCCCAAAATGCCCTCCCAAGAAAACTGGTCCAGAGGGTCCAAAAAGCTGCTAAATGGAAAAAACAGAAGCTGAACTCTGCGATCGATTTCCGATACCAAGATGGCATTTTCTGGAAAAGCACGAAGAAGAAACCCCCCCTAAAATCACATTTTCTAAGTGATCATGTGAAGAACGGAATTTATTTCCCAAAGGAAATTTCCAAAATACCTTTAGATCAGATTATGCAACAAAAGTGTAAAATGAGTCCGTAGGAGGCTCATTTCACCAAAGAAGTTTTACCCGGAAATGACCATGCACACAAATGTAACTTACCTAATAAGATATGCTACAATGGTCCATGGCTCAAAAATATGGCCGATACAAAATATGACCCCCCCAACAGCCAAAATGCCAAAAATGAAGTTTGGAATGAAAACTTGGAATTTAAAATCTTGAAATGACTTCAAAATACCGTTTGGCCTCATACATGTTAAATGAATTCTAGATAACGAATTTCATACACAATACACGCTCTGGTGCAAAATAGCATATTAAAACGCATGATTTTCATATAATTTCATTAAGGGCAAAAATTTAACATCCATGATACAAATGTAATTCCAAAAGAAGTTTGGCCATTGGCCTCATGTCATATACATAAAACGAGAATCAAAAGTGTGCTTAGGCACACGTTACAAATTTAGAATCAAATATACACATTTGACATATAAAACTACAAAGGCATTTCAAGCCAATCTTCACAAAATGGAAATCTTCAAGTCCACAAGTCATCCAAGCATAATGGGAGTCTCAACTTTAATTCTTGTACCTGAAATATGCCCCAGTATCGTAGAGGTGAGTAACATAAAGCTACTCGTAGGAAATGAGCATGCATCGACCTACGTTTTACAAGTTTGCATGATTTAATTATTGTGGTTCATTCCACCTAACGTCTATGTCAAAGGTGAGACTCAAGGAGCATCCTAGCTACCTAAGATCATTTCTAGCATCAATCACCTCATTCATGCAATTTTAGCAACATAGGGTCATGCTTACACAAAGCAACAACATAGGAGCATGCCTACACAAAGTAACAACATATAGATTCTCAAGGTTATCAACTTGAAGTCTAAAATACAACATTAACTAAATATAACAATTTAGCATAATTAGAATATCTAATACCACACATCAAGACATAGATTCTAGAGGTTATCAACTAGAAATCTAAAAGTGTAAAATCAACTAAATATAGCAATTTAGTATGGATGTACTTAACAACATTAAATCGCCAATAACCAAAATCACAAGTCACAATTTAACATGATTGTCAACTTGGAATTGAATGCGAAAACAATTAGTGGAAGACTTGGACATCACGTCTAGGATTTCCGCTGAGAACAAAATGGTTGTTCCGGGTACTAACCCGCATGGAAAACCACCCTAAGTGCGCACTATCTCAATTGGGGAGAACTCATACCTCCCGCACTAAAGCCGAACTTTAGCCATATCACATGTAACAATAATGTCCCAAGACTCCAAAATAAACCAAATAAGTTTATAACTTATACATATTACTACTACATAATAACAAATTAGCAATATAACTCTCAATTGTGCATAATAAGCATTTCATATCCATAATGCTATGAAATCACAAACCAACAATATATTCATATTAGAAACATACTCTCATGAATATAAATTTAACAACAATGCTTTTCAATGCATATAACACAATCAAGTGAATACATCACAAGTCTAAATCCATACTCTTAAAATAGAAACAACTTCTAAAACATGATTAGATCCATGTATAAACAAGATAGAATTTAATTACATCAAAATAATCAAACTCTCTAGATTTCAAATCATTTCCAAATGGCCTCAATTTAATATATGTTAAAAGACATATCATGATCATTACATATATTCACATAAAAGCTTAATTAGGCCCATGAAACCACAAAATAGATTTTAATTAATTCTCTTAATTAAAGTCTCTAGATTTCCAAAATGCTCTCAAATTAAAGTATATTAACAAACATGCCAAAACTTAATTTAGAAGTATAATACAACTCAATTTCATGCAAGGTACGGCCATGAACTTTAATCTTTTACAAAAGATAAATATTAATTAAAAAGTGCAATTCTTATTTAATTAATCCAAATTTAATATATGTTAACCAACACATTAAAACAAGATTTTCTAGCATGTCACAATTCAAATCGAAGTTACACATCATCATGAATTTTAAATCTTATATAAAGAATTAAAAATTACTAACTTTCTAGATTTGATACAAGGCATACATATATGTTATATAATCATGGCAAATACACAATACAACACACAAATAATCCTAAAACATTCCCTACCTCCATTTGAGGTGAAATCTCAAATCCCCACCAAAATAAATCGGCTCTGAATTCAACGAAACTCTTAGGTTTTGTCGGGGACAACACCACGAACATGAATCCCAAGGAAGTACCATCAAAAACACAACTTGACTCCAAACCTGAACTCAAGAAATGGCCAAAACGAGATTCCAATCGGTTGGAATCAAAGGCCTCGCCGAGTGGAACAATAAACATAAAGACATCACCACTTTTTAGTGAGGGGAGGAAGCTCAAAAGAAGAGAGAGAAGATGGCAGCCATGGGAGGAGCTTGGACCGGTCATAAGAGAGGAGAGAGAGAAAAATCTGATTTTTCATCTACTAACCCTCTATTTATAGAAAAACTCAAAAAGTGCCCCGAACGGGCCTCGCC
This sequence comes from Cornus florida, assembly GCF_030987335.1. Classification (NCBI taxonomy): domain Eukaryota; kingdom Viridiplantae; phylum Streptophyta; class Magnoliopsida; order Cornales; family Cornaceae; genus Cornus; species Cornus florida. The sequence goes on from NW_026775573.1 coordinate 64,801,072, forward strand.
GGGTCTGAAAAAGTGAAATTTGAACAGACGCGCTCAAACGGAAAAACTCCGTCAACGAAAAAGATTCCAAATGAGAAAATATAAACAATGGAAGAAACGACGTCGAAAATCGAGTCCCGAGTAGAGAGTTATGCCCAAAACAAGTTTGGCGCAAACTAGGGCCCTGAAACTGGAAAACATCGTCCAGGAAGAAATTCTAAGAGTCCACGACTCGATGAAATGTGAAAATGAATCCCATATGAGGATCCAGGCTCAAAACAAGGCATTGAGCAATAACTTTTATTAATTGCACAATGGCCCCTCCAAAAAGTGAGAATTGCGAAACTGCCTCAGAATGAAAATATCTTCCAAAAGATATTTTCTTAGATACCCCTGAAATAAAATATCTTCAAAAGATATTTATGAAATACACCCCAAAAAAATAAAAAGTTTCCAAAGAACTTTGCAATTATGCCCCTATGGGCACCGGGAACAACCAGAGTACTTTCTCACGAAAGTAAAGATATGTATCTTATAGAAATCATTGAGAATGAAGATACGTGAAGTCAGAAACCAACTTCGAACACAAAAAGTGTGGTTACGCAAACAGAGTGACAAACGAGGAAAAGACGAAATAGGGAAAATGACGAAATGTGGAAAGGACGAAAAGTGAACTCGAAAAACGAAAAATGTGGAAATGACTCGGTCCTCAAGGGAAGTTGCCAATCCAAAGAAAAGAGTCTCGGAAATCACTCCAGAGCATTCGAGACGACACTAATCGACAAGAAACCAAACTCAGAAGGGAAAAGACAACGGAAAAAAATTATCCGAAAAATCCGGGTCATTATAACCTTCCCACCTTAAAGGGATTTCGTCCTCGAAATCCAGCCCAAACAACAAAAGGCAAAATCAGGATAACTACGGAGTACATCTCCGAGTACCCCACACAACACGCTACACCAGGACCTCAAAGCTGAAAGGAACACACAAACCAGTGTCATCTGCACCCACGTGCTCATGATAAGACAACCTCTCAAAGGAAAAGTGACCACATGGCCACACGACAAGTCTGAACTGTGATACCCCCGAATTTCCGGATGCGGGTTGGCCAAAACCTTAATAAAAACCCCTCTGTTTCCCTCACCACTCTTCTCTGTCTCTCTCTGTTTTCTCTCTATCAACTATACGTGTATAGGATTCTCACCCCTTGCGAAGACATATAACAGTATATATATAGGTACCCACTAAAACCCTAAGCCCAATCCTAATCCATCATGGAAACCTAAATGAGTCTTAGTCTTAGTCAGCGTGAGATAAAACTGCCTAGAATCCTAATAACCTTACAATTTTATACACTAATAATTTAAACCTAATTACCTTATTAAAACGAATTTAATCCAATTACAGAAAATAAAAATAAAAATACAATTAAACACATAAATCACTCAAAATCAATTAACAAATAAATTTAATTAATAAACATTCCAATTCACACAATACGTAATTTAATTTCACCTAAAAGAGGAAACCACCAAAACACCTAGTCACAAAAACACCTAACAATACTAAAATAAATAATGAAAACAATAAAATAAGTAGTAAAATTCCAATTATACCCCTTTTTAAAACTTGGGGTATTACATGAACTCACATAGAGAACCCAAGGTCAGACAAAAGAACGGAAAACAACAATCATAAGCGTCCCTCCTGACAAACCATCATAAGGAACCAAAAACAACCACCAAAAGAACTCCAAGATAACCACATATCAAATCAGGGTACAGAACAAACACAACGTGGCAGTACGAATAGTGACCAAAACCCGCCCACGACGTACTCAAATGTGTGGTAGCAATGACAGTACCTAGTGCCCGCCCACACTTACTCGTCAGTAAGGTAGCATCGAAGGCAACTAGTACTCGCCCACAACACATAACTTTGTACGGTAGCATGACAGTATAAGGCACTAGTTCATAACCTGCCCCCCACTAGGTCTACCCATGAAACCTCTCGATACCAATGACATCAATGTCAAAAATGATCATTACCAAAAGCACTACGGGGACCAACATTTTGTGAGAGTTGAGATATGGTCCAAAGATGTCTGGCCGGACCATCCTGGCCAATCCCAAAACTTTGACAACAATGCTATAGGTACCGCTATGCTTAAGGCCCCAAATCCTCAATACAGCAAAACCAACATCTCCAATGTCTCAAAATATCCCTATTAACAACATTAATCAGGAATCCAAAACCTGACAAGCAAATCAACGCCTACAGAAATCAAAACAAACGTCACAATAAGACATTTCATCGAAAGTCCTTCATATCTCCCTGAAACAGATCAACTACAAGACTACACCGTAATCAAACATCAGATCCGCATCCCTATCATTGATAACTAAATCCTCAAAATACAAATCCACCAAGTGGCACACACATCAAAATGCAAACAACCAAGGTCACAAAATAAATCTCTCAAAATCGTACTTAGAAACACCAAGTTAAATCAAAATTCCTCAATTTCTATCGATCCATAAACAACCACTGGAACTACGATTCCTCAAGACCATGCCTAGTTATAACTAGGACGAGAAGACTCCACAGACAAGCCATATCCAACAACAATCCTCCAAAACTTTTCCTAAAAATTAACCACATCCAGGTCTCCAAAACGGAAACAAGTCTCCAAAAGACATTCTCAAAAGAGCATCGAGCTCACCTCACAATCAAACAAATCCTCAATGATATGGACACGAGTTCCTATAGAATGATCTCACACCAATCAACTCACTCTGAGCACTACAACTCTGTCAACAACTACGGCAGAAACTCCCCAAGGGAAGACACAAAAGAAAGGGAACTACCAGTCCTAAAAAGGACAACACCATGACTCCATCTCTAAAATGAAAGACAACAAGGTCAAAGACTTCACCCCCTACATGGAAGTAAGTCGACCAAAATCCATCAAATCCTCACCAAGGACTTAAGACAACGATAGTGATCCTCACGGACCAACCAACCCCAAAACTGTGCACAATGCAACGAAGAGAAGAGACTCATTCCTTGTGAAGTCCCTAACACGAACCAACACAAAACCCTTGTGGAAACCCGCATACACACTACGTGGGACCGAGGGAAACGAATGGGAAAACTAAACCTGGAAGTTATGCATATGACAAGGAAATGCAACTACCAAGAAGAAAATCTACTCACATAGATAAAAATCAAAGGTACATGCAACACGTCTCCACGTAAGCACAAAAACATCTCACAAAAGTACAATAACAACATGGCATCTCTAAGTATATAAAGAAGGCATGCTAATGCCACACAACAAGAAGGCAAATGTGGATAGACCTCCACCTACTCATGCATCAGAATAACATAAATCATACTACTAACATGGTAGTGAACGAAACTGCATAAGACAAAATGATGCAACAATGAACCCTATAGACATCGTGTCCTAGAGTGTCTAGGTAAAATGAAGGACGATTCCTAGTCATAAACTGTCTCCAAAACCAATGCGACAACAACTTGTCTCCAAACAAACGTGAGCCCTTACCACAATGGTAAGACTCTAACAATCTAACTCCGAATCTAGAGGTGACACTACAAGTGACACTAACAGTGCAGTGCTCTCACTACCCGTAACATCAATCAATCGACTTGATCCCAAAAGCGTCATTACGCAAGAACTCCTCAAGGAAAATGGCAACTACAGCCATACCAATAACAACTAAATCAATCACCACGACTGATCCCCAAAACAACTATCATCATCATCGATAAAAAGGACAACGCCTATCAAAACAAAACCAACACTGATTCCATCTGAACTGCGCTTGTTGCTAGCCAGCACGATAGCATGATAGTGCCATGCACCCACCCACAAACGTACTCGCCCACGAAAAATGCAAGTTCCAGAGGAATCATCCTGGACAATCAAGGATCCTAAGAGGTCCATAACCTCATAATGGCCCAAAACCAACAAATCCACCGTTACGGTAACACCAAATAACTCATCTCAGAAGAGCCTAAACAAAAGGTGACCATCCACCTACCTTAAAACCAATACTAGGTCGACAACAACCTAAACCACCACAAAAGTGTGACTACAATCACCATCAACCTCAACTCGTGCCTCAATGACCAAACCCGTGTCATGCCAAATATGCAACATAATTATGCATATACAAATCTAATCTAGCATACATCATATGTCATGCTCTTTACGACAAATTTAAATCATGCTAAACAAATAGCATACCACATGTAGCACGTAAGCACATAAACATGTTATCAAACCAAAACATGTTATCATAAAGCATATAAGCACATAAAGCATGGCAACATAAGCATGATATGCACCCAAAATTCGTCGTCCAAGGTATTCAAACCAAGGAACTCTGATACCACCTGTGACGACCCTAGATTTTTTAACCAAGTGTGTCCTGTGATGACCCGAACCGGATCCGAGATGCGGAAGAAAAAAAATAAAACAATGGTCTCAAGAGACACAACACATCCCTAAGACGCCAATGTGACACTCAATGAGGTCACGGAACCCAAGGGAAACAAATGCGGAAGCAACATTTCAAAAAACGGACAAGAATGGACCTAGGGGTAAAAACGTCATTTTTAGCTTAAAAGTGGGTGCCACCGAGCACACCATTGGAAAGACAACGAAAAATTAATAAACTTAGACTCAAAAATTGATTGATTCGGAGTCCGGATGAAGAAGATATTCCTAATCGGTTAAATGGTTTTGGGTTGATTTTTTGACCGTTTTGCCCCTGTTTCTTCCGTTAGACATATCTTCTTCATCCGAACTCCGAATCAAGCGATTTTTGAGTCTAAGTTTATTAATTTTTCGTTGTCTTTCCAATGGTGTGCTTGGTGGTACCCACTTTTAAGCTAGAAATGATGTTTTTACCCCTAGGTCCATTCTTGTCCGTTTTTTGAAATGTTGCTTCTGCATTTGTTTCCCTTGGGTTCCGTGACCTCATTGAGTGTCACATTGGCATCTTAGGGATGTGTTGTGTCTCTTGAGACCATTGTTTTATTTTTTTTCTTCCGCATCTCGGATCCGGTTCGGGTCATCACAAGATACACTGGGTTGAAAAATCCAGGGTCGTCACAGTAGAGCACCATTTGTAATTAGAGAGGATATTAGAGCATTTCTAATGCAAAATGCTATATTTTTATGTCAAATTTACATTTTGAGAGGAACTATAGTGTCAAGATATTATATTTTTGCAATTATGCTCCAACATCCAAAATGTTATTTTTTTGACACAACAATCATTCCATATTTTGAGAGCACATTGGAGTGTCTTATTTTCATTTTAGCAACTTTTGACAATTTCAAAATATGAGAGGTCTTTTGAGAGAGTCCATTGGAGTGCCTATTTTCATTCGATTGCTATATTTTGAGTTTGAGAAGCCATTTGAGAGCTACTATATTTGATATTACATTTGAGAATTTCAAAATATGAGAGGTCTTTTGAGAGGCGATTGGAGTTTCTTATTTTCATCCACCTGTTTTATTTTAAGTTTGAGAGCCCATTTGGGAGGTCATTGGAAATGCTCCTAGTAAGTTACTAGGAAGGCCAATTCCCAGCAAACCATGTTGAGAATCTTTGCAAAATACGAAACTCTATATACACAAGGCCCTTTCAAATACATAGTCCTTTATACAAGAGGTCCTTTTAAATATGCGGCCAATGTCTTAAATTTGAGGCCACCCTGAATGGATCCAAGACATGAAAATTTTGATTTTTTGAAAAAGTTTTATTAGCTTAAAATAATGGCATTTCTTTTATGATAACTTGATAACTTTATTATTATTATTATATGTTATAATTTATAAAAAAATTCATGCACGCATTTATCTATACGACCTATGGGACTCAAGCCAACTCGACCCTTAAGCGAGTTAAGCGGTTGCCTCATGCCCCAGCTAATAGGAAGGTTTCAATTTTTTATTTTTTTTATTTCTTTATATTATATTATTCCTATTTTTTTTTTCTTCCTATTATCAGACTCTAGCTAAATAGAAAGGTGTCAAAATTTTTATTTCCTTATATTATAACTTTCAAATAAATTTTTTTTATTTTATATTATAACCTTCTTAAAATTTTTAGTTCCTTATTGCCCAACAAAAAGGCTCCAAATTTTTTTATTTCCTTATTAACTTCTTTAATTTTTTTTATTTGTATGTATTATTAGACACTGACCAACAAAGATTTAACAAGGGCCAAATGAATTCTATCTTTATCTTAACTCTCTCTCTCTCTCTCTCTCTCTCTCTCACAGCTTCACCACATTCACTTTTGGGAATTTGTAAAATTTTTCATATTCTTCTTTTAACTTTTATCTTATTTGTTTGTTTATTTTTTTTTCTTTTTATTTCTTATACATTTTTACCCCTTTTTCATTAAGTATAAGTTGTATAACTTTAAGATGAATTATATGATAAGAAAGATTAATTGAATTGACTATATATTAGATATTAAAAAGTCACTTTTATATTTTTTGGTTAAGGCCACAAATTAGATTGAAGGTCACAAATTAGATTGAGCCGCCCCAGGGACTCCAACCCTATCCTAGCATTTCTTTTGCCAGATAGAGAAAATACAATGATTTTAAACATAGAATTATATATATATATATATATATAAATTTTGTTGAAAAAATTTCATACGTCCTTTCATTCTGTTACTGTCGTTTTTATTATTAATTTTCATAGGAATCTTACAAAATTTGAAAAAAAAAAAAAAAAATACTAATTCCTTATCAGTTAAAATTATTTACTACAGTAGTATTTATGTATTTTTTTTTCCTCCTGTTTTAAAAGGAATACTACATTTGATTAGGAAGATTCATTGACCCAATTACATCGTCGAGGGGAGAGAAATTTACATCGTTGATCGGCGGTGATCGGCCATCAACGACGGACCTCAGAAGATGATTGTATGCGTAGCCGTAGTCGGCCATCAGGTAAAGCATTCTTTATCTGTTTCTCATCTATGCACACATATATCAGTATGTGTATATGTGTGTGCGCATTGAAATCTGACGAATCCGTACCATTTCCGGCGAACAGAACAATCCTCTGTACATACAGAGCTTCACGGAAGGAGATGATGCCCTAAAACTTCATCACATAGTACACTGCTCTCTAGATGTCGTAGACGAAAGAGGTTCTCTCTCTTTCTCTTTCTTTATATACATAATTATATAAATATATATTTTGTTATCTTAGATTGTTTGATTTGGCTGATTTATTTTTCGTATGGTACCAAATTAATTGTGGAATTGTGATTAGGGTTTGGGATTTTGGATCAGTTGATTTAATTGTATATTTTCAAAAAAAATATAGATTTTCTGTTACAATTATACTTTATAAAAACATCCGTTTGTTTTATTTGCAATTAGAACCCTGATCGGAATGAAAGTTGCATTTCAAGCTTTTCAGTGAAACAATTGTCTACCTACTCTATCTTAGGTTGCCTTTTGTGTTTTATCCCTCATTTGTTCAAGAATTGATTCAATTTCAAATCTACTATCCTTCACTCAGAACCTTAAACTGAATGAAAGAGTCACATTTTCTACTCTCAGTGATGGGGATTGCTTTTCATAGATTTATCCATGTTAGAATGAGCTTGAGTTGGTATAGAAGAGAGGAACTCTTTATGATTTGTATTTAATCTTTGAACAGAGATTTTTAACCAACAGGCCATTAGGTTTTCTGATGAAGCACCATGTTGCTAGTGAGGAGGGTGGGCTCTCGTTCCTCAAGATTGAGCTTATACGGTTATACCCAGATCAGTCTGCTCTCAGACTTGGAGGAATTTTCTACTGTTTTTGTCAGGGTTATTAAAAACAACGTAGTTCTAATTAAAACAAGCATATCAAGAGTCAAGTTCTTTTTTTTGGTACATTAAAGAATGAACTGGAAACCAAATTCATAATAACAGACTATGTTACATGAACTCGGGTACGTGTGTCGTGGGAGGTGTCAAATCTCCAAACAAAAGGACACATAGACACTACTAAATATTCATTTTATTTAATTAGTTTATTATATTTTATAGAGTAAAGTAATGTTTTTTTTTATTTTTTTATTTATCTAATATGGTATTCAATATAGGCTTTTAACTCATTTTAAAGTAATAGTATAATATAATTGAATGATTGGATATGCTTTTAAGTACATGTTCAACAAAAAGTGTCGGACACATATCTCATACCCATAACCAAGCAAAATGTGTCCGAAACGGGTACTTCACTTGTTTTGAAGAGTTGATGTAACATAGATAATAGATTATTAACAACCATGTAATCCAAAAGCTTAAGTTGTTAGAGTGGGTGTAACTATAATATTTAATCCTTCAACACGCCCCCTCGCACGTGGTCTTCTTTTGGTCCAACATGTGTTTCAATTTTCAAATATCAAGGTAGTGGTGAGATTTGAACTCGATACTTTTGGTTCTGGTACCGTATCAATAACCATCTACTCCAAAAGCTTAAGCTATTATAGAGTGTGTAACTTTAATATTTAATCCTTCAACACAGATAAACTGGAAGGGACCAAATCAGTGATCTGGGTGCAGTTCTTCATTAAAAAAGTTAGTAGTGGGCATCTGATTTAAAGTAGGGTACACAATGTAGTAAAAGAAGATTAGTAATCAGTTAAAAATAAAACATAATTCTGAACTTGGGATCTACTTGGAAAGGGAAGACTAATCAGGGGCCAGTGAGAACTTGGCTTTCCTTTTGATTGGTGGTCGGGACGGGTTCCATGCTTGCATCTAAGATTCCAAGTACAAAATACAAACACATGGCTCCTGCAGGGGTATAGTGCCAAACACCATTGATACTACATGACCAATAGTAATATGTGGATACAGCTAAATTGCTAATAGGATTTGTGTAAGCCAGCCCTGACTGGTTAAGGTATATGACCTTTTCGGAATGAGTTATATGTGCATATAGATATAGATAATATTTTTGGTACACTGAGAATTTATATATTTCATGTGAATCAGATTTTAATGGCCATTTTGTTTTTCATACGTATTCAGAAGAATTAAGGAAGCAAACTCTTTTCCAATTTGGAGAATCATGCTATTTGTTATTAATTATATCAATTGGTTCCGTGGTAATTTACTTATCATTGTTGAATATTATGTAGTCGTTAGAAACTTTAGGGTGCATTTCTATTAACCTGTTCAGTTACATCTTTCCCATCTCCATTGTAAGGAGGTTAGAGAAGCTTCAGTGGAATTTCTTGTGGGGTGGTATAGGCGATGTGTTCAAATACCACCTTGTGAATTGGAAGCAAGTTTGTGGGCCTATTTAGCTAGGCTTGTTGGGCATTAGAAGATTGGAGAAGTTCAACGAGGCCTTGTTGGGGAAGTGGCTGTGGAGGTTTGGGATGGATAGACCCAAGTTGTGGAGAAGGGTCATTGCTAGCAAGATTGGGTAGTGCAGGGGCAAGTGGTGTCCTTTTGAGGTGAGGCAGCCAACTGGGGTGGGTGTTTGGGAGGCCGTCCGAAAGGTTGGGACGAATTATCCAAACACATTCGTTTCAGGGTGAAGAGTGGGAGGGGGGTCGCCTTTTGGAAGGATGTATGGTGTGGGGATCACTCATTAGAATCCATCTTTTTTGCTTCTACATCAGGACAATGAGGAGTCGGTGGCTGACTACTATTGCCTTGATTGTTTTGGGACGTTCAGTTTATGAGGCCATTCCAGGATTGGGAATGGGGAGACATCGGGGAGCTTCTGGCCATATTGTAGTGTTGGTTGGAGTCCAGTCATGGGATCTTTGCGGTGCACTCTTTCTACAGGAGCCTAACGGATGTTCATGGTCCTTCCTTTCCTTGGAAGGTAGTGTGGCGCACCAAGGCTCCGCTCAAGGTGGCCTTTTTTGGTTGGACAGTTGTCCTAGGGAGGATTTTGACTATAGATAATTAGAGGAAGGGGGGTCAAATTATAGTCAATTGATGTTGCATGTGTAAGAAAGATGAAGAGTCGGTTTGTCATCTTCTCTTGCAATGTCTGGTAGCTCTAGATTGTTGGGCTATGCTTTTTGCCCTTTTTGGCGTTGTTTGGGTTAATGCCCAAGTCCCCGCAAAGCATGCTTGAGGCTTGGAGAGGGTGTGCAGTGAGGAGGCAGATCCGAGATGCTTGGAGGGTAGCGCCCCTTTGCCTTTGATGGGTGCTGTAGTGAGAGAGGAACCGGTGGTCCTTTGATGGAGTTGAGGTTTCGGCTTGGGTGCTCAAGTTCTCTATTCTTTTACTTTTTTATATTTATATTTTTGGGTCCAGGGATGGAATCGTAAATCAGTGGGGGATATAGTTTCTTTTTGTGGATACTTTGATTGTATAGCAGACCCTCTTCATCTAGCTTTTGTTCCTGGGCTGCGCTCCCCTTTTGAGCGCTCTTTAATAAAATCTCACTTATCCAAGATAATAATAATAATAATAAAAACAAAATTATAGGCGTCCTAGTAAACAGAAATGCTTCCATATTAGTTTCTTTTAAGTAAACTCTCTCCAGAGTATCTTTTGTTTGGCATTTTTCGGAGGGTTGAACTGAATATTTGATTCTTCTAGATATATCTGTTGTTGTATGACTGCTAAAATTTCCTTCATGGTTTAAAAAGGATTCTTGCTTTCTCCAGTTATTTGAAATTCAGTATGAGAGCTCTGTTCACCTCTGGCCTATAAGCTTCTGGTGAGCATATTGTATAGAGTCTTATAATTTTCCTGAGTAGTTGGAATTAACACCAAGTTGAGTTGAGTGATCGTCTATGCAGATATAAGTTTCACATGAAAATAATATATAGGAGACCGTAAAGCTGCCAAGGGGAGAAAACAAAAGAAAAGAAAAGAAAAAAAAGCATGCTCGCTTTTGACAAGATCCCGAGCCATAATATATATATATATATATTATGGCTCGGGATCTTGTCAAAAGCGAGCATGCTTTTTTTTCTTTTCTTTTCTTTTGTTTTCTCCCCTCGTCAGCTCTGCGGTCTGCAAATACTGCTTTCCATATCTTCATGTTGTTTAGATGATATATATATTATGACTCGGGATCTTGTCAAAAGCGAGCATGCTTTTTTTTCTTTTCTTTTCTTTTGTTTTCTCCCCTCGTCAGCTTTACGGTCTCCAAATACTCTGCTTTCCATATCTTTATGTTGTTTAGATGATATGTACAGTTTCTACCTCCAATTTGCTATTGTTTTTCGTTTTTTTTTTTTTTTTTGAACTGTTGGAATTATTATTCTGAACTAGTTTTTAAAATTTTTAATGATATTAATGTAGTTGAATTTTAGGATATCAGAGCAGCATCTGCTTGAACTTGACACCTGGTTTGTTATGTTATAGTGAACAATCCGAAAAAATCTGGACCGACGCTAAATGAGACATTTCTTGGTCTGCTTTATCCAACTGAAAATTACAAAGTGTAAGCATTCTTCAGTTGAATAAGATGTCTGGTTGGCTATTGAACTTACAGATGGCAAGCTCTTTTTCAATTTCATCTTATTGGTTTTTTTGTATGTGTATATAGACAATCTGTCTCTTATTGTACACTATCTGCAGGTATGGTTATTTGACCAACACGAAGGTGAAGTTTATCCTGGTGACAACAGATCTTGATGTCCGAGATGCAGATGTGAGAAATGTGAGTACTATTGTACATAGGTGAAGTTTCATCTTTGTAGCTTGCAGAAGCTATAGTAATAGTACACACACTCACGCATGGTGTACGAAATAAATCTATACCATACTGAATTAATACTCTCATCGTTTAGTTTTTATATTGTTTGTCAGTTGTAATAGATATGACTGGGATTCTGCAATATCATTTAGAGTGTCTATATGGCATTAACAAGGAAAAAGCAATTAGCTATTGTGGAATGTTCTTTTGTCTGTCTGCATTTGGAGTTAAAGAAGTTATATTTCCTAGGTAAGATATATGGTGCAGATTGGCTTCTTGCAGCAAGTATTTCAGGGATATAAATGTTTCTAACTTCTAAAAGAAATTCGATTAGCCTAAATTTTTTGTATTGTAACCAACTGAAATCTATTATAGTCTATGAATCAACTCTGCATATAGTTTTCCAGGTAATTGAAATTAGGGTGGGCTTTAACTAGCATTTACATTTGACTAAGTATTTTCATCACAAGTAATCTAAGGCAGAACTGAAATATGCAGACTGGTTGATATATTAGGTTGGTGTATTTAATGAATTCTTGCGTTATTATATACACAAGTACATGTTATCCTTGAAATTTTGTACGTGATTTGCTTGCTTTTGCCGATGTTATTTGTTCTGTTAATTTGTCTCTCAAGTGGATGCTGTTATTTATGTTAATCTCTCTGTCATGTGGATGCTGTTATTTATTCTGTTGACGTCTCTCTTATATGACTCGTCTTGAATATAGACTTTATGATATGGCCTCTAACTTCTCCTTATGTTTGCTGGAACGACTTGAATAGTTTTTCAGGAGGTTCCACTCTGCATACGTGGATGCAGTTTCCAACCCGTTTCATGTGCCTGGTAAAAAGATAACCTCCAGAACTTTCGCTGAAAGGGTTAGTGCTATTGTCAAGTCATTCGGGTTTAGTTCAGCTGGATGAAAGACTGCTGGCGTGTGTAGGACTGAAAATTCTCAAATCATCTATAAAACCGGTGGGTTTGTTCACTTCCTTGTTTCTTGTCACTCTGTACCTTGATTCATTTCAGCTATGGGTTGGAGGTAATTTAGCTTTTAATCAAATTTCATTCCCAAGAAAACATATATACAAGTGACTTTGTAACATTTACTGAAGTTATTGTGATTTTTCTTTTCCCATTCCTGATGGAGATGATTTCTTTTCTTAAATCTTTTAAACTTTTATATTCATGGAAGATATAATCAAAAATTTGAGAACTGTTAATCTATCAACCTTTATTATCTATAAATTCCCATAATATTCTGAGACTGATACGATCGGCAGCTTGGTGTGACTTTCATGTTGAAAATATTATCACAAATTTGGAAATGTGTGGTTAGGGTTGAAGGTAATGTGTGGTACTGTGGTTAGAGAAGTGCTGCAAAAAATGAAGAGAGAGATGGGCTGATCATTGCTAATAAGGTCTGGCACCATTTGGGCCTTAGTTGTATCAGATACTTGTGTTTGGGCTAAACATAAATCATGTGGACTTAACTACTATTTAAATATCAGATTTTGAAATATAAATTCCAATATATATATATAGAGTATTTTTTAATATTACATCGGCAATAATCCAGCAAAAGGGGGATTATTCCGGGGCAGGCTCAATGGATAACGGGATGGAATAGCAGTTGGATGGTTAGGACACCCCATCTTTAGAGATAAAGGACGTGAACTTTTTGTACGCCGTATGCCTACCTTTTTTGAAACATTTCCGGTCGTTTTGGTAGCAGGAGACAGAATTGTTAGAGCCGATAGTTTGTTCACGAGTTTAATAAGCTGAGCTGTATTGTTCAAAACCGCATCATTTATTAAAGGAGCCTAAAAAATGAACTTGATTTTAGGTCATTTATTTAATGAACGAGTTCAATTCGAGTTCGAATTGTTTATCAACAGTTCGGTTCATTTGCAGCACTAAATTTGAGTATAAAAGAATAATGCATTGCCTATACTAAAAGGGTAACTACCAAATGTCTTGTAACTTAGTGGTATTTTTTCACGTTCTTCATCACTTTTTAGTAGGGGTGGCGAAATAGTTCTTAACTCGCCCATGTTTTAATGAATTTGGGTAAACCATATTAGTTATGGGTAAAAAATGGATTGGGTCAACTTATACCACTTAATTAGTGGGTCAAAACGGGTTGAATATGGGCTACCCAAATTCAACCCGTACCCTATAAAAGGGGGCCAAAAATTGTGGGAAATTGACAGGCAATCAGAAGCAAATAATTATTGTATAAAGTTTTCTGTAGCATCAGAAGGTTATATACCACTCACTCTGCAAATAATTAAGATCAAAGGGTATGACCAGCATAGAACTATGCTTAGCTTGGTTCATCCCTTTCAATACTCTCATTCAAAGTCACAGACTCACAGTGGTGGAACGGATGACATTATATTTTCTTTTTTGATTACCATGGACAATTAGAGAAATATATATATACAGCTGTCATGTTTTGACATATGTCATCATCAACTTTAAAGCATGATACAATTTTATCTCTCTAATTCTACTCCACACAAAGTTGTGTGAGACGGAAAAGTTGCGATAACATGAACTTGATGAAATTGTTTGTTTGAAACGTAAAATTTCAATTTATATATATAAATAAGAATAATCAAGAGCAACCCATAGTTAGCATAGCTAACCACCAGTACAAATCAGGCCATAGAAGACCCAAGGATATCAAAAGAAATGAGCTTCACTGGCCAACATCACATAGCAGTGCAAACATGGAGGATAACTCCTCAAATACGATGATCAGGGGGTTTCGTCGGCGGACGAATAATTGACGGAGAGAGTTCCCATTCTTCAATTATGCGCCTAGCATTGGGGGAGTCGGTGATGGGTGAGGACATTAGTTTCAGTCTGATCGTCCCCAATGTTTGATGGAACAACGAGTTTTGAGCAAGTGATTTCTTCTTGAAAATTCTCCCGTGTTACACGCTCAATTCATATGTAGTGATGCTAGAGCCATTTTAGATATGGAGTCGCAGTAGAATCCAGAGTTGCCTCGCCAGTGATGAGTTGCCCAGGTTATTAAGTTCATCCAAGATGATGGCTGAATATAAAACCCACAACGTGCTTGAAGGAAGAACCGCATGGGCTTAGTAACCTGGGCCGTTAAGACAACTACTACAAGAAATTTTTTTAAAAATATTGTAAGGAACAAAAGAACTTTAATAATAAATGATATTTTCATAAAAAATTGTTCATACAGCTGTTTTGATTTTTTTTTTTTCTTCGTAAATACTTTTCTTTAATTATTATCAAGATAACATATTAAAAGTTGAAAAACTTCTAGGAAGACTCATTTGTACTCTTAATTTTTAAATTTTAAAAAATAAAATTGTGAATTTATATAATTGGTATGATTAATGATCATAGTTTTTTTTTTTTTTCCTTCTTTTTTTTTTTTTTTTTTTTTTTTTTTTTTGTTACTGGTTTTTGCAGACGAAAGACAATTTTAAAAAATTTGTGGTGAACCAACATTCAATTCAATAAGTCTACCATATTAATAAAAGATAGGAATAATTTCATTGACACCCCTTAGGTTTGGTCAAATATCACATTTAAATATTTTTCGAAAATAACTATTACTTACATTATAAACTTTTGCTCCGTTTTTCACTCACACTCCTACGGTTACCTCTCAGAAGTATCAGACAACTTTTTTTTATATGAAAAGACATATTTACCCTTTGACTAAATAAACTGACATTTTTACCTTTTTTTTTTTTTTTGGAATTTGACATTTTTTTCCTTATTGTTCCATTAGAATTAATTAAGGAAAGTAACCTCATTAGCTCTAAAATAATAAAAAAGTAGACCTCTAATTGAAGAGTAAAAATGTTGTTGTGTAATTAGTAATTCCTTTATAATTGCTGATTTGAAGTGTAAAAATGCAAGTGAATTGTAATACTATTTTTAACATGTAATTACAAATTTATATTTAAACCTGTGATTGCTAAAGCCCATAAATGTGGAAAAAAATATCCTAATAAAGTCATTACATATAAATTTGAAAGCATCCCAATCGAGGAAAAAAAAAATCCCCTAAACAGAATGAAAATTATGGTTAATTAACCCTAATCTAGGAAAAAAAATCCGGATCAATTAACTCTTTAAATAGCCTAATTTGGGTTAATTAACCCTAATCAACTAGGAAAAAAAAAACCCTAATCTAGCAAAAACTCGCGAAAAAGGCCGATGGCTTAATTGACAGTTTTTTTTTTTTTTTTTTTTTTGCATGCAAAATATTGTGATATTATTGATAGATTATGCTTTTGCATCTGTCATTCTTAACTATACATAGTTGTTGTGTATAATTTTTTTTATCAATACAAATATTGTCTTACAATGGTGAGCAAAGGAATAAAAATATCCAAGGATATACCCATTTGCATATATAATATATATGTGTACCATAACCATTCAATCCCAAAATACTACTTTGCGATCCTTATTACCAAAACCTCATTTGACTTCACACGGATGACCTTGAAACCCAATTGGGCATTCACGAATCCAAGTAAAGCACCACCTAGATTGGAGCTTATTTAGAAGTAGGAAACCCCACATGTATTATCTGAATTTATGAACACCCACTTCTTTGAGAGAGAAACTTCCATGGCAAGAATAGGTCAAGAGAGAACCAATTAAAGAAGTGCAAGAACGTCAGTGAGTTTAGGTTCGTCAATTCACATAATTTCACCTCCTTGGGTTCATGGAAGCAATCCTAAAAAAACCCAATTTTATTTTGAAACTAAAAATTGACAAGATGGTTATGAAACAGGCAAAATCGTTAATGGGTTTGGCAGAAACTTAGAAAAATATTAGTATAGTGTTAGTTAGGAATCGAAGAATTTAGAAAGAAGATTTAATTATAACATCAAACAACGTCCTAGCCTATGCTCACAACATCAAACCTTCCTTATTAAGACTGACATAGGCTTGATCGATTAAAAAAGGTCTCTGAAAAGGCCTAAAATGGCGTTCATCGATACGAAGTTGGATGGAAGGTATATGGGTTTGATCGGTGATGTATGAGGATGGACTCTGGAACTATGAATCTAGGGTTTCATGGTGGTGTTGATCTATAGAGACATGGCAGTGTTGATCCGTAGAGAAGAGAGAAGAGAGGGCGTTGATCTAAAAATCGAGATGCAGCCAAAAATGTACTAGAGGAGAGAGAAAGAAAGGGTGTGTATGGGCGGAGTTGTGGTGATAGGTGGGTATGATAATGATGGGTATAATAGTCATTTGAGTAAGATGATATTTTGGAATAAATTGATTTTAAAAAATAGGGAGCAAAGTTGTCTTTTTTAAAGAAACTATAAGGGAAAAGGTAAAATGGACTTAAATAATAATTATTTTCGAAAGATGTTTGGGAGTGATATTTTGCCAAATTTAAGAGGGTGTCAGTGAAATTATCCCTAAAAAATAATTAGAGAATCAATAAATAAGTTTAGGGAGAGATTAAACAAACAACGATCTTTAATTTCCTTCATTTAAGAGATTTTACAAAAAAAAAAAAAAAAAATTAATGGTTGCAGAGTAATAGGATTTTTAGAAAAAGTTCAGGTATAAAATATAAATAAATCAAATCAAATTTAATAAGACATGCATGTATTGTAAATCAGAAAATAAAGAAAATTAATATCACAAGGCATATTATTAAAATGAATATATAAAATATATTAGCTTAAACCATTGTAATTCAAGTTACATTTGTATAGTTGCATAGCTGCATCAGCTTTGAGTTTGCTATTTTGCTCATTCTTTAAACATGCAACTAGATCCAGACTAGTGTTACCCATCAGGCCATGTTAAAAGAGAATTGATAATAGGCCTGTCAGAAAGTCGATAAATACGTTTGATTTGAATACATTTATTTGACAGTTCAAAATTTTGCAATGTAAAATAAATTATTTCCTTCTTTGTTTTTACTATATATTGTTTCAGGAAATATTGGAACGATCTCTTACTTCAAGAATCCCATAAGTTGTTGCCGCAATTAGTGATCTTCTAATTTTATCTCTAATTTTTTAGAAATCTAATTTTCCATGTTCCATGCAAAGATGTCTAGCAAATTAAAGTGCGTTGTCATGTTCCGATGAATAATTTAGTAAGGATGTTTACAGTAAAAATACTAACTAAAAAGAGATATATTCTTTCATATTACTGCAGAATATTAAACTCCTCACTCAACATGTTGGATATAAAAGAGAGAGTATATAACTCTGTATGGTATTAATATTCAAGTGGGTTTTATATAGGGGCGGTTATGTGTGAACAAGTAAACCCTATATGTATATGATAACTATATATATGGTAATCCTATATAATGTAAACTTATATATGATTAGAATATATTTTATTAGTAATAATATATTCTACAATATATTCTAACACAACATAACTTTGTATATTTTCATGATGGTCTACATTCAACATTTTAACCCACAAAGATGCGATCCCCTATATATTACCTTCTGCGCTCGAAGAAGGTTAACAACAATAGGTATAATTTGTTTCATGTTTCAAAGCACACAACCAGCTACATGTCTTTGTCTCTTTCTCTTAATCATACCTCTGTATATTTTTCTTCATAAATTGTTATATGTTTCTTTGTACATAGTTGTTCTACAACCCAAAGAAAACAAATGAGGAAGCGACGTTTCAAAAACGGACAAGAATGAACCTAGGGGCAAAATAGTCATTTTAAAAATGAAAGGGGGTACTTGACATGGACCACATATTTCATTCTTAGGCATCTTCAATTTAGGCAAACCTCGAGGATGAACTGCGAGTCGAGAGTGGTGAAAATCCCAAAGAACGTCTTCACGACAAGACAAATGAACGAACAGCCTTCTTGGTCGGCCTTCGCAAGGGAATCGTCGGAGTAACCTTCTTCTTCCTGTTAGGATATGTGTGCCCTAGCATAGCAAATTCTAATTTTGGATTGTAAAAGTCATGGTTTCTTATCTGGATATTATTATTAAAGCATTATACAATTGGTGAATGGAATGTATTATTTTTCGATTCATTATGGAATTGATTGTGTCCACTTGATTACAAAATATATTTATATATGTATGTAATGGCAATTAATACTATGTTATAAATTAGTAATCATAAATGGTTTAAAGTCGGTAATTATAGACGGACATTTAATTAGTTAAGACTTAAACCGAGTCCACGATAGATTGAGATATATTGTGAGAGCTGTCGTATGCAATTGCTCTCTATCACAGTCATGGCTTTTGACTCTCAAGTATGAGAGAAGTATAGACTCTTTTATTAATTAATAATTACTTTGATTTGTTCGGCGGATATCTCGGGATCCTTAGATCGACACTTTGGGTAGTTATGTAATTAATAGTTAGAGGTCTATATTCTCAATATTTGTATCAGTGCTATTTGTATTTATTTTGTTTTGATTATGGTTGATCACAAATTAAATTCGAAGGCCTTCGTATATTTTAGACAAATGTTTTCTATATATATTTATTTAGTAAATTATTATTTTTTGTCAAATAAATATTTTATTGTGATCGAGCCGGAAATAATCAAAGGTAACAAAATAATTATATTAATTATGTTGTCGGATTGATGGCTTTAATTATCCGATAAATAATTAAGGATAGAGAGGTCAAAGTGCAACATTGACTTAGAGGTTATTTACTATTTAATT
Organism: Cornus florida; assembly: GCF_030987335.1. NCBI lineage: Eukaryota > Viridiplantae > Streptophyta > Magnoliopsida > Cornales > Cornaceae > Cornus > Cornus florida. Next base: position 64,820,488 of record NW_026775573.1, read on the forward strand.
GGAGTGCAATTAATTTCTTTTAGTGGAGTAGAAATTAATTTATGAATTAATTGAATTGGGTCCATGGTTTAATGGACCAGACCAATTATTAATTTATAGGAGCCAAGAAAATAGTAAGCCCAAAAGGATTCTCACCAATAGCTCAAGTTGATATTGGAGTCCTGTTAGAATTGAGAAAGTTGAATTAGAGATGGAGAATGTTTTATTGTTTCCTTATTCTTATTTTTATTTTACCTATATATACATAAGTTCACGTATATTTTAGGTGTGACTTTAAGAAGAACAAGAAAAAGGAATACACTTTCTCTCTCTAGATTTTAGGGTTTTGTTTTCTCTTCTAAAGGAGGCTACCACAAGCCAAGATTCCAAGGTCATTCATCAAGGCATATTGGTGATTCCTAAAGGGAAGATAATAATCAAGAAGAAGGAGAAATGATCTTGCTAAAGGGATCTACAATAAGTGAGAACATTCACTTTAGAGGAAAGTTCAAAAGGTTTACTCAGACCTTTGATGTAAGTATTCAATCTGTTTATTGAATTATACATCATCTTTTATTTATCTTTACATAAAACTTGTCTCTATGTGATGAATCAAGATCTATGATTGCAAATCCCTCAAAAAAGTTTTAAAAACTTGCAAGTTTCCCAACACTTCCTTGGGTCCTTCTTTGTTTTCATCGCGGACCACAGATGGGCTCATCTAATCGGTCAGATGGATAAACCACAAAGTATGTCTTTTAAGAAGGACAAGGAGAATCAGCGGCGGAGGATTGGGATTTCGGCACAACCGAACACATCCAATACCAATGAGAGAGAAAAACAGAATTCGGAAAAGAAAATTAAACAGAAAAAATTTATTTGAGGTATCTAAATTTTATTTTAGTTTTTTATCTCTTTACAAAAGCAGATGTACCTATATTTTTAAAAATAGCCATGATTTTGGAATCTATGGGTTTTTTTTTTTTTTTTCTATAATAAGGGTAATTTACATAGACCTCCCATATGGTTTGCCATAATTACAGGCAGTACCCTTCCTGTTTCGGAAATTACTCGGACCTCCCTTACTTTTGAAAATATCCTACATGGACCACCCTTCCGTTAGTCAACGACGGAAATTGATGACGTCATCTACTTTTTTTTCTAAAATTCCTAAAATAACATTGTCTATATAATTTCATATATATATCTATTTGATATTATATATATATATATATATATATATATATATATATATATATATATAACACATATATAGCCTTATTTCATTAGAGGATGGATCATGGTTTCATCAGAGGATGGATCTTCAATAATCATATCTGAATTGGATTTTTTTTCTTCTCCCAAAACCACACCAAATTTATCATCTTCTATGATCATATCTTTATCACCTCCCAATTCTTTCAATCCAGAGTTAGACATAAAAACAGACCAATCCTCCTCTGCCTCCACTTCTTTAAAACCAAAACCACCATTGACCTTAGAAACCCTCATTTGATCATCATTCTTGTTTTCAATTTCATATCCATTCACCACACAATCTGATAGTCGAGTGCATCCACATTCGACATTAATGGGAATACTTGTTTTCCTATAGAAGTCAACAAAAGTGACCCCCATCAAATTCCTGAATGTTGGAAAAATTAGAATAAACTTGACTTTGCATAGTACTGCTCCAAAAGAAGATATTAACCCTAAATATATTTAGGAAGAACATGTAAAAGCCCCTCCTATGGAAGTCAACAAAAGAGATCCCCAATCAAATCCCTGAATATTGGAAAAATTAGAATAAAAACGACTTCGCATACTGCTCCAGAAGAAAATATTAGGGCTAGAAATAAAGATTTCTTCGATACGGCGATGATGATCACCATCATCATCTTCATCGTCCCTTGCTTTTGTAATCAAATTCCCTTTCTGGGTATAATCCAAAACACCCTAAGAAGGCTTGATCACAATACAAGGAGGGTAAAATTTTCTCTCCAACCAAACACCACAGCAAGAACACTTCAAACCCACCTCACCACCATTCTCAGCCACCTTCTCTCCTTCTCTCTGAACCACTCCAATTTGCTTTACTAATGGAAAGAAAGCATAATTCCCCGATGACTCGTCACGGAACTCCGGCCGCGAAGATGAACAGTGAGAGAGTCACAAGCATTTGATTTAATTTTCTTGAATTTTGAGAAAGTTCTAAGCAACCAATTTTTTATTTTTTTTAATAATCATCAGCTAATACATTTCCAGTTTGTTGGATTCTGAGTCCATGGCTGCCTAGAGAAAGAAAGTGAAGATAGAGAGAGAGGCGATAGTGTATAAAAAACTGATGTCATGCCTACTCAATAACTTATGGGGGTAGTTTAGTAATTTCATATGCCAAGGAGAGGGTATTTTAGTAATTTTGACAGCTCCGTTAGTGTATTTAACGGTCCGTCACTCATAAGGGAGGTCCGTGTAGGATATTTTAAAAAGTAGGGGAGGTCCGCGTAATTTCCGAAACAAGAGGGTTGCTGCCTGTAATTATGGCAAACCATAGGGGAGGTCTGTGTAAATTACCCCTATAATAATTGTTAAAAGATTCGAATAGGCCGGGTCATACTAAAGGTCGGGTCTTGTAGATGGACCGAATCCATGCTAACTTGGATTCTTTTTTTCCTTCACGCTGACTTGAATTCATGAAATCTAAAGGTTGAAACTAAATATTTTGGTATGCATTTACAATGAATTGGGAATGATCACTGATCAGATCTTTATAAATTATTGAAAGGTTCCTTCTAGTAGGATTAGTTTAAAGGTTTAACGGGTCGGGTTGTATAAATGGACCGGGTTTTGTAAAATGGGTCGACCTGTGTAAATGGTTTACTTGTGCTAACCTAAGTCACATGAAGCAGGAGCAAAAACGAATTCGAGAGCGGGGTATGAGAGCGGCATAATTAAGTAATAAGTAGGGAGAATTTGAGCGAGAGCGTGCGCGTAGCGTGAGAGCAGGAGCGCGATTGGAGCATGAGAGTAACACCTATTGAAAAAGATTGTGTGACTTAAGTGCTAACTCAGACTACTCACGAATTTTGAAGGTTAAAATTTCATAAAATAGTATAAATATATATAATCCTTAAGCAAAAATTGTAAAATATATATGGATTTGGTAGGTTTTGTCACTTGAATAGCAATTAAAATTAATTATTTTAGTAAATAAAGCAAGAATTAGATTAAAATATAGTAAGAATTGTTTTTTTTTTTTTCCCCTTTTTTTTCTTATTAAAATATAGTAAGATTAAAATATACCCAAATCCGACCCAACCAGTCTGCCACCCCTTTCTAGTAATCTTTTCTTCCTAAAGAAACATAACCATTGAGAAGAAGAAAGGGAAGGAAATAAAGGAGTTAACATTTTCTAGAAATGGGAGAAAGGAGCAACAAAACATCTTCTTTCATTCATTCTTTTTTTTTTTTTTTTTTTGAAAGTTAAAGCAAAATTATTTATTTAAACATTTTTAAAAGAATGAAGGGTATAATGGTCAAAATCATTGCATACCATTTGCCTGCCTTATTTCCTCTTTACAATCATTATTTTCTGAATGCCTCTTCCGTTTAGGGATGACAAAATACCACACCTCGTTTAGGACGGTTATGAGGGTGGTTAAATGTTTTTGGGATGGGACATGGGGGTTAGGATTGAAAACCCACATGGTTATAGGGTGGGGAAGGGGAAATGTCACCCCGCCCCGCCCCGTTTATATTAATAAATTACAATTTTATCTTTATATTATTTTATATTCAATCAAATTAGGTATATATTAAGCAAATCATAGTTTATTCTTTTCCAATCACTAAATATTGTTTTGTATTATTTGTGTTTGAGAACTTCTATGTATTATTTTGATGTTCCGACAATAATTTTAGTCTTGAGTTTCAATTGAGAAGTTGAATCTTATTTTTATCTGCATAAGAGAAAAAAAAATTATGACCATAGTTGAAAATTTATTTTCTTATTTACTTTTGTTAGATTCATATTACAATTACGAAAATACTCTATAAAACCCACCCCGCCTCGTGTAATAAACAATTTTAGGGCGGGGATGGGGGTAGTTATTCTATGCGGAGATGGGGATGGTGTTTCCTGCCCCATTGCCATTCGTACTTCCATTTATGGGTACATAAGGTCTCAAGGACCAAATGGATCCCAACAACAACATAAATTATGAAACCAAATGAATCATCCATACTATTATTGGAACTGAACCACTCCAAATATATATCTTGATAAATCCTTGACCACAACCAGGCTTAAAATTCTGAGGACAAGACCTTGGAAAGTTGAAGGGTTATCTGACCAACGTATGGTCATGATTATGAACTCTCGATCATTAACTAGGAATGCAAACCCTAGGTCACTAACACAAAGACAAAAGATTGACCTCAACCAACTAATGCTAAAAAATCTCTACTAATAAAATGTGTATATATATAGTTCTACACACACATACACACACACACATTATTGTATAACTTATAACCGTAAGCATGAAGGGCCTCAGTCTACAAGTTCATAATAGGTCGGCGCTCTCACGAGTCTCACCAAAAACCCTCGGTCCCTCGCGTCCTCACCAGTCATCATTCACCATAGATTATGGTGATATTGTTTTTGGTGTTTCGGTCCGTCGACTTCTGAGTCTGTTGTGGAAGATCTAAATATGAATGCAAAAAATAGGGCTAGTCTCTTGAAGGTATATTTAGAATTGATAATGATACGTGATGCTATATGTTTTCTTCAGAAGGAAAACCGTGAATTGAAGGCCTCGGTTGATCAGATCCATGAGAATCATGGCATTCGTGGTGGTTTTGGTGGTTCGCTCGGTTGATATGATGGTCAGAGATGTGGGCTATGTGGTAGGACTGCTGATTACCATTCGCAGTGATTATGGTAACTGTAATGGTGGTTGATCGACCGAAGCTAGTGGCTAGAAAAACAATGGTGATGTGTAGAAAAATTACTAATGGGGCGGGGCGGGGTAGGCACGGGTACAACTATCTCCCAACGGAGCGGGAGCGGGAACGGGTTTATAAATAATCAGATGGGGCTCAAACGAGTTTAGGCAAATCCTCCCTATTGCTATCTTTATATGTGGTAAAGGAGCTAGTGTGTTGAGTGGTTAGGAATCACATGATCAAGATAAAATTACTGGTTAGGCCTTTCAAACCACATCACTCATCACTTGGGAGTCTCAACCATGATCCAGAAGGAATTTTACCATTTCAACCATAATCAAGAAAAATATTCATTAGTCTTGACCATAATTGAAATGGAATTTTGCTTTTAACAATGGTTAGGTGTCTTAACCACGATCTCAAAGGAATTTAGCCTCGACCATGATCAAGAAGGAATTTCACTTCTAACCGTGGTGATTGAAATCAAGTCATGGTCAAGGCCAATGAAAACGTTGATCGAGAAGGAATTTTACTTCTAACCATGGTGATCGAAATCAAGTCATGATTAGGGATGGTAAAACACCTCGCCCCATCAGGTACCCACTCCACCTCGCCCCATTTAGACGGTTATTGGTGTGGTTAAATGGTTTTGGAATAGGGATGGGGATTATGATTGAAAATCTACATTATTTGCTTTAGTGAGCCACAAGTCATCAAATTAGGTATTTTGGTAGTTAATGAATAGGGGCATTAGAGCATGTATTCTCAAGATGGAATCTATGCGAAATATTTATTTTGACTTGAATTTTTTATCACACCCAATGGTTTTGATAAAATTATTTTTAGTGTGTGTGTGTGTGTGTGTGTATATATATATATACTATTTTCTCAAAATAAATTTTATGTGATCAAACGGAATAAATCAAAAAGTCAAAATATAGATTAATTAGGTTTTGAATTAGGAACATAATTTTATCCAAACACTAATTAGCATGTAGGGATTAATTTGTAAATTTAGCACAGTGTAGTTTTACTATTCATTACTTAGAGTGCAATTAATTTTATATAATAGAGTTAAAAATAATTAAAGGCCTTATTAATTGGTGAAGAATTGACTAGACATTTAATGATCCCATTAGCTAAGTAATGGATAAACCTATTTAGATCTCACTCTTAGCGTAACTTGAAAAACAATCAATTTAGTTAGTTAAGGATAAGGACAAGAGAGAGAGAGAGAGAGGGAATCATATAGGGTTTCTTAGGGTGCACAACCAACCCTTCTATAAATGTGTGGTTTGTGTATTTTTTGTACACTTAGAAAACTATAGGACATAATTGTTTACAAGACATACTCTCTCTCTAGACTTAGGGTTTATTTACTCTTGTGGAGACCACTCTTTCATAGCTTGTGGAGTCCATCAAGATCATAGGAGCATAGATCTGGGGAGTGTTCTTGAAGCCATACAAATCAAAATTGTTATTCTAGAAGGTCTACAGGCATTAAGATTCATATTCTTGGAGTTGTGCAACATTCTATTTTTGAGGATTTCTCTTAGTATACTTGGAATTTGGTGATGCACATTATATGATTGGAAATTAGACTCAATAAGCTTTTCAACCATCTTTTGTTGGCTGGATTTGGAGTTTGTTTGGCCCCTGAACTAAAAACTCTAAGTTGAAGTTGATACAAATTCACCCTTCAGTTTTTGGGATCCATCTTTCAGAATATGTGGAGTTTGGAGCTAATTATTTTTTCATTGGAAAGTATACTCGAATATCTTTTTAGGTATGGGTAATTTGGCTAAATTTTGAGTTTGTTTGACCTGACAACGAATCGTTCAAAGTCAGGTTACCTGTTATGGTAAAAAGACACGAATTTGTACGAGAAATATTTTTTAATCAAATTGATGGTGGTTTTGTTCATGTAATGTGATGGGCCTTTTTCAATTCAGAATTCTCCTTAGAGTGTTGTTGTGTTGATGATCTACCAATCGTCCCGAGCCAAGCCTTTCGAATCCACTCGAAGTGCCAATGAGTTAGAGAACTTTCCTTGGGACATGGAGTAGTACTTCAAGGTTGCTCGTGTTTTAAGGGAATAAAGGGTTGCTATCACTAGCACGTACCTCTTCGGGGATGACAAGCTTTGGTGGTGCACTCAAATGGCAGATCAGCTCATTCCTTGCAACATAGCTTGGGTTACTAGGGAATCCTTCAAAAAGCTGAGACACACAAGCATTATACGGGACTATGTGAAGGAATTCAACTCATTAATGTTGAACATCAAGAATTAGTCTAAGAAGGACAAGCTCTACAACTTAATGTTCGGGTTACACACTTTGAGGTACAAGCAAAATAAACTACCGTTGTGATGCAACAGCTCTTGTCAAAATTTGATGAGTTCGTATTGCAGACGAACTCAAAGATCTCCACCATCATAGATGATGTTTTATCTATGACAAAAGTTTTTTAGGGCAACTTGAAAGATATGGAGGATGACGTGGCTCTAGTGAAGAAAGCACTTCACAACCAAACGGTGGTTGGTAAGGCAATTGCCTCAAAGATAAAAATCCCTAAACTTAAGCTTTTCGAAGGCACTCAGAGTGCTAAGGAGCTGGAGAACTTTCTTTGGGATATAGAGCAATACTTCAAGGTTGTTTGTGTTCCAAAAGGTAACTGAGTTACTATCACTAGCATGTACCTCTCCAAGGACACCAAGCTTTGGTGTCGCACTCAGATGGAGGATGATGTAAGTTTTAGTAGACCTTAGATCAAGACTTAGGATTCCCTGAAGAAGGAACTTAAGGATTAGTTTCTTCCTTGTAACACAACCTGGGTTGCTAAGGAGTCCCTTAAGAAGCTGGGATACATAAGCGGGATTTTGTGAAGGAGTTTATCTCATTGATTCTAGACATCACGAATATATTTGAGGAGGACAAACTCTTTAACTTCATATCCAGGTTACAAATTTTGGTGTAAGCAGAATTGAGACAATAGAGTATGCATGACCTACCTAAACCCATGGTTTCGGCCGATGGCTTTATGGACTTCAAGATCAATGGGTCGAATGAGCGTCAGACAAGAAGAAGTCCACTAGAGGCAAGAGTAACGAAAAAAATGCCTCTAAGTTCAATAAGAAGGGCGACAAGAAGAAGAAGAAAAATGATAACAATGCTAACAAGTCTAAGAAGGGCTCAAAGCAACCTAGCAGTAGTGGCTACAGACCTGATGGCTAATTTATTTGCAATGGACCCCACAAGGTGAAGGATTGCCTTAAGCGGGAGAAGCTCAGTGCAATTGTATCAGATGACAAGATAGCGACAGTGACGAAAGGGTTCCAAATCACACCAATCCTTTATAACTTCTAAATGTCGTAGCAGAGAAGTCTTGGACATTATAAATGCTAGTGCTTCCCACAACTTTATTAGAATTTCTTGTCCCACATCAGATCTTAATGAGAGGGTCATGGCTTATAAGGGTGAGTATGCAGCTTTACCTATCAGCTTAATCTTTTAGGTTGGCTAATAATCACACAGACCGTTATAAGTGGTATCAGAGTAGGCCCGGTCTTTGATCCATTGTGCGCCAACCAATCTTCTAGATGACGTCCAAATTCGAGTTGTTACTGGGTCCCCGTCGTTGGGGGGACAGGTAGGCACGGTGGACTGACCACAATGAGGTTGTTATGACTTTGGGTGGGGAGGGGGGGGATATTAGAGATTTTTGTCCTTGATAGAGAGGGCCTTGAGCTTATAAAGACTGGTAGCCAACTTTTCCTAACAACCATAAAACAAATTTATGCATAAACCGAACCAAAACTTACCCTTTCTTGGTTTTTGGAACCAAAATTGAACCATTCACTACTTTGAAATCAACTGGTTCAGCAGTTTAAAAGATTTTTCATGCACCCCTCTTCCATCCCTTTTAGATTCCCTTCCTATCATCTTTATACCCAATTTAGCATCAACATTGGAAATATCAACCGTGGCATAGTCATCATGTAGCATTCCATTATTTACATAACTTACACTTCATTATTTACATAGCATAGATATTATATCTCATATTGGCATCATCCTGCATTCTAAAATATCATATAGGCATCATCATGCATCCATTATTCCTGTAGAAATTGGTTTAAGGACATTAGTTTTTTGAACTTCTACCTTATTTGATGGCATCAGAGAACAGGCGAATATTTAATGGCATCAATGTCTTTTTTTCCTAGATGAATATTTTGGACATGGAGCAGTACTTTAAGGTTGTTCGTGTTCCAAGGGGAGAAAATGTTGTTATCACTAGCACGTAACTCTCCGAGGATGCTAAGCTTTGGTGGTGAACTCGAATGGAGGATGATGCAAGTGCTTGTAGACCTTGGATCGAGGCTTGGAATTCCCTTAGGAAAAAGCTTAAGGATAAGTTCATTCATTGCAACATAGCATGGGTTATTAGGGAATCCCTCAAGAGGCTAAGATACACAAGCATTAGACGGGACTATATGAAGGAATTCAACTCATTAATGCTGAATATCAAGAATATGTCTAAGAAGGACAAGCTCTACAACTTTATGTTTGGGTTGTAAACTTTGGGTACAAGCAAAATAAACTATCATTGTGATGCAACAGCTTTTGTCAAAATTTGACGAGTTTGTGTTGTAGAAGAACTAAAAGATTTTCACCATCATAAATGATGTTCTATCCTTGACAAAAGTTTTCTAGGACAACCCGAAAGACATGGAGGATGAAGTGGCTTTGGTGAAGAGAGCACTTCACAACCAAACGGTGGTTGGTGAGGCATTTGCCTCAAAGATCAAAATCCCCAAACTCAAGTATTTATTAGGCACTCGGAGTGCCAAAGAGCTAGAGAACTTTTTTTGGGATGTGGAGCAATACTTCAAGGCTGCTCGTGTTCCAACGGGTGACCAAGTTAGTGTCACTAGCATATACCCCTCCAAGGATGCCAAGCTTTGGTGTTACACTCAGATCAGATTTAAGATTCTCTGAAGGAGGAGCTTAAGGATTAGTTTCTCCTTTGTAACACAACCTGGGTTGCTAGGGAGTCCCTCAAGATGCTAAGATACACAAACACTTCGCGGGACTATGTGAAAAAGTTCAGCTCATTGATTCCAGACATCACAAATATATTTGAGGAGGACAGACTCTTCAACTTCATGTTCAGGTTGCAAACTTTGGCATAAGCAGAATTAAGATAATAGGGTATTCATGACCTACCTACAGCCATGGTTGTGGCCGATGGCTTGGTGGACTTCAAGATCAATGGGTCTAATGAGAGTCGGACAATAAGAAGTCCATTAGAGGCAAAAATAACGGAAAGAATGCCTCCAAGTTCAACAAGAAGAAGAAAAATGGTAACAATGCTAACAAGTCCACAGACACAAAGCAACCTAGCAGCAGTGACTTCAGTCTTGATGGTTACTTTCTTTGTAATGGGCCTCACGAGGTGAAGGATTGCCCTAAGCGGAAGAAGCTTAGTGCAATTGAATCGGATGGCAAGGATAGCGACAGTGACAACTGGGTTCCAAATCACACCAATCCTTTGTAACTTCTTAATGCCATAGCAGAGAAGTCTTGACCATTGTAGATGCTAGTACTTCCCACAACTTTATTATAATTTCTTGTCCCACATTGGATCTGAATGGGAGGGCGGCTTATAAGGGCGAGTAGGCAGCTCTACCTATCAATTTAAGCTTTTAAGTTGGATGATAATCACACAGACCGTTACAAGTGGTATCAGAGCAGGCCCAGTCTTTGATCCATTGCACGTTAAGCAATCATAAGAATGGCGTCCAGATTCGAGTCGTTATTGGGTCCTTCCGCCGTTGGGGGGACAAGTAGGCAGGGTGGACTGACCACACCGAGGTTGTTACAACTTTAGTTGGGGAGGGGGGGGGGGATATTAGATATTCTTGTCCTTGATAAAGAGGGTCTTGAGATTATAAGGACTGGTAGGAAACTCTTCCTAACAGCCAAAATAAAACATATTTATGCATAACCCGTACCAAAACTTACCGTTTATTGGTTTTTGGAACCAAGATTGAACCATTCTTTACTCTGAATTCAACTGGTTCACAGGTTTAAAAGATTTTGCATGCACCCCTCTTCCATCTCTTTTAGATTCCCTTCATATCATCTTTATACCCAACTTAGCATCAACATTGGAAATATCAACCGTGGCATATTCATAAGGTACCATTCCATTATTTAAATAACGTACACTTCATTATTTACATAACAAAGATATTAGATATCATATTGAAATCATCCTGTATTCCAACATATCGTAGATATTATATATCATATAGGCATCATCATGCATCCATTATTCTTGTAGAAATTGGTTAAAGGACATTGGTTTTTAGAACTTCTACAGTATTTTATGACCTCAGAGAACTGGCGAATATTTGATGGCATCAGCGTATTTTTTTCCTAGATGAATATTTGGGACATGAAGCAGTACTTCAAGGTTGTTCGTGTTCTAAGGGGAGAAAGGGTTGTTATCACTAGCATGTACCTCTCTGGGGACGCCAAGCTTTGGTGGTGCACTCGAATGGAGGAAGTGCTTGTAGACTTTGTATTGAGACTTGTAATTCCCTAAGGAAGGAGCTTAAGGATAAGTTCCTTACAACATAACTTGGATTACTAAAAAATCCCTCAAGAGGCTGAGACACACAAGCATTATATGGGACTATATGAAGGAATTTAGCTCATTAATGTTGAACATTAAGAATATGTCTAAGAAGGACAAGCTTTACAGCTTCATGTTCAGGTTGCAAACTTTGGGGTACAAGCAAAATAAACTACTGTTGTGATGTAACAGCTCGTGTCAAAATTTAACGAGTTTGTGTTGTTGTCGAACTCAAAGATCTTCAGCATCATATATGATGTTTTTATCCTTAACAAAAGTTTTCTAGGCCAACCTGAAAGACATGGAGGATGAAGTAGCTCTGGCGAAGAGAGCACTTCATAACCAAACGGTGGTTGGTGAGGCAATTGCCTTAAAGATCAAAATCCGCGAACTCAAGCCTTTCGAAGGCACTCGGAGTGCCAAGGAACTAGAGAACTTTCTTTGGGTTATGGAGCAATACTTCAAGGCTACTCGTGTTCCAAATTGACCAAGTTACTATCACTAACATGTAGCTCTCTAGGGACGCCAAGCTTTGGTGTCTTACCCGGATGGAGGATGATGCAAGTGTTGGTAGACCTTGGATCAAGACTTAGGATTCCCTAAAGAAGGAGCTTAAGGATTAGTTTCTCCCTTGTAACACAACCTGGTTGCTAGGGAGTCCCTCAAGAAGCTGGGACACACAAGCACTTTGCGGGACTTTGTGAAGGAGTTCAGCTCATTAATTCTAGACATCATAAATATATTTGAGGAGGACAAACTCTTAAACTTCATGTCCAGGTTACAAACTTTGGTGTAAGCAGCATTGAGACAATAGGGTATGCGTGACCTACCTACAACCATGGTTGTGGTCAATGGCTAGGTGGACTTCAAGATCAATGATTCTAATGAGCGTTGGACAAGAAGAAGTCCACTAGAGGCAAGAGCAATGGAAAGAATGCCTCCAAGTTCAACAAGAAGGGCGACAACAAGAAGAAGAAAAATGGTAACAATGCTAACAATTCCAAGACAGACTTAAAGCAACCTAGCACCAGTGGCTCCAGACTTGATGGCTACTTTCTTTACAATGGATCCCACGGGATGAAGGATTGCCCTAAGCGGGAGAAGCTCAGTGCAACTATATTGGATGTCAAGGATAGTGACAGTGACGATGGGGTTCCAAATCACGCCAATCCTTTGTAGCTTCTCAATGCCATAGCAGAGAAGTCTTGGCCATTGTAGATGCTAGTGCTTCCCACAACTTTATTAGAATTTCTTGTCCCACATCGGATTCGAATGAAAGGTTCTTGGATTATAGGGGCGAGTAGGCAGCTCTACCTATCAGCTTAATCTTTTAGGTTGGATGATAATCACACAAACCATTACAAGTGGTATCAGAGCAGGCCCAGTCTTTGATCCATTGTGTGCCAAGCAATCATCCAGATGTTGTCCAGATCCAAGTCATTACTGGTCCCCCCATCGTTCACGCGCCGCAGCGGGGGGTTTAGATTCTTGTCCCTGAGGGTCTTGAGCTTATAAGGACTTGTAGGCAACTTCTTGTCCCTGAGGGTCTTGAGCTTATAAGGACTTGTAGGCAACTCTTCATAACAGCCAAAGTAAAACAAATTTACGCATAACCTAAACCAAAACTTACTGTTCCTTGGTTTTTGGAACCAAAATTGAACCATTCATTACTTTGAAATCAACTGGTTCACTGGTTTAAAAGATTTTTCATGCACCCCTCATCCATCCCTTTTAGATTCCCTTCCTATCATCTTTATACCCAACTTAGCATCAGCATACCATTCCATTATACCCAAAATTCCATTGACCATATGTTATAATGGAGCTAAGCCTGGCTTAATGATGCAGCCGTCTGAACATAGTAGCACCATATCTTTGGACAAGGGACATGCCATCACACCAAGGATCATGCAAGGGAGAAAATTTGGCACCACACCCTAAGTCAGGTTGGAATGCCTATAGAGTGCAGTCTCAACCTTTGCCTTGGTCTAAGTTATGTGGGAAATTCTGTAGGCCTAGAGTTGCTGTGGTTGTTTCATTAATACTTCAACATAGGAATTTGACATTTGTTCACCTACAGAGAAGAGGTATAGTGTTGACCTCAATTTGTCATAACTACTATGCTGCTCTGGATGATGATAATCACCTATACTGTCCTTGCCGTTTTGCTGTTGCTGCTTGGAGTGAGGGGTTGGGGTAGACAACAAAGTGGTCCATGCCTCTATGAAGTGCACTCTTGAGGACATGCTTCTTATTTTTTCTTTGTTTTTATGTTGTGCATTAGGATTTTATGCTCTGAGCCCTATTGGAAATGGGCTTTTTCCTTGACTTGTGTTTGTTTCTAAGGGGTATGTCCCTTAGGCATCTTGTACTTTTATCACATTTATAAAACAATCAAAAATTTAAATTAAAGAGAACACACCAAGAATTGTGTACACGCAAGAGGAGTTGAACAGATGCTTCAAGAGACCAGAACAAGTGCTTACCCACCAGAGTCAAACCACCTTGGGGGTTTGATGGCATCACTGTCTCCACCACTACTCTCAAATAGTGATTGATCATTACCTTTTAGTACCCTTTGTTATAACTGCATAGGAACTTGAATACCACACAGAATCTGAAAGTAAATTTCCAGAAACCACAAAAAACAAGAAATAAAAAATACGCAACTTTTTTCTCCCACATACGCAACTTAATCATGCTCTTTCACTAATGAGAAGTCGAGTAGAGCAGTCATGCCTCCTATTACCTTCCTTTGAAGCAAGTATACACTAGCGTCCAAAAAAATTGATGCAATAAGATGGTACCTCTATTGACCATTAAAATTCATCCTGAACAGGAAATTCTAGGAAAAAAAAAAAAAAGATGAATGAATCGGGGGATAGGATGAGCACCGGGAATACAATCCCGAATAGCAGAGCAGTAATGACATCCAATTGCATATTTTAGAAGTGAAAGCGAATTATAGTCATTCAGTCCATGAAAACTGAGATTTCTTACTAGGGAATATCAAAGGAAGTTGCTGCACTACCAAAAGAAATAATTGCATAGTCAATCAGATGTCTTTGAAGATCATTGCTCCACTAGAACTCATCATCATCCTCTTCGGCTATATGCTTTGCAAGCTCTTGCTCCTGTTGTTGCCTCTCTCTCCTCTTCTCGGCACTTTCCTTCTCCTTATGGGAATTAGGCGGAAATCGAAGTGCACGCACTGCCTCATTATGCATGTTAAGGCAAAAGGCAATCCTCGAGTTGAACGCAATTTGAGGTTCATTTGTAGAGTAGATGTCCCCAGTCTCCTTTGATACCATCCACCCATTAGCATGATCTACCGTGGCATCAATTGCACCATCTCGGATTGCCTTGGAGACGATACTTTCAGCATCAGCAACAGGGTTTGCGGAGTCCAATCTCAGTTTTTTTGCTACATCAGCCAGTGAGATGCGAGAATAAGATATGCTGATGTTACGTAGCCCTGTCCTTATAACATTATGCCGCAGCCTAACGATCAAATTGTGGGTCCGGTCTGAACTGAAAGTACTGGAGAACTTCTCCGCAACAGATCTAAACAGCTCCAGATCTCCAATCCGAACAGCCTGAAAAAACCCACATATACTACTAGTCATTGGCAAAAACTTGTTGAGTCTGTTGAGACAACATGTGACCCAACGCTCAGACGCTATTATAAGGACCAACTGCATCAAATGACGGTTTTATGCTGTAAGAAAATTTGAAATAAGAATTCTAAGAACCTAAAGTTTAGACAAAATAACTGACACATGTATCTACCAACAACAATAGAAATGCTGCTCTTTTCTTGAAAGAACCAGCTACAAAGGGTATTACCATCTAACTCTCCGTCCTCAAATGATAAACATCCATAATTTGTAGAAGAATATTTATTATAGCAAAACACGGCAATCTTCAATCATCAATAGTTTCAGACATGATTCTTGGAGGAAGAGACAAAAAGGAAAGATACTCAAGTTTGATAAACGCAGACTCACATTTGTAAGCTCAAAGTATGGCCTCAAAGCCTTCTCCATGCCTTTCTGCATGAAAACAGTCCTCTCGGGTATTTCTCCTAGCAGAAGGCGGACTATCACAGCCCACTTGTTGCATTGAACTCGAAAACCAAGAGCTGCAACAGGGGCTTTCCGAGCAGCTTGCAGGAGGGATTCTTTTGCATCTGTATATTCCAACTGAATTGTCCTAATTTTTCCAAGATAAAACAGGTACCGGCAAAACTGCAATGAGAATGGTCAGTGTCAGGAAATAATAGATTGCAGAGTATAAAGATACTAATGTGCAAAGGTAAGGAGGCCAGAAGTGACATTGCAGAGTATAAAGATTCTGATGTGCAAAGGTAAGGAGGCCAGAAGTGACCAGAACCGTTGATAATAATGAGGACCAGCCACCAAAGTACACACACATGCATAAATATAATATACTGATCCCAAAATATGGAAGGAAACTGTATCTAAGGTTCTTCTTCAGTCTCTCAACACAGCAGTAGGGCTATCAAAACCACCCCTCTGATCTCTATGAAAGTAGAAGTATAATACCAAACAGCCAAGGGAAACACATGTATAAAATAGTAGAAAAGAGAATAACAATGACTTCTTTTATGTGTAAAAAACCAAAATAATAATAATAATAATAATTAATAAATAAATAAAACACACTTGATGTGTCTATCAAAGATTCAACTCCTCCTCCCATTAATATAGGAGGTAGACTAGCACAACAGAACTGGATTCTTATTGCCATCTAGCATAGAGGCCTTGATCCAGCACGTATGCTTCTTTTATGATGTGCACTTTGGAGAGCTTATGTGGGTTTAGTGGTCATTTATAATGTTCTTTCACTAAAAAAAATCTACTTATCTGCACACTTTCAAATTTCTAAATTTTCTTCGTGTTTCTCTTGCTTGAATGGGGGTGATTGCCAAGTTCAGTGGTAAAAGCTAGGACTATAAGCATGTTCCAGCCACTTGGTACAACAATAATGCCAAAGGTTAAGTCCGTATCCAATCTACTCCCTCCAAGCATCCTCAATAACTGAGACTACACTGGGAAATGACCTTTTTTTTTTTTTTTTTCCTCTTGTTTGAATTTGTAACTTCTTATTATTTTGTTTTAGTATTTCTCAAAAAGATCCATAATTTGACTTAAATGTTTAGCACCCCCTATCTCTCTCTTATTCCACACACGCGTGTTTATGTAAATGTATATTACTATTATTGTTTTCCCCTTGTAAGTTCCTACCTTCTCAATTCAATCCTTGGGTCCTGAAAAAACAAATCTGACAACCTCGCATCGGCTATGTACTGACCATGTAATTGGAAGCTTGAGGCAACCAAACCTAATTCAAGGTTAAACAAAATCATATATGTCCAAGTCAGACAGTTGTATATGTAGCAATGCAACCGAGTATTTACCAGATAACTGAACCATATTCCACACAAATTGGTGTGCCTTCAAATTGGTGAGAACGATAATAGGAGTTACCTGCTGATTAGAATGAGCTTCAAAACGGGGTGCCTTTGACCTCAGCTTCTCTGCCTGATCATATAAGTTGTAGTGCAGGTAATTGCGAAGTAGCAGGTTGAGAAGTGTTTCCTGCATAGCACCATTGAACCAAAAAGATAAGACACAAATATTAGGACATTAAATGATTGCTAATTCATTTGAAAACAAACCTGACCCAACTCGTCATGGCGCAATGTTGCGATCCGGTGCAAAGCAAGGAGGTTACTGTTGAAAAAAGAAGAACAGATTAGACAAAAAGAAGGTGAACGCAAAAGAGGTTATACAATGCATGCATACCAAGAAAACAGATAAAACAGTATTCAACTCCAATCCTGTTGTCTTTCTGGAACATGCAAGTACGCATTATTCGCCAACAAATATCGCAGATGATGCAGCTAATATTAGGGAATTCATATTAATAAAGAACTCACCCCCGAATGTCAGCTAAATCACCAGTAAGTTCATAACTAAGAGAGTAATAGAAGTAGAGCCGGGCAGCTAGAACATCAACAGTTCGCCTATTCAGGTTCTTCAGCCTGGCAATGCTTGCTGAGGAACATGCTTTAGCCTGAAGGACAACAATAACACTACTGAAGTTTATCAAGTGTTACAATGATTAGTAAACGATTTGCAACCTTTGACATAACCATACAGTGTTATACCTCAGTGTATTGCTTCTGATCAATTAAAAATATTAGCACACCCAAGTAGCAGTAAATCTCAAGCTCAGGCAAAGAATGTTTCACAGAAGCTTGAGTAGCTGATGTTGCCGTATCAACTTCCATCTCATGCTCATCTTCCTATAAAACAACATTTAAACTTGAAAAATTAAGGTCGCAAAAAGAAGGAAGTATGAAATTTGTAGTATTATTAATGGATACTAACATGAAGTTTTAACTATTGAAACAGAGATGGAAATTGTGAGCTCAGCGATTATCCTTTTTGTGATTGTTTTATAATGAAAGATCCCTCTTCAGGTATCCATATAAATTGATATCACTATAACATTTTCACATCAAAATGTAATAGGATTAATATCACAATGGGACTTGATGACATATATACTACTACTAGTACAAGTATTCGGAAGCAGAACATCTTAAATTACAGAAGTAATGACCATTAGAAGAGGCACATAACCACTAGCACAATTTGCCCATTTTCCAATTTTCTTGCAGTAAGCCCAGCTATTATTAGAAGATGTGGCCCTGGATAAAGCTATATATGAATAAAAATGATTCACCAAGCCAACACCGGATGTAATGAATATGAAGTCTTACCAAGTTGATCGAGTTTAAAGTGGTGTTTATAACAGTTATAGGACCACTGCTAAATTCCACAATAAGTCGCTTAGTGGTTAGACAACCAAGATAAGAGGATGCCTGATGGTGATTGTGTATAGTTTTGTGAATCAAGAGGATGAGCATTGTTGGATGCAAACAGGGAGTCTTATAAGCTGGTCAGCATTCTTGCCAATTGAAAAGGCAAGGGATGCTGGTCAGTTTGAAATGGACACATACTGTTAGACAGCAGTAGGAGGCTCCCACATACAATTAAAAGCTTTCAGTTCATTTAAGGGCAGAAAATAATAATTTAATTTTTTATTACTTATCAAAAAAAAAAAAGGGCAGAAAATAATAATAGATAGAATCTATATAAAATACTCCAACATAGACACATATACAGATTAGTGCTATCAGTACTTGACTGGATAAAGGCAAAGAGACCATTTCACACCAAAAAAAACACTTCTCGTTTGTATAAGAAAATATAACTAAGAAGATACAAGAAATTGAACACTGTTGGATGCAAACGGGAGTCTTTTCTTCTCCCTGTTATTGCCAATGTAAAAGACAAGGTGTCGCTGGTCAGTGTTTGACATGGATGCAATCTTGTAGACAAAGCCATGAGAGGATCCCCATGCATAACTAAAAGCACAATAGTTCATTTAAGGGCAGAATAATATATTTGAGAAAATTCATATAAAATAACTCGTACATTGAAAGAAGTAAACGGATGTTCGTACTTAAATGGATGACAGCAAAGAGACCACCCAGCATGA
Source organism: Cornus florida (assembly GCF_030987335.1). Taxonomy (NCBI): domain Eukaryota; kingdom Viridiplantae; phylum Streptophyta; class Magnoliopsida; order Cornales; family Cornaceae; genus Cornus; species Cornus florida. Next base: position 64,839,649 of record NW_026775573.1, read on the forward strand.
AAAAGTTTCTAGTTTGTACAAGCAAATATATAATAAGAGAATAACAGATAAATCTTCATATCATATAGATGGATATAACTAAAAACAACAAATAATAGAGTCTCATGTGTGAAAAAGATGGAACCCCACCTGTGGATGTAACTGCTGGAAAAGTAGGACGCTCAAAGGTGTTTCGATAAGGAAACAAATCCTCTATGCTGAAAACTAAACTAATACTCATATCTTATTGTAAGTCAAGTATATATGCACTAGGCCCTAACGTATGAATAACACGGAATGGTCAATTGGCTCATGCATGCAATTCCTTGAAGGAATTTTTAGGGTAACATTCTGGACGTATACAAGACAAAACATAATCTCCTTTATTAAATTCCTCGTTCCTACAATGAGGATTTACAGCAATGTTTTTAATTTTCATTACTTAAAGCAATTTTTCATCATATATCAGCATGAATGTCACAGATATGCTGGGCAAATGAATCAACAGACTCAAAAGGATATCAGGAGGCAAAGGAATAAGGTCCAGGATGGTGAGAGAGAGAGAGAAAACATACATGATCTCAAAGGGACTCTTAGCATTGGACCTACTGACTGAACTATTGTATGCCAACTCAGCGGTTGGCAACAATTAATCCCACGTACCCGAGCGTTCTCCAACAAGACACCTAAGCAAATCTCCTAGACTTCGATAAACAACCATCAATCTGAAGGTGAAAAGCATAGGAAAATTTCATATAGTCCCAAAAAGTTTCTAAAGTGTTCCAAAGGCAACTTACAAACTTAACCACTCTATCAAACACAAGGAAAGTGGGTAATCCGTAAAGCTGATTGATCCCTTTACAGAACAACTTTTCCATATGTGAGGCATCGACTGTTTTACCATGGAGTGAAATGTGCCAGCCATCTTTTTTTTTTTTTTTTTTGATAAGTGAAATGTGCCATCCACAGCAACTAAAATAGAATCATGTCCTCTAACTATTTTAGGTAAACTAAGGGTCAGTTTGGTGCGATGGAAAAGGGAGGAAAGGGAAGGGAAGGTGATGGAGGGTGTTTAAATAATTGTGTTTGGCTAAAATGGGTGGAAGGAAAAGAAAGGAGAGGGAAGGCTTTGGAGGGTTATGTATAGGTTTATACAGTAGTTTTCTTATCCTCCCAAAAATGGGAGGAAATGGAAGGAAAGTGAAGGCAATGGCTGATGGAGGAGTTATGATGCCAATTTTACCCTCAAGATTACACAAGTTTGCAAAACAATATACATACAAGTTAGCAGTTGCAGAGAGAATGAGAGACGGCGGGCCAGCAGCTGAAGCTTGCGAACGGTGAACCCGAACTGGAACAGCGGCAATGGAAACTGAAAGATATGGGTTTTGATTTTCTGAACAATCTGAAATGATATACCGATACAGGTTTTGAACTTTTGATTCTTGTAGACAGATAGATAAACTGAAATATATGGGTTTTGAACTTCTGATTCTTGTAGTGCAGAAGGGGAAGGGGAAGGGGGGGGGGGGGGGGGGGTGGGGGCAAGTTCAGAGTTGAGAACGAGAATAATGGAGGCGAGATTGGGGAGGCTGACATGATTTGCCCTAATTTTTTTCTTTTCTTTTCTTGTGGCCCATCAGGTATAGGAGTTTTCTTGTGCAGGTATAGGAGACTATATATATATATATATTTAAAAATATAAAAGGGTATAATAGTCAATTTATTAAAATAATTCCCTTTCCTTTCTTTCCCCTTCTTTTCCCAAACATGATTATTATCCTTCCCCTTCTTTTCCTTCATTAATCAACCAAACACAATAGAAGGTTAAAATTATCCCTCCCTTCCCTTTCCTTCCTTTTCCTTCATAACTAATGTTATCATTTCCCTTCAAACCCACCGTATCAAACATAGCCTAAGACAAAATACATACTAAGATCTTTCTACGGTGTGCACGGGACAGGTAGAGGGGTATACAATCAAGTGTTCCTTTTCTTAGCTTTCACTAATTGACTTGTTGGACACTGGGATACAATTCGAGCAATATCAACCTGTAAACTTTAAAGACGCCAATAAAATCTATCCTACACTAATGCAATTGTCTTATCCCTACCAAAATGACGCATTTCCTTCTCCGTGTAAATTCCAGTCTAAAAAGTCTTTAATAGAGGTACGAGGAAAGCATAGTCTTGTCCCACGAAATAGATAAATGTCTCAGATTACAAAGTCAATATAATCTCTATAGTAACTTCTTGAATTTCTTGAAAGATCCCACCAAAATTAGGACAACTAGAAAATACTCATCCTTCATCCATTCAAAACCTATGACATTGACACTCGGGGCTAGTTTGGTGCGCTGGAATGGGCTAGAATGGAATGACCATTCCAACTTCTGATTACTTTTCCCTTGTTTGGTGTGGCATTTTAAAGGTGGAATAACCATTCCAACTCATTCCCTGAGAATGCTCATTCCATCAAAAAGTTGGAATGGCCATTCCACTTCTTGACCAAAGGAATGGCCATTCCATTCCCAAAAAAAATTAAAACAAAATATGAGTAAAACAGAAAAAGAAAAAAAAAAAACCTCTAACCTAAAAACTTCTCTCACACATGACTCATGAAATCTCTGAGACAACCTGCCACCGCCTCCCTCAGCCGTCTTCCTCCACCGTCTCCCTCAGCCATCTTCCTCCACCATCTCTCTCTTTTCCAATAAATGGCAGACACTCCTAAAAAAACTTTCCTTTGCTTCCACTTCTCCCCTCACAGTTCCACACTTCACTCTCTCACCACTATATATCTGTCTTCCTTCTCTGTCACCATTGCCGGTGGGCGGCGGCGGCGGAGGGCTGTGATGCCTATGCTTTATTCAATCTCATTGTTGTTTTCACCGGCAAAGAATTGAATTCAGATGAATTCGATTCCGCTGAAGAACACAGCGATGAAATGATCAGAGAAAAAATTTCTAACTTTTTGAGATTTATAGAATAATTAAGGTATATAGTATTCACAGTCGTAGCAATAGTGGAGAGGAGGTTTGGTATCTCTATCGCCGTCTCAAACACTGCCGGTCAGATAAGGTGGTGATAGATCTGTGATTTGGGAATGGAAATTCAAATAGTAAGCACCATAGAGATAGATGCATAGAAGTTCATTAGAGATATCAAGCAGATTGATAAAACTCAAAGATATAACTGATGTTGGCGGATTCATACTACAAATTGAACTGTTGAACAATTCTTATTCTTATTTATTTTTAGTTTTTTTGAATTTTGAAATTTGATAGGAATATTTTGAAAAAAAAAATTCATTCCATTCTAGTTTTAGGATGCTCCAGCCAAACATTGGAATAGAAATAAGCATTCCATTCCTTATCATTTCACGTTTGAAACCAAACAATGGAATGAGAATGACCATTCCTTTTCCATTCTCATTCCATTCCATTTTATTCCTGCACACCAAACTAGCCCTGATGGCTTGAATAACCAATATAACTTGACTAAGAGCATCAACTTGTTTATTTTCTATTCCAGTCCAACAATTGAGTACAAAGGTTTACTCTTGCATAAAAGCAACCCATTTCACAATTTTGGTTAAGATTGGGGGTAACTCAAGGCTTGTTGATCAGAGTACAAAACAAACTCTTGATGTAACAAATATTATGGCCAATGGTAGAGTGCCCATAAAACAGTATAAAACTCTTTCTCATATGTAGAAGATTTCTTTTTAGCCATTAAGCTTTTCATGAAATACATGACTGGCTAACCCTCTTGACATAAGACCCTCCAATTCTCATTCCTGATGCACCACATGCAACCTCAAAAACTCTAGAGAATTTAGGGTGTCAGAGAACTTTTACCTCAGTCATCTACTTTTTAATCTCCTCAAAGGCTCATATTGCTGCTTTAGCCCTCTTGAACTCCCATTTCTTCATATAGTTTGTGATAGGAAACTAAATCCTAGATGAAAGTTGAAACGTCTACAGAAATAGTCAAACCATGAAAACTACGAATCTCAGAAATTGTTTTAGGTTCAGGACACTCCTTTATTGCTTTTGAAATCTCAGAGGCAGCCGCAATTCCTTGCACAGAAACGATAAATCCTAGGAAAATCACTCGAGTCTTTAGAAAATAACATTTCTTGAGATTAACATATAATTTCCCAACTCGTAGAATCTCAAGAACTGTCAAAGGTGACTCAAGTGTTGAACTTTAAATCGGCTAAGATCAAAACATCATAAAGGTAAACCACCAAAACCTTTCCTATGAAATGACGTAACACTAGTGTCATTGCCATCAAAACGTACTCGATACATTTGACAATCCAAAGGGCATGACTAACCACTCATAAAGTTCATCTCGAGTCTTAAGGCAGTTTTTCGTTCATCGCCCGATTTGATTCGGATTTGATGCTAACTACTGCACAGATCAATTTTAGAGAACCACTGTGAACCTGCCATTTGATCTAACATGTCATCAAGTTGAGGTATAGAAAATTTGTACATGATTGTGAGATTGTGATCTTGTTAATGGCACAATTACTAACGTTCTCCGAGAGCCATCTTTCTTTCTTTTTTTGATAAGTACTCTGAGAGCCATCTTTCTTACCAGCTAAAGTAGAAGGAATGACGTGGACTAAGACTCTCTCTAATAAATTATAAATCCTTTCTAAACAAGTACATCAACTTGCCGTTTCAATTCAGCAGCTTCCTTAGAATTCATTAGTAAGGTGGCATATTAGACAGTTGTGATTATGGGACTAAATGAATTGCATTTTGAATATCCCTTGTGGGCAGTAACTCATCAGGTAATGCCTTTGGTGTCATATATTGAAACTCACGCAACAATTTATTGACTTCTAACGGAAGGGAATCCAACACTTCACTAGAGGGATCTCGAGGAACTTCTATTGCAACTAGGGCTAATACAAAACCTTATTTTTTTTCTTCTTTCTCAAACTCTTTCCGGGTCAGGATATGAAGGGGTTTCTTCTCACTAGGCTGAGTGGATGACCTATTTTTTGGCTTACTATCTTTCGTATGGGCTTTGCAGGTCTTAACATGATAGTTCTACCCTTATTTTGAACATATAAAAACTCTCTCTACCATGATTGGTCACATCCAAATCAGTATGTCCGCGACATCCATAGTTAGGACGTCAGTGAAATCTTATCAGAGTACTCACCCATCTGGTTAGGAACCAAACACCCCTTTGAAACTGATAAGGAATTATTGTCCTATGTTACCGAATATGGGTGCATATCTAGGGGTCGAATTCATCCACTTATCAAATAATAAGATACAGGGACTCGAATTAAAAGTGTCCAAAAAATGGATACCGATACCTAGAGCATTAAAGAATATAAGTGTAATTATTAACAAATTTAAGTCCATCCACATAATAATTATGTTCACTATATTTTATGCATTCTTTCGTTGTCTTAGGTTAATGTATCAGTTTGCTTTTAGACATTTAAATGATTAATTTGCATGAAATTATATTACACTCTTTTGTTATTTTATTCTGCATGACACATTATACAAAATATTTGATTTCCATATAAAAGATTTGCTTTTCCAGGTGCAGTATTAAAATAATTAAAGTGATTGAAGAAGTATGAAGTTGAAGGGATACAAGATATTTACAAGTCTTCCATTACGCTACTCAAGGTAGTGGGTGTCAGCACATACCAATTAATAGTGTAGAAGCTGAAAAGATAACATGGACCTAGAAGATTCCCAACATTGAGTGGCAAACCACTTACAACTAATGTCAACGTGGCAGCATCACAACCATTAAAAATTTTATCAAGCACATTGATTATACCTGCAAAGCGCATGAACACTATCTTTTGACCAGATGGAAAACTAATGCAAGCCAGCATGTGAATAGCCACACATCTTCAATCTAAAAAAATCACCATTTTTTATCCAAAGTAGAGTTGATTTTTCCCTTCACGCAGACAAGAAAGACAAACAAAATACAATCCAACTCCAACAAATTCACTCATAGTCATGTCTAGTAATACAACAAAGCATTTGACGCATATCTTATGACAGTGTTCACATCGTGTCGTGTTGATACAGACACCTTGGACTTCAATGGCATGTCCAAGTAACATAGGTCTTCTCTAACCAAGCTACCCTATATGGTTGCGAGTGTGGTTCAGATAGTTGTTAAAGGCGCGCCTAGGCTCCAAAAAATCCCCAGGCTCATCAAGGCTAAGCTAGAGCGCCTCAATCTACTACAGGCCAAGCCCCTTCAATCAAGCTCACATAAAGCCCTCAGGCTCATGCGTTTTAGTAGGCTCCAAGCTTAAAAAAGGCATGCCTTGTATTTTTTAATCATTTATTCATTTCATTTTCTTTTTTATTTAATGACTACTAAATTAAAAGGTTTTGTATCATATATCGTATTGTTTAACCTTATGAAATATTTGACTAAATTCATAAATTTATGGTTCACTACTTACATTAACTGCAACTACTGCTTGATTAGGAATATATATAATAATATATGTTTAAATATGCATTATTATATACATGCGCCTTACTTCAATCAGGCTCGCACCTTATACGCTTAGGCTCCAGAAGGCCTTTGGCACCTTAGTGCGCCTTCATCCGAGCAACACCTAATTTTGAGACCACATTCATTGAACTTCCTCCATCAATGACTATTTTGTAAATTTTATCTCCAAATCTTAGAAATGTATAAATGATTCTTGTGCACTTCCAATTATCCTCTCTTGTTAAAGTAGATAGAATGCACCTTTAACATTAATACATGTGTCATCATTTTCAATATCTTCCTCAATTCCTCTACAAACTCTATAGGATCTTCAATGACATCAACAAAATCAAGACCTTACCCTTCTGCAGTATCATTTACCTTGGTGTCTATGGTCAATGTCCGATGGGGACAATGTGAGGCAATATGACGCTTATTGTGGTAGTGGAAACAATCAATGAAGGATCCACTCTGGTGGGAACTAGAAATTGAAACTTCTTTTTCCTTAGAATTACTAGTTCTCAAGTTGAAATTGTTGCTACCTCTAGAGACAATTGTCCTAATTCTGCAGATCACTCTAAAGAGATTAACCTTTTGAAAAATATTATATAGAGATTAAAAATACATCTTCTCTCCCAATTCTTTTTTTCTTCCCTCTCTATCCTCTCTTCCAGCTCTACATCAGCAGTATATGTGTATTACTGAAACGCTAGATCCTAATTATTGTGTGTGTGTAAAGCAGTATCTATCTAAGGGTGGGAAAGTCACCCTTATAAAGAGTACTCTTTCATCCCTTCCTACCTATTTTTTGTCTTTGTTTCAAATTCCATGTTCTGTTGCTGATAGAATTGAAAAAATTCAGAGGGATTTTCTGTGGGGTGGAAGGGGAGAGGAGTTTAAGTATCATCTTGTTAATTGGGATCAAGTTTGCCAACCATTGAGATTCGGAGGGTTAGGCATTCGAAAAATTGTTCCTTTTAATCGTGCTCTCTTAGGAAAGTGGTTATGGCGATTTGGAAGGGAACGACATCGTCAGTGGAGAAGAGTTGTCTCGTGTCGTTTTGGTGAGGGGAGTGGGGGTTGGTCATCTCTTCCAGTTACTATTACGGGAGGCGTTGGTTTGTGGAAATTTATTCGGAAGGGATGGGATGTTTTCTCTACTCTTATTAGATTCAAAGTTCGTAATGGCAGGCATGTTCGTTTTTGGGAGGATCTTTGGTGTGGCGACCAGTTGCTTTCACACTCATTTCCTAGGCTTTATAGCATTGCAACTAATAAGCATGTTTTCGTGATTGATTGTTATCATCTTGATAACAATGGAGTTACGTGGGATGTGCGGTTTAGGCGGTCTTTTCAGGATTGGGAAATGGAGGAAGTTTCTGCTTTTTTGGATATTTTGTATAGGCAGAAGGATATTGGCAGAGGGTGTGATGATATTTTGTGGGTTCCTTTGGCTCATGGTCGGTATGATGTCCACTCTATGTTTATTCATTTATCCAATTTCGTTGGTTCCGAGTTTCCTTGGAAGTCCGTGTGGTGCTCTAAAGCCCCTCTTCGAATTGCGTTCTTCGCTTGGACAGCTACATTGGGGAAGATTTTGACTTTGGACAATTTGAGAAAGAGAGGTAACATCATTGTTAATTGGTGTTGTTTATGCAAAGACGATAGTGAATCCGTGGATCATATTCTTTTGCATTGTCCTGTGGCGTTTGGTTGTTGGAGTTTTATTTTCAGCATTTTCGGCATTTTTTGGGTAATGCCTAAGCACTCCTCTCAGTTGATTAACGCTTGGAAAAGCTGTCTTGTTAAGAAACAAGCTCGTGCTTATTGGAAGATTGTTCCTCATTGTGTCTGGTGGTGTTTGTGGCGTGAGAGAAATAACAGATCCTTTGAAGGAAAAGAATCGTCCTTAGCTAATTTAAAAATTCATATTCTTCGTTCTTTATTCTTTTATGTTAGAGGAAGTACATGCTCCTCGATTGATGATTTCTTTGATCTCTTGGATTCTATTGGTCCTTAGATCTTTTCTCTTGTATTAGGGATGCGTTCCCCTTTTGAACGTTTTTCTAATATATTTTTACTTATCAAAAAAAAAATTATTGTGTGTGTGTATATAACTGTCAATTCTTGCGGGTGCTACCCTATGTTACATGGACTCGGGTATGGGTGTCAGACACGGGTATGTATCCATGCGTCGGATGTGTCAAATCTCCAAACAGAACGACACATGGACACGGCTAAATATTCATTTTATTAATTATTTTGTTTTATTTTCTAGAGTAAAGTAATATTTTTATATAATATAATGTTCAATATAGGCATTTAACTCATTTTAAAGTAATAATATAATGTAATTAAATGATATGATATGTTTTTTAAGTACATGTCTAACCAAAAGTGTCAGACACATATCCCATACCCATGCCCGAAGGATATGTGTCCGACACGGGTACTTCACTACTTTTGAAGAGTCCACGTAACAGAGGTGCTACCAACCAGAAAGGGGAAATCGATATGATTAGAGAACAGACATAATCTATGTTACCTTAACTCGTCATTGAAACCCAAGGTGTACATGTTGACTTGACACAGACACACGCCAGGCACTCTATTATATCTACCGGACATGCCTACAAGGTAAGCAATTTATGCAGATGACTGTATTTTGTTTGCCTTTCTCGTCTAGGGGAGGGGGAAAAAATAACCTCTGGTTAAAAAATGGTGATTTTTTGAGGTTGAATATGCATGACTGTTCATGCACTAGCTTGCATGAGTTTTTAAACTGGTCAAAGAGTGGTTTTGTCATGCATGGCTCTATTAGATTTTTCTTTTTTCTTTTTTATACGTGGCTTGATCAGATTTTTCATAGTTGTGATGCTGCCACGTTGACACTATTTATGAGTGGTATGCCACTCGATGTTGGGAATCTTCTCAGTCCAGTTTACCTTTTTAGCTTTGAAAAATTAATATTCAAATTTTGATTTGGATGTATTGAGCAACATAATGAAAGACTTCCTTTTATTTGAAATTGTGTATGGAAGATTTCTAGAAAATCATGTATCCCTTCAACTTCCTACTTTATAGTCACATTGATGCTTTTTAATACGACACCCAAAAAAAAAAATTTGATTAGTTTTTTTGTTTACTATTAATACGACACCCAAAAATAACAAAAGAATGCATAAAAACCAGCAGAAATAATTACTATGAGGATTGATTTGGATTAGTTAATAATTTACTTATATTTTTCAATGAGTCTAAAATTATGTCCGTCAATATTTGTATATAGTGTCCAAGTAGCTGTACCTGATTTTTGGACACATTTAATTCGATTCTTCATATCTTTTTTTTTATTTTTTATTTTTATTTTATATAAGTTCTTCATATCCTATAATTTAATAAATGGATGAACCTGACCCCCAGACACGCACCTGTATACAACAACCGTACCTGAGACCAAGTGACATAGGCCATAATTATTTCTTTTCAAACTCATTTTGTTCTTGTATAACAAACATATCTAATAAGCTTTCACAATGTCTTCAGCAAGCTAATCCGATAGGACTGTTAACCACCTTTGAAGCTGACCCATACCAATCACCCCCATATCTTCCAGCAATCCCCCTTCTCATCTACATCAATCTATTACATGTCTTCGCATTCACTTCCTCGATAGGACTTCCATTAGAATTACCCATGTTCTAAATAGTTAAGACTTAGCTATTTAACTGAAAATCACACTAAATTCCATTCCAGTAAGCGACCCTTCAACCCATCCTCTAGCTATCCAACAAAAAGTCGCCTTGAAATTTTTTCGAACCTCTTCATAAGAAATCTGAAATTGTAAAGAGGGACATTAAGGTTGTAAGTCCTACCCTGAAAGGTACTTTCTCTTCCAGGTTCCTATTTGCTAATCTTCTCTCACATTTCTCCAATACTGCATCCTAAGTAACTGTAGCATTAAAGGATGATCCCAACAAAAGACCATTTTTTCTTTTATCAGAAACAAAAGACCCGAATCTGAAGGAGGAGAGAAACTATGATACACCCAAAGGTAACCGCCAGTTCCTTCATGCTATCCATCTTCCCAATGGATGCCATCTCAAACTTCCCCAAACACATATGAGGCTTCTAATATACTCCTCTCCCCATAGAAAAAGATAATACCATCAGCAAAATAGCAACTGGAAGATAGAGATTATCTCTCCACCTTGGTCTCAAACCACAGACCTTTAACCACTCGGCCTTAATTTGATCCAAGGTAGCTTAACGCATTATTCTCGATAAAAAATCAAAGTCTGTAATATTCACAAATTTTAAGATCTTATTCCAGATTCAAATCATTTTATATTCCCAATATTACCGGATTTTGAAATAATTTACCTCTCTTTGTCTGCAAAATTCATCAGTCCAGCACTCCAGCAACATCCAATGAGATATCCTAATTCCTCTTTATTTGTTGTAATGGACCAAGCAGGCAATTAAACCATAGGTTTAAACCTTAAAAGCCACCAACAAACTACAAACAGGGTTAACACTCAAGCTTGACTTTCTGATTCTAATGTTTGTCATCTCATATAAGTTAAGTTTTTGCTCGTATTCAAATTGTTTCCAGAATCACAATCACCATTGAAAACTAGTTATTCAAATTTCCAGCTAAATGGAGCTATATGTACATGTGTTGAATTAGGTAGTATAAAAGAACCTACAGATGCCATCCCAGTGCTATTTGATGTTCCCAACAGCCATTGGCCATGAAGACAGACGCATCAAGGCAAAAAACTTAAGTTTCCAAATAGTTATCTGTATGTTGTGGTTAATTCTCAACAAAATTTATAAGTGAACATCATGTTTGTGAATGTTTAAAAAAAGTTAACTCAATAGACAACAACATAATTCATGAGGAGAAAAAAATACAATTGCAATGAAATTCACATCCGTCATTACTACATGACCACTAGGGAAGCTCTAATGATGTGATTGCTGACTTTTTTCTGGAACTCATGTATCCTAAGAAGTAAACAGGGAGTTCTATGTGCCAACCAATAAAGGGTACTTGGTAAAAATTCGAAAAAGCTGATAAGAACCAACCTTTCTGGAACTCATGTATCCTAAGAAGTAAACAGAGAGTTCTATGTGCCAACCAATAAAGGGTACTTGTTAAAAATTTGAAAAATCTGATAAGAACCAAACCTTGGGAAGATATGAGGATAACCGGCCATGCAACTCAGATCCAGGAGTAAGGGCAAAGTTCAAGAATGCAGAAAGCACGGAGGCCTTCAGCTTCTGCCTCAATGCTATGGTTTGGCGTATGGCACGGACAATCCGACGAACCTCCCGTGCATATGCGCCAGTCTCAATGAGTGATGCAATCTCCTTCAAAACTGAAATCCCAATACACCCATATAATAAAGAACGAAAACCATAATCTATATTTTATTTATGTGTTTATATAGACACACATCTGAAATCCCAATACCACGAAAACTATAATTTACATTATATATATATATATATATATATATATATATATAGACATACATACATATATATATAGTTGTATAAATGGTTTGTTCCTTACGCTGCAAAGTAGAAGGAGAAGTCGAAGAAACGGAATTGGAAACAGCTGGAGCTGGAAGCTCTTTCATCTCCACGTCTTGAGTCATCTCTCAAAGCTCTACCAAATCCACACAAAAAAATTATATATATGACTGATAAGCTCATAAAACTGCGTATTTCATTCTTTTGAGAGAAAGATTTACCTGGAAATGGAGGGAGTGATTCAATTAGGTTGATCTATAGCGATCAGTTCCGGAGAAACTAGGGCACCCACTGCCTTCCACTGCAAGTCAAAATTTAAATTCTCAAATACGAATAGATTCACATACACACATATGTAGAGAGAGAGAGAGAGAGTGGGGCATGAATCGAACCTGAGATTCACTGATTGTGATTAGAGAAACCCTAAAACGTCTGATAGCGCACTTTCAGTACCTTTCCTAAGGAGCACGAAAAGAATATAATAAAACCATAGATGCGTTCATAAGAAATAAATATAAAAAACAAATAAAACAAAATAAAATATATCGATGTGCTTGTGCTAAAATGAAAAAAACAAAAAAAATAAAATTATTTACTTTTCATATTACTTTTGAGTCCTCCTACAAAGTACAAACCTTCAATTTTACCTTTTATATTTTTCACTATATTATCTTAAATTTTATATTGTGTACAAAGTTTTATTCTATTCTTTAAAATATTAATATTATTTTTATTCAAAAACACATTTGAATAACCTTCTTGTATTTTTTAAAATAAACTAATTATTTAACGGTTAAAATTTATAAATTGAAGAAAAAATTTCATTGCTTCATTGTGAATTTGTGACGGGGCTCACATTAATTGCCTAGAAAATAATAATTAATTGGAGTTAAGTCTTAATTTTAAGAGTAAAATATAGCCACACCCTTGAGGTTAGGTAAAAGAATACATAGATGAAAGCTATCCATTTTTTGGATAAAGACGCCCCTTCAAGTTTGAAAAATAGAAAAAGAGCCCCTGACAATGGTGAATTGACTTTATTATCCTTTGATATAAAATTGATATTTTAATTGCCTTAAATGCCTTTGGATTAAACCCAAACACAAACCTTTATTCCTTTATCTTTGTATATATATACACACATACACTCCATAATCACTGCCACTGCTAAAACCCCGCCTAATCCCAACCCATCACCAATTGTCGCCGCTGCCACCACCCACACAATCCCAATCATCAATTGCCGCCGCCACCACCCGCACAATCATCGCCTCTCAAACCCACCACCAATCCACGGCCTCTCCCTTAAACCCAGATTTTGCATAGCCCCTTTCTCCTCGTATATTTATATATACACACATAGATTACAAACTTTAAATAGTTGAACTGAACACGTCTAAGCAATATCTCTCGTGTTGGGAATTTATTTTAGTCGTAAATTTGATTCAATTTGATTGGGTTCTTGTGTTTGGGTTTATTTTTTAATATATCCGATCAATATCCCGCTCGGCAGACGACCCCTGCCCTTGCCGAGCCGGTGTTGGTTGTGATACCCCCAGATTTTCGACTGCGGGTTTGTAATACCCCTAAAATTAAAAAGGATATAATTGAGATTTTACTATTTATTTTAAGTGTTTTATGCGTTTACGTGGATATGTGTTTAGGTTTAATTGATTAAATTATTTGTTCGTTCTTTATTTGATTTAATTGTTTAGTCTTTAATTGATTTAATTGTCATTTGGGTTGTTTTTGAATTATTTTGTTGGTTAATTATTTTATGTAATTTAATTGTGGTTTTAATTAATTGGTTAATTGTTTTTTTTATTTTATTTAATTAAATAGGTTAAATTATTAGGGTTTTGTCTCTTTACTGTTACGTTTGAATAAAGCCGCCTTGTTTAATTAAGCCGCCTTAGAGATGTAAGGAATTGTTGATTTCCGTCACTACGATTAAAGTAAAATTAGGGTTAATATATTTTCCTAAGCCTATAAATAAAACAATAAGGGTCTGCTTAGGGTTGTAAGCACAAACCTTATTTACGAATAGTGAAAATACAGAGAGTGAAATAGAGAGTTTAAGGGAAAAACTGAAGGAGAGGAAGGTAGGGTTTGAGCCAAGGATTGTAAGCCGGACTAAGGAGGAAGCTTGAGGGTTGTTTGAGGGTTAGAACCGGAGCAGAGGAATCCTTGACGGCGGTCACGATCGCCGGAAAGTCTAGGAAGAAGACGACGTTGAAAGGTTTCAAACCGAAACCGAAAGGCAAGTTCTTTTCTTCCTCCTTCCTTTTGGCTTGTGTTCTGTGCACCTAGATAGTCTCTAGGGTTTAATTAATCAGAAACTGGAATTTACATGGTTAATATATACTATATTGATGGCTGTTTGTTGTTGAAATTAAATCTGTTACAATTCGTGCAAGTCTGTTTAGTTTTGTTTTCTTAAAGCATGTAAATTCTATTGGAATTTTAGTTACTGTATTTTCTTTCAACAACTGTAAACGAATGATTAGGATGCTACTGGGATTAGATAAGACTCCTAAGTTCAGTAGTGAAGAGGAACAAAGGGGATTGGAATGGAATTGATATTGCAAAATAGTTTTAGTTTTGTTCCTAAAGCATGTTTTGTTTCGGTAACAAATTTAGTTTTAATTTGATTTCAACTTCTGTAAACGAATCATGGGAATGTTACTAGGGTGTTATAAGACTCTTAAGATGAGTTTTAGAAATCAACAGAGTGGTAGGAATGGTCCAGAGATAGAGCAAATAGACTGAAATGAAGCAGAAACGGACTGAAGCTCTCAGAGGGGGACAAATTCAGCTTTCCAATGAGTAGAGCCAGCTCTAGAAAGAGTAAAGCAGGTTCTACCTCAACAAGAGCAGGCTCTAAACTCCTCTGAGCCGGCTCTAGGCTGATTAGAGCCTGCTCTAATTTTCCAAGAGCAGGCTCTACCCAATTTCATGCGTACTGTGACTTTTTAAGCTACTTTTTGGGCACTTGGGGTTTCTAAACAGTTTTAAAACTTTAATAGGGTTTTCAAAACATTATTTTAACATATAATCAAGGTCTTGAATTGCATAAAATACCCCTTTGTTTTAATAGAATTAAAAGTGCGCTAATTAACAATTTTGCCTACGGTTAACGGCTGGAAGGAAATAAATTGTCTAATTTTAATTTGACAATTTGGGGTGTTATAACATGATTCTAAATTAAATTTTAGATGCATAAGGAAGTATTTTAATTAACAAATTGGACTCATAGCATAGTTTATGGGTCGGTGCAAGAACAATAAAATAGTATACAAGTATGCAACATAGCTTGCTTTTGACGGATAAAAGGAACTGAATTGCTAGTTAGAATTAATTTTAGCAAATTCTTGGACAATACTATGATTTTAAATTTTTTTTAAATTGCACGATAGAGTTGTTGATTTACTAAAACTGATCTATTCATGCTCTGGATGCTAGTTGATAAACTGTTAAACAATACATGGGTTAACTCTTGGATTTAAATTGCTGAAACTTTAAATACGTTTCTGCAATTATTTGGATTTTGGTTTTGGATTGTAAATTGCTAAATTGTTATGTATCGGTTGTAATTTACATGGTTTTGGATTTAAATTGCTGAAACTTTAAATACGTTTCTGCAATTATTTGGATTTTGGTTTTGGATTGTAAATTGCTAAACTATTATGTATCGGTTGTAATTTACATGGTTTTTGATTTAAATTATTGAAATCCTAAATACTCTTCTGCAATTATTTGGAATGGTTTTGGACTGTAAATTGCTAAACTATTATGTAATTGTTGTAATTTACATGGATATGGAGGATTGTATGCACCGGTATGGGACGGTAGCATACTAGGTTTGGATTAGCACCAGTTGCTAAAATTCTACCTATTTTGGAATAAGGGTACGGGTTGTTAAATAAAATCCTCCTTATATACATGAGTCGGTGCGGTTGAATACGTCGAACGACTTACTGGATTTCTTATGGATGAATGTGAACGGATTTTATATATATTATTATGGTACCGTGACATAAGCTTGAGTCTCATAGTCAACGGTTAGGGAGCGTATATGCAGTAGGATGCGTAGCTAGCTATGTTGGTTGAGGTATACCCTGTTAGGCTTAGGTAGTCATGCCCACTCAGGTGCGTTTTGCATGTTGCCTTCTATTTAGGTTGAGACCCTTAGCATAGTCTAGTGAGAGTCCTATAGTATGGTTATATATTTATCTATTACGGACTATATAAATATTGTTGGGATATCTAGGGTGTATCTGCGTATCGGGTCACTGTATGGATGACAGTTAGAATAGAATTTGCATGTGAGCCTAACCCACTCTTATTTTTACAGGAGTTCGACGGTTCCAGCTTAAAGCTTGATCGTGCTGAGCAGATACAGTTATTCACTCCATCGACGATGTAGGATTTATTTCCATGTTTTAGACTTGGGTTTCTTCCCAGCTATGTAAATTTCAATTGGGATTTTTAGGGGTCCACTGGATGGATTCCCGAGTTGTAGTAGAAATGGAGAATTTGGATGTATTAGAATAATTTTTTATTAATAAAATTTCATTCTGAGGTTTTTGGATTATCATTCTAGTTTCTTTTCAGCAATTTATTTATTCCTGTTTTCTTAATTGTATTCTGTGTTCGTTAATTGCTAATTGATTTGATATCCTCGGGTAATCGGGCGTGGGCCTGGCCAACCCGCATCCGGAGATGCGGGGGTATCACAGTTGGTATCAGAGCACTCCAAGTTCTAGTGTCCTTAGGAGTGTCTTTCGTTGTTGGACTTCCGCGTTGCGTCTCTTTAAAACTTAGAGCCATATTAGGATTTGTTGTACTCTAATTATGATTCGTTAGGAGGAGCTGATGTCAATAAATTCTGTAGATACAGAATGGTTGACACTGGGAAGAGGATTTGGTCTAAGGTAAAAGCAATAAAGACCCTAAGGAGTAAAGGAGTACATAGTCGAGTTCTTTGCCAGAAACAAAACTTGGGATCGAAGATTTAGTTATGGGGTTGGCATTACTTAGAAAGTATGAGTCAAGAAAAGATTATGGCGTATGTGTTAGGTCACCGTCTATCGAGATCAACACGATTTCAGTTGTCCTCAACTAGGAGACAAATGTGGAGTAGGGGTCCGAAGCGGATCCCAAGGGAGGAGATCTTAGAGTATCCAAGAGAAAGGATACTAAATCTTCGGGATGAAAGATTGCAAGAGGATGAATTTGATTCACTCGTGGTAGAATGAATGGTACAAGTAGAGTGGGTGTGAACCAATCTACCTATAGTGAAACTCTTGTATCATCTCTAAGTGAGATATGTAAGAGGTACTCTTCAGAAGTTTAGGGAGCGGATGAAGTTCTTCACAGAACGAAATACATAGTGATTTATCATATTCCAAAGAGTATTGGGATTAGGATGTGACATTCTAAGTTGCTTTGTAAAGCCACGTTAGATGGGTTACATTCCGCATATAAGGAGGAGGAGAGTTAAGCTCGTTGGTTTCTGTTTAGGCAAACGATTGTTGCTACTAAGCTATGTTTAATGGATAGGTTTCGAGGTTGGATGGTTACTTACAAAACTATAAAAGGAAAGGGTGAACCAATCTAGTAAGGTTGAGTCCAAAGGAGACTTACTTTTCTAGAAGGAAAAATGTTTAGAGGAGGATTATATTTTTGTTTATGGTATGCGTTTTACGTGTTTCATTTGTGTTATTGTATGTATCTTATGTGTTTCATTTGTTTTTTGTTAATTAGTTCGGATTAGGAGTATGGTTTAGTTGGGGGCACACATATATGATCAGCCAACTATTGTTTTACTAACACGGAGTAATAGCGCTATGTGCGCTAGGATTTGTGAGCGTGTGGTCATGGGATTTGGTAGATATACATGAGTCTAACCAATCTATTGGACCTGAACATGTATCATTATGGTATGTTACTTGGGATCGGATAATTAACCTATCAGTACGCGTCAACTAACTTAAAACGATGGGTTTGATGTGCTTTACACTAGATAGGGATTTATTTTTACAACACCCTAGGATTGGTGGATATCATTATGATTGTATTCATGGGGTTGTGGTAGATAAAGACCGCTGAAATGCTACCATAGTTTATGAAAGGTGTCGAAGGTGTGGAAAAGCTTCAGGGAAATTTCTGAAGTGACCACCAAGACGGAAGGAGAATTTCGTGCTGGTAGGTATTTAGTAAAATGTCGTCGAGAGAGGAGGGTAGACCAATTAAATATTCATCAGTCCATTCGTAATTAAGACACTATTCACAAGGGTGTCATTTGGATGGGTTGCTGGTGTTGCACTTAGAGGAGGAACTAAAGTTTCTACACTGTATAAAATGTGGAAATTTTTAGGGTCATAATTCGCAACAATTAGCTGTTGTTAGGACATGGATGACTATATGGAGAATGGGAAAAGTTCCATATTCGTTTGGAACGAAACAAGGAGTAAAATTGACACTACTTATATTAAGGAAGTAGGGTATGTCAAAGACAGGATGTTGAAATCAAACACCTATATAATGAAGCGATGCACGGTGTATGTGAAAAAGTCATAGTGAGTTGACTTTCAATGACTTGAATTTCTGGAATGATTTTATGAGCGGTAAGATATCACTAATTGGTACTGCATCGATTCAATTGCAGGGTTAGCTTTTGACGGTGCCCCAAATTAAGTATTTGGTGCAGACGGAAGCTGGTGGTACCAGACCAATGGTACTTTTGGTAGACAGATTGGGAGAAGGATACCGGGACTGACGTTCAGAACACTTAGTTCTTTCTTCATACTGACGGATAATATGATGCACTCACGATCTGGAGCAGATTTTTGGAGGGTCGGAGGAGGGACGAAGTGATTTTGTCTTCCAGTCTGATATAATTAAGTGGTCGAGATGGACCAGCAGAGATCGTTAGATCTTTGCAGTCATTTTCTATACAAAAGTGGAAATGATAGAGCATTTTCACGGGTTTAGTTGAAGGATTGCTAACTTTACCAGAGGGTTAGGATTCTGGATGGGATACTGGTTGATTTCTAATGAAATCAGCTCAATTTTTAGTTTATTTTGAACTGGTAGGACATCAGTTCATATGGATAGAGTGGATTACGTGACAACTTAGATGCATCAAAGTGGGGATTTACGCTTCGCTTGAAGTTTTGTCTGGTGGAATGGAATGTGGAGGTAGACGCTCTCAACAACCGATAGGAGTTTTCGGTTAGTTGTTGCATTAGGAGTTGAAGTTTTAGTTTATGTACTAATGACACTTGCTTTTACCAAGGAAATTAAGGGGGGTCAACCTCAAATATCGGAGTTGACCCTAAAGGCAGTGTTACCTTACTCAGAAACAGTATACGGTACTAGAGGAGGATTCGTTGATTCGGTGAATGTTGTCGGAGTGACTGAGATGTAAAATTTGTAGAAATTTTCGATGCACTCGGACGGTTATAAGGAACATCAAGACATCAAATTTCAGTTCTAGTGAACAAGTTTGGGAAAAGACGTGTATATAAACGTCTATACGAGTCACACCTGTTAGAAAAGAAGAGTAGGCTTAGTCAGGAATAGATGGTTGGTCGAGATTATCAACATTTACTGGAATTTTAATTTCATAGGGATTAAGAGTGGTGGATTGCGCAAGTTTGCTGAGGGACATTAATTCTCGTAATGTTCATTTTTGGACTTCGCATCAGTTCTACATTGCACTGATAATGGAGGTATAGCTGTGGTTCATATCTCGATGGAAGTTTGAATCGAGAGTGTACATTTGATCAGTTGATTTGGAATGTCTTCCATATCGGGAGCAAAGTGTGTTGTCGGGGAAGTTGTTATGTATTCAATTGTTTTCATGGATAGTGTTACTAAATTACTAAGATGAATGCATAGACGTTTTGCAAATCTATGCTATGGAATTTGGAGGAATGTGGATCTTTCCCCTATATAAACAAATTTGGGTAAGAGTGAGTAGTTGCTAAATCCAACTTATATGTTGAATAATTTTTATGTTTTCTTTTACATCGGACTCATAAATTGTTCCTGGAAGTTTTGGAGTTCAGTGGAGCTCCTACTCAAAGGCAGCGTCCACAATGGAACGTTAATGAATTTTAATGAAAATAATTCAGGGTTTCGTGAATTTCGAGGACGGAATTCCGTTTGTTAGGGGGGGGAGAATGTAATACCCCTAAAATTAAAAAAGATATAATTGGAATTTTACTATTTATTTTAAGTGTTTTATGTATTTATGTGGATATGTGTTTAGGTTTAATTGATTAAATTATTTATTCGTTCTTTATTTGATTTAATTGTTTAGTCTTTAATTAATTTAATTGTCATTTGGGTTGTTTTTGAACTGTTTTGTTGGTTAATTATTTTATGTAATTTAATTGTGGTTTTAATTAATTGGTTAATTGTTTTTTTATTTTATTTAATTAAATAGGTTAAATTATTAGGGTTTTGTCTCTTTACTGTCACGTTTGAATAAAGCCACCTTGTTTAATTAAGCCGCCTTAGAGATGTAAGGAATTGTTGATTTCTGTCTCTACGATTAAAGTAGAATTATGGTTAATATCTTTCCCTAAGCCTATAAATAAAATAATAAGGGTCTGCTTAGGGTTGTAAGCACAAACATTATTCACGAATAGTGAAAATACAGAGAGTGAAATAGAGAGTTTAAGGAAAAAACTGAAAGAGAGGAAGGTAGGGTTTGAGCCAAAGATTGTAAGCCGGACTAAGGAGGAAGCTTGAGGGCTGTTTGAGGGTTAGAACCAGAGCAGGGGAATCCTTGACGGCGATCACGATCGCCAGAAAGTCTAGGAAGAAGACGACGTTGAAAGGTTTCAAACCGAAACCGAAAGGCAAGTTCTTTTCTTCCTCCTTCCCTTTAGCTTGTGTTCTGTGCACCTAGATAGTCTCTAGGGTTTAATTAATCAGGAACTGGAATTTACATGGTTAATATATGCTATATTGATGGATGTTTGTTGTTGAAATTAAATCTGTTACAATTCATGCAAGTCTGTTTTAGTTTTGTTTTCTTAAAGCATGTAAATTCTATTGGAATTTTAGTTACTGTATTTTCTTTCAACAACTGTAAATGAATGATTGGGATGCTACTAGAATTAGATAAGACTCCTAAGTTCAGTAGTGAAGAGGAACAGAAGGGATTGGAATGGAACTGATATTACAAAATAGTTTCAGTTTTGTTTCTAAAACATGTTTTGTTTCGGTAACAAATTTAGTTTTAATTTGATTTCAACTTCTGTAAACGAATCATGGGAATGTTACTAGGGTGTTATAAGACTCTTAAGATGAGTTTTAGAAATCAACAGAGTGGTAGGAATGGTCCAGAGACAGAGCAAATGGACTGAAATGAAGCAGAAACGGACTGAAGCTCTCAGAGGGGGAGGAATTCAGCTTTCCCATGAGTAGAGCCAGCTCTAAAAAGACTAGAGCAGGCTCTACCTCAATAAGAGCAGGCTCTAAAATCCTCTGAGCCGGCTCTAGGCTGATTAGAGCCTGCTCTAATTTTCCAAGAGCATGCTCTACCCAATTTGATGCGTATTGTGACTTTTTAAGCTACTTTTTGGGCACTTGGGGTTTCTAAACAGTTTTAAAACTTTAATGGGGTTTTCAAAACATTATTTTAACATGTAATCAAGGTCTTGAATTGCATAAAATATCCCTTTTGTTTTAATAGAATTAAAAGTGCGCTAATTAACAATTTTGCCTACGATTAACGGCTGGAAGGAAATAAATTGTCTAATTTTAATTTGACAATTTAGGGTGCTATAACATGATTCTAAATTAAATTTTAGATGCATGGAGTCTTTTAATTAAAAAATTGGGCTCATAGCATAGTTTATGGCTCGGTGCAAGAACAATAAAACAGTATACAAGTATGCAACCTAGCTTGCTTTTGACGGATAAAAGGAACTGAATTGCTAGAAGTAATTTAGAATTAATTTTAGCAAATTCTTGGACAATATTATGATTTTAAATTTTTTTTAAATTGCAGGATAGAGTTGTTGATTTAGTAAAACTGATCTATTCATGCTCTGGATGCTAGTTGATAAACTATTAAACAATACATGGGTTAACTCTTGGATTTAAATTGTTGAAACTTTAAATATGTTTCTGTAATTATTTAGATTTTGGTTTTGGATTGTAAATTGCTAAACTGTTATGTATCGGTTGTAATTTACATGGTTTTGGATTTAAATTGCTGAAACTTTAAATACGTTTCTGCAATTATTTGGATTTTGGTTTTGGATTATAAATTGCTAAACTGTTATGTATCGGTTATAATTTACATGGTTTTGGATTTAAATTGCTGAAATACTAAATACTCTTCTGCAATTATTTGGAATTGTTTTGGACTGTAAATTGCTAAACTATTATGTAATTATTGTAATTTACACGGATATGGAGGATTGTATGCACCGGTATGGAACGGTGGCATACTAGGTTTGGATTAGCACCAGTTGCTAAAATTCTACCTATTTTGGAATAAGGGTACGGGTTGTTAAATAAAATCCTCCTTATATATATGAGTCAGTGCGGTTGAATACGTTGAACGACTTACTGGATTTCTTATGGATGAATGTGAACGGATTTTATATATATTGTTATGGTATTGTGACATGAGCTTGAGTCTCATAGTCGATGGTTAGGAAGCGTATATGCAGTAGGATGCGTAGCTAGCAATGTTGGTTGAGGTATACCCTGTTAGGCTTAGGTAGTCATGCCCACTCAGGTGCATGTGCATGTTGCCTTCTATTCAGGTTAAGACCCTTAGCATAGTCTAGTGAGAGTCCTGTAGTATGGTTATATATTTATCTATTACGGACTATATAGATATTGTTGGGATATCTAGGGTGTATCTGCGTATCGGATCACTGTATGGATGACAGTTAGAATAGAATTTGCATGTGGGCCTGACCCACTCTTATTTTTACAGGAGTTCAACGGTTTCAGCTTAGAGCTTGATCGTGTTGAGCAGATACAGTTATTCACTCCACCGACGATGTAGGATTTATTTCCATGTTTTAGACTTGGGTTTCTTCCCAGCTATGTAAATTTTAATTGGGATTTTTAGGGGTCCACTAGATGGATTCCCGAGTTGTAGTAGAAATGGAGAATTTGGATGTATCGGAATAATTCTTTATTAATAAAATTTTATTCTGAGGTTTTTGGATTATCATTCTAGTTTCTTTTCAGCAATTTATTTATTCCTATTTTCTTAATTGTATTCTGTGTTCGTTAACTGCTAATTGATTTGATATCCTCGGGTAATCGGGCGTGGGCCTGGCCAACCCGCATCCAGAGATTCGGGGGTATCACAGTGTTGGCTAGGCCCACGCCCGAATATCCGAGGATATCAAAAACAAATCGGTAATAATCGAACACAGAATACAAATATGATAAATAAATATAAAAAAAAAGAAAAAAAAGAAAGAAAGAAAGATGGTGAAAGGAAACTAAAATGATAAATAAAACCTTAGAATAAATTTCCATTAATAAATTCTTTTGATACAAATAATCCTCCAATTTATACAACTTGGGAATCCATACTATATGGACCCTTGGAAAACCAACTAAACAAATGACAATAATAACTGTCTACATCAGAAAACTGAAACATAACGGAACTCCTAAGTAGATAATCCGGAAGAGTGAAGTAGATGATCCCTGCTCAGCATAAACAATCTCTACTTCTGACGAATACTTGAAAAATAAGGGTGGGTCAGGCTCACAAACAAGTTTTACTTTATTACAATCCAAGCAGAGATCCGATACGCAGATACATCCTAGATAACTCAACAATAGCTAAATAGCCCATAAATATATATATCCACACTAAAGGACTCTCACTGGACTACAAAACGGTCTCAACCTGACTAGTAGGCAACATGCAAAACGCACCTGAAGTGGGCATGAGTACCTAGACCTAACAGGGTACACCTCTACCATCATAACCAGTTATGCATCCCAATGCATATACGCTCCCTAACCATCGATCCTAAAGCTCAAGCTCATATCGTTGTACCATAATCATATATGTAAAAAAAATCCATCCAAAACCAAAGTAGCGCTGCTCAACTGTTCGTTGCTTTGACACAACGTATAAGTAGGATTTAACATTATAGTTAATCAATTCCCTTAATCCAAAGTAGATAGGACTTAGTGTTTTGAACTAATCCATCCATAATATGTCACTGTCCCATACCAGTGCATATAATTCACAAAATCCAATTATTTATAAAATAAATAATATAAGTATGATTTAACTTGTTAATAAATCCATTCCCTTATTCCAGAATATGTAGGACTTAGCATGTTGAGCTAATACGTCCCTAATATGCCACCGTCCCATACCGGTGCATATAATCCACAAAATAATCCAATAATTGACGACATAAATAATAAATTAAGACATTAATTAATCCAGAATAAACATAATAAAATATGTAAAAAGATAATTGACCGGTCCTTTACAAGGGTCGCGATACCAAATCAAGCTTGAAGAGTTGTGAATTTAGGAGGTGGCCAAGTTTTACATTTATAGAAAGCCACTACTACCTTTCTCTATATAAAATATAGATATGGCGAGTAAGGATCGTCCCAAGGGATTAGATGGTGTATCGAATTGTGAAACTATGGTAATTAGGGTTAGTAGGTCGAGTGATCACACAATTGATTGGTTGGTTGATTAAGCTAAATTGAATTCAACTAAATAAAATAATATAAAGTAAACAAGAAAGAGAGAGGTTTTGGGGTGTAGAGATCACCACCAAGCAATACTTTTCTATACTACTAACAATTGATCAATTGAGGGTAATGGATGTGTTGCAATATGATAAGGGTGTGTGTGCATTAGGTTGATTCAATTGGCAAGGATGACAAATCAAGCAAGTATTGTCTAAACATCATGTGAAGAGCACAATATATCTAAACAATAGAGCATATATTGTCTAGACAACATGGGGATAGCACAATAGATCAAAACAAGTCATTAATCCTTCATTAAGCTCACAATCCACATACAACACAATATTAGAGGAATATACCATTTGGACTCACAAGCATGGAACATCAAACATCAAGAGTAGATTGTCCTCCTATCTAACATTACACTACCACTACACTAAATCTACACTACTAGCATGAAAATAAAGCTATCTAGACTAAGGGAGAGGCACAAACCATCAAGAATATGCATAAACCATCAAATGAACCAAAATAGCATTCATTAAGCATATCATCTTGATAATCTCTAGATCTATAGCATCAATACACATAGACATGCATCAAAAACACTAAATCTAGGGATAAGCACATGAATATCCTACTCTAGCATACATAGACATATGAATAGAATAGAATAGTCAATTGGAAGCATTAAACCATACAAATCATGAATAATCAAGATTTATATATACATGAATATCAAGATGTATCATACAACACTAATCCCTCAATAATACAAAAGATTAGAGTATAGAAAGCATGCTTGGGGCTAACTCTAGCCCTAAGAGGATGTCTAGCCACTCATAGTAGTGATGATCCAACCCTCAAGGGCTAACTCCAAGGCTGCTCCTTGTTGGTGAAGATCTCCTCCAATGGTGCTCTAGCTTTCCTCCTTCCTCCTCTCCAAGAAGAGCCTCTAAGATCAATTTTCAATGTGTGACAAAAGACTCACTCAAAAAGTGTATCATATTCCTTATATAGGTAGGTTAAATACACCCCATGATGAGCTGTGGTCGTGCAAGGCATATTCTCCAATGATTGGATGAAGGACGGAATAAATGAGCTGGACTTTAACTTTTTCTCGCTGGAGGAAGTTCGATCGATCGAACCTTAACTTGGATCGATCGAAAATGGGCGATCTATCGAACTGCATCTTGGATCGATCGAAGTGGTCTGACTCCTCCGGATAATGACAAGGCTGGGATATTTTCAAGATATTTATGGGGAAAAAGACAAAAGTGGTTGGTAGGCGTACAGTTGTGGATAAGATCAATCATTTGAATAGGACAAAATAGGGTTCGATCGATCGAAGGTGATGTTCGATCGATCGAACTTGGAATTTCAGCAAAGGCCAAGGTTGGATCTATCGAAAAGTACTGTGATCGATCATAGATGTTCGATCGATCGAACTCTAAGTTGGATCGATCGAACTTTTCAGTTGCACAACTTGATTCCTTTTTGCTCCTTTCTTTCTCCACTTTGCTCTCCCCTTTGGTTTATCTCAGGATTGCTTCAATTAAGCTCTTATTTGGTTGAGTTAGCTAAATTTTGGGATTAGTGCCTGAAAATATAAATAACACGTAATAAGTCTAAAACGGCAAAGTAAGATAGATAAAGGTACTAGAATGCTTAAGCTTAATGGGTTTAAATGCGCACTTTTCAGTGCTCATCACACCCCCAAACTTAAATATTGCTAGTCGCTAGCAATGAACTAAGAAGTAAAGGAATGAAATAAACAACTATACAAGTATAAACTGGAAAGCAAGTACAATGATAACACCATTTTCGTAGGGAACACGATTGCATTTAGCATATGCAACAAGCCTTTTAAACCTCTAGGTTACCCCTAGTGGACGAGTAAAGTCTCGTGAGGGTTTCCAGAAATGGTACCCACAAACATTAAGCTCATTCTTTCAAAAGAGGCACCAATATTGCAAACAGGCATTGGGAGAAAACTACCTCAAGTATGCAATTTTTCAACCATTTCTAAGCAATCTCCCAAAATTTCAATATCAAGCAAGCAAGTATGGTCCTCCACATATCAAGAAAATGATCATGAAAATCGAAACAAGTCTAGAATCCATGTGAGAGGTCCGGCATCAAGTGTGTTGCTATCTTAGCCAACTAGAGAAGTAATCACATCCTTACCCTCAAACTAGCACACAAATCTAGTACCGATCATCAAGATAAGAGAGTGGACCTTTTATTAAAGCTTTATTGTTCTAGGTGCGCTTATTCTTTTCACTCATTTTCTTCTTTTTTTTTAATTTTTTATTGAGGATCAAAGATGGAAATATTGTGCAATGTGTTGATCTCTTAAGCTTTCTAGAAGATTCATGTAGCGAGCTTTAGGTCAATGACTCCCAAACCAGATGGCTTTAGGGCATTAGGTGTTAAGACACCCCAACGGACTTACAAACTCAAATTAACTAGGCTACAAATCAAGACAACAACCATCTAATCATTTCCCACTTCTCGCCTTTTGGGAGAAGTCCTCACTTTTATTGCTTTTTGCAACTTCTTTTTTTTTTTTTTTTTCAATTATTAACCTAGAGTTTGGGCCCTCCACCTTTCGGCGCGAGAAGTTTACTGCTTAATGAGGCAAGAATCCCGGCTACTCAATGAAAAGGGGTTGTTATCCACCTTTGTCAAGAATGAAAGCTTTCAATGCACTACTAGCCCAATTGGGATATAACCAATTCAATAATCAACAAAGCATGTACCCCACAATTGAATGCTAGCGTGCGCTGGTGCTAGTGTAGAATCCTAGAATGAATCTCAAAACAATCACAGAATCAAGATGATGTGGACCACAAGTGCAAGCATGATATTAATTAAAAAAAAATTTTTTTTTTTGAAAAATTTACTCCTAAATGGCATTCAAAAGGCATACAAGGAGTATTGGACTCTCAAGTCAAGCAATTTTTAAATTTTAAGCAATATAATCCTCAAAAGATCAAAATCATAGCTAGAAATGGACCAAGTATAGAAATATCCCTCAAATACACAAAACATACTCAAAATTTGAATTTTAAAGCAACACTGAAACATATACCAATACCCCCAAACTTAAACTGCACATTGTCCTCAATGTGTGAAGAGAACAAAGGAAAGAGTATACCAGTGCTGTAGACATAAATGATCGGGATAGAAGTATCCAAAGTGGGTGGCTTGGCCCCCCCAAACTTGGGATAAACTGTGGTCCTGAAAAGTTTGCACTCGGATAAACTCATTAGATAACAAAGTAGGATAATCAGTGCACAGTGGACATGCAAGTGTAAATGGGATGAAAGATAGAGAATAGAGAGAGGTGTAAGGTGGTCCTGAAAAATCGGGTGGTACTCTCTCACTGAAGCGATTGGGATGCACCTGATAGATCAAACAGTGATAGATCAAGATAAAATCATAAGACATCCATCATAGATAAGAAATGATAATAAAGTGCAATACATCCAGAGTCAAAGCCGACAGGTATGGCTGCAAAAATAAAAGTATCACAAATGTGGCAGAGGCATATCAGAGATATAGAGCATAGAAAGATATCAGATAGAGGGAGCGGGATGCGTAGGGTGGACTGTGCGGATTTCGCTGGTGAGGCCCTCAATAGCAGTCAATATCTCTCCGCGCAGGCAAGCAATTTCATTCCTGAGGGCAGCCACTAGAGTCAGACGAAGGGTAGCAAAGTTAGTTCTAAGGGCAACTAGCATATCCTCAAGAATCTGAAATCGCTCTTCAAAACGAGGCATCGGATTATGAGGCTCAGAAATGGCAGAAGCAGAAGAAGTGGCATTTGTATCCATGGTCTGCAAACAGAAAAACTTGCAATGGAAATCAGTACCAGAATAAATAATTTGAAGCATAATATAGAAATATTCATGTCAAATAAGATAGACAAAATATGGATGACATGAATCTATGACAGTGATGAAATGTGAATCATGCTAAGCAATATAGGTATGAAATGCATCCAATGTGGAATATCACAGGCATTGTGCATATAAAGATAGCATGAAGACGACACAAGATTGGATCGATCGAAGTAGTGAAATAAAGTTCACTACTTCGATCGATTGAAGTAGTGAAATAAAGTTCACTACTTCGATCGATCGAAGCACAAGTTCGATCGATCGAACTATGCGAATGCCAAATTTGAAAAGTCGCAGATCTGTGAGATCTAGAGTACGGGGCCCACACAAACGTGTTTGTGGGCCCATCTACACACCATTCATACAATCAACAACACCCAAACACTCCCCAACTTCAAATCAAATAAAAAACCCCCAATTTTGGTTTGGCCGAATGCATGTTTGTATGTATAGCATGTAATCATGAAATTGAAGCTTCAACAATGAATGATTCATACATATTGAACAGGATTTAACATAAACAATCAATAACATGCATCAATTTAAGCTTGGAATCAAGAAAATTGCATTCGGTTTACCTCTAAACCGAGAGAGATGAGATGAGAGAGAAGGGGCAAAGCCGCGATGAAAATGGAGCTTATCCTTGGCGGAATTGGCTCGCCGGAGATGGGGAAGATGATTGGGATGGAGGTTGGCCGGATTGAGCTTGAGATTGATAGAATGGGAGACTTAAGGTTAGGGTTTGTTTCGAGGTTGGATCGATCCAAGTGTATCGATCCAAGTGTATCGATCCAACTCGGTTTTATTTTAAAAACATGATATGCAGAGTTCGATCGATCGAACATTAAGTTCGATCGATCGAACCTAGGTCTCCACTCTAAAAAATTTTTCTTTTCTTTTTTTTTTTTTTATTTGAATTTTGAATTTTGAAAAATCAAAGGAAATTAAATTAATGAGATGCAAATTTCGATCGATCGAAGAATGATTTCGATCGATAGAAGAGGATAAAGAATGTACAAGTTTAAGGGCTCAAGAGTTGACGCGTGTTGGAACCTTGGATCGATCGAACTTGGAATTCGATCGATCGAACATGAAAAATTTTGAAAAGTCCCGATAGCATACATTTTTGAAAAATGGATGAGGCCTGAAAATTTTTCTAAGTGTTGGGACTCATGATCGATCGAACCACATGTTGGATCGATCGAAAGATAGTTCGATCGATCGAAATGGTTTACGATCGATCGAACTTTCAAAAATTTGGAGATCCCGGGAGCATGCATTTTGGAATTTGGATGCAGGTCCAAAATTTTTCTAAGTGTTGGGTGCAAAATGAGAGCTGAATTGATCGAGTCCATAGTTGGATCGATCGATCGAACCAAAACTTGGATCGATCAAAATTATGCCTAAATGCTCAAAATGACTTGAATGCTCATTCAATCCCTTACTCAGTTCCTTCCAATGTATATGAACCACAAAAACAGTATCTAGACTTCGCAAGAATCAAAATGCAAGATAGAAATGAGGGAGGAATAGGGTTTTGACATCCTACGAGTTTCAGTGCTAGTCTTTAACGTCTCTAGCAAGACCTAGGGTTCTTTTAACCTGGATCAAAGATCTTGCAATGCATCCCCTCCTTTTTGGGATGAGAGATGTTTCGAGTCACTCCCAACAAATGGTTCTTGGAAGAACTTGTTGGGGTAAACTCAAAAGACGTCTTGAGTTCCTTGTCAAAACTTTCCTTGGGCTTCCACACCCTTTCACAACAAGAGTTCGAAATCACTTTTCTTGCATGCAATGCTGAAGATGAAGATGAAGGCTTTGAAACATTGTTCATACACAAAAGCTCATTCCTTTCACAAGCAAGATCATGATATTCCTCTACCACATTAACCTCTTCCTCATATTTGTCAAATGGATTGGGTGTGGGGTTAAAGATGTTCAACTTCACTCTCATGTGCCCAAAAGAAATCTTCATTATCCCAGTCCTACAATTTATGTTGGCATTTGAGGTTGCCAAGAAAGGACGGCCAAGGATAACCGGAATTTGGTTTTTTGGATTGGGCACCGGTTCCGTGTCAATGACGACAAAGTCAACCGGGAAGAAGAACTTATCAATCTTAATCAACACATCCTCAATTATCCCCCTAGGCTTCTTAATGGATCAGTCGGCAAGTTGTAAAACCACCGACGTCGGTTTCAATTCACTTAGGCCCAATTTGACATAAACCGAAAAGGGAAGAAGGTTAACACTAGCCCCTAAGTCAAGAAGTGCCCGGTTGATGACATGTTCACCAATGATACAAGATGTTGTAGGTGCACCGGGGTCCTTAAACTTTGGCAAAGTGTTGTGTCGTAGAATGGAACTCACTTGTTCGGTTAAGACCACTTTCTTTGATGTTGTGCTCTTGTTCTTCCGCTTTTGGGTGCATAAGTCCTTCAAGAATTTGGCATAAGCCGGAATTTGCTTAATTGCATCCAAAAGTGGAAGATTGACTTTGACTTGCCTAAACATATCCATTTTCTCATTGTTCTTGGTCTTTTGCCTTTCTTTTGAAATGAACCCTTTCAAGGCGTCCGGAAATGGAGCTTTTTCAAAAACTCTTTCAGCATTTTCTTTCAAAGAATTCTCAGCATTGGACTTGTTCAATTCATTGGATTTCAAATCACTTTTCAAAAAAGAATCATGAATAACATTTTTCAAAGAACTTTTCTCAAACACATTTTTCAACACTGTTTTCAATGAATCTCTTTGGAAATCATCTTTCAACTCACAATTTGAGGGCTTCTCATTCTCAAGATCATGCACATGCAATGAAGGAGGAATAGTGTGTGGAACGGGACGGGTGACAACTTGAGGTTGTACTGATTCACTCTCTTCATTAGGCATTCTAACTTGATTGTCTACTACCCTACCACTTCTCAAGGTTGTTACCGCATTGACATGCTCAACATTATGCCCTTCCAATGAGGATTTGGTTTCTACAACACATTGTTGTTTGATTGGGGCATTCATGTGCATCTTTCCCTTCTCTCTAGCATTAAGTGTTTCAGCTATTTGCCCTACTTGGGTTTCTAGCTTGGCAATTAATTGAGAATGAGAATGCAACAATTGATTATTTGCTTCTAGAGTGCCCAAAGCATTTAAAACCTTTTCCTCAAAAGCGGAACCTCTAGAATTTCCTTGAGAATATGATTGGTTAGGAAAATGATTATTAACAAATTGATTTCCTTGTGAGTTATATGGTCTTGAACCTTGGGATCCTTGGTTTTGAAGTGGAGGTGGAATGTATTTCCCTTGAAAACCGCCTTGGGAAGAGTTTGAGCCCTCCCCTTGGTTTTTCCAAGAAAAATTAGGATGATTCCTCCAACCGGGATTGTAATGGTTACCATAAGGATTGTTTCCTTGGTTCACAAATGTTGCATTAACTTGCTCAATGGGTTCATTTTGAATTTGTCCATGAGGACAATTAGAAGTAGAATGAAGAACACTAGAACAAGTCATACATGATTCATTTTGAGTTTGTCCATGAGGACAATTAGAAGTAGAATGAAGAACACTAGAACAAGTCATACATGATTCATTTTGAGCTCTAGGAGAATGGTTAGGAAAGGAAGACACTTGATTCGCCAAGTTTTGATTGATCAATTGATTAAACTTTTGAGATAAAGACTTCATCTCGGCGGTTATATCATTTGAGTGGTCAACTTGATGCAAGCCAACACTCTTCCTACCTTAAGAATTTCTACCATTCCTAGATGACAATGTTCTATGCAAAGAGTTTTCACTCATGCTCTCATAAAGACGCCACACGTCTTCCTCTTGCCGGTCTATATAAGAACCTCCCATTGAAGCATCAACCATGCCTTTATAATTGTCCGATAAGCTTTCAAAGAAGAATTGGACCAATTGCCATTTAGGCATGTCATGGTGAGGACACTTCCTAAGCAATTCATTGAAGCGTTCCCATGCCTCGTGGAAAGTTTCTCCCTCCCCATGTGTGAATTCTCTAATAGCGGTTCTTATAGCATTGGTCTTAGAAACCGGATAGTACTTTTTCAAAAATTCTTGTTGCATTTCCGCCCAAGAAGTTATAGAAAAAGGCCTAAGGTTGTTAAACCAATACTTCGCCTTATCTTTAAGGGTGAATGGAAAAAGTTTCAGCCTTAAAACTTCTTCCGGCATGTCCGTGTATCGAACGGTAGAACAAACTTCAAGAAACTCATCCAAATGCTTGTAAGGTTCTTCACTAGGAAGTCCATGAAATTTAGGTAGCATTTGGATAGTTTGTGCTTTAATCTTATAATGGTGTGCTCTAAATGGTGGCAATTAAATGCATGTGGGTGCATTATACTCATTAGGCACATAGTGATCTCTCAATGCGAGTGGTGGATTAGCAACTTGAGGTGCAACATGGACACCTTGGTTATATTGAGCTTGATTAATGATGGGGGGTTTTGGTGCATACATTGGCCTTGGAATTCCCATTGGAATTTGGCCTTGTTGTTAAGGAGGTTGATGAATGTATGACCTAGGCATGCCTAATAGAACTTGCATATTATCATTTTGCACATTAGGATGAAGGATGCCTTATTGGTCTATGTGACCAAGGTCTTCAACATGATCATCATTGAGAGCGTCCATTGGTAGATTGGTTCTATGTGAACTTCCTCTTCCCCTTGGATTCCTAATAGTGGATTCTAAATGCAAATTAAGAGGGACAAGAGTAGGTCTCAATGAACGACGACCATGCATGTACAATGCAACACGAATAAGCAACTTTCTCAATAATGCAATTAAACTTCACAACCACAATTTTCAAATGCAATGTATGTCAAATAAATGCCTCCACGTGGGCCCCCGATTTGTCTAATGATGCTATGCAATGCCTCCACGTGGGCCCCCGATTTAACTAAGGAGATTGAGTAAGAAGGTCTCACAATAGTCCTTTAGCACTTCAACTCCAAAATTAAAAGCTTAGCTTAGCAATTTTACTTAACAATTTTTCATTTTAAGCATTTTTCCTTTGCTTTGCTTTGCTCCTTAGCTTGGAATTACTTTGCTAGCTCTTTGCTCAATGCACCTAGTCAATGGAGAACAAATTCAATAAGCAATCAAAAACAGAAAATAAAAAGAAAGTAAAGACACGATCAAAAGAGTACTAATCATAATTGAATTTCACAATTCGACGTTGCCAATTTAAAATCCCCGGCAACGGCGCCAAAAACTGACCGGTCCTTTACAAGGGTCGCGATACCAAGTCAAGCTTGAAGAGTTGTGAATTTAGGAGGTAGCCAAGTTTTACATTTATAGAAAGCCACTACTACCTTTTTCTATATAAAATATAGATAGGGCGAGTAGGGATCGTCCCAAGGGATTAGATGGTGTATCGAATTGTGAAATTATGGTAATTAGGGTTAGTAGGTCGAGTGATCACACAATTGATTGGTTGGTTGATTAAGCTAAATTGAATGCAACTAAATAAAATAATATGAAGTAAATAAGAGAGAGAGAGGTCTTGGGGTGTATAAATCACCACCAAGCAATACTTTTCTATACTACTAACAAGTGATCAATTGATGGTAATGGATGTGTTGCAATATGATAAGGGTGTGTGTGCATTAGGTTGATTCAATTGGCAAGGATGACAAATCAAGCAAGTATTGTCTAAACATCATGTGAAGAGCACAATATATCTAAACAATAGAGCATATATTGTCTAGACAACATGGGGATAGCACAATAAATCAAAACAAGTCATTAATCCTTTATTAAGCTCACAATCCACATACAACACAATATTAGAGGAATATACCATTTGGACTCACAAGCATAGAACATCAAACATCAAGAGTAGATTGTCCTCCTATCTAACATTACACTACCACTCACTAAATCTACACTACTAGCATGAAAATAAAGCTATCTAGACTAAGGGAGAGGCACAAACCATCAAGAATAGGCATAAACCATCAAATGAACCAAAATAGCATTCATTAAGCATATCATCTTGATAATCTCTAGATCTATAGCATCAATACACACAGACATGCATCAAAAACACTAAATCTAGGGATAAGCACATGAATATCCTACTCTAGCATACATAGACATATGGATAGAATAGAATAGTCAATTAGAAGCATTAAACCATACAAACCATGAAATAATCAAGATTTATATATACATGAATATCAAGATGTATCATACAACACTAATCCCTCAATAATACACAAGATTAGAGTATAGAAAGCATGCTTGGGGCTAACTCTAGCCCTAAGAGGATGTCTAGCCACTCATGGTAGTGATGATCCAACCCTCAAGGGCTAACTCCATGACTGCTTCTTGTTGGTGAAGATCTCCTCCAATGGTGCTCTAGCTTCCCTCCTTCCTCCTCTCCAAGAAGAGCCTCTAAGATCAATTTTCAATGTGTGACAAGAGACTCACTCAAAAAGTGTATCATATTCCTTATATAGGTAGGTCAAATACACCCCATAATGAGCTGTGGTCGTGCAAGGCATATTCTCCAATGATTTGATGAAGGACAGAATAAATGAGCTGGACTTTAACTTTTTCTCGCTGGAGGAAGTTCGATCGATCGAACCTTAACTTGGATCTATCGAAAATGGGTTCGATCGATCGAACTGCATCTTGGATCGATCGAAGTGGTCTGACTCCTCCAGATAATGACAAGGCTGGGATATTTTCAGGATATTTATGGGGAAAAAGACAAAAGTGGTTGGTAGGCGTACAGCTGTGGATAAGATCAATCATTTGAATAGGACAAAATAGGGTTCGATCGATCGAAGGTGATGTTCGATCGATCAAACTTGGAATTTCAGCAAAGGCCAAGGTTGGATCTATCGAGAAGTACTGTGATCGATCATAGATGTTCGATCGATCGAACTCTAAGTTGGATCGATCGAACTTTTCAGCTGCATAACTTGATTCCTTTTTGCTCATTTCTTTCTCCACTTTGCTCCCTCCTTTGGTTTATCTCAGGATTGCTTCAATTAAGCTCTTATTTGGCTGAGTTAGCTAAATTTTGGGATTAGTGCCTGCAAATATAAATAACACGTAATAAGTCTAAAACGGCAAAGTAAGATAGATAAAGGTATTAGAATGTTTAAGCTTAACGAGTTTAAATACGCACTTTTCAGTGCTCATCAATAATCATATTATTCCGCTGATATCCCGTGATTAAAAATCATATTAAAACCATTTAAATTGCTGAAACATTAACTAAGCAATTAAATCCTTCATTAATTAATATGCAAATTTATTTTCAATTTCATATTATTCAAAATCATACTCACAATAGTGTAAATTACACATTCTATGAATTATTTACATCCATCTCAGTCATTTAAAATCATCTGTAGCAGCTTAAACAACTCTGTAACACTGTATCTATCAAAACAATAGCTAAAAACCCAAAAATCCAAAAGAAAACTCACTGCCAGCAAGAGAGCCGGCTCCATTAAAATGTAGAGCCAGCTCTATTGCAAAGGAGCCGCCTTCAATGAAGCCAGCTCCACTCCAATGGAGCCGTCTCCATTGATACATGGAGCCGCCTCCACTCCTCCCAGTCTTTGTCTTCTCCAACTCAGGCTACTTTATGACTTTCTGATTGCCCTTGCTAAGGTCCTTAACCCTCTATTCTCAGTTCCAGACAGTCCCAATTAATTATATGAAATAATTAAGCATCATTAACATGAATCAAAACAAGCTTATATGCAAGAAAATCAAGAACATATACCAAGCATCAAAACAATTTTAATTCAATTCAATTTTAATGTCCGTTTAAATCCTGGAGACTACCTAGGCATACACAAAACACAAGTCTGGGGGAAAGAGTAAGAGAAAGAACTTGCTTTTGAGATTTTGGATTAAAATCTCAACGCCGTCTTCCTAAATTTTTTTGGCAATCCCTGACTGTTTTCCCTCCACTGTTGCCCTTGGTTCAATCCCCGAGTAAGCCACCACAACCTCTCCTTTGGTTCAGCCCTTGTTCTTGGCCAAAACCTTAATTCCCCCTCTCTCAATCTCTCTCTAAAACTCTCTGTAATCTCCTGTCTCTCTCTCTGCTGCTATAAGGGTTTTCAAACCCTATTGTAGACCATCATACATATTTATAGTTTAAAAAAATAGAATCCAGCCCTAATTGAAATCTAAGTCTGACGGAAAGAAAACTAAAATATATTTATATTTACATATAATATAATGTCATGATATTTACATATATGTATAATTTATAATTATATATATATATATATATATATATATATATATATATATATATAACCTACTATCCTAAACTACTATTATTAGTATTAATAATAAATAATTATTAATAAAAATAATACTCTATCCTTGTATACGTATATAAACAATTATATATATACAACCATCCATATATGGTACCCATAATCAACTCCCATTCAAGTAGTCCATGCGACCCAATTATTGGTCCATTACTACTATTCAAATCCATCCTTTTAAACTAAAATAAATAAAATAAAATACACATTTAATCAAACAAATAAAATTACATTTAAACAAACACAATATCGTTTAACAAAAATTTCATACAACAATTAATTTAAAAAACACTTAAGTAAACACTTCTAAGTAAACAATTAATTCATTTAAACATATAACATGAAGCCACATAAACACATAGCCATGTAAGCAACTAAAAATGCACAAGAAATAAAAATTAAATTTCAATTATATCCTTTTGAAAATTAGGGGTATTACATTGGTGGTGGTGTTGTAATGTGTATAATATATATGGATTTGGCTCATCTCATTTAAAAACCCTCTTAAAGTATCTATGAGTATTCTATCCAACGGTTGAAAGAATTGCCACATCATCATCATCTGTCCTTTATTCGTTCTCTCTCTTCCTCCTCTTATCGTCCCTAACCACAGTCGCCACTAATTCCACCAAACCAGCCCTAACAGTATTCTTCTCAAGGAGACCACTGAAGCCGCAAAGAACTGGACTCATTCAGCCAGGAAAAAGGGTATTTGGAATCAGAGCTAACACGGTCTGAAACGAAAAAGGGGTCTTTCAGGGCAAGTTGACTCAATTGCAGGAGGTATAACACGACTGAAGTTGGAGAAGAACTTGGTTTCTGAATTTGTTTTTGTGCATGTCAATCAACAGGTTGGAGTGATTGCGGAGGAGAGAAATGGGCTTGTGAGAGAAAGAGCAGAGATGAGGGGAGATTGCAGAAACTAAAGAGAAAAATGAGGGAAGTTGTGAGGAAGAAGAGAGAGATTGAGAAGGGGAAGAGAGAGAGAGTCTGAAATTGGGTTGTTGGAGAAGAAATTAAGTGAGCTTCTTCTTGAAATTGAAAAGGAAAGAGATGTATCCAAACATTTGTGCCAAAAGAGGGATGTGGTGAGGACTGAACTTGATGTTCAAACTGAGGAAACAAATGGGTTAAAAACAAAACTTGTTGAGACAGTCAAGAGAGAAAGGAAAATTCAAGAAAAGTTTCAGAAACTGCAGAGAGAGTACAATGGCCTATTGGTGGAAAAAGAAAAGAGAGAAAGAAGGATTAAATTGATGACAAGGGACATATGCCTGTGTATATATATGTTAGTGAACAGAGAGAGAGGCGTAGATTGTGTGATAGGAAGAGAGAGATGAGAAAAAATGAATAAAGGGCTCTTGTGTCATTTTGCAAGGTATGATATTTTGTAATATTTCTGAATTTAATATGGAGGGGTAATTTTATCTTTTCATATGATTTAAGGCTTTGTTTGGATGGAATTTAAAAAAAAAAGGGTGTTATTGTCCAAAAAATGAATAACTTTTATCTGTGTGTCCTTTTGTCAAACCTCAGGGGGTGTGGCTGTACTTTACCCTAATTTTAATTTTGTAAAAATAAAAAAATATATCCAAACATTTTCTAGTGTGCAATCCCTTCCCCCCAAAGATAAATAGATAAAATAAATAACTCTTATTTTGTACAAATGGGATATACTCCTTATTATGAACAAACGGTTGGCCACGTGGATTCTCTTTTTTTAATTTAACCTATCATAAGTCATTTCTCCTATTAGATGTATTTTTGCAGAATAATTCCATGTTATTTGGTTGGCCTCTTTGTCTTGTTAGAAATAAAGTGAGAATATAGAACTATGTATTTTATTGATGTAAAAGATATGTAATGCAAGAGTATATGTAGGTTTATATAGGAGAGGCCACGTGTGGAAAGCAAGTCATTACCATATAAGGTAATGCTATATATGGTAATGAAGTATTATAGAATATATTATAATAATACATGGTAACAATATATTTTAGAATATAATCTAACAGCCCCTCTCAAAGTAAATGTGGGTTATATGAAGCCATCTTGAGTTTGAAGACAATCATTTTACCTTGATATAGCTGACGTGCCACCAATGCTAACATGGTTGATGACATGGCAATTGAAGTGGCAGGTGACTTAACACTACTGCTGGCACCTCTGCTACGTGGCAACAGACGTGGTAGGTGACGTGGCATAACTACTGGCACCATTACAGAATGTGTCTAACATTACACCAATACTGACATGTCAAGTGACGTAGGGTGGATCTATAAAGATCTTGGAAGTAGGTGCAGAACGTGTATAGGGTGACGTTGTCATCTCCGATGGTAACTACTATAAACTGATGGGTGATGAAATTATGAAGATTCACAACGTTGAAGGTGCGTATGAGTGAATGATGACCATTAATGGTGCGTAGTGGCGTCGTGACGGAGCTGATCCGACACGTTGAGGTGCGGGATTACCGTTGGTGCACGTGAAAGCGCATGGAAGAGTGGGATTACCACTTGAGGCGCATGGTGGCGTGGTGACGAAGTTGATCCGGCACGTTGATCATCTATGAACGAGGCATCTTGTTAAACAACGAGGCTTCCCTATACGGGGTATCCCTAAACGGGGCTTTTCTAAACGAGGCATCTCGTTGGGTTTTCCGAAGGAAGACTTAGACAACGAGGCTTCCTTGGATGAGACATATGAAGATCTTGGAGTACGGAAGCGTATTGGTTGATCATTGCCGCCGATGATGAGGCTAAAGGTGTCATCCCTGCGGTGACTACGATAAACTGGTAGATTATTTACCAGAGATCGAAAAGCTCTGATACCATATTAGACATAAAGAGAGAGTATAGAACTCTGTATTATATTAATGTAAAAGATGTCTAATACAATAGTACATGTGGGTTTATATAGGAGAGGTCATGTGTGGAGAACAAGTCATTACCATGTAAGGTAATGTTATATATGGTAATGAGGTATTATAGATATAGGGAAAAAATCACATAACCCCTCTGTACTATCGTTTTCGTCCAAAATGTTCTCGCTAAATTAAACATCCCCCTGAACTATAAACCGTCATCACATTGCCCCATTTCCATTCAAATCCGTTAAGTTTATGTGAAATGACAAATATACCCCCTATAATATAATATGAAATTTAAATACAAAATAAATGTTATTTTGCCAATTACATTGGTAACCTTGCAGACATTATTTGGAGGCAACAAAATGTGGTCGTATTATT
The DNA here is from genome assembly GCF_030987335.1 of Cornus florida. Lineage (NCBI taxonomy): Eukaryota > Viridiplantae > Streptophyta > Magnoliopsida > Cornales > Cornaceae > Cornus > Cornus florida. The sequence goes on from NW_026775573.1 coordinate 64,879,872, forward strand.
AAGACATACCCTTTCTAACCCTTCGTCTCACCACGCACACCACAAAATACCTAAGACAGAGAAAACGACCAAACCCTTTTGTGAAGACCGAGAAAACGACTGTGTTCCATCTTCTTCGTTACTGTGCCTGTTGGATTCTCATCTCTGTGGGTCAAGAAAGCGAAAGGTGTTTCACCTTTGTTCGACAAGATGTTGCCAGGTATGATCAAGCATCTTGTTGGGTTCCCATATTCGTATTATTTAGGATTTTATATTGCAACTATTTTCAAAGTGGGTCTTTTGTGTTGGGTATGATTCCAACAGCTTTGATATTAGGGGTTGTAATTTTGTATAAAGGTTGTGGTCCCGATTGTTTAATATTAAGGTTTCTAATTTTGTATTAACTTTATGGTCCCGATTGATTAAAAAACTAGGGTTTTTCTACTGATGTAATTAGTTGTTTAATATTAGGGTTTGCAATTTTGTATTATCTTTGTGGTCCCGATTGATTAATAAAGTAGGGTTTTTTGTTTCCTAATCTACTGGTGTAATTAGTTGATTAAATTAGGGATTTTTTAATCTTAAATTAGGATTTTTATAATATGTGTTAGTTAATAATATGGGTTTTTTTATATATATTAAATTAGGGTTTTTTGTTTCGTAAATGGTGTAATTAGTTGTTTAATTACTTAGGGTTTATGTCAGTCTGATTAGTTTGTTGATTTTTTGAAGTGAAAATTAGATTTTGGTGACCAGACCTAAACAAATTTGTTCAAACGTGACCCCAAAGTGAAGAAAATATGACTTATTTATTACACATTCTAAAAATAATTTATAGATGAGAAAATTGCCCTTATATTCATCCTCATCTATTTCTCATCCAACCTTCTCTTTCTTTTCTTTTTTTCTTTTTACTTTGCAAACTTACCAATGAAAACATTAAGTCATCACATTTTCCTAGTAACATAATAACATCTCAATTTATTATTCTAGTAAAGCAATGTATGTATATTAATTTAATTAACATTTTAATATGTTTAATGTGTAAGGTAAATTTGTATATAGCAAGTTTTAAAATTGGCAAGTATTCATTTTTTGTTAACTTTAAGGTCATTATAAACAATTTTGTTTCAATTTGGTCACCAAAATCTAATTTTCCCTGTTTTGAATTAAGATAGTTTTTTGTGGTAAATTTGTATATAGTAAGTTTTAAAATTGTTAACTATTTATCTTTTGTCAACTTTAAGATCGCTATATATCAATTTTATTTCAATTTGGTCACCAAAATATAATTTTTCCTTTTTTGAATTAAGATTGTTTTTTGTATTAATATGCTGGTATAATTACTTGGTAAAATTAATTTGGGTTTGTTTATTTGTGATTATGGTTTGTTCTACAGATGTTTCACTGATGGGACTATGAAAAAATTAACCACTGACAAGGATTTTATTGACATGGCAAGTAAGTATAAAAAGTTCGCACTGATTAAGCTTTTTGTGGTTTCACCAATTGAAGATGAGCATATGCCATAAAGTGATGGGAGTGCAGTATATAGGGATGTTGAAATTATAGAAGTAGATGGTGATGAAGGGAATGCTAATGGAGTAGATGGTGATCATGAAGGAAATGCTAATGGAGTAGATGGTGATGAAAGGAATGCTAATGGAGTAGATGGTGATCATGAAGGAAATGCTAATGGAGTAGATGGTGATGAAGGGAATGTTAATAGAGTAGATTGTGATGAAGGGAATGATAATGAAATAGATGGTGATGAAAAGAATACTAATGGAGTAGATGGTAATAATACTACAACTCAAGCTAATTTTTTTAACTTTTATGATGAAACTTTTTTGATGGATGAGGAAGATGCAACAGATGGAGATGATGTTGAATATGCACAAGATGAAGATGAATTTGAGGAAGATGCAGCAAATGCAATAGATGTTGAAGATGAATTTTATGTTGATGATGAATATATACCTATTTATGATGAAAATGCTGAAGACAAAGACAGTGATAAACAGTCTGAGTATGCTGCAAGTGAGGAGTTGTTAAGTTTAGCAAGTTCAAGTGGTGAGGAGGATTATAGTTATATTGCAACTTCTCATCAATACTTTGATGTTAGTAGGGATTTGGGAATTAAGAAACTTGAGATTGGTTAGAAGTTTGGTTGTGTAGCTGAATTTAGAGAAGTAGTAAAGTATATAGCAATACAAGGAAAGTTTAACTTGGAATTTAAGAAGAATGATGGAGATAGATTGATTGTGATATGTAAGTCAGGCTGTGGATAGAGGATTCATGGATCTGTAAACACTGATGATTACTCATTTGAAATAAGAACATTCAATGATAAGCATAATTGTAATGGTGTAAGGGTGAATAGACAATTGACATATTCTTACACAGCTAAGCATTATGTAGAAAAGTTAGGGCTGATCCTAATTGCACATTAGATGGAATGCAATATACTGTTAAGAAGGATCTTGATTATATTGTGAGTAGACAGAAAGTGGGAAGGGCAAAGAAGATGGCTTTAAAAATTATTGAGGGCAACCATGAAGAACAGTTTGCAAGAGCTAGAGATTATTGTCAGTTGATTCTTGAAACAAATCCTAGAAGTGTTGCTTATGTAAAAATAATGCCATATAGGGATGAAGGTTGTTCATTCTATATAATGTTTTTTTTTTTTTTTTTTTTTTAGAGGCAATGTGGAGAGGATTTAAAGAATAATGTATACCATTTATTGATCTGGATGGATGTTTCCTTAAGGGACCCTATCAGGGCCACCTGTTGTGTGCAGTTGGTAAGGATGTCAATAATGGGTTCTTCCCTATTGCAATTGCTTGTGTTGAGTTAGAATGTAGAGACTCTTGGGAATGGTTCTTAAATGAACTAATTGGTTTGGTTGGCAACTATGAAGACTTCACATTTATCTCAGATAGACAGAAGGTATCCAATTTGTTATTTTTAATATCATATATTTTTAATATCATATATTATATTCTTGCATATGTTTTTTTTTTTTAATTTATTGATTTATGCTTTTTCAGAGACTAGTTGAAACATTTGAAAACAGGTACCCTGGAATAGATCTTAGGTTTTGCCTAAAGCATTTGTATGATAATTTCAAACTCAGATTTAGAGGTGGTGCAAGACTAAGGACTTTGTATTGGAATGCAGCTACTGCATACACTGACTTTCAGTTTAATCTTACAATGCAAGAAGTGAAGGTTGTTGACAAGAATGCATGCATTTGAGTGGTTAATGAAAATACCTAAGAAGGTGTGAGTAAGGTCATCATGTACTAGGAAGAGTAAGAGTAGTTTATGTGTTAACAACATGTGTGAGTTTTACAACATATGTGAGTCTTTCAACAATTACATTGGCAATGCAAGGCTGAAACCCTTAGTGTATATGTTTGAGAATATTAGAAAAGAACTAATAATAAGGTTTAAAAAAAAATAGGCAGCTGATGGATAAGGTAAATGGATTGTTATGCCCAAGGATTGTAGAAAAGTTAGAAAAGAATTCAGAAGATATAAGAAGATTACATGTTGAGGTTGCTGGTAATGGCAAGTCTCAAGTGGAAAACATTTCATACCAAGATGCAAGGGTTAGTGATTTTGTGAATGTCTTAGATAGAACCTGTTCATGTAAGTATTGGGATATTAGTAGTATACTATGCCCCCATGCAATTGTTGTGGCAGTGTTTAGAAGGGAGGATCCAGAAACATATGTTAACCCTTACTACTACAGGGACTCTTACTTCAAGTGTTATGATCATGTGCTAACACCAGTCTCATTGAAGAATATGAGAAGAGAAGTTGGCACTTCCCTTATTTTGCCACCACCTATCAGGCCTTAACCAGGAAAACCTAAAAAAAATAGGAAGAGAGGTCCAACTGAGGCCCCTAAAACTAGTGTTGTAGGGAAGAAGAGGAAAAAGTTGAGGTGCACTAGATGTCTTCAAAAGGGGTACAATGTAAAAACTTGTAAGGTAGCTGAACCTGTGAAAAGACTACGTAAAAGTAATGGTGGAAGACCCCCACTTCTGAGGCATACAAGTGGTATAAGTGGTGGTAGGGATAAGACTCTTAGTACTAGGGTTGGAAAAAGGTGGTGCAAGTGTTACAGGTGACTCTATTGGTACTAGTGGGGTGTGTAATACCCCTAATTTTCAAAAGGATATAAATGGGATTTCATAATTTATTGTATTGCATTTTAATTGGTTATATGGCTATGTGTTTATGTGATTATGTGTTTATGTACTTATGCGTCTATGTGCTTAATTGATTTGATTGTTTGGTGTGAATTATGTGCTTTATGCATGTAGATTTGTGCGTTGTGGTCTATGTGATTAAATGTGTATTTGTTTGTAATTATGTGTTAGTTAAATGTTTTGATTGTTTATTTTATTTTATTTTAAAATAAGTGGATTTGGATAGTAGTAGTGGACCAACCAAATAGGTCTCATGGACTACTTGGATAGGAGCCTAATTGGGTAGGATTATGACCCATGGACATTGGTTTAATATATATATATATATATATATATATATATATATAACTCATTCCTCCTCCATTAATATTAATAATAATATATTAATAATGTATATATATATACATATCATAATATATTATTATTATATTATTATTAATATTAATGGAGGAGGAATGAGTTATATATATATATATATATATATATAACCCAATACTAATAATACATATTGTAATAATACACGTATATATGTGTACATATTGTAATAATACACGTATATATGTGTGTATATATATACATTAATATATAAATATATATATATATATTAATGTCAGAGAATTGGTATAATTAGAATTATTATTACTATAATTACTTTTATTTCTTTCTTTTTCTCTAAATCTAAACGTGTGTTGTGGTAGGATTAGTATTAGGGTTATTATATTAACCTATATATTATGTAATAAGTCTGTAGAATGGGGATGTGGCTTCACGTGAGAATTAGAGATACAGAGGGTTAAAGGAAGAGAGAAATAGAGAGGGAAAATAGAGGTTTTGGCCGAGGGGAAGGCCGAACCAAGAAGGAAGAAGATTGTGCGCGGGGTTGGACCAGACCAGCAGAGGTGCTTAACGGCAACCCGAAGACTGCCGGTGTTAAGGAATTGGCCAGAAAAAGAAGGAGTTGGGTTTTCGTTCTGAAACCCTTAAATGCAAGTTCTTTGTTCTACTCCTTTTCTTTGATCTGGGGTTCAATGCATGTCTAGGACTGCTTTAGGGTGATTATATAAGATAAATTAATTTATTTGCATACTTTAATCGAATCAAAACATGAACTCTTACGTGTTTATGTATGTTCTTGATTTTATGTGATTTTGAAGAAATTAGAGCAAAATTATTTGTTTTAATGGTTGGGGATTGTGTATCTTTGTAATACATAATATTGATAGTCATATTAGACTTAGATACAACAATTTAGGACTCGAATGGAGGAGTTGCAGGTCTGAAATAGCAGTTGCGATAAAGAAGACGACTTGTTTCAATCGACCGATGGAATGTATCGGTCGACTGACGTGTGTGTTTCGACCAACCAAAATAGGGTATCAGTCGACCGAAATAACCTGTTTAAGCAGTATCTTTTGTTATCTGATTTTAATAATTTTTGGAATTATTTTTAAACACTGTAAGTAGTAATTGATTTTTGGTTAAGTGATGATTGGGTATTTGGATAACGATGTATTGTTATGTATTGGTAAAATTATATCGTACATTATATTAATTTGTTGGTATTTTATCCTAAAACTGTTATAATCAATAGGATAATAACGTGTAACGTGTTATGAGATTAATTAATATAACTACTTTTGGACACTAATTAGTGGACCAATAGGATAATGATGTATTGGTACTTTAGCATGAATATTAATATAACGTGCAACGTGTTATGTGATTAATTAATATAACCACTTTTGGACACTAGTTAGTAGTTGGTTGGTTTTACTACTTTAGTAGAAAATAAAAATAATGTTTAAATTGGTATTAATGTGGTATTTATTTTAATGCACATAATTGGATTAATAAATGATTTTATTTAATTATTAAATTGTAAATCATTTTTGGGATATTGTTATATGTATTTAATTAAATTCATATTATTAATTATGATTTAATTATATGAACGGATGTCCTTATGATCTATAAACATTGTTTTTTGTTGTGGTATTTAATCTATCTCTAATTTATATTTTGTGAATGAGATTAATATTTGTATGGGATGTGACCATGGAGGTAGCTAATAGCTATGCTCCTTGATAATATATTAATATGATTAGATTGTATGGATATCAAAACTTTTGTTTGGTTATATTATGAATTAATCCACCATTATGGGATGGGGGCATATTAGAGATGGATTAACTAAAAATGTTAAGTCCTACTTATTTATATTTATAAGGGAACAAATTAATCATAGAGTTAAGTCCTACTTATTCGTGTCAGGTCAACGGAATAGTTAGATGGCATGCCATTGAAATAATATGGTTAGATTGTTTACTTTTTGTGCTTTTGGATAGGATAGATTATATAAGTATGTATATATGCCATGATATGAGCTTGAGTCTCAGGATTAGTGGTTAGGGAGTGTATATTGCTTGGGATGTGAGCTGGATATAGTAGATAGTTGTGTGACCTGGTAGGTCTAGGTACTCATGCTCACTATATGTGCGTTTTGCATGTTGCCTACTATTCAGGTTGAGGCAACCCTATAGTCCAGTGAGGTTCCTTTAGTGTGTATCTATATTTATACGGACTATTTAGCTATTGCATGAGTTGACTAGGATGTATTCGTTCATTAGGTCTCTATTAGATGTAGTAGAAAGAACTTGTATGTGGGCCTGACCCACTATTTATTTTTCAGGTCTATGAAAATCGTGCAGAGCAGAGGCTAGTCATCATCATTATTCCGGATCTTCTACATATGATATTACTTTATATTTCAGTATTTAGATGTAGTTAGTTGTTACTATTGTTTATCAGTTTTGGATTTTCTAGGGGTCTACACGGTATGGATTCTAGAGTTGTATTTTGGAAGATTAGATGTATCAGAAGATTTATTATTTAATGGAAATATATTCTAAGGATTTAATAATATTGTATTATCATTTTAGTTTTCTTTTCAGCATTTTACCTATACTTATTTATCCTTTTGTATTCTGTGTTCGTTTATTGTCGATTTGTTTTTGATATTTCCTGATATTTGGGCGTAGGCCTGGTCAACCCGCATTCTGAAATCTAGGGGTATCAGAGCACTCCAGGCTCAAGTGTCCTTAGGAGTGTCTTTCGTTATATGACTTTCACGTTGCATCTCTTAATACTTAGAGCCCATAATAGGATTCATTGTACTCTATTTACGGTTCGTTAGGAGGAATTGATGTCAATTATATTCTGTAATCACATAATGATTGACATTAGGAAGAAGATGGGGTTTAAGTCGAAGGCGATGAAGACCCAAAAAAAGTAAAGGAGTATGTTATCGATTTTTTTGCCAGACAGCATAATTAGGGATTGAATGTTTAGTTCCGATTGACGCTACTTTAAAGTATAAAGCCAATGAAAGATTTAAGTGTGTGTGATAGGTCACCGCATATCGGAACCAACACGACTTCATATTCTCAAAGAGGAGAAAAGTAAGGAGGTGATTTTCCTTAAAAGGAATGTTGTCTTAAGTATGAGTATATTACTTTTAATTTGTATGATATATATATATATATATATATATATATATATATATATATATATATATCATACAAATTAAAAGTATATATATATATATATTTATTTATTTATTTATTTATTTATTTGGTATTCAGGATTTTAGATGTATTTTAGTTGGTGACGCAGGTATGCGATTAGCCAACTACTATTTTTACACCGTGGAGTAATAACTCTATATTTTACGGTAGGATTGTGAGCATGTGGTCATAGGATTTCGTAGATATACATAATTCTAGCCAATCTATTGGACCTGGACATGCATCATTTTGGTATGTTATTTGGGATGGGATAGTAAATCGTCACTACGAGTCAAATAATGTAGTACGATTAGTTTAATGTATTTGGCACTAGGTCTGGATACGTATCTGATTACAATGTCATGATAATGGTGGTTGTTAATGTTTTGGCATTCGTGAGGATGTGGTAAATAAATATCACTATAACGCCATGATGGTTTAGCAGAGGTGCCGGATCTACAGAACATCTTTTTGGAAAATTCCAGAAGTTGTTACCAAATTGGAAGGAGGATTTTGTACTGGTTTATGTACCTATTAAAAAGACGCCAAGTGAGGATAGTAGATTGAATAAATTCTTCGAAGTAAACTGGTTTAGGTACCTATTAAAAAGACACAAAATAGGATTTTGTATGGTTTTGGAGTATTGGACCAAATTCTTCGAAGTCAGTTTTGTTGTTCTATACCTTCAATTAATTTATAGTTTTATTAAATTTTGTTCTCATAAAATTATTTATTTTGTTTGTGAGTTGTTATCATTTTTATTTATATTGTTGAATATGTCTTCTAGAAAGTACATAGTCAATTAACTAACCATAGAACTATAGATTGAAAATTCTTTAGAACTACACTTAAAAATCATAAAATAAATAATGAGCATATTACTAGCATAAACATATGGGTAGACTCTATTAGAAGACCATTTTAATTTTTTTGCCTAAAGTCTCAAATTATATTGAGCCGCCCCTGCCCAAGGGTACGGTACCTCTGGGGTATTGTAGACTTTCTTTATACCACAAAAAATTCTACAATACCTCAGGGGTACCATACCCCCGAATTTCTCTACTGTTGGATAACTTGGATGTGATGATGGGGTCTACCTGATGAATAATTCAATGGCTAAGAGGTTCTGAGGGTACAGTACCTTTGGAATATTGTAAACTTTTTCACATACCACTTAAGTCTACTCTCTTTTATTTTTCTCAGCTAATAATAAGCATACTTTTTCACATGAGTTTCCCTCTTTTTTGTCGTGTTTAGAAGGCACGAACAAAACTGCTTGAAAGAGGACTAAACGAGAAAGAGGACTAAAAGAGAATTATATAGTTAAAATTTCTTTCAAAATTCATTAACAATAGTTCAAACGAGTCGGTCAAAATTTTACACTATTTCCATGTCTAAATTACATTGTTAATTTTGACCGACTCATGTCATCGACTATAAATGAATTTTTGAACGAAATTTTAACTATATAATACTCGTTTAGTCCTCTTTCAAACTGGTAAATTCATGCCTCAATATTTGTACATAATCATGATAAAAAAAAGAAAAAGAGCTCATGAAAAATTTCGTGGGGGAGACGTCGTAGTAGCATTACTCAAAACTAAATAGAATATGCTATTTGTCAAGACTTTTTTTTTTTTTTTTTTTTCCCAAAAAAAGGTTTGGATTCTTTTAATATTTTAAATGACAATAACTTACTCCACGGTAAAATGAATTTATTTAGAAAAGGCACTAAAATAGTGAGCACCCAACTGGGGTAGCACCTTTTCTTTTTAATTTTTGGTAAAAAAAGTATATTTTTTTTCTTTATTTTTAACTTGGGATTTATTTTTCGTTCTTACTGACCAGATTTCGTGTAAAAAAGTATGTTAAATGAGAGAGAGATTCTAGTTGTAAAAGAAACAGAACAATTATTTTAGCCCCATTAGGGTGCTCTTTGTTTGTTATTTTTTCTTGACCCAAAGCTACTTTGAGCAGGGTGCAGCAAATTAAATTCAAACATTACCCAAAGCCACCGTATTCAATATATATATTCAAAGAGTAATGATATTCTGTCGATCCAAATGTCCGACAAGTTAAACCGAATTCCATCTAACAATGCCACGTCCCAAATGGCCAACAAGTTGTCCGAATTCCTTCTGGCAATGCCACATCATTGCCTTGTTTATTCCTCTCTTGTTGTTCATACCTATCTGTCTCTGTTTCTGACCATGTCAATTTCTATCAATATCTTTAATCTTTCTGACAAAATTTACTTCCCTCTCTGTTTCTGCCTGTGTCTCAATCTATATCTGTGTCTCTAATCTTCTGACAAAATTGATTTAATGCTCTTTTTTCAGAACTACATCAAATTGAATGCGTTTGATATATTACTGAAGATAGATAGTGAGATTACAAGAGATTGCAAGGGAGAGGAGAACTATAATTTGATTGTATGACTGAAGATCTACGAAGAAAAGGTATAAAAAAAACCCCGAAAAATAGAGCTGAGGTCCTGAAGAAATAGATTGGAAACCCTAATTAATCGACTATTTATGCCTCTCTGTCTTCACCTCTCTCTCTAAAACCCTCGTTTCCTGTTAGAAGAAGAGGAGATAATCATGAGACGAAAATGTATAATTCTCTTCTCCAATGGGTTTGATAATTTACCAATGAGACAGGCAGCCAATAGATTGAGATAGAGAAGAGAATTTCAATATTGATGGTCTAATTAAAAGATCTGGAAGAAAACATACAAACCCTAAAAATTGAATTGGAAACCCTGTTTTGAGATATATCTGATGGACGCTAAGAGTAGAAAACAAAATAAAAACAACAACGTGGCAGTGCCATGATCAGACTCCGGACTATTTTTCGGCCCTTTGCGTCGGACATAGTATCATTACTCATATTCAAATATAAGAACAATAAGAATATGATATGAGTTATACCAATACCCAAGTTACACCATCGTTAGAGCCCAACCAGAGCTAATGCCTTGGTAATCAGACTCGTCCCAATAATATTCAGTTCATACTACAAAAAAACGTTCTATGATACATATATATTGAGCAAGTAAGATTGGGAAATGGGCATCTGCAAAAGCTACCCAAGGGCCAAATACGGCCCCCTAAAAATCACAATGATAAAAAAACAAATAGGAGGGATATTCAACAATGATTAGTATACCATCTACGAATAACAATGATCCATCATGCGCTAACCGAACGGATTTCCTCACTTGTACCTCTTAACTTCAGCTGGTGCACCTGGTTGCCGAGGAGTATCACTTATCACTAGCTTTTGGAGAGCTAAAAATCCCGTAACTTTTAGGAGAACTGGGAGCACTAGGATGCAAAGCTTCTTGCTTTGGAATCTCTTCAGCAGGAGATTTCAAGTTGCTAAATAAGGAAGCATCAGTTTCAACTCGCTTGGCTTCTCTTGTCGGTGGCGGGAAATTTAGACCAAATTTTGGTTGCCTTTGTTGGTTAGATAATTCGGGTTCTGACCTCACTGAATCTCTCAGACCCCTAAAATCCATTGGTTCTCTCGTCGGGGACGGGAAATTTAGATCAAATTTTGGTTGCCTTGGTTGGTTAGATAATTGGGGTTCTGACCTGACTGAGTCTCTCACACCTGGGCCCCTAAAATCCATTGGTGTTCTAGGTGGGGATCCGTTACTTGGTCCACTCTTGTATCGATTCTCAGTCGGTTGTCGAGCCACGAATGGGGAAGATGGAACTTCATGTGTTGTAGAATTAAATTTAGGGGAAATAGGTGCTTCTTGTACACTTGGGCCTCTGAAATCCATTGGTGTTCTAGGTAGGGACCTGTTACTTGGTCCACTCTTGTACCGATTCTCAGTCGGTTGTTGAGCCACGAATGGGGAAGATGGAACCTCATGTGTTGTTGTAGAATTAAATTTAGGGGAAATAGGTGCTTCTTGTACACCTGGGCCTCTAAAATCCATTGGTGTTCTAGGTGGGGACCTGTTACTTGGTCCACTCTTGTATCGATTCTCCATCACTTGTCCAGCCACAAAGGAGGGAGCTGGAACTTCATCTGTTGTTGTAGAATCAAATTTAGGCGAAATAGGTGCTTCTTGTAAACTTGGGCCTCTAAAATCCATTGGTGTTCTAGGTGGGGATCTGCTACTTGGTCCACTCTTGTATCGATTCTCAGTCCCTTGTCGAGCCACGAATGGGGAAGATGGAACTTCATCTGTTGTTGTAGAATCAAATTTAGGGGAGATAGGTGCTTCTTGTACACCAGGGCCTCTAAAATCCATTGGTGTTCTAGGTGGGGATCTGTTACTTGGTCCACTCTTGTATCGATTCTCAGTCCCTTGTCGAGCCACGAATGGGGAAGATGGAACTTCATCTGTTGTTGTAGAATCAAATTTAGGGGAGAGAGGTGCTTCTTGTAAACCTGGGCCTCTAAAATCCATTGGTGTTCTAGGTGGGGATCTGTTACTTGGTCCACTCTTGTACCGATTCTCAGTCGCTTGTGAAGCCACGAATGGGGAAGCTGGAACTTCTTCATACTCTGTTTCTAATTGTTCAAAATCAGAGTCATCCTCACTTTCCAGGCTAGAGTCCGCAGTATCCGAATTTTCTTCAAACTGTAGAGGACTCTCATTGGACTCTTGAACCACATCACTTGTGGCCCTATCTTTGGAAGCTTTCTTTCCTGAACCTTTCTTTGATGGTCCGAACTTGACATGTCTGGCAATGAGATATGCTTGCTTTTTCTCCACCTGAGGTCCAGTGTCTACAATAGAAAAATCTTCAATCTGCATGAGGAAAAGAGTGGAGACAAAGGAAGGAAATTCAGTAATGCATCGGAAAAGGCTATGAGAAGAATGGAAAGTAGACGGTTATACCAGAGTTGAAATACGAGATAGCAACACTGCCAAGGCCTCCCTCTGAGCTGCTGCTTCTTTTTCATCCTTGGGTGTACCCATGTTCGTACCCATGGCCGTACACTGTTTAAGAAAGTTAAAAAAATTAGTATACAAAATTGAAGGAAAATAAGGACACAAACAAATATTTTAGTACACAAGATTGCAGAAATAAAACAAAATAAATAAATAAATAAAAACAGAAACACATCACAAGATGCACATATACACGAGGCAAAACCCAATAAAGGAGAACATCTATAAACATCACATACCACTCTGCTTGTGTCTTTGAAGCAAAGAAATGCACATGTTTTTGCTCTATATAACAATTCAGGTGCCAAATTTCATTCTCAACAAAAAGTAAACCACTAATTATGTAACCGATATAAACCTCAAATCAGCCACTCCGCATGCAGAGGTATGGATGTGTACATTTTAGTTGTTTAGTTACAGTGAAAGAAATACAAGAGGGGGGGTCTGCTCTGCTCCTAGCACTACAAAATTTTCACTTAAATTTCATCATTTAACGGAAAGGTTGACAAATTTCATGTCACTCAATGGAAACATCATCATGCCAGCAATTTATGGTACGATGAGCAGCACGGGAAAGAAGTGCAGACAACATCAATTCTCAGATAATCTTCTGAGAGAAGGAGAAGAAGATACCTTCACCCGATACCCACGCTCCATCATTCTCTTAGCCATGTCTGCTTTCATTTGAAGGTCTTTTTGTTCCTGTAAACAGAAGCAGTAGGTAAAAGTAAAATATCATCTATTCATATCCTGAAAATTATAATTTAACAAATGCAGATATTCATCATTTCTTAAATTTTTTATCAATTTATTATAATTTTATTCCTTTAGTTATTTAATTAATTACAAAAGTTAACTAGAGCTTAGTGCAACTGCAAATCTTCGAGATTCAAGAGTGAGGATACTAGTTGAGTATGAAACAACCACTTTGTGCAAATAATGCCAAGTTATGTATATATCAAGGCACCCTCCGAGTACTACACACTCTGCACAGATGGACCAACACTAGGGTAATGGCCTTTTTTCATAATAATATTAAATGATTTTGACAGCCTTATATTGTAGTTTATTATTGTTTTTGAATCTTGAAGCACACGAGATGGAGATCAATGGCAACAATCTTAAAAAGTGTGTAAAAGGCGCAAAAAGAAGGGTTCTAGGGCTCAAACCTTGATTTGGTATATGCTAGATGATGTGGAGTCCAGATGGAGTTTTAAATTGGGAGTTTCAAGATTCAAGAGTGAGGATACTTATGAAACAACCACTTTGTGCACCCTCCGAGCGCTGCACAGTCTGCACAGACGGACCAACTGCCAGGGTAATTGCCTTTTTCATTATAATATTAAATGATTTCGACAGTCCATATTGTTGTCTATTATTGTTTTTGAATATTGAAGCACATGAAGTGATGGAGATCAATGGTAACAATCTTTAAAACTGTATAAAAGGTGCAAAAAGAAGGGTTCTAAGGCTCAAGCCTTTATTTGGCATATGCTAGATGATGTGGAGTTTTAAATTGGGAGTTTTGGATAACTTTTATGTACTTTTATTATGCTATTTAGTATTGATTACCTCAATTATGGGGTAATCCAAGAGTCAAGTATTGAATGCCTCAATTATGAGGTAATCCAAGAGTCAAGTATTGATTACCTCAATTATAGGGTAATTCAAAAATCACGAGTTACACTCCCAGAATGCTATAAGAAGGATAGGATGTAAGTTTGGTGAGGTAGGGAATGAATGAATAAAATATCTTGTGAAATTTCTTTGTAAGTGATTCACAAAATATGAAGGTGTGAGGCCTTCTCTAGGTGTGATGCCTAGAGTCCTAGACATGTTGGTGTGATTCCAATAGGCTTTTGTTATTTTAAAATCCTTTATCTCAACTAACACATCTTGAATCACAGTCCTGTTATTTGAATTTTCAACCAATAAACACTGATTTTTTTTCAACTATTCAAGGCTGCTCTTGTCCGACATCACGAAGCATGGAATAGATTTTTGATACATAGTTGAGTTTTTGGCCTGTTTAAGTTCTTAGGGCCTTTTGGCTTTTCTCGCTTTGGGATGCATTCCCCTATTGAGCGCTCTTCAATACATTCTTACTTATCCAAAAAAACAAAAAAAAAAAAAAAACATGGACAGATCAAAATAACAAATTTTGGGATATAGATATGTATATATATTGTTGACCTAAATGTTTCTTACCTACGAACATTTTAATGATAACAAATCATTGAAGGTGTTCGTATTTAATACCTACTTGAGTTTGTGCTATGCAGGTTAGACATGTGTGAAAACTCAAGATGAGTTAAAGGGGCCAGGATCAAAGTCTTCTTTTTCATACTCAAAAGAAACAAGAAGGTTTGGAATGGTCGGGAAAACATTTTGGTGCTTGGCTTAGATAAGTTCAGGTCCGGATAGCTTTGTCAGGTCTGGATACCAGGTCTGAAACGGACTTGACTATGTTATAGTAAAGGTCTGTTTACAAGCTTCACTAAGTACTAGTTCGGGAGTTCAGGCCTGAAGGCACTGTTGAACTATATGGTGCCGGATGATAGATCAGTGGCAAAGACCAAGAAGGATCCAAAACTTAAAGATTTAAAGCTCAAAGATATTAAAGACGTAGGTAAAGGACCTCTTAAGCGGAAATCAATGAGTCAATATGAGCAGGACATGAACAAGTCAACCCATTAACATCATTGAAGATCAAGATATGTGGTAGATAGGCTTGGGTGAGTGATTAAATTTCTAGTAAAGTTAATCTTGAAATATCTCACTTTTTTATTTGATAAGTAAAATATATTAGAAAAGCATTTAAATAATTTAATTAAATAGTTATTTACTTATACTGACTGATGGAGTGGGGATTCGAACCTGGGCCTTTGGCCACAAGCAACACATGCCTTACCACTGGGCTATCACATCACATCCCAGGACCATGCACATCATTCATATCATTTGCATGTCCCCAGGACCACAAGCAATTGGCCATGAATCTCTTCTCATTCTTCATGGGGCCTTTGCTCAAGTTAAGTTGGTTCAAGATTTTGTCAGCTTTGGAAGAACTCACTGTTGGAAACATGAACCAGGACCATGTAGCTAAGTCATATCATTTGAATTGATATCTCGGTTTTAAAAAAGGCTTTGGAATTAAATGATTCTTTCTTCAAAAGCCTTAAGTGATATTGAGATGATCTCCAAATTGGAATATCTTTTATAGTCAATATTCACAAGTAGATGATTCAAGGACCTTGGATCAATTTGATTCTTAAAACATGATAATGAACTTAAGACTCGAAAGGATTAGGACTTGAGTTTATCATATACGTCCTTTAAAGTCCTAAAGAAAGTTGGAATGGACTTATGCCTTGATTGAACTCTAAAGAGTTATATATATCATGGTCAATGAGCCTAAGTCGACTTGAACATTCCAGTGGCATCTCTTGCTCGAGGTTTTCAAACCCCAATTGACCTTGACGATATGTCAATCGACTCATTCAAAAAGTAGAGATGACCAAAAGTTGATTTTTGAGTCTGATTCCCTTGATTAGTTTACCTCGAGTGTCCAAAGAGATTTAACACTCAAAGGATAAATGTCCAAGTCAACCTTCAACTTCAATCAGTAAACTGCTCTAGCCAAACATGTCAACAGCTCTATGAGCAAGTCGAGTGTTCATGCACTAAGCCCAAAATTCAAACGGCTAATTCAACAGTCCCAAAGCAACCCATTTGTGCCTAACGGCTATATCTTTGAATGGGGCTATAAATACACCTTGTGTTGATCTTCCAACGACTCTCTGAAGTACAAAAATATACATTCATATAGAGAGATTTGTGGAAGGTGTGTGATTCATATTGAATAAAGTGAGGACAATCATGCTCCCACTTACATATATCAACAAGAGTGTTAGAACAATACATCTCTATATATCTTTGTTTGAAGATTCTACCAATGAGCATTCATTTCTTCATTCTTCTTTGATAAAAGCTAGCATGAGCTTTCAATTTCATACCTTTTCATGGGTAGCACCACTATTGAGCTTCATCATACATATTCTTCATAGTGGTTTTTCAAATCCTACAGTCGAGCTTTCATTTGAATATTTCTTGATTTTTTTTTTCCTAGTTTACTCACACACATGCCTCCACTGAGGCTCGAACCCCTGACCTCTATTTGAGAAGTAGGGGCTAGGTACCGCTAGGCCTGTTGGTGAATATTTCTCAATTTAACTCTTATGTAATTGGAAAAAAAAATGTACGATTCAATCTATTGAGAAACAAATCTTTGTACACCAAGGCTCACTCTCGGCCTTTGTGTGAGAGGAGTATAGGCTTACTCTCAGCCTTCATGTGAGAGGAGTGTCGCCTACTCTCGACCCTTATGTGAGAGGAGAAAGGCTTACTCTCAACCTTCATGTGATAGGAGATAGGCTTAGGCTTACTCTCAACCTTGATGTGAGAGGAGATAGGCTTACTCTCAACCTTCATGTGAGAGGAGTGTGGCCAAATCGATGTGAGAGGAGATAGGCTTACTCTCAACCTTCATGTGAGAGGAGTGTGGCCAAATCTCAGCCATTGTGCTAGAGGAGGAAGGCTTGCTCTCAGCATTGATGTAAAAGAGGTTATCACTGACCCTCAAAGTGAAGAGGCTCTGTTCATTGTCTTCAAGAAGGAGCTTCAGCCTCCAATAAAGCTTAGATTTCAAATAATCGAGTAAAAGCTAGAGGCGAGGATGTTGGTAGTTCTACCGAACCTCGTAAAATCTTATGTCAGT
This sequence comes from Cornus florida, assembly GCF_030987335.1. NCBI lineage: Eukaryota > Viridiplantae > Streptophyta > Magnoliopsida > Cornales > Cornaceae > Cornus > Cornus florida. The sequence continues at coordinate 64,897,325 of NW_026775573.1, forward strand.
ATCACTAATCCTTAAACTCCTTCATATTTACTGTCCAAGCATGATAGTTTAACTTAGATGCATATACGAGTGTTTGTGTAGAAATAGCTTTCTTTAGATGTATAATGTCTTGGTTTAGTTTCTTTGTTTTAGATGCATGCTAGGAGCCTAGGATTAGATGTATGTTAGGACCTTACTTTCACCAAGTCCGGATGCTTGAAGGTCTTGATTTGCCTAGTCTATGTATGGCTCCTTGTTTGTATACTTATATGTATGTATGCATTTAAGTATTTAAGTACATCAAACAAACGAACAAGCCCCAAATCAATCAAGACAAGAGTCAGTTTCTATCCAAAAAAATATTACCCCCCTAAAAACAATGCTTGAGAAAAAGTAGTGAATTATAACTGATTATGTTGGGGTTATATGTATATTTTTTATGGTACAGGGGGCTTCTATGATTTTACCCCCCTAAAAAATATTAGCATTACACACATGGTCACAATTAATGCACAATGATAATTTTTCATATAGAACAAAAATATAATTGTAACGAAAAAGCAGTGAATTAGTAGCATATATCATATAACAATCATTACACCAATCGTATTTCATTTTCTAAATTATGTTGGAGTAATTATTAGTAAAAAATAAATTTTAGGGTAAAGTGCATTAAACCCCCCTCAACTACACCCCAAGTGCAACTAACCCTCCTCAACAACAAATAACCCCCCTCAAGTATGAAGTTGGTTAAGTTTTAGGACAGAGAAGGTTTTTCCGGTCCATTGCTGTTGATGGAAAAGTTAAATGACTCTTTTGCCCCTGTAATAAAACTACCTCGTTTTATATGCTATCTAATGAGAGTTGTTGATGTGGCTAATATAATCTCCATCCCCAATAAATAATTGACAACTCATCCTATCACTCCATTTCACACGTTAATAACCTTAAAAGGTAAATAATGACTTTATAATTGCAAAACCCTCTATACTTCTCATCTTGCCGCTTCCCAAAGCCTCCCAACGCCGCCATGAGCGCTCCGCTCCTCCAAAGGTGACTTACCCCAATTGATCTTCTCCTTACTTATTTGCTCTCACATCTAATTTATCATCTCTCTCTACCAACACCACCTGCACCATCGTCGAAGTGTAAAGCACTATAAATCTACCAGATTTCTCTCCCAAATCAGAAGCACTGTACATCTAATCTATCATTCACACTTTCCAGACTTCTCTGTCAAGCTCTCGCCATCAGAGGCTTAAAAGCTCTAATCTCTCCAGCATCGTCGTCGTCATTCCAGAGCAAGTTCGGCAAGTTTAACAACTCCACACCACGCGACCATGGAGTTTCTGACGAATAGTGTTTTATGGTTGAAGTTCATTTTTGGGTCGAATATAATAATCAGATTTATTGGTGCGAGAATTTGGCCAGAGGCAGAGTTTTTTACGAGAATTTGGCCGAAGAGACAGAGCTTTGACAATCGCAAACTTGGTCCGATGATGTGGGAAGGATAGTGTTTTTTCGAGAAAGGCCTTTTTAAGTTGAGTTAATCATTAAAATCTCTAAACCCCAAATCAATTAATTTTTATTTTATAACAAATATAATCATGAAAATGGTTCTCAAGGTGGACTCTGTTTTCTTCTTGCTGTTGTAATTGAGCTTTGGTGATAAGCTTCAATGTTGATAAAATTATGATTGTTTTCCTCTACCAAACACCATCAAACCCAATTGAAACCACAAACCCACACACCACAAACCGTCAAACCCAATTGAAACCAACCCACTGCCACAACCACCATCATCATCAATCTCATATGCAGTTTGATAAGAGTATTGATCTGTGGGGTTGACATCGTTTTATTTTTCCCATATGCAGTTTGATAATGCGATACACTGTGATATTGAAGGAGCACCACCACAGATCGATGGAGGAAGAAGGGCAATGAGTGAATTAGGGGAACTTATGCGTTAGGGCTTGTTTGGTTACTAACAGTCTTTCAATGGCATTATGGCCTCTTACATTTAATTAGGGTTGTATAGTCATTTAGATAAATATGGGCTCTCACGTGCAAGGCAGGTTATAAAAACTGATTGGACGGTCGCCGGATTGGGTAAACTGCAACCAAACAACATAGTTTGGGGGGGTTTTCTGCTACTTTAGAAATTCAGGGGTGTTTTGTGCTCATTGGGATATAGTTGAGGGGGGTTTATTGCACTTTACCCTAAATTTTATACTTGTATATGATCGTGTTAATGCCATATCCGTGTCCAATTTTTTTTTTTTAATTTAACGTGTCGACATATCCATGTCGTATTTTGCCCATGTCCTGCATCTATGCTACTTGGTTGGGTATATTCGGAATTGCTTGCAAATTCGAGCCTGTTAAGGTTTAAATCTGCCTTAATAAACAACAATTGTCAGTTTGGAACCAGAATGGCTCAGTTCCAGGTTTTCCAAACAAGGTTCTTTAGTTGTTCCTGAATGTATTAATTTAGCACAGCTCAAAAGGCATCCCTCAACACAAACTGTTTGATCATCCTATGAGGAGGTGATAAGTGTGTGTTAGGCATGACACGTGCATTAAGCTCCGTGATGAAACTGCGGTGATCTTGGTGAAAGAGTAGAGATTACATAGAGCTGCCACAGTTGGCTTGACTCCAAATTCTACCGATTGTCAGTTTGGAACCAGAATGGCTTGGTTCCAGGTTTTCCAAACAAGGTTCTTTAGATGTTCCTGAATGGAATAATTTAGCACAGCCCAAAAGGCATCCCTCAACACAAACTGTTTCCAAACAAGGTGATAAGTGTGTGTTGAGCATGACACATGCATTAAGCTCCGTGATGAAACTGCGGTGAGCTTGGTGAAAGAGTTGAGATTACATAGAGCTGCCACAGTTGGTTTGACTCCAAATTCTACAGATAAGCAAGGGGACATGACGATGGGGTTGGTTGACGTGTGTTTGTTGCTTCGTCAAGCCAGGATGGATCTGAGGAGTATGTTTCGGACAATGAGGAGAGACTGCCAAATGATATACTTGGACGTCCTCCGGATATTATGGCATTGGGAGGAAGGGGAGGCTAATATTATGGGGATGGTGGATCCTTTGGCAGTGGTGTTGTCTGAAGGGTTGAGGGAGCTCCCACTTGTGGCAGTCGACATAAAGCGAGGGGAGTAGGGGGTGAGGGAGAACCTTGGTGCTACAAATGACTTGTTGGGAGTGACTTTCGAAGGCAACGATGAGCAAGCTATGGTTATGCTCCACTCTGTAGATTTCATCCTTGGCTTATACATTTGGTTGTGGAGCTAACTCCTTCCCCATTTCTTACCTGGGAATGCCCCCTGGGTTTGCAGTTGAGGGATGTAGCCGGTTGGGATCATGTGGTTGAGAGGTTTGAGAGGAGACTTGCTGGTGGAAGAAGTAATCTTTCGAAGGGTGGGAGGGTCACCCTAATATAATAATAAAGAGCACATTGTCGAGCCTCCCTACCTATTTCCTTTCTCTTTTTCAGATTTCCTCCTCAGTGGCTGATAGGATTCAGACACCCGCGGAATTTCTATGGGGTGGAGTTCAAGTATCATCTTGTCCGCTGGGAGCAAGTGTGCAGGTCAATCCAGTTGGGTGGTCTGGAGATCAGGAGGCTGGTCCCCTTCAATAGGGCTCTTCTGGGGAAGTGGTTGTGAAGGTCAACTCTGAGCACCAGAGACTTTGGAGGAGGTTTATCTCATGCCGTTATGGGTAGGAGAGAGGTGGCTGATGTTTCCTTGCAGTGAGGATCCCAAGTGGTGTTGGTGTTTGGAAATTCATTCCAAAGGGGTGGGATGAATTTTTTAAACATACTCCCTCCGTCCTTTTTTTTTTTTTTTTTGATAAGTACTCCCTCCGTCCCATTTTAATTGTCCCTTTTCGGTTTTACAACTTTTTAAGGGGACATGTATTTAATGCATTGTCCCCTTTTGAAACTTCAAAGGTTACCCTTTGAAGTTCAAATATATAGTATCAAGTTCAGAAAATTTTAAATACTTATTTGAAATCTATATCTATCGGATCACAGCTTCATGTACCAAATATTTCCATATCGACGCAACCAATAATTCTGTTCCTACAATGTAATGGAGAATGGATGCGAGAGAGAGACTTTCATTTCGGTCAGCCATAGACCCCCACCAGTTACTGGGTCTAATCAAAAGGATATTATTGGAAAGATGCATTTAACGTATCTTAACTTTTCATATGGGACATCTATTTTGGGAAAGCCAAAAAAAGGAAAGATGGACCATAAAACTATGATGGAGGGAGTATTAGATTCCGATCTCAGGATGGTAGAGGCATTCATTTTTTAGAGGACATTTGGTGTGGTGATAGTGTGCTGGCATGTTCTTTCCTCAGGCTCTTCAGGATTGCTCTTGACAAACACGCCTTGGATGCCGACCATTATCAGCTTGGTAGCGGGAGGACAACTTGGGATGTGCGCTTTTTGAGACATTTTCATGACCCGGTGTTGGAAGACCTTTTAGGTTTGTTGTTGTTACTGTATCACCAGGAGGTTGATGGAGGAGGTACAGATGTCCTTGTCTGGGTTCCCTCTTCTCAGGGGAGGTTCGATGTGCGCTCTCTTTATAGGCGGATTTCAAATGCTCCGAGGCCCGCCTTCCGTTGGAAGACTATTTGGTGAACAAAGGCTCCCATCAAGGTGGCCTTTTTTGTTTGGACAGTGATTTTAGGAAAGATTTTGATGCTGGACAACCTGAGGAGAAGGAGACAGAGATTTTGATGCTTGACAGATGTGGACTTTTTTATTTGGGTTATTTGTGGAAAGGGCATACTTTTTGCGTTCTTGAATCCCAGTTAGAGTGGTATTTTGTTGGTATTTTTCAGTCTTTTTCTCTTGTAGACTAGAATAGTTGGCAGTTGGCACTATATAGTTCAGCAGCTCCTTCAGGGCTCCTTCGAATGAAGGTAGCTTGGGTTTCACCTAAATATAACAATTATAGCAATCTGCTCCAGTCGGTCACTAGATCTGGCCGTGGAAAGACGATTATTAAGATTCTTATATTCACATTCATTTTACATTAAAAACGTCTACCCAGGGAATAGACGTCTTTACCTTCTAGATGTGTCAAAAGGACATAAGAAATAGAGAAAAGGAATATTTGCACAGGAATAATCTTTGGTGTTGTATGTGTAAGAGCGACGAAGAGTGTAAGAGCGACGAAGAGTCTGTAGATCATCTTTTGTTGCACGACCCTGTGGTCCGAAATAGTTGGGGTTTGATTTTGGAGTGGTTTGGGGTTCAGTGGGTCATGCCTCGGTCCTCAAGAGGCTTGATTGACACTTGAAGAGGGTGTTCTGTGGGCTCCCAAGTCCATGACTTTTGGAGGGTGGCCCCCTTTTGTGTTTGGTCTTTGGTGGTGCTTATTAAGGAAACAGAATTTTAAGATCCTTAGACGGAGAGAAATCTTCTGTTAGGGCTCTGAAATTCTCTATTATTAACTCTCTTTTTTGTTGGGCCAATGGGAGAAATTGTAAGTCTTTAGTAGAGTTAGTTGATTTTTTGGGTTCCTTGGGTTCTCAGGGCCTTTTGTTGGTCCTTGTGTAGCTTTTCTTGGGATGTGTTCGTTGTTTAAGTGCCTTTTATACAATCTTACTTATCAAAATATATATATATATATATCCTAGGCAGCTTTACTAGAGAATCGAATGAACTGCAGGTTTGTACACTGTAAATTCTATGATGCATCACAGAAGCTAGAGACAAAGCACAGGCAATTCCGCTTTTGATTCAGGAAGAAGACAATTACAAATTTTCAGCAATACCTCAATCATCAAAAAGCATGTGGTAGAAGAATTAGGATTTGATATTTTCAGTGTCAATCAAGATAATTAACCTTAGCCCTCACTTCAAGAAATTACTAAAAGAATTAGTTTTTTTTCCTTTCAATTTTTTAACACTTGAGCCCATTGAAAAATAATAAATGATCCAAAACAACTTATTTACTATTTTTTATCTTTTTTTTTTTTTTTTCTTTTTTTTGCGGAAATGCAAAAAAAATATAAACAAAAAATGACAAAAAAAAAAAAAAAAAACAAAAATGCTACTATGAGGCCCTTATAAAATAATGCTTTTACCCAAGATGATGTTGTTATCATGGAAAATTCTCATTTTTCTATTAAGTTTTACCATATTAGTGACCGATGAACTCCAGGAAGTATCTAATTCATGAGAATGAAAAAACTATAATTGAGTATCAGATAAACAACTTACAATTTTTTCAGTAAATCGAATTTCTTTGAACACTCCTGTCCTTAAAGTCACTTCAGACTGCATAGAAGAAAAGAAACACAAAATTAATTATACATTCTGAGGTTTGAATTCAATAGCAAAGTACACCTGAGGGTTGGATTGCTGCTCATCTCACAAGAGCATAACAAGTTTATTGAACTTATAACACTTGACTAAATTGGATCTGTACTTCTGTAGGTCACTAAGAACTGACAGAACACAAATCACATGACATAACTCCAAATTTTTAGCGTCTATAACAAACGAAACTTGTATTTGAATAACCTCCGGCTAATCCCAAACATTGTAACCCATACGTGTAAATTAGAAGAAGTCCATGCCGCGTCTATAACGAAGGAAACTTGTATTTGAATGACCTCCAGCTAATCCCAAATGTTGTTACCCATATGTGTAAGTTAGAAGAAGTCCATGCCAGAGTCCCTTTCCTTATTTTCTCTTTACACACCACATCCCAACCAAGGTTTAAACCTGGCACCTCTCTACATTAATCCAATGGCAAAGCCTATCAATCATGGTTGATTATAAACAAATTATCAATTTCTAGACTTGATAGTAAAAGGATTAAAAGCCAAAAAAGCAAAAAGATTTATTCACTTAAAGTTTCGACTTTGAGGAACAAGATGTCAAATGTAAACAATTTGATAAATATTTATTTCATCACATTTTATTCAATAATAAAGAAATTTAAAATCTGAGTTTGGCACCAAAAATGTAATACAAGTCTTATACCAACTATTATGGCCGGTTATATCAAATTTCGTCATTCTACAAATTTTTTTTTTAAATCTTGGCAAGGAGGAGGAAGTACCACTGCACTAAGCCTTGGTAGTAATTTCGTCATTCAACTTTAAGTTCCACAAGTTCCATGTTTTTTCTTTTTTTTTTTTTTTTGGGGGGGGGGGGGGTGTGTTTCATTGTTAAATGTTTCAAGAACCCAAAATTCTCACCATGACCAAAGTCAAGAGGGTAATATTATACAAACAAATAAGTCCAATTCTCTTTGCCTTCTAAGCAGGATGCGCTCCCCAATTTGAGCGCCTTTCTAACATACTTTACTTATAAATATATATATAATATAGTCAAAACAACTTCTCAATGTAGAATGAAGATAGGGAAATTTATCTAGGGAACCTGGTTAGCATTCACTTGTATTCACAAGGGAATGATTTTTGCAAAACAAATAATATTGAAATGTGCCAAAAATACTTTTTTTTTATAAGTAAAAATGTGCCAAAAATACTCTTTAGCATACCCAAATAAAAGCGAGTAAGTTTAAAAGACCAAGAGATTGTGAAACGTTGATAGTTTCATCAAGCTTTCATGCATAAGTTACACCTTGAAGGCTTTCAAAACTCTGGGGCCAAATGCAGAAATTGCCATAGTATAGGAGAAATAATTCTAGAAGAATGTCATATGGTTGGGTATAAAAAACATTGTTTTACCAAATAATGAGAACATGGACTGGTGCAGTGGTAAAAGTTGGGGCTATAAGCATGAAAATTTTGGTTCCAATCTTGAGAACACCACTTTGTATAAAAAATGTTATATGTTAGGTTTGTATCCAGTCCACCCTCCCACCACCCTTGATTAACAAGGATCACACTAAGTAATGACCCTTACTCGACCAATAAAAAAGTCAAATAGTTTTTTAAGCCTTTGGTCTTTCAACTTTTACCTAAATACATGATCTTCACAATCAACCTAGATATACACCAAGCCCTTTTTATAAATAGAAGCGTCACTACTATTGTTGTCCCACATCAGCAAACGATTCCCATTAACTCCAGTAATATACTGATGCAAAAAGCAGTGCACAATTTAGCCTTCGCTCTACAAAACTATTTGTCAGCCAGCATCCTGGATAATGCAATGTCACAAAACTTACTTAACTATCTACTGGCTTGAGAAGCACACTCATAACATCTACCAGATAAAATTTAGAACAGTAAAATGGAAGGCCCAAAGATCATTATCCACTTTAAGGTCAGAAAGTTGATAGCACATTTCTGGTGAATTCATATGCAATATACACATGACACAAAAAAGATTAAACAGAACAAAAATGAGAATTATCAATTATTTACGCAATGGAAATAGCAACAAACCGTAGAAACATAACACAATATCAAAATTGCTACCACCAGCCAAAGAATCTCATCAAATGATTTAATCTCAACAAGCTAGAACACAGAGACATACATCCAAGAGGAACCCACCTTGCTTTTAGCACGCACTTTTTCCTTTACTATTTGTTTTTGTTTGTACCTTTCTTTATGGTAGTCCATTAGTTTGCAGACTGGCGGCTTAGCAGTTCGTTGAACCTGTTTAATATAAAATGAAAGAATTCACTGAGCTCCAGTTGGAAAAATTAGTATTTCCCACATTTTTCATATATTGAATCCATTAATGTATTGTAATTGAAATGCAAAAAAGAAGGTCAAACAACCACTCAAAATGCAAAAAACAGGGTCAAACAATTATAAAGTAGAGCGCAAAGCCCGTTCATCCCCAGCGTCGAGCTGAGCCTCCCACAACATAGCCAACCAAGTCACTATCATCTAGGTGAATTTGGAAGGAGATACGAAGAAAGTAAGGAGGCCATCTCTTTATCTTTAGCAAACAATCAAGGGCATCTTTCTTTTGTGAAGTGGCTTTGCCCTTGGAGAAATATATAGTGAGTGAAGAACAACAGATTTTCCACTTCACATCCACTCTACAAGGCTCAGTTTTCATCAAGAAAAGGGTACGGTACCCTTTGATCTTCTCATTCGCTCCTCTCTCTCTCTCTCTCTCTTCTTTTTCTTTTTTCCTCCTGTATACTAGGTTAACAATCAGTCGATAATCGTGTAATCAGCAATGCTGATCTTGGTAATTGTTTTAAAAAATGTGTAAGCAAATCTTTTGCAAATTTAGTCACTGTCATGAATATGAATATCCACTGATCAAGTGATTCGATAACAAAATAATACATATTTAATTTCACTTGTAAAAATTTCACAATAAGATGGCAATAAGCACTGTAACAATCTATAGAGTAACACCAATTTCTATTCCCTACACTACTAGATTTCTAAAATGGCAATAAGAATTGTGACAATCTATAGAGTAACAGCAATTTCTATTCTCTACACTATATTTCTAAAACTAAAATAAACAATCAAACAAACATAAAAAAATTTAACGGCTTAAGAGTTTTCTTTTCTTTTTAAAAAAATAAAGAAGTCAAAACATCTGAAAAGATGAAACCAAAAAAAAAACACAAACAAAGAGTGAACCCTTTTTTGGGGGAAGGGAGGGGCGAAGGCATTTTTGTCCAGCAACTAAATTTTCAAAAGTTCTCAAATACAAATAATTTCACATTGAAAAAATAAAAAATTACCTCAACTAAATCAAGCTCGAGTCTCTTTGCACGTTCAAGTGCTTCGCGCCTTGACACTATAAAATGCCCTGAAAATAAGCACACATTCAAGAATACGATAATAAGAGTTCACTCTACCCCTTCACCATCTATGAAACAATGAGATGCCTTCTTCCCAATACGCTGTCATCCACATAAAACTCTAATACCATACAATTCGAATATGTACTGAATTGCGTTGTCTATATTCCAAAATTCATACACGCTATTTTCTTGCCAGGAGCCACTATTTAGAGCAAATCCCACTAAACTCACATTATACAGTTCATAAATAAAGTACCATTTTTTTCCAAAACTATCTAACAATTAACAACGCACATACACACTACCATTAAACAAACATTAAACCCTTGAAAATTTCACAAACATTTGAACCAAAACAATAATGACATGCACATACCTTCATCAGTCACAAGCCTAACGACCTCAGCTGTAATTTTCTCATTCAATCGTGGCCCACTTGAGTCTTCCTTCCTCCTTGAGGTGAACTGAACACCAATCATGCCATTAACAAAAACCCATTACTCAAAACCATCACACACCCAAACACACACACATGTATGACATTGTAAAACTCGATTTGGGTTTTGAGGCTTTCGTAATTACCTGGACAGGTGCGGCGAAGAACCTCACATTGTTACGAGGCACGAATGGGTTGTTGTGAATAATCAAACATGGTTTATCGAGTACGCGAATTCTGGTGTGCCCAGCAGCGTGATTGACCGAACAAGGTCCTGGAATTTGAGAATAACGTCTCTTGAATTGGTTTGATAAGCTTTTGAGGTTCGACTGCTTGATTCGACACCAAAATGCCATCTTCGTTCAGTTTTGTATACCAGAGAAAGGCATTTCTCGATGTGAAAATGTAATTTCTTTCAGAGAGAATAGCTAAGAGCGAGTTTTGAGAAGAGTCGATTCTTGATCGAAGCTTGGGTGTGTTAACGGTATGAAACACGTATGAATCCACAGACAACGAAGGGATGTAAAACCCTAATCGAACTTGGCGTAATATGGTAATCAGAGCGTGCTGTGAAGTTGAATTACTGAATCGCGTTTAGCGGCGGCCACAACTTGCTTTGGATCCTGTTTTGGATCCGGGTGCACGTTTGTACATTCCGTTTATGAACCTAACGGAAATAACTCTGCCTTTGGTGTGAAAAAAATGAAATGAAAAGAAATGAAATATCCCATCATTTCTCAATTTTGTATGCAATTTAAAGTGACAAAATTATTTTATTGAAATAAAAATTTATTTTTGAGAATAAAAATAATTCTACAACTAAACATATAAAATAGCCCTAAGGGACGTAGATGTGTTGGCAGAGATCCGAGAGGTAAGTCTTTCACATTTAACTTTCGACCGTATTCCTGACTTGAATAGTGCTTGTATTGTGGAACTGATACACATGCTCTAAAGGGAAAAACAAAATATATAGAATGTTCATTCCATTCCCAAATAAATTTTTTAAAAAAAAAAAATCAAATTCCCAAAAAAAAAACCTCATGTTCTAAGTCTAAAAACCGTCACTACCACCACCACTGCCTTCCACCTCCACCACCACCACCACCTTCCACCACAACCACTGCCACCTCAATTGCCTTTCACCATTGTCACTACAATCGTCACCATTGTTGTCACATTCAACCACCACAATGTCGCCACCTCCACTGCCTTCTGTCACTGCCACCACCACCAACTTCCATCAAAACCACATTCGATCACTACCACCTCCATTGTCTTCCACTTCTGTCATTACCACCATCCCCGTCACCATTACAACCACTGTTGTCGTTCTCTTCACCACCACCACTACCACCACCATCATCACCTCCAGAACTGTCACCGCCTTTCACTTCCACCACTACCGTTATCGCCATCACCGTCGCCTTCTACCACCACCACCATCATCACCTCCTTTGCCTTTTTACCAACATTACTGCCGTCTCCCGCTACCGTCTTCCAACCTCACCACTTACACCACTATCGCTTTCCACATCCACCTCCACCTCCACCACCACCACCATTGTCACCACCATCTTTCACCATCATCGTTTCTTTTAAAAAAATTATAGAAGAATGTAATTTTGTTAATTTAATTTATTTATCATTAAGAGGGGTATTTTGAATAATTTAATTTGAAATTAATTTATTCTAAATTTTAAATTGATTCAACCAAACATTATAATGATTATTATTAATTACATTCCTACACGTTTCATATTTGTAATCAAACAATATAACAAGAACGATCATTTCATTCTCACTTGTATTCTATTTTATTCCTGCACGTCAAAACGCAGCATTAACAACAATTATTATGTATTAAATATATCATCATTATAAACCATTATTCCCAACTATATACGAGTGTATTCTATATGTATCATTCTAAACCATTCTTCCAAACTATATATGATATATGGTATATAACTATCAATACATATATTGTAGATAAATAAAAAAAAACTATCTCGTTAGATTAGAAAAGATAAAAAAGCCGTAATGGGGGCTGAAATTGAAGGGGAGAGAATTCGTATCTAGTTAGCACCTAAGTCACATAATTTTTCTAAACAAGTGCTGTTCTTACACTTCGAGCGTTCGTGCTCTTGCGCTCTTTTGCTTCCGCATCCGCCCTATATGACTTAGATTAACACTAGATAAAGATAAATATGCAAATAAATTGTTCTTAGAAAAAAAAAAAAAAAAAAAAACAGATCGGGAGTATAATATCACGTATTATATTAATTTTCTAAATAAACTAAATTCACAAAATTTCTCTAAATTATCAATTCATTCAAAATTCTTCTTCTTTTTTTTTTTTTTTTTTCTTTTTCCTAGAGTTATATTATAAAATAAATTAGTTATACATTTTTTTGAAAATATTTTACATATGAACATAAAATAAAATACTTTATTAGTCATATTTATTTATTTATTTGCCCCTAAGCAGTACGTGTTATTTAATTCTAAGTGATGAAGCATTACACAAGGTACTATCCACCTCGATTTTTACTAGTTTAATAAAATTTTAGTGTAAATAAAAATTTGAAATAAAAATTTGGTTTCCACGTAAAACTGACACATTTACTTGGATGGCCCTTATTGATTACAATTCCACTTGCCGTTCAATTTTTAAAACATTGAGGAATAAAAGCTGATGATGACGAAGCCCATGAGCCCAGTCAATTGAGTGAAACATTAAAGCCCAAAAGTACTATACAGTACAGATTAGGCCTGCTTTTTTGGTGAGCCCATTGGCCCAATAAACATTTTTTAAAATGATGGAGCCCATAAGCCCAGCTAACAATTGCTTGGTAAATGGTCCAAAGTTAACATTAGGTAAGGCATCATTTAGGAGTTGGGACATTCCTCTACTCTTGTAATAAAGCTATAGAAATTATAAATCCAGTCCCAAAATAGATGTCCACTTTGTTCCAAAATAGATGTCCACTTTGAAAAGCTCAAAGTGGATATCTATTGCTTCTCAAAGTGGACAGGAAAAAGTATATGAAAAGAAGTTACAAACTTATAAGATCGTTTTTTTTAAGAGAAAATAAGAAAATTTTTATTTGGTTCAATTAGGGTGTTTTAGGCAACTTACTAATGATTCACTTGGATAAATGAATGAAACCAAAATCGCCTCTGATGAATTGTGGAATGTAGTGTATCGAAAGAGTAGATATAGGGTGTGTCGGGCATGCTATCTCATTAGTATGCCCAACCAATCAAATGCGCTATTCAAGTTGATTGAGAGCGAAATTTGTGAGTATACATGAATAGTATGCATGTGGATTGATAGACATACCAATATTACCGACACACCCGATATCTATTCGCACCGGACATTTTGTTTTAATCCTTGGTCAATTAGAATCATTGTCAACATGGATTTTAAGTAATGCCTTGTGAATTATAATAATGTATGATTGATTTTTAAGTAATGCCTTTAATTAATATTATCCTATACAATCATCATATTATTTAATAATTCTTGAGAAGGATGTGGAATTCTAGAATAATATAAAAAAAAATATTAGAAGTTGAGCTTTAACTAATTCTAGATGGGAGGACAAAGTTGATGCTGGCCTGGAACTGACATGCATGATAGGGCATGTAATGGACCACAAAATATATAATTTACAACATAATAGTAGTCCAAGTACTTTTTTACTACTCCTATATAACAGTTATATATAGGTTGGATCCTCCTCCTTTTTTTTTTTTTAACTGGAAAGTATCACACTCACACCCACTTCGCCCTACAGGAACTTGAACCATCAATCTTCTATTTTAAAAGACGAAAAAATTACATCCTACTAGCAATTAATTTCAACCAAAAATCAAGCCTTTATTTGTTTGCACAAGCCTATAAATAATAATGCTATCAACAAAGTATATATTAGAATGCACCTAACACACTATTACCAGAAAAATTTCTAAATATTAATCTCAAAATGATTCGTACTCCCAACCTCTAACTCTAAGATATGAGATGAGAGCCATACATTAGAATATTTTCTCGACATTTCAAATTCAACATTTTCGGTTTTATGCTAGTATTGCTAGCTCATATTGATACGTCTATCAATCTCAAAATAAGTTGCTCATTTCGTCCATACGGGAACTTCAACCCTTGATTTTTAACTTTGAAAGATATCATTAAGTTACAATCTTTCAGCCTCCCTTTTCTTATGTAAAAATTACATTGTTAGCAATTAATTTCTACCCAAAACCAAGGGCGTTATTTGTTTGCACAAGCCTAGAACTAACAATGTTGTCAACAAACTATGCGTTAGGATGAATGTAACATGCTTTGGATTATTACAAGAAAAATTTTCTAATAATAATTCAAAGGATTCGTAATCTCAACCTGTAGTTCTAAGATGTGAGATGAGAGCTAGAATATTTTTTTTCGAGATTTCAAATTCAACATTTTCGATTTCATTGATTTGACACAAAGTGGGGTCAAAATGATGTAAAGTTAACCTAAATCTATCATGTAAAATCATGAGTGGTAGGCATCATATGAAATATCTTGTCTATCCCCAGCAAGGAAAAATAAATAGAAACATCTTTTTCTACAATGATATTCTCAAAAACATGATTTTGATGAATGAATGTTTTACCTAATTTTTTTTTTCTTATAATATCATAGCTAATTATTGATGTTAAATAATTTCCTCATCTACGTATATCTTCATTGTTTCCTCATAATGAGGGTATAGAGAGTCCTTTATTGACCTTGCATAGGGAGGATGATTATCATGTTTTTAGTTCAGCAATGAGCTGTTGATTTCGGATTGGGCCCACGTTTAGATTCATATTATATTTCCCATAGATATCATATCATAAATGTTAAATTTCACTACTATACTAATTTGACTATTTATTAAACTTTTTCTATGATCTACCGTTGTATAATTGATTGTCAAAAACCTTTACGGCTTGCTAGACTGTCAAGGGACATATTGACAATTCTTCTCGACTGATTTTGAAGTATCTATTTTTGATCCAATAAAATATATTTTTTTTTATTAAAAACGATCCAACGTGTAAGACAACCACTATGCTGTGACATATGCCGTTTTTTTAACAAAATACAAAACAAGTTTTTCTGAGCTTGAGGAATATTTTGGAATTTTTGTTCGTCAAACTCGGGTTGCCTCAAAATTTATATTTAGTAGTTTTAAGAAAAAAACTTATTTTTGAATATTAATATCCTTTCAAGATTTTGTTTTCTTAATAAGTTTTCATAGTTTCTTTATGAATTAAAGTTTTCTTTCATTATAAAGATGTATAATGTAGCATAATCATTAATTCCATTATCAATTCCAATGCATCTTATGACAAACATGCATCATACAAATAGTTATTCTTGAATTTAACATGCACTTCACTCAAAGTAAACAATATCTTAAATTAATGTAATATTTAACATCAAGTAAATTGACAGTTTAATGAATTTTTTTATTCGGTCTTCTCCCATGAATATTCCTAATATCACAACATGCATCAGAGCGTACATCACCTTCCATTGTGTGTGTGTATATATATATATATATAGATAGATAGAGAGAGAGAGAGATTTGGTTTTGACATGCATGCAGTTGGGTCAAAAGTATAGCTATCAACCGAAGATTTGGCAGTTAAAAGACCATTTGAAAAAAGAGGTCCATAAATTCCAAGTTAGTGGTCAATGTGATGTTATGGCACCAAATAAAACCACAAATTGGAGACCCCCATGGCTCTATGTCAGACAGGTAACCACAGATTGCTAACAGTAGTTTCAAAGTTCAACATCAACTTGGATGTAACGGTGCACGCGGTTCATTTTGAACCGAATTAAGAGTTTTTTAAGGTTAAATCATTTATAATGATTATATTATTTTTAAAATTAGACCGAATTATAATGTCTATGGAATTAAACCAAATCGAAAAAAATTGATTTGGTTTGTCAATTTCAATTGATTTTTTTTTTTAAAACAAAATTACTTATTTTTCCCTGTATATAGGGACCGATAATATGAATTTAACTTCTAAAATAACAAACAGATTCACTTAAATCCAGTAGACTAAGTTAACCAACAGTTAAAAAATATAAGGTGAACTACATTAAACCTCCTTTTTCTAGCTATATGTGTTTTTCACTAAACTCTTCTTTTCTAATTTTTTTTTTTGGTCAAAAAACCCCCCCTCAACTATTAGAGGGAGTGATTTAACTAACTTCCGTTAACTAACTATTAGAGGGGGGTGATTTAATTCTCATACATATATATATATATATATATATATATATATATATAGCAAATAAATTTCAAGAAAAAAAACCTAAATTTATATTGAAAAAAAAAATTAGACATTATTTCTGACGGTGTCCTTTTAATAAATCTATATAAAATGAAAATCAATAAAAAGCAAATAAATAAATACACAATATAATTCTCAAATATATATATATATAGCAAATAAATTTCAGGAAAAAAAACCTATTGTCATAGTTGTTACAATTTAAACTCCAAAAGATCACTACATAATTTACCTGTGCTTATATTTAAAACAATCAATTTGATTATTTACTCCAAAAAATTAATTGAATAGTCTCATTTTTAAAAACACAATAAATTATGAGAAAATATCAAATAATATTAATGGCGGTTGCAATGTTAAAAATATCAAAATTTTAATTACTAGCCTCAGTTTTAATATATACAAGAAGGCAGTCCCTAAAAGTATTTTAAATAATTACTTTTTTCATTCCTTCAGAACCCAAAGTAATTAAAACTTAATATAAATAAGTAATTAAAAAAGTAATTATGGGCGACGGGCGACTTTGTAGCAAGTAAAGCTCTTTTGAAATATGCCTTTATATTTGTGTATTCAAACATTACACTTTTATTTATGTAGATCCTAAAAATTTAATGGACTTTAGTTTTGACAAATTAACCCATTAAATATGAGTTTAATGTTTAATTAAGTTATTTAATTGCCCAAATTTGATGTACTTAAATTATTTAATTAGCTCAGTCCAGAGGGTTAAATAAAAAGATAATTATTCCTAATAAAATATATTTGGAATAATTATTTTTAAGGATAATTATTATAATATAATCGACCCGCCCAGTTATGATTATATCCTTATCAGTAGATGATACATGTCATCATTCTATTAATTCAAGAAGCCTATAAATAGAGGCTTGGAGGAAGGAGGAAGGGAAATAAATTCAGAATTCAGAAATTCAGAATTTCTGAGAGAAATACAGAAACTCTCATCCCTAACATCCAAACCCAAAAGCGAAGAACACCAAACACATCAAATCATGCCGTTCTTCATCCAAATTTCACGGTGATTCAAGATTAAGCACGTGCAGCCCTTCGATCCAACCAACCAAAAAGGAGATCGAATCAGAGGACCTTATTCTTTGTAAAGAATATTATTAAAGAGGATTGTACACCAATTTTTTCAAATTAATAGAATATTATTTTTGCTCCATATTTTGTTTTTATTTGCAAATTACAAAATTTGTGTGTACAAATTTCTGGCACGTCCGGTGGGACATCCTTTGCCTATCATCTCTTTCTCGTACCATCAAGTTTCTTCTCTATCAGATTATATGGCTCCCCTTAAGGCTCAAACAGATAAGAAAGCCACAAAGAACATCGCTACCACCTCCATTGTCTTCCACTATCATCATTGCCACCATCCTCGTCACCATTACAACGTCCACTATTGTTGCTCTCGTCACCACCACCGCCACTACCACCATCGCTGCCTCCACTGCCTTCCACTACCACCATCGCTGCCTCTTCCAAAACTGTCACCGCCTTTCACCTCTACCACTACTGCTATCGCCATTACCACCGCCTTCTACCACCACCACCATCGTCACCTCCTTTGCCTTTTTACCAATATCACTGCCGTCTTCTATAACCGCCTTCCAGCCCCACCGCCTACACCACTACCGCTTCCCACCTCCACTTCCACCACTACCACCACCATTGTCACCGCCATCTTTCACCATCGTCATTTCTTTTAAAAAAATTATAGAAGAATGTAATTTTGCTAATTTAATTTATTTATCACTAAGAAGGGTATTTTGGATAATTTAATTTAAAATTAATTCCATTCTAAATTTTAAATTGATCCAACCAAACATTATAATGATTATTATTAATTACATTCCTACACGTTTCATATTTGTAATCAAACAATATAATAAGAATGACCATTTCATTTTCACTTGTTTTTTATTCCATTCCTGCACGTCAAAACGCAACATTACCATCAATTATTATGTATTAAATATGTCATCATTATAAACCATTATTCCCAACTATATTCGAGTGAATTCTATATGTATCATTATAAACCATTCTTCCAGACTATATATTATATATGTTGTATAACTATCAATACATATATTGTAGATAAAAAAACTATCTTGTTAGATTAGAAAAGAAAAAAAAAACCCGTAACGAGGGCTGAAATTGAAGGGGAGAGAATTCATATCTAATTAGCACCTAAATCATATAATTTTTCTAAACAAGTGTCTTTCTCACGCTTCGAGTGCTCGTGCTCTCACCCTCTCTTGCTTCCGCACTCGCCTTATGTGACTTAGATTAACACTAGATAAAGATAAATATGCTAAGAAATTGTTCTTAGGATAAAATATATATATATATATAGGGAGTGTAATATCACGTATTACATTAATTTTCTAAATAAACTAAATTCACAAATTTTCTCTAAATTATCAATTCATTCAAAATTCTTTTTTTTTTTTTTTTTTTTCCTAGAGTTGTATTATAAAATAAATTAGTTATACATTTTTTGAAAATATTTTACATATGAACATAAAATAAAATACTTTATTAGTGTTATTTATTTATTTATTTGCCCCTAAGCAGTACGTGTTACTTAATTCTAAATGATGAAGCATTATACAAGGTACTATCCACCTTGATTTTTACAGTTTTAATAAAATTTTAGTGTACATAAAAATTTGGTGTATACATAAAACTGACACATTTACTTGGATGGGAAAAGCCCATGTCCATTACAATTCCGCCATTCAATTTTAAAAACATTGAAGAATAAAAGCTGATGATGACGAGGCCCATGAGCCCAGTCAATTGAGTGAAACATTAAAGCCCAAAAGTACTATACATTACAGATTAGGCCTGCTTTTTTGGTGAGCCCATTGGCCCAATAAACATTGTCTAAAATTATGGAGCCCATAAGCCCAGTTAACAATTGCTTGGTAATGGTCCAAAGTCAACATTAGGTAAGGCATCATTTAGGAGTTGGGACATTCCTCTGCTCTTATAATCAAGCTATATAAATTATATACCCGGTCCTAAAATAAATGTCCACTTTGAGAGGAGTCAAAGTTCTTAAAGTGAACATCTATTTTGGAACGGAAAAAGTATATGAAAAGAAGTTACAAACTTACAAGATCATTTTTTTTAGGAAAAATAAGAAATTTTTTATTTGGTTCAATTAGGGTGTTTTGGAAAACTTATTTTAGGTCGAGACTAAAATTGCCTCTAGTGAACTATGGAGTGTAGTGCACCGAAAGAGTAGATATAGGGTGTGTTGGGCATACTATCTCATTAGTATGCCCAACCAATCAAATGCACTATTCAAGTTGATTGAGAGCGATTTTTTGTGAGTATGTGTGAATAGTATGCATGTGGATTGATTAGGCATACCAAAACTATCCGACACACCCGATATCTATTCGCACCGGACATTTTGTTTTAATCCTTGTTAAATTAGAATCATTGTCAACATGGATTTCAAGTAACGCCTTGTGAATTATAATAATGTATGATTGATTATTTAATTGTCTTTAATTAATATTATCCTATACAATCATCATATTATTTAATAATTCTTGAGAAGGATGTGGAATTCTAGAATAATACAAAAAAAAAAATATTAGAAGTTGAGCTTTAACCAATTCTAGATGGGAGGACAAAGTTGATGTAACGCTGGCCTGGAACTGAAATGCAGGATAGGGCATATAATGGACCACAAAATATATAATTTATAACATAATAGAAATAACAATTAATTTCAACCCAAAATCAAGCCTTTATTTGTTTGCACAAGCCTATAAATAATAATGCTATCAACAAAGTATATATTAGAATGAACCTAACACGCTATTACCAGAAAATTTTCTACTAGTAATCTCAAAAGGATTCGTACTCCCAACCTTTAACTCTAAGATATGAGACGAGAGCCTTACATTAGAATATTTTCTCGATATTTCAAATTCAACATTTTCGGTTTTATACTAGTATTGTTAGCTCTTATTGATACGTTTATCAATCTCAAAATAAGTTGCTCATTTCGTCTATACAGGAACTTGAAACTTGATTTTTGACTTTGAAAGATATCATTAAGTTACAATCTTTCAGCCTCCCTTTTCTTATGTAAAAATTACATCATTAGCAATTAATTTCAACCCAAAACCAAGGGCGTTATTTGTTTGCACAAGCCTATAACTAACAGTGTTGTCCACAAATTATACCTAGGATGAATGTAACATGCTTTGGATCATTACAAGAAAAATTTTCTGATAATAATTCGAAGGATTCGTAATCCCAACCCGTAGTTCTAAGATGTGAGATGAGAGCTAGAATATTTTTTTCGAGATTTCGAATTCAACATTTTCGATTTCATTGATTTGACACAAATTAAAAGATTGATTACCAACTAGTTAGAACAATTGGTGGAAGGCGATTCCTTAATATTTAAAGTGGGGTCAAAATGATGTAAAGTTAACCTATATCTATCATGTCAAATCATGAGTGGTAGGCATCATATGAAATATCTTGTCTATCCCCAACAAGGAAAAATAAATAGAAACATCTTTTTCTACAATGATATTCTCAAAAACACGATTTTGATGAATGAATGTTTTACCTAATTTTTTTTTTTTTTTCTTATAATATCATAACTAATTATTGAAGTTAATTAATTTCCTCATCTACGTATATCTTCATTGTTTCCTCATAATGAGGGTATAGAGAGTCCTTTATTGACCTTGCATAGGGAGGATGATTATCATGTTTTAGTTCAGCAATGAGCTGTTGATTTCGGATTGGGCCCACGTTTAGATTCATAGTATATTTCCCATAGGTATCATGTCATAAATGTTAAATTTCACTACTATACTTAATTGACTATTTATTAAACTTTTTCTATGATCTATTGATTGCCAAAAACCTTTATGGCTTGTTGGACTGTCAAGGGTCATATTGACAATTTTTTTGATCCTAAAATATCTATTTTTGATCCAATAAAATATATATATTTTTATTAAAAACGATCCAAGGTGTAAGACAACCACTACGCTGTGACATGTATCTTTTTTTAACAAAATACCATCATTTAGTGACTCAAAACAGGTTTTTTTGAGCTTGTCGAATATTTTGGAATTTTTGTTCGTCAAACTCGGGTTGCCTCAAAATTTATATTTAGTAGTTTTAAGAAAAAAACTTATTTTTAAATATTAATATCCTTTCAAGATTTTGTTTTCTTAATAAGTTTTCATAGAAGTTTTTTTTTATGAATTAAGGTTTTCTTCCATTATAAATATGCATAATGTAGCATAATCATTAAATTCGTTATCAATTCCAATGCATCTTATGACAAACATGCATCATACAAATAGTTATTCTTGAATTTAACATGCACTTCACTCAAAGTAAACAATATCTTAGATTAATGTAATTTTTAACATCAAGTAAATTGACTGTTTAATGAATTTTTTTATTCGGTCTTCTCCCATGAATATTCCTAATATCACAACATGCATCAGAGCGTACATCACCTTCCATTGTGTGTGTGTATATATATATATATATATATATATATAGATAGATAGATAGAGAGAGAGATTTGGTTTTGACACGCATGCAGTTGGGTCAAAAGTATAGCTATCAACCGAAGATTTGGCAGTTAAAAGATCATTTGAAAAAAGAGGTCCATAAATTCCAAGTTAGTGGTCAATGTGATGTTATGGCACCAAATAAAACCACAAATTGGAGACCCCCCCGGCTCTATGTCAGACAGGTACCACAGATTGCTAACAGTAGTTTCAAAGTTCAACATCAACTTGGATGTAAGGGTGCGCACGGTTCATTTTGAACCGAATTAAGAATTTTTTTTAAAACCAAATTATTTATAATAATTTTATTATTTTTAAAATTAAGTCGATTTATAATGTCCATAGAATCAAACCAAACCAAACCAAATCGATTTGGTTTGTCAATTTCAGTTGATTTTTTTTTTTTTAAAAACAAAATTACTTATTTTTCCTGTATACAGGGACTGACAATATGAACTTAACTTGTAGAATAACAAACAGATTCACCTAAATCCAGTAGACTAAGTTAACCAATGGTTTAAAAATATAGGGTGAATTACATTAAACTTCCCTTTTCTAGCTATCTGTGTTTTTCACTAAACCCCTCTGTTCTATTTTTTTTTTTATCAAAAAACCCCCTCAACTCTTAAAGGGGAGTGATTTAACTAACTTTCGTTAACTAACTATTAAATGGGGTGATTTAATTCTCAAATATATATATATATATATATATATATATATATATATAGCAAATAAATTTCAAGAAATAAAACCTAGATTTATATTGAAAAAAAAAAATTAGGCATTATTTCTGGCAGTGTCCCTTTAATAAATCTATATAAATGAAAATTAATAAAAACCAAATAAATGAATGCACAGTATAATTCTCAAATATATATATATATAGCAAATAAATTTCAAGAAAAAAAACCTAGATTTATATTGAAAAAAAAACTATTGCAACAACATGTACTCTTCTTCTTATTCAACTTCTTTTATTTACCCATCATTATAATATCTTATATAATTTGTATCATAATATAATGGTATATAAAATATGTATCATTAAATATTATTTAAATATATTTTCATTTCCATCTACCCTTCAAACCAATATAAATCTAGGTTTTTTTTTTTTTACTTTTTTATTTAGGAAAAAAATCTAGGTTTTTTTTTTCTTAAAATTTATTTGCTATATATATGTATTTGAGAATTATATTATGCATTCATTTATTTAGTTTTTATTGATTTTCATTTTATATAGATTTATTAAAAGGACACTACCAGAATAATGCGTAATTTTTTTTTTTCAATATAAATCTAGGTTTTTTTCTTGAAATTTATTTGCTATACATATATATTTGAGAATTAAATCACTCCCTTCTAATAGTTAGTTAATAGAAGTTAGTTAAATCACCCCCCTTCTAATATTTGAGGGGGGTTTTTTGACAAAAAAAAAAAATAGAAAAGGGGGGTTTAGTGAAAAACATAGATAGAAAAGAGAGATTTAATATAATTCACCCAAAAATATGACATGTCAACAACAATCAAGACAAAATTCAGGTAACTATTCAAGAGAAGTGTCTGTGGTGATGGGCGACAATGGGTTTGAAGGATTTGGACAGAGAAAGTATGTTAGGCGTGGGAACTTTACTTGATTTAGGTTTAAGATATGATATAGTGATATACATACATACACACACACATATATATATATAATATAATATAAGTTATATAATATATATTATATCACATAGTAACGGTTCGGTTTGGACAGGACCGGTCCAGAAGGACCCTAAACTAGCACCGAACCGAAAAATTACGGTTCCATAATTTTGGACCCAGGACCGGACCAAACTTCTATACAACTAGCCCAAACCGTCTGGTTTAGTCTGGTCCGGTCCGATTTTTCGATTTACTTGATTTTTTGAACACCCCTACTTGGATGTCAACCATGTCCTTTAATTTAGGGTAATTTGGTAAATTGAAAAGGAAAAAAAAAATTTGAAAAAAGAAAAGAAAAGAAATTTAATCAACATTGAAATGGGTAAAGAGGATTTGTCACACTTGGACTTTATAACTTGTAAAAATAAAATACAAAAAAATTAATTTTATAAGAAAATTTTGGTCCCCTTTGAATAGCTTTCTAATGTTGATACACCTTCCACTTTTATAAATAGAATTGTGTTAGAAAAAATTCATGAGATCATGAGATTCTCTCAAAGATATAGTTAAGGGTTGTTTGGGAACTATAGTGGTTTTGTGTTTTTGTTTTGATATGAAACAAAAGTAATGTTTTTGATTTGGAGTTTTTAATATTATTCAGAAACATGTTTGGTAACGTATATTTATTACAAGATTTTTGGAAGCAAAAATATGAAAACATGTTTAGTCAAAAAGTGTTTGCAGGTTTTAAAAATAAAATAATTAGTTAAAAATGTCATTTTAGAGTGTGATTTTTTTGGTACTATTCGTCGCCATCGTGCGAAAGCATTGTACTTTTGATGCTTCCGATTTTGACCTCTTTTTCGGAAGTGCTTCGTACCATTCAAATCACAGCAAAGGTTACCAAATACACTTTATACATTGTTCTAAACAAAAACACGAAACAGAAGTTGTTGTCAAACAGACCCCAAGTACAATTCTTGAATTTCTTTTAACTTTTATATTACTATTTTCCCAACAATATTCTCTCTTATTTATAAGAACTGTTGCAAGCCTCAAAGTGTGAAAACTCCTTTTGTTTTTCAACTAGGAACACCAAAAAGAATTCCTCAACTTTTACTTTTCATGTTAATTGGAATTTGGTAAAGCTTCAAATTGCTGAACGATGGTAAAAAAGAATGATATAATAATAGTGGTGCCTTGTTGACAAAATAGGAGGACTCTAAATTAAAGTGAAGAAGAGAAAATGGTACGTCGTGTATATAAATAATCCTTAAAAGATAATGAGATAGGGAATAAATGATGAAATGGATAAGGTGACATATCACAATAGAGTTGGTACTAGGGTGATAATTCGTATTTGTGGGTCATAATTGTATCGTGTCGATTTAAGAGTATTCTGCTAAATAGTTCAATTTGAACATGATCCGTTTAATAATCGTGTCAGAAACTCTCAATACTAACCCGCCCAATTTATTAAACGAATTACATGCCGTTTAATAATCTTATCAAAAACTCTCAACACCAACCCGACTTATTTATTAAACAGGTTACATGTGTAACCTGTTCAATGACCTCTTTACAAAAAAAAAAAAAAAAATTATATTATTTTTATTTTATTAATAACACTCAATAAAACAATAAATACTAAAATAATATAAGTTTTAATCTAATCAAATTACCAAATAGTCTTTAGTTTACAAAAGATTAATTTATTAGACACAAGTTTATATAGTAATTTTGGAAGTTAAATAGAAATTTATTTATGATACGAATAGTTAAACGTGTATAAAGGGGTTACACGGGTTAAACCCCTCAACCTAAACACGACACGATTAACTTGTTTAGTTAATCGTGTTAACCCGTTTACGATCCAAACCCGTTTAAGGTCAGTTTAAACCCGTTTAACTTGTATCGTATTGGCAGATCGTGTCAAAATTTATCACCCCTAATTGGTACCCTAAATATAAAGTGGGCATGTGAGTGTCTTTCTTAAGATATAAAATAATACTTCCCCTGTTCTAAAATAAGTGTCCTATTTTGAGAATCGTGACTCACAAACTATTTTGGGAATCGTGACTCACATTGTGAATCACGGTTCTCAAAATAAGACATTTATATTGGGACAGGGGGAGTAATAATAATAAGGTTCGCGAGCTAAAAACACCCATATGGTATGCATATATAATGTACAACCCTTTATATGTTCTGAAAAATCCCTAACATTCAATTTTTGAGCAACACAAGGATCTGAATGATGAAAAAACTAAAGTGTCCCTGTGACGGCCCTGGTTTTTTAAGCCAGTACATCCTGTGATGAACAGTAGTTGACCCGATAATGGATCCGAAATGCGGAAGCGAAAACATAAACAAAGTCTGTAGGGATATAACATCCCTAGGATGCCAAGGTGACCTTCCATGAGGCCACGGAATTCAAAGAGAACTAACGCGGAAGAAGAAGATCAGAAAAAGACCAAATAAGCCCCCAAGGGCAAAATAGTCTTTTTACATAGAAACGACATCTCTAGAAATGTACATTATTCCCAAGACACATCTGTGACTTCCGATGAAGTCACGAAACTCAAAAGAATGCATAGCGGAAACAACTTGAAAAAAAAATCGGACAAGTTTAACCCCCAAGGGAACAGTAATTTTCAGCAAGATTTGGGTGCTACCGAGCACACCATTGGAAAGACGACAAAAAATTAATCAAGTTAGACTAAAAAAATCACTTGATTCGGAGTCCGGATGGAAGAGAAAAGTCAAAACAAAGTTTTGACATCGCCGCGGCCGTGAATAATGTTTTGAAAGCAATGAATAGTATTTTGACAACAGTGAATAGTGACTTAGGCAAAATGCTGAAAATCTTGTGCCGTTTTGAGGCACTAAACGATGTTTTTTAGAAAAAAACGAAAAAAAAACCCCTTTAAAATAATTTTTCCAAGTTGACCATATCGAAAGAAAAATTTATTCTTGACGTGAAATCCACAAAATACCCTTAAAACACACTTTTCTAAAAATGCATGTGCTCACTAGAAAATCAGATTTGACGCGGGGTTTTTGAGACCGAAACAACATTTTTTGAAAAAATATTGTGAAGAAACCCCCCCTAAAATCACGTTTTTTATGTGAACATGTCAAGGCCAGAATTAATTTTTAAAATAAATTCCAAAATGCCCCTAAATCAGTTTAGGTTAAAAACTATGAAAATGCAACTTTGCACCAATTACTCATTTGACCCTAAATGCATTTCTAGGCTAAAACGATTATGCACGCAAACGTATTTAGTGATTTTAAGTGCGCGGGAATGACCCGTGGGCCCCATAAAGGCCTAATGCAAAATACAACCTATCCGAACTTAAAAAATGTCAAAAATGGACTTTAAAAGAGAAATTTGAAACTTAAAATTATAAAATGATTTCAAAAGACCATTTAGGCCTTGGCTAAACTTTATGCATGATTGAAAAGACCCTATGGAAGTTTTAAAACCCACTTCTCACCACCCATGCAAATGTAACGAAGTTAAAGCATGCTATTTTTCCATTTTTCTATAAAATAGGCTTGAAAGTAAAAGTACATAGAATGTAATATAAATGTCCATGGCGTATGACCTCATCTCATACATATCAAATACATCATAAAAGGTGTACTTATGTACACATTACATATTTAGAACCAAATATACAATTTTTGACATATAAAGCTACAAAAAGCATTTCATGCTAACATTTGCATGAATCATGAACTTCAAATCTACAAATCATCTGAAGCAAATGCAAATCCACAAATCTTGAATCCTGTATCTGAAAAATGTTCCCACTACGTGGATGAGTAACATAAAGCTACTTGTAGGAGATGAGCATACAAAGACCTAACGTTTTACAAACTTATTAAGTTGCTATAATTTAATTCTAACGATCATACCACCTAGCGTCTATGTCAAATGTGAGACTCAGAGAGCATCCTAAGCTACCTTAGATCATTTCTAATATAAATCACATCATTCATACAATTCAAACAATATAGAAGCATGTTATACAAAACAACAAGAGATGGATTCTCAAAGTCATCAACTTGAAATCTAAAATACGAAATCAACTAAAGTGTTTCATGTATACCATCTAGTGTTTATGTTCCAAAGTGAACTAAGGGATCATCTCAACTACTTAAATGGTTGAAATGAAATACAAAAATACACAAGTCTCTAAAGCAATTTTAGAACTTTATAAACAAAAATCACAAGTCACAATTAAGCATTGGTTGCCAACTTGTAATTAAACGAGAAATCAAATAGCGGAATATCTTGGACATCAAATCTCGGAATAGAACTAAGACGTGGCAGTTGATCAGGCTACTAACCCCCTGTACACACAAATTTTATAAGTCTGCAAATAGAAACAAAATATGGAGCAAATAGTAATTTATTAATTTAGAAAATTTGAGTACAATCCTTTGTAATAATATTCTTTACAAAAAGAATGGTCCTCTGATTCGATCTCTTTTTTGTTGTTGGTTGGATCCAAGGGTTGCACGAGCTTGTTCTTGAATCACCGTGGGATTTGATGAAGAACGACACGATTTGATGTGCTTGTTGTTGATCACCGTGGAATTTGACGAAAACCGACACGATTTGATGTGCTTGGTGTTCTTCGCCTTTGGGTTTGGATATTGGGGATGAGAGCTTCTGGATTTCTGTCTTTGGATTTCTAGACTCTGAATTTCTGTATCCTTGAGTCTCTGGACTTTTGAACTTCTGAATTATGAATTTGTGTCCTTTGTTTCTAAACGTCTGAATTCTGAATTTGTGTCCTTTGTTGAATTTGAGGAAGAATGACACGTCTTTGGATCTGTTTGTTGTTCTTCGTCTTCAGAGAGGAGAGAATTTGTTGAATTTGGTGAAGAACGGCACGACTTTGGATGTGCTTGATATTCTTCGCCTTCAGGTTTGCCCTCGGGATTTTTGGCCCTTTGGATATCTGATTCTCTCAATTTCTGGACCTTCTGAATTCTGAATTTTTCTCCCTTCTTCCTTCCTCCAGGCCTCTATTTATAAGCTTCTTGGATTAATAGGATGATGACACATGTCCTCTCCTGATAAGGAAAAAATCATAACTGGGCCGGGCCGGTTATATTATGGTAATTATCCTTAAAAATAATTATTCCAAATATATTTTATTAGGAATAATTATCTTTATATTTAACTATCTGAGCTGGGCTAATTAAATAATTTAAGTGAACCAAACTTGGGCCAATTAAATAACTTAATTAAACATTAGGCCTATATTTAATGGGTCCATTTGTCAAAACCAAAGCCCACTAAAATTTTAGTGTTTACAAATTGCCCTTACTTCGAGTCCCATGTTTGACAAGACTTGTCTCCTTTTTCAAGTGGGACTTGAAGTATCCAACTTTCCTTTTTTTATTTTTATTTTATTTTATTTTTATCCAACTTTGGATTGTAAGATTTCATCTTTTACCAAATTATACAAATCCCAATACAAATAGGAGATATTTGGTTGCCTATATATACCACCAATATTATAGAGTTTGACTTCAATTCCAGTAGTCTCTGAAGACTTATTAGATTACAACTTCCGAAGACTGTATTGGATTACGGCCTCTGCTTAAAAACAAATAATTTGTATGACTTTTTCCTCACTCTTCTTTTTCTTCTTTTTTCACGATTTTTTATTTATTTTTTATTATTATTTATATATATATATATATATATATATATATATATATATATATTTTCCGAGGAGTGTTTCTTCATCCCTTTCTTTTCATCTTCTTCATGTAATCTCTGTCCACATGTAGCCTTTGTCTTGCATGAACTTCTTCTTCTTTTTTCACTTTAGTCACATGGAGCTTCCAGATTCATATACACCATACATATTGCACAATCCTTACACATGCCAAACAAGAAAATAAAGGATTACTAACCTTTTTTTTTTATTCAAAATTGATAGTCGTTTGTGGTTTTTTTTTTTTTTTTTTTTTTTTTTTTTTTTTTTTTTTCACGCATTTTTTTGTTCTCTGTTTTTTTTTGTCTTTCCCTTTTTTTTTTTCTCTCTTTTTTTTCTCGGAATTTTTTTTCTTTCTTCCTTTTTTTTTTTTTTTTTTTTTTCTTTCCTTTTTCTTTCTTTCTTTCTTTCATTTTTTTTTTTTCATACGTTTTTTTTGTTCCACGCATTTTTTTTTTTTTTTTTTTCTTTCTTCTCCATGCTTGCTGGTGAAATAATTTTTTTTTTTTTTTTTTTTCCCTTTTCCACACTTGCTGGAGGAAACAAATATTGTTTTTTCACGCTTGCTGGAGAAATAATTTTTTTATTTTTTATTTTATTTTTTTTAGTCCCTTTGGAACGCACTTAGTCCGCAAGGACCCTTTGTTCCTTTGGAACGCATCTAGTCCGTAAGGACCCTTTGTTCCTTTGGAACGCATCTAGTCCGTAAGGACCCTTTGTTTATTTGGAACGCATCTAGTTTGTAAGGACCCATTGTTTATTTGGAACAAAAAATCTTCCATGCATGCCAATCCACACTTTTTTTTTTTGTTGCAAGGGGTGCTAGGCAACCATGGTGTTTTTCAAGAGTTTCAAGCCTCATACTATCACCATTTTGGAGTGAGAACAGACTCTGAGAGGTCATGCCACCAGCACAGACGTGTCGTCAGCAACCACGAATCGACTCGGAGATCAACGAGATATGTAGACGTAGGGAGGCTTTACCAACAGCTCAGACAACGTTATCAACACCCGTTGCCAGAACATCTTCATCAGCCTTGGATCATCCAGCATCCATTGATAGAGCAAAAATAGACTCCGAGAGGTCATATCACCAGCACAGACAGTGTTGTCAGCAACTATGAATCAATCCAGAGAGCAACAGCAGATGCAGACTTCATTAGCCATAGATCAGACATCAACCATTCAGAGAGTAAGAACAAAACTCCAAGAGGTCATACCACCAGCATTGCTAGCCATCGTCAGAGCGTCTTCATCAGCCATGGATCATCAATAGAGCGAGACAAGACTCCGAAAGGTTATACGACCAAGCACAGACAGTGTCGTCAGCAGCCACGAATCAATTCAGAGAGCTAAATTTCTATTTCAGCAACACCTCGGTGGCAAGCAGATTTTTTATTATATTATTATTATTATTATTATTTTTAGTGACACCTTAGCGGCGAGCATAATTTTTTTCCCATTCAGCAATACCTCGACGAAAAGCCAAATTTCTCTTTCAGCAACACTTCGGCGGCTAGCAAATTTTTTTTAGTAATGCCTTAACGGAAAGACAAAATTTTTTTTCAGCAACACCTCGGCGGTAAGCAGAATGTTTTTTTTTTTTTTTTTTTTTTCAACCACACTTCAGTGGTGAGTCAAAATTTTGTTGCAACAACACCTTGGTGATGAACCGTATTCTGCAGTTACGCCTTGGCGGCAAGTTAATTTTATTTATTTCTTCCAACCACACCTCGATAACTAACCAACCTCTGCAATGACACTCTAGTGGCGAGCAATTTTTTTTTTTTTTCCCAGTAATATCGTGACAAATCAGATTATTCAGCAACGTCTTGGCGGCAAGTTATTTGTTTTTTAGCGACACCTTGACGTCGAACCGAAAATATTTTCCTTTGCAACGACATTCTGGTATGAAGCAAAATTATTCTTTGCAACTAGATTTTGCCGATGGATCAAATTTTCCTTTGCAACTACGATTCTAGTGAAGAACCAAAATTGTTGTTTGCAGCTACACTTTGCGGTGGGCTTAATTTCTTTCTTGCAGCTATAATTTGGCGATACGCTAAAATTCATTTACAGTTACAATTCGGTGGCGTGCCAAGTTGACAGGGTGCGATGAACACTTTCGATATCGCGTGATGAATGACAACATCTTGACAGCAAGCCAAGTTGACAAATTACGACGAGCCCTTTTGATATCTTGTGACGAGCAGTAGTAACATCTTGATAGCAAGCCAAGTTGATTAAAGCGGCGAACACCTTTGATATCATGTGATGAGCACCCTTTGCCTTTTTTTTTAGGTTGACTAAACTTGGAACAAACTTCCAAGATGCCTACATACCCTAAACAGGGATCAAGTCATCATGTAGTTCCCAATTTTTTATTTTTTTTTTGGGAGACAGTTTAAACTCGTATCAAGGAGTTCTTGATTTTTTTTCTTTCTAGGTAGACAGTTTAAACTCGTGTCAAGGAGTGTTATTTTTTGTTTTGTTTGGGAGACAGTTTAAACTCGTATCAAGGAGTGTTTTTTTTTTTTTTTTTGGGAGACAGTTTAAACTCGTGTTACGGAGTTCTTGATTTGTTTTTCAGGTAGGCAGTTTAAACTCGTGTCAAGGAGTGTTGTTAAGATTTTTCTTCAGGTAGATAGTTTAAACTCGTGTCAATGAGTGTCATTTTTTTTCAAGTTGACAGTTTATACTCGTGTCAGGGAGTATCGTCGGCAGTTTAGGCTCGTATCTAGGAGTACTTCAAATTTAATTATTTTTCAACTTTGCAAGAATCAGACAACAATCCAAGCTCATACTGGAGGGCATGGACTATTTCGTCATCACTTTGAGGATTTTCTTCTTGGTTTCCTTGACTTAATGCCTCTTGTGATTTTGTACTTTCGGTTGAAGTCATTGTTGTAACATGGTGAGTTTCTTGATGCAAGTCTTTTGAGATGATGCTTATAATGAAAGATGAAGTTATTTCGTCATCCGAGTTAGGAAGTATATTGCCTTCTTCTTCGGACTCACTTTTCTCATCTTCTTGAAGGTTGTCATTTATATCAGGAACATCTTCTCTAGCACCATGATTTTCCATGGTAAGCTCCATGTCATGGGCTCGAGTAACAAGCTCTTCAAATGTGCGAGGCTTAATCTCCTGCCTTGCATACATGCTTCAACTGTAGAAATTTCAGACAAACGATCCTTGCAGTCAAGACTTAGAGCTCGCCAACGGTTAATGTAGTTAACCACGAGTTCACCCTTCATCTGTTTTGTATTTGTAAGCTCCAGAATACTTACAATACGACGAGTGCTATGGAAACGGTTGAGAAATTCTTGTTCCATCTGCTCCCAACTGTCAATACCTCTAGCTTTGAGGTCTGTGTACCAATCAAATGCATTCCCTTTGAGGGAACTAATGAATTGCTTGATAAGGAGATCTCCATTTGTACCAGCATTGCCGTAAGTTTCTACAAAGTGTGCTACATGTTGCTTGGGATTTCCTTTTCCGTCAAACTGTTGAAGCTTTGGAGGTTGATACCCAACCGACATTTTTAAGATGTCAATTCTTTCTGTGTAAGGCTTTGAGTACATGCAAGCACTTTGAGGAACGCCACTGTATTGTTCTCTTATGCAATTCACTATCATGTCTTGAAGTTGTTGGATAGAAAGTGAGGTGACAGAGGCAGCATCAATTGTTGGATTGGCGGACACGTCATTTTGGCCATTAATTGGAGTGTTCTCTGGTATAGAATTAGAATGAGGAATTCGGCCTTTGCTTGACTCAGCATTGTCGTCACGGAATTTTAACTTTCTGTTAGTGAGGCAATTTTCAGATCTTGCTCCTTGAGAGAGTGTTGTAATATTTCAATTGCCCGGGCCATACTCGTCAATTGCTCTTTATACGAGGTAGTACTTGTCATCATGACTGGCATAGTGATGGAGTCAGAAAAAATCTTTGGCCTTGGGTGGACTAGTCTTGAACTTGTGATTGGAGAAACCTTTGAGGTTGTAGGAACCTTCCTCCTTGCCCCAAGCGAGGTGAAGGCGATATAAGTTTGAGTTGTTACTTTGACAGATTTGGCAGAATTGACTCTCATCGCATCGTGCTGTCTTTTTACAGGAACGGATGATTTGACCATACTCCACATCATTGAACTCGCAGAGGTGTTTGTACCACTTGACGAAGTTATAACCTTCTTGTCACCTTTTGTGATGGTATTGATGTTGTCCGTTATGACCGCGATGTCTTTAGTAGTATTCTTGCTCTTCGTCTGAATCTTGTTGAAAGTTATAGAATCTGACGATAAATTTGTTGAGGATTTGATGTAGGAGAAAGAGATGAGAGGCAAAGGATATCCCACTGGGCGTGCTAGAAATTTGTACACATAAATTTTGTGAGTCTGCAAATAGAAACAAAATATGGAGCAAATAGTAATTTATTAATTTGGAAAATTTGAGTACAATCCTTTGTAATAATATTCTTTACAAAAAGAATGGTCCTCTGATTCTATCTCCTTTTTATTGTTGGTTGGATCCAAGGGCTGCACGAGCTTGTTCTTGAATCACCGTGGGATTTGATGAAGAATGACACGATTTGATGTGCTTGTTGTTGATCACCGTGGAATTTGACGAAGACTGGCACGATTTGATGTGCTTGGTGTTCTTCGTCTTTGGGTTTGGATGTTGGGGATGAGAGCTTCTGGATTTCTGTTTTTGGATTTCTGGACTCTGAATTTCTATATCCCGGACTTCTGAGTCTCTGGATTTGTGTCCTTTGTTTCTGAATTTGTGTCCTTTGTTGAATTTGAGGAAGAACGACATGTTTTTGGATGTGTTTGTTGTTCTTCGTCTTCAGAGAGAGAATTTGTTGAATTTGGTGAAGAACGGCACGACTTTGGATGTGCTTGATGTTCTTCGTCATCAGGTTTGCCCTCGGGATTTCTGGCCCTTTGGATTTCTGATTCTCTCAATTTTTGGTCCTTCTGAATTCTGAATTTTTCTCCCTTCTTCCTTCCTCCAGGCTTCTATTTATAGGTTTCTTGGATTAATAAGATGATGACATGTGTCCTCTCCTGATAAGGAAAAAATCATAACTGGGCCGGGCCGGTTATATTATGATAATTATCCTTAAATATAATTATTCCAAATATATTTTATTAGGAATAATTATCTTTATATTTAACCATCTGGGTTGGACTAATTAAATAATTTAAGTGGACTAAACTTGGGTCAATTAAATAACTTAATTAAACATTAGGCCCATATTTAATGGGTCCATTTGTCAAAACCAAAGCCCACTAAAATTTTAGTGTCTATACCCCCAGGAACAACCCAAGCGCGTATTATATTTGTAGAGGGAACTCTCATCCCCCATACTAGGACCTTGCCCTAGCCATATCAAATTTTGTGATGTCCCAAGTGTTTCCAAATTAAGTTCAAAACTTATACAAAATTAAATAATGCATAGAAACCGCCATCCAAGCACAAGTAAAGATGAAACCACAAAAGTAATGTCCTAGAGTTTCACGTCTACAATGACATTTAAAATGTCGAATCTTCAAGGTGCGATTCGTTACATGTTATAGCAATATTGTTCCAATATTGAAAACATAATCTCATGAATATAATACAAGTCTAAAATCATAAATTTAAACATTCAATCAACGTCAAATACATGATTAAGTCACTAATGCAATATAATCAGAAATTAATTAGATAAACTAATTAATTTATCTAGATTTCAAATCTCTTCCAAATGCTCTCAAATTAAGCTATGTTAAGGAACATGTCAAGGCTTAATTCAATATCACATTATAAGTTACTTCCTGCAAGATAC
Organism: Cornus florida; assembly: GCF_030987335.1. NCBI lineage: Eukaryota > Viridiplantae > Streptophyta > Magnoliopsida > Cornales > Cornaceae > Cornus > Cornus florida. Next base: position 64,932,641 of record NW_026775573.1, read on the forward strand.
AATCATGAGAATTAAACTTTCATACAAGAAAATAATTAAATAAAAGTCTCAAAACTTATTCAATTACTCTCAATTTAATATATATGAAAGAACATAACATGCTCATTAACAATATCAAGTTAAAAATTCAATTAAGTTATTAAAACACTTAAAATAAAATTAATTAATCTAATTAATTAATTTTTTCTAAATTTTTAAACAATTCCAAATGTCCTCGAATTAAAATACGTTAAAGAACATACCAAAACCTATTTTAATATCACATTATAAGTTGATTGCATGCTAATTATAACTATGTGAATTAAATTTTCATAAAAGAAAATTATTAAATAAAATTTGCAATACTTATTCAAATATTCTCAATTTAATATATGTTAATGAACATATCAAGGCCTAATTTAATAGCATGCCATAATTTAATTTTAAGTTATATACATCCATGTGAATTAAATCTTATACAAAGAAATAATTAAATTAAATTTCTACATTTAATACAAAGGCATGTATACAAGTTGTATAAGCATGGAATACAATCAATACAATACATATATGAACCTAAAACATCCCCTACCTCACTTTGAGATGAAATCTCAAATCCCCACTTAAAGGAAACCGCTTTGAATCCGACGATACTTCTAGGTTATGTTGGGGACTACGAGGGAAGCAACTTTAACCCTTGAGGCACCATGAAAATCCAAATCCGAACTCAAAAATGGTTGGAAATGGTTTCTAATAAGGGGGAAAAGACTGCCTCGCCAAGGTCTACGATAAACACTAAGGCACTATGGCATTTTACTAAAGGGAAAAAGTCCAAAAGGGGAGGAAGAAGGTGGCAGCCCGATGGCCGGCTAAGAGGGAGAGAGAAGAGGAAGATCACTTTTTAATTTTATAAACCCTATTTATAGTAAAACCCTAAAAGTGCCCCGCCTGGTCCGAAAAAGTGGAATCTACGCAGACGCGCTCAAATGGTACAACACCGTGAACAAAAAAGAACTAAAATGAGAAAAAATAAACAACAGAAGAAATGACCTCGAAAGTTGAGTCCCGTGAAGGAAGATATACCCCGAACAAGTTCGGCGGCAACCGAGGCCGAAAACCCTAAAACTAGGGAAAACGACAGGAAGAAAATTCTAAGAGTACATGACTCGACGAAATGTGAAAAGGAATCCCGTACGAGGATCCAGGCTCAAAATGAGGCACTTTGCAATACATTTTGTTAATTGCACAATGGCTCCTCTAAGAAATGATAACTGCAAAACTGCCCAGAATGAAAATATCTTTCAAAAGATATTTTCTTAAAAATCCCTGAAACAAAATATCTTCAAAAGATATTTACGAAAATCACCTCAAAAAACATCAATGTTTCTGAAGAATCCTTTCATCCACGCCCTTGCGGGAGAAAGAAACAACTAGTGAGCTTTTCTCCAAAAGTAAAGTTACGCGTTTCGAGAAAATCAACTGAAATGAAAACTCATGAAGTCAAAACTCAACTCCGAACACGAAAAGTGAGGTTGTGCCAACAAAGTGACAAATAAGAAAAGGACGAAAAATGAATAGTATCCAAAAAATGAAAATGTGAAAATGACTTGGTCCTTAAAGGAAGTTGTCAATCCAAAGGAAAGAGTCTCAGAAACCATTCCTAAGCACTCGAGATGATACCGAGTGACAAGAAACCGAACTCGGAAAAGAAAAAAAATCAACGAAAAAAAAATATCCATAAAATTTGAGAAAAATGAAGGAAAATGAAAGGGTCATTACAGTCCCTCTATAACGGAATAAAAAAAGGGTAAAAAAATAATTAAATGTGAAATGATTAAAGTGTTCCTTTTTTTTTTTTTTTTTTTTTTTTTTTTTCCCCTTATATATAAGGGCATTGTTGGAAAGAAAAAACAATGATATTTCAAAATTTTATATCTTAAAATTAAATATCATATGTAATGCATATGACTAAATTTGTAACGAAACAGTGACCTCAAGTAGGGGCGGAGTCAGAAATATAAAGTTGGGGGGGCGGGGTGGCGGGGGGGCAAATTACTAGTATAAAATTGATTTTTTTTAAAAAAATAATTTTGTACCAAATATATATATATATGTATATTGTTTGTTATGAATTAAAAATACAAAAATATATTTTAATTTGACAATCTCATTTATCGACTGTCATATGTTCTTCCCTACATTTTTTCTTTACATATCATTTATAGACATGTTAACGAAAAAAAATTCTAAAATGCACTAAGAAAAAATTTGGAACAAAATTATTTAAAAAAAAAAAAAATCAATTTTATACTAGTAATTATATATATATATACTCCTATCTATGTGTATGTGCAGTGTACGCGTGTGTATATGAATAGAGTACTATATAATAATAAAACTGAATATTGTATAAATGATATGAATGGATTTTTCATATGTTATATCAAGATTGCAATAATAACCTTCCAAAAAAGGGAAAAAAAAAAGATTAGTTAGACTTTGAGGAATACAAGCAAATTATCTTGAATAACCATAAATAAGTAAAAAAAATAAGTATTTTTTGTAAATTTGGGTAATTTTTGTATAGTAAATTACCATTAATAATTATAAATATACACTATTAATAGAAGTTACAGAAAATTTTGAGGGGGCCAATTAAAAATTTACTATACTAAATTACCATTAATAAGTATAAATATATACCACTAATAGAGATATTTGGGGGACCCATGGCCACCCCTGACTTCAAGCCTTTCTTTGATCATTTTTTCAAACTTAACACACTTATATACACAAAAAAGAAGAAAAAGTTAGAGGTGATATTTATCCAAAATTTAAACATTAAGAATATTTTTCTCACTTTACCCTAATAATAATAATAATAATAATAATAATAATAATTTAGAGACTTTAGCCATCATACCTCTACAAATGAGCAATTATTGCATTGTCTCATTACCTTATTTTTCTTAGATTCTCTACCATTCACTTTGAAGTAGAGAAAATATCATTAAGCCGCCAACCTTGGTGTCTCATCACGTTATTTTATTTTATTTTCTAAGGAAAAAAATATCTAAGTGTTTTGTTTGGAGATGCCACTTTAAAAGTAAAATAAAGTTTTTAGAAAAAGCCCATTCTTTTTTAACATCTTGACAAATTAGGGGACTCAAACACGAGCATATCTACTCGAGAATTACCAATTAGGCCAGATAATGCCTTTTCATTACGTTACCGTTCTCTTTAAAAAATAATAATAATAACCTCATTTCTTAAGAATATTACAATTAAAGCCATTGCAAATTTAATTAGCATTAACCTATTGTCATAGTTCTTACAATTTAAACTCCAAAAGATCACTACATAATTTACCTGTGCTTATATTTAAAACAATCAATTTGATTATTTACTCCAAAAAATTAATTAAATAGTCTCATTTTTAAAAACACAATAAATCATGAAAAAAATATCAAATAATATTAATGGCGGTTGCAATGTTAAAAAAATCAAAATTTTAATTACCGGCCTTAGTTTTAATACATACAAGAAGGCAGTCTCTAAAAGTATTTTAAATAGTTACTTTTTTCATTCCTGCAGAACCCAAAGTTATTAAAACTTAATATAAATAAGTAATTAAAAAAGTAATTATGGGCGACTGACGACTGCATAGCAAGCAAAGCTCTTTTGAAATATGCCTTTATAGTTGTGTATTTGTACACACAAATTTTGTAAGTCTGCAATAGAAACAAAATATGGAGCAAATAATATAATTTTATTAATTTGAGAAATTGAGGTACAATCAAAATATGGAGCAAATAATATAATTTTATTAATTTAAGAAATTGAGGTACAATCCTCTGCAATATTCTTTACAAAAGAAAGAACTGGTCCTCTGATTAGGGCTGTACGAGCTTGATCTTGAATCACCTGTACGAGCTTGATCTTGAATCACCGTGAAATTTAGATGACGAACGGCACGACTTTGGATGTGCTTATTGTTGATCACCGTGGAATTTGATGAAGACCGGCACGATTTGATGTGCTTGGTGTTCTTCGCCTTTGGGTTTGGTTGTTGGGGATAAGAGTTTTTATATTTCTCTCTGGAATTCTAAATTCTGAATTTTTCCCTTCTTCTTCCTCCAGGCCTTTATTTATAGGCTTCTTGGATTAATAGGATGATGACACGTGTCATCTCCTGATAAGGATAAAATTATAATTGGGCCGGGCCGGTTATATTGTGACAATTATCCTTAAAAATAATTATTCCAAATATATTTTATTAGGAATAATTATCTTTCCATTTAATCATCTGGGCTGGGTTAATTAAATAATTTAAGTGGACCAAGTTTGGGCCAATTAAACAATTTAATTAAACATTAAACCCATATTGAATGGGTCAATTTGTCAACACTAAAGTCCATTAAATTTTTAGTGTCTACAAATTGCCCCCACTTCGAGTCCCATGTTTAACAGTATTTGTTTCCTTTTTCGAGTGGGACCTGAAGTATCCAACTTTTTTTTTTTTTTTTGTGCCTTTCCAATCCCACTTCGGAAATTTTACTTTCCAATTTATACAAATCCCTTGCCTATATATATATCACCCAAGTCATAGGATTTTGACATCAATTTCAATCAGCTCTGAAGGACTTGTAAGATCGCAGCCTCTGAAGATTGTGTGGGATTGCGGCATCTGCTTAAACACATAGCTATGACTGCTCTTTTTTTTCTTCTTCTTTTCTTTTTTTTTTTTTTTTTTTTTTTTTTTTTTTTTTTTTTCCTTTTCTTTCTTTTTTTTTTGTCCCCCTCCACGCTTCCTAGAGATCATTTTTTTTTTTTTTTTTTTTTTTTCATGCTTACCGGAGACCAAATTATTATTATTATTATTTTTTTTCTCTTCTCCACGCTTACTGGAGGTCAAAATTTATTTATTTATTTTTTTCACGGTTACTGGAGACCAAATTATTTATTTATTTATTTTCTTTTCTCCACGCTTACTAGAGATCAAAAAATTGTTTTTTTTTTTTCTCTCTCTCTCTCTCTCTCTCTCTCTTTCCCCAAGCTTGCTGGAAGAGAAATTTTTTTTTTTTTTTTTTTCCAGGACTTGATTGGATATAACAACTTGATTACACCAACCGTATCAGAAATTGAAATCTTCCTTCTTCACAACATTGAGCTTCAAAATTTGTGTATTATTCCATCATGGTGGCATTCAAGTGTTTTATGAAGCAAAAGGTGACTATCTTAGAGAGCGAAAAATGTCGAAGAAGCCAAGGAACCACATTAAGCGTATTCGATTCACTTCTCGGTCGCGATGCCATTCATATGCCTGATCCCGAGAATAAACATTATTTTTCTCATTGTACACTCATTCAAATGCTTGATCCCGACAATGAACAATGTTTTTCTCATTGGACACGCAAGGCTACAGGCGACCTTACCAACTTTGGTCTTGATCACATTAATGAAGAATCCCTTGTCTCGGAGGCCTTGATATTAAATTCTCCACTTCATGAGAGAATAGTTGAGGAGAACCAGTTTTCACTATTGGGTCACAATATTTAAGCAAAGAAAGTGTCATGGAGTATTCCTTGTACACCTTCTGCTGAATTGCCACACACCGAACTATATTGGGAATGGTTAGAAGATATCTTGGGGCGCTTCAATGACTTTTTATTAAAACAAAATCTATATGGTGCTCTATTCACCTCCCTGTTTTCATATGATCACCATAAAGAGGTATTAAAAGCATTCCTCGAATGTTGGTGCCCAGCCACTAATACTCTTCATTGTTTTATTGGCGAGCTGTCTATTTCCCTTCGAGATTTATATGCGCTAGGCGGTCTCCCCCATCAAGGAAGAATTTATGATGAAGTCATTCCATGTGTAGATGAACTCTCGAGAGCTGGCAACAACAAACGTTCTCTCCCCTTGAGTTGTCAACATCTATTTTTGGCCTTCCACAGACTCTGCAAAAAGTACAAAGGAGAACAGAAGGTGAAGATATCTGACTGGATTAGTTTCTGGTTTCAAGGTGCATCAAGGCATGCCAATCCCTCAAAGAGAATGAAAAAAAATAAAGTTTATCATCTAAAGGAGACTCAGAACCCTTCTGATGTAATCCCTCCTGTCCGGCCAATGTCCACCAAAGAGAATGAAGTATTTATTAACCTTGGTGTAGATGAAGCATCGAGAGACACCACTTATCTAGCTGCTTTTTTAGCATGTTGGCTCTGTAAATTCGCCTTGCCTGCACACCCTGGTAACGTGATTCGTCCTGAAACCTTCAAGGTTGCCAGTATGTTAGTAGATGGCTGCAACATTTGTCTTTCCATCCCAGTTTTGGCTAGTATTTACAGAGGTTTGACCGAGATTGTTTCCTCACCAGATCTTGGACGTTGCTCTGTGATATTTCCTATACACTATGTATTCGGATGGTTGAGTGATTATTTCCAAACTAATTTCACCGTTCCCTATACCAAATATTGGCCTCGAATGACATTATATGCAGGAGAAGGAGGAGCAAAACATTTTGACCTTTTTGAAGCACAAAATTTATTCAGATCATGTGAAGGAGTAATTTTAATTCATCTGTCTAAAAGATCTTTAGAACAACGACTCATTATGAATAATGGCCAAATGATAAGGCCTGACTCTGACTACCTAATCAGTCTTCAATCATTTTATTTGACATTGCGCCAAGATGACCGTCTTATCATTGAGCCATATAGTCCACACAGATTTAGTCGACAATTTGGATACCACCAAGATGTTCTTGGAAAATTGAAGAACGATATTCGTAATTGTACCTTAGAAGAACTCTTAAAGTGTTGGACTTCCTTCGTTCATTACTCTTCTGGTTGCGACGCGTTGCTTCCTTCAACATCTAGTCACCAGAAGTCCTCAATTACCAAAGTATATGCTAAATGGTGGTCCAACGTATATGTTGATCCATTGAAAAGACTGGTTTCATTGTCGACTAAGCGTACAATTTCTCCAAAGGAATCGCCAGCCAAAGTTAGAAAAGTCATTATTAGTGGACTCAAGTCGAACTCTCATTGCAGACAAGAAGCCATTGAAACTCACAAGATCAACAATATCAATGCAGACCCACCAACGGAGCAATTTCTATCACCAGTAGAATCTCGACAACATTCTCAATTGTTAGTCCATTCAAATAAAGAAATTGACAATGACTGTAACTGGAAACATGTAGGTGTAAATAACTTCCCATATGATCGGGTTGTTATTCCTCATAATTTAGACAGCTTGTTTGAAGGAGTTAATAGCAGTTCGGAACCCATCCAAGTAAAGATTTTTTTTTTCTTTTTTTTTTTTTATTTGTTTTTCTTTTTCATTATCTCAATTTTTTTTCAGACAAAAGGCAATGAAGGCTTTCGTGGAGAAGATGTTGTTATGGTTACTAATCCTGTATGTAGTGGGGAATCTATTTATGGATCATATGCATTTGATTTAGCAGCTAAAAGAAACTGTGCAATTACTCAAGATGAGAACGACCCTCTCTTACAAGAGGTAGAGTCCCTTGAAAGGCAGTCACAACCCCAAGCCTCTTTGACTGAGAAGGACATCCAAAGCCAACAAATGATTATGAATGTTGAAGAGATTCCTACAGCTGCTACTGCATTATCGACTAAGAGTTATCACCTTAGGGATGCCTGGACATCTCACCGAATCACACCCTCTGCAACTACTTTTGACCCGAGGAGTGCCATTTCTGAGATTAAGCACACGACGGCCAAAGCATTTGGGAATATCATTAAGAGTTAAGTGAGGTGTACACCGCTTTTGAAGATTCCATCTCTTAAACCAAAGTTTGATGAGATCTTTCTTGAAATTTCTAAACAATGTGTGGATTTTCCGGCGTTCCGCCATAGAATTAATGCATACATTCAGAATGGTGAAGAATATAACAAAGTTCAATTCAAACATGATCATGCCTTATCTGAAGAAGTACGCTCTCGAGGTTTAGCCGATGTTGGTTCTCACCTTAAAGAAGCTCTTGCTTTAGATTGTGTAGACATGAAACAAGTTCATTCAGCTCAAGAAGCTCTGCATAATTGTGAGAGAGAAATCGAATTTTTGCATGCTTGTATGGAAAGACATAAAGCCACCATTGAAGAAGCTAATAACCGAATTCTCTAAAGAAAAGCTAACATTGCAAAATTCAAAGAGGAACAAAATTCAATCGAAGAGACCTCCGTTGTCACTGATGATGATATAAAAGCTTTGAATTTCATGGGAAAACTGTTACAAAATGCTCAAACTGAAATTGAGGATCTCCCTTTGTTGCCTTAATGAGAAGTTGTTGTTGTTGTTTTTTTTTTTTCCCACATACCTTGTAATAAAATATCATTTTATTATAACAAAGTAATGAATTTGATTTGTTTATTTTGCTATTCACAGTTTATACTCTTGCGGGCCAGGAGTGAGTTTTTTTTTTTTTTTTTTTTTTTTTTTTTTTTTTTTAATTTTTTTATTATTTATTATTATATCATATTGAACTTAGAATGAAATTCTAAGCTGCCTACGTACCCCCAAACGAGGGATCAAGTCATTACGTAGTTCAAAAGGGATATGAATTTTTTTTTTTTGGGGTCGTATATAGTTTTAGCTCATGCGGGCCAGGAGCATAGTGTAGTTTAAGCTCGTACGATCAGGAGCATTGCCTTCATGGGTAATAGCGCTTCAGGAACTTGCCATTAATGGGCCCCACTCTTACTCCGTCTTCATCAATAATGAGATATGCACCGTTAGTATAAATTTCACGAACAACATATGGTCCATCCCATTTGGATACAAATTTATTTCCCTTACGATTCATGACAATTGGTCTACGAACAACTAATACTAAGTCTCGAACTTGAAATGACCGAGGTCGAACTTTCTTATTGAAGGCTTTAAAAAGTCGAGCTTGATAACACTCTAGCTGTTGTTGGACTTCTAATCTCTTCTCATCCAGTGCTTCCAGTTCTTGAAGACGTAAGATGGCATTTTCTTCACTTGTAAGACCTTCCTGTATGGCAATCCTTAACAAAGGGATCTGTTGTTCCAATGGAAGAACCGCTTCTACGCCATAGACCAGAGAATACGGAGTTGCTTGAGTAGGTGTACGGTGTGCAGTGCGGTATGCCCACAATGCTTCTTCCATTCGCTCATGCCAATCTCTCTTTGTCTAGTTGACTACTTTCTTCAATAACTCATAAAGAGTTTTATTGAATGCTTCCGCGAGACCATTGGCAGGGGCATTGTACATGAAGGACTTACGTTGTTTGAAACCAAACTTCTCACAAAGGTCAGTTACCCAACTATTTTTGAAATTCGTCCCATTATCAGTGATAATGTATCGAGGGACACCATATCGATAGATAATGTTTGATTTGATGAAATCAACCACTGTTTCCTTTTTCACATGTTTATAGGGTGCAGCTTCCGCCCATTTTGAAAAATAATCAGTGGCAGCCAAGATATACAAGTGGCCCTTTGAAGACTTGTCTAAAGGACCAACTACATCTAATCCCCATGCATCAAATGGCCATGACGTCACAGTAGGGTGCAATGGTTCCGGTGGTTGGTGTATGAAGTTAGCATAGAATTGACAGGCTTGACACCTTTTCGCATACTCCATGCAGTCCTTGACCATGGTGGGCCAATAATAACCCATTCTTTTGACATGAAAGTGAAGTTTTGGTCTAGACTGATGGGCTCCACAAATCCCAGAATGTGCTTCCTTCATTGCATGGGTGGCTTCATCATTTGCGAGGCAGCGAAGGAAAAGGCCCTCATATGAACGCCTATACAACGTACCATTGTAATAGATGAATCGAGGTGCTCGTCTTCGTATTTCAGTCTTGTGGTGTTGATCTTTGGAAGCTTTCCATGTTCCAAATAATCAATGATAGGGAGTCTCCAGTCTTCTTCCTCTTGTGTCCAACAAGAAACCAAATTATTTTCTTCAAATTTATCTTCCAAGACTTGTGGCAATACCCATCGTTGACATACAGGAACATCAACCAAGTCCTCAGTAGTTAACGCCAATGTTGTAGCTAAATTTGCCAAAGCATCAGCTATCCGATTTTCTTTCCTCGGAATGTGTTCTAGCATGACGCTATCAAATCGTTCCAACAAATGAGAGGCATAACGATAGTACGGCACTAGATCATCTTTCTTAACCTCATAATCTTGAAGAAGTTGGTTAATCACCAACTTAGAGTCTCCATATATTTTGAGATCCATGATCTTCATCTCATTTGCCATTTGAAGGCCGATAATTAAGGCTTGATATTCAGTTACATTATTTGAGCAGTTTTCAGCGAGTGCAAAAGAGTACGGAATAACATGTCTTTTTGGAGAGACAAACACTACTCCTGCTCCAGCCCTGTCTGCTCGTGTTGCCCTATCGAAAAACATCATCCATGGAGGGAGGATATCCACAAGGAAGACTTCTTCATCAGAAAAATCTTCAGAAATTTCCCAATCGGTTGGAATAGGATGATCAGCCAAGAAATCTGCCAGGACTTATCCTTTTACTGCTTTTCGTGGCACATAAACAATTTCAAATTCGTTGAACAAAATTGACCACCTCGCCAAGTGTCCGGAAAGGACCGGTTTAGACATGACATATTTGAGAAGATCAGCCCTTGCAACAAGATGTATCGTATGAGCCAAGAAATAATGCCTCAATTTCTTAGAGGCGAAGATAAGTGCGAGGCATGTTTTTTCAATTGGAGGATAATTTCACTCCGTCGGGGTGAGTCTGCGACTTAAATAATACAATGCCTTCTCTTTATGTTCTTCATTATTCTAAGCAAGTAAGGCACCCAGCGATTTTTCTTGCACAGCAATGTAAAAGATGAGTGGCTTTCCAGGTACAGGTGCTCCCAAGACCGGAGAATTGAGAAAGTACTTTTTGATGCTATCAAAAGCATTTTGGCATGATTGGTCCCAATTAAATGGAACATCTTTCTTCAGGAGTCGGTTAAAAGGCTGACAACGACCAGCTAAATTTGAGATGAACCGACGAATGAACGCAAGCTGACCTTGTAAACTTCGAAGCTCACGCAAATTCTTTGGTGGCGGCATCTTTTGAATGGCCTTAACTTTATTAGGATCAATCTCAATACCACGATGACGTACAACGTATCCCAGGAATTTCCCTGAAGTCACACCAAATGCACATTTAAGGGGATTCATCTTGAGCTGATATTTTCGGAGACGATTAAAAACTGTATGTAGATCCTGTAAATGATTTCTTCGCTCTTTCGTCTTTACCACTAAGTCATCAACATAACATTCAACAATCTTGTGGAGTATGTCATTGAAGATCCTTTGCATGGGGCACTGGTATGTTGCTCCCGCATTTTTGAGTCCGAAGGGCATAACTTTGTAGCAATATATGCCTTTAGGAGTGCGAAAGGCAGTTAGTTCCTCATCTTTTGGGTCATTCTTATCTAATTGTACCCGGAGTAACAATCCATGAATGAGAGAGCTTCATGCCCTGTGGTTGCATCTACAGTGAGTTCGGGGATGGGAAGAGAAAAATCATCTTTTGGGCATGCCTCATTCAAATCACGAAAATCCACACAAATTCGAATCTGTTCATTTTTCTTCTTCACTAGAACAATGCTCGAAATCCATGTTGGATATTTGACCTCACGAATGAACCCTACTTCAATCAACTTGTTGAGTTCTTCCTCTATCCTCGGAACTAGCTCTAGACGGAAGAAATGTTGAGACTGCTTAATCGGACGTGTCCTATATTTGACAGCAAGATTGTGCAGTGCAATTTTAGGATCAAGATCGGGCATCTCTTTGTATGTCCAAGCAAAAACATCCTTGTGCTCAGATAACAATTGAAAGTAATCATTTTCTTCTGAGGGGCTTAGGAATGCACTAATGAAAACTGGTCTAGGTTGATCATCAGTTCCTAAGTTGATTTCTTTGAGCTGATCAACGGTAGTCTGCCCCTCGTCTTCTAGTGTTGCTGGTGCTTTCTTGATGTCATCTGGTTGTTCAGCTTCAGGTTCCTCTTCAATAGTGATGTGGTATGAAGTAACACAAGATGATTTGCCAATGTCTTCTTCTTCTTTTGCTTGATTAGTGAATACAATGGTTCGCCTTCTAGCTTTTAATGTAACATCATTGGTGACATCTACCTCTGTTTTACGTTTCATTCGCGAGGGCACTAGGCTCTGAACTTCACTATTGTTCACCACGTCAATGCTTGTTTCCTCTGACTTCCCACTCTTGCTACTTTTTAGCGGTGCATTATTGATAGTACCAATTCGAGAAAATACTGACTTTCGAGGTTGAGGTTGTGGAGATTTTCTTCATTGGTCATGAAAGCTCATTCTGTTAAAAGCAAAGGCACGAGGCAAACTGCTGACATGAGAACTTGAAACATTTGATTCTTGGCTTGACAACCTGTTGAATACAGATATTCGATCACATGGAGCTCCAATGCGGTCGAAGATCGATTTTTGATTTATAGTCTGTTGATCTTGTTCATCCGCAACTTCTTCAAACCCAATGTAAAAAATGTTTGACTTCTTTTCCCTTTTTGTGATGTGAATTCGAAGTGGCTCAGAAGGTACGAAACCGATACCAGACTTGGGTGGAATGATTTTATGCCCTTAATCTTTCAACTTCTTCTGTATCTCATTGAGGCCATGCATTTTCTCACCGGTGACCTCTGAATTCAGTTTTTCAAGGTTTGCAGGATTTGTAAAATCATACCCCGACTTAGCCATAAGTTGGTATGCTTTAGGATTGAATCCTTCATCAGTCCTTTATTTTGGAAGTGATCCATGATTGACCAGAGATTGAGAAGGCCGCATGAACCCTTTTAACGGAGGCTTGGAAGACGAAGACTTTTGAATCTTGGTGAGAAGAAGAGTTAACTCTTCTTTCAGCTTTTGCATATCTTCTTTTTCTTTGGTTTGTGACATTTTCAATTTAAATTCCTTGGTTTCAAGTATCTCAATGATAGGTGACTGGCCTTCTTGTCGTTGAGATTTTGGAACATACTTTAAAATCGGTTTCGTCCGATGTGCTTTTATCGAGACCCCTCTTGTTTTAGCTACCTTTACAATGTCTGTCACTGAAACATCTAATGGATCACTTAACGCTTCTTTTATTTTTATAGATTGAACCTCTTGTGTAGATGAATGGCTTGGGATGGGCACTTCCGAAGGTGTATCAGGATCGATATAGAACTTGGCATTGGCAAAATGAGATTCTGCTTCTGTAAATGGTTTATGGTCCGCCACAACTGTTTGTATGCCATTCTTGTAGAATTTGAAGCATTGATGAAGAGTCGATGGAATGACACCATTACTATATATCCAAGGCCTTCCTAACAACAAATTGTTGGACGTTTTTGCATCAATAACATGAAATAAGGTTTCAGCTTGGAGCTCGCCAATAATTAGTTTTGCTCGAATCATGCCAATAACTCTCTGTCCTCCTTGGTTAAAACCTTGAATAATAAGACGGCTACGAGATAACTCGTCGACTGTGATGCCGAGATTTTTCATTGTAAATTTTGGCATGAGATTCACCGCTAATCCACCATCAACAAGAATTCGAGTAACTTTTTGTTCCTTTATGTAACCGGAAACGAAAAGAAGACAATTGTGCGGCTTTGAACCCAACTGAAGATCTTCGTCAGTGAAAATAATTGGTGCATAACATGAATCCAGCGTACCTCCAACTACTTCATCATCATCAGACTTTTCAATGATGGCAGCGTCCTTTGCATGATTCTCTACAGTCTGGGCTTCATCTTAATCATTGCTATTCTCACTATCAGGGCCCGTTGTTGAAACCATGTAAGCTGTCACAACTTCGTCATCTAAATATCTTTTGGAAAGAACTCTTACAAAGTAATAGGCTTCTGGATCCTTTGGCTTATAGAGGCGTGTTTGGTTGACTGTGTCTTCTTAACCCATTTTTTTTTATGGCCAGACTGCTTATGGCAATATTGAAGTTTCTTCTTCCTTTGCCCCCTGTCAGAATAACTAGTCTGAAAAATGTCAGCTCGTTGTTTCCGTGGTTTCTTTCTTGTCACCAAAGTCCATCCTTCTTTATCATCCTGAGGAAAGACCCTTCCAAAGGTTGAAATGTCAAGTGCACTCCCTTTGCCAAGAGAGATGGGGATTGGTTTCAATGAGCCAAATTGGATGGTTGTGCAATACATCTCAGAAGTTGAAGGTTGAGAATGAGCACTCCCCACGATAGAGGTTATCATAGTAGCTGTAGTATGATTTGAAGTTACAACTTCGTCCGTGTCCAACAAGATTTTTCCTTGTTTTGCCAGATTCATCACCACCTCTTTGAAGATAAAACACTTCTCAATTGGATGACTGACAATACGATGGTATTTGTAGTATTTTGGATCGTTGACACGTCCCATCTCTTGAGGGTATTTGCATTCAGGGAGTTCTATAACTTTACTTTCGAGTAAACATTTCAAGATGCCAGGGACATCGAAATCGGGGAAGGGTGTGATACCCCTCGGATCCGAGACGCGGGTTGATCAGGCCTAGGCCCACACCCGAGTGACATCAAACAATTAAAATATTTTAAAATGAACACGGATTACAAATAAATGAAAAAAAAAAGAAATAATATAATAAGCTGAAGGAATACTAATTTAAATCCTCAAAAAAATATAATTATTGAAATATGTTAAATCCAAACTCCATAGGTTTACAACTCGGGAATCCATCAATTGGACCCCTTATTAAATATTCTCAAACCGAAACTGAAATAATAGAAATAAAATCTAAAGATAACATAAAGAAGATTCCTACATAGTCGGAGGAATGAATATCTGTATTTGCTCTGCACGTCCAAGCTCTAACCCTGGAACTGACGAACACCTGAAAAATAAAGGAGTGGGTTAGGCCCACATGCAAGTCTTGATCTATTACAATCCAAACAGTAATCTGATACGCAGATACATCCTAAATAGATCAACAATATCTAGAGTAGTCCATATATGTATATATAGTACACACTATAGGACGTTCGCTAGTCCAATAGGTCTGTCTCAGCCTGAATAGAAGGCAATATGCGAAAACGCACCCAAAGGTGGGCATGAGTACCTAGACCTACTAGGGAACAATACCTATGTCCAGTTATCCATCCCAGGCGATATACGCACCCTAACCATGGTCCTGAGACTTAAGCTCATACCATGACACCATATCATAAATATATAAAATCCGTATACTCCTAATACAAAATATCATCCATCTGTATAGTGGTATGATATATGTAAATCCAATCCTCCAGAAACCACGAGGTTATTCAACTATTTATTTGATATGACTAAAATATGAGATGGACTTAATCTATATGGTTAATCCATGTCTCAATCCAAAATTAGATAGGACTTAGTGTTTGACTAATCCATACCTAGTATGCCACCGTCCCATACCAGTGCATACAATCCTCCAGATAACACAAGTTCGTATAATTGATAAAATAAGAATAAATTCTCATCAATCATACTCCAGAATAAGCATACATACAGTCAAACATGTGTATAATCAAATTATACATCCAATATAAGACTTAGAAATCTTATTCCAGTCCTTCTAATTATAAAGTAGGACTACGCATATAATTCCTCCAAACCGTACCATAACCGATGCAATATATAGTAAATTTAAAACATCAATTAATTTCCATCTAAGCATACTTATTTCTTTACAGATAAATAACTATATGCTTATAACATAAGGGAGACACGATTAACAGTTTTAATTATGCAAGCATCCAAATCGTTTTAGAAAACAGTAAAGAATTTCAATCCATTATCCAACTTTCCGTTTACAGGTTTTATCATTTAACCTTGTATTAATACATGCTTTGATCTATTAGCATCAACATACTTCCCAATAGTTTTTATAAGTCTGTAACAAGCATGTTCCTCCTCTTTAGCCATTGGATCCATTTAAAACAACCTCTCAATAATTTATAGAAATTATTTTCAAATCCATTTTGTCCAATTCCTTAGGCCTAAGAGGTGTATTATACACTCTAGAACCCTCCATAGTCCATTTAACCCGTTAGATTTAATTAAAAATAGGTTTTAAAACAAATCTGGGCATTAAAATTAAAATCCACGTCACTGTCCAACTGAGCCTGCTGGGTTGCCAACTCAATCGACTGAGTTCATAACTCAGTCGGCTGAGTCCCCATCTCAGTCGGCTGAGTTCACCCTGACATCTTCTTTTCCGATTTCAGTGATTACCAGGCCTCTGTAATAATTGTTCTTACATGTTTTAAGGTCCATCCTAATTCCAGATTAATCATAGGACAACGATATACAACTAAGACTTGAATTTTAAACGCAAGTTATAAACAACCAAGACTTGAATTTTAAACGCAAGTTATAAAGCATCGACAACAAGATTTAAAACTGAACTTTAACCAACTGAAGAATAGATTAATTCAATGATTCTAAACACAGATTAATCATTCACAAAAGATGTAATTAAGACTTAGTTTAATCCCTGGAGCCCATCTAAGCATGCACAGAACACGAATTAAAAGGAAAGAATAAAACAGAACATGCCTTGAGTTTCAGACTTTGAAACTCTAAACCTCCGTCTCTGAATTGTCCGTCAACGTCGTCGACTACTGTCCTACTCCTCCGACGCTCTTGGTTTAACCCAGAAACACCCCGTCCAACCTTCCTTGAACCTCTTTGTATAATTCTCAAGTTCCCTCTTTGTTTCTCTGCTCTCACAACTCTCTGTATCACTGTATACGGGAATCGAGTTTTATGTATTTTCTAAAACCCTTAAACCCACATAAGATTATATTTATAGGCTTAATACTCCAACCCTAATCCTTGTATACTTAGAGCCCTAATTCCAACCCTAACCGGCCCATGAAACTCTCTAAGTCGGTTAATGAGTTTAATTTTTATATGTGCTTGCCAAAAGGAAACTACCATAACAGTTAATGGAAAAACATAAATTAAAAAAATTAATTAAAGAAAAATACACCGTTAATTGAATTAAAAAATAAAATAAAAATAAATAAGCAAAGAAATAGAATTTAAACACCCAATTAGACAATTAAATCAAATAATTAAAACAATTAAGTCAACTAAAGAAACAAAATCCATTTAAAACTCAAATTAATTAAAACAAGCAAATAACCAATTAAATAATTGAAAAGCATTTAAAATACTTAAATAAAAATTCCAGGACTGTCCTTTTAAAATTAGGGGTATTACAAAGGGGTATTCCTTCTTCTCTAACTCCTTTAGCGTAGGACGCTGTCTTTCCCTCTCTTGAAACTGGTGAGGCTTTTTATTATCCTTCTTATCATCTTTAACAGATATCTTGATTGGGGTGGTTGAGATAGCCATGGAATCTTTAGCAGCGGTCTTTGACGACTTATCGCCCTTCTTCCAGTCTTTCTTTTCCTAGCGTGGTTCTATGGCCACGGGACTTTTGCTTTCATGGGATTTCATACTGATCTCCATGTCATGGGCACGTGTTGCCAATTCTTCAAATGTGCGAGGTTTTATACCTTGCAGAATGTAAAGAAAGCCCCAATGCATTCCCTACGTACACATCTCTACAGTAGAAATTTCTGACAATCGGTCCTTGCAGTCAAGACTGAGTGCTCTCCATCGATTAATGTAGTCAATTACAGGTTTATCCTTCCATTGCTTCGTGTTAGTTAACTCTATCATACTAATAGTACGATGAGTGCTATAGAACCTGTTCAAGAATTCTCGTTCCATTTTGTCCCAACTATCAATTGACTCTGACTTTAGGTCGGTGTACCACTCGAACGCGTTTCCTTTAAGGGAGCGGATAAATTGTTTAACTAGTAAGTCCCCCTCTATTCTGGCATTGTTACAAGTCTCGACAAAATGGGCAATCTGTTGCTTGGGGTTACCTTTTTCGTCAAATTGCTGAATTTTCGGAGGTTGGTATCCTACATGCATCCTCATACTGTCGATTCTCCTTGTATAGGGCTTTGAGTATATGAGAGTGCTCTGTGAAACGCCTCCATATTGGGCTCGGATTGTATTCGTTATCATATCTTGCAATTGTGCGACATATAATGAAGAGACTGAAGAAGCATGATTGGTTTGACTAGCTGCTTGTTCTATCACCGGCGTCTGGTTTTGATTAGCCACCTGTTCTGTGACCGGCGTCTGTTTAGGGTCCTCTATGTGAGTACCTTGCGCGGTAGAATTAAGATTCTCCGTTGGTATTACTGTGGAAGATGTAGGATTCCCAGACGGTGGTGGTGTGAAAGTTGCACGATTCCCAGTTGGCGGTGGTGTGGAAGATGCAGGATGCCCAGATTGTACTGGTGATTCACCGAAGGTCTGAACTTCCAATTTGTTCATCAGCGTAGCGATTTGTAAGTCCTTCACTTCAACAGTCTTTGTGAGGTTCTCAATGGCACGAGATATAGTTGCTAGTTGTTCCTCCACCGTGGTAGCTCCAGTCATCAAAGCAGCGACCACATCTGAGTATGATAGGCCTTGAGAGTCAACGTTTCTTGAAGTGATTGAATACTCCGAAGTCTGACATGGTGACTCTGGGGGTGAACCGACACTAGAGCGAGCATCATGGATGGAATGAGGTGAATCTGCCGGTGGTGGAATCTCCTCTGGAACAATGTCAGGGTTTTTGACATGTTGGGTTTTCACGTTTGCCGGCTTTGCAGGATTGGTTTTCACCAAGTCTTGCTGATGTTTGGATGAAGCCATCGCTTGGGACTTGCTACGTGTCACAGGGCTTGACAAGGTACTTCCATCACTTGATTTGGCCTTCGTGCCACTTTTCATGGTGGCTTTGGCGTCGACCTTTGTGGTAGCGATGTTCTTTTGGGCTTTCTTGTCTGTCTGAGTCTTTGGGGGAGCCATAGAGTCGGATAGAGAAGAAACTTGCTGATAAGAGAAAGAGATGAGAGGCAAAGGATGTCCCACTGGGCGTGCCAGAAATTTGTACACATAAATTTTGTAAGTCTGCAATAGAAACAAAATATGGAGCAAATAATATAATTTTATTAATTTGAGACATTGAGGTACAATCCTCTGCAATATTCTTTACAAAAGAAAAAACTGGTCTTCTGATTAAATCTCCTTTTTTTTTTTGGTTAGTTGGATCCAAGGGCTGTACGAGCTTGATCTTGAATCACCGTGGAATTTGGATGACGAACGGCACGACTTTGGATGTGCTTATTGTTGATCACCGTGGAATTTGATGAAGACCAGCACGATTTGATGTGCTTGGTGTTCTTCGCCTTTGGGTTTGGTTGTTGGGGATGAGAGTTTTTGTATTTCTCTCTAGAATTCTAAATTTCTGAATTCTGAATTTTTCCCTTCTTCTTCCTCTAGGCCTCTATTTATAGGCTTCTTGGATTAATAGGATGATGACACGTGTCATCTCCTGATAGGGATAAAATTATAACTGGGCCGGGCCGGTTATATTGTGATAATTATCCTTAAAAATAATTATTTCAAATATATTTTATTAGGAATAATTATCTTTCCATTTAATCATCTGGGCTGGGCTAATTAAATAATTTAAGTGGATCAAGTTTGGGCCAATTAAACAATTTAATTAAACATTAAACCCATATTGAATGGGTCAATTTGTCAACACCAAAGTCCATTAAATTTTTAGTGTCTACAGTATTCAAACATTACACTTTTATATATTTATTATTTTTTTAAAATTTTAAAGTTTGGAAGAACTTTTATATTCAAAATTTATTTTCTTTTTTGATTCACATATAGTTTAAAATGATGAAAAAAAATATATATATATTTTTAGTGTAAAAAACATTATGACCCTTTGAATTTCGGGTATGGATGCAAGAAGGGCTCAATGGGGGCGGATGTCCCCATTGAAATTTTTTTTTATTTCTATTATACCTCTATATATTTTGTAAAATTCAAATATGTCCCTCTAATTTTTTTTGGCTCTAAACTAATCACTATTTCTATTATCATGTTAAATTATTTTATACCATTATAGATATGAAACTGCACCAACTAAATAGCCGTTTTATTTAGTGAATATTGATGATCAATATGAAATTCATATTATGGATGCACACTTTAATGAAATAAAAAATTAGATAGTTGAACAAAAAGAAAACAAGGTGCATTTCTTATTTTTATTTGCTTGTGACATGGACATTTGACCATTGGACAAGATTTATCAACTCTTCGGTGAGTAGGTCATTTTTAAGTAGTGCAATCATAAATGCACAAGTAGTCTATAACTACAAAGTTAAGAAATTGATAAATAAGAATAACAATATATATTTTTTAATAAATTAAGTTACCCCTCTCTTATTTCCTTATTTATCGTATTCTTGATTTTGTAATTGCAGACTAGTATGTTTGTATTTGTAATTGGACTGCATTGGCGTGACCTGCTCACCGCGAGTAAGCAAGTCTTGTCCTTACGATTAAATAGTGCATAAATTTATAGGAGAATGATTTTATTGACTATTTTAATACCCGACATAAATAAAAATATGGCGTGGTTATGTTAAGATTTCAACTTAAATGGGCATTATTACTACTCTTATTTGTTTCCATAAAACACGTCTCTTTTCCCTTTCCTTATTTTTTAGTTTTCCATAATCGTATCATCTTCTTTTTTAGTTTCACAACAAGTTTTTGTTTCTAGCTTTGATCATTATAACAATTAACAAATGCCTATCAAAATAATAGATGGATATATCAAATACACAATCTTTATCGTATAACTAGGAATACACAATCTAATTATATGTAAGAGATTCAATCTAAAGTATCTCAAGAGTCTTTATAGAGATACAATGTGATTTATATATAAAACAGATACACAATTTGATTTATAATTGTCAAAAGATACTAATTAAGATGAGATGAAACCTAAAAAAAGACTACAACTTTTTGAAATAGTTAATTACCTTATATTTTAAAATGAGTCCCATTATATATAACACATGAGTAGCCACATAGACTAGTAAGTTTTTATTTGTCAAGGTAAATAGCACTACTTAAATTTATAAGCTCGAATAAGTCCTTATTTTGGAAAAATCTACATAAAAAAAAAAGGTTTTCTAACATAAAGTAATGGATGAGATTTGACTCCACAAATCTTAAATCAAGTGCAAATAATTTGAAAAACTTGTAATATTAAGGTATTGTTACGACCTTGAATAAATTCAGTTACCCTCTCTTATTTCCTTATTTATCACATTTTTTATTTTGTAATTGCAGACTATAGTATGTGTGTATTTGTAAGTGGACTACATTAGTGTGACCTGCTCATCGTTAGTAAACAAGTCTTGTTATTGACGATTACATAGTGCATAAATTTATAGGAAAATGATATTATTGACAACTTTAATACCGGACTTAAAACCGATAGAGATAAATATATGATGTGATTATTCTAAAATTACAACTAAAATATGAATCATTACTACTCTTATTTGATTCCATAAAACGCATCACTTTTTCCTTCTTATCTTTTAGTTTTCTATATCAATGCATATCAAAATAATAGATGGACAGATCAAAGACACGATCTTTATTGTATAACGAGGGATACACAACCTAATTATATATTGGAGAAAGTATCTCAAGAGTCTTTACATAGATACAATGTGATTTATATATAAAATAGATACACAATTTAATTTATAATTGTCAAAAGATACTAATTAAGATAAACCTGAAAAAAGGACTACAACTTTTCAAATAGTTAATTACCTTATATTTTAGAATGAGTCATATTATATTTGACACATGAGTAGCCACGTCGTAGACTAAGTGAAGTAGTAGATTTTTATTTGTTAGGCAGTGATCAGAGCATCTCCAGCAGTATGTTAAAATATTAATTTTTTTTGTAAAATATGTATGGCCACGTATTATGTGTAAATTTATTTTAAAATATAATTTTTTTTGTAAAATATGCACGGCTACGTATTATGTGTAAATTTATTTTATCTCCAGCCGTCTGTTAAGATATACGCTTACGTCACCAATGTGTAAAATTATTGTGTATTTTACACAACTTTTTTACACAGCCACATCAGTATATTTCCTTTCTCCTCTCTCCTCTCTTTTCTCTCTTTCTCATTCCATTAATGATCATATATTAAGTAGGTTTGTAAAAATTATGTGGGTTTGATTGGTTATTATTAGGGAATATATTTTTATAAAAAAAGTATAAAATAACTGTTGGAGCTAAAAATAAATAATCCAATTTTTTTTTTTTTTTTTGTGTAAATCTATTAAAAAGCATCATATTTACAATATATATATATATACACACACAACTATTGAAGATGTTCTCAATTTTATAAGCTTGATTGAGTCCTTATTTTGGAAATATCTTTAAAAAAAATAAAAAATTGATTTCTAACATAAAGTAATGGATGAGATTTGACTCCACAAATCTTACTAAATCAAGTGCAAATAATTTGAAAAACTTCTAATATTAAGGTATAGTTATGACCTTGAACAGTAAGCCTAGACACGCGGACTATATATAAGAAAGGTTGTAATGATGTATTCGGTGATGAAATAAGATTTGTTCTATTTCAATTATTCTATCACCTTATTATATTCACAACATTTAGACTCATGACTTTTAAAGATGACATCTATTTAAAATAATAATAATAATAATAAAAACTCTTGGAAACTGGTCGTTCTTTCCTCAATTATCCTTTTCCACCCATTGAATAAGAAGTTGTATAATCTCTCTCCCTCTCTCTCATGTACTGTATATATATATATATATATAATTAGTAAAAATAATACAAGTAACTTAGGGGGCCACATATTAAATGAAGAAAAGACCAAGTGCATTGTTCTGATGGAAGACATGACTTGTCATAGATTTCAGGTAGAAGAACACAATCCGTAATGTCGATCTCTGGTGGTTAAGATAAGGCATGGCAAACGTGCATGGTGGGTTCATCTCAATTTTATACATTATTTTCATACTAAAGTCCAACCACACACACACACACACACACACATATATATCCATGATGAGCCGTCGCAATTATGGAGGACAACAAAATCATCATAATCAAATGACTAATTTTGAATTTTCTTTTCAAAAACTCTTAAAATGAAAAAAAAAATGATATTATTTGTTCAAATTAAGATAAAGGATCAAAATTAAGATAAAACAAAGAGAAATAAGGCTTGCTTTAATCCTAAAATAAGTGGTTTGTTAATCGTAATCTTAATTTTAAATTAAATGGAGGAAAATAATAAGATAATTAATTAGTGTTTATTTGTTTTTTCTATTTTATATAACGAGTGAATTCTTTTTCTTCTTTTTGTAATTAACATAATAAAACAAACTTCTCTCCCACTTTATTTTCAATTTTTTTTTTTGCTAATAATTAAGATGAAGGGTCTCTAGCTAATTCTATCCCAATTATTTAATTAACACTATTTTTTTAATTTATATCCTAACTAATATTATTATTAACTAATACTCCCTCAATCCTATTTTAATTGTCCCCTTTTTGGGAAACTAATTTTGTAAGAGACTGATTATTATTATTATTTTTATTTTTATTGTATTAGTAGTAAATGAATTATTAAATTTATTCTTAGTAGATATTAAATTTATTCTTAGTGGGTCTACACTAATGTGATGGTTTACTTTGTACAGGTTCAATACAAAAATGTTAAATTGGTAACCTCTAAGTTAAAATATTTTCTAAGTTATCTTAAATTGAATTCCCTACATATTGATAGATGACATTTAGAATCTATTTACTACTAATTTAAAAAAAGTTTGAAAACTGCACCCTTTTGAATTAAGAAAAATTTACCAAATTAAATTCGCTACAGATTGACAGGTAATATTTAAAATCTATTTAAGAAAGTTTGAAAATTACACTCTTTTGAATTAAGAAAAATTCACCATACCTTTAACGTGGTTATATGTCCCTCATCTTTTCCAAACGAAGATTTTCCTCTCTCTACTTTTGCTCATTTCCCACTATTGAGAAATATATAAAAAAAAAAAAAAAATTTAAATTAATTGACGTGGTTTAACATTAGAAGTAGATAGATTTTAAATGTCACTTGTCGTAGCGAATTCAATTTAGGATAACTTAGAGAATATTTAACTTAGAAGATTTAAGTCCAATCTACAAAAGATAGTATTTTTAAAATAAGACCATTATTTTGTGATGGATAAAGATGAAAAGGTGAAATATTATTTAACTTAGAATTATTTAGAGAATATTTAACTTGGAGGATTTAAGTCCCATATACAAAAAATAGTACATTGACTTTTCAAATAAGACCATTATTTTGGGATGGATAAAAATGAAAAGGTGGAAAACTATTTTGGGAGGGAGGGAGAATTATTATATCATTTTCTCTTCTTTCACTAATGCTCCGTTTGGTAAGATGAAAGAAAATTAGGTGGAATGGGAGAAGAAGAAATGAATGAGATATTTTTAGAGAAAAATTTGTGTCTTTCCTCTTTCTGCTTGGTTGGATGAACAAAAAGATAATACTTCATTTTATTTGGCAAGTGAGAAAATAAAAAAATATTAATTATAAAAAAAGAAAGATGACTTATCCATCCTCATTTCTTTTCTCTCTCTCAAGCCCTTCTACCAAACCAAAAAAAAAAAATTACTTTATCCTTTTTATCTTCCCTTCACCCCCACTTCCTTCCTGCCTAAACCATACACATCATCCAAAGATCCAAAATTAATCATTGTACTCTCATAACAAATGGACATGAAATGTGGGTCCATATCATATTAATTTTCTTGACTAGTTTTAGGGTTATCCATCCAATCCATCCTATATATATAAACATCATATATATATATATATATATATATATATATATATATATATATATTTTGTCATCCCCACCATCTCTCTTTGCCATTATGTATTCATTTTCTGCTCAACTGAGAGATGGTGGGGATGACAAAATATAAGATTCATGTGGCACATTTTTGGCCTCAATGGGTACCAATAAGTTGAAGTTGTACCAGTGTGACTGTGCCCCCACCACCTCCCTTTAATTTATTTGTATTCTACTTGCAAAAAAGTAAAAAATAAAATAATAGACATTGAACCGAATGAGGTCCACTGAAAAAAGATGGGACTGTCCCTGGCTTGTGACCCACTATAATATTTGGTAGGTAAGAGGACGCCATATCTAGCTTGCTTTTTATTCAACTTTATCCATAAACAAGAAGTTCCCAAAAAAATTGGAAATATATATATAAATAAATAAAATAGAAGACTTTTTCTATCAGTATTGTCACTAGGTACCAAATGATAGTACTATGAATAAAATGATACATTTATATAATTGAAAAGATGAAAGTTGTTTACATAAAATACACTTTAATGTTTGAAATATAATTGAATGTTCTTTGCACAATTTATTTATTTATTTATTTTTACGCATAAGATATCGGATAATATTAAGACGTCTTTTTTCAAAAATGGATATTGAGTCAACCTGCATCAGGATGAGAGAAAAGCTCATATCGAGGAAAAAAATATTGGATGAACTACACGTCATTGTTATGCCTATCAAGAAGCTTACTTAAGAATGGGTAAGAACACGCACGTAGTGGGGTTTGGAAAAGACTCAACTTTGGAGCTACTAATTTAGTAAGGTCTAATTGGTCATTCATTTTTCACAAACTTCACAATCTCATTCCACTCTTATTTGGAAAGAAAAGATAGTGGAAAGAAAGAAATGTGAGAAGAGAAACTTGGAATTTATTCCCTCCATTTTCATTTTTTTTCCTTCCACTTCTCTCCAATCAAACTGGTCATGAGAGTTCAACCGACCAACAATTTCAATGTCTGTACCACAACTTTGTGACAAATGTTGAAATTAAAATGTGATTCACATTTGAATTATTGAAAAGCTGATGACATAGACCAAAAGAAATGCATAATTGATCAATCTATACATACATTTCAATAGTTCCAATACTTGCAGTAAAAGAATTATTGTGTCTGATTGTCTAGTTCTTTGCTTCGCCAGAAATGCATCCAAACAAACCCACACGTTTAATCCATTTTGTCTGGTTAGGCTTTTTCATGACTCGTGAAATGTGTGGTAAATATGAGAGGTGACAAAATGCAGCTCATTTCTAGCTAGTAACTTATGCATGTTCTTAAATTTATGGAAAACGTTAAGGTCTCCCCATTTTGGTCGGCATCCTTCACATTGGCAGAATATCTTTGGTGTGCCCGGTGCATTGGGCTATCAGAGTCTATCCCTCCTGCGCATGCATTGCACATGTCTTAGCGTGTGGTGTATGGATGATTTTAATGTGTCCGATGCACCGGGCACACCGAATACTGTATTGGAGAAGTGGTTCAAAAACCCTAATTCCATAAGTAACCTTTCAAGAATTGTAACTATTAGCAATTTCTCTAGCTCCTTGTATTACAATATTATCTAACAATTACAATAGCTGTAACACTCCGCTTGTTTCGACGAAAATATTTTCTTCAAAAAATATTTTTCTTTTTCAGGTAAAATATATATATATATTTTTATTTTTATTTTTATTTTTTGAGTGTTTGATAAAGGTTTAGATTGAGGTAGATGTCGAATCCAAAATACACGTCATGTAAAATAATTTGTCAAAAATTGATAGGTAAATTATTTTATTAAATTTTACTATTTTTTTTTTCTTCGAAAATATTTTAGGACAAACTCTCATTATAACCTTTTCCAAGTAGTTATTTTTGGTGCGAAAACTTCCAAATACCTTTCTTGTGCATGATGAAAACCAAACAAATACATGTATGTATTATTTCTTAGTAACGAACAAGTAAACTATTTTAGACTCTTAGATAGTATATAAATTTTAAATTTGCAAAATCGCACGCAAATTGTGTCCATCATTTAAGTTAAATTTATTAATAGAATGGATTTTGATCTGAATCCGAACTGATTATTCGGTTAAGGATTGAATAAAAAATTCAATAATTCGATAATAACCTGAATCCAATAATCTGTTACTTTAACAAATTGGATATGGATTATAGGTGATTAGATCCGATTAAAATTATATAAATATATATTTATTACTTTACAATATATTATATCTGAATGTTATATATATCAATTATATACTACGGAGAGAGTGTGTGTGTGTGTGTGTGTGTGTGTGTGTGTATATTAATTATCTATCATTATATTTATTTGGTTGCATAGTTATATTATGCTCACATGTTATATATTAAAAATCCTGCACTCTATCTAAACTTATAATTAGACATGTCAGTGGACAAAATTTTAATCCGATTTTGAATCCGAATTCGAGCCAACTAGGATATGGATTGGAATAATCCATTACAATTTGAATTTCATATTTCGTTAGCTAAACAAATCAGATATGAATTTGGTTGAAATGAATCCAAATTCAATCTGTTGACAGAACTAATTTAAGTTGTAACCAAACCTACCAACTAAATGTTCCTTTTGTTATAATTCTTGGTTCTACCCTTGTTGTGGAGTAAATAGTGCTTAAGCTAAACTAGGTTGTCCATGGCGGGTTGAAGAAAGAGATAGTACAAGTAATAAGAAATTATTATACGGTCTCGTGACTATTAATTCTGAACTAATTTTTAGTTGACACACAAACAAATGTATCAGTTTTATTAAGCTTTTTATCTGCTTATCAATTAATGATTGGTCGAAACTAATGATCCAAGACCGTACAATAATTTCATTGAGAGTATAAAATGATATATAGAGAGAGAAGTGATATTGAATGTCATAAAAAATTATATAAAGCCTCTAGTAATACGTGTGCCTAGTCCCTTTCGCACATTATTTGCTGGACTTCCGAAATCAGTGATATCGTTCTTTCTTTCTTGTTTGAGCCCTCGTGACAGCTTATTGGGTTATTACTGTCAAGGAAATGCTAGTCTCTCTCTAAAAATCATCAACCAGACATATAGTGTGACTTCCATTGAACCACAGACTACTAGCTCAAATGAACTATTAATTGCCTAACATTATAATATTGGTATGATTGTATTTCTTAATTTGTGAACAATGATTAGGACAATACATTGCATGCTAACTTGAAAATTGATTTGATTGGAAAGCAATGACTTAAGAATCAAAGCAATAGAAAAAACTTACTGGAAATATATATATATATATATAGAGAGAGAGAGAGAGAGAGAGAGAATTTCCTTGTTAATTTGGAATTCTAACATTATAAGAACTTGATTGGATCAAACACCAAACACATTCAAGTCGATGGGAATGTTTAACATGGCTTACACGTGTTTTAATTTTAGTTATAGAGTTTAATATGGTATTACAGGGGATACGTGTTTTAATTTTAATTATTAGAGTGACTTGGTAAAATTTGAACAAAGACTAAAGTTACCCGTTTACTCTAATGAGACTATAACTTTAATATTTAGATCATTCAATAAATTAACTAGCTGTAGAATTAGAGCTCATGTTACGCATTTAAATGTATCTAATCCATTCCTTCCAATACTTTTTATGAATTAGCATTCCCATTTGTTTTCGCTAGACATCGTGTGATGAAAATTATCATAGCCGGTTCTCTCGAGGGATCGACTTATAAGATTTCACCTATCCCAATTATTGGGATTTATATACCTTGACATAGCAAATTCCTGTTTAAATTAAAGTGACATATATTTCTGACGTATTTGAAATATTTATACTTTATACAATTGGTGAATTCAATGTATTATATTTCGATTCATTATAGAATTGATGGTGTCCACTTGGTTACAAGAGATATTTATATATGTATGTGATGGGGATCGATACATGAATATAAATAGTAATCATAAATTGATCATAATCGGTAATTATGGATGGACTCATAATTAATTAAGACTTGAACTGGATCCGCGTTAGGTTGAGATATATTGCGAGAGTCGTCGTATGCAATTGCTCTCTATCACTGTCATGTCATTTGACTCTTAAGTATGAGAAAAATATAGACTCTTTTATTAATTAATAATTACTTTGATTTGTTCGGCGGATATTTCGGGATCCTTAGACCGACACTTTGGGTAATTATGTAATTAATAGTTAGAGAGTAATATTTTCAATATTTGCATCATTGCTACTTGTATTTATTGTATATTGATTATGGTTGATCACAAAGTAAATTCGAAGGTCTTCGTATGTTTTTAGACAAAATGATTTATTATATATTTATTTATTTAAATTATTATTTTTGTCAAATAAATGTTTTATTGTGATCAAGCTGGAAATAATCAAAAGTACCAAAATAAATATATTAATTAAGTAGTTGGATTGATGACTTTATTTATCCGATAACTAATTATGCATAGAAAGGTCAAAGTGCAACATTGACTTAGAGGTTATTTATTATTTTATTGGAGTTCAATTAATTTATGAATTAATTGAATTGGGTCATGGACCGGGCCAATTATTAATTCATTATAGCCAATAAAATAATAAGCCCAAATGATTCTCACTCATAGCCCAACTTGATATTGAAATCCTATTAGATTTGAGACATGTGAATTAGTGATTGAGAAGGATTTATTATTTTCTTTTCTTTATCTTTATGTTGTCTATATATATACATGGTCTATGTATATTTTAAAGATGATTTTTGGAAGAAGGAAAAAGTAATCTATTTTCTCTCTCTAGAAAATTAGGGTTAATGTTCTCATCTAATG
Source organism: Cornus florida (assembly GCF_030987335.1). Classification (NCBI taxonomy): domain Eukaryota; kingdom Viridiplantae; phylum Streptophyta; class Magnoliopsida; order Cornales; family Cornaceae; genus Cornus; species Cornus florida. The sequence goes on from NW_026775573.1 coordinate 64,962,369, forward strand.
GAGGCTCCCACAAGCCTAATTTTCCAAAGTCATTCATGGAGGCTTATGAGTGATTCCTAAAGGCAAAATAATTACCAAGAATATGGAGATCCAAGGAGAAGACATCTTGCTAAGGGATCTACAATAAGTGAGTATTCACTTTAGAGGAAAGATTTGAAGGTTTACTCAGACCATTGATGTAAGTATTTAATCTATTAATTGAATGATGTATCATATTTTATTTTTGAATAAAACTTGTTTCTATGTGATGAATCAAGATTTATGAATCAAAATCACTCAAAAAGTTTTTAAAATTTGCACGTTTCCCAACAGTGGTATCAGAGCATGGTTTGATTCATTACTAGAAATCATGTGTTTATCAAAATCATCATTCATAGATCCAAATTATATATGCATATATATATTTATTGATGTATGATGATGTATGTATAATTGTGAATGAATGTTGATGTATGGTTGGGCCATGGATGAAGCTTATAGGTTATTGAATGTAATTTTATCTTTGGATGAATGTAATTAAGGCTTTGATTTAGCCGTTTGAAAGTTCAATGATGTAATTTAATTTTTTTCATTGTATTTTAAATTGTAAATTTATTTAAAGCCATGTAATCTTCATCAAAGGATACTATGAAGCTTCAAAAAGGTCCAAAAGGGTTATATTAGGCTTCAGGAATTTTCTGGAATTTTTTCAAAATTTTTTGGAATTTTTCTGGAAATTTTTAAATTATTTTCTGTAATTTCAGTTGTTTTCCGGCGACCGGAGGGTTGCCGGCGACGAGAGCAGCGGCGGAATGAGGGAGGCTGATCCGGTGCAGCGCGGTACACATACGCCTGCACCGGTAGCCATTGGATTGTGATCATGAAGCAGTAAGGATCCGGTGTAGCAGCGCTATGGTGCGCCCAAGGCGCACACCATTTGTAGAGCGTGTGAGGCTCACGCGCACTGAAAGGAGGCGCCAAATGGTGCGTGCCAGCGCGTGGAACGCGTTGGCAACCACAACACGCGCGTGCCGGCACGTGGCAGCGCCTGGCACGCGCTGCAACATCTCTCCAACGCGTGCGAGCGCGTGGCACGCGCCGAGAACCTTCCAAGGCGCGTGGTAGCGCGTGCATGACCTTCCTGGCGCGTCCTAAGTGCTGTTTTGCTTCTCCAAGCGTGTACCAGCCTCCTGCGAGTGTTTGCAAGCCAATGGAGGACCCTCGTGTAATACTTAGAGCAATTAAATGTTAAAAGCTAAATCCATTGGCCATTTAATTTGCTTTATCTGTCATTTATTTATGTATGTGATTCATGGAATAATTAATTGCTAATTATTATTGTTCATGTATTGGATCTATGATTTTTTATTTAAACGACTTGATTTATATTAATTAAATTATGAAAATTAATTGGATTTGTGTGATACCCCCATATTTTCCCCGCATAAGCTGATCAGGCTTATACACGAAAAATCAACTTGGAATACAAAATGATTTTTTATTTAAATGCTTGTAATATACAAGCATGGAATACAAAATGATAATAATAGAAGAACTTAGACAGGAAAGGAAAACTAATTAATAAAACATCCATCCATCTATTAAATACAATACTTCTTTATACAACTTGGAAATCCTATGTCAAGGATCCCTAAATATAAACTTGAAAGTTCAACATCGGAAGTACATAAAACTGAAATCAAAATAATACATAAAACTTCTACCCTAAACAAGACCGTAAGAGTAGATGAGTTCGGATGGTGGTCCCACACTGTTAAGCCTCAACCTTGAAACGGGTACTGACCGTGTCTTGAAATAACAACAATGGTGGGTCAACCCCACGAGCAAGTCCTCTCTACTATGACCCAAATCAGAGAATCAAATAAATTAATCATTATTATTCAGAAGTATACTATATCTGTATACACCCTAATGAAACTACACAATGTATAATATGACCTCAACCAGAATAGACGGTGATCACTTAGACTCACACGAGGTGGTTAAGTGTCTCCTTTCCCTACTTGGGAAATCAGCTATTAATACATGGTGCACGGTACTGACAACACAGACAATAAGTCATACACAGTGGTAACACATCTCAATATACTAATGAATATACTGAGCATATCACTTAGGCAACACATGCCAATAATATTAAACCACATACCCCGACAGCCACACATCTGTCTATGGCAACGAATGCATAAGGTATAAATGAATCTCAACTTATTAGTCAGCTCACATGGTTCTATATAGCAACACATCCATATAATATAAATGCGACTTAAGTTATTAAGCAGTCCACTTACTACTTGAAATGCACACAGCATAATAATAATGATTTATATATCATTAACAACATAAATAATCCCGTAATGTATAATGGACAATTTATGAATAAAACCATGTAATCATTTAATTTGAACATTAATGATTAATACCATTTAATAAAATAATAACACAATTAATATTTAACAATGTCATTAAATTAATTACATCCGTTAATAGCGATCCGTACTATAAACGATACCATTAATGTCTGGAAATATTAATCGGACATAATAATAATTAACGGGTAATAAAATAATAATTTAATGTCCCGTTAAACCCGTAACTACCAACCCTAGGCCCAAAAATGTAAGTTGAAGGTTCTGGAAATTACAAATCAGTCCTTAGGGGTATTTTGGACTTTTTCAACTACTGTAGAGACCCCACACGTTCCCTCACGCGCCTCCCAGAGCTTCCTACACGTGCCGCCACCTTCCTCACACATGCACGCACTTACACGCTCCCCCAAGCCCGTCTGGCATCAGCCACTCGCGCGCACGTGCTGCCACACGCGCACTAAGGGTTCCTGCTGACGTGGAGCTTCTTGGTTCGATGGTTGCATCCTAATTCCGTGGACGCGCTGCACTGGATTAATCTGATTATCCTAAAGTAATCCTACGGCTACTGATACACGCGCATGGAAAGTAATGTACGCCGCATCACACCGGATTACTCCGGTCATCTTCCTCATTGCCTGTGGCCAGAAATCTCGTCGGAGTCTCGCCGGAATTTTCAGAAAAATCCCAGAAAATTCCAAAAAATTCTAAAAAAAACCCTAAAGCCTTAAATAATTATTTTTAGCTATATTTAATTACATAGGCTAATAAAATAATATCTAACACCTTAAATAATTAATATTTCACTAATTTAATCCTAGCATGCTTTCCATACACCAAAATAACATAAATAAATTAAATAATTAATTTATGAATTCAAAGGGGAAAAGTAGATAATAACTTGCCTTAAGGATTTGAAATAAATCCGTCGGTTGCGCGTAGTCGGGTAAAATCACCTACACCGGTCCAAGCTTCTTTCTCTCTCTTTTCCTTTCACTCCATCTTCTAAAATGATTCACTGTTATTTTTATTTTCTATCTTCCATTCTCATTAACCAAAGCTAACTAATATATATACTAACTTATATAATATAAATATTACAAATATCTAACTTATATTAACTATCCTAACATTCCCACCTACATTTAAGTTAAGGCAATGCAACTTTAGTCAAGTTATTTGAAAAAATAAGTTTAATGCAATGCAATCTTGATCAACCTAGTTGACATAACCTTACATAACCGTAAATGCAATCCTATCATTCCAAACTAATATCTAATGGAATTCATGACTTGTATTTTCTTTATTTTTTTATTTTATGAAATAATACACTACAATACAAATGTAATACTTTAATTAACTAATATTATTTAATATAAAAAATAACCAACAAAATATATAAACTAACATTATAATATAAAGAACATACAATTAATATTACATGCACAAATAAAGAATAATTCAACATACACAATTAATAGGTGAATAAATCTACACATTAAATAATTAACTCAATACAAAATTAATTTAAGTAAACTCTTTAAAAATACGGGGTATTACAATTTGATTACTAATTAATTAAAGGGCACTTATTGAGAAACGAAAAATTATTTTTAAAGTGTACCTCAAATTAAATATTAATGAATCATTTAAAAGTCCAGTTATTTTCTAAATTTAATTGGATTAAAATCAAGACGTTTTGCATGCATTATATCATGGATATGAATAAATGAAAAACCCTAATTACGAATGATTAAAAAAATTAAGTGGGAGCGGGGATTTTTATACATTACCCCATGGCCTTCATTATTATAACCATTGTAATTAGATCTTTAAAAATAAGGTCCTACGCATTATTTGAAGAGTCTAAAAATTACAAGAATGGCTGTCTCATGAAAATAAAAATATTAAATGTTCATTGTAATTAGATCTTTAAAAACAAGGTCCTACGCATGATTTAAAGAGTCTAGATTATATTGACAAGATATTTAATGTTTTATTTTTCGTTAGAGTATTAATAACGTTATACACTCAATCTAAAATCAATAGTGTTAGCTCTCCAACGGAGTGGTCTAGAAAGGCTAAACATAATCAAGAATCATTTCATATGGATAGACAAGGCATTGTCTTAAGAGATATGGAAATAATGGGATTTGCCCGCCAATAGTAATAATGAACTTCGTCAACCGAATAAGTTATTGGCGTATTAGTTATTCGATTTTTCATGTAGTGGTTAAGGGACCCACATATTATTTTAATGGAAGTGTTCTCTTAATAGCAATTGAATCTCAGCAATAATAATAATGAACTCCTTTATCAGGATAAGTTATTGACGTATTGATTGTGTGATTTATTATGTTACGAAGTTGAGGGACCCACATTAATTAAAAGAGATTGTTTACCAATAGTGATAATGAATTCCTATGTTATTGAGATTTATTATATTATGTGATTGACAAAACTCATTTTAATTTTAAATATGCATGATAGTATTAATAATTCACCTTGTATATTGTATGAATGCATTTATATTCAGATTATTTATGTTCAATCCATTTAATCTGCTTACTAACATATTCAATGTATTTAGACCTCATTTATATTGACTTGAAAAGGAACTTAAATATTTTATTCACAACGTAGTGGTATAAAATATATTTACTACTCCTAAACCTAATCCTTTTACTTTAAGATATCCAAGAGAACATTAATATTTTTAATAAGTGAAATAAGGCAAATGAGAGGACTTGGTACAATATTTTAGAGTTTATCTCGAATACGCTCCAAATCTAACATTTACATTATTTTATTTTGTTCACGCATCATCAATGAGATGTTTTGGTGTGATTAAATAGAGTTTATGCCTTAGTACTGTGTCAGACTTGATTACCATTAAGATAGTCTAAGGAACTCCAGTAAGAGATCGTATTTTGAAAATGATTGTTTATTATTTAAAAATTTAACTGGAGGTTAATAAGGCTGACTTGGGTGGTAAGTTTCAAGTTAAAATGATTATTGCCTTGTTACCGAAACTCGTTTGACTCTTTTAGAGTGAACTAAATAAGGAACCAGTTTGAGTTCACACTCGCTGATATTCTTATAAAATTGGTAACAGATAAAGGGATAATCAAAAGTATAGGCATTCCTATCAATCTAATCTAGTCTATACCATCTTCTTCTAGGCCCAAGTGGAAGGATAAAGGAAATAAGAAGGATGATAATAGGACTAGGTTAACACAAAACATGGGTATCCAAAAGGTTAAAGGGAATAAGGTAGTGTATGTTGAAGGCGAAGGAAATTGTTTCTTTTGCCGCTAACTAAGACATTAAAGGACGAATTGTCTAAGCAATGATGTGGCATAGGAAAATGTATATTTAATCATTGAGCCATGTTATGTGGTTGTATCTATTAATTCCTGATGGATAGATTCTGGAGCCACTAAACATGTTTGTAATTCATTGCAAGGATTTCAGGAATCCAGAAGCCTCGATGATATGGATTTATATTTGTCTTTTGACCTGATGCCAAGGTTGTAACTAAGTCAGTGGGAGTATTACATCTGAAATTAGAGAGTATGAGGATATTAGTATTAGAGAACTATCTTTCTATACAGATGTTAGACGCAATCTAATTCTTGTTTCACTTTTGATTTATAAAAACTGTGTTGTTATTTTGTAAAACTGGTTTTTAAAATTGATTAGATGTGCGATTGCTTCTAGTGCATTCAAAGATGATCAATATATTATAACCACAAACCCTTAATATTTGCAGGATGTAAAAACTAATGTTGCATCTTCTAGATTGAATGTTAAGAGAAATTTTGTTATTCCTGACTCATTGCATTTCTAGTGTCTATTATTGGGTTGTAATCAGTCAAAATGAGATTCAAAGATTGGTCAAAGAAAGTTTATAACCTAGTGAGGCAGGGGAGCCTAAACCAAACTTGTGAATCCTGTTTTAAAGGATAGAAAACCCTAAGGGCTTAATCAGCCAAATGAAATAGACATAAAGAACAATTGGAGTCGGTACACATTGACACGTGTGGTCTTATGAACATCCAAGCAAGACTACTCACATTTTGGATAAATTTATCTGATGTAACACAAGTCTTAAACTCTTGGTATATTCCGAAAGTGTCAAGACTGATGTGGAGCACAGATTAGGTAAACTTATCAAAACACTTCGATATGATCGTGGATATGAGTATTTCTTAGGATAGTGCAAAGACTATATGGTCAATGAGGGTGTTGTGTACCAGTTTTCCGCAATTGACCCTAAATGGATTTATGTGTCAAATAGGAATAACAGAATTCCGCTTAACATGGTTAGATCTATGATCAGTTATGCTGCATTATCTCTTTCATTTAAGAGTTTAGCATTAATGATATCGATGCGTATTATGAATTGTAATCCATCTTAGTCTGTCTCAAGGATATCTTTTGAGCTGTGTTTTTGACTAAATCTTAGTTTGAATCATATGCACATATGGGGTAGTCTTGCACATGTGCGCTTGATATGGATAAGTAAGTTGGAAGCAGATCATATGCATAATTGATTTGATAGCTACTCTAAAGGCATTATGATGGATTATTTTATGATCCCAATGATAAAAGTTGATTGTTTACACTCACTGTTTATCTATAGGAGGATCATATTATGAATCATATACCTAGTAGCATAATGTGTGAGAATATGGTATTAGTACCAGTTGTACCATAAGATGAACACACTTATTATAAAGATTAAGAATTATAGATGAATTCCCTATTGATGCGTTAGTATCATCTAGTACACAGATTCCTGCATCAGTACATTGATGAAGTGGGAGGATTATCATCCAATCTGACAGAATTATGTTTTTAGGTGAGACCTTTACGGAAATCCCTGTTAAACATGAGTTGGACCCAGTAAGCTACACGGAAGCGTGAACCGATATGGATATAGATCATTTTAGCAAGTTGCTATGAAATCAGAGTTGGAATCTATGTATTCTAATAAAATCTGGGATCTTGTAGAACTTTCTAGTAGGGTGATACATATGGAAGGCAAGTTAATCTACAAAAGGATACCAGAAGATTTCTTAGTTAATAAATCATGAGTGTACAAGGGAATGTCATTATTTTTCTAATTCTATATATATTGATGACATCCTACTCATTTAGAATGATATGGAAAGTTTTGTTATCAGTAAAGAGGTAGTTGTTCAATTATTTAGAAATGAAGGATTTTAAAGATGTAAGCTATATTCCTAGGATTAAGCTTTTACAAGATCAGGTTAAAAGGAAAATAGGCTTATCTTAATAATCCTACATTGATAAAGTTTTGACCAGGTTTGATATGCATAACTCAAAGAATGAGTTCTTGCTTGATTGATATGGATTACTCTCTCTAGTAAGTAGTTTTCCAAGACTAGCAGAAGAGATTGAGCAAATGAGACTGGAACAATATGCTTCGGCATATGAGAGTCTCAGATATGCCATGGTCTATACCAAACAGGACATCTGCTACATGGTAGGGATAGTCATTAGATATGAGTCCAATCCTGGACTTAATTACTGGTCTATAGTGAAAAATATCATAAAGTACCTTAAAAGAATCAATGATCTCATACTCATTTATGGATGTGATGATATGGTCCTAGTCAGGTATGCTAGTTCTGATTTTCAATCAGAAGTAGATACTATGAGGTTCATGACTTAGTGTATGTTCTCTCAATGGAAGGGAAATCAGTTGGTAGATTGTGAAGCAGATTTTAACTGCTGACTCAAACCTGCAGGTAAAGTCCATTGTAGCCTTAAAGGCTGCAAAGGAAGCCTTTTAGTTTGGTCTCACTGATTTAGAGGTTGTGGAGCATACTAGTCTGCCTATCAAGCTATATTGCGGCAATAGTGCAGAAGTAGTCCAAACCAATTACCCAAGGTTCCATAGAGGGACAAGGTACACTGAGAGGAAAGTATCATGTTCTACATGATTTTATCCGGCAAGAAAATGTACTCGTGGTTATAACATTGCGTTGGAACATAACTTTGTTTATCCATTAACAAAGGTGTTATGATCAATAGTTTTGATCGTCACCTGAATAACATTGGAGTTAGACGCAATCTGAATTGGCTATGAGGGCAAGTGGGAGCTGTTGGGATTTATATGCCTTGACATAGCAAATTCCTGTTTGGATTAAAGTGACATATGTTCCTGACGTATTTGAAATATTTATGCTTTATACAATTGGTGAATTCAATGTATTATGTTTTGATTCATTATAGAATTAATAGTGTCTACTTGATTACAAGAGATATTTGTATATGTATGTAATGGCGATCGATACATGAATATAAATAGTAATCATAAATTGTTCATGGTCGGTAATTATGGATGGATTCATAATTAATCAAGACTTGAACTGGATCTGAGTTAGGTTGAGATATATTGCGAGAGCCGTCGTATGCAATTGCTCCTTATCACTGTCATGGCATTTGACTCTTAAGTATGAAAAAAGTATAGACTCTTTTATTAATTAATAATTACATTGATTTGTTCGGCGGATACTTCGAGATCCTTAGACTGACACTTTGAGTAGTTATGTAATTAATAGTTAGAGGGTTATATTTTTAATTTATGCATCATTGCTACTTGTATTTATTTTGTATTGATTATGGTTGATCACAAAGCAAATTCGAAGGCCTTCGTGTGTTTTTAGATAAAATGATTTATTATATATTTATTTATTTAAATTATTATTTTTGTCAAACAAATGTTTTATTGTGATCAAACTGGAAATAATCAAAAGTACCAAAATAAATATATTAATTAAGTAGTTCGATTGATGACTTTATTTATCCGATAACTAATTATGCATAGAGGGCTCAAAGTGCAACATTGACTTAGAGGTTATTTATTATTTAATTGAAGTTAAATTAATTTCTTTTAGTGGAGTAGAAATTAATTTATGAATTAATTGAATTGGGTCCATGGACCGGGCCAATTATTAATTCATTGTAACCAATAAAATAATAAGCCCAAAGGATTCTCACTCATAACCCAACTTGTTTCCTTTTCTTTTCTTTATGTTGTCTATATATACATAGTCTATGTATATTTTAGGTGTAATTTTTGGAAGAAGGAAAAATGAATTTATTTTCTCTGTCTAAAAAATTAGGGTTAATATTCTCATCTAATGGAGGCTCCCACAGGCATAGTTTTCCAAGGTCATTCATGGAGGCTTATAAGTGATTTCTAAAGGTAAAATAATTACCAAGAAGATGGAGATCCAATGAGAAGGCATCTTGCTAAGAGATCTACAATAATGAGAACATTCACTTTAGATGAAAGATTTAAGGGTATACTCAGACCTTTGATGTAAGTATTTAATCTATTAATTGAATAATACATCATATTTTATTTTTGCATAAAACTTGTCTCTATGTGATGAATCAAGATTTATGAATCAAAATCCCTCAAAAAAACTTTAAAACTTGCATGTTTCCCAACACCAACAACAACAAAAATAAAAAAATAAAATAAAAGAAAATTTCCGAACATGAATGATCCTTTACTTTTTCTTTATATCAAATATATTTTTAATCAAAAAAAATTAAGGGTCATTTTTTTTCTTTCTTCTTCTTATTTATTTATTTATTTATTTTTTTTGTGCCTAATCCAAGCATTTATCATAAGTTATACAAACAAAACAATTAGAGATAAGAGTCCAAGTACTTTAAAAAGAAACTAAAGAAGCCGAGGTAGTCCATGTTAATAATTGGGTGTAACCATCTATCATTGTGTGTGAAAAAGTGACATTCGAAATGCGTTCAACATTATCCTTGCTATGGGACCAAACATTATATAGTAGGTAAATCATGCCATCTTATATGGAAATACCCAACTTCAATTAAACGTTATAGTTTAGTAAGAGTAATATTAGGATGTTCAAATCAATTTTTTGGCGACTTCAATAATTAGTGTCCAACAATCTTACATAGTAATAGATAAGATAGAATCTCTCCTCTTAAATTGTTTAGTTCAAAGATTGACACATCAATTGGTACTGAAAATTGAGACTTTTATCATTTTCCTTTTGGTAATGATAGTTGGAAGGATGTTTTTTTTGCCCCAACCTAGTTCACAAAATTCCACCATAATAATACTTCTTTAGAGTAATAACTTAACTAGCATCACTTCCATTATCCTTATCTTATTCTCATATGAAGGGCTGGTCACATGAATTCTCTCTCCATTTCTTTCCATTACCCGCCATATCACATACCATGTTTAGCTATTTTATGTGAATTTCTTACCAAAATAATAATAATAATAAATTATTTTTATTTTTAGATTTAGAGTATACCTAACAAATACAAGTTCAATTAAACGTTATAGTTTGGGTATAGTAATAATACGATATCCAAATAAATTTTTTGGGAACTTCAATAAATAGTGTCCAAAATACGATATCCAAATAAATTTTTTGGGAACTTCAATAAACAGTGTCCAACACTTTTATAAGGTAATAGATAGAATCTATCTTCTCTTAAATTATTTAGTTCAATGATTGACACATAAATTGGTTTTAAAAATCGGGACTTTTATCATTTTTCTTTTGGTAATGATAGTTGGAAGCATGTCTTTCCCCACCCTATTTCACAAAATTCCACCACAATAATACTCTTTTTAGAGTAATAAATTAACTAGCATCATCATCATCATCTTTGTCTTATTCACATATGAAGGGGTCGGCCTCATAAATTCTTTGTCTCTATTTCTTTTTATTACCCGCCATATCACCTCTATATTAGCTTTTTAAAGTCACTTCTAATAACTTAATCCCACATTATTTTGGTGTCCCTCTCATCTATTATCTTCTACCAGTATAAAAATCAAACTTCATCTTCTTATTGGTGCATCTATAAGTCTTCGATGTATGTACTCAAACTATCTAAGTCTACTCTCTTTTATTTTCTCATTAATGGACATCACACATAATTTTTCCCTTTCATATTCATTTGTTACCCTATCCATCTTAACATTATCATTTTCATTATATAAAGCTATTTTTGTATATTTGCTTTTTAAAGCATGCACTTCGACCACAAAACTAATTGGCCTATTTAAGGTTCTATAAAATTTTTCTTTTAACCTATATGTTATTCTTTTATCACATAACATGTCAAAATAAATTAATTAGCATTTGGTCTTGAATTACTTGATCAAATTAAGTGTTGAGTGGATGAGGTAACTTTTAAGAATAGTTTTTAGAACATTGGTGACCAATTTATGTTAAATTTGGCATATAAGGTTGTCAAGCTCAAGCTTTCATTGACGGTGACATATGTTGCTGCACCAGGATCTTTTGTTGACAGTACCTGGATATCGAAACAATAGGGCTACATGCCATCTTACATCGGATTTAAATAATTTTCATCTTCGAACAAAGTATGATGGTCCTGACCAAATTTGAGTTGGTAATCACATAATATGCATGTAGACACTAAAATTTAGTAGGTTTTGATTTTAACAAATAGACCCATTAAATATGAGCCTAATATTTAATTAAGTTAGTTAATTAGTCCAGTCTTGGTCCACTTAAATTATTTAATTAGCCCAGCCCAGATGATTAAATGAAAAAATAATTATTCCTAATAAAATATATTTGGAATAATTAATTTTAAGGATAATTATCATAATATAACCGGTACGGCCCAGTTATGATTTTTTTTTCTTATCATAAAATGACACGTGTCATCATCCTATTAATTCAAGAAGCCTATAAATAGAGGCTTGGAGGAAGAAGAAAGTGGTATAAAAATATTGAAGGTATGGAGATTCAGAATTCAGAAGTCTAGAGACTCAGAAATCCAGAGACTCAGAAGTCAGAGACACAAATTCATAATCCAAACCCAAAAGTGAAGAACATCAAGCACATCCAACAACGTGCCGTTCTTCATCAAATCCCACAGTGATTAACAACAAGTACATCCAATGATGTGCTGTTCTTCATCAAATTCCACAGTGATTCAAGAACAAGCTCGTGCAGCCCTTGGATCCAACCAACAACAAAAAGGAGATCGAATCAGAGGACCATTCTTTTTGTAAAAGATATTACAAAGGATTGTACTCCAAATATTTCTGATTTAATAAATTATTATTTTGCCTATATTTTGTCTTTATTTGCAGAGAACAAAATTTGTGTGTACAAATTTCTGGCATGCCCGGTGGGACACCTTTGCCTCTCATCTCTTTCTCCTACCATCAAGTTTCTTTTCTGTCAGATTCTATGGCTCTCCCTAAGGCTCAGACAGATAAGAAAGCCCCAAAGAATATCGCTATTGCAAAGGTCGATGCCAAAGCCACCATAAAAAGTGGCACGAAGGCCAAATCAAGGGATGGAAGTACCTTGGCGGTCCCTGTGACACGTAGCAAGTCCCTGGCAATCGTGTCATCTAAACACTAGCAAGACTTGGTGAAAACCACTCTTGCAAAGTCGGCAAATGTGAAAACCTAACATATCAAGAACCCTAACGTTGTTCCAGCGGAGATTCCGCCACCAGATTCACCTTAGTGTCGGTTTACCCCCAGAGTCACCAAGTCAGACTTCGGAGCATTCAATCACTTCAAGAAACGTTGACTCTCAAGGCCTATCATACTCAGATGTGGTCGCTGCTATGATGACTGGAGCTGCCACGGTGGAGGAACAACTAGCAACTATGTCACGTGCCATTGAGAACCTCACAAAGACTGTTGAAGATAAGGACTTACAAATCACTACGCCGATGAACAAATTAGAAGTTCAGACCTTCGGTGAATCACCAGTACAATCTAGGCATCCTACATCTTCTACAGCAACGCCAACTGGGAATCGTGCAACTTTCACACCACCACCGTCTGGGAATCCTACATCTTCCACAGTAATGCTGATGGAGAATCCTAATTCTATCGCACAAGGTACTCGCATAGAGGACCCCAAACAGACGCCGGTGATAGAACAGGCGGCTAGTCAAAACCAGACGCCAGTGACAGAACAGGCAGCTAGTCAAACTAATCATGATTCTTCATTCTTTTCATTATCTGTCGCATAATTGCAAGATATGATAACGAATACAATCCGAGCCCAATATAGAGGCATTTCACAGAGCACTCTCATGTACTCAAAGCCCTATACAAGGAGAATCAACAGTATGAGGATACATGTAGGATACCAACCTCCGAAGATTCAGCAATTTGACGAAAAAGGTAACCCCAAGCAACACATTGCCCATTTTGTCGAGACTTGCAACAATGCCGGAACAGAGGGGGACTTACTAGTTAAACAGTTTGTCCGCTCCCTTAAAGAAAATGCGTTCGAGTGGTACACTGACCTAAAATCAGAGTTAATTGATAGTTGGGACCAAATGGAACGAGAATTCTTGAACAGGTTTTATAGCACTCGTCGTACTATTAGTATGATAGAGTTGACGAACACGAAGCAATGGAAGGATGAGCCTGTAATCGACTACATTAATCGGTGGAGAGCGCTCAGTCTTGACTGCAAGGATCGATTGTTAAAAATCTCTGCTGTGGAGATGTGTATATAAGGAATGCATTAGGGCCTTCTTTATATTCTGCAAGGTATAAAACCTCGCACATTTGAAGAATTGGCTACGCGTGCCCATGACATGGAGATTAATATGAAATCCCATGATGGCAAAGGTCCCGTAGCCATAGAACCATATAAGAAAGACTGGAAGAAGGGCGATAAGTCGTCAAAGACCGCTACTAAAGATTCCATGGCTATCTCAACCACCCCAATTAAGATATCTGTTAAAGATGATAAGAAGGATGATAAAAATCCTCACCAGTTTCAAGAGAGAGAAAGACAGCGTCCTACGCTAAAGGAGTTAGAGAAGAAGGAATACCCCTTCCCCAATTCCGATGTCCCTAACATCTTAGAATGTTTACTCGAAAGTAAAGTTATAGAACTCCCTGAATGCAAACGCCCTCAAGAGATGGGATGTGTCAACGATCCAAAACACTACAAATATCATCGTATTGTCAGTCATCTAATTGAAAAGTGTTTTATCTTCAAGGAGGTGGTGATGAATTTGGTAAAATAAAGAAAAATCTTGTTAGACACGGACGAAGTTGTAACTTCAAATCATACTACTGCTACTGTAACAACCTCTGTCGTGGGGAGTGCTAGTTCTCAACCTTCAACTTCTGAGGTATATTGCACAACCATTTAGTTTGGCTCATTAGAACCAATCCCCATTTCTCTTGGCAAAGGGAGTGCACTTAACGTTTTAACCTTTAGAAGGGTCTTTCCTCAAGATGATGAAGAAGGATGGACTCTGGTGACAAGAAAGAAACCACGGAAGCAACGAGCTGACATTTTTCAGACTAGTTATTCTGACAGGGGGCAAAGGAAGAAGAAACCTCAATATTGCCATAAGCAGTTTGGCCATAACAGAAAATGGGTCAAGAAGACACAGTCAACCAAACACGCCTCTATAAGGAAAAGGATCCAGAAGCCCATTAGTTTGTAAGAGTTCTTTCCAGAAGGATATCTAGATGACGAAGTTGTGATAGCTTACATGGTTTCAACTAAAACGAGCCTTGATGGTGAGAATAGCAAGGATCAAGATAAAGCCCAGACTGTGGAGAATCATGCAAAGGATGCAGCCATCATTGAAAAATCCGATGATGATGAAGTAGTCGGAGGTACGCTGGATTCATGTTATGCACCAATTATTTTCACGAACGAAGACCTTCAGTTGGGTTCGAAGTCGCATAATTGTCCTCTTTTCGTTTCCGGTTACATAAAAGAACAAAGAGTTACTCAACTTCTTGTTGATGGTGGATCAATGGTGAATCTCATGCCAAAATTTACGATGAAAAATCTCGGCATCACAGTCGACAAGTTATCTCGTAGCCATCTTATTATTTAAGGTTTTAACCAAGGAGGACAGAGAGCTATTGGCATGATTTGGGCAAAACTAATTATTGGTGAGCTCCAAGCTGAAACCTTATTCCACGTTATTGATGCAAAGACGTCTTACAATTTGTTGTTAGGAAGGCCTTGGATACATAGTAATGGTGTCATTCCATCGACTTTTCATCAGTGTTTCAAATTCTACAAGAATGGCGTACAAACGGTTATGGCGAATCATAAACCATTTATAGAAGCAAAATCTCATTTTGTCGATGCCAACTTCTATAGCGATCCTGATAGACCTTCAGAAGTACCCATCCTAGGCCATCCGTCTACACAAGAGATTCAATCTACAAAAACAAAAGAAGCGTTAAGTGATCCATTAGATGTTTCAGTGACAGACATTGTAAAGGTAGCTAAAACGCGAGGGGTCTCGATAAAAGCACATCGGACGAAGCCTATTTTAAAGTATGTTCCAAAATCTCAACAACAAGAAGGGCAGTCACCTGTCATCGAGATAATTGAAACCAAGGAATTTAAATTAAAGATGTCACAAACCAAGGAAAAAAAAGATATGCAAAAGCTGCAAGGAGAGTTACCTCTTCCTCTCACCAAGATTCAAAAGTCTTCGCCTTCCAAATCTCCGTTAAAAGGGTTCGTGCGGCCTTCTCAATCTTTGGTCAATCATGGATCACTTCCAAAACAAAGCACTGATAAAGGATTTGATCCTAAAACATACCAACTCATGGCTAAGTCGGGATATGATTTGACAAATCCTGCCAACATTAGAAAACTGAATTTTGAGGTCACCGGTGAGAAAGTGCATGGCCTCAATGAGACACAAAAGAAGTTGAAAGAATAAGGGCAAAAGATCATTCCACCCAAGTCCGGTTTCGGTTTCGTAGCTTCTAAGCCACTTCGAATTCAAATCACAAAAAGGATAAGAAGTCAAACACTTTATACATTGGGTTTTAAGAAGTTGACGATGAACAAGACCAACAAACTATGCATCAATAATCAGTCTTCGACCGTATAGGAGCTCTATGTGATCGAGCATCTGTATTCAACAGGTTGTCAAGCCAAAAGTCAAATGTCTCAAGTTCTCATGTCAACAGTTTGCCTCGTACCTCTGTTTTTAACAGAATGAACTTTCATGACCAAGAAAGAAATTCTCCACAAACTCAATCTCGAAAGTCAGTATTTAATCGAATTGGTACTATTAATGATGCACCACTAAGAAGTAGCAAGATTGGAAAGTCAGAGAAAACTAACATCGACGTGGTGAACAATAGTGAAGTTCGGAGCCTAATGCCCTTGCAAATGAAATGTAAGACAGAGGTAGATATCACCAGTGATGTTACATTAAAAGCTTGAAGGCGAACCGTTGTATTCACTAATTAAGCAAAAGAAGTGGATAAAACAGAAGACATTGGCGAATCATCTTGTTTTACTTCATACCACATCACTGTTGAAGAGGAACTTGACTCTGAACAACCAGATGACATTGAGAAAGCTCCACCAACACTAGAAGACGGGGGGCAGGCTACCATTGATTAACTCAAAGAAATCAACTTAGGGACTGATGATCAACCTAGACCAGTTTTCATTAGTGCATTCCTAAGCCCCTCAGAAGAAAATGATTACTTTTAATTGTTGTTTGAGTACATGGATGTCTTTGCTTAGACATACAAAGAGATGCCCAGTCTTGATCCTAAAATTGCAGTGCACAATCTTGCTGTCAAACATGGGACACGTCCGATTAAGCAGTCTCAACGTTTCTTCCGTCCAGAGCTAGTTCCGAGGATAGAGGAAGAACTCAACAAATTGATTGAAGTAGGGTTCATTTGTGAGGTCAAATATCCAATATGGATTTCGAGCATTGTTCCAGTGAAAAAGAAAAATAGACAGATTCGAATTTATGTGGACTTTCGTGATTTGAATGAGGTATGCCCAAAAGATAATTTTCCTCTTCCCATCCCCGAACTTACTGTAGATGCAATCATAGGGCATGAAACTCTCTCGTTCATGGATTGTTACTCCGGGTACAATCAGATAAGAATGACTCCGAAAGATGAGGAACTAACTGCCTTTCGCACTCCTAAAGGCATATATTGCTACAAAGTTATGCCCTTCGGACTCAAAAATACGGGAGCAACATACCAACACGCCATGCAAAGGATCTTCGATGACATTCTCCACAAGATTGTTGAATGTTATGTTGATGACTTGGTAGTTAAGACGAAAGAACGAAGGAATCATTTACAGGATCTATGTATAGTTTTTAATCGCCTCCGAAAATTTCAACTCAAGATGAATCCTCTTAAATGTGCATTTGGTGTGACTTCAGGGAAATTACTGGGATACGTGGTACGTAATCATGGTATTGAGATTGATCCTAATAAAGTGGAGGCCATTCAAAAGATGCCGCCACCAAAGAATTTACACGAGCTTCAAAGTTTACAAGGTCAACTTGCGTTCATTCGTAGGTTCATCTCAAATTTGGCTGGCCGTTGTCAGCCTTTTAAAAAACTCATGAAGAAAGACGCCCCATTCATTTGGAACCAATCTTGCCAAAATGCTTTTGATAGAATCAAAAAGTACCTTCTCAATTCTTCGGTATTGGGAGCACCTGTATCTGGAAAGCCACTCATACTTTACGCTGCTGCACAAGAAGAATCGTTGGGTGCCTTACTTGCTTAGAATAATGAAGAACATAAAGAAAATACATTGTATTACTTAAGTTGCAGACTCACCCCGGCGGAGCGAAATTATCCTCCAATTGAAAAAATATGCCTCGTACTTGTCTTCGCATTTAAAAAATTGAGACATTATTTCTTGGCTCATACGATACATCTTGTTACAAGGGCTGATCATCTCAAATATGTCATATCTAAACCGGTCCTTTTCGGACCCTTAGTGAGGTGGTCAATTTTGTTCAACGAATTTGAAATTGTTTATGTGCCACGAAAAGCAGTGAAAGGACAAGTCCTGGCAGATTTCTTAGCTGAGCCGATTGAGAAATTTTTAAAGATTTTCCTGATGAAGAAGTCTTCCTTGTGGACATCCTCCCTCCATGGATGATGTTTTTTGATGGGGCAGAACGAGCAGACGGGGCCGGAGCAGGAGTAGTGTTTGTCTCTCTAAAAAGACATGTTATTCCATACTCTTTTGCACTCGCTAAAAACTGCTCAAATAATGTAGCTGAATATCAGGCCCTGATCATCGGCCTTCAAATGGCAAATGAGATGAAGATCATGGATCTTGAAATACATAGAGACTCTAAGTTGGTGATTAACCAACTTCTTAAAGAATATGAGGTTAAGAAAGATGATCTAGTGCCGTACCATCGTTATGCCTTTCATTTGTTAGAACGGTTTGATAGTGTCATGCTAGAACACATTTCGAGGAAAGAAAATCGGATAGCGGATGCTTTAACAAATTTAGCTACAACATTAGCGTTAATTGATGAGGACCTGGTTAATGTTCCTGTATGTTAATGATGGGTCTTGTCACAAGTCTTGGAAGATAAATTTGAAGAAAGTAATTTGGTTTCTTGCTGGGCACAAGAGGAAAAAGACTGGAGGCTCCCTATCATTGATTATCTAGAACATGGAAAGCTTCCCGAAGACCTACGCCATAAGACTGAAATACGAAGACGAGCACCTCGTTTCATCTATTACAACGATACATTGTATAGACATTTTTGCTGCCTTGGAAATGACGAAGTAACCCATGCAATGAAGGAGGCACATTTTGGGATTTATGGAGCCTATCAATCTGGTCCAAAGCTTCACTTTCGTGTCAAAAGAATGGGTTATTATTAGCCCACCATGGTCAAGGACTGCATGGAGTATGCGAAGAGGTGTCAAGCCTGTCAATTCTATGCTAACTTCATACACCAACCACCGGAACCGTTGTACCCTATTGTGATGTCATGGCCATTTGATGCATGGGGATTAGTTGTAGTTGGTCCTCTAGACAAGTCTTCAAAGGGCCACTTGTATATCTTGGCTGCCACTGATTATTTTTCTAAATAGGCGGAAGCTGCACCCTATAAACATGTGAAAAAGGAAATTGTGGTTGATTTCATCAAGTCTAACATTATTTATCGATATGGTATCCCTCGATATATTATCACTGATAATGGGACAAATTTAAAAAACAGTTAGGTAACTGACCTTTGTGAGAAGTTTGGCTTCAAATAACGTAAATCCTCCATGTACGATGCCACTGCAAATGGTCTCGCAGAAGCATTCAATAAAACTCTTTCTAATTTATTGAAGAAAGTAGTCAACCAGACAAAGAAAGATTGGCATGAGCAAATGGAAGAAGCATTGTGGGCATTCTGCACTACGCATCGTACACCTACTTAAGCAACTCCGTATTCTCTTGTCTATGGCGTGAAAGCAGTTCTTCCATTGGAATAACAGATCCCTTTGTTAATGATAGCCATATAAGGTCTTACAAGTGAAGAAAATGCCATCTTACGTCTTCAAGAACTGGAAGCATTGGATGGGAAGAGATTAAAAGCTCAACAACAGCTAGAGTGTTATCAAGCTCGACTTTCGAAAGCATTTAATAAGAAAGTCCGATCTCGATCATTTCAAGTTTGAGACTTAGTATTAGCTGTTCATAGACCAATTGTCATGAATCGCAAGGGAAATAAATTTGTATACAAATGAGATGGACCATATGTTGTTCGCGAAGTTAATATTAACAGCGCATATCTCATTATTAATGAAGACGGAGTAAGAGTGAGGCCCATTAATGGCAAATTCCTGAAACGCTACTACCCATGAAGACTATGCTCCTGATCGTAGCTTAAAATGCACTATGCTCCTGGCCCGCATAAGCTAAAACTGTGTACGACCCCAATAAAAAATAAAAAAAAAAATTTCTGCATACTCCTGGCTTGTAAAAGTATAAACTGTGAAAGGCGAAACCAATAAACAATGACAACATCTTTGTTAAACAAATAGAGATAGTAAATCATTCGTTTTATTGCTGAGATTCAAAGTTACAACTTTTGGGGTTTGAAAAAAAAATAAAAAAAAGGATGATGATCAATATTAAAATTCCATAGCTATGATTTTGTCACGTTCTTGCCGTAATATCTCTTCTAGTTGATTCACTACTTCAAGATCATTATTAGATATGACATTACCTTCTTCCACTGATTTTTGATCTTCCAAAAGTTTGGTGACAGCTTCCTTCTTTTGAGATAATTGTGTATCCGCCGTCGATATGAGGACTTTAAGCGCCTGAGTCTCTTCCCTGACTTATTGCAACTCCTTCACTAACTTGCCTTCCTTAACTTCGGCTTCACTGAAACTAGACCGAAGTGATTGTATACGCTTGGCATCATCATCTTTTATAGACCTAGCGTTGGTGAGCTGTGTATCAATACTGGCCAATCATTGGGATTGAGAGTCTGAAGTCATCATACAAGCATAGAAAGAAGATGTAGCAACATAATTGGCCGCATTATTTGTATACGAGTCAATTCGCATCTTCAAAGCTGAATGGTCTCCAGGGAGTTTTGCGAGTCCCTCATAAAGTGTTTGAAGTTTAGGTGTGCGAGACGATATTTTGTCGGTAGGAGTATCGCGGATGATACCTTTTATGAAATCAATAAAGAATAAAGCAGCACGACAATGAACATCAAGAACGATCTCTTCAGCATTGAAAATTGACCTTTCGGAGGGGGCAATATGATGCAAGGGTGGACCCTGTTCTCTTATAGGCATGTAAGGGATAGCCATATCAACCTTTTCAACCGCCTCCATAGTTTGACTAGTCACTTCAGCAATCCCCAAAACATTCGAGTGTTGAATAACTTTGCTTCTTTATAGTGAAACCTCTGTACCTTTTCCTATCGCAGTTGCCAACGCTAAGGAAGACGGTCCATATATAGATTCTTCACTACATGTTGGGTTAGCAACAAAGACAACATCTTCCCCGAGAAATCCCTCGTTGCCTTCTGTCTTTTAGAAAGAAAAAAAAAAGTGATGGTAAATCGCGAGAGAAACAAATATAATAATAATAATAATAATAATAATAATAATAATAATAATAATAATAATACCTGTATAGGTTGTGAACTGCTAGGTACCTCATTAAAAAATCGATCAAGAGAAGTGGCAACACATTCCTGTACTAGATCAAGTCTCACCTTATCAGTGATATGCTTCCAGTTATGATCCTCATCACAAGTGGTCACATCCTCATCTGAATCCATTGCTAACTAACGACAGCGACGGTTATTGATTTAGTGGTGGGACCTCTTCTGCTATCTGGTGATGACTACCAGACCCCCCAACAACATCACAGTTATTATAAGATTTGATGGTTGCCTTTGGCATTGGCTTAGATGGGAGGCTTGACTTCAACCCCTTAATTAAAACCTTCCTGATTTTAGTTGGTTTCTCTGGTGGGGAAATCATCCGTTTAGGTCACTTTGAGATAGTTTCTTCCTGTGTAAATGGATCAACATAGACTTTGGCCCACCATTCAGCATATGCTTTCGTGACCCCGAATTTCTGAAGATTGGAGCTCGAAGGAAGCAATACTTTACACCTAGTATGGAAACAGGTGGACAATCTCCATAGTTTCATAACTTCTTCTAATTTACTAGTACGAATGTCCCTCTTCAACCTCCCTAGGACATCTTGAGGAAAGTGAAATTGTCTGCTAAACCTATGCGGACTGTAAGGCTCAATGATGAAATGGTTACCTTGGCACAATGTCAAATAACTCGACCGAAGGGGGGCAAAATATTCAAAGATTGAGAAATTTTGCTGGTTATCATCCACAAATAGTTGCTCTGGCTCGAATATTTTAGACAAATGTGATAATTTGACACCTTCATAAAATCTGAACAAATTTTGGGCTTCTGATTCATCGAAGTGCTTCGCTGACCCTTCCCCTTCAAACTGTATCATTTGAGGAACATAATTGTGCTCTGGAGAAATAAAGTACGTGTTGAAATATTCGGCTAGCCATCTATACACATAGTGAATGGGAAATGGCACTACTGAATTCCATGGGGTAGAGGAAGAAACAATATCATTCAAGCCCTTGTAAATGCTGGCCAGGATCGGAACAGAAAGATAAAACCCATCACCATCCGCAATCATGCTGGCAACTTTGAAAACTCCAAGGTGAATCATATTTTCAGGGCTAGAAGGCAGAACGAATTTGCATAACCAACAAGCTACAAAGGCAGCTAAATAAGTTTTCCTTTTCATCCCCTGTTCTATTCCAAGGTCGGTGAATACTTCATCTACCTGCAAAGTCCAAGTATGAACTGTGGTGATCACTCTAGAAGGATGCTTATGAGTCTGTTTGGGACATTGGGTTTTGTTCTTTGACGCTTTTCTTTTAAATTTTTCATACTTTATTGGGCTTTTAAACCAAAACTTTACCCAATCAGAAATCTTCACAGTCTGCTCCGTTGTATGCTGTTTACAAATATGGTGGAAGGCAGAAAATAAGTACCGACAGTAAGGAGGAAGGAAAGGTTTACCGTCTTTGTCTGAATTTGATAACTCTTTCACAAAAGGGATAACTTCTTTGTATTGTTTGCCAGAAAAAGGAAGACCTCCTATCACATATAAGTCACGAAGAGAAATTGACAATTCGCCTATTGAACAATGGAGGGTGTTGGTAGAAGAGCACCAAGATTCAAGGAAAGCTTTAAGAACAGGCACAGGGCGATTATATGTGAATAAGGAAGCAAATATTGCACCATATAGTCTTTTTTCTTTAAGGAATTTAGCATAGCGACCCATGATGTCCTCTGACCATTCCCAATATTCATCAGTATAGGATAAATCAGGAATCTTGAAGGAATTGCCCCATTTAGTTCTTTTAGCACGCATTCTATGACCCAAAAGTGAAAAATGTTATGGCACCTTTATTGGCTCGTGAAGTGCAGAGTGTAAAATCAGAACATTTGAAATCGAGCTTATCTCATTATTCTGATTGTAGCCAAGGTTGGAGAGCTCACAGGATGATATGCGGGACCACTCTGGCAAATGATGGTACAGAGAATCAAAGTGAAGTGGTTTTAGTGCAAAACGGTCAACAAGAGAAGTTCTGACATCCAAAGTAGTTCCTTTCTTTATGGTGTCGTTCTCTTGTTCCAAAATGGTGATAGTATAGGGCTTGAAACTCTTGAATAACACCATGGTTGACTAGTACCCCCTGAAAAAAAAAAAAAAAAAAAGGGTTAGCACTTGAAAAAAAATAATAATAAAAAAAAAAATCATCAAAAGTGTGGATTGGCATGGATGGAAGATTTTGGTTCTAAAGGAACGATGGGTCCTTACGGACTAGATGCGTTCTAAAGGAACAATGGGTCCTTACGGACTAGTTGCGTTCCAAAGGAACAATGGGTCCTTACATACTATATGCGTTTCGAAGAAACAATGGGTCCTTACGAATTAGTTGCGTTCCGAAGGAACAATGGGTCCTTACGAACTAGATGCGTTTCGAAGGAACAATGGGTCTATACGGACTAGTTGCGTTCCAAAGGAACAATGGGTCCTTACGAACTAGTTGCGTTCCGAAGGAACAATGGGTCCTTACAGACTAAATGGGTTCTAACGGAACAATGGTCCCAGAGGGACTAAAAGCATGAAAAAAAAAAAAAAAAAAATCTTCCAGCAAGCATGGAAAGAGAAGAAGAAGAAGAAGAAGAAGAAGACGAAAAAGAAGAAAATAATAATAAAAAAAGACAGTCATACCAATTATTTGTGTTTGAGCAGAGACCGCAATCCAACACAGTCTTAAAAGTTCTGATCTGATAAGTCTTCAGAGATGATTGAAATTGATATCAAACCCTACAATATTGAGGGTATATATAGGCAACAAAATACCTCCAAGTTGTATTGGGATTTGGATAATTCTGTTCAAATAGGAAAGTAAAATTCCAATCCAAAGTTGGATAGGAAAGCAAAGAGGAAATCTTACAATCCAAAGTTAGATAGGAAAGTGAAAAAAAAAAATTAAAGAAAAAAAAAAAGAAAAAGAAAAAGAAAGAGGAAAGTTGAATACTTCAAGTCCCACTTGAAAAAGGAGATAAGTCCTGTTAATCTTGAGACTCGAAGTGAGGGCAATTTGTAAACACTAAAATTTAGTGGGCTTTAGTTTTACAAATGGACCCATTAAATATGGGCCTAATGTTTAATTAAGTTTTTTAATTGGTCCAGGCTTGGTCCACTTAAATTATTTAATTAGCCCAGCCCAGATGATTAAATGAAAAGATAATTATTCCTAATAAAATATATTTGGAATAATTAATTTTAAGGATAATTATCATAATCTAATCGGCCCGCCCCAGTTATGATTTTTTTTTTCCTTATCATGAGATGACACGTGTCATCATCCTATTAATCCAAGAAACCTATAAATAAAGGCCTGGAGGAAGAAGAAAGGGGTACAAAAAAATTGAAGGTACAGAGATTCAGAATTCAGAAGTCCAGAGACTCAGAAATCCAGAGACTCAGAAATCCAGAGACTCAAAAGTCAGAGACACAAATTCATAATCCAAACCCCAAAGCAAAGAACATCAAGCACATCCAACAATGTGTCGTTCTTTATCAAATCTCACGGTAATTAACAACAAGCACATCCAACGACGTGCCGTTCTTCATCAAATTCCACGGTGATTCAAGAATAAGCTCGTGCAGCCCTTGGATCCAACCAACAACAAAAAGGAGATCGAATCAGAGGGCCATTCTTTTTGTAAAAGATATTACAAAGGATTGTACTCCAAATATTTCTGATTTAATAAATTATTATTTTGCCCATATTTTGTTTTTATTTGCAGAGAACAAAATTTGTGTGTACAATGCAATACCGCTAATTTTTAAAAATTTATTTAATTATTTTAAATTATATTTTTATTTAATTATATAGTCAATGGTTTAATTATTTTTATATTTTAATTATGTGTTTAATTGATTAATTATTTTATTTAATTATTTTAATTGAGTTAATTAAATTATTTATATTGGCTAAATGTATGTGCATTTTTTTTTATTCCATGTGGTGTATTTGTATAATTGATTTGTTTTTAAATGTTTAATTGTATTAGATAAATGATTTAGTTATTTTATTTTATTGTTTATGGATTTGGGTTGTAACCCATGGACCAACTAGATGGGTCTTGGACTATTTGAATAGGATCTTAAGTGGATTGGATAATGACCCATGGAGATTAATAGTTATATATATATATATATATATATATATATATATATATATATATATAATAAGATGTGTATATATATATTTATATTATTTTCATTAAAAATAATTATTTATTATATTAGTTACCTAGTTTGAGATTGTTAGACGTATGTTAGGTTTAGAATATACGTAATATATATTTATCTATATATATACATATAGAGTAGATCTAGAAAGAGAAAGAAAAGAGAGAAAGTTGAAGAAAGAGATGGAAGAAAAAGAGAAAGGACCATTAGAGAAGAAGAATAAGGAATAAGGAGTTTAACTTTTGATCACAGAGTTTAAGGCAAGTTCTCTGTTTTACACTTCTTCATTAGATCTGTGATCTATATGTCTCTAGTATAACTTTAGGGATGTTTAAAGGATTATTAAAATGTGAATCCATGTTTAAATTGATCTAGAACATAGGTTTTTATTGGTTTATGTTCATAGTTTGTTTTTGTTGTATGAATTAATAAATTCATGACTTAGATATGATTTTTAATGGATTTCTAGATGTTATAATGATGTAATTTTGTGTTTGGGTGTTGATGGGACTTAGAAACATGCTTTAGGACCCTTAATAATGGAGAACATGGCTTAAAATTGGGATTCTCAAGCTGTTTCACGAAATAGTGCTCGAGCACACCTTTGGGAAACAGTGCTCGAGCACACTTGGGAGTGTGCTCGAGCACACTAAGGAGGGTGCTCGAGCATCATCTTAGAATTTTTGATAAAAAGGCTTAAATCGACCCTGATCTGATTAATTAAGGACCCGAACATTAAATAGGGACTTAGGTATGATTGTGGAGGGAAAAATCCCCCTTCAGTCAGAGTCGTCCACGTCACTACAATACGAAGTTATACTTATGATCATTTGCTGGATTGCAGAAGCCCAATCCTGGTCAAGCCCAAATTGGGTCTCCATTCGGCCCAATATCATTAATGCTAAACTCAAACTCTCAGCCCATCAAGCAAGCTCAGCCGACCCAAGGTGCTCTCGGCCTAAACATATTTAGAGATTAAGTGAGTCCTACTAAACGAAGAAACCTATATGAAAGGAAAGTTAAACAGAAGGAAAGTCTGGCATAGAAAGAATTATAGAAGGAAAGAACTCTATATATAAAGAATGATATATGGAATGAATTAGAGGACAAACAAGGCGAGTCCTACCATAATTCTACCATCTTTTTTGTATATAAATAGAGGCCTAGACCTCCAATAAAGATCATCGAGCAATATACGCTTTTCTTTGAGTAATTCTTGTTGCTTATTATTTTATCTTGAGTGAGTTATATTATTTCTTTTAATTTCTTTTATAGAGAGAAATTTTGCACCTACACTTTGGAGCCGTCTGTGGGAACTGTATAGAAATATACTGCCATAAGTGATTCAAATCGTTTTTGTTACTACGATCTGGAATGTCAATCAGAGGATCTGCAGCAGCAGCTGATCAACAGCTGGAGTTAATGCAAAAGATGCCAGAAGAGTTCTTGCACCATAAACATATGGATAGAATGAAATGATCAATTGGAAGCATTAAACCACATAAATCATTGAATAAACAAGATCTATATATATAAAAGCGTTAAACATGTATCATAATACAAATCCCCTCAAAAATACATAAATCAAGATGTAAAAAGCATACTTAGAGCTAACTCTAGCCCCAAGAGGATGTCTAGCCACTCATGGATGGTGTCCTCCAACCCTCAAGGGCTAACTCCATGGTAGAGATTGCTCCTCTTCTTGGTTGATGGAAGAATTCCAAGCTTGTGTCTCTAGCCTCCTCATTTCTTTTCTTCTTCACTAAGATATGAAAATTGTGCCTCTCAAATGTATCAAAAGTCTCCCTCAATAAGTGGCTCATATTCCTTATATAGGTAGGTCAAATATTACCCTAAATAAGCTGGGCTCGTACACCAATATTCCTCCAATGATTGGATATGAGACAGCTTTTAATGGCTGGAATTTGGATTTTCTCGGGATTTGGGAAGTTTAATCGATCGAACTTGTGGTGAGATCGATCGAACATGGCTGAGATCTATCGAATTGAAGCTAGATCGATCCTCTATGGCGGCGCCTTATTGGATAAAAACAAATCTGAGATATTTTGAAGATATTTTTGGAAAAAAGACAAATGTGGTAGGTGGGGTAGTACAAGTGGATAAAATAAAATCTTTTCGACCGATAGGAAAAAAGTTGGATCGATCGAACTTTGTGGGATCTTGGATAAGGACAAAAGAGCTTGGATCCATCTTGGAATGCTGAGATCGATGAACTTTTGATCGATTGAATATTTGTTGAGATCGATCGAACTTGCTAAATTTCCACCACTTGCTTCCTTTTTGCTCCCACTTTGCTCATTTCTTTGATTCATCTTAAGATTGCTTCAATTATGCTCTTATTTAGCTGAGTTAGCTTATTTAGGGGATAAGTACTTGAAAATGAAAATAATACGAAATCAATTTAAAGAGGGAAAATAAGATAGATAAAGGTCCTAGAACACCTAAGCTTAAGGAGTTTAAATGCGCACTTTTCAACGCTCATCAGATATCTATGTTTAATGTTACCATTGTTTCTTTTTCGCATGACATATGCTGTCTAGGCATAATTTTTCCTTTTGTTTATTTCAAGAGAGCACGAGCTAGTGTTGTGCTCCTTTTGTTTGCCCATAGTGTCTTTACGAGCTTTTGCAGTGGTTGCGTAGTGGAATTCCTTGTTAGGGAGTTACTACATCTTGTTTTATTTTGGTTTGTCTATTTCTCTAAGGTGGGAAGAATGTTTCTTTTTTCGTATTTGTCTTTTGACACTTACAGGAAAGCAAGGTTTCTCCTTTTATGGTACGTGTTAGGGACTTCACAAGGAGTGAGTCTTTTTTCTTTATTGCATTATGCATAGTCGTGGGTTGGTTAATCTGTGGGGATCACCATTGTTGTTTTGAGTCCTTGGTAAGGATTTGTTTAATTTTTGTCGACTTACTTCTATATAGGGGGGTGAAGTCTTTGACCTTGGCATCTTTCATTTCAGATGTGATTTCATTTCGTGTCTTCCTTTGGGGGAGAAGTTTAGGCTTGGGTTGCCAGCCTTAAGCGTAACGGTATCGATGGTATTGTTGTCAGAGTTTTGGGATTGGCTGAGATGGTCTGGCCAAACATCTTTGGACCATACCCCAACTCTTATAGAATGTCAGGGTACTGTAGTGCTTTTGGCAATGTTTGTTTTGTGGCATTGATGTCATCTATATCGAGTGGTTTTATGGGTTGATTTTGTAGGAGGCATTTTATGGATTAATGCTTTATACTGTCATACTATCGTATAAAATTGTGTGCCGTGGGCAAGTACTAGTTGTCGTCGATGTTACCTTACTGACGAGTAAGTGTGGGCGGGCTCTAAACACTGTTATGCTACCATACATTGAGTACGTTGTGGGCGGGTTCCAATCACTATTCATACTGCCATGTTATTTTGATCTCGAGGCCTTAGGACTTGTTCTTTCGTGCTAGATGATTTGTTCCTTGATGGGACCATGTGTTCGGTGTTTAAGTTTTGACGTGTAGTGTGACCGTATGGTCATCCTTTTTTTGATAGTGTTGTATCATGAGCACGTGGGTGCAAATGGCATTGGTTTTGGGATCACCGATGTGGCGTGTCGTGTGGGATGCTCGGAGATGTACTCTGTAGTTATCCTGGGTTGGCCTTCTGTTTTGTCGAGGCCGCATTTCGAGGACTAAATCCCTTTAAGGTGGAAAGGTTGTAATGACCCGGTCATTTTCCTTCTTTCCTTTTTTTTTGACATTCTTTTTTTTTTTTTTAGTAACCTTAGGGTTTTGGAGACCCGAAATTGGGCTTTGAGTTCGGATTTGACTTCCGACTTCACGTGTATTTACATTACTTGATTTTCATGAAATGCGTAGTCTTACTTTTGTAGAAAAGCATTCTACTTGTTTACTTTTTCCCGTAGGGGTATGGATGCATAGTTTCTTCGGAAACATTTACGCTTTTAGTGGTACTTTGTGTAATTATGTTTTTTAATTATTTTTGTCTTGGGGACTATTTTGTAATTTATTTTGCAAGATATTTTGGGGAAGGACCATTTTTGTAATTTTTGGAAAGTGTGACAAGTGTCACACTCCCATTAGACCACTTGTAAGCATATGGGTGGAGAGACTTGGAAGCTTGTTTTGGTGACAAGTATTGGGTGTAGATTCACCCACTTGCTGGCCTTGGATTGGGACACTTGTTAGCTTGGGATGTTGACAAGTGTAGACTTGTGATTAAGCCTTGTAAGGGTGCTTTGGATGCTAACAAATGGAAGGTGAAGATTCACCCACTTGTAGACATTTGGTTAGAACACTTGTTGGCCTAGATTAGTGACAAGTGTAGGCTTGAGATTAAGCCTTGTGGTGAGCCCTAGGATTGTGACAATTGGAGGGTGTGGATGTGTTTGTGTCTGAGAGAGGTGGTGTTGGTGTGTGTGTGTTTAGCTAACATAGCCATTGTTAGTGGAAAAGTTAGAGATTTTTGTTGAATCCTCACTTAACCACCTTGTAGCCAAACATAACTCTTTTTTCCATTTTCAGATTTTGAACCCCTTACCTTGGGAATTTGATCTTGGGCTTTATCATATCTTCCTCTCTTCTTGATCTAGAACACCTTTTTCCAGTTTTTCATTTTGACATTGTTTGCATGGAATTCCAGAGGGATGAATCTTGACTAGGCAGTTTGAGGAATCTTGGAACCTATTTTGCTATGTCTGAAATTTGACCCCCTTACTTAAGGAATTTGGTCTTCAACATTGAAGATTATAGCTTTCTCTCTTTTTGATCTAGAAGACCATTTTTCAATTTTGTATTTTGAGTTTGTTTGTCTTAGATTTTAGAGGGATAATCCTCTAGTGAGGTAGGGGTTGTTATTTGTTTATTTCCTTTGTGTTTTATATGTATTTAGGATTTGATATACATTGATTACATGCTTATAGAATTGTTGTATTGCATATAAAGGTAGAAATAATATGTTTGACTTAGGGTTTTATGATTCAAAGCATGTATAATATGTATTTCATGTAAAGTAAATTGATTCATTTACTAGTGTATTTAATTCTAGAGATTTATCTTGGTGAGATGATAAACTCTTGTGGATTAATAATTATGTTTACCTTGGGAGCTTATTACTAGGTTGTAGCATGCTTAGTAATTATAGCTTGCATAATGGTAACTTGATTTAGTTGAATTATAGTGTCATTGTTATGTGTAGCAAATCGAACATTGAAGATTCTACAGTTGACATTCCATTGTATGTGTAACGAATCACACATTAAAGATTTTACATGGTGTATGCCATTGTAGACATGAAACCTTAGGACATGGTTTGTGTGGTTTCACCCTATTTGTGCTTGGTAGGTAGTTTCATGCATTGTGGTTGAGTATATGTCATGAACTTGTTGGCTTTTGGAAAGCTTGTAAGGACGTGAAAAATGTGACGGTTAGGGTTTGGCTCTAGTGCGGAAGATAAGAGTTCTCCCTACCACATAATGTGCACTAGGTAGTACTTTATGGGTCATAATTACCCGGAGCAACTTATTTGGTTTTAAGACTACATGTCCTAATCTTTCCAACTATTTAATTTTGCATTCAATTCCAAGTTGTTAATCAATGATTACTTGTAGCTTGTGACTTGGTGCTTAAAGTTTCAATATGGTTTAGTATACTTGTGCTTGTATACTTGTATGCCTTGTATTTATCATTTCAATTGTTTATGTAGCTTGAGATGATCCCTTAGTTCACCTTACAACTTAGATGTTAAGTGGAATGATCCCTTGTATTGATTTATATTGAGTTTGCAAGACATTTGAAATTTTAGGGTATATGCATGCACTTCTTCCTACGAGTAATTTATTTACTCACCCTAGTTGTTTGGGATCTCTTTTAGGTAAAGAAACCTTATTTTGGGATGCACAACATCCCTAGGTTGCCTTGGTTACCTTGGAGTACTTTCGTGTAATTTCATAAGCTTGCAAGTGTTAGCATGTGTTGTTTTGTCTTTTGAAGTTGTAACGCATATCTCGGTTTAATATGTCATTTTTACCTTAAGATATGTAATGTGTACCTCAATACATTTTTTGGAACTCATTTTATATGTATGATGTGTGGCCAAGGGCCAAACACCTTTTTGTTTACATGTATACTCTTTGATTTCATATTTTTCCTTTAAAGGCAACTTTACGGATTTTGGAGGTTTGGCATGTGATATTTTGTGTTTGGTGTATTTGAAGGCCGTGAGCCATTATAGTGCGTGTAAAAATGCATATTACATTTGCGTGCATGCTTACTTTGCCCACAACATCACATTTGTATGAAATGGATGTTTGTAGGTTCAAGTATTTTCATGTTTTCGGAAAATCTAATCTTAAGGGCATTTTGGGTACTTCACTTAAAAAATTAGAACTTCCCTTGTCATAGGCACTTAGAAAATGTGATTGTAGGGGGTGGTCACTTCATACAATTTTTCCAAAAAATGTCGTGTTGGTCTTGAAAATCCTGCGTCAATTCAGATTTTCTGGTTTAAGCCTCTTTTGAAATTTTAGACATGTTACTATTCATCAACTTTTTTAAAAAAATCGTGCCGGCAGTTTTGGAACTTACGGGGATCTTGGAGGTTTATTTTAAGGTTGCATATTCAATTTAGGTGTTTTAAAAACCTCCCGAAGCCCCATTTCCATTTCTTTGGCAGCAACTTGGCATGTTTTAAATTCTCTTGACCTGATTTATCTTGGGGGCATTTTCGTCATTTTGCTTTATTTTCCAATTGTGGTTTGGACAATGGTTGATCAGAAAATATAATTTTAGGCAGGGTTGTTTCACAAATTTTTTCCAAAAAACTCCATCTCCGCCCTCAAATTACCATTTTTTTTAAAAAAAATTCATGGCTGCCAGGACATCGTTTGCACATGCACTCCTTTGTCAAGTTTTTCGTAAACTTTGAATTTCGATATCTTTTTCGTTCGGACTCCGAATCAAATGATTTTTGAGTCTAGGTTTGTTATTTTTCGTTGTTTTTCCAATGGTGTGCATAGGTAGCACCCACTTCTATTTTGAAAAGACTATTTTACCTCTAGGGTTGTACTTACCCTTTTTCAAAATTTTACTTCCGCATTTGCTTTCTTCTGAGTCCTACGGCTTCATAGGAAGCAACTTTTGTGTCTTAGAGATAATGCGCATCTCTAGATATCTTGGTTTTGTTTTTCGCTTCCGCATTCCAAATCCGTTATTAGGTCATCATAAGACGCACTGGGTTTGAAAACCAGGACCGCCACATGAACTATTTAGTTCAGACTACTCCAGAAAAATTAATATTGTAAATTCCTTATGTGGTGATACAATACTTGTAAGTTGATATTTGCATAACATATCCAAGGTGCTTATGTGTTAAGTGTGGTGAATGAACTTACATACTAAAATTGAACATGTTTTACATATGAATGTTATGCATTATGAAGATTTCTATGACATGATGTTCCACTATGGTGTTGACACTAAATTCTTATTGTTGTAATATTCTGTTATCATGCCATTATACAATTCAAGTAACGTATTGTTGGTCATGCATGGCATGGGGATAAAGGTTGGGATGAAAAGGAAGGAATTTTGAAAAAACACTAAACGATTTTGAGAATGATTTTGAAAGAATGGTTGCGAAAACTGGACGGTGGAGTGTGATTGCCTTTTGGCATATGGTGTCAAATGCAATAAAGTTTATGAGTTGAAAGTCTTGCGGGTTTAGTGATTTGTTCGCTAGGAAGGCGAACGGTTATGGCCTCCTTCTTAAGGAGGGTAGATTTTGAGGGCGAAATAAGGAGGGTATAATGTAACGTCCTGAATTTTTCTGATTTTTTTAAAATTTTTATTTTATATATTTTTCGTGCTTTGACTTGCGTGCCACACGAGCTCCGAGGGGCATTTTGGTCATTTTATTGAGCTGAGAGTTTTAGAAAAGTATTTTTAGTTCTTTTAACTCATTTTGAGGCAATGTGATCATTTCTATAATTTTTCGAAAGTCGGGGCAATTTTCGATCTCAGGAACCTCTCCCGGTTTTGCCATTTTAGGTGTGTGTGTGTGTGTGTGTATCTATTTTGGTGGGCGATATTTTAGGGACCTTGTTGGTATTGTAATGAATGAAGATGGGTAAAAGAGTAACTAACCAAAAAGTGAAATTCACCCACATGGTGACAAGTGGCAAGCTAATGACCACAAGGTGAAATGTTCACCATACCATCACCCTCTTTCTCCTCCTCTTAGGCAGAATTTCTCTCCCTCTCTAAAGTTTCACTTTCTCTCTCTATATCTATATACTTAATGCTTGTAAGCCATTTTTGGAGGGTTTGAGGTGAGATTTGTGAGAAGGTCAAAAAGGGAGTCTCATTCTACTCAGCGAGGGCTACGTTTTGAGACAGGCCATGCACCCATTTAGAGGATTCCAAAATTTGGATTGTCCTTAGGCCTTGTTTGGCTAGCACAAATTGAGGTAGGGTTTCTTAATGCCTTGAACTTTGACTTTTGTTGAGAATTACTACATTTTTTTTCCTTAAATTTTAAGATGAATACTATATTAAGAAATTGTTACTATGTGAATGCCAATGATGTGTCTAAGTGCTCAAAGCATACTTAAATGGAATAAATGTGTTATTCTATATTGAAGTTAAGTGCTAGCATGATTGTGTTGTGCTGAGTTATATAAAGAACATACTTGTGATTGAATGTTTGGAAGATACCACGCTTATATTTATTTGTGGGAGGTTGTTATCCTTGTACTAGTCATTGCAAATGCCATGTTATGAACATGTTATAGAAAATGCTATAGTTATTCTATTATTATTATGTTGATGAAAATGAGGACAAATGATGAGATTGATGCATGTGCATGGCATGGGGAAAATGGAAAATGAGAAAAGGGTTTTGAAAAAAAATCTTTTATAAAAAGGAATTGGATTTCGCGAGTCCGATGCTAGCTTGACCTAGAGGGAGTGCGGTCCGGTGTAGGATGTGAAAAAGTTAATACTAGGCCCCAAATGATTACTGGATTTGGAACTAGAGATAGTTATCAATCTCACTTCGGTAAAGTCGAATAGCGATTTTCGGTGTAAGTTTGGGTCGGTTGAGACCAAGGTCGGGTAGTATTATGCATTTTATTTCATTTCTTGCACAATTGCATTTGAGTTATGAGATTAATATTAATGGACTTGCTTTCATACTATAAATGTGCTAAGTACCCCAATACATGACCCTGGTTCTCTTTTATCCTATTATGTATTGTGTGACTCAAGCGAGCCCAAAGTTGACGCCTTAGGCGACTCCTAATGAGCCTCCGTGCTTACCCATTCCTTTAATATTTTTCAGGTCCCCATAAGTTTAGATGAATTGGATAGGACATTGAATCTTTTTGTAATTGATGAATATGTCTCTATTTCTGCTACACTTTGTATTAAACGATACTATGTATTTGTTTCACGAATGGGAATAGTTTTGAGACCTCTTGTATTTTGTGGTCTCATTAGGATTTCTAAATCCATGTAAGGCCTTATGGCCATGTTTTAATGTAACCGGACTCATTTTGGTTTAAATGAATGTATGGAAGTCATTAATGATGCATGCCACTTATTGCATGTTTTCGGAACAGGTTTGACCATTTGAAAGGCCCGCTCCGAAATGCCGGCGTTGCCCTCCCTTGCATTCTTAGCAGTTTTACAGATAAAGAATATTTCTCAGGGTCATTTTGGTAGACCGATAAGGGATACCGGACGATCAGTATTAATTTGAGAAAAAAATCCAGTAGCCAACCTCGTGAGGAAGTCACATTCAGCAGACTAGTTGGGCCACTTCCGTCGACCAGAACAGCTATTTCGGATGACCGGTATAACTTTTCGGTGTGCCAATTTCTGCTGCGGTGTAATTTGCGTTTATTCTTTTCTCGTATCCTTTTCTAGCCTATTTGTTGATGCTATTGAATACTAAAAACCTTAGAATGAATGATGTATTAATTGTGTCTTGATATTGGAGATGGCCGTAGTACCCATAGGTGACCTCGAGTTAGGGTAAGAACCCGGATAATGACTTAGACCCCGGATTCGGGTCGTTATAGCTCTAGTGCCCTTTTCTGGGAAATAGCACTTGAGCCCAGTGCGGAGGGCGCTCGAGCACCCATGTATAAATTTGGGCAGAAAGTGTTTTGTATGGCCCGATTTGATTATTTAAGGTCCCAAACATTGTATATAGACTTAAGAACAATGGTATGTGAATTGAAAGGCATGATTATAACAATGCATGTTAATGGAATTAATTCAATTGTGAATTTGGGAATTTAATCTTATAATTTTTTTAACATGTGAGATTAAATGTTTAGCATGTGATATGATTGTGAAGCTCTTAATTAGCTGTAAATATAAATTATCAGTATGCGTAGGGCTCAGTTTATGTTGAGATAACTGATGTAGGAAGTTTTAAATAATTATGATTAATTCCCGAGATTAAATAACATAAAATTATATATTATTTACTGTTATTACAATGATGTGATTTTAATCAAGTGCATATTTGTATTTTATGGTCTAAAACATGATATATATATATATATATATATATATATATATATATATATATCTGTGTGTGTGTGTGGAATATTTGAGAACTATTGTCAAGATATGGTCCTATGTCATGCCATTGTGAGGATATGGATGACATGCCATTGTTAGGATATGGTTATTACAACTTATAATTTTTCTACCCATTGTTAGGCTATAGGTATGGTCGTTGTTTAGTGCATCATTGTCAAGATATAGTTAGTTATATCTATATTGATATTATGTATACAATGATACGAGCTTAAGGTCTCATGATTAGGGATTAGGATGGAGGCGTATATTCCCAGTTGAGATGGGCAGCTACATTTAGGGATGTGTGTGCCCTGGTAGAAGGAGGACTCGTGACCACCTTTGTGTGTGTTTTGTATGAGATACTCATTATCTGGTTGAGTCTACCTTAGTCCAGTAAGAGTTTTTAGTGTATATATCTATACTTATCAATTATGTAGCTATTACATGAGTTAGCTATAGATGTATAGTTCTTCATGTCTCTGTTTGGGTTATCATAAAACGGATTTTTTCATAGGTTTTGACCCACATTTGCTATATTTTTCAGGTCATCGTCAGTAGCAGGATTAGAGCTTGTTTGGGCAGATCAGAGACTTTTCTTCATTACTCTTCCAGTGTCATCGACGTACGTAGGATTCTACTTCCTAATTATTTATTTCAGTTTTAGACAGTTACATTTATTTCAGTTATGGGATTTTTATTAGGGGTCTATGTTTGAGGATTCCCGAGTTGTATTTTGGATAATTTATTCTATTTGGGATTTTATTATTCATTTATTAGTTTTTCCTTCAGCGATATTATTTATTTTTTTGTATTTTGTGTTCGATTGAAAATATTAATTGCATGATATTTCCTTCGATCTCATACGCGGACCTGATCAACCCGTGTTTTGGAATCCAGGGGTATCACAGAAGCTGCAGGAAGGCCCAGTGTTACATGAACCAGATTGGGTTTGATTTGCAGTGTAATGACCCGGTCATTTTCTTCCCTTTCCTTTTCTTTTTTCTTAATTTTACGGATGAATTTTTTTAGTTGAAATTTCTTTTCTGAGTTTAGTTTCTCATCTTATAGTGTCATCTCGAGTGCTCGAAAATGGTTTGAATGTCTCTTTTGTTCGATTTAACAACTTCCTTTGAGGACCGAGTTATTTCCGCATTTTTCGTTTTTCGACACTATTCATTTTTTGTCATTTTTCCTGTTTCGTCTTTTCTTCGTTTGTCACCTTGTTAGCACAACCTCACTTCTCATGCTCGGAGTTGGTTTTTGACTTCACGTATCATCATTCTAAGTGGTATCCACGAAATACGTATCTTTACTTTTGCAGAAAAGTACTATGGTTGCTCTCGGTGTCCATAGGGGCATTAATGCACAGTTCTTTAGAATCTTTTTCTTTTCTTGGGGTGTTTTTCATAAATATCTTTTGAAGATATTTTATTTCAGGGGTATCTAAGAAAATATCATTTGGAAGATATTTTCATTCTGGGGCAGTTTTGCAGTTAACCCTTTTTATAGGGGTCATTATGCAATTTACGAAAGTTATTGCAAAATACCTTGTTTTGAGCTTAGATCCTCGTACAAGATTCATTTTCACATTTCGTTGAGTCGTGTACTCATAGAATTTCCTTCTGGTCATTTTTCTCCAGTTTTAAGGTTCTTGGACCCGGTTGCCGCCGAACTTGTTTGGGGCATATCTCTCTGCTCGGGACACAGTTTTTGACGCCATTTCTTTCATTATTCATATTTTCTCATGTTGAATCTTTTTCGTTCATGGAGTTTCACCATTTGAGCGCATTTGCTCAAATTCCACTTTTCCAGACCCAGCGGGGCCCTTTCGAGGCACTTTTAGGGTTTTTCTATAAATAGGGTGACTTAAGAAGAAAAATCATATTTTTCTCTTCTTCTTCCTCTCTTGGCTAACAGCTATGGAAGACCATGGGGCTGCCACATTCTCTCTCCTCCTTTGAACCAGTTTTCCTCGGTGAAAAGTCTTCGGCCTTAACGTTTAATGCTCGCCTTGACGACACGCATCTTTCTCCCTTATTAGAACCCATTTCTGACCATTTTGTGAGTTCGGGTTTGAAGGCAAGTTGTGATTTTCATGGGGCTTTCTTGGGATTCATGTTCATCATGTTGTCCTCGACAAAACCTAGGAGTTTCGTCGGATTCAGAGCGGTTTCAATTCGGTGAGGATTTGAGATTTCATTTCAAAATGAGGTAGGGGATGTTTTAGGGTTATATTAATGTTGTATTGATTGTTATATGAGCATATACAACATGTAAGCAGGCCTTTGTTCAAGTTTTAGAATTTAATTTAATTATTTTCTATGTTTAAGATTTAATTCTCATGAAGGGGTGTAACTTAGAATTAAATTGTGGCATGCTAGAAATTTAGGCCTTGATATACTTGTTGACATATATTAAATTGGGAGCATTTGAATGAGAATTGAAAAATTTATTTAATATTTATCTTTTGTGAAAGATTAATTTACATAGTTGTATCAAGCATGAAATCAACTTGTAATGTGATATTAAAGTAGGTCTTAGTGAGTTCTTTAACATATATTAAATTGAGGACATTTGGATATGTTTGAAAATCTAGAGGAAAATTAATTAATTAGCTTAATTAATTTTATTTTAAGTGTTGTAGTCGTTTAAATTGATTTTGGATATAATATATGTGAAGACCATGTTATGACCTTTAACATACATTAATTTGAGCTTATTTGGAATTAACTTGAAACCTAGGGACTTTTCATGTTAGGTTGATAATCTCTTGAAATGTAATATGTTTAATTACCTTGTGAGCATGCTACTAACTTGTTGTAGAATTAGTACTTGTCGTCTCTAAAGATGGTAATTTGACTTAGCATGATGTGTGATATCATTGTCTTGAAAAGCTTGTTTAAATATATCTTGTGTAGGTATATAGGTTGTTAGAATATTGCAATTGTTTACCTTGGAAGCTAGTTACTAAATTGGAGCTTCTTTAGTACTTGTGGCTTAGGATGGTAATGTGGCTCAATAGTTGTGAAATATTCTTGCTTTGTATATAAATTGCATATTGAGGACATGACATGTCAAATGCTATTTAGACTTGAATTCTAGGATGAATTGTGTGGATTTAACCTTACTTGTGCATGGAATATGGTAACTTGCATTTGATTTTGTATTAGTTTTGAACTTATTGGTTTTGGAAAGCTTGTGAGGACATAAATTATGTGATGGCTAAGGTTTGGCTCTAGTATGGTGTGATACCCCTTGATTCTAGAGCCACGGGTGATCAAGTCTGAGCACAGAACCGAGGGATACCAAACAATTAATATGTAAACAAGCAGGAATAAAAACTGAATTAAGGATAAAATAATAATGCGCTGAAAGAAATCTAAACTAAAAATCCTCGAACTTTAAATAATATATTAATATAATTTAAAGCCTTTAAATCCGTACAACTCGGTAATCCATCTAGTGGACCCCTCATCCCAAATGATAAATAAATTTACAGAATTAAAATCCAAAACTAAATTAAAAAATAAAATCCTATGTAGTTGGAAGAGTGAGTGTCTATATCTACATCAACACGATCAAGCTCTAAGCCTAATACTGACGAACACCTGAAAAATAAGAGTGGGTCAGACCCACATGCAAGTTCCATCCTACTACAATCCGTACATAAACCCGATATGCAGATACATCCTAGATAGCTCGGCAATATCTAAAACAATCCATTTAGATATAGATACACACTATAGGATACTCACTAACCTATAGTCATCACACCTGAGTAGAAGGTAACACGCAAAACGCCGTAGCATAGTCATGCACACCTAAACCTACCAGGGAACGTCATTAGGTCCAGTTATCCATCCAGGCGATATACGCACCCTAACCGTGATCAGGAGACTCAAGCTCGTATCACGGTACCATAAATATATATATAAAATCTTTTCTAATTTAGAAAATAAACCAACCATTCGTTATGTCGTTTAACTGTTTTAGTTGACAAGACATGCATCCATGTAGAAGTTAGTTGTTTTAGTTAATCCATTCTGTATGTATGAATGGGTAAGAATTAGCGTTTTGATCTAATTCATCCATCCATCCATATGCCACTGTCCCATATCGGTGCATACCATGCAAATGATCCGTGAATGATGCAACATTTTAAGCAGTACATCAAATTAAGTCCACATAATCCATATAGTTGATAAATACATAATTTAAACAATTCATCAACTAACAATCCACAATAACATCCATGGAATTGACGAAACAATGCTTGATCGTTCGTCAATTTAAAATCCAGACCAACTTCCACGTAATTGACAGAAAATATATATAATTAATTCTTCAATTAAATCCAGGCCAACATCCCTATGGTTGACTAAACCTAAGTGTTAGTTCAGCAATTTAAGTCCAAACCATAATTCAATTAATTGCAGGAAGATATTTAATACTCTAGCAATTGAAACCCAAACAATAATCCATGTAATTACAGAAAAATATTAAGATTTCAACAATTAGCCTCCAAAGCATGCATAGATCAAATTCAATACATCAATGACCCTATAATGCATTTAGAACAAGTTTTATAATCATGTTGTTTCCCATTAAATTGTTAAAATTTAGTTTAAGCAATTAATCACTTTCATCCGGTAAAGTCTAACACAATTACGCTAATTTGATACTGATTGTTCCAAGTACATAGAACTGAATTTTAATTAATTTAAGGTCTTAATGATACCCAAAACCATCTTCCTAATCACTCTATACAGTCCCAGAATAATCAGAATAGTTTCCATGCTCCAATAGTAATAAACAGTTCGTAAAAAAAAAAATCAGAATGTGAAATATTGAAGAGAGCCTGCTCTAATTCTTGGGAGCAGGCTCTTTTAGCCTGGAGCCTTCTCTTTTAAAACAAAGAGCCCTCTCTTTTGGCATGGAGCCTTCTCTTTCTAAATCCAGAGCCTTCTCTTTCTAAATCCAGAGCCTTCTCTTTTCCTTACTACGCGTCTCTGCTTCATCTCCGGCAACATCCGACCTTACTATTCTTCCTCTAAATTGAACTTAAAGGTCTTAAATTACATCTAGTATTAATTTAGACCTTGGTTTGTTTCAGTGAGTTTCAAAACAAAATTAAAACAATGAGACGTTTTATGCCAAAACAGAGACGAGAAAAACATACATAATAGAGCTATTGCAAATACGTTTTTACAGATAACAAATGATCAAAGTCAAATATAAAAATCATATATGGTTCAGTTAATGGCTAATTAATCTCCTAGAGACTACCTAGGTGCACAGAACACAAGCCAAATGGAATGAGGAAGAAAAGAACTTACAGAAACCATCACAGAACTAATTCAAAACATACATATGATTAATCCCGTTTTAAATTTAATTAACTTCTTGGAGACTATATAGAATGCACAGAACACAAGTTTACAGGAAAGATATAGAATGAAACTTGCCTTTAGGTTTCGGTTCGAAACCTTTCAACATCGTCTCTAATTTCTCCGACGAACTGATGACTACCGGCATCTTTCCTATTACTCCAGTTCTATCTCACAACCTTCAGTCCATAGCTGAAAGCCTTTCTTAGTTTTGTGTTTTTTCCCCCAACCTCTATGTTTCTCTCTTCTTCTAGTTACGGGAAAAAGGGTTTTTGTTTTCAAACCCCTTGGAGACATACCACTTATATATATATAGGCTCTATAAAACCCAAATCCTAATTCCAACCTAACACCATAAGTTGGCTAATCCTAATACACAACATAAAACCCTAACCTATTTAAATCATACAAACCTAATGTAACACACGACAACTAACACCAATAAATCAAATAATTAAACTAACCAACAATTAAATCAAAACAATTTCAATTAATCAATTAAAATAAAACAATCTCTAATTAACAATTAAATTAAATACACACAAATAATAAATCAATTAATTAAGCATTTAAATACACACAAATAATAAAATAATCAATTAAGCATTTACACATAAAACAAATACACAATTAATCAAGTCACATAATTAAATAAAAATGCACATAAAATCAAACTTAAATTCCCATTTTATCCTTTTGAAAACTAGGGGTATTACATACGGAGACAAGAGTCTTCTAAGTCATAAGTGCACACTAGGTAGTACCTTGTGGGTCGTAATTACCCGAAATAACTTATACATGTGCGCACTAGGTAGTGCCTTGTGGGTCGTAATTGCCCGGACACACTTGCTTGGTCTAGCGACCGCATGTTCTAGCCTTTCCACTATTTGATTTCGCATTTAATTTCAAGTTATTAATCATGGATTACTTGTAGCTTGAGAATTAATGCTTATCTTGGATATTTGAATCCTATTTAGTATACTTGAACTTGTATACTTGTTCCGTGAGTTTAAATTTCATTTAGTATGCTTGTGCCATGTATACTTGTTTTAGGCGTATCTCTTTTAACTTAGTATACTTGTGTCATTATACTTGATTTACGAGATTTTCATATAAAATGCATACTTGTGCAAATATGCTAAGACATTGCACGACTTGTCTTAATGTGGTTTAGTATACTTGCAAATGTATGCTTATATGTTGTATAACATGCTTTAACATTGCTTAGTATACTAGACCATGTATACTTGTATGCCGTTGTTCACTTTAAATTGCATAAGTAGCTCAGGATGATCCTTAAGTCTCACTTTGACATAGACGTTAGGTGGCATGAACCCCTTAAACATGTTTCACTTTAAGGTGATATAATTGTAAAATGCTAGGTCGATGCATGCTCATCTCCTACGAGTAACTTTATGTTACTCACCCATGTAGTGGGGACATTTTTCAGGTACAGGGACCTTGATTTGGGATGCACAATACACTATGGAAGTTTCGTAGATTTGAAGTATCATTTTCATGAAAATGTTGGCGTGAAATCCTATTTGTAGCTTTGTATGACAAAACTTGTATTTTTGTTCCAAATATGTAATGTGTATATAAGTACACTTTTTGTAACGTATTTGACATGTATGACATGAGGCCAAGGGTCACAAACTTTAAAGTTCAAGTATATGTATGTAAACTTTAAGTTTTGCCTTTAATATGCATTTTTATTAGGCCATGGGCCATTGTATCACACTTCAATATATAAAGTACACTTGTTAGCATGTTTACATAGTTTTAAAGTTTGTTTTTGAACAACCATTCCATAATGCGGTTTGAGGCTTCGGTGAAGCCTTATCAATTCTAGTGCATAACAAGTGTTTTTACACCTCTTCAAGTCATTTCGGTTGTCCGAAACTCTATTTCGGTCGACCGATGGCTTTTGGTATTTGTTTGAACATCAAAAGCACTCATTCCAGTAGCCAAAATTGCCATACAGGGACATTTCAGTCAATCGATGGCTTATTTCGGTCGACCGATGGTTTGTTTCGGTTTACCGAACCAACCAACCCTCAAAAACATGTTTTCAGAAAAGTTTCTGACCAGTTCGGTCGACCGAAACTGATGAGCACTGAAAAGTGCGTATTTAAACCCCTTAAGCTTAGGCATTCTAGTACCTTTATCTATCTTACTTTACCGTTTTAGATTGATTTCGTATTATTTCCATTTTCAGGAACTTATCCCGAAAATAAGCTAACTCAGCCAAATAAGAGCTTAATTGAAGCAATTCTGGGATTAATCAAAAGAAAGAGCAAAGTGGAGAAAGAAGGAAGCAAATGAAGCCAAAGGTGGCAAGCAGCAAAGTTCGATCGATCCAAGTTCAAGGTTCGATCGATCGAACAATGATCGATCTCAGCACTTCAAGATAGATCCAAGCCTTGACCCAAAAGTATAAAGTTTCAAAAGTTCGATCGATCCAATACCATCCTTCGATTGATCGAACACTTTTGTCCTTATTCAAATGATTGATCCTATCCACAGCTATACCACCCACTAACCATTTTTGTCCTTTTCCCATAAATATCTCCTATAAATATCTCGGATTTGTCTTTTTCCAAAAATCTCAGCCAGACGGATTGATCCAGCCTAAGTTCGATCGATCTCACTTACTTTCGATCGATCGAACTTCATTCAGTGCAAAAAAGTTAAAATTCCATCTCATTGAAAGTTATCCTTTATTCAATCATTAGGAGATATTATGTGCACGACCCCAACTCATTTTGGGTGTCATTTTGACCTACCTATATAAGGATAAGGATTGTTTTTTCAATGGAGCCAACATTACTTTCATATCATCTCTTAGAGAGGAAGCTTAGAGGAGGAAGAGGCTAGAGACACCATTGGAGACTCTTCATCAACAAGGAGCAGATTTCAACCATGGAGTTAGCCCTTGAGGGTTGTAGCATGATCACCATGAGTGGTTAGACATCCTCTTGGGGCTAGAGTTAGCCCCAAACATGCTTTCTATATCTTAATCTTGTGTATTATTGA
Organism: Cornus florida; assembly: GCF_030987335.1. Taxonomy (NCBI): domain Eukaryota; kingdom Viridiplantae; phylum Streptophyta; class Magnoliopsida; order Cornales; family Cornaceae; genus Cornus; species Cornus florida. The sequence continues at coordinate 65,006,942 of NW_026775573.1, forward strand.
GGGATTAGTGTTGTAATTGATGTTTTGACACTTTAATATATATAGATCTTATTTATTTAATGATTTATGTGGTTTAATGCTTCCAATTGGTCATTTCATTCTATCCATATGTCTATGTATGCTAGAATAGATGTTGATGTGTTTATCTCTAGATTTTGTGTTATTGATGTATGTCTATGTGTATTAATGCTATAGATTTAGAGATTGTCAAAACATTGTGCTTAAAAGAATGCTTTTGTGATTCTCTTGATGGTTCATGCTTATCTCTTGATGGATTATGCCTCTCCCCTAGTTTATTTTCATGCTAGTAGTGTAGATGTAGTGTAGTTGTAGTATAGTGTTAAATGGGAGGACAATCTATGCTTTTTGTTTGATGATCCAAGCTTTTGAATGCAATTAGCATATGTCTCTATCCTTGTGTTGTATTTGGATTGTGAGCTTAATAAAAGGATTAATGACTTGTTTTGATTTATTGTGCCTTTCACATGTTATTTAGACAATATATGCTTCATAACTTAGATATATTGTGCCTTTCACATGATGTTTAGACAATACATGCTTAACTAGTCATCCTTGCTTATTGAATCAACCAAATACACACACACCAATATTGCAACCCACTATTTGCCCTCATTAATCACTTGTCAATAATATAGAAATGCATTGCTTGGTGGTAATCTCTAAACCCCAAGATCGCTTTCTCTCTCTCTCACTTACTCTTAATTGCACTCTTTTGCTATTACTTAGTTTAATTTAGTTGCTCTTTAATCAACCAACCAACCAATTGTTTGATCACTCGACCTACTAGCCCTAATTGTGATTCCAAAACATTGCTCAATCTTCACAGTCCCTTGGGACGATCCCTACTCACTCTTGCTACGTTAGTAGTAGTGTTGGTAGTGGTTTTTATAAATTTAAACTTGACCCAAAAAGGCTTTTCTTGAACCGCACATTCACTACACATCAATTTGGCGTACAAGGAACGGCCTCTGTCGTCAAATTTTGGCGCCGTTGCCGGGGATTTGTTGATTAGATTTGGCAACGTCGGATTTGTGGAATTGATTAGGATTAGTACTCTTTTGATCGTGTTTTTACTTCATTTTTATTTTTGTTTTTGGTTACTTATTGTGTTGTTCTTATTTAACAAGGTATTTTGTTGGAGAGGAAGCAAGCAAAGGAGCCATTGAGCATTCAATTCAAGCAAGCAAAGAAAGGAAAAATGCTAAAAACTTTAAAAAAAAAATTGCTAAGCTAAGCTTTAAAATTTGGAGTAGAAGTGCTAAAGGACCTTTGTGAGATTTTCTTTATTCAATCCCTTAGTTAAATCATCGGCCCACGTGAAGGCTTATTTTTTATTATTTTGCATCATTGAGTTAAAGTATGGGAGTATGAATTTAATATTTGTGGAAGAAGTCTAATTACATTATTGTGAAGGCATAGTGTTTGTCATTCTTTGTGTTTGTTGTGTTTTGTATTGTGCATGCATAGGCGTCGTTCATTGAGACCAACTCTTACCCCTCTTGATTTGCATCTTGAATCTATCGTTAGAAATCCTAGGGGAAGAGGAAGTTCAAATAGAGCCAATCTTTCAATGGATGACCATATGATAATCATGTTGAGGACATTGGTCACATAGACCAACAAGGTATCCTTCATCCCAATATGCACAATGAGAACATACAAGTACCATTAGGCATGCCTAGGCCATTCATTCACCAACCACCACAACAACAAGGCCAAGTTCCATATGGAATGCCAAGGCCAATGTTTACTCCGCAACCTCACATCAACAATCAAGGAATTCAAAACCAAGGTGTTCATGTTACACCTCAAGTAGCTAATCCACCTCTTGCTTTAAGAGATCACTATGTGCCTAATGAATACAATGCACCTACATACATCCAATTGCCTGCATTTAGAGCACATCATTATGAAATTAAGCCACAAACCATTCAAATGCTTCCTAACTATCATGGACTTCCAAGTGAAGAACCTTACAAGCATTTGGATGAGTTTCTTGAAGTATGTTCCACCGTAAAATATACGGACATGCCGGAAGAGGTTTTAAGACTCAAACTTTTTCCGTTCACCTTAAAAGACAAGGCAAATATTGGTTTAACAATCTTAGGCCTTTTTCAATCACTTCTTGGGCAGAAATGCAACAAGAGTTCTTGAAGAAGTACTATCCGGTTTCTAAGACCAATACCATGAGGACCTCAATTCGAGAATTTTCACATGGGGATGGAGAAACATTTCATGAGGCATAGGAACGCTTCAATGAATTGCTTAGGAAGTGTCCACATCATGACATGCCCAAATGGCAATTAGTTCAATACTTCTTTGAGAGCTTATCGGACAACTATAAAGGTATGGTTGATACTTCCATGGGTGACTCTTACATTGATAGGTATGAGGATGACGTGTGACGTCTCTATGAAAGAATGAGTGAAAATTCTTTGCATAGAACACTATCATCCAAGAATGGTAGAAATTCACAAGGTAGGAAGAGTGTTGGCTTACATCAAGTCGAACAATCAAATGAAATAGCCGCCGAAATGAAGTCTTTGTCTCAAAGGTTTAATCAATTTTTGATTAACCAAAACTCGGCGAACCAAGTATCTTCCTTCCCTAACCATTCTCATCGTACATCAAATGAAACATGTATGACTTGTTCTAGTGTTCTTCATTCTACTTCTCATTGTCCTCACGGACAAGTGCAAAGTGAACCAAATGAACAAGTCAATGCGGCTTTTGTGAACCAAGGGAACAATCCTTATGGTACTCATTATAATCCAAATTGGAGGAATCATCCGAATTTCTCTTGAAAAAACCAAGGAGAGGGCTTAAACCCTTCCCAAGGCGGTTTTCAAGGGAAGTACATTCCACCTTCACTTCAAAACCAAGGATCCCAAGGTTATAGACCCTATCAATTGCAAGGGAATCAATTTGCTAATTCTCATTTTCCCAACCAATCCTATTCCCAAGGTAATACTAGAAGTCCCGCCTTTGAAGAGAAAGTTTTGAATGCTTTGGGCACTTTAGAGGCTAACACTCAATTGCTTCATTCTCACTCTCAATCTATTGCAAAGCTAGAAACCCAAGAAGGGCAAATAGCAAGCACTCTTAATGCAAAAGAGAAGGGAAAGATGCATATAAATGCCCCACCTAAACAACAATGTGTTGTGGAAACCCATTCCTCGTCGGAAGGCCACGCCATTGAACATGTTAATGCAGTGACTACCTTGCGGAGTGGTAGGATTGTGAACAATCGAGTTGGAGTGTCTAATGAAGAGAGTGAACCGGCACAACCTCAAGTTGTCACCCGTCCTGTTTCACATTCTATTCCTCTTTCATTGCATACACATGACCTTGTAGATGAGAAAGTCTTAAAAAAATGTGTTTGAAAAAGAAGTTTTGAAAAAGGATGTTGAAAAGGTTTTATTGAAAAATGATTTGAAAACTTCTTGTGTTGAAGAGAGTTCAACAGAAAATCTTGAAAAAGTGTTTGAACCAAAGGTTCCATTTCCGGATGCCTTAAAAGGATCTATTTCAAAAGACGAGCAAAAGGCAAAAACCAATGAAATCATGGAAATGTTTAGGCAAGTGAAAGTTAATCTTCCACTATTGGATGTAATCAAGCAAATTCCGGCTTATGCCAAATTCTTGAAAGACTTGTGCACCCAAAAGCGGAAGAACAAGAGCCAAGTACGAAGAAAAGTGGTTTTGACCGAGCAAGTAAGCTCAATTTTGCAACATAACACTCTTCCAAAGTTTAAGGACCCCGGTTCACCCACTACATCATGCATTATTGGGGATTATATCATTAATCGGGCGCTTCTTGACTTAGGAGCAAGTGTTAATCTTCTTCCATACTCGGTTTATGTCAAATTGGGCTTAGGTGAATTGAAACCGACGTCGGTAGTTTTGCAACTTGCCGACCGATCCATTAAGAAGCCTAGGGGTATAATTGAGGATGTTTTGATAAGGATTGACAAATTCTTCTTCCCGGTTGATTTCGTTGACATAGACACGGAACCAGTTCCCAATCCTAAGAGCCAAATTCCCGTTATCCTTAGCCGTCCTTTCTTGGCAATCGCTAATGCCAACATCAATTGTAGGACGGGGATAATGAAGATTTCATTTGGCCACATGAAGGTGAAGTTGAATATCTTTAATCCCACACCCAATTCATTTGACAAATATGAAGGAGAAATCAACGTTATAGATGAATGTCATGATCTTCAATGCCAAGGAAATGAGCTTTTGTGTAAAACCAAAACTTTTAAAGGATCATCTTCAACCTTGCATTCTAAAAGTCTTGTTTCAAACTCTTGCTTTGAAAGGACGTGGAAGCCCAAAGGTTGTAATTGCATAGACAAGGGACCAAAGACGTCTTTTGAGCTTAGTCCAACAAGTTCTTCAAAGAACCATTTATTGGGTGGAGTTCAAAGCATCCATCACCCCAACAAGGAGGGGATGCATTATAAGATCTTTGATCCGGGATAAAAGAGCCCAATGTCTTACTAGAGACGTTAAAGACTAGCAAAACCATTCGTAGGGTGTCAAAACCCTATTCCTCCCCCATTTCTATCTTTCATTTCATTTCTTGCGAAGTCTAGATACTTGTTTTTGGTTCATATGCATTTCAAGGAACTTTGGTGAGGATTGCATAAGCTTTCATGTCATTATTGAGCATTCGGCAAACTTCGATCGATCTCAAACTTGAGTTCGATCGATCGAACTCTTCTCTGCATCCAATACTTAGAAAATTTTTCGACCTGTAAAAACCTGCATCCAAATCACCTCTCTGTCCCATCGTTCGAACCAACTCCAAGATCGATCAAGAGACCTTCGATCGATCTAACTTCCAAGTTCGATCGATCTCATGACTCAACACTTAGAAAAATTTTGAGCCTGCATCAACCTGCATATTTTCAGCTCTCTGTCTGATCGTTCGAAACATTCCAAGATCGATCTGAAAGTTCTTCGATCGATCCAACTTTCCAGTTCGATCGATCTCATGTTCCAACACTTAGCCAAATTTTTGAACCAAAAACCTGCATATTTTTGCTCTCTGTCTGATCGATCGAACTCTTGTTTCGATCGATCACAAATCTTCATTTCGTTGTTTTAACTTTAGTTTGACTTTTCAACTTTTCAAAAATCCAAAACTATTTTCATTTTAATTTTATTCTATTTTCTCTCTCATTTTCTTTTGTTTTAATTTTCAACAAGTTTTCAAAAATTCCAAAATACTTTAATTTATTTAGTTTTTAATTAATTAAATTTAAATTTAAATTCAAAAAAAAAAAACAATCCAAAAATACTTTGAAAGGAGTTCATCAAAGTTCGATCGATCACAACTCATCTTCGATCGATCAAACTAGTCGGGAAATGTTTTTAAAAATAGATCCAAGGGTCTTGAGATCGATAGTTTAGATCGATCCCACTCACCAAACCCTAGCCTCTCGTCCCTCTTCACTGTGAATCATCTCTCCTAGCTTCGGCAACTCCTCCGGCGAGATCCAAGCATCTCGAATCTCAGTTCATCTCCATCTTCTTCATCTCAGATCTTCTCAGTTCATTCTCTATTCTCTTGCCCTCTTGAGGTAAGATCCGAGACGTCCTTCCCTAGATTTGAACTCTTATGCATCGATACTTATTTCAAATGTCGTAATCATGTTGCTCTCATGTTGAATCTTCCATTCTCAAAGCTTTAGCATCCATGTCTATATATATATGTGTGTGTGTGTATATGTGTGCATAGATTTTGAAGATTTTGAAGATTTTGTTAGATTTGGGCGTTTGGGCCACGTTTGGAGTGCATTTAGGCTTGATTTGTGTTGTTGGAGGGCCCACGAACTCATTCGTATGGGCCCCATGCTTCAAAAGTCACAGATCTGTGACTGTTAGGTTTCATCGTCACACTGTTCGATCGATTGAACAAATTTTTGATCGATCGAACAAATTTTTGATCGATCGAAGATTTGCGATCGATCTAACTAATTTTCGATCGATCCAAATTTTGTAATTGATCTAACCCAACCTTCGATCGATCTAACTTTTGTGACCGATCTCATTTCTTTTTCTGATATATCGAATTTTACAGATCTCATATACACACTTCATTCATTTTATCTTATGTTCATGCTACCTTATATATGCCCAATGCCTGTGATATTCCACATTGGATGCATTTCATACTCACATTGTTTAGCATGTTTCATATTCTGCCACTTGCTTAGAATCATGCAATATTTTGTTTTGTTTATCTTATTTGACATACATGTTTTTATATTGTGCTTTATATTCTATATATGCTGGCACTAACTTTTGAATTTCTATTTGTAGACTATGGCTTGCGTTAAGACGGTAGCACGTAGACACTGTCACGGCTCCAGCCGCAGACTTAACGACGGGGCCGGCCCATCTCATGTCCGAGATCCTAACCCCGAGCATACACAGAGGAGAGTCTGACAGCGGATTGGGGAGACTGCGCAGCCCTCTCATACAGAGGAGCCATTACACCCTACTCCACCCCAGTCACCGGCTCATCCAGCATTCACTCCATCACCATCTCCATCGTATAGAGGCGCTAAGCAGCCAGCTCATCTACAGCGTGACAGACTCACGCCTTGATATGCACACATGACTATCGAGCACGAGTCAGTATTCGACACCGCATTCTTCTCCAGATCAGTGCTGACTCGATCTGACTATCAGGACATCATTCAGCAAGACCTATCAGCTATTCTTGCCCCAGTCACAGAGCTGATCTACCCGCGACTGGTACGGTTGTTCTACCAGAACCTCCGACATCGCCGCGCACTACAGCCGAGCTCATCACCTCTATCGATGGCTATAAGATCACCATTACAGTGGATACTCTGGCCCGTTCAACTCGTTGTCCACATCGGTGCCCGCCCGAGCTACAGGAGACATATCCCAGGTTCCGCATGCCTTCTTACGCCGAAATGGCGATTTTTCTCACAGGTCACCATGCCGATGGCGAGACCTTCGCCACCCGGACATTCTTGCCGGATAACCTGTGGTTTATAGATTCGGTGCTCTACCGAAACATATACATGGCGGGACACAAGATTCAGAGGCGGGGTGACTATCTAGCAGCCCTGTACGCCTTTTATACCGGCCACTGGGTGTCTATTCTTGCGCTTATCTGGAGCGTGATGAGGAAGCTCTACGATGAGTACGTCAGCAAGGAGGCGCCTGAAAGGGCCAAGTCTCTTCCATTTAACCACCTCATCACCCAGATTCTCATTGACCAGCACTATCCCATCCACCCGCAGAAGCACCCCGAGAGAGGTTCCTGTCACTTCCTCAAGAAGGACTGGGACAAGAGCTACAGAGCTATTATCACTCACCTGCAAGTCCATGCCGTACTGGCGGCTGCAGAGCTGGAGTTAGAGGAGGAGGCGGCAGCACAGGCCTATACAGAGGCACCGACAGATGTAGCAGCAGCACATCCCGCAGCGGACGACGAACCAGTCGATCCAGCTGCTGAGCATTTAGACATCGACTTAGAGCGCCCTGAAGACAATGCAGAGCAGGACTCTCTGGCCAGGTCGCCCATTCATGAGCAGGAGCAGACTTCGGAGCTTTCTTCTGATTCATCTATGCCTGAGACTCCATATATGACCCCCCGCTTTGGAATACGTTTGCAGACGCTCGAGGATGCTGTTGTTACCATCCGAGCTGACCTCACAGCCCACAGAGTTGATTTTGCTGCCTTCCGCATGGATGTTGCGACCATGTTCAGAGATTTATCCAGAGTTATCCGCAGAGCCAGACCTGCCCGTCCTACCTCATCTTCCTGAGCTCCTAGTCCTTTCCATCTTATGATCCCTCTCTCCTTTTGATACTTTATTATTGTCACTGTATTATTTTACAGCCGGTCTGTCGGCTTTGATATTTTTGTTATACCTGCACTTTCTTTATTTCATATATCTATTTTTGCTATGGATGTCATATGATTGTATTCTCATATCTATCTGTTTAACTCCATCAGGTGCATCACAGTGACTTCAGTGAAAGAGTGCTACCCAATTTCCAGGGCCACCCTTATACCCCTCTCATTTCATTATCTGTTTATCCCATTTACACTTGCATAACCACTGTGCACTGATTATTCCATTTTGTTATCTGATAAGTTTATCCAAGTGCCAATTTTCAGGACCACAGTTTATCCCAAGTTTTGGGGGGGCAATGCCACCCACTTCGGATACTTCAGTCCCGATCATTCTTGCTTAGTTGCACTGGTATACTCTTTCATTTGTTCTCTTTGCATATTGAGGACATTGTGCAATTTAAGTTTGGGGGGAATGGTGCTCTATAATGTTAGTTTTAAATTCAAATTTTTAGCATGACTTGTGTATTTAAGGGATATTTCTATGATTGGTCCATATCTAGCTATGATTTTGATCTTTTGAGGACTATATTGCTTAAAGTTTAAAAATTACTTGACTTGAGAGGCCAATACTCCTTGTATGCCTTGTGGAAGCCATTTAGGAGTAAATTTTTCGAAAGATTGATATCTTGCTTGCATTTGTGGTCCACATCATCTTGATTTTGTGATTGTTTTGAGATTCAATCTAGTCTTCTACACTAGCACCGGCACACACTAGCATTCATTTGTAGGGTACATGCTTTGTTGATTATTGAATTGGTTATATCCCAATTGAGCTAGTAATGCATTAAAAGCTTTTATTCTTGATAAAGGTGGATAACAACCACTTTTCACTAAGTAGCCGGGATTCTAGCCTCATCAAGCACTGAACTTCTCGCGCCGAAAGGTGGTGGGCCCAAACTCTAGGTTAATAATTGAACTTATTTAAAATAAAAAAAGTGAGGACTTCTCCCAAATGATGAGAAGTGGGAAATGATTAGATGGTTGTTATCTTGATTTGTAGCCTAGTTGATTTGAGCTTGTAAGTCCGTAGGGGTGTTTGAACACCTAGTGCCCTAAAGCTATCTGGTTTGGGAGTCATTGACCTAACGCTCGACCTCATGAATCGCTAAAAAGCTTAATAGATCAACACATTGCACTATACTTCCATCTTTGATCCTCAAAAAATAAATAAATAAATTTGAATGAGCGAAAAGAATAAGAGCACCTAGATGAATAAAGCTTTAATAAAATGTCCACTTTTTGTCTTGATGATCGGTACTAGATTTGTGTGCTAGTTTGAGGGTAAGGATGTGATTAATTCTTTAGTTGGCTTAGATAGCAACACATTTGATGCCGGTCCACTCAAAAAGATTCTAGAGTTGTTTTGATTTGCATGATCATTTTCTTGATGTGTGGAAGACCATACTTGCTTGCTTGATGTTGAAATTTTGGGAGATTGCTTAGAAAGGGTTGAAAAATTGCATATTTGAGGTAGTTTTCTCCCAATGCTTGTTTGCAATATTGGTACTTCTTTTGAAAGAATGAGCTTAATGTTTGTGGGTACCATTTCTGGAAACCCTCACGAGACTTCACTCGTCCACTAGGGGTAACCCAGGGGTTTAAAAGGCTTGTTACATATGCTAAATGTAATCGTGTTCCCTACGAAAGTGGCGTTATCCATTTATTGTTTTCTAGATTCATACTTGTATAGTTGTTTATTTCATTCATTTTCTTTCTAGTTCATTGCTAGGGACTAACAATATTTAAGTTTGGGGGTGTGATGAGCACTGAAAAGTGCATATTTAAACCCCTTAAGCTTAGGCATTCTAGTACCTTTATCTATCTTACTTTACCGTTTTAGATTGATTTTGTATTATTTTCATTTTTAGGCACTTATCCTGAAAATAAGCTAACTCAGCCAAATAAGAGCTTAATTGAAGCAATTCTGGGATTAATCAAAAGAAAGAGCAAAGTGGAGAAAGAAGGAAGCAAATGAAGCCAAAGGTGGCAAGCAGCAAAGTTCGATCGATCCAAGTTCAAGGTTCGATTGATCGAACAATGATCGATCTCAGCACTTCAAGATAGATCCAAGCCTTGACCCAAAAGCATAAAGTTCCAAAAGTTCGATCGATCCAACACCATCCTTCGATCGATCGAACACTTTTGTCCTTATTCAAATGATTGATCCTATCCACAGCTGTACCACCCACTAACCACTTTTGTCCTTTTCCCATAAATATCTCGGATTTGTCTTTTTCCAAAAAGCTCAGCCAGATGGATCGATCCAGCCTAAGTTCGATCGATCTCACTTACTTTCGATCGATCGAACTTCATTCAGTGCGAAAAAGTTAAAATTCCATCTCATTGAAAGTTATCCTTTTATCCAATCATTAGGGAATATTGTGTGCACGACCCCAGCTTATTTTGGGTGTCATTGTGACCTACCTATATAAGGATAAGGATTATTTTTTCAAGGGAGCCAACATTACTTTCATATCATCTCTTAGAGAGGAAGCTTAAAGGAGGAAGAGGCTAGAGACACCATTGGAGACTCTTCATCAACAAGGAGCAGATTTCAACCATGGAGTTAGCCCTTGAGGGTTAGAGCATCATCACCATGAGTGGCTAGACATCCTTTTGGGGCTAGAGTTAGCCCCAAGCATGCTTTCTATATCTTAATCTTGTGTATTATTGAGGGATTAGTGTTGTAATTGATGTTTTGACATGGTTTAATGCTTCCAATTGGTCATTTCATTCTATCCATATGTCTATGTATGCTAGAATAGATGTTCATGTACTTATCTCTAGATTTTGTGTTATTGATGCATGTCTATGTGTATTGATGTTATAGATTTAGAGATTGTCAAAACATTGTGCTTAAAAGAATGCTTTTGTGATTCTCTTGATGGTTCATGCTTATCTCTTGATGGATTATGCCTCTCCCCTAGCTTAATTTCATGCTAGTAGTGTAGATGTAGTGTAGTTGTAGTGTAGTGTTAAATGGGAGGAAAATCTATGCTTTTTGTTTGATGATCCAAGCTTTTGAATGCAATTAGCATATGTCTCTATCCTTGTGTTGTATTTAGATTGTGAGCTTAATAAAAGGATTAATGACTTGTTTTGATTTATTGTGTCTTTCACATGTTATTTAGACAATATATGCTTCATAGCTTAGATATATTGTGTCTTTCACATGATGTTTAAACAATACATGCTTAACTAGTCATCCTTGCTTATTGAATCAACCAAATACACACACACCAATATTGCAACCCACTATTTGCCCTCATTAATCACTTGTCAATGATATAGAAATGCATTGCTTGGTGGTAATCTCTAAACCCCAAGATCTCTTTCTCTCTCTCTCTCACTTACTCTTAATTGCACTCTTTTGCTATTACCTAGTTTAATTTAGTTACTCTTTAATCAACCAACCAACCAATTGTATGATCACTCGACCTACTAGCCTTAATTATGATTCCAAGACATTGCTCGATCCTCACAGTCCCTTGGGACGATCCCTACTCACTCTTGCTATGTTAGTAGTAGTGTTGGTAGTGGTTTTTATAAATTTAAACTTGACCCAAAAAGGCTTTTCTTGAACCACACATTCGCTACACATCAATTTGGCGTACAAGGAATGGCCTCTGTCATCAGAAACTCTATTTCAGTCGACCAAAATAGCTTGCTTGAACACAGTCTCTCTAGTATGTTTCAGCACTGAAGTTCCAACTTTAAACGGTCATATCTCCTTCATTTATAATCCAAATGGGGTGATTCTTGAGCCTAAATTCATGAATTTTGAGTCAAATTTTCAATGGTACCAATGTCATTCTCAGATTCTAATAACAATGAGGGTTATTCATGTTTTAGTGAGAGGGTGTCTGTTTCCGCTTAAACCGGAAAAGGGCGTTTTGTGGGATTCTTATCCAAAGTTCTTAGAACCTCTTGAAATGTTGTGAAATGATTAGTATAGGTTGTGTGGATCTTATTTGACTTGGTTGGAGTCAAATTTCCATTCTTAGTTGCAAATTGACCATTTTGCCCTTGATTAACGGGTTTTGCTCGTTTTCTTCATCTTGTCATTTCTCCTTCGTTCGGACTCTGAATCATGCGATTCTTGAGTCCATCTTGATAAATTTTTCATTTTATATCCAATGGTGTACACGATGGCACCCATTTCTGGGTAAAATGACCATTTTACCCTTGGTCCATTCCTTGTAGGCTTTTGAAACTCTTGTTTACTTCTTACTTCCGTTGAGTTATGGGACTCCTCAAGAAGCCATTTTTGTGTCTTAGAGATGATGTACATCTCTACATGCCATGGTTCTCTTTAGCTTCTACATTTTTTTTGGATCCATCTCGGGTCATCACAGGACACACTGGGTTTGTAAAATTCAGGGTCGTTACAAATGGTATCAGAGCTCCTAGGTTTAAAAACCTTAGGACGACGGGTTTTGGGTGCATATCATGCTTGTGTTACCATGCTCTATGTTTTTATTTTCTTCTTGATAACATGTTGAATGTGATCACATGTTTACGTGCTTATGTGGATGCATGTTTAGAAGTTTACTTTAACTATCTCAGCATGATATATGTGGTTGTTACTTTAGTATATACTATGTGCTAGTCTGTCTAAGTACATTGTATATACTTGTAGGTCTCAGCATGTTGTGTGTGCTTATCTTTCTGAGCACATTGTATATATCGGTTTGATTTAGCTTGTTATATGTACTTGTCTGCCTTAGCATACTGTATATGCTTGTCGGCTTTAGTACATTGTATGTGCTTGTCTGTTTTAGCAAGTTGATTTACGCTTGTCTGCTTAGCATGAGGGTTATACTTGTTTGCTTTAGCATATTGTATGTACTTGTTATTCTTAGCATGATTGTATAATGCATATATCGACATGCCTATATGATCCTTTACTACTTGTGTAAGTATGTAAATTATTGCTATATTACGTGTCAACTACTTACTTTTATGTCTTGTTTAGGCATTGTGGGTTGTTTCAGCTTGGTTTGTTGAGATTGATGCTAGGGTATCATCTCTTGGGATTTCGTGGTGACCTTAATGTGATGACGTTATAGGGATCTTGTTTCTAAAGTCATGGGACGACGAGTCGGATTGACTCGAGTCCTTCCTTGGGGATTGGGAGATTTATTTTCGTGAGCCTCACTGTGAGGTCCTCACGTTTCTTCTTCTTAAAGTGATGGTTAGGGATTTGATAGATGCATTGACCTGGGATTCTTCTTGTCTGGCCTTAGACAGCTCTTACGAGCTAAGGTTGGGGTGTGAGTGTTTTCATGTAATTAATTACATTGGTGCAATCAATTACTCTTCCTCGTCATTGGAGTCTTGGGGTTGTGTTTAAGGTTCCAATAGGATCCTGTAGAGTTCTCATCGAACTCGTCGGCATCTTGAGTGGAGTTCTCTTGTTGGTGTCTCGTAATGGTCAGTATTGGGGCTACCCATTACCTCGTTGTTTGTTTTGTGTGGCGTTAGGACTCTACCTTGGGTTTAAGTCAGTCTTGGGAAAGACTTGTAGGCTATTTGTTTCAGGGACCTTAGTATTTATTCTAGGAGATGATTCATTTCCTCGCGGTGGGGGATTTGACTCATCCAAGTTTTGGGGATTCACTTTCGGTGAGTTTGTCCTTTCGAGAGGCATTTCATCCCTTCTTGCTTATGATTTTGCAGGATTGTTATTTGCATAGTCATTCCTACATGTTTATATACCTTGTTGTTTTAAGCATGTCTTAGAAACATGTTAAGGGATATGACTATTTGATGGCTATGTGCTGGTATAGATGGTGTGTTTTCCATTTACTATATCTGTTTGTCATGCTAGCGTCATAGGTGATGTGTAGTATGTCTCTGATGCTTGACCCCTATGTGATAGGTAGCATATTTGATTGCTCTTGTACACTATGTGTTTAGTTGTAAGGTGCATGGACTTTTATTTACATTTAGTATACTTGTACCTAGTATGCTTACACATCATTATTTCATTTTGCTTTGATTTAGTATACTTGAGCTTGTATACTTGTTTACCATGGATTTAGTACTGCTTAGTATACTTATGAGTGTATACTTGTACATTTACACATATTGCGTTTCCATTTTGACATTTCTTAGTATGCTTGTGAATGTATACTTGCATAGATATACATATGTTTCATGACTAATTGCTTTATTAGTTCATTTCCTTTATCATTCCGCACTATGCTTGGGGTTGTATGACCTTGGTTGTCGGGATTGTGTGTGCAAGCTTATCTAATGTTTGGATTCCTAGGCATAGCCTTGTAGTAGGTCAACTTTAGGATGACGTGGAGGATTTTGGGTGCATTGTCTTGTTAGGAGTCATTGTGACTAGGGTGGAGGTGATATTGTTTGACTTTGTAAAGTCCGATCCATTAGCTTGAGGGTATAGACTTGTCAGGCTTTGGATTCGTGACTGATGTGGTTGACAATGGTGTTTTTGAGACTTGGGATTATTAGTTTCCAGTATTGAGGATTTAAGGCCTTAAGCGTAGCGGTGCCTATGACATTATTGTCAGAGTTTTGGATTGGCCAGAATGGTCCGGCTGGACATTTTGGACCATATCGCAACTCTCACAAAATGCCTGGTTTTCGTGGTGCTTTTGGTAATGATTGTTTGACATTGATGTCATTTGTATCGATAGGTTTCACGGGTAAGCTTGTTGGGGGCAGGTGACGAATTAGGGCTTTATACTGTCATGCTACTATGCAAGTTGTGTGTGGTGGGCGAGTGCTAGTTGCCGTCAATGCTGCCTTGCATTTCCTAGCTAGTAATGTAAGTGTGGGCGGGCGCTTAATGTTGTTGATGCTGCCGCACCTTGGGCACGTTGTGGGAGGGTTCTAGTCAGTATTCATGCTGCCATGTTGCTTCTGGTTATATTCCTTATTTAGTTATGTTGTTGCCTTGATCTCCTTTGGGTGGTTGACATTGGGTTAGTATGTTAATTTGTTGGAGAGGTGTCTCACTGGTTGCGGTTTCGTGTCTCTTCGTTGATCTTGAGACCTTAAGAGTTGTCCTTGGGTACTTTATGATCTGTTCCTTGGTGTGACCTTTTGTACGGTCCTTGTTCTATTTTTCTGGGAATGTTCCTGATTTTGAGGACGAAATCTCTTTAAGGAGGGTAGGTTGTAATGATCCGGTCATTTTCCTCCCTTTCCTTTTTTTTTTTCCTTAATTTTATGGATGAATTTTTTTCGTTGAAATTTCTTTTTTGAGTTCAATTTTTCATCTTATAGTGTCATCTTGAGTGCTTGGAAATGCTTTCTGAGACTCTTTTGTTTGGATTGACAACTTCCTTTGAGGACCGAGTCATTTCCGCATTTTTCGTTTTTCGACACTATTCATTTTTCGTCTTATTCCCTGTTTTGTCTTTTCTTCATTTGTCACCTTGTTGGTACAACCTCATTTCTCATGCTCGGAGTTGGTTTTTGACTTCACATATCTTCATTCTAAATGGTTTCTACGAAATACGTATCTTTACTTTTATAGAAAAGTACTATGGTTGCTCTCGGTGTCTATAGGGGTATGGATGCACAATTATTTAGAATTTTTTTCTTTTATTAGGGAGTTTTTCATAAATATCTTTTGAAGATATTTTATTTCAGGGGTATCTAAGAAAATATCTTTTGGAAAATATTTTCATTCTGGGGCAATTTTGTAGTTAACCCTTTTTATAGGGGCCATTGTGCAATTAACGAAAGTTATTGCAAAATACGTTATTCTGAGCCTGAAACCTCGTACGGGATTCATTTTCACATTTCGTTAAGTCGAGTACTCATAAAATTTCCTTCTGGTCATTTTTCTCCAGTTTTAGGGTTTCTGGACCCGGTTGCCGCTGAACTTGTTTGGGGCATATCTCTTTGCTTGGGACATGGTTTTTGACGCCATTTCTTCTGTTATTCATATTTTCTCATTTTGAATCTTTTTTGTTCACGGAGTTTCACCATTTGAGCGCGTTTGCTCAAATTCCACTTTTCCAAACCCGACGGGGCCCTTTAGGGGCACTTTTAGGGTTTTTCTATAAATAGGGTAACTTAAGAAGAAAAATCATATTTTTCTCTTCTTCTTCCTCTCTTGGCCGACAGCCATGGAAGACCATGGGGCTGCCACCTTCTCTCTCCTCCTTTGAACCACTTTTCTTTAGTGAAAAGTCTTCGGCCTTAACATTTAATGCTCGCCTTGACGACGCGCATCTTTCCCCCTTATAAAAACCCATTTCTGACCATTTTGTGAGTTCAGGTTTGAAGGCAAGTTGTGTGATTTTCATGGGGCTTCCTTGGGATTCATGTTCATCGTGTTGTCCCCGACAAAACCTAGGAGTTTCGTCGGATTCGGAGTGGTTTCAATTCGGTGGGGATTTGAGATTTCATCTCAAAATGAGGTAGGGGATGTCTTAGAGTTATATTAATGTTGTATTGATTGTTATATGAGCATATACAACATGTAAGCAGGCCTTTGTTCAAGTTTTAGAATTTAATTTAATTATTTTCTATGTTTAAGATTTAATTCTCATGAAGGGGTGTAACTTAGAATTAAATTGTGGCATGCTAGAAATTTAGGCCTTGATATACTTGTTGACATATATTAAATTGGGAGCATTTGAATGAGAATTGCAAAATTTATTTAATATTTATCTTTTGTGAAAGATTAATTTACATAGTTGTATCAAGCATGAAATCAACTTGTAATGTGATATTAAAGTAGGTCTTAGTGAGTTCTTTAACATATATTAAATTGAGGACATTTGGATATGTTTGAAAATTTGGAGGAAAATTAATTAATTAACTTAATTAATTTTATTTTAAGTGTTGTAGTCGCTTAAATTAATTTTGGGTGTAATATATGTGAAGACCATGTTATGACCTTTAACATACATTAATTTGAGCTTATTTGGAATTGACTTGAAATCTAGAGACTTTTCATGTTAGGTTGACAATCTCTTGAAATGTAATATGTTTAATTACCTTGTGAGCATGCTACTAACTTGTTGTAGAATTAGTACTTGTCGTCTCTAAAGATGGTAATTTGACTTAGCATGATGTGTGATATCATTGTCTTGAAAAGCTTGTTTAAATATATCTTATGTAGGTATATAACTTGTTAGAATATTACAATTGTTTACCTTAGAAGTTAGTTACTAAATTGGAGCTTATTTACTACTTGTGGCTTAGGATGGTAATGTGGCTCAATAGTTGTGAAATATTCTTGCTTTGTATATAAATTGCATATTGAGGACATGACATGTCATATGCTATTTAGACTTGAATTCTAGGACATGAATTGTGTGAATTCAACCTTACTTGTGCATGAAATGTGGCAACTTGCATTTGATTTTCTATAAGTTTTGAACTTATTGGTTTTGGAAAGCTTGTGAGGACATAAATTATGTGACGGCTAGGGTTTGGCTCTAGTACGGAGACAAGAGTCTTCTAAGTCATAAGTGCGCACTAAGTAGTACCTTGTGGGTCGTAATTACCTGAAATAACTTATACGTGTGCGCACTAGGTAGTGTTTTATGGGTCGTAATTACCTGGACACACTTGCTTGGTCAAGCGACCGCATGTACTAGCCTTTCCACTATTTGATTTTGCATTTAATTTCAAGTTGTTAATCATGGATTACTTGTAACTTGAGAATTAATGCTTACCTTGGATATTTGAATCCTATTTAGTATACTTGAACTTATACACTTGTTCCGTAAGTTTAAATTTCATTTAGTAT
The DNA here is from genome assembly GCF_030987335.1 of Cornus florida. Lineage (NCBI taxonomy): Eukaryota > Viridiplantae > Streptophyta > Magnoliopsida > Cornales > Cornaceae > Cornus > Cornus florida. Next base: position 65,024,611 of record NW_026775573.1, read on the forward strand.
GCTTGTGCCATGACTTATCTCTTTTAGCTTAGTATACTTGTGTCGGTATATTTGATTTACGAGATTTTCATATAAAATGCATACTTGTGCAAATATGCTTAGACATTGCATGACTTGTCTTAATGTGATTTAGTATTCTTGCAAATGTATGCTTGTATGTTGTATAACATGTTTTAACATTGCTTAGTATACTTAAGCATGTATATTTGTATGTTGTTGTTCACTTTAAATTGCATAAGTAGCTTAGGATGATCCCTAAGTCTCACTTTGACATAGACGTTAGGTGGCATGAGCTTCTTTAACATGTTTCACCTTAAGGTGATATAATTGTAAAATGCTAGGTTGATGCATGCTCATCTCCTACGAGTAGCTTTATGTTACTTACCCACGTAGTGGGAATATTTTTCAGGTACAGGGACCTTGATTTGGGATGCACACTACGCCATGAAAGTTTCGTAGACTTGAAGTATTATTTTCATGAAAATGTTAGCGTGAAATCCTATTTGTAGCTTTGTATGACAAAAATTGTATTTTTGTACCAAATATGTGATGTGTACATAAGTACACTTTTTGTAACGTATTTTACGTGTATGACTTGAGGCCAAGGGCCACAAACTTTAAAGTTCAAGTGTATGTATGTAAACTTTAAGTTTTACCTTTGAAATGCATTTTTATCATCTATGGAGGTTTGTCATGTCAAATTTTGTAAATGATATGTAATGAGGCCATGGGCCATTGTATCATACTTCAATATATAAAGTACACTTGTTAGCATGCTTACATAGTTTTAAAGTTTGTTTTTGAACCATTCCATAATGGGGTTTGAGGCTTGGGTGAAGCCTTATCAATTCTAGTACATAACAAGTGTTTTTACACCTCTTCAAGTCATTTTGGTCGTCCGAAACTCTATTTCGGTCGACCGATGGCTTTTGATATTTGTTTAAACATCAAAAGCACTCATTCCAGTAGCCAAAATTGCCATTCAGGGCCATTTCAATCGACCGATGGCTTATTTCGGTCGACCGATGGTTTGTTTCGGTCTACCAAACCAACCACCCTCAAAAACATGTTTTTAGAAAAGTTTTTGCCCAGTTCAGTCAACCGAAACTCTATTTCGGTCGACCGAAATAGCTTGCTTGAACACAGTCTCTCTGGTATGTTTCGGCACTGAAGTTCCAACTTTAAACGGTCATATCTCCTTCATTTATAATCCAAATAGGGTGATTCTTGAGCCTAAATTCTTGGATTTTAAGTCAGCTTTCTAATGGTACCAATGCCATTCTCAGATTCCAATAACAATGAGAGTTATTTATGTTATAGTGAGAGGGTGTATGTTTTCGCTTAAACCGAAAAAGGGCATTTTGTGGGATTCTTGTCCAAAGTTCTTAAAACCTCTTGGAATGGTGTGAAATGGTTAGTATAGGTTGTGTGGACCTTATTTGATTTGGTTGGAGTCAAATTTCCCTTCTTAGTTACAAATTGACCATTTTGCCCTTGATTAACGGGTTTTGCCCGTTTTCTTCATCTTGTCATTTCTCCTTCGTTCGGACTCCGAATTATGCGATTCTTGAGTCCATTTTGATAATTTTTTCATTGTCTGTCCAATGGTGTACACGATGGCACCCATTTTTGGGTCAAATGACCATTTTATCCTTGGTCCATTCCTTATAGGGTTTTGAAACCCTTATTTGCTTCTTGCTTCCATTGAGTCATGGGACTCCTCGAGAAGCCATTTTTGTGTCTTAGGGATGATATACATCTCTAGATGCCATGGTTCTCTTTAGCTTCCGCATTTTTTTCGATCCATCTTGGGTCATCACAGGACACACTCGGTTTGTAAAATCCAGGGTCGTTACAGCAGTGTCTCAAGTCGTATTGATGTTACTGAGCTTGGCCCAAAGGTGGATTTATGTGCATCCTTTCAAACAGTTTTCTCCTATGCAAATTAGCCTAAGTCCAGTGGAAGATATTGTGAAGATTGTTCATGTGGCTCTGCTTTGGCGTAATACTTTTCAGGTTGAAGCGGTCCTTTTTTGTATCCTTATGGCTATATCTTTATGTGTGCAAGATGATTGTAAATATGGGTTTATGTAGTGCTATTTTTGTTTGCTAGGTAAAAAAAATTCAAATCAAGAATGTTGCAACTTTGGACTTAGGGTGATACAAGTTTGAACTAAGTTAAGCTCAAACGACATTAAAAGATATCTATATATAAAATATGGTCCCTTTTTTTAGGTGGTTTGGTGAAACATATTTAGCATTATACTTATGCTACGTTTGGTGTGCAGGAATGGAATAAAATGCCCATTCCAACCATTCTTTTGTTTGGTATGCAAATTAAAGTGGGAATGGCCATTTTATTAGAAGAAAATCTATTCCTAGGAATGAAAATCCATTCCACAACTAAACCTATGGAATGGCTATTCCATTCCCAAGTAAATTTTAAAAAAAAAATTAATTTCCCAAAAAACCCTCATGTTCCAAGTCCAAAAACCACCACTACCTTCTACCACAACCACCTCCGCCTTTCACCACCACCACCACCGAATTCCACCATTAACACCGTCTTTCACCACCACCACCACCGACTTTCACCATCACCCACTACTTTCCACCACAACCATCGCCACCGCTTTTCACCACCGACACCACCTTCCTTTGCCGCAATCACCACCACCGCTACCGCCTTTCACCATAGCCAACACCTTCCACCACCGCCGGCGCCTCTCTCCACCTCCACCACTGCCACCGCCGCTATCACCACCACCTTTCACCATTGCTGTCACCTTCCACCGCCACCACCTTCCATTACCACTACCGCCGCCGCCTTTCACCACCAGCACCGTCTTCCACCACCATCAGCGCGACCATCTTCAACTAGCGCTACTGCCACCGTTGTCCACCAATACCATTGCCTTCCAGCACACTACCGCCACCGCCTTCTACCACCACATTCCATTACCATAAGCACCACCTTCCACCACTGCCAACTTTGCTGCCTTCCACCACCTTTCACCACTGCCAACTCTACTGCCTTCCACCACCATCACACTATTGCCATAGCCTTCCATCAACACTAATGCCGCCTTCCACCAACACCACTGCTGCCACCATTGCCACCACCGCTGCCTTCCAACACCATCACCTACACCACTACCGTTTTCCACCTCCACCACTATCATCATCACGATCCACCACTGCACCATTTATTTTTTAAAAAATATAGAAGAATGTTATTTTATTAATTTAATTTATTTATTACTAAGAATGATATTTTGGAGAACTCGACTTGAAATTTATTCAATTCTAAATTTTAAATTGGCCTAACCAAACACTAGAATGGTTATTATCATTTAATTCCTTCACATTTAATTTTTACAACCAAACAATATAATGAGAATAACCATTCCATTCTCACTTGCATTCCATTCCATTCTCACTTGCATTCCATTCCATTCCTGCACACCAAATGCAGCATTAATTTTTTTATTTATAAAATGAGATAATTATTCCCAATAAAATTTTTAAGAATATATATTTTTAATATAGTGTAAAAGTAAATTTGAAGATAATTTTGTAAGCAAACAAAGTTAGAATTTAAGAACATTTTAAGAAAGTAAAAGTCAATTGTAACTTATTAAGCCAAACCACAATATTGATTCTATTTCTAAAAATAGAATTTAACTAAAATTTTCTCTTCGATTAAATTACACCGACTTCTCCTGAGGTTTGGGTAAATTATATACAGATGGAGCATTTGACCTTTATTACTTTGGCCTCCAATAAAAGTGTGAAATGTCTTTCATACCCTTATCTAATTTAACAATTAGCTTAATAAAAAAATCATGTCAAACTAAAAGACTCTATTATCCTTTCATATTTTTCCAACCCATCTTGTAAACACTATATTACCCTACCTGTTTTTTATTTTTGAAAAAAAAATGAAACCTAATCAAACCCTAAAAAGGAATCTAATCAAATGTCATTAACAAAAGAATATATATTCTTACAAAATTTAATAATATAAATGATAAGGAAAAATAAACCTAACCTACCTTGACCAGCCACTAGACCTCTTCGACATATTCCGTTATTAGAGATAAAGATTTTCATCGGATAAGAATAATGACATTTCTTATCCAGGATAATGAATGACGACGTAGTTCAACAGGGTAAGGATAACCTGGACACAATTTGAGAAAGTCAAAGAAGTAAATCATATCCCCGACAAATCTGGCAACAAACGATCTCCTCTGATCTCGCACAAGTGGATCTCTTGCGGGACCAATTTGATCCCAATCAACAGCCATAAATAGGGCACCGATCCTTTAAAGAAGGTATGAGAAAAAACCCCTAAATAGAATATTACATAATTATTATGTGATACGATTATAAGTACTAACTTGATCGTCGGAGGGTTCTCGGTTGGCACCCCACCGGTGCCATTCGAGGTGACGTCCCTTTGTTTTGTAGGTAAACGCCGTCGTTTCAAGTCGCTAGGATTTTCGCATCAACAGCTAGCCCCATCTGTGGGAACCGATTAGTTCTCTAAAGAAATAAGAATCCTAACGCGACTTGGCTCAAATGGCAAGACGAAAGTTTTCGATCATGGAAACCATCCCAAAGTCATCAGTTGACAACGGGTTTCATGTTCTTATATAAGGACGGGTCTCCACATCATGATTACTTGTCCATCATATTGGGGGCAAAACAGTGGGTTGTGTGATGCCACCTAGTGTATGATGACAATAATCAAAATTTGGCACATCGACCCAGGCAGTCCAGTGTGGTGTTTTCCATCTAGCGATGCTTGGTCCCCTCACTACTAAGGTTTGGTCTTCTAAGACCAAACTCTATCTCATATCTGGCAGCAGCCAACTACCAAGGCTCTGATCATTGAAGACTAAGGCCTGATCCTTATGTGCCTACATAAGTGAGTTGGTCTCTACCCCTCAAGAGGATCACTCCCAATAAGAGGGTTTCTACCTACTAGTAAAGCCTCTACTACTGATGATGTCGCTAGCAATAGAGTCTCATTATTACGTCCGTTCATGCAATCAGGGTGGCCTTCTACACCCAAGAATGCATTGAGGCCTTCAGGTCCAAGGAAGTCTAATGTCCCTCCAGATCCTATGAGGTCTGTATTTCCAAGGAGGTTCCAAAGATAAGGGCGATCATTGGACCCAACGAGGTACTGGCCACCAGAACATCATCTGTCAGCCGTTGGGTACCATACCCCCATCACGCCAATCACTGGACACCAAGCCTCCATCTACCAGACGACAGTCGTCACCTCTCTGCCTGTGTAGGAATTGTCTATTGTGCAGAATTTTGGATTGATAATCCCTGGCAGGCTAATTTTCAGTAATCATTTCTAACACAATTTAATATTTTTAGACAACTATAAATTGTTGCAGCACCAGGCACCCCGTCCACTGTATAATCGTCTATAGAATGGGTCATCACCCAAGATCCCACCATCGGGGGCAGAATAGTGGATCACAAGATATCAATCGTCAATCTACATATGATGACAAGGTCTAGAAGATTGACGTACCAACCTTGGTACATCAAGCTAGTCGGCTTTCTAGTCTCTCTCCTTTAGCGACCCCTCAGGAGCACTAGTCGTCTAGGACGAGAGGCCAACAACATATTCTTTCCTCATTAAAGGGACAAGAGTCGACTACTCCTTCTACACAGAAGGGTGAGATAATTAAAGTTTCCTTCATTTACTAGAAAGACGAGACGACTACCTCTCGTATTAAAGGAGTCATCCTCCTTTAGACTGCACCTCTTTCCCCATAAAGGAATGAATGGTCAACTTCATCTTCTTTCCTCGGTAAAAGGACGACGGGTTAACTACTCCCTTATTAAAGGGAGAGCTCACAATGCTCGAGCAAATCCACTTCCCTTATTAAAAGGGGCAAGAAAGTAATCATCAAGCATGCTTAGCTCAGTAGGACTTGGCATTCCCAACGCTTGACAAAAATCTAATTCCCTTACTAAAGGGATACAAAGGATGATAATGAGTGTCCTATATTACAAGGACCCGGGCTGAATGAATCCCATAATTAATATCCCCGTACTATAAAGGATAGTAAATAAATGTCCTGTACTAAAAGGACTCGAGCTGAACGAATCCCGTAGTTAATACCCTGTACTATCAGGGATAGTAAATAAATGTCCTGTACTACAAGGACCTGGGGTGAATGAATCCCGTAATTAATATCCCCGTATTATAAGAGATAGCAAATAAATGTGCTGTACTACAAGGACCCGGGCTGAATGAATCTCGTAATTAATATCCCCGTATTATAAGGGATAGTAAATAAATGTCCAGTACTACAAGGACCCGGGCTGAATGAATCCCGTAATCAATATCCCCTTACTATGAGGTATAATAAATAAAAATTCCTTACTAAAGGGACGAGCTGAGTAAAGCTCATAAAATTTAATTCCTTTATTAAAGGAGTGACAATCTGAGTGAAGCTCGTATAATTTATTCCCTTACCAAGGGAAGAATACCCAAGGGTACTAAAAATAGTATCTAGGGGAAGAGTACCCAAGGGTACCAAAAATAGTATCCATGGGAAGAGTACCCAAGGATACCAAGATAGTACCCAGCCCAGAGGCAGAGTACCCAAGGGTACCAAAAATAGTACCCAGGGGAAGAGTACCCAAGGGTACCAAAAATAGTACCAGGGACAGAGTACCCAAGGGTACTAAAAATAGTACTTAAGGGAAGATTACCCAAGGGTACCAAAAATAGTACCTAAGGGAACAGTACCCAGGGTGGAAAGAAAAAAAAAGAAGTTACTGTTCACATGAACAGTACCCCGCGGACATTGTTCCCGAGGAAACAGTACCCAGGGCAAAAAAAAAATTACATTCCCAAAGCTAGACGAGCAAGCTTGGGAATGGGGGGCAACTGATAAGGAAAAATAAACTTAACCTACCTTGACCAGCCACCAGACCTCTTCGACATATTTCGTTATCAGAGATAAAGATTTTCATCAGATAAGAATGATGACATTTTTTATTCAGGATAATGAATGACGACGTGGTTCAACAGGGTAAGGATAGCTTAGGCACAATTTGAGAAAGTAAAAGGAGTAAATCATATCCCCGACAAATCTGGCAACAAACGATCTCCTCTGATTTCGCACAAGCGGATCTCCTGCGGAACCAATTTGATTCCAATCAACAGCCATAAATAGGGCACTGAGCTGTTAAAGAAGGTACGAGAAAAAACCCTTAAACAGAATATTACATAATTATTATGTGATACGATTACAAGTACTAATTTGATCGTCAGAAGGTCCTCGGCTGGCACCCCACTGGTGTCATTCGAAGTGACGTCCCTTTGTTTTGCAGGTAAACGCTGTTGTTCCAAGTCGCGAGAATTTTTGCATCAATAATAAAATTGGTAAAAAAATTAATATTTTGCCAATAAACCTAACCTACCTTGACCAGCCGCCAGACCTATTCGACATATTTCGTTATCAGAGATAAAGATTTTCATCAGATAAGAATGATTACATTTCTTATCTAAGATAATGAATGACGACGTGGTTCAACAGAGTAAAGATAACCTGGGCACAATTCGAGAAAGTCAAAGGAGTAAATCATATCCCTGACAAATCTGGTAACAAACGATCTCCTCTGATCTCGCACAAGCGGATCTCCTGCGGGACCAATTTGATTCCAATCAACAGCCATAAATAGAGCACTGAGCAGTTAAAGAAGGTACGAGAAAAAACCCCTAAATAGAATATTACATAATTATTATGTGATACGATTATAAGTACTAACTTGATCGTCGGAAGGTCCTCGGCTGGCACCCCACCGGTGCCATACGAAGTGACGTCCCTTCGTTTTGCAGGTAAACGCCGTCGTTCTAAGTCGCGAGGATTTTTGCATCAACAATAAAATTGGTAAAAAAGTTAATATTTTGCATTTCAATGACATTTCATGATATTTTTGTCATTTCATGTCAAAATATAAAATTATTGAGGCCTTTTAACACGAGGAAATGATAACATAGTCATTTTTTAAATTTTCATTAGTGGCAAGGATGTCGTTCAGTATACGCGTCAAATGGTATAATTTGTCGAAACTTTACGTAGGCCCAAGTAATAAACCATTAATAATAGAGGAGTGCTCATTGCAGTTGATGTTTAAAAATACCCTTTTTAAATTATCTAGCCTTTATTCTTATCTCCTCTTTTAATCGATTCATATGGGATGTGTGCGTGTGTGTATATAATAACTAATGTTATATGAATGGATGCTGAAAAAGGAAAAAAAAAAAAAAAGTTTTATATACGTATATATTTCTTTTTACAACTATTTGTTGAATGAATTATTTCCTTTTCTTTTATTTATTTATTTATTTTTTTAAAAAAGAAATTTATACAAGAATAGTTGTAAAAAATAAAAAATAAAAACAAAAAGAAACATATATATATATAGATAGAGAGAGAGAGAAGAAAAAAAAAAGAAGAAGAAAAAATTCACTGAAGGATAGGTGTAAGAAGAAATATATAATCGATCTTAGAATAAAAAGAAAGAAAGAATTCGTTCACTCAAGGATAGGTGTAAGAAGAAGGGGAGTGCTAATTGCAGTTGTTGTTAGGATTGATTAGTTTTAAATGCATTAATTACTTGAATTTCTATTTTTATAGAACTCTACAAACATTACTTTTTTTAGACAAAAATGCACTTTTAAATTATATAGTCTTTCTTCTTCTCTACTCCTTTAATCGATACATATGAGAATGTATATATATATATATATATATATATATATATATATATAACTAGTGTTATGGGAATGGATTCTGAAAAATAAAAAAATATAGATAGGATAATTCATTCACACGGATAGATTTTGACAAAAAAATAAAAGGAAGGGTCACCGTGTTAGAATTGGTTAGTTTTAAATGCATTAATTATTTAGTTTCTATTTTTATAGGACTATACAAGCATTACTTTTTTTTAGACAAAAATGCCTTTTTAAATAATCTAGTATTTCTTCTTCTCTTCTCTTTTAATCGTACATATAAGGATGTGTGCGTGTATATATATAACTAGTGTTATGTGAATGGATTCTGAAAAAGAAAAAAAATATAGACAGGAGAATTCATTCCAATGGATGGATTTGAAAAAAAATAAAAGGAAGGAGAAAAAAATCCGAAAAGAATAAAAAGAAAGGTACAAAAAAAAGAGAGAGAAAAGAATCGTACTCGATGGATTCTGAGATCGATTATATATTTCGTCTTACACCTATCATTGAATGAATGATATCTTTCTTTTTTTGATTGTGAGATTGATTATTTCATCTTACACTTATCCTTGAGTGAATGAATTATTTCTTTTTTTGCTTTTATATATAAATATATATTATTTTTTATTTTTTACAACTATTCTTGTATAAATGGGGGTTTTTTTTTTTTTTTTAAGGAAATAAAAGAAAAGGAAATAATTAGTTCCCCAACGATAGTTATAAAAAGAAATATATACGTATATAAAACTATTTTTTTTTCTAACTTTTATTTCCTTTTTTAACATTCATTCACATAACGTTAGTTATTATATATAAATATACACGCACACATTCTCATATGAATCGATTAAAAGAGGAAATAAGAAAAAATGCTAGATAATTTTAAAAGATATTTTTATCTAAAAAGTAATGTTTGTAAAATTCATAAAAATAGAAAGTCAAGTAATTAATGACATTTAAAAATAACTAATCCTAATACATATAAACCGATTAAAAAAGAAGGTAAGAAAAAAAGTTAAATAATTTAAAAATATATTTTTATCTAAAAAATAATATTTGTAAAATTCATATAAATAAAAAGTCAAGTGGCACTTAAAACTAACCGATGCTAATAGCCCCCGTGAAAAAGGTGGCAATCCTCAATACCTAATGGACAAAAAAGTCCTCCCTACAACCGAAAAATCTAGATGGTCTAAATATACTGCAAAGAAGCCAAAGTTCCCAAATGGTAAAAGAAAAAATCAAATTCAAAACCCAATAAATTGAAATGCACAATATCCGATGTCGCTCAAATAGGTCCAAAAGCCATAAAGCTCAATGTGAGCTGGTGAGCAGACCGTTGATGTTTAGGACGTAATATAAACAAATATGTGTGTATATAAATGTATCTTTATATTTTCAAAATTACTGAATTGCCCCTAGCATTTCTATTCAATGATGAAAATACCCCTAATAGGATAGGCACTATAGCCCATTCGTCTAAAAGTACGTGTAAATAGTAACCTGGTAAACGCATCACCATCAAAGACACGGAATTCCTCTGCTATTGGGTCGGAACGAAGCCACGTGTCAAGCGGAGTGGTCCTCAATTGTGTCCAAGTTCAACCTACCAATAATTATGCAGAAAAAAAAGGAAGTGTAATGTCTATTTTGTCCACAGCTTAAAACCATCAGTCCACGTGTCAACGAAAGAATTAGAATGCATGGAAAATTGATGGAATTAGCCACAGTGTATCATTATCCTATAATTTCATTGACTCTCTATTGTTGTGTGTGCGCATTTTTTTTTACTCTCTCTAGAGGTTCTCCTCTCTCTCTCTCTACAGTCTACCACCAAGCGGGTTGTGGAGCCCAAACTGGTCCTTTGCTTTGCTGGCTTCAAGCTCTCAATTGTTGGTTCTTAATGGGGTTTGTCTGCACAGACGAGAGAGACCAGAGTTTCAGTTGGCCCAATCAGTAAGGCATATAGATAGAGTCTCTCATTGATAACTCCTTTTCCCTCTCTCTCTCTCACTCCCTCTCTCTATTCCAATCCGTTCTTCAATCAGCCCCATCATCTTCCCCACTCGGAGGAGTGAAAGAAAACAAAAAACCATCGAAACCCACTTCAATTTTATCATTGATTTAATGGATCCACAGATCTAGCTCTTTCATCTGCAGATCTTCCCATCCTTCAATTGTAAGGGTAATATTTTACCACTTTTTTCTCTTATATATATGTATATATTTTATGTATTTTGTTTGCAAACTTTAGTTGAATTATTGTGATTGGGTTTTTGTTCTTTTGAGATTTTAGGAAGAAGGGTTTTATTTATTTATTTATCTACAGTAAGAGTTGGACCTTCCGGATTTGAAGTGGCTGACCAAACAGTTGTCTTTAAGAAAAAGTGAATTTGACTACCGTATTTTCAAAGTCCACCCTTTTGTGTTGGTGTTGGTTTCCATTTTCCATTTTTCATTATTAGCGGCTGTTGTGGTCATGGGTTTTCTGTTTTAAGAAGATAACGAGATGGGTTTCACACGTAATGACCTTATGCTTAGTTTTGCTTCACAATTCTTAGCTAATGTGAACAAACCAAAAAAAATATGCCTTTTTGACATATTGTTATGATCTGTTAGGTTGTGATTGGTACCAGTTCTGATTTTGTGTTTGTTCTCTTCTTGTTGTAGACTTCTATTGGTATATTTGTGCATATCCTCCTGTGGAGTTAGAAGAGGAATAACTCAACATTGAGTTGGTATTATTTTGATTGGTGTTATTTTGGGTTGGTGTTATTTTTAGTGCTTATTAGATGTGGATAATTTGGAGGGTGATTTGGGTGAAATGAGGGATGTTATCTGGGTTGATGAACTTTTTGAGGGCCTGTTTTCGGCCAAGATCGGATCGATATGTGCACTCGGGCTCGGATGCTGGCGGTCGCCAAGACGGGCTCCTGTGGTACAAAGAGACAGGGCAACACTTTAACGGTGAGTTCTCAATGGCTGTAGTTCAAGCTAACAATTTACTAGAGGATCAGAGCCAAATTGAGTCAGGCTGCTTGAGCACAAATGACTATGGGCCCTATGGAACCTTTGTTGGAGTTTATGATGGCCATGGGGGCCCTGAGACTTCGCGTTATATCAATGAATACCTCTTCCAGCATCTCAAGAGTAAGTCACTTGAACTGTACTAGAATTTGGAACCACCATACTTTTTAATTAATTATATGTATTAAAAATTGTTGATTACAAATATAATGAATTTTCTTCTTCTTTTTGGTTTCCTGTGAATCCGGATAATGAGTAATTTGAGTTTTAAATTTTGGATACTTTACTTTTCCTACATTTTCTCAGTGACCAAACATAGCATTTGGGGCGGTGAACCTAAAAACTTGCTATTCTCTAACCAATCTAAATTATGTGGAGTAGATTTCTTACAATTGTGGGCTTTGTGGCCTGGAGGTGACCTACTTGTTTGTAATCGTGCAGGGTTTACTTCTGAGCAACAATCCATGTCGGTCGAGGTGATACGGAAGGCATTTCAAGCAACAGAAGAGGGTTTTCTCTCTCTAGTTACCAGACAGTGGCCCATGAAACCACAGATTGCAGCGGTTGGATCATGCTGCCTGGTTGGTGTTATCTGTAATGGTATCCTTTACATTGCTAACCTTGGTGATTCCCGTGCTGTTTTGGGGAGACTTGTCAAGGCAACAGGGGAAGTTCTGTCCATTCAGCTTTCAGCAGAGCACAATGCGGCTATTGAGTCCGTGAGACAGGAGCTGCATTCCTTGCACCCGGATGATCCACACATAGTGGTTTTAAAGCATAATGTTTGGCGTGTGAAGGGCCTTATACAGGTTAGTTCTTCTTTTCAGAGAAAAGATTTGATGTTTGATAGTCATAGCTAGTCTGTCCATGTTATCTATTTGCTGCTTTAATCTGTATGATTGCCACATTTAACTTCTTATTGCATTATTTCTAGTTAATTGTTTATCGGCAAGTAGGGAATACTGGAATACTTGAAGAGTTGGAATTTCCTTGTAGTCGGGCTCAACCCCCACACTTTTACTTTTTCTCAATCTTTTGGACTTGGAGGGAATTCATTTGTATTGATGTTTTCAGGGTGCTTTCGATCTGTGATATTCAAAGGGACCAGTGCTGTGGCACATTTTCTTTTTTTGAAAGTCTGGATAGAAATGGAGTAACGCCATGTTCTTCTTTTATATGCTTCAATTTTTTTATCCTCTCTCCCTTGCTCTCATTTTAATCATGAAACAAGTAATTATTAGGAATATCACATCCTTAACATATTCCTCTCATTGGTTCAGAGATGCCTTATTAGCAGGCCTTATTTTGAATGTCCCTGATTCCATATCATGTTGGTCCAGTTTCTGTATAAATAATTTAATGAGGAAAATGTGTTAACTTGAATAAACTTTTAGTCACACAGTGTTTGCCTTTGAGGAAAAGAAGAAATTTGAAATTGAAATGGAAAAGAAGTCTTTCTACTTATTCAGGGCATCTGTGTGCTTGTGAGAGAGAGAGAGAGAGAGAGAGAGAGAGAGATTTATATTCTGGCTTTGATAAGTTTTTCCAATTTAAGATTCTATACATATGGTTACATTAGTCAGTTTTTTTAGCTAAACCTTGGTGTCCATTGTAGATGGTGCGGCTTCATAAGATTTGTCGAGGAGAATGAAATTTTTATAAAAAAATTTATCAGGACCATCTTTGTAGACATATACTATCTTCTACATCCACTAAAATTTTATAAAGCATGTTTAAAGCTATTTTTATGTTTACATTCATTGCACTTATATCCAAAAAAAAAAAAATCTTTACATTCATTTTATAAATCATTGGGATTTCTCCTTTTTCACTAGAATCATCACTTCATGGATGGATTTGCCTGCTTCAAACGATTTTAACCCCAAGATGCATTCCTATTGGGGAAACGATGCTATTTTTCTCTCTTCCTTTGGTCATATGAGTGGTTTATGAGGAAATAGCATGTCAAAGAATGAAATTCTTGTTCAAAGCAAAAGGAATTATGGATAGGGATTGATGAGTGTTGTTTGGTGGGAGCCAGACATGGTGGATTTACGGCTAGATCGTACTATCAGGGGCTTCAGGGAGATCAGGAGGCTGCATTTACTGAGAAAGTGGTGCAGAGAACTGAACTCCCGCAGCCCTGCTCAAGGTGGCAGTTTTTGGAAGTACGATGGTGTTGGGGATGATATTGACCACGGACAACTTGAAGAAGTGGTGCCAGGCAGTTAATTGGTGTTGTATGTACAAAAAGGGTGAGGAGTCAGTGAGCCATCTTTTATTGCATTGTCCAATAGTGTTGAGACATTTTAGCTATGTTCTTGGTGATATTTAGGATGCAGTGGGTGCTGCTGGCTTTTGGTTTGGAAGTTCTTGAGTCATTTGAGGGGATTTACAGTGAGGAGACAAACTCTGGATGCTTGGAGGGCTGGTCCCATCATGTCTTTGGTAGGGCTTGTGGAGGGAGATAAATAGGAGATCCTTTGATGGTGTGGAAGCACCGATTTGGGTGCTGAAGAACTCTATTATCGGTGCTTTATTAGTTCGTTAGAGGGCATTCGTGTACATTTTTAGAGAATTTTGTTGATTTTTTGGACAGCTTTGGGATGTAGTGATCTTTTTTCCTTTTGTGCAGTTGTTCCTCAGGTCATGATGCTGTGATGAAGCTTCTTACTCATTGATAATTTAATAGTAATTTATGATGTTACAACTTAAAACTGATTTTGGAATTTGATATATTTTGCGTTTCTTATAGTGTATTCGTGCCCTTATTGGTGGCAAGAGAATAGGTGACTGTTCAGGTGTAGGGGAAACTTTATCCTGGTATTTTTGTTCTTGATTTAGATATTCTTGTCACTTGTCACTTGTCATGATTTATATTTATTCCACATGGGAGGTTGGTGTTGTGTGTGTGTGTGTTCTTACCTATGGGGGGAAAAAAATTGTTCCTATGGGCTGAGTAAAGGAATTCATCTATCAGAACTAATTCTAAATTATGTTGAGTTTTAAAACTTAACGGGGATAAAATATAAAAGTAATAAGAAAATAAGTCGCATCCCTCAATGTTCTTGCCAAACAGGCTATTCTGCACTTATAGGATTGAAGATCATGCTATACCTGAACCTGATGAAATAATGGGAAATCTTCAAAATAGAGCGTGGCTCTCAAACTGACCTGACTTTACAACTCATTAGTGCATAAGAGGGCTCTGGGGCCGGATGCAAGATGTGCATGCACCAGCTAAAAGGTTGGTAACAAGAAATAATCCTGAAATACAAGGTTCTTGGGAATTCATGAGATCCAACATAGTGGAGCTCGTCGAAGAAATTCAAGAGTTGGTGAGGTGATTGTGCTACTATAAAAGAAGTGGGGAACAGACATGAAACCGATCCTATGTAACTTTAGTAAGTTCTCCACGTGTTTTCAGGCTCTAAGCCAATGAATTACTTGCAGTTACATGTTTGTTCAATATGAGATCTGAAAGGTATATCATTTATTTTCAGTTACTGGGTTTCACAGGACATCAATCCGTTTGATGAAGGTCCCGATCAAGGCTCAAAGGCTTAAACAAAATGAGTTGTGTTACTTTAGTTGTTAGAATGGTGGGTGCCTACTCATCATTTGATGGTGGATTATTCTGGTTGGTTGTGTTCCGAAGGTCAACAATCAGTTTTAGTTACTATTTTGGTTGTGTTGTTGGGTGCTTCCACTTTTGTTGCACCAATTTCTGCATGTAGTAATGTTATAAAAGCTGATTATTCATTGATTATTATTAATCTACAACTTCCAGAAAGGATCGTGTTATGGTTTGCTGAAATTCTGTTGTTCTTTAAGCAGTATTAAGTTTATGTTTTGAAAAAAGTGTCATCTTTACAAAAAAATCGTCCATGCAGTTGCAGTTATAGGAGTCATGCTTTGTATGGCATTGTTGGGTGGCTGTATCACCTTGAATTTGCGTGTTCATGTTTTCTGATGGTCACATATTTTATCTTGCAGATTTCAAGATCTATTGGTGATGTGTATTTAAAGAAGGCCGAGTTCAACAGAGAACCGTTATATGCTAAGTTTCGCCTTCGTGAACCTATCAAAACACCAATATTGAGCTCAGAACCATCAATTTCAGTGCATCAACTTCAGCCACACGATCAGTTCATAATATTTGCATCAGATGGTCTTTGGGAGCACCTTAGCAACCAGGAAGCAGTAGATATAGTTCAAAATCATCAACACAGTGTAAGGCAAATTGAATATTAGTTCTTTTTTCTTAGTAGGATGATTTCTAAACTTCAATAGTTTTCTTGTTTATATAGCAAAAAGAAGGCACTGCTTTTTCACGTCGAGAACTATAAAATCTTACTTGAACTAGGGAGACCTGAATCCCACTGGTATTATAGAATTACTTGGCTTAGGTACCATTTATTTTTTGACTTCAGTTTTTAATTTGTGTTTGTAAAATTGCTGATGGGCCTTGTCATTTCTTATTTTAAAATCAAGGAAAAGTCCAGGACCAAATATATGGAGGGACAAGGCTATTGGAAAGTTAATTTCATTGATTATTCACCTTTTAATTGATGACTATCCCAAGTGGTGGCTTGTATTTGCTCCTTTAATTGATGATATGGCTTTGCTTCCTTAAATGCATTTTAAAATCATCAATAAGGTAATACAATTGTATCTTTAAGATTGGCGATTTAAGTGCTAACCTGAAGATTCGGATTATCCTATCAAATGCCCTTTTGAACTTAAGTATGTGCTGCAGTTCATGTGATAGTGTTTTCCCAGGCTTGTTATTTCAATATTCGTCCCATAAAACAAACTCATAATTATTTGGATTATTTTAAAATTGGCATAGCATGCCAAACACCAAATTTTTTAGAAGGAAGAAAAGTATAAATTTGAATTTATTTACCATGCAGGGAAGTGCTAGGAGGTTAGTGAAAGCTGCACTACAAGAAGCAGCAAAGAAGAGAGAAATGAGGTATTCGGATTTGAAGAAGATAGACAGGGGAGTCCGTCGGCATTTCCACGATGATATCACAGTGATTGTTGTTTTTCTTGATTCACATCTTGTCAGCAGGGCAAGCACAGTAAAGAGTCCCAACCTGTCCGTGAAAGGGGGCGGAATCAACCTGCCTCCCAACACTCTTGCCCCTTGCACTACGCCCACCGAAGCTGGCAATATCTGAGGAAGATGTTTCTAATGTTATCGTTCTCGTGTGAATACAGGTAGCCTTTGAAGGATAAGAAGAGTGGGCTGTCATTTCTTTAAATGTACACTGTAACCTTTAACCGAGGACTAATACTTGGGTTTTAGTTTTTAAGCCCAAGAAAAGAGAACTGGAAAATAGAACTCCACGGAGACCATCACAATAGCTATGTCCTTTTAGCAGTTTGATTTTGCATGTTTCCTGTTTTATGCCTTTCTTTTTGCATTTTTGGCTTTTGTAAATCATTCACTTTGCAATCTAAAAATCTCTTTGGTTATTTACAATTACTCTTGACCAGTTTTAACATGGAGAAAAATTTCAGCAGTGAAGAAGTATTGTGGAGCAGGTTGGTGGAACATATTGAATCGACATGGAAGCGATTCTTTGTCTGGAAACAAGTGATTGGTGGTGGTTCAGTAATGGTGAAAGCTTCTCAACATGCTTTCGTCTTCTTATAGTATGTTGAAGATGCTGCTTAATGATGTTTGGTTCATTGAAAGCTGGCTGGCTTTTCTTTTTCCTGAGTATAAACTATAAACCGGTATGATTTAAACTCATTTACCGGTTACATTTTCTGTTTTTTTTTTTTTTTTTTTTTTTTTTTTTTTTTTTTTTTTTTTTTTTTGTTATCTATTTAGGTTGATGTTCTTTTTGTTGGAACTGCAATAGTTTTTTTTTTTTAAAAAAAAAAAAAAAAAAATCAAAACTGGTGCAACTAGGAAGGATTATCTAATATTCTACGAAAAATTAGATTAGGGAATTGGCTCCAATATGACCTATTTGTTTCTGTTTTCTATTTTCCTTATAGATTCTGGTTTTGATTTGGCTGCTTGTGGTTGTTTAATGTTTCACATGCTGTGAGGGGAAGTGATTGAACCCTAATTTGCAGGTGCACGGGAATGACTAGGATCAGCCCAATAGCAAGTTGGGCCAACTGTGGCATTGATCCTAGTCATCTTCAGTGCACCTTGGAGAGAATTTTAGTGATTATTCATATATAAAAATAGATATATATTGTTTCCTTTTTATGTTTTCTGACATGGATGCGTGCTCACTTTAGGGACATAGCTTATCTTGTGTCTATTTGATTTGAAAATGAGGGGGGAAAGAAAAGTAGGGGAATCACAAACTCAAGTTTGGCAAGATAAGCAATGTGTCTCCATCTTGTGTCTCTATTCATGATCTCGAGTTTGGCAATAGTGTAATATCATGCATTATTTTATTATTATTATTATTATATTTTTATAACATGTGAATTGGGTTGGTCACATTATATTTTATTTTTATTTTTATTTTTATTTTTATATTTTATATTTTATTTTTTATAACATTCATTTCTCCTATAATATTTAATTTTTTAAAATCATTAACAATGATTTAATTTCATTATAAATTTTGGTCGCCCATTATATATCTTACTTTAATTAGTCCTTTTGTTTTTACCAGTGCATCTATAGGGGTCTAATTAATTCCTAATTCCATTGGTTTCATTCATGATAGTCTAAAACTATCATCAAGCTAAGACTATTAGGGAGCATCCAATTTATGACAGAAAAGGTTAAAAGTAAAAAAAAAAAAAAAAAAAAAAAATCCTTCAACAAATAAACAAAAATAAAAAAAGCAACAACCATTGTTTATTGTTAACATGTTTGGGTAATCACTTACAAAGATTTTCCATTTGTTCAATTTGATCTTAAAAATACAAGTCCTTGGGTGTTATTGACCTATGCAATTTTAGAGTAGATATTGGGTGAGACGGGGCATATCAAGTCATTGGTGCGTTCATATACATCATTAAAGAAAGATTTTCTATACGTTCAATTTGATCTTAAAAATACAAGAGTTCTCTAGTGTTATTGACCTATGCAATTTTAGAATAGATATTTGGGGGAGATAGGCATACCAAGGTATTGGTATGTTCATCCAATCATAATATTGAAGAAAGTTTTAATATTTGAGTGGGAACAATTTCATTGAATCTGTCTTGTGCTATATATATATACACACACACAGCGCTATTTGTTTGAATCAATACTTGCAGTATTAAAAAAGTTCATGTTGTTAGGGGTAAGAACTTAAATTCTATTGCATATTAAGTCTTTTTGTGCAAAATAAGATCAAAATCAAATTTGTACCAACTTTGCCCTTATAGCATATTGAGATGATGTGTTGAAAATTTAATTGTTCAAGCTTGTGATTGTATAGATTCGAATGAGAGGACAAACACTATGCAAATAATGATAACAATAAAAAATAAAATAAACAAAAACAAAAATATTGTCAAATTTCCAATCGCCTTTTAGAATACATTGGATGATGCTCATTATTTCTTCAATAATGTCTACTCATTCTAATTAGGCTCTCAAAGTAGTTTTAGATGATTCTCAAAAATGTAGACAAGCAACTTCGATCATCCCACATTTATAACACACACACACACACACACACACACGCATACTAACAAATGAATTGACAATCACATACTAACAAATGAATTGACAATCTTGGAGAGAAATGAATTGTGATCATCAAGTTGTGTTAGTGTGATCAGACGGAGAGATCAAAATTCTTCAAAGTCTAGCAACGATATTAAATGGCTAGATTTAGAATTTAGTAGTCACGTTTTATCATATAAATGGACTATGAGCTATATATTAAATAATACTACTTAGTAATTGTGTTTATCAAGGTTGTGTAATCGCTTTTTGAAGATAGTCAAAACCTCTATCACGAATAAATAAAATATAAATGACACATCACTATTTTTGAAATTCAACTGAACAAATTTATGAAATCTGTATTTTCATCAAGGTTACACTTCTCTTCATATAGTGTAGAGAATACATATATAACTTCGCAGTTAATGAATAAGAATTCAACATTTAATGAACTTAACCATGGTAAATTCTATTGAAATCTCCCACTTGAGAGTGTGTACAAGGTTGTACGTAAAAGGAATGGTGGAGTTAAAGTTCACATCAGGAAAAGGTAATTACTTGGAAGTATGTGCATTGCGTGTTCTTGACATTAGCAAGAATTTAGTCTCTGGAGCCCTTCTATCACGAGTCAAGGAGAAAATACCCACCCCCCCAAGCGGCATGTGGTGGGGCCCACCACCCCATTCATGATTCAAGGACTCTCATTGCCTCGGTGTATCATACTTTTGGGATATTTAATGCTTTCTCGGATTTCAAAATGGTTTTTGAGTTTGACACCTTCACCCTATATTTAATATTTTCTCGAATTTCTAAATGGTTTTTGAGTCTGACAACTTCACCCTATCCGAGAATGGTGTATTTGTGAGAAAAGGGCTATGCTACCAATGGTTTGTTTAAACTTAACATTGAGAGTAAAACTCTTTATTTATATCTAAAACAAGTCGCGTCTCTGTTTCTCTTTTAAATAGTAACAAATTTTAGATTTTTTTTCTCTAATTGGTACTCACACAACCCTGGTTCCAAAGGATTGTTTGCATGAAATTTTTAGATTTTAGATTTTTTTTTATTATTTTATTTTTTGATTTAGGTAATACAATAAAAAGGTAATAGATTTGTTAAAGCAAAATTCAACTTAACTATAGGCATGGTTAATATCACTACAAACAGTATTTTAGAGCAATAGCGTAGATCAAGATATCATCCATTTGTATTGTCATCATTCTATATATTGTATTAAGATTTTTTTTGCTGAAAAAAGATTTAAACCATGTAATGTACTTATTTCTTTTATTTAAACTACTGTTTTGCAGATAATTCTAACCTACAATGCAATTATATTTTGGAGTTTGTTATCATTTTACAATGACATAATGGAAATGGCTTTATCATGAATTATTGGATTGGGTGGAATTTAGTAGACATGTAAGATACAGGTTGATCAAATACAATCCACATCAATCAAACCAACAAGAATAAATACTCATTATATAATCTTTACAAGCGCCCACCAACAACATAAAACCCCAATCATTTTCCCAATAACAATTGAACAAGTAGCTCCAACAACAGTTGTAATTGTCCTACTTGCACTTCAATTGATGCATATATAGACTGTACATTAAGGGATAGTTTGGTGTGGTGGAATGAATTAGAATAGATGAGAATAGAGGTGGAATGGAATG
Organism: Cornus florida; assembly: GCF_030987335.1. Taxonomy (NCBI): domain Eukaryota; kingdom Viridiplantae; phylum Streptophyta; class Magnoliopsida; order Cornales; family Cornaceae; genus Cornus; species Cornus florida. Next base: position 65,045,750 of record NW_026775573.1, read on the forward strand.
GAATAGTCATTCCTTTTGTTTGAAGGTGGAATGATTTTAATGGAATGAGCACTCTCCAAGAATAGTGGGGAATGATGATTCCAACTTTAAAATTGGCACCAAACACGAGAATGGGAAAAAAAAAACCATTCCATTCCACTTTCTTTTATTCCATTTCACCAATCCAAACTAGCTCGAATAGGTTATTCAAAATATGAATCAGAGCATTGAACTATGCATTCAAAAGCCCAAATACCGATTCAGGTAAGCACCATTCATCACACAGCCTGTCCTTAACCTGATTTATCTACATATTTTTAACATAGAGCATCCTTCATCTGACTAATAAAGTAATATATTTGATCAAAGTATTAACATATATTCACTTGGTATTTCCTTAGCATGCAAAATTTCTCTAAGAATCTTTAATGCATGGCTACATAACACACCCTTCATCTCATATTTTCTACAATTACACGATACAAAGTCACGTGAGCTCTTTTTAACTTGACGTTCTCTTCATTCTCCATCATTTACAACTATATATACAAAACATTCACCATCATTAGTGCAGCCTTTTATATCAGCATCTATTGAGTTTTCATATTGTCTTTGGAACTTATCAAATATTGCAGTGGTATATATATTACCCGCATGTAGTAACATCTTCATATGCATTTTAACGTTTGGCAATTTGTAGCACAATGCATATTTAGCGTAAAGCTCCTTATATCTCTTGTCATGAAGCATCCTCTCAAAATGTTTAAAAAATTGCACTAAGTCATGGTCAGACTTTAGATAGCCTTTCAAACTAGAATTGAAACTTTCACTAAGTTGTGTGCTCTTCATTCCCGCAAACCATGCTTGTTTGACATATGGCTTAATTAGCCCATTTTTCTTGAAGTTCAAACATACTACGCAACCAAGTATTTTTAACAGTATCACACTTGGTGATCATAGAATCCCAAGCACTTAAGAACTCGTCTTCATTGTCACAATAATTCATGAATTTTCCTAAACATCTTTAATTCCACATGAATTTTCCTTAAACAAGGCATTCAAATGTTTTATGGCATTTTGCATAATATGCCAAGAACAAAGTCGATGATATGTTTTGGGCATCACAATTTGTAAAGCCTTTGCCATTGCTGCGTCTTGATCAGTAAATATCGTTTTTGGTTTTTTCTTTGACATTGCCTCCAAAAATGTCTCAAATAACCATACAAAAGAATCTATTGTTTCATCGTACATCAAGGCAAGCCCAAAATTATCATCTCTCGGTGGTGATTTAACCCAACAAATATTGTAAACGGTCGATTCACTCTATTTGTTTTGTAAGTAGTGTCAAAAGAGACAACATCTCCGAATTGACTATAGTCAATTATCATCTTTGCATCAGCCTAAAAAATATTCGTTATTTGTTGCCCACTATCCAATTACACAGCATGAAAGAAAGATGGATTTTCCAATGCTTGTTTCTGAAAATATTTTAGCAAACTACCTGCCTCTCTAAAGGCCAAACTGCTTTGTCTTTTAGAACGCAAGTAATTCTTCTGATCTAAATTTGTGTAACCAAGACATGTCTTCCACCTAATTGCCTTCCCATTAGTTCATATGAGGACTTAATAGGTATTCCAGATGAATTTTCCAAGTCCACCCCAATTGCTTGAGACGTAGATATTTTACGCTGTGATGGCATCATGTGGGCGCATTCTTGTACAACCAAGCAATGAATATGCACTTCTTCAAATTTATCCACGAAATATTTTTTAGTCTTTTTATTTAATTTAATGTGCATATGAGCATGACAACCGGTCCTTATTTTTGCTCTCGGTGTCTTTGTCAAGTAATCTTGCTTGTATTTTACTCGTAAACCTATCTTGCAACAAACATATAATCTAAAAGTAACTTCTCCATTTATAGTACTTCTATTAACATGATCTTTTCTGACACTAAATCCAATTCTACGCCCATACTCATTATAAAAATTATATACTGATTCTTTCGAATCAAATTCCATGTCGAGTCTTGGTTTCCAATCATTGTCACCCATTAATCTATTCATATGATCGTCAACAACTAAAGAAGGCAAAAAGAAACTATCAGTAATCTAACATACTCTTTTCTAACATGAAATTTAAATAATATTAAAAAGAAATACTTGTTTTGGATTAATAACTGAAAAAAAGTACTTGTGTTGGATTAGCACTACATTGATAATCTACATAGATAAGGAATAAATAGAATGAACCATTATTTTCAAACACAGAAACATGATCATAAATATACACATATCACACACACACACACATATATATATATACATAATAGATACTTGACATACTGTGACTTCGATTGGCGTAGTAGAGATTGATGCACTATATTGAGTCACTTTAAGCAAGCCTCGCAAGCGGCAAAGAGTTAACCTAGCAAGAACTTCAAAAATCGACGGCCTGCCAAACTGCAAATTAAAAGCCTCTGTAATGGATTTTGCAGTTTAAATTTAAAAAAATAGAGGAATTTTGTAATTTAGATTTCAGATTAAAAAAATAAAAAAAATAAATAAAAAAATAAATTTTGAACCAGAGCTTCTAAGCGCCAAAAAACATGGCAAAGAACATTTATTTTTGACGCAAAATATTCCCACAAAAAAATGTGGCAATGAACATTCATTTTTGGCGTGAAAAATTTCCAGAGTTTCTAGGCGCCAAAAAACGTGGCAAAGAATAAAGAGGAGAGAGAGGGAGGATCTTTTTTAAAAAAGATGAGGGAGAGATAAGATGTTAAACATCGTTAGAATATGGTGAATTTTCCTTAATTTAAAACGATACAATTTTTAAACTTTGGTAAGTTTTTCTTATCTCAAAACGGTACAGTTTTTAAAATTTCTTTAAATTAGTTGACGTGGTTTAACACCAACAATAGATAGGTTTTTAATATTACGTGTCATTTTGTAGCAAATTCAACTTACGATAACTTAGAGAATATTTAACTTAGAGGATCCAAGTCCCAAGCTAAGACAATTAGGGAGCATCCAATTTATGAAAGAAAAAGTAAAAAATAAAATAAGAAAAAATAAATAAATAAACTAGAACAAATAAACAAAAATAAAAAAAAAAACAACCTTATATGCTACCATTGTTTATTGTTAACATGTTTGGGTAATCACTTACAAAGATTTTCCATTAGTTGAACAATTTGATCATAAAAATACAAGAGCCCTCAATTTGATCATAAAAATACTAAACTCCTTGGGTGTTATTGACCTATACAATTTTAGAATAGATATTGAGTGAGATGGACATACCAAGTCATTGATATATTCAATCAATCATAATACACCATTAAAAAAAAGTTATAATATTTGAGTGGTAACAATTTCATTGAATATGTATTTTGCTATATATATATATGAGATTATATATACATACAACACTATTTAAATCAATACTTGCAGTACTAAAAGTTCATGTTGTTAGGTGTAAGAACTTAAATTCTATTGCATATTAAGTCATTTTGTGAAAAATAAGATCAAAATCAAATTTGTACCAACTTTGCCCTTATATCATATTGATAAGAAGTGTTGAAAATTCAATTGTTCAATCTGTGATTGTATAGATTCGAATGAGAGGACAAACACTATGCAAATAATGATAACAAATAAAAATAAAATAAACAAAAACTTAAATATTGTCAAATTTCCAATCGCCTTTCAGAAGACTAGAAGAGTACATTAGATGATGCCCATTATTTCTTCAATAATGTCTACTCATTCTAATTAGGCTCTCAAAGTAGTTTTAGATGATTCTAAAAAATGTAGACAAGCAACTTCCATCATCTCACATGTAGCTTCAACTGGTTAGAAGGTCATGTACCTGGATATATAATATATACACACATACACACACTAACAAATGAATTGACAATCCTGGAGAGAAATAAGAACAAAAAGGATTGTGATCATCAAGTTGTGTTAGAGTGATAAGGGACAGGGAAATCAAAATTCTTCAAAGTCTAACAACGATATTAAATAGCTAGATATAGAAGAAATAATGGGCATTTTCCAATTAAAGCATATAAACAAATACGTCTTAATGGTAAAACAAATACGTACTAGAAACCCCATTAGAATGTGGCATAACGACGATAAACATATCCTAACTAGGTATAGTGAATACAATAGGCCTATCATAACAATTAACTTGAGCATGGTAATGACATAATCAATCCATCTCGAGTATCACGTCATAAGAATGCATGTCTAAGACCAATAGATTGGCTAGAAATCTAAGTCTACCAATATCTAGTGTCATAGACCCATCACTCTCATGTAAAATAACGGTATCGCCTAAAAGTGTAGAAATACCATAAGGACTATCGCATTTCTGCGTTGTCATAACAGATAATGCAACAAAAGAACTAGACACGAATGAATGCGTAGCACCCATATCAAATAAAACATGACCAGAACTACCATGTATAGGAAACATACCTTCAACAGCCTGAGGTGCCTGAATATCCTATGGTATGGGGTTATACACCCTACTATAATGCAACTGTTGCGGTGCCTGTCCTTGCGGTTGTGGTGGTGCTGGTAAAGTTGGGAATGTCTGTTCCTGAATACGTGGAATCTGTGGAGCGGGTAAAGGTAATGGTGCCCTCTATCCCTACTGCACATGTCGTCCTTGTCCAGTTTTAGGACACTGCCTGGAAGTATGTCCAGGCTCTCCACAAGTATAACTACTCCCCTTGAAAGTGCCAAACGGTTTCCTATGTTGTTTAGCATGTGGCTGACTCTGTCCTGCCTGTGGTGTAATGACCCGGTCATTTACCTTCCTTTCCTTTTTCTTGAAATTTTACGGATAAATTTTTTCTGTTTAATTTTCTTTTCTGAGTTCTGTTTCTCGTCGTTTAGTGTTATCTCGAGTGCTTGGAAACGGTTTCCGAGACTCTTTTGTTCGGATTGACAACTTCCTTTGAGGACCGAGTCATTTCGGCATTTTCACTTTTCGGGACACTATTCACTTTTGTCCTTTTCCCTATTTCGTCATTTTCCTTATTTTGTCTTTTCCCTGTTTGCCAGTTTTTGGCACAACCTCACTTTTTGTGCTCGGAGTTGGTTTTTGACTTCACGTGTCTTTATCTTCAGTGGTTACCTCGAAATACGCATCTTTACTTTTGTAATAAAGTACTCTGGTTGCTCCCGGTGTCTATAGGGGCATGAATGCACAATTCTTTGAAATTATTTTCTTTTCTTGGGGTATTTTTCGTAAATATCTTTTGAAGATATTTTATTTTTGGGGTATCTAAGAAAATATCTTTTGGAAGATATTTTCACTCTGGGGCAGTTTCGCAGTTAACCCTTTTTGTAGGGGTCATTGTGTAATTAACGAAAGTTATTGTAAAATATCTTGTCTGGAGCCTGAATCCTCGTACGGGATTCATTTTCACTTTTCGTTGACTCGTAAATTCATAGAATTTCCTTCTAGTCGTTTTTCTCCAGTTTCAGAGTTTCTGGACCCAGTTGCCGCCGAACTTGTTCTGGGCATAACTTTCTGCTCGGGACTTGGTTTTTGACGCTGTTTCTTTTGTTATTCATATTTTATCATTTTGAATCTTTTTTGTTCATGGAGTTTTTCCGTTTGAGTGTGTTTGCTCAAAATCCACTTTTCTGGACTTGGTGGGGCCCGTTTGAGGCACTTTTTGAGATTTCTATAAAAAGGGGATGAGATATTTCATTTTTCATCTTCCCCACTCCCCTTGCACGACCTGAAGCAGCCATGGATGTCCATGGAGCTGCCACCTTCTCTCCCCTCCTTTGATTTACTTTTCCTAAGTGAAAAGTCTTTGGCCTTCACGTTTTTTGTTCCCCTCGACGTGTTTTACTATTCCCCCTTATTAGAATTCATTTTTGACCATTTCTTGAGTTTGGGTTTGAAGTCAAGTTGTGATTTTCATGGGGCTTCCTTCGGATTCATGTAGATCATGTTGTCCCCGACAAAACCCTTCAGTTTCGGCAAATTCAGAACACTTTTCTTCCAGTGGGGATTTGGGATTTTCATCTCAAATTGAGGCAGGGGGTGTTATAATTTATTTTCTTGCTATATTACATGCTTTTGATGCTTATACAACTTGATTACATGATTGGATATAAAATCTAGAGAATTTATTATTTATTTTTCTTGCGAAGGATTTAATTTTCCCGATTGTCCATAACTTTGTTTAATTATGTGGCATGATAGAATATTACCCCTTGATATGTTGATTGACATATATTAAATCTAGATCATTTGGACAAGTATTGAAGATTTTATTTAATATTTATTTTGAATAAAATATTACATCATGTGGCCTTAACTAGCTTGAAATCAATATGTGTTAGCATATTATATTAGGCCTTAGCATGCTCTTCAACATAGGTGAATTTGAGATAAATCGGAAGTGCTTTGAAATCTAGTAATATTTAATTAATTAGATTAATTAAATTGCTCCAAGTATACTATTCATCCCATTGGAATTCCGATTTGAAATTCTTGATGTGTATGCCATGTAGTTTCATATATATTAAATGTAGAATATTTGATTAGGTTTTAAAACCTTTCAATTATTATTTTTCTAGTATTAAAGTTTAATACTCAAGGTAGTATCTTGCTTAGAACTTACTTGTATCATGGTTTTAAAACAAGTCTTCATATGTTGTATAACATACTTTAATTTGAGGTCATTTGGATGACTTTTAAAATCTAGTGATTTTAATTAAATGAATTAATTAAAATCCATTCAATGGTTCCATGAGCTAGATTAAGTTTCCAACCTTGTATTCATGATTTTCTTGGCAAGTTCCTTCACGTGTATCAAATCAAGAATAATCGGATAAGTCTTCAAACTTATATTTAATTAATTCCCTTGTATGGAATTTAATTCATATGGTTGCATCTTGTGTAATGGACTTGTAACTTGACAATGAACTTAGCCTTGACATGACCCTTGAAATAACTTGTTCGTAGAACATTTTGACTCACCTTGAAATCTTGATAATTTAATCATCGAGTAGATTAAATTTCCTTATATGCTTCCATTGAGTTAATCATGCCTTGTTAGTGAATTCTTGTTAGACTTGTAAATTTGACTTGAATTCCGTGGACTTTATTCTTTTTATCAAGCTTCGTGAACACTTGTATTTTGATCTCATTAATGTACTTAACGAACATGCACATTTGTCTTGGAATGGTTTAATTACACGTGTTACTTAGAAAGTAATTAAATCATGTATCTTATACTTGTGGTATATTTACTTCAATGAACTCCATGTGCTATGTATCTTGGTTGTTGTCTATATAGTTGCACATTATAATTTCTTGACATTTCACATGTCATGATAATTGATGAACTTAGGGCATGACTTGTGTGTTCCAAAATCTTGGTTGTGCATGAAACGTGGTTAATGCATTTATTGTATTTGATACAATCTTGGGTGCACAACTTTTTGATTTTGGGACTTAGGATATCAATCAAGAATTGTCATGGCTAGGACTTGGTTCTAGTACGGGGGATTGTCCTCCTACACTATAGTGCGCACTAAGGGAAAGTTACCAATGGGTTAGTAACCCTAAAGTGATCTCAAGAGTACGGTTTTAATCCGGGTGGTGTCCGAGTTTCCACATTGGTTGATTTCGCTCTTTAAATTTCAAGTTGCTATTCCTTAAAGATTTAAACTTGTCGTGTTATGTGAAATGCACCAATCTTGTTAAATCGCATAGATTTTATGCTTGTTCTTGATTCTATGTATAATTCATATCTTGTAAGTTGGAATGCTCCAATCTTGTTTAATCACATAGATATTATGTCTTATTCTTGACTTCATGTATTATTCCTATTGTGTTAATTGGAATGCTCCAATCATGTTAAGATGCATAGATTTTATGTCTTGCTCTTGGTTTCGTGTGTTATTTCCGTCGTGTTAATTGGTATGTAGTAATCATGTTAATTGCATCGATAATGTAATTCTTGTTAACTTGTATTTAAGTATCCTCCTTATCGTGTTATACAGATTATAGTAAACCTTGCTTAATTGTATCGATAATGCAATTCATGTTAATTTATGTTCTAGTATCCTTCCTATTGTGTTTTTTGATTATCCCAATTTTGACTTGTTTCATATATGTACATATATCATGATTCTCGTTGCTTATACTCCATGGTAGCTTAGGATGATCCCTGAGTCTAATCTTTGACATAGACATTAGGTGGCATGATCCTTTTTGAACTATATCATGTTAGTCCTAAAAATCTTTAAAGAAATCGAGTCGATGCATGCTCATTCTCTACTAGTAAACTTGTTTACTCACCCCGAAGTTACTGGGGGATTTGATCAGGTAAGAAGACTTGGTTCGTGATGCTTGTTGTTCAGTGGGATGGCTTCTAGCTTTTCAGTTTCCATTTCATGCAAATGTTAGCATGAATTATCATTTCATAGCCTAATGTATGAAACTTGTATTATTTGATTCTAAATATGTAAAGTGTATATAAGTACACTTCTTTTCATTGTATTTAACATGTATATGATGAGGCCGGAGGCCAATGACATGTAACTTGTATTCTATGTACTTTTGTTTTCAAAGTTATTATGAAAATATTGAAAATTCATAAGTCATTGCCTCATAACTTTTGCATCGGGTATGAGAATTTCATTCTTTCTTTTTTACAAGGTTTCTATGATCATATACGAGGTGTGGCCAAGGGCCAAGCACCATTTATCTCTAGGTCTTGCATTGCAGTTTCATTTATTCCATTTTTAGGCATTTTTGGCCGTTGAGAGGTCATATTTTGCATTCTTGACATTTTGAGGTCGCGGACCATTGGAACGCGTCTTAAATGTCTTTTTACGCGTGCGCGCATGTCCACATTTCACAAAACCCTTAAGTTTCAACTTTTGACCTATTTTTGGGCGATTTTATGAATTTTCATGAAAAATTCCTCCACGGGGTGTTATTTTGAGTTCCCTCTTGTTTTAGCATGTTTTGAATGCTTCAATGATGTTAAGAGATGTTTTCAAACTTGTACGGATCATGTATGAAGCTTAGAGAGCCTTAGAAATGGACCTAGCATCACACACACATATTGCAACAGCTTTTCTGAGCTGCAGCAGATGTATCGGTCGGCTGATGGAGCATCATCAGTCAGCTGAAGTTTCCCTCGAGACCATTCCAGTAGGCTTTTCTTGAAAAACCCTATTTTGGCCGGCTGATGATTGGGGTTTGGCCGACCGACGGTTGAGTTTTGGCCGGCTGATGGTTGCATTTCGGCCGACCGATCCTCCCTGGAACCCTCTCCTTCTCAGCATCTATTGGACAGCCTTGTTGTTCCAACTTTGGGAGATCATATCTCTTTCATTTCGAATCCGATTTGGGTCATTCTTGACTCTAAATTCAAGAGCTCGAAGTTAGCTATCCATTGGTACCAACCATTCACCAAAACTCCACCTGTAGTGTGAGTTATTCCAGTTCTAGTGAGATAGGGTCATGGTAATCCTTAAACGGAGAAAGCCATTTATTTTCATTCATATCTTTGCCGTTCGGACTCAGAATCAGGCGATTCTTAAGCCTAACTTTGTTCATTTTTCGTTGTATTTCCAATGGTGTGCACGGCAGCACCCATTTTAGTGTGAAATGACCATTTTAACCTTGGTTCATTTCCTTTCGGTTAGGCATTCTTGCTTCATTTACTTGGCTCATTTGAGTTCCGTGGGTTAACAGAGAGTCATCTTGATGTCTTAGGGATAACGTACGTCCTTTGAGACCATTTTTCTTCTTCTGCTTCCGCATCTTGGACCTGTTTTGGGTCATCATAGGTGACACACTGGGTTGAAAAATCTAAGGTCGTCACATGTGGTCCCCCATTCTGTTGCCTTTGAATAGGTGCCCCATTCCTCTGAGCATCCGAACCACCCTTTCTCAACTGGCTGATTAGCAGAGTCTCTGTCACCTCGCTTCTCACTCCTAATCTGTCTAAATCCACATTCAACTGATAAAGATGAAAGCGGCATCCACCACCTGAGCATAAGTAGTGTAGGCTGGACTACCTGTAATAAACCACGTCAGTCCATTAACAAAACTAATACGTTTCTTCTCCTCAGTATCCATCTCTTCTGGAGCAAATAGAGATAAACGTGTAAATTGTTGCTCGTACTCTGCTACTGTCATGTTCCCCTACTCTAGGTTAAGGAACTCCCTCTTCATAACTGTCTTGATCGCATATGGAAAATACTTATCATCGAAGCGAGCACTAAACTGATCATAAGTCAATGAAATCCTCCCTTCTGCAGAAGTAACTGACTCCCACCATTGGAGTGCATCCCCGATAAGCTTGAAGGTAGCAAGCATTTGTTTCTGAACCTCCGTTCACTTAACCATGCGAAGATGACGCTCAATATCCTTTTTCCACCAATGAGCTAATTTCACATCGGTGGACCTTGAGAACTCAAGTGGGCTCCCCTTTGTGAAAGAACTCTTAACTTTCTCCCAAGGACTTGTCTGAACCACTGGTGCTGGTATAGGTGCTTGCTGAACTTGTGGCTGATTCCGAAGTGCAGTTGCTACACCTGCTTCTATAGCCCAAGCAATATGGTCAGCTATTTGAGGAGGATACTCTGGATCCTTGTCTTGATTGTAGCCCCGATCCTGTGATTCCTGAGTCCGCTACATTTCATCCTACTCGATGTGCAACTGACCATCCTCCTCCTGAAACCTAGGCAGTTGTTGTTTTTCCTCAATTTGCTGATGACGTAGGAAATTATGCTGCCTACGTGCCGCTCCCCTTTCCTGCCTGCTTCTCTGATTGTCTTGTCTTCTTCTAGCATTAACCATTCTATTAACATAGAAAGATAGACATCAGTACGGTTTAAGCAGACCGTAAAGGAATACAATGAATCCTAAACTTAGGCTCTAAACAAAAGAATACGCTACGCGGAAGTCAAATAACGTAGATCCTTAGAGACACTTGAACCTGGAGTGCTCTGATACCAACTATGATACCCCTCGATTCTAGAACTATGGGTGATCAAGTTCGAGTACAGAACCAAAAGATATCAAAATAATTAGGTAATTTAATAAGCATAGAGTACAAAAAGAATTAAGAATAAATAAAGCTGAAAGAAACTAAATAATAAATCCCCATTAATTAATCCAATAATAAATCCTCCAATAAACCATATCCTCTGATACCAGTAATTAATTAAAATTACAACTTAGGAATCCATCATATAGACCTTTAATCCAAAACCTAACTAAATAAATAAATCCAATACTGAAACATCAAGAAGAAATTCTACGTAGAGTCGGAGGAGTGAATAGACTATCTCTGTTCAGCATGAACAATCTCTACGTCTGGAACTGATGAACACCTAAAAATAATGGTGGCCAGGGCCACAAACAAGTTCTAAACTATTACATCCCAAACAGAGACTCAAAACTCGTATACATCTTAGTTAATTCAACAATAACTAATATAGTCTGTATATATATATATGTATATATGTACACTCTAAAGGAACCTCACTAGACTATAGAGTTACTTCAATCTGAATAGTAGACAACATACAAAACGCACATATAGTGGGCATGAGTATCTAGACTTACCAGGGCACATAACTATCCACTATATCTAACTATATATCCCTGGCAATATACACACCCTAACCACTGATCTTGAGACTCAAGCTCATATTATGGTATATAACTATACATATATAATATCCACTCTATCCAAACATAAAGTAAATTATCCAATCATATATTTCAATAATATGTCATTCAACTATTCTGTTGACCTGACAAGAATAAGTAGGACTTAACTTGATGGTTAATCCGTTCCCTTATAAATATAAATAGGTAGGACTTAACTTATAAGTTAATCCGTCCCTAATATGCTCCCATCTTATAATGGTGCATTAATCCATAACATAACCAACTAAAGGTTTCCAATCCAAGGATAATGTAAATAATATTTACATCTAATAATCCAAATAAACATGATATAAATTATATATACATCCTTTGCATTTATTTGAGCAAAAATAGCATGCATTTAATTTTCATCATAAGAAATTAACATGCAACTCAATTTAATTGTATACCTCCATAATCTGATTAAATTCATTTAAATCTATACAATTGATTAAAATAATTTATTCCAACCATATTCAACCTTTTTTAATTAATTAAATTCCAGAACTCGCATACACACTTTAAATCGTGCATTTAAATCCTCCGTAAACTAATTTAACAATTTAAAAATTATTAAATAGATTCAAACAATATATACATGAACAATAAACAAAAACCCCAAAAATCCAGTCCTAGGCAATATCGGTCAATCGAATCCTTCATTCGGTTGGCCAAAAGGCCATATTCGGTTGGCCGATGCTCTCTATTCGGTCGGGCGAAAGACTGTTTCGGTCGGCCAAACCCTGCGTCCAGACCATCTTCTCCACCTCTAACAACCCCTGTTACTTTCAATCCCCATGGATAAAGGTTCTGAGTATATATCCTAAGTCCCAGAGCGTCCCAACATTAACATTAAAGCATATAAACATGATTTCAATCATCATAGTATACAATTCATTCATCAATTCAATAAATCATAAATAATAAAAAAAACCATTCAAACCCATGAACCTGGCCATAAACATGCTTTGAAATCTAATTTTTAAACATGTACAATAGATCTATTAATTTAATTTAAGATCCTGGAATTAATCTAGATATGCAAAGAATATGAATCAAAGGAGAAGAGAATAAATAAAACTTGCCTTAGGGTTTTAGATTAAAACTCAAACCTCCTTCTTCCTCTTTCTCTTCTTTCTTTCTCTTTCTAAAAGCTCTCAATTCTTTCTCTGCTTCCTTATTCTACCATGAATAATAAAACCCTTCTACAGCCTTATAACTATATATATATATACACTACACCTAACCCTACACAATTCCAAATCCCATTCCAACTAGTTACCTTAATAAATAAGCAAAGAAAAAAAGAAAATAAATAAATATAAACATTATATATATATATATATATATATATATATATATAACTCCACTAAAACTAATGTGATTATGTATATACATATATAATTATTAACATTATAACTATATATATAATATATCTAACTATAGTTATATTAATATTAACTATTAATAACAATTAATAATTATAATAACCATATATACATATATACTCATATATATATATATGTACAACTATCCATGGGTAATATTCGTACTTATTAAACCTCCTATCCAATTAGTCTATGGGATCCAATTGGTTGGTCCATTAGTACTATCCATATCTATGCAAATAAAAATAATATAAAAATAAAATAAACATTTAATCATTTAATCCAATTAATTACAAATAAACAAACACATCATTTAAGCAAGTACATCAATTAAATCATTTAATTCAAATAAAGCATTTAAGCACATTATTTACATTTAAATAATAAATTTAATTAAACACGTAATCAAATAGTCAAATTATCTAATAAATAAATAAAAATGTAATTAAAACAGCTAAAATAATACCGAGAGTATCGTTTTAAAATTAGGGGTATTATACATCATGACACCCCATTTTTGTCCCCCTTTTTCACATCACCAGTCACACTAACTACAAGGAAGGAATGACTTTTTCGTCACCCGAGTCTATTTTACAATAGGGGCCACATACGGCAAAAAAAATATACATTTGATCATCTAATCAAAATTGAACTTCACCATTGCACACAAAGAACCCTCAAACGTTAAGAAATACTTAGGATTAAACACATCCCATGCTTCCCAGAGTGTGATCACCAATCCCCCGAAAAGGGTAAAATTAGGATTTTACACTACAACCCTCAATTTGATTGTCAAATGAAAAATTGATTCCACCATTGTGTTTGAAATACATAATAACCTTAGGGTACACCCCTCCTCGGGGTCTTTACCCTTTTCTAGCATCCTAATTGACTAAACCTTAAAGACAGGCAAAACCGTCAACTCCTAGTTTTCTTTTCAAATCAACATTCAACTCACCAACAACTATTGCCATCGTGCTCAGAATGTCCAACAACCTTAAAAAGCATTATGCTATTGCCTACTTTCCCTTTCGAGCCCACCTTCGGTATGGGTCAAATGGTCAACTCTAAGGGATTCTTTCTTTCTTTTTTTTTTTTTTTTTTTTTTTTTTTTTTCAAATCAATGGACAAATGGGCATCACCATTGCGTTCAGAAGGTCTAAAAACCTTAGAAACCATTATAATATTCACAATGGTTCGGTCTGAACACTCATTTGACAAAAATTTCAGTCCTAAGGGCAAAATAATCAATTCACATTGATGTTGAGTTGTCCATACCTCACTGGGGGACAAAATAGATGACATCGCATACCTAACATTACTGGTGATGTCAAAAATTCCAAAAAATGCATAGAAATTCAAAAATTGCACAAAATACAATTTCTAAAAAAAATAAGAGAGGCAAAATTGTAATTTTAATAAAAAGATTCTCAAAATTCTAGAATCCTCCCATTCTCTTCTATAAAAAGAGCCATTCTTTTCTGTTTTCATACATACAACCCCTTACAAGCTTTATATTGGCACACCCTTTACCCTCTCATGCACACTCTCATCCCCTCTCTAAAAAAGTAGAAATTTAGGAATCAATTTCAAAACCCAAATTGAATTTAAACACACAACTATTGTAGTAGGTAGTAGAACGATTAACAACCTTCCATAAAAATGTAGAAATTTAGCAATCAGTTTCAAAACTTAAATTAATTTAAACACACAACTTATAAATATTGTATTAATATAGAACGAAAATGAAATTGAAGACTCTATCTGTGTGTATGTATGTTTGTATTTCTATAATATAATAATTGGAACTCAATTTTCTAAATACCTTGATCTCAATAACTAAAAACCATAATTTCCGAACAAAAGGAAATCAATGGTATTCTTTGAAAATTTTAATTTCCTATATAAACAAAAAGGAATTAATTTTTTTCAATTTCATGCTTGGATTAAATGCAGAAAAAAATAATTACATATAATAAAATAAAAATTAGGAAGAAAAAAGAAAATACTTTTCTTTGTACAAGTAAATGCATATGGATAAAAAGTGAATTTATTATTTAAGACAAAAGAGAAATTAATCATAGAAGAAAAATGAAATCCGATCAACAGTCCGGAAAGTTCGGAAAAATGAATGATTAATTGAGTTGTGAACTTTGATGATATGGAGATTATATTTAACATAAGATAGACTCATAACATGAACACCCAGTAGGGAGAGGCCTAACACCCAAAGCAGTCCCATGACTGATCCGCCCCCAAAAGGCCCAGGGAGAGGCCCAACAGCCGAAGCAATCCCAAGACTGTGATCCGCCCAAAAAGGCCCAGCAAGGAAAGGCCCAATACCATGAAGCACTCCCAAGATTATGATCCGCCCCATCAGGCCCAGCTTAGGTAACAGCCATATACAGCTGGCAATAACGCATGGAGATAAATGATGTACAATTATAGATATTCAAGGCAATGTATGTAACGGTTCGGCCCATAAGTATCCTGATTGTAACAAGTATAAATACAAAAGGTAAGACCCAGAGAAAATCATTTGGTTTCCACTGCTATTAGCCTTTGTTCTTCCTTGATCTCATTTTCAATCTTCTATTTTCCTGTTTGCATATATTCTTGATTGAGTGTTTAATCCTTCAGGCCGCAATTTTATGCACCTACAATGTATAAAAAGTTTAAGGAATCTTTTAATCGACTAAGGAAAAATTGTAAAATACTTTGAGATCCCATAATACTGAATCTTTAATCATTATATGTGATAATCATTGTATGTGATAGTGAGAGTCACCTGAAGAATGATATCCTGAATATTAAAAACCACATGAGTAGGAGCAGTGCGTTGCTGAAATTAGGGAATAAGAATTATGCATTGAATGTTGCAATCTCCAATTACTGCTGGAATCTTTCTTTTTGCCGTTAAACACGTCGGTAATGTTGGACTAAATTTATCCCACAAAGCAATAGTTTGATGTACCATGAACATTTATTTATTTTTAGCATAATGAACATTTATTGGTAAATAAGCTCTTGCAATCATATTCTTGTATAATTAGGATTATTCTCTGCTAATTTTTCCTCTTTCGTTCTATATATTGAAATGTTGCATTATTTACTTAATGTATTGTTATTACTTTTATGAGTACATGAAAGATTAATAAAGTCTGATGAGCATTGATATTTTGACTGACATTTTTTTTTTTTTTGACTTTCTATCAATGTTCATTCTATGCATTTTTTTGTTTTTTTTAATCCTTCAGTACATTTCTAAAGTTTTATAGCTTCAACATTTTTTTAGGTAAATGCTAACACCAACAAATACTGATATTATTAATTATTTTTAGTATTTAAATTATCAATATTATTAGTTTGTCAATGTTGCTAATGATGGACAATATTTTATTGAAGTCAAATTTTTTTTTTTTAAAAGATATAATATATAAAATACTAATTATCTATTCACCATAAATTTTTGTCTACGTACATTGCACGTGGTTATATATATATATATATATTTTGTAGCATCAGCTGCGATGACATGTATTATATAATTAATTGCAAAAATTTCCATGTACTTTAACATCATGTTAGCACGCGAACTCCTATTATTTGTTAATTTCTTGTAAATCACAATAATGGGATCTTCTCGTTTAATACTGTATTTCATTGCCAAAATTTCTTACAGAACCTTATAGATCATAGGTTTAATCCAACTTTTTGAAAATTTCAATTTCAACCGTTGTCACGCCCCAAAAATTTTAACACAAGAACTCTTATCTTATACTAAAATTTAGTACGTGACTCACATCATTCATCCACAACAATCTATAATTAAATCAGTAAGAATACATTGTATTTAAAAATCCATCAATCCAAAGGAAATTTATTACACCCCCAACTAATTAAAATCCCACCAACTAAGTGAATCTTATTACAAAGTGTTTGCTAAGAAATAATAATAAAACCAAAATGTGAAAAATCCGGAAAATCTCCATCCCCATTAAGCCTCCTTTGCAAGCTAACTCCATGTGCACCTAAAAGTGATAAAGGGGTGAACTCACAAGTTCAACAAGAAATTGCTAAACACTATCATCGTTCAGCAAGTCAATCCTCACTTATAATCCGTATATATATACATATATAAGTGACCACAAAATATCTACAAATCATCGTCATTCTATAACATTAACTCAAACTGATAACTTGCAACCCATCTAATTATAAATTACTAAAAATTCCACTTACCTCACATGAGCCCCTGGCTTCCCTCAACCAGTTGACGTTCTAATGCCAAATACCTCACATGAGCCTCTGGCTCCACTCCAATTAAATGGTGTGAATTGCATAGTCCATGACTATCAACTACACGCATGTGGCTGGGTTGTACATCTACTCACCTAGATGACCCCTGACCACATCCACATACTAAGGGCACCTTTAGCCCAATAACCATAACAAAAGAGTAATTCACTCCCATAGACCGTCCCTAACTACACTTAACAAACTCATCGTTGGGTAAGTCCCAGACTACTGCTTCAACTAGTTTAATCACTTCAATTAAACACTAAATACATTTAAATAATTCTTACTCATAATATTATGAGTTTATCAAACACCTTAATTAATAATTAATTAATAAATATTAACATACCAGTACCAACTCATAATCCTAATTACAATAAGTTGCAAACTTATACTCTAAATTTCAACCTTGATATCATATGTTCTGCCATTACCATCACTTTGCAAACTTAACTCCAATAATTTAATACTCTTAATCACTATTATCAATTCAAGTGATGATATATGACAGTCTAACACATAACAGAGAGTCCTAAGCCATGAACATAACTTCAAGTATCTAACTATATCTAAATACCCTATAACTTGTACTCCAGTAGTACTTCTATAATTCACCTATGTGATCCAAACTTAAAGATAGCAATAAGCATTAGTCTTGTAATTCTGATCTAACTAAATTTTCTTTCAATTCGTCAACTACTGAGCCAACAATTTGAGCTTTCATTGCCACACCCACTTTCATTCTTAGTCTAAATATGATTCATTAATTATTCCAACTAGTAATAGTACTCATCATTATATGCAATTATCTCAATAACAGGTCACATGTATTTCCTGTACCTTTTTCTACACTTACCTAACTAATCAAATATAAATTAAGGCTACAATTAAAAATGAGCCAAAATACTAACTTTGAAAGTCAATACGCATCCCTGTAGCCATCCTCTGAACTTACCATTGATATCACCTGTGACGACCTTGGATTTTTCAACCCAGTGTATCCGTGATGACCCGAAGTGGATCCAAAATGCGGAAGCAAAACAAAAACAAGTCCTTAGAGATGTATGTCATCCCTAAGACACAAGAATGGCCCTTCGAGAAATTTTGAGACTCAACGGAAGCAAAACGAAGACAAGAGTGTCAAAACCCTACCAAAAGAAGGATCAAGGGTAAAACGATCATTTTACCCGAAAAGGAAGGAATTTGACTTCCTACAAGTCAAATGAGATAAAAAAACATCCATAAAAATCCTTTGGTAACTTCACATGAAGTCCTAAGGCCAAAGGAAGTGAAATCCCAAATGAACCTTATCCCGGTTCGAACTAAATCTGACACTCTCTCACTAAAATAAGGATATTTTGAGCTAGGAGAAGAATATGAAACTAAAATTTATACCATTGGAAATCTTACTTCGACGCAGTCAGTTTAGACTCAAGAACGGACCAAATCGGAGTTGAAACGAAGAAGTTATGACAGTTCAAAGTTGAAAGGCCAAGCTGAACCTGCAAACAGGTTTTGCAAGACTTGAACCGGTTCAACATTCTTGAACTGATTTAACATGGACAGAACATCCATGGTGGACCAATTTTCACACCTTGAACTGGTTTAGCCCCTCTAAACCGGTTCAACCCACCCAGAATTGAACCCAAACAGCAGAAATAGTAGAAAAACAGAAAAACGAGATTGAAAAATGGTTTTCAACACCAAGACGACATTTTTTTAGAAAAATGCCGTGAAGAAACTCCCCCCAAAATCACGTTTTCTATGTGATGGAATCAAGATTGGAATTTATTTTTCAAAAAAAATTCCCAAAATGCCCTTAAGCTAGATTTTTTAACAAAAATGCAAAATGAGTCCACAGGAGGCTCATTTTACCAAGGAAGAGGTTTTTCTTGAAAACGATCATGCATGTAGATGTAACTTACCTATTAGGATGTGTTACAATGATCCACGGCTTAAAAATACTGCCGGTACAAAATCCGACCCGCCGACGGCCAAAATGACGAAAATGATCATAAAAAGGAAATTTTGAAACTTAAAATCATAAAATGGTTTCAAATTACGGTTTGGCCCTTGGCCACACTTCATGCATGATTAACGAGACCCTATGAAAGAATCAAAATAGAATTCCCACACCCGATGCAAACATGGTGAGGCAATGACTTGATATTTTTCAATATTTCCATAATGAATCTTGAAAGTGAAAGTGCGTAGAATGCAAATTAGATATCATTGTCCTATGGTCTCATCTCATACATATCGAATAAATTGTAAAGAGTGTACTTATGTGCACATTACATGTTTAGAATCAAATATACATATTTTGACATAAAAGGCTACAAGTGGCATTTTAAGCCAACCTTTACAAGAATTAAAACCTTCAAGTCTACAATCATCCAAGCATGATGAGAATCTCGACTTTGATTCCTGTACCTGAAAAATGTCCCCGGTAACTTTGGGGTCAGTAACATAAAGCTACTCATAGGAGATGAGCATGTAAGGACCTAACGTTTTACAAGATTATCACATTAAAGTGAAACAATTCAAATGGTTATGCCACCTAACGTCTATGTCAAAGGTGAAACTCAGGGAGCATCTTAAGCTACCTTAGATCATTTCTGGCATAAATCACATCCTTCATGCAATTCCAAACAACATAAGAGCATGCTATATAAAGCAACAAGATATAGATTCTCAAAGTTATCAACTTGAAATTTAGAGTGCGAAAACAACTAAAGTAGGTCATGCCACCTAAAGTCTATGTTCCAAATGAATCTATAAGATCATTCCTAAGTTGCATTTGAACAATATAGCATAGATGTGCTTAACAATATCAAAATTTACAATGATTCATTAAAATCATAAAGTATAGATGTATTTAACAATATCAAAATTTGCAATGATTTATTAAAATCATAAAGTATAGATGTATTAACCAACATCAAAATTTGTAACGATTCATTAGAAATCAGAATGCCTGAATGTACTGAACAATATTAAATCGCCAATAACCAAAACCACAAGTCACGATTAAATATGATTGTCAACTTGGAATTGAATGCGAAATCAACAAAGGCGGATATACTTGGACATCAAATCTCGGAATCCTGTCGAGAACTCAATGGTTATTCCGGGCACTAACCCGCTGGGAAGACCACCCTAGTGCACATTATAAAATAAGGAGAACTCATACCTCCCGTTCTAGAGCCAAACTCTAGCCATATCTCAGTGATAATGTCCCAAGTGACTCCAAAATAATCAAATAAGTTCAAAACTTATACGTAATTTATATAATGCACGAAATCACATTCCATGCACAAGTAGGTTGAAACCACACAATCCATACCTTAGAGTTTCAATTCTAAAATGGCATATATAATGTCAAATACAAAGTGTGCAATTCATTACACAAGTCAATAATATATTCAATATTGGAAATAAGTTCTCATGAATATAAATTTAACAATAATGTTATTCAATGCTTAAAACACAACCAAGTGAATACACAACAAATGCAAAATCCATGATTTAAACATAGAAACAACTTCTGCGATATAATTAAATCCATGAAACAATAAGATAGAATTTAATTAAAAAAAAATAATTAAATTCTCTAGATTTCAAATCAATTCTAAATAACCTCAAATTAATATATGTTAAAGGATATAGCATAGTCATCACATATATTAAATTAAAAGTGCAGGATAAGCAATATATCATCATGTAGAATTTAATTAATTTAAATTAATGTAACAACCCACTCCACATCTCCAATTGGTATGAGGCCTTTTGGGGTGAAGCCCAAGAGCAAAACCATGCAGGCTCAGGCCCAAAGCGGACAATATCATATTATGTGGTGGAGTGGGTCGTTACAATTAATTAAATCTCTATATTTCAAAAGTTACTCAAATGATCCCAATTTAATATATAACAAGTACTAAGTCATGGTCATACCATATATCAAGTCTAAAATGGAATACAGGCAAAATACAATTAAGTAGAATTTAAATCAAATTAAATTCATTAAATCTCTAGATTTAAAAACTCATTTAAATCATCCAAAATTAATATATAACAAAGATCAAGTCATGACCATGCCATATATCAAGTCTAAATTGAGTTATATGCAAGCTATAATAAATCATTAATTTTTCAAATTAATAAAAGACATGTATACAACTTATATTTCATACAAAAGCAAGTAAAACCCTTAGATAATAAACTATAATATCCCCTACCTCACTAGAGAAGTGTCTCTCTAGAATCCAAGGCAAATCAACACAAAATGACAAACCTTTCAAGGGTTTTGCAGAGGAGGATGAGGGGAACAAAAAGTATTGCCAAGGTTAAGCTTGGAAATCAATGGAAGGCTCTCAAAAATCAAAGTCAAAGCTTAAGGCTTTAAGCTTCATCCATAGAGGCTAGGGTTCTTTCAAGAGAGGGATGAAATAAAGTGGTGAAGATGAAATGTGAGTGGAGGATATAGAGATCCTCCACTCACTATGTGAGCTACCACTATGTTCAACACACACAACTTTGGTCAATTGCACAAAAACCCTTCTTTAAAACCATAATTCTAAAATAACCCAAAAATATTTACAAAGGGGTCCCTCCTCTAAATATCTTGCAAACTTAATTGCAAAATGGTCCTTTTTGAACATATCTTCCAAATTAAATTACAAAATGGTCTCTAAGACGAAAAATAATTACTTTACATAATTACACTAAAACCGCAAAAATCAAGAATGTTTCTGAATAAACTATGCATTCATGCCCTTTACGTAAAAGTAAGCAACTAACATGCTTTTCTACAAAAGTAAAAATATACATGACATGGAATTTAAATATCGTGGATGCATGCAAGACCGGAATCAAATCGAACACAAAAAGTGAGGTTGTGCCAACAAGTGACAAACGAGAACAGGACGAAAAGTGAATAGTGTTACAAAAAGTGAAAATGTGAAAATGACTCGGTCCTTAAAGGAAGTCGTCAATCCAAGGAAAAGAATCTCGGAAACCATCCCCGAGCACTCAAGATAACACCAAGTGACGAGAAATCGAACTCAGAAAAGAAAAGATCAATGAGAAAAAAAAATATCCGTGAAAATCTGAGAAAAGGAAGGAAGGAAAATGACCGGGTCATTACAACCTTCCCACCTTAAAAGGATTTCGTCCCTGAAATCCAGCCCCAACAAAACACAAGGTGAAACCAAGGTAACTACGGAGTACATCTCCGAGTATCCCACACAACATGCTACAAAAGCAATCCCAAAACTGAAAGACCATGTAGAAGCCACTATCATTCGGACCCACGTGCTCACGACAGGATAACCTCTCAAAAGAAAAGTAACCATACGGCCACACAACAAGTCAGGACTCACACACAGAACCCAAGATCAGACAAGGGAATGGAAGACAACAATCAAAAGCATCCCTCTTGACGAACCACCATAAGGAACTCCAAAATAACCACGTATCAAATCAGGGTACCGAACAAAGACGACACGGCAGTACGAATAGCGACTAGAACCCGCCCACGACGTACTCAAATATGTGGTAGCAATAACAGTGCCTAGTGCCCGCCCACACTTACTCGTCAGTAAGGTAGCATCGACGGCAACTAGCACTCGCCCACAACATACAACTTGTACAGTAACATGACAGTACTAGGTACTAATTCATAACCTACCCCACACTAGGTCTACCCATGAAACCTCTAGATACCAATGACATCAATGTCGCAAAATGATTATGGCCAAAAGCAATGTGGGAACCAGGCATCTGTGAGAGTTGGAATATGGTCCAAAGACGTTCCAGACCATCCCAGCCAATCCCAAACTCTAACAACAATGTCATAGGCACCATCATGCTTAAGGCCCTAAATTCTCAATACAACAAAACCAACTCTTACGTCTCAAAATACTCATAGTAACAACATCAATCAAGAATCCAAAGCCTGAAAAGCAAATCAAAACCTCCAAAAATTAAAACAAACCTCACTACAACATATTTCATCGAAAGTCCTTCATATCTCCCTGAAACAGATCAACTACACGACTAAACCGCAATCAAACATCAGATCCACATCCCTATCATAGATAACTAAATCCTCGAAATACAAGTCCACCAAGTGGCACACACATCAAAATCCTGACAACCAAGGTCACAAAAACGAGTCTCTCAAACCATGCTTGGCAACACCAAGCTAAATAAAAATTCCTCAATTTCCATCCATAAACAACCACTGGAACTACGATTCTCCAAGACCACGCCAGTCATAACTAGGACGAGAAAACTCCACAAAGAAGGCATTTCCAACAACGATCCTTCAAAACTCCTCTTAAGAGTCAACCACATTTAGGTCTCTAACCTGAAACAAGTCTCCAAAAGACATCCCTAAATAGCGTCAAACTCACACAACGAGTCAACCAAATCCTCAATCAAATGGACACAAGTCCCCGTAAAATGATCTCACATCAATCAACTCATTCTGAGCACCACAACTCTGTTAACAACCACGGCAAAAACTCCCCAAGGGAAGACACGAAAGAAAGGGAATCACCAGTGACAACACCACGACTCTGTCTCTAAAACAAAAGACAACAAGGTCGAAGACTTCACCCCCTACATGGAAGTAAGTCGACTAAAACCAACCAAATCCTCACTAAGGACTCAAAACAACAATGGTGATCCTCACGGACCAGCTAACCCCAAAGCTGTGCACAACGCAACGAAGAGAAGAGACTCACTCCTTGTGAAGTCCCTTACTCAAACCAAGAAAAGAGGAGAAACCCTATTCTCCCACAAATGTGAACACGACAAATACGAAAAGGGAACAAAAAGGGAAAACTAAATATGGAAGTCATGCAAAGAACAAAGAAATGTAACTACCAAGTAAGTAAATCTACTCACATAGATAAAATTAAGGGTACATGCAGCACGTCTCCACGTAAGCACAAAATCATGTCACTAAAGTACAGTAACAACATGTCATCTCTAAACATATAAAGAAGACATGCTAATGTCACACAACAAGAAAACAATGTGGACACACTTCCACCTACTCATGCATCACAATATCATAAATCATACTACTAATATGGTAATAAACGAAACTGCAGAAGATAAAGATGATGTAACAATGAACCCTATGGATGTCGTGTCCTAGAGTATCTAAGTAAAAGGAAAGACCAGTCCTAGCCATAAACTGACTCTAAAAACCAATGTGACAACAACTTATCTCAAAACAAACGTGAGCCCTTACTATAATGGTTAGAATCTAACAATCCATCTCCGAATCTAGAGGTGACACTATAAGTGACATTAACAATGTAATGCTCTCTCTATCCGAAACATTAATCAATCGACTTGATCCCAAAAGCATTATCACGCAAGGAGAACTCAAAGAAAATGACAACTATACCATACCAACAACAACCAAATCAATCACTACGACTACTTCCCAAGATAACCATCATCATCATCGATCAAAATGACAACACCTATCAAAACAAAACCAACATTGATTCTATCTGAACTACAGTTGTAGCTAGCCAGTATGGTAGTATGATAGTGCCATGCACCCGCCTACAAACATACCTGCCCACCAAAATTGCAATCCCAGAGGAATCATCCCGAACAACCAAGGATCTTAAGAGGTCCATAACCTCATCATGGCCCAAAACCAACAAATCCAGCACTACGGCAACACCAAATGACTCACCTCACGAGAGCCTAAACAAAAGGTGACTCACCACCTACCTCAAAACTAATGCTAGGTTAGCAACAACCTACACTACCACAAAACTGTGACTATAATCACCATCAACCTCAACTCGTGCCTTAATGACCAATCCCTTATCATGCCAAATATGCAACATAGTTATGCATATACAAATCTCATCTAGCATATATCATATGTCATGCTCTTTACATTAGAATAAAATCATGTTAAATAACGACATGCCACATATAGCACATTGGCATATAAACATGTTATTAAACCAAAACATGTTATCATGAAGCATATAAACACATAGAGCATGGCAACATAAGCATGATATGCACCCAAAACTTGTCGTCTAAGGTATTCAAACCTAGGAGCTCTGATACCACCTGTGACGACCCTGGATTTTTCAACCCAGTGTGTCTGTGATGACCCGAAACGGATCCAAAATGTAGAAGTAAAACAAAAACAAGTCCTTAGAGATGTATGTCATCCTTAAGACACAAGAATAGCCCTTTAAGGAATTTCGAGACTCAACGGAAGCAAATTGAAGACAAGGGTGTCAAAACCCTACCAAAAGAAGGTCTAAGGGTAAAATGATTATTTTACCCAAAGAGGAAGGAATTTGACTTCGAACAAGTCAAATGAGATCAAAAACATCCTTGGTAACTTCACATGAAGTCCCAAGGCCAAAGGAAGTGAAATCCCAAATCCCGGTTCGAACAAAATCTGACACCCTCTCACTAAAACAAGGATATATTGAGGTAGGAGAAGAATCTGAAATTGAAATTTATACCATTGGAAAGCTTACTTCGACATGGTCAGTTTAGACTAAAGAACGAACCAAATCGAAGTTTAAACAAAGAACTTACGACATTTCAAAGTTGGAAGGTCAAAGTTGAACCTGCAAGTGACGAAAATGATAATGAAAAGGAAAATTTGAAACTTAAAATCATAAAATGGTTTCAAATTACCATTTGGCCCTTGGCCACACTTCATGCATGGTTAACGAGACCTTATGAAAGAATCAAAATGGAATTCCCACACCCGATGCAAACATGGTAAGGCAATGACTTGACATTTTTCAATATTTTCATAATGAACTTTGAAAGTGAAAATGCATAGAATGCAAATTAGATATCATTGGCCTATGACCTCATCTCATACATATCAAATACATTATAAAGAGTGTACTTATGTACACATTACATGTTTAGAATCAAATATACACATTTTGACATAAAAGGCTACAAGTGGTATTTCAAGCTAACCTTTACAAGAATTAAAACCTTTAAGTCTATAATCATTCAAGCATGATGAGAATCTCAACCTTGATTCCTGTGCCTGAAAAATGTCCCCGGTAACTTTAGGGTGAGTAACATAAAGCTACTTGTAAGAGATGAGCATGCAAGGACCTAACGTTTTACAAGATTATCACATTAAAGTGAAACAATTCAAAAGGTTATGCCACCTAACGTCTATGTCAAAGGTGAGACTCAGGGAGTATCTTAAGCTACTTTAGATCATTTCTAGCATAAATTACATCCTTCATGCAATTCCAAACAACATAAGAACATGCTATACAAAACAACAAGATATAAATTCTCAAAGTTATTAACTTGAAATCTAAGTGCAAAAACAACTAAAGTAGGTCATACCACCTAAAGTCTATGTTTCAAATGAATCTATAGGATCATTCCTAAGTTACATGTGAACAATATAGCATAGATGTGCTTAACAACATCAAAATTTACAATGATTCATTAAAATCATAAAGTATAGATGTACTTAACAATATCAAAATTTGCAATGATTCATTAAAATCATAAAGCATAGATGTACTTACCAACATCAAAATTTGTAATGATTCATTAGAAATCAGAATGCCTGAATGTACTGAACAACATTAAATCACCAATAACCAAAATCACAAGTCACAATTAAACATGATTGTCAACTTGGAATTGAATGCGAAATCAACAAAGAGCGGATATACTTGGACATCAAATCTCAGAATTCTGCCGAGAACTCAATGGCTATTCTGGGCATTAACCTGCTGGGAAGACCACCCTAGTGCACACTATAAAATAAGGAGAACTTATACCTCCTATACTAGAGCCAAACTCTAGCCATATCTTAGTAACAATGTCCCAAGTGACTCCAAAAAATTCAAATAAGTTCAAAACTTATACGTAATTTATATAATGCACAAAATCACCTTCCATGCACAAGTAGGTTGAGACCACACAATCCATGCCTTAGAGTTTCAATTCTAAAATGACATATATAATGTCAAATACAAAGTGTGCAATTCATTACATAAGTCAATCATATATTCAATATTGGAAACAAGTTCTCTTGAATATAAATTTAACAACAATGTTATTCAATACTTAAAACAAAACCAAGTGAATACACAACAAGTCCAAAATCCATGATTTAAACATAAAAACAACTTTTACGATATAATTAAATCCATAAAACAATTAGATAGAATTTAATTAAATAAAAATAATTAAATTCTCTAGATTTCAAATCAATTCCAAATAACATCAAATTAATATATGTTAAAGGATATAACATAGTCATTACATATATCAAATCAAAAGTGCAAGATGAGCAAGATATCATCACGTATAAATTAATTATTTTAAATTAATTAAATCTCTAGATTTCAAAAGTTATTCAAATGATCCCAATTTAATATACAACAAGCACTAAGTCATGGTCATACCATATATCAAGTCTAAAATGGAATACAAGCAAAATACAATTAAGTAGAATTTAAATCAAATTAAATTCATTAAATCTCTAGATTTAAAAACTCATCCAAATCATCCAAAATTAATATATAACAAAGATTAAGTCATGGCCATGCCATTTACCAAGTCTAAAATGAGTTATATGCAAGTTATGATAAATCATTAATTTCTCAAATTAATAAAAGACATGCATACAACTTATATTTCTTACAAAAGCAAGTGAAACCCTTATATAATAAACTATAACACCCCCAACCACACTAGAGAAGTGTCTCTCTAGAATCCAAGACAAATCAACACAAAATGGCAAACCCTTTGATGAGCGCTGAAAAGTGCGTATTTAAACCCCTTAAGCTTAGGTATTTTAGTACCTTTATCTATCTTACTTTACCGTTTTAGATTGATTTCATATTATTTCCATTTTTAGGCACTTATCCCGAAAATAAGCTAACTTAGCCAAATAAGAGCTTAATTGAAGCAATTCTGGGATTAAACAAAGAAAAGAGCAAAGTGGAGAAAGAAGGAAGCAAATGAAGCTAAAGGTGACAAGCAGCAAAGTTCGATCGATCCAAGTTCAAGGTTCGATCGATCGAACAATGATCGATCTCAGCACTTCAAGATAGATCCAAGTCTTGGCCCAAAAGCATAAAGTCTAAAAGTTTGATCGATCCAACACCATCTTTCGATCGATCGAACACTTTTGTCCTTATTCAAATGATTGATCCTATCCATAGATGTACCACCCATTAACCACTTTTGTCCTTTTCCCATAAATATCTCTCCAAAATATCTCGGATTTATCTTTTCCCAAAAAGCTCAACCAGTTGGATCGATCCAGCCTAAGTTCGATAGATCTCAGCCAGTTCGATCGATCCAAGTCTAAGGTTCGATCGATCGAACTTCCTCCAGTGCGAAAAGTTAAAATTCCAGCTTGTGCAATCTGTCCTCTATCCAATAATTAGAGAATATTTTTTGCACGACCCCAGCTCATTTTGTGTGCCACTTGACCTACCTATAAAAGGAATATGATGCACTTTTTGAGCATATAGACTATTCTAGGGTTTAATCTCTTGGAGAGGAAGTTGAGAGGAGGAGGAAGCTAGAGACACCATTGGAGACTCTTCATCAACCAAGAAGCAAGCCTCTTCCATGGAGTTAGCCCTTGAGGGTTGGAGTAACATCACCATGAGTGGCTAGACATCCTCTTAGGGCTAGAGTTAGCCTCAAACATGCTTTCTATATCTTAATCATGTGTATTATTTAGGGATTAGTGTTGTAATTGATGTTTTGACACTTTGATATATATAGATCTTGTTTATTCAATGATTTATATGGTTTAATGCTTCCAATTGATCATTTCATTCTATCCATATGTCTATGTATGCTAGAATAGATGTTCATGTGCTTGTCTTTAGATTTTGTGCTATTGATGCATGTCTATGTGTATTGATGCTATAAAGTTGGAGATTGTCAAAACATAGTGCTTAAAGGAATGCTCTTGTGATTCTCTTGATGGTTCATACTTATTCCTTGATGGATTGTGCCTTTTCCCTAGTTTATTTTCATGCTAGTAGTGTAGATGTAGTGTAGTTGTAATGTCGTGTTAAATGGGAGGACAATCCATGCTTGTTGTTTGATGATCCAAGCTTTTGAATGCAAGTAGTATATGTCTCTAACCTTGTGTTGTATTTGGATTGTGAGCTTAATGAAATGATTAATGACTTGTTTTGATCTATTGTACTTTTCACATGTTGTTTAGACAATATATGCTTCATTGCTTAGATATATTGTGCCTTTCACATGATATTTAGATAATACATGCTTAACTCGTTATCTTTGCTTGTTGAATCAACCAAACACACGCACACCAATATTGCAACACACCATTTGCCCTCATTAATCACTTGTCAATGATATAGAAATGCATTACTTGGTGGTGATCTCTAAACCCCAAGATCTCTCTCTATTACTTACTCTTAATTGCATTCTTTGTTATCACTTAGTTTAATTTAGTTGCTCTTTAATCAACCAACCAATCAATTGTTTGATCACTTGATCTACTAGCCCTAATAACGATTCCACGACATTGCTCGATCCTTATAAATCCCTTGGGACGATCCCTACTCGCCCTAGCTATATTTATAGTGAAAGGTAGTAGTGGCTTTTATAAATGTAAAACTCTTGGCCCTCGCCTTAAAATTCACACTCTTAAGCTTATGGTAGGACGACGAACCAACAAGTTTTTGCGGCCGTTGCCGGGGATTGATTGATTAGATTAGGCAACGTTGGATTTGTGGAATTGATTAGGATTAGTACTCTTTTGATCGTGTCTTTACTTTACTTCTATTTTTCTTTTTGGTTACTTATTGTGTTGTTCTTACTTGACTAGGTGCATTTTTGGAGAGGAAGCAAGCAAAGGAGCCATCAAGCATTTAAGCAAGCAACGAAAGTAAAAAGCTAAAAATTCTAAAAAAATTGCTAAGCTAAGCTTTAAATTTGGAGTTGAAGTGCTATAGGACCTTTGTGAGACTTTCTTTACTCAATCCCTTAGTTAAATCGTCGGCCTGGGTGGAGGCTTATTTTTAATTGTCTTGCATCATTGTTGTTAAAACATGGGAGTATGAATTAAGTGTTTGTGGAAGAAGTCTAGTTGCATTATTGTGAAGGCATAGTGTTTGTCATTCTTTGTGTTTCTTTGTGTTTTGCATTGTGCATGCATGAACGTCGTTCATTGAGACTAACTTTTGTCCCTCTTGATTTGCATCTTGAATCTATCGTTAGAAATCCTAGGGGAAGAGGAAGTTCAAAAAGAGCCAATCTATCAATGGATGACAATAATGACAATCATGTTGAGGACCTTGGTCACATAGATCAACAAGGTATCCTTCTTCCCAATGTGCACAATGAGAACATACAAGTACCATTAGGCATGCCTAGGCCATTCATTCACTAACCACCACAACAACAAGGCCAAGTTCCATATGGAATGCCAAGGCCAATGTATGCTCCACAACCTCCCATCAACAATCAAGGAATTCAAAACCAAGGTGTTCATGTTGCACCTCAAGTAGCTAATCCACCTCTTGCTTTAAGAGACCACTATGTGCCTAACGAGTATAATGCACCTACATGCATTCAATTGCCTCTATTTAGAGCACATCATTATGAAATTAAGCCACAAACCATTCAAATGCTTCCTAACTATCATGGACTTTCAAGTGAAGAACCTTATAAGCATTTGGATGAGTTTCTTGAAATATGTTCCACCGTAAAATATACGGACATGCCGAAAGAGGTTTTAAGACTCAAACTTTTTCCATTTACCTTAAAAGACAAGGCAAAGTATTGGTTTAACAATCTTAGGCCTTTTTCAATCACTTCTTGGGCAGAAATGCAACAAAAGTTCTTGAAGAAGTACTATCCGGTTTCTAAGACCAATGCCATGAGAACCTCAGTTCGAGAATTTTCACATGGGGATGGAAAAACGTTTCATGAGGCGTGGGAATGCTTCAATGAATTGCTTAGGAAGTGTCCACATCATGACATGCCCAAATAACAATTAGTTCAATACTTCTTTGAGAGCTTATCGGACAACTATAAGGGTATGGTTGATGCTTCCATGGGTGGCTTATACATTGATAGGCATGAGGATGATGTGTGGCGTCTCTATGAGAGCATGAGTGAAAATTCTTTGCATAGAACACTATCATCCAAGAATGGTAGAAATTCATAAGGTAGGAAGAGTGTTGGCTTACATCAAGTCGACCATTCAAATGAAATAGCCGCCGAAATGAAGTCTTTATCTCAAAGGTTTGATCAATTTTTTATTAACTAAAACTCGGCGAACCAAGTATCTTCTTTCCCTAACCATTCTCATCATGCATCAAATGAAACATGTATGACTTGTTCTAGTGTTCTTCATTCTACTTCTCATTATCCTCACGGACAAGTCCAAAATGAACCTAATGAACAAGTCAATTCAGCTTTTATGAACCAAGGGAACAATCCTTATGGTACTCACTATAATCCAAGTTGGAGGAATCATCCAAATTTCTTTTGGAAAAACCAAGGAGAGGGCTCAAACCCTTCTCAAGGCGGTTTTCAAGGGAAGTACATTCCACCTCCACTTCAAAACCAAGGATCCCAAGGTTATAGACCTTATCAATCACAAGGGAATCAATTTGCTAATTCTCATTTTCCCAACTAATCTTATTCCCAAGGTAATACTAGAAGTCCCGCCTTTGAAGAAAAAGTTTTGAATGCTTTCGGCACTTTAGAGGCTAACACTCAATTGCTTCATTCTCACTCTCAATCTATTGCGAAGCTAGAAACCCAAGTAGGGCAAATAGCAAGCACTCTCAATGCAAGAGAGAAGGGAAAGATGCCTATTAATGCCCCACCTAAGCAACAATGTGTTGTGGAAACCCATTCCTCATCGGAAGGCCACACCATTGAATATGTTAATGCGGTGACTACCTTGCGGAGTGGTAGGATTGTGGACAATCAAGTTGGAATGTCCAATGAAGAAAGTGAACCGGTGCAACCTTAAGTTATCACCCATCCCGTTTCACATCCCATTCATCCTTCATTGTATATACATGATCTTGTAAATGAGAAAGTCTTGAAATATGTGTTTGAAAAAGAAGTTTTGAAATATGATGTTGAAAAGGTTTTGTTAAAAAATGATTTGAAAACTTCTTGTGTTGAAGAGAATTTAAAAGAAAATTTTGAAAAAGTATTTGAACCAAAGGTTCCATTTTCGGATGCTTTAAAAGGATCCATTTCAAAAGACAAGCAAAAGGCAAAAAACAATGAAATCATGGAAATGCTTAGGCAAGTGAAAGTTAATCTTCCACTGTTGGATGCAATCAAGCAAATTCCTACTTATGCCAAATTCTTGAAAGACTTGTGCACCCAAAAGCGGAAGAATAAGAGCCAAGCACCAAGAAAAGTGGTTTTGACCAAGCAAGTAAGCTCAATTTTGCAACATAACACTCTTCCAAAGTTTAAGGACCCTGGTTCACCCACTACATCATGCATTATTGGTGATCATATCATTAATCGGGCGCTTCTTGACTTAGGAGCAAGTGTTAACCTTCGTCCATACTTGGTTTATGTCAAATTGGGCCTAGGAGAACTGAAACTGACGTCGGTAGTTTTGCAACTTGCCGACCGATCTATTAAGAAGCCTAAGGGTATAATTGAGGATGTTTTGATAAAGATTGATAAATTATTCTTCCCGGTTGATTTCGTTGTCATAGACATGGAACTGGTTCCCAACCCTAAGAGCCAAATTCCCGTTGTCCTTAGCCGTCCTTTCTTGGCAACCACTAATGCCAACATCAATTGTAGGACGGGGATAATGAAGATCTCATTTGGCCACATGAAGGTGAAGTTGAATATCTTTAATCCCACACCCAATTCATTTGACAAATATGAAGGAGAAGTTAATGTTATAGATAAATGTCATGATCTTCAATGTCAAGGAAATGAGCTTTTGTGTAAAACCAAAACTTCCAAAGGATCATCTTCAACCTTGCATTCTCAAAATCTTGTTTTAAACTTTTGCTTTGACAGAGCATGGAAGCCCAAAAGTTATGATTGCATAGACAAGGGACCAAAGGTTTCTTTTGAGCTTAATCCAACAAGTTCTTCAAAGAACCATTTGTTGGGTAGAGTTCAAAACAAGTTCTTTGATCCGGGCTAAAAGAGCCCAATGTCTTGCTAGAGACGTTAAAGACTAGCAAAAGCATTCGTAAGGTGTCAAAACCCTATTCCTCCCCCATTTCTATCTTTCATTTCATTTCTTGCAAAGTCTAGATACTTGTTTTTGGTTCATATGCATTGAAAGGAACTTTGGTGAGGATTGCATAAGCTTTCATGTCATTAATGAGCATTCTGCATAGTTCGATTGATTTCAAACTTGAGTTCGATTGATCGAACTTCATTCTGCATCCAACACTTAGAAAATTTTTCGACCTGCAGAAACCTGTATCCAAATCACCTCTCTATCCCATCGTTCGAACTAACTCTTAGATCGATCAAGAGACCTTCGATCAATCCAACTTCCAAGTTCGATCGATCTCATGATTCAACACTTAGAAAAATTTTGAGCCTGCATTAACCTACATATTTCAGCTCTCTATCTGATCGATCGAAACATTCCAAGATCAATCTGAAAGTTCTTCGATCGATCCAACTTCCAAGTTCGATCGATCTCATGTTCCAACACTTAGCCAATTTTCTAAGCCAAAAACCTGTATATTTTTGCTCTCTGTCTGATTGATCGAACTCTTGTTTCGATCGATCTCAGTTCTTCATTTCACTATTATGACTTTGTTTTGACTTTTCAAAATTTCAAAAATCCAAAAATATTTTCACTTTTATTTTATTTTATTTTTCAAAAAGTTTTCAAAAATTCAATAAAATTTTCTATTTTAATTAATTTTTAATTATTAGTGTTTATTCAATTTAATTTATTAAAAAAAAAAAACCAAAAATATTTTATTTTATTTTCCAATTTTTAATTTTAATTCCAATTTTTAATTTTAATTTTGCAATTTTCAAAAATTTCAAAAATCAAAAAATACTTTGAAGAGAGTTCATCAAAGGTCGATCGATCACAGTTGAGTTCAATTGATCGAACTCTGTTGGGAATGTTTTTAAAAATAGAATTGAGGGTTCTCAAGATCGATCATTTAGATCAATCTCACCCTCTCTGCAAACCCTTGTTTCCCTCTCTGCGCTGCCGTACACCCATCATCTTCCCCTTCTCCAGCAAGCCCTCCGGTGTCATCAAGCTTCCCAAATCACTTTCTTTCATCTCGGTTTCATCTCT
Organism: Cornus florida; assembly: GCF_030987335.1. Taxonomy (NCBI): domain Eukaryota; kingdom Viridiplantae; phylum Streptophyta; class Magnoliopsida; order Cornales; family Cornaceae; genus Cornus; species Cornus florida. The sequence continues at coordinate 65,080,465 of NW_026775573.1, forward strand.
CCCTCTTTATCTCCCATTTTCTCTTCGGTTGAGGTAAGAACCGAGATCTACTTAAAACTTGATTTGATTTAATGCATACATGTTCTATATATTTGATTTAGGATGCTTACATGATCGAATCCATAATTTTTGAAGCTTTGAAGCACTGTATTTCCATATATATATATGTGTGTTGCTTCGTGTATATATTTTGCATATTTTCTTATTTTGATCTCATATTGGGAGTTTGAGCCTCATTCAGTGATGGGTATTGTTGAATTGATGTGTTGTTGGGCCCACGAACATGTTCGTGTGGGCCCCATGCTTCCAAAGTCATAGATCTGTGACCTTTAAGTTTTCAACGTCGCACAGTTTGATCGATCGAACTTGTATAAGGCCGAGGATGACTATATACCATCCACCTCTGCGGCTCATCCTACTTTCACTCCATCACCATCCCCACCGCAAACTGGAGCTGAGCATTCACATATACCCGCTCAGCTAGCTCATCTGGAGAGTGATAGGCCCACGCCTCGATATGTGCACATGACGCTCGACCATGAATCAGAGTTCGACACGGCCTTCTTCTCTAGATCGGTGCTGACCCGATCCGCCTACCATGATATCATTCAGAGGGGCCTGGCCGCTATTCTTGCCCCCATCACAGAGCCGGTCTATCCGCGACTGGTACGGTTGTTCTACCATAACCTTCGACCATCCCCGCGCACCACAGCCGAGATGGTTACTTCTGTTGATGGCCATCCGATCACCATCACATTGGACTCTTTAGCCCGCTCTTACCGCTGTCCACACAGATGTCTCCAGAGCTTCAGGACACATATTCGAGGCTATTCAGGCCTTCCTATGCCGACATGGCAGTTTTTCTCACGGGTCACCATGCTAGTGGCGAGACCTTCACCACCCGGACATTCCTTCCCGACGACCTATAGTTCACCGATTTCGTTCTCTATCAGAACATATACATGGTCGGGCATAAGATACAGAGGAGGGGCGATTATCTGACAGCCCTCTACTCCTTCTACATCGGGCACTGGGTGTCCATTCCCGCACTCATCTGGAGCGTGACGAGGAAGCTGTATGACGATTACATTAGCAAGGAGACGCTCGGACAGGCTAAGTCTATTCCTTTCAGCTACCTCATCACCCAGATTCTTATAGGCCAGCGCTACCCTATCCATCCTCGGGAGCACCCCGAAAGAGGTTCCTGTCATTTCCTCAGGAAGGACTGGAACAAGAGCTACCGCTCCATTATTACCAGGCTGCAGGACCACGCGGTAGTGGCTGTAGCAGAGTTAGAGCTAGAGGAGGCACAGGCCTAAGTAGAGGCACCGGCACCAGCAGAGGCAGCAGCAGCACATCCCGCAGCGGACGACGCACCAGTCGATCTAGCTACCGAGCATTTAGACATAGACTTAGAGTGCCCTGCAGACGACATACAGCAGGACTTTCTAGCCAGGTCGCCCATTCACGAGCAGGAGCAGACTCAGGAGCTTTCTTCTGATTCATCTATACCTGAGGCTCCAGATATGACCCCCGGCTTTGGAGTATGTCTGCAGACGCTGAGGATGCTGTTGTTGCCATCCGAGCTGTCCCCACAGCCCATAGCTAATTTTGCTGCCTTCCGCACGGATGTCGCGACCATGTTCAGAGATCTATCCAGAGTCATCCGCAGAGCCAGACCTGCCCGTCCTACCTCATCCTCCTGAGCTCCCAGTCCCTTCTATCTCATAATCCCTCTCTCCTTTCGATACTTTACTTTTGTCACTGTACATTATTATTTTTACAGCCGGTCTATCAGCTTTGATATTTTTGTTGTGCCTGCACTTTATCTATTTTATATATGTGTTTTTGTTATGGATGTCATATATTGTATTTTCATATCTGTATGTTTAACTCCATCAAGTGTATCACAGTGATTTCAGTGAGAGAATGCTACCCAATTTTCAAGACCACCCCTATACCTCTCTCATTTCTTTATCTGTTTATCCCATTTACACTTGCATGTCCACTGTGCACTGATTATCCCATTTTGTTATCTGATGAGTTTATCCAAGTACCAATTTTCAGGACTATAGTTCATCCCAAGTTTAGGGGGGCCATGCCACCCACTTCGGATACTTCAGTCCCGATCATTCTTGCTTAGTTGCACTGGTATACTCTTTCCTTTATTCTCTTGCACATTGAGGACATTGTGCCATTTAAGTTTGGGGGGAATGGTGCATAATAGTGTTAGTTTTAAATTTAAAATTTTGAGCATGACTTCTGTATTTGAGGGATATTTCTATGATTGGTCCATATCTAGCTATGATTTTGATCTTTTGAGGACTATATTGCTTAAAATTTAAAAATTGCTTGACTTTAGAGTCCAATACTCCTTGTATGCCTTGTGGATGCCATTTAGGAGTAAATTTTTCGAAAGATTGATATCTTGCTTACATTTGTGGTCTGCATCATCCTGATTTTGTGATTGTTTTGAGATTCACTCTAGAATTCTACACTAACACAGGCACACACTAGCATTCATTTGTGGGGTACATGCTTTGTTGATTATTGAATTGGTTATATCCCAATTGAGCTAGTAGTGCATTGAAAGCTTTCATTCTTGATAAAGGTGGATAACAACCCCTTTTCACTAAGTAGCCGGGATTCTAGCCTCATCAAGCACTGAACTTCTCGCGCTGAAAAGTGGAGGGCCCAAACTCTAGGTTAATAATTGAACTTGCTAAAAAAATAAAAAAATAAAAAATAAAAAAGGAAAAGAAAAAAAAGAGCAAAAACAAAAGCAATAAAAAGTGAGGACTTCTCCCAAAAGGTGAGAAGTGAGAAATGATTAGATGGTTGCTATCTTGATTTGTAGCCTAGTTGATTTGAGCTTATAAGTCCGTAGGGGTATTTGAATGCCTAATGTCCTAAAGCCGTCTGGTTTGGGAGCCATTGACCTAACGCTCGACCTCATTAATCGCTAAAAAGCTTAATAGATCAACACATTACACCATGCTTCCATCTTTGATCCTATAAAAAATAAAATATAATATATATATATATATATATATATATATATATATATATATAGAGTGAAAAGAATAAGCGCACTGAGAACAATGAAGCTCTAATAAAAGGTCCACTTTTTGTCTTGATGATCGGTACTAGATTTGTGTGCTAGTTTGAGGGTAAGGATGTGATTAATTCTTTAGTTGGATAAGATAGCAATATATTTGATGCCGGTCCACTCAAAAAGGATTCTAGAGTTGTTTTGATTTGCATGATCATTTTCTTGATGTGTGAAGGACCATATTTGTCTGCTTGATGTTGCGATTTTGGGAGATTGCTTAGAAATGTTTGAAAAATGCATACTTGAGGTAGTTTCTCCCAATGCTTGTTTGCAATATTGGTGCCTCTTTTGAAAGAATGAGCTTAATGTTTGTGGGTACCATTTCTGGAAACCCTCATGAGACTTCACTCGTCTACTAGGGGTAACCTAGGGGTTTAAAAGACTTGTTGCATATGCTAAGTGCAATCGTGTTCCCTACGAAAGTGGCGTTATCCATTTATTGTTTTCTAGTTCATAGTTGTATAGTTGTTCATTTCATTCCTTTACTTTCTAGTTCATTGTTAGGGACTAGCAATATTTAAGTTTGGGGGTGTGATGAGCGCTGAAAAGTGCGTATTTAAACCCCTTAAGCTTAGGCATTCTAGTACCTTTATCTATCTTACTTTACTGTTTTAGATTGATTTCGTATTATTTCTATTTTCAGGCACTTATCCCGAAAATAAGCTAACTCAGCCAAATAAGAGCTTAATTGAAGTAATTCTGGGATTAAACAAATAAAAGAGCAAAGTGGAGAAAGAAGGAAGCAAATGAAGCCAAAGGTGACAAGCAGCAAAGTTCGATCGATCCAAGTTCAAGGTTCGATCGATCGAACAATAATCGATCTCAGCACTTCAAGATAGATCAAAGCCTTGGTCCAAAAGCATAAAGTCCAAAAGTTTAATCGATCCAACACTATCATTCGATCGATCAAACACTTTTGTCCTTATTCAAATGATTGATCCTATCCACAGCTGTACCACCCACTAACCACTTTTGTCCTTTTTCCCATAAATATCTCTCCAAAATATCTTGGATTTGTCTTTTCCCAAAAAGCTCAACCAGTTGGATCGATCCAGCCTAAGTTCGATAGATCTCAGCCAGTTCGATCGATCTAAGTCCAAGGTTCGATCGATCGAACTTCCTCCAGTGTGAAAAAGTTAAAATTCCAGCTTGTGCAATCTGTCCTCTATCCAATCATTAGAGAATATTTTTTGCACGACCCCAGTTCATTTGGTGTGCCACTTGACCTACCTATAAAAGGAATATGATGCACTTTTTGAGCATATAGACTATTCTAGGGTTTAATCTCTTGGAGAGGAAGTTGAGAGAAGGAGGAAGCTAGAGACACCATTGGAGACTCTTCATCAACCAAGAAGCAAACCTCTTCCATGGAGTTAGCCCTTGAGGGTTGGAGTAACATCACCATGAGTGGCTAGACAACTTCTTGGGGCTAGAGTTAGCCCCAAGCATGCTTTCTATATCTTAATCATGTGTATTATTGAGGGATTAGTGTTGTAATTGATGTTTTGACACTTTGATATATATAGATCTTGTTTATTCAATGATTTATGTGGTTTAATGCCTGCAATTGATCATTTCATTCTATCCATATGTCTATGTATACTAGAATAGATGTTCATGTGCTTGTCTCTAGATTTTGTGTTATTGATGCATGTCTATGTGTATTGATTCTATAGATTTGGAGATTGTCAAAACATAGTGCTTAAAGGAATGCTCTTGTGATTCTCTTGATGGTTCACTTATTCCTTGATGGATTGTGCCTCTCCCCTAGTTTATTTTCTTACTAGTAGTGTAGATGTTGTGTAGTTGTAGTGTAGTGTTAAATGGGAGGACAATCCATCCATGCTTGTTGTTTGATGATCCAAGCTTTTGAATGCAAGTAGCATATGTCTCTAACCTTGTGTTGTATTTGGATTATGAGCTTAATGAAAGGATTAATGACTTGTTTTGATCTATTGTGCCTTTCACATGTTGTTTAGACAATATATGCTTCGTTGCATAGATATATTGTGCCTTTCACATGATGTTTAGACAATACATACTTAACTAGTCATCCTTGCTTGTTGAATCAACCAAACACACACACACCAATATTGCAACACACCATTTGCCCTCATTAATCACTTGTCAATGATATAGAAATGCATTGCTTGGTGGTGATCTTTAAACCCCAAGATCTCTCTCTATTACTTACTCTTAATTGCATTCTTTGTTATCACTTAGTTTAATTTAGTTGTTCTCTAATCAACCAACCAACCAACCAATTGTTTGATCACTCGACCTACTAGCCCTAATAACGATTCCACGACATTGCTCGATCCTCATAAATCCCTTGGGACGATCCCTACTCGCCTTAGCTATATTTATAGTGAAAGGTAGTAGTGGCTTCTATAAATGTAAAACTTTTGGTCCTCACCTTAAAATTTACACTCTTAAGCTTATTGTAGGACGACGAACCAACACCCTTTAAGGGTTATGTAGAGGAGGATGAGGGGAACAAAAAGTATTGCCAAGGTTAAGCTTGGAAATCAATGGAAGGCTCTCAAAAATCATAGTCAAAGCTTAAAGCTATAAGTTTCATCCATGGAGGCTAGGGTTCTTTCAAGAGAAGGATGAAATAAAGTGGTTAAGATGAAATGTGAGTGGAGGATATAGAGATCCTCCACTCACTATGTAAGCTAGCACCATGGTCAACACACACAATTTTGGTCAATTACACAAAAATCATTTAAAATTATAATCCCAAAATAACCCAAAAATATTTGCAAAGGGGTCCCTCCTCTAAATATCTTGCAAACTTAATTACAAAATGGTCCTTTTTGAAAATATCTTCCAAATTAAATTACAAAATGGTCCTTAAGATGAAAAATAATTATTTTACATAATTACACTAAAACCCCAAAAATAAAAAAAATGTTTTCGAAGAAACTATGCATTCATGCCCTTTACGTAAAAGTAAGCAACTAGCATGCTTTTCTATAAAAGTAAAAATACACATGGCCTGGAATTTAAATATCGTGAATGCATGCAAGACCGGAATCAAATCGAACACGAAAAGTGAGGTTGTGCCAACAAAGTGACAAACGGGAATAAGACAAAAAGTGAATAGTGTCACAAAAAGTAAAAATGTGAACATGACTCGGTCCTTAAAGAAAGTCGTCAATCCCAGGAAAGGAGTCTCGAAAACCATCCCTGAGCACTCAAGATGACACTAAATGTTGAGAAACTGAACTCAGAAAAGAAAAGATCAATGGGAAAAAAAAATATCCGTGAAAATTTGAGAAAAGGAAAGGAAGGAAAATGACCGGGTCGTTACACAATATATATGTATAAATAAATATATTTATTAATTATAACATGAGAATTCTAGCTTTAATTGATAGCAGATTAGGTTGCATTACATATAAGAGATCAAAAGCAAGAATTAACTTGCCTGACATTTCTTCGCTTCACAACAACGAATGCGTAAAAATCCTCGGGATAGCAACATAGGTAAAAACTTAATACGACTAATTCTATATATATATATATCCAGTGGTTGAGTTTAATAAAAACTCTTTAAAATTGAAATTAAACTGAATGATAGTGTTATCTCCATCAAATAACCTACGTCAAATAAGCTAGTCAAATAACTTAATCATACCTTATCGTAGCTTTATCTCCTTATATATATATATATAACACAAGTTAACTACTACGAGTTTTAAAAATCACAGTTGTTACATTCTATCTTTCTTAAAAGAAATTTCGTCCTTGAAATTTTCTAGAATACATCATTTCAACTCAATTTCCTAAAACACATCTACTTTAATCATTGAGTCATGACCTTATTTATAAAAATTCTCCTTCCACAAGTTTAGCATAAAAACAATCTAATGAAGGGATAAGATTAACTCTCTAGAAAGTTATTCTAGGACATGCAAAATATTCCCTTCTATAAAATTCATAAAACTCCATAGATTTTTAAAACTTCTCTCATAATCTAAAATATTATAACCACTTCCAAATGAGTGCTAATAAGGTATCACGCCTTACACTCCAACAATAATGTTTTACGCTTCCACTGCGCACTCTGATCACATGTCATAACATAATATCTATCTAGTCCTTATATACTTAAATCATGAGTAATAAATACTCTATCAAATCTGCAAAATTATAATTTGATGCCCCAAAACAATCTAAAACCTTTGCTCTGATACCAAACTGTCATGCCCCAAAAATTTTAACACAAGAACCCTTATCTTATACTAAAATCTGTTACGTGACTCACATCATTCATCCATAACAATCTATAATTAAATCAGTAAGAATACATTGTATTTAAAAATCCATCAATCCAAAGGAAATCTATTACACCCCCAACTAATTAAAATTCCACCAACTAAGTGGATCTTGTTACAAAGTGTTTGCTAAGAAATAATAATAAAACCAAAATGTGGAAAATCTGAAAAATCTCGATCTCCCATTAAGCCTCCTTTGCAAGCTAACTCCATGTGCATCTGAAAGTGATAAAGGGATGAGCTCACAAGCTCAACAAGAAATTGCTAAACACTATTATCGTTTAGCAAGTCAATCCTTACTTATAATCCGTATATATATACATATATAATTGACCACGAAATATCTACAAATCATCGTCATTCTATAACATTAACTCAAACTGATAACTTGCAACCAATCTAATTATAAATTACTAAAAATTCCATTTACCTCACATATGCCCCTGGCTCCCCTCAACCAATTGGCGTTCTAATGCCAAATACTTCACATGAGTCCCTGGCTCTACTCTAATTAAATGGTGTGAATTGTATAATCCCTGACTATCAACTACACACATGTGGCTGGGTTGTACGTCTACTCACCTAGATGGCTCCTGACCAAGTCCACATACTAAAGGCACCTTTAGCCCAATGGCCATAACAAAAGAGTAATTCACTCCCATAGATAGTCCTTGATTACGCTCAACAAACTCATCATTGGGTAAGTCCCAAACTACTGCTCCAACTAGTTTAGTCACTTCAATTAAACACTAAATACATTTAAATAATTCTTACTTATAATATTATAAGTTTATCAAACACCTTAATTGATAAATATCATGTAATGACCTGGTCATTTTCTTCCCTTTCCTTTTTCGGTGATTTTTTTTTTTTTTTGTTTTTTTTTGTCTTTTCCTTTTTTCGTCTTTTTCCCGTTTATCATTTTTCCTTGCATAACCTCACTTTTAGTGCTCAGATTTGATTCTGGTTTTGCATGCATCCATGATATTTGATTTCCATGACATTTGTATTTTCACTTTTGTAGAAAATACATTGTAGTTGCTTACTTTTTGTAAAGGGTGTGGATGCATACTTTCTTGTAAATATTCTTAATTTTTGGGGTTTTAGCGTAATTATGTAAAATAATTATTTTTTGTCTTAGGGACCATTTTGCAATTTAATTTAGAAGATATTTTGACAAAGGACTTTTTTGTAATTTTTGAAAAATGTGACAAGTGTCACATTCTCATGGTGCCACTTATTGGCATTGGGGTGGAGTGACTTGGGAGCATAATCTATTGACATTTGGAGGGTGGAGATTCACCCACTTGTTAGCCCAGTATTGGTGCACTTGTTGGCTTAGATGGTTGACAAGTGTAGGCTTAAGATTATGCCTAGGAAGGAGCCATTGATTTTTGACAAGTGTAGGCTCACCATTTAGTCTTCCATTGTGTGTGTGAGAGAGGTAGTGTAAGAACACATAGTGAGTGGAGGATTTTTAGACCTTCCACTCACCATTTTACATTTTATCCTTTTCATTTCATTTGATCTTTATAACCCTAAACCTAGCCACCATTGGAGGAAAGCTTGGTTAATAGCTTATTCCTTCATTTTGCCCTCCTTCCACTCACCTTAGACCAAAAATCTTGGAAGACAAAAGTTTCCTCTTGGTCTCCTCTTCAAAACCCTATAATTGTTTTCCATTTTTAAGCTTGGTTGCTTCGATTATAGAGATTCAATTCTCTATTGAGGTAGGGGTGGTAGTATGTTTATATTATAAGTGTTTTAAAATCCTTTAGGGTTTAATATATATTGTGTACATGCTTTTAATATGATAGTTTTGCATATTATAGGAAATCCTTATGATTAACTTAGGGTTTATTGATTTTAAGCGAGTAAGATTATTAATGTTGTATAGAACTCTTATTGATTTGAATTATTATACTATTGTGATGTTAATCCTACATTTTAGTTGATTACTATTGGTAATTGTAATTATTTTAGAAGCTTGTTACTATAATGTTGTAATTTAGTATATAAAGCTTATTGTTGAGGGATGATTTAAAATGATAAGTTGGTGGTATTGTATTGTGCATAATATCATGATGAGGACTTGTCATTTAGTATGCCATTTTAGACTTGGAACCCTAAGACATGGTTTGTGTGGTTTGAAAATACTTGTGCATGGAAGGTGGTTTGTATGCCTTAATTATAGTGTATGAGTTTTGAACTTGATTGTGACTTTGGATTCTCTTGGGACATTATTACATGTGACATGGCTAGAGTTTGGCTCTAGTGCGGGAGGTATGAGTTCTCCCCAATTGAGATAGTATGCACTAGGGTGGTCTTCCCAGTGGGTTAATGCCCGGAATAACCGTTTTGATCTTGGTTTACCCTAAGACGTGATATCCAAGTATTCCACTAATTGATTTCGCATTCAATTCCAAGTTGACAACCAATGCTTAATTGTAACTTGTAATTTTTGTTATTGGTGAATTGATGTTGTTAAGTACATTGATGTTGATATGTGTTGTTAAAGAATCATTTAAGTTAGCTTAAGATGATCCCTTAGAACACCTTGAACATAGACGTTAAGTGGAATGATCCCTTGTATTCGTCTATAATGATCTTGCAATGATATTGAAACTTTAGGGTATATGTATATGCTTCTTCCTACGAGTAACTTATTTACTCACCCTAGTGGTTTGGGTTATTTTACAGGTAAGGAGACTATGTTCTTAGATGCTCATCATCCTTAGGGGCTTACGAGCAATTTGAAACATTTTTGTATATTGACATGCAAGTGTTTAGCATGCCTTACTTTTGATGTTATATTTTTGTATACCATGGGTGTATGGTATTTTAGAAGCTAATGTAGCTACCTTGATATGTAATGATACATAAGTACTTTCTTTTTACATTATAAGCATGCATGTAATAAGGCCAAGGGCCAAGCATGTTTACTTTAGAACTTATGTTCATTTGGTACCAACTTTTGCTACAAAAATGTATTTTAACCAACTTTAGAAATTTGGCATATGAAATCCTTATAATTAACATGTATAAAGTCATAAGTTGTTGTAATATATTCATTTATTCATTTCAAGGTTGTTGACATGCTCATATACTTAAATCTCATTGAAAATCAGTTTTAAACTTTCATTTTTGAACCAATACATGAGGGGATTTGAAGCGTGGGTTAAACCTTAATACATTTGGCATATAGTAGGTCTTATAGTAGCTTTTCGAGGTGTTTTGGTCTTCCAAACTCCATTTCGGTTGACCGATAGCTTTTGGGAAACTTATTGCACAGTAAAAACTCATTTCCAGTAGGCTTTTTCACTGTTCAGGACCATTTCGGTTGACTGATGGCCTATTTCGGTCGACCGATAGTCTATTTCGGTATTCCGAAACAAAATCCTCTCAAAAATCATGTTTTTAGCAAAATTAGGTCCAGTTCGGTTGTCCGAAACTCTATTTCAGTCGACCGAAATAGCTTGCATTCACATAGCTTCCAGGTTATATTTCAACACTGAAGTTCCAACTTCAAAGGGTCATAACTTCTTCGTTTCTAACCCAAATGGAGTGATTCTTAAGCCTAAACTAAAGGATTTTGAGTTAGCTTTCCAATGGTACCTATGCTATTCTCAGATTCCAATCACAGGGGGAGGTATTCATATTTTAGTGAGGTAGTGTCAGTTTTCGCTTAAACCGGGAAAGGGCAATTTTGTAGGATTCTTGGCCAATGTTCTTAGAACCTCTTGGAATGTTGTGAAATGATTAGATTAGGTTGTATTCACCTTGTTTAACTTGTTTAGAGTCAATTTTCTCTTTTTAATTGTGAATAGACCATTTTACCCTTAATTAACGGATTTAGCCAGTTTTAACTATAGTTTCCTCTTTCGATCTCCTTAAGTTCCGTGACTTCATGGAAGGTCACATTGGTGTCTTAGAGATGGTTTATGTCTCTAGAGACTTTGGTTTATCTTTTGCTTTCGCATTTTGGATCCGTTATCGGATCTACTTTCGGTTCATCACTGACGCACCGGGTTGTAAAACTTAGGCCGTCACAAGTGGTATCAGAGCTCCTAGGTTTGGATACCTTAGGATAATGGGTGTTGGGTGCATATCATGTTTTTATTGATCTACTTTGATATATTCACATGCTTTTGATAACATGTTTCAGAATTTTAACATGTTTAAGTGTTTCCTGATAACACGCTTGGTGGTATGACATGTCTTTATGTTTATATACCTATGTGGTTAAGAGCATCTTTGTTTGACGTGTATGCTTATTTGCATAAGTGTTTAACTGTTTTAAAGGCTTTCTTTGATTGCTTTAGCATGACAGTATGTTGCATGCTTTGTCTTGCTTCGTGCTTTGTGCATTCATAGTATGAGTTGCATTCGGTCGTAATAACTTGTGTTATTATTGACCTCCTTTCTTTCGTACGTTTAGCATTATGGTTGTCACGCGTGGAAAGTCTTCACATTCAGGTAGTGAGGAGCAGGTGGATGGCACCGAGTTCACGAGGGGTCTGGGAAGGCCCAGGATTCCAGTTCGTGGCGTGGATATAAATCCACCACGGGCATCGACTTATGAGAGCGAGTGGCTCAGGGAATCAATCAGGGGATCTCTGAATCCCTACAGGAGTTGATACGCAGGCAGGTCGTAGGGATGCAGATTTTGGCACCGGCACCAGCACCGATAGTCAATGAGGCGATGGAGTACTTTAAGCGACTACAGAGGGTTAATATTGATCCATTTACGGGGAGTTCAAATCCGCTAGTCTCAGAAGCTTGGTTGGACCTTATGGTTCGCAAGTTGGACAGTATGGCGGTACCCATGGACAGGTTGAGGATTTCTTTGATGCCTCTATGTTCATTGGAGATGCAGATATTTGGTGGAGGTCTATGACCAATGTCCACAATGTTGAGTTGATGACTTGGAATGAGTTCAGAGATTTATTCTTCGAGTGCTTCTTTCCTAGGGCTATGAGGTGAGAGATGAGGATACAGTTCACAGGTCTTTATCAGGGCACTATGAGTGTCATTGAGTATGAGACACGATTTACTTCTCTCTCTCGTTATACTGAGGATATGGTGACGACAGATGAGGCCAGGGCAATGAAGTTTCAGGATGGGCTACATCTTGACATCAGACCAAGGGTCTCAATTCTTGATTTAAAGACTTACAGAGAAATAGTCCAAAGGGCTATGCTAGCTGAGGCAGAGGAACGGGATCAGTTACAGATCAGGGGTTCACATAAGCAGCCTCATGGAGACAATCCATCATCTTCCGGGAGTTAGTGGAAGAAGGCCAGGGAACAATACTCACTCACAGGGGGCACCGCAGTAGATTCGTCCTGCATCTATAGTTCCTGTATCTACGGGATTAGCCTAGAGTGTGGTTTGTTACCATTGTCAGCAGCAGGGGCACATTAAGCCTCGCTGCCTACAGCTTTGACCACAGGCCAGTCAGACTTCAGTTTCTACAAAAATAGGGCAGGGAGCTTGTTTCTATTGTAAGCGACTAGGTCATCTCAAGAAGGATTGTCCAAGGTTGTTGAATAAGTCACGTAGTGGCATAGATTCACAGATGGTACCAACACAGTCTACAGTGGTTCAGTCTAGTTTCAGAGTTACTCAGGTACCACAGCCAGTGGCGCCAGTTGGCACTTATCCAGCCAGGGGTTCTACACCTACTGCTTCTACACATCAGCCAGGCTATCATGGCAGTTCACAGCAGGGCTCAGAGATTTCATTGTTCTCGACATGACGGGCTTTGACATCATTCTCAAGATAGATTAGTTGTCATTCTTTCGAGCTACGATCAATTGCTTCTACGGGAGGGTATCCATTTGCACTCCCAAGGGAGATTGTTTCCATTTTGTGGGAGATCGGAATGATTCCCACCCGATGATGGTTTTCAGTATTGGTGACTGGAGTCGCCATAGATCCTACTTGGCTAGTTTGCTTGTTGGCGAGGATAGTAGTATGGGCCGTCAGAAGTTGGTTTTGCCATTGATGTCATTCCTGGTACAGCACCCATCTGTATGGCACCAACAAAACTTGATGAGCTGAAAGGTCAGTTGGATGATTTGAAAGCTAAGGGCTTTATTCATCCTAGTGCTTCACCATGGGGAGCACCGGTTCTTTTTCCGAAGAAGAAGGATGGGTCTTTGAGACTTTACATCAATTATCGCAAGTTGAATCATGTTACCATCAAGAACAAGTATCTTTTGCCTAGAATTGATGACTTGTTTGATCAGTTGAAGGGAGCGACATGTTTTTCGAAGATTGATTTGAGATCAGGTTACTATCATTTGAGGGTTAAGGATGAGGATATAACCAAGACTGCTTTTCGCACACAATATAGTAGCCATTATGAGTTTCTGGTGATACCATTTGGTTTGACCAATGTTCCAGCAGCTTTTATGGACTTGATGAACCATGTATTCAGTGACTATCTTGATAGATTTATGGTGGTGTTCGTTGATGACATTCTCGTATACTCAGCTTCGATAGAGGAGCCTAAGTATCATTTGAGGCCAGTGTTGCAGGTCCTTAGGGATAACCAATTGTATGCCAAGTTCAAGAAATGTGAATTTTGGCTACCGGAAGTGAAGTTCCTTGGACGTGTTGTGTCAGGGGGCGGTGTTGTAATGGATCTGTCGAAGATTGAGTCCGTGATGGATTGGGAGCATCCGAAGACAATGTTTGAGGTTCAGATCTTTTTTGGCCTAGCTGGCTATTATAGGAGATTTGTTCAGGATTTCTCTCATTTAGCGGCACCTATGACTCGACTTACTCGCAAGGGAGTCAAGTTCATATAGAATGAGGCTTGTAATTTTGCTTTTCAGGAGTTGAAGATCAGGTTGACATCAGCTCCAGTTTTGATCATACCTGAACGTGGTTTGGCTTACGTGGTCTATTACGATTCTTCATAGGAAGGATTGGGTTGTGTCCTGATGCAAACAGAATGGGTGGTTACTTATGGGTCTCGACAGTTGAAGACTCAAGAGTTGAACTATCCGACACATGATTTGGAGTTGGCAGTAGTTATCTTTGCCCTGAAAGGGTGGAGACATTATTTGTACGGGGAGAAGTTTGAGGTTTTCTCCGATCACAAGAGTCTCAAATATCTCTTCTCTCAGAAGGATTTGAATTTGAGATAACGCAGATGGGTTGAGTTCATAGAGGACTACAACTTTGAGTTGCAGTATCATCCGGGAAAGGCCAATGTGGTGGCCGATGCATTGAGTAGGAAGTCACGGGGTACTCTTGCTAACATTTCTGTCCACTGATGGAAGATGCTAGAAGAGCTTGTAGATTTTGGTTTACAGTTGTATGAGGATGTTTCACCAGCTTTGGTTGGCAGAGTTATTGAGGCACAACAGGAGGATGGGGAGATGAAGTCTATCTATGTTCGAATTTCAGGCGGCGAGAATGTAGAAGGTTTGACCTTACATTCAGATAGTGGTCTCAGGTACAGAGGGAGGATGGTTGTTCCTTTGTCTTGTCGTGACTTTGTTCTTCAGGATTTTCACCATTCTTGACTCGCAGTTCATCCTGGTGGTACGACGATGTATCATAATTTATGGAGACAGTTTTAGTGGAAAGGCATGAAACGGGATGTTTCTCAGTTCGTGGCTAAATGCCTTACTTGTCAGCAAGTGAAGGTAAAGAATCAGAGACCAGCAGGTTTGTTGCAACCACTACCAGTGGCAGAGTGGAAGTGGGAGCACATCATTATGGATTTCGTGATGGGACTTCCGAGATCCAAGGCAGGGAATGATGCCGTTTGGGTCATTGTTGACAGATTGACTAAGACGGCTCATTTTTTGCCTATAGCAGTGACAGATGATGCAGAGAGACTTAGTGGACTGTTTGTGGGGCAGATTGTTAGGCTTCACAGGGTTCCAGTATCCATTATTTCGGATAGGGATCCCAGGTTCATGTCTCACTTTTGGCAGAGTTTTTAGGAGGCTCTTGATACGGGGCTTCATTTCAGCACGGCATTCCATCCTCAGACTGATGGTCAGTCGGAGCGTACCATTAAGATATTAGAGGATATGCTATAGGCTTGCATTTTAGATTTTGGGGGTAGTTGGGAAGACTACTTACCCTTGGTTGAGTTTGCCTACAACAACAGTTACCAGACCAGTATTAGTATGGCACCTTTTAAGGCATTGTATGACAGACCTTGCAGATCTCCAGTTTTTTGGACCGAGGTAGGTGATACAGTCGCCTTAGGTCCTGATATTGTCTTTAAGACTACAGAGAAGATTAAGTTGATTAGGCAGCAGTTGGCTACAACTCAGAGCAGGTAGAAGAGTTATGCTGACAAGAAGAGGAGATCCTTGTCTTTTGAGGTAGGGGACTACGTCTTTCTCAAGATTTCTCCACGGAAGGGACTTCTAAGATTTTGGCAGACGGGTAAGTTGTCTCCTAGGTTCATTGGACCATTTCAGATTTTGGAGCGCGTCTGTGAATTTGCTTATCATTTGGCATTGCCGCCTGACCTGGATAGGGTTCACGACGTCTTTTATATCTTTATGTTGAGAAAGTACGAGCCGGATCCATCGCATATTTTACAGTGGACAGATATTGTTGTTGATGAGGATATGACCTACGAGGAGGGTCCAGTCCAAATTCTTGATTCACGGGAGCAGGTCTTACAGATTAAGACCATTCCATTGGTTAAGGTTTTGTGGAGACATCACAGTGTTGAGGAGGCTACTTAGGAGCTCAAACAGGAGGTTCGCTCTCGGTATCCCAATTTGTTCTCTCTTCCAGGTACGACTCGATTTCGGGAACGAAATCGGTATCCCAATTTGTTCTCTCTTCCAGGTACGACTCGATTTCGGGAACGAAATCCCTTTAAAGAGGGTAGGTAATGACCCGGTCATTTTCCTCCCTTTCTTTTTTCGGTAATTTTCTTTTTTTTCGTCTTTTTCTTATTTTGTCTTTTTCTTATTTCGTTTTTTTCCTGTTTATCATTTTTCCTTGCATAACCTCACTTTTTGTGCTCGGATTTGATTCCGGTTTTGCATGCATCCATGATATTTGATTTCTGTGACATTTGTATTTTCACTTTTGTAGAAAATACATTGTAGTTGCTTACTTTTTGTAATGGGCGTGGATGCATACTTTCTTGTAAATATTCTTGATTTTTGAAATTTTAGTGTAATTATGTAAAATAATTATTTTTCATCTTAGGGACCATTTTACAATTTAATTTAGAAGATATTTTTTAAAAAGGACTTTTTTGTAATTTTTAGAAAATATGACAAGTGTCACATTCTTATGGTGCCACTTGTTGGCAATGGGGTGGAGTGACTTGTGAGCATAATCTATTGACATTTGGAGGGTGGAGATTCACCCACTTGTTGCCCTAGGATTGGTGCACTTGTTGGCTTAGATGGTTGACATGTGTAGGCTTAAGATTAAGCCTAGGAAGGAGCCATTGATTTGTGATAAGTGTAGACTCACCATTTAGTCTTGTATTGTGTGTGTGTGAGAGTTAGTGTAAGAACACATAGTGAGTGGAAGATTTTTAGACCTTCCACTCATCATTTTACACTTTATCGTTTTCATTTCATTTGTTCTTCATAACCCTAAACCTAGCCACAATTGGAGGAAAGCTTGGTTAATAACTTATTTCTTCATTTTAGCCTCCTTCCCCTCACCTTAGACCAAAAACCTTGGGAGACAAAAGTTTCCACTTGCTCTCCTCTTCAAAACCCTATAATTTTTTTCCATTTTTAAGCTTGGTTGCTTCGATTATAGAGATTCAATTCTCTATTGAGGTAGGGGTGGTAGTATGTTTATATTTTAAGTGTTTTAAAATCCTTTGGGGTTTAATATATATTGTGTACATGCTTTTAATATGATAGTCTTGCATATTATAGAAAATCCTTATGATTGACTTAGGGTTTATTGATTTTAAGCATGTATATTGTGTATGTATCTTGATTAGGATTATTAATGTTGTATATTACTCTTATTGATTTGAATTACTATACTATTGTGATATTAATCCTACAATTGAGTTGATTACTATTGATAATTGTAATTATTTTAGAAGCTTGTTACTATAATGTTGTAATCTAGTATATAAAGCTTATTGTTAAGGCATGATTTAAAATGATAAGTTGGTGGTATTGTATTGTACATAATATCATGATGAGGACTTGTCATTTAGTATGTCATTTTAGACTTAGAACCCTAAGATATGGTTTGTGTGGTTTGAAAATACTTGATTATAACCCTAAGGTGGTTTGTATGCCTTAATTATAGTGTATGAGTTTTGAACTTGATTATAATTTTGGATTCTCTTGAGACATTGTACATGTGACATGACTATAGTTTGGCTCTAGTGCGGGAGGTATAAGTTCTCTCCAATTGAGATAGTGCATACTAAGGTGGTCTTCCCAGCGGGTTAATGCCCGGAATAACCATTTTAATCTTGGTTTACCCCGAGATGTGATGTCCAAGTATTCCATAAATTGATTTCGCATTCAATTCCAAGTTGACAACCAATGCTTAATTGTAACTTGTAATTTTTGTTATTGGCGAATTGATGTTGTTAAGTACACTGATGTTGATATATGTTGTTAAAGAATCATTTAAGTTAGCTTAAGATGATCCCTTACAACACCTTGAATATAGACGTTAAGTGGAATGATCCCTTGTATTCGTCTATATTGATCTTGCAATGATATTGAAACTTTAGGGTATACGCATATGCTTCTTCCTATAAGTAACTTGATTACTCACCTTAGTGGTTTGGGTTATTTTACACATAGGGAGACTATGTTCTTGAATGCTCATCATCCTTAGGGGCTTACGAGCAATTTGAAGTATTTTTATATATTGACATGCAAGTGTTTGCATGCCTTACTTTTGATGTTATATTTTTGTATACCATGGGTATATGGTATTTTAGAAGCTAATGTAGCTACCTTGATATGTAATGATACAAAAGTACTTACTTTTTACATTATAAGCATATATGTAATGAGTCCAAGGGCCAAGCATGTTTACTTTAGCACTTGTGTTCATCTGGTACCAACTTTTGCTACAAAAATGTATTTAAACCAACTTTGGAGGTTTAGCATATGAAATCCTTATAATTAACATGTATAAAGCCATAAGTTGTTGTAATATATTCATTTATTCATTTCAAGGTTGTTGACATGCTCATATACTCAAATCTCATTGAAAATCAGTTTTAAACTTCTATTTTTGAACCAATACATGGGGGGATTTGAAGCATGGGTTAAACCTTAACACATTTGGCGTATAGTAGGTCTTACAGCAGCTCTTCGAGATGTTTCGGTCATCCAAAACTCCATTTCGGTCGACCGATGGCTTTTGGAAAACTCATTGCATGGTAAAAACTCATTTCCAGTAGGCTTTTTCACTATTCAAGACCATTTTGGTCGACCGATGGCCTATTTCGGTTGACCGATGGTCTATTTCGGTTTACCGAAACAACCTCCTCTCATAAATCATATTTTCAGCAAAATTATGTTCAGTTCGGTCGTCTGAAACTTTATTTCGGTCGACCGAAAGAGCTTGTATTCACACAGCTTCTAGGTTATATTTCAACACTAAAGTTCCAACTTCAAACGGTCATAACTTCTTTATTTCTAACCCAAATGGGGTGATTCTTGAGCCTAAACTCAATTTTTTTAAGTTATCTTTCCAATAGTACCTATGCCATTCTGAGATTCCAATCACAATGGGAGTTATTCATGTTTTAGTGAGGTAGTGTCAGTTTTCGTTTAAACCGGGAAAGGGCAATTTTGTGGGATTCTTGGCCAATATTCTTGGAACCTCTTGGAATGTTGTGAAATGATTAGATTAAGTTGTATTCACCTTGTTTGACTTGTTTAGAGTCAATTTTCTCCTTGTAATTATGAATAGACTATTTTACCCTTAATTAACGGATTTGGCCCGTTTTAACTTTAGTTTCCTCTTTCGATCTCCTTAAGTTCCGTGACTTCATGGAAGGTCACATTGGTATCTTAGAGATGGTTTATATCTCTACAGACTTTGGTTTATCTTTTGCTTCTGCATTTTAGATCCGTTATCGGATCAACTTTCGGTTCATCACTGACGCACCGAGTTGTAAAACTTGGGCCATCACATATCAACATACTAGTACCAATTCATAGTCCTAATGACAATAAGTTGCAAACTTATAATCTAAATTTCGACCTCAATATCATATGTTCTGCCATTACCATCACTTTGCAAACTTAACTCCAATAATTTAATACTCTTAATTACTATTATCAATTCAAGTGATGATATATGACGGTCTAACACATAATAGAGAGTCCCAAGCCATGAACATAACTTCAAGCATTTAACTATATCTAAATACCCAATAACTTGTACTCCAGTAGTACTCCTATAATTAATCTATGTGATCCAAACTTAAAGATAGCAATAAGCATTAGTCTTGTAATTCTGATCTAACTAAACTTTCTTCCAATCCGTCAACTATTGAGCCAACAATTTGAGCTTTCATTGCCACACCCACTTCCATTCTTAGTCTAAATATGATTCATTAATTATTCCAACTAATAATAGTACTCATCATTACATGCAATTATCTCAATAATAGGTTACATGTATTTCCTGTACCTTTTTCTACACTTACCTAACTAATCAAATATACATTAAGGCTACAATTAAAAATGAGCCAAAATACTAATTATGAAAGTCAATACGCATCCCTGTAGCCATCCTTTGAACTTACCATTGATACACAACTTATATGTAAATGATAATAATAATTTAGTAGCATAGATGTACATTCCAGCAACTAAAAATTGAATGATTAATTAAACACCTGCTCCACCTATATATATATATATATGTAAATAAATTCCATCATATATCTCTAAATCCTTCATCATATCCATGTGCAGCACATACACTATATCATGAGTTCATAGTTCTTTATTTAATAATTATCTCCAAATCAATGATTCAACATTCAAGTACTGGTGTCAATATGGTACTAAAAACTCTAAATAAAATGATTTAATCAATACAGACTACAATCAACCCATTTTTTGCTCATTCTCTTTATGTACCTATGGATTAAAATTTTAGACTAAGTATACCCATGAACACGAGGAATCACCTTTCGACACTACTTAGATCCCATGTGTGTGCGCGCGCGCGCACGTATTATCACATCCATGTAATCAGAGACTATTCCATTGGACAAATTTAGGATATTTTGACTACATACAAAAATATCAAAATTCACTTTCTAATATCCATGCAATCCTAAATAACATCAAAATAATTACTACTGTAACCTTCCGCATAGAAAACTACAAATAGATATGAATATATAAAGTAATATATATAAATAAATATATTTATTAATTATAAGATGAGAATTCTAGCTTTAGTTGATAGCATATTAGGTTGCATTACATATAAGAGATCAAAAGTAAGAATTAACTTGCTTGACTTTTCTTCAAATAAGCTAGTCAAATAACCTAATCATACCTTATCGTAGCTTTATCTCCTTATATATTTATATATAACACAAGTTAACTAATACGAGTGTCAAAAATCACTGTTGTTACAACCGTTGTTTCTCTCTTGCTTTTTAAGAATCATTTCCAACACTTAATTTTAGACACCAAGAAATTCGAAAATCTCCTTTCTCTTCTATAAAAAAAAAAAAAAAAAGGTCATTTTCTTCCCTTTTCATACACCTAACCCCCTTACAAGTATAAAGCCAGGCCCCTTTCTCTAAATTTATTTATTTATACATGCTACACATCTGTATCAAATAAAAGTATAGCATATATATTTAGAGAGTTCTAATTTCTTGCATAATGGGAGCAAGAGATTTCATTCACACATTTTATAGTAAATCTAATGGGCATATTCTAAACCCATTCATCTCTTTACTAAATATTATAAAACCACTCTCCCTATTTTAAAATTTTAAAATTAACACATATTACCAATACCATCCTAAAAATAAAAGGTAATTATCCAAAAAAAAAAATCAATGGCAATTTTCAAACCTTTGTCGGGATAGCTTTGCCTCTTTTTATTAGGGAGTATATATATATATTGTTCTCTTTAATACATGAGTCATGAGGTCAATCGGTAAGGTTTCCTCATTTATTGTATGAATTGGTGTTGTGAAGTCTAATAAGGTAAAATATTAAGAAGAATCAAAACATTTTCAAAATAAATTAATAGATTTCAATTTGAGTTGTTTTCCTTCTCCAAAATTTAAAATTTTGATTGCAAATTGTCATAAAACAAATCATGACTAGCTATCAAAGGCGGATAGAAGGTTGGTGGGCTGTAGCTCACCCAACCAAAAAAAAAAAAAATTTACTATACTAAAATTAGTCCAGCCCCCCCAAAAAAAAAAAAAAAAAAAAAAAAAAAAAAAAAAAAAAGTATTAGCCCACCCAATCAAGCCCAAGTCACCAACTAGAAATCCTGGATCTGCCCTTGCTAATAGTGGCTTCGTTTTATGACGAGCATATGAATTATTGAAGTTTTATTTTGAAGCTCAACAGGACAAGCTTGAAAATAGACATGTATTTTTTATTTTTATAATTACATTTTATTTTTACGTTCAATGTTATTGGTAATATTAATTTTGAAAATTAAAAATAAGGAGATAGTGGTTTTGTCGTATTTGAAAAGGAGATAAGTGAGTTTGGAATGTGACTCTCAGATTTAATTTACCAGTCATTATGAAAGATGTAAATAAATCTCTTACTCCTGTTGAGCAAGAGTTCAGGACTCTATATTTATATATATATAATAAAACTATAATCTTTGAATTACATGCAAATTAAAAATAATTGTAATCATAGAGACAAAAATAAATTAATTATAGAAGAAAAAAGAAACATGGTGGAGGAATGAGAGGAGTTTGGAAAAATAAATGATTTATTGAGTTGTGAAGTTTGAGGACAAGAAGCTTATATTTATTGAGAAAAATTTTCTTGCACCAGTTGTACCATCGTACAATTGGCACATTCAACCGTTAATTATTATTATTATTATTTAGCATTAATACTACTAATTTTCCCTTTTTGAACTATATATTTATAAAATTTTCATACCACAAATTCCTGGGTCCATCCTTGCATGCACGTGTGTGTATTACATGAACAGTTCGAATATGCCCGTTGCATGGTGCAGTGGGCATAAGAAAGTTTTTCTCATATTTAACATAGTAAACCATCATTTATTAAGTTAAATTGCAACTCTATGAAAATATATAAGAGGTAGGTAGAATAATCTACATACCCCTTATATATCTCGGCTCTTTAAAATATTCTAGAATACCTTGGGATACCGTACCATTGAATCTCCCAACCATTGGATGTGGTTATGATATAACTTTGTTAATAATAGGACTGAGGTAAATTTTTATTTATTTTTATTTTTTATGTATAAAAAGTTAAATGAGTCTTTTAATAAATCGATCATTCTAACTGTCACCATGAGAAAAATTATAGAATACTTGGGGTTATATAACATCGAATCCTCTGGTTATTGAATGTGATGGTGGAACCCACCTCATGAATAATGCATAGTTTCTAAAATTAGGAAATAAGAATCATGCATTTAATGTTGCAATCTCCAATGGCTGCTGAAATCTAGGGATGGCAATGGGGCGGAGTTGTGGCGGGTTTGACTAAACCCTACTCCAACCTATTAGAAAATTTGTCATACTAACTTCGCCCTTACTATAGGACGGGTTTATAATTGGTATACCATTCTCATCCTTACTTCGATAAACAAAGTACGGACTCTGCCCTACATACTCCAATTAATTGCAGGGCGGGGTGGGTTATGCCACTTTTATTATGTAAAAAAAAAAAGGTTCAATGTACTCAAATTGGGCTAATAAATAAGTTGGCCAAACTTTTAAATTACTAAGTAATGAATATTAATATATTAACTGACACTTCCATCAAAGTAACAAGGGCTTCAAAAATATTTTATATATATATATATATATATATATATTTTATATATATATATATGTATAAAAAAATTTAAAGGTACTTATATAATCGGGGTGGGTTCATAACTAAATCCGTCCCCACCCGATTCGGGTTTTGGTTTATTTTACCATACTTGCCACAAACCCATTTAAGAGGCTACCAAATTCACCCCATTAGGGGCGGAGTGGGGCGAAAGCCCACCGAATCGGAAGAAATTGCCATCCCTACTAAAATCTTTGTTTTTGTCATTAAACATTGATCAACCCAAATGATGGATCACTTCATAAGGTCAATATAAATGTGGTTATGGAAGCTTTGAAAGTCAATTTTACATTCATACAAAAACCACTATTGCTATATAGTGTAGTAAGTAGGGATCGAATATGAGGACTATAGGTTTGAATCAATCCTAAAATCAATGAACATGAGATCAAAATGATAGTGATTGGTTTGTTTGACTAATGCTAAAATTAAACTATCTAAGAAGTGCAATTGGGATTATACGAAAACTAAATTGGATTAAAATAAGAGTGAGAGGGACTTAGGGCATGGATTTCACCACTAAGCCTATGCAATTGTACCAAATGCCTTCAATTAATGGGGAAAACAAGTTGTATGATGAAAATGTGGCTATAAGCACACATCATTTAGCAAACAAATAATAAAATTGCAATGAATAAGCATGAATTATCAAACTTAAGCATGAATTGTCTACCTAACTACAATTACTCTAATGGTGTAGCATAATCCAGCAAGACTAAACATAATTCATCAAATCAAGAGTAATTATATCCAGTGTAAACTAATTAATGGCCATCAATGAACACAATTACAAAAGATACTCAATGTAGAGATTAATCAATAATCAACTACATATAAGACAACATATAGATAATTGAAGATTAATTGAAAGAATTCAGCAATATAATGACTAGTACAACCAAGTATGAATCCACAAGACCAAGGAAACTCATACAACTTAGAAATCCCCAAAAACTAAAGTCGAGAGATACAATTACACAATCTTAGGGCTTTCATCCAAGCCCTAAGTAAGAATTCAGCAGGACATAGAGAGGATGGATGTCATCTTTAAGGCTTCAATTGCCATTTCCAAGCTGAACATCACCTTTTTCTTTAACTTGAGAGCAAACCCTAGAGGGATAAAGTAGAGAGCTTTTCCAAATTTGATCCCTAAAATGTAATTCTTGTAAAAATGTCTTGATCTTCTTTTTATACTTCACCCATGGGCTGCCAAAGTGATCAAAAATCATACCTAAGGACCCCTGGTTGATTTAACCATGGAATGGCCTTTAAATCTGAAGTTTGCAATTTTCTGGCAAGCATCCGATCAATCGGATTAAGTGTCCGATCGATTGGTTTTCGAGCAATGATCCGATCGATCAGGTCTTCTTGACTTTGACTTTTCATCTTCTCTCTAATTACTTCCCCGAAGCTTGCCATCTATCGATCTTTAAAGCACTGGAATTAACTATGTTGGATCTCATGTACCTGAAAATAAAGAATAAAGCAAATCCAGACTAAAATGCAAAAATAAACATAGGCACGGTTTATGCAATTATAATTATGTTACCATCTATAATAATGTTGTACATTTTTTACTAATTTGTTTCACTGCATGTTCCATTACACTTAGCATTCCATAAGTACTATTGTCAGTGGCTTACTTTGGCTAAATGCCAAACCAACTCTACCCAAGTTTTTCTTTGGGGTTAAAAAATGACAAGTATGGTGTTCATGGTAGTGGCAAGTGGTAGGCACGATTTCTACAATTATATTTTGAACGATAATGTGGTAAGTAGGGAGCACGATATATGCAAGCATGACTTATATGGTGATGTGGCAGGTAGTCGGGCATGGTTTTTACAAGTATGTTTTCATATATGAAAGGATGATGATTAGAAAGAAGGTAAAATGTTAAGATTTTAAGTGAAAGGACACGATTGCATTAAAGTGTGGGTTATGGTCATTTTGTATATATATATATTCATGTGCGTATATGCGGTCAAGCATGGGATGGTTGCTAGTACGGTAGAGTATTTGTTGCGACATAAATAGTTGTGTGAGTTTTGACCTGAGTTGGTGAGGAGCTCGGTTGCTCTAGGGTTGTTAGGTGCCTGTTCTTATTGAACGAAGGGCGTGGATTTCTAGCTCGTGGATTGAACTATTTGATGTGTGGTCATTCCGATCCTCTTATTGCATTTTAGTACGGTGCTTAGGGCACGAATTTAGAATAAGTTCATGTTTCAGGGCACGGTGTCCATGTTGTGTGTGAGTTTCATGCATCAGAGTGGGGGGTCTTGCGACTGTGGAGGTTGGGAATAGGATGTAAGACTTTCGTAAGGGATTTGCAATTTTATGAATTCGGTGTTTGTGATTTGGGTCACGATTTGGGGTGGTAGTTTTCTTCGAGCCGGTTTGTAGTCAGGTGTGATAGGGATTGGTAGAGTTATAAGTGTGGTTTATGAATTGTGAAAGTACGTTTCAGGTATATTACTGTGGTCTAATGAGGCATGTTAGTTATGGTTATTAAGGGGACTTGTTGGATTCAGTAAGTGTAGGTTGACGTGGGCACTGATAGGAGTCATGCCAGGGCTGGGTAACTGATTGTTAGATGTGGTTCATTACATGGTCTTGTAAAAGTCTGTTTTAGAGACTGGTTAGTTGAGAGGTGATTTCCATTGTGGAAATCAAAGGAGGTATGGTATAAGTGTTTAGACTCTTGGTGAGTTAATTGTATGGCTCGGTTGTCGAGTGAATCTCGAGGTAGGGAATAATGGTTAGTTTTAGTTGGATAATGCATAATTGCACGACATAGGTAGTTGTGGTTGTTAAAGCATCCGGTTGTTTATGAGTGAAGTAGTGAATGGTGGGTACTGTGTTATCACGCGGGTTTCTTTTTAGAATTTGAAAGCTGTGAACTAGAGTCGTATTTTGGATGTGTTTGGAGTGTCAGAAGGTAGTACTCGTTGTTGAGGATCCAAAAGGATAGATTGTCACTTGAAGTGATTTGGGATGAGGGTAATCTCGTAGGTATAGCAGGTAGCCCCATTCGATTTTTCGTCGGGGCCAAGGGTGTTCTAAGGAACAGTGAAGAGAAAAAGTGATGGTGTTGATGCTAGGGTGTGAGGTTTCTTTGGCTGAGTATGTAGATTTACTTGGGAAGAATGGTTCAAGTAATCGATTAAGTGTTAGCGACTAATTGTTATTGTAGTGATAAGTGCTCAAATGTGATGTATTTTAGCATCTAAGCTAGGGTATTTTAGTCCATTCATCTATCTTACTTTCTCGTTTTAGTTTTAATTTGTATTTTTGTCTATTTCAGGTTAATAAGGTTCAAACAGGCTAAAAAGACTCTATTAACTCCTTTTTGGAGTTAAGTAGAAAATCAAGAAAAAGTTAGAAAAATTGCACTGGATAGTCTTCGATCGATCGAAGGAAGTCCCGATTGATCAAAGATATCTTGGATCGATCGAAATGAAGGCGGTGCTAGCTCATTGGATAAGGTTGCCATTTGTCAAAAATATCTTTGCCACGTCATCTTCAATCGATTGAAGTAAGCTTCAATCCATCGAAGCCAGCTTTGATTGATCGAAGCCCCTGCTGGCAGTGAGTTATTTAACTCTAAGCGCGCTCGAACTCCACGAACTTTTGTAGCTGGAAGATTGCACCAATCAAAGGCTTATTTTCTAACTTATTGCATACTCAAAGAGGCTTGTATTTAATTGAAATTGAACCAATTGTATAGGTTTCTAAGATTTTTGTTTCACTAGTTATTCTAACTTTTGTTATAGCTTTTAGATAATATTCTCTCTCTAGATTAGGGTTGTTGGAGTAAAGCAAGAAGGAAGAAGATGTTGCCTACATTGAAGAATGCCCTTGAGGGTTGGATGACAACAACCATGAGTGGCTAGATCTTTCTCTTAGGGCTAGAGATAGCCCCTATGCTTGCTTCCTAAACCTAGTATTTTGTAAATTTTGGGAACTTATGTTGTAAATAATGTTTTGACCATGATTATATATAAATCTTGAGTTCTACATGATTTGTACGGATTAATTATTCCAATTGATCTTTTATTTCTATTCATATGTCTATGTATGTTAGCATGAATGGTCATTTGCTTACACTAGATTTTATGAGTTTAATGCATGTCTATCTGTTTTGGAATTTAAATCTAGTGATGGTCATGGTGCTTAATTAATTACTCTTGTGGTTTGTTTGATGGGTTATTTTTATTTCTTGATGGATTGTGCTACCTCCTTAGATTAATTAGTCTAATTTCCTTGTCATTAATATATTTGTAATGTAGTTGCTTTAAATTCTTAGATAGGTAGATAATCCATTCTTATTATTCAATGATCCATGCTTATGAGTGCAAGTAACACATTTCTCTAGATTTTTGTGTGTGTATTAATTATGGGTTTATTGAATGGTTAATGGCTTAATTTAATAGGTTGTGCTACTCACTAGATTGATTAGATAATTTATGCTTAATTTTCCATCCATGCTTAGTATTTCAATTAATGGCATACATACTTGTTTTACAAGATGGAATCCCCCTGAATTGACAAATGCTAAATGTTTAGTGAAGTGAAGCCTAGTGGTGAACTCTATACCCTAAGACTTCTCTCTCATTCTCTATACCTTAATATTTAGATTGCTCTTAATTTGCATGTTTTTAATTGTCCATTAGCTTAATTCAACCAACCAAACCTCTCTTTGATCATTAGACTTACTGACCCGAATTCAATTCCGTAGTACCTTGCAAATTCCTTAGGACGATCCCTACTCACTCTTGCCACGTTAGTAGTAGTAGTAGTGGTGGTTTTTATAAATTTAAATTTGGCTAAAAAGGTTTTCCTTGAACCACACACTC
Source organism: Cornus florida (assembly GCF_030987335.1). Lineage (NCBI taxonomy): Eukaryota > Viridiplantae > Streptophyta > Magnoliopsida > Cornales > Cornaceae > Cornus > Cornus florida. The sequence continues at coordinate 65,108,762 of NW_026775573.1, forward strand.
ACACATTTTGGTATGAGTAAGCGACACTCGTTCAAATTTTGGCACCGTTGCCGGGAATTAGCAACGCCGTATTAGGAATTGATTAGGAAATAGTACTCTTTTGATCCTTGCTTTATTTTATTTTTATTTTGTTCTCACTTTTTAACTCTTATTTGACTAGGTACTTGGAGCAAAGAGAAGCAAAGCAAAGGAGCCTCAAAGTAAGCAAGCAAGCAAAGCATTAAAAATAAAATTGAATTGCAAAAGCAAAGCAAAAATGCTTAAAAATTCTTGAAGTTGCTTAAGGACCTTTGTGAGCATTTCTAAACTCCTCTTACTTAGTTTAAATCATCGGCCTGTGTGGAGGCATTTTATTTTCATTGTTGATCATCAGCTCGTGTGGAGGTATTTTACTTTCTTGTATTTGTTGAAAAGCATGGGAGTATGGGATCAATGTATGTGGAGGCTTGTTGTTGATTTATTTGTGTTGTAGAGGAGAAGTATTTGCTATTTGTTGTGCTTGTTATTTGTGTTGACTTGTATTGTGCATGCATGGTCGTAGGTCTCTAAATCCTCCTCTTGTTCCATTGAATCTTAATCTTGAGTCAATTATACGCAATCCAAGGGTGATGAGTGCTCAAATGTGACGCATATTAGCACCTAAGCGAGGGTATTTTAGTCCATTCATCTATCTTACTTTCATGTCTTAGATACTTATTTGTGTTTTTGTCTATTTCAGGTCAATAAGGTTCAAAGGGGCTAAAAATGGTCTGCTACAGCCTTTTTGGAGTCAACCAAAGGTTCCTAGAAGATTTTAGAAAAATCCTGAAAAAGGTCAAAATTGTTGAAAATTTGGATCGATTGAAGATATTTTGGATTGATCGAAGTTTCGATCGATTGAAGATTTCTTCGATAGATTGAAAATGTGTTGGCAGCGAGCTATTTTATTCCCGTGTGCCCGAACTCCACCTACTACATAGTTGCGGGATTTGATATTTTTGGAGCTATATTACTGACTTCGTGACTAAGAAAATGACCTTTTAATAAAGGGGGAATTGAACCATTTTGTATGTGACGGCCCAAGTTTTTTAACCCGGTGTGTCAGTGATTAATTGAAAATTGGTCCGATAACGGATCCGAAATACGGAAGCAAAAGATAAAACCAAAGTCTACAGGGATAAAAATAATTCCCAAGACACCAATGTGACCTTCCATGAAGTCACAAAACTCAAAAAACGCAAAAGCAGAAATAAAGGTCAAAACGGGTAAAATCTATTAACCAAGGGCTAAAATGGTCAATTCACAAATAAAAAGCGAAACTTGACTCTAAACAAGTTAAACAAGGTGAATACAACCTAATCTACTCATTTTACAACATTCCAAGAGGGTCCAAGAACATTGGCCAAGAATCCCACAAAAATGCCCTTTTCCCGGTTAAAGCGAAAGCCGATACTACCTCACTAAAACATGAATAACTCCCATTGTGATTTGAATCTAAGAATGGAATTGGTACCATTGGAAAGCTGAGTCAAAATGCATGAATTTAGGCTCAAAAATCACCCCATTTGGATTAGAAATGAAGGAGATATGACCGATTGAAGTCGGAAAAATAGTGCTGATACAAAACTGAAAAAGCAGCTAAATAAGGGCTATTTCGGTCGACCGAAATAGAGTTTTGGACAACCGAACTGGGAAAAAACTTCCCTAAAAACATATTTTTGAGGATAGGTTGTTTCGGTAGACTGAAATAAAGTTTCGGTCGACCGAACTAGAGCCAAATAGCGAAAATGGCTACTGGAATGAGTGTTTTACTGTTAATTGAAGTTCCCAAAAGCCATTGGTCGACCGAAGTAGCATTTCAGATGACCAAAATGACTTGAAAAGCTGCTAAATGAACTGTTATGCACAAAAAATGTTGAGACTTCACCCAAGCCTCAAACCCCAATATGAAATTGGTCTAGAAACATGAATTTAAGCTATGTAAGCATGCCAACAAGTATATGTTAAGTATTGAAGTGTGTTACAATGGTGTATGGCCTCATTACATGTCATTTACTCCAAATCACATATTAAACCTCCAAAGTTAGGAAAGTTATATTTCAAGGGAAAAACTTGGAATCTAAATGCATACACTTAAACTTTAAGGTTTGTGGCCCTTAGCCTTATGTTATACATATCTAATAGGTCCCAAATAGTGTATCTAAGTACACTTTACATATAATAAGGCAAAAAGAGCATAGTGAACCTAACTAAGTGTTACAACATCAAAAGTAAAACTTAAACATGTTAACACTTGCAAGTGAACGAGAACACTTTAAAAGAAACTTCAAATCTCTAAACCACCTAAGGCAAGTGCAAATCTCCAAATCTTGAATCCTGTACTTGAAAAATGTTCCCACTACATGGGTGAGTAACATAAAGCTACTTGTAGGAAATGAGCATGCATCGACCTAACATTTTATAATTTTATCACCTTAAGGTGAAAGATGTTAAAAGGTTCATACCACCTAACGTGTATGTTAAGGGTGAGACTCAGGGAGCATCTTAAGCTACCCTAGATCATTTATAGCATAAATCACATCATTCATGCAATTCAAATGACATAGAAGCATGCTATACAAGGCAACAAGATATAGATTCTCAGAGCAATCAACTTGAAATCTAAAATACAAAAACGATAAAAGTGATCATGCCACCTAACGTCTATGTTCCAAATGAATCTATAGGATCATTCCTAAGCTACATTTGAACATTTAGCATAGATGTACTTAACAACATCAAAGTTTGTAATTATTCATTAAAGATCATAAAACATGAATGTACTTAATAACATTAAATACTGTGATTCATTCAAAATCATAATGCATAAATGTACTTAACAACATTAAATCGCCAATAACCAATACCACAAGTCACAATTAAACATTGGTTGTCAACTTGGAATTGAATGCAAAGTCAAGTAGAGAGAGACTTGGACATCAAATCTTGGATAATGCCAAGAACTACGGTTATTCCAGGTATTAACCCGCTGGGAATACCACCCGAAGTGCGCACTATAAATGGGGAGAACTTATACCTCCCGCACTAGAGCCAAACTCTAGCCATGTCCCTGTAACAATGTCCCAAGTGACTCCAAAATAAACAAGTTAACAACTTATATACGAAATATATAAAGCATGAAACTACATTCCATGCACAAGTAGGTTGTAACCACACAATACATGCTCTAAATCCACAACTACTATAGGATGACAATGTCAAATCTTCAGAGTGCGATTTGTTACACGCTATAATAATATAATCCAATATTGAAAACATAACTCTTAAATCCATTACAAGTCTAAAATCATGCTTTAAACATACTACCAATGTCAAACTAATGATTAAATCAATAATACAATAGAAACGGAAATTAATCAAGTAAAATAACTAATTTCTCTAAGTTTCAATTCTCAATCAATTGATCCCTAATTAATACATGGTATGCAACATAGCTTGATCATTACATATACCAATTCAAAAACTTGATTAGTCCATTTCAACAACAAAATGGAATTTAATTAAATCGTGGTAATCAAATCCCTAAATTCTATAACAACATCAATTGGTCCCAAATTAACATATGTTAGTATACAAGCCCTAGTCATCACAAATATCTAGTTAAAAACTTAATTAGGCCAACGGAACCTTTAAAATAAATTTTAATTAATCCTTTTAATTAAAATCTCTAGATTTTCATACTCATCCAAATGCTCTCAAATTAAAGTATGTTAAAGAACATGCCAAGACTTAATTTAAAAATATATCACAAGTTAATTTCATACAAGATACGTTCATGAGAATTAAACTTTCACCAACGATAATTATTAAATAAAAAGTACAATGCTTATTCAAATAATTTCAATATAATATATGTTAATAAACATATCAAAGCACAATTTATCATCATGCCACAATTCAATTCTAAGCTATATACATCCTTGTAGATTAAATCTTATACAAAGAAATAATATTACTAATATTTTAGATTTGATACAAGGCATGTAAACAAGTTGTATAATCATGAAGAACACTCAATACAACACAAACAAAATCCTAAAACACCCCCTACCTCCATTTGAGATGAAATCTCAAATCCCCACCAAAATTAAACCGCTCTGAATCTGACGAAACTTCTAGGTTTTGTCGAGGACAACAAGGTGATCATTAAATACCAAGGAGGTTCCATGAAAAACCCAACTCGGCTTCAAACTCAAACTCGAAAAATGGACAGAAATGGGTTCTAATAAGGGGGAAAGGTAGAGCACGTCAAGGCGAACACAAAACACTAAGGCACGACGACTTTTTATTAAAGGGAAGTGGCCGGAAAAGAAGAGAAAAGGGTAGCAGCCCCTTGGCTACCATGGCTGCCGGCCAAGAGAGAGGAGAGAGAGAAAAATCTGACTTTTTCTCTTAAGACCTCCTATTTATAGAAAAACCTTAAAAGTGTCCCGAACGGACCTCTCTAGGTCCGGAAAAGTAGAATTCGAGCAGATGCGCTCAAACGGCAAAACTCTATGAATGAAAAAGAACTAAAATAAGAAAATATAAACAACAGAAGAAACAACGTCGAAAACTGAGTCCCGAGCAGAAAGATATGCCCCAAACAAGTTCGGTGGCAACCGCGGTCAGAAACCCTGAAACTGGAGAAAAACGACCAGAAGGAAATCATATGAGTACATGACTTGACTAAAAGTAAAAATGAATCCCGCACAAAAATCCAGGCTCAAAACAAGACATTTAGCAGTAACTTTCATTAATTGCACAATGGACCCTCCAAAAAGTGAAAACTACACAACGGGCCCAGAATGAAAATATTTTCCGAAACCCCTGATATAAAATTTCTTCAAAAGATATTTATGAAAAACTCCCCAAGAAAAGGAAATGTTTCTAAAGAATTGTGCATCCATGCCCCTATGAACACCAGGAGCAATCAGAGTACTTTTTTGCAAGTGTAAAGATACGTATTTCATGGAAACTACTTAGAATGAAGAAATGTGAAGTCAAAAACCAACTCCGAACACAAAAGTGTGGTTATGCCAACAAAGTGACAAATGGAGAAAAGACGAAATAGGGAAAAGGACGAAAAGTGAATAGTGTCGAAAAATAAAAATTTGGAAATGACGCGGTCCTCAAAGGAAGTTGTTAATATAAGGAAAAGAGTCTTAAAATTCATTCCAGAGCACTCGACACTACACTAAATGATGAGAAACTGAACTAAGAAAGGAAAAGAATAACGGAAAAAAAATATCCTTGAAAATCTGAGAAAAAGAAAAGAAGGAAAATGACCGGGTCATTACATTGTAATATATCTTTTTGTCTTCAATTTTATTAGATTGTAATTTTATTTTATCTCTCTAGAAAAGTTAGAGATTAGGGTTAGAAGAAAAGAGAATAGTGGAGGCACCAAAAACACATCTCTAGATCTACACACACTCTCTCTCTAGAATTCAACAAAGAATAAGAGGAAGAAGGTGGAGCCATGTTTGGGGATTGCCCTTGAGGGTTCCAAGATCACACCCATCTCCTCCATGATTGGCTAGACTTCTCCTCGGGGTTTAGATGAACCCCAAGTTTGTAATCTAAACCTCCATCTTTTTCATATTTTTTGGGGAATAATATCTTGTGATTAGTGTTATAGCCTTGTGAATAAAATGAATCTTGGTATATTTCTATGATTTCTATAGTTTAATTCTTCATATTAATTCTCTAGTTTATTTACATGTCTATATGTGATTAAATTGGGAATTATGTCTTACATGATTCATATAGTTTAATTCTTCCTATTGATTCTCTTTATGATTACATGTTGTCTTATGTGTGATTATTTGGGAATTGATCTCTACACTAGTTTCTCTATGTTGGTTGCATGTCTATGTGTGATTAATTAAGGATCTAGTGATGGCTATGCATGGTATTCATTGAATGGGTTTGTCAATTAATTCGATGGATTATACTTATACTTGATGGGTTGTTCTACAATTTAATTCATGCTTGTAGGTAGGTAGACAATATTTACTTGATTTGGTATTCCATAGCTTATTATTGCAAATTCCATGATTCTCTAGATTTATGTGTGCTACAATTGTGACTAGTTTGATGGGTCATGCTTAGAATTGGTAGGTTATGCTTCACTTAGTTTATTTGTCGGTTAGGTAGACAATTCATACATAAATTTGATGGTCCATGCTTAATATTGCAATTGGTAGTCGCATTTTGTTCACAAGAATGTTTTTCCCAAATTAGTTGAAAGCGTGTGGTTTCGTGAACAAGCTTGGTGGCAATTCCAATGCACCCTAAGACCTCACTTCTTATCTTTTAAATCCTTATCTCAACTTAGTTTATTTTAATTGCATTTTAATTAATTGAATTTTAGTGTAATCAAACAATCCATCTCTTCTTTGCAATCTTGTGATCCACTAGAGTTGAAGTTAAATTCCAACATGTATAATCCCTTAGGACGATCCCTACTCACTCTTGCTACGTTAGTAGTAGTGGTGGTAGTGGCATTTCATAAATTTAAACTTGGCCACACTACACACATTTTCATTGTAATTTGGTACATCGACTACGACTAAGACCACACCAAGTTTTGGCGCTGTTGTCGGGGATTTGGCACCGCCGTATTTGGAAATTAATTAGGAATTAGTACTCTTTTGATCTTGTCTTTATTTTTATTTTATTTTATTTTTAGTTACTTATTGTGTTTGTCCTTGATTGGCTTGGTGAATTGAGCCAAGAGAGTGAAGCAAAGGGAAATTAAAAAACAAAAGAAGCAAAAGAAGCCAAGTGAAGCTAAGCAAGAACATAAAAAGCTTAAAAATAAAATAAAAATTACAAAGCAAGCAAGGTAAAGAAAAAAATTGAAAAATCATTTGAAATTACTTAAGAACCCTTTGTGAGCTTTTCTAAACTCAATCTCTAGTTAAATTGTGAGCCCACGTGGAGGCAAGTCTTTATTTTCTTAGATCGTGAGCCCGCGTGGAGGCAATTTAATTTTTCTTGCGTATTGTTCAAAGCATGGGAGTATGGGATCATCGTATGTGGAGAATTGTTGATTATTGATTTGTTACGAAGGCAAAGTGATTGCTACATGCTTGTTACTTGTTTTTGTTTTGTTTATGCATGCATGGTCGTAGGTCATTAAATCATACTCTTGTCTCACTTAATTTGAATCTTGAATCCATTGTTCTTAATTCTAAGGGAAGGGGTAATTCTAGTCAATCCATTTCTTCAATGGAAAATATCAATGAGGACGATGTGGAGGACCTTGGTCACATAGACCAACAAGGCACCATTCATCCTAATGTACATCATGACAATATTCAAGTACCATTAGGCATGCCAAGGCCATTCATTCCACCACAACAACAAGGCCAAGTTCCATTAGGAATGCCTTGGCTAATTTTTGCTCCACAACCTCCCATTCTTCAAGGCAATCAAGATGCTTATGTAACACCAACGGTTGTGAATCCTCCTCTTGGTTTGCGTGACCATTATGTGCCTAATGAATATAATGCACCCACTTGTATTCAATTGCCCCCTTTTAGTGCACATCACTATGATATTGAACCACAAACCATTCAAATGCTTCCCAATTATCATGGACTTCCAAGTAAAGAACCTTACAAGCATTTGGATGAGTTTCTTGAAGTGTGTTCCACCGTGAAAAACACGGACATGCCGGAAGAGGTTTTGAGATTAAAACTTTTTCCTTTTACCCTTAAAGATAAGGCAAAATATTGGTTCAATAATCTTAGGCCTTTTTCGATAACTTCTTGGGCAGAAATGCAACAAGAGTTTTTGAAAAAGTACTATCTAGTGTCAAAGACCAATGGCATGAGAACTCCAATTCGAGAATTTTCTTAAGGGGAAGGGGAATTGTTTCATGAGGCATGGGAACGCCTTAGTGATTTGCTTAGGAAGTGTCCACATCATGACATTCCTAAATGACAATTGGTGCAATTTTTCTATGAAAGTTTGTCGGATAATTTCTAGGGTATGGTTGATGCATTTATGGGTGGTTCTTATCTTGATAGACATGAAGATGATGCATGGTGTCTTTATGAGAACATGAGTGAAAATTTAATACATCGATCCTTGTCTTCAAAAAATGGTAGAAATTTAGGTGGAAGGAAGTATGTCGGCTTGTATCAAGTTGACAATTCTAATAACATAACCGCCGAAGTTAAGTCTTTATCTCAAAGGTTTGATCAATTTTTGATCAACCAAAATTAGGTGAATCAAGTGTCTTCCTCCCTTAATCATGTTCATCATCATAATTCTAATGAATCATGCATGACTTGTTCTAGTGTCTTACATTCTACTTCCAATTGTCCCCATGGACATATGCAAAGTGAGAACCATGAACAAGCAAATATCATCTTTGTCAACCAAGGGAATAATCTCTATGCCTCACATTACAATCCCGGGTGGAAGAACCATCCAAACTTCTCTTGGAAAAGTCAAAGGGAAGGCTCAAACCCTCCCCAAGGTGGTTTTCAAGGAAAGTATGTTCCACCTCTAATGCAAAGCCAAAGTTCCCAAGGTTATAGATCTTCTTTTCAATCATCACATGGAAACCAATTTTCTAACTCTCATTTTCCTAATCAATCATCTTATTCTCAAGGAAATTCTAGGAGTCTCGCTTTTGAGGAGAAAGTGTTGACTACTTTAGGTACTTTAGAGGCAAACACTCAATTTCTCAATCCATTGCTAAGCTAGAAACCCAAGTCGGGCAAATAACTAGTACTTTGAATGCTAGAGAGAAAGGGAAGATGCCTTTAAATACCCCACCAAAGCAATAATTTGTTGTGGAGACTAACCCCTCATCGGAAGGTCACACAATTGAACATGTCAATGCGGTGACAACCTTGAGAAGTGAAAAAATTGTTGACAAACAAGTTGGTGTCCAAAATGAAATGAGTGAACTGGTGCAACCAAAAGTTGTCACCCGTCCTGTTTCCCATTTTAGTCCTCTTTCATTGCATGTGCATTAGCCATTTGTTGAAAAAGTTTTGAAAGATGATTTGAAAACTTCTTGTGATAAAAGTGATTCAAAGAAAGATTTTGAAAAAGCTTTTGAGCCTAAGGCTCCATTTCCAGATACCTTATAAGGGTCCATTTCTCTTGAAAAACAAAAAACCAAAGTGAATGAAATAATTGAAGTGTTTAGGCAAGTGAATATTAATCTTCCGCTTTTGGATGCAATCAAATAAATTCCGGCTTATGCCAAATTCTTGAAAGATCTTTGCCCCCAAAAGAGGAAGAACAAAAGTCAATCACCAAAGAAAGTGGTCTTGACTAAGTAAGTAAGCTCCATTTTGCAACATAACACTCTCCCAAAATTTAAGGTTCCCGGTTCACCTACTACTTCTTGCATCATTGGTGACCATGTCATTAATCGGGCTCTTCTAGATTTAGGAGCAAGTGTTAACCTTCTTTCATATTTTGTGTATGTTAAATTGGGCTTAGGAGACTTGAAACCGACGTCGGTAGTTTTACAACTAGCCGACCGATCCATCAAAAAGCCCCGGGGTATTATTGAGGATATCTTGATTAAAATTGATAAATTCTTCTTCTCGATTGATTTCGTTGTCATTGACGTGGAACCTGTCCCGAATCCCAAGAGCCAAATTCCAGTTATCCTTGGCCGTCCTTTCTTAGCAACCCCAAATGCCAACATTAATTATAGGACAAGGATAATGAAAATATCATTTGGGTATATGAAAGTGAAGTTGAATATATTTAATTCAACCCCGAATTCAATAGACAAGCATGAAAAAGTGTGTGTTGTGGAAAAGTGTCTTGACAATGAATTTGAAAAAATTGAGTCTATGCTTGAAAATGAAATTTCCAAAAGTTCATCTTCCAAAATGAGTTCAATAAATGTTGTTTTGAAAACAAATGTTGAAAGGGTATGGAAGCCCAAGAGTTACATTAACAAAGGACAATCAATCTCTTTTGATTCAAATCTAACAAGTTCTTTTGGGAACAATTTGTTGGATGGGATTCAAAATGCCATTCACCCCATCAAGGAGGGGATGCCAAACAAGATTTTTGATCCGGGCTAAAAGAGCCCAACGTCTTACTAGAGACGTTAAAGACTAGTGCATTTCGTAGGGTTTGACAACCCTATTCCTCCCTCATTCTATTTTTACATGTTTCTGCATCGTCTAGATATGAATTGATTTGAAAAATCCGGCTTTAGAGCCATTTTCTGCATTTTGAGTACTGCTAGGGACATTTCGATCGATCGAACTCAGATTTGATTGATCGAAGTCTCACTTCGATCGATCGAATCCCCTGTAATGAGGACTCTTCAGTTTCCATTTTGATTGATCAAGGGTAAGTTCAATCGATCAAAATCCATTTTGGATCGATCGAAGTTAAGGGTTCGATTGATCGAAGTATTTCGATCGATCGAAAATGCGTCATTTGAAATTTTCAAAAATCCCTTTGGCCGTTTCAATTCCAGAACTTATTTTTTTTTCTTTTCCTTTTTTTTTTCTATTTTTTTTTTCCTTCCCTCCTATTCATCTTCTTCATCTCTTCCAAACCCTAGCCACCACCACCTTCTCTATCTCACCGAATCTCTCCCTCTCAATCCACCTTCTCTATCTCACCGAATCTCTCCCTCTCAATCCATCTCTCTAATCTCTCCCTTAACCTCACATCACCAACACACCCAACCTCCTCTCATCTCCGGCCAGAACCGAGAAGTTCTTCCCGCCGTACCTCTATTGAAGGCGGCAAGAAGCTTTTAGCCTGCGGCTAAGCTTCTCCTATTTTCCCCTCTCTCTGTTTCACTCTATCTCCATTTTATTCATCACCTCTGGCCGATTTAGGCCAAGGAGGACCCAAATCAAGCTCTAGCGAGTTCCTAAATTTTCCGGCGAGACTTTAATCACCTTCTCCGACACCGGTAAGGTTGAAAAACCTCCCTTTTCGCTCCAAATCGCTCCCTCTACCCTTCTTTTCACTTCTTTAAGTCGGGTATGTCTGATTTTTATTTATTTTTTTATTTTATTTTTGTTTTCTTTAAATTTTATCTTTAGTTCAATTTTAATTTTATTTAGTTTTGCATTTAAATTGTTAGTTTGTATATATTCTTGTACATATTTATGAAACTTGAAAACAAAATAGAAAATTAAAAACAACAAAAAAAAAAAAAAATGAAAAATGAAAAATCCAAAACAAAATAAATTTTTTGTTGAAAATTGTTGTTAAAAAAATTGTTGGAACCAGTTGATTGGACCTGAACTTTCATATTTATTTAATAGTTGCTAGATTGTGGAAATAGTGGTTGTTGATTGTAGTTGATAGAAGGAGAATGGGCAAATAAATTAGATTTGTGGATTGATTGTGGGTGGTGTCCCTTGTTGAGTTTTGAGATTGATTCTTGATTTTGTTGAATTATACATCGATGTTTATTGTGTTTGAAAATTTTTGAGATGTCCATTTTTAAGGGCAAACCATGCCAGATTTTTGTAAAATTTCTATATTTTGATTTTCAAATCCAAACAAGGCATGTGGTTTCATTTTTGGGACATGAGATAGACTTTGAAAAGAATTTTAGAATTGATCTTGGGTTAAAAGAAAGAAGATATTTGATTTGTTTTCTAGATGAAAGGTTGATGTTGACTTTGAAATGGCATTGAAACATTGAATTGTTGTGAGCATAGTTCCTTCTTGTCCCATTTATTTGTCTTGAATATGAAATGCATGGATTTGTTCTAAGTTGTCTCCATTAATTGCAAGCATGACTTGATTTGATTTTGTGCTTTTGAAATTGAAAATGCTAAGTCTTGTCTTAATGCATGTAAAATGTTTCAAATGGACTTCTTTGCAAAAATTTTGTTTGGATTGAGTGCATTGTTTTGGTAAAATGAGCTTTCATTGTTAACTTGCTTTGTGATCACACTTGTTGGGTTTCAAATGATTTAAAAAGGAAATTTTTGGGCTGTGGTTGAAAAATGTGAAGTTGAGTTACATGATTCTTTCCACTGTTGTTCATTGCATGATTCTTGTCATGTAGTTTTTCTACAATGCAATTGAATGTCTTGACCCCAAATTTTTCAAAAATTCTAATTTTGCCCCAAAAGTGTTGAGAAATTCCAAAGTTGACCAAAATGCCCTTGACTAAGTTGAAATTTGTTCTATTTGATTCCTTTGCATCCATTTGCATGTTCTAAGTGCCTTTGAATTTTTATGTGATCCAATTCTTGATTCTTGCCATGCTAGGGCACCAGTTTGATGTCCCTTGACATTCTTTATCATGATTTTGATCTTCTTCTCCTTTATAACTTTGAGACCTACCAAACGTGATTTTTGACTAAGTTTGGGGGTGTCTTATGGATTCTTGGAATTTCAAATGCATGATTTAGATGTTGTATCTATTCTTTGGCCTTAGTTGAGATTTTGAACTGAAATGTGAACCAAGTTAGGACTGTGTTTACTTGATATTATTGTTTATCTGATTACATGTCATTATCTTGATTTCTTGATAACTGAGGTTCTTTCCGGTCCGGATCTTGACTTCAGGAGGGTAAGTTTCTTGTATTCTCATATTTATCCATTCTATGCTTTGTTTGAGCATTAGAGGAGGTCGCGAGCTATGAGTAATCATAGGACTTTGATTTTATTGCATTGTTATACATGATATATCTTTGTTTCGAGTTGTTCTTATTTGTGCATCATTCAGATATATGACATCTAGTTACATACCATGTCCAGGATTCTTTCTTGAACTTGTTTGTCATAACATGCCTTGGATTGTTGTGTTTTGCAACCGTGCATTTCACTTAGTCTTTATTGCATGGCATGCCTGTTTCTTGAATCCTAGGTTGACACTTGTCATGCCTATATGCTCCATGTTATCCTATTGCTATATTTTGATCTTCATTGTTGCACTTGTAGACATTCTTGCTAGGAATTGATACGATATCATCCTAGAGTCTACTTGTCATACCATTGCAGTATCTTCTTGAGTTTTAGGTTTGTGAATGCACGTTGCATCATTTATACACATCACAGCCTATGTTTGTCCTGTTGATCATATTTCGGCTCCATCTGTTTTATATGTGACTTTTCTGCCCTCTATGCTATTATTGCCTATATAATCTGTTTTGTTTAACTGAGGCATGTAGAATGTTGATTCTGAAGCTTTCTTAATCATTTATTGCTTAAACATGATCCTATTTGTCTATTTGCCATTTTTATCTATTTCAGGCATGCTTTGTGTTTCCTTATCAGTTGCTTACCATATTTTCTACCTGTGTACTGATTAATAATTGTTTTTGCAGATGCATCTTAGAAGAAAGACTCTTGCCAGAAAGAGAGTTCGCAAAGTGCCACAGCCTGCATCTCCAGTTACAGAGTCTTCCTCTTCATCTTCTTCTTCATCTACCATGGATACTGAGCATGCCATTATCAGAGAGGTCCCACTTGAGTCTTACACCAGTAAGACACGGGAGACTAAGTACAGATTTGATACAGCGCTATTTGCTATACTGGACCAGACCAGATGGTCTTATGATGAGCTCGTGAGGCAGCATTGCTACTATTATGACTCCAGCAGACACAGTTGTCTACCCCCGGTTGGTTGCTCTCTTCTACCAGCACCTCCGGATGGTTGAGGATGATAGACTTCTTCTACACACTACCATTAACGGTCAGGAGATTGATATTTCTCTTCCGGCCATAGCTGCTGCCAGTCGATGCCCCCACACTTCTCCATTGGCTGATGATACTCAGGAGCCTCTGTTCCCTGACCATCTACCATTTCCCACTGAGTTGACTATGGTAGCCACATTATCTCCATAGGTGGCATATGAGGGGCACACATTTGCAGACCGGATCAAGATTGATCCCCGGTACTGGTTCTTCGATTTCGTGCTTTACCTCAATGCCTTCCCTACCAGTCATGGCACTTAGAGGAGAGAGGGATCTTTTAGGCTTTATATTGTTTAGATCAGGGTTACTGGTTCTCCATTCCTCCACTCATCTGGGAGCTTATCCACAAGTTCTGGAATAACTTGCATTTTTTACCTACCACCAGAACAAAGACCTGGCCATTACCATTTGGCCATTTGATCACACAGCTACTCTTAGACCAGGGGTATCAGTTTGACCCTAAGGAGATTGCAGAGCCTGACACTGACAGGGCAAAAAGAGCTTATAATCTGGCCTGGTGGTACAAGACTTTCAATTCATGCCACAAAAACAGAGCCAGCAGGGACTTCAAGATACTACAGGCACAACTACAGAGAGAGGCAGCCTAGGTAGCCACAGTAGGAAATGCCCCAAATGATGATACAGCTGATAGATCTCCTCCCAGATAGAGACGTCGCATTACTACTTTCGGTTCTACCTCCCAGCCAGACGTACCTGGTGCATCTCAATACACTAGCCCTTCACATGCTCCTTCTACTAAGCCGACAACCTATACCAGCACTGATTCTAGCTACAAAACAAAGGTAGCTCAGTTGTATACAGATTTCATATCTTTCAGAGCTGATATGACTGGACGTCATGAGGATATTTCGAGGAGGCATGATGACCCGGTGAAGAGACACAACGATTTGGTGGGGAGACATAATGACTTAGTTTGAAGATTCGATGCGCTGCGAGATGATGTAGCTGAGGTAAGACATGAGCTTGGAGCTTTGAGGACTGCCCTTACCACTTCGCTCACTCACCACAGTACTGAGATGTCTACCATGCTGTAGTATATTACTGACATGCTTACTCCTGATCCTACCATCTGATTCCATTTTCTCTCTCTCATACTTATTATCTGCATTGCTATGCCTGTGATATTTCTGCACTATTTGGATATTTGCACTGATTTCTGGATATTTGGATATTTGTTCTTGGATATTTCTAGATATTTTGCTTCATTAGATATTTGATCTTACACTTATTTTCTATTTATGGATTTTTGGATCTTTGATATTAGTTTTGGCCATCCTATGCTATATCTTACTATATGCCATGATTTTTGCCCAGTTCTCAGCATCACTTCTCATTTATATCATTGATGCATATTCTTTGACCAGTTGTTAGTGCGACCATTTTTAGACTTTTCAGAATCTAAGTTTGGGGGTGCGCCTTCCAAAGCTAAGTTTCCGTTGCCAGGTCCCTTTTGCTTCACCTATTTGGTATACTCTTTCCATTATTTGTTGCTTTTTTGTACAAGGACAATGTACAGATTACGTTTAGGGGTGTATTAGCATATCTTACATGTCGCACTTGATTTCTATGCATATGATATAATCTATGATTCTTAGGCTATGATTTTGATCTTTTGAGGACCATGATACTTAGAATTTAAAAATTATTTGACTTAAGAGTCCAAAACTCCTTGTAGGCCTTATGGATGCCATTTAGGAGTAAATTTTTTGAATGATTGATATCTTGCTTTCATTTGTGGTCCACATCATCCTGATCTTGTGATTGTTTTGAGATTCACATTAAGATTCTACACTAGCACAGACGCATACTAGCATTCATTTGTAGGGTACATGCTTTGTCGATTATTGAATTGGTTATATCCCAATTGAGCCAGTAGTGCATTGAAAGCTTTCATCTTGATAAAAATGGATAACAATCCCTTTTCATTGAGTAGCTGGGATTCTAGCCTCATCAAGCACTGAATATCTCGCATCGAAAGGAGGAGGGCCCAAACTTTAGGTTAATAATTGAATGTGAAAAAAAAAAAAAAAAAAGAAAAATTACAAAAGCAAATAAAAAAGTAAGGACTTCTCCCAAAATGTGAGAAATGGGAAATGATTAGATGGAGGTTGTTCTGATTTGTAGCCTAATTGATTTGAGCTTGTAAGTCCTTAGGGGTGTTTAAACACCTAATGCCATAAAGTCGTCCGGTTTGGGAGTCATTAACCTAACGTTCGACCTCATAGATCGCTAGAAAGCTTAATTGATCACTACATTGCACTATGCTTCCATCTTTGATCCTCTAGGATAGTTAAAAAAAAAAAAAATCGAGTAAAAAGAATAAGCGCACTTAGATGAATAAAACTTTAATAAAAGGTCCGTTCTTTGTTTTGATGATCGGTATTAGATTTGTGTGCTAGTTTGAGGGTAAGGATGTGATCAGTTCTTTAGTTGGCTTAGATAGTAACATATTTGATGCCAGTCCACTTAAAAGAATTCTAGAGTTGTTTTGATTTGCATGATCATTTTCTTGATGTGTGGAGTACCATACTTGCTTGCTTGATGTTGAGATTTTAGGAGATTGCTTGGAAAAAGGTAGTTTTCTCCCAATGCTTATTTTGTTGCCTCTCTTGTAAGAAAGAGCTTATGTTTGTGGGTATCATTTCTGGAAACCCTCACGAGACTTCACTCGTCCACTAGGGGTAACCTAGGGGTTTAAAAGGCTTGTTGCATATGCTAAATGCAATCGTGTTCCCTATGAAAGTGGCGCTATCATTTCATTGCTTTCTAGTTCATAGTTGTATAGTTGTTTATTTCTTTCTTCTCCATGTAGTTCATTACTAGGGACTAACAATATTTAAGTTTGGGGGTGTGATGAGTGCTTAAATGTGACATATTTTAGCACCTAAGCGATGGTATTTTAGTCCATTCATCTATCTTACTTTCATGTCTTGGATACTTATTTGCGTTTTTGTCTATTTCAGATCAATAAGGTTTAAACGGTCTAAAAATGGTCTGTTACAGCCTTTTTGAAGTCAAACAATGGTTCCTAGAAGATTTCAGAAAAATCCAGAAAAAGGTCAAAAATGCTGAAAATTTGGATGGATCGAAGATATTTTGGATCGATCGAAGTTTCGATTGATAAAAAATGTGCTAGTAGCGAGCTGTTTTATTCCCGTGCGTCCGAACTCCACCTACCACATAGTTGCGGGATTAGATTTTTTTGGGGCTATATTTCTGACTTAGTGACTAAGAAAATGACCTTTTATAAAGGGGGAATTGAACTATTTTGTAATATATCTTTTTGTCTTCAATTTTATTAGATTGCAATTTTATTTTCTCTCTCTAGAAAAGTTAGAGATTAGGGTTAGAAGAAAAGAGAAGAGTGGAGGCACCAAGAACACATCTCTAGATCTATATACACACTCTCTCTAGAATTCAACAAAGAAGAAGATGGAGCCATGTTTGGGGATTGTCCTTGAGGGATCTACGATCACACCCACCTCTTCCATAATTGGCTAGACTTCTCCTTGGGGTTTGGATGAACCCCAAGTTTGTAATCTAAACCTCTATCTTTTTCATACTTTTTGGGAAATAATATCTTGTGATTAGTGCTATAACCTTGTGAATAAAATGAATCTTGGTAATATTTCTATGATTTCTATGGTTTAATTCTTCCTATTAATTCTCTAGTTTATTTACATGTCTATGTGTGATTAAATTGGGAATTATGTCTTACATGATTCATATGGTTAAATTCTTCCTATTGATTCTCTTTATGATTACATGTTATCTTATGTGTGATTATTTGGGAATTAATCTCTATACTAGTTTTTCTATGTTGGTTACATGTCTATGTAGGATTAATTAAGGATTTAGTGATGGCTATGCATGGTATTCATTGAATGGGTTTGTCAATTAATTTAATGAATTATACTTATGCTTAATGGGTTGTTCTACAATTTAATTCATGCTTGTAGGTAGGTAGACAATCTTTACTTGATTTGGTATTCCATAGCTTATTATTGTAAATTTCATGATTCTCTAGATTGATGTGTGCTACAATTGTGACTAGTTTGATGGGTCATGCTTAGAATTGATAGGTTGTACTACACTTAGTTTATTTGTCGGTTAGGTAGACAATTCATACATGAATTTGATGGTCCATACTTAATATTGCAATTGGTAGTTGCATTTTGTTCACAAGAATGTTTTCCCCAAATTAGTTGAAAGTGTGTGGTTTGGTGAACAAGCTTGGTGGCAATTCCAATGCACCCCAAAACCTCACTTCTTATCTCTTAAATCCCTATCTCAGCTTATTTTATTTTAATTGCATTTTAATTAATTGAATTTTAGTGTAATCAAACAATCAATCTCTCCTTTGCAATCTTGTGATCCACTAGAGTTGAAGTTAAATTCTAACACGTATAATCCCTTGGAACGATCACTACTTACTCTTGCTACATTAATAATAGTGGTGGTAGTGGTTTTTATAAATTTAAACTTGACCTAAAAGGCTTTTCTTGAACCGCACATTCACTATATTATTTTGGTGTATACAAGCGGCCATCGTCAAAGGGGTAGGGGCAATTTAAGTGAATCCATTGCATCAATGGACGATCATATTGAAGACCTTGGTCATATAGACCAATAAGGTATACTCCATCCTAATGTACAACAACATGATAATATGCACATTCCTTTAGGTATGCCTAGACCTTTTGCTCTTCCACCACAAGGCCAAGTTCCAATTGGAATGCCTAGGCCATTCTTTGTGCCACCTCCACCTCTCATTGTCCAAGCTAACAATGGAGCTTGTGTAGAGCCACCAATTGCAAATCCTCCAATGGCTTTAAAAGATCATTATGTGTTTAATGAGTATAATGTATCTACATTCATTCAATTTCCTCCATTTAAAGCATATCATTATGAAATTAAGCCACAAACCATCCAAATGCTCCCGAACTATTTTGGGCTAACCAATGAGGAACTTTATAAACATTTGGATGAATTTCTTGAAGTTTGTTCCACCGTAAAGTATACGGACATGTCGGAAGAAGTTTTAAGGTTGAAACTTTTTCCCTTTACCCTAAAAGACAAGGGAAAGTACTGGTTTAATAATTTGAAACCTCTTTCCATAACTTCTTGGGCAGAAATGCAATAAGAGTTTTTGAGAAAGTATTATCCCATTCCCAAAACCAATGTCATGTGAACTTCAATATGTGAGTTTTCATAAAGGGATGGGGAGATGTTACATAAGGCATGGGAATGGTTAAATGATTTTCTTAGGAAGTGTCCCCATCACGACATTCTTAAGTGGCAAATAGTTCAACATTTCTATGAAAGTTTGTCGGATAACCATAAAGGCATGGTTGATGCCTCAATGAGAGGTTCTTATTTGGATAAACATGAGGATGATGAGTGGAGACTATATGAAAGCATGAGTGAAAACTCAATGCATCAAACATTGTCCTCTAAAAATGGTAGAAAAGCAAATGTAGGAGGAAGAAAGAATTCAAGCTTATATCAAATGAAAAATTCTAGTGACATAGTTGCTGAGGTGAAGTCTTTAACTCAAAGGTTTGATTAATTTTTGATCAATCAAAATTCGGCTCATCAAGTGTCTTCCTCCCTTCATTATCATCATTCTAGTGAGTCTTGCATGACATGTTTAAGTGTGTTACATACTACTTTCATTTGTCCCCATGGACATGTGCATTATAAGCATCATGAATAAATCAATGCCACATTTGTGAATCAAGGGAATAACCCTCATGGTAATCATTACAATCCCGGGTGGAGAAACCACCCCAATTTCTCTTAGAAAAATCAAGGGGAAGGTTCAAATCCTCCCCAAGGTAGTTTTCAAGGGAAGTATGTTCCACCTCATTTGCAAGGTCAAAATTCTTAAGGCTATCGTCCGCCTTATCAAGCTCCCAATGGGAATCAATTTTCAAATTCTCATTTTCCCAATCTAGGATGTGAAACGGGACGGGTGTCAACACTAGGTTGCACTGATTCACTCTCTTCATTAGAAACATCAACTTGATTATCAATCACCTTTCCACTTCTCAAAGTGGTCACCGCATTAACTTGCTCAAGTGAAGGATCTTCCATTGAGGAAGTTGTCTCTACTACGAATTGTTGCTTAGGTGGGGGATTAAGAGGCATTTTTCATTTTTCTCTCACATTCAATATGCTAGCTATTTACCTTACTTGGGTTTCTAGCTTGGAAATTAATTGTGAGTGAGAATGAACAATTGAGTGTTAGCCTCCAAGTACCTAAAACCAATAAAACTTTTTCCTCAAAAGCGGGACTTTTAGGATGACTTTGAGAATAAGATCCTCATTCACTTAGTACAAAGGACCCTATTGTTGAGAATTCTTTATCAAATGTTTTTGAAAAATCTTTTGAGCCAAAGGCTCCATTTTTGGATTCTTTGAAAGCATCCACATCTTTTGAAAAACAACAAAGCAAAGTGAATGAAATCATTGATGTGTTTCGGCAAGTTAAAATAAACCTTCCTCTCTTAGACGCCATTAGACAAATTCCGGCCTATGCCAAGTTATTAAAAGATTTATGCACTCTAAAGAGAAAGAACAAGAGCCAACCACCAAGGAAAGTTGTCCTTACCGAGCAAGTGAGCTATATTTTGTAACATAACACTCTACCCAAATTTAAAGCCCCTGGTTCACCCACTACATCTTGCATTATAGGTGACAATGTCATTAATCAGGCTCTTTTAGATTTAGGGGTGAGCGTGAATCTTTTTCCCTACTCGGTATATGTCCAATTGGGTTTGGGCGATTTAAAGCCAATGTCGGTAGTTTTGCAACTAGCTGACCGATCTATCAAAAAGTCCCGGGGTACAATTGAAGATGTTTCGATCAAAATTGATAAATTCTTCTTCCCGTTTGATTTCGTAGTCATTGACACGGAATCGGTTCCGAATCCAAAGAGCCAAGTGCCCGTTATCCTTGGCGGTTATTTCTTGGCTACCACCAATGCCAACATTAATTATAAGATAGGGATAATAAAGATTTCTTTTGGCCACATGAAAGTGAAGTTGAATATATTTAATCCAACCCCTAATTCAATGGACAAGCATGAAGAGATTTTTGCTGTGGAAAAAAGTTTTGTAAGCAAAGTTGACAAAAATAAGTTATCTCCTTCTATTGAAAAATCAAATGTTTTGCCTTTGAATCAATCTTCAAAAGATGTCGTTTTAAATTCCAATGTTGAAAGGGCATGGAAGCCCAAAAGTTTTTTTGATCAAAAGCCGTCAAGCATACTTAAATCAAATCCAACAATTTTCCTTTGGGAATGATTTGTTGGGTGGGATTTGAAGTTCAATTCACCCCGTTGAGAAGGGGATGTCTAATAAGATTTTTGATCCGGGCTAAAAGAATTCAACGTCTTGTTAGAGACATTAAACACTAATACTTCGTAGGGTTTTTCGACCCTATTCCTCCCTCATTTATTCTTTTGTTCTTTTCTACGTCGTCTAGATATGTTTTGAGTTGATCATTCAAGTATCGGGGCAATTTTAAGCATTTTTTTGCATTTTCAATGTCATCTTCGATCAATCGAAGACTCTTCTTTTATCGATCAAATTCTACAGATGCCCATTTTGCCTTGAAATTGCTCTCAGGATCTCATCATTTCGATCGATTGAAGTACTTTTCAATCGATCAAAGCTGTTAAACTCAGACTTTTCATCTTCCAGTTAATCAATCGAAACTGTTTCGATCGATTGAGAAATTTTTCGATCGATCGAACTTGTGTCAAATTCTTCCTTTTTTCCTTCGATGGATCGAAATAAGTGTTCAATCGATAGAAAAATTCTTTGATGGATCGAGATTATGTCTTTTCAAATTCTGAGAAAAGTACTCTGATCATTGGCCTTCCCAAACCCTAAATTTTTTATTATTATTTCTCTCATCCTTTTTCTTTTCTTTTTCTTTCTCTCCCTTCCTCTCTAACCCTCAGCCTCCCTCTATTTCTCTCTCCCCGAACCTCTTCTCTCTCAATCTCTTATAATCTCACAATCTCCCAACTCCCAACCTCTCACTCTCACTCCGGCGAGTATCAAACCCCAAGACCACCCCCCTTCGTCTCTTTCATTTTCGATGAAGCCCAAGGAGTTCCAAGCCTGCCGCCATTCTCCATTGATACCGGCGAACTCTTGGCCTTCGGCCGAGTTCATTCATCTCGAGCTCTCCAATCTCTCTATTCTCTTTATTATTTCGATCTCTGGTCGATTTAGGCCAAGGAGAGGCCGATTCAAACCGGCTGGATCTCTGCAACTTCCGGCGAGTTTCTGCAGATTCTGGTGAGTCCTAGGATTACCACTTCAGGCCACGGTTAGGCCGGAATTCTTGGTTTCATCCCAAAAATCTCTTTCTCCGTCTCCTCTTCTCATTTTCGAGTAGGGTATGTGAAAATTCATTCTTTTTGTTTTTTATTTTAATTTTTCTTTATTTTTAATTTTTTCAATTTTAGATTTATTTTCCTTTGAATATATGTTTGTATATATTTATGTGTTCAATCATGGAAACTGGACTTGAAAAATCAAAAAAAAAATGGAAAAAAAAAAAAAATATATGGATGGACTTGTGTACTGAAATGCACCTGTGATGATACTTTTGCACCGTGATATTAATTACTGTGATGTTGAAGCTGGGTACTTTGTGAATGGAGGATTGGGGCAACATTGAATGTTTGAAGTTTGTCTATTGCTGTGGAGTTTGGGCATTTTCACTTGAATGATATTTATGAATTTGTTTCATTTGGGCAGTGTGTATTAAATTCAAAGGAGGATAGGCTTACATATGGATTGTGTTGTGGGCTATGTCCCTTTTGATTTGATATGAATGAAGTATGGGATTTAAAATTTTATATGTTTAGATTTGATTTTGATTCCATAAATGTATGCTATTTTTGCCTTTGTTGAAAAATTTGGTGGCATGTATAATATTTAAGAGGAACTAATGTCAAATTTTTGCAAAAATAAACTTGGATTTTGGTTTTAAAATCTCTAAATGGCACTTGGTTATTTTTTTGGATTTAAATCGGAATTGAAAAAGAAGTTTAAAGTTGAAATTTTTGAGTTGAATTGAAAAATAAAACATTTTTCTTGGAAATTGTTTTGAGATTTTAGATTGTGAAGGGAATTTGGAATTAAATGTCATAAAATGGAAATGGTTGCTTTGTAATTGGAAATGGAAGCGGGATTGTAAAAATGGAATTGGTTTTAAAGAATTGAATTGAAATGGAAAATTTTAAAACTAGAATAATTTCTTGAAAATTTTGAAAATTGCAATGGCATATGAAGTTGAATATTGGGGAGCATGCCCCCGACTTGATTTCTTTTACTTAATGTGGAAATGCATGGATGTTTGTTTCTAAGTTGTTATAAATGCATGAAAGTATGACTTGAGTTTGAAACTTGTGCTTTTGAAACTTGAAAATGCAAAGTCAATGTAAAATGCATAAATGTGTTTCAAATGGAATCTCTTTGCAAGTTTTTGATCTTAATTGTTGATTGCTCATGATTAAGGTACATTGTTTTGGCAAAATGATTCTTGAATGTTTAAAATTACTTTGTGATCACACTTTTTGTTTTCGGAAATGTAAAAAGGATTTTTTGAACTTTGTTTCGAAAATGTGAAGTCGAGTTGCTTAATTCCTTCATTTGTTGAATATTCAATGTATGATTCTTGTTATGATGCTTATCTACAATGTATGTGAATGTTTTGGATCCCAAAGTTTTCAAAAATTCCAATTTTGACCCAAAGTGTTGAAAATTTTCAAAGTTGACCAAAATGCCCTTAAATGAGTTGAAACTTGTTCCGCTTGTTTTCTTTCCATCCAAATGCATGTGCTAAGTGCTATTAAACTTGTTTGTGCTCAGTTCTTGATTCTTGCCATGCTAGGGCATAAGTTTGATATCTTTTGACTCAACTTGTCATGATTTTGAACTTCCCTTGAATGAAGTGTTGATTTGCCCTTCTAAACCAAACTTTTTGAAGTCTAAGAGTCTAATGTTGCTAAATAAACTTGAAACTTGCCAAATGTGATCTTCTTTGAATAGTTGTGTGCATTTTGGAATAAATTGCAACTCGCTGCTTGTATATATACATTTTGCACACACTTTTGTCACATTGTTGGTTTTGAAAGTTTAGGTTCTTATTTTGAATAAATCCTTGCTGCATTGATCTTTGAATAAGTTTGGGGGAGGGAAATGAATGTTTAGAGTTCAAAATGCATATATGGGATGCCATTGTTGTTCTTTTGCCTTAGTACCCACTTGTGAACATAATTTGAATTTTAAAATGTCATTAGAACTAAGTTTGGGGGTGTGTTGTCTTGAATTTGGAAAGTTGCTCTTTAAAATGCCATTTGCTTGATTGTATACACTTGTGTCCCATTTTTGAAAAGCTAGTAAGGGCTTGAGACCGAGGTTCTTTGCCGGTCATGATTTTAATTCAAAAAAGGGTAAGTTTATTGTTATTCTTAGTCTTTGACCATTCTTTGCTTCATTTAAGCTTTAAAGGGGGGTCGCGAGCCATAAGTGATCAATTTTCTGCTTATATATTGCTTAGAGGGGGTCACGAGCCATGAGTGATCATAGGTTGTTGATTTTGTTGAAATGGAGTACGAGATATTTCTGTGATTGGAGTTTGATTTTGATATTTGTGCATCATTAAGATACATGCCATATAATTGTATACCATATTCAGGATTCATTTTTGAACTCGTGTGTCATAACATGCCTAGGATTGAAGTGTTTTGCAATCGTGCAATTCACTTAATCTTTATTTCATGATATACATGATTCTTGAATTCTAGGTAGACAGTTGCTATGATCATATTCTCTATATCATCCTGTTTGTTCTATTGGTCTTAAATGTTGAATATGTAGACATTCTTACTTAGGAATTGATATGATGTTATCCTAGGGTCTACTTGCCATGAAATTGCAAAGTCTTCTCGAATTTTAGGTTTATGAACGCACATTGCATCCTTTATGCACATCACATCCTATATTTGTCATTTTGATCCCATTTTCGCTTAAATGTTTCCAAAAGTGACTTTTCTGCTCTCTATTGTAATGACCCGATTATTTTCTTTCCTTTCCTTTTCTCAAATTTTTACGGATATTTTTTTTTTTTTTTTTTCATTGATCTTTTCCTTTCTGAGTTCGGTTTCTCGCCACTTAATGTCATCTTGAGTGCTCGGGGATGGTTTCCGAGACTCTTTTTCGTGGATTGACGACTTCCTTTGAGAACCGAGTCATTTTCACATTTTCACTTTTGTGACACTATTCACTTTTCGTCTTTTTCTCGTTTGTCACTTTGTTGGCACAATCTCACTTTTCATGTTCGGATTTGATTCCAGTTCTACATGCATCCACGATATTTAAATTTCATGCTATGTGTATTTTCACTTTTTGTAAAAAAACATGCTAAGTGTTTTTTTTCTGTAAAGGGTATAGATGCATAACCTTTTAGTAATATTCTAAACTTTTGGAATTTTTGTGTAATTACTGTAAAGTAATTATTTTTCGTCTTAGGGACCATTTTGTAATTCAATTTGGAAGATATTTTCAAAAATGACCTTTTTGCAATTTCTGAAAAAGTGTGACAAGTGTCATACTCTCATTGGTCCACTTGTTGACATTTGTGTGGAAACACTTTGAGGCCTTGGATGAGGACATATGGAGGGTGGAGATTTAATCACTTGTTGACCTAGGATAGGTACACTTGTTGGCTTAGATGGTTGACAAGTGTAGGCTTGGGATTAAGCCTACAATGGATGCTTGGATGAGTGACAAGTGTACGTTCCAAATTAAGTCTTACAATTAATTTTTGGGCCACTTTGGGATTATGGTTTTAAAAAAGGGTTTTTGTGCAATTGACCATAGATGTGTGTGTTGACCATGGTGTAGGATCACCTAGTGAGTGGAGGATTTCTAATTTCTCCACTCACACTTTTTCACATTATGTCATTAGCTTCCTTACCATAAACCCTAGCCTCCATGGATGGAGCTTAAAGCCTTAAGCTTTGACCTTGATTTTTGAGAGCCTTCTATTGATTTCCAAGCTTAATCTTGGGAATACTTTTTGTTTCCCTCATCCTTCTCTTCATAACCCTTGAAAAGTTTGTCATCTTGTGTTGATTTGCCTTGAATTCTAGAGAGACACTTCTCTAGTGAGGTAGGGGGTGTTATAATTTATTTTCTAAGTTGTTTTACTTGCTCTTGTATGAAATATAAGTTGTATGCATGACTTTTGTTAATTTGAGAAATTAGAGATTTATCATAACTTGCATATAACTCATTTTAGACTTGGTAAATGGTATGGCCATGAGTTGATCTTTGTTATATATTAAATTGGTAAGATTTAAATGAGTTTTCAAATTTAGAGATTTAATAAATTTAATTTGATTTAAATTCTAATTAATTGTATTTTATTTGTATTCCATTTTAGGCTTGATATATGATATGACTATGACTTAGTGTTTGCTATATATTAATTTGAGATCATCTGAACAACTTTTGAAATCTAGAGATTTAATTGATTTAAATTAATTAAATTCTATTTGATGATATCTTGTTCATCTTGCACTTTTGATTTGATATATGTAAAGACCATGATATGTTGCTTAACATATATTAATTTGAGATTATTTGAAATTGATTTGAAATCTAGAGAATTTAATCATCTTGTTTAATTAAATTCTATTTAATGACTCTATAGATTTATTTGTGTTTTAGAAGTTGTTTTTATATTCAAATCATGGATTTGGACTTGTTGTGTATTCATTTGGTTTTGTGTTGAGCATTTGATAACATTGTTGTTATATTTATATTCATAAGAATATGTTTTCTTTATGGGATATATTGTTGCCTTGTGTAATGAATTGCACACTTTGTAATTGACATTATGTATGCCATTTTAAAATTGAAACTCTAAAGCATGGATTGTGTGGTTTCAACCTACTTGTGCATGGAAGGTATTTTCATGCATTATATAAATTATGTATAAGTTGTGAACTTATTTGGTTTATTTTGAAGTCTTGGGACATTATTGTTACAAGTGACATGGATAGAGTTTGGTTCTAGTGCGGGAGGTATGAGTTCTCCCCAATTGAGATAGTGCGCACTTAGGGTGGTCTTCCCTGCGGGTTAATGCCCGGAATAATCGTTGAGGTCTCGGCAGAATTCCGAGCTTAGATGTCCAAGTCTTCCACTATTTGATTTCGCATTCAATTCCAAGTTGATAATCATGTTTAATTGTGACTTGTGGTTTTGGTTATTGGCGATTTTGATGTTGTTAAGTACATCTGAGCTTTATGATTTCAATGAATCATGGTAAATTTTGATGTTGTTAAGTACATCTATGCTAAATTGTTATATTTAGTTGTTTTTGCATTTTAGATTTCAAGTTGATAACTTTGAGAATCTATGTCTTGATGCATTGTATTAGAAGTTCTAATTATGCTAAATGGTTATATTTAGTTGTTCTCGTACCTTAGATTTCAAGTTGATAAATTTGGGAACCTTCATCTTGTTGCTTGTATAGCATGCTCTTATGTCGTTTGGAATTGCACGAAGGATGTGATATATGTTAGAAATGTTCTGAGGTAGCTTAGGATGCTCCCTGAGTTTAACCTTTGACATAGACGTTAGGTGGCATGACCCTTTTGAATTGTTTCAAGTCAATGTAAAAATTTCTAAAGAAATCGAGTCATGCATGCTCATTTTCTACGAGTAAACTTGTTTACTCACCCCGAAGTTACTGGGGGGCTGTTTTAGGTACGAAGATTTGGTTCATGATGTTCATTATTGCTTGAATGATTGTAGACTTGAAGGTTTTTAATTTTTGTACAGGTTGGCTTGGAATGCCACTTGTAGCCTTATATTACAAAATGTGTATATTTGATTCCATGTATGGAATGTGTACATGAGTACACTCTTTACAATGTATTTGACATGTAGGAGTTGAGGCCAGAGGTCAAAGACAAGTAATTTGTATCCTATGTAAATTTTTGACTTCATGGAATATTTTGAATATATTGAAAAATGTTGAGTTATTGCTTCACCATGTTTGCATCGGGTGTGGGAATTCCATATTGATTCTTTCGTAGGATCCCATTAGTCATGTATGAAGTGTAGCCAAAGGCCAAATGGTAATTTGAAACCATTTTATGATTTTGGTTTTCATTTTTTTTTATTTCAAGTTCATTTTTGCCTTTTTGGCCGTCGGGGGGTCGGTTTTGACTCGGCCATTTCCGGGAGCCGCGGATCATTCACGCGCATTCAAAAATACTATTTACGTTTGCGTACATGATTGTTTTCATGAAAAACCCTTTCGTTTGTGTTTTGAGCCTCCTATGGACTCATTTCACCCATTTGTTAAAAAATCTGACCTTAAGGGCATTTTGGGGATTTCTTTTGGGAAATAAATTCTGTTCTCAACTTTGTCACATATAAAATGTGATTTTAGGGGGAATTTTTTTTTCGTGTTTTTCCGAAAAATGTTATCTTGACCTCATAAACCGCGCTCCAAGTTCAATTTGCTGCTAAAAACACTGTTTCTGCATTTTTGGAGGTTCCAGCCCATGCCACTGCCGCATTTGGCGGGCTGCTGCAGCTTTTGGGCGGGTGCCCGCTGGTTTCTGCCGCAATTGGTGGGCCCCTGCAACTTTTGGGCAGGCGCCCGCGAGTACTGTTCATGCTCCAGACACTTTTCTTCAACGGGCCATATCTCACTTGTTTTAACTCCGAATTGGTCCGTTCTTGAGTCTAAATAGACCGCGTCGGAATAAGCTTTCCAATGGTACCAATTAGAGCTTCAGATTCCATTTGTAACTCAAGTTATTCATGTTTTAATAAGGTAGTGTCAGAATTTGGTTCTAACCGGAATAGGGTTTTCCTTCATTCGACTTCGGAACTTGATATCTTTTCCATCCGAATTCCGAATCAAGTGATTCTTGAGTCTAACTTCATTCATTTTTTATTTTATTTCCAATGGTATAAATTTTAGTTTCAGATTCTTCTCATAGCTTGAGATATCCTTATTTTAGTGGGAGGGTGCCAGTTTTGGTTTGAATCGAGATAGGGTTCATTTGGGATTTCACTTCTCTTCATGTGAAGTTACCAAATGATGTTTTTGGATGTTTTGATCTCACTTGACTTGTTGGAAGTCAAATTCCTTCCTCTTAGGGTAAAATGACCATTTTACCATTGGTCTTTCTTTTGGTAGGGTTTTGATACCCTTGTCTTCGTTTTGCTTTCGCTGAGTCTCAAATTTCCTCGAAGGGCCATTCTTGTGTCCTAGGGATAACGTACATCTCTATAGACTTATTTTTGTTTTGCTTCCGCATTTTGGATCCGCTTTGGGTCATCACAAGACACACTAGGTTGAAAAATCCAAGGTCGTCACATCTATGCTATCATTGTATTGTTTTACGTATCTGAGACTGCTTATTGTGCCATAATTTATTCTTATCTTGTTGAAGCATGTTGAATGATATTCTTGAAGCTATCTTGATTACTTCTTGCACAAGCATGTTCTTATATGTCTATTTTCTATTTCTACTTGACTCAGGCATGCTTTATGTTTTCTTATTAGATGCTTACCTCATTTTATACCCGTGTATAGAATTATACTTGTTGCTTTTGCAGATGTAGCGTAAGTAAAAGACTCTTGCCTGAAATAGAATAACCATAGCTACACAGTCTTCTGCATCTCCAGCGGAGGAATCATCTTCATCGTCTGAGGCTACTGCGTCTAAATCTGCATCTTTAGAGCTATCTTTCATGGAGGCCCAGGGCCCTATTATCAAGGCAGTGCCTACTCTCTATTTCTTTGGTAGGAAATTGGAGCTGGAATTCAGATTTGACAGAGAGCTATTTGTCGGGTTAGAGCAGACAACGTGGTCGTTTGCAAAGCTCACCTGTAGGGGCATAGATGCTATCATGACTCCGGCAGACACTATAGTTTATCCTCGGTTGGTTGCTCTATTTTTCCAGCACCTCCGGATGGATGAGGATGATTGCCAGCTGATGAACACGACTATAAATGGTCAGGATATTGATATTTCTATCCCTGCCATTGCTGCCGCCTGCACATGTCCCCATCTCTCACCAATGGTCGCTGACTCTAAGGATCCACTTTACCCGATCAGTCCAGCTTACCTTACTGAGATGATTATGGTTGCTACACTCTCTCCACAGGCTGCCTACTAAGGCAATATATTTGCAGACTGGGTTAATATTGATCCGCGCTACTGGTTCTTAGATTCTATGCTACATCTTAATGCCTTTCCTTCAAGCCATGGTACACAAAGGTGGGAGGGGATTCTGAAGGCCCTATACAGTTTGAGTCAAGGCTACTGGATATCTATTCCTGCTCTCATCTAGGAAATTATCCACAAGTACTCGGACAATCTGATCTTTAAGTACAATTCCAGAACTGATGCTTGGCCTTTACCATTTGGCCATCTTATCACACAGATATTGAACGAATGACCAGGGTTATTCCTTTGACCCAACTGAGATTGCAAAGCCTGCAGAGTAGAGAGAGAAGAGGGTGTATGATAAAAAATAGTGGACCAAGACCTATAATGCTTGCTTGAAGAATAGGAAGAATAGAGAGCAGAAAAGGCAGCGAGCTCAGCAGAGAATAGAGGAGGAGGCAGACGAGGGATCTCAGGGATCACCTTTTTCCTTCTGACCTAGATAGAGGTAACATACTACTACTTCCACGTCCACATCACAGCCAGGTCCACTTCTTCCTCCCCATCCATCTCAGCAGGCCGACCCCTCATATGTCCCTTCTACAGAGCAGATGCCCTAGGTCGACACTCGCTCCCGTCATGCCAATTCAGATTCCAGCCACAAAGCTGACCTAACTCAATTACATTCAGATTTTACTTCTTTCAGAGCTGACATGATGGGATAACACGATGATTTAGCGAGGCGGCATGATGACTTAGCTAGGCGATCTGACGATCTGGCGAGAGGTGTAGCGGATGCGAGGAAAGACATTTCAGATTTGCGGACAGACATTCAGACGTCTCTCAGTCGACATAGCCGGGAGATGTCAGATATGCTCCAGATCATTGCAGACATGCTTGCGCCAGATGCTTCCCCATGATTCCACCTTTCTCTCTCTATTACTTACTCCATGATCTGATACATTTTGATACATTGATATTTCTGGGATATTTTGCACTGTTTTGATGCTTTGCACTTATTTTAAATATTATTTTGCACTACATTAGATACATTGATTTTGGATATTGGTTTTGGATTTATTTAAATACATGGGTTTTTGGGATTTATGACATTATTGATTTCGGTTTTGGATATTCTGAGCTTTATATTGTTATATGCCATGGATTTATGCCCAGTTTTTCGTTCCATCTCTCATTGATATCATTGATGCATATGCTTTGACAGTTGCTAGTGTGACCATTTTCAGACAGGTTTTTGAAATCTAAGTTTGGGAATGCGCTTTCCAATGTTAAGCTTCCATTGCCGGGTCATATTTGTGACACCCTTATGGTATACTATTTCCATTATTTGTTGCCATTTTTGTACATTGAGGACAATGCACAAATTAATTTTGGGGGTGTGTTAACATTTTTTAACATGTCGCACTTATTTTCTATGCATGTGGTATAATTTGAGAGTTTTAGCTATGATTTTGATCTTTTGAGGGTTATGATACTTAGAATTAAAATTTTATTGACTTGAGAGTCTAATACTCCTTGTATGCATTGTGAATGCCATCTAGTAGTAAATTTTTCGAAAGATTGATATCTTACTGGCATTTGTGGTCTACATCATCTTGATCTTGTGATTGTTTTGAGATTTACGATAGGATTTTACACTAGCATAGGCACACACTAGCACTTATTTGTGGGGTACATGCTTTGTTGATTATTAATTTGGTTATATCCCAATTGAGCTAGTAGTGCTTTGGAAGCTTTCATTCTTGATAAAGGTGGACAACAAACCCTTTTCACTAAGTAGCCAGGATTCTAGCCTCATCAAGTATTGAATTTCTCGCGTCAAAAGGTGGAGGGCCCAAACTCTAGGTTAAAAAAAAAAAAAAAAAAAAAAAAAAAAAAAGAAGAAAAAAAAAGAAAAAAAAAAGTGAGGATTTCTTACCAAAGGTGAGGAGTAAGAAATGATTAGATGATGATTGTTTTGATTTGTAACCTAGTTGATTTGAGCTTGTAAGTTCTTAGGGGTGTCTCTACACCTAATGCCCTAAAGCGGTCTGGTTTGGGAGTCATTGATCTAACGCTCGCTTCATGAATTTTCTGGAAAGCTTAAGAGATCACTACATTGCACCATGCTTCTATCTTTGATCATTAAAAAATAAATAAATAAAAAAAAAATCGAGTGGAAAGAATAACTGCACCTAGTTGAATGAAACTTTAATAAAAAGTTCACTCTTTGTCTTGATGATTGGTACTAGATTTGTGTGCTAGCTTGACGCCAGTTGTGACCATTTCATTAGTTGGTTAAGATAACAACATATTTGATACCGGTTCACTTAAAAAGGATTTTAGAGTTGTTTTGATTTACATAATCATTCTCTTGATGTGTGGAGGACCATATTTGCTTGCATATTGTCAAAATTTTAGAGAGTTGCTTAGAGATGGTGGAAAAATTAGATACTTGAGGTAGTTTTCTCCCAATGCTTGTTTTATATATTAGTGCCTCTTTAGTGAGAAAAAGTTTAATGTTTGTGGGTATCATTTCAGGAAACCCTCACAGGACTTCACTCGTCCACTAGGGGTAACCTAGGGGTTTAAAAGGCTTGTTGCATACGCTAAATACAATCGTGTTCCCTACGAAAGTGGCGTTATCCTTTCATTGCTTTCTAGTTTATAGTTATATAGTTGTTTATTTCTATCTTTTCTTTGTAGTTCATTGCTAGGGACTAGCAATATCTAAATTTGGAGATGTGATAAGTGCTCAAATGTGATGCATTTTAGCACCTAAGTTAGGGTGTTTTAGTCCATTCATCTATCTAACTTTCTCGTTGTAGTTCTAATTTGTGTTTTTGTCTATTTCAGGTTAATAAGGTTCAAACATGCTAAAAAGAGCCTATTAACTTATTTTTGGAGTTAAGGAGAAAATCTAAAAAAAGTCAGAAAAACTGCACTGGATGGTCTTCGATCGATCAAAGGATGTCCTGATCGATCGAAGATCTCTTGGATCGATCGAAATGAAGGCGGTGCCAGTTCAGTGGATAAGGTCTCCAGTTGTCAAAAATATCTTTGCCACGTCATCTTTGATCGATCGAAGTAAGCTTCGATCCATTGACGCCAACTTTGATCGATCAAAGCCCTTGTTAGCAGTGAGCTGTTTAATTCTCAAGCGCGCCTGAACTCCACCAACTTTTGTAACTGCGATATTGTACCAATCAAAGGCCTATTTTTGACTTGTTGCCTACTCCAAGAGGCTTGTATTTAATTAAAATTGAACCAATTGTATAGGGTTCCAAGATTTTTGTTACATTAGTCATTCCAACTTTTGTTATAGCTTTTAGATAATATTCTCTCTCTAGATTAGGGTTTTTGGAGCAAAGCAAAGAGAAAGAAGATGATGCCAACATTGAAGAAAGCCTTTGAGGGTTGGATGACAATAACTATGAGTGGCTAGATCCTTCTCTTGGGGTTAGAGATAGCCTCTAGGCTTGCTTCTTAAACCTAGTATTTTGTGATTTTTGGGGATTTATGTTGTAAATAATGTTTTGACCATGATTATATATAAATCTTGAGTTCTACATGATTTGTATGAATTAATTTTTTCAATTGATCTTTTATTTTTATTCATATGTCTATGTATGTTAGAATGAATGGTTATGTGCTTACACTAGATTTTATGAGTTTAATGCATGTCTATGTGTGCTGGAATTGTAAATCTAGTGATGGTCAAGGTATGGTGCTTAATTGATTACTCTTGTGGTTTGTTTGATGGATTATGTTTATTTCTTGATGAATTGTGCTACCTCCTTAGATTAATTAGTTTAATTTTCTTGTCATTGGTATAGTTGTAGTATAGTTGCTTTAAATTCCTAGATAGGTGGACAATCTATTTTTGTTGTTTGATGATCCATACTTATGAGTGCAAGTAGTACATTTCTCTAGATTTTTGTGTGTGTATTAATTGTGGGTTTATTGAATGGTTAATGACTTAATTTGATAGGTTGTGCTATTCACTAGATTGATTAGACAATTTATGCTTAATTTGCCATCCATGCTTAGTATTTCAATTAATGGCACACACACACTTGTTTTATAATATGAAATCCCTCTAAATTGACAAATGTTAAATGTTTAGTGAAGTAAAGCCTAGTGGTGAACTCTATGCCCTAAGATTTCTCTCTCATTCTCTATACTTTAATCTTTAGATTGCTCTTAATTTGCATGTTTTTAATTGAACCATTAGCTTAATTCAACCAACCAAACCTCTCTTTAATCATTCGACTTACTAACTCGAATTCAATTCCGTAGTACCTTGCAAATCCTTTGGGATGATCCTTACTCACTATTGCTACGTTAGTAGTAGTAGTAGTGGTTTTTATAAATTTAAATTTAACCAAAAAGGCTTTCCTTGAATCACTCACTCACACATTTTGGCATGAGCAAGCGACACTCGTTCATGTAGTTAGTTTTGAGGAGACAGTAAGATGTTTAGCATGGCATTGCTGCATAGGGAGTGTTGAACGTGAGGTATACTCTCGCACTATGTTTGTATCATCTTAGGGATGCTTAAGAGGTGATCGTTGGATGGTAGCCTTTTAATTTAGTGGGATGAGAGGTTCAAGTTATCATTTAGGATGAGTTGTAATAGAGGTGTTATGGCTTACTCTTGATCTCTGTAGAAGGATTGCTGGTAGATTAAACAACACTTCTCAAATGCTTTGACCTTTCAAAGTGTGATCATTTCACTTCTGTTCTTTAAGATCTGAATTTGATATAGAATAAGTAGATCTACTTTTTTTGATCATCGTAGATGCAATATTCAATGAACTTTGATCACGATCAGAATTTGAACAACACTTTAAACTCACTCTTATGTTTATGTGTGTGTTCTAGAAAGAAAGACAGAAAAATCAACTTTGATTTTCTACAAAAATATCTCTCTAATAGGCTTTTAAGAAATCTGAAGTTGTAGTGCTAAAGCCGTATCAACCTAGATGAATATCAAGGTTTATATAGAATATTCAAAGACCTAGACATGCATAAGAAAAAGGTAATTTTCGTGCATAGGAATTTTGGTAGTAGTCTAAACCAAGTAGGAAGAAGAAACAGAACAAGAAACTAAGTTTACCAAATTCTGCTGAAGACCTTAAACGGTTCAAGAATGGTTGAACCAGTTCAAGATAACCAGTTAAAAATCGAAGGAAATTGAATGATTCTTGAACTGGTTCCAAGTTCCAAAGAGCTTGAACTGGTTCTGGCCATTCTTGAACAATGAAGGCCTGACACTTAGAAAAATATTGTGTTGGTAAGTTTGAAAATATACCAAGTATAAAAAGTGTCCTAACTTTCTAAGATCTCTTCCTAAAGTGTTGTTCATTCCTTTTTTGATGATCTTAGTATATCAATCTTGAATAACTTTCCAATTCCACAGCGGATCTCGATCTTGATATGGTAACTTGCAATTACAACTCGATCGGACTTGTTTTGACATCAAAATTTGCCAATTACAAAAAAATATATATCTTACATACTTCACTAAGTGGGTAGAAGCAGAGGCGTACGTAAGAGTAACCAATGTATAAGTCCAAAAGTTCATCTGGAACAACCTGATATGTAGATTCACAATCTTATGCTCAATTATCATGGTCAATGAAAAAAAATTGGACAATCAGCACACCAAATAGTTCTTCGATAAGTACGAGATCTACTAAAAGTTGTTGTGAGTGTACCATCCCCAGGGAAATGGGCAAGTGGAAATAATTAACAGGATAATTTTCGCCTGTATCAAGAAGCTGCTCGAGGAGAAGAAGGGCAAATTGCTGGACGAACTACCTAACATCCTTTGTGTATACCGTACCACCCCGAGACGTCCCACAGGAACCGAAGCGGTAATACCCACTGAAGTGATCGGCCTAACCATTCGAAACTTGGCATGGGGGCAGGAAACGAATAAATAGTTGTTAAAGCACAATTTGGATCTCTTAGAAGAAAAAAGAGAAGCAGCAACAATTAGGTTAGCCACTTATCAACAGAAATTGATGAATAACTATAACAAAAAAGTCAGACAAGAAGCTTCAATCCAGGTGATCTCATACTAGTGAAGGCAGATGGGCACATGCAGAAATTGGAGCTAAACTGGAAAAGGGCCATTTCAAGTTTCAAATGTAATTGGAAAGGGGCTTACAGGCTCCAATTCCCGAATGGAGCCGAAATAGACAAACCCTGTAATGCAATGCATTTCCAAAGGTACTATCAATAAGACGATGTCATTTGTACCTTTTACGGCCATATGGTCCCTCTCAATAAAGAAGGTATTTTTCTTTTAAGTCAAGTTATGTCCCACGTGAAATAAAAAAATAAATTATTTTATGTTAATTAAGTATGGCCCATTGATTATAAAATTGCCAAGGAGAGCCCACTGATAATGGTAGGCTGTTATCAGTTGACACTCCTTGCAATCCCTTTTTAGCTCAAATATGGAAACAAGGCCCAGACCCAAAAAAAAAAAAAATTGGCCAAGTCCAAAAAAAACTGAACGGTTCCAAGTGCCAATCGCAGCAAAAGGGTAAGGTCCGAAGAGCCGAACGCCAAGTCAAATCTTTACAAAATTTGCCTAAGTCCAAAAAGCCAAACAACTCCAACTGTTGATCGCAACAAAAGGTGAAGACCCGAAGAATCGAATGTCATATCACATCTTTGCAAAAGTTTGGCTAAGTCTAAAAAAGCTGAACGGCCCCAAGCGCCAATCGCAACAAAAGGAAAGGCCCGAAGAACCGAACACCATATCAAATCTTTGCAAAAAATTTCACGAAGTCAAAAAAAGCCGAATGGCACCTGTTGACCTTAAGGACTCCATCCAAGGTTAATCTAGAGGTTTTGATGATAATAAGCCATTAATGGTGTTCAAGGACTAATGTTTACATTGAGTGTTATATATATTATTCACATTCAAAGAATGACCTCAATGAAGCTATAAAGATCATTCCAAGTATTCCATTATTTAAGATCACATCAAGGAAAACAATGGATACAAAGAAGACATTAAGTTGCAAAGAACTAAATGCAAAGTCCATCCAAAGATAGCTTGGACTATAATGAGCAAGAAAGCAATTCAAATAAAGGAAGAAAACAAGACTACCTCAAAGCCCAAGGACAAAGCTTGAAGAAAAGGGTAGATAGAATGGTGAATGTTTATGATTCAATTTCAAATTATTCATGAATCCATTTGAAGCTCATCTCTATACGATCATGCATATCATATCATCATTTATATGTTCCTATATTTATTGGCAATAGACTATGCACTTCATTCATATATAATTGACATGGAATCTTTTCTAAATAATGAGTTAGTTCAAGCTTGCATAAGTTTTAAAAGAACTCATCACTTGTGCTAAAAATGCTAAGACCATGCACATCAATCACATGATTCATATTGGCCAACAATTAAGTCATATGAAGCCTTCATTACCATGAGCTGGTAACGGACATTAGGACCCTAGAATGTGCGTCATAAAAAACTGTATTTTTGGCTATGTGTGAAAAATGGAATTTTGAAATAATGATTATTTCAAAATAATTTTTCCCGGTAATAAATTCTTATACTTCAAATAGCCTAAACTGATTTTATTAGAATTATGACCAAGTCTACATTGGTTTACATAATGATTCATTTTTACCAAAACTGTCGGAAATCCAAATTTGTACTAAAACTGAATTTCTACATTTTGATTTAGTTGGATTTTAATTTTCTTATATTTTTTATTGAATCCAAATGGGGGGTACTTCCTTATTTACCTTGTAGAGTTAAAGTAAATGGACATATAAATACTGTAAAGATATTTACTTAAATATTGCAGATGTCCTGTAGAAAAACTGTGTAATCTGTTGACTTAGAACAAATTTCTGAAGTAGCAGTTTTTCTGAAACAGTTCATTTCGGCAGACTGAATTGAATAGGTAATTGATATCGGGCGATCGGTATCTCATGGATTTTGGGCAGTAACCATACTAAGTTGAAACTCACAACCGGCAGACCGAAATATTATTTTGGTTGACTGAAATATTATTTTGGTTAACCGAAATAGGGCATTGGACAGACCTTAAGTTGTTTCGGTCAACCAATGTAAGTCCTGA
The DNA here is from genome assembly GCF_030987335.1 of Cornus florida. Taxonomy (NCBI): domain Eukaryota; kingdom Viridiplantae; phylum Streptophyta; class Magnoliopsida; order Cornales; family Cornaceae; genus Cornus; species Cornus florida. The sequence goes on from NW_026775573.1 coordinate 65,146,826, forward strand.
TCTGATTTAAACAGCTACTTTGCCTTGAACCCCTTGCACAACAGCTATATTTTTGAATAGCTGCATCAGAACTCTATAAATAGAGCTGGGGACTTCGGGATTTTGTGTTGTTACCATAAAGAAACATCATATAGCTGTTGTGCAAGGGGTTCAAGGCAATATTTGTGAGCTAATATTTGCATATCAAAAATATATACTTCCCAATCCACTAGTACACCTTCTTACGGGATTTTGATTTGCCTTGACTAATATATACTTTAGTTGTGAGCTAATATTTGCATATCAGTCTTTAAGAGATATATTTGTATGCAACAAATCTGATCTTCAAATTTGTAAGAGGTAGTGTGGCCCACGGAAGAAGAAGCAAGCTAGCTTCAATTTGTAAGGGTTGGTGTGATGAAGGTTGTTCTCTTAGCAAGGTGAAGCAAGGAGTTACTTCATGTAAGAGTTTGTTCTCTACCCGTAAGAAGGTGTACTAGTGGATTGGGAAGTCTCAAGAGGGGTCTGGAGCCGAGGAGTAGGAGTTTCCAAACCTCGCTAGAATCGCCGTGTGAATGTTTGCAATTTCTCTTCCTTTATCTCTTTTACTATTGTGCAATTAATTGCTTATGTCTATATCTTGATTATTGCATAATTATTATAAGGTGCTTAATAGAATTTGTAAAATAATTAAAATTGAAAATTAGCCATTGTTTGCCATAGACTCTATTCACCCTTCTCTAGAGTCAATATTTGGGTAACAATACTAAGTGTCGATCACAATAAAAGGTGAAAGCCCAAAGAGCCGAATGCCAAATCAAATCTCTGCAAAATTTGGCTAAGTACAAAAAAGCCAAATGACCCAAGTGTCGATCGCAATAAAAAACAAAGGCCTGAAGAGCCAAACGCTATATTAAATCTTTGTAAAAAATTTGGCTAAGTCCAAAAAGCTGAACGACCCGAAGTGCTGATCGCAACAAAAGGCGAAGGCTCGAATGCCAAATCAAATCTCTGCAAAATTTGGCTAAGTCCAAAAAAGCCGAACGACCCCAAGTGCCTATTACAACAAAAGGTGAAGGCCCGAAGACTATATCAAATCTTTACAAAAAATTTTGGCCAAGTCCAAAAAACCGAACGGCCTTAAGTGCCGATCGCAACAAAATACGAAGGCCCGAAGAACTAATCGCAAAAAGAAAACAAAAAGGGGCGTGGCATTTTAAGTTCACCCTTCCAAAAATACGCAATAAGTTCAATCTTAAGTGACAGAACCAGGAAGGTAAACACCACGCAATAAGGAGCTGAACATAACAAGGGAAGTCCATTTAAAAAAATAATAATAAAAAAATTTCCATTACAAAAAAGGCACGATCACCCAGAATAGGAGCACCCCCCTTCTTGGTGAAATTCTCGAGAAAGGCATCAACTAGCTGCATTCTAGCAGAACCAGAAGGAGGGAGGCATGCAACAATAGCAAGGACATGATCACCTAAGGAGCTTGATGGGTACTGGAGTGGGGGCAAAACCTTAAAGATCATTTCGCCCTTCAGCAAAACAACAAGTTCTTCCTTTTCTTCCCGAGGAAGTTAACCCTAAGCAAAGCCAAGCCTGAATCCCTTGGCATAGCGAAGATTGGCAATTTGAAAAAATCGCATGAACATTTCCAGACCTCCATCCTTGTAAGTCTAAAGCATGGAGTTGGCTTTCCTAAGCTGTAGCTCCAACTTAGCCGCCTTGTTTTCTAATTTTTTGGCCCTCTTGCCAAAGTACTCAACAAATTTCTGCCTCTCCAGACCCTCCTTTTGGGCATCCTTGAGGGAGGCTTCTAAAAATTTGACCCTTCACTGGAGAGCAACAGACTGGTTTACTTGAAGAGAGTTAGCCGAGAGCTTCAACAAGATGGCGAACATCAAGAAAGAGCTCTACAAAGAAGAATATCATCTTATTAAGGGGGCGAATAAAAAAGGAGTCAATTGATTCCCTCCATGATGGACTAAGGAGCGAGAGAAAGGAGATCATCAACACTTATTTGTTGTTGAAGGATTTTATCTCTAGGAGGCCACATTCCTCTTGCCAAACCCATCATAATCTCTGGATCCTTGGCCCTAGAATTGCCGAGGGTAATACCGGAGCCGTTGGCCTTTAACATCTTGGGAAACCATTTCTCGGTGGACCCCAAAAAATTGCCACTGCCGGAACCATCGACAGTTGCAATGCCAGTAAGGGCACCTTTACCTCTAAAGACCCCATCCATGAGCTTGGGGGACTTTGGAACAGGGGCATCCTTCGGCAAATGCCATTTAAGTGTTAGCTCAGATGAAACCCCCTTCTAATTTTAAGGCGTGAAAGTTTTACTCGCCTCAATTAGCACATTTTTCCTCTCTTGAGCTAGCTTAGTAGCCACCTCCCTCTTCTTTTTAGTAAGACGAGCCCTAGGAGATAAAATTTCCATTGCCGATATAGAAAGTGAGGGATGAACAGAAGAAACAGGTCCGGTTTCAAGATCAAAAGCGTCAAGATTGATGGGCCTCTCAGAACCTTGAATGATCAGAGGAGGATTCTTGGAGATCGCCATAAGAAGAGAAGAGGAAAGGAGGACCCGTGCAGAGGGGATATTATTCCAAACTTTCGATTGCAAATACTCGAATCGGATGTCTGCAAATTTAGAAGGAAATAGATTAGTTTCATGACCCAAGAAATCATAAATAAAACATAACTATTTGACCACGCAAACAAAGCAAGAAGACTCACCCAAGTCATTGAACCCATAGACAGAGGGGGTATGGAAGCTCCCCGAACAGGGAAATCCTGAGTAAAGAGAGAGCGCCAGGCTCCTCCAATCTTAACAGTTCTTTTAATCCACTCGTTATCAAGGGTATTAAGACCCAAAAAGAGGACCCTACCCGTCCTAGAGTGAAAATGATATGTACCTTCTTTGCCTTTTATTCTATTTATTGAATAGCAGAAGAGAAGATTAGCAAAATTCAAGGTCAACCTTTAAACTCGATTCAAAGCCAGAAGGCAAGAAAGGATGCGGAAGAAATTAAGGTTTATCTGAAGAGGGGCGGCTAAATTCAAAACATAAAATACTCGAAGGTAAAAAGGATTTAGGGAAAATCTAAAAGTAGACAATTGACTAGCGGAGAAGAGCATCTCGTCCTCTCCTAAACCCTAACCAATACTTAAATTTAAATCAGGAGGATATTCTTATAAGGTAACATTATGAGGAGCCCTATTCTTTTTTCTCAATTGAAGGGTAGAAAGAGATTCTCTCTCTACAATATCAACAGAGCTCAGAGTGTTCACACTAACCTCAAGCGTCTCTGATTCAGAATTGGACATCCTAACACTAGGAGTATGTTCACTGCTTTCTTGACTCGTGACGAAAATAATAGAGTAAAGATAGAGAATCAACAAAGTAAAAGCGAAGAAGGAAAGGATTGACCTTAGCAATGGGCATGAGACCTAAACTATCGCAGACAAAATTTTCAAAGGCGAATATTTTCACAAGCACAGTTCATCACGATGATAGAAGTTGGATATATAAAGGCACAATGCATGCAACCAAGAGGCGGCAACATGGTGCCCTAAGTCACGAAACCTTAAAATGGTAATGATGAGCATTAAATAGAAACCCCACCACTTTCAAAAATTAGTTATAATTCCTTACACGAACTTGGTTCATAAACTGAATTGGGGGTAAAGTGTGGAGGGAAATTTCCCCACCACTCATAAAACTGCACGTGTATCCAATTAAGTAAGAGAGGCCAGCTTAAAGAACCAGGCCTGAATGAAAGAAGCCCAAATCGGATAGCCTAGCCCAATAACCAAAAATAAGATTCCAAGCATCCCTCGAGCCCAAGATCAATGAGTCCATAGAAGCGCAAAACAAAGTCCTAATCACCATAATTGGAAGTAACGCCATGGCAAGAAATCAATAACAACTGTACACATTGAATGGAAAGATTTGTAACGGTCCCTTAAAAATCTCCTTGTACAGATATAAATATGAGGGTAAGACCTAAATGAAAGGTACACTCGGCTCTATTTGTCATTATTTTTCCTTGATCTCATTATTTCTACTGTCACTCATAGACTGTTCTCATCAATATATTTCTTCTTTTCCCTTTAGAATATTTTTGTGTATCTAGCAATTTTCCACTGCTCTCGATTGAGTGTTCGAGCATTGAAATTCTTAAATTGAACCTCAGTGTTCGGTCGGCGATTTTGTGCACCTACATATATATATATTACAAGTCTGCATTATTTTAAGAAATTGGTGACATAGAAATTGCGGGGGAGGGATTTTGAAAAAGAGAAGAGAGAGAAGGTTTAGAAATTGGTGACACAAAAATTAAGGGGGAGGGATTTTGTAAAGACTAAGAGCATCTCCAATAGACTATCTAAAATTTGGCTTTCCGAATTTGCCACATTAGCATTTTCAATAGCCGCATAAGCATTTCCCATAACCACGTCAGCATTTTAAAGTCTCCAAATTTTAGCTATCGCATGTACTCCAACGATGCATTTGCGTTCTTCAAAAATATTAATATTTTTAAAATTAAAATAAAATTTATTTTTTAACTTTTTCCTAACGGCTATATTTGTAACGGCTATATTTTTCATGTTATATAAATAACCATTTGTTCATCTCATCATTATTACATTCCTCTTAATTTATAGTGAAAACAAAGATATATTTTTTTAATAAAAAAATCATATTTTAAAATAAATTTCAATTTGTTAGGGAAATCAAATAAATTTTTTTTTTATTTGGTTAACCAATATAGTCGTTAAGGCACTATTTGGGTCAGCCAAACAGTACTTAAAACGACTATAATGTCAATAGGAACATTGAAAAATTTAAAAACGAAAAAAAAAAAAAATCAATTTTTTTCCAATTTTTTAAAACTATTTTTTTGCCCAAAAAAGTCTTTTAGGCACTGTTTGTGTCAACCAAATAGTGCCTTAACAGCGCTTTGGTTCAATTATGTTGAGGGAAAAAAAAAACAGAGACCAAAGTAAGCCAAAAATGAGAATTTTAGCTTTTATTTCAGCCAAACATGCTCTTAGGAACAATGATCTGGGCTCGTACAGTGTTCTGGCCTGAATTTAAAAAATAAAAGAGAACAAAAATAAGCCCACAAAAAGTGAGCCCAATCGCCCTCCAAATCTGGTTTTCTGGCGACCTCCATCAAGAGCCTAAATTTGGGGCCGATTTTTCCCATATTCCATTGGAGCATGCAATCTCCAAAAACTACTCCATTTTTGCCAAATAGAGCACTAATGGAGCTGCTATAATGTTATTGCGAGCCTTTCTTTCGAATCCCTAAGCAAACATATCGAGTGGCAAGGGATTCGAAAGAAAAGTGAAGACAAATGCCAAATTTTGTCGGCTATTTTTCTCTCTCACCATGCTTTCTCTCTAAGTTTGTGGATGCCAAATTCCCCTTCTTCCTACTCACCGGTGGGCTGCGGTAAGCTCGACTGTTCACTGTAGTTTTTGTTTTCGTTTTTTGTTTTTTTAATTTTTTTCAGAACTCCTGCATCAATTCTGTACTTATATATATATATATATATATAGAAAATTGAAAACCAGAGAAAATGAAATTTTATTATTATTATTATTATTATTATTTTTCAAACAGTGATGGGTAAAAAAAAAAAAAAAAAAAAAAAAAAAAAAAAAACTGAAAATAAAAATCGGTGGTGATGGATTTCCAGTTCTTCGGATCAGGTTGATTGCGGTAATGGGTGATGATGGTTTTGGGTTTTGTTTTTTTGCTTCAGAGATGGTGAGATCTGCCTTGAAAATTTGGGATATGATGGAAGAGTTGGAGAACTGAGATAGGTAGGAGAGAGAAAGTGAGGAGAGGGACAGCAGCTTGTGCACGTCGGCGATTGACAAAACAGTGGGCAAGATGGGTTGTGGATGAACATGTTGGAGATTTTGGATATTTTTATACAATCTCATATTTAAGTTCATTCACATAATCTCATCAAAATTCATTTTGACTAAAACACTTATATATTCATATTATAGTATAATCATACCACAATATATATAGTATAAATAAAACAATATATATAAAGTAGTAAGCCAGTAAAATATATAAAATAAATAAGAGACGAGTAAAGAAACTTCTCGCCTGTGTAATGGAGAGGCACACAGTATGCGCTGTCCTAAAGCCTTTATAGCCTCCCTACGTGCAGTTTGTGACGACTATGAAAGGCTCCAAGATACAACTCCAGTGTCTTCTATGCACACGTTCACAGAAGAACATTTACCAAGTCTTGTAGTGTTATGTTGCCCCCAAATACTCAAAGATACGAATATAATATAATATATAGGTTGCAGAAAGAGAATAAAGAAGGGACGTATAAGGATATAAGTTTATCATATATTATTTTGTTGAAGAGACCATATATTTATAGGCTACCTCATGCCTCTAGCCAATAGACACAACCCTTGTTAGAAACACCTTTTCATATTTACTCATACCTCTTTAATTTAACCGTAAAATGAAGTTTTAAAAACTTTATATGGAAAAAACCTAATAGTCCCCCACAAGTTTTTAAAACTTTAAAAGAACATATGAAAATATAAGTATATAAGAAATAAAATAATTAGGGCAACTGAATATTATGCAATAAGTGCAAGAGCCTTCTGGACTTGAACTCACACTTAGTGTTACTGTCTCCATCTGAGGAACCCGAGAGACTAGGTCTTGAACTCGGTCCCTTTAATTAGACTTCAACATGTAGCACACATAATATTGACTTAAGACTTGGTTAGTGGTGTAACGTTATTAATGGTCATACGCTGGTATCTTGATTCTCATGAGAGTTACTAAAGAATAGCTCAATTCTCATAGTCGCGGCCTCACGACTACTCTCGCTTAGGTGAGTCCTCCAAAGGTACATGTGATCAATACCTTGCAAAAGTTTGCTTGCTTCGGGCTCATTCAGGGCAATGCCCTTCCTAACGTCACACTAAGCAACACTGGTGCCATAGGGATGGGTAGGAATTGATCTTCATGAGAAACCTCCCAAAAATATAGTGCTGTAAATAAATCACGCAGTACGGATTGTTTCTACCCGTTGAACCTAATTCATGGATCTCCAATCACAAAAGACGGTTTACTTCCGAAGATGACTTCCTTAGGGCCTAGGCCCATCCCCCTCGACACTTCTAGGATTACGGTCCTAGATAGAAATATTTTTCGTCTTTTAGTTTTCAATAGTCTTTTACGGCACATGTGCACACCAACTCTCTTTTAATGATCAGTGATTTTATTTTACAAACTGTTAACCTGTCTCATAGACTGGAACAATACAACCAACAATTAGCTCACATGTATAAATTTCTCTTGAAATAAAATTATAATCCACCCTTTGCATAGAATAGCATACTGAAAATATTTAATTCATGTCAAACAAGAGCATTCCCATTATCACAATAATGAAGCATATAATTTTGCACTATATATACTACCCCACATTTCAAGGTATTAAGATAATTACATCCAACAAAATTTTATAACTAAATTCATATGATTTTCTCTACCATATCCTAATAACACATAGCCCGGCCCATATTATTTTAAATTGCATATTAATACAGTATCTAAAATAGATGTATATGCATATATTTCTTTCTATATGATATCTGGGTGCTGCACTTTTCGATCAGTATATATTAATGCACGAAAACATTATAAATTACTTTTTCTAATATTTTCTATGCGTTTTCATATATATATATATATATATATATATATATATATATCTAGTACACAAATATATATCTCTACGGTATCATATAGTAGTTACTTAGAGCATTTATTAAGTTGAATCCTAATATTCTTGATTCCCAAAAACCGCTATATGTTGTATAATGTATATCATGACTACATAGATCAAATATGAGTATGATACGACAGTCACTTACATAGATCAGATATTCAGGCTGAAAAATTAAAGCCTACTTTATTAAGTTTTCCGTAACACAGAAAATTTTGTTGAATTGGGATAGAATATAGTCACCCTTCTTATTTGCGTATTCTTCTAAAATAAAAAACTTAATCAGTCAAACTCCTCTTTAATTCATATTTTAATGTCATTAATTTATTTTACTTAAAAATAAATTAATAATGAATTCCAAATATAATTAGTAATAGTGAAATAATAATTATATATATACATGTATACGTATACAAACACGTAGCGTGAATTCTAACCACTCAGCAGATATATATATATATATATATATATATATATATATATATGTTGTATTTTTTTTTTCTTTTTCCTTTTAAACTTTTAGAAATAATTTCAAAGATGGATATTCCAATAAGATTAATTAAATCTCACTCCCAATCAAAGTAAATAACTTAGTAACTAGGTGTAATATGGACACATTGTATGATTTAGTTTCACTAGATTACTTTTCTAAAAGACGCGATTTATTTCTTTTCCTCATATTTTTATTCAACAGTAATTAACTTCTAGAAGATAACTTTTTTTAGAATTCAAAATGAAAAAAGAAGTTACAGTTTAAACACTTTTGTAAAAGACGCGACTTTGAATAACGATTGTAGATAGAAACAACAACCTTATAGAATTTTAATTTAAGATAATCACATTAGTAAAACGATGTGAGTTTTCATTGTTATACAAAGGTAATAACCATTCCGAATGAGTTTCGGTTAATTCAACTAACGGTTATAAATCATGTCTCTTATTTTTAGTAAGAAATTATCTACTAGTAAGAGACCACACTGTAATAATAGTTTAAAGTAATTTAATTAGTGTCTCCCAACACCTACTCAGAGTTTCCAAAATAGCATTGTAATTATAACAATGCACAGCTCATAATAAAATAATTTTAATGTTAACCAATTAAATAACTATAACTATATGAATATATAGATAACTATAACTATATGAATATATAGATATCCAAGAGATATATTAAACTAAACTTTGTCTAATATTCTTCCGGATTTAAGAACAATAGAGTATTAGGTTAAATGTTTGTGCAAAGACACATGACTTTTCACTCTTTCATATACGGATATTAAAAAATTCAGAAGAAAACTGTCTCCAGATTATACCCGTATACAACTTTTCTAAAAGACGTGATTTTTCAGTAATTTTATTAACAGGTCATAATTCTTTTAGAATTCAAATGAAAAAGGTTCAGAATGAAAAAAGAGTTCCACATTTAAAAACGGCTTCATTCTTATAAACTATTCCTTTCCAATGCACATAATCTCATCAAAATTCATTTTGACTAAAACACTTATATATTCATATCATGGTGTAGTCATACCACAATATATATAGTATAAATAAAACAATATATAAAGTAATAGGCCAGTAAAATATATAAAATCAATAAGAGAAGAGTAAATAAACTTCTGGCCTGTGTAATGGACAGGCATACAGTATACGCTGTCCTAAAGCCTTTACAGCCTCTCTATGTGTAGGTTGTAAGGACTATGAAAAGCTCCAAGATACAACTCCAGTATCTTCTATGCACACGTTCACAGAAGAATATTTACCAGCCTTGTAGTGTCATGTTGCCCCCAAATACTCAAAGATAAGAAAATAATATAATATATAGGTTGCAGAAAGAGAATAAAGAAGGGACATATAAGGATATAAGTTTATTATTAATTATTTTGTTGAAGAGTGGCACGACCGAGCGTGTGTACAAAATAATGCACAACACTTTAGGTTTAGAAATAATGTCAAGTGGGCACCATATTTTAAAATTTATAAAACCACTAAACACTTATACTATGGAGTATGAAGTGAGCAGGGATCGTCCCAAAAGCTCTAAACAATTCTAGGTTTTCCAGAATTGAATTCTACTTTAGTGCTTATGTGATTGCTAAAAAGGTTTGGTTTTGTGATTAGACTAATTTTAAGCTAAATGATTGTAATAAAATAATGGAGTTTAAAATATTAGAAAGAGATTTAGGGTATAGGATTCACTACTAAGCACATTCCCTAACTCACTAACTTTCAACTAATTTGGAGAAATAAAATGTATAATCTAAATGTGGCAAACAATTGCAATGAAAAGTACGAAACATCAATTTAAAGTTTGAATCATTTACCTAATGACAATTAACTAAGTGTGAATCAATTCAGCAATTCAAAGCATGGTCCATCAATTCAATTAGCAATTTTAACTCATATTAATCTAGAGGATAATGTAAATTGTGGCAATAAGCATAGAAATCAAACACAAGCATGGATTGTCTACTTACCTAAGAACGAAAGTGCAATTAAACTAATTAAGCCTGAAATTAACTAAATTCAACAAGAACTTAACCTAATTAAAAACTGTGTAGTGCAATCCATCTAGTAGAAGCAAATTCCATCAAATCAAAACACAAATACAACTAATTAACACCATGTATAGCCATCACAAGAATCAATTAACAAAGAATTCAAGTGTAGAACTTGATTACCAATCAAACACACATAAGACAACATGATATTGACATAAATAATCAAATGAAAGTATTAAATTATATTATTCAAGACTATACATCAAATACAATTAAATCCCTAAAAAGTAAAAAGAGAGAGAAATTAGGTTACATGCTTAGGGTTTATCTAACCCTAAGTAGAAGAATTAGCCACTCATGCTTGATAGAGTCGAAGATAGAACAAGTTCCATCATCTGCTTCATCTTCTCTGGGTTTTTCTTCTTCTCTGTGCTTTTTCTAAGAACCCTAGCTTTTTTCCTCTTTCGTGTTTTTCAGAGAGAATCTCGATATCACGATACAGAAAAATAAAACCTAATAATCAAAATAATAATATCTCCCAATTAAAATAATGAAAAACTAACCCTAAAAAGAATGGGCTTGTTTCCCTTAAGTAACAAACTCTATTAAAACCCATGAGTTACAAAAATAAGCCCAAAAGACAAAATCCGGTAGCCATCAAAATATAAATCCCGTAATGCTACCAGGGGCTGGGGGATCGATCTCCCAAGGACATTTTTAGTTCTATGAATAGTGGGGGATCGATCCCCCAGAGTTCCTTTTACACCTTATTTAGCTCCATTTTGACCCCGGGCTAATTGATTTGCTTCTTCATCTTTGGGAACGTCATCAAAGGGCCGAGAAAGGTAGAATTGACCGCTTTTAAAGAATAAGCACATTATACGAGCAATAAGCTGCGACCTCTTTTTGCCATTTTCTGAACTTTTTTCCGAATGTCTTTGCTTCACTCCAAAAAGGCTTTAGTGAACCAAAATTAGTCCATTTGAACCTTATTGACCTGAAATTGACAAAAACATAAATTAGAACTAAAACATGAAAATAAGATAGATGCAAGGACTAAAATACCTTAGTTTAGGTGCTGAAATGTGCAACATTTAAGCACTTATCAAAGAGACCATATATTTATAGGCTACCTCGTGCCTCTAACCAATAGACACAACCCTTATCAGAAACACCTTTTCAAATTTACTCACACCTCTTTAATTTAATAGTAAAATGAAGTTTTAAAAACTTTATATGGAAAAATCCTAACAGAACGTCAGCAGTGCTCCGATGTGGTTGAATCGCAGTGGGCTTGCGATGCTGCACCAGCCAGCGCTGGTGACAAAGACGGTTCGCAGCAGAGACAAGGTGGATGGTGGGTTTGCAAGGCAGCTCAGCGGGGCTGAGTTGTCGTTTTCCCGTCGCCCACAGCCGAGGCCGTTTTCATCACGGCCGAGCCCTCACCAGCCTTTGCGAGTCCTCTACGGCCGAGCCATCCACAGCCAAGCTCTCCACTGGTGTAAACCTTCGTCTCCGAATAAGAAGAAACTCTTTGATTCACTTCAAGAATTGTCGCCGCAGGCACATCCTCATCGTCGTCCAAGTCAATCAGCTGGCATCGCAAACATCACTCCAAGCTATACTCTTTTTGCTCACCGCCACCTCCTCGCTAGAAAAGGAGGATCTTGGCCGCCGTTTTTGCACTCCCCTCTCTCTTCTTCGCCGGAAGTAATGAAGATGAAAAAAGACAATGAAAAAAAATGAAGCTAGAGAGAAAGAGAAAACAGAGAGAGTCTGAAAGTTTGAGGAGGGAGAAACGGAAAGCTTGAAGAGAGAGAGAGGAGAGAGGAGAGAGAAGGGAGACCAAAAAAAAAAAAAAAAAAACATTTGTTTTATTCCTAATCTCAATCCATTTGAATTCAACGATTTAAATCGAGAGCTCATTGGTGCTATTGCGAGTGCGCGCTCGCGATCATTACTCTTTTGTAAAAGAGAAGAGAGAGAAGGTTTAGAGTTTTGATTCAAATTTGGAAGAGGCATCGTTCAGGGAGAAAATTTTTTGAATCTGATTTTGGGACTTGAAATGAGAGAGAGAAAGTTGGAAACGCTACTTCCTTTTTCTATTAGATGGGCTGATGTGTACAGTATTATAGGAAAAACTTAGGTGCTTATCATTGGCCGGATCGCAAATGAGGTTGTAGGTACCGAAAATTTATTAGGTAATCTCCGACACATGAATAAAATATGTGTGGCCTTTCGAGAAACAGCCTGGAAGTTTCAGAAAATTATTAGAGGGCGGTCGCGAAACATGTCATTGCTTGGAAGTTGGGAATGTCTTTATTAGAGCACTTTATTATATGGGTTACTTAATATATATACTACTGCAAGTCATTGCCTGGAAGACTAAAAAAAAAAAAAAAAATCATTGCCTGGAAGTGTGCGTATGACTTTATATAGATATATATAAACACCACAACGGGAAGAACATTCAAGTGTTCCTTCTACATCTCAAATTCTTCACACAATCACGATCTTTTTTGGCTCTCAGTGGCTTCCAACAGCACCAACAGACCGTTTTCCTCTTTTATCCCTACACCTAATTGGAAATATGAGGTATTTTTGAGCTTTAGAAGTGAAGACACTCGCAAAACCTTTGTAGACCATCTATATCATGCTTTGAGTAATAACTCAATTTACACCTTCAAAGATGACGAAGAACTCCGAAGTGGAGACGAAATTTCACCCACACTCGAGAAAGCGATCGAACAATCAAGGTTCGCTTTTATCGTTTTCTCCAAACACTATGCTTCCTCCAAGTGGTGTTTGAATGAACTCGTTAAAATCCTTGAATGCAAGAAGAAGTTGGGACAAACAGTTATCCCAATCTTCTATGATGTTCAGCCTTCAGAAGTGCGGAAACAAACAGGGAGCTTTGGAATAGCCTTTGAGAATCATGAAAAGGCTTTCAGTGGTAACATGGAGAAGGTGCAGAGGTGGAGGACAGCTCTTGAAGAAGCAGCCAATATTAGCGGAGTTAGTGTACCGGATACAGCCAATGGGTAATCTCCAGAATTCTAGTCTACTTCTATTTTCTAGTTAGCCTTTTGATGTTTTATTGAATCTCAGCATGAATTTAAACATAAAAAATAGAAACTGGACAAAATTGGCTAAGAAACTTTTTCTTAAAACACCCCACCATGTCAAGTCATGACCACCCTTAGTTAAAAGATTCTATACATATATATATTTTTTCCTTTTTGAATAATATTATTTTTTATCTTATATTTTCTATTACATATATTACCATACTTTTCAATAAAGAAAAACATGAAGAAGAAAAAAATAATTGGTACTTATGAGTATATGTCTAACATAATTAAATCCTTCAATATCATTTTTTTCTTAATTTTTATTTTTATTTTTTATTTAACCAAACAAAATGAGAGAAAAACTTACTATTTTATACCATTCAATTACTTTTTGTAACTGAAATTCATTTTTGTAGATTTAATTGTTTGATCAAATGTCCATTTCATATACTTGCAATGTATAAATTCAAAAATATAATATAAATAATATAATAATGATATATATAATATAGGAGCCTCAAGGGGCATAGCGGCGTTGGTAGAAATCTGGAAGGTAAGTTCTTGAAATCTCGCTTTCGAACTGCACTCCTGACTTGAATGGTGTGCGTGTTGTGGGACCGATACGATAATGTGCAAGAACCATTTTTGTTTATAAAGTGCATATAAATCCATGTATTTTGAATATTTGTAGCAAATTGCTCCTTGGTCGTCAATTTTGATAAACTTTGTTTATAAAAAAATCTCAAAATATCCTTTACGAAATTTTAGTTTTTTTATAATAATTATAAAATATAAAATTAATAACATAAATACATTACAAATAAATTAAAAACATAAATAATAATAAATAAATAAATAAATAAAAATTAGAAATAAATAAATAATAAAAAATAAAAATTTTAAAATGCCCTTATTTAGTTCATTTTAATTTATTTTTTATTTTAAATATTTACTTATTTTTTGTCTTTTAATTTTTATTTTTATTTTTATTTTGACTTTAAGGCATTTTAAGTATTTTAATCTAAAGGTAAAGTGCAAAAATCTCGTAAACTATTTAATTTTTTTTGCAAAATACCCTAAGCTTTTACTATTCCGGTCATGTGAGTAACCGATATTTGTAAAAGACAATATTGCCCTTATGACAATCAGGGTATATGGGTTAATCTGTTTTTAATTGTATCCCTCCACCCACCTTCGTCGGATCTGGCAAACCCTCACAATCCTTTATCTGCATTTCTTCCTCCACCATCCAAACAAAATTAAAACCTTAATTTCAATAGAAAAAAAAGAAGAATTTAATCCGATAATTTTTTTTAAGGTAGAAAAAATAAAAAAAAACCTAATTTCTCTGCTTCTTGTCTAAGATAGGAAAAAAATCAAAAACCTAATATCTCTACACCAATACAAACTCCATGAAAGATACAATCAAATTTAGCACCCCAAACAAACAAATAAATAAATAAAACTTGAATCAACTATAAGAATTGAAATAATTGAATATGGAGAAAAGTCTAATGGTTATAGAAGGAGCATAATTTTCACTTCTGGCATGACCTAATAGCGAATCACAGTTGAAGATCAGAAAAATAGGTCGGATCTGATAGTCGTTATCATCTTCGTTCTTTTCATCATTATTGTTCACTTTGTGTTGAATGATTTGGGGCTCTTTTCGAAAATATTTTTCACATTTATGCCTTGTTCATTGATCTCTTTTTCAATTTATATTGTTGCCGGAGTTGAAAGCGGATCAGGAAGAGAAAAAAGTCTTCTTCAATTTTTATCATTGACGGAGTTGGAGGCGGATCAAGAAGATAAAAAGTCGTCTTCAATTTTTATCATTGTCGGAGGTGGAGGCGAAGTCACGTTTGATGCGGATTAAGGAGAGCAAAAAGAGAGAGAGAGAGAAGGGCGAATCCAGGAATTGCCGATGAGTGAGAGAGAGAGAGAGAGAGATGGGGGGGGGGGGGGGGGGAGGAGGATTAGAGGGTTGGTGGCATCACAATGGTTGGAGAGAGACGGGTATAAGATTAGGAGTTGTTTAGTGATTTGGCAAAAAATGAAATTGGGTATTAAACAATACTAAGAACATCTCTAGCGGTCTGTTAAAATAACTTTTTGTGTAAAATATACACTGCTACCTATGATGTGTAAAATTTTTCCATCTCCAGCAGTTTGTTGTTTAGTGATTTGGCAAAAAATGAAATTGGGTATTAAACAATACTAAGAACATCTCTAGCGGTCTGTTAAAATAACTTTTTGTGTAAAATATACACTGCTACCTATGATGTGTAAAATTTTTCCATCTCCAGCAGTCTGTTAAAATACATTGCCACATCACCAATGTGTAAAAAGGTTGTGTAAAATACTGCCAGATCAACATATTTCCTTTTCATCCTTCTTTCTAGTTCCATTAAAGAATTAACTATATATTAGGTTGGTTTGTAAAATTTATATGGGGTCCTGGCATGACATGTGGTTAATTGTCATTGGGAGATATATTTTTACACAAAAGTATAAAACAACTGTTGGAGTTAAAATTAAATAATACAAAAGTTTTGTGTAAATTTATCATGATAGATCAGATTTACACAAAAAAAATACACTTAACGGTTGGAGATGCTCTAATTTGTGATAATAAAGTTGTGTTATCCATTTTCTTCTGAGGGATTATAGAGCCACATTAGCATATGAAACTTATGTTATATTTTGGTATGCAGGAATGGAATGAAATGTCCATTTTAACTATTTTTTTGTTTAGTATGCAATTTAAAGTGAGAATGGACATTCCATTAGAATAAAAATCCATTCGTGAGAATAAAAATTCATTCCACAACTAAACCAATGAACCAAGTAATTTTTTTTTTAAAAATCAACTTCCCAAAAAGCCTTCATGTTCCAAGTCCAAAAACTACTACTACTTTCCACCACAACCACCTCTGATTTTCACCACCACTACCACCGATTTCCACCACCACCACTGCCTTCCACCACCACCATCGCCATCAACTTTCACCACCACCCACCGCTTTCCCCTACCACCGCCATGGCTATGGCCATCATCACCACTGCCTTTCACCACCGCTACCACATTCCACCATCACCACTGCCATCGCCTTTCACCATAGCCACCACCTTCCACGACCACCTTCACCACCGCCACCACCTTCCACTACCACTACCTTCCACCACCATTACTACCACCTTTTACCACCACAAACGTTGCCGTTTTTCACCACCGCCATTGCCTTTCACCACCACTACTACCTTCCACCACCGCTATCGCCTTCCACCACCACCATCGCCTTCACTGCCACCGCATTTCACCACAACCACTGCCTTTCACCACCGCCTTTCACTACAACCACTACCTTTCACCATTGCCACCACCTTTTACCACTGCCACTGCCTTCTACCTTTCACTGCCACTACCACTACCGCCTTCCACCATCGCCACCATATATCCACCACCTCCACTGCCTTTCACCACCACCGCCACCGTCAAAAAATGAAGTTGGGTATTAAACAATACTAATTTGTGATAAAAAAAGTTATGTTATCCATTTTCTTGTGAGGGAATTATAGGGCCACATTAGCATATGAAACTTATGTCGCGTTTTAGTGTGCAGGTATGGAATGGAATGTCCATTTCAACCATTCCTTTGTTTAGTATGCAATTTAAAGTGAGAATGGTCATTCCATTGGAATAAAAATCCATTCGTGAGAAAGAAAATTCATTCCACAACTAAACCTATGAACTAAGTAAATTTTTTTTAAAAAAAATCAACTTTCCAAAAAGCCCTAATGTTCCAAGTCTAAAAACTACTACTACCTTCCACCACCACCACCTCCGCCTTTCACCACAACCACCTCCGATTTCCACTACCACCACCGCATTCCACCACCACCATCGCCATCGACTTTCATAACCGCCCACCACTTTCCCCTACCATCACTGCCACAGCCACCACCACCACCATCGCCTTTCACCACCGCTACCACATTCCACCATCGTCACTACCATCGCCTTTCACCACAGCCACCACTACATTCACCACCACCACCACCTTCCACCACTACTACCTTCCATCACTACCACTACCACCTTTTACCATCACCAATACTGCCGCCTTTCACCATCGTCATTGCCTTCCATTGCCACTACCACCTTTCACCACCGCCACCGCCTTCTACCATTGCCACTGCCTTCGGCCTTTCACCACCACTACCGCTACCGCCTTCCACCATGTGATACCCCCGAATTTTCGAATGTGGGTTGGCCAGGCCCACGCCCGAATACCCGAGGATATCAAAACAAATTGATAATAAACGAACACAGAGTACAAAAGAATAAAGAAGAATAAATAAAATGCTGACAAGAAACTAAAATGATAATCTAATAATAAACCTCATAATATATTTCCATTAATTAATAAACTCTTCTGATAAAACTGATCCTCCAAAATACAACTCGGGAATCCATACTGTGTGGACCCCTAGAAAATCCAAACTAAACAAATGACAGTATTCTAAAACAGGAAACTGAATCATAAAGGAACTCCTATGTAGCATCGGAAGAATGAAGTAGATTGATCCCCGCTCAGCACGAACAACCTCTACTCGTGACGAACACCTGAAAAACAATGGTGGGTCAGGCCCACAAACAAGTTCTACTCTACTACAGTCCAAGCAGAGATCCGATACACGTATACATCCTAGTCAATCCAACAGTAACTAGTAGTCCGTATATATATATATACACACTAAAGGAACCTCACTAGACTATAGGGTTGTCTCAACCTGAATAGTAGGCAACATGCAAAACGCACATATAGTGGGCATGAGTATCTAGACCTACCAGGGTACACAACTACACTATATCTAGCTACACATCCCTGGCGATATACGCACCCTAACCACTGATCCTGAGACTCAAGCTCATATCATGGCACCATACTTATATATATAAAATCTAGTGACCATCCTATCCAGTATAAATTAATCCTCCATAAGTCATTCAACTTGTTCAGTTGACCTGACTTGAATATAAGTAGGACTTAATATTTTAGTTAATCCATTCCCTTATATAATAAATTAATCCTCTATAAGTCATTCAACTTGTTCAGCTGACCTGACTTGGATATAAGTAGGACTTAACATTTTAGTTAATCCATTCCCTTATATAAAATAGGTAAGACTTAACTGATAAGTTAATCCGTCCCTAGAATGCCACCGTCCCATACCGGTGCATTAAACCACACAATCCAACAATTGATGTAATAATTAAAGAAATACATCAAACATTCCAGAAATAACTATGATAATATGATATCAAGTTATCACAGAATATGAATGACTTATTATTTATTTAAGCTCATATATCATATGTCCTACACAAACTGAATCTTATACATGATGATATTTTATTATATCGTCAAATAAGCATTCTCCATATCCAATTCATCCTACACATTTATTCTCAATTGCTAAAGCATTTTAAAAGATTAAATCCATTCGTTTGTGTAAACATTTAAATAGCAAGCATCGTTATGATTGAGTGTATTTAAATTTATTTAAACCCAAACCTAGTCCCTATTTAATGTTCAGGAATCCTAGGCATGTTTCTACGTTCCATCATTCTACATATATGAAAAATACATAATTCAAACATATAAAAATTCACACCAGAAATCAAATCAAAATCATGCATTTTTTAATTTATAACACAAGAACAGATATGACCCAATTTCACAAAAACCTATACTTTAATCCAATTAAACATGCATAATTATTTAATTTTATGTGTTTAGTAAATCCTGGAATTTCCTAGGCATGTACAGAAACACGAATCAAAGGGAAAGAGATAGAAGAAGAACTTGCCTTAAACTTTCGGATTGAAAGTTAAACTTCTTCTTCCTTGATCTTCTCTCTAAAGGGTTTTCTCCTCCTTCCTCCCTCTTTCTCCTTCTCTCTCTAACTCTCTCTCTAGAATATATTACGTGATATATTTTCACTCCTTTTTCAACCTATAGTTGTGTATTTATAGGCTAAATAATAACCCTATTCCTTTTCCCAATCCAAGTCAACTTAAATAAAAAAAATAAAAATGAAAATATTAAAAAGGTAACTTAAAATATGTTACGTATATAATCTATGTATATCCTTATTAATTAAATAAAATATATACATCAGATTATTTATTTATACTAAAGTTACCATAATATTAAAAAGGTAACTTACAACATGTTACGTATAAAATATATGTATATCCTTATTATCTAAATATATAAAATATATACATCAGATTATTTATTAATACTAAAGTTACTATAATATTAATAAATTACTTTCCTTTTTATATATATGTATATACATATATATCTATATATATACATATACAACTATTCATGGGTAATTATCCATACCCATCCAACCTCCTATTCAAGTAGTCCGTGGGACCCAATTAGTTAGTCCATTACCACTAATCATAACCATAAAATAAAATAAAATAAAATAAAACATTTAATCATTTAATTTATAATTAATTACAATTAATCAAATACATCATTTAAGTGCACAATCTAATTAAACAAATAATACAAATAACACCTAGACAAAATACAAATAACACATAGATAAGTAGCCAATTAATCAAGTAACACTTAATTCAATTAAACACATAAACAATTAGTCAAATAATCAATTAAACAATTAAAAAAATACAATAAATATAAATAAATAAATACCGAGACTATCCTTTTAAAATTAGGGGTATTACACACCACCACCGCCACCATATATCCACCACCTGCACCGTCTTCCACCACCACCGCCACCATATATCCACCACCTGCACCGTCTTCCACCACCACCGCCACCGTTACCTTAACTACCTTCCACCACCACTACCACAGTCACCTGCAATGGCTTCCACCACCGTCACCTACACCATTATCTCCTTCCACCACCACAACCACACTACTACCACCGCCTTCCACTATTGCCACCACCACCGCCGCCTTGCAACACCACCACTTACATTACTATCACTTTCCACCTCCACCACAATAGTCACCACCATCCACCACCGCCACCATTTATTTTGAAGAAATTTATAAAAGAATGTCATTTTGTTAATTTAATTTATTTGTTACGAGGGATATTTTGGAGAACTCGATCAATTTGAAATTTATTCCATTCTAAATTTTAAATGGTCCAGCCAAACACTAAAATGGTTATTATCATTCCATTCCTACACATTTCATATTTACAACCAAACAATAGAATGAGAATGGCCATTCCATTTCATTTCCATTCTCATTCCATTTCCATTTCCATTCCATTTCATTCCTACACACTAAACGCAACATAAAAACATAACAAAACGACATCATTCAATTAAGGGCAAAAATGTAAATTTTACGTTTTGTCCCTAATTATACTTTTTCATAGTTCAAGGGGTTCTTAGTATAGGGGGATTTTGTGCAATCGGTTAATAAATCACGGATTTTTTTTTACACTTCACCAATAGAATAATTGTCCTTATTTGCTCAATTTGAAAAATGTAGGAAGTTTTTTTTTACAGTATTTGCACATTTTGTATATCATAACAATGGGGGGTTTTTTGCACTTACCCTATAATAAATAATAGGGTAAAATGCAAAAAAAAAAAAAAAAAATTCCATTAACCATTAGGTTGTTGCAAAATAGATCACGGATATCACCTTATTCTTGAAGAATTTAAATGGAAAAATAGAAGGCAGCTGCTAAGCCTAACCAAACTATTGGGACTGCAGAAGTGAACACGCATGGAGATCGAAGAACAAATAAGAAAACAATCACATAAGAACACAAGCTTTTACGTAGTCTGGCATAACTGGCCTACGTCTAGGTTATTAAGAGATTTCACTATTTTTTTTGTGAAAAAACTTACGACAGTCGAGAATACCCAGCCAATACCGGACTGCATGTGCACTACCTCCCCCTTTTGGGTGTGGTGGCCAATGCCGAGCTTTTCACATGTACCACCCCACGAGCCTTCGTACTGGCCTGCCATCGGTGTTCTATCAATTCTACTAACCACGTCTCTATGAACTGTGTGAAATAGAGGACCAGAGACCCTCACACATCTATGAACTCCCTCGCAAGCTACATCTCTTTCAATTTCAAAAATCTCAACTCATAAACTAAGCATCTCTTTACATAATTCTAAACCGAGAATTACAATTCCTCTTTTAACTAGGATTCCTTACCTCCACAAGAATTTTCGTAAACCAAATATAAGTCTAAACTGGAAATATGGAATGCCTTTAAATGCAATTGAGCACGCACATGACAGTACGTGGATCGAGCTAACTTTTAGAAGGTGTGTAGACTGGGGGGTAATAATAGATAGATGGGATAACGTGTTACTTTACTTATTTATATATCTGTACACAGAAGGGGTAAAAAATATTGTTGTTGATTGGACCTGATATCTTTTGCTTCTTCATGTCACTTGAACTCAGTCGTAATTCCAAATATTAAAATATTCAACAATTGAATTTCTATACCTACATTTGGATAAACTTCAATTTTTGTTTATCTATCCAAAAGTATGCTAATTCTGCTGTCGCTTGAAAGGTATCAAATGGCACTTTCAAACCTGAAAGGCGAACAATTCTTTCAGTTCTTCGAGACAGTCACTTTTGTTATTTGTAATAAATGTACTTACCAAAGTAAGATATCTAGTGTGTGAACCAGGTCAATCTAGCTAAAACATGTCGTTGTGTCAATACACTTTGATCTATTATTGTTCTTTCTATTAATCTTAACCATCCAATTTACATGTATTCAATTTGGGTATGTTTAGTTGCAAAAACAAAATTTATCACTACATCTATTAATTTTCTGTCTATGACTTATTCCAACTTACCATACAGGCAACTTTCTAACTTTGCAGGCATGAGTCAAAATGCATGAAGCAAATTATTGAAGAGAATTTCAGTAAACTGAACCATTCATATCCAACTGTTGCCAATGATCTGGTTGGCATAGAGTCCCGTGTGAAGGAAGTTGAAT
This sequence comes from Cornus florida, assembly GCF_030987335.1. Lineage (NCBI taxonomy): Eukaryota > Viridiplantae > Streptophyta > Magnoliopsida > Cornales > Cornaceae > Cornus > Cornus florida. Next base: position 65,169,234 of record NW_026775573.1, read on the forward strand.
CATTGTTACGTCTGGAGTTGGATGGTGTTCGCTCTATAGGTCTATGGGGAATGGGGGGTATAGGAAAGACTACAATTGTTGAAGCCGTTTTTAATCGGATCTCCCATAAGTTTGAAGGTAGATGTTTTCTTGCAAATGTCAGAGAATCTTCAGCAAGTAATGGCGGTTTGGAAGCTTTACAAGAACGACTCCTTTCGGGACTCTTCAATGGAAGTAATATAAAGACTACTGTTGGTGGAGTATCGGGTATGTTAAAATATAGCCTATGTGACAGGCGGGTCCTTATTGTTGTTGATGATGTGGATCAAGTGAAACAACTAGAAGTATTAGCTGGAAAGCATGATTGGTTTGGTTCTGGAAGCAGAATCATCATAACAACAAGAGACATACAACTGCTAATCAGTCATGGAGTGACTGAAATATACGAAGCAAAGGCATTGAAATTTGTTGAAGCTATCCAGCTCTTTTCTTCAAAAGCCTTCAGAAAAAGTTATCCACATGAAGATTACGTGGAACTTTCAGTGGACATAGTACACTATACTTGTGGCCTTCCATTAGCTCTTACAATTTTGGGTTCCTTTCTATGTGGTAGACAGTGAAGCAATGGGAAAATGCATTAAGTAAGCTACATAAAATTCCTAACAAAGAAATTCTTAAAGTGCTTCGGATCAGTTACGATGGACTGGACGAAATGGAGAAGAGAATTTTCCTCGACGTTGCATGTTTCTTCAAAGGAAAAGGAAAGGATTTTGTAACAAGAATACTCGACAGTTGCGGCTTCCACCCAGATATTGGAATAAGTGTTCTCATTCAAAGGTGTCTCATAACTATTAATTCAGGCCACAAGTTTTGGATGCATGATTTGGTACAAGAAAAGGGCTGGTATATTGTTCGTCAAGAATCTGAAGAGTCAGGGAAATGTAGCAGGTTGTGGTTTCAAGAGGATGCTTGTTATGTATTGGCAGAAAATACGGTATGATGGCTTGTGAAAAAGCAGCCTTTTTACTAACGGACATTTTATTGAAGAAGAAACATTTTGTAATCCTAACAGACATTTGATATTTGAAGTTATGCTTTGTGCTCTTGGTTGTTAGGGGACAGGAAAAGTTGAAGGCATGGTCTTGGAACTGCTTGAATCAAGAGTTGTTGACCTTAATTCTAAAGCCTTCTCAAAGATGAAGAAACTAAGGCTGCTCAAATTCCATAATGTGGTGTTCCGTAAAGGCCCTGCGCATCTTCCAAATGAGTTGCGGTGGCTTGATTGGCATGCATACCCTTCAGACTGTCTGCCAGCGAGTTTTCAGGCAAAGAATCTTGTTGAACTTAGCATGTGTTATAGCAGCATTAATCAACTTTGGAAAAAAGTAAAGGTATGATAAATAATATTATGTATTTTAACTATAGTGATTTGAATATAATGTTGTGTTCATTAGAGCCAGTTATTCTAATATTTTTCATTTCTTTCAACGGCCTCTGCCTGAGTTGAAGGTCATCAACCTTAGTCACTCCCATAGGCTATCCAGGATCCCGGACTTCAGAGTTATTCCAAATCTGGAGACACTGGTTCTTGAGGATTGTACGAGTTTGGTGGAAATTCACCAATCCCTTGGAGGTCTAAAAAGGCTTGTTTTCTTAATTTTGAGAGATTGCACACATCTTAAGATATTTCCAAGCAGTATTCACCTGGTATCCCTCAAGACTTCTATTCTATCTGGCTGCTCAAAACTAGAAAAGTTTCCGGAAATAATGGTTAAAATGGAATGTCTATCCGAACTTCATTTGGATAGGACGGCCATAAAAGAACTACCCTCCTCGATTATAAATCTCTCCAGTCTTACTTTGATTGATCTAAGTGAATGCAGGGACCTTAGGAGTCTTCCAGAAACCATTTGTAGGTTGGGATGTCTGAAAAAACTTTAACTCTCTGGCTGTTCAAAACTAGAAAAGTTTCCGGAAATATTGGTGAATATGAAAGGTCTAAAGGAAGTTTATTTGGATAGGACGGCCATTAGGGAACTGCCGTCGTCAATTGAACAGATCATCAGCCTTACTTTGTTGGATTTGAGGGAATGCAAAAACCTTTTAAGTCTTCCAGAAACCATTTTTAGGTTGAAATGTCTGAAAACTCTTATAGTCTCTGGCTGTTCAAAACTTGAGGAATTGCCAGAAGGCCTGGGAAATATAAAATGTTTAGAGGAGCTTCATGCAAATAAAACTGCTATCAAACGACTTCCGTCCTCTATAAATCTTTTGAAAGACCTTAGAGTGTTATCCCTTAGTGGATGCAAGGGAACAATGTCGGAGTCATTTGTTTCATCTCGGTTTTTACCAAGGAAACATGAAGATTCTCTGTGTTTGGCGCTTCCTTCCCTAACAGGTTTATATTCCTTGAGAGAACTTGATCTTAGTGATTGCAATCGGTCTGAAGGAGGGATCCCCAATGACCTTAGCAGCTTATCCTCTTTTACAAAGTTGAATTTAAGAAGTAACAATTTTGCTAGTTTACCTGGAAGCATCTCCCAGCTTTCTGAACTTACAACCATTGTGTTAGCTGGGTGCCAGATGCTAGAAGCATTACCAGAGCTTCCATCTTGTATTTCTGAAATATATGCAGATGATTGCCACTCATTAACAAGTGTCGGAGATCTGTCTTCAAAGCCACTCTCGTTGGTCTTTTTCAGTAATTGCTTTAAGCTGTTAGAGAATAAATTGAGTGAAAAGGTGGTTGATATGTTGCTGATAAATGCTCTGAAATTTGCGCTTAAGGTAACTCTCTTCCTCTATCTATATACATATATATATCTATATGCACACATATATATATGCACATGTATATTTATTTGAATGAATGACTTGTTTTTTTGGAATAGGATCGCTGTTTTAATGATTATGAATCTGGTATTCTTTTACCTGGAAGAGAGATACCAAAGTGGTTCAGCCATCAGTATTTGGGTACTAAAGCATCTCTGCAACTGCCTCCAGATTGGTACAACAAGAGATTTTTGGGGATTGCTGTATGCGTTGTTTTGGACTTCGTACCCGTATACAAAAATTTTTGTATATATATCAGGGTCGTAGACGGTAATAATGAATCACATGGTGCTGCCTGCAAATTCTGTAAGTTTACCGTGGGTACGAACATTGATTCCCAACATATCTGGCTGACGTTTTTTACAAATCATTACATTATTTGTCATCCGGGTAAGAGTCTAAATGAATGCTGCCAAATGGTGGTTCATGGTACCGAGACGTTGCGGGAAAAGAAGTGGGGAATCCGTCTTGTGTACGAGAAAGATGAATTAAATTGAACTCCTTACGACCCATGCCACCCACCTGAGATCATGACGCCGTATGAAGTACCAGTGCTGGTAGACAAAATTACTCCTCTTAAGAGAAAGATTGATCAATATGACGTAAATCCTTCAACAAGAACAAGACAGTGGAAGGGCCTGCTCTGACTCTGATGATGAAAACTCGCGCTAAGAGAGATGAAGCGGGTTAGGTATTTTTATATGACGGGCAAACTGAGCCTCTCCTTCCTTTTTTGGATGAAAATTAAGGCTGCAGTACCATAGGGGCAATTGTCAACAAATCTCCTTCCTTCAAATTATCACATTGGGTGTTTTGTTGGAATTTATGTGCCTAGCATATAAAATTCTTGCTTGGACCGTAAAAGTCATTGTTCCTTGTACAATTGGTGAATGTAATGTATTATTTGTTCGATTAATTATGAAATTGATTGTATCTATTTGATTAAAAGATACATTTATATGTATGTAATAACAATTAATATAAGGTTATAAATAGTAATCATAAATGGTTCAAAGTCGGTAATTATGGATGGACATTTAATTAACAGAGACTTGAACCGAATCCATGATAGGTTGAGATATATTGCAAGACTCGTCGTATTCAATTGCTCTCTATCACTGTCATGGCATTTGACCCTCAAGCATGAGATAAGTATAATCTCTTTTATTAATTAGTAATTACTTTGATTTGTTTGGCAGAAACTTCCGGATCTAAAGACCGGCACTTTGGGTAGTTATGTAAATAATAGTTAGAGGGTTATATTCTCAATATTTGCATCATTGCTACTTGTATTTATTTTGTATTAATTATGATTGATCACAAAGTAAATACGAAAGCCTTCATTTATTTTAAATCGATAAAATGTTTTTTATGTATTAATTTACTAAATTATTATTTTTTTCAAATAAATTTTTATTGTGATCAAGTCAGAAATAATCAAATGTACCAAAATAAATGTATTAATTATAAAGTCGGATAGATGGCGTTATAATCCGTTAAATAATTAAGCATAGAGGGGTCAAAATGCGACATTGACTTATAGGTTATTTACTATTTAATTGGAGTCCAATTAATTTCTTTTAGTGGAGTAGAAATTGATTTATGAATTAATTGAATTGAGTCAATGGTATAATGGACCAAGCCAATCATTAATTAATAGTAGTAAGATGATAGTAAATTGAAGGGATTCTCACCCATAGCCCAACTTAATATTGGAGGCCCATTAGATTTGAGATGTCACATGAATTTTAGAGATTGAGAAATATATTGTCTTCAATTTTTATTTTTATTTTGTCTATATATACATATGTCCATGTATATTTTAGGTTATGCCTTTTTACATGATTTTGGAAGACAGAAAAAAAATATATTTTCTCTCTCTAGATTTTTAGAGTTAGGATTCTCATCTAAAGGAGGCTCTCACAAGCTTTGTCTCCAAGGTCATTCATTAAAGTTTATAGGTGATTCATAAAGGTAAGATCATTACCAAGAAGGAGGAGATCATAGGAGAAATGATCTAGATTAGGGATCTACAATAAATTGAGAACATTCACGAGCAGACTTGCTTTTTATGATTATATTGTGCTATTTTCATTCATTAAATTGTGAATTATTGCCCCAACGTGGATTTTAAAATTATTCTCCAATACTTAAAGATAGTGGGAGATAATGGGGTGCAATAATTATAGTACTTAGTAATTATTTAGTTTTTAAATGTTAAAAACTAAATCCATTGGCCATTTATTTATTTATTTGCTTTATCTTTCATTTATTTATTTATTCATGTGATGATGAAATGCATGATATATATATATATATATATATGTAAGGACCCAAATCCACTGGATCCGGATCATTAAACGGGCCCTTACGCGACCCAAAATCATCCGAGGGTATAATGGACCTTTCACGTTAAATTAATATATTAAAATCCAACAAGGACAAGATAGTCATTCGTCACAATACTATTATTTTGAGACTCCAGGGGTATAATAGTCTTTTACTTATATCACGTAATATATAAGATAAAGTCTGGGCAATTTAGTCCTTTCCGTGATTAAAATATAATTATTGAGTCTTATTGGGTCATAAAATAAATACTTGTAACTTTTAATAGGTGACAAGAGGGATAATTTGGGAAACTAAACAAAAAATGTATGGAACAGAAAAACCAGTCGACGTATAGATATCCATACGTCGACTGGTTTGGGTCATGCACAGTGGCTAGCTCACTGCCAAGATACCGGTTGATCGGTTGGTCAATCATACATCAACTTTCGCAATAGCACGAATCATTGTAAAATAGGGCTATTGGTCGGGTAAGTCGAACCACTGGGACTGCACTAGTCTAAGGCAACCTAAATGTCTAGAATCATTCTTAGAATGATAAGGGGTAATAAGGGTTTGTTTGTTTGTCATTAAACTAGAAATGTTAAGATGCATAAACTAGTAGATTGCAAGGAATGTAAAGAGGTGAAATGCAAGTAGAGAAGACTAGGGAGATGAATCCGTCTCCATCCCTATACATATGCTAGATTAGAACTAATTAAGGGGAAAAATAACATATAATGGTCAATAATTACATAACAACACATGGTTGCCATGTAATTGATCAAGAAGTACATTAAGTCTCAAACAAGTATAATCTATCAAAAGGGTAAACATGCTTAGACTACCTAACTAAAGTGTAGCTTATACACATTTACTTAAATGAAAGACTATCAAGTTCTTGACCAAATGATGAAGCACATGGAGCTAGAGATTAAGCATACACCATCAAAGGATTTCCTAAGCAATGGTCTATCAAAGTCACCTATCAACATGCCAAGAAACCATTTCATAACCTTGTTTCCATTCTCACCATGAAAACTCAAGCAATAAGATTCATACAAGACATTACATAACAATCAAGATAATGAACTTGAAGAAATCAACCATACATATATAAACATTCATTACAACAAATGAAAGGCTCTTAGTTATGAAAAAGACCATAGAAATATACATTGCAATCCCCCAAAATAGACTACCCTAGGACATGCTTACAAGGGAGGGACTTTATCACCTCCCTAGAGGAAGAGTTAGTTACCCATGGTAGCTCTAGATGAAGGAAGAAGCAAGGCCTCCAACTCCATTTTCGTGCTCCCCTCTTTAGGCTTGAAGAACACTTCCTTCTTCGCTCTCTTCTCTCTCCTCTAATCTTGTAAGAAAATGAAGGATAACATCTATGTGGTCCTCCCTCTCTCTTATCAAGCTCAAGTCAAGGCTCTCTCTCCTCCAAGGAACACCTCCAACCACTTCATAAAGAAGGAAGATGGCATTGAGGAAACCAATGTGCAAGTGGCTGAAATTGAGCCATTTCCGAGTGCAATCTGCCAGAATTTCGAGCACTCGAAGGGTGGTCTCGAGCACTCGAAATTAGTGTAATGAGTACATCTCTGACCCACTGTGGAAGAATGACCATAACTTTGTGCTCCAAACTCCGAATGATGGTCTGTTTAAAGATTTGGAGAGCTGATTCAGAGCTTTAAAAACTTCATGTTTTGATGAAGACCCAATTCTCAAGTCTGGTTGGTCGAAAATGGGGAGAAAGGCAGCACTTCAGTGCTGCCAGGCAGTTCTGCGTACCTCTGGTAAGAAGATCATAACTCTCTGCTCCGAACTCCGAATGATGAACCTCTTGAAGATTTGGAAAGCTGATTCAGGGCTCTAAATATTTTATGTTATGATGGAAGTCCAGTTCTTGAGTTTTCTAGGTCAAAAATGGCGACAAAAGTCAGGTTCTACTGCTGCCAGAATTTCAGAATTGGCACCCTTTTTGTTCAAAATTCCACAAGGCATCATTTTTGCTTCCTTTTTGCAATTTAACCTGAAAATGTACAAAAACATGCAAATGGAGATAATCTAGATAAAATAATCAATTAATGGACTTTGTTAGTGTAATTTAGGGCGCTTGAATATACAGTATTCGGCGCTTATCACACCCCCAAACTTACATTTTGCTAGTCCCTTAGCAAAACCAAAATGCAAAGCTCAATGTAATGAAAAACATGGGAATGCTTTTACAAAAATATCCACCATGGCAAAAATAAACATAAACATAGCTCAAATACAACTTGAAACAGATAAAGAGCTGGAGACGGGATCATTGGGAAGACTACCTTGCATATATGAAACATTAATACAAAAATTGGCAAAAACCATTTCAACATGCATGCATCAACATCATAGTCCATATAAATAATTCAATTGTCATCTCTTAAATGGAAATAACTCAAACTCCAGTGAAAGTGAATTGAATTCTCAACATGCGGCTTTTACTTTCTTTTCCAATTCCAAGGCACAAGTTTTTAAATCAATGAATTCCCCTTTACATGAAGTTCCTAAGGCATGATTTTATTTTCAAGACAACTTTTGTTGCCTGTTAACAATTTATTATAACTCAAAAGTGAAACATAAAATGGTTGTGCAGTGTTGAAATCCTTTAAGCTTTCTAACCAACCCATGTAGCAAGCGTTAGGCCAACAACTCCCAAACCAGATGGCTTTAGGGTGTTAAGTGTAGAAACACTCCATAGGGCTTAATAGCTCGAGTTGGAAAGGCTACGAACTTCAACTGGTCATTATTTTCTTTCTTTCTCATCTTCATATTTTTTTTTTTTTTTTTGGTTTTACATCAAAATATATCATGCCAAAGATATTCATCCATTAGGTTCAACAAATCAGATTAACTAGGCCAAGATCAAGGTCAATCAAGTTGCATGCCTCACAGTTAAGTTTCCAATGTGCATCTGTGCATTGTGAAGCTTATAAGAGTGTAAATTCAGCAAGAATCTAATTGAGGCATTTATACAGACTACATTGTATTTGCATGATCACTTCAAATTCAAATTTCTTTATTTTCAAAAATTTCTCAATTGCTTCTATACACAAGGTATTAAACATATGCTTTGTCTCCGACAAGTCCTAAGTTACACTATCATTGCTTTACAAAAATATGATACCAAAACTATGCCAAGAATGCTTTGATGCACCCCCAAACTTGAACGACACAGTGTCCTCAATGTGGGACATGGATGAAAGTTAAAGACAAAAAGGACAAAGAGTATAAAAAGGAACAAAAATACCTAGGGGGAGGAAACGGCATGGTGAGAAGAACCCCCAAACTTGAATTGGACCGCACAACCTAGATAGCATCATGAAAAACAAAAAGAGACAACTAGAAAAAGTATTAAAAATACAAGCATAAATACAGAAAAATAATGTACATAAAGTTAACAGAAAAGAGAGAATTTGCATTTCAAAAAGAGTTCACATGATTACAAAAAGAGCTGTACATGGATCACGTCTACTAGAGCAACCTATACATAGCAAATTCTGAAAGTTCAAAAGTAAAACAAAAGATACAAGAGAGATATTTACATATGAACAAAAAGATAAGGTCCAACACTCGCAACAAGCTACGGGCCAGAGGGTAAACGGGCGAGGATGGAATGGGGGAGAGATTGAGTCTTACGCCATTCGGCGAAAGCCAAACGACGTTCCTCAGCTGCGACACGGCGGTCTTCAGCAGCAAGACGACGATCTTCTTCGGCACGTGAAGAAGTCGCACACATAGTTCGAGTGTACGCGGACAAAGAATTCTTAAAACAATCCATCCGCTCATGAATGCCAGCAATGCTAGCCCGGATGAAAGCCTGGTCCTGCTGAGAGTCGACCGGAGGCTCTACCCTTGCAGCGGCTGCTGCTATGGAAGCATCCTCAGAAAGAGGAGGAGGTGGAGCTTGGATGAACAGGGGTGCAGCATGCTGAGGGGTACTAGAATGGCTAAGAACATTGATCCACCGGCGCTTGGTAAAATTTTTAATCTTTTCGCCTTTTGGTTCATGGGGAGGAACAATGAAGCCTTTGTGCTTTAGGAGCTCAGTGATGAAAAACGGCAAAGGCAATTTCCGATTTTCAACTCGCGGAGCCTGTGCATTATAAGCGTCATGCCAAAACTTCATAAATGTGGTCTATATGAGCTCCGGGATGGAGAACCATTGGCCTTGGTCCATGGCATATAAGGCTTGCAAAAGGAGGCCCTTACGCTCGGTGCTATGCGCCAAAGGGCAGACATTGTGCTTGAAAATAGTGTCAATGAACCAGAGGCGTTCCGGAAGATTGGTTTTGCGGATAAAAGACTGAGGCCTATTAGGATCGTCGACATTGCCAATGGCGGCCACTACCTGCTTGACAGTCATATCATCGACCTGCTCATACAACGTATGGCTAGTAGGGTCCAAAAGGTCAGCGGGGCACTCAATGGGGCAACCAGAAACCTGAATGATGTCAGTCATAGTGAAAGCATAGGTAGTGCCATCAATGGATGTAGTGAGAGAAATGGGTGGCTCTTCAGGGCATTGGAGATTCTGGTAGAAGAGGCGCACTACACGGGGGTAGGCAACCCTGGCAAGGGCGCGCAAATGTACAGCAGACGCCGGTTAGTCAATTCGGCTACAGCCCACGAAGTAGTGGGTAGAATGTCAAAGGCATCCGTGAGCGGAAAAGAAAGCTCGTAGTTGAGTTGTTTGCCAACCCAAGGATCATGTGGTCGCTCACGATTGACAGCACGTGCACCCGCAGAGGGTCTAGGAGGGTGAGAAAGACCGGCACGAGACATTTAGAGAGGTGGACTTGGTTGAGGAATTTCAGCGAACACCTGGCGTGCACCACAAAAAGGAAAAGGTGAAAATGAGTGGGATGGATGATGAAAACCAAAATTTTTGACAACCAAACCAAGCTCTATGATAGAGCAAGCATCAACCACATACAACACAACCTCCATAATGCATTCCCATCCTCCTTATAAAGGAAATAAAGACAAAGAATGGAGAAGAATAGGAAGCTCACATACCTTGAGAAGAAGAAGAAGAATGGAGACACATGGATTGAATGCATGCATGAATTAGAATGAAAACTGGGAAGGTGGGGTGGAAGTGAGAGATGGTGGTATGTGGTGAGAGATGGTTGATTGAGATGGTTGGTATAGGTGTGGTGGTGTCGGGTGATGAAGGTTGGGGTGGAGTGTGGTGGTGTGTGTGGTTAGGTTGATGAGGTAGGAGGTTAGCATGGAGGTTGAGTGCTCGGGTGGGGTTGAGATGGTTGCATGGTGGTGTGAGGATGAGGGATGATGGTGGAGTTGTGTTGCAGCCGAGAGGGGGTGATGAGAGTGAGGTGTTGGGGTGGCTTCGGGGTTTAAAAGAGAGGAGGGTAAGTTGGCTCGAGCACTCGAAGTTGGAATTCGAGTGCTCTAAAATGGGGCAGTGGCTCGGTTAGCTGGGGTGAGAGGACTCAAGGAACGGTGAGCACTAGAAGCTTGGCTTCGAGTGCTTTAGAATGGGGCAGTGAAGTGAGTGGAGGGGTTGGGACGTTGACAAGAGAGTGAGGAAGCAGATTCGAGTGCTCGAACTGAGCTTGCGAGCACTCGAATTGAAGGTAGTGGGCTTGGCATGGTAGTGCAGGAAATTCGAGCACTCTAACAAGAATTGAGAGTGCTCGAAAATGAGGCAGTGGCTGCAAATGAAGGGCTGAAAATTTAGAGCACTCCAAATGGAAGCTAGAGTGCTCTAAATGAAGGCAGTAGGCTAGGATTGATGCTTTGAAAGCTGCGAGCACTCAAATGGGAAATGGGATTGCTCAAAATGAAGACAATAAGCATAGCAATGAAGTTGCTCATCATGGAAATTGAATGTTGCAATATGAAGGCAATGAGTTTGCATGGATGATTGCAACAAAGAAATGTAACATGGGATGCATGGACTCAAATTGGATGAAAGACTTGGACCACATGGATGAGGATGCATGAATGCAATGCATGCATGCATTTATGCAAACTGTGAACCTGAAGATTTATCATTTTTATGTATGCATGATAATGGGATACAAAATTTTCAACCAACTTGAATGCATGGATGAATGAATGCATGAAGTTATGAGCTCATGGCTGCAATGGAATTCCTATGAATAATGAAAATTGCTTCTCTTTTTTTTTTTTTTTTTTTGAGACAATGTTTCAAGTTCATGAAAATTTATTATTATTATTATTGTTAATAATAATAATAATAATGCAAAATTTTTGCATAAAAAAAATATATGTTTTTAACTTGAAACATTGCAACAAAATTTAAACTTTGCAACATCATGTCATTCGAATGCAAGGCTGAAAAATTCAACTCTATACCTCATTGCAATGCATGGAAAAATTAGAAAATTTTTCAAACTGTGCAATTTTCCGCCAATGAATATATGAATGAAATTTGGGAAAATTTTGAGACCTTGTAACTACTCTCTACTGCATGAATGAATTTAAGAAACTTTTCAACTTTTTGCAACATCAATGTAATGTATGGATGATTTTTAGGAATCATGATCCAACAATGCAGGAAGAGAAGAGGCTATGCATGTGAGGGCCAAGTCGAAAGTCTAAGAAAATTGCCCGATAGAGCCAGAAACTTCCGGGAATGAAAACAAGAGTTGAGAAGGTCTAAGAAGCCGGTCTAAAATTGTGGAACACAACTAAAGAGCATTTCAGAAAAATCAAATTTTTGGCTTATCGAAACCATTTCCCAGAAAATTTCAAGGCACGAGCAATTTAAGAAGGTAGAGAAGCTTAGAACATCGAAAGAATTTATTCCCTTGCTTTGCTAAATTTAATGTCGATAGCTAGACGAAGTTAGAGTTGGCACTAATCCTCATAAATTGGGTCCGTCAAAAGGACTTCCTCAACTTTTCGGGTTGGGATTGTGCCATCAATGCAAGGCTTAAGCCGTTGGCCATTAACCTTGAAGAGTGATCCATTTGCAGGATCATGAAGTTCGATTGCTCCATGAGGAAAGACAGTAGTGACAATGTATGGACCATCCCATCTTGACCGGAGTTTACCGAGAAAGAGTTTCAAGCGGGAATTGAAAAGCCAAACCTTTTGGCCCGGGGCAAAAGACTTTTTGACGATGTGTTTGTCATGAAAAGCTTTAGTCTTTGCCTTATAAATTTGGGCACTTTCATATGCATCATTACGCATTTCCTCAAGTTCATTTAATTACAACGCACGATTAGAGCCGGCTTGATTGAGATCAAAATTGAACCTTTTTATGGCCCAATAAGCATGGTGCTCTAATTCTACCGGGAGATGACATGCTTTGCCAAAGACAAGTCAATATGGCGACATGCCAATGGGTGTCTTATAAGATGTCCGGTAAGCCCAAAGCGCATCGTTTAGCCTTAATGACTAATCTTTGCGGTCCGGTCTAACCGTTTTTTCCAAAATGTGCTTAATTTCCCGGTTAGAAATCTCTACTTGACCACTCGTTTGAGGGTGGTAAGGTGTAGCAACCTTATGAATGACGGAATACTTAGCAAGGACGGATTTGAGATAACGATTTCGAAAATGAGATCCGCCATCACTAATGATTGCTCGGGGCATACCAAAACGACTAAAGATATGAGACTGAATGAATTGGATCACGACTTTATGATCATCGGTTTTGGTAACCTCGGCTTCAACCCATTTAGACACATAATCCACCACTACAAGGATGTACTCATAGCCATAAGAAGATGAAAATGGTCCCATGAAGTCAATCCCCCATACATCAAAAATTTTAACAATTAAAATGTTAGTGAGGGGCATCATGTCTCTTCGGGACATGGATCCAAGTTTTTGACATCGTTCACACGATTTGCAAAAATTGTATACATCCCGAAACAAGGTAGGCCAAAAGAATCCGCTTTGAAGGACTTTGTTAGCGGTCTTTTTGGCATTGAAATGGCCTCCACAAGCAAGAGTATGGCAAAAATTTAGAATGCTTGTGGCCTCGGTTTCAGGAATGCATCACCGGATGATTTGGTCCGGGCAATACTTGAATAGTTCCGGATTTTCCCAAAAGAAATGCTTGACTTGGGAGAAAAACCGGTCCTTCTCTTGTTTGGACCAATGAGTTGGAATTTTGCCAATCGCAAGATAGTTGACAATATCCGCAAACCATGGAAGATTGGAATGTGAAACTTGAAGAAGTTGCTCATCCGGAAAAGAATCACGGATGGCTGCGAATTCGGAAGATTTTTCAATAAGCAAGCGAGAGAGATGATCGGCGACAACATTGTTGGTCCCTTTTTTGTCCCGGATGTCAATGTCAAACTCTTGAAGTAAGAGGATCCATCGAATTAAACGGGGTTTTGTCTCTTTTTTCGCTAACGAATGCCTAAGAGCGGCATGATCCGAAAAGACGATGACCTTGGAACCAAGAAGATAAGAGCGAAATTTATCCAAGGCGTACACCACAGCTAGCAATTCTTTTTCAGTGGTGGTGTAGTTCAATTGGGCATCGCAGAGAGTCTTGCTGGCATAATAAATGACATGCGGAAGTTTATCCACACGTTGGCCCAAAATCGCCCCTAATGCATAGTCGGATGCATCACACATGATCTCAAAGGGAAGAGACTAATTAGGCGGTTTCATGATTGGGGCAGATGAGAGAAGAGTGCGAAGTTTAATGAAAGCTTCCATGCAAGCGTCATCAAAATTGAACGGAACATCCTTGGCTAAGAGATTACACAAGGGCCGTGAGATTTTGCTAAAATCTTTGATGAAGCGACGATAGAATCCGGTATGGCCAAGAAAAGAACGGATTTGACGGACGGAATTCGGAGGAGGAAGATTAGAGATCAACTCAACTTTTGCCTTATCTACCTCGATTCCCCTTTTAGAAATGACATGTCCTAAAACAATGCCTTCTTGGACCATGAATTGGCTTTTCTCCCAACTTAGAATGAGATTCGTCTCTTTGCATCTTTGGAGCACCAAAGACAAATTTTTGAGACACGAGTCAAAGGAGGACCCAAATACAGAAAAATCGTCCATGAAAACTTCCAAGAACTTTTCAACCATATCCGAGAATATAGACATCATACACTTTTGGAACGTTGCCAGCGCATTGTAAAGCCCAAAAGGCATGTGTCGATAGGCAAACGTACCAAAGGGACATGTGAATGTTGTTTTCTCTTGATCTTGGGGGTCGATTGCCACTTGGTTATAGCCGGAATAACCATCAAGAAAACAATAAAAGCTTTGGCCGGCTAACCTTTCTAGGATTTGATCAATGAATGGAAGTGGAAAATGATCCTTCCTAGTTGACAAATTGAGTTTCCGGTAATCAATGCACACACGCCACCCGGTGGTAGTCCGTTGTGGCACGAGCTCACCCGCTGAATTTTCAACAACGGTGAGACCGGATTTCTTGGGCACAACTTGTGTGGGGCTCACCCACTTGCTATCAGAGATAGGGTAGATGATTCCCGCATCTAGCAATTTGATCACCTCTTTCATGACCACTTCCTTCATATTTGGATTTAACCGGCGCTGGACCTCTCTAGTAGGCTTTGCGTCATCCTCCATATGAATGCGGTGCATACAAATAGAGGGGTCAATTCCTTTCAAATCTGCCACTGTCCAACTAATAGCTTCTTTATGCTCTTGGAGCACCGCTAAAAGGTTGGTCTCTTAGTCTTTTTGAAGGTCCGAGGCAATGATGACCGGAAGGGTTTGCTTTGGACCAAGGAACACATACTTGAGATGGGCCAGGAGCGGCTTAAGCTCAAGTTGTGGCGGAGATAGCAATGATGGGACCGGAGGAGTAGTGGAAAGTTAGGGAAGTGGTTCTTTTAGAATTTTCCAAGGAGGTACATCCATGATAGCATTAATATCAAGCAAGGAATTGACTTCTTGAATGGCTTGATCAACATCAAAGTTTGAGAAGTCAAAATGGGACATGCAAGTTTCAAGAGGATCTTTGCTTAAAATGAAGGGGAAAGATTCTTCGACCACTTCATCAATGACATCCACAAAAAAACAATCATCCTCATTGGAGGGATGTTGAGTTGCATGAAAGATGTGGAGTTTGACTTGCATGTTTCCAAAAGCAATGTCCATCACCCCGGTTCGGCAATTAATTGATGCATTAGCCGTGGCTAAAAATGGCCTACCAAGGATCACGGGAATGTACTTTTTTGGGTCATGGACCGGTTCCGTATCAAGAACCACAAAGTCTACTGGGAAGTAGAATTTGTCCACTTTGATGATAACATCCTCAAGAATGCCTCATGGATGCTTGACCGATCTATCGGCAAGTTGCAAAACCACGGAAGTCGGTTTAAGATCTCCCAAACCAAGTTGTAGGTAAACTGAATATGGAATTAAATTCACACTAGCTCCTAAGTCAAGGAGGGCCCTCTCGATTTTTCTGTCACCAATGACGCAAGAGATTGTGGGGGCACCCGAATCCTTATACTTCGGAGGAGTGCTGTGCTGAATGATAGCACTAACATTTTCAGTCAACCTCACCTTTTTTGGCAAATGATTTTTAGAAGTGCGCTTTTGAGTGCACAAATCTTTGAGAAATTTGCATAGGGAGGGATTTGCTTGATAGCATCCAAGAGGGGTAAGTTAATCTTCACTTGCTTGAAAACTTCCCACATGTCTTGAATTTTACAATTCTTGTTCCCAAAATGTGTCGACTCTTGAAGACGTTGAGGAAACGGAGCTTTTGGCTCATAAGTAGTTTCCACATTTGGGGTGACATGTGTGGGATTTCCGTGAATGGTATTTGGACAAGAATTTGGATTGGAAGAGCTTGGATTTGGATTAGAAGAGCTTGGATTTGGATTTTTCAAAGGAGGGTTTTTCTCACTTGTGTCTCCATCAACCTTGTTGTCAACCACTCTACCACTCCGAAGGGTGGTGATAGCTTAAACTTGTTCATGAGTCGGTCCACTCGGAGGAGGGGTTTCATCAATCACATGCATTCCTCTAGGATTTTCAAAAGGTTGAGCGTGAAGCTTACCCTTGTCCATTTGGAGCAATTGGTTCACCGAATTAGCTATTTGGCCCACTTAATTTTCGAGCTTAGCTATGGATTGAGTATGGGAGTGAACCATTTGGAGAGTAGGTTGCAAAGATGTCAAGAGTTGCTTATTAGAGTCCATGATTTGCTTGTTCAATGATTCCATCATTTGCTTGTTTGCAGCTACTATCTCGTCAGTTGGACACACAGGAGGTTGATTGGAAACATTTGGATTGTAAGGAGGACGGTAGCTTGAAGAGGCTTGGAAAGGCCTACCTTGATATTGAGAAAAGGGTTGATTTTGAGGCCCTTGATTTTGAAATTGGGAATTTTGTGGGGCTTGTTGCCTCCATGAAAAATTCGGATGGTCCCTCCAACTCGGATTATATGTATTGGAATACGGGTTATGCCCGGGCCTTGAGAACATGGCATTAGCTTACTCTTGGTTGGGATTGGGAAATTGCTCCGGTGTGGGGCAATCTTCCGAGAGATGGAATAGACTAGTACATGAAGCACAAACTGAACTTGCTGAATTTTGAGACAATGAAGGAGGAAGATGTGGTGCCATCAATTGGTAGAATTTATGAGCTATGGCATCCACTTGAGATGATCCTCCCTTATTGATTTTGGTTGACAAGCGTTGGTGTTCTTTGCAATGGTTGAGGTCGGAGCCCTACGAGAATTATGCTGAAGTGAATTTTCGCTTAAATTCTCAAGTAGGGTCCAAGCCTCATCCGCATTCTTGGACATGAACATCCCACCACAAGAAGAATCAACCATGAATCTATGGGTTTCGGTCAAGCCGGCATAGAAAGCTTGCACTAATTGCCATTTTGGGATCAAATGATGAGGACATTTCCGAAGAAGATCTTGTAGCCTTTCCCAAGTCTTATGGAGTTGTTCTCCATCAATTTGAGAAAAGCTTAGAATGGAACGCCTCATTTGGTTGGTTTTACTCACCGGATAATACTTCTTAAGGAATTCTTGTTGCAATTGAGCCCAAGAAGTAATGGAATTGGGAGCGAGGGAGTTCAACCAATATTTTGCCCTATCCTTTAGGGAGAATGGGAAAAGATAGAGATGGAGTGCATTGTCCGGAAAACCTCTCAACCAGATGGTCGAACAGATTTCAAGGAACTCATCAAGATGCTTATATGTATTTTAATTATCAAAGCCATGAAATGATGGAAGCATTTGGATGGTGCTTGATTTGATCTCATATTGAGTTGCATCGATGTTTGGCATTACTATGCAAGAAGGAGAAGCATAGGTGGTAGGGATGAAATGATCTCTAAGAGTCATTGGCTCGATATTAGGAATTTCAGCCCTTTCATTCCCCAAATTTCCTATATTATCTCCCATTGTATTAAATTCAGTTTCAAGATCCCTTGTAAGAGTAGATTCCCTAAGGTTTCTTCTAAGAGTTCTTTCAAGAGAATTGATATCAATGGGCGAATCGATTGTGGGTAGAGAGAGTGACCTACGACCGAACATCAACAGCACAACATATAATCAACAAAGCAATTCATTATCCACAACTCCACATACGATGTTCCCTTTCTCCTCAATTATCAAGACAGAAAATAAATGGCCACGACAAGGACCGATGCTTATACACAGAATTAAAACAATAATATAGCCTCAACAAGGGCTTGCAAAGAAATTAACTACTTCTAAGCTTAACACATGCACGATATCTTACAATGTGAAACTAAAAGGTCAAGAAACTTACCTGGGGTCCTCTAGACTTACGCTTTGCTAGTGTTCCCACGGCGAGATTCGAGTCCTTAGAATCTTACAACACAAAAATGGTTAAACCACACGAAAAAAATGCACAAAATACAATATTCACAATCAAACTAAAATTAACCCTAGAACCTTGGTCGCTAAACCGTATGCAAGTCCCCGACAACGGCGCCAAAAATTGATCGGTTGGTCAATCATACATCAACCTTCGCAATAGCATGAATCATTGTAAAATAGGGCTATTGGTCGGGTAAGTCGAACCACTGGGACTGCGCTAGTCTAAGGCAACCTAAATGTCTAGAATCATTCTTAGAATGATAAGGGGTAATAAGGGTTTGTTTGTTTGTCACTAAACTAGAAATGTAAAGATGCATAAACTAGTAGATTGCAAGGAATGTAAAGAGGTGAAATGCAAGTAGAGAAGACTAGGGAGATGAATCCGTCTCCATCCCTATACACATGCTAGATTAGAATTAATTAAGGGGAAAAATAACATATAATGGTCAAGAATTACATAACAACACATGGTTGCCATGTAATTGATCAAGAAGTACATTAAGTCTCAAACAAGTATAATCTATCAAAAGGGTAAACATGCTTAGACTACCTAACTAAGGTGTAGCTTATACACATTTACTTAAATGAAAGACTATCAAGTTCTTGACAAAATGATGAAGCACATGGAGCTAGAGATTAAGCATACACCATCAAAGGATTTCCTAAGCAATGGTCTATCAAAGTCACCTATCAACATGCCATGAAACCATTTCATAACCTTGTTCCCATTCTCACTATGAAAACTCAAGCAATAAGATTCATACAAGACATCACCTAACAATCAAGATAATGAACTTGAAGAAATCAACCATACATATATGAACATTCATTACAACAAATGAAAGGCTCTTAGTTATGAAAAAGACCATAGAAATATACATTGCAATCCCCCAAAATAGACTACCCTAGGACATGCTTACAAGGGAGGGACTTCATCACCTCCCTAGAGGAAGAGTTAGTTACCCATGGTAGCTCTAGATGAAGGAAGAAGCAAGGCCTCCAACTTCATTTTCGTGCTCCCCTCTTTAGGCTTGAAGAACACTTCCTTCTTTGCTCTCTTCTCTCTCCTCTAATCTTGTAAAAAAATGAAGGATAACATCTATGTGGTCCTCCCTCTCTCTTATCAAGCTCAAGTCAAGGCTCTCTCTCCTCCAAGGAACACCTCCAACCACTTCATAAAGAAGGAAGATGGCATTGAGGAAACCAATGTGCAAATGGCTGAAATTGAGCCATTTCCAAGTGCAATCTGCCAGAATTTCGAGCACTCGAAGGGTGGTCTCGAGCACTCGAAATTAGTGTAATGAGCAACATGCAATTCTTGCCCATCTCTGACCCACTGTGGAAGAATGACCATAACTTTGTGCTCCGAACTCCGAATGATGATATGTTTGAAGATTTGGAGAGCTGATTCATAGATTTAAAAACTTCATGTTTTGATGAAGACCCAATTCTCAAGTCTAGTTGGTCGAAAATGGGGAGAAAGGCAGCACTTCAGTGCTGCCAGGCAGTTCTGCGCACCTCTGGTAAGAAGATCATAACTCTCTACTCCGAACTCTGAATGATGAACCGCTTGAAGATTTGGAAAGCTGATTCAGAGCTCTAAATCTTTCATGTTATGATGTAAGTCTAGTTCTTGAGTTTGCTAGGTCGAAAATGGGGACAAAAGTCAGGTTCTACTGCTGCCAGAATTTCAGAATTGGCACCCTTTTTGTTCAAAATTCCACAAGGCATCATTTTTGCTTCCTTTTTGCAATTTAATCTGAAAATGTACAAAAACATGCAAATGGAGATAATCTACATAAAATAATCAATTAATGGACTTTGTTAATGTAATTTAGGGCGCTTGAATAGACAGTATTCGGCGCTTATCACCGGTCGACGTGTGGATGTACATGTCGACTGGTTTGAGAAGTGTACAGTGACAAACTCTCTGCCAGGATACCGGTCGACTGGTTCACACTATACGTCTACCGGTTCACGCTATACGTCGACTGATTTTGGGTTATATACACTTAGTTGCTTACTGTCCAAGGGAGACCAATATACATCTACACTCAATAACCAACCACTAACGCCACTACTCTCACGTACAAATTTATATACATTTCAAAACCTAATGCAACACCAACCATCATGTTGTTAACGCAATTTGCCGCACGTTACTTAAAATACACACAAATTGATTTTGAGTGAGTAAAACTTAATTTCATTTTCCAAGGCCCATATACAAAATGAATCCAATAATTTAACATGTTGCAAAAATAATACATATTGATAATAAAATTTTTGTAGAATACATAACACGTTCCAATACATCATTTAAAGACCGAATTACATAAGTCTCATTTTATACAAAATTCAAAGGAATTAAATACAAGAGTAAGGCCTCTATGACCAAAATTTACATAGCTTTGGTATAAATAAAAGTGAAGTCCTATCTACATTGATGTCCATGGATGTATATTATTCACCGGCTCATCTTTAATCCTTGAAAAATGATAATAAGTAGAAGAGTGAGCATAAGGCTCAGTAGAGAATACCTAGGTGGCATCTCCTCAAGCACGGTAAATAATTACATGCCTTACAGGCAATGAATAGGAAAAAGAGACGGGGATCATACGAGGGATTCACATACGACACCTCGATTTTTTTAATAATTCACACACCATCATATTTAATGCTATGCACAAGATGCCAATGCAACCACACATCACACTCTACAGTCACATAATCACACATTCCGTCTATACCATCGTGTGTCCACGCATCACTTCCACACTCCTACACACCCACATATTTCATTCACCATTCCACACATCCACACATCCACACATCACATTCACACCCTCACCTCTTTTATACCCATCAATACCCTCTTGACATGCATATGAAATATTTTGATTTCAACCATTCAAATTCTCATCATGCTTTCATTATCCAATAAGCAATTTCACAACCATAACAAGATAATCCAACACTTAAACATGCTTCTACATACATCAAAATGACTATACAAAGAGTAATAGAGATAATCCACCATATAGCAACTTCATAGCATGTCAATTGAAATTCATACACAAGATAAACAATTAATTTCCATCAAACACATTAATTAGACAAAGTTTATGCATCAACCAAAACTCTAAAATCTTCATTATTCAATTAAGATCAAATTGGCATGTCAAAGGAGGGAAAGTCATCTAATTAACAACCAATTCCAAGGAAATTGACAATTAGATAAACTCTACCTTAAATAGAAGAAAAATCCCAAAATTTTTTTCGAAATCCTCCAAGCCCTTGCACCTTTGGTCTCTAATGAAAGCTCATGCCAAGCTCTCCAACATCCCTTCTTGATCACCTCCAAAACCTCACTCTAAACACCTCAAATCAAGCTTGCAACAATGGATAAATATGTGTATATAGATGTATAGATATATAGAGAGAAGAAAAGGAAAAACTAAGGAGAGAGATAGGTAGTCTCGGCTGAATGAAAAGGAGGAGGAAATTAGGTTAATTTTTCACTTTGCTTCCAAGGCCAATAATGTGCCACTTGTCCAATTCTTGTGGATTACTAATTTTGGGCAAAGTTACCTCCTAGTCCATGGTCTTCCATTGTAATAACATGCCTACCCCCAAAATATCCTCTCAAAGAATACATATAAATATACACACACACATGTGAAATGCCAATAACGCCCTTCACTTAAGATGAGAAAACTAGGGAAAGTTCCCGAGTCCGAAAATCGTCCCGACTTTTGAAAAAAATCTAAAAATGAAACCGTTACTTTTAATTGACTTAAAATGATTGAAAATACACTTTTAAAACCCTCGGCTCAACAATTGACCAAAACGCCCCTTTAGGCCCGTGTGGCACGCAAAACGAGGCAAGGATTAAAATAATCCAGAGAAGTCAAATAAATTCAAAAAATTAGAAAATAGAAAAAATCAGTAACGTTACAATATATATATATATATATATATATATATATATATATATATATAATTGCAATTATTATTGTTCATGCATTAGATTCATGATATTTATTTAAATGACTTGATTTATATTAATTCTATTATGAAAATTAATTGGATTTGATTACTAATTAATTAGAGGGCACTTAAAGGGAAATGAAGTATTATTTTTAAAAGTGTGCCTCAAATTAAATATTAGTGAATCATTTAAAGTCCAAATATTTTCTAAATTTAATTGGATTAAAATCAAGACGTTTTGCATGCATTATATCATGTATGTGAATGAATGGAAAACCCTAATCATGAATGATTAAAAATTGAGTGAGAGCGGAGATTTTTATACATTAACTCATGACCTTCGTTATTATAATCATTGTAATTAGATCTTTAAAAATAAGGTTCGATGCATGATTTAAAGAGACTGAGATTATAGAAATGGTCATCTCACAAAAATAAAATTATTAAATGCTCATTGTAATTAGATCTTTAAAAATAAAGCTCCATGCATGATTTAAAGAGTCTAGCTTATAATGGCAATATATTTAATAATTTATTTTTTGTTGGAGCATTAATAATGTTATATACTTAATCTAAAATTAATAATGTTAGCTCCCCTACGGAGTGGTCTATACTAGGTGATTTTAAAAAGGCTAAACATAATCGGGAATCATTTCATATATAGATAAGGCATTGTCTAAAGAGATATGGAAATGATGGGTTTTTCTCCTCAATAACAATAATGAACTCTGCCAACCGGATAAGTTATTGTCATATTGATTGTCCGATTTTTCATGCGGCGTGGTTAAGGGACTCACATTAATTAAATAAAGATTGTACACCAATAGCGATAATAAATTACCAATTAATACAAATAATGAACTCTTATATTATTGAAATTTATTTTGCTATATGGTTAACAAGTCTTATTTTAATATAAATGCATGATTATTTTTATTCATCTTATTTATTGTATGAATGTTTTTATTTTCATATTTATGATGACTAGTCCATTTAGTCCACTTACAAACATACTGAAAGATAATTGATTAACTGGACCAAATTATATTGATTAGAAAAGGCAACTAGATATTATATTCACATATGAGGGGTTCAATTTTATGCTCACTACTCCCCGACCTTCTCTACCTTTGCTTAAGGATCCTCCTGAGGACCTTTAAGCTTTTAAGAAGTGGAATAAAGCAGATGAGATGACTAGGTGCTACATTCTTTCTTCAATCTGCTCTAAAGTCAACATCTTCATTATCTCACTTCTGTTGACATCATGCTTAACCTCAAAGAAATGTTTGGGCAAGTTGGTAAGAGTGCATGCCTAAATGCTATGACAAACTTGATGATCACTAAGATGGTCCAAGGTACTCTAAGTTGGATGCAACTTAGATGGTGAGCTTCATGTTAGCATGATTATCGCCTCGTTGCCAGACTCAATCAACTCTTTTAGAGTTAATTATTCAATGAATAAGCTTAAGTACACACTCGCTGAACTTCCGAATGAGTTGGTAATTTTTGAAGGGATAATCAAAAGTAAGGGTGCATTTATCAATTACACTGAGTCTGCTAGACCATGCACTTCTAGGCCCAAAAGGAGGGGCAAAAAGAAGAAGAAAGATGATGCCCAAACTGTGGTAGTGCCAAATAAAGTGATTCAAAAGGAAAAAAGGGAAGAAGAAAGTGCGGGTTGAAGACAAAAGGAAATGCTTCCTTTGTGGTCAACCGGGACACTGGAAGCCTAACTGCCGAACACTTTGCACGCAAGGCAAAGGAAAAGGTATATTCGTTGTTGAGGCATGCTATGTGGTTGAATCTATAAATTCATGGTGCATAGATTTTGGAGCCACTAATCATGTTTGCATTTTTTTACAGGGATTCTAGGAGTCCAGAAGCCTCAATGAAAGAGAAATATACTTGCATATGAGATCCAATGCCAAGGTGGAAGCTAAACTAGTGAGAGTGGTTCATATGCAGTTTGATAGTGGGAGGAGTCTTGTATTGGAAGATTGTCTTTATGCGTTATGTGTTAGGCGCAATTTGATTTCAGTTTCATCGATGGTTTGTAAAAACTATAATTTCACTTTTGGAAAAACTATTTTAATTAAGTTGAATGGTTGTATTATACCTTCTGGTGCATTAAAAGATAGTCTATACACTTTAGCTCCTAGCTCATATCAAATGCATAATGTTGAAATAAATGCAACTTCATCTAGATTGAATGTTAAAAGAATGGCAATTTCTCCAGACTCTGTGACGGCCCTGGTTTTACAAACTAGTGCATCCTATAATGACCTGAAAGTTAATCCAATAATGGATCTGAGATGCAGAAGCGAAAAAGAAACAAGGCCTCTAGAGATGTACATTATCCCCGAGACATAAAATTGGCTTCTCGAGGAGTCCCGAGACATAATGGAAGCCAGAAGGAAACAAGGGTTTCAAAACCCTACACGAAAAGGTCTAAGGGTAAAATGATGCTATCATGCACACCATTAGTAAGACAATGAAAAATTAATAAATTTAGACTCAAGAATAACTTGATTCGGAGTCAAAACGAAGAAAATATGGCCAACGGAAGAAAAAGGTCTAAAGAATGCAACACAAGACCATCTAACCGGTTAGAAGATTTATCTAACCGGTTAGATGGCAAAATAGAATGGAAACAAGGCTGCCAAAATCCATCTAACCGGTTACGAGATTTGGCCCACTCGTACAGTTGAACTACAGCTCAGAACTGCTTCATACCAGCTAGTTTCTTAAAAAAAAAAAAAAAATGGTTTTTGAGGGCTAAGATGGCATTTTTTGGAAAAAGTTTATGAAGTGACCCCCCCTCCCTCCGGCGGTAAATCATGTTTTCTAAGTGACCATGTTAATAGAAATGAAATAATATTGAAATGAAATACAATACACAAGTATACAATCTCAAGTATACTATACAATATTTAAACGAGATATACAACGCACAAGTATACAAGCATAAGTATACTAAACGTAAATGAAACCTCACGCACCAAATAAAAAGCTATAAGTAATCAATGATTAACAACTTGGAATTGAATGCGAAATCAAGTAGGTGGAAAAACTAGGACATGTGGTCTCAAGACCATATAAGTTATTCCGTGTAATTACGACCCACAAAGTACTACCTAGTGCACACTCTAATGAAATAGGGATAACTCATACCTTCCGTACTAGGACCAAGCCCTAGCCCTATCATTTATCATGTCCTTACAAGCTTTTTAAAATCAACAAGTTCATAACTCATACTCAAATAATAATACACGAAACCACCTTCCATGCACAAGTAGGGTGAAACTACACAAACCATGTCCTAGAATTTCAAGTCTAAAATGGCATACGAAATGCCAAGTCTTCAATGCGCGATTGGTTACTCAAAACAAGGGTTCTATATAACAACTAAATCAAGTTACCATTATAAGCCACAATTACTAATTATACAACAATCTAGTAATACGCTTCGAAGGTAAACATTAATGATATTGTAAATAAACAATACACCTATACAAGGTATATATACATAAGCTACACAAGACAATGATATCATATATCATGCTAAATCAATTCACCATCATAGTAACCACAAGTACTAAATTTACCACAATGTAGTAATAAGTTTGCAAGGTGAATTAATGTAATTTTCTATAAGAGTTCATTATCACAACAAAAATCTCTAAAATTTAGTAATATAGCAAATGAAATAATTTACTTATAACAAGATATACATGTTCCACATACTTTGAATTGTTAAACATGCTATACAACATATATAAGGTACAATTCAACAAGTCACTAAATACAATGATATCTCTACACAATATAAATAATCTATACATGCCTTGAATCATAAAAACCCTGAGTCAAGTATATAGAATCTACACTAATATACCATATAACAATTCATTAAGCATCTAATCAATATATATTAAGCCCCAAAACAACTAAAACACTAAGAATATAAACATACAACAACCCCCTACCTCAATAGAGAATATAATCTTTATAATCCAAGGCAAACAAGCTTAAAACCAAAAACCGTTTAAGGGTGTTATAGAAGAGGATGAGGGATAGCTAAAGTCTTCCAAAAACGAAGCCAAAATGTGTGAGGAAGGGGACCAAAATCAATGTCTCAAGTCTAGGTTACAAGGTTCTTCAATGGTGGTTGAGAGGAAAAGTGTGGAAGAGATGAAGACTAAATGAAAATGTGTATTCCTTCACTCATATTTCATTTAGATAGTTAAACACACACACACACACCTACACTACCTCTCTCTCACACATACACACTAAATGCAAAGCTAACACTACCTCTCACACACACACACTTTAAGTAATTGCAAAAATGTCCCTCTTCCAAAATATTTAAGAATAAAATTTACGAAAAGGTCCCTCCTCTAAATATCTCACAAATTAAATTGCAAAAAGGTCTCTAAGATGAAAAATAATTATAAAAGATAATTACACAATTACCTCAAAATGCGAAAATGTTTCTGAAGAAACCATGCATCTATATCCCAACGAAAAAAGTAAACAAGTAACATGTTTTTCCACAAAAGTAACACTACAAATTTCATGGAAATCAAATAATGTAGATGCACGTGAAGTTGGAAGTCCAATCCGAATTCAAAACCGAACTCAGAACCATACCTCGGGTCTCCAAAACCCTAAGGTTACAAAAAATAAAAATAAAAATAAAAATCAGAAAAAAAGAAAAGAAGGAAAATGACCAGGTCATTACAACCTTCCCACCGTAAAGGGATTTCGTCCCCAAAATCCGGCCTCGACAAAATAGAAGGCTAATCTGATAAGCGCCGAATATTGCATATCCAAGTGCCTTTAATTACATTAGTTAAGTCCATTATTTGGTTTTATTGTTTAGATTATCTTCATTTGTGTGTTTTTGTATATTTTCAGGTGTATTCCTCTAAAACAAAAATAAAAATGAGGTTTTATGGGTTCTTGAAGAGCAAGGCATGCCGGGCCGGGGCTTTACATGTTTGCTAAGCAAATTTGGTCCAATGAACTCATGGACACATTTTGCAAAGCCTAAGAAGGAAGATGGAGTCATTGGGCCAAGCCCAAGGTCATTTTAAGAGAAGAAGTTTTGAGCCTAGTTTATACCATTGCCGGCGCCCGCCAACCTCATGTACAAATCCTAAGAGCGCCCGCCAAGCTAGACTTGAGGCATTGAATTCAAAAGAATGAAATTCCAGTAGCCTCTAGAATTCGCGTGGCCCCGCCAGTTCCTGTGGTCGGCCGCTAATTGCCACAACAACCCCAGGATGCCCCTTTGTTACGTACGAATGACAGCACCATGGCACCCAGCGGGGCCCCTCCAATCCCTGCGAGTGCTCGCCAATTTGCAGACAACAATGAGTGGTCTTCTTTGTTTTAACCAATGTTGTTCCCTTGATTGAAGGGATATGTCTTCCTTCTTCTAAGGAGTACTGACCATGAAATTAAGGGGGTTTGGTAGGATATTTTGCCTATTTTAGTGAGATTGCATCATTGTAAAACATTATTAAATTTTTGGAGGATAATTCTATAGACAGAAATATTGAGTTTTTTGGAGAGCTTATTGGTTACATTTTTTAAAAACTGCGAAAATGGAAGGGCTAAGTTCTTCATCCTCTTCCTCCCTTGCAGCTATGGGTAACTAACTCCCTTCCTAGGGAGGTGATGAAGCCCTTCCTTGTAAGTATTCTCTAGTTGTATTTTAATTTGGGGAATGAAGTATGTATAAGATAGTTTCATAGTCTAGAGATTTACACAAGTTGTAGTGGCTCTTCATTTCAATGAATGATTGTGTTAAACTTATTATCTTGTTTTAGATTGTATTTTCTCATAATTATATTGTTAACATCTTCATAGTGAGAATGGAGATGAGATTATGAAAGGGTTTCTAATGGCATGTTGTATGAAAATTTTGATAGTCCATAACTTAGGGATCCTTTTTGATGGATTATGCTTAGTTTTTGACTTTATGTGCTCTCATCATATTTATTGAGGAATTTGATAGTCCATAACTTAGTGAGCATGTCTTAAGCTATACCCTAGTCTAGGAAGTTAAATCATGTAAAACTTTGATGGATTATACTTAATTCTTGATTTTATGAAATTCTTGAAGATAATGTAGCAATCATGTATTTTTACATATCATGATCACATACATAAGTTGTTCCCCAAGTTAATTGCAAGCAAATATGTTTATATGGTTTGTGGTAGATTCATTTCCCTAACCTTCTGTGACAGCCCAAGTTTTTCAATCCGGTGCATCAGTGATGAACCGAAAGAATGACCCGCTAACGGATCCAAAATGCGGATGTGAAAGATGCAAAATGGCCACTAGAGATGTACGTCATCCCTAAGGCACCAAAATGACTCCCTATGAAGCCACGTAACTCAAATGAGCCAAGCAATGAAGCAAGAATGTCAAATCTGAATAGAAATGAACCAAAGGTAAAATGGTCATTTCAAACTGAAATGAGTGCCACTATGAACACCATTGGAAAGACAATGAAAAATGAATAAATTTAGACTTAATAATCGCCTAATTCTGAGTCCAAACGGAAAAGATATGAAATTAAAACAAAGTGGCCTTCTTTATTTAGGAGATACCATGAACCTATCTCACTAAAACTAAGATAACTCTCACTACATGTAGAGTTTTGATATGTGGTTGGTACCATTGAAAAGATAACTTCAAGCTCTTAAATTTAGACTTAAGAACGACCTGATTTGGATTTAAAACAAGTAAGATATGATCCCCTAAATAGAAGGCTTCAGGGAGGATTGGTCGACCGAACCCCAATCATCAGTCGGCCGAAATGATGATTTTCCTTAAATGGCTACTAGAATGGCTCCTCGAGGATGTGTCAGCCGGCTGATAGCCCTCATTAGCCGACCGACAATGCAGATAGCAGCAAAAAACTGCTGCTGTAATGTGTGAAAAATACACTCGATCCAACCTTGATGCTATGTGTGGTGACCCTGGTTTTTAGGCCAGCGTGTCCTGTGATGAACCGTAAGGATGATCCGATAACGGATCCGAAATGCGAAAGCGAAAACAGAAAACAAGATTCTAAGAAGTCAAAGTGACCTTCCATGAGGTCGTGGAACTCAATGAGAACTGATACGAAAGCAAAAGATAAAAAATATGACAAATAAGCCCCCAGGGGCAAAATAGTTATTTTTGAAAGTATGGATTCCGGTGCCACCGAGCACACCACTAGAAAGACAACAAAAAACTAACCAAGATGAACTCAAGAATCACATGATTCGGGGTCCGGTTAAAGAAGATATGAAACTCCAAAATTTCATAAAATCAAACTTTTGGTTTTTTAAAACTAGTGCGGCAATGGTACTTTACAAGGGGTAAACTGGTCTTTTTAGACAAAACTAGATGCAACTGAGAATACCATTAGATAGATAAGGAAAAACTAATCAATCTAGACTCAAGAATCACTTGATTCGGAGTCCGGATGAAGAAGATATGAAACGTCAAAGGTTTAAAAAAATCAACTTTTGAGTTTAAAATCAGTGCGATAAGGGTACTTTACAAGGGGTAAAATAGTCTTTTTAGATAGAATTGGATGCAACCGTGTATACCTTTGGATAGACAAGCAAAAGTTAATAAACTTAGACTCAAAAATCACTTGATTTGGAATTCGGATGATGAAGATATGAAGCCTCAAAGTTTTAAAAAAAATCAACTTATTTTCCGGGTAAGAAATCTGGGCACGAATAGTGTTTTTACAGCAAGTAACATTTGATTATTTTTTTTTTCCAGAACTGAGGCTAAGAACGGACCCTTAAACGAGTTTTTATGGAAAAACACGAAGAAGAAACCCCCCTTAAAATCACGTTTTCTACCCGACATCACAAAAGAAACAAAAAAAAACACGATGTAAAGTTCCTAAAATGCCCCTTGAACAGCGTAGGTCAAGATGGACCCAAAAATCTACTACATGAAATTTTTCAGAATCTACCTACAACTAAGAGCGAAAATGGGCTACCAAACGAATTTTTCTGGGAAAACATGAAAAAGAAACCCCTCCCAAAATCAAGTTTTCTACCTGAATAAGTGGGAGAAAATGAAAAAAACACACAGTAAGATGCCCAAAATGCCCCTAGATCAGTAAAGGGTCAAAAACTCAAAAAATGCAACTTTGCACTAAGTATGCATTTGGCCCTAAATGCATTTCTAGGTTGAAACGAATGTGCACGCAAGTGTAACTTACCTATTAAGACGTGCTACAATGGTTCACGACTTAAAAATACCATCGATGCAAAATTCGACCCCCCAATGGCCAAAAAGGCAAAAATGGACTTGAAATGGAAAATATGTAAACCAAAATTAGGAAATGGTTTCAAATGACCGTTTGGACCTTGACCACACTTCATACAAGATTAATGAGACCTAGTAGAGGTGCTGGAACACACTTTACACCACCCAATTTGAAAATGAACCCTTAAAGGCTCGGTTTCTACCATTTAGCCCAAAAATGCAATATGTGAACTAAAATGCAAAAATGAACACTAAATGGTATTTGGCCCTTGGGCACACCTCACATATGGCAAATGAATGTTAAAGGATGAATTACATACACAATGCACACACTAGTGCGAAAATGACATAGTGAAACCGAAGTTTTCATGCTTTTCTCATTAAAGGCAAAGTTCATCATTTTTCAATATACAAGGATTACAAATGAAGTTTGGCCCTTGGCCACATATTATATACATAGAATGAATATCAAAAAGTGTGCTTAAGCACATAATACAAGTTTATTACAAAAAACTATAAAATAATATTCCACGCTAACATTTGAATGAAATAGAAAATGAAAAGCTAGAAACCATCCCAACGAACAGCAAGCATCACAAACCATGCCTTCATACCTGATCAAATCCCCCAGTAACTTCGGGGTGAGTAAACAAGTTTACTTGTAGAGAATAAGCATGCATCGACTCGATTTCTTAAAGATTTTTAGAACTAACATGATATAATTCAAAAGGGATCATGCCACCTAACGTCTATGTCAAAGATTACACTCAGGGATCATCCTAAGCTACCATGGAGTAATAGCAACAAGAATCATGATATATATACACACACGAAACAAGTCATAGTTAGGATAATCCAAGATTATGACAAGAAGGATGCTAGAACATAGGTTAACATGAATTGCATTATCAAATACAATTAAGCAAGATTTAGAATGATTCCATACAACATGACGAAAAGATACTAGACTACAAGATTTCATTATCAATGCAATTAACATGGTTGGAGCATTCCAATTAACACGATAGGATTAATACACGAAATCAAGAACATGGCATAATATCTACGCATTTTAGCAAGGTTTGGATATTTCAATTAACAAGATAAGAAAAGTACATAGAATCAAGGATAATACATAGTATCAATGAAATAAAACACGATTGGGACATTCCAATTAACAAGGTAAGAATTATACATGAAACCAAGAACAAGGCATAACATATATGCAATTTAATAAGGATGGAACATTTCATATAACATGAAGCGAGTTTTAAATCTTCAAGGAATACGACACTTGAAATTTAAGGAGTGAAGTCATGAATGAGGCATAAAATCTATGTTATGAAACAAGATTGGAGCATTTCACATACACGACAAGTTTAAATTTCAAGGAATAGCAACTTGAAATTTCAAGAGTGAAATCAACCAATGTGGAAACTCGGATATCGCCCGGATTAAAACCGTACTCTTGGGATCACTTTAGGGCTACTAACCTATGGGTACCTTTCCCTAGTGCGTACTATAGAAAACCGGAATCTTTGGATCACTTTAGGGTTACTAACCCATAGGTATCTTCCCCAAGTACGCACTATAGTGTAGAGGGACATTCCCCCGTGCTAGAACCAAGTCCTAGCCATGTCAATCTTGATTGATATCACCAAGTTTCCAAAATCAACAAGTTGTGCAAGTCAAGATAGCATTAAGACACAAGTAATGCATTAAACACACGCGTTTCATACACAATCAAGATTTTAGAAACATACAAGTCATGCCCTAAGTTCTCAACTAACATGGCATGTGAAATCAAGAAATCATAGTATGCATTTACATAGACTACAAACTAGGATATATATCACATAAAATCCATCGATGCAAAAATACCACAAGTATAAGATTAATGATTTAATTATTTACTAAGCAATACATGGATAATTAAATCATTCCAAGACAATGATGCAAGTTCATTAAGTACATTAATGAAACCAAGATACACGGGGTCTAGTTACATGTGAAAGGCTAAAAGTTCCATGGAATACAAGTTACAACTAAGTGAACTAAGTTCCATACAAGTAAAACAAGTAAGTGTAAGTCTCAAACTTATCCAATTATGCTCAATGTAATACATGTGAAGGAACTTATCAAGATAATCATGAATACAAGGTTAGAAACTTAATCAAGTGCATAGAACCATTAAATGGATTTTAATTATTTCATTTAATTAAAATCTCTAGAATTTGAAAGTCATCCAAATGACCTCAATTTAATATATATTATACAACATGTCATAACTTGATTTAAGAACACAATACAAGTACATTTCATGCAAGTTACGGCCTTGAGTATTAAACTTTAATACAAGAAAAATAATAAATGAAAAGTTTCAAAACCTAATAAAATATTCTAGATTTAATATATGTGAAACTATACGGCATGTACATCAAGAATTTCAAGTCGAATTTTCAATGGAGTGAATAGTACACTCGGACCAATTTAATTAATCTAATTAATTAAATATTACTAGATTTCAAAACTTCTCCGATTTCTCCCAAATTAATCTATGTTGAAGAGCATGCTAGGGCCTAATATAATATGCTATCACATATTGATTTAAAGCTAGAGAAGACCACATGATTTAATATTTTATTCAAAATAAATATTAAATAAAATTTTCATTTCTTGTCCAAATAATCTAGATTTAATATATGTCAATCTTTATATCAAGGGGTAGTATTCTATCATGCCACATGATTAAACAAAGGTATGTACAACTGGGAAAATTAAATCCTTTACAAGAAAAATAAATAATAAAATCTCTACATTTTACATCCAAGCATGTAATCAAGTTGTATAAGCATCATAAGCATGTAATATAGCAAGAATTTAAATTATAACACCCCCTACCTCAATTTGAGATGAAAACCTCAAATCCCCATTGAAAAAAAGTGTCCTGAATTCGCCGAAATCGAAGGGTTTTGTTGGGGACAACACGATCTACATGAATCCGAAGGAAGCCCCATGAAAATCACTACTTGACCTCAAACCCAAACTCAAGAAATGGTTGGAAATGAATTCTAATAAGGGGGAATGGTAGAGCACGTCGAGGGGAGCGATAAACGTAAAGGCCGAAGAGATTTCACTTAGGAAATCAAGTGGAGGAGAAGGTCAAAGGGTGGCAGCCAAGGAGCTTCCATGGCTGCCGGCCAAGAGGTGGAGAAGAAGAGTGAAAATCTGATTTTTCACTTTAGGGCATCCTATTTATAGTAAGTCTGAAAAATTGCCCCGAAAGGGCCCCGCCGGGTCTGGAAAAGTGGATTTTGAGTAAACGCGCTCAAACGGCAAAACTCCGTGAACGAAAAAGATTCAAAATGAGAAAATATGAACAACAGAAGAAATAGAATCAAAAACTGAGTCCCGAGTAGAGAGTTATGCCCCAAATAAGTTCGGCAGCAACTAGGACCAGAAACTCTGAAACTGGAGAAAAATGACCAGAACGGAATTCTAAGAGTTCATGACTCGACGAAATGTGAAAATGAATCCTGTACGAAGATTCAGGTTCCAGACGAGACATTTTGCAATAACTTTTGTTAATTGCACAATGGCCCCTACAAAAAGGGTTAACTGCGAAACTGTCCCAAAATGAAAAAGATATTTTCTTAGATACCCCTGAAATAAAATATATTCAAAAGATATTTACGAAAAACACCCCAAGAAATGAAAAAAATTCTTAAGAATTATGCATCCATGCCTCTATGGATACCGGGAGCAACCAGAGTACTTTTTTGCAAAAGTAAAGATACGTATTTCGAGGAAACCACTCAAGATGAAGGCACGTGAAGTCAAAAACTAACTTCGAGCATAAGAAGTGAGGTTGTGACAACAATTTGACAAACGGGGAAAAGACAGAATAGGGAAAAAGACGAAACAGGGAAAAGGACAAAAGACGCATAGTGTCCGAAAAGTGAAAATGCGAAAATGACTCGGTCCTCAAAGAAAGTTGTCAATTCACATGAAAGAGTCTCAGAAACCAATTTCGAGCACTCGAGATGACACTAAGCGACACGAAACAGAGCTCAGAAAAGAAAATTAAACGAAAAAAAATTCATTCGTAAAATTTCAGGAAAAAGGAAAGGGAGGCAAATGACTGGGTCGTTACACTATGCATGTATTCTAATTAATCCAAAACAAGTTTAAAAACATTTCCTAGCCTGACTCTAACATACACAACATACTAAATCAAAAGAGAACTTGAAACTTACACAATGCATGAACTTTTGCATAAAATTTATAAATCATTCCAAAAATAGGTCAAAAGTTACAACTTAAGAGTTTTGTGAAGTATGATCATGCACACATACGAAAAATGAAATTTTAGATGCGCTACAATGGCCTACGGCCTCAAAATAACCCCAATGCAAAATATGACCTCCCAAACCTCAATTTTTCATAAAGTTGCCTAACAAGGGTGAATTACAACACCATGGCATAAAAATGAAATCAAAATGGTGTTTGGCCCTTGGCCACACCTCATACATATCAAATGAGTGCTACAGGATGAATTTCATATACAACGCATACTCCGGTGCAAAATAGACATGTGAAAATCTTAGTTTTCATACTTTTCTCATTAAAGACAATTTAACATCCATGACATTTATGAAATTTCAAAAGAAGTTTGGCCCTTGGCCACATATCATATACATAAACTGAGAATCAAAAAGTGTGCTTAGGCACACGTTACAAGTTTAAAATCAAATATACACATTTGACAAATAAGGTTACAAATGGCATTTCAAGCCAACCTTCACAAAAATGGAACCTTCAAGTCCACTAATCTCCCAAGCATAATAAGAATCTCAACCTTGATGTACCTAAAAAATATCCCTGGTAACTTTGGGGTGAGTAACATAAAGCTACTTATAGGAGATGAGCATGTAAAGACCTAACGTTTTACAAAATTATCACATTAATGTGAAACAATACAAAAGGGTTATGCCACCTAACATCTATGTCAAAGGTGAGACTCAGGGAGCATCCAAAGCAACCTTAGATCATTTCTAGTATAAATCACATCATTCATGCAATTCCTGACAACATAAGTTCATACTATACAAAGCAACAAGATATAGATTTTCAAAGTCATCAACTTGAAATCTAAAATGCAAAAACAGCTAAAGTGGGTCATGCCACCTAACGTCTATGTTCCAAATGAATCTATAGGATCATCCCTAAGTTGCATTTGAAAAATATAGCATAGATGTACCTAACAACATCAAAATTTGCAATGATTCTTTAAAATCACAATACCTGAATGTACTTAACAACATCAAAACCTACAATGATTCATTAGAAATCATAATGCCTGAATGTACTTAACAACATTAAATCGCCAATAGCCAAACACAATTAAACATTGGTAGTCAACATGGAATTGAATGCGAAAACAAATAGTGAAAGACTTGAACATCAAATCTCAGATAAAGCTGAGACCTAAACGGTTATTCTAGGCACTAACCCGCTATGAATACCACCCTAGTGCGCATTTTAAAATAGGGAGAACTCATACCTCCCGTACTAGAGCCAAACTCTAACCATATCTCAGTAACAATGTCCCAGGTGACTCCAAAATAAATAAGTTAACAACTTATATACGAAATATATATAAAGCACGAAACTAAATTCCATGCACAAGTAGGTTGAAACCACATAATACATACTCTAAATCCACAACTACTACAGGATGACAATGTCGAATCTTAAGAGTGCGATTTGTTACACGCTATAACAATATCACATGTCGAATCTTCAGTGTGCGATTCGTTACACGCTATAACAATATAATTTAACATTTAAAACATAAGCTTATGAATCCATTACAAGTCTAAAATTATGCTTTAAACATACTACCAATATCAATACATGATTAAATCAGTAATGTAATAGAAACAGAAATTAATTAAATTAATTTATTAATTTCTCTAATTTTCAAATCCCAATCAATGATCCCTAATTAACACATGTTATACAACATAGCTTGATCATTACATATATCAATTCAAAAACTTAATTAGGCTGTTGAAATAAAAAAATGAAATTTAATTAAATCATGATAATCAAATCTCTAATTTCTAAAATAACATCAAATGGTCCAAATTAATATATGCTAGTATGCAAGTCCTAGTCATCCCAAATATAAAGTTAAAAACTTAATTAAGCCAATGGAACCATTAAATAGATTTTAATTAATCCTTTTAATTAAAATCTCTAGATTTTCATACTCATCCAAATGCTTTCAAATTAAAGTATGTTAAAGAACATGTCAAGACTTAATTTAAAAGCATATCAAAAGTTAATTTCATGCAAGGTACGTCCATGAGAATTAAAATTTCACAAAAAGAAATTATTAAATAAAAAGTGCAATTCTTATTCAAATAATCCCAATTTAATATATGTTAACAAACATACCAAAGCCAAATTTTATAGCATGCTACAATTTAATTCTAAATTGTATATCGCCATGAGAATTAAATCTTAACCATAGAAAATAATTAAATTAAATTCTAGAACTTAAACCAAAGCATGCATACAAGTTATATAAACTTCTAAAATATTAATACAACATTAATATAAAGCTAAGACACCCCCTACCTCAATTTGAGATGAAAATCTCAAAAGCCACCAAAATGAAACCGCTCCGAATCCGACGATACTTCGTGGTTTTGTCAGGGACAACACGATGATCATTAACTCTAAGGAAGCCCTATCAAAATCACAACTTGACTTCAAACCTGAACTCAAAAAATGGCCACAACGAGATTCCAATCAGTGGAATCGAAGGCCTCGCCAAGGCGAACATAAAACACTAAGGCACTACGGCGTTTCACTAAAGAGAAAAAGCTCAAAAGAGGAGAGAGAAGGTGGTAGCCAATGGCTGCCATGGAATCCGGCCAAGAGAAGGGAAAGAGAGAGAGAAAATTTTGATTTTTTCTTTTAAGACCCCCTATTTATAGAAAAACTCAAAATGTGCCCCGAACGGGCCCTGTCGGGTTCAGAAAAGTGAAATTTGAGCAGACGAGCTCAAACGGCAAAACTCCGTGAACAAAAGAGAACCAAAATAAGAAAAGATGAATAATGGAAAAAATGGCATTGAAAATCGAGTCCCGAGCAAAAAGATATGCCCCGAACAAGTTTGGCGGCAACCGGGGTCAGAAATCCTGAAACTGAAGGAAAACGATCAGAAGGAAATTCTAAGAGTACACGACTTGACAAAAAGTGAAAATGAATCTCATACGAGGATCCAGGCTCAAAACAGGGCATTTAGCAATAGCTTAAAAACTACACAATGACCTAGAATGAAAATATCTTCCAAAAATATTTTCTTGAAAACCCCTGAAATAAAATATCTTCAAAAGATATTTACGAAAAATACCCCAAGAAAGGAAAAAGTTTCTGAAGAATTGTGCATCCATGTCCTTATGGACACCGGGAGTAATCAGAGTACTTTTCTGCAAAAGTAAAGATACGTATTTCGTGGAAACCACTTAGAATGAAGGTACTTGAAGTCAAAAACCAACTCCGAACACAAAAAGTGAGGTTGTGTCAAAAAGTGACAAATGAGAAAAAGACAAAATAGGGAAAAGGACGAAAAATGAATAGTATCAAAAAAATGAAAATGTGGAAATGACGCGGTCCTTAAAGGAAGTTGTCAATCCAAAGGAAAGAGTCTCGGAAACCATTCCAGAGCACTCAAGACGACACTAAGTGATGAGAAACTGAACACAGAAAGTAAAAGATCAACGGAAAAAAAATATCCATGAAAATCTGAGAAAAAGGAAATGAAGGAAAAATGACAGAGTCATTACAACCTACCCTCCTTAAATGGATTTTGTCCCTGAAATCCAGAACAGACAAAAAAGAACCGAACAAGATCAAACCAAGGGACAAACCATAAGGTGCGAAAAGACAACTTCAAAAGCCTAAAGGTCTTCCGAAGGAATGCAAAAATGAAGAACTAAGTAACACTCCCCAAACGAATTGGCATATTAACCCAATGTCAATCACCGAGAGAATCCTAAGACAATGACAAGTTGAATCAAAACAGATGGCTAAGAATGACATGGCAGTAAGAACAATAACCAGAACCCGCCCACACTTTAAACCGGTTCAGCCCCTCTGAACCAGTTCAAAGTCTCCTAGTAGCACTTGGATTTTAGTTTCCTTTTTGCTGAATGTTTCCTTTTTGATCCCAACTTCTTTCCAAGTCCTATGCACAAAATTATTCACATTTTCAGAGGGATTAGGACTTTAGAAACTCTATATAAACCTTGTTAGTCTTCTAGGTTTATTCATGGCTTTAGGGAAAATCAATTCTATATTTTGATAAAGCCTTTTAGAGAGAGAAAATTCAGAAAATCTGATTGTTCTGAATTTATTTATGAGAGCATACACATATATTCATTAGTAATTTAGTAGTGTTGTTCACTATCGCATCAGAATTGGAGCTATATTGAAGATTAAGATATTACGTATGAAGAGCAAGATTTAATTCTTTTACATCAAGTTCAGATATTGAAAAACAAGAAGTAAAAGTGATCACACTTTGAAATGGTTAGAGCATTCGAGGAGTGTTGTCTGATCTACCTGCTACTCTTGTACAAATATCAAGCATAAGCTTGAGGTCAAGTTACTATTGGATGGGGAGTCGGAAAGCCAGAGGATTGTCAACAATTTATGTTTGGTAGAACGATAGGGTGTAAGCCAGAGTCAAAGTTCATTATACTTTGTTTCAAACATAGTGGATCAGTTTACTTTGTACTAAATAGTCCACGAGATTTTTCCCATGCAAACAGTTGACGTATTTTATCAACTAAGGTTTCCTTACTAAAAATCCTGGTACAATCTCTGTAAATCTTTACTTGCTTTACATTACAGTATTTATATTTGTGATTGTGGATGTTTAAATTGAACATATAATTTAATCAATCATAAATTGAGCAAGTTAACCTAATAATCAGATCTAGGTCATTAAATGAGTTAATAACAATTAAAATCAATTAACTGTTTTCGCACCCTACGTAACTCTATTTTCACAATTTGGTGTCAGAGTGGGTTACTCGATATACAGAGTAGATCATATTTTTTGATTTATTGTTGATTTTTGCATCATGTTTAAAAATTCATCTGTTGATGTTTTACCTCCTATTTTTGATTCTGTCATAAGCATGCAAATTGAGAGGTTTAAATTTAAAAAGGATTTTGAAAATTTGTTAGAAAAATTGAATCTTGTGGAACTTAATAGAGATATTTATAAGTTAGAAGTTTCTGTCACTAATAAGAATTTGGAAGAAATTGGCTATAAGAATTTAAATCTTCTTTATAAAATTGATTTTTTGGAAACGGAGCTGAAGAAAGTAAATTTGTTTAATAAATCACTGGAACTTAAAATTGATAATTTGAGTAATTAATTTGTTAAATCAAAACAGTATTTTCAAAAAGTTGATATTGATACTTTCAAAATTGATAAGTTGAAATGAGTGGTTGAGAATGTTAGGAGTAACAAAGATTTGACATCAAATTTTAAGGATTTGTATTTTCAGAAATCTAAAGATGTTTTTGTGAAAGTTGAAACTAAACCTTGTGTTATTTCTAATTCTCCTAAACTTATTTTAACATATCATTTTTGTGGTGAAAAAGGGCATATCAAGTATAAGTGTCGGAAAAGAAAAATTAAACTAGGAAAGAAATTGAAAAATCTAGAGAGTTCAAATTTGAGAAAGAAGAGGATTAGGATGTACTGTTGAGCTTTGTGACACTTTGCCTAGAACAATAGGGAAGTCATTGCATAATGAATCTAAAATTGTTTGGGTAAAGAAAGAGAATTTTAAATGCCTTGCCATGCACATAGCACTTAGAGCACTTGGTCCATGTGGTTGGTACTTTGATAGTGGTTTCTCTAAGCATATGACAGAGGATAGAACATTGTTTACCACTTTTAAGAAATGCTCGGTTGGTATTGTTACTTTTGGTGATGGTAATGCTTCTACTGTAAGTGGTAAAGGTAAGATCAAATTTTCACGAATTAGGGAGTTAAATAATGTTTTATATGTTAAAGGTTTAGCTGCTAATCTGTTGAGTATTAGTCAAATCTGTGATGAGGAGTTTCAAGTCAATTTTACTCAATAAGGGTGTTTTGTAACAAATGAAAAAGGTGAATGCAACTTGAAAGGAACTAGAACTTATAATAATTGCTATGTTGTATTTTCAGATCCTTCACTAATGTGTTTTTCTGCAGTTACTGATGAGGCAGTTTTATGGCATAAAAGACTTGGACATGTGAATTTTAATGATTTAGTAAATTTGTTTAATAATGATCTTGTTCGAGGTTTGCCTAAATTGAAGATGCCTAAGAATGAAATATGTGGTCCATGTTAATTAGAAAAACAAACTAGAGTGTCACATAAGAGACTTATTCATAAAGTCATTTCTCGACTTTTAGAATTGATTCAAATGGATTTGATGGGTAGTATGACACCTGATAGCATTGGAGGAAGAAGATATATGCTTCTTATGGTTGATGATTTTTCTAGATTTACTTTTGTTGCATATTTGTGTAATACCCCTAATTTTAAAAGGATAGTTTCGGTATTTATTTATTTATTTTAATTGTATTGTTAATTATTTAATTGATTATTTGTCTAATTACTTATGTGTTTAATTGAATTAGGTATTTCTTCATTATTTGATTATGTGTCTATGTATTATTTATATTTGTCTTTGTGTTAATTGTTTAATTAGATTATGTACTTAAATGGTGTTTTGATTAATTATAAATTAAATATTTTCTTTTCTTTTATTATTTTATTTTATTTTATTTTTATGGTTATGGTTAGTAGTAATGGGCCAACCAATTAGGTCCCATGAACTACTTGGATAGGAGATTGGATGTGTGTGGATTATTACCCATGGATAGTTGTGTATGTATATATATAGATATATATTATATACATATATGAAAAGGAAAGTAATTTATTAATTACTTTTATGGTAACTTGGGTAGTAATATTTAATCTGATATATATGTTTTATATTTAAATAATAAAAATACATAGATTTAATACGTGTTATGTTTTAAGTTACTTTATAATATTATGGTAACTTAAGTATTATTGGATAATCCATTAATAAATAATGGAATGTGTATAATTTATTTATTTAATAAATATATACATAAATTATATACGTAGCATATTTTACTTACCTTTTTAATATATATAAAAGGGAAAGTAATTTATTAATTACTTTTATAGTAACTTGGATAGTAATATTTAATCTTATGTATATGTTTTATATTTAAATAATAAAAATATACATAGATTTGATACGTGTTATGTTTTAAGTTACTTTATAATATTATGGTAACTTAAATATTATTGGATAATCCATTAATAAATAATGGGATGTGTATAATTTATTTATTTAATAAAGATATACATAAATTATATACGTAACATATTTTACTTATTTTTTAATATTTTAATATTTATTTTTTTTAAGTTGACTTGGATTGGGAAAAGGGTTAGGGTTATTTTATTTAACCTATAAATATATAGCTATAGGTTATAAAAAGGGGCTAGAAATATTCACGTGATATATTCTAGAGAGAGAGAGTTAAAGAGGGAATGAGGAAAAAGTAGGAAGAAGGAAAAAAAACCCTGTAGAGAGAAGATCAATGAAGAAGAAGTTAAACTTTCGATCCGAAAGTTTAAGGCAAGTTTTTCTTCTATCTCTTTCCCTTTGATTTGTGTTTCTGTACATGCCTAGGAAATTCCAGGATTTATTAAACACATCAAATTAAATAATTATGCATGTTTAATTGGATTAAAACATAGGTTTTTATGAAATTGGTTCATATTTGTTCTTGTGTTATGAATTGATAAATGCATGATTTTGATTTGATTTCTGGTGTGAATTTTTACATGTTTGAATTATGTATTTTTCATATCTGTGAAATGATGGAACGTAGAAACATGCCTAGGATTCCTGAACATTAAATAAGGACTAGGTTTGGGTTTAAATAAATTTAAATACACTCAATCATAATGATGCTTGCTATTTGAATATTTTAAACAAACGAATGGATTTAATCTTTTAAAATGCTTTAGCAATTGAGATTAAATATGTTGGATGAATTGGAGATGGAGAATGCTTGTTTGACGGTATAATAAAATATCATCATGTATAAGATTCAGTTTGTGTAGGACATATGATATAGGAGGCTTAAATAAATAATAAGTCATTCATATTATGTGATAACTTGATATCATATTATCATAGTTATTTCTGGAATGTTTTATGTATTTCTTTAATTGTTACATCAATTGTTGGATTGTGTGGTTTAATGCACCAATATAGGACGGTGGCATTCTAGGGATGGATTAACTTATCAGTTAAGTCCTACCTATCTTATATAAGGGAATAAATTAACTAAAATGTTAAGTCCTACTTATATTCAAGTCAGGTTAGCTGAACAAGTTGAATGACTTATGGAGGATTAATTTATACTGGATAGGATGGTTACTAGATTATATATATATAAGTATGGTGTCATGATATGAGCTTGAGTCTCACGATCAGTGGTTAGGGTGCGTAAATCGCCAGGGATGTGTAGCTAGATATAGTGTAGTTGTGTACCCTGGTAGGTCTAGGTACTATGCCCACTATATGTGCGTTTTGCATTTTGCCTACTATTCAGGTTGAGACAATCCTATAGTCTAGTGAGGTTCCTTTAGTGTGTGTATATATATATATACGAACTACTAGTTATTGTTGGATTGATTAGGATGTATACGTGTATCGAATCTCTGCTTGGACTGTAGTAGAGTAGAACTTATTTGTAGGCCTGACCCACCATCATTTTTCAGGTATTCGTCAAGAGTAGAGGTTATTTGTGCTGAGCAAGGATCAGTCTAAGTCACTCTTCCGGAGTCTATATAGGAGTTTCTTTTACGTTTCAGTTTTCTGATGTAGACAGTTATTGCTATCACTTGTTCTATTTTAGATTTTTTTCTAGGGGTCCATATAGTATGGATTTTCGAGTTGTATTAATGGAGGATTAATTGTATCAGAAGAGTTTATTAACTAATGGAAATATATTATGAGGTTTATTATTGGATTATCATTTTAGTTTTTTGTCAGCATTTTATTTATTCTTCTTTATTCTTTTGTACTCTGTGTTCGTTTATTATCAATTTGTTTTGATATCCTCGGGTATTTGGGTGTGGGCCTGGCCAACCCGCATTTGGAAATCCGGGGGTATCACAGTTGGTATCAGAGCACTCCAGGTTCAAGTGTTTTTAGGAGTGTCTTTCGTTATGTGACTTCTGCGTTGCGTATCTTAAAACTTAGAGCCCATATTAGGATTCGTTGTACTCTATTTACGGTTTGTTAGGAGGAGCTGATGTCAATCATATTCTGTAGTTATGGAATGGTTGGCACTAGGAAAAGGATGGGTTTAAGGCGAAAGCGATAAAGACCCGAAGGAGTACGTTATCGATTTCGTTACCAGAAGGCAGAGTTAGGGATCGATGATTTTGGTTCGTTTGGCATAACTTTAAAAGTATAAGCCAAGGAAGGATTTAGGTGTACATGATAGGTCGCCGCATATCGGGGCCAACACGACTTCAGTAGATCTTAAAAAGGAGACAAACGAGGAGTGGAAGCCGAAGAGGATCCTAATGGAGGAGATTTATGTGTATCCAATAGAGAATGTACTAAATCTTGAAGATAGATGATCGCGCGAGGTGATATGAATTACTAGTAGTATAGCGAATGTTATTAGTAGAATTGGGGTTGATCAATTTACAAATAATTAAGTTTTCTTATCATCTCTAAAAAGGTATATAAGAAGTATTGTTCAGGAGTTTGGGGATTGGATGTGTTCTTATCAGAATGAAATACATAATTTTTAAATCACATACAAGAAGGCATTAGTATTATGTTGTGACGTTCTAATTCGCTTTAAAAAGCCAAGTTAGACAGTTTACATTCCGCATATAAGAAGGATGAGGGTTAAGCCATTGATATTTGCTTAGGCAAACATTTATGTTTTTAAGCTATGTTTTAAAGGATATGTTTCGAGGTTGGATGTATATTTACGAAACTATAAAAAGAGATTGTGAAACAATTTGGTAAGGTTGATTTCAAAGGAGACTTTCTTTTCTAGAAAGAACGATGTCTTAAGTAGGAATATATTTTGTTTTATTGTGTTTATCATACGTGTTTTTTTTTTTTTTTTAATTATTTTTGTTAATTACTCGGGATTTGGTATGTGGTTTAGTTAGGGACATAAGTGTGTGATCAACCAATTATTGTTTTAATAATATGGAGTAATAACATTATTTACGCTAGATTTATGAGCATGCGATCGTAGGATATGGTAGATACTCATAATTCTAGCCAATCAATTAGACCTGGACATGCGTCATTCTAGTATATTGTTTGGGATGGGATAGTTAAACCATCACTGTGAGTCAAATAATCTAGTATGATTAGTTTGATTTACTTTACTCTAGGTATGGATTTGTGTCATATTACAACGCCATGATAATGGTGGTTGTTAATATTTTGGGATGCGTGAGATGGTGGTAAATAAAGATCATTGTAATGTCACGATGATTAATCTAAGATGCAGGATTTGCTGAACATCTTCTTGAAAATTTCAGAAGTTG
Organism: Cornus florida; assembly: GCF_030987335.1. Classification (NCBI taxonomy): domain Eukaryota; kingdom Viridiplantae; phylum Streptophyta; class Magnoliopsida; order Cornales; family Cornaceae; genus Cornus; species Cornus florida. The sequence continues at coordinate 65,214,232 of NW_026775573.1, forward strand.
TTACCAAGTCGGAAGGAGGATTTAGTATTGGATTAAGTACTTATTGGAATGACACCGAGTGAGGATAGGAGACTGAATAAATATTCATCAGTAAATTCTTAATCAAGAATTTATTCAAGAGGGTTTGTCATTAGGAGGAATTTGCCGGTGTTGCACAAGGAGGAGGAAACTAAGTCTCTTCATTTCCATAAATAATATGGAATTATTATTTTTTTTAGTCACAATTTGCAACAATTAGCTATTGCAAGGAAATTAATGACTTATGTAGAGGATGGAAAGATTTCATATTCTTTTGAAGTTAGACAAAGAAGTCGGATTATCATTAACTTGTCTTAAAGAAGCAGGGTGTGTCAAAGACAAGATGGTGAGAACAAACACTTATATAAAGATGAGGTGCATGGTATGTATGGAAATGTTATAGTTTGTTGACTTTTGTTAAGTTAAAGTCATAGTTGACTATTGATAAATATAATTACCAATTGATTTTCAATATCGGCAAGTTTTATCACGGATCAGTGGTGGATAGATTTAGTTACATAATTCGCTTTTGAAGATGCTCCAATTTAAACGTTGGGTACAGACGAAAGCTGGTGGTACCAGACTAACGGTACTTTCTATAGACAAATTGGATGGAGGATGCACGGACTGAGTTTCACAACTTTTAGTTCATCATCTTGGTGGAAACATAATGCTTCACGATAGGCAAGAGAAAGGACATAGTGATTTATCTCCACGTCTAATATTTATTAGATAGTAAAGATGGACCATCAAAGATCACTAGATCATTTGCAGCCATTTCCTATACTAAAGTGGAAATGAGAGAGCATTTTACGGATTTAGTTGCGAGATTTCTAATTTTACACAAGGGGTCAGGATTCTGGATGGGATATTAGTTGACTGATACATTAGGTCAGCTTGATTCTTGTTTATTTCAAATTGGTAGGACTTCAGTTCATAGGAATAGAATGGATCACGAGACGGTTTAGATAGATTACAGTGGTGATTCACACTTTATATCAAGTTCCGTCTGGTGGAAGCAATGATGTAAATGGATGCTCTCAACAAACGATAGAATATTTAAATCTTTCGATTAGTTGTTGAGTTATCAGATGCATTTATAGCAAGTGTAATAATAACACTTGTTATTACTACGATAGTTGAGAATGTCAACTTTAAATATTGGAGTTGACCTTAGAGACGGTATTACCTTACTCAGATGGAGTTTAAGGTACTCGAGGAGGATTTAGAAGTTTCTGTAAATAGTGATATGACAATCGGGCGACTGAGCTGGAAAGTTTATAATTTTTCTCGGTGTGCTCAGATGGTTAGAAGGTACATCATGACATCAAATGTCGGTTTTGGTGAATAGATACAGATAAGGATGCATATATAATTGCCCTAAGTGTAACACCTGCTACAAAGGTGGAAAGCTGATCATTAGATATCGTAGGAATCTTTAGCCACTTCCTACAACAAATATGGAAGTTGAATTAAATAGGAGTGACAGTCCGTGGGAAGGATCGACATTGATTTGAAATTTTAATTTTCCATATGAAATCCGAGTGGTGGAGTGAGAAAGATCGCTTGAGGACATAAATTTGAGTGATGCTTATTTTAGAACTTTATAGTAGTTCTATAGTTCAGTGATAGTGGTATTATAACATGTGGATATCCATATTAGTGGATGCAAAGTACTATTTCGAAGGAGCTTTATGAAGATTTTGGAGCAGCAGCTCTACTTCATATCAATAGACGGAGTAATTAATCGAGAGATTAAATTAGACCATAAAGGATATGTTTGAGGCGTATATCCTAGATTTTCATGGACAATTGGAAGTGTTTACTTCACTTGTCAGAATTTTATCTGTGATATTGTTGGCACAAGGTGGTTAGTGTGACAACTTTGGAGGTTTTGTATCTTTCACAATGCATACCTCTCATTTGTTGGTTGGAAATGAAAGTAAGGGTTGTACAATCAGACCTTGACTTCATTTAAAAATATGTCGAAAAGAGATACTTCCCTTCGTACTGAACTGCGTGCAGTTGGGAGGCGACAGTGAGATGTTGTAAATAGTTGAACTCGTATACTAGAGTTTTTCTATCAGGGAGTAGTTTGCTCGTTTTGTTTTCCATGTAGGAAGAACGGCGATTTTTGGAGAAATGTCAATTTTACTTATTATATTGACTTTTAGAGGATCGTGTTTCGCAATTGAGGCAGTTGCCTCTGAATTAGCGTTACCAAATTATTACCGTTGGGTGCATAGGAGTTTGTGCGTATATTCTATGACACTTGGAGGTATGTAAATCATTTTCTTGTCGACATAGGAGGATTACGTTGATACAACATACGCATCGTATGATTATTGTGTTTTTTTAAAATATAGGAACCCTGTATAGTACTTGGTATATTGGAGTTAAGTGGAGCCCTTATAGTGAGGTTGCATCTACTTAGGAATATGAGGATGTATTTCGCTCACAGTTTCTAAGCATAATAAAAGAAAGTAAGGGCGAATTCCGAGGACGGAATTCCTTTTGTTAAGGGGGAAGAATGTAATACCCTAATTTTAAAAGGATAGTCTCGGTATTTATTTATTTGTTTTAATTGTATTTAATTGATTATTTAACTAATTACTTATGTCTTTAATTGAATTAGGTATTTCTTGATTATTTGATTATGTGTCTATGTATTATTTATATTTGTTTATGTGTTAATTGTTTAATTAGATTATGTGCGTAAATGGTGTTTTGATTAATTGTAAATTAAATGTTTTCTTTTCTTTTATTGTTTTATTTTATTTTTCTTTTATGGTTATGGTTAGTAGTAATGGGCCAACCAATTGGGTCCAATGGACTACTTGGATATGAGGTTGGATGTGTGTGGATTATTACCCATGGATAGTTGTGTATGTACATATATAGATTTATATTATATACATTAATAAAAAGGAAAGTAATTTATTAATTACTTTTATGGTAACTTGGTTAGTAATATTTAATCTGATATATATGTTTTATATTTAAATAATAAAAATATACATAGATTTGATACGTGTTATATTTTAAGTTACTTTATAATATTATGGTAACTTAAGTATTATTGGATAATCCATTAATAAATAATGAAATGTGTATAATTTATTTATTTAATAAATATATACATAAATTATATACGTAACATATTTTACTTACCTTTTTAATATATATAAAAAGGAAAATAATTTATTAATTACTTTTATGGTAACTTGGGTAGTAATATTTAATCTTATATATATGTTTTATATTTAAATAATAAAAATATACATAGATTTGATACGTGTTATGTTTTAAGTTACTTTATAATATTATGGTAACTTAAATATTATTGGATAATCTATTAATAAATAATGGGATGTGTATAATTTATTTATTTAATAAAGATATACATAAATTATATACGTAACACATTTTACTTACCTTTTTAATATTTTAATATTTTTTTTTTTTTAAGTTGACTTGGATTGGGAAAAGGGTTAGGGTTATTTTATTTAACCTATAAATATATAGCTATAGGTTGTACAAGGGGGCTAGAAATATTCACGTTATATATTCTAGAGAGAGAATTAAAGAGGGAAGGAGGAAAATGAAGAATGAGGAAAAAAACCATGTAGAGAGAAAATCAATGAAGAAGAAGTTTAACTTTCGATCCGAAAGTTTAAGGCAAGTTCTTCTTCTATCTCTTTCCCTTTGATTCGTGTTGCTGTACATGCCTACGAAATCCCAGGATTTATTAAACACATAAAATTAAATAATTATGAATGTTTAATTGGATTAAAACATAGGTTTTTATGAAATTGATTCATATTTGTTCTTGTGTTATGAATTGATAAATGCATGATTTTGATTTGATTTCTGGTGTGAATTTTTACATGTTTGAATTATGTATGTTTCATATCTGTAAAATGATGGAATATAGAAACATGCCTAGAATTCCTGAACATTAAATAGGGACTAGGTTTGGGTTTAAATAAATTTAAATACACTCAATCATAATGATGCTTGCTATTTGAATGTTTTAAACAAACGAATGGATTTAATCTTTTAAAATGCTTTAGTAATTGAGATTAAATATGTAGGATGAATTGGATATGGACAATGCTTGTTTGACAGTATAATAAAATATCATCATATATAAGATTCAGTTTGTGTAGGACATATGATATAGGAAGCTTAAATAAATAATAAGTCATTCATATTATGTGATAACTTGATATCATATTATCATAGTTATTTCTAGAATGTTTTATGTATTTCTTTAATTTTTACATCAATAGTTGGATTGTGTGGTTTAATGCAACAGTATAGGACGGTGGCATTCTATGGATGGATTAACTTATCAGTTAAGTCCTACCTATTTTATATAAGGAAATGGATTAACTAAAATGTTAAGTCCTACTTATATTTAAGTAAGGTCAGCTGAACAAGTTGAATGACTTATGGAGGATTAATTTATATGGGATAGGATGGTTACTAGATTATATATATATAAGTATGGTGTCATGATATGAGCTTGAGTCTCAGGATCAGTGGTTAGGGTGCGTATATCGCCAGGGATGTGTAGCTAGATATAGTATAGTTGTGTACCCTGGTAGGTCTAGGTACTCATGCCCACTATATGTGCATTTTGCATGTTGCCTACTATTCAGGTTGAGACAACCCTATAGTCTAGTGAGGTTCCTTTAGTGTGTGTATATATATATATACGAACTACTAGTTATTGTTGGATTGATTAGGATGTATACGTGTATCGAATCTCTGCTTGGACTGTAGTAGAGTAGAACTTGTTTGTGGGTCTGACCCACCATTATTTTTCAGGTGTTCGTCAGGAGTAGAGGTTATTCTTGCTGAGCAGGGATTAGTCTAATTCACTATTCCGGAGTCTACATAGGAGTTTCTTTTACGTTTCAGTTTTCTGATGTAGACAGTTATTGCTGTCACTTGTTCTAGTTCAGATTTTTTTCTAGGGGTCCATACAGTATGGATTCCCGAGTTGTATTAATGGAGGATTAATTGTATCGGAAGAATTTATTAACTAATGGAAATGTATTCTGAGGTTTATTATTGGATTATCATTTTAGTTTCTTGTCAGCATTTTATTTATTCTTCTTTATTCTTTTGTACTCTGTGTTCGTTTATTATCAATTTGTTTTGATATCCTCGGGTATTCGGGCGTGGGCCTGGCCAACCCGCATTCGGAAATCCGGGGGTATCACAATTTGAGAGAAAAATCTGATACTTTTGTGAATTTTAGGTCTATTAGCCAACTTATTCAAAATGAGAAGGGTTATCGAATTAATCGGATTAGAAGCGATAATGGAGGTGAATTCAAACCTATGGAGTTTATTGAATATTGTGATAAGAATGGCATTAAGCATGAATTTTCAGCACCTAAAACACCACAACAGAATCATGTAGTGGAAATGAAAAATAGGACAATTACAGGTATGACACGTACCATGCTTCATGAGAATAAAATTGCAAGTCACTTTTGGACTGAATTAATACGTACTGCTTGCCACATCCTAAATAGAGTTTATCTTAAGCTTGGAACTAAAAAGACTTCATATGAATTGTGGCATGATAGAAAACCCACTATTAAATACTTTAGAGTCCTTAAAAGTAAATGTTATATCATTAGAGATAGGGAATACTTGGGAAAATTTGACTCTAGAAGTGATGAATGCGTGTTTTTAGGTTATTCACAAAAAGGTCGGGCTTATAGTGTTTTTAATTTTAGAACCAAAGTGGTTATGGAGTCTATAAATGTGGTATTTGATGATACAAAATCTAAGATAACCTCTTCTCAACTTGATGAAGAAAAAACTAATTTTGAAATTGCATGAAAAAGGAAAAAACCTACAATTCATGAGGAATAAAGAGTTGAGAATTTAGGTGGAGAAGGTGAAGAGGTTAAAAAAGATGAGGATGAAGAATTAGAGGTCACCACTGATGAACCTATAGGAATTCTTGCACCATCCTTAGATATTCTGACATCTAGCAGTTCTAGAGTTCGATCAAGTCATCCAGTTGACAAAGTGATAGGTCCATGGGATCAGTATGGTACTAGAAGTATAGTTCATGATTATTTAGGACACTCATGCATTGTAGATGACATAGGACACTCATGTCACATGGCTCAGTTTGAACCTAAGAATGTTGATGAAGCTCTTCAAAATTCTGATTGGCTTATGGCTATGCAAGAAGAATTGTTTTAATTTGTAAAAAATGATGTTTGGGAATTAGTGCCTCGACCTAGTGATATTAATATCATAGGGACCAAATGGATCTTTAAAAATAAACTTGATGAACATGGTCTTGTGATGAGAAATAAATCTAGATTGGTTGCACAAGGATACACTCAAGTTGAAGGAATTAATTTTGATGAGACTTTTGCACCTGTTGCTAGACTTGAGTCTATTCGACTTCTTTTTGCTCTTGCATGTCACTTTAAAAAATTAAATTGTTTCAAATGGATGTGAAAAGTGCTTTTTTAAATGGTATTTTGTAGGAAGAAGTTTATGTAGAACAACCAAAAGGTTTCATTGATCCACATAATCCTGATTTTGTGTTTCATCTTAAAAAGGCTCTTTATGGTTTAAAGGAAGCACCTAGAGCATGGTATGAGAAGTTAACTTCTTATTTAATGCACAAGGGCTTCAGAAGAGGAGGATTAGATAAAACATTGTTTATTTTTAGGAAAGGAAAAGATTTTCTTGTTGCTCAAATATATGTGGATGATGTTGTTTTTGGTGCTACATGTGATAACCTTGTTTATAATTTTTCTAAAGATTTGACTAATACTTTTGAAATGAGCATGGCTGGTGAATTGACTTTCTTTTTAGGTCTCCAAGTGAAACAACTTGATGATAGGATTTTCATATCTTAATCAAAATATGCAAAGGAGATAGCTAATCAATTTGGTATGAAAGATTCAAAGCGTGTTCAAACTCCTATGAGTACTTCATCCAAATTGGATAAAGACTCTGATCCTAACAAGGTTGATCATTTCTTTTATAAGAGTATGATTGGTAGCTTATTATATTTGGCAGCAACTAGGCTAGATATTTCATTTAGTGTAGGTGTTTATGCTAGGTATTAAGCTGATCCTAGATGTAACGACCCGAACCCGTAGGTCCGAACCGTTAACCGGGTCTTTACCCGAACCTGAGGCCAACTAGGAGTAACACCGTCCAAACCTATGTCAAAACCTAACACACGAGTCTGTTCCGGTTCCAAAATACTCTAAAGGCACCATTTTACAAAGATGGTCAATGTGCAAGTCAAAAGGGAAGAATCAGTTGGCTGATAACCCCTGGTCAGCCGGCTGATGAGGTTGGACTAGTCGGCTGACCTACATGGTCGGCCGGCTGAAATGATTCTCAAACTAATATGCTCTCGGGACTTTCCAAAATGGTCTGTCGGTCGGCTGGTGAAGGAGGTTTAGTCAGCCAAACCTAGGGTTTCGGTCGACTGATGGTGAGGTTTAGCCGGCCGAAACAAGGCTCCATACCCCTGAACTCTCTGGAATGTCCCTGACTGTGCTCAATGAAAACCAAACCTACACTGGACCTATTTTGCAACCAATTTCCGAATTCACGGCAATAGAGCATAGCATTATATGATTAAAGGTCATCGATAATTGATCAAAATATACTTCATTTTCCCATTCATTATAAAATAATTACATAGTCTCACTTTACTCCAAAATACCATCAGAAGTTGTAATTACAATACACGGCCATATTTTGCAAAGTGAATACACTTTACTAAGGTTTTGGGACTTTATAAAAGAATGGATCCAAATACACAAAAGGTAATAAAAATGGATCTCTAATCCTCCTTAGCCTTGTGAAGGGTTTGCGTCTACTATTTCCTTTCTGAGTCTTGAAAAATGTTAAATAAGGGGTGAGTAAAGTTTGCTTAGTAGGTGGTGCCTAAGACACACCTCTTGTGACCTCGTGAATCCAAACAATGAATAGGAATAGAGATTGGGGGTCATGCTATACCGGGAAAGAATATAACACAAGTTTTCAAGTTCAAAACAAACAATGTCGTGCCAAGAATGCAGTGCCATGGATGTCAGTCCCCATTTTTCAAAACCATCAATCCATCACTTTTCAAACCGTTAACATAACCCGTCCCTCGGTGACCCCTTGGCGACACGAAAGAAGGATTGGCTATTGTCCCTGACCCTTGGTAACCCCACGGCGTCATTTGGGGCCTATATAGCTTAACCACGCTAGGGTGATTTCACTAGTTTCCTCTAGGCTACATTAACGCCACGGACCCTCGGTACCCCCTTGGTATCCGAGTTTTTCATAAAAACCACTTTATCAAAATATTTTCCCAAGCCCTTTTTCATTTCAAATCACATCATTTTGCCCTTCTTCGTGCCCAATGCTATGAATGTATGTCACATACTTTGCCATTACTACGAAAATAAAGGAGTATATACTATCCAATTTAACATGCTTCCACATAGCAATTTCTAGCAAGCTAATAAACACCATGGGCATTGAAATTAACATTTAGGCATTTTTTCATACAATTCAATCAATACACATAATAATAGGTTTCAAATACAACAAGTACATCATTTTTAAAGCAATCAATTCAAATTAGACATGCTTGACAACAATTATGGAAAGAAAATTCACAAAGGAACAAGAAATTGGGAATTAGAAACCCCTACCTTACTTAGATGAAAAACCCCCAATTTGCCCAATCCAAACCCTAGAATTTGAAATTTTTAGGGTGCACCAAAACTACTTTTGCTCCAATCAAATTGAAGATCTCGACGCGCTCTTTAATTTGCCACAAACGGCATCTAAAAACTCCAATTGGTAAGGGAGAAATCTAAGTTTGAATCTTGTAAAAAGAAAAAGAAATAAAGAATAAGAGGGGGAGAGGGTGAGCTACGAGAGAGAGAGAAGGAATGAGACCAAAGTGGTCTCTAGGCCACTCAATTGGTTAAGGTGGGTCCCACCACTTTTTCTTTTATTTTTTTTTCTTCATCACCTTTTTGCACCACACAAAAATATATTTATACAAACTATATAAAACCCACATAAATTAAATTAAATAAAATGCATGAGATGCCAATGAACCCAACTAAAATCCCTGTATGCAACAATTCCGGTAGTGGGTCACACCGGACCGTTCGGTTCGGAAAATAGAAAAATGCCGAAATGGCAATCCTTACATTTCAAAGAGTCCTAAACTTAATGAATTATCCCAATCATCTCTTAGACACACCCGGCACACCACACGGTGTTCGGTACGTAAAACGTGAAAAGACAAAAATGCCCTCGCATGAACGGAAAATTCTAGAAAAATAGAAAGTGATGAATTTCAGAAATATTACACTAGAGAATAACACATTCTTGCAGTCAAACGCATTATTCGTTATTTCGATAGTACATTGAATTATGGATTACGTTATTCTTCTAAATTTAACTCTGAGATTGCAGGTTATATTGATGATAATTGGGCTAGTAACAAGGATGATAGAAAGAGTATTTCAGGTGGTTGTTTCTATATTGGTACTAATCTTGTTTCATGGTACAGCAAGAAGCAAAATTGCATATCTTTATCATTTTGTGAGGCTGAATACATTGTTGTTGGGAATTGTTGCACAAAATTGCTTTGGATGAAATAAATGCTTCTGGATTATAGAGTTGATCAAGGTACTACTGCTATCTTTTGTGATAATACTAGGACAATTAATATTTCAAAGAATCCAGTTTTGCATTCTAGGACTAAGCACATTGACATTCGACATCACTTTCTTAGGGAACTTGTTGAACAAAAATGTCGTGTCGTCGGAAAAAATGCATACTAGTCAGAATTTGATTGATATTCTCACTAAACCATTAGATGCTCCTAATTTTTCTCATTTTAGGAAATCTATTGGTGTATGTTGTCTTGATTAGACGCATTTCAAAAATATAGTCTAAAAAGGATTTTCATGCATATATTGAGAGTCTAGATTATGTTTTTGGAAAGTTAAGCAAACCATATTGATTGAGTATGTTGAATACAAGGAGTTTAATGACACATGGATTATCTGTGGAAAGCGTACAATGGCTATGAATTGATGAAATTGGTTTTGCTTACTTATTTCGTATTGTAAATGAATCATTGATAGTACATTTACTTATGTATGATGTCATTGTCTTGGTCAAAGATAATGTTGATATGATTGATCATTGTCTTGGAATTTAAACTTTATTTATGTGTTTTAGACTAAAAGAGTGAAAAGAAAAGAAAATTGAAAAACAGCTTGGAATAAAATGTTTTTTAAAAAGAAAGAAAAATATTAGCTGTTTTGAAAAAGGTGAAAAAAGGATACCTTTGGAATTTGTCCGAAAGCTACCTTGACTCGAAACAAATGGAAATAAGAGAAAGAGCTGACTGCCCATAAGCATGAAAGCCGCCAATGTGCAAGAAGAAAAACGGAGCACAAAAGGAGAAAAAAAATGGTTTTTTGCACATGTTGATTGTTTGATTTCTAAGGATATGTGATATCATTGATTTATTATCTGAAATCTGAACAATTGACATATCATATGTTTTTGGAACTTGGTGGTGATTTTACTACACTTACTAAGTTTGTGGAACTTAAAAGAATTTATCTTGGTTATTTCTTTTGATACATATAATCTTATGGAGTCTACATTCTCATTGGTTTCAATTTACAAGATTTATATAGTTGGTTGCTTCCTACTTCTAAGATATTTCTTCTTTGTGACCTTTGTTCATTTGTGACAAAAAGGGGGAGAGAGTTTAGAGTCTTATCATTCCGGTGGAGAGATACTTTTTGCATTAAGGGGGAGAACTTTTTGTATTGAGGGGGAGAAGAACCATTGTTATCATTACTTGTGTTTACATTGCGTTGATATTCAGGCATTAATTAAAATTTGTTGTTTTTATGCTTGTGTTTATTTTCTTGATTAAGCTTCATGGGTAGTTGTGTTTGAGCTAATGTGCAGATTACAGGTTGATACATGTGTTGAAGTTTCATGAAGTTTAAGAAAAAAATTATGCAGTTTATTTCCTTTAATAATCTTTGTAATTTACTTTCCTGCTTGGGTAGATTGCTGAATTATTTTTAGGATTTTCTCACAAAATTGCCAAAGGGGGAGATTGTGAGATATATATTTTATATTTGGCTAATTTCGTTGTCAAAATAAATTCGATCGAGTTGTAATTTTTCGGTTCAAAATTTTGAAGATTGAAGATAGGATGCGGATTTGAAGAAGTTAAAGTGTTTATGATATACTACACTCTGAGATGATGAGAACAATGCTTTAAGGAGGTTTGAGAAGTAGTGAGAACATTTAGGAAGGGTTTTGAAAGGTTTTAAACAAGATTTTACATTCTGCCCATCTTGAACTGGTTCAAGATTTATCGAACAGGTTCAACATCAACAGAATTGCCTAAGTTTCAAGATTGGCCATTTTGAACCAGTTCAAGGGAGCTGAACTAGTTCAAGAATCCAAGGGATTCTTTACTGGTCATCTTGAACTGATTCAACCCCTTTGAACCGATTTAAGGTCTCCTAGTAGCACTTGGATTTTAGTTTCCTTTTTGCTGAATGTTTCCTTTTTGATCCCAACTTCTTTCCAAGTCCTATGCACGAAATTATTCATATTTTTAGAGGGATTAGGACTTTATAAACTCTATATAAACCTTATTAGTCTTCTAGGTTTATTCATGGCTTTAGGGAAAATCAATTCTTTATATTGAGAAAATCTTTTAGAGAGAGAAAATTCAAAAAATCAAATCTAATTGTTCTGAATTTATTTATGAGAGCATACACATATATTCATGAGTGATTTAGTAGTGCTCTCTATCTCATCGGAATTGGAGCTATATTGAAGATTCAGATATTCCATATGAAGAGCAAGATTTAATTTTTCTACATCAAGTTCAAATCTTGAAGAACAGAAGTAAAAGCGATCACACATTGAAAGGGTTGGAGCATTCGAGGAGTGTTGTTTGATCCACCTACTACTCTTCTACAATTGTTAAGTGTAAGCCTAAGGTCAAGTTGCTGTTGGACGGGGAGTCACAAAGCCAAAGGATTGTCAGCAATTGGTGTTGGGTAGAACGATAGTGTATGAGCCAGAGTCAAAGTTTGATATACTTTATTTCAAACACAGTGGATCGGTTTATTTTTGACTGAATAGTCCATGAGGTTTTTCCCATGCAAACAGTTGACGTATTTTATCAACTGGGGTTTCCTCGCTAAAAATCCTGGTGCAATCTCTGTAAACTTTTACTTACATTACTTTACAGTATTTATATTTGTGATTGTGAATGTTTAAATTGATCATATAATTTATTCAATCATAAATTGAGCAAGTTGACCTAATAATCAGATCTAGGTCATTCAAGGAGTTAATCACAATTAAAATCAACTAACTATTTCTACACCCGCGTAACTCTATTTTCACAATTTTAAAAGTAGATTTTGAGTCCGACAATAATGTTTTTGGTAAAATTGGCTAAGTGGAGAAGGATACAAAGGTGTTGCGTAATTATTATATGAAGATGAAAGAGGAGGTGGGGAATTTACACATACACTATAAATTAGTCAAATTGAGGTAGACTCTATAGTGACAGAAATTTTTTTAAATGCAAATAAATAGTAATGCATGTTACTTAAATAGGAAATATATGATTAATAATTTATAAAATGTCTATAAAGTTTCTACTAACAAGATTCATATACACTATGAAATAATTTTAAAAAATAATAATAATAGAAAAATGTACAATAAACATTACCTTCACTTTGTTAGAACAACGCCTCCCGTTATCACCATAATATGATTATGTGATCACCTAAAAATTAATAAAGAAAGAAAAATAAAATAATGATGCACAAACAAAAATAAAAAAATATCCAAAATTCGTAAATTGCATGTCCACAAGAGACTCTCATCCGAAGTCAAGATCCAAAAAATAAAAATAGAAAACCTAAGATTCGTAAATCCCACATGCATCATCCGAATTGTTAGATGTACGTCATCTGGAACTCAAAAAATCATCCTCTGTTTTCTTCGATCAATGATGTAATGGATCACAAAATTCCAGATGTTGATATAGCATCCCAAAAGTACCTTGTAAATCTTTGGAAAACATTATAGCATAACATTGGGATTCTTTAAGAACCCTACAATAGCCAAGTGTTAGAAATATTTGTGAGATATATTTTTATAATTGACATATTTCAGTAACAAAACAAGTCCTAGTCGAGTTGTAATTTCAGTTACCATATCAGATTCGACATCGACTGCGGAATTCAAAGGTTGTTCAGAAGAGAAAAGTACTATTGATCATCGAAAAGGAAAGAACAACATATTAGGACATCGTTTCCCACTTACAACACAAATACCTATATGGTATATTTTCCGGAAGTTCCAAAAACAGAAAATCCAAGTCCAAATTAGATTCTGTCAAGTGGGAACTAGTACCTGAATTTGGGAGCCAGTTTCAAAAGTTAAGATTCGAAGAACTCCATTGTCCTTTAGGAACTGGTACTAAGATTGGGAACCGGTTCCAGAAGTCCTATTTGCAAAAGGTTTTCAGTTACCTTGTTCTGTTTGATTCATTTTTTATCCAACTTTCCTTCCAAGTCCTATGCATGAAATTTCCTTTATTTTCAGAAGGAATAGGACTTTACAAACCTTTATATAAACCATGTCATACACATAGGTTTATTCACGGCTTTTGTTATATAAATTCATTATTCTTAAAAGCCTTAGGAAGATTATTTTTGCAGAAAATCAGAGTTGATTTTTCTAACATCTTTCTAGAACACATGCATATAAACGTATAGTGAGTTTAGAGTTATGGTGTTCAAATCCTGATTGTGATCATACAGTTATATCTACATTGATCAAACGAAAGCAGATCTTCTTCTACATCGAATTCAGATGATTGAAGAACAGAAGTAAAAGCGATCACACTTTGAAAGGGTTGGAGCATTTGTGGAGTGTTGTCTAATCTACCTGCTACTCTTCTACAAATATTAAGCATAAACTTGAGGTCAAGTTGCTATTGGATGGGAAGTCGCAAAGCGCGTGGATTGTTTGTAATTGGTGTTTGGGAGAACGATAGGGTGTGAGCCAGAGTCAAAGTTCAGTGCATTTTGTTTCAAGCATAATGGATCAATTTACTTTGGACTGCATAGTCCATGAGGTTTTTCCTATACAAACAGTTGACATATTTTATCAACTGGGGTTTCCTCGCTAAAATCCTGGTGTCATCTCTAACTTTACTTTGCTTTATTTTTTATGGCATGATATTGATTTATTAATTGCTAAAATAAATAAAGTTGGTAAAGACACAGATTTGTTTTTAAATAATCAAAACTTTCTAAGTATTTTTCGCTGCGTACGACTCACAAATTGGTATCAGAGCCAATCTCTATACATTAAGTTGATTATTGTTGGAAAGTTTTGTTTTACTTTTTAAAAATTGTTTTCAAATTCATGTCTTATGCATTGAAAGAAGGCGATTCTAATCAACGTGGTGCTTTATTTGAAGGACATAATTACAATTTTTGGAAATCAAAGATGAGAGCCTATTTGCAAAATTCTGGTGGTAAAATTTGGGCAATAGTTGAATCTGGCTATATACCACTTACAGTAGATACAACTTTGGATGGTAAAGTAGTTAAAGAGTTAAAAGATGTTTTTGTTTTTACTGCTGTTAAAACTGAGCGTAATGATGGCAAAGCTTTATATGCAATTATTAATTCTGTTGTTCCATCTAAATATGCTAGAATATCTTATTGTAAAACTGCTAAAGAAGCTTGGGATATTTTATAGGTTACTCATGAAGGAACTTCAAAAGTAAAGTTATCCAAAATTCAAATGTTTTCTCATAACTTTGGGAACATTGTGATGAAAGAAGATGAAACATTTTCTGATTTTTATTCTAGACTTCTTGAAACAATTTCCGAACTGCATCAGTTAAGTAAAAAAGTTAGTGACAAGAAAATTTGTGAGAAAATTTTAAAGTCTTTAACTAAAAGATTCTAGATTAGAGTTGAAACCATCACTGAATAATGGGATTTGACTACCTGTAAAGTTGTTGAGATGGTAGGTTCATTAAAATCTTTTTTGATGCAGAACTTTGATTTAAATCAGAAGGAGAAGAATCTTGCTTTAAAATCTATGATGATAACTATGATGATGATCTTGCATTTTTGTCAAGGAAATTCACTCAGATCTTGTAAAGACAACAAAGGAGAAGGAATAACAACATGGCTAATCCTCAAAATTTTGACAAGACGTTAAAGGTTAGGTTTAATGAAAAGAAAGTAGAAGAATCAAAAGAAACTGAATTCACTTGCTGGAATTGTGGTGGCAAAAGTCACGCATCTAATGTTTGTCTTAGTCCTAGGAAAGAACAAAAAGATAGGAATAAAGGAAAAACAATGAAAGTTTCTATGTCTGAAAATTCTACTTTAAGTGATAACGATTCTCCTCAGGATGATACTAATGATTTTTCTTTTGTCACTTTTCTTGATAGAGGTTCTCATGTTGTTACTTTATCTGACTATGATATTTCAGATTGCGAAGACAATGAAATTCATAATGAACAGGTACAAGAGGTTGAAAAGGACGATGAAAGATTGAAAAAGATGGTCAAAGAAACCATGAAAGAAAAACAAGCAATCAATAAGCTAGCAAAGGAGCTTATCCAGCAAAATGAGAGAATGAAGATATAAGGAAACAGATTGTTGATAGCAAGAGAGAGGTGATGAGCGCCGAATATATGCATATTCGAGCCCCTAAATATACGTATGTTAAGGCCTAAAGTGCTACTTCTATCCATAGTTACACTAATTTATGTTTAGTGTGTGTTTATAGGTACTTTTCCAGAGAAATGGTTAAAACTGGGATTTTATGGTGATATCAAAGCTTACAGAGTCCTTGTCGGTCATTTAGAGCAAGCCGAGACCTGAAATGGTGAAGTTTAAAGAAATTCAAGCCCTAGAGCTCGAGCCTAAGTGTTAAGGCTTGAGCATTACAACAAAGAAAAGAAGAAAAGTCAACAAGGCATTGAAGCTCGAGCCTTATACCTTGGTGCTCGAGCCCCAACTTGGGATGCTCGAGCCCCAACTTAGGGTGCTCGAGCCTTACCTAAGGGTGCTCGAGCCTTGACCCTCAAGCTCGAGCATGAGGCATCGGAAGTTGAAGAGTTAATTTTAATTGAAAGGCTATGCTCCCAGGTCTTGTGCCTCACCTCCAGGATCGAGCACTATTACTTGAGGCTCTAGCCGTGAGTCCCAAATGCTTGAGCCTGGTATCTAGTGCTTGAGCCCAATAAGCTTAGATCGAGCAATCTTAAAATATTTCAACCCCAAAAATATTCTGAGTGTTGAAGAAAAAGACGCTTCGAAAAATAGTTGAAGAAAATGGGCTAAGTGTCAAAGTGAAGATCGAGCACCAATTCTTGGAGCTCGAGCATCAATCCAGAGAAGCTCAAGCCTTGTCCTTTAAGCTAGAGCCTGAACCTTAAAGCTCGTGCCTCTGTTTTTAAAGCTCGAGCCTTCCATGACATGTCAGATTTAAAGTACGGGATTGTTCTCTTTATCAGCCGTATCTCATCCTAGATGGGCCAGAAGACCTAAAAGCTCTCCAGATCTTTATTTTCTTCTATAAAAGAAGGCGTAACCTTTGATAGAAGAAGTCCAAAATTTTAAGTTCTTTTTACGGTGTTATTCAGAAGGCTGGTAGCGTGGTGACTTTTAGGGTTTCCATAACCTTAGAAGTGAAGATCCTGAGAAGAGAAATGCTGTCCGTGAAGATGGAGACAACTCCAACACAGATGATATCTGACATCATCATGAGTAGCTAATTCCTCTCTTAGGGCACTGATGTAACCCAATCTAGTATTATGATTTGATTGTTCTTAACTCTGGGATTATTTTAATATATTATATTTTCTTGATTATATGACTATGAGCAATTGAGATAACTCAATTGGTTTTCATACTTTAATAGATTACAAACTATTATTACCTTTTCTTAAATGTAATTGTTTGTCTTCTATTCTCAACCTATCTTATTGTACGGTATCTGGCAAAGCCCTACCGCCCATGAGAATAGAGGTCATATAATTGTTCCAATGTTGTTTATAAAAGAATGTTTTCATAATCTACGCTTAGGAAAGATGGATTTTTTGCAAAGTAGTTAAAGTAGTTAGAGTAGGTAGGTGGATAGTCCATGCTAACCGCAGATAGGTTATAGTTAACTGAATTTTGTAAAACATCTCTCTTTAAAACTCGAGTTGAACGAATGTTATTAAGTTCAACTCATCTACAAACATAATTGGTTAAATTCCCAGAGTTAATACAATTGACCATAGTATGATGATTGTGGTGAAGTTAAAGCCCTAAGATCTCTTTCTCTTATCACTCTAGTTTAATTTAGCTTAATTTAGTTTACTCTCAGTAGTTTATAATTGTGACAACAAATACAACAATTCAACCAATTACCTGTGAACAAAAAAGAATTAATTAAAGCTAAACACAAAATCTCATTTCCCTGTGGGTTCGACATCCTCTTTACATAGAGCTATCCTACACAGAATCATTTTATTGCTAGTGGTAAAATTAGACACATCAATTTTTAGTGCCGTTGCCAGGGAGATTTGTTTTTAATTTAGTTTTTAATTAGATTATTTTGGTTTACCAGTCTTTGGACTTTCTGATATCTCACCTTAATTCTTTTTCTTTTCAGGTACAATTTAGAAGTGAGGACAAAGACGCTTAAGGGGTAAAAAGCTTCGGTTTGTTAAACCATCTGTGAGTTTTTACTGTTTTCTGTTACTTGGAATACTTTATTTTTGCTACTGTTAGGATTAGTGGATTTAGTGCATGATCCTGAAATCGTGAGAACTCTTAGTCAATTAAGGAAACTTAAAAGATATTTGAATTCAATAGGTAGTT
Source organism: Cornus florida (assembly GCF_030987335.1). Classification (NCBI taxonomy): domain Eukaryota; kingdom Viridiplantae; phylum Streptophyta; class Magnoliopsida; order Cornales; family Cornaceae; genus Cornus; species Cornus florida. The sequence goes on from NW_026775573.1 coordinate 65,232,239, forward strand.
TTTCTGATAACATGGCTGATAATTGTAATGCACCAGGTAATAATGGTAATGGTAATGGAGAACGGGTTCCCCCTGTTCGTCCACCACAACCACAATTGAGGGATCACTTTATTCCTATCACATACACTTCCTCGGCCTTCATGTTTGTTTTTCCAGATACTGATGCAACCCATTTTGAGATCAAACCTGCTATGATCCAAATGCTTTCTACCTTTCATGTGTTTGCAACAGAGGATCCTTATAAGCACTTGGATGTATTCTTGGAATTGTGTTCGACTGCCAAGTTGAATACTGTAATACCCCTAATTTTCAAAAGGATAGTCTCAGTATTTTGGTTAATTGTTTTCTGTTCATTAATTGTTTTTGGTTCATTAATTGTTTTGAATTATGTTTTCATATGTTTTAATTGGTTTTTATTTATTTGATTTCCTTGCCTTATTTGTGTTCTTTGAAGTAATTGGTTGGTTTATTTGTTTCTTTGGGTTTAATTAATTTATTTGATTTATTTACATTAATTATGTGTTTAATTGAAATGGTGTTATATTTAATTCTTTATTGTAAATTTAAATTGGTAAGTGTCTTGATTTAATAAGTAGGGTTTTACAATCAGTGTGTAAGCCGTCGTAGGTTTCTCAGTATGTTGGATGGGCCGGTTAGGTTTTCAGTTGGGGCTTAGGGTTTAGTAAAATCCTATAAATACATGTTAGATGTTTGGTTAGGGTTTGAGAAACATAACAAAACCTATACGACTGTGGAGACAAAGGAAGAACAGAGAGGGTTCACGTTGGTTTTCATCGGAACTTTAGAGACGGCGTAGAGATTTTTGGACAAAGATCTCAAAGGCAAGTTCTAACCTTACTCTCTCCCTTATACTCGTGTTCTTTGCATACTCAATAGTTCCAGGATGAATTACATGTTTAAAAAAATAAAACGTTAGCTGTTTCATGTTCAGAGTTTCACTGAAACGGAATTTGCTTTAAAATTGTAAACTGTTTAAACTTTGAACTTTCTTGTTTAATTCTTGGTTTAATCCATATTAGTAGCATAATAAGGACTAAATTAATGCTTGGAATCTTCTGGGATTAAGTTAAACTCCCTGAAAACCTATACTGTGAAGTGTCGGAGGCGTAAACGGCGACCGGAGAGGAGAACACAAAGAAGAGGAGGGAGAGTGTAATACCCCGAAATTTTAAAGAATGTATTTAAATTAATTTTGTGTTAGGTTAATTAATTTTATTTATTTGTGCATACTACATTATTATATTAGGTTCATTTAATTGTGCATGTAAATTAATTGTGTATGTTAAAATAGTAAATTTGTTCATGTAAATATGCATGTATTATTATTAATAATTTTATTTGTTGGTTATGCTTATATTAATCATTATTAGTTAAGTAAAGTATTATATTTGTGTTATATAGTATTATGATGATATAATGTATTATTTTGTAATAATAATAATTATATTAGTTTAATAATAATAATAATAATAATAATAATATTAATAATAATATAATAATAATAATTATAAAAGTTTTATTAATAATAATATTAGTAATAATAATATTAGTATTAAATCAAGGTAATGATGAAAAATTAAATACTAGGATAGAATTTCATTTACTATGGTAGAATGGTGGATCAAATATCTTGATTAAAGATAGCATTGTCTTAAAGCCATATAGGTAGGAGTATGAGAAATGGGTGAGAAGTTATTATAAATAAGATATTTGTAGTATTTATATTATATATTTTGTATATAAATTAACTAGCTTGCCTTAGAAGAAAATAAAGGGAGTTAGAAGCAAAGTATAAATTCTAGAGAGCTATTTTATAAGAGTGAAAGGAAAAGAGAAAGAGAAAGAAGTTTGGACCGGTGTAGGCAATTTTACCCGACTACGCGCAGACCGGCGGATTTATTTTAAATCCAAAAAGGCAAGTTATTATCTACTTTTCCCCTTTGAATTAATAAATTAATTGTTTAGCTTATTTTTATGCATAGAGCCAAGGTTAGGAGGTTAATAAATAATTAATTTTATTTTGTTAAATTAATGGAATTTTAATTATATAGGATGGTATATATTTATTTAATGTCCTATGAAATTAATAATGGCTAAAAATAATTAAATAAGACTTTAGGGATTTTTCTAGAATTTTCTAGATTTTTCCGGGCATTTTCTGCAATTTCCGGCGACCTTCCGGCGAGTTTTCCGGTCGCCGGCAGTGGGGGAGACGACCGGAGTGATCCGGTGCAACGCGGCGCACCATAGGAGGGTGTACGCGCGCATCCTGGCCATTAGTGGAGTCTGATTGATCCGGTGCATCGCGGTCCATGATACCGCGGTACACCCGGATCTGTGGGCGTTGGATGGAGGGAAGATAGGGTGAGATGATCCGGTGTGACGCGAGTACGGAATCCGGATGCAGCCAACCAACCAGGAAGTGACACGTCAGCAAGGCACCCTTAGTGCGCGCGTGGCAGCGCGTGCGCGCGCGTGGGAGCGTGTGGCTGATGCCAGACGCGCGTGGAGGCGCGTGGGAGAGTGGGGAAGGTTGGGCTGCGCGTGGGGAGGCTCTGGGAGGCGCGTGAGGGCGCGTGTGGGGTCCCTACAGCTGCTGGAAATTACCAAAATACCCTTAGGGCCTGTTTTGTAAATTCCAGAACCTTAAACTTGGATTTTTAGGTACTGTGTTGGTAATTACGGGTTTAACGGGCCACGAAATTATTATTTTAACACCCGTTACTTATTCTTATGGCCGATTAATCTTTTATAAGCATTTATTGGCTCGTTCGCAGTACGGATACTAATGTGATTTATTTAACGACATTGTTAAATATAAATAGTGTTATTATCGTATTTAATGGTATCAAACATTACTGTTAAATTAAATAAGGCCATGGTTTTAGTCAGATAAATTATCCATGATATCTTATAGGATGTTTATACTGTTAATTGATATATAAACCATGATTATTATGCTGTGTGCATTTCAGGAAATAAATGGACTGTTTAATTATGTCGCATTTATATTATATGGATGTGTTGCCATATAGAACCATATGAGCTGGCTAATAAGTTTAGACTCATTTATACCTTATGCATTCGTTGCGATAGACAGATGTGTGGCTGTCGGGGTATGTGGTTTAATATTATTGGCATGTGTTGCCTAATTGACATACTCGGTATATTTATTAATATTATTGGCATGTGTTGCCTAAATTGACATTCTCGGTACATTTATTAATATTGTTGGCATGTGTTGCCTAATTTATATGCTCAGTATATTCATCAGTACTTTGCGAGGTGTTATCACTGTGTAGTTCGTTATAGTCTGTGTTGTCAGTACCGTACACCATGTATAATAGCTGATTTCCCGGGTAGGGAAAGGCGACACTTGACCACCTAGTGTGAGTCTAAGTGATCACCGTCTATTCTGGTTGAGGTCATGTTATACATCGGATAGTTCCCGTAGGATGTATACAGATATAGTACTCATCCGATTCATAATGATTAATTTATTTGATTCTCTGATTTGGGTCATAGTAGAGAGGACTTGCTCGTGGGGTTGACCCACCATTGTTGTTATTTCAGGATACGGTCAGTATCCGTTTCAAGGCTGAGGTTAGCAGTGTGGGACCATCATCCGAACTCATCTACTCCTACGATCCAGTGCAGGGTAGAAGTTTTATGTAGTATTTCAGTTTCAGTTTTTATTTACTTTTGACGTTGAACTCTCAGGGTTATATTTAGGGATCCCTGACGTAGGATTTCCAAGTTGTAATGAAGTACTGTATTAAATAAAGGATGGATGGATGTTGTATTATTTAGTGTTCCTTTCCGGTCTAAATTCTTTTATTATCATCATTTTGTATTCCATGCTTGTATATTGCCAATTGTTTTTGATATCCCTCGTTTTTCGTGTATAAGCCTGATCAACTTATGCGTGGAAAATGTGGGGGTGTTACAGTTGGTATCAGAGCATTCCAGGTTCGAGTGTCTTAGGGATCTGTGATTACTATACTTCCGCGTTGTGTATTCTGATAATTAGAGCCTAAGTATTAGGGTTCTTTGTATTCTTTTAGTCGGTCCATGATAATGTACTGACGTTAGATTTTTCTGAATTTAAAAGAAGGATGTCTCGGCGTGGGACAAGGAATGCGAACCGTCATCGCAGTATCTCCCCAACTCAAAATGAGAATCAGGAATTTTCTCCTCAAGTTGCTGACATCATTGCACGAGCTGTGGCAGCAGGAGTAGCATCTGCTCTACGAAACCAGCAACCTCCTCCGATAGTACCTGTTCCTGAACCAGTGGCACAGCCAATGTCATGGGACAAAGTTCGTCACTCGTTCATCCGGGGAAATCCACCGACATTTGCAGGGTCCACAGATGTCTTGTTAGCATATCAGTGGAAACAGGAGAGCGAGCGTCATCTTCGGATGGTAATCTGTACCGAAGTGCAGAAACAGATGCTGGCTACGTTTATGCTGATAGGCAATGCATTGCAGTGGTGGGAGTCTATTACTACTGTCGAAGATAGGACCAGATTGACTTATGCTGAATTTCAGACTCGCTTTGACGACAAGTATTTTCCTATGTCAGTAAGATCAGCGATGAAGACTGAATTTCTGGATCTGCAACAGGAAGATATGACTGTGGCTGAGTATGAACAGAAGTTCATTAATTTGTCATTATTTGCACCAGAGGAGGTCAATACGGAAGAAAAGAAGCGAGACCGCTTTGTGAAGGGGTTGATATGGCCGATTAAAGTAGTGATCTAAGGTAGTCCGGCATATACTACTTATATCCAGGTGGTTAATGCCGCCTTACAGCACTGCCAGATGAGGAGTGATTACCGGAAGTCCAAGGGAGATAAGCGGACTAACCGAGACTACCAGACAGTGGAGAAAGGAAGCAGCAGTGGTGCCAAGTCCAATGATCGGGGCAGATTTCAAGGACATCCACCTTGGAAGAAAAACAAAGGAAACCCAGATGTGCAGAGGGATGGAGTCCCTAATCAGGGTAGACAAGGTGGGATACCTCAGACCGGACAGGAACAGTGGTCGGGAAATCAACAGAGAAGGCAGGCAGGTCCTTTTACGGGACGTTGTTATCACTGTAGAGAGATTGGGCATCCGGCCAAGATGTGTCCCAAAGCTAAGCAGGGACAGTATGGGCAGCCGAGACCTAATCAGCCGTTTCCTCTACCGGCCCCACCGATGCCACGTGGGCAAGTTCAGAATTTTCCGGCACTTCCAGCACCACCATTTCCTCCGGGACAACCTCCACAGCAGTTGCATCATGGCAGAGTTTATAACTTCATGCCACATAATGCGCAGGCTCCTCAGGCTATTGAGGGTATGTTTTCTATACATGGTAGAACTGCTCGTATACTGTTTGACACTGGTGCATCACATTCTTTTGTGTCTAGATCTTTTGTTATCTTATCTGGTATGACGACTCAGTTATGTGACCAACCTCTTAATATTTATACACCATTGGGAGTTGGTGCAATTTTACGAGAGTATAGCGGTGATATCCTTATAGATATGGGCCGGCTTCGATTTCTTGCAAATTTGTTAGTATTAGATATGCATTCGTATGATGTTATACTTGGGATGGACTGGTTATCTCAGTACCATGCTCAGGTTAACTGTTACGAAAAGTCTATTGTATTTTCTATACCAGGACAGGAGATGTATCTTCTTGTTGTACCACAACCTGATAGAGGGCCTAGCACTTATTTATTCGTTCTTGAGGAGGACTCACAGGAAGTGACTGCGGTATCTCTCGACAGCATTCCGGTAGTACAGGAATTCCAGGATGTATTCCAGGAAATTCCAGGCTTGCCACCGAGTCGAGAGATAGATTTCGTTATTGATTTAGCTCCAGGCACTACGCCTATTGCTAAGGCGCCGTACCGAATGGCACCAGTGGAGATGCGAGAGTTGAAAGATCAAATTCAACAGTTGCTCAGCCAGGGATTTATTCGCAGGAGTACTTCACCATGGGGAGCACCAGTACTGTTTGTAAAGAAGAAGGATGGATCTCTTCGTCTTTGTATTGATTACAGAGAACTGAACAAGGTCACTATTCGCAACAAGTACCCGTTGCCCAGAATTGATGACCTGTTTGATCAGTTGAAGGGAGCTACTTACTTCTCAAAGATCGATTTGAGGTCTGGTTATCATCAGCTACGAGTCAGAGAACAAGATGTTCCAAAGACAGCATTTCTCACGAGGTACGGATCTTATGAGTTTCGTGTTATGCCTTTCGGTTTAACGAACGCTCCAGCTGTCTTTATGGACTTAATGAATAGAGTATTCAGAGAATACTTAGATCAGTTTGTCATTGTTTTCATTGATGATATTCTGGTTTACTCCAAGTCGGAGAAGGACCATGCCAGACATTTACGCACAGTATTGCAGACACTTCGAGAACATCAGTTGTTTGCGAAGTTTGAGAAGTGTGAATTTTGGCAGAAAGAGGTCAAATTTCTGGGACATGTAGTGTCAGAAGAAGGGTTAGCAGTAGATCCAGCCAAGGTTGCGGCCGTTATGGAGTGGGGACAGCCTACCTCACCGACAGAGATTCGCAGTTTTCTGGGATTAGCGGGGTATTATCGCCGGTTCATCCAGGGATTTTCCAAAATTGCGGGTCCACTTACTCATCTGACTAAGAAGAATGTACCATTTGTATGGGATGATTCTTGTCAGACTGCTCTTGCTGAATTGAAGAGTAAGTTAACTTCTGCACCTGTCTTAGCCACACCTCAGAGTGGAATCGAGTATTTAGTATTTACCGACGCTTCTCTGAAGGGTTTGGGTTGTGTGTTGATGCAAGAAGAGCGACCAGTTTCTTATGGGTCTAGGAAGCTTAAGCCTCATGAGCTTAATTACCCGACTCACGACCTAGAGCTCGCCGCAGTGGTTTTTGCCTTGCGTATTTGGAGACATTATCTTTTGGGGGAGACTTTTCGATTGTTTAGCGATCATAAGAGTCTACAGTATTTGTTCACACAGAGGGAACTGAATATGAGACAGCGCAGATGGTTGGAATTCGTGAAAGACTATCACTTCTCTATTCAGTATCATCCAGGGAAAGCGAATGTTGTAGCAGACGCACTCAGCCGCCGACCATATGTCAGCCTTTCAGCTTTGTTTACAACAGAGTGGGATGCTTTGAAGACTGTTGATGAGTTAGCAGACGCTTTTATGGCATGTGTGGTAGTAACTCCTTCTATCATTCATCAGGTCATTCAAGCGCAACTCTTAGATCAACAGTGTATTGATCGGGTTTCGGAGTTAGCCTCCGGAGATGTTCCTTTTTATTCTATAGGGACTGATGGAGGATTGAGGTACAAGGGACGTTTAATTGTGCCTTCAGCTGACAATTTGAGAAATGTGGTGATGAGAGAGACACACACTTCTCAGTTCTCCGTACATCCAGGGGGAGACAAGATGTATCAGGACATGAAACGCCAGTTTTGGTGGGCCGGCATGAAAAGAGATATAGCTATCTTTGTCTCTAAATGTAGCACCTGTCAGATGATTAAGATTGATCATCAGAGACCGCCAGGATCGTTACAGCCACTTCCCATACCAGAGTGGAAATGGGAAAGTATTTCCATGGACTTCATAGAGGGATTACCTACTTCACAGCATAATCACAACTCTATTTGGGTCATTGTTGATAGATTGACCAAGTCCGCTCACTTTCTGCCTGTTCGGTCAAACTTTACGTCAGAACAGTATGCTAAGCTGTATATTGCAGAAATGGTGAAACTTCATGGTGTACCATTGTCCATCGTATCAGATAGAGATCCGAAGTTTGTATCAGGATTTTGGAGGAGCTTTCAGCAGGCTTTGGGTACAGAACTATATCTTAGCACTGCTTATCATCCTCAAACAGATGGACAGACTGAGCGAGTTAATCAGATTTTAGAAGACATGTTGCGGGCATGTGTTCTTGATTTTAAGGGCAATTGGGAGGAATATTTGCCGCTTTCAGAGTTTGCTTATAACAATAGTTATCAGAAAACTATTGGTATGGCACCATTTGAGGCTTTGTACGGTAGACCGTGTAGGTCTCCTGTCTGTTGGCTTGGAGTTGGTGAGAACAGCTTTTTGGGTCCTGAATTTATTAAGGACACGTCAGAAAAGATCGCTATCATTAGGGATCGGATGCGTACAGCTCAAAGCAGACAGAAAAGTTATGCTGACCGTCGAACTCGTGCTTTGGAGTTTAAGGTTGGTGATCAGGTTTTGCTTAAGGTTTCTCCTATGAAGGGAGTAATGCGGTTTGGGTCAAAGGGTAAGTTATCGCCTCGTTTTGTGGGTCCTTTTATGATTACAGATCGGATTGGGGCAGTAGCTTATCGTCTGGCTCTACCAGATAATCTTCATAGAGTACATAATGTTTTTCATGTATCTATGCTGCGAAAATTTCTACGGGATGAAGATCAATACCAACACATTGATGTGGGTGAGATTGAGTTGCAACCCGATGCAACCTATTTGGAACAACCTTACTGTATTCTCGATCGTAGGAATCAGATACTGCGCACGAAGACTATTTCATTAGTACGTGTACAGTGGAGCCATCATAGTGCTACAGAGTCTACTTGGGAACGGGAAGATATTATCCGTGCCAAGTATCCAGAACTTTTTAATACAGGTATGTAGTGAATTTCGGGGACGAAATTCCTTTATTAGGGGGGGAGAATGTAATACCCCGAAATTTTAAAGAATGTATTTAAATTAATTTTGTGTTAGGTTAATTAATTTTATTTATTTGTGCATACTACATTATTATATTAGGTTCATTTAATTGTGCATGTAAATTAATTGTGTATGTTAAAATAGTAAATTTGTTCATGTAAATATGCATGTATTATTATTAATAATTTTATTTGTTGGTTATGCTTATATTAATCATTATTAGTTAAGTAAAGTATTATATTTGTGTTATATAGTATTATGATGATATAATGTATTATTTTGTAATAATAATAATTATATTAGTTTAATAATAATAATAATAATAATAATAATATTAATAATAATATAATAATAATAATTATAAAAGTTTTATTAATAATAATATTAGTAATAATAATATTAGTATTAAATCAAGGTAATGATGAAAAATTAAATACTAGGATAGAATTTCATTTACTATGGTAGAATGGTGGATCAAATATCTTGATTAAAGATAGCATTGTCTTAAAGCCATATAGGTAGGAGTATGAGAAATGGGTGAGAAGTTATTATAAATAAGATATTTGTAGTATTTATATTATATATTTTGTATATAAATTAACTAGCTTGCCTTAGAAGAAAATAAAGGGAGTTAGAAGCAAAGTATAAATTCTAGAGAGCTATTTTATAAGAGTGAAAGGAAAAGAGAAAGAGAAAGAAGTTTGGACCGGTGTAGGCAATTTTACCCGACTACGCGCAGACCGGCGGATTTATTTTAAATCCAAAAAGGCAAGTTATTATCTACTTTTCCCCTTTGAATTAATAAATTAATTGTTTAGCTTATTTTTATGCATAGAGCCAAGGTTAGGAGGTTAATAAATAATTAATTTTATTTTGTTAAATTAATGGAATTTTAATTATATAGGATGGTATATATTTATTTAATGTCCTATGAAATTAATAATGGCTAAAAATAATTAAATAAGACTTTAGGGATTTTTCTAGAATTTTCTAGATTTTTCCGGGCATTTTCTGCAATTTCCGGCGACCTTCCGGCGAGTTTTCCGGTCGCCGGCAGTGGGGGAGACGACCGGAGTGATCCGGTGCAACGCGGCGCACCATAGGAGGGTGTACGCGCGCATCCTGGCCATTAGTGGAGTCTGATTGATCCGGTGCATCGCGGTCCATGATACCGCGGTACACCCGGATCTGTGGGCGTTGGATGGAGGGAAGATAGGGTGAGATGATCCGGTGTGACGCGAGTACGGAATCCGGATGCAGCCAACCAACCAGGAAGTGACACGTCAGCAAGGCACCCTTAGTGCGCGCGTGGCAGCGCGTGCGCGCGCGTGGGAGCGTGTGGCTGATGCCAGACGCGCGTGGAGGCGCGTGGGAGAGTGGGGAAGGTTGGGCTGCGCGTGGGGAGGCTCTGGGAGGCGCGTGAGGGCGCGTGTGGGGTCCCTACAGCTGCTGGAAATTACCAAAATACCCTTAGGGCCTGTTTTGTAAATTCCAGAACCTTAAACTTGGATTTTTAGGTACTGTGTTGGTAATTACGGGTTTAACGGGCCACGAAATTATTATTTTAACACCCGTTACTTATTCTTATGGCCGATTAATCTTTTATAAGCATTTATTGGCTCGTTCGCAGTACGGATACTAATGTGATTTATTTAACGACATTGTTAAATATAAATAGTGTTATTATCGTATTTAATGGTATCAAACATTACTGTTAAATTAAATAAGGCCATGGTTTTAGTCAGATAAATTATCCATGATATCTTATAGGATGTTTATACTGTTAATTGATATATAAACCATGATTATTATGCTGTGTGCATTTCAGGAAATAAATGGACTGTTTAATTATGTCGCATTTATATTATATGGATGTGTTGCCATATAGAACCATATGAGCTGGCTAATAAGTTTAGACTCATTTATACCTTATGCATTCGTTGCGATAGACAGATGTGTGGCTGTCGGGGTATGTGGTTTAATATTATTGGCATGTGTTGCCTAATTGACATACTCGGTATATTTATTAATATTATTGGCATGTGTTGCCTAAATTGACATTCTCGGTACATTTATTAATATTGTTGGCATGTGTTGCCTAATTTATATGCTCAGTATATTCATCAGTACTTTGCGAGGTGTTATCACTGTGTAGTTCGTTATAGTCTGTGTTGTCAGTACCGTACACCATGTATAATAGCTGATTTCCCGGGTAGGGAAAGGCGACACTTGACCACCTAGTGTGAGTCTAAGTGATCACCGTCTATTCTGGTTGAGGTCATGTTATACATCGGATAGTTCCCGTAGGATGTATACAGATATAGTACTCATCCGATTCATAATGATTAATTTATTTGATTCTCTGATTTGGGTCATAGTAGAGAGGACTTGCTCGTGGGGTTGACCCACCATTGTTGTTATTTCAGGATACGGTCAGTATCCGTTTCAAGGCTGAGGTTAGCAGTGTGGGACCATCATCCGAACTCATCTACTCCTACGATCCAGTGCAGGGTAGAAGTTTTATGTAGTATTTCAGTTTCAGTTTTTATTTACTTTTGACGTTGAACTCTCAGGGTTATATTTAGGGATCCCTGACGTAGGATTTCCAAGTTGTAATGAAGTACTGTATTAAATAAAGGATGGATGGATGTTGTATTATTTAGTGTTCCTTTCCGGTCTAAATTCTTTTATTATCATCATTTTGTATTCCATGCTTGTATATTGCCAATTGTTTTTGATATCCCTCGTTTTTCGTGTATAAGCCTGATCAACTTATGCGTGGAAAATGTGGGGGTGTTACAGAGAGAGCCAGCTCCTATTGGATTGGAGCCGGCTCTCCTTGGACTGGAGGCGGCTCCAATGGTCTAGGAGCCGGCTCCAGGGCCATTGGAGGCGGCTCCAATATTCTGGAGCCGGCTCCAGGTTGTTTATTCGTGGGTTTTTGATTCTGTTGGTTGTTTTTCCAATTTTTCAGTGATTAGGCTTCCTAGTGATTATTTTAATATGTTTTAGTGGAGAATGAATACTGTAATGGATAGTTTAGGAGTGGTCTAGGGTAAACATAAATATGCAAAGACCAGATTAACATAGAATTGGACAAAAAGCATTAATCATTAGGATTACATGGAGTTAATTACGAATGTCTTGTAGACTGTGTGGATTTGGAGTTTCTAATTTCTTAATTATATTAGAAATTTTCTGTGAGAGCTTGTCCACTCGAATTATATGTTCATGGAAATAGAAATTATGCTAAAAATTTATATTTCACTGAAAATTAGTTGATGATTAAATTTAACGGTTAGTGCGGCAAGTTGTTGGATAGGAAACTATAAGTATAATAGATTACTTATATTTATTTTGCATGCTATAGATTTGAGTGGGAAAATATCTATTTAGGCTCTGTTAATTCTATGGAAACTGGGAATAGGTCATAATTACAAATAAAGCCCTGTATGATCAAATTATGGATTCTGAATTGGCTTACTTAAGCATGTTTGTTAATTTGTTCTAACATGTTTGGTTTGGAACTGTTGGTATTGACATTTATATGGTCATTATTTTATCAACTGTGAATGTAAGTAAGCATGTTGATTATCTATTTCAATATGCATAGTAAGGAGTAGTTGACATTGATATTTATATTTTCAATGTGAATCAATTATTGGTATTTTTAAGAATGGTTGCTAATGCATTCTATTATGTTTAGTATGGAATTGTTGATATTGTTGTTATTATTATCGATGCTTTATCAACTATTGGACGGATTGGATTGTATGTACCGGTATGGGACAGTGACATACTAGGTTTGGATTAGCTCAAATTGCTAAGTCCTACCTATTTTGGAGTAAGGGCACGGGTTATAAAATACAATCCTCCTTATATATATAAGTCGGTACGGTTGAATACGCCGAGTGACTTACTGGATTTCTTGTGGATGGATAGAAACGGAGTTTAGATATATTTTTATGTTACCGTGTCATGAGCTTGAGTCTCAGTGTCGATGGTTAGGGTGCGTATATGCAGTTGGATGTGTAGCTGACTGTGAAGGTTGAGGTATACCCTGTTTAGGTTTAGGTACTCATACCCACTCAGGTGCGTATTGTGTGATGCCTTATATCCAGGTTGAGACCCCCTTCATGGCCTAGCGAGAGTCCAGTAGTGTGGATATATTTATGTACGGATTATTAGTTATTGTTGAACTATTTAGTATGTACATGCGTATCGAGTCTCTGCTTGGATTGTAGTAGGATAGAACTTGTTCGTGGGCCTGACCCACTCCTATTTTTCAGGTGTACGTCAGTTCCAGGCTTGAGCTTGTTCGTGCTGTGCAGAGACAATCTTCCATTCTACCGACAATGTAGGATTTCTTTCCAGATCTTGGATTTGGATTTTATCTTTCATTTTACTTTCATTCAGTGTGAGATTTTTATTAGGGGTCCACTGGAGATGGATTTCCGAGTTGTTCAAATTATGGATATTTGGTTTATCAAATTTAAGTATTTAATTATTTAAGGATTTTATTTTAGTTTTCTTTTCAGCTTTAAACTTTCATTTCTTAATTCATTTTGTATTCCGTGTTCGTTATAAAATATTAATTGTTTGATATTCCCTCGGGTTTGGGCCTGGGCCTGATAAACCCGTGTCTCGGATCCGAGGGGTATCACAAATACTCTATCCAATAATTAATTCAGAATGTGTCTTTTCCAATCCTCTCTTAAGGATAAAGCAAGAACTTGGTTGCAGTCCCTTCCAACAAATTCCATATCTACATGGGACATGTTGCAACAGAAGTTCTTGAAGAAATACTACACTATAGGTAAAACCACACAAATGAGAAGAGAAATCATGGCATTTTCCCAATCTCGAGAGAACATTTTCATGATGCATTGGAAAGATATAATGATCTTCTAAGAAATACCATGATCTTGCTCAATGGCACTTAATACCGATTTTCTATAATGGTCTTACTGACTCTTATAGAAACATAATAGATGCATCCAGTAATGGAGCTTTTCTGCGTAAGAGTCCGGCTGATGCTTGGGAACTGTTTAAGGCCCTAAGTGAAAACTCAGTGAAACATACTTCTTCCTCTAGGTCTAGGTCTTCACCTAGAATGCATAAAGTTGAAAAACTTTATAAGGTAGATAAATCTAGTGAGTTAGTCGTTCAAATAGAAGCCTTGTACCGTTAGTTCAATCAAATCTTATCATCTGTTTTCGTTCCTGTTGTTAATCCACAAACTGCCTTACCCAAAGAAGTTTGTTCAATCTATGTTAATCCCAACCATTTTGCTGACACTTGCCCTGTTCTGGGATAATCATCTAAGATCCCACAAGAGCAAATGAGTGCTGTAGTCTCTAGTCCAGCTTATAATCCATATTCTTCTACATATAATCCTGGCTGGAGAGATCATCATAATCTATCATAGCGTAATCAAAATCAAGGAACTACTGTTCCTTAGTCACAAGGGCAATATCAAAATTCATCTAATCCTATGCCACAAAATAATTTTTTCAACTAATTTGGTATTACCATCCCCCTCAGTTTAGGAATCAACCCACTCAAGCTCCTAATCTTCCACCTCCTCCTAGAAATTCTACTTTTAAGGATCAAGTACTCAATGCTCTAGTTGATCTTAAGGCCAATACATAACTTCTTAATTCTCATTCACAAGCCATAGCAAAGCTAGAGGCACAAGTTGGGCAAATAGCGAGTACTCTATCTCAAAGAGAAGATGAAAAGCTGCCTAGTCAGCCAATAGCCAACCTGAAAGGGCAAACTTATATGATTGATGAAGCCAATTCCTCAGGTATTCATCATAAGCAAGTTCAGGCTATCACTACATTGAGGAGTGGTAGAGTGGTTGATAACCAAGTTGAGAAAGGCTAGGAAGAAAAAGAAAGGCTTAGGGTTCCCATTGTTCCTATCATTCATAATTCATATCCTAAGGATGTTTCCTCAAGTTTTATTCCACAATCCATAAGAGGAGTTGAAGGTGGAGTCACTTCTTCATCTGCTCTTAACCCTGAGATAGCTTATGAGCCAAAAGCGCATTATCCTGAACGTCTCAAGGAATCCTCCCACTTTGGTAAACAAGGGGAGAAAATTCAAGATATGATGGAGGTCTTTAAATAGGTCAAAATCAATCTTCTTCTACTTGATGCTATAAAGTAAATTCCAGCCTATTCCAAATTTTTAAAGGACTTGTGCACTCTTAAGAGAAAATCAAAAAGCCAAGTTCCTAAAAAAATTTGTCTTACCGAGTAAGTCAGAGTTATTCTTAAGTATAACACTCCTCTAAAGGTTAAAGACCCCAGTGTTCCTACAATTTCTTGCGTTATTGGAAACAATGTGATAGAGTGAGCACTTCTTGATCTTGGAGCTAATGTTAATCTTATTCCTTACTCGGTGTATGAGAAATTAGGTTTGGGAAAGTTAAAACCTACATCGGTTGTTCTATAACTTGCTGACCATTCTAGCAGACAACCACGAGGTATTGTTGAAGATGTAATCATAAAAGTGGACAAGTTCTATTTTTTGGTCGATTTTCTAGTTCTTGATACAGAACTGGTCCACGATTCCAAAAAGTATATTCCAGTCATTCTTGGCCAACCTTTTCTAGCCATAGCGAATGCTTGCATTAACTGTAGGACTAGAGCCATGGATTTATCTTTTGAAAATATAAAAGTCAAGCTAAACATCTTCAATGCTATTCATCATCCCCACGATGATGGTGAATGCTTCTTCCTTGATGTTATTGATGAGTTAGTTGAGGAATCACTCCCAGCTATTTTATCCAAGGATCCTTTAGAAGCTTGTCTGAATCACTTTAATTATGAAGATTTCGATATCGACTCTTCAATAGCTGAAGTGAATTCTTTGCTCGATTCCACTCCTATTATAGATTTCCCTCCATGGAAATCTAGATTAGAGTCTCTTCCACCACTTTCTAGTACTCTGCCTGTTCCTTCCTTAGAGTCTCCACCTAAGCTTGAGCTTAAGCCAATACCGGAAAAGCTTAAGTATGCTTTCTTGGGTTTAAATGACACCCTTCTGGTGATCATTGTTTGCAATTTTACAAGTTCCCAAGAAAGTAGTCTTTTAAAAGTTCTTGAGCAAAATAAAAAGGCTATTGGGTGGAGTCTGGCCGATTTGAAAAGAATTAGTCCCATAATTTACATGCATCAGATTCACTTGGAGGAGGATTCCCGAATATCTCGGGAACTCCAACGAAGATTGAATCCTAATATGAAGGAGGTGGTGTTGAAGGAAGTTATGAAGTTACTAGATGCGAGAATAATCTACCCCATCTCAGATAGCAAATGGGTGAGTCCTACTCAGGTAGTACCTAAAAAGATGGGTATTACGGTGGTTGAGAATTCCAAGGGAGAATTAGTTCCATAACGTACCACCACTGGTTGGCGTGTGTGTATTGATTATCAGAAACTCAACTCCGCTACTAGAAAAGATCATTTTCCACTTCCATTCATTGATCAAATTCTAGAGCGATTGGCTGGCTAAAGCCATTATTGCTTTTTAGACAAATATTTCGCCTATAATTAGGTGGCCATTGATCCTAAGGATCAAGAGAAAACTACTTTCACTTGTCCATTCGGTATGTTTGCATATAGACGGATGCCTTTCGGATTATGTAATACGCCAGCAACATTCTAGAGGTGTATAATGTCTTTCTTTTCGGATATGCTTGAAAAGTTTCTTGAAATTTTTATAGATGACTTTTATGTTTTCGGGTCCACATTTGAAAACTGTCTCCAAAATCTTTCCTTAGTGCTTTAGCGTTGTAGGGAAACCAATCTTATTCTTAGTTGGGAGAAGAGCCATTTTATGGTTCAAGAAGGAATTGTGTTAGGCCATATCATTTCAAAGAGAGGTATTGAAGTTGATAGAGCTAAAGTAGATTTGATCTCTAAATTGCCTCCTCCTACCTCCGTAAGGGGAGTGCGATCATTTCTTGGGCACGCCGGGTTTCATCGATGCTTCATTAAAGATTTTAGCAAAATTTCCCGTCCTTTGTGCAATCTACTTGTAAAAGACACTCCTTTTGTCTTTGATGAATCATGTCTAGAAGCTTTCCAAAAGCTTCGCTCTCTTCTTTCTTCAGCTCCTATCATGAATCCTTCGGACTGGGCTCTTCCATTTGAGATTATGTTTGACGCATCTGATTATGCTATGGGTGCTGTCTTGGGACAAGGAGTAGATAAACTTCCTCATGTTATCTACTATGCGAGCAAAACTCTTTTAGATGCACAATTGAATTATACCACTACTGAAAAAGAGTTGCTTCCAGTTGTCTTTGCTTTGGATAAATTCAGATCATATCTATTAGGTTCCAGAGTCGTAGTCTATTCCGATCATTCTGCTTTGAAACATCTTCTTTCCAAAAGGGAAACCAAGCCCCGTTTGATTCAATGGATCCTCTTGCTTCAAGAATTTGATTACGAAATCCGGGATAAGAAAGGGTCAGAGAATGTTGTAGCTAACCATCTTTCTAGAATTCTGATTGAGGATACCTCAACTTCACTTCCAGTTTGTGATTCCATCCCGGATGAACAACTGTTCGAGGTTTCTCATAAGGATTTGCCTTGGTTTGCTGATATTGTGAATTACCTCGTAATAGGCAAAATTCTTTTGTCTTGGTTAAAACAGGAAAATGATCAATTCTTCTCCCAAATTAGGATGTATTATTGGGAAGACCCCCAACTATTCAAATATTGTACTGATCAAGTTATTCGTAGATGTGTTCTTGAGAGTGAGTTTCATAGTATTCTGACCTTTTGTCATAATTTGGCATGTGGAGGTCATTTCAGTGCAAAGAAAACTATAGCTAAAATTCTTTAGTGTGGCTTCTTTTGGCCTTCACTTTTTTGGGATGCATACTTGTTCTGTAGGTCATGCCTTAGATGCCAGCAGCTAGGATCAATTTCTAGAAGGAACATGTTGCCCTTAACTCTAATCTTAGTTATTAAGGTTTTTTATGTTTGGAGTATTGACTTCATGAGTCCTTTTGTTCTATCTAATAAAAATGAATACATTCTTGTGGCTGATGATTATATGTCTAAATGGGTTGAAGCAATGGCCACCAAAACCGCCGATCATGCAGTCGTGGATGAGTTCATTCAAACGAACATTTTTAGTCGGTTTGTGAAGATGCAAGAAATTTCTCTCTATTTGGATAGAATCTCTTTACACTTAAAGAAATTTTCAAACCCTTTTCCCTCTATTTTTAGTCTATTTATAGACTATTACAAATGTTATAGAAGCTTCCTAACTATCTCCTTGCGGTGGGCTCATTCTCCGGGCTTCTTCAGTCGTGGGCCAAATTGCTTTCAGCGGGCCTTCAGCCTGATTCTTCAATCTTGGGCCTATCTTGAGAGAGCTCGGTTCAGATCAATATCACATACCTAGCCCATTTTTCATCGTGTGGGTTGTAGCCGGACCGCACCGTTTTTAGCATCCTCATCTGCCCCCATAATCTCTCCCTAATTAATTAGGGTGAGATTATTAATGGGAACTAATCATGGTTTAGTGGCTCAAGATGATTACATGGGGGAACGAGCGGTCGGCTCAGTAATCAATGCTTTGGAATTTGAAACCTCTTTACTCTCCTGACGTCTTGGCTATTGGGTCCACCATCTCTTTATAAATTAAGGGAACTGTACTATGATAAGCGCCGAATATTATATATTCAAGCGCCCTAAATTGCATTAGTAAAGTCCGTTGTATGTTAATTTATGTAGATTATCTTCATTTCTATGTTTTTATGCATTTTCAGGTTCATTGGCCAAAATGGAACAAGAATAAGGCCTTGTGGAATCTTGAGCAACAAAAGGTGCCAATGCTGAATTCTGGCAGCAGTAGAACCTGGGCTTTGCTCGCCATTTTGACCTTCCAAACTCGAGAACTGGACTTCTCTCATAACATGAAAGATTTAGAGCTCTGAATCACCTTTCCAAATCTTCAAACGGTTTGTCATTCGGAGCTCAGATCAGAGAGTTATGGCCTTGTTACCAGAGGCGCGCAGAACTGCCTGGCAGCAATGAAATTCTGCCTTGATCTTCATTTTCGACCAACCATCCTTGAGAATTGGATCTCCACCAAAACATGAAATATTTAGAGCTCTGAATTAGCTTTCTAAATCTTCAAACGGTTCATCATTCGGAGTTCGGAGTGCAAAGTTATGGCTGTTTAACCAAAGTAGGTCTGGGCGGAGCAAGTGAAGCATGGGCATTTTTACACTAAATTCGAGTGCTCGAGGCCTTGCTTAGAGTGCTCGAATTTTGGGCAGAATGCCCTTCGGAAATGGCTCATTTCAGCCCACTTGCACCTTGGTTTCTTCACTTTGCTTCCCTCTTTAATAAAGTGGTTGGAGATGTTGGTTGGTGACCTTTTGGTGGTAGATAAGGCAAGGAAGGCCACACATTTCATGAGCTTCATTCTACAAGATTAGAGGAGAGAGAAGGGAGCAAGAAAGAGAGTTCTCCAAGCTTGAAGAAGGGAGCACGAAAATGGAGGAGGTCTTCAAGCTTCTTCTTCATTCTAAGGCTCCAATGGGTAACTAACTCTTCTTCTAGGGAGGTGATGAAGTCCCTCCCTTGTAAGCATGTTCTAGTGTAGATTTTATTTTGGGATTTCAATGTATAACCTATGGTCTTTTCATGGTCTAGAGCATTTTGCTTCTTGTAATGGATCTTCATGTATTTTAATGATTATTGTTGAATTAATTATCTATCTTAGATGGTTTATTCTTTTAATCATAGTGCTTGCACTCTCATGGTGACAATGGTAGTGAGATCATGGAATAGTTTTAATGGCATGAAGTTAGAGAAATTTGATAGTCCATTGCTTAGGTTCCCCCTTTGATGGTCTATTCTTGATTCCTAACTTTATGTGCTTTTATCATTCAATTAAGGGCTTGATAATCTTTGGCTTAGGGAGCATGTTGAAGACTACACCCTAGTTTAGGTAGTTTAAGCATGTATTTCTTTGATGGATTATTCTTGTTTTTTATTCAATGACCCTCTTGAGGATATTATAGCAACCAAGGGTTGTTATGTATCATGACCATCGTTTATGTTGATTTCCCGAATTTAAATTTAGCCTAGCATGTGTATAGGGATGGAGACGGATTCACTTCCTTAGTTTTTCTTACTCGTATCTTATCTCGCTTCAATTATTGTAAGTTTCTATTTCATGCACTTCACATATTCAATTTAGTGACAAACAAACAACTCCTTATTTCCCCTTCATCATTCTAAGAACGATTCTAGACATTTAGGTTGCCTTAGACTAGCGCAGTCCTAGTGGTTCGACTTACCCGACCAATAGCCCTATTTTACAATGATTCGTGCTATTGCGAAGGTTGATGTATGATTGACCAACCGATCAATTTTTGGCGCCGTTGCCGGGGACTGCAAACGGTTTAGCGACCAAAGTTCTAGGGTTAATTTTAGTTTGATTGTGAATATTGTGTCTTGTGAATACTCCTTGTGTATTTTTGATCATCTTCGTGTTTGTGAGATTCTAGGGACTCGAAACTCGCCGTAGGAATGCTAGCAAATTGTAAGTCTAGAGGACCCCAGGTAAGTCTCGTGACTTCTAGTTTCAAATTGTGAATATCGTGCATGTGTTAAGCTTAGAAGTAGATAAATTGCAAGCCCTTGTCGAGGCTTTTTCAATTGTGTATTTTCAATTCCAAGCATCGGTCCTTGTCGTGGCCATTTACATTTTTGTCTTGATAATTGAGGAGAAAGGGAATATCATATGTGGAGGTTATGGTGATGAAGTGTTGTATTGATTGCTTTGTGTGTTGTTGAATTACTCCTAGATGGAGGATAATTATCTCCCAACTCAATTCTACACACCACATGCATTTTGTGCTTTTTGCTCTAGTAATACACATCATACAAGAGATTGTCTTCCAACGAGACAATTCTCAGATTTTTATCTAGAGCAACCAAATGCAAATTTCTCTGAACCGTGTAGTGATCCATACTTCAATGGTTATGACTCGGGTAGGGGAGATCACCAAAATTTCTTGTGGCATGACATGGAAAATTCAGCCCCACAATCTCATGGGCAACATTTTCAAGCCAATTTTCAACCCAATGATCATTATTTCCAGCCCTCTTCTCCTTTTCCACCGTCTCCATTGGATGAGCTAATTGTTGCTAACAAACAAATGATGGAGTCTATGCACACACAAATGATGGACTCCAACAATCAACTATTGGCCTCCCTTGCTAGCATCCAATCCACAGTAGAGTCTATCAATCAAGTGGTACCATATCACCAGTCCCAAGTTAGTGTAATGATAGATGACCAAATATCTCAAATTCAACAAAGGATTAATGCTAAAAATCATGAAGAAGAGGAAACATTTTCATTTGAATTTATGGCCAATCCAAAAGAAAATTCTATGAATGATGAGATTACTCCTAGTAACTTTCATCATGAGAATGATCAAGTGGTTATTACATGTGAAAATGATGAAATGGTGGTGGAAGATCAAATTGTTGCCCCACATCAAAATGAAGCAATTGTGGCTCAAAATGGGAAAAATAATGATGTAGAGATTGTCTACCCTACTCCAAAACAGCCCCTACATAATCCTTTGCTTGATACACCTCCTTCAATGGAGGATCCTCTAAAAGCTTGTTTGGCTCATTTTAATTGTGAGGATTTTAATGTTGACAATTCCATTTCGGAGGTGAATTCTTTGCTTAATATTCATCCACCTATTCATTCTCTTCCTTGGTCAACATCAAATGTATCTCTTTCTTGGGAGCTTGCATCTCATCCCATTCCCTCACTTGAGTTGTCTCAAGTTGTTGAGCCCGAACCGCCGGATAAGTGTGAGAAGGATGTTGAAATTTTGAAGGATAAGTTGTCGAGCATTCCCGTGCTCAATATGACCCTCCAAAAGCCTTTGCTAGGTGCACTCTCGCCTACTCCATCTTCCTATAATCCAAATAAGCCCCATAATCCAAAGTTCTTCATTGAGGATGAAGAGTGGGTTGAGGTCTTTCCGCTACCTCTTTTCCACTTTTGTCTTCAAGCTCTTCCTCCTTCGCTTTTAAAAGAATTATCCTATTTGGGGAAGCTTGAATCTCTTGAGAGACATGGTATAGGGTAATGAGGACTAACCTGATCTCGGTGTGTCTAGCTATCGAGATTTTTGAGGATTAGTACCTGCTCTAACTTCGTCTAGCTATCGACATTAAATTTAGCAAAGCAAGGGAAGCAATTTTTTCAATTTCCAAGCTTCCTTCTCTTTGAAATTGCTCGTGCCTTGCAAAATTTTCTGGGAAACGGTTTAGAAAAGCCAAAAATTTGATTTTTCTTAGACCTTCTCAACTCTAATTTTCATTCCCGGAAATTTCCATCGCTTCCTAGCAATTTCATCGGATCTTGGGAATGCTACTCATGTGCATAATGTCTCATTTGTAATACATTCTTGAAAATTTTCGCAAAATCATCCATGCATTGAAATTCTTGCACTGTTTAAAATTTTTCCAAGCATTTGCAATGTTTGAAAATTTTTCAAAATTCCCCATGCATTGTCCCATGCAAAATTTCAATTTCTTTCCATGCATGCAAAGCTTCAAAAATCCATCCATGCATTAGATTGGAATAATGTGCAAAGTTTTAAAATTTTCCATGCATGGCTTGAATTGAAGCTGCTGCTTGCAATGATTTTTCGATGCATGGGAATGACATGAAAAATTTTCGATGCATGGAATGGCATGCAAAGTTTTCAAATATTTTTCCAACTGCCATGCAAAGCTTTAAAAATCTTTCCATGCATGGGAATGGCATGCCAAGTTTAAAATTTTTTTTACATCCTTGCATTGGAATGGAATGAATTTGCAAAGTTCAAAATTCATCCATACATTGGAAATGTGTTACATTTTGAAAAAAAATTTCCAATTATATTCATGCATTAGCAAGATGTTGCAAAGTTTGACACATTTGTTTCAGCAATTGCATCCATTCAAAATGCTCACTGGGCCAAGATTCTAGTGCTCGAATGATCTAACCAAAATTCCATGAGCTACTACCCATTTTGGAGCACTCTAAATTCCATTTGGATTGCTCCAAATGTCTTCACCATCAATCCCAAGCTCACTGCCCATTTTTGGAGCACTCTAGCTTCCATTTGGATTGCTCCAAATTTTCCACCCATACTGCCGAACCTACTGCCCTCATTTCGAGCACTCTCAATTCTGGTATGAGTGCTCGAATTCCATGCCCCAGCCAACCCTCACTCTCTGCCACAATATCGAGCACTCGAAAAGCCAACTCCCATCCTCGCAGCCAACTCCCATCCTCGCAGCCAACTCCCAATCCACACACCAAACCCACACTCACTCACCAACCCACCACATCCTTCCCAACCACCCTGCATGCATGCATGCACGCCCATGCATGCATGCCACACCTCTCAACCTCCATCACCCTCTCTAACACCATCTACCCTCTCGGCCATGCACCACATCACCACCCTGCATGCATGCATGCATACCCCCATGCATGCACAACACCATGCATAACCAACCTTCCCACCCTAACCAACATCATCTCCTCTCTGCACCACCAAACCAATTCTCTCTCATCCACCATACAAACCCATCTTCCCTCATACCACCCTCCACTCTCACCCTTGCATGCATGCACGCCCATGCATGCATGCCAAACCCCTCCCAAACCTCTCACCAAACCTCTCACCTCACCACCCACCTCACCACCCAGCTCACCTCCTGCATGCATGCATGCCAAACCCATGCATGCATCCCACCACCCTCCTACCAACCCTCACAACCAACCTCACCACCCCTCAACCACCATCAACCCTCACCATGCCCTGCACCTCAACCAACTCACACCCATCTTCTCTCGGCAACCCACTGCTCCACTTTCGAGCACTCGAAGACCAAGCTTCGAGTGCTCGAACTCCTCATGCCAGCACCCTAGCCCATCACCCAACTCTCTGCCCCAATTCCGAGCACTCGAAGTGGGCCTTCGAGTGCTCGAACCAAGCTCTCTTTTCTCTCTTTTAAAACCCATTCTCTCCCTCGCAGCTCCATCTCCCTCTCAACCCACATTGCCACCACCCCTACATCTCTGCAGTTCCCATTTCATATTCTGTCCCAAGGTATGTGAGCTTCCTTTTTTTCTCCTTTCCTTGTCTTTATTTCATCATAAGGAGGATGGGATTGCATGCCGGTGATTTTGTTGATGCTTGGGTTGCTTGTTGTTGATGTTGCTCTATGCTAGAGCTTGTTATCTTGCCAAATTTTTTGGGTTTCCTCCTCCACCCCACTCATTTTCACCTTCTCCTTTTTGTGGTGCACGCCAGGTGTTCGCTGAAATTCCTCAACCATGCCAACCAACCTCAACCCTCCTGCATGCATGCATGCAAGCCCATGCATGCATGCCCCTCACTCTCTCATGCCACCCTCTCGGCATCCCCACCTCTCCACTCTCCACCAAACAACCCACACCTCCCCACCCAAGCATGCAAACCATGCATGCTCCCCACTCTCAACCATGCAGCCACCCAACCCAAACCAACCCACCTTGGCTTCTATCCCCTTCACCCTCGGCATCCACCCTCACCCACCTCACCTTCTCACTCACCACCAACTCATGCATGCCATTCATTCCAAAAAAAAAAAAAAAAAAAAAAAAAAAAAAACATAATACTATATATATATAATAATAATATTATAACAAAAAATATATATATATATAAAAATAAATAAATAAGTCCTGTTTTTCTTTTTATTTATGTTTTGATTTTTACCTGTGTACATTAGTTGTGTTTTGATCGGTCTTCATGTCCAAGTTTGGGGGACGCATTTGCACACTCGCATGGCTGACCATCTACGTCGTCGTCACTCCACTTGGTATTATTGTTCCTTTCCCCCCTTTTTTGCTCTTATTTTGATTTACTTGTCTCCTCACATTGAGGACAATGTGACATTTAAGTTTGGGGGTGCATTTATGCATTTTTGGTTTTGCATTTTTGCTAAGCAATGATAATATAATTTGAAACCTGTTGGAGATGAAAGCATATGTTTAAAACTTTGTGTATAGAAGCAGCTGATATTTTTGAAAATAAAGAAAATTTGAGTTGAAATGATCATGTAGATTCAAATTAGTCTGTATAAATGTCTCAATTAAATTCTCGCTGGATTTGACACTCTTTTAAGCTTCACAATGCACAGATGCACATTGGAAACTTAACTGTGAGGCATGCAACTTGATTGACCTTGACCTTGCCCTAGTTAATCTGATTTGATGAACCTAATGGATGAATATCTTTGGCATGATTTATTTTGAGCTAAAAAAAAAAAAAAACTGAAAAGGAAAGAAAATAATGACCAGTTGACGTTCGTAGCCTTTCCAACTCGAGCTATTAAGCCCTAGGAGTGTCTCTACACTTAACACCCTAAAGCCATCTGGTTTGGGAGTTGTTGGCCTAACGCTTGCTACAAGGGTTGGTTAGAAAGCTTAAGGGACTTAAACATTGCACGGTCATTCAAAAAATAAACTGGTAATAAACATGGTTCGTTGGAGTTCGTAGCCTTTCCAACTTGAGCTATTAAGCCCTATGGAGTGTCTCTACACTTAACACCCTAAAGCCATCTGGTTTGGGAGTTGTTGGCCTAACGCTTGCTACATAGGTTGGTTAGAAAGCTTAAGGGACTTCAGCATTGCACAACCATTCTATGTTTCGCTTATGAGTTACAATAAATTGTCAACAAGCAACAAAAGTTGTCTTGTAAATAAAATCATGCCTTAGGGACCTCATTTAAAAGGGAATTTAATGATTTGCAAACTTGTGCTTTGGAATTGGAAAAGAAAGTAAAAGCCGCATGTTGAGAATCCAATTCACTTTCACTGAAGCTAGAGTTGATTTCCATTCAAGAGATGATAATTGAGTTATTTATATAGACTTTGATGTTGATGCATGTATGTGGAAATGTATTTAGCCAATTTTTGTATCAATACTTCATATATGCAAGGTAGTCTTCCCAATGACCCCATCTCCAGCTCTTTTTCTATTTCAAGTTATTTTTGAGCAATGTATATATCTTATTTTGCCATGGATGATATTTTTGCAGTAGCAAGCCCATGGTTGTCTTTTCATTAAATTTTTCATTGTAGTTTTGCTAAGGGACTAGCAAAATGTAAGTTTGGGGGTGTGATAAGCGCCGAATATTATATATTCAAGCGCCCTAAATTGCATTAGTAAAGTCCGTTGTATGTTAATTTATGTAGATTATCTTCATTTCTATGTTTTTATGCATTTTCAGGTTCATTGGCCAAAATGGAACAAGAATAAGGCCTTGTGGAATCTTGAGCAACAAAAGGTGCCAATGCTGAATTCTGGCAGCAGTAGAACCTGGGCTTTGCTCGCCATTTTGACCTTCCAAACTCGAGAACTGGACTTCTCTCATAACATGAAAGATTTAGAGCTCTGAATCACTTTTCCAAATCTTCAAACGGTTTGTCATTCGGAGCTCAGAGCAGAGAGTTATGGCCTTGTTACCAGAGGCGCGCAGAACTGCCTGGCAGCAATGAAATTCTGCCTTGATCTTCATTTTCGACCAACCATCCTTGAGAATTGGATCTCCACCAAAACATGAAATATTTAGAGCTCTGAATTAGCTTTCTAAATCTTCAAACGGTTCATCATTCGGAGTTCGGAGTGCAAAGTTATGGCTGTTTAACCAAAGTAGGTCTGGGCGGAGCAAGTGAAGCATGGGCATTTTTACACTAAATTCGAGTGCCCGAGGCCTTGCTTAGAGTGCTCGAATTTTGGGCAGAATGCCCTTCGGAAATGGCTCATTTCAGCCCACTTGCACCTTGGTTTCTTCACTTTGCTTCCCTCTTTAATGAAGTGGTTGGAGATGTTGGTTGGTGACCTTTTGGTGGTAGATAAGGCAAGGAAGGCCACACATTTCATGAGCTTCATTCTACAAGATTAGAGGAGAGAGAAGGGAGCAAGAAAGAGAGTTCTCCAAGCTTGAAGAAGGGAGCACGAAAATGGAGGAGGTCTTCAAGCTTCTTCTTCATTCTAAGGCTCCAATGGGTAACTAACTCTTCTTCTAGGGAGGTGATGAAGTCCCTCCCTTGTAAGCATGTTCTAGTGTAGATTTTATTTTGGGATTTCAATGTATAACCTATGGTCTTTTCATGGTCTAGAGCATTTTGCTTCTTGTAATGGATCTTCATGTATTTTAATGATTATTGTTGAATTAATTATCTATCTTAGATGGTTTATTCTTTTAATCATAGTGCTTGCACTCTCATGGTGACAATGGTAGTGAGATCATGGAATAGTTTTAATGGCATGAAGTTAGAGAAATTTGATAGTCCATTGCTTAGGTTCCCCCTTTGATGGTCTATTCTTGATTCCTAACTTTATGTGCTTTTATCATTCAATTAAGGGCTTGATAATCTTTGGCTTAGGGAGCATGTTGAAGACTACACCCTAGTTTAGGTAGTTTAAGCATGTATTTCTTTGATGGATTATTCTTGTTTTTTATTCAATGACCCTCTTGAGGATATTATAGCAACCAAGGGTTGTTATGTATCATGACCATCGTTTATGTTGATTTCCCGAATTTAAATTTAGCCTAGCATGTGTATAGGGATGGAGACGGATTCACTTCCTTAGTTTTTCTTACTCGTATCTTATCTCGCTTCAATTATTGTAAGTTTCTATTTCATGCACTTCACATATTCAATTTAGTGACAAACAAACAACTCCTTATTTCCCCTTCATCATTCTAAGAACGATTCTAGACATTTAGGTTGCCTTAGACTAGCGCAGTCCCAGTGGTTCGACTTACCCGACCAATAGCCCTATTTTACAATGATTCGTGCTATTGCGAAGGTTGATGTATGATTGACCAACCGATCATACTCAAATCTTTCTCTATTATCTCTATCATACATCATTGTCAATTAACTCACTGTTCACTCTTTCCAAGCGAATCAAATCTTCCTCGATGAATTCTTGCGCAAGATTATCTCTTTTTAGTTGTCCTGCTGCATCCTTTACGATCTCCAGTCCTCTTGTGGTTAGTTTTGCTTCCTTTTATCTTTTGAAATCTTTACACACTTCCTTTGGGGTCTTGTTCATCTTCACTGTGCCTATTGATTTAGTTATTCTTCGCCTGAAACTTCAACTCCCCAACGATATTCATATTAGGGAGTGTCCCAAGAATATAAACATTAGAACTGGTACCGGTCTTCTTCCCGGTGAAATTTTGTTCTCCCTCCTTCATCTGAACATTATTAGATTTCCTTTACACCCTTTTCTCTGCCACGTCTTTAATAGATTGAAGCTTTCCGCTCTTTAAGTAAACCCCAATTTTGTTAGGGCTTTGTCCATTCTGCTACTTTTGAACCGTGATAGGGGTCTGGATCTTGATATTATAGATCTCCTCCTTTGTTACAAAGTCAGCAAGATCAGGTTGGACGACATGTACTATCACTTTTACTCTATTGAAAAAAGATCTATATGTACAGATAAACTTGACTCTGAAAAAGGTTGGAAGAAAAACATAATTGGGGTTAGGGGGCTTGGTTTGCTTCGGCTTCTAAGGACTACCCCATCCCGAACGCCTTTGGTGAATGTTCTATTTCTTCATATAAGAATTTCAAAAATCAAAAGAATGACTGTCCTTATGAAGTTCGCATTCCTCGCTTCTGTACTTTTCATTTCCATTCTTTAGGTAATTCTCATGATGAGCTTAGTTACAGCATTTGCAGGGATAGGATCATCCATCTGAAGGAATACGTTCTGAACAACATTGTTTCTTGTTCGGAACTCCTTATGTCCGAGAACCTCAGTGACATTTCACTCCTCGGCACTACTATGAATCAGATCCGAATCCCTTTTTTCAGCAAAAGGAAAGACCCTCCTAGGAATGTCGCCACTCCCGCCCTAGCTCTCTAGCCTTGGCATTTACTTCTGCCACTACTTCTAGCACCACATCGAACATCGTGCCTGCTATCAACCCTAGCATTAGTGCTCCGCCTACCAATCCAAATGATACTCTTAGGGCAAGTAACCCTTCCAATGCCCTTATATCTACTGCAGACAAAGAACGAGGGAAGAGGCCCCAACCTGATAGCGAACCCGATCGTGATGATATTCCTCTGTCACGGAGGGTTTTAACCCTCTGGGTGTGTGTATCCACAACCTCCCAAACCCGAACTGCTACTACTCCCGCAGCTGATGAAGCCTCTTCTTCACCCTCCGAGGCGGTTCCATGGACTCCACGATTTATTCGAGCGGATAGGTCCATCATTAGGTCCAATGAAACTATGTTCAATGAGGGCCAGACCGCTCTGGCCTACTACAAACACCTGTGGTCCCCTAACAACATTGAAGTGGCCAAGGCTCTGACCCAAAAGGAGACATTCAGCCACTTTCCTCTGGCTGCTATAGAGATAATTTTCTACTCCTTACTTGATTAATTTAGAAGTGCCTTTATATTATATTATCTGAGAATACATTCGGCTTGATTAGTATTCATGTATATGCTTGCAGACTCTATTCAGGATAATGGTAATGCAGAAGCACGTCAAGTCATCCAATGCTCGAGCATGCAGGCTCGCCAATGGGCTTGACACGGCCAACAAAAAAAATAAAATCATCAGCACCAAGAACGCCGAGCTAATGGTGCAGTTTAATAATGCTGAGAGAGAGAGAGAGATGTTCTGAAAAAAGAAGTGGACTCTCTTTAGGATGAGAAGAATGCTCTCCAGATTGAGAAAAACATTCTACAGACCGAGTGGGAAGCCTTGAGGGCTAAAAGAGAAAATCTCCGGCGCTTGTTGGCTGACGAACGATCTGCACGACTGGCTCTTGTAAAGAAAGCCTTGGATGAACATAAAGCCCTGCTTGGCATTATTGACAGGGTTGATGGTGGGATGAGGGCTCTCCATGGTCATTTTTCTTGGATTGGGGCCTCAGGTATGCAGAAAGATACAGAGACGGCTACACTGACCGTTCTCCTGCTGAAGGTCAAACCAGTTCTTACGCCGACCCTGATGATGTTGACAAAGAACTAACGATCAACCCACCTGGGGTATATGCTGACCCTGACCCCACTCTGCCGAGCTCATATTTGAGGAATGCCTAGAGATTGCATCTTCTAAAGTCATTCCTATCCCTTCATCTGCCCAACCTCCAGATGTTCCTTTTCTGTCCACCGTGAGTCCCCCTACGCCTGTTGCTGAGGGCGAAATCCAGTAAGATGGAGTGATCATCCAACTGGACTCTCCCCCATGAGGAGATGGGACAGTTGTTGATGGGGAAGAGAATGCAGAGCGCAGTTAAGAGACTCAGGGAGTAGACAGGACAGGCTAACACCCTGCAGATGTTTCATTTTCTTTTGTATTGTACTTATTTCATCAAGACATTTCATCCTTGTAATTCTGAACTGGTTATGAATTGAATTAAATGAAATGAATGATTTATTAACCAACTCCTATCCCAAAAAGAATTTTGAATATCCTCTTATTACCTTTTAATTTTATCACTTTGCTAAGTATTTGGCGTTCGGCTCATAGTGCCACTTACATTGCTAAGTGTTTAGCGCTCGACTAGAATGCCACTTGCAACTTCACTTTTTGTTTTTGTACAAGTTTTTGGCGTTCGGCTCATAGTGCCACTTGGCACTTACATTACTAAGTGCTTGGCACTCGGCTAGAATGCCACTTGGCACATCACTTTTTATTTTTGTGCAAGTTTTTTGCATTCGGCTCGTAGTGCCACTTGCTACTTACATTGCTAAGTGCTTGGCGCTCGGCTAGAATGCCACTTGCCACTTCACTTTTTGTTTTTTGTAAGTTTTTGGCATTTGGCTCGTAATGCCACTTGCCACATACATTGCTAAGTGTTTGGTGCTTGGCGCTCGGTTAAAATGTCACTTGCCACTCCACTTTTTATTTTTGTGCAAGTTTTTGGCATTCGGCTCGTAGTGTCGCTTGCCACTTTCATTGCTAAGTGCTTGGCACTCGGCTAGAATGCCACTTGCCACTTCACTTTTTGTTTTTGTACAAATTTTTGGCGTTCAGCTCGTAGTGCCACTTGCCACTTACATTGCTACATTGCTAAGTGCTTAGCGCTCGGCTAGAATACAACTTGCCACTTCACTTTTTATTTTTGTGCAAGTTTTTGGCGTTTGACTCGTAGTGCCACTTGCCACTTTCATTGCTAAGTGTTTGGCACTTGGCTAGAATGCCACTTACCACTTCACTTTTTGTTTTTGTGTAAGTTTTTGGCACTCGGCTCGTAGTACCACTTGCCACTTACATTGCTAAGTCCTTAGCGCTTGGCTAGAATGCCACTTGCCACTCCACTTTTCTTTTTTTTTTTTGTGCAAGTTTTTGGCGTTCGTCTGGTAGTGCCACTTGCCACTTACTTTGCTAAGTGCTTTTGCTCGATCAACTATATGAAAGAAGATAATACTCTTTTATAGATCTTTAAGGTTCTATACATTCGTAAGTACACAATTGAAAAATGAACATCGCCCAAACTGGAACTCAATTTTCTATTGGTAATACCTTTTCAAAGATGTGGCATTCCATGGCTTGTTGACCAACCTTCTAGCCATGGTTTCTAAGACATATGCCCTCTTTCCTTTGGCCTCTGCAACTCTATACAGTCCTTCCCAAGGTGACATCATTTTCTTAACAATTTTAACCTTTCTTTTTAGAACTAAATCACCAGGTGCAAAATCTATATGCGTCACCTTTCTGTTGTGACTGTTCATAAGCGTTTGCTGATATGATGCGAGCCTTACTGTTGCAACATCCCTTTTTTCTTCTAGTAGATTGAGGTTGAATCTCAACATGCTATCGTTCTGCTCTTGATTCCACGCTAAGCTTCAAACAGTTGGAACTAGATTCTCGACCGGTATTACTACCTCAGTACCATACACCATAGCGAATGGGCTTTCTCCGGTCGGTCACCTCGGTGTTATTCTATAAGCCCACAGGACGTTCGGAACCTCGTCCAACCATTTCCTTTTTCTTCTTCAAGCGTCTTCTTTATACAAGCAAAAATTGTTCTGTTTGTGAGCTTGGCTTGACCATTTGCCTGCCGGTGGCTGACCGCTACCAACTTTTGATTGATTCCATACTCCTCAAACAGCTCTTTCACTTGTTTACTGTCAAGATTCGTCCCGTTGTCCATAACAATCGATCTGGGCATGCTGAATCGACAAATGATATTATTCCAAATGACATGCCTTACTTGGGTTTGGGTCATACTGGTATACGGCTCAGCCTCTACCCATTTGGTAAAATAATCTATCGTGAGCAGAACGTACTTTTTTTGTGATCTGGCAATTGGCAATGGGCCAACCACATCCATCCCCCATTACGCGAAAGGTCATGGTTTGGCCATTACGTGCAAGTCTTCAGGTGGTTGGTGGATCAATGGTATGAACCTTTGGCACTTATCGCATCTTTTAGAGAACTCTTCTGCATCTCTCGATATGTTCGGCCAAAAATACCCCAACGTCATCGCTTTATGTGCTAGAGATCTCCCCTTGAATGATTACCACATACACCTTCATGGATAGTTCGCTATATCTGCCAAGCTTCTGTGGGTGTAACACATTTCAAGTATGGTCCAGAGAAAGATCTTTGATACAACTGATTATGTACTATGGCATACTTTACAGCATTGGATCTGATCTTCCTTGCTTCATCCCTTTGCTTGGGCGGAACACCATCTCGTATATAAGTTATGATTGGAACTATCCAGCTTGGCTCGTACGGTATGACATTCACTTGCCAAGGATCCGAGCTTGATGATTGTTCAAAGATAAACGGTTGGTACAACACTCCAACCAGAATCACTCTTACCAATGTTTCCCCAGAACTCGACGCACTGCAAGCTAATCAATCGGCGTCCTCGTTATACTCCCTCGGCAATAGGATGAACTTGATCTGATCAAAACTTTTTACTTCACGCATAATAGCAGAACGATATGCCTCTATTGTTTCATCCTATATTCCATACTCACCAGTTACTTGCCAAACGATCAGCTGTGAATCAGTAAAAGCAACTAGACTTTTGACCTTTAGCTCTTTGGCCAGCTTCAATCCAGCCAGCAATATTTCATACTCAGCTTCATTATTGGTCACTCTGAACTCGAGTCTGATTGCTTGACTCAGGGCGGTGCCTTCTGGCGTCACCAACTTAACACCAATTCCTACCCCCAGCTAATTCGAGGATCCATCAACAAAAAGCTTCCATGTAGAGTCTTCAGGATTCTCCTCCAGGTCCGCCACATCACACTCCAGCAGGAAATCAGCCACCGCTTGTCCTTTGATGGCTGTTTAGGTTTCATACGTTATGTTAAAAGACCTCAACTCTATTACCCATTTTTTCATTCTTCCAGATAAATCTGGCTTATGCAGGATCACCCTTATTGGAAAAGTGGTCAGAACGAATATAAGGTGGGATTCGAAGTAGTGCCTGAGTCTCCTCTTTGCATTTACCGAGGACAAAATCACTCTTTCGGCTCTTGAATATCTTTTCCCAGGCTCAGTCAATGTTTTGCTGACATAAAACATCGAGAACTGCTTACCTTCTTCACATCGTATCAGAACGGCGCTTGTTACAATACTAGACACCCCGAGGTACATGAAAAGCCTTTCACCTAGTTTTGGGGTAGTCAACACTGATGGGTTCCGCATATATTCTTTCAATCTGGTCAGTGTCTGCCTCTGCTCTTCCCTCCAAGATTCCTTTCCATGACCTCTTATTGTATCGAAGAATGGTTTGCATTGGTCAGAAAACTTAGAAATAAAGCGACTTAGTGCTGTTATGTGTTCGGTGAGTGCTTGCACCTCCTTGACTGTGTTTGGCTCTGCATTTTTAAGTAGAGCTTTAGCTTGGGCTGGGATTACTTTAATCCCTCTGTTGTTGACCACGTGGCCCAAGAATTGCCCGGAACCTATATTGAAAGAGCACTTGGCTAGGTTCAGCTTCATACCATACCTCCTCAGAACTTTAAACACATCTTGTAAATGTTGCAAATGGTGGTCCTTCTTTCTGCTTTTCATGTCATCAATATAAGCCTCCACGGCCTTGCTCATTTAAGTCTTGAAAATTTTACTAACCAACCTTTGGTATGTTACGCCGGTATTCTTCAATCTGAGCAACATGACCTTATAACATTAAGTCCCTCGTTCAGTAATGAAAGAAGTCTTTTCCTCATCACTCGGATCTATAGGGATTTGATTGTAACCTGAATAGGCATACAGAAAAGTTAGCCATTCATACCCAGTTGTAGCATCCACCATTTGATCAATCTTCGGAAGTGAAAAAGTATCCTTCGGGCCGGCTTTATTCAAGTTGGTAAAGTCGATATAGACTCGCCATTTTCCATTCTTCTTTTGCACCACAACCACATTGAAGAGCCAGGATGGATACTGAACCTCTCTAATGAATCCTGTTTCCAATAACCTGTCAATCTCATCAGCTATGATCTGATTGCGCTCCGGGGTGAACCTCCTCTGCTTCTGTCGTACAAGCTTGGCATTCAGATATACGTTAAGAAAATGACAAGACACAGAAGGATCGATCCCTGGAATGTCTGTATGTCTCTAAGCAAACAAATCTGCATTTTGGGATAGAAAATTGACTAGTTGGCATTTTTCTTCCTCTACAAGCCCTAAACCTACCCTTGTGGTTCCGTCTGACCTCACATAATCGATCTGCACATCAACGAGAAGTTCTTTGGTCAAGACCGAAGGCTCCTCCACCCCATTCTTGTTGGGTGGAGGCTCCTGTAATTTTTATCTTAGGCTAGCAGAACAGAGGGGAGCTTTCCCCTTCCCAGCGGCTTTTAGAGTTACAGAATAACATTCCTTGGCTGCCACCTAATCCCTATGGATATTAATTACTTTATTTCCATCTGGGCCCAGGCATCTCATTACCTAATGCAGGGTCGATGGGACCCTTGGACCCTGTGAATCCACCCTCTTCACATCAGAAGATTATAAGATGGATGGATCTCAACTACCACAAAACTTTCAGTCAGTTCTCTTTCAGCAGCTCAAATAAGCAATTCTACATTGCCAATCGGTTCTACTCGCTTTCCATCGAATCCTAACAATGGATTTCTAGTAGGTTTTAGTTTTTCTGGCTTGATTTTGAGCCGATCGAACGTAATTCTTAGCATGACATTTGCACTACTCCTTGGATCAATTAACACCCTTCGCACTAAGCACTCTGCCACCGTCAAGCTAACCACCAAAGGATCTTCATAGGGGATCTGAACTCACAGCAGGTCTATTCTGTCAAACTTTATCTGCGTTGATGCACTCTATTGATGCAGAGCATTCACACTGCCTATTCTCCTCTTCAATTATGCTTGACGGAGACGTGTTTGGAGTAACTCGTCTGACTCCTCGGTCTGCTTAGGTCGGCCATGAATTGCATTTATAATCTATATAGGTTGGGCGCTATGGTGGCTCGCCTTCTGACTTCTTTTGACTTGTTCAGCCAATCGGTTCTGCTCCATTACTGGCCCTTGGACATATCCTGCGAACTCCCCCCTTGTTATCAGCATCTCCACTTGCCTCCTTAGGTTCCTGCATTTATTGGTTAGGTGACCGAAATCACTATGGAAAGCACAGTGCTTGGACTGATCTCTCTGCTCCAGAGGTTGTCTAATTGGTAGGGGAGAACGAAACTTATCTTTGTTTTCTTGGTACAACTGCACCAAGGTGACTTTAAGTGAAGTGACCAATTATTCTTCCGTCGGCCTCTTTTTTTGCCTTCCAGGAGGCTTGACGCTGCGGCGGAGCTCATTTTTGCCAGATCTTGACTTTGGACTTTTCCTCTGTTGAGATAATCAACGTCTTTCTTACATGAGTGGCTTCTTCTTCTTCTAAATGCACCAAACCATCAGCTCTTTCATTTAGCTCATCCATAGTCTTCAGCGTATTCACCACCAGGCTTGTGTGGAATGGTGTTCCCCGGTTCATGGCTAGCTTGAATGCTTGAACTACCGGGGATAGATGACACTCCATTACCATGCTCTTGACAAGGTTGAACCTGGTGAAGAAAGCTTGAAGTCGTTCATCTTCGTACTGCTTCACTGTAAATAGGCTCGAGACATCCTTGGCCGGGCGTTTGTTCCCAAAATACTGGCTTATGAACTTATCACACAAACTCCGGAAGCTATCCACCGAGCCTCTCGGCAAGTTCTTGAACCAATTGAGAGCTGGTCCAGCCAGGCTTGTAGGAAAGCACTTACACATCAGGGGATCATTCTCCGTGTTCAGAGCCATTTTTAACTGATTATGATACACGCGATCGATCGGATTGGTTGTTCCATCGAACAAAATGAAAACAGGCATGGAAAAATTCCTCAAATTCAGAGCATTCAGGATCTCGTCAGTGAACGGTGAATCAACCATCTGTGTTGTCGAACGGAGGGCCTCATTCTCCCTTTGAAACCTTATAACAATCCTTTGATCTGTAGATCTTCTTTCTAAACTTCTATAATCGTATGTGGCCATTGAAGGCCGGTAAGGCGGATCAAATGATCTTTCCTCTATGAACTCCTTCTGCCAAGGCAATGTAGCCTTGTGGTGACCAAACTCTGTAGCCTCTTCCCGATTCTGTCTTTCTTGATATAGATTGGAAGCCATAATTTCTTCCCGCCTAATCTGCTTACGACGTGGATCCAAATGAACAGATCCTTCTCGATCTTCAATACGACGAGCATTTGGTGTTTAAGCGCCTGGTATGACCTCCTCATGGTGAAGATCCATGTGATTATTCCCTTCCTGCTCGCCCTGGTGTACAACATCAGGTTGCGTTCCTCTCTTGCCTACTAGAGGTGGTCGTGGAGCCGCCAGAACTTCTCAACGCTCCATTTTAGCTCTCAATTCTGCATTCTCTCTTCTCAGAGCTTCAATCATGTTCATCAACTCATCAAGCTTCATCTGCTGGCCATTCTCTTGTGGATTAGAATTCTTACTTCCTTTCATAGTTCCTGATTGGAGCAAAGTCATCAACTGCGAATTCCTGATCGGATCTAACCTCTACTTATGCACATACACTAGATCTGCCTTTGAACTGGCTGAACTTTAATCTCTTCCGGCCGGATCTGAATTCTTCTCGTCGTGAATCTATCAGATCTAGCTTTGCAAACCAGATCGTGATTGCACAAATCCGATTCCAGTCTCCAAAGATCAACTGAATCAAAAACTCTACTGAAGCCAGATCACAACCTCGCCGATCTGAATTCAACCTCCTGATATCAAAATTTTTCTTCACGAATCAGTCTTGATCGAATCAATCTTCCTCATTTCCCACAGATGGCGCCATTGAAGATACAAGAAATTTCTCTCTATTTGGATAGAATCTCTTTACACTTTAAGAATTTTCCAACCCCTTTTCCTTCTATTTTTAGTCTATTTATAGACTATTATAAATATTCTAGAAGCTTTCTAACTATCTCCTTGCAGTGGGCTCATTCTCTGGGCTTCTCTAGTCGTGGGCCTGATTGCTTTCAGCGGGCCTTCGCCTTAATTCTTCAATCTTGGGCCTATCTTGAAAGAGCTCGGTTCGGATTAATATCACATTCCCAGCCCATTTTTCATCATGTGGGCCGTACCCGTACCACGCTGTTTATAGTATCCTCAGTTTGGTATGCCACGAGCTATTATTAGTGATGGGGGTGCTCATTTCTGTAATAGGTATTTCCATACCTTGGTACAAAGATACTCTATCACTTATAAAGTTGTTTCTGCCTATCATCCCCAAACAAGTGGCCAAGTAGAAATATCCAATCATGAAATTAAGAGAATTCTTAAAAAAAAAACGGTTAAGCTAGATCGTAAAGATTGGTCTTATAGACTGAATGATGCTTTGTGGGCTTACCGTACTCCTTTTAAGACTCTGATTGGTATGTCACCTTACCGTCTTGTTTATGGCAAAGGGTGTCATCTTCCTCTAGAGTTAGAACACAGAGCTTTCTGGGTCATTAAAAAGCTCAACTTTGATATGACATCTGCTGGTTCTAACAGGAAGCTCCTACTAACTGAGCTTAAAGAAATACGTAATGATGCTTATGAGAGTGCTAAAGTTTATAAATCAAAGACTAAGGCATTTCATGACAAGCATATCTTGCGTAAGACTTTTGAGCCTGGGAAGAAGGTTTGGTTGTTTAATACAGGACTGAAACTTTTTTCTGGAAAGTTAAAGTCACGTTGGGAGGGTTCATACATGGTTATTTCTATTACGCCTTACGGTGCAATAGAGATATAAGATTATAAGACTGGACAACTGTCCAAGGTCAATGGACAAAGACTTAAACCCTATATAGAGGGCAGTGTGCAGAGAGGCACAGTGGAGGCAGTAGAACTTCATGATCCTATTTACTTGGACTAGAGAGTCGGTTTACATCGAGCTATTGATGTTAAACTTAGCATTTGTATGTTGTAACATAGTTTTGTTTCGTTTTTATTTTTAGTTATTTTAGTTTGTGTTTTAATTAATTGTTTCTAGGTTCTAGGTTTATTTTAGGTTTAGATTAGTTTACGTTTAAATAAAATAGAAAATGAAAATAAAAAATGAAAAATCCAAAAATTTGGCAATGCTCGAGCCTAAAAGTTGGGGCTCGAGCATCAGCTACTTAAGGCTCGAGCATCCATTCCTTAAGCTCGAGATTTCCATCATTGTGAATTTAAGGATTGGTGGCGGTAGGCTCGAGCTCGTACCCTTGAGGCTCAAGCCTGATGTTCAAAAAAGTTTTAAAATTAGGTAACCGAGTACTCCGTCTCCTATAACACAATGGACATCTATTCTCTATATAGGCTCTCCAAGTTCTCTCAATATTCATAATTGATAATACTTCACATTCTCGTCCCAGATTTGCAGGAATTATAGAGTTAAACTTCTCATTCGTCCCTTCTTCATCCTCTTTCATTGGTTTTTCCTTAGTTCTTTAATTTTCTAGATCTAATGAAGGAGAGTATGAGGTGTTCTTTGGGTACATGATGCTTTGGAGTTTGTTTATACATCATCCACATAGACTAGTTGTTCAAATCCACTATTTCTTGATTGATTCATACACTGAGATTTAAGATCTATTTTGCTGAAATCTAGGTAAGGCTCGAGCTTTTAAAGTTTAAGCTCGAGCATTCGGTGAAGCTCGAGCCTCTGTTTGCAGATTGCAGAAACTGGAGAATTTCAGGAGATTTTAAGGCTTTTCTTGAGGATGGTTCGTCCTACTGCTGCTAAACGTGCTAGGGTGGCGAGAGATGTGCTGCCAAGTGATTGGAAGACAATTCTAATTTCTTATGAAACAACCTTTGATTATCAGGCGTTTATCAATGATCCTCGTACTAGATGGACTATGAAATCCTTCAGTTACAAGCACCTTCTTCATCTTATGGTCCCTGTTACTCAGATTGTTTACCCTCGTCTTGTTCGTTTATTTTACCTTAACCTGGTTTAATAGTGAGGATGATCCTTGGGAGCTTAGGACTAAGATTGATGGGCATTGGTGTGACCAAGCGTGTGCACAAAATAATGTACAACACTTAAGGTTTTGAAATAATGTCAAGTGGACACCATATTTTATAATTTATAAAACCACTAAACACTTATAGTATAGAGTATGAAGCGAGTAGGGATCGTCCCAAGAGATCTAAACAATTATTGTTTTTCGAAATTGAATTCTACTTTAATGCTTATGTGATTGCTAAAAACGGTTTTGTTTGTGATTAAAACTAATTTTAAACTAAATGATTTTAATAAAGAAATAGAGTTTAAGAGATTGGAAAGAGACTTAGGATGTAGGATTCACCACTAAACACATTCCCTAACTCACTAACTTTTAACTAATTGGGGAAATAATATTATGTAATCTATATTTGGCTAACAATTGTAATGAAAAGTGTAAACCATCAATTTCAAGCATGAATCAACTACCTAATGACAATTAAACTAAGTGTAGTGCAATTCACCAATTCAAAGCAAGATTCATCAATCCAAGTTACAAATTTAACACACATTAATCTAGAGGATATGTAATTGTGACAATAAGTATGGATTTCAAACAATTGTATGGATTGTCTACTTACCTAATAATTAAATTGCAATTAACTAATTTACCTTAAATTAAACTAACCAAACTTGAAATTAAACTATTTAAACTAGACATTAACCTAATTGTGTAATACAACCCATCTAATATAAGCAATTTCCATCAAATTAGAACACAATTACATCAAATTAATACAATGCATAGCCATCACATGATTCAATTCATAAAGAAATCAAGTGTAAAAATTAATTATCAATCAAAAACATATAAGACAGTATGAGATTGATATAGACAATCAAATGAAAGAATTAATATATATTTCAAGGCTATAACAAAAATTACATAAATTAATCCCCAAAAGTCAAGAGTTAAGAATTAGGTTACATGCTTAGGATTTATCCAACCCTAAGTTGAAGAATCAGCCACTCATGGTTGATGGATGCAATATGTCAACAAGCTCCATTCTTTGATTCATCTGGCTCCTCTTCTTCTTCTCTAAACTTTTCTCAAGAACCCTAACTTTCCTGTTTTTCGTGTTTTCCAGAAAGAGCGTAATATCATGATGCAGAAAAATAAAAACTTAATAAAAATAATAATATTCACCCCCTCAAAACTAATTGGTATTGTCTCCATAAATAAGCCTTACTGGAGACCAATAAGTTATAAAGTAAGCCCAAAACAATAAAATCCCGTAGCCAATTAAAAATCAATCCCGCAATGCTGCCAGGTGCTAGGGGATTGATCCCCCAAGGACATTTTTAGTTCTATGAATAGTGGGGGATCGATCCCCCAGAGTTGGAATTTCCTTTTACACCTTATTTAGCTCTATTTTGACCCTGGGATAATTGGTTTGCTTCTTTATCTTTGGGAACATCATCAAAGGCTCAAGAAAGGTAAAATTGACCGCTTTTAAAGAATAAGCACACTATATGAGCAATGAGCTGCGACATCTTTTTGCCATTTTCTGAACTTTTTCCGAATGTCTTTGCTTGACTCCAAAAAGGCTCTAGTGAACCAAAAATTAGTCCGTTTGAACCTTATGGACTTGAAATTGACAAAAACATAAATTAGAACTAAAACATGAAAATAAGATAGATGCAAGGACTAATATACCCTAGTTTAGGTGCTGAAATGTGCAACATTTAAGCACTTATCCGGCATGAGTTGATTATTAATCCTGATGCTATTGCTGCAGCTCTACAATGTTATCATATGTTTCCTAAGGTAGTAGATGAAAGGCGTAGTTGTCCTACTTTCACACCTTTTCCTAGGGTACCAATTGCAGAAAATCTGATTCAAAAATTATGTTATGGTAGGTTTGCTAGGAGAACGCGTAGTAGCACTACCAAGGCTAAAATTCCTAAGAGATTGTGGATTCTAGATTCCATTATCTCAGTTAATGTCCATCCTCTTGGGTATAAGAATATTAGGAATACTGATTTTCTTCAGGCCCTTTATGTTATTCAGTTTGAGCACTGGTATTCGTTCCCTATGATGATTTTCTGCCAGCTAGAGGAGTTTTGGTCCGAGATTGGGCCACATAAGAGTGTTCCTACTCATATGCTACCTTTTCCATATATGATTACCAAGCTATTAGAGCTACATGGTTTTAAGATAGGACACCACGAGGAAACTTGTAATGATTCTCCGCAGTTTGGAATGAAAGAGTGGGAGAAGGTTTGGAGACATATGCCCGCACATCACCGCAATGCAGTGGAGTTTGATGACGAGGGTTATGTTACAGTTACTGTTAGGAGGAATGATGATGATGAGGCTACGGACGAGAAGATAGATCTCTCTAATAGCCAGCCCTCACTTAGGAGGAGGCCTATTCTTACAGCCCTTCTCAGGCTGAGATTCGAGCTTTATAGGCCAGGGTGGCCGAGCTACAGGATGGCCAGGCAGTGTTGTGGCAGATGCTAACTGCGCAGTAGAGCATATTGGAGGAGTTACTACGCCGCACTTCGTCCGCTCCATCTACTTATTCCGATCCACCACCACTACCTATGGATTAGCTTTTCAGGGCTTTTTTGTATTTTTGTTGACTAGGGCAGTATTTTTGATGTATTTATTTCCATATGTTGTATATCTGCCTTAAGTCTTTACTTCAAAAGCATTGTACTGATATTGCTGATATATATACATGTTTTTTTTATTATATTCTCCTAGTGATATTTTAGTTTATTATGATATTTCTCTATGCTTACTCCATATACTTGATACTCTGATATGTGTTAGAGTTTATTGATTTTGCCAGATACTATAGATTAAGTTTGGGGGTGATTTGACTGACAACATCATTGGGTGGTTTTGAGAGGAACCACTATGTTGAAAGAGAAGATACTGGAAACTCTTTTTACCCATCTGTTCATGATTGTGACATATCTTAGCTAGTCTTCTTGTATGGTAATATCGTTCTAACTTTCTTTTGTTCTCACACATTAAGGACAATGTGCACAATAAGTTTGGGGTTACACAAGGACATGATTTGATAGTTGATGATATAAGCATGTATTTGAGTCTGTTGATTTTCGTATACTCTGTTTGCAGTCTGATGTTGGTTAGAAATGGTTTCTATGCTAAAATATTGTGAAAGGGATTCCTTGAATATTTTTGAAATCAGTTGGTTGCCTCTGGTCCACTTTGTTAGGATAATTATTGTTTAATAATGTTAATCTTTGAGATGCTACACTTTGCACATATTCACACTTGCATGAATCCTGTGGGGTAAAAATTGGAAATCTTGTTTTGTTTTAAGTTAAACTGAGATGAACAGGTAGAGTTGATAATTTTGATGATCAAGGCATTAAAAAAAAAATGAAAAGAAAAGAAACAGAATAAATTGGTATGTATGCAATACAATAAAAGAAAATAATTCTTCACCAATGTGAATGAGAAAGGAAAAAATATAAAAGGATCAAGTTCAGGTTTGTACTTAGATTACTTGAGTGATTAAGTCCTTAGGGGTATGTTCTGACACCTAATACCCTAAGACCATCTGGTCTAGGAGTCATTGGCTGAAAGCTTATTACAAAAGGGGTTTAAGTTGCCTAGATTACTTAAATAATTAAGTCCTTAGGGGTGTTTCAACACTTAATGTCCTAAGACCATCTGGTCTAGGAGTCATTGGCAGAAAGTTCGTTACATGGGTGATTTAGAAAGCTTAATAAACTTGAACATTGCACAGTATCCTTTTTCAATAATGCATACTGAAAGAAAATAAAAATAAAAATGCCTTGGGAGTTGGAATTTGAAAAGTCTGCCTCTAAATTGATGAATATCAAAGAGTAAATGCAAGTATGGACAGTAAGCCACACATTGAATTGTAGAATCACTTAAAAAAAATGTTTTAGAGATTAAGATTGTTGAATGAGTGACTAAACTGATATGTGGGGACCATGGTTACTTAATTAAAATTAGAAATTGAAAGCTTTTCTGATTACATAATTGGTATACTGGCTGTATTTGACTGATTAATGAACTGCAGGGATGATATGATTTGAAAACAGCTTGAATTAGCCTACCGTGCAATTAAGGCACTGATTTGAGAAGTTTGTGAGTATCTTCACTAGAAACCCTCACGAGACTATAACTCGTCCACTAGGGGTGACCTAGGAGTTTAAAGGCTTGTTGCATAAGTAAAATGTAACCGTGATTCCCACGAAAGCGGCTTTTTAGTTATGTATTACTAAGGGACTAGCAATATGTAAGTTTGAGGATGTGATGAGCGCCGAATATATGCATATTTGAGCCCCTAAATATACGTATATTAAGGCCTAAAGTGATACTTCTATCCATAGTTAGACTGATTTATGTTTCATGTGTGTTTATAGGTACTTTCCTAGAGAAATGGTTAAAATCGGGATTTTATGATGATATCGAAGCTTACAGAGTCGTTGTCGGTCATTTAGAGCAAGCTGAGAGCTGAAGTGGTGAAGTTTAAAGAAATTCAAGCCCTAGAGCTCGAGCCTAAGTGTTGAGGCTCGAGCATTACAATAAAGAAAAGAAGAAAAGTCAACAAGGCATTGAAGCTTGAGCCTTATACCTTGGTGCTCGAGCCTCAACTTAAGATGCTCGAGCCTTACCTAAGGGTGTTTGAGCTTTAACCCTCAAGCTCAAGCATAAGGCATCAGAAGTTAAAGAGTTAATTTTAATTGAAAGGCTATGCTCCTAGGTCATGTACCTCACCTCTAGGATCGAGCACTATAACTTGAGGCTCGAGCCTTGAGTCCCAAATGCTAGAACATGGTACCCAGTGCTCGAGCCCAAGAAGCTTAGATTGAACAATGTTAAAAGATTTCAATCCCAAAAATATTCTAAGTGTTGAAGAAAAAGACGCTTCAGAAAATAGTTGAAGAAAATTGGCTAAGTGTCAAAGTGAAGATCGAGCACCAATTCTTGGAGCTCGAGCATCAATCCAGAGAAGCTCGAGCCTTGTCCTTTAAGCTCAACCCTGAACCTTAAAGCTCGAGCCTCTATTCCTAAAGCTCAAGCCTTCCATGACATATCAAATTTAAAGTATGAGATTGTTCTCTTTATCAGCCGTATCTCATCCCAGATGGGCTAGAAGACCTAAAAGCCTACCAGATCTTTATTTTCCTCTATAAAAGAAGGCGTAAGCCTTGATAGAAGAGGTCTGAAATTTTAAGTTCTTTTTATGGTGTTATTCAGAAGGCTGGTAGCGTGGTGACTTTTAGGGTTTCCAC
The DNA here is from genome assembly GCF_030987335.1 of Cornus florida. Lineage (NCBI taxonomy): Eukaryota > Viridiplantae > Streptophyta > Magnoliopsida > Cornales > Cornaceae > Cornus > Cornus florida. The sequence continues at coordinate 65,276,798 of NW_026775573.1, forward strand.
GACCTTAGAAGTGAAGATCCTAAGAAGAGAAGTGTTGTCCGTGACGATGGAGACAACTCCAACACAGATGATATCCGATATCGTCATGAGTAGCTAATTCCTCTCTTAGGGCACTGATGAAACCCAATCTAGTATTATGGTTTGATTGTTCTTAACTCTGGGATTATTTTAATATATTATGTTTTCTTGATTATATGACTATGAGTAATTGAGACAACTCTGACGAGCGCTAAAAAGTACACTTTTAAACCCCTTAAGCTTGAGTGTTCTAGGACCTTTATCTATCTTATTTACCCGTTTTAGTACTTATTTGTGTTTTTGTCTATTTCAAGTCAATATTGTTAAAATGGGCTAAAAATCGATTCTAAAGGCCTTTTTGGAGTCAAATTAAGTCTCAGTGATGATCTGGAGCAAAAAGAGGCTGATTTGGAGCAAAATGAGGCCAATGCTAAAAAACTGCAAAGTTGGATCGAGGCTGATTTGGAGCAAAAGGAGGCCAAAGCTAAAAAACTGCGAAGTTGGATCGATCCAACTTCTCTGATCGATCCAACTTTTTCTCTGATCGATTTAACTTCTCTGATTGATCCAACTTTTTTTCTGATCGATCGAACATTGCTGGCAGCGAGCTGTCTTATTCCGTGCGCTTCTAAAAGTCCACCTATCACATAGTACGGGATTAGATATTTTGGGGGCTATATTCCTAACTTAGTGACTAAGAAAAGGACCTTCTATATAAAGGGAAGTGACTCATTTGTAAAGAAGCTTTTTATCTTTTTATTTTTACATTGTATTTTTTATTTCTCTCTCTAGCAAAGTTGGAGATTAGGGTTAGAAGAAAAGGGGGAAGTGGAGGCACATCTCAAGATCCATCTCTAGACCACTCTCTCTCTCCATCTCTAGAGCTTCAAAGAAGAAGAAGAAGAAGAGGAAGAAGAAGATGGAGCCATATTTGGAGCTTGATTCCATGACCACATCTACCTTCTCCATGATTGGCTAGATCTACACTTAGGGCTTGGATGAGCCCTAAGTCTTGTGTAATCTAAACCCTTGTATTTCTATTTTTGGGATTTATATATATATTATTGTGATTAGTGCTCTAGCCTTGTGAATTTAATGAATCTTGGTCCATTTCTATAATTTTTATGGTTTAATTCTTCCTATTAATTCTCTAGTTTATTTACATGTCTATGTGTGATTAAATTAGGAATTATGTCTCACATGATTCACGTGATTTAATTCTTCCTATTGATTCTCATTGTAATTATATGTTATCTTATGTGTAATTATTTGGGAATTGATCAATTTGGCGTGTAGGAACGACCTCTCGTCAAATTTTGGCGCCATTACTGGGGATTAACGGTTTTATTGGAATTAGACTAGACAATAGTGTTCATTCGATTGCTTCTATTTTTATTTTTATTTTTTTCATTGTATATTCTTTTTTTCTTGTTCTCATTATTATTTGTTCAATTAGGTACTTGACTATAAAGAAGGCAATCATTGGATCTTAAAGCAATCATTGGAGCTTAAAGCTAAAATTAAAATTTGAAGTTGCTTAAGGACCGTTGTGAGCAATTCTTGGAACTCTTGTATTTTAATTATTTCACTTCTTTGAATGCTTGTGATAGCCTTTGTTGAGGCTTATTTCATTGCTTTATTTTAAGTCCAAGCATAGGCCCTTGTGGAGGCCAATTTTTTTTCTTGCATTTGGATTTTAATTGTGAATGGAGGAATTGTTTAATCCAAGTTTGAGGGGAAATTATATCCCTTCACCTTATGTCCCTCCATCATATTTTAATCCTTATGAGATTGAGTCCAATTCATTTCATGCATTATCTTATTATGGACTTGATCACTCATTTAATCCTTCTTATGACTATTGCCCTCCACCACCATTTTATGATGAACCAACTCCACCACCTTCTAGGTACTCACCCGGATTTGAAGAAAAGTGTTAGCTTTACTTGATGTGTATATTTCACAAACTCCACTTATTAATTCTCATTCTCAAACTTTCGCCAACTTAGAAGCTCAAGTTGAGCAAATTGCAAGTACTTTTTCTCGTCAAGAGGGGGAGGAAGAGGCAAATAAAAAAAATGGCAAGAACTTCATTGTATATAGATGCTGAGAGTGAAGAGGATGAAACAAGTGAGCTAATGCCTAGCACTCTATCTTATGTAGAGGAGGAAGTGGCAAGTGAGTTAGTGGCTAATCCAATAGAGCATAACATGATTAATGAGGACTTTCATTGTTTTGATTATGATTTTATCTCAGACATTGCTACTTTAGAGAGTGAGGAGATGTTGACCACACTTGAGGTAGGAGAGAAGAAGGAGGAACTTGTAGAAGAGGGCCTTCCTTCTATTATTTCTAATGATCCTCTTGAGACATGCCTTTTTGAAATGTATAAAAATTGTGGTGTTGACCTTGAAAGCTCCAAAAATGAAATAAACTCTTTAATGGACTCCTTAGCTAACTTGGAAGGTGAGGAGATGGTTATTTTTGAGGAAGAGAAGAGGGATAAAGAGAAGGTGTTTCTTAATATTTCAAATGAGTCTTTGAAAGACATTGACTTGCCAATTCACATAGGAAGTGATTCTTTGTACACTTCAAGAGCACAAAACTGAGGCAAGGCTAACCATGATTGATTTTGTTTTCAAGATCGTGGATGAAAGGAACAATATCATCTCTTTTATTTCTTTTCAAGTCATTCTTTTGGAGGATGATTTCATTGTTGGAAGTGGGACATTAAATGAGAAAAGTGAAAAAAGGATCAATAAGGATGTTTCATATCCGTTTTTTGATTCTTTTGATTAGTGAGTTGGCCCAACGTCGTGTTAGAGACGTTAAACACTAGTATTCGTAGAGTTTCAAAACTCTATTCCTCCCTCATTTCTTTTTATTTTTATTTTTCGTTCTTATGTACATTCTTCTATCCATTTTTCAATCTCTATTTTTGTTACCATCATTGGGGCTTAGCATAGGGTTTTATGCACTTTCATGCTGAAAATTGAGCATTTTGCATAAGTTTGATCGATCTCAAATGAGAGTTCGATCGATCGAACTTTATTCCTGCAGCAAACCTGCATCCAAATCACTTTCTGTCTCATCGATCCAAGAAAATCATCAGATCTCAGTTCTCAGTTAGATCGATCAGAAGACCTTCGATCGATCCAAACATCAAGTTCGATCGATCTGTAGTTTCAACACTTAGAAAAATTTGAGCCTTCTTTCAATCCAAAAATGTCAACTCTCGGGATCTCCATTTGAGCATGTTTTCACATGTTCAATCAATCGAAAATATTCCTAGATCGATCTGAAGTTCTTCAATCGATCCAACTACATCATTGGATCGATCTGCAGTGTTCCCACACTTAGAAAAAATTTTGAACCCAAAAACCTGCATATTCTACTTCTCTGTCAGATCGATCGAACATTTTGTTCAGATCAATCTCACGTTTAGAATTTATTGTTTTGACTTTATTTTGACTTTTAAATTTAAAAATTCCAAAAAAAATTTATTCTATTTTATTAATTGTCCAAAAAAAAAAAAAAAATCCAAAAATATTTTTAAATTTTAATTTTTATTTTTGATTTTTAATTTTTAATTTTTCAAAAATTTTGGGAAAACTCTAAAAAAAAATAATAATAAATAAATATATATATTATTCTTTGCATTCTTTATTTCCTTACCTTTTTACTTCTTGCATTTTTATTTACTTGCCTTTTTATTTTTGTTTGTGTACATATTTGTTTTGTCTAAAAATAAAATTAAAAATAAAATAAAATAAAATAAAAAACAGTTTTTCAATGTGGCATTCCGCCTTGCTAGAGACGTTAAACTTAGCACCCATATGACACATTGTGTCTTTTATCTTTTGTATAGCTCATGTTCATTTGCATTTTTATTTCTTTATTTTTCTTGCATTTTGTTTCATTGTACATTCTTTTATAAAAAATAAAATAAAAAATAAAAAAAAATTACTATCTTTATTTCATTGCATTTTCATTTATTGCATCTTTATTTCTTTGCCTTTTATTGTGTGTGTACATACTTGTTATGTCATAAAAAAAAAATAATAATAATAAAAATAAATAAAAAATGAAAAACAAAAAGTAAGAAACTTTTGTATATACTTGCATTGTACATATTGTTTTTCATTTCTTGCATTGTATATATTCTTTCATTGCATTTTACCTTCTTTATTTTTCTTTTTATATTTTGTTCATGCATTTTATTCTTTATTTTTCTTACATTTTGTATATACTAGCTTTCATTAAATGAAAAATATAAAAAGATTCACCATTGTGCCCTTATGTTTAGTCATGCATACTTTATGCTTTAGTTAGGGCTTGATCTCATATCTCTCTTTTACCTTGTGCTATATTGCCTTAGAATGCTTGATTATTCTTATCACATTTGATATTTGATGTGAGTTTGCTAGTGTGGTTATTAAAGTAGGTTGTTGATTCCAAGTTTGGGGGAGACGTCTTTCAAATTGGATCATTGCTGGGCTTCACGTTTTCACCACCATGGTATACTCTTTCCATCTTTTCCATTGTTCTCATTGCACATTGAGAACAATGTGCGGTTTAAGTTTGGGGGTAAGGTGTCTTGTTGCATTCTACTTAAAGTTGAGTTTTAATTGCATGATTGAGATTTGGGATTGATGTTAGCTATGATTTTGATCTTTTGAGGACTATATTGCTTGAAATTTAAAAATTACTTGACTTGATAGTCCAATACTCCTTGTATACCTTGTGGATGCCATTTAGGAGTAAATTTTTCAAAAGATTGATATCTTACTTGCACTTGTGGTCCACATCATCCTGATTTTGTGATTGTTTTGAGATTCATTCTAGAATTCTACACTAGCATAGGTGCACACTAGCATTCATTTATGGGGTATATGCTTTGTTGATTATTGAATTGGTTATATCCCAATTGAGCTAGTAGTGCATTGAAAGTTTTCATTCTTGATAAAGGTGGATAACAACCCCTTTTCACTAAGTAGCCGGGATTCTAGCCTCATCAAGCATTGAACTTCTCGTGCCGAAAGGTCGAGGACCTAAACTCTAGGTTAATAATTGAACTATCTTTTAAAAATAAAAAATAAAAAGTTGCAAAAGCAATAAAAAGTGAGGACTTATCCCAAAAGGTGAGAAGTGGGAAATGATTAGATGGAGGTTGTCTTAATTTGTAACCTAGTTGATTTGAGCTTGTAAGTCCGTAGGGGTGTTTGAACACCTAGTGCCCTAAAGCCGTCTGGTTTGAGAGTCATTGGCCTAACGCTCGACCTCTTGAATCGCTAGAAAGCTTAAAAGATCAACACATTTCACTATGCTTCCATCTTTGATCCTCGAAATAAATAAATAAAAATAAAAATAAAAAATCAAGTGAAAATAATAAGCGCACCTAGATGAATAAAGCTTTAATAAAAGGTCCACTTTTTGTCTTGATAATTGGTACTAGATTTGTATGTTAGTTTGAGGGTAAGGATGTGATTAATTCTTTAGTTGGCTAAGATAGCAACATATTTGATGCCGGTCCACTCAAAAGGATTCTAGAGTTGTTTTGATTTGCATGATCATTTTCTTGATGTGTGGAGGACCATATTTGCTTGCTTGATGTTGAGATTTTGGGAGATTGCTTGGAAAGGGTTGAAAAATTGCATACTTGAGGTAGTTTTGTCCCAATGCTTATTTGCAATATTGGCACCTCTTTTGAAAGAATGAGCTTAATGTTTGTGGGTATCATTTCTGGAAACCCTCACGAGATTTCACTAGTCCACTAGGGGTAACCTAGGGGTTTAAAAGGCTTGTTGCATGTACTAAGTGCAATCGTGTTCCCTACGAAAGTGGCGCTATCATTTCATTGCTTTTTAGTTATAGTTGTTTAGTTGTTCATTTCATTTCATTACTTTGTAGTTCATTGCTAGAGACTAGCAATATTTAAGTTTGGGGGTGTGATGAGCGCTGAAAAGTACACTTTTAAACCCCTTAAGCTTGAGTGTTCTAGGACCTTTATCTATCTTAGTTACCCGTTTTAGTACTTATTTGTGTTTTTGTCTATTTCAGGTCAATAATGTTAAAATGGGCTAAAAATGGATTCTTAAGGCCTTTTTGGAGTCAAACTAAGTCTTAGTGATGATCCGGAGCAAAAAGAGGCTGATTTGGAGCAAAAGGAGGCCAATGCTGAAAAACTGCCAAGTTGGATCGATCCAACTTTTTCTCTGATCGATCTAACTTTTTCTCTGATTGATCCAACTTCTCTGATCGATCCAACTTCTCTGATCAATCTAACTTTTTCTCTGATCGATCGAACATTGCTGGCAGTGAGCTGTCTTATTCCGTGCGCTCCTAAAAGTCTACCTATCACATAGTACGGGATTAGATATTTTTGGGGCTATATTCCTGACTTAGTGACTAAGAAAAGGACCTTCTATATAAAGGGAAGTGACTCATTTGTAAAGAAGCTTTTTATCTTTTATTTTTACATTGTATTTTTTATTTCTCTCTCTAGCAAAGTTAGAGATTAGGGTTAGAAGAAAAGGGGGAAGTGGAGGCATATCTCAAGATCCATATCTAGACCACTCTCTCTTTCCATCTCTAGAGCTTCAAAGAAGAAGAAGAAAAAGAAGAGGAAGAAGAAGATGGAGCCATATTTGGAGCTTGATTCCATGACCACATCTACCTCCTCCATGATTGGCTAGATCTACACTTAGGGCTTGGATGAGCCCTAAGTCTTGTGTAATCTAAACCCTTGTATTTCTATTTTTGGGGATTTATATATATATTGTTGTGATTAGTGCTCTAGCCTTGTGAATTTTATTGAATCTTGGTCCATTTCTATGATTTTTATGGTTTAATTCTTCCTATTAATTCTCTAGTTTATTTACATGTCTATGTGTGATTAAATTAGGAATTATGTCTCACATGATTCACATGATTTAATTCTTCCTATTGATTCTCATTGTAATTACATGTTGTCTTATGTGTGATTATTTGGGAATTGATCTCTACACTAGTTTTTCTATATTAATTGCATGTCTATGTGTGGTTGATTGAAAATCTAGTGATGGCTAAGCATGGGTTTTCAATAAATGGGTTTGTCAATTTATTTGATGGTTTATACTTATACTTGATGGGTTGTTCTACAATTTAATTCATAATTGTAGGTAGGTAGACAATCTATGCTTGCTTAGATATTCCATGGCTTATTATTGTAAATTCCATAATTCTCTAGATTGATGTGTGCTACAATTGTTACTACTTAGATAGGTCATGCTTAAAATTGATGGGTTGTGCTACACTTAGTTTAGGTAGACATTTCATACATAAATTAGATAGTCCATGCTTAATATTGCAATTGGTAGTCGCATTTTGTTCACAACAATGTATTCCCTATTAATGGAAAGCAAGTGATTAATTACATGAGTTTAGTGGTGATTCCAACACCCTAAGACCTCTCTTCATATCTCTTAAATCCCTATCTCTAATTAGTTTACTTTACTTGTATTTTAATTTCATTGCACCTTAGTTTAATCAAACCAATCTCTTTCTTTGCAATCTTGTGATACATTAGAGTTGAAGTTAAATTCCAAAACGTATAATCCCTTGGGACGATCCCTACTCACTCTTGTTACTTTAGTAGTAGTGTTGGTAGTGGTTTTTATAAATTTAAACTTGACCCAAAAGGCTTTTCTTGAACCGCACATTCACTACATTATTTTGGCGTACAAGGAACGGCCCTCGTCAAACTCAATTGGTTTTCATACTTTAATAGATTACAAATTGTTATTACCTTGTCTTAGATGTAATTATTTATCTTCTATTCTCAACCTATCTTATTGGACAGTATCTGGAGGAGCCCTACCGGCCTTGAGAATAGAGGTCATATAATGGTGTTCCAATGTTTTCTATAAAAGAATGTTTTCATAATCTTTGCTTACGAAAGATGGGTTATTTGCAAAGTAGTTAAAGTAGTTAGAGTAGGTAGGTGGATAGTCCATGCTAACCGCAGATAGGTTATAGTTAACTAAATTTTGTAAAACATCTCTCTTTAAAACTCGAGTTGAACGAATGTTATTGAGTTCAACTCATCTACAAACATAATTGGTTAAATTCCAAGAGTTAATATGATTGACCATAGTATGATGATTGTGGTGAAGTCAAAACCCTTAGATTTCTTTCTCTGATCACTTTAGTTTTATTTAGCTTAATTTAGTTTACTCTCAGTAGTTTATAATCGTGACAACAAATCCAACAATTCAACCAGTTACCTATGAACAAAAAAGAATTAATTGAAGCTAAACACAAAATCTCATCTCCCTGTGGGTTCGACATCCTCTTTACATAGAGCTATCCCACACGGAATCGTTCTATTGTGAGTGGTAAAATTAGACACATCAGGAGACTTTTGAAAGCAATTTTGTCATCACTGAGCTTGAGAAGCAGATTATCATTCTTGAGGATAAGGTAAGTATTGCTAACTCATTGAAGGAATGTCTTGCTTTGAAAAATGATTATCTTAAAATTGAATTAAAATCTGAACAAGATAAACTGAAATGAGTCAAAATAGTTTGGATAAGATAATCGATATAGGTAAAGATGTGAATGATAAAACAGGGTTAGGATTTGTTAAAGGTTCTACTAGTAATCAAGGTAAAACAACTTTTGTTAAACCTGTTGTTATGTCTAAACCATGTTTGCCTGATGGATCACATTCTGATATGTTTTATGCGTCTAATTTGTTGCATTGCACTTTTTATGGAAAAAATTGACATAAGTATAACTCATGCCTTCACAGGAAAAAGAAAGACTTTTCTAAAATTCATTCTCAAAATTCTCATGCTAAGAAAAAGTGCATTCCAGGAAGAAAAAGAATGTTGTGACACCTAAGATTTCTAGAGCTGAAAATTTGCCTAAGAAAGAGGTAAAGAAAGATAGAGAATTTCAGGAAATGAGATTGAGAATTATGTTGATCAAAAAATCTAATTTGATCAATTATGTGCCTACTGAGTCCATGGAACAAGTTTCCCTAAAGACTTCACCTTCAAACTGAGTCCTATGAAATTCAGTGATCATGGCTTATGTTTAAAAGAAAATTTTGTTGCCATTGGATCACTTGCTAGGGTTTGGTTTAGGTTTGAGTTTCTGATCATAGTTTTCATGATATATTTGAAAAGAATTCTTCCATTGAATTTATAATCTATCTTTGAATGCAAATTTGGACACATGATTTTTTATTAAAAATAAATTCTTGGTTTGTAATCTATACAATGAAAGTTGATTTGCATTGATTAAGGGATTTTTAGATTTGAATCTCTTAAGTTCATAACCTTTTGTGCACTAGTCCAAATCTGAAAATTTTGATTGAAAATCTTGTAATTGTTGACTGGGGTATATTGATCACAAAAACTCTAAAGATTATTATCTGAAAAAAAAAAAAAAAAAAAAAAAATGGATGAAAAAATTTAACTTGAAAAAGAAAAAGAAAAATGTGAAAAATGCTGAATTCTTTGTTTAGGAAAAAACTACCCATTGAAATGTGTTCGAAAGCTCCCTAAAGTGAAAGCCACCTTACGTAGAAAAATTGCTCAAAGATAATTTTATCTTGATGTTTTTCGATCAATATGGTTTGGACAATGATTTATTGAAAATTGATGAGATGGATTGCACACACACACTTGAACTTGCTAAATTGATTTCTAAATGTTTCATTAAAATTTGCAAGTTAAAATTCGTGTTGTGATTATTTCCTGAGAATTGAAATTGATTGAATATTCCGTGGAGTTGAAATTTTCATTCATAAATATCTCTAACAATTTTCTGGAAATTTGGATCATGTGTGGACTTGAATGACTTTGATTGACTGCTCAATGATTTATTCTTAATTTTGTTTTTAAAAAAATTAAAAATAAAAAAAAATGAAAAAACTATAAAATTCAAAAAGATTTTTGGTTTTAGTCTGTAGATTTTTTTTTTTTTTTTTTGGTTTGATTTGATCATTGAGTGATTCAAAAAGTTTGTTAGAAAATTTTTCTGGAAAAATTTCAAGTCTGCCATGTCTCTACCGGTTTACAGATCCCCTACCAGTTCCAGGTACAAAGTAGTAAAGCCAAATCATTCTGGAGCTTGGCTACCGGTACCACAAGTTTAGTACCAGTTCCAAAATGGTCCTCACTTTGCAAAGGCACACTGCCTTGTGGGAACCAGTTCCCACATGGGCTATCAGTTCTTGGCAGCATAAAAGAGCTTTAAAGCTTCTTTTTTGCACACTGTTGAGTCATATTGCATATACCAAATTCTCTCTCTATATTTTCACTCTCTCTATAGATATTCTATCAAGCATATATACATATATATTTTCATATATTGTTTCTTTCTTGCATCATTCTCATCATATATTGCAAGATTAAACATGGAATCATTCATTTGACCTTGAGATTTGAAGATTGAAGAGAAATTTAAAGTTTGAAAGAGGAGTTTAGGTTTGCAACATTTCTAATGGATTTGGTTGAGATTTTGTTGAAGATTGTTGGGGTTTGACATTGAAGGCTTTGGGGTTAATTAATTGAAGATTCTTGCTTGTTGATTGTTGATTGGTTGGGGGTTTTGAAGATTCAAAACAAACTTGTCCAAGAACAAGTGTTGAATCGCACTCCAGGTGTTTGACAAAATTACCGAGTGAAGTTCGGGGCCTCAAACCAAAAAATTTCGAACATAAGATGCCTTCAAGATTGTCCAAAAAGGATAAAGGAAAAGGTATTGCTTCTTCTCCACCTCCAAAGAAAGCCCGAACAACGATTTACATCCGGGAACCACAAGAGGGTTCACATGCGTCTAGGGATGAACCAAGTTCGCCTATGCATTCTTCCTCACCTTCTACTGAGATACCACCTGGGTATCCTTCAGTTTCTGACATCGGGAAGGTTGAGTTTACTTAAAAACACTTCTACAATGAGCATGCATGTAAGGTATACACTAAGGTGTATAAAGATGGTCCGATTAAATCGGAACGAAATGTAAATTTGAAGAAGCTCAAAGAAAGTCCAAGGAAAAAACTTGTTGACTACATTGAGAAGCATAATTGGCTTTTCTTCACAAAGATGGAGAGTACCTATAGTCCATATATGTTTTTTTAAATAATTGTAATTTACTTTTCTGCTTTGGGTAGATTATAAATTGTTTTTAGGGTTTTGTCACGAAATTGCCAAAGGGGGAGATTGTGAGATATATTTTTGTAAATGCCATATTTCGATAACAAAACAAGTCCTAGCCAAGTTGTAATTTCAGTTACCATATCAGACTCGACATCAACTGCGAAATTCAAAAGTTGTTCAGAAGAAGAAAGTACTGTTGATCATCGAAAAGGAAAGAACAACATATTAAGACATCATATCCCACTTAAGACACAAATACCTATATGGTATATTTTCCGGAAGTTCCAAAAATAGAAAATCCAAGTTTAAATTGGATTCTATCAAGTGGGAACCGGTACCTGAATTTGGGAACCGATTCTAGAAGCTAAGATTTGAAGAACTCCATTATGTCCTTTGGGAACTGGTACCAAGATTGGGAACCGGTTCCAGAAGTCCTATTTGCAAAAGGTTTTCAGTTACCTTGTTCTGTTTGATTCCTTTTTTATCCAACTTTCCTTCCAAGTCCTATGCACAAAATTTCCTTTATTTTCAGAAGGAATAGGACTTTACAAACCTCCATATAAACCATGTCATACATATAGGTTTATTCACGGCTTTTGTTATACAAATTCATTATTCTTAAAAGCCTTAGGAAGATTATTTTTGCAGAAAATCAGAGTTAATTTTTCTGGCATCTTTCTATAACACATACACATAAACACATAGTGAATTTTGAGTTTTGGTGTTCAAATCCTTATCGTGATCATATAGTTACATCTATATCGATCGGACGAAAGCAGATATTTTTCTACATCGAATTCAGACGATTGAAGAACAGAAGTAAGAGGTGTCACACTTTGAAAGGGTTGGAGCATTCGTAGAGTGTTGTCTAATCTACCTGCTATTCTTCTACAAATATAAAGCATAAGACTGAGATCAAGTTGTTATTGGACGGGGAGTCGCAAAGCCAGAGGATTGTCAGCAGTTAGTGTTTGGTAGAACGATAGAGTGTGAGCTAGAGTCAAAGTTTAGTGTACTTTGTTTCAAGCATAGTGGATCGATTTACTTTGGATTGCACAGTCCACTGAAGTTTTTCCCATACAAATAGTTGACATATTTTATCAATTAGGGTTTCCTCGCTAAAATTCTGGTGTCATCTCTAACTTTACTTTGCATTATTTTATATTACATGATATTGAACTATTAATTGCTAAAAAATAGAAAGTTGGTAAAGACACATATCTGTTTTTAAATAATCAAAACTTTCTAAGTATTTTCCGCTTCGTACTACATCCAATATTATTATCATTAAATTTTCAAATGTCACAGTCGTATAAAAGGCAAAAAATTCTGGATGGCTAAGAGCAAAAAAGTGGGCTAATCAATATTTAGATTAAAAGAATGAAGAAAAATAAAGAAAAAAACTAGCAAAACGTTCAAAGTTAAGAAGAAACAAAACACAAGGAAGACTTGAGGTATAAACCAAAATAATTAATACTCTAGATAACTTAAACAACCAAATAATCAGTTGATCAAATAAAAAATAATTGATTCAATCAAACGAAGAATACAAGAAAACGTATACTCCTAGTCAAAGAAGTGCTACAGCGCTATGAAGTACAAGAAAGCACAATATTTATTTGTTGATATATCTAAGTGAAATCCAACGATCTTTTTTTATCATCACCATGCCTAATTATAGAACAGTTGAATATATAAATTCATCGCTCTGAATTAAACCAAATAAGAGAATTAAAAAAGCAAACAATTCTCATCAGTTTATTTATTTGTATTTAGATTCTCTTCGGATGATTTTGGCAATGGCGGACAATTGGAGTAGAGAGAGAGAGAATGGTAAAAAATAAATATATTGTCCTTATTCTAATGCCTTTTTAATGTGATTAATTAAGGAAAAAAATAATGTAATTAATTTGATGTCTTTAGGAATTCCAAACTGAATAGGAAGGACTGAAGGAGTAAACAATTACTGTATAATTATTGTTAGTATAATAAAAAAAATAAAATAAAATAAAATAAAAATAAAAAACCTTTTAGAATTCCAAACCAAATAGAAGTTAACAATTACTATGTATAATCTTTTTGGTAAATAAAGATGCAAGAAATTTCTCTCTCTATTTGGATAGAATCTCTTTACACTTCAAGAATCTTCCCACCCCTTTTCCTTCTATTTTTAGTCTATTTATAGACTATTACAAATGTTCTAGAAGCTTCCTAACTATCTCCTTGCAGTGGGCTCATTCTCTGGGCTTCTCTAGTCATGGGCCTGATTGCTTTCAACGGGCCTTTGGCCTGATTCTTCAATCTTGGGCCTATCTTGAGAGAGCTCAGTACGGATTAATATCACATGGGCCGTACCCGGACCACACCGTTTTTAACATCCTCATCTGCCCCCATAATCTCTCCCTAATTAATTAGGGTGAGATTATTAATAGGAACTAATCATGATTTGGTGGCTCAAGATGATTACGTGGGGGAACGAGCGGTCGGCTCAGTAATCAACGCTTCAGAATTTGAAACCTTTTTAATCTCCGGACGTTTCGGCTATTGGGTCCACCATCTCTTTATAAATCAATGGAACTGTACTCAAATCTTTCTATATTGTCTCTATCATAAATCATTGTCAATTAACTCACTGTTCACTCTTTCCAAGCAAATTAAATCTTCCCCGGCAAATTCCTGCGCAAGATTCTCTCTTTTCAGTTGTCCTGCTGCATCCTTTGCGATCTCCAGTCCTTTTGAGGTTAGTTTTGCTTCCTTTTATCTTTTGAAATCTTTACTCACTTCCTTGGGGATCCTGTTTGTCTTAACCATGCCTATTGATTTAGATTTTCTTCGCATGAAACTTCAACTCCCCAATGATATTCATATTAGGGAGTGCCCCAAGAATGTGAACATTAGAACCGGTGCCGGTCTTCTTCCCGGTGAAATTTTGTTCTCCCTCCTTCATCTGAACATTGTTAGATTTCCTTTACACCCTTTTTTCTACTACATCTTTAATAGATTAAAGCTTTCCCCTCTTCAAGTAAACCCCAATTTCCTTAGGGTTTTGTCTGTTCTGCTACTTCTGAACCGTGACAGGGGTTTGGATCTTGATATTACAGATCTCCTCCTTTGTTACAAAGTCAGCAAGATTAGGTTGGACGGCATGTACTATCACTTTTACCTTATTAAAAAAAGATTTATATGTACGGACAAACTTGACTCTGAAAAAGGTTGGAAGAAGAGCATAATTGGGGTTAGGGGGCTTGGTTTTCTCCGGCTGCCAAGGACTACCCCATCCCGAATGCCTTTGGTGAATGTTCTATTTCTTTATATAAGAAGTTCAAAAATCACAAGAGTGACTATCCTTGTGAAGTTTACATTCCTCGCCTCTGTACTGTTCTTTGCCATTCTTTAGGTATTTCTCATGACGAGCTTAGTTACAACATTTGCAGGGATAGGATCATCCATCTGAAGGAATACATTCTGAACAATGTTCCTTCCTATTCGGAACTCCTTGTGTCCAAGAACCTCATTGACATTTCACTCCTCAGCACTACTATGAATCAGATCCGGATCCCTTCTTTCAGCAGAAGGAAAGACACTCCTAGGAATGTCGCCGCTCTCGCCCTGGCTTCTTCTCCGGCCTCGGCATCCACTTCTGCCACTACTTCTAGCACCACGCTGAACGTCGTGCCTACCATCAACCCCAGCGTTAGTACTCTACCTACCAATCTGAACAATGATCTTAGGGCAAGTAACCCTTCTAATGCCCGTATATCTGCTTCAGACAAAGAACCAGGGAAGAGGCCCCAACCTGACAATGAACCCGATCCTGATAATATTCCTCTGTCGCGGAGGGTTCGACCCTCTGGGGTGTATGTATCGACAACCTCCCAAACCTAAACTGCTACCACTCCCACAGTTGGTGGAGCCTCTTCTTCACCCTCTGAGGCAGTTCCATGGACCTCGCGATTCATCCAAGCGAATGGATCCGTCGTTAGGTCCAATGAAACTATATTCAAGGAGGGCCAGACCGCTCTAGCCTACTACAAACACCTGTGGTCCCCTAAGGACATTGAAGTGGCCAAGGCTCTGACCCAGAAGGAGACGTTCAGCCGTTTTCCTCTGGCTGCTATGGAGGTAATTTTCTACTCCTTACTTGATTAATTTAGAAGTGCCTTTATATTCTAACTTCTCCGAGTATACGTTCGTCTTGATTAGTATTCATGTATATGCTTGTAGACTCTGTTCGGGATGATGATAATGCAAAAGCATGTTAAGTTATCCAACGCTCGAGCACGCAGGCTCGCCAATGGGCTTGACACGGCCAACAAGGAAAATAAAATCATCAGCACCAAGAACGCCGAGCTACTGGTGCAGCTTAATAATGCTGAGAAAGATATAGATGTTTTGAAGAAAGAAGTTGACTCTCTTCAGGATGAGAAGAACGCTCTCCAGATTGAGAAAAACGTTTTGTAAACTGAGCGAGAAGCCTTAAGGGCTAAAAGAGAAAATCTCCAGCACTTGCTGGCGGATAAATGATCTGCACGACTAACTCATGAAAAGAGAGCCTTGGATGAACGTAAAGCCCTGCTTAGTGTTATTGGCAGGGTTGATGGTGGGATGAAGGGTCTCTATGGTCATTTTTCTTGGATTGGGGCCCTCAAATAAGCGAAGGATACAGAGACGGCTACACTGACCGTTCTCCTGTTGAAGGTCAAACCAGTTCTTACACCGGCCCTGATGATGTTGACAAAGAATAGAATATCAACCCACTTGGGGTATATGCTGACCCTGACCCCATTCCTGCCGAGCTCATATTTGAGGAATGCCTGGAGATTGCATCTTCTAAGGTCATTCTTATCCCCTCTTCTGCCCAACCTCTAGATGTTCCTCCTCTATCCACCATAAGTCCCCCTGCGCCTGTTGCTGAGGGTGGAACCCAGCAAGATGGAGTGATCATCCAACTGGACTCTCCCCCACGAGGAGATGGGACAGTTGACGATGTTGAAGAGAATGCAGAGAACAGTCAAGAGACTGAGGGAGTAGACAGGACTAGCTAACACCCTGCAGATGTATCATTTCCTTTTGTATTGTACTTATTTCATCAAGACATTTCATCTTTGTAATTCTGAATTGGTTATGAATTGAATGAAATAAAATGAATGATTTCTTGACCAACTCTTATCCCAAAAAGAATTTTGAATATCCTCTTATTGCCTTTTAATTTCATCACTTTGCTAAGTATTTGGCGTTCGGCTCATGGTACCACTTGCCACTTCACTTTTTGTTTTTATGTAAGTTTTTGGCGTTCGGCTCATAGTGCCACTTGCCACTTACATTGCTAAGCGCTTGGCGCTCAGCTAGAATGCCACTTGCCACTTCACTTTTTGTTTTTGTGCAAATTTTTGGCACTCGGCTCATAGTGCTAATTGCCACTTACATTGCTAAGTGCTTGGTGCTCGGCTAGAATGCCACTTGCCACTTCACTTTTTGTTTTTGTGCAAGTTTTTGGCGTTCGGCTCGTAGTGCCACTTGCCACTTACATTGGTAAGTGTTTGGCGCTCGGCTAGAATGCCCCTTGCCACTCCACTTTTTGTTTTTGTGCAAGTTTTTGGCATTCAGCTCGTAGTGCCACTTGCCACTTACATTGCTAAGTGCTTGGTGCTCGGCTAGAATACCACTTGCCACTTCACTTTTTGTTTTTATGCAAGTTTTTGGTGTTCGGCTCGTAGTGCTACTTGCCACTTACATTGCTAAGTGCTTGGCACTCGACTAGAATGCCACTTGCCACTCCACTTTTTGTTTTTGTGCAAGTTTTTGGCGTTCAGCTCGTAGTGCCACTTGCCACTTACTTTGCTAAGTGCTTTTGCTCGATCAACTTTTTGAAAGAAGATAATACTCTTTTATAGATCTTTAAAGTTCTATACATTCGTAAGTACACAATTAAAAAATGAACATCGCCCAAACTAGAACTGAATTTTCTATTGGTAATACCTTTCCAAAAATGTGGTGTTCCATGGCTTGTTAACCAGCCTTCCAGCCATGGTTTCTAAGACATATGCCCCCTTTCCTATGGCCTCTGTAACTCTATTTGGTCCTTTCTAAGGTGACATCATTTTCTTGACAATTCCACCTTTTCATTTCAAAACTAAATCACCAGGTGCAAAATCCCTAAGCCTTACCTTTCTGTTGTAACTGTTCATAAGCGTCTGCTGATATGATGCGAGCCTTACTGTTGCTGTATCCCTTTTTTTTTTTTTTTTTTTCTAGCTGATCGAGCTTGAATCTCAACATGCCATCGTTCTGCTCTTGATTCCACGCTAAGCTTCGAACAGTTAGAACTAGATTCTCGACTAGTATTACTGCCTTAATACCATATGCCATAGCGAATGGGCTTTCTCCGGTCGGTCACCTCGGTGTTGTTCTATAAGCCCACAAGACATTCGGAAGCTCATCCAACCATTTCCTTTTTTCTTCTTCAAGCTTCTTCTTTATACAAGCGAAAATTATTCTATTTGTGATCTTGGCTTGACCGTTTGCCTGCGGGTGGCTAACCGCTACCAACTTTTCCATACTCCTCAAGTAGCTTCCTCACTTGCTTACTGTCAAGATTCGTCCCGTTATCCATCACAATAGATCTGGGCACGTTGAATTGATAAATGATATTATTCCAAATGAAATGCCTTACTTGGGTTTGGGTCACGCTGGGATATGGCTCAGCCTCTACCCATTTGGTAAAATAATCTGTCGCAAGCAGAACGTACTTATTTTACAATCTGGCAATCGGCAATAAGCCAACCATATCCATCCCCCATTGCGCGAAAGGCCATGGTTTGGCCATTACGTGCAAGCCTTTAGGTGGTTGGTGGATCAATGAACCTTTAACACTTATCACATCTTCTAAAGAACTCTTCCCTATCTCTCGACATGTTCGGCCAAAAATACCCCTGCATTATCGCTCTGTGCGCTAGAGATCTCCCCCCTGAATAATTACCACATACACCTTCATGGATAGTTCGCAATATCTGCCGAGCTTCTGTAGGGGTAACACATTTCAGGTATGGTATGGAGAAAGATCTTCGATACAACTGATTATGTACTATGGCATACTTTGCAGCATTGGATATGATCTTCCTTGCTTCATCCCTTTGCTCGGGCATAACACCATTTTGTATATAAGTTATGATTAGATCTATCCATCTTGGCTCGTACGGTATGACATTCACTTGCCAAGGATCCGGGCTCGATGGTTGTTCAAAGAAAGACGGTTGGTACAACACTCCAACCGAAATCACTCTTGCCAATGTTTCCCCAGAACTCGACACACTGTAAGCTAATCGATCGGCGTCCTCGTTACGCTCCCTCAGTAATTGGATGAACTTGATCTGATCAAAACTTTTTACTTCACGCATAACAGCAAAACGATATGCCTTCATTGTTTCATCCATTATTCCATAGTCACCAGTTACTTGCCGAACGATCAGCTGTGAATCACTAAAAGCAACTAGACTTTTGACCTTTAGCTCTTTGGCCAATTTTAATCCAGCCAGCAACGCTTCATACTAGGCTTCATTATTGGTCGCTCTGAACTCGAGTCTGATTGCTTGACTAAGGGCAGTGCCTTCCGAAATCACCAACTTAACCCCAATTCCTACCCCCAGCTGATTCAAGGATCCATCAACGAAAAGCTTCCATGCAGAGTCTCCAGGATTCTCCTCCAAGTCCACCACATCACACTCTAGCAGGAAATTAGCCACCGTTTATCCTTTGAAGGCTATTCGGGGTTCATACGTTATGTCAAAAGAGCTCAGCTCTATTACCCATTTCGTCATTCTTCCAAAAAAATTCGGCTTATGTAGGATCACCCTTATTAGAAAAGTGGTCAGAACGACGATAGGGTGGAAGTCGAAGTAGTACCTGAGTTCCTCCTTGCATTTACCAAGGACAAAATCACTCTTTCGGCTCTTGAATATCTTTTCTCAGGCTCAATCAATGTTTTGTTGACAAAAAACACCAGGAACTACTTATCTTCTTCACATCGTATCAAAACGGCGCTTGTTGCAATACTAGACACCCCGAGGTACATGAAAAGCCTTTCACCTGGTTTTGGGGCAGTCAACACTGGTGGGTTCCACATATATTCTTTCAATCTGGTTAGTGCCTGCCTCTACTTTTCCCTCCAAGATTCCTTTCCGTGACCTCTTATTGTACCGAAGAATGGCTTGCATCGGTCTAACAACTTAGAAATGAAATGACTTAGTGCTGCTATGCGTCCGATGAGTGCTTGCACCTCCTTGACTGTGTTTGGCTCTGTATTTTTAAGTAGAGCTTTGGCTTGGGCTGGGCTAACTTTAATCCCTCTGTTGTTGACCATGTGGCCTAGGAATTGCCGGGAACATACACCGAACAAGCACTTGGCTGGGTTCAGCTTCATATCATACCTCATCAAGACTTCAAACACATCTTGTAAATGTTGCAAATGGTGGTCCTTCTTTTTACTCTTCACCACCATGTCATCGATGTAAGCCTCCACGGTCTTGCCCATTTGAATCTTGAAAATTTTGCTAACCAACCTTTGGTATGTTATGCCGATATTCTTCAATCCAAACGGCATGATCTTATAATAGTAAGTCCTTCGTTCAGTAACGAAAGAAGTCTTTTCCTCATCACTCGAATCCATAAGGATTTGATTGTAACCTGACTAGGCATTCAGAAAAGTTAGCCATTCATACCAAGTTGTAGCATCCACCATTTGATCAATCTTCGGAAATGGAAAACTATCCTTCGGGCAAGCTTTATTAAAGTGGTAAAGTCGATACAGACTCGCCATTTTCCATTCTTCTTTTGCACTACTACCACATTCGAGAACCAGGATAGATACTGAACCTCTCTAATGAATCCTGCTTCCAACAACCTGTCAATCTCATCAGCTATGATCTGATTGCATTCTGGGGTAAACCTCCTCTCTTTCTGTCATACAGGTTTAGTGTTTGGATCTACATTAAGAGAATGACAAGACACAGAAGGATCGATCCCCGGCATGTCCGTATGGCTCCAAGCGAACATATCTGCATTTTGGGACAGAAAATTGACTAGTTGGCGTTTTTCTTCCTCTGCAAGCCCTGAACCTACCCTTGTGGTTCGGTCTGACCTCACATGATCGATCTGCACATTAACGAGAGGTTCTTCGGTCAAGACCGAAGGCTCCTCCTCCCTATTCTTGTTGGGTAGAGGCTCTTGTAATTGCTATATTAGGCTAGCAAAACAGAGGGGAGCTTTCCCCTTCCCAGCGGCTTTTAGAGTTACAGAATAACATTCCTTGGCTGCCACCTGATCCCTATGGATATCAATCACTTTATTTCCATCTGGGCCCAGACATCTCATTACCTGGTGTAGGGTCGATGGGACCCCTTGGACCCTGTAAATCCACCCTCTTCTTATCAGAAGATTGTAAGATAGATGGATCTCAACTACCACAAAGCTTTTAGTCAGTTCTCTTTCAGCAGCTCGAACAAGCAATTCTACCATGCCGATCGGTTCTACTCGCTTTCCATTTAATCCTAACAACAGATTTCCAGTAGGTTTTAGTTTTTCTAACTTGATTTCGAGCCAATCAAACGTAATTCTTGGCATGACATTTGCACTGCTCCCTGGATTAATTAACACCTTTCGCACTAAGCACTCTGCCATCGTTAAGCTAACGACCAAATGATCTTCATGGGGATCTGAACTTGCAGCAGGTCTGTTCTGTTAAACTTTATCCGTGTCGATGCACTCTGTTGATGCAAAGCATTCACACTGCCTATTCTCCTCTTCATTTGTGCTTAACAGAGACGCGTGTAGAGTAACTCCTCCAACTCTTCGATCTGCTCAAGTCGACCATGAATTACATTTATAATCCGAATGGGCTGGGCACTATAGTGGCTCACCTTCTAACTTCTTTTGACTTGTTCAGCTGGTCGGTTCTGCTCCACTACTACCCTTGGACATATCCTGCGAACTCCCCCCTTGCTATCAGCATCTCCACTTGCCTCCTTAGGTTCCTGCATTCATTGGTTAGGTGACCGAAATCACTATGGAAAGCACAGTGTTTAGACTGATCTCCCTGTTCGAGAGGTTGTTTAATTGGTAGAGGAGAACGAAACTTATCTTTGTTTTCCTAGTACAACCGAGCCAAGGTGACCTTGAGTGGAGTGACCAATTCTTCTTCCTTCGGCCTCTTTTCTGCCTTCCAGGAGGCTTGACGCTGCAACGGAGCTTATTTTTGCCAGATCTTGGCTTTGGACTTTTCCTCTGTTGAGATAATCGACGTATCTCTTGCATTAGCGGCTTCTTCTTCTTCCAAAAGCACAAAAATTTTAGTTCTTTCTTTCAGCTCGTCCATGGTCTTCAGCGTATTCACCACTAGGCTTGTGTGGAATAATGTTCCCCGGTTCTTAGCTAGCTTAAATGCTTGAACTGCCGTGGACGGATAACACTCCATTACCATGCTCTTGACAATGAACCTGGTGAGGAAAGCTTAGAGTTGTTCATCTTCGTGCTGCTTCATTGTAAACAGGCTCGAGACATCCTTGGCCGGGTGTTTGTTCCCAAAGTACTGGCTTATGAACTTATTACACAAACTCCGAAAGCTATCCACCGAGCCTCTCGGCAAGTTCTTGAACCAATTGAGAGCTGGTCCAGCTAGGCTTGTAGGAAAGCCCTTCCACATCAGGGGATCATTCTCCGTGTTTGGAGCCATTTTCAATTGGATATGATACACGTGATTGATCGGATCGGTTATTCGATCGAACAGAATAAAAACAGGTATCAAAAACTTCCTCGAATTCAGAGAATTTAGGATCTCATCAATGAACGGTGAATCCACCGTCCGTGCTACCGAACGGAGGGCCTCATTCTCCCTTTGAAACCTTGTGACAATCCTTTGATCTATAGATCTTTTTTCTGAACTTCTATAATCGGAAGTGGCCATTAAAGGCCGGTAAGGCGGATCAAACGATCTTTCCTCCATGAACTCCTTCTGCCAAGGCAATGTAGCCTTGTGGTGACCAAACTCCATAGCCTTTTTCCCGATTCTGTCTTTCTTAATATGAATCGGAAGCCATAACTTTTTCCCGCTTAATCTGCTCACGACGTGGATCCAAATGAACAGATCCTTCTCGATCCTCAACGCGACGAGCATTTGGTGGTAAAGCACCTGGTATGACCTCCTCACAGTAAAGATCCATGTGATTATTCCCTTCCTACTAGCCTTGGTGTACAATATTAGGTTGCGTTCCTCTCGCTTGCTGGAGGTGGTCGTGGGGTCGCCGGAACTTCTCGATGCTCCATTCCAGCTCTCAATTCTGCATTCTCTCTTCTCAGAGCTTCGATCATGTTCATCAACTCATCAAGCTTCGTCTGCTAGCCATTCTCCTACAGATTAGAATTCTCACCTCCTATCATGGTTCCTGATCAGAGCAAAGTCATCAAATTTAAATTCCTGATCGGATCTGACCTCTACTTATACAGATACACCAGATCTGCCTTTGAACTAGCTGAACTTCAATCTCCTCCAGCCGAATCTGAATTCTTCTCACCGTGAATCTATCAGATCTAGCTTTGCAAACCAGATTATGATTGTACAAATCCGATTCCAGTCTCCAAAGATCAATCAAATCAAAAACTCTACCGAAGCCAGATCACAACCTCGCCAATCTGAATTCAACCTCCCGAGATCAAATTTTTTCTTCACGAATCAGTCTTGATCGAATCAATCTTCCTCGTTTCCCATAGACGGCGCCATTGAAGATGCAATAAATTTCTCTCTCTATTTGGATAGAATCTCTTTACACTTCAAGAATTTTCCCACCCCTTTTCCCTCTATTTTTAGTCTATTTATAGACTATTACAAATGTTCTAGAAGCTTCCTAACTATCTCCTTGCGGTGGGCTCATTCTCCGTGCTTCTCTAGTCATGGGCCTGATTGCTTTCAGCGGGCCTTCGGCCTGATTCTTCAATCTTGGGCCTATCTTGAGAGAGCTCGGTTCGGATCAATATCACATACCCCGCCCGTTTTTCGTCGTGTGGGCCGTACCCGGACCGTGCAGTTTTTAGCATCCTCAGTAAAAAAAAAAAAAACATTTAATGTATTAATGAAAAATATTTCATAATAATCAAAGACCTTTTTTATATTTGATTTGACAAAAATGATAAATGTTAAGAAATATGAAAAGGGGTTTAGAAGTTTGGAATATTGTGGATTAGGCTCTAGAATTTTTGGGGATTTTTTTTAAAAAAATTGGGAAGCTTAAACTTTTTTAAAAAAATATTAGAATTTATATTAATAAATAGATAAATAAAATGTTAATGAGGTATGAATCATGAGGTGATTTGATGAGATGTTAATGAAATTTTTTATGTCAAAAGAAAATAAAAAATGTTCTTTTAGTCTCCCTCATAGTTTTTTAAAATAAAATATTAGGTCCTATATAGTATACATTTATATATCCTTATCTATACTATTAACGATGTATGAATTATTATGCTTTAATAAATTTTTTTATATGAAAAAAAAAAAAAATCATACCTACTTTAACTTTTTATACACAAAAATATATATATATGGATTTTTATTATTTTTTTAAAGTAGGTATTTCAAGAGATGTAACTCATGCAATCACAAATCATAAAAAATTTAATATAACATTTAATGAAAATGATTTTATTATATACAAAATACTTTTTTAAAAAAATATTAAATTGTTAAGAAATTACATATGGATTTTTTTTTTTTTTTTTTAAAGTAGGTATTTCAATAAATCTAACTCATGCAATTAAAAAATAAAAATTATTTTTATAAATTTAAAGAAAATGTTTTTCTTTGACTATTATGCATAAAAAATTATCTAAAATGTAAAAAATAAAAATATATGTACAATGTAGATATATTTACAAATATATTATATAGTATACATATGATTTTTTATATTTTATTTTTAAAGTATGAATTTCAAGAGACATACAATTAAAAACATATACATTTATATTTCATTATCTATATTATTAATGAGGTATGAATTATTATGTTTTAATGACTTTTTTTGTATGCAGGCAAAAAAAAAAAAAAAAAATTGTTAAGAAATTCCTTACACTTTTAGAATAGTATATATATATATATATATATATATATACTAGTAAAAGGCATGTGCGATGCACTTGATGAATGTTTTCTAACTTATATAATTTATATTTTCATACATTTTTTAATTGTTTATAGTTTTATAAAAAAATAAAAAAATAAATAAAAATAAATAATAGACAAAACAGTTTCAGGCCCAAAATGCCTTAGAGAGTCATAATTGTCACCTCAAAAAAAAAACAAAATAAGGTTTTCCATTGATGAATGAATGAAAACTATAAACAATTAAAAAAATATATGAAAACAAAATTCTATAATTTACAAAACATTCATAAATAAATACCATATAAAAATTCTATATATTATAAAATCCGAAAAGGTACCAACAATATTTAAATTGTAATAATTGTCACCGTAAAAGAAACAAAATATATTAGAAAATGCCCCCGGGGGCTTGGCTCAGTTGGTAGGTGCTTGGCACTGGCTCACACTAGGCCAGTGTTCGATCCTTGCCAACCCATTATCACCCCCGACTTACCCGGTGTATTCTTGGGGCGAGGCTCTGCACCCCTAGGTCTGTAGCCTAGGGTGGGTCCCGAAGGGGCCCTACCTAGGGGAGTTCCTGGTGCTAACTAAAAAAAAGTATATATATATATATATTAGAAAATTTAAAACTATAACTATTTGAAAATAAAAGCATTCCTAAATTATTTATTTCTCAATCTTTATCTTTTTTGCATATCTCATTTCTTCATGAAATGAATCATTGTCAAGTGTCAATTCTTTTAATTTTTTCACCGCAAAATAAGTTTTCACGACTTATTGTTGAGTATTATCTATCTTCACCAGAAAAAAGAAAAGATTTTCCTTTACAACTTGTCACTTTGTTGCTAAATTCATATATATCCTGCAAAAAGAACAAATATAATTTAGAGCTATTGAGTATTTAGAAATTCAAATAAATTTTTTTTTTAATTTAATTAAAATTTTATGAATAAAGGTGAAAAATTACCTCAATTTGTAATTTTAGTAAATCATCTAGTGAACAATTTATTAATGTTTGGCAATCGTTGAACACTGTTAAGGTTGCAAGTGTTCTAATATGTTCCATACTTTGCACTTTTATTATCATCATGAATCTGCACATGAGTAAAGACAAAGAATTATGTATTTGTAATATTATTAAACCATTGAAATAAATACAATAATAAGATTTTAAGATATAATAATACTTTTGAAAGTATTTTGGGTCTGTTGTGTTACATTGGGACAGTATACTCTATCTTTTTCAACTTTAATTTTCTTGTTGCATTTCACACATGCGTTGTACCACGGTTCGCGATCATTAACGACATTTTCAATTGTTGCTTCGAAAGAGTAATTTGTTTTCTGCAGGTTGTGCAACAAAATATTACTTCTCAATATATAAATTGAATATAAAAATGAGATACACAATTAAGAAAAATTAAGAAATATACTAAAATTTAATACTTTAATGGACATTGTAGATTTTCCTATTATGTCTTGAAGTTTGATTTTTTCAGCACCATTGAATTTTTGATCTTTTGTACTGGAAATCAAACTTGTTATATCTTTGTTATTTATGTTCTCTTTGGACCTGTCCACATATAAATTATCTTATAAAATAATTAAATAAATAAAACAAAAAAACATATTCTTTTTCTACAAATAGTGTATATATAATGTAAAAGAAGTTAGAATAAATAACGAACCAATATCTTAATGCTTTGACACTTTCAATATCCATATTAATTTGCAATGCAGATCCTTTTTGTGTTTGAAGAGACAGACCTGGAACATACATTCTTACTTGTAAAATTATGTTATTATAGATTTACTTAATAATATATAATATAAATAATATCAATTTATATAATAATTTACCTTTGTAGGTGTTGATTGCCACATGTGTAACTGTGATGATAAGTCTTTCCTATAGTAGCTCCATGATAAAGTTTCCTTCATTCTCAGTAAGATCCTCCCATAATGTCAAAGTAGTTGTCCTTGAACTATAATAAAGATTAATTACTTTAGTCATTATATTATATTGGCATAATTATGATTGTATATATAATATAGTAATGAAGACCTCTTATCTATTATAATGACTTCCCGCTTTTTTATTGTGCCTTTGTTGTTCTTCTTACATATGTTTAATGAAAGAGATACTTCTATAACAATTCCCAAAGCATCTAGAAATATTAAAAATAAAATATTAATGTTAATTTTAATTTTAATTTTTTTTTTATATATATACAAGAGAGAACATATATATGGAGAGTTGAGAATTAAACGAAAACTAACCCATATATTATTTTCCATCAATGTACTTGTTCAGCTTCTTGAAGTCCACAAAATTAAATTTTATTATTTCTAAGCTTACTACTTCAAGCTCCTCAACTTCAATTGAGGTGTTATTAAGAAACTTCAATTCATACTCCTTGTGCACACTTTTATATATAGGATTGACGCCTTTTACAGTTACATTAGAAATTATGAATGTCTTGTGAAGCAATAGTGAATCACTGTATTTAGTGGTTGATAAGCGCCGAATATTGCATATTCAAGCGCCCTTATTTGCATTAGTTAAGTCCATTAGTTGATTATACTGTATAGATTAGCTTTAATTGCATGCTTTTGCCTATTTTCAGGTTGGTTCCCCAAAGAGAGTTAAAAGTGACACTTTGATGAGTTTTTGAAGATCAAAATACGCCATTGTCGGGGACCTTCGTTGTGGCCAAGCCAGTGTCTCATCGAACTCTTGGTTATCCCTGCTAAAAGCACTAAGAGCAATAATCGTGTCATCAGGTCGTGTTGAATCCAGGTCAAGAAGTGTTTCTGGGCTAAAGTTCAAGCAACCACAGGTGCCCGCCAATCCCTTGCAGGCGCCCGACAATCAAGGCAGTGTGCTTAGGTTCTCGCGGGGCCCCGCCGTGCCTCACGGGTCCCCCGCCGTGTGCCGCGGCTCGCATCAAGGACACCCTGTGGGTGCCCGCTGGGATCCCACGAGCGCCCGCCGAGATCCCATGAGCACCAGCCAAAATGGCCAGTAGCCTCCTGAAGCCACGAGCGCCCGCCAATCTACAGACAGCTCTGCATGGTCGGCATTGTTTGGTTCAAGGCTGTCCCCTTGACGCTTTTGTGTGGTCCTGAATTCTCCTAGAGTGGTTGAGCCACGAAAATGGAGGGAAAATGAGGATATTTTTGGCTAGATAAGGGGCTTGAGGCTTGTATTATCATATATCTTACATTTTGGCAAGTTTTAGAGAGAGAAATATTATAAGGCTAGAGGGTTTTTGTGTCTTGGAGCTCTAAGCATGAAAATAGAGGGGTTCTTCATCCTTTCTCCTTCTTCTATTGCATCTATAGGCAACTAACTCCCTCTAGGACGGTGATGAAGCCCTCTCTAGTAAGCATGTTATAGTCTTGATTTATTTTGAGGAAAATGATGTATATATGTGATTATTTCATAATCTAGAGGCTACACTTGATGTAATAAACCTTAATTCTTATAAATGATTATATTGAATTTATTATCTTGTCTTAGATTATATTTTCTCATGATTGTATGGCTTGCATTTTCATAGTGACAATGGAAATAAGATTGTGGAATGGTTTTAATGGCATGTCGTTGGAAAACCTTAATAGTTCATGGCTTAGGTCCTTCCTTTGATGGTCTATGCTTGATTTCTAGCTTCATGTGCTTTCATCATTTGATTAGGGGCTTGATAATCTCTAGCTTAGTGAGCATATTTAAGGCTACACCCTAGTTTAGGTAGTTCAAGCATGTGAAACTTTGATAGGTTATTCTTGCCTTTGATTTAATGAACTTCTTGAAAATAATGCAGCAACCATGTGTTGCTACATATCATGACCACTATTTTTATTGTTTTCCCATGTAAATCATATTCTAGCATGTTTATAGGGTAGGTAGTGAATTCACTTCCCTAGTCATCTCGTTATTATTTTCATCTCTTCAATTCCTTGCAATTATTGTCTTATGCAATTTTAATTCCTAATTCTAGTGACAAACCCAATCAAAACTCTATACCCTTTTTATCAAACTAAAAGTGAATTTAAAACCTTGGTTGCTATAAACTAGCAATTCCAGTGGTTCAACTTACGCGACCAATAGCCCTATTCTACAATGATTTGTGCTATTATAAAGGGTTGATTTATAATTGAGATCGTCGCCCGATCCCATTAATTTTTGGCGCCGTTGCAGGGGATTGCAAACGGTTTTGTAACCAAGGTTTTAGGATTAACTTTGGTTTGATTGAGAATATTGTGTTCTTGTGGATATTTTCTTATTGGTTTCAATTAATTTGTGTTTCAAGTATTCTAGTGAGATTCTAGGTACTCAAGGCTTGCTGAGGGAAGGCTAACAAATTTGTAAGTCTAGATGACTTTAGGTAAGTTTTAGAAGTTCTAGTTTCAAAGTTGTGAATATCTTGCATGTGTTTAATTTAGAAATACTTAGCTTGTGGAGCCCTTGTCGAGGCTATTTATTGTTTCTCTATATTGCAAAGCATTAGCCCTTGTCATGGCTATTTACTTTTCTGTCTTGATTGATAATTGAGGAGAACGGGAACATCGTATGTGGATGTGATAGTGAAGGGATATTATGTTTGTTATGAATTGTGTTGTTGATGTTAGGCCGTAGGTCATTATCCTTGCCTACTCTTGAAGTGCTAATTAATATAAATTCACTTGAAAGAACTCTTAGAAGAAACCATATGGAATCTAAAAATTTAAGAAGACTTGATCTTAAGCTTAATCCAATGGCTAATAATGAAGAAAATGTCAGGAATGAGAGAATTAATAATAATAGGGCTGAAATTCCAAATGTTGTTCCTATGACTCTTAGGGAACATTTCATCCCTACAACTTATGCATCCCCTTCTTGCATAGTGATGCCAAACATTGATGTAGCCCAATATGAAATCAAATCTAGTTCAATTCAAATACTTCCTTCCTTTCATGGCTTGGAATATGAGGATCCCTATAAGCACCTTAATGAGTTCCTTGAAATTTGTTCTACCATCAAGCTGAGGGGCTTCCCTAAAAATGCTCTCCATTTGCATCTCTTCCTATTCACCTTAAAAGATAAGGCAAAATATTGGTTGAACTCCCTTACTGCAGATTCCATCACTACATGGGCTCAATTGCAACAAGAATTTCTAAAAAAGTACTATCTAGTGAGTAAACCAACCTAATGAGGCGTTCCATTCTTAGCTTTTCACAAAGTGATGGGGAACAACTCCATGAGACTTGGGAAAGATTACAAGATCTCCTTAGGAAATGTCCGCACCACCTAATTCCAAAATGGCAATTGGTGCAAGCTTTTTATGCTGGTTTAACCGACACCCATAGATTCATGGTTAACTCATCATGTGGAGGGATGTTCATGTGTAAAAGTGCGGATGAGACATGGACCCTACTTGAGAATCTGAGTGAAAACTCATTGCAACATAATTCTCATGGTGCTCCAACCTCAACCAATACAAAGAACACTAACCTTTGTCAACCAAAGACAATGAGGGAAGAGTCTTCTCAAGTGGATGCGATAGCTCATAAATTCTATCAATTAATGGCACCATATCTCTCTCCTTCCTTGTCTTAAAATTCAGCCAGTGCGGTGTGTGCATCATGCACTAGTCCTTTCCATCTCTTAGAAGATTGCCCCACACTGGAGCAATTTCCTAGTCCCAATCAAGAGCAAGTAAATGTGATGTTTTCCAAGCCCAGAAACAATCCTTATTCTAATACCTATAATCCGGAATGGAGAGATCATCCAAATTTCTCATGGAGGTACTGATAAGCGCCGAATATTATATATTCAAGCGCCCTAAATTGCATTAGTAAAGTCCGTTGTATGTTAATTTATGTAGATTATCTTCATTTCTATGTTTTTATGCATTTTCAGGTCCATTTGCCAAAAAAGGAGCAAAATCAAGGCTTTGTGGAGTTTTGGCCATCAAAAGGCACAATTCTGAATTTCTGGCAGCAGTGGAGTCAGGACTTTGCTCACCATTTTGACCTTGTAAACTCGAGAACTGGACTTCCATTATAAAATGGCATATTTAGAGCTCTGAATCAGCTTTCCAAATCTTCAAGAAGTTCGTCATTCGGAGCTCGGACCAGAGAGTTATGGCCTTGTTACCAGAGGTGCGCAGAACTGCCTGGCAGCAATGAAATTCTGCCTTGATCTTCATTTTCTACCAATCATCCTTGAGAATTGGATCTCCACCAAAACATGAAGTTTTTAGAGCTCTGAATTAGCTTTCCAAATCTTCAAACGGTTCATCATTTGGAGTTTAGAGCTCAAAATTATGGCCGTTTTACCAAAGTAGGTCCGGGATGAGCAAACCAAGCATAGGGCATTCTGGCCAATTTTCGAGTGCTCGAGGCCTAATTTCGAGTGCTCGAAATTAGGGCAGATTGCTTCACGAGATCAGCAGTGGAGTTAGGACTTTGCTCGCCATTTTGACCTAGAAAGCTCGAGAACTGGACTTCCATCATAACATGAAAGATTTAGAGCTCTGAATTAGCTTTCTAAATCTTCAAACGGTTCATCATTCGGAGCTCGGAGCAGAGAGTTATGGCCTTGTTACCAGAGGTGCACAGAACTGCCTGGCAGCACTGAAGTACTGCCTTTCTCCCCATTTTCGACCAACCAGACTTGAGATTTGGGTCTTCATCAAAACATGAAGTTTTTAAAGCTCTGAGTCAGCTCTCCAAATCTTTAAACGGTTCGTCATTCGGAGTTCGGAGCGCAAAGTTATGGCTGTTTAACCAAAGTAGGTCTGGGCGGAGCAAGTGAAGCATGGGCATTTTTACACTAAATTCGAGCGCTCGAGGCCTTGCTTAGAGTGCTCGAATTTGGGGCAGAATTGCCTTCGGGAATTCTCATTTTGGCAGCCACTTGTGCATTGGTTTCCTCATTTTCTACTTACTTCTTTATGAGGTGGTTGGGGATGTTTTTTGGAGGAGAGAGAGAGCTTTGTTGAAGGAGATAAGGCAAGGAAGGCCACACATATCATTATCCCATATTCTACAAGATTAGAGGAGAGAGAAGAGAGCAAGAAAGGTGTGTTCTTGGAGCTAGAAGAGGGGAGCTCGAAAATGGAGGTCAAGGCTTTGATTCCTCCTTCCTCTAGTGCATCAATGGGTAACTAAACCTCCATCTAGGGAGGTGATGAAGCTCCACCTTGTAAGCATGTCTAGTTTTTGATTTATTTTGGGGAATGAAATGTATATTTGGCTAGTTCCATGGTCTAGAGCATGTTACAAATTGTAATGAAGATTTTGAATGTTTGAATGACTATGTTGATTTACATACTCTTGTCTTAGATTATTTAATCTCATAGTTGTATGACTTATAGTTTCATAGTGACAATGGAACTAAGATTATGGAACGGTTTTAATGGCATGGTTTTGAGTAGCTTGTTAATCCATAGCTTAAGAATTTCTTTTGATGAGTTAATCTTGTGACTTGATATCATGTGCTTCCACCAATTGATTAATTGTTTGACAATCTCTAGCTTAGTGAGCATGTCTAGGGTTGCATCTTAGTTTAGGTAACTCAACCATGTGAAGCTTTGATAGGTTGTTCTTACTCTTTAATTAATTGAATTTCTTGAAGATATTATAGTAGTCATGTATTATTATATATCAAGGTCATTTCTACATTAATTCCCCAAATTAATCATATAATTAGCTTGTGTAGAGGTTTGGAGTGGACTCACTTCCCTAGACTTCCTTCTCTAAATCTTCTCTTTTAATCTCCTTCAATTTATTGTTTTATGCATTCTGAATTTGTAATTTAGTGACAAACAAAACAAACCCTCTATGAACACCCCTTATCACTCTAAAATGACTCTAGACACTTAGGTTGCCATAGATTAGCGCAGTCCCAGTGGTTCGACTTACCCGACCAATAGCCCTATTTTACAATGATTCGTGCTATTGCGAAGGTTGATGTTTAGTTGATCAACCGATCAATTTTTGGCGCCGTTGCCGGGGACTGCAAACGGTTTAGCAACCGAAGTTCTAGGGTTAATTCTAGTTTGATTGTGAATATTGTGTCTTGTGAATATTTCTTGTGTGTTTTGACCATCTCAATGTTTTAAGTGTTGTAAGAGTCTAGGGACGCGAATCTCGCCGGGGGAATGCTAGCAAATTGTAAGTCTAGAGGACCCTAGGTAAGTCTCTTGACTTCTAGTTTCGCATTGTGAATATTGTGTATGTGTTTAATTTAGTTGTGAAGCCCTTGTCAAGGCTCTTAACTTGTTTATATTTTGTGTTCAAGCATCGGTCCTTGTCGTGGCCATTTACATTTTCTGTCTTGATAATTGAGGAGAAAGGGAACATCGTATGTGGAGTTGTGGTTGATGAATTGCTTTGTTAAGTATATGCTTTGTTGTTGGTGTTCGGTCGTAGGTCACTTTCCTTACCCACAATCGATTCTCCCATTGATATTAACTCTCTTGAAAGAACTCTTAGACGGAACCTTAGGGAACCCACTCTTATAAGGGACCTTGGAACTGAATTCAATATAATGGGGGATAACGTAGGAAATCCGGGGAATGAAAGGGCTGAAATTCCTAATATCGAGCCAATGACTCTTAGAGATCATTTCATCCCTACCACCTATGCTTCTCCATCTTGCATAGTGATGCCAAACATCGATGCAGCTCAATATGAGATCAAGTCTAGTACCATTCAAATGCTTCCATCATTTCATGGCTTTGATAATGAAGATCCATATAAGCATCTTGATGAGTTCCTTGAAATCTGTTCAACCATCCGGTTGAGAGGATTTCCGGACAATGCACTTCATCTCCATCTTTTCCCATTCTCCCTAAAGGATAGGGCAAAATATTGGTTGAACTCCCTCGCTCCCAACTCTATTACTTCTTGGGCTCAATTGCAACAAGAATTTCTTAAGAAGTATTATCCGGTGAGTAAAACCAACCAAATGAGGCGTTCCATTCTAAGCTTTTCTCAAGTTGATGGAGAACAACTCCACGAGACTTGGGAAAGGTTACAAGATCTTCTTCGGAAGTGTCCTCATCATTTGATCCCAAAATGGCAATTAGTGCAAGCTTTCTATGCCGGCTTGACCGAAACCCATAGATTCATGGTTGATTCTTCTTGTGGTGGGATGTTCATGTCCAAGAATGCGGATGAGGCTTGGACCTTACTTGAGAATTTGAGTGAAAATTCACTTCAACACAATTCTCGTAGGGCTCCGACCGCAACCACTCCAAACAACACCAACCCTTGTCAACCAAAGTCAATAAGGGAGGAATCATCTCAAGTGGATGCCATCGCTCATAAATTCTACCAATTGATGGCACCACATCTTCCTCCTTCATTGTCTCAAAATTCGGCAAGTTCGGTTTGTGCCTCATGTAATAGTCCATTTCATCTCTCGGAAAATTGCCCCACACCGGAGCAATTTCCCAATCCCAACCAAGAGCAAGCTAATGCCATGTTCTCACGGCCCGGGAACAATCCATATTCCAACACCTACAATCCGGGTTGGCGAGACCATCCGAATTTTTCGTGGAGGCAACAAGCCCCACAAAATTCCCAACTTCAAAATCAAGGGCCTCAAAATCAGCCCTCTTCTCAATATCAAGGTAGGCCTTTCCAAGCCTCTTCAAGCTACCAACCTCCATACAATCCAAATGTCTCCACTCAACCTCCTGTGAATCCAATTGATGAGATAGTGGCTGCAAACAAGCAAATGATGGAATCATTAAATGTGCAAATGATGGAATCATTAAACAAGCAAATCATAGATTCCAACAAGCATCTCTTGACATCCTTGCAACCTACTCTCCAAATGGTTCACTCCCATACTCAATCCATAGCTAGGCTCGAAAATCAAATGGGACAAATAGCTAACCAAGTGAACCAACTTCTTCAAAAATACAAGGGTAAGCTTCCCGCTCAACCATTTGAAAATCCTAGAGGAATGCATGTGATTGATGAAACCCCTCCTCCGAGTGGGCCGACTCATGAACAAGTTCAAGCTATCACCACCCTTCGGAGTGGTAGAGTGGTTGACAACAAGGTTGATAGAGACACAAGTAAGAAAAACCCTCCATTGAAAAATCCAAATTCAAGCTCTTCAAGTCCAAATCCAAGTTCTTCTTGTCCAAATACCATTCACGGAAGTCCCACGCATGTCACCCCAAATGTGGAAACTACTTATGAGCCAAAAGCTCCGTTCCCTCAACGTCTTCAAGAGTCGACACATTTTGGGAATAAGAATTGCAAAATTCAAGACATGTGGGAGGTCTTTAGGCAAGTAAAGATCAATCTTCCTCTCTTGGATGCTATCAAGCAAATTCCTCCCTATGCAAAATTCCTTAAGGATTTGTGCACTCAAAAGCGCACTTCCAGAAGTCATTTACCAAAGAAAGTGAGGTTAACTGAAAATGTTAGTGCGATCATTCAGCACAGCACTCCTCCGAAGTATAAGGATCCGGGTGCCCCCACAATCTCTTGTGTCATTGGTGACAACAAAATCGAGAGGACCCTCCTTGACTTAGGAGCTAGTGTGAATTTGATTCCATATTCGGTTTACCTACAACTTGGTTTGGGAGATCTAAAGCCAACTCCGATAGTGTTGCAATTTGCTGATCGATCTATTAAGCAACCACGGGGAATTATTGAAGATGTGATCATAAAAGTGGACAAATTCTACTTCCCGGTAGACTTCGTGGTTCTTGATACGGAACCAGTCCATGATCCAAGAAAACACATTCCCATAATTCTCGGACGTCCTTTTCTAGCTACAGCTAATGCTTCCATTAACTGTAGATCCGGATTGATGGATATCTCTTTTGGGAATATGAATGTTAAGCTCAATATCTTCAATGCTGTGCAACTTCCTTCAGATGACAATGAGTGTTTTGAAATCACTATTGCTGATGAACACATTCAAAATCCAATCCCACCTCCTTCAACGGAGGATCCCCTACATGCTTGCTTGGTCCCTTTTGATTTTGAGGATTTTGGTGTGGACAAATCCATTCGGGAAGTCAACTCCTTGCTTGATATTCCATCACCATTTTCCTCTCCTTTATGGGAAGCACCAAATCCATCTCTATCGTGGGATTGTCCATCTCCTTCCATTTCTTCACCGGAGTTACCTCAACATTTTGAGGGTGAACCACCGGACAAAGGTAAGGAAAATGTTGACAAGTTGCTGAAAATTCTTCCAATCATTCCAGCCCAATCTAGAATCATTGTCCATGATACTCAACCTGTGAACAAACCATTTGAGTACAATGAGGTATATGACTTGGAGATTGCAAATATGAAAGGTCATGATCCTACCATTGTTAGTCAAAACAATGACATTCAACGAGCCTCCATAATCTCGAACAAGCAACACCTTTGCTTAAATCTGAAAATAAAAGAAGTGAGATTAAAAGCGATGCTCAAATCCTCTAAGGCCAACCTTGTTTCTCTTCGGAAGGATCAATATCCCTCACCATTCATTGATCCAAGTCTGAGACCATATGAAGGAGGCAAGTTGCATACGGAGCGTTAAGGATCCATCTCTCCAATGGATCCTGATCCTGGTTCGTCTAGCTATCGACATTAAATTTAGCAAAGCAAGGGAAGAAATTCTTTCGATGTTCCAAGCTTCCCTCATTTTAATTGCCTGAGCCTTGAAATTTTCCGGGAAATGGTTTCGAAAAGCCAAAAATTTGATTTTTCTGGAATGCTCTTCAATTGTGTTTCACAATTTTAGACCGGCTTATTAGACCTTCTCAACTCCTGTTTTCATTCCCGCAAGTTTCCGGCTCTATCAGACAATTTTCTCGGACTTTCGACATGGCACTCACATGCATAGCCTCTCATCTTCAATGCATTGTTGGATCATGGTTCCTCAAAATCATCCATGCATTTGTGTGATGTTGCAAAAGTTTAAAAAGTTTCTTAAATTCATTCATGCAGTAGAGAGTTGTTGCAAGGTCTCAAAATTTTCCCAAATTTCATCCATGCATTTGAGATGAAGTGCAAAGTTTAAATTTTTCCGTGCATTGAATTTAAAATGGAGTTGCTAAGTTTTAAAAAAAATTCCATGCATTAGAGAAAAGTTGCCAAGTTTAAAAAATTTTCTACATTCATCCAAGCATTGGTGCACAATTGCAAAGTTTGAAGAATTTTCAAAAAATTAATCCATGCATTGGATTGACATTGCTAAGTTTTAAAAATTTTCCATGAATTGTGTGATGTTGCATTGAAGAGATATTCAAAAATTCCAAAATTTTCAAATTCATTCAAAGTCTGGAAATTTTCCAAAGATGATGCAATTTGAAAATTTTCTTCAGTTCATTCAAGCATTATGAGACAATTTGAAAATTTTCAGAAATTCTTCCATTCCATGGGAATGACATGCAAAATTTTTTTTTGTTTCCAAGTTGCCAACTTGCAAAATTCCTGGAATGATGTTGCAAATGCATCAAAATGCATGAAAGTGCATGCAATAGTGCTCACTGTCTCCCATGGAATGAGATTGCAAATGCAAATGCATGGAATTTCCATGCATGGACTCCATTTTGAACAACTTCCATTTCCATGTTGCTCACATTCCATATTCCATTGCAACAAATTCAACTTCTATGGTGCTCACTGTCTTGCATGTTTTCCCTTTCACTCATTGCTTCAGTCCTCACAGCCGAGCTCACCCCCTAGCCTACTGAGCCAATTTCGTGCCCTCCAAATCCCATTCAGATTGCTCCAAATTACCACACCAATTTTGCATGCTCACTGCCCAAGTTTGGAGTGCTCTAGCTTCCATTTGGATTGCTCCAAACTTCTCCACCATCATTCCGAGGCTGCTGCTTGTCTTTAGAGCACTCTAATTCCATTTTAGAGTGCTCTAAATGTGAACCAATCTCATCCCAAGCTACTGCCTTCATTTAGAGCACTCTAGCTCCCATTTGGAGTGCTCTAAATGTGAGCCACCATCCCTCTCGGCCTCACACCATTCAACCACCATCAACCTCACTTCACCACCCTCATCTCATCCCACCATGCATGCAACCCATAACTCACCACCATCAACCCCCCAACCTTCCTCATCTCTCTCGGCAAACCTCAACCTATCAAACCCACCCTCTCGGCATCTCCATCCACCACCCCAACTCTCACTCAACCTCATCTCCTCTCCTCGGCTGCCAACCCCTCTCCTCCACCAACTTCACAACCCAACCACCCTCAACCTCACCACCCCATGCAAACCCACCTTCACCTCCTCCACCTTTTTCCCCACTCTCCTCTAACCCAAGCACCATCATTAACCTCTCATCCACATCTTCCATTAACCACAAATAATGGGCCTTGTGTTCTCCATTGTTGGGTAAGTGTCTACCCTCTTTTTCTTTCAATTTTTGATCAATGGAGGATGGGATTGCTTGTGTGAAGGATTTGTGATTGTTTGGGAGTTGTGTATTGCATTTGCAGGGCCAAATTTTTGGATTTTCTCATCTCTAATCAACCTTTGGCCCTCTTCCCTTTTGTCTTGCACACCACGTGTTTGACGAATTGCCTAAGCCAACTTTATCTCTCTAAATGCACGGCTTTTGGCATTGTTTTGTTTTCCATTTTACACTTATGACTCATGTGTGCCAATTTGTATTTTGTATGGATTTTTACCTTGCAATCACATTCGTCTTAGTGTTTTCATTTCTGTTTTGATTTTTTTTTTCTTAAGAGACCTATGCTTTCACCTGTGTACATTAGTTCTGTCTTGATAGGTCTTCATGTCCAAGTTTGGGGGACGCCGTTGCGCACTCACATGGCTGAACATCTACGTCGTCGTCACTCCACTTGGTATTATTGTTCTTTTACCCTCTTTGCGCTTATTTTGATTTACTTGTCTTCTCACATTGAGGACAATGTGACATTCAAGTTTGGGGGTGCATTTATGTATTTTTGGTTTTACATTTTTGCTAAGCAATGATAATGGAATTTGAAACCTGTTGGAGATGAAAGCATATGTTTAAAACTTTGTGTATAGAAGCAGCTGATATTTTTGAAAATAAAGAAAATTTGAGTTGAAATGATCATGTAGATTCAAATTAGTCTGTATAAATGTCTCAATTAAATTCTCGCTGGATTTGACACTCTTTTAAGCTTCACAATGCACAGATGCACATTGGAAACTTAACTGTGAGGCATGCAACTTGATTGACCTTGACCTTGCCCTAGTTAATCTGATTTGATGAACCTAATGGATGAATACTTTTGGCATGAATCTAAAAAAAAAAAAAAAAACTGAAAAGGAAAGAAAATAATGACCAGTTGACGTTCGTAGCCTTTCCAACTCGAGCTATTAAGCCCTAGGAGTGTCTCTACACTTAACACCCAAAAGCCATCTGGTTTGGGAGTTGTTGGCCTAACGCTTGCTACAAGGGTTGGTTAGAAAGCTTAAAGGACTTAAACATTGCACGGTCATTCAAAAAAAAATAAACTGGTAATAAACATGGTTCGTTGGAGTTCGTAGCCTTTCCAACTTGAGCTATTAAGCCCTATGGAGTGTCTCTACACTTAACACCCTAAAGCCATCTGGTTTGGGAGTTGTTGGCCTAACGCTTGCTACAAGGGTTGGTTAGAAAGCTTAAGGGACTTCAGCATTGCACAACCATTCTATGTTTCGCTTGAGTTACAATAAATTGTCAACAAGCAACAAAAGTTGTCTTGTAAATAAAATCATGCCTTAGGGACCTCATTTAAAGGGGAATTCAATGATTTGAAAACTTGCGCTTTGGAATCGGAAAAGAAAGTAAAAGCCGCATGTTGAGAATCTAATTCACTTTCACTGAAGCTAGAGTTGATTTCCATTCAAGAGATGATAATTGAGTTATTTATATAGACTTTGATGTTAATGCATGTATGTGGAAATGTACTTAGCCAATTTTTGTATCAACGCTTCATATATGCAAGGTAGTCTTCCCAATGACCCCATCTCCAGCTCTTTTTCTATTTCAAGTTATTTTTTTGAGCAATGTATATATCTTATTTTACCATGGATGATATTTTTGCAGTAGCAAGCCCATGGTTGTCTTTTCATTAAATTTTTCATTGTAGTTTTGCTAAGGGACTAGCAAAATGTAAGTTTGGGGGTGTGATAAGTGCCGAATATTATATATTCAAGCGCCCTAAATTGCATTAGTAAAGTCCGTTGTATGTTAATTTATGTAGATTATCTTCATTTCTATGTTTTTATGCATTTTCAGGTCCATTTGCCAAAAAAGGAGCAAAATCAAGGCTTTGTGGAGTTTTGGCCATCAAAAGGCACAATTCTGAATTTCTGGCAGCAGTGGAGTCAGGACTTTGCTCACCATTTTGACCTTGCAAACTCGAGAACTGGACTTCCATTATAAAATGGCATATTTAGATCTCTGAATCAGCTTTCCAAATCTTTAAGAAGTTCGTCATTCGGAGCTCGGACCAGAGAGTTATGGCCTTGTTACCAGAGGTGCGCAGAACTGCCTGGCAGCAATGAAATTCTGCCTTGATCTTCATTTTCGACCAATCATCCTTGAGAATTGGATCTCCACCAAAACATGAAGTTTTTAGAGCTCTGAATTAGCTTTCCAAATCTTCAAACGGTTCATCATTTGGAGTTTAGAGCACAAAATTATGGCCGTTTTACCAAAGTAGGTCCGGGATGAGCAAACCAAGCATAGGGCATTCTGGCCAATTTTCGAGTGCTCGAGGCCTAATTTCGAGTGCTCGAAATTAGGGCAGATTGCTTCACGAGATCAGCAGTGGAGTTAGGACTTTGCTCGCCATTTTGACCTAGAAAGCTCGAGAACTGGACTTCCATCATAACATGAAAGATTTAGAGCTCTGAATTAGCTTTCTAAATCTTCAAACGGTTCATCATTCGGAGCTCGGAGCAGAGAGTTATGGCCTTGTTACCAGAGGTGCACAGAACTGCCTGGCAGCACTGAAGTACTGCCTTTCTCCCCATTTTCGACCAACCAGACTTGAGATTTGGGTCTTCATCAAAACATGAAGTTTTTAAAGCTCTGAGTCAGCTCTCCAAATCTTTAAACGGTTCGTCATTCGGAGTTCGGAGCGCAAAGTTATGGCTGTTTAACCAAAGTAGGTCTGGGCGGAGCAAGTGAAGCATGGGCATTTTTACACTAAATTCGAGCGCTCGAGGCCTTGCTTAGAGTGCTCGAATTTGGGGCAGAATTGCCTTCGGGAATTCTCATTTTGGCAGCCACTTGTGCATTGGTTTCCTCATTTTCTACTTACTTCTTTATGAGGTGGTTGGGGATGTTTTTTGGAGGAGAGAGAGAGCTTTGTTGAAGAAGATAAGGCAAGGAAGGCCACACATATCATTATCCCATATTCTACAAGATTAGAGGAGAGAGAAGAGAGCAAGAAAGGTGTGTTCTTGGAGCTAGAAGAGGGGAGCTCGAAAATGGAGGTCAAGGCTTTGATTCCTCCTTCCTCTAGTGCATCAATGGGTAACTAAACCTCCATCTAGGGAGGTGATGAAGCTCCACCTTGTAAGCATGTCTAGTTTTTGATTTATTTTGGGGAATGAAATGTATATTTGGCTAGTTCCATGGTCTAGAGCATGTTACAAATTGTAATGAAGATTTTGAATGTTTGAATGACTATGTTGATTTACATACTCTTGTCTTAGATTATTTAATCTCATAGTTGTATGACTTATAGTTTCATAGTGACAATGGAACTAAGATTATGGAACGGTTTTAATGGCATGGTTTTGAGTAGCTTGTTAATCCATAGCTTAAGAATTTCTTTTGATGAGTTAATCTTGTGACTTGATATCATGTGCTTCCACCAATTGATTAATTGTTTGACAATCTCTAGCTTAGTGAGCATGTCTAGGGTTGCATCTTAGTTTAGGTAACTCAACCATGTGAAGCTTTGATAGGTTGTTCTTACTCTTTAATTAATTGAATTTCTTGAAGATATTATAGTAGTCATGTATTATTATATATCAAGGTCATTTCTACATTAATTCCCCAAATTAATCATATAATTAGCTTGTGTAGAGGTTTGGAGTGGACTCACTTCCCTAGACTTCCTTCTCTAAATCTTCTCTTTTAATCTCCTTCAATTTATTGTTTTATGCATTCTGAATTTGTAATTTAGTGACAAACAAAACAAACCCTCTATGAACACCCCTTATCACTCTAAAATGACTCTAGACACTTAGGTTGCCATAGATTAGCGCAGTCCCAGTGGTTCGACTTACCCGACCAATAGCCCTATTTTACAATGATTCGTGCTATTGCGAAGGTTGATGTTTAGTTGATCAACCGATCAGGTACCCCGCCCCGCAAAATTCAAATTTTCAAAATCAAGGGCATCAAAATTAGCCCTCTTCTCAATTTCAAAATAGGCAATTTTAGGCCTCTTCAAGT
This sequence comes from Cornus florida, assembly GCF_030987335.1. Classification (NCBI taxonomy): domain Eukaryota; kingdom Viridiplantae; phylum Streptophyta; class Magnoliopsida; order Cornales; family Cornaceae; genus Cornus; species Cornus florida. The sequence goes on from NW_026775573.1 coordinate 65,318,533, forward strand.
TACCGTTCCCCTTATAATCCAAATGTCTCTAATCAACCTCCTGTGTTTCCAACTGATGAGATTTTGGCTACAAACAAACAAATGATGGAATCTCTAAACAAGCAAATGTTAGAATCCAATAAGCAACTCTTGACATCATTGCAGCCTACTCTCCAAATGGTTCATTCTCATACTCAGTCGATAGCTAAACTTGAGAATCAAGTAGGACAAATAGCTACTTTAATGAACCAACTTCTTCAAAGAGATAAGGGGAAACTTCCCGCTCAACCATTTGAGAATCCTAGAGGGATGCATGTGATTGACGAAGCCCCTCCTCCGAATGGGCTTACTCATGAACAAGTCCAAGCAATCACCACCCTTCGGAAGGGTCGAGTTGTGGACAACAAGGTTGATGGAAGAAACAATAAAAAAATCCTTCCTCCCAGAGATCCAAATCTCACTCCTGAACATCCAAAGTCTAATGCTGAAAATTCCAAGCTCGTTACCCCAAATGTGGAGACTTTTTATGAGCCTAAGGCTCCGTTTCCTCAATGTCTCCAAGAGTCAACACATTTTGGGAACAAAAATTGTAAAATTTAAGACATGTGGGAAGTCTTCAAGCAAGTAAAGATCAACTTACCTCTCTTGGATGCTATCAAGCAAATCCCTCCCTATGCAAAATTTCTCAAGGATTTGTGCACTCAAAAGTGCACTTCCAAAAATCATTTTCCAAAGAAAGTAAGATTAACTGAAAATGTGAGTGCAATCATTCAACATAGTGCTCCTCTAAAGTATAAGGATCTGGGCGCCCCAACTATCTCGTGTGTCATAGGCGACAACAAGATAGAGAGGGCCCTCATTGACTTAGGAGCTAGTGTGAACTTGATCCCATATTCAGTTTACTTACAACTTGGGTTGGGAGATTTAACGCCAACCTCTGTGGTCTTGCAGCTTGCAGACAGATCAGTCAAGCACCCACGGGGCATTCTTGAAGATGTCATAATCAAAGTGAACAAATTCTACTTCCCGGTAGACTTTGTGGTTCTTGACACGGAATCGGTCCATGATCCAAAGAAGCATATTCCCGTGATCCTCGGTAGGCCATTCTTAGCTACGGCTAACGCTTTAATTAATTGCCGAACCAGGGTGATGGATATCGCCTTTGGAAATATGCAAGTCAAACTTCATATTTTCCATGCAACTTAACATTCTTCCGAAGAGGATGATTATTTCCTTATTGATGTGATAGATGAAGTGGTTAAAGAATCTCTCCCCTTCATTCTAAGCAAAGATCCTTTGGAAACTTGCATGTCTTATTTTGACTTCTCGAACTTTGATATTGACCAAGCCATCCAAGAAATGAATTCGTTACTTGACATTGGTGCTATCATGGACTTTCCTCCTTGGAAGGTACTAAGAGAACCACTTCCTCAACTTTCCACTACTCCTTATGTCCCTTCCTTGCAATCTCCACCATAACTTGAGTTAAAGCCGCTCCCGGCCCACCTCAAGTATGTGTTTCTTGGTGCAAGTCAAACTCTTCCGGTCAACATTGCATCGAACCTTTTAAAGGACCAAGAAAACAGCCTTTTAGCAGTGCTACAAGAGCACAAAGAAGCTATTGGCTAGGTAGTGGATGATTTGAAAGGAATCGACCCTTCTATTTGCATACATCGCATTCATATAGAGGACGACGCTAAACCTTCTAGAAAGGTACAACGCCGGTTGAATTCCAACATGAAAGAAATGGTCATGAAAGAAGTGATCAAGCTACTACATGTAGGAATCATCTACCCCATCTCGGATAGCAAGTGGGTAAGCCCTACTCAAGTTGTTCCCAATAAATCTAGTCTCACCGTTGTTGAAAATTCAGCGGGTGAGCTTATGCAACAACGCACCACCACTGGGTGGCGTGCGTGTATTAACTATTGGAAGCTAAATTCTACCGCTAGGAAGGATCATTTCCCACTCCTATTTATTAATCAAATCCTAGAGAGGTTGGCCAGCCAAAGCTACTACTATTTCCTTGATGGTTATTCCGGCTATAACCAAGTGGCAATTGATCCGCAAGATCAAGAGAAGACCATATTCACATGTCCCTTTGGAACATTTGCCTATAGGAGCATGCCCTTTGGGCTATGCAATGCATCGGTAACTTTCCAAAGGTGCATGATGTCCATATTTTTTGATATGGTTGAAAAGTTCTTGGAAGTATTTATGGACGATTTCTGTATTTTTAGATCTTCCTTTGACTCCTGTCTCCAAAATCTATCCCTTGTGCTTCAAAGATGCAAGGAGGCAAATATGATTTTAAGTTGGGAAAAGAGCCATTTTATGGTCCAAGAAGGCATTGTCTTGGGACATGTCATTTTTAAAAGGGGGACCGAGGTCGACAAGGCCAAAGTCAAATTGATCTCTAATCTTCCTCCTCCAAATTCTGTCCGAAAAATCTGTTCCTTTCTTGGTCATGACGGCTTCTATCGTTGCTTCATCAAAGATTTTAGCAAAATCTCTCAGCCCTTGTGTAATCTTCTTGCCAAGGATGTTCCGTTCAATTTTGATAAAGCCTGTTTGGACGCTTTCAAGAAGCTCCGTACTTTTCTCTCATTAGCCCCAATTATGAAACCGCCCAACTGGTCTCTTCCATTTCAGATCATGTGTGATGCATCCGATTATGCATTGGGAGCGATTTTGGGCTAGCGTGTGGACAAGCTTCCGCATGCTATCTATTATGCTAGCAAGACTCTCTCTGATGCTCAGTTAAATTACACCACCACTAAAAAAGAACTGTTAGCTGTGGTGTACACCTTGGATAAATTTCGTTCTTACCTTCTAGGATCCAAGGTCATTGTCTTTTCAGACCATGCCGCTCTAAGGCATTTGCTCGCTAAAAAAGAGACCAAACCCCGTCTCATTTGATGGATACTCTTACTCCAAGAGTTTGATATTGAGATTCGGGATAAAAAGGGAACAGACAATATTGTCGCTAACCATCTCTCTCATTTACTCATTGAGAAATCCTCTGAATTTGCTACGGTTCGCAATTCCTTTCTAGATGAGCAACTATTTCAGATTTCTCATTTAAGTCTTCCTTGGTTCGCGGATATTGTCAACGACCTTGTGGTAGGAAAAATTCCATCCCAATGGTCCAAACAAGAGAAAGACCGGTTCTTCTCCCAAGTTAAGCATTTTTTTTGGGAAGATCCGGAATTATTCAAGTATTGCCCGGACCAAATCATTCGGAGATGCATTCCCGAAAATGAATTTACAAGTGTCCTAAATTTCTGCCACACTCCTTGTGGGGGTCACTTCAGTGCCAAGAAGACCGCTGACAAAGTCCTTCAAAGCAGATTCTATTGGCTTTCCTTGTTTTGGGATGTTTACAATTTCTATAAATCTTGTGAGCATTGCCAAAAGCTTGGCTCCATGTCTAGAAGAGATATGATGCCCCTCACTCCCATCTTAATCATAGAAATTTTTGATGTGTGGGGGATTGACTTCATGGGACCATTTCCATCTTCTTATGGCTATGAGTATATTCTTGTAGTGGTGGATTATGTGTCTAAATGGGTTGAGGCCGAGGCTACCAAAACCAATGATCATAAAGTTGTGGTCAAGTTCATTCAATCAAACATTTTCAGTCGTTTTGGTGCGCCCCGAGCACTCATCAGTGATGGCGGATCTCATTTTCAAAATCGCTATCTCAAATCCATCCTCCTTAAATACTCCATCATTTATAAGGTTGCCACACCTTACCACCCTCAAACGAATGGTCAAGTGGAAGTATCTAATCAGGAAATCAAGCATATCTTGGAAAAAACGGTTCGTCCGGACTGCAAAGATTGGTCATTGAGACTAAATGATACGCTTTGGGCCTACCGAATAATGTATAAGACGCCCATTGGCATGTCAGCATATCGACTTGTCTTTAGCAAAGCTTGTCATCTCCCAGTCGAGTTAGAGCACTGCGATTATTGGGCCATAAAAAGGTTCAACTTTGATCTTAAATAAGCCGGCTCTAATCGCAAATTACAGCTCAATGAGCTCGAGGAAATTTGAAATGATGCGTATGAAAGTGCAAAAATCTATAAGGCAAAGACTAAAGCATTCCATGAAAAGCACATTGTCAACAAGTCTTTTGCCCCTGAACAAAAGGTTTGGCTTTTCAATTCTAGATTGAGACTCTTTCCCTGTAAACTCCGTTCACGGTGGGATGGTCCATATGTCATCGCCGCCGTCTTTCCTCATGGTGCAATCGAACTCCAAGATCCTACCGATTGATCTCTCTTTAAGGTTAATGGCCAACGGCTTAAGCCTTATGTTGATGGCATTGTCCCAATTCGCAAAGTAGAGAAAGTCCTATTGATGGACCCAATTTACGAGGACTAATGTGAAATCTTGGTTCGTCTAGCTATCGACGTTAAATTTAGCACCCATGGGGAGCAATTCTTTCAACTTCTAAGCTTCCCTCTTCCAAGTTGCCATAACCAAGAATTTTTCCGGAAATTTGCTAAGTTCAACCAAAATGTGAACTTTTCTGGAATTGTCTCGTATAACATTCCCTAAGTCACGTTTGATTTTCTTAGTCATTTAAAAGTCTCGGTACCATTTTTAGAATTCTTCAAGGTTATTCCGACAATTTTCTCGTCTAATCCAAAATTCACGGGACATTCGGCTCTCTAGACTATCGCTTTTGCAATTCCACTCCAAATCCTGTTCCGCAGGTTCTACGAGGTGTTACGGGTCCATAGACACTTAAATTTCAAAATTTGGCATTCTTCGACCCCTGCCCGGCCTTTGTAGGCCAAAATTTACTTCAAAAAGTAGTTTCTACATAGCACCTGCGGGGCGCCAGCACCAAATTCGCGGGCACCTGCCGGGATCCCGCAGGCGCCTACCAAAACGGACAATAGGCTTATGGAGATCCACGGGCGCCCGCCACCGTCGCGCCCCTTTTTAAATAGGCATGTCAAGACCATTTTCTTTCTAACCCCTTTCTCTCTCTCTCTCTTAACCTACGACCCAAATACCTCCCCTCCTATATCTTCTCACCTCACTTCATCTCTTCCTCTCCCATCTCCATCATTCTTCGACTCATTCTTCCTTTTCCCATCTCCCTCTCATCCTCAAGATCATCCCTCACCAAGCACAAAGGGCTTTTTGGTTTCTCCATTGTTGGAAATTTTTTTCTCTCTCTTACTCTAAATTTTTTATCAATGGAGGCCGGGATTACATGTGTGGAGGTTTTATGATTGATGGGAGTTGTGTATTGTGGATTACAGGGTTAAAATTTTTGGGTTTTTCCATCTCTAACCAACTTTTGCCTCTCCCCCTAATTTTTGTGCACGCAAGGTGTTTGATAAAATTCCTAAGCCAACTTCTTCACTCAAATGGCACCCAAAATCTCCTCAAAGTGTGCTCGTTCTTCTGAGGGACCCTCCGAGGAAGCCCTCACACCAAATTGGGCGGAGTAGCCCATTGCCACCGAGGCCAAATTTACCATCCAAGATGGCTTCAACATCAATCCGGAAACGGCGTAGGCGGTCCAAGAATTGACAACCCGTGGCCTCCAATCTCTATTCAAGCCACGCGCCCACTCTTATTATCCGCCCATAGTCCGCCAATTCTTCTCAAACATATTCCATTCATGTGCCGAGCCGGACATCCTTAAGACCACCATAGATGACGTGACTTTTGAATTCAACATTGCGGACTTTGCCACTGCTTTAGCATGTCCAATGGACTCTCCGGTGGATGGGGTAGGCCTGCCTCTGTACGTTGCTCCTCTAGATGGGCTGACATTGTCTGACATTGTGGAAGAAATTTGCCACAACCAGTATACCGGCACTCGAACCACAAGCACCAATAAATCATTCCTTCTGTGCCGGCTCTGGTTCGTGGACTCTGTCCTTGCAAAGAATGTTTTCCCCATCCCGGGGCATTCTAAGCGTAAGGGGGCTTTCCTGCACACCCTTTATGCTGCTGAGATGGAGCAATGGTTTTGCATCCCGTAGCTTGTTTGGGACCAAATTCTCAAGGTCTAAAATGACCTAATTTTTCCATTCCCATATCTTATCACTAGGCTCCTAAAAAACCAAGGGTTCAGAGCACCCCGTCATGAGGAGAATAAGACCGATGGAATTGATTCTGACCTTGGGGTTTAGAAGTCCAGCACAGTTCAGCTTAAGACTGCCCGTCAGGCCCGCATAGGTGATGTGCTTGATTGGGGAGCTCCGGCTATCCCGGTTGCCCCGGCCCCAGCTGATCTTATTGCTCTTGCCCCTGTTGCGCCACCTCCGCCTGCTATGACTCGTGCTGATTATTACTCTCTCAGCACTAGTGTAGATGCCCTTCACATGCGAGTCGGGAACATCGAGGGCACTCTTAAAGAGACTCTGGAGGGGCAAAAGACGTTGCAGACTATACTCTGGACTCTGATTAACTGCACCCCAGGCGGCGGTGTGGTTCATCCTCCACTCTGATGATGGAGTGATTTTATGCTTTCCATATCTATTTTGCTTTCTAGTAGTACTCTATTGCTTTATTTTGGGCCGCGTTTGGCATTTACTTTTAATTCCTCTTTTTAAACTTATAACTGCAAATCTTTTGCTATTTTGTATGGATAGTTGGTTTTTAGGTAAATAAAATTGCAGTTATTTCTATTTTTCTAGATTTTTATGATGCATGCTGTGTATAGATGTGTTTTGACAGATTTTTAGGTTCAAGTTTGGGGGCGTGCTTTCCGAATTCACATGGTGGCATATTTTTACAACTGCCATTGAATTTCCTTCTCCACTTGGTACTATTGTTCTTTGTTACCCTCTCTCTTTTTCATTTATCATTCTTTGTCTTCTCACATTGAGGATAATGTGACATTCAAGTTTGGGGGTGCACTTTGGTAGCATTTTTGATTGCATATGTTAAATTGTTCATGTAATTAATAAAATCATTTTTTTTTGGGAAGCAATGATAAAGTAATCTTAGAACTTGTTGGAGATTGAAGCATATGTTTAATACTTTGTGTATAGCAAATGATAATTTTGAAAATATAGAAAATTCTGAAATGATCATGTGGATTCAAACTGGTTTGTATAAATGCGTCAATTAGATTTTTGTCGGATTTCATACTCTTTTATGCTTCACACTGCACAAATGCATACCGGAAACTAAATTATGAGGCATACAACTTGATTGACCTTGACCTTGACTCAGTTGATTTGAATTGATGACCCTAATGAATGGATATCTTTGGCATGTTTTAAAATAAATAAATAATAATAAAAATAATAATAATAATAAATAAATAAAGATAATGACTAGCTTAAGTTCATAGCCTTACTGACTCGAGTTATTAAGCCCTAGGAATGTCTTTACGCTTAGCACCCTAAAGCCATCCGGTTTGGGAGTTGTTGGCCTAACGTCTGCTACATGGGATTGGTTAGAAAGCATAAGGGACTTAGGCATTGCACGGTCATTTACAAACATAAAAATAGATAAATATGGTTCATTGAAGTTCGTAGCCTTGCCAACTCAAGTTTCTTAGACAAAACGCCGAGAAAGGTTAGCCAAAAGGCCGACCCAAAAAAATTTAGTACTACACTTGATCTTAGCCAAAAGGCCGAGAAAGGTGTGATTATTATTTCTTTAGGTCTATAGTTTTATAAGAGATTTCCATGTAATCCTTTTAACTTAAAACCAATGTGAGACATAAAAAATGAATTTTATTAGGTAATTTGTAATTTGAATTAAACCCTTTAAATTAATTTTTATAAATTTTATTAGGTAATTTGTAATTTGAATTAAACTCTGTAAATAATTTTTAGGTAATTTTTTGTCTCTTTTTTTTATATTAATAAATAAATACTGAAATATTGAAATATTTACTTGATCATAGCCAAAAGGCCGAGAAAGTAGTACTACACTTGATCTTAGCCAAAAGGGCGAAAAAAGTTAGCCAAAAGGCCGACCCAAAAAAATTTAGTACTACACTTGATCTTAGCCAAAAGCCGAGAAAGGTTAGCCAAAAGGCCGAGAAAGGTGTGATTATTATTTCTTTAAGTCTATAGTTTTATAAGAGACTTCCACGTAATTCTTTTAACTTAAAACCAATATGGGACAAGAAAAATGAATTTTATAAGGTAATTTGTAATTTGAATTAAACTCTTTAAATAACTTTTAGGTATTTTTTTGTTTCTTTTTTTATATTAATAAATAAATACTGAAATATTGAAATATTCACTTAATTTTAGCCAAAAGGCCGAGAAAGGTTAGCCAAAAGGCCGAGAAAGTAGTATTACACTTGATCTTAGCCAAAAGGGCAACCCAAAAAAATTTAGTACTACACTTGATCTTAATCAAAAGGCCGAGAAAGATTAGCCAAAAGGCCGAGAAAGGTTTGATTATTATTTCTTTAGGTCTGTAGTTTTATAAGAGGCTTCCATATAATCCTTTTAACTTAAAACCAATGTGGGACAAGAAAAATGAATTTTATTAGGTAATTTGTAATTTGAATTAAACTCTTTAAATAATTTTTAGGTAATTTTTTGTCTCCTTTTTTAATATTAATAAATAAATACTGAAATATTGAAATATTCACTTGATCTTAGCCAAAAGGCCGAGAAAGGTTAGGCAAAAGGCCGAGAAAGAAGTACTACAGTTGATCTTAGCCAAAAGGACGAGAAAGGTTTGCCAAAAGGCTGACCCAAAAAAATTTAGGGCCGAGAAATGTGTGATTATTATTTCTTTAAGTCTATAGTTTTATAAGAGCCTTCCATGTAATCCTTTTAACTTAAAACCAATGTGGGACAAGAAAAATGAATTTTATTAGGTAATTTGTAATTTGAATTAAACTCTTTAAATAATTTTTAGGTAATTTTTTGTCTTTTTTTTATATTAATAAATAAATATTGAAATTCTGAAATATTCACTTGATATTACCAAAAAGTCGAGAAAGGTTAACCAAAAGGCTAACCCAAAAAAATTTAGTACTACACTTGATCTTAGCCAAAAGGCTGAGAAATGTTAGCCCAAAGGCCAAGAAATGTGTGATTATTATTTCTTTAGGTTTATAGCTTTATAAGAGGCTTCCATGTAATCTTTTTAACTTAAAATCAATATGGGACAAGAAAAATGAATTTTATTATGTAATTTGTAATTTGAATTCAACTCTTTAAATAATTTTTAGGTAATTTTTTGTTTCTTTTTTTATATTAATAAATAAATACTGAAATACTGAAATATTGAAATACTAAAAGACTGAAACTCTATGCACATTTAATAATAGTTTCTTTTAACTATTAGCTTGATTCTTCTTTCTTTCAGTAGGCTTAGGCTCAAATTCTTCCTATTTCTCAGGAGCAGTAGCCTATTGTAAGGTTTTGAGAATTCTATTCCTCATAATGAGACTGAGGTTGGATCAAGAGTATTTGCTTAAGAAGGGGGGCAGTAAGCCAACTCATGCAATAAGGAGCGAACGTGTGGAACTTCCTTTCATCCCTTATCCTCTTTATAGCGACTAGGGATGGCAACGGGGCGGGGATCTCATTCCCCATCCCCATACCCGACCAAAATTTTCACCCCTATCCCCCGTCCCATACCCGTTAAAAATTTCAATCCCACCCCAGCCCCCGCCCTCGCCCCTGCCACCATCTTCCCCATCCCTAATTAAGCTTTCCTGATTCTCAATATCATAGATTCACAATTCTAGAAAAAAAAAAAAAAAAAAAAACCGCCCCTAATATGTATATAATGGAGTAATTGGTAGTATCCATTATATATATACACACACACACACACACACACACAACCAACCACGTTAGAATCTGGAATCCCAAAGCAACACTCCAAACTCAATATATACATATATACACACACACACACACACTTGCACATGCATATGAACAAAATTAGATATGGAATCAGATGGGGAAGAGTCGGCACCGGTGAGGGGGAAGAGCCGATGCCGAATACAGATTCGGAAGGATGGGGAAGAGCCGATGCCGGAGATGGATTAGGAAAAGACGGGGAAGAGCCAATGTTGTTATCGATTAGGAGGAGAAAGAGAGAAGATGGTAAAGGAAAGAAAGAGGCAGATCTCACTTTGGAATTAGTTTTAGGGTTTTAACATATATGGTGTGTATATATATATATATAGTATAGGCTAGTTTGGTAAATATAACATGGGCAAGGGTATCTTAGTAAATTCATACCATAATCGGGGCGGGGCAGGGTGGGTTTACCCTAGCCCCGGCCCGGATCCCCGGCGGGTTTTCAAAGTTTATCCCCATCCCCATCCCCTTTTACATAAAAGGGTCTCCATCCTTACCATAAACGTGGTGGGGACCCGGCGGGGATGGGGAATTTGTCATCTCTAATAGCGACATCATGATCACTTCGTTTCGCCTACGATCCGTGAAGTCTGCAGTTGGGAAGGAAAAGCATAGTAAAGGCGTAGGGTCTCGTTTGGTGTCGTAATGATATTAGAGCTCAAGGTTAGCCAAAAGGCTGACCCAAAAAATTTTAGTACTATACTTGATCTTAGCCAAAAGGCCGAGAAAAGTTAGCCAAAAGGCCAAGAAAGGTGTAATTATTATTTCTTTAGGTTTATAGTTTTATAAGAGGTTTCCATGTAATCCTTTTAACTTAAAACCAATGTGGGACAAGAAAAATGAATTTTATTAGGTAATTTGTAATTTGAAATAAACTTTTTAAATAATTTTTAGGAAATTTTTTGTCTCTTTTTTTATATTAATACTGAAATACTGAAAGACTGAAAGACTGAAGCTCTTTGCACATTTAATAATAGTATAGATATAGATATAGATATATAAATTTTGTATGTGAAAAAAATATAAAAAATGTTAAGAAATTCCTTACACTTTTAGAATAGTATATATATATATATATAGATAGATAGATGTAGATATAGATATAGATTATTAGCTTTTAAATTGCCCACAATTTTATTATTTAAACAGTTACAATTCTTGAATTGCCCCATTTTAATTTTGAAAAGTAACTCCTCTTAAATTGTCCATTTAATTTTTGTTGTTTTTATATACAATTTTATTTATTTAAATCGTTATAATTTATTATGCCTAATATAAAAGTCATATGTGAACCTTATCATTGGATAACCTTAACACACAGGTGAGCGTCCAAAAAAATCCAAAATCCCATCATCTGAATTTTTCAAAGGATGCAACTTCTCACAGAGCGTCTCAAGGTTCCCTTCTCAAAGAGAGTCCTTAGTGACCCAAAAATTTGTTTGTAAAAGCCTTTTGTATGCATATTCTTATCATTGTGTGATGTTGGAAGAATTTATGTGGGACAAGACAGTAGCATGGGCAAGTCCTTTCGTTCGCTAAGTGAATCAAGTCCTTTTTTTAAGTTTTTTTTTTTTTTTTTTTTGGCCCACATATTGTTCTATTATGCAGGTGTTCATGGGTAGCCCCTAAGAAGTGTCTTCTGCGATCAGATTTGATGGACATTGTACTTGATTAAGCGCATTTTGTAACATTATTGTGTATTAAGAAAATGCTTTTCATTGTAAATGAATGGGTTAAGTTGAATTTGTTTTAATGAAGGTTTTTTTTATATGTAAGTAATGATCGTATATAGGTTTTGAATAAGGTGTATAGAAAGTGTTTCACGCTTTCATGTATTTTGTAGGAAGATGAGGTTTCTTCATTACAAGAAAACATGACATGGTAAAATTCTTACATTAAAGTGTTTAAAACTCAACAATATATTATTTAAAGATGGATTAGGAGAGTCTGATGAAAAAACACTCACTTTTCTCACATTTCCTTCATGCTGTTTATAGTTTTTGCTCTATCTTCCTTTTGGTTAAAATGAAAGTTGATTTTCGCGATCATCTTTACAAATACGTCACTTTGTTTCTTTTTTTAAAAATGGAACTTTTCATATTTGATGTTTTAATTTCTATGTCAACGACCTATAGATTGTGAGGTCATTTTCACTGTACTTGTTTCTTAATAGGAAAAAAGAACAATGATTTACTTGGTATTAAGCTAAATTTTTATTTTATTAAACCAATTTTTAATAAATATTAATTTTATCTCCAACAGCTAATTGATATTTTGTAACTTTCTGATAGCACGTGAGTGTTCAGTGCAATTTGAACTTCATAGAAATTTACTTTAATAGAAATTCAGAAAAATAAAAAATAACAGTAAATAAATTTTGATCGCATATTCTTCTTGGGCCAATTCTATCTCAAACTCCAAACTCCAAAGTTATTTATAATCTCTGCTTCTAAATTTTAAAGTAAAGTTAGCTTATATATATTTTTACTTAGACTCACGGCTCTTGCTGTATTTTTATTTTATTTTTTCTATTTGATCAATTTTCTCCCACTCCAAAATCATCTAAATCGTCAAAACTTGAGTTGTTAAATTTTTTCATGAAAGTTATATTAATGAAATTGATGCTGTGAATCTAAAAAACTAACATTTTTTTAATGCTTCGTTGTAGTGTATTTTCACTTTTTATATGCTTTCTTAATTCAAATTTTGAGTAATACTATTGAACCAGACTTATTTTTATAAATGATTTAATTAATTTGATAAATAATTAGAGGACAATGTTTAAATGATTTTTTATCACTTGTTATTTGTTATATATTCATCCAGAGAGAATGAGGGATTTTAATTGAACTTACCTCCATAAAGTAAAGTGGATTCGAATTACACTTAATACCTCAAATACACTATAAGTCTGTCCTACCATTTAACTTTATTATCCCCCTAACTTAAAAAAAACAAAAAAGAAATTCCTCGACTTGGTAACCAAATTTTCCTTAAAGGAACTAAATTTTATTTAATTTTAATTTTAATTTTGAAGATACAAAGAATTTTCAGTACGGATTGATTTTTCAAACGGAAAAATGTCTGTGTCATATGAGATTATAGTTTTAGTAAAATTTTTGACTTTCTCACCGTCCTTATTTTCTTTGAACGCCGCTTCTCTCTGTGGAAGTTTGTTAGAATCCATCACCACCCAAACCTTCCCCACCCCCCAAAACACACACACACACACACATCTATATTTATACTATTCTAAAAAGTGTAACAAATTTTTTAACATTTTTAGATTTTTTTAAAAAGTGTAACAAATTTTGTTTTTAGATTTTTAAAAAATATAAAATAATTTTCATTAAATACTTTACATTAAATTTGATTTACTAACAATTATTATAATTATTAACTCGAATTTAATTTGAAATTCTAAAAAGTACAAAGTTAATCACACAAAAAGGCACCAGATTATTATAATTGTTAACAATTTTGTATCCATATCTACACTTAATGGTTAAATTTTATTTAGTTTGGAGTTTTTTTTTTTTTTTGCTTTAATTAAAAGTGTATTAAAGTTTTTCTAACACAATTATTATTTCATTGGTTATTAATTGCATTTTTTTATCCTTTTATTTTTAAAATTTTCTATTCTAAAAGTGTAAGTCATTTTTTAATTTTATTTCTTAACATGTTATATTTTTTTAATCCATTAAACACGTTCGGTTACACTTCCGGACCCCACCTCAAATCTTTCCTTTCAACCACTTTCAATTCCCTAATTCCACTAAAACACATGTCCTTTATCAATGTGTGTTTGTTTTTTAGTATCTGTCTTATTAAATGTCTGTTTGTCCTCGTTTTCTGCTATTTCTCAAAAGTTTCATAGTGTGTATTTAAATGGTTCAAAGGTTTCATCAAGTTGGGTTCAACCTTCTTTACCTGAGTTCCAAACCATTAGAAGAAATCTTGAGTTCCAAATATATGTTTAAAAAATTCATCCACCAATACCTTCAAATGCTCATATCAAGAAACCATGGATTTTCAAATGGATTTCAGATTCAAATGGATTATTCCGCGAAGAATGAGACCAAGTAATCAGGAAAAATGGATAGTTTGATTATTAGAAGAAAGAGAGACAAATTGTTGGAAGAAGCATGGGATAGTGTGTCTGAATTTAGATTGATCTCGAAGATTGGTGTAACTAGTTAAGGCGAACTGGAACGACTCAAATCAAAATGATGAGAAGCAAATCATAAATAAAGCAATAGAATGGATAGGATTGCAAACCGAAGTTGTTGAAACACAGGTTTCATCCAGAGAGTTTTGGTGGGTGAGAATGATGATTTTCCAAATTGTACACTTTTTTTTCTTTTCTTCACAGTTTCCTTGATTTGGTTTTGACTCTTTTGGAGACTAGCAAATAGGACCTATGGTGGTGGTGAAAAAATGAAGCAAAATGTAAGAATTTTATAATTATTTCTCTCGCCAAAGGTGATTGTATATATTTACATATATATCTATCTGGTTTATTGTTGTATGTATCTATATATCATACCATTTTACTACAAGATTCTTCAATTAAGTCGACCAACTAGCACACTTTTTTTCTTGTAAAACAAGTTTCCATCCGGCTCATGGCATCCATTTCATTTTCATAATCACAAATTTTCTATAATGTGACTTATACTAGCTTATTATGACTAATGGTTGAATTTTGATATCTTAGAAATCATAAATTAATTTTGTTTATAGTATTAACAAAACAAAGATATCCACTTTGCAATACAAAATATTGGAGGAGAACAAATTTTGAGAAACTACCGCTGTAGACAAAGGAACTCTAATTAGTACAGTAACAATTTAAAATTTTGAACTCATGGTAAAAAAAAGGTTAAAGAAGACCAAGTTTTGTGATTTCATTCTTGTGTTGTGTATCTTTGGAAGATGACTCCCATTAGGGAAAGAATTACTCGATCTTGAATTTTTTTTAAGGGTATAAAGAGGTATTGCATAGCTCTCTGGTTGACCTTGGAAATTTTTATACATATTTTTTATTATTTATATTTTCTCTTGAAATATGTTTTTGGGATTAGAGTTGTTTTTTGTTTTTTTTCTTCTTGGTCTGTATTCTCGTATACTTCCAGTAACTTTGCATATTTTTGTTCACAAATTGAATTTAATTAATCAAATACGGCTTGTATGGATAGTTTAAAAAAATAGGATATTACAAATTATACTTTAAATTTGAGTTTATTAGAGATTTTTAAAAGTGGTTTTGAGCTTGCATCATAGAAATATATATATATATTTGATTTATAGAAATATTTTTGGTTTATACATGTATAATTTTGATTTATAAACAAAAATTTTTATTAAAACTTTTATCAAAGATTTTAATCACGTGTATACCTCACTGATGGAATAGCTAAAAAAAATAAAAATGGAATAAAACTAATGACCATAAATGTCTTTGTATTTAAACCATAGAATATTATTAGTTGATTGCAATTAATCCGTAACGGATGGAAATGATAACTAATGAAACCACAAGTTTTGTATCTAAATCATAGAATATTAAGAACCAAAATTTGATTGCAATTAATCCGTAACTGATGGATTGTTAACTAATGAACATATAATTTTCATATTTAAATCATATACTATTAAAAAAAACAAAAATTGATTGCCATTAATATGATACACACTTAATAATAATTGCATTAGAAAATTTTAGTGCCAAAAATACAAATAGACAAAGATGGAAAGAATGTTTTAATTGAAGAAATGCAATAAGAACATTTAATGTAAATTATTTAATAGAAATGATTTAGTAATTTTAGAAATATAAAAATGTTAATAAATAGAGACTTTTACCATATTCATATATTTAAAGAATGTTTTAATTGAAGTAATACAAACATTGTACCCAAAATAAGAATAGACAAAGTTGGGCCTTTGAAAGACAATGTCCATCAACTTTGGAGAGAATGCCCATTCAATCTTGGACAAAATTGCCAAAGAGTTTACAAACACAAATATTTTTTTTTAATTTTTTTTTTTTCCGTTAATGTATTCTCTTACTTATAAATAAAGAGTTTCATTAATGTATTCTCTATTTTATAGTCATTATTGTGGACCTAATTTTTATAATAATTGTGTTTATATACGTTTTAATTATTTTTATTTTAATTACTTAATATTTATTTTTATGATTTTGTATTACATTCATGAACATTAATATTATTATTAATATTATTAGATTATATATAATAATTTTATATATGGTTGTATTATTATTTATATTTGTTAATGATTAATTGACCACGTGCATCGCACGTGAATTTTGCTAGTATATATATATATATATATATATATGGAGGCGATATCCGCACTCCACTTTGCAACATTTGCACTACAATCTTAAATGAAATGACAATTCTAACCTTACATTTACAAGTACATAATTATTACTTTTTAAATGACACAATTACCCTTTCATATTTTCTCTCTTTATATCTAATCTTTAATATTTAATTATCTTTTGACAGCACAAATAAAATAAAATAAAATCAAAATTGAATAATTTTTTTTAAGGGACCAAAAATAAAATAAAATATTGTTATGTTGAATAAATTGCCTCTTTTGGCAGGATAAAAAAATAAAAAGTAACCATTTTAAAAATTATCTCTTTTGACATGAAGTAAAAAAAAAAAAAAACCCCAAAAATTATATATTTATTAAATAAATTATTTCTGTTGTCAAAATCTCAAAATAATAATAATAAAAAGTACTAAAAAAATTATCTCTTTTGATAAGACCAAATATATATATATATATATATATATATATATATATATATATATATATTTATGGAATAAATTATTTCTTTTAACAGAACCCATAAAAAATTACCAAAAGAAAAAGTTTACCTCTTTTGACAAAATTGAAAAAAAAAAAAGAGTCAATAAAAAAATATATATATATATATATATATATATATATATATATATATTTTTATGGAATAAATTATTTCTTTTAACAGAACCCATAAAAAATTACCAAAAGAAAAAGGTTACCTCTTTTGACAAAATTGAAAAAAAAAGAGTCAATTTTGTTAAATAAATATCTCTTTCGATTGTACAACGAAAAAATAAAATAAAATAAAATAAAAATGTCACTATGAAATAAATTATCCCTTTTGACTGCCAAAAATAAAATTATTAGTATTATTTTCTTTGAGAGGACCTTCAGAAAAAACAAAAAGAAAAGGAAAAAAAAAATAGTAAAGAAAGTATAGAATGTTTAAAAAAAAAAAAAATTAAGTTGTATAAAGAATAATTATGACATTATAAATTAAAAAATTATGCATTAATGAATTAAAGGATTGTCTTGTCATTTCCTTTAAAAGAAAATGATAAATGTATTGTAATTAAAGAAAAATGGAGTAGAAATATAGTCTCTCTGTATATATATCTTGTTTCCTCTGTTCTTTAAAGAGAGATGGAAAATATGACTTCTTTTTGGGATTACCAAGAGGTGGGTGACTTCATTTTCATTCTTTAAAGATCTTTGTTTATATCAATCAATTCCTTCTTGTTTAACACTTTCTAATTGACATATTTTCTTCAGTAAGTTTTTCAGTTTGGTCATTTCTGATTATTATCCATGGTTTCACTTCTCTTCAATTATCCATGCTACTAGCAATAAATTAATGCTATGTTGTAGTTGTCATTAATTGTTTTAACTTGGCTGCTTGTTTTTTATTTTCTTTAATTTATTGGTATGAAAAGTTTAATTGGAAATCTCTGAGTTCATTTGTTGCCCTTGTGGGTAATTTATGTAACACTCTTGAACTAAAACTGGATGTGATCTAATGAACAACAAAGTGTTTTTTTTTTTTTTTTTTTCCCGAATGATGTATAATTTATAAATCAATTAATCCCAAAAGGTTAATAGGTTCTTATTTGGAGATCTTATTTACAGCATTTTGACTATACACGTGTGTTCATTTCTCTCTTCTCCATACAAGGGTTGTGCTAATTAAATAGATCATATCCTCATTCATTCTAGCTTTTGTTGAGATCAATTGTTGTTGATTAGATAGTGGAATCTATGTGTACCTTATGGAAGTTAAAACTTCTATTTTTATTGACAACATGTTTGTATTGATTTCTGAACATTGCTGTTTCTTGTTTTCATCAGTCATATTCAACAGAACTTTTCTTTTTCTCTATTTTTTTATTCCAGAATATAAATGATTATATAAGAATATTAATTAATCTGCAAATGCAATTTGGTAGTCAGCTTTGTAAGATTGTTCATTTTAGACAACTTTTGATGGTCTGAACAAAATACATAACTTTTTTGAAACTATTATTGTTATATATCCTTCAGCAATGTAAACTTGAGCTTAAACACAAGCTTCTCTGCACCATATTCGAGCTTGAATCGGCAAAAACAGAAGCAAAAGAAGAGATGACAAAAAACAAGGAAAATATAAATCATTTACTTGAGCTCTTGAAGATGGCTTGCCAAGAAAGAGATGAAGCAAGAAATCAAATTCAAACACTGCTGAACAAAGTAGTGCTACATGAGAACCCGACAAAAGCACATTCAAATGCCATAAGAATGGATGAGAACCCGACAAAAGCACATTCAAATGCCATAAGAATGGATCATTCATCAGAAACATACAAGTATCACTCGAGTGGCTGCTTCCCAATTGATTGCCGCTTTAATCCATTTTCTTCTTCAAAATTTTCGAGCACAGGCCTGATTTATACAAGTAACATAGGACAATGTAGCGGAGGTATCTCAATTGGTGATGCTGCTTCATATGGTGTACTTGATAATCTTGTTAAGGGGAAGCCCCTGCCTCAAAAAGGAAAACTCGTGCAGGCTGTAATAGAGGCCGGACCATTGCTTCAGACACTTCTCTTTGCAGGACCTCCTCTTCCTCGGTGGCAGAAACCTCCCTCGCCATTATACTTGCCAATTCCATATTTCCCCCATAAAGAAGCAGATGATGGTTCACTTAATCAGAATTCTGCAGATAATTCGGATGGTAAATTTTCAAATTCCTTGTGCTCTTCAAACCAAGATGTCTCTCACTGATTTTCACAGATTCCTTCTAAAACGAAGATGACCTTTGCCTTGCTCTTGAACAAAGAGTGTCCACTATCCAACATTACCAATTCTAGTTCCTTGTCCAATGATCTAATGGATGGGAAAGGGCAAAGGTGCCAATGAAAGCATAATTTTTCTTGAACTGGTTATGTTGAGAAAAATTTGTGACACGTTATTATAGTTTATCTACCAAGGTTTGGCTATTTTGGTTTATTTTGACATCTTCATAGCTGCACTTCTGCTTGGTTAAAATTGAAAGACTTCTTGGTTATCTGAAGTAGCAAATACTAAAAAGTACATCTTCATAGCTGCACTTCTGCTTGGTTAAAATTGAAAAACTTCCTGGTTATCTGAAGTAGCGAAAGCTAAAAAGTGTAGTTTTAAATCAAGTAGAATAAGTTTCACTTTGAGATTTTTGTGTGCCATCTGTTCTATATAATTAATGATTATGATTGGTATTTCATATTGTATGCTTCTTGTGTAAGCGGCGCGCAAGCAGACTCTACATGGCATGTGGAGGAATGGGTTTGAGTCTCACATTTTTGTAGAAAATTGTAGTCTTGAAGAGATTTAGAACATTAGAGAATATATTTGTAAAAATTTGATGATGGGAGAGATTTCTAGAACCATAAGAGAGTTTTGTATGAATTGTAAATATTTAGATGGTTAGATAGAGTATTTGTAAAAATTTGTAGATGGGGAGAGAATTCTAGATCGGTAAGAGGGTTTTGTGGGAATTGTAAATATTTTAGAGGGTTTTGTGGGAATTGTAAATATTTTAGATAGTTTGGTGGAGTATTATAGTGTGTAAAATTTTAGTGGTTGATAATAATACATCACAATGTCTATATAAGGAGTGGAGTTTTCCTCATTGTAGAGGGAAATTTTCCCACTAATCATAATATGCCACACATCCACAAAATAAGAGTACCCATTTTTTGTATAACTATTCCAGAAACCCAACAAAAAGGATCATGGCGCAGCCCACGCGGTAGAACACAGCCCATTTGGCAAGGTATGGCCCAATTACTTAAACGCAAGCAGGTGGCCCGAACAGAACATAATTCAGATTTACATTACACCCATAATGAAGAAAATGGCGTAAGATAAGGGATCATGAATGCCCACGATTCAGAAACTACCAGAAACGGCAGAAACGGCACCATGTAAAGCTCTATAAAAATATATAAATAAAGGATGAATGAGAAGGAGAAGATATCAAATTCCAATTACATTTCTTCTGTTGTCAGATTGCTTACATTCTGTCATATTTCCTTGTTCTTAATTTTTTTGTATTTTTTCTTAAGTGTTCAGGTGTAAAATTCTGCACCTACAGTCATCAAATTCAAGAATGAGTCTAAAGTTTAGAGGTGAGGGTGTAGGTCATGATTCTCAATTTGAAAATAGTGACTTTTAAGAAAATCGTGACTTTTAGATAGAACTTGTTCGTGGTTTTGACCCACCTTTGTTTTATTTTTATGGTGCTTATCAGTTCTGGTCTTAGAGCTGATTAGAGAGCATTCATCTTCACTATTTTGGAGTCGTTCGCGTAGGATATCATCTTCATTAAGTGGTTTTAGTTTGTTTATTTATTATTTATTTATTTATTTTTACATGGTAAACAAAAACAAAGCAAAGCATCAACAAAAACTTGCCTACCAAAACTACACCTAACCACCCAACTGAGTAGTTAAACCATGGAACACCTGACTAAAAAGAGAATGTTGAGCACGTGAAAGCTTTGCAACATCATGAGCCAATGTATTTGCATCATGCCGCACATGATCAATCCAAATAACATGAGAATCATGCAAGAGCTAGTGAATATCAGAGAGCAAGGAAAAAATGGCTGCAGGACAAACTCTATCTCTCCGCACAGCCTTATATAACACCAGAGAATCAGTTTCTACACACAATGAAGGAAACTGAAAATCCTAAGCCCAAAGCAAAGCCTCCCGCAAAACAAACGCCTCTACCGAAAGGGCTGAAGAAGCTTTAAAAGACTTGAGCACCACCACGCGCAACACGACACTGCCATGATTGCGAAAAACAATTCCACCCCGGCCCAACCTTGACCAATAAGGAAAGCAGCATCAACATTACATTTAACGGAACCAAAATCTGGAGGCTTCCACCGAGCACAACTAGAAAGAACCTTGGAAGGATCAACTCCATACCCGTCCATGCTAAGCTGACAAGCATCTCTAAATTCCCAAAAGGCTGCCACTGCTAAGTTCACAACTCCCTGAGTAGTTTAGTAGACTTAAATGTTATTTTAGTTATGGGTTTTATTAGGAGTCCATTATATTCGGATTCCAGAATTGTACTTTGGAGATAATTGGTATCAAAGAATTATTATTTATCATTTAGTTTTTTTTTTTTTTTTCAGCATTATTATTAAGTTTATTATATTCCGCTTATATTTTGTGTTCATTTGTTATCAATTGTTTTTTATATCCCCAAGTTTTTAGGTGTGGGCCTGGCCAACCTGCACGTGAAAATTTGGGGGTATCACAACTAACATGCAATCTCATCACATCACATATGATATGCAACTCAAAGAAAAACCCAATCACAAAACCCTAATTGTAATCCTAAATAATTGAAACAGTTCATGTATACCAGAGCGGGACCCAAAATTGCCACTAATTTTGTGTTGTCCACCATGTTGTATATATTCATAGCTCAATCACTAAGGTTACAAAAGTAATTAATCGCATCAAATATAACATGTAACTTAGGAAAATGCATATGAGCCCCAAAAAATGTAACATGCAAGTCAGGTTAGAGATAGATGATAGGTTATATAGTAGACAGAACCCTAAACCATCAAAATGATGAAAACCCCAACTAATGAAAATCCTAACCGATGACACCCCAAATTATGAAAACCCATTGAGATACAACATGAATGGTTACTAACAAATTGATGACAATCGGTAGATAAACATAACACAAACATGAATCGTAATCACATTAAACTATTCATTTAGTTTTAGTTTCTTCGTGAAAACTTGAGATTCAGGATGAGATACAACATGAATCGTAAAGAGTGGTTAAGAAAGCACTTACAAAAGTTAGGGAGATGAAATATTAGAAAAGCTAGGGTTTGATACAAGTAAGGTTACAGAAGTTAGAGCGATCAAAGCTCTCCATTTGCAAATATTCTGGTTTCATGTATATTACAGATCGTTTAGGCTTCGTTTGGATACACAGGAGAGAAAAGAAAAGAAATGATTATAAGAGAAAAGAAAAGAAAAGAAAGAAAATGATAGATATAATAATATTCACATTTGGATGGTTAGAAGAGAAAAGAAAAGAATGGGTAATATTCTTGTTTGAATGGATAGAAAGAAAAGAAAGGAATGAATAATTTACCATTTTACCCTTCTCTCAACCAAGCTTGCCCCTTCTCTCAAGGTTGCTTTTGTAATTTGTTCCATTTCTCTCCAAATCCCTCAAAATCTTGTCAATTTTGGAGGGATTCCAAATGAGGGATTTGGAGGGATTGGTATCCTTCCAAATCTCTCCAAATCCTTTCTTTTATCTCCTATTCCTCTCATCCAAACACACTCATCACTATCCTTCCTTTTCTTTTCTTCCCAAATCCCTCTAAATACCTAAATCCAAACGAAGCCTTAGAGAGAGAGATGAAAGGGTTAGAGAGAGGTAAAAAGTCTTGTGTTGCAGACTCAGTAAGAGAGATGAAAGAGCCTTAGAGAATTCTAGAGAGAACGAAGTGATAAGTTAGGTGGGTAAGTGGGACAGATGTATTCATCTAGCGCAAAATGAAATATGTGGTTAATAATGCACCAAGGGGTAGTTTCATCATTTAAATGAGTTTATATTTTACATGAAAATTTAATATTTTATTGAGGGAAAACTAGACATTTCAATTATTTTAGGTTGTGTTTGGATCCTAAATCTGACAAGGGGTTTCATTGTTCAAAAAGTTGTTAAGTTGTATCTACCTATAATAAACCCAAACCATAGGGTGTCAGTGTAAATTACCCAAAAATAATAGTAGGGACAAAAACTTCTCATTTTCTTATTTTCACTTTCTTTTTACTCACTTTTAAACTAAATATGAGAATGTGATAGGACATTTATAAGATGACTAGCAAAATTCACGTGCGATGCACGTGGTGAATTAATCATTAAAAAATATAAATAATTATAATTATAATAATACAACATTATATAATATTAAAATCAAATTGATATATAGTTAAATGCAATACGATTGAACATACTAAAATCAAATTGAAATATACTTAAATCCTCAAATAAACACCATTACGAAAAATTTGAAGTATAAAATCAAAATTGAACTCAATTTATACAATCATAATTTACACAAACCCATGTAAAACAATGATATACTTAAACAATTAAAGTAAATACAAATAATAATAATAATAATAAATACAAACATATGAATATTCAATATTTTGGAATTAATTATAATTAACTTATTGAATCTAATTATATAAAAGATTCGAACTATGAATAACAAATGCAATGGGATTGAATCTGATTCACACCATGCACTAAAATCAATTTGAAACACACTTAAATCCTCAAAAGCTACCATCATGAAATATTTGAACTATAAGATCCAAAATGAACTCAATCTATTCGATCAAAATTTACATAAACGCATACAATACAATAATGTTCTTATTTCAATTCATATAGACAATTAAAATGCATATAAATAATTAAAGTAAAAAAAAAAAAAAATGCAACTATATGTAAATTCAGTACCTTTAGTGCTGATTATAGCTAACTTCATGTTGATGGGTTGACCTGAATCCATTGGTCGGGACTAATCCATTTGAACGTTATTCACATTCAATGTAAGAAGGGTTATATTCAACCATAAATGGAGAAATACTGAATAAAGCCTAACTTCCTAAAGGCTTACCGAGATAATTGGAGAATTAATTTATTCCGTTTTTAAAAAAATTAATCTGTCGCAAACAAGTATCACAAATTCAATAATGAATTAAAAAAGCAAACACCGTTCACTTGCATGACCAATATTTTTCCATAAACAATATCGTATGCATCATTTTAAAAAAGACACTAACTGTTAAAAGAAAAAAAATGAAATTTTTTAATAAATAACATATATAAAAAATGACTTGATAAGAATTAAGGTTAAGGTTACTTAATGTTGTTGCCAGAGTTGGAGAGTCATAATTGCCTTCATATCCAAATATCTTCAAGAATTTCCTGCAACAAATAAAATTTTATTTTCTTCAAAATTTTGTTTTAGGTAACAAAACATCTATATATAATTAAATAAAGTAATTTTATTGGTAGGAAAAACTTGAGATCCATATGAATCTCTGTGCATTTGTTAAATCATATACCCAGTTTTTTATGGAGGGAATGTACTAGAGGGCAAAAGTGATGGGAGATAGCTTGTTTCTGCCAAAAGATAAAGGGAAAGAAATGAGATATTTTATTTTAGTACTAATACATGAACATGTACAAATATTAATGAGCTAATGAAAAACGAATATCTGGATATATATATATATATATATATATATATATATATATATATATATATATATAATTTGTAGAACTGGAATATGAAAAATGGAAGAAGAATGAGGATGCCAAATGCATTACTCTCATTGCTATAGAAGTCAATAATGCATCATTTAATCCCAACTAAACAAAAAGACGAAGGTTCAGGTAAGTCATAAGACACATCTTGTGACAATGAACCCTTAGCCACCAATTTCACACAATAAGAATAGGTTGAATATAATTTAACAAGAATCAAATCTAAGATAAGGTATTAATTTCTCAAAAACTAAATTATTTTATTAAAATCCCAATTGCTTAGAATATTTAAGTCAACTGCTCAAAATCATTCAATCAAAATACATAAACAGTTAAAATCCCAAAGTATAGAACAATCAAACCATAGTAATCGGATTTGGGTTACATCAATGCCCTAAGAGAGGAATTTCAACTACTTATAACGATGGAAGATATCATTTGTGTTGTTGTGGACTTCATCATCATGGACTGCACTTCTCTTCTGAAGATCGCCTTCAATGCTTCAGAGAAAACCAGAAACCCTAAAAGCCGCCACTAGATCTTAGACTAAAATAATATAGAAGAATGAGAGATTTTATGTGGACTTCTGCATCCTTTTATAGAAGCAACTGAATTCTATCAAGAACTGGATGGGCTTTAGGTCTTTTGGGGTCATCTGGGCCCGTCTAGGACTTATTGGGACTTAATTAGAATTAATCCCGCAATTAAGAAGTCTGACTAAAAGGAAAAGGCTTGAGTAGATAGCTTTGTGCTCGAGCCTTTTGGGAAATGCTGAAGCAGGAATTCAATACTTAGCCATTTTTCTTCACTTTATTTTTGAAGCATCTTTTTCATCAACACTTAGAATATTTTAGGACTTCTTCTTCAGGGTGCTTGATCACTTTGGTTTGGGTGCTCGAGCCTTTTGCATTCTGTTCGAGCCTTTTGGAAGGTGCTCCAGCATTTTGCATTCTACTTGAGCTCTAGCAACTTGGAACTTCCGAAGCATCTTTTCATCTTCCGAGAGAGTTTATGCTCGAGCCCCTTTGCAAAGGCTTGATCACATTGGACTTCTACTCGAGCTGGAAAATCTCTGCTCGAGCCTTTTTGCCTTGGTTGCTTTTCTTGCTTCTTTGAACTTTGTGCTTGAGTTAGGAACTTTGTGCTCAAGCTTTTGCACTTGAACTTATACAAAATCACCATTTTGACTCCAAGCTTGTTTCAGATGATCGGGGACAACTCCGTAAGCCTCAATATTAGTCTTTAAGTCTTTAAAATCCCGATTTTATCATTTTCTTTAGGAAAATACCTACAAAAGCAAATAAACTAAAATCAATCTAAAATTGGATAGAAGTATCACTTAGGGTCTTAATATACGCACGTTTAGGGGCTCGAGTATGCAATATTCAATGCTCATCACCTAACACTTGG
This sequence comes from Cornus florida, assembly GCF_030987335.1. Lineage (NCBI taxonomy): Eukaryota > Viridiplantae > Streptophyta > Magnoliopsida > Cornales > Cornaceae > Cornus > Cornus florida. The sequence goes on from NW_026775573.1 coordinate 65,344,446, forward strand.
AATAAGGTTAGGAGTACTTTCATAAGGGGAAGTCCGCCAGAGTTCTAAGGCTCTACCGATATGAAGACAGTGCATCAGTGGAAGAAAGACATAGAGTGTCATCTTCGCATGGTTGAGGGCATAGAGGTCCAGAAGCAGATGGTTGCTATTTTCAAGCTTGTGGGAGATACTCTTCAGTGGTGAGAGTCTGTTACCACTATAGAGAAAAGGATTTCCTTGACATATGATCAGTTTCAGGCTAGCTTTGATGAGAAGTATTTCTCATATGCAGTCAGAGCAGCAAAGAAGAGATAGTTCCTCGAATTACAGCAAGGGACAAGATCATAGCAAAGTATGAGCATCAGTTTACTAGTTTATCTATTTTTACTCCAGATTAGGTGGATACCGAGGAGAAGAAGTGCACTTGCTTTGTTAATGGGTTGATCTGGCCCATTAAGCAAGTCACCATGGGTAGTCTAGCCTATACTTCCTATTCTCAGGTAATTGACACGTCACTACAGCATTACCAGATAAAGAGAGAGTATAAGCAGCTCAGGGGTGACAGAGACTCTGCTAATCAGATCGCTGAGAAGAGCAATGTCAACGTGTCATAAACACAATGACAGGGGCATATTTCAGGGACAACGGTCTTGAAAAAAGCACAAGGGCAATTCAAATGCTCAGAGAGATGGGGTTTCTACTTAGAGACAGCAGAATGGGGCACCACAGGCACTACAGTCAGCCTCAAGGTAACCAACAGAAGAAGCAGTTTAGTGTTTTCAAGGGCCATTGTTATAGTTGTGGAGAGCTTGGGTACACAGCTAGGTGGTGTCCCAAAGCTATCCAGGGACAGCATCTGCAGTAGGGGCAGCGACCACCATTTCTTTTACCTGTTCCACTGATATTGTGAATTCAGGGACAAACATTCTTGGCTTTACCGGTCCAACCGCCACCACAGGGACATGGACCGCAGTAGTTACATTATGGCAAGGTGTATAACCATATTCCACAAGAAGTTCAGACTCCTCAGGCTATAGAGGGTACATTTCTGATACACGGTAGATATGGTCGTGTCTTGTTTGATAAAGGCGTTTCACATTCATTTGTATCCCGTTCTTTTATTGCATTGTCTGGGATGGTGACACAATTATGTAATCAGCCTCATAATATTTCCACACCACTAGGCATTAGATCTATTTTGCATGAGAGTTGTGGGCATGTAACCGTAGATATCGGTAGACTCAGATTTCTAGCCAATCTATTGGTCTTGGACATTCATTCTTATGATGTGATACTTGGGATGGATTGGTTATCTCACTACCATGCCCAGGTTAATTGTCATGACAAGTCAATTGTATTCATCATACAAGGTCAGGATATGTATTTTATTACTATACCAAACGAGGGTTCTAGCCCATACTTGTTCTACACTATGGAGATTATTGTATCACTTGATAGTATACCAGTCGTATAGGAAAGTTCGGATGTATTTCAAGAGATTCCAGGGTTGCTACCAAGTCGAGGGATAGACTTCATGATTGACTTAGCTCTAGGTACTACACCTATTATTAGGGCACCATACATGATGTCACTAATGGAGATGCGAGAGCTGAAGGATAAAATTTAGTAAATTCTTAGTCAAGGTTTTATTCATAGAACTACCTTACCTTGGGGAGCGCTAATTTTGTTTGTGAGGAAGAATGATAGTTTATTTCGCTTATGTATAGACTACAGGGAGTTGAACAAAATTATTATCATAACAAGTATCCATTGCCTAAGATCGACGACCAGTTGAGATGAGCTACTTACTTCTTCAAGATTGATTTGCGATCTGACTATCATCAGCTTTGCGTTAGAGAGCAAGAAGTTCCTAAGACAACATTTCTCACTAGATATGGATCTTATGAATTCTGAGTCATGCCTTTTGGGTTGACTAATGCATCAGTTGTCTTTATGGACTTGATTTCAGAACTTATTTCGATCAGTTTGTCATTATTTTCATCGATGACATTTTGGTTTATTCTAAGTCAGAGGAGGATCATGCTAGACATCTTCGCACAATGTTGCAAATGCTTCATGAGAACCAGTTGTATGCCAAGTTTGAGAAGTGTGACTTTTGGCAGCGAGAAGTGAAGTTTTTAGGTCACGTGGTATCAGAGGGGGGGATAGCGGTGGATCTAACTAAGGTCTGAGCAGTTTTATAGTGGGGATAGCCTATTTCACCTATAGAGATTCACAGTTTTCTGGGATTAGTAGGATATTATCGCAAATTCATCTAGGGGTTCTCGAAGAAAGTGGGACCACTCACCTATCTGACTAAGAAAGGTGTACCGTTTATATGGGATAAACATTGTCAGACTATATTTGACAAGTTAAATAGCAAGTTGACTTCTAAACCTATTCTAGCTACTCCATAAAGCGGGATAGAGTATTGATGCGACCCGAGCGTGTGCATAAAATAATGCACAAAACTTTGAGTTTGGAAATTAGTGTCAAGTGGGCATCATACTTAAATTTATAAACCGCTTAACACCTATACTATGTAATATGAGTGAGAAGGGGTCGTCCCAAGGGATTATGAGGATCGAGCAATGTCGTGGAATCACAATTAAGGCTAGTAGGTCGAGTGATCAAACAATTGGTTGGTTGGTTGATTAAAGAGCAACTAAATTAAACTAAGTAATAGCAAAAGAATGCAATTAAGAGTAAGTAAGAGAGAGAGATCTTGAGGTTTAGAGATCACCACCAAGCAATGTATTTCTATATCATTGACAAGTGATTAATGAGGGCAAATGGTGTGTTGCAATATTGGTGTGTGTGTGTTTGGTTGATTTAACAAGCAAGGATGACTAGTTAAGCATGTATTGTCTAAACATCATGTGAAAGGCACAATATATCTAAGCAATGAAGCATATATTGTCTAAACAACATGTGAAAGGCACAATAAATCAAAACAAGTCATTAATCCTTTCATTAAGCTCACAATCCAAATACAACACAAGGTTAGAGACATATGCTACTTGCATTCAAAAGCTTGGATCATCAAACAACAAGCATAGATTGTCCTCCTATTTAACACTACACTACAACTACACTACATCTACACTGCTAGCATGAAAATAAACTAGGGGAGAGACACAATCTATCAAGAAATAAGTATGAACCATCAAGAGAATCACAAAAGCATTCCTTTAAGCACTATGTTTTGATAATCTCCAAATCTATAGCATCAATACACATAGACATGCATCAATAACACAAAATCTAGAGACAAGTACATGAACATATATTCTAGAATACATAGAAATATGGATAGAATGAAATGATCAATTGGAAGCATTAAACCACATAAATCATTAAATAAACAAGATCTAAATATATCAAAGTGTCAAAACATCAATTACAACACTAGTCCCTCAATAATACACAAGATTAAGATATAGAAAGCATGCTTGGGGCTAACTCTAGCCCCAAGCAGATGTCTAGCCACTCATGGTGATGATGCTCCAACCGTCAAGGGCTAATTCCATGGTTAAAATCTGCTCCTTTTTAATGAAGAGTCCCCTATGGTGTCTCTAGCCTCCTCCTCCTCCTCTAAGCTTGCTCTCCAAGAGATGATATGAAAATAATGTTCGCTCCTTTGTAAAAAGCAATCCTTATCCTTATATAGGTAGGTCAAAATGACACCCAAAATGAGCTGAGGTCATGCACACAATATTCCCTAATGATTGGATAAAGGACAACTTTCAATGAGATGAAATTTTAACTTTTTTTCGCACTAGAGGAAGTTCGATCGATCGAACCTTAGACTTGGATCGATCGAACTGACTGAGATCTATCGAACTTAGGCTGGATCGATCCAACTGGCTGAGCTTTTTAGAAAAAGATAAATCTGAGATATTTATTGGAAAAGGATAAAAGTGGTTAGTGGGTGGTACAGCTGTGGATAGGATCAATCATTTGAATAAGGACAAAAATGTTCGATCGATCGAAGGATGGTGTTAAATCGATCGAACTTTTGGACTTTATGCTTTTGGGTCTAGGCTTGGATCTATCTTGAAGTGCTGAGATCGATCGTTGTTCGATCAATCGAACCTTGAACTTGGATCGATCGAACTTTACTGCTTCCCACTTTGGCTTCATTTGCTTCGTTCTTTCTCCACTTTGCTCATTTCTTTGTTTAACCCCAGAATTGCTTCAATTAAGGTCTTATTTGGCTGAGTTAGCTTATTTTCGGGATAAGTGCCTGAAAATGGAAATAATACAAAATCAATCTAAAACAGTAAAGTAAGATAGATAAAGGTACTAGAATGCCTAAGCTTAAGGGGTTTAAATACGCATTTTTCAGCGCTCATCACACCCCCAAACTTAAATATTGCTAGTCCCTAGCATTGAACTAGAAAGTAAAGGAATGAAATAAACAACTATACAAGTATGAATCTAGAAAATAATAAATGGATAATGTGTAATGACCTAGATTTTTTGGATAAATTTTTTCCGTTGTCTTTTCCCTTCTGAGTTTGGGTTCTTGTCGATTAGTGTCGTCTCGACTACTCTGGAGTGATTTCCAAGACTCTTTTTTGTGGATTGACAACTTCCTTTGAGGAACGAGTCATTCCCACATTTTTCGCTTTTCGACACTATTCATTTTTTGTCTTTTTCCCTATTCCGTCTTTTCCCCATTTGTCACTCTGTTTGAGTAACCACACTTCTTGTGTTCGGAGTTGGTTTCTGACTTCACGTATCTTCATTCCCAATGATTTCTATGAGATACGTATTTTTATTTTTATAAGAAAGTACTCTGGTTGCTCCCGGTGTCCAAAGGGGCATAAATGCAAAGTTCTTTGGAAACCTTTTCTTTTCTTGGGGTGTTTTTCTTAAATATCTTTTGAAGATATTTTATTTCAGGGGTATCTAAGAAAATATCTTTTGGAAGATATTTTCATTCTGGGGCAGTTTCGCTGTTTTCACTTTTTGGAGGGGTCATTGTGTAATTAATGAAAGTTATTGCTCAAATGCCTTGTTTTGAGCCTGGATCCTCGTATGGGATTTATTTTCACATTTTGTCGAGTCGTGGACTCTTAGAATTTCCTCCTGAACGATGTTTTCCAGTTTCAGGGTTTTTGGCCCTAGTTTGCGCCAAACTTGTTTTGGGCATAACTCTCTGCTCGGGACTCGGTTTTTGACGCTGTTTCTTCCATTATTCATATTTTCTCATTTGGAATCTTTTTCGTTCACAGATTTTTGCCATTTGAGTGCGTTTGCGTGAATTCCACTTTTCCAGACCCGGCGGGGCCCGTTCGGGGCACTTTTTGAGTTTTTCTATAAATAGGAGGTCTTAGAAAGAAAAATCAGATTTTTCTCTCTCTCTCCTCTCTCATGGCCAGTCCAAGCTCCATCCATGGCAGCCATCTTCTCTCTCCTCTTTTGGATTTCTTCCCTTCATTAAAAAGTGGTGATGCCTTTGTGTTTATTGTTCCCCTTGGCGAGGCCTTCGATTCCAACCGATTGGAATCTTGTTTTGGCCGTTTCTTGAGTTCAGGTTTGAAGTCAAGTTGTGTTTTTGATGGGGCTTCCTTGGGATTCATGTTCGTGGTGTTGTCCCCGACAAAACCTAGGAGTTTCATCGGATTCGGAGCCGATTTATTTTGGTGGGGATTTGAGATTTCATCTCAAATGGAGGTAGGGGGTGTCTTAGGATTATATTTGTGTTGTATTGATGATTATATAAGCTTATACAACTTGTATGCATGTTTTAGTTCAAGATCTAGAAATTAATTTAATTAATTTCTTTGTTTAAGGTTTAATTTCCATGATGATATGTAAATTGGAATTAGATTGTGACATGATAGAAAATTTGGTTTTGGTATGGTTGTTGACATATAATAAATTTGGATCATTTGGTTAAGAATTACAAATTTTATTTAATATTTATCTTTGGTGAAAGTTTAATTCACATGGTTATAACAAGCATGAAATCAAGTTGTAATGTGATATTTAGATAGGCCTTGGCATGTTCTCTAATATATCTCAAATTGAGAGCATTTGGAATTATTTAAAAATTTAGAGGAAATTAATTAATTAGCTTAATTAATTTTGTTTTAAGTGTTTTAATCACTTAATTGGTCGTTTGGAGTTATATATGTGATGACCATGACATGTCTTTCAACATATATTAATTTGGGGTTATTTGAAATTAATTTAGAATCTAGAGAATTTGATTATTTTTGCTTAATTAAATTCTATATATTTGCTCCATGGATTTTATTACATTTTGGAAGTTGTTTCTATGTTTAAATCATGGACTTGGACTTATTGTATATTCACTTGGTTATATTTTGAGCATTGGATAACATACTTGTTATATTAATATTCATGAGAATGTGTTTTCCTTAATGAATATGTTGTTGCCTTATGCAAGAAATTGCACTCTTTGTATTGGACATTTTTCATGCCATAGTAGTTGTGGACTTTGTGCATGTATTGTATATGTTTCCAAATTTGGTTGTGCTTGGTAGATAGTTGATATCTTGTATATACATGTTGATATATACGTTGTTGCACAACTTGTTGATTTTGGAAACTTGGGGATGTCGTTGTTTGGCTACGGCTAGGACTTGGTTCTAGTACAGGGGATTGTCCCTCTATATAGTCTAGTGCCCGCATAGTGAGGTTACCCGTGGGCTAGTAACCCTAAAGTAACTATGGTGTCGGTCTGATCCGGCGTGACGTCCAAGTATCTACTTTGGTTAATTTCGCATTTCGTTTCAAGTTGATAACTATGTGATGTTATAACTTATTGTTTCTTATTTGATTCTCCATATTTTGTTGCAGGATGTTAACTTTGTGAAATCATACTTTATGCGTTGTATTGGAAGTTCCAATGTTGGTTAAAGTGTATTGATATCATGATTCGTGTTTTGATGTTCAAATATGGCTTAGGAATGATCCTATAATTTCATTTGGAACATAGACGTTAGGTGGCATGACCCATTTTGGTAATTCTTGTGTTTTAGATTTCGAGTTCATAACTTTGAAAATCTATGTCTTCTTGCTTTGTATAACATGTTTCCATGTTACTTGAATTGCATGAATGATGTGTTTTATGCTAAAAATGATCTTAGGTTGCTTAAGATGTTCCCCGAGTCACACATTGATGTAGACGTTAGGTGGCATGAGCCCTTTAACATGTTTCACATTAAGGTGATAATTTGTAAAACGCTAGGTCGATGCATGCTCACTTCCTACGAGTAGCTTTATGTTACTCACCCACATAGTGGGGACATTTTTCAGGTATGAAGACTTGGTTTGTGGTGCTCATTGCTCCTTGGATGGCTTATAGTTTTTAAGTTTCCATTTTATGCAAGTGTTAGCATAAAATGCCTCTTTGTAACCTTATGTATCAAAATATGTATTATTTGATTCCATATATGTAGTGTGTACATGAGTACACTCTTGACAATGTATTTGACATGTATGAGATGACGCCGGAGGCCAATGACATGTAATTTGTATCCTATGTAATTTTTAAGTTCATGGAATATTATGGAAATATTGAAAAATGTTGAGTTATTGCTTCACCATGTTTGCATTAGGTGTGGGAATTCTATTTTGATTCTTCCCTAGGGTCTTGTTAATCTTGTATGAAGTGTGGCCCAGGGCCAAACAGTATTTTGGAACCATTTCCTAATTTTGAATTATGAATTTTCGTTCCAAGTTCCATTTTTTGCCTTTTTGCCCGTTGGGGGGTCGGATTTTGCATCGGCTATATTTTTAAGCCATGGACCATTGTAACGCATCTAAATAGGTAAGTTACGTTCACGTGCATAGTCATTTCCGGGCAAAACCTCATCGTTTGTGTTTTGAGCCTCCAACGGACTCGTTTTACACTTTTGTTGCATAATCAGACCTAAGGGTATTTTGGAAATTTTATTTGGGAAATAAATTCCTTCTTCATATAGTTGAATAGAAAACATGATTTTAGGTGGGGTTTCTTCTTCGTGTTTTTCCAGAAAATGTCGTCTTGGCATCGGAAATCGATCCCGAAGTTCAGCTTCTGTTTTTCAATTTAGCAGCTTTTTGGACGCTCTGGACCAGTTTTCTTGGGAGGGCATTTTGTTTATTTCACAGTGCATATTTTTTTATTTTTCTCGCCTTTCACGTAGAAAACTCGATTTTGAGAGGGGTTTTTTCTTTGTATTTTTCCAGAAAATGTCATTGAAGGCCTCAAATTTCCGTTTTTCCCGGAAAAACCCCTGCTGCCAGGTTTTTGGGCTGCCCATTCTGCCTCCTTCACATGTAAACGTTTAGATAGGGCCTCGTAACCGGTTACATGTGCATGGGCAGTGTTTTGGTCGAATTTTTTGGTCTCCTAACCGGTTAGGAAGGCTTGGTGACCGGTTAGATGTTCTTGGGTTGGCACTTTTTGACCGTTTTGCCCCTTCTTCTTCCGTTAGCCATATCTTCTTCATCCGGACTCCAAATCAAGTGATTTTTGAGTCTAAGTTCATTAATTTTTCATTGTCTTTCCAATGGTGTGCTCGGTGGCACCCCCTTTTAGGCTAGAAATGACGTTTTTGCCCCTAGGTTCATTCTTATTCGTTTTTGAAATGTTACTTCCACATTTGATTCCTTTGGGTTCCGTGACCTCGTTAAAGGTCACATTGGCATCTTAGAGTCATGTTGTATCTCTAAAGAGCGTTGTTTGTCTTTTGCTTCCGTATTTCGGATCCGTTATCGGGTCATCACTGACGCACCGGGTTGAAAAACTTGGGTCGTCACAAGTGTTATCAGAGCTCCTTGGTTTGAAAACCTTAGGACGACGGGTTTTGGGTGCATATCATGCTTTTGTTGCCATGCTCTATGTGTCTATATGCTTTATGATAACATGTTTATGTGTTTACGTGCTACATGTTGTATACCATGTGTTTAGCATTGTTTTATTCTAATATAAAGAGCATGACCTATGACGTATGCTAGATTAGAATTGTATATCCATAATTGTGTTGTATACTTGGCATGACACGGGATTAGTCATTGAGGCACGAGTTGAGGTTAATGGTGATTATAGTCACAGTCTCGTTGTGGTATAGGTTGTTGTCGACCTAGCATTGGTTTTGAGGTAGGTGGATGGTCACCTTTTGCTTAGTCTCTTGTGAGATGAGTCATTTGGCGTTACCGTAGTGGTGGATTTGTTGGTTTTGGGCCATGATGAGGTTAGGGACCTCTTAGGATCCTTGATTGTTAAGAATGATTCCTCTGGAACTTGCATTTTTTTTCGTGGGCGGGTACGTTTGTGGGCGGGTGCATGGCATTGTCATGCTACCGTACTGGCGAGCTACAAGTGCAATTTGGATGGAATCAATGTTGGTTTTGTTTTGATAGGTGTTGTCTTTTGATTGGTGATAATGATGGTTGTTTTGGAAATCCGTCGTGGTGATTGATTTAGTTATTGATATGGCTGTAGTTGCCATTTTCCTTGAGGAGTTCTTGCGTGATGATGCTTATGGGATCAAGTCAATTGATTGATATTACGGGTAGTGAGAGCACTGCACTGTTAGTGTCACTTGTAGTGTCACCTCTAGATTCGGAGTTAGATTGTTAGAGTCTTACCGTTGTGGTAAGGGCTCATGTTTGTTTGGAGACAGGTTGTTATCGCATTGGTTTTGGAGACAGTTTATGACTAGGAATTGTCCTTTCTTTTCTTAGACACTCTAGGACACGATGTCCATAGGGTTCATTGTTGCATCATTTTATCTTATGCAGTTTTGCTTACTACCATGTTAGTAGTATGATTTATGTTATTGTGATGCATGAGTAGGTGGAGGTGTATCCATATATGCCTTCTTGTTGTGTGGCATTAACATGCTTTCTTTATATGCTTAGAGATGCTATGTTGTTATTGCACTTTAGTGACATGGTTTTGTGCTTACGTGGAAACGTGTTGCACGTACCTTTGATTTTTATCTATGTGAGTAGATTTTCTTTCTGGTAGTTACATTCGATGCATGACTTCTAGGTTTGGTTTTCCCATTCGTTTCCCTCAGTCACACGTAGTGTGTATGCGGGTTTCCACAAGGGTTTTGTGTTGGTTCGTGTTAGGGACTTCACAAGGAGTAGGTCTCTTCTTTCCGTTGTGTTGTGCACTGTTTTGGGGTTGGTTGGTCCATAAGAATCATCGTTGTTGTCTTGAGTCCTTGGTGAGGATTTGATGTATTTTGGTCGGCTTACTTCCATGTAGGGGGTGAAGTCTTTGACCTTGTTGTCTTTCGTTTCAGAGATATAGTAGAGGTGTTGTCCTTTTTAGGACTGGTGGCTCCCTTTCTCTTGTGTCTTCCCTTGGGGAGTTTCTGCCGTGGTTGTTGACGGCTTTGGTGCTCAGAGTGAGTTGATTGGTGTGAGATCATTTTATGGGGACTTGTGTCCATATCATTGAGGATTTGTTTGATTCGTGAGGTGAGCTCGATGCTCTTTTGAGAACGCCTTTTGGAGACTTGTTTCAGTTTTGGAAATCTTGATGTTGTTGACTCTTAGGAGGAGTTTTGAAGGATCGCTGTTTGATATGGCTTGTTGTGGAGTTTCTGTGACGACCCTGGTTTTTAGGCCAGCGTGTCCTATGATGAACCGAAGGTTGACCAGATAACGGATCCGAATGCAGAAGCGAAAATAGAAAACAAGACTCTAAGAAGTCAAAATGACCTTCCATGAGGTCGTGGAACTCAATAAGAACTAATGCGGGAACTAATGATCAGAAAAAAGACTGAACAGGCCCCCAAGGTCAAAATGGTCATTTCTGAAAACTATAGATTCGGGTGCCACCGAGCACACCGCTGGAAGGACAACGAAAAACTAATCAAGATGGACTCAAGAATTGCATGATTCGGAGTCCGGACGAAGGAGAAACGGCATGACGAAGAAAAACGAGCACTTAAGGCAAAAAGGGTAAACTGGTAATTATCGAGGAAGAACCGGGTGCAACCAAGCACACTGTTGGAAAGACAGCGAAAAATTAGTCAAGTTCAAAAAAAATTCACTTGAATCGGAGTCCGGACGAAAGAGAAAAGCCCAAAAGAAGAATTGACGTCGTGGCGGCCTGATGAGGGGCCATGACAGCCCCATGCGCACGCCCATGCACGCCGTGCGTGCGCTGAGTGCACCATGGCTGGCAGCAGCAGCCCAAAAGCTGCTATGGGGTTATTTTCCAGAAAAATCCAGATCAGAGGCTGAATTTGGAGGCCTAGATGAATTTTTTTTGCAAAAACACAAAGACGAAACCCTCCTTAAAATCGAGTTTTCTATGTGACTAACGAGGAAAATCGAAAACAACTCACTGTGAAATGCCCAAAATGCCCTCCCAAGAAAACTGGTCCAAAGGGTCCAAAAAGCTGCTAAATTTAAAAACTGAGAGCTGAACTTCGGATACGATTTCCGATGCCAAGATGACATTTTCTGGAAAAACACGGAAAATAAACCCCCCCCCCCCCTAAAATCATGTTTTCTATTCAAACATGTTGAAAGAAGAAAATAAAACCACCGTGAAAGGTCCATAATGCCCCTAGATCAGAATATGCAAAAAAAATGCGAAATGAATTCACAAGAGGCTCAAAACACAAACGATAAGGTTTTGCCCGGAAACGACCATGCACGCAAACGTAACTTACCTATTTGGACGTGCTACAATGGTCCACGACTTAAATATACCACCGATACAAAATCCGACCCCCCAACAGGCAAAAAGGCCAAAATGAAACTTGGAATGAAAACTCGGAATCCAAAAATACAAAACGGGGTCAAATGACCGTTTGACCCTTGGCCACACTTTATACAAGATTAATAAGACCCTATGAAAGAATGAGAATGGAATTCCCACACCTGATGCAACTATGGTGAAGCAATGACTTGCGATTTTTCAAGATTTTCACAATATTTCATGAAATTAAAAAGTACATAGAACACAATATGATGGTCATTGGCCTCCGGCCTCATCTCATAAATATCAAATACATTAAAAGGAGTGTACTTAAGTACACATTACATACATGGAATCAAATATACATATTTTGACATATAAGTCTACAAAATGACATTTCATGCTAACATTTGCGTGAAATGGAAACTTGAAAGCTACAGGACATCTAAGGAATGCTAGGCTTCACGAACCAAGTCTTCGTACCTGAAATATGCCCCAATATTGTAGGGGTGAGTAACATAAAGTTACTCGTAGGAGATGAGCATGCATCGACCTAGCATTTTACAAATTTATCATCTTAAGGTGAAACATGTTAAAGGGGCTCATGCCACCTAACGTCTATGTCGAAGTGAGACTCGGGGAGCATCCTAAGCTACCTTAGAGTCTAAGCAACAAGAATCATGATATACATACGTGTATGAAATGAATCATGGTTGGGATAATCCAAAGAACACGACAAGAAGAATGCTTGAGCATAGATTAACATGAATTGCATTTTCAATACAATTGAACTAGGTCTAGAGTAATCCATACAACATGACAAAAGCATATTTGAATACAAGTTAACAAGAATCACATTATCCATGTAATTCAACAACAATAGAGCATGTTATACAATGCAACAAGGTTTAAGTTCTCAAAGCCATCAACTTAGAATCTAAAGCACAAAATAACAGTAGTGGTTCATGCCACCTAACGTCTATGTTATAAATGAATCAATAGGATCAATCATAAGCTTTATTAGAATGTCAAAACACGATTTTCAATATCGATGCAATTTAACCAACATTGGAACTTCCTATACAACGCATAAAGCACAATTTCGCAAAGTTAACATCCTGTAACTTAAAATGGAACGACAAATAAGAAACAACATGTTACAACATCATCTAGTTATCAACTTGAAAATGAAATGCGAAATCAAACAAAGTGGATACTCGGACGTCATGCCGGATCAGACCGACAACATAGTTACTTTAGGGTTACTAGCACATGGGTAACCTCCCTACGTGCACACTAGACCATATAGAGGGACTATCCCCCGTACTAGAACCACGTCCTAGCCATAGTCAAACAACGACATCCCCAAGTTTCAAAATCAACAAGTTGTGCAACAACGCATATATCAACAGGAATATGCAAGATAATCAACTATCTACCAAGCACAACCAAATTTGAAAACCTATACAATACATGCTCTAAGTCCACAACTAATATGATGTGATGAATGTCGAATCTTCAGTGTGTGATTCGTTACACGCTATGCATGAATGATGTTAAATACGAAGTGTGCAAATCATTACATAAGGCAACAATATATTCAATAAGAAAAACATATTCTCACGAGTACAAACGTAGCAACTATGTTATCCAATGTTCAAAACATAACCAAATGAATATACAACAACTCTAAGTCCATGATTTGAATATATAAACCATTTCTAAAACACAACTAGATCATGGAGCAAATTGATAGAATTTAAATAGATAAACACAATTAAATTCTCTAGATTTCCGATTCAATTTCAATTAACCTCAATTTAATACATGTTAAAGGGCATGGCAAGGTCATCACCTATATCCATTCTAAAACTCAATTAGGTTATTGGAACAATAAAGTAGAACTCTAATTAAATCATGCTAATTTAATTACCAAGATTCTAAAGCAACTTCAAATGGTCCACAATTAATATATACTAGTAAACAAATCATGCCCAATACAAATATCAAGTTAAAATCTTAATTAAGCTAATGGGACCACAAAATAGATTTTAATTAATTCTTTTAATTAAAATCTCTAGATTTTCAAACTTAACCAGATGCTCTCAATTTAACATATCTTAGAGAACATGACAAAGACTAATGTAATATCACATTACAAGCTTATTTCATGCAATTTACGACCATGCGAATTAAACTTTCACTAAAGTTAAATATAAATTAAAAGTTGCAATTCTCATGCAATTAATCCCAATTTAATATATGTGAATAACTAAACCTAAGCTTAATTTTCTAGCATGCCACAATATAATTCCAAGTTGTATATCACCATGAGGATTAAATCTTAAACATGGAATTTAATTAAATAAAAGGTTTCAAAACCTAACCGAATATTCTAAATCAAATATATGTGAAGCTATATGGCATGTAAATCAAGAATATCAAGTCGGAATTTAAATAGAGTGAATAGTGCACTCGAGGCAAATTAATTAATCAAATTAATTAATAATTACTAATTTTCAAAACACCTCCAATTACTTTCAAATTCAACTATGTTAAAGAGCATTCTAAGGCCTAATTTAATATGCTAACACATATTGATTTCAAGTTAGTTAAGGCCATGTGAATTAATCTTTCATCTAAGATAAATATTAAATAAAATCTTTAATACTTATTCAAATGTTCCAATTTTAATACACGACAACGAGCATATCAAGGGGCAATATAAAATCATGCTACATGTTTAAACCAAGTCATGAGCAATCGGAAAAATTAGATCCCGTACAAGAAAAATAAATAATAAAATCTCTAGATTTTATATTTAATCATGCAAACAAATAGTATAAGCATCACAAGCATGCTATATAACAAGAATTTAAACCTACAACATCCCCTACCTCAATTTGAGATGAAAATCTCAAAAGCCATCAAAATGGAATGGCTTCGAATCCGACGAAACTACTAGGTTTTGTTGGGGACAACGCCGTGAACATAACCCCCATCAAAGCCCCATCAAAATCATAACTTGACCTCAAAACCAAACTCAAGAAATGGTCAAAACTGAATTCTAATAAGGGGGAAAGGTAGAGCACGGCGAGGGGAACAACAAACGTTAAGGCCGAAGACTTTCCATCAAGGAAAAATGAACCAAAAGAAGAGAGAGAAGATGGCAGCACCCCTTGGGCTGCCATGGGAGCTCCAGGTCGTGCATGAAGAGGGGAGAAGATGAAAAATGAAATATCTCACCCCCCTTTTATAGAAATCTCAAAAAGTGCCCCGAACGGGCCCCGCCGGGTCCGAAAAAGTAAAATTTGAGCAGACGCGCTCAAATGGCAAAACTTTGTGAACGAAAAAGATTTAAAATAATAAAATATGAACAACGGAAGAAATAGCATTGAAAACCAAGTCCCGAGCAGAAAGTTATGCCCAAAACAAGTTTGACGCAAACTTGGGCCAGAAACCCTGAAACTGGAAAACATCGACCAGGAGGAAATTCCAAGAGTATACAACTCGATGAAATGTGAAAATGAATCATGTACGAGGATCCAGGCTCAAAACAAGACATTTTGCAATAAATTTCATTAATTGCACAATGGCCCCTCTAAAAAGTGAAAACTGCACTTATGGCCCAGAATGAAAATATCTTCTTAAAATATTTTCTTAAAAATCCCTGAAATAAAATATCTTCAAAAGATATTTACAAAAAATACCCCAAGAAAAGAAAATAATTTCAAAGAACTTTGCATCCATGCCCCTATGGACACCGGGAGCAACCAGAGTACTTTCTTGCAAAAGTAAAGATACGTATTTCGAGAAAATCACTCAAGATGAAGGCACGTGAAGTCAAAAACCAACTCTGAGCATGAGAAGTGAGCTTGTGCCAACAATGTGACAAATGGGGAAAAGACATAATAGGAAAAAGGACGAAATAGCGCATAGTGTCCAAAAACGAAAAATGCAAAAATGACTCAGTCCTCAAAGGAAGTTGTCAATTCACATGAAAGAGTCTCAAAAACCAATTATGTGCACTCGAGATGACACTAAGCGACACGAAACAGAGCTCAGAAAAGAAAATTAAATGAAAAAAATTCATTCCTAAAATTTCAGGAAAAAGGAAAGGAAGGCAAATGACCGGGTCGTTACAGTTTCTCATCCTAGTTATGACTAGGCATGGTCTTGAGGAATCATAGTTCTAGTGGTTGTTTATGGATCGATAGAAATTGAAATTTTTTGATTTAACTTGGTGTTTCCAAGTACGGTTTTGAGAGATTCATTTTGTGACCTTGGTTGTTGGCATTTTTTATGTATGTGCCACTTGGTGGATTTGTATTTTGAGGATTTAGTTATCCATGATAGGGATGCGGATCTGATGTTTAATTACGATATAGTTTCGTAATTGATCTGTTTCAGGGAGATATGAAGGACTTTCGATGAAATGTCTTATTGTGAGGTTCGTTTTGAATTCTGTAGGTGTTGATTTGCTTGTCAGGTTTTGGATTCCTGATTAATGTTGTTAATAGGGGTATTTTGAGACATTGGAGATGTTGATTTTGCTGTATTGAGGATTTGGGGCCTTAAGCATAGCGGTACCTATAGCATTGTTATCAGAGTTTTGGGATTGGCCAGGATGGTCCGGCCGGACATCTTTGGACCATATCTCAACTCTCACAAAATGTTGGTCCCCGTAGTACTTTTGGTAATGATCATTTTTGACATTGATGTCATTGGTATCGAGAGGTTTCTTGGGTAGACCTAGTGGGGGATAGGTTATGAATTAGTGCCTTATACTGTCATGCTACCGTATAAAGTTGTGTGTTGTGGGCGAGTACTAGTTGCCGTCGATACTACCTTACTGACGAGTAAGTGTGGGCGGGTACTAGATACTGTCATTGCTACCACACATTTGAGTACGTCATGGGCGAGTTCTGGTCGCTATTCGTATTGCCACATTGTGTTTGTTCTGTACCCTGATTTGATATGTGGTTATCTTGGAGTTCTTTTGGTGGTTGTTTTTGGTTCCTTATGATGGTTTGTCAGGAGGGACGCTTACGGTTGTTGTTTTCCGTTCTTTTGTTTGACCTTGGGTTCTCTTTGTGAGTTCAGACTTGTCATGTGGCCATGTGGTCACTTTTCCCTTGAGGGGTTGTCTTGTCATGAGCACGCGGGTGCAATTGACAATGGTTTGTGTGTTCCTTTCAGCTTCGAGGTCGCTGGTGTAGCGTGTTGTGAGAGATACTCGGAGATGTACTCTGTAGTTATCCTGGTTTTGCTTTCTGTTTCGTTGGGCTGGATTTCGGGGACGAAATCCCTTTAAGGTGGGAAGGTTGTAATGACCCGGATTTTTCGGATAAATTTTTTCCATTGTCTTTTCCCTTCTAAGTTTGGGTTCTAGTCGATTAGTGTCGTCTCGAGTGCTCTGGAGTGATTTCTGAGACTCTTTTCTGTGGATTGACAACTTCCTTTGAGGACCGAGTCATTCCCACATTTTTCATTTTTCGACACTATTCATTTTTTGTCTTTTTCCCTATTCTGTCTTTTCCTCATTTGTCACTCTGTTTGCGTAACCACACTTCTTGTGTTCGGAGTTGGTTTCTGACTTCACATATCTTCATTCCCAATGATTTCTATGAGATACGTATCTTTACTTTCGTGAGAAAGTACTCTGGTTGCTCCCAGTGTCCAAAAGGGCATAAATGCAAAGTTCTTTGAAAACCTTTTCTTTTCTTGGGGTGTTTTTCATAAATATCTTTTGAAGATATTTTATTTCAGGGGTATCTAAGAAAATATCTTTCATTCTAGGGCAGTTTCACAATTTTCACTTTTTGGAGGGGTCATTGTGCAATTAATGAAAGTTATTGCTTAATGCCTTGTCTTGAGCCTGGATTCTCGTATGGGATTCATTTTCACATTTCGTCGAGTTGTGGACTCTTAGAATTTCCTCCTGGACGATGTTTTCCAGTTTCAGGGTTTCTGGCCCCGGTTTGCGCCAAACTTGTTTTGGGCATAACTCT
This sequence comes from Cornus florida, assembly GCF_030987335.1. Classification (NCBI taxonomy): domain Eukaryota; kingdom Viridiplantae; phylum Streptophyta; class Magnoliopsida; order Cornales; family Cornaceae; genus Cornus; species Cornus florida. Next base: position 65,362,125 of record NW_026775573.1, read on the forward strand.
CTGCTCGGGATTCAGTTTTCAACACCGTTTCTTCCATTGTTCATATTTTCTCATTTGGAATATTTTTTGTTCACAGAGTTTTGCCATTTGAGCGCGTCTGCGCGAATTCCACTTTTCCAGATCCGGCAGGGCCCGTTCGGGGCACTTTTTGAGTTTTTCTATAAATAGGAGGTCTTAGAAAGAAAAATTAGATTTTTCTCTCTCTCTCATCTCTCATGGCCGGTCTAAGTTCCATCCATGGCTGCCATCTTCTCTCTCCTCTTTTGGACTTCTTCCCTTCATTAAAAAGTGGTGATGCTTTTGTGTTTATTGTTCCCCTCGGCGAGGCCTTCGATTCCAACCGATTGGAATCTTGTTTTAGCCGTTTCTTGAGTTTGGGTTTGAAGTCAAGTTGTGTTTTTGATGGGGCTTCCTTGGGATTCATGTTCGTGGTGTTGTCCCCGACAAAACTTAGGAGTTTCGTCGGATTCGGAGCCGATTTATTTTGGTGGGGATTTGAGATTTCATCTCAAATGGAGGTAGGGGGTGTCTTAGGATTATATTTGTGTTGTATTGATGATTATATGAGCTTATACAACTTGTATGCATGTTTTAGTTCAAGATCTAGAAATTAATTTAATACAACTTGTATGCATGTTTTAGTTCAAGATCTAGAAATTAATTTAATTAATTTCTTTGTTTAAGGTTTAATTTCCATGATGATATGTAAATTGTAATTAGATTGTGACATGCTAGAAAATTTGGCTTCGGTATGGTTATTGACATATATTAAATTTGGATCATTTGGTTAAGAATTACAAATTTTATTTAATATTTATCGTTGGTGAAAGTTTAATTCGCATGGTCATAACAAGCATGAAATCAAGTTGTAATGTGATATTTAAATGGGCCTTGGCATGTTCTCTAACATATCTTAAATTGAGAGCATTTGGAATTGTTTAAAAATCTAGAGGAAATTAATTAATTAGCTTAATTAATTTTGTTTTAAGTGTTTTAATCACTTAATTGGTCATTTGGAGTTATATATGTGATGACCGTGACATGTCCTTCAACATATATAATTATTTGGGGTTATTTGGAATTAATTTAGAATCTAGAGAATTTGATTATTTTTGCTTAATTAAATTCTATATATTTGCTCCATGGATTTTATTACGTTTTGGAAGTTGTTTCTATGTTTAAATCATGGACATGGACTTGTTGTATGTTCACTTGGTTATATTTTGAGCATTGGATAACATAGTTGTTATATTAATATTCATGAGAATGTGTTTTCCTTAATGAATATGTTGTTGCCTTATGCAAGAAATTGCACTCTTTGTATTGGACATTTTTCTTGCCATAGTAGTTGTGGACTTTGTGCATGTATTGTATATGTTTCCAAATTTGGTTGTGCTTGGTAGATAGTTGATATCTTGTATATACATGTTGATATATATGTTGTTGCACAACTTGTTGATTTTGGAAACTTAGGGATGTCGTTGTTTGGCTACGGCTAGGACTTGGTTCTAGTATGGGGGATTGTCCCTCTATATAGTCTAGTGCGCACATAGGGAGGTTACCCGTGGGCTAGTAACCCTAAAGTAACTATGGTGTCGGTCTGATCCAGTGTGACGTCCAAGTATCCACTTTGGTTGATTTCGCATTTCGTTTCAAGTTGATAACTATATGTTGTTATAACTTATTGTTTCTTATTTGATTCTCCATATTTTGTTGCAGGATGTTAACTTTGTGAAATCATGCTTTATGCGTTGTATTGGAAGTTCCAATGTTCGTTAAAGTGTATTGATATCATGGTTCGTGTTTTGATGTTCAAATATGGCTTAGGAATGATCCTATAATTTCATTTGGAACATAGACGTTAGGTGGCATGACCCATTTTGGTAATTCTTGTGTTTTAGATTTCGAGTTCATAACTTTGAAAATTTATGTCTTGTTGCTTTGTATAACATGCTTCCATGTTGCTTGAATTGCATGAATGATGTGTTTCATGCTAGAAATGATCTTAGGTAGCTTAGGATGCTCCCCGAGTCCCATATTGATGTAGATGTTAGGTGGCATGAGCCCTTTAACATGTTTCACCATAAGGTGATAATTTGTAAAACGCTAGGTTGATGCATGCTCACTTCCTACGAGTAGCTTTATGTTACTCACCCACATAGTGGGTACATTTTTCAGGTATGAAGACTTGGTTCGTGGTGCTCATTGCTCCTTGGATGGCTTATAGTTTTTAAGTTTCCATTTTATGCAAGTGTTAGCATAAAATGCCTCTTTGTTAACTTATGTATCAAAATATGTATTATTTGATTCCATATATGTAGTGTGTATATGATTACACTCTTTACAATGTATTTGACATGTATGAGATGAGGCCGGAGGCCAATGACATGTAATTTGTATCCTATGTAATTTTTGACTTCTTGGAATATTATGGAAATATTGAAAAATGTTGAGTTATTGCTTCACCATGTTTGCATTGGGTGTGGGAATTCTATTTTGATTCTTCCCTAGGGTCTTGTTAATCTTGTATGAAGTGTGGCCAAGGGCTAAACGGTATTTTGGAACCATTTCATAATTTTGAATTCCGAGTTTTCGTTCCAAGTTCCATTTTTTACCTTTTTGCCCATTGGGGGGTCAGATTTTGCATCGGCTATATTTTTAAGCCATGGACCATTGTAACGCATCCAAATAGATAAGTTACGTTCGCGTGCATAGTAATTTCCAGGCAAAACCTCATCGTTTGTGTTTTGAGCCTCCAACGGACTCATTTTACACTTTTGTTGCATAATCTGACCTAAGGGTATTTTGGGAATTTTATTTGGGAAATAAATTCCATTCTTCACATGGTTGAATAGAAAACATGATTTTAGGGGGGGTTTCTTCTTCATGTTTTTCCAGAAAATGTCATCTTGGCATCGGAAATCAATCCCGAAGTTCAGCTTCTGTTTTTCAATTTAGCAGCTTTTTGGACGCTCTGGACCAGTTTTCTTGGGAGGGGATTTTGGGTATTTCACAATGCGTGTTTTTTGATTTTTCTATAGAGTCACATAGAAAACTGGATTTTGAGGGGGATTTCTTCTTTGTGTTTTTCCAGAAAATCTCATCTAAGACCTCAAATTTCCATTTTTCCCGGAAAAACCCCTGCTACCAGGTTTTTGGGCTGCCCATTCTGCCTCCTTCACATGTAAACTTTTAGATAGGGTCTCGTAACCGGTTACATGTGCATGGGCAATGTTTTGGTCGAATTTTTTGGTCTCTTAACCGGTTAGGAAGGCTTGGTAACCGGTTAGATGTTCTTGGGTTGGCACTTTTTGACCGTTTTACCCCTTCTTCTTTCGTTAGCCACATCTTCTTCATCTGAACTCCAAATCAAGTGATTTTGAGTCTAAGTTCGTTAATTTTTCATTGTCTTTCCAATGGTGTGCTCGGTGGTACCCACTTTTAGGCTGGAAATGATGTTTTTGCCCCTAGGTTCATTCTTGTTTGTTTTTGAAACGTTGCTTCCACATTTGATTCCTTTAGGTTCCGTGACCTCGTTGAAGGTCACATTGGCGTCTTAGAGTCATGTTGTATCTCTAGAGACCGTTGTTTATCTTTTACTTCTGCATTTCGGATCCGTTATCGGGTTATCATTCGGTTCATCACTGACGCACCGAGTTGAAAAACTTAGGCCGTCACATAACGCCACTTTCGTAAGGAACATGATTGCACTTAGCACATGCAACAAGCCTTTTAAACCCCTAGGTTACCCTTAGTGGACGAGTGAAGTCTTGTGAGGGTTTCCAAAAATGGTACCCACAAACATTAAGCTCATTCTTTCAAAAGAGGCACCAATATTGCAAACAAGCATTGGGAGAAAACTACCTCAAGTATGCAATTTTTCAACCCTTTCTAAGCAATCTCCCAAAATCTCAACATCAAACAAGCAAATATGGTCCTCCATACATCAAGAAAATGATTATGCAAATTAAAACAACTCTAGAATCCTTTTGAGTGAACCGGCATCAAATGTGTTGCTATCTTAGCCAACTAAAGAATTAATCACATTCTTACCCTCAAACTAGCACACAAATCTAGTACCGATCATCAAGACAAAAAGTGGACCTTTTATTAAAGCTTTATTCATCTAGGTGTGCTTATTCTTTTCACTCGATTTTTTTTTTTTTTTATAGGATCAAAGATGGAAGTATGGTGCAATTGTTGATCCCTTAAGCTTTCTAGCGATTCATGAGGTCGAGCGTTAGGTCAATGACTCCCAAACCAAACGGCTTTAGGGCATTAGGCATTCAAATACCCCTACGGACTTACAAGCTCAAATCAACTAGGCTACAAATCAAAACAACAACCATCTAATCATTTCCCACTTCTCACTTTTTTGGGAGAAGTCCTCACTTTTTTTTTATTACTTTTGCAACTTTTTTTTTTTTTTTTTGAATTCAATTATTAACCTAGAGTTTGGGTCCTCCACCTTCCGGCACGAGAAGTTCAGTGCTTGATGAGGCTAGAATCCCGGCTACTTAGTGAAAAGAGGTTGTTATCCACCTTTATCAAGAATGAAAGCTTTCAATGCACTACTAGCTCAATTGGGATATAACCAATTCAATAATCAACAAAGCATGTACCCCATAAATGAATGCTAGTGTGCGCCGGTGCTAGTGTAGAAGACTAGAGTGAATCTCAAAATAATCACAAAATCAAGATGATGTGGACCACAAGTGCAAGCATGATATCAATTTTTTGAAAAATTTACTCCTAAGTGGCATCCCTAAGGCATACAAGGAGTATTAGACTCTCAAGTCAAGCAATTTTTAAATTCTAAGCAATAAAGTCCTCAAAAGATCAAAATCATAGCTAGATATGGACCAATCATAGAAATATCCCTCAAATACACAAGTCATGCTCAAAATTTGAATTAAAAACTATCACTGTAAAGCACCAGTCCCCCCAAACTTAAATTGCACAATGTCCTCAATGTGCAAAGAGAACAAAGGAAAGAGTATACCAGTGCAACTAAGCAAGAATGATCGGGACTGAAGTATCCGAAATGGGTGGCATGGCCCCCTCAAACTTGGGATAAACTGTGGTCCTAAAAATTGGCATTTGGATAAACTCATCAGATAACAAAATGAGATAATCAGTGCACAGTGGACATGCAAGTGTAAATGGGACAAACAGATAAAGAAATGAGAGAGGTATAAGGGTGGTCCTCGAAATTGGGTAGCACTCTCTTACTGAAGTCACTGTGATGCACCTGATGGAGTCAAACATACAGATATGAGAATACAATCATATGACATCCATAGCAAAAATAGATATATAAAATAGAGAAAGTACAGATACAACAAAAATATCAAAGCCGACAGACCGGCTGTAAAAATAATAATGTACAGTGACAGTAATAAAGGATTAAAAGGAGAGAGGGATCATAAGATAGAAAGGACTGGGAGCTCAGGAAGATGAGGTAAGACGGGCAGCTCTGGCTCCGCGGATGTCTCTGGATAGATCTCTGAACATGGTCGCAACATTCGTGTGGAAGGTAGCAAAATCAGCTCTGTGGGCTGTGAGGTCAGCTTGGATGGCAACAACAGCATCCTCAAGCATCTGCAGACATAGTCCAAAGCCGGGGGTCATGTCTGGAGTCTCAGGCATAGATAAATCAAAAGAAAGCTCCTGGGTCTACTCCTGCTCATGAATGGGCGACCTGGCTGGAGAGTCCTACTCTGCGTCGTCTGTAGGACACTCTAAGTCTATATCTAAATGCTCGGTAGCCGGATCGACTGGTGCGTCATCCGTTGTGGGATGTGCTACTGCTGCCTCTGCCGGTGCCGGTGCCTTTACCTGGGCATAGGCCTGTGCCTCCTCTAACTCCAACTCTGCTGCAACCAGTACCGCATGGTCCTGCAGCCTGGTAATAATGGAACGGTAGGTCTTGTTCCAGTCCTTCTTGAGGTAGTGACAGGAACCTCTTTCGGGGTGCTCTCGAGGATGGATGGGGTAACACTGGTCGATGAGGATCTGGGTGATGAGGTGGCTGAAAGGAAGAGACTTAGCCCGTCTGGGTGTCTCCTTGCTGATGTACTCATCATACAGCTTCCTCATCATGCTCCAGATGAGTGCGGGAATGGACACCCAGTGCCCGGTGTAGAAAGAGTAAAGGGCTATTAGATAATCGCCCCTCCTCTAAATCTTGTGCCCTGCTATGTATATATTTCGATAGAGAACGGAATCAGTAAACCATAGGTCGTCAGGAAGGAATGTCTGGGTGGCGAAGGTCTCACCACTGGCATAGTGACCTGTGAGGAAAACTGCCATGTCGGCATATAAAGGCCTGAATAGCCTCGGATATGTGTCCTGAAGCTCTGGAGGATATCTGTGTGGACAACGGCAAGAGCGAGCTAAAGAGTCCACTGTAATGGTGATCGGATGGCCATCGATAGAAGTGACTATCTCGGCTGTGGTACGCAAAGATGGTCGGAGGTTCTGGTAGAACAACCGAAGCAGCCGTGGGTAGACCGGATCTGTGATGGGGGCAAGAATAACAGCTAGGCCCCTCTGAATAATATCATGGTAGGCGGATCGGGTCAGCACTGATTGAGAGAAGAAGGCCATGTCAAACTCGGACTCATGGTCGAGCGTCATGCGCGTATATCGAGGTGTGGGCCTATCACACCCCAGATGGGCTGGCTGAACAGGTTGAGCTGGTATATGTGGATGCTCAGCTCCATGATGCTGTGGAGATGGTGATGGAGTGAGAGCAAGATGAGCCGCAGAGGTGGATGGTATATGGTCATCCTCAGGCTCATGAGATGGTGATTGAGGCGAGGTAGCCTGTGCTGGCTCCCGCTGTGCATAAGAGGGCTCTGCTAGCTCCTCTGTCCGTGGCCTAGTGTGTCGAGTGGGCCAGTGTTGCCTGTTGGCAACGGTCTTCCTCTTAACCATGGCCTGCAAAAAGAAAAAGAAAAACTTGCAATGGGAGTTAGTGCCAGAATAAGAAATTTTAAAGTACAAAATAGAATCATGTATGTCAAGTAAAATAGACAAAACAAAAATGACATGAATCTATGCAAGTGGTAGAATATGAAACATGCTAAACAATATAAGTATGAGATGCATCCAATGTGGAATATCACAAGCATTGGGCATAGATATGATGAATGGAGTGTATGTGTGAGATCTGTGAAATTCGATCTATCATAAAAAGAAGTGAGATCGATCACAAAAGTTGGATCGACCGAAAGTAAGTGAGATCGATCTTACAACTTCGATCGATCGAAGACATGAGTTTGATCGATCTCTCAAGATCGATCGGAGATACTAGTTCGATCGATCGAACTGTGCGACATTGAAAACTCAAAGGTCACAGATCTGTGACTTTGGAAGCATGGGGCCCACACAAACGTGTTTGTGGGCCCAACAACACATCAAATCAACAAGTATTCATCACAAATCGAGGCCCAAACTTCATCAAATTTAAACAAATCTCAAAATATCTACAAAACACATACACATATATACACATATATATACAATGCTTCGAAGGCTTATTAATGGCGGATTCATCATAAAAATGGCTTGCATTCAACACATAGAGCATGTATGGATAAGATTGAAGCTTAAATGAACATGAGATGCTCGAGTCTTACCTCAACCAAAGGAGAACAGTGGATGCGAAGAGGGAAAGATGGAATCCGAGATGAGAGAGAGATGCGAAGCTTGGAAACTCACCAGAAAGCTTCGCCAGAGATGGTGAAGTGATTGGACAGTGACGACGACGAAGAGGGGTTAGGGCTTGAGAATGAGGGTGAGTTATATCGATCTTTGTAATCGATCTTGCAAACCCTCGGTTCTATTTTAAAAACATTCCTGACAGAGTTCGATCGATCGAACTCAACTGTGATCGATCAAACTTTGATGAACTCTCTTCAAAGTATTTTTTGATTTTTGAAATTTTTTTGAAAATTGCAAAATGAAAATTAAAAATTGGGATTAAAATTAAAAATTAGAAAATAAAATAAAATATTTTTGGTTTTTTTTTTAGATTTAATTGAATAAACATTAATAATTAAAAATTAATTAAAATAGAATATTTTTGAATTTTTGAAAATATTTTGAAAAATAAAATAAAATAAAATGAAAATAAAATAAAAATAGAATAAAATAAAATAAAATGAAAGTAAAATAAAAGTGAAAATACTTTTGGATTTTTGAAAATTTGAAAAGTCAAAATAGTGAAATGAAGACTGAGATCGATCGAAACAAGAGTTCGATCGATCAGATAAAGAGCAAAAATATGCAGGTTTTTGGCTCAGAAAATTGGCTAAATGTTGGAACATGAGATCTATCAAACTTGGAAGTTGGATCGATCGAAGAACTTCTTGATCGATCTTGGAATGTTTCGATCGATGGGACAGAGAGCTGAAATATGCAGGCTCAAAATTTTTCTATGTGTTGAGTCATGAGATCGATCGAACTTGGAAGTTAGATCGATCGAAGATCTCTTGATCGATCTAAGAGTCAGTTCGAACGATGGGACAGAGAGGTGATTTGGATGCAGGTCAAAAAAATTTCAAAGTGTTGGATGCAGAATGGAGTTTGATCGATCGAACTCAAGTTTGAGATCAATCGAACTATGCAGAATGCTCAATAATGACATGAAAGCTTATGCAATCCTCACCAAAGTTCCTTGACATGCATATGAACCAAAAACAAGTATCTAGACTTCTCAAGAAATGAAATGAAAGATAGAAATAGGGGAGGAATAGGGTTTTGACACCCTATGAATGCTTTTGCTAGTCTTTAACGTCTCTAGCAAGACATTAGGCTCTTTTAGCCAGGATCAAAGATCTTATAATGCATCCCCTCCTTGTTGGGGTGATAGATGCTTTGAACTCCACCCAACAAATGGTTATTTGAATAACTTACTGGATTAAGCTCAAAAGAAATCTTTGGTCCCTTGTCTATACAATTACAACCCTTGGGCTTCCATGCCCTTTCAAAGCAAGAATTTGAAACAAGATTTTGAGAATGCAAGGTTGAAGATGATCCTTTGGAAGTTTTGGTTTACACAAAAGCTCATTTCCTTGGCATTGAAGATCATGACATTCATCTACAACATTAACTTCTCCTTTATATTTGTCAAATGAATTGGGTGTGGGATTAAAGATATTCAACTTCACCTTTATGTGGCCAAATGAGATCTTCATTATCCCTGTCCTACAATTGATGTTGGCATTAGTGGTTGCCAAGAAAGGATAGCCAAGGATAACGAGAATTTGGCTATTAGGATTGGGAACCGGTTCCGTGTCTATGACAACGAAATCAACCTGGAAGAAGAATTTGTCAATCTTTATCAATACATCCTCAATTATACCCCTAGGCTTTTTAATGGATCGGTCGGCAAGTTGCAAAACTACCGACGTCGGTTTCAATTCACCTAGGCCCAATTTAACATAAACTGAGTATGGAAGAAGGTTAACACTTGCTCCTAAGTCAAGAAGCGCCCAATTAATGATATGATCACCAATAATGCATGATGTAGTGGGTGAACTGGGGTCCTTAAACTTTGGAAGAGTGTTATGTTATAAAGTTGAGCTTACTTGCTTGGTCAAAACCACTTTTTTTGGTGATCGGCTCTTGTTCTTCCGCTTTTGGGTGCACAAGTCTTTCAAGAATTTGGCATAAGCCGAAATTTGCTTGATTGCATCTAATAGTGGAAGATTAACTTTCACTTGCCTAACATTTCCATGATTTCATTGGTTTTTGCCTTTCGCTTGTCTTTTAAAATGAATCATTTTAAGGCATCCGAAAATGGAACCTTTGGTTCAAACACTTTTTCAAAATTTTCTTTTGAACTCTCTTCAACATAATAAGTTTTCAAATCATTTTTCAACAAAACCTTTTCAACATCATTTTTTAAAACTTCTTTTTCAAACACATCTTTTAAAACTTTCTCATTTACAAGATCATGTATATGCAATGAAGGAGGAATGGGATGTGAAACGGGACGGGTGACAACTTGAGGTTGTACCAGTTCACTCTCTTCATTGGACATTCGAACTTGATTGTCCATAATCCTACCACTCCGCAAGGTAGTCACCGCATTAACATGTTCAATGGTGTGGCCTTCCGATGAGGAATGGGTTTCCACAACACATTGTTGCTTAGGTGGGGCATTTATAAGCATCTTTCCCTTCTCTCTTGCATTGAGAGTGTTTGCTATTTGCCCTACTTGGGTTTCTAGCTTTGCAATAGATTGAGAGTAAGAATAAAACAATTGAATGTTAACCTTTAAAGTGCCCACAGCATTCAAAACTTTCTCTTTAAAGGCGGGACTTCTAGTATTACCTTGGGAATAAGATTGGTTTGGAAAATGAGAATTAGCAAATTGATTCCCTTGTGATTGATAAGGTCTATAACCTTGGGATCCTTGGTTTTAAAGTGGAGGTGGAATGTACTTCCCTTGAAAACCGCCTTGGGAAGGGTTTGAGCCCTCTCCTTAGTTTTTCCAAGAGAAATGCGGATGATTCCTCCAACTTGGATTATAATGAGTGCCATAAGGATTGTTCCCTTGGTTCACAAAAGCTGCATTGACTTGTTCATTAGGTTCACTTTGCACTTGTCCATGAAGAGAATGAGAAGTAGAATGAAGAACACTAGAACAAGTCATACATGTTTCATTTGATGCACGATAAGAATGGTTACGGAAGGAAGATACTTGGTTCATCGAGTTTTGGTTAATCAAAAATTGATCAAACCTTTGAGATAAAGACTTCATTTCGGCGGCTATTTCATTTGAATGGTCGACTTGATGTAAGCCAACACTCTTCCTACCTTGTGAATTTCTACCATTCTTGGATGACAGTGTTCTATGCAAAGAATTTCACTCATGCTCTCATAGAGACGCCACACGTCATCCTCATGCCTATCAATGTATGAGCCACCCATGGAAGCATCAACCATCCCCTTATAGTTGTCCGATAAGCTCTCAAAGAAGTATTGAACTAATTGTCATTTGGGCATGTCATGATGTGGACACTTCCTAAGCAATTCATTGAAGCGTTCCCATGCCTTATGAAACATTTCTCCATCCCCATGTGAAAATTCTCGAATTGAGATTCTCATGGCATTGGTCTTAGAAACTGGATAGTACTTCTTCAAGAACTCTTGTTGCATTTTTGCCCAAGAAGTGATTGAAAAAGGCCTAAGATTGTTAAACTAATACTTTGCCTTATCTTTTAAGGTGAATGGAAAAAGTTTGAGTCTTAAAACCTCTTCCGGCATGTCTGTATATTTTACAGTGGAACATACCTCAAGAAACTCATCCAAATACTTGTAAGGTTCTTCACTTGGAAGTCCATGATAGTTAGGAAGCATTTGAATGGTTTGTGGCTTAATTTCATAATGATGTGCTCTAAATGGAGGCAATTGGATGCATGTAGGTGCATTATACTCATTAGGCACATAATGGTCTCTTAAAGCAAGAGGTGGATTAGCTACTTGAGGTGCAACATGAACACCTTGGTTTTGAATTCCTTGATTGTTGATGGGAGGTTGTGGAGCATACATTGGCCTTGGCATTTCATATAGAACTTGGCCTTGTTGTTGTGGTGGTTAATGAATAAATGGCCTAGGCATGCCTAAAGGTACTTGTATGTTCTCATTGTGCACATTGGGATGAAGGATACCTTGTTGGTCTATGTGACCAAGGTCCTCAACATGATTGTCATTATGGTCATCCATTGAAAGATTGGCTCTATTTGAACTTCCTCTTCCCCTAGGATTTCTAACGATAAATTCAAGATGTAAATCAAGTGGGACAAGAGTTGGTCTCAATGAACGATGCCCATGCATGCACAATGCAAAACACAACAAACACAAAGAATGACAAACACTATGCCTTTACAACAATGCAATTAGACTTCTTCCACAAACATTTAATTCATACTCACATGCTTTAACAACAATGATGCAAGACAACTAAAAATAAGCCTCCATGCGGGCCGACAATTTAACTAAGGGATTGAGTAAAGAAAGTCTCACAAAGGTCCTTTAGCACTTCAACTCCAAATTTAAAGCTTAGCTTAGCACATTTTTAGAATTTTTAGCTTTTTACTTTCTTTGCTTGCTTGAATGCTTGATTACTCCTTTGCTTGCTTCCTCTCCAACAATGCACCTAGTTAAGTAAGAACAACACAATAAGTAACCAAAAAGAAAAATAGAAATAAAGTAAAGACACGATCAAAAGAGTACTAATCCTAATCAATTCCATAAATCCGACGTTGCCAAATCTAATCAATCAAACCTCGGCAATGGCGCCAAAAACTATGATGCGACCCATACGTGTGCACAAAATAATGCACAACACTTTGAGTTTGGAAATTAGTGTCAAGTGGGTATCATACTTAAATTTATAAACCGCTTAACACCTATACTATGTAGTATGAGTGAGAAGGGGTCATCCCAAGGGATTATGAGGATCGAGCAATGTCGTAGAATCACAATTAGGGCTAGTAGGTCGAGTGATCAAACAATTAGTTAGTTGGTTGATTAAAGAACAACTAAATTAAACTAAGTGATAGCAAAAGAATGCAATTAAGAGTAAGTAAGAGAAAGAGATCTTGAGGTTTAGAGATCACCACCAAGCAATGCATTTCTATATCATTGACAAGTGATTAATGAGGGCAAATGGTGTGTTGCAATATTGGTGTGTGTGTGTTTGGTTGATTCAACAAGCAAGGATGACTAGTTAAGCATGTATTGTCTAAACATCATGTGAAAGGCACAATATATCTAAGAAATGAAGCATATATTGTCTAAACAACATGTGAAAGGCACAATAAATCAAAACAAGTCATTAATCCTTTCATTAAGCTCACAATCCAAATACAATACAAGGTTAGAGACATATGCTACTTGCATTCAAAAGCTTGGATCATCAAACAACAAGCATAGATTGTCCTCCCATTTAACACTACACTACAACTACACTACATCTACACTACTAGCATGAAAATAAACTAGGGGAGAGGCACAATCCATCAAGAGATGAGTATGAACCATCAAGAGAATCACAAAAGCATTCATTTAAGCACTATGTTTTGACAATATCCAAATCTATAGCATCAATACACATAGACATGCATCAATAACACAAAATCTAGAGACAAGCACATAAACATTTATTCTAGCATACATAGACATATGGATAGAATGAAATGATCAATTGGAAGCATTAAACCACATAAATCATTGAATAAACAAATACTAAATATATCAAAGGGTCAAAATATCAATTACAACACTAATCCCTCAATAATACACAAGATTAAGATATAGAAAGCATGGTTGGGGCTAACTCTAGCCCCAAGAAGATGTCTAGCCACTCATGGTGATGATACTCCAACCCTCAAGGGCTAATTCCATGGTTAAAATCTGCTCTTTGTTGATGAAGAGTCTCCTATGGTGTCTCTAGCCTCCTCCTCCTCTAAGCTTGCTCTCCAAGAGATGATATGAAAATAATGTTCATTCCTTTGTAAAAAGCAATCCTTATCCTTATATAGGTAGGTCAAAATGACACCCAAAATGAGTTGGGATCGTGCACACAATATTCCCTAATGATTGGATAAAGGACAACTTTCAATGAGACGAAATTTTAACTTTTTTCGCACTAGAGGAAGTTCGATCGATCGAACCTTAGACTTGGATTGATCGAACTAGCTGAGATCTATCGAACTTAGGCTGGATCGATCCAACTGGCTGAGCTTTTTGGAAAAAGACAAATCCGAGATATTTATGGGAGATATTTATGGGAAAAGGACAAAAGTGGTTAGTGAGTGGTACAGCTATGGATAGGATCAATCATTTGAATAAGGACAAAAGTGTTCAATCGATCGAAGGATGATGTTGGATCGATCAAAATTTTGGACTTTATGCTTTTGGGTCTAGGCTTGGATCTATCTTGAAGTGCTGAGATCAATCATTGTTCGATCGATCGAACCTTGAACTTGGATCGATCGAACTTTGCTGCTTCCCACCTTTGGCTTCATTTGCTTCATTCTTTCTCCACTTTGCTCCTTTCTTTGTTTAATCCCAGAATTGCTTCAATTAAGCTCTTATTTGGCTGAGTTAGCTTATTTTTGGGATAAGTGCCTGAAAATGGAAATAATACGAAATCAATCTAAAACAGTAAAGTAAGATAGATAAAGGTACTAGAATGCCTAAGCTTAAGGGGTTTAAATACGCACTTTTCAGCGCTCATCAAGTATCTTGTCTACACAGATGCTTCTTTGCAGGGTTTGGGATGTGTTTTGATGCAGGAAGAGTAACCGGTTTCTTATGGTTCTTGTAAACGTTAGCCTCATGAGCTAAACTATCCGACTCACGATTTAAAGTTAGCAGTCGTGGTCTTTGCCTTATGCATTTGGAGGAATTATCTATTGGGAAAGTCCTTTAAACTATTTAGTGATCACAAGAGTTTGCAATATCTTTTCACGCAAAGGAAGCTCAATATGAGACAGCATAGGTAGTTGGAGTTTGTGAAAGATTACAACTTCTCTATACAGTACCACCCAGGGAAAGCGCTTGTAGTGGCAGATGCACTCAGTCGTCGCCCTTATGCTAACCTTTCTGCGATGCCCACTACAGAATGAAATGCTTTAAAGATTATAGATGAGTTTTTTTATGCTTTTTTGGCATGCTGCAATACACCTAATTTTTGAAAATTTATTTAATTATTTTAATTGCATTTTTATTTAATTATGTTGCTATTTGTTTATTTGCTTTTATAATTAATTGTATGTTTATTTGATTAATTGTTTTATTTAATTGATAATTGGTTTAATTTAAATTAATTAATCTTGACTAAATGTGTATGTGTTAATTTAATCAAATTGGTTGAAGTGTTTAATTGATTAGTTAAGTTGTTTGTTTATTTTATTTTTATTTTTAAAGGATTATGGATTTGGGTTATAGCCATGGACTAACTAAATGGGCCTTGGATTATTTGAGTGAGATCTTAAATGGGTTGCCTTAGATTTGGGTTGGATATATATATAATTATTTTTAATGAACATAATATATATATATATATATATTATGTTCATTAAAAATAA
This sequence comes from Cornus florida, assembly GCF_030987335.1. Lineage (NCBI taxonomy): Eukaryota > Viridiplantae > Streptophyta > Magnoliopsida > Cornales > Cornaceae > Cornus > Cornus florida. Next base: position 65,377,235 of record NW_026775573.1, read on the forward strand.
TTATTTATTATATTAGTTAACTAGTTTGAGATTGTCAGATGTATGTTAGGTTTAGAATATATGTGGTATATATTTATCTATATATATATATATATATATACATATAGAGTAGATCTAGAAAGAGAAAAGAGAAGAAAAAGAAAGAGATAGAAAGAGGAAGAGAGAGAAGGAAAAAGAAGAAAAAGGATCATTAGAGAAGAAGAACAAAGAAGAAGGAGTTTAGCTTTTGATCCGAAAATTTAAGGCAAGTTCTTTGTTCTACACTTCTTCCTTAAATCTGTGATCTATATGTCTCTAGTATAAGGGATGATTAAAGGACTATTAAAATATGAATTCATGTTTAAATTGATCTGGAGCATAGGTTTTTATGGGTTTATATTCATAGTTGTTCTTGATGTTTGATTTGGTAAATTCATCGCTTAAATATGATTTTTAATGGATTTCTACATGCTATAATGATGTAATTTCATGCTTTGGTGTTTATGGGACTTAGTAACATGCTTTAGGACCCTTAACAATGGAGAGCATAGCTGAAAATTGGACTTCTCAAGTTGTTTTACAAAACAGGGCTCAAGCACTATCTTGGGTTTTTGGGGAAAAATGGTTTATTTGACCCCGAATTAATTATTTAAGGTCTCGAACACTAAATAGGGACTTTAGGGAAGATGATATATGTATTTAAACAGGTAGGAATACAACGATGCATGCAATTTGAATTTATTTAATGATGAATGGGTGAATTTAATCTTGTAATTTGTTTAAACAATTGAGATTAAATGTTTAGCATGAGATATGTTTGGGAAACGCTTAGTTGGCTGTAAATATAAAATATCAGCATGTTTAAGGTTCAGTTTATATGAGATAAAAGTTGTGGAAAGCTTTAAATAAATTATAAGATGTTTCTGTGATATAAAAACATGAAATTATATGTGATTTACTGTTATGATATGATATGATTTTAATCAATTGTATATCTATACTTATGATCCTGAACATGATAAATATATGTTTAGATTATTATGGATGACAGACTATTGTCAGGATATGGCTTTATATTGTATTATGTGGATGAGTTGGCTAATAAGTTTAGACTCATTCTATGTCATGCCATTGTAAGGATATGGATGACATGTTATTGTTGGGATATAGCTAATATATATTTTTATATAACTTCCAGCCTATTGTCAAGATATGGGTATGGCTGTTATCTTTTTACCATTGTCAGGATATAGTTAGTTATATCTATAATGATATTATGTGTACCATGATACAAGCTTGAGGTTTTGTGATCAGTGGTTAGGGTAGAGACATATATTGCGAGTTAAGATAGGTAGCTGGATTTAGGGATGTGAATGCCCTGGTAGAAGGAGGACTCGTGACCACATTTGGGTGCGATTTGCATGAGATACCCACTACACGGTTAAGTTTGCCTTAAATCCAGTAACAGTTTTTAGTGTGTATATTTATATACTTATCGATTATGTAGCTATTACATTAGTTAGTTATAGATGTGTAGTTTTTTTAGGTCTCTATTTAGGTTGTCGTAGAAAGAATTTATTATGGGTTTTGACCCACCATTGATATATTTGTCAGGTTCTCGTTAGTAGCAGGATTAACAGCTGTTTGTGCAGATCAGAGACTTAACATCATCACTCTTCCGGTGTCATCGATGTTTTGATTAGTTATTTCAGTTTTAGACATTTATTTATTTTCAGTTATGGGATTTTATTAGGGGTCCATGTTTGAGGATTTCCGAATTGTATTCTTTTGGAAAATTTATTTTATAAAGATTTTTATCTATTTTGGAGGATTAATGGATTTTATTAAGAGGAGATTATTCATTTATTTATTAGTTTTCCTTTCAACAATATTATTTCTTTATTTATTTATCTTTTATATTCTATGTTTGATTTAAAATACTAATTGTTCGATATCCCCTGGGTTTTGGGCATGGACTTGATCAACCAATGGCCTAAAAATCAAGAGGTATCATACATGTATACTAATTACACCTGTTGTCATCCATACAGTACTTAAAGCACAACTTATAGATCAGTAGTGTATCGATAGAGTTGCAGACTTAGCTTCTAGGGATATCTCATTTTAATCTGTTGGGGCAGATGGAGGCTTAAGGTACAAAAGATGTCTAGTGATAACTTCTGCTGATGATTTAAGGAAGGATATGATGACTGAGGTTCATAAATATGAGTTTTCTATCATCCAGGTGCAAATAAGATGTATCAAGACATGAAGCGACAGTTTTGGTGAGCAAGCATGAAGAAGGACATAACTATTTTTGTTTCCAAGTGTAATACGTGCCAAATGGTCAAGATTGATCATCGAAGACCATTGGGTTCCTTGCAGCCACTTCCTATACTGGAGTGGAAATGGGAGAGTATTTCTATAGACTTTGTGGAGGGATTTCCAAATTCTAATAGGAGTCACAATTCTATTTGGGTCATTGTTGATAGGTTGACCAAATCAGCTCATTTTTTACCTATTCACACTAATTTCACTTCAAAACAATTGGCAATATTTTACATTACAGAGATTGTGAAGTTACATGGCATACCATTATCCATCATATTGAATAGGGATTCGAGCTTTATATCAGAATTTTGGGAGAGCTTTTAGCAGGTTTTGGGTACAGAGTTACATCTTAGTACTGCTTACCATCCTCAGATGGATGGACAGATTGAGAGGGTCAATCAGATTATGGAGGATATACTTTGAGCTTGTGTCCTTGACTTTAAGGACAATTGGTAGGAGTATTTGCCACTCGCAGAATTTACTTATAACAATAGTTTTCATAAGACTATTGGTATGGCACCATTTGAGGCATTGTATGGCCGACTATATAGATCTCCTGTTTGTTGGTTGGAGGTTGAAGAGAGTAGATTTTTGGGTCCTCAGTTTATTAAGGATACCTCTTAAAAGATCGCTCTTATTTAAGATCACATGCGCACTGCCCAGAGTAGGCAGAAAAGTTATGCAGACCGTCGTACTCACAGTTTAGGGTTTCAGGTTGGGGACTAGGTCTTGTTCGAAGTGTCTCCCATAAAGGGAGTAATGTGGTTTAGGAAAAAAGGGAAGTTGTTACCATTATTCGTGGGTCATTTTATGATTACGGATCGTGTGGAGCTATAGCTTACCGATTAGCACTTTTAGACCATTTACATCATGTCCATAATGTATTCCATGTGTCCATGTTGTGGAAATTTTTGCGAGATGAGGATCATTATCAGCATATAAATGTTGGCAAGATTTAGTTGTAGCCAGATGTGACATACGTAGAGCCACCATGGCGTATCCTTGACCGCAGGGATCAGGTTCTTCACAACAAGGTTATTCCTCTTATACATGTTCAGTGGAGCCATCATAATGAGGTCGAGTCCATTTGGAAACGGGAAGACTTAAACCATTCAAAATTTCCAGAATTATTTAATTAAGGTAAAAGGTGAATTCCAAGGACAAATTCCTTTGTTATGGGGAAAAATGTAATACCCCTAATTTTCATGGTATTTATTTTATTGCATTTAATTAGATTATTTGACTATTTGATTATGTGAATTATGTGCTTGATTTAGTTGTTTATGTGATTTAATTGCTTGTATTTATTTGTTTAATTGTGAGTATTTAATTGAAATTATTTGCTAGGATTAAATGTTTGGTTTATTATGTTTTATTTTATTTTAAAGGGGATAGATTTGGGCTTGTAGTATTTGGACCAACTATATGGGTTTAGATATTTTCCCAGCCATAATATATATAAATACACCACAATATATATATATATATATATATATATATATATATATATATTGTGGTGTATTTATATATATTATGGCTATTATTATTAGTTTTAATTTTTTTTTTTCGAAACATGTTGTAGGATAAGGGTTATAGGTTATATGTAATGTGTGTGTATATATATATATACATATATATTTAGTCTGGGCAAAGAAAGAAAAAAAGGAGAGAGGTGAGAGAGAGAAAACATGAAAAAAAGATAGAGAAATAGGGCTAGAGGAAGAAGAAGAAAAAAAGGGGGTTGTTCATGGGGAGATCAAATTAACTGAGTAGACGGCGGTAACTCGAAGGCTGCCAGCGTTAGAAAGGAAGAACAAATAAGAAGGAGTTTAACTTTCGATTCGAAAGCCTTAAGGCAGGTTCTTCATTCTACACCCCTCCCTTTGATATCGTGTTCCATATATCTTTAGTATGACTTTAGGATGTTGTAACGGGATTAATTAATCTATCTGCATGATGAAATCGAATTAAAATTGAGACATTTATATGTATTTATTTGTTTTCTATGATTTGGGTAAATCAATGAATTAATCCATGATAAACTTGTTTATACGTGGCTAATTGCTTGAAATTGATTAATGGAAGTTGATAGAACATAGTAACATGCTTTAGGACACGAAATGATGAATTTTTAGACTCGGAACAGGTCACCCTAAGCTGTTTTCCCATCACAAGGCTCAAATGCTATTTACAGGGCTCGAGTGCTAATTCTAGGAAACAGCGCTCGAGCGTTGCCAAATAGGGCTCGAGCGCTGAGGGGTCAGTTTAGGCTAGTTTGACCCTAAATGACCCCAGAGTGATTTGTTAAGGCCCCGAACATTAAATAGGGACTCAATAACAATGGTATGTGGATTAAATGGCATGATGGTTAGATATGCATGTTAATTCGGATTTTTATTCAATTATTAACTTGTAAATTGAATACTTTAAATTGTTTGAACATTTGAATTTAAATATTCAGTATGGATATGATTGAAATCTCTTTGTTTGCTGAAAATATAATTTATCAGCATGTGCATGGTTGTGTATAAAATCCAATAACTAATATAGAGGACTTTAATAACTTATAAGTTATTTGTGAGATTTAATAAAGAGAAATTGGAATGTTATTGGCTATTACTTGATTATGTGAATTAAATCATATTTATCAATGTTTTGTTTGATCTAATAAATGATATATTATTGTTGTATGTGAGACCATTTTCAGGATATGGTTTTTAGGATTTTAATTTATGCAGTTAGACTAACTAATAAGTTGGATCCATCTATGCCATTGTCACAATATGGCTGTGTTATTTATTGTACCATTGTCAGGATATGGTTGCAATATTCCTTCGTAGCCATGCCATTGTCGGGATATGGTTACGGTATTGTTAGGTGTGGATGTGCCATGTTTAAGATATGGTTAGATATTTATATTATTTTTATGTGCCGTGATATGAGCTTGAGGTATCGTGATTAGTGGTTAGGATGTAGGCATATATTGCTAGTTGCGATGGCTAGCTGGATATAGGGATGTGTGTACCCTGGTAGAAGGAGCACTCATGACCACCTTGTGTGCATTTTGTATGAGATACTCACTACCCGGTTGAGTCTTCCTTAGTCTAGTGAGAGTCTTTAGTGTATATATTTATATTTATCTATTATGTAGATATTTCATTAGTTAGCTAGGGATGTATAGTTCATTAGGTCTGTGTTTAAGCTGTTGTAGAAAGGACTTGTTTATAGGTTTTGACCCACCTTTGTTATATTTTTCAGGTCTTCATCGGTAGCAGGATTAGAGGTTACTCGTGCAGATCAGAGACTTGTCTTCATCACCCTTCTAATGTCATTGACGTAGAATTCTACTTTATGTTTATTTATTTAGTTTTAGACATTTATTTGAATTCAAATATGGGATTTTATTAGGGGTCCATATTGAGGATTCCTGAGTTGTATTTTAAAGGATTATTTACATTTGAGAGTTTATGAATTTTTATTCAGAGGATTAATTATTTATAAATTATTTTTCTCTTCAGTGATATTATTTCTTTATTATTTATCCTTTAGTATTATGTACTTGTTTTAAAATATTAATAACCTGATATCCCTCGGTTTTGTGCATGAACCTGATCAACCCGTGTTCCAGAATCCAGGAGTATCACAATAAGAAACTTCAGTCCTTGCCAAACTCCTTGGAAGGAATTCATGCTTCACTGTTGTTGGTCTCCTTTGATAAGAAGACCTTATTTCTGTATGGATTTGGCTCTCTTTTCTAGAATGGTCACCATGATAGTATTTTCCAATTGTTGGAAAGTAAGCCTGTTATAAACCTTCTTTTTCTGCCCATGATCACTGTTGGAAAACTTCTCTTTTTGTTTATCCTTTGGAAGGTTTTTTTGGCATCCTTCACTATACAACAACCTTATTGGACTAAGGCAATTTAGGCTTCTTGGAGTTGCTTTTCCAGCTTAGCTACTATTTTTTCAATAGATGTTGTTGCTTCAGAGCATTCTAATTTTCCTTTGGCTGTTGGATTTGCTAGGTCCACCTTCTTTCTAGGGTGTTCTAGAGTCAAATAAATGGCATTTTCTTCACTATTGTCAAATTTGGGGATAGTGGTTGATTCAAGAAGCTTTTAGTCAAATTTAAATTTATAAAACCACTACTACAACTACTACCAATGTAGCATGGAGAGTAGGGATCATCTGAAGGGATTGACACGCGTATTTTGGAATCAAATTCGGATTAGTAGGACGAATGATCAAAGAGAGGGGTTTGGTTGGTTTAATTAAACTATTATTGAATTGAAAATATGCAATAAAAATAAGCTAAATTATGATTAAGGTGAGAGAATAGGAGAGAGGTCTTAGGGCATTGGAATTATCACTAAGCTCTTCTTCTAAACCATTACTCTTTGACAAATTTGGGGAAATTATGTGTTATAAACCAAGTGTGTGCTAACAATTGAAACAATAAGAATGGATGACTAAACAAGTGTGAATTGTTTACTTAGTCTAGTGTGTAGCACAACCCATTAAGTGAAGACATTAACCATTCAATGAACCCACAATTGTAGCACACAATAATCTAGATAAATGTACATCATGTGACAAAAAACATGAATCATCAAATACAAGCATGGATTGTCTACCTATCTAGGAATTTAAATGCAATTACACTACAACTACTCTAATGACAAAAAAAATTAAACAAATTAACTAAGGTTGTAGAACAATCCATCAAACATAAGTATAACCCATCAAATCAATTACAAGTGTAACCAATTAGCACTATGCATAACCATCACTAGATTCATAACTCCAACACACATACACATGCATCAAATTTATAGAATCTAATATAGAAACATAACCATCCATTTCATCAAACATAGACATGTAAATAAAATTGGAAGATTAATTGGAAGAATTGACTCATGAAAATCATAAGATTTATTAAATCACAAGGTCAATACATTATTTATAGCAAAAATCCCCAAAAAGTATCAAAAAGCTAGAGATTTAGAAGGCAAGCCTAGGGGCTTTTCCAAGCCCCAAGAGGAGGATCTAGCCACTTATGATTGTTGTCTTGCAACCCTCAAGGGCTATCTTCATGGTTGATTTCATCTTCTTGCTCATTTCTTGCCTCTTCTCTTGCTCCAAAAACCCCTAATCTAGAGAGAGAAAACTAAGTCTAAACTATGTAAAAACTAGCTAAAAGTTGAGAACCCTAACAAAATGGTTCTATTTGATTTAAATACAAGCCCCTTTTGTGTAGGCAACAAGTCAGAAAATAGTCATTTCATTGGTCTAATCCCACAGCCAAAAGTTAGGTAGAATTTGAGCATGCTCGAGAATTAAACAGTTCACTACCAGTAGGATTTTGATCAATCGAAAGGGTCTTTGATGTATCGATATGTACTTCAATCAATCGTGAATGACGTGGCATGTTTATCTTGACAACTGGCAACCTTATTTGCTTAGTTGGCGCTAATGTGGCACTACGACTGATCGCCAATTGGGTTGAACGATGAGGTGGCAGTCCCATCCCTTGTTGGCGTAACTTCGATGGATCACAAAGCTTCGAATGATTGTGGATGAATCTTCGATCGATCGAGACTACTCCAGGGCAAATTTTTAAACTTTTTCTAGATTTTCTTCTTGATTCCAAAGAGGGCGTAATAGGTTATTTTTAGCCCATTTGAACCTTATTGACCTGTAATAGACAAAAATTAGAATTAGAACTAAAACGAGAAAGTAAGATAGATGAATGGACTAAAATACCCTAGCTTAGGTGCTAAAATGTGCAACATTTGAGCACTTGTCACCATCTTCTATTGTTTTCTGCACAATATTTTGGAAGATCACACAATTATTAATAGAATGTCTCCAAGAGTTATGGAATTTACAATATTCTTTCCTGGCCGTTTCGGACGTCATTGGCATCTAATGGCCTATAATGAAAATTATTTGATTGACAGCCACGAGTAAATCAAAAATTTGCTCCGCTTTGGTAATGTCAAAAGAATAGCTCTTGGAAGAGTATATCTGTGATACCCCTCGATCATAGAGCCACGGGTGATCAAGTCTGAGCACAGATCCGAGGGATACCAAACAATTAATATGTAAACAAGCAGGAATAAAAAACTGAATTAAGAATAAATTAATAATACGCTGAAAGAAATCTAAAATAAAAATCCTCAAACTTTAAATAATAAATTAATATCATTTAAATCCTTTAAATCCGTACAACTCGGGAATCCATCTAGTGGAACCCTATTAATTCCAACTGATAAAACGTTTACAAAAATAAAATCCAAAGCTAAAGTAAGAAAGAAAATCCTATGTAGTCGGAAGAGTGAGTGTCTGTATCTGCATCAATACGATCAAGCTCTAAGCCTGGTACTGTCGAACACCTGAAAAATAAGAGTGGGTCAGGCCCACATGCAAGTTCCATCCTACTACAATCCGTACATAAACCCGATACGCAGATACATCCTGGATAGCTCGGTAATATCTAAAATAGTCCATATATATAAATATATCCACACTACAGGACTTCTCCTGGACTACAGGCCTATCACAACCTGACTAGCAGACCTAGCAGGGCACACATCAAACCATCATAGCCAGATATGCATCCCAACGCATATAAGCTCCCTAACCATCGATCCTGAGACTCAAGCTCATATCGTGGTAACATAAATATATATATAAATTCCATCCAAAACCAAATGAAGTGCCGCTCAAATGTTCATTGCCAAGACACAACATTTACTTAGGATTTAAATGTTTCAATTAAATCCCTATCCTTCCTACTGCAGAAAGATAAAACAAATATCCATTATGTCGTTCAACTGTTTTAGTTGACAGGACATGCATCCACGTAGGATTTAACTGTTTTAGTTAATCCATTCCTTATGTATGAATGGGTTGGAATTAGCGTTTTGATCTAATCCGTCCCTCCGTATGTTACCGTCCCATACCGGTACATACATACATATGATCCACAGATGATGCACATTCAAATGAACACCAAATATATCCAGAAACCAGCATAATAGAAAACAGGTATTGTTAAGATCCTATTATGCATCCAGTATATGATTAATATCACGAAATATTCGTTCAAATTGCTATAGTAATGATAAACAATTTAAACCATCCATTCCCCATAATTGACAGAACAAGAAATATATTAATTCAGCAATTAACATCCATAACATGATATAATGATTTTCAGAATTTTAAACAGATCACCTTATATTAGAATTTCCAACAGATATTTCCATACTAGCCCGTTTGAACTACTATAAAACAAAAGCTAGTAAACAAATCCTCTTACATCCGGGACGGCATACAAATAAATGTTTAAATCTTATGACATCCATTAAATCCTCAATCATAATTCCTACACTTGGTATAATGGCACTCAGAAGTCTAGACAGAGTACATTATATGAAGTCCCAATAGTATTTTTAATACTAGATCGTTTAATTTGCTAAAACAACCACTAGTACTCAAACTTCCATATTTGACGACATGTAAATTATTGTTTAAATTTCATGGATTCCATTAACACTGTAAAACCAACATTCCTGGACTTCATTAAATTATACATAGACATCATTTATATAAAATCTAAAACAGAACTCCCATTCTAGTCCATTTGGTTTGCTCAACAAACTGGAAACTAAGTCATCCTCCTTACTTGGTAGCATCCCTAGATTTCTTTTAAAAATCATGATACCCCTTTCCAGATTATAAACCAATATTCATGGGTCCTTAAATATGTTACATATATTATTTTAAAAGCCCCAACTAAACTTCAGTATTGCATTATAGCCCTTGCAGTCCAAAAACCATCAAAAAACCACGTTCTGGGCATTTATAAAATTGGAGCCCCCTCCAATTTTAAGTTGAGCCGGCTCCACCCATATTGGAGCCACCTCAACACTTTGTGGAGCCGGCTCCACTTCAATGGAGCAGCCTCCATTGAAGGGTGGAGCCGCCTCCACTTCTCCAGCCTTCGTTTTTCCTTCTCTACTTCCTCTGTGTTGCTTTCTTCGCGTCCGGCCAAGTCTCAGTCCTCTGTCCCAACTTTGTTAAAGATTTTTAAGGTTCAAATTAAGTCCTAACAATCCTAGAAACTTCTCCCATTCCAGTACGAATTATTTGACAAAATCTTAAACCATGATTGAAACAGTTCATGCTTCCTCTATTTGTTTTCTTCACGTCCGGCGAAGTTCAACCCTCTGTTCTAGAATTTTTCTTACATTCCTAGGGTTCAATTCAAGTTCATTCAATCCTAGAAACTCCTTAAACTCTTATCTAGCATTGCCTGACAAAAAATTAAAATCGAAACAAAGCAGTTTATGCAAGAAAATACAGTTCCAGTTTTATAAGCATAACACAGATTACAACCTAATCTAATAGGCATACAAGTCTGTTTTAAAAGTTAATTAGGTTCTTGGAAACTATTTAGAATACACAGAACACAAGTTTACAGGAAAGAGATAGAATAAAACTTGCCTTACGTTTCAGCTTTGAAACCTAAACCACCGACTCTACGTTTTCCGACAGATTCCCAACTACCGTTCAACCCCTCCGTTGCTCTTAGTTCCATCTGGAAGCAACCCTTTCTTTCTCCTTTAGCCTCACGGGTTATCTCTCAAGACCCTCTCTATTTTCCTTTCAAGTTTCCCTCTGTGCTTTCCTTAAAAGAATTACTACGTGAATAGGGTTTTCAACCCTAGCTGACATAAACCAAGCATATATATATACGGCTAAACCCTAAGTTGGATTATACAGTATATATATAATAGCTTCCACTAAAACCTAATTCTAAAACCCTTTAAATCACAAGTCGGCAACCCTAAGTTACATAAAGAACAAAACCCTAATATACACGACACACACAATTTAACAAACTAATCCACCTCAGCACTTATGTAAATAACACAATTAAATCAAATAAACTATCAAATAAAATACGTCTTTTAAAACCAATAAGGAAATTTAAGCACAAGTAAATAATTAAGTAAAACCAATAAATAACTTCAATTAACTAATTAAATAAAACGAATTAAATAATTACAATGAACCAATTAATTTAAAATAAATTTACACTAAATCAACTAAGCAAATAAACCACATAAATCACACAAATAAACAAAAAATGCTATAAAAATCCAAATTAAATTTCCATTTTATCCTTTTGAAAACTAGAGGTATTACATTCTTCCCCCCTAACAAAAGGAATTCCGTCCACGGAATTCATGAAACTCTGAATTAATAGCTTTTCAAAATTCATTTCCGTTTTCATGTGGCACAGCCTCTTTATATGGCTCCACCAAATTCAAACACATCCAAACAATAAACCAAGTTTCTATGTGTAAAAAATATCAAAGATATACAACTCCTAGGTTGTATCTATCAACGATCCAATCTTACCGAATATTTAGTGAATGGGAACGATCCTTATTCTTCCAAGTTCCATAGAACAGACGTATAAAATTCCTATGCATCCTGTGCTAGCTAAATTGGTAACGGTAAGAAATAGACGACTGCCTAAATCAATAACCAAAATCCGTGAAAAGTCAGTACCATACATAAAACTGACTCTCCTCCAAAAACATTACTTCCTATACCGAAAACATCCCCACCAACCATTTCCTGATAGAAAACTCGGATACCCAAGTTCAACCAATTACAAAATCCAACTGTCGCCTCCAAACCGTGCACAATTATTACAAAAGAGATTATTTCTCTCTGATGTATCCTTTAAATAAAGTCAAGGTCTTATTATATAACCCTGCTTCCATTTCAAACCAACAAGTGAGAGAGCTGCACTACGTAGCATCCAAAACCCCAAACGTGGTCACACTAACCTCCCTGTGCCAATACTAGCACAGATAATAACCGAAAAGCGAAGTAACCCTTTCAATTTCCCATTCACACTTAAGAAAAATATCCGAAACATATCTTCCATGATCAATGATAATATTTTGATCAAAGTTCCGGTCTAGAAATGCGAAGCATAGTTGTTGCTCCAACATCTTCAGAAAATTCCTGTGACATAGCACCTTTTATCTACTATAATGAGTAACCACTAGACGAAACTTAATGCAAAGTGTGAATGACCACATCCATCCATCTAAGTCGTCTCATGAGTTGTGCTATTTGTATGAACTGATATCTTACCAGTTCCAAATAGACAAAAAGAAACTGATATAAGTTTATCAGTCAACCTATATCCCAACCAGAATCCTAACCCTTGCGTAGAATCAGTAATCTCTCATCTAGTCTGTCAGTCTCGCGCTAGCATAAGAATTGCCCTAAGGATCTAATGATTTCTGGCGGTCCCTCTAGATTACCTACTAGATATCAGGCAGTGAGACAAATCACTATGTCCCTCTTCCTACCTGTCGTCCCAACATCTGCTTCCTTTTGCCAAGCATCATGTTTCTGCCAAGCCCCATGAGGAACTAAGAGTTATGAGCCTCAATCCTTACACCTTCCTTCCAATTTGTCTAACTTCAAACGCATATGGACTCTTTTCATCCTCCAATTAATCAACAGTTTCCGAGTAATAACTATTTGTTGCGAACTGTGACCTAAAAAAAATAAAAAAAATTTCCACATTATTTATGCCAATGAAGAAACTTTGCTTCATCCTCAATGTGTAACTCCGATAACTTCTTCCCTCATGAACCAAATTCTTGATTAAGGATAAACCGACGAGTAGTTAATCCGTCTACTATCCTCAGTCAGTGGCGTTCCAATAAATACCTAAACCATTACAAGATCCTCCTGCTGACTTGGGAATACCTTTTAAAATTCCCGAGAAGCTATTCAGCAAAGTCAGTTCCTCCGATAAATCATCGTGGCTTTACAGTTTATCAAATGAATTTATATCATTTGACTCGAACTGTTGGTCTACTTACCCCATCCTAAAAACATACCATAACCATGCATGTCTAGGTTCATTAGATTGGCTTAAGGTAAGTATACTTACCAAATCCTATGACCACAAGCTCAAAATCCTAGCGTAACTAACGTTATTCCTCCAAAACGGTAGTTGGTTGATCACACACTTGTGTCCCCAACTAAACCGCATTCCCGATCCTGAATAATTTACGAAAAATGAAACACATAATGCACACACAAAAAACACAATAGAACCCTACGTAAAACATCATTCCTCCTAGCAAAGAAAATCTCTTTTAGAAATCAACTTTACCCGATTGGTTCACAATCTCCTTTTCCAGTTCTAGAGGTAATCATCCAACCTTGAAACCTACGCTCAAACCATAGCTCAAAACAACATCTATTTGCCTCAGAAAATTCCAAAGGCTTAACCGTCAACCTCTTTATACACGGAATGCAACCCGTCAATGTAGCTGTATAAAGCAACTTAGATCATCACAACCTAATCCCCCTACTCCCCAGAACGTTCTATATAATCTTTGCTGCGTTCCGATAAGAACTCCATCCGATCCTAAACTCCTGAAGAGTTCTCTTTCTATACCTCGTTTAAAGGAACACAAAACTTTAATTATATGTAGGTCAATCCATGCCAACTCTACCAGTATCGTTCACTAAACTATTAGCGAACTAAATCACCCTTGCGCGATCCTTAATTTTCAAGAATTCAATACCCTCCTTCTTGGGTATGCTAAAATCTCCTCCCCTAGAATCCTCTTCGGACTCCTAATCCTCGTCTGTCTCCTTTATGAGAACAACTAAAATCGTGTTGGTCCCTTTATACGGTGACCTAAAACACACTCCTAAATCCTTCGTTGACTTATACTTCAAAAGTAACACCAACCGGAACTAAACCTTTGATCCCGAGTTCTACTTCTGATAGAGAACTCAATAACGTACTCCTCTACCTCTTTGGGTCTGTATCACTGTCGCCTTGGACCCCATCCTCCTCCTAGTGTCGACCATTCCATAATTATGAAATGTAATTGACAGCAGCAGCTCCTCCTAATAAACCGTAAAAGAGTACAACGAATCCTAAAATGGCTCTAAGTTTTTTTTTTTTTTTTTGTTAAAGAGACGCAACGCGGAACACTTCTAATGAAAAACACTCCTAAAGACACTAGAACCTGGAGTGCTCTGATACCAACTGTGATACCCCTCGATTCTAGAGCCACGGGTGATCAAGTCCGAGCACAAATCCGAGGGATACCAAACAATTAATATATAAACAAGCAAGAATAAAAAACTGAATTAAGAATAAATTAATAATACGCTGAAAGAAATCTAAAATAAAAATACTCGAACTTTAAATAATAAATTAATATCATTTAAATCCTTCAAATCCGTACAACTCGAGAATCCATCTAGTGGAACCCTAATAATTCCAACTGATAAAACGTTTACAAAAATAAAATCCAAAACTAAAGTAAGAAAGAAAATCATATGTAGTCAGAAGAGTGAGTATCTGTATCTGCATCAACACGATCAAACTCTAAGCCTGGTAGTGTCGAACACCTGAAAAATAAGAGTGGGTTAGGCCCACATGCAAGTTCCATCCTACTATAATCCGTAAATAAACCCGATACGCAGATACATCCTAGATAGCTTGGCAATATCTAAAATAGTCCATATATATAAATATATCTATGCTACAGGACTTCCCTTGGACTATAGGCCTGTCTCAACCTGACTAGCAGACTTAGCAAGGCACACATCATACCATCATAGCCAGTTATGCATCCCAACGCATATACGCTCCCTAACCATCGATCCTGAGACTTAAACTCATATCATGGTAATATAAATATATATATAAATTCCATCCAAAACCAAATAAAGTGCCGCTCAAATGTTCATTGCCAAGACACAACATTTACTTAGGATTTAAATGTTTCGATTAAATCCCTATCCTTACTACTGCAGAAAGATAAAACAAATATCCATTATGTCGTTCAACTATTTTAGTTGACAGAACATGCATCCATGTAGGATTTAACTGTTTTAGTTAATCCATTCCTTATGTATAAATGGGTTGGAATTAGCGTTTTGATCTAATCCATCCCTTCGTATGTCACCGTCCCATACCAGTACATACATGCATATGATCCATAGATGATGCACATTCAAATGAACACCAAATATATCCAGAAACCAGCATAATAGAAAAAATGTATTGTTAAGATCCTATTATGCATCCAGTATATGATTAATATCATGAAACATTCGTTCAAATTGCTATAGTAATGATAAACAATTTAAACCATCCATTCCCCATAATTGACAGAACAAGAAATATATTAATTCAGCAATTAACATCCATAACATGATATAATGATTTTCAGAATTTTAAACTAATCACCTTATATTAGAATTTCCAACCGATATTTTCATATTAGCCCGTTTGAACTACTATAAAACAAAGGCTAGTAAACAAATCCTCTTATATCCAGGACGACATGCAAATAAATGTTTAAATCTCATGACATCCATTAAATCCTCAATCATAATTCTTACACTTAGTATAATGGCACTCAGAAGTCTAGACGGAGTACATTATATGAAGTCCCAATAGTATTTTTAATACTAGATCGTTTAATTTGTTAAAACAACCACTAGTACTCAAACTTCCATATTTGACGACATGTAAATTATTGTTTAAATTTCATGGATTCCATTAACACTGTAAAACCAACATTCCTGGACTTCATTAAATTATACATAAACATCATTTATATAAAATCTAAAACATAACTCTCATTCTAGTCCATTTAGTTTGCTCAACAAACTGGAAACTAAGTCATCCTCCTTACTTGGTAGCATGCCTAGATTTCTTTTAAAAATCATGATACCCCATTTCCAGATTATAAACCAATATTCATGGGTCCTTAAATATGTTATGTATATTATTTTAAAACCCCCAACTAAACTTCAGTATTGCATTATAGCCCCTACAGTCCAAAAACCATAAAAAAACCACGTTCTGGGCATTTATAAAATTGGAGCCCCCTCCAATTTTAAGTTAAGCAGGCTCCACCCACATTGGAGCCACCTCAACACTTTATGGAGCCGGCTCTACTTCAATGGAGTCGCCTCCATTGAAGGGTGGAGCCATCTCCACTTCTCCAGCCTTCGTTTTTCCTTCTCTACTTCCTCTGTGTTACTTTCTTCGCGTCCGGCCAAGTCTCAGTCCTCTGTCCCAACTTTGTTAAAGATTTTTAAGGTTCAAATTAAGTCCTAACAATCTTAGAAACTTCTCCCATTCCAGTACGAATTATTTGACAAAAGCTTAAACCATGATTGAAACAGTTTATGCTTCCTCTGTTTGTTTTCTTTGCGTGGCGAAGTTCAACCCTCTGTTCCAGAATTTTTCTTACATTCCTAGGGTTCAATTCAAGTTCATTCAATCCTAGAAACTCCTCAAACTCTCATCTAGCATTGCTTGACAAAAATTTAAAACCAAAACAAAGCAGTTTATGCAAGAAAATACAGTTCCAGTTTTATGAGCATAACACAGATTACAACCTAATCTAATATGCATACAAGTCTATTTTAAAAGTTAATTAGGTTCCTGGAGACTATTTAGAATGTACAGAACATAAGTTTACAGGAAAGAGATAGAATGAAACTTACCTTCGGTTTCAGCTTTGAAACCTTAACCACCGACTCTGCGTTTTCCGACAGATTCCCAACTGCCGTTCAACCCCTCCATTGCTCTTAGTTCCATCCATAAACAACCATTTTCTTTCTCCTTTAGCCTCACGGGTTATCTCTCAAGACCCTCTCTCTTTTCCTCTCAAGTTTCCCTCTGTGCTTTCCTCACAAGAATTACTACGTGAATAGGGTTTTCAACCGTAGCTGACATAAACCAAGCATATATATATATGGCTAAACCCTAAGTTGGATTATACAGTATATATATAATAGCTTCCACTAAACCCTAATTCTAAAACCCTTTAAATCACAAGTCGGCGACCCTAAGTTACATAAAGAATAAAACCCTAATATACACGACACACACAATTTAACAAACTAATCTACCTCAGCACTTATGTAAATAACACAATTAAATCAAATAAACTATCAAATAAAATACGTCATTTAAAACCAATAAGAAAATTTAAGCACAAGTAAACAATTAAGTAAAACCAATACATAACTTCAATTAACCAATTAAATAAAACGAATTAAATAATTAAAATGAACCGATTAATTTAAAATAAATTTACACTAAATCAACTAAGCAAATAAACCACATAAATCACACAAATAAACAAAAAATGCTATAAAAATCCAAATTAAATTCCTATTTTATCCTTTTGAAAACTAGGGGTATTACAATATCCTCTTCAGCTTGGAACTAGAAGTAGCCTGCAAGTTGGTTGTGGTCGTTTTTAGCTTTGTCAATGCCTCACATGTGTATACCTTTTTATGTTGATTTCAACTGTATCCTCAAAGTCTTCTTCAACTATGTGGAAAACACATTGTAATTAGGGTCACGATAATAAGTGCCCTTGGAAGAGGTTTTTCCATTATACTCCTCATGATACTTGGCCACTCTGCTGGCCAAGTCAAACAAATCATGAAATTTTACTCATTCGAACTTCTTACGAAGTTCTAAGTCTATACCGTTCACAACCATTTTTAGATATTCTTTCGGTGGCAAAGACAAATTGCACTTGTATTTGGCTCTTCTGAATTTGGAAAGGAAGCCATATACTTATTCTGCACGCAGTTGGTGAAGCCTGGACAAGTTTGCCATGGAAACCTCGGGTTCAGTCCTATAGAACTAAGTATGAAACATATCTTCAAACTTTTGCCAGCTTTGAATAGAATTGGCTGGAAGTTTAGAATGCCACCTAAAGTATAGCCAGTTAGTGTATTTGGAAACAAACGTACCTTTAGCTATGGATTGGCTGCTGTTTCTCCAAATTAGACAGTGAAAACGGCTGATATGTTCTAATGTAGATTATTCACCTTTTCCATTGAATGTTGCAAATTCTGGAATTCTAAAATTTCTTGGATATTCAATTTCATCAACGAACTCTAAACAGGGCTTTCTATAGGTTAGTCTTCCACCCCTATGTATCAGGCCAAACTTTTGTTGGAGAAATTATGCAAATTGGCCTATATCAAACATCATGGGCTATGGAAGGTTATTATTTAACCAACCTTGAGATTGATTAACTCCTAGCTTGATGCCC
Source organism: Cornus florida (assembly GCF_030987335.1). NCBI lineage: Eukaryota > Viridiplantae > Streptophyta > Magnoliopsida > Cornales > Cornaceae > Cornus > Cornus florida. The sequence goes on from NW_026775573.1 coordinate 65,395,713, forward strand.
CCCACCTGCCATTGCCAATGGGTTGGGATCTAGAATGTTATTCCTCTAACGGTTCCTTGCTCCTTGATTTGGAAGTGGCTCACTTGGAAATAGTTGCCCCCCAACTACCATAAGAATGGTTATGTGTGGCCTTGGAGGTGTAGCCGTTGCTGCCTGAGTGTTCATAAATGGAACATTCTGCTATCCTTGAGGAATGTGGTATGGAAGCAGCTGGTCAGGTTGATCATACCAAGTCTGTTGTGAAAACACCATAGGTAGATGGTTCTGAACTCGCTGGGTGACTGGCATGGTCGCTGATTATGGAACGAACATCTGTGTCACTGCAAAAACCACATGTGCTACTGGAATGTGGATCTGCGACATTGGAACAAACTGTACCTAATGGTTTGGAGGGAATGAATTTGCAAGTTGTTGAGAGGTACTGCCTTTAACAAATGTGGTCAACCTATTGGTTTGAAAGACTGATTATTGAGTTACTTCATAATAATTTGGCCTAGAGGCCAAGTTTTGATTCAAACTTCTAAAAGACCGTTCTAACATAGATTCAAACGTATGAGAGATTTGGTCTACCAAATCTTCTAACTTCCGCTCTTGAGAATGAACGGCTTTTGCTTGATCTTGAGCATACATATTTTGTTTGAAAGCCATTATGCGGATGTTATCCATAATAAACTCGTTTGCCATTGCTTGAGCAAACTTTTCAACCATATCTTTTTCTTTGGGTGCAACTCGTGAACTTTCCACTGGAGGTTCACTGGTTTGCATCTCTTTTACTTCGGTTGGGTCTTGGGCAGACTTGCCTTACCTTTTTCCACCAACCATGGAATAATCTGTCAAGAGTGTCCCACCGAGTGTGCCAATATGTTTGGCTCACAAAAAAAACGTGGTCCTTTCCAAGTGAGTGGAAAGGTTGCGAGCGTGCCAGGAACTGTTGTCGTTCCAAAATGGAGCTCCAAACAATATTCCAGTGGAAAGTTGTCGGGATCAGGCGATTATATAAAAGACTGGAATGACCACCTTCAAATGTTCTTTTTGCCTTGAAAAAGGACTTTGAGATTTTAGTGCTAGTGGAAAGGAAGACGAAACTTAAAATGTAGGACTTTGAAATAAAGCAACTAAGTTGTAATTGCTGGAATATAAGAAAGGAAGTAATGGACTTGTAATTGAAAGAACTATGAACTACTTGCTAGAAAGTAGGAAAAGAAACTGTTGGACTTAGATTAAATATTATGTAAATAAATTTGCAAGGAATGTAAAGATACATGAAATAATAATGTTAAGCAAAATGTTGTGTTGTTATGTGTGTTGAACAGGGTTTGTATGATGCACAAAAATATCCTATTTATAGAGTCTTCCATGCAGTAGTTAAAGGTGTAGTTCCAGTAGCAACTGAGCCTTCCACTTGCCTTATCCTTAGAATGCCAAGTGTCCCACATTCTTAGTAGTTACCTTTGTTTTGCATCCAATTTCTCCCACTTTCTTGCCCTTTTCAAAACCCACTTGATGCATTACTTCAGCCATATTCCTCATGACTCCAATAATTCCAAGTAATTGGCAGTTTCAATTCTATTTAAAGGTTAACATTCCACCTAGCCTTCCCACAAGTCGCCATATGTCCCACGTTTCTTCCATTCACTATATCAATCTTTTTCTATTGCATTATCCTAGAATTTCAGCCATGTTGTCCATGATCCAAGCCACTTCTATCGGTTGGTAGTAGCTGTTGAATAAAAGAATTAATAACTCATATTTGGCACGATTAAATGCTGCCAAGTGTCCATGTCTTGGTAGTTCTCTTTTCATGGGCATGAACTCTCTTTCTTCTGGATATATATATATATATATATATATATATATATATATATATATAATCTCAAATATACCTGTATGTGCACGTCTTTTCTTAGAATAACTCCAAAGCTATTGATAGTAAAGGCTCTTCTTGCGGTTAAGATTTCCACTTGGCACACTCTCATAGCGCCAAGTGTCCTATGAACTTTGTAATCTCCTTCCCATCTTGTATGCATGAGTTTATGTTTGAATAAGACTTATATACATATATACGATTATATATATATATAAGTCTCCATTCTTTATATCACAACTCCCATGATTTAATTTAACAGTTTGCTATTACTTAGCATAACTCTTAAATTCAATGTACCTGGACCCTTTCCTTTCCTACCATAACTGTTATATCATGTGTGGAGCATTCCTATAAAGTATGAGATTTTTAGGAATGATTAGTTACCTTTTAATGACTTGGTCAACTCTTTTCCAAACTTAGATTAAGTATAATCCAAGAGATTTTCTACGTGGCAATTATATGCCATTGGTATACTTGTAATGAATCCTTTCCCACCCAACTTCCTTATTTTAATCTCCTAATGCCACATGGCATCGTTCGAGTGGTACCCTACTCCAAGATTTCCAATTGTTATGTAGAACCACTTGTAGCCTAACGAATCCTCATTCCAATCTTCGAAAAGCCAATATGGCAAACTTTTGATTGTACATGTGTATTAAATGTGGCAAAATCTAAGTGATTTATGACTTGATTAATCAGGTGAGGTTACATGTATGATAGCACCATGACCCCCTTTTGTTTTAGTTGTGATTATGATCTAGTGTGGTAAGTTCTTTTGAAACTCGCCGCATGTCGTCTTTCCATTTGTCCAAAATAATGGTGTTAACAGTACCCAATGAATGATATATGATAAATGAAATCATATTTATAGGGAAAGATTATTGATAATCTCTTATGAATAAATATTGCATGATTTGCTAAGCTTTATTGATTTATTTTGTATATTATCAAGCATGCTATAAAATGACTTTTTTTAGTCATTATATTTATTATATATATGAGTTTTCATTATTTTGATGATATTTCCCTCCTTTTTAAGGGTAACAAATGGGGAGAAATATATTAGGATTGAAGTATTCTTGAGTACCTAGATTCGCCTTTGAGAGACTTTTTGCCTTTTGGCTTGTTCTAATTTATACTTTATGTTTGTTCCATGTTCTATAATGTATACTTTTGTATATGCCATGAACCTTAATGATGTATTGAACTCATGTTATCAATTAAATTGGCATCTTATAATATAATTGCTTCTATATTTTATTCCAAAGCACCATGATCAAAGCTACTATATTGCCATTTCTTGATTATCATTGATTCGCTATACTAAATGAACTATGATAAAAGTATATAGACATAAGCTGTTTAGATCTCCCACCTTTTTTAGATGACAAATGGGGAGAAAAATGATGTGTGATATGCTTGGTAAAGTCATCATAAAACTATCAATGTTTCATATTATATATCATTGTCTTATTGTGCTTATATTTACATGTCAAATGAATGATATATATCTATTGATGGAAGTATGTTGATATAGGGAAATTTTTAGAAATGGAACTATCAATGATTTATGTTATATATCATTATCTTATTGTGATTATATTTACATATCAAATTAATGATATATATCTATTGATGGAAGTATGTTGATAGGGGGAGATTTTTAGAAATCTCTTAAATAGTAAAACGATTTTAAATGCATGTAAATGTCTAAAATGATTGAAAAAAGGACAAACATGATATTTTATGATATTATGTTCAATATATACACTTTGATAGAGAGAACATTTTTTTTAAAATGCTACTTCACTTACTCATGAACACATCAATGTTTTGTCATCATCAAAAAGGGGGAGATTGTTGATATTAAGGATTTCATTCAAGAATAACCTAGTGATTTTGATGATTACAATTCATTAATGGTGTTAAATGACTAACGTTTACATTTAGTGTTCTAGATGATTCATTCCAAGTTTTACATTATTCAAGTTCACATCAGTGGTAAGCAATGGATACAAAGAGACTTGAAGTTGCAAAGAGTTACATACAAGTCCAATCAAATATAGCTTAGACTACAATGAACAACCAAACAACTCAAAGGAATAAAGCAAGAATACCTCAAAGCCTAAACGATTATGGCTGAAGCTTGAAGAAAGGGGTAGATAGGATGGTGGGTGTTAGGAATCAATGTTAAAGTATTTATGAATCCATTTGAAACTCATCTCTATAGGACCATACATATCATTATATCATTCATGAGTTTATATAACCATTAATAATTGACTATGAACTTCATAACATATAAAATTGAAATAAGAAGTCTTTGTTAAGAATGAGTTAGTTCAAGCATTCATAAGTTTTGAAAAAACTTAACACTTGAGCTAGAAATACTAGGGCTATATACCTTAATCACATGATTTAAATTGGTCTAAAAAAATTAGAGTATAAATGTTTTAAACTTAATTATTCATTTCTAAGGCCTTTGTCACCTTGACTCTAGGACCTAATGTATTTGATAAACATCATTCTTAATGGTCCCTATACTCTTAGATATAGGTAATATACTTCAATTATAATCATTGATTAACCTAATGACTTCCTAAGCCAGAGATGCCTTTAAATGTGTGTAAAAACACTTCAAGGCCATATGATCAGCCTCGCAAAGGCTTATGAGGCACGAGAGCTTTTAGGTAAAGAGTGGATTCATATAAGCAGCCTGGTATGCCATATGAGGCACCTGGTATGCTATATGAAGTGCATCCTTCAGTTATGAGGCGCCTGGTATAGATGTAATTTTGAATCCAACGGCTCTTTAAACATTAAATGCATTCCTAGCTACCTTGAAACAACTATTCATCATATTTCAGCCTATATATGCATGGAACATTGATGAACATAATACACAACTTTGAGAGAATGTTTTAAGAGCACTAAAGAGAGCAATAGAAAGACCTTCTAGAGCATCAAAGTGCTTTTGTTATTTATGTTCTCATTACCTCTCATTCATATCATTTATAGAGTATTAAGTTTCATTTGTATTCATTTATACAAATTAGAGTATTTGCATTCATTTATACTCTAATTGTGAGTTTTGAATTGCGTACCAATCTTGAGAGATATTATTGTGCAACAAACAATTGTATACAATCTATTGTAAGGGTTGATGTGACCCAAGGATTGGTGTGATCCAAAGGAACTCTAAGAGAATTCTCTTAGCAAAGAGAATTAAGGTCTTGCTTCTTGTAAATGTTTGCTCTCCCCTTGTAAGGAGAAGTCATAGTGGATTTGGAAAAGTCTCAAGAGGGATCTTGAACCGAGGAGTAGGAGTTTCCGAATCGCGCAAAAATTGATGTGTTATAGTTTGCAATTTCTTTTCCCTATCTCTCTTACAATTATGTTATAAATTGTTTACTTGTTTAATTTGATTATTACATAATTGTGATAAGTAGTTTACTTGAAATTGGTTTCCTTAAAATAAAAAAATTAGCCATTGACTTCATTCATCCCCTTCTAGAGTCAATTATTAGGTAACAATAGGAACTCAAAAAATATAAATGTTGTACTTGGGAACACTGAATCAGTACTTTAAATTTAGAATAAGTGAAAATTTAGTTTAAAATTTTAATTAAATTTCTTTCGATTTTAAATCCAACATGCCAATTTGCTAGTCCACACATAACAAGAAAATATGTTGAGAAATATAAAAACGAAAATTGTCTTTAAAATACACACATTTATTAAATTGAGTGTTCACAAAACTGCAACCAAACTTTTTACGCAAAACTAAATCAAACTGACCTTATTAGTAGGGATTCAGATCCCTTTATGTGGTGAAAATCATTAAAACGTTGACGTTTGGATGCATAGTTGGCAGTCATTTAAAACTAATTAAGTCAGTATTTTCCTATTCCTTTAAATAGTCTGTTTTGTTTTTGGAATATTAATCAGTCTTTAAAATATATCAGCGTGATAAAAACTAATTGAAAAAAATTAAAAAAATTTCAACAGAGAGAACAAAGTGTGATTATATATATATATATATATATATATATATATATATATATATATATGTATTTATATATATGTTTTTATTTACGAGTGTATTTGCGTTGGTTGATATATCGACTCTGGTTCAAATTAGATATATACATATATATATATATATATGTTTTTAAGTTAAGTCACATTATCTTTCTCAAAAGATATCGTTTTCACGTTCTAAACATGCTCCAGCTCTCACACTCTATGTGCGCTATCGCGCAAATTCTCACTGCTTAAGACTTAATTTTGTCATTTTCACGCTTCTGCTTTTAAATTCTCTCGCTCTCGCTCTCGTTCTCGCTCCTACTTTATGTGACTTTGATTTTAAGCGCAAAACATGTGTAAATGTCTATAAATATGATGATAAGTGGAGTGGGGGTGCTACTTTTATGATGGACCCCAACAACTCCTATACAATCACTACGTGTGTCATCTCTCAATTACTTGGCTCCCAAAAGCTACCCCATTGGCAGGCAATCATCAATCACATAGTTCCACGTATTTAACAGTGAGATTTTCCAATATTCCTCATCCGCGATAAAATGTGCAATTGTGTAGACGATCCCAACCTCTGCAGATACATAAAGCTTTGATTTTGATCGCGCTGATTTTTTCCCCAGCACCAATTTTCATCTCCTCCATTAGATCTCACTCCCGTCTGTCTCTTCTATATCGTTCTGTATCAGATCAAAAAGGTACGTTCCTTTTCAGATCCCTTTCTCGAATTCCCAGTAATTGTTCATCAAATTGATTGGTGTATGTATATGTATATGTATCAACTTCCTGAATTAACTCCAAGCTCCTAACCCACCGAATCTTAATTGGGTGCTCATTCGATCTACAGTTGATTTCAGCGTTCGTCTTCTTTTACATCTTTTACTGTAACTTTGACCTAGCTTGTATTGATCTCAAGTGTTTGTGTGTATATAAGCACATGTATGTGTGTACTTACCTATATCTGTAGAGATAGGTACTAATATATGATGTGACTAAGCTGCAAAGTGACTATGCCTGTGTTAGATGACATTTCATTGACGATTTGGGGTTCTAATTTGTTTCCATATTCAGGTTGAATATGGGTCTGGCGCAAAACAATCTCGACAATGAAGAGGGACCGCTGGAGGTTGGCATGGGTAAGTTGTTATATATATATATATGTATATATATTTGCTTGTTTGATATATTTGTGGACAACTCTTTTTTACGATGAAAGATTGTGTATATAAAATTTAATTCAGCTTAGGCACCACTTGATGGCACTTTAGAAGTGGTATCTTGTTTTGAGAGCGAGTTGTTCTGAATTTTTCAGTAAAGGGCAGCATAAATATTTCAAAAGTCTAAGCGAAGTGTACATTAGAGATCTTGAATTTGATATTGTAGGAAACATGGGTTCCAAATTAAGTTTGTAGTTTAATCTAATACAAGGAAAAAGTAATTGAGGATGATGTTGCTATTGGTGATGAGGATTGAAAGAGGAACTCGAGATTTGAGGCACCCTTCAAGACTGTAATTCTTGGTTTTCCTCAAATTTGCAATTAAATATTTCCTTGCTTTGGTATAGCGTTTTTGTTATACAAAATGTTAGGATGTGGAACTTCAGATACTTTGTAATCACCTCTGTAAGCATAACACCTCCACCATCAACTGAACTACTGCCACAATCATATTCCCCACCTCAACCTCTGCCTTCATTGCCATTACCACAATCATTGCCAAACCCACCATCTCCATCATCATCACTATTAAAGTAGTGATTAAGGGGCACAAGAAGAGGAGGGCCCAGAATATTGTGATGAATTAGTTGGTTGAGTAGTTGCTGCAGTGTCATCACCGTCTCATCATCTGAGAGACAGCCAAATAGGTCCTCTCCATCAAGCAAATGTTGTTCACTTGTTCCCTCTCTTCTAACCAAGGGGTGAGCGGATCATCATGCTTGAAGATGTAATCCAAGTTGGTGGGGTTGAAACTTCCTTGCTATGTGCCTGAGATGTAGCTTCATATTGTGGTGACTGCCGAACCTTGTCATGCTTTAATTTGTTCTGTGCTTTGGGGTGTATGAGAGAAAATGAGCTCCAATTGCTCTTCCAGTTAAACAAACTGGTTATTATCTCAAAACTTTGACCTTAAGTTCTTGTAACTTGGGAGTATTATTCCCATATAAAATCCACAATTCAGTTGCACAGGCACAAACAATTGAAGTAATTAGCCAATATACTATGTGGATTGAAAGTTGAAAAGATCATAAAATGAACTAATTAATTTAGTAGGGAAAGATTGATGAGTGACCCTTTGTGCCAATGAGGTGCCAAAAGATTCTTGTTTTTGCCGATGTAACATGCCAATGTGCCAAGTGTCAAGTTGTAATTTATAAGTTGTTTTTAAGTTATAGTATAGCTACTGCAGTCAAATAATAATTTTTTTTTTCCTCAGTCAAATAATTATTTGATTCACTGTGATTCGTCCATTTAAGTGAGTTAAGTATAACTACTATAGTCAATTACTTACTTGAGTCATTGCATTTAACCATTTTAAAATGCAATCTACTAGTAACATTTGTCACCCCTTTAATTACTTCTCTAACAGTCTCCTAAGGGGGACTGGGACCATACAAGAATTGTGGATTTAATAATAACCTGGAAACATTACAATTCATTGTTAAATGATAAATTCATAAATGGTTAAAAAAATACAAATAACTGGACACCAACATTTAAGTTAATAACTGGACAAATAAATAAGAAATGAATTACATAACTGCTCTGTTCAAATCATGATACAATTGAAAGCCCCACCATTACGATCTTCCAATGGTTGGTATAATACCTGCAGTCTCTCTAGATTGCCACTTGGCATGATCACGATCTATAGCCTTAATATAGTCCATAGGGCCAAATTACCCTTTCAGGTATGCTATTTGCTCCTTTAAATGTGTGATGCCATCCTTGACTTGTTTACCCCCAAAATTACAATGGACCTTGTGACTATCCCCATCAACCGGCATACCAAATCTCCATCTGATGCCATCACTAGGGCCACCAGTACTTCTACCAATAGGTCCATTATTACCACCCTCACATCTTTTTTAATTATTGCAAGGAAATTGAGTAAAGAATTACATATTTTAATCAAACATGTAATCTATTCCGTCATTTGTTAAAAATATTATTAACAATAACACAATGTAGAGTAATTGAGTAATATATGTGTAGCATAACAAATTTATTCGGCAGTTAATTTTCTGATTTTTAACTCAATTTTTCAATATAAAGACACTAGGAATGTGACAGACGTAGTTTATGGAATTGATTTACAATGAAATAAAATAATGCACATTGAATAAAAGAAAAAATGATAATACTTCTAAAACAATATCCAGGCATTTTTTTTTTTTCTTTGATAGGTAATAACTCATTAAAGGCACTCAAAAGGGGAGTGCTCCCAAGGGAAAAACAAGCCGCCTACAGCGACACTACAACTTTAAGCTATCCACGAAATCCGAAAGACTATCTATAGATTTATAATTTTGCCCATCAACCCAAAAGAATTAAGAAGACAGTATGTTGTATTTAAGAGACCAAATAGGAGACTCCTCCCCATTAAAGGATCTCCTTTTTCTCTCACACCACATGGCCCATCAAAGACAAAGGCAGCCAATTTTTTTTTTTTTTGGAATTTAAATGATTTACATCATTCCTCACGTGACTTCTTCCTTTTTTCTTGAAGTACAAAGATCTGTGTGCAACTGTAGGAACTGACAGCTTTTTGATAGAATTGTAGCCTCCACTTTAGAGGTAATCCTCTTGTTAAACTGATAGGGGATCTGCCATATCTATAGGAACCCATAGTGTATGATAAGATTGAACGTCTTTTCTGATTGAAAATTGTGCCATCTGATAAATTGATAGCTCCTATCAATTCATTAGCTTAATTTCTTTACCCCCAATCTTTATGAGCTTTATCATAATATATATGCTCACATGTGTATATATATGTACATGCATATATATTATATCTAAATACTATAATTTTTATCCTAAGGGATCAAATGAGAAAATGACATGTGTCATGAGGGAGTTTACCACATCTCTCTTGGTAAATATTATATTTATTCTTTTCGGGATGTGCTCCCCCCTTTGAGTACTCTTTTAGTGACATTTACTTATCAAAAAAAGAAGAAGCTTTTCATGATTTATTTTAACCATCATGTAGGAATTGGTTTTACATTTCACTGGAAGCACATCGATTTTTTTCACTAGGTTTTTGTTGGACATCTATTTGGGCGTCCCTACAGGGTCATCTTGACTTTAACTCTCTCCTTTTATGCTGCAGCCCCTGTAATTATGATGGGCTGGATAACGTAGTTGGCTAAATAATAGTTCAAGGAAAATCCTATTTAGTGGGCATGCATGAGTTGCCCAACAGAATGTTTATTGATTCTATAACCATTTGATTTTTAATCCAATGTGGTAAAACCGTAACAAAACTGTTGCCAATGGATATATAATTTAAACTTGGAGCTTTACTCAAAATTTTGGTTCATGGTAAAGTTGAGCATGATTTTGATCTGGACTTTAACTCCTTTATATTTTTGCAGAGTATAGAACTGTCTCTGGGGTAGCTGGACCACTGGTCATCCTTGAAAAAGTTAAGGTAGATATTGTGCTCTACGCCCCTCATTATTTTTTACGATTTCTCTGTCACACACACATATGCATATATTTAATTTCAGAATGTAAAGATACATGCATTTTTCCGTTTAATTATGTCAGGGACCCAAGTATCAAGAGATTGTCAATATCCGTTTAGGAGATGGAACAACACGACGTGGTCAAGTCCTAGAAGTTGATGGGGAGAAAGCTGTTGTTCAGGTAATTACTGTTTGGCAATCCCCATATGGTTCTGTATGTTTTGAGTGGGTTCATAATTTTTTATGACTTGAAGATTGATTTTTCAATCAATTTACTCAAGCAGATGATTGTTTCTGCCTTCTTCTCCCCCCTTCCCCCCAATTCACAGATTTTGTTATCTTCTTTCAGTGAAGTGATTTTCTAGTAGTGCTATAGTGTGCAGTAATGTCCTGTACTTGTACCTCTTAATTTGACTACTACTGCTTAGGGTTATAAGTTTCAAAACTGCTAAATGTTTTCTGGCTCCATGCTTTGCTTAAGCTGTCCATATTTTATGATGATGTTGATCTAATATTATTTAAGTTGTTAACAAGTGGTAGTTTCCATTATATAATCTCTTCAATCTTCTTTAGGTTCTCATTCTCATATATGCTTTGGGGAAATGTCATTTCTGATGCATCATCTAAATTAACAAATCTAGCTATTCTTCATAAAACTTCCACTGCATGTACTTACCTATCCAGTAAGGTAGTTTCCGATGTGGCTTTTGTTTGAATTCAAATGCCCCTTGGTGGAAGCTTCCACTGTTTGACTAGAATGACATACGGTTATATGGTGATAAGTGTATCTTGGATGTTATGTGGGCCTTGATTATGGTGTTTTTAGTTTAGCTTTCTGCCTTAAAGATTTTTTTTCCTAGACCTTTGGTTGATTGAACATGTTATGAAAACCTCCTGCTCTTGTGTTGGATATCCCTTTACTGGTAGAATTTTGAAATTTGAGTGCCTTCAGTGACTGTATACTTTTTTATTTCAATTTTTTATATCTACATATGTTGGTGACCAGGTTTTTGAAGGAACATCTGGAATTGACAACAAATACACAACAGTGCAGTTTACAGGAGAGGTACATAATCATTCTCAATTGTTCATATTATTCTCCGAAAAATCCAAAGTAGCCTATATTCTGTCATAGAATTCTTCATGCAAATATTCAAAGAACATTGTTTGGAAGATTGATTTTTTTATTTTATTTTATTTTATTTTTATATATTATGTCTTCCCCCCACACCACTTTTTCCAAAGAAAAATAAAAAGAATAAGCGAACATATTCATCTTTTAAGTGAAGTGGTAACCAGATTTATTAGAAATGATGGTCTGCTGAGTCAATTATTGTGAATTGAAATATTCAGCATATCAGCCTTAGCAACCACTTCTTCTATTTGTTGTATTTGTAGGCGTATTTATTAAAGATTGTATGCCAAACAAACCATCTATGCATATTTTGGTGAACATTGGAATTATAAATTTAGCCACTGTTGGTTTGCCCCAGCTGAGATCATTACTATTTATCCCTTGATAGGATTTGGTTGATGGACTTGTACGGTCCAAGTTTGCAAATCACTACTTGGTGGTGTCTAATATGTGCATAAAATTTAGAATATGGATTTTCCTTTATAGTGACTAAATTACAGGTCAAAACAAATTATATACTGCAATTATACATGGTATATAATCCTCGATGTCTAAGAAGCAAGAAGTGGGATTTTGAATGGCACACGAAGTATTTAGATGTTCTTCAGCATTAATATATTGAAGGGGTAATATGTTTTGTCCTATGTAATTGATTGCTAATTTTAAGTTCATCCTAATACACCATCAGGCCCTGCATGATTTCCATAAAAAATTTAAAATTGCTTCTTTGAGCTCCCTTTGCAAGGGATATCTTTACCCAGCTTCTGCACATACCTGCAAATCTTTCATACCATGTTTCAATTGATCAATTGTGCTCACAAATAGATTACACTTGGTAGTTCTATTTTACAGAAAATTTCTGATAAGCAGCACTTGGTTTTAAATTGAATTGTAAATTGTAGATGGAAATCAGAATCTGTTTTCTGATCCATGGTTTTATTGTGATAGTTGAGCCATTTTGCCTGTCCTTGAGGATCAGTCTGTGCTCACTTTTATATGATGCTATCTTTGAATCTTCATATATCTATCTATCTATATATATATATTTTATATTGCCCCTAAAGCATTTTTTGTTCCTTTTTTAAAGAAAGTTACAACTCAACTGCAGGTCTTGAAAACTCCTGTCTCATTGGATATGCTTGGACGCATATTTAATGGTTCTGGGAAACCCATAGACAATGGTCCTCCTATTTTGCCTGAGGCTTATTTGGATATTTCTGGTAAGTGGTATTGGTCGCCAATGACATCTAAATGATGCAATAGTTATCTACAATGTTTAAATGTGATTTTAATCAGTTACTTGTCTACTTCAGGGAGTTCTATCAACCCTAGCGAGAGAACCTATCCTGAAGAAATGATACAGACAGGGATTTCAACAATCGATGTGATGAATTCAATAGCTAGAGGACAGAAAATTCCTCTATTTTCTGCTGCTGGTCTTCCCCATAATGAAATAGCAGCACAAATATGTCGTCAGGCTGGTTTGGTAAAGCGGTTGGAGAAAACTGAAAATCTACTTGAGGTATGGTTGGCAAATGGTATTTTGCATTTAGTAATGTTTAAACACAATATTCTTAATGTGAATAATAACCAAGAACAAAAATTCATAATTACTTCTGCGCTGTGTGCTGTTCCATTACTTTCGTACTAATGAATACCTAAATCTGATGACGATTTGTTTCATTTTACCTACTAAATGTGGGTCAAAATTTTATGTAGGGTCCACTAACCAGTGTTCATCCCATTAATCAAGGGTGTTGGGAGAAACAGAATGTGCAAACTTAAGTTTGGCATGATTCCTCATTGAGGGTAATGCTAGGGGAAGGGGAAGACCAAAGTTAATGTGGGTAGAGTTAGCATGGAAGGATATGATGACATGTGGTTTGACTTAGGCTTTGCCTTAGATAGAGCAAAATGGAAAAATAGGATTCATGTATCCAATCTCAAGTAGTTGAGAAAAAGGCTTTATTGAGTTGAGTATCTTAATTATTTGGAATCAATAAGAATGTCCATCTTTTATATTGTACTTCTTGATAGTGAATAGTAAAGCTGCAACCTCTGAGTGAGGTAAATGTTCTGTAATGGATTGTGGTTCAACTAGTGTGAGTGAGGTTCTATATGATGTCTTTGGTTTCCATCAATTTATTACCTCCTTTTCTCTTTTGTATCTATGAGGGAGTTATTAGCAAGGCAGTCCTTTCCTCCTGTCTTTTATTTTATATACTTGATTTTTGTTGTTAATGTTTGAATTTTTGAAAGATGATTCCTGTTACCTAAATCATAATTTCACAGGATAAAGAGGAGGACAATTTTGCCATTGTTTTTGCAGCTATGGGTGTCAACATGGAGACAGCACAGTTTTTCAAACGTGATTTTGAGGAGAATGGATCAATGGAAAGAGTGACCCTTTTCCTAAACTTGGTAATTTGTTATGAATTAACTCGTGAACCTTTTGCTTCCATCAACTGATTTTGGCTCCTGCCATAACGGAAATTTGATGCTATAATTTTGGGTGGAAATGCTGAAATTTGAAAATTTGGTCCTTATATACTTTTTTTACAGGCCAACGACCCTACAATTGAGCGTATTATTACTCCTAGGATTGCTCTGACGACTGCGGAATATCTGGCATATGAATGTGGGAAGCACGTACTTGTCATATTGACAGATATGAGTTCCTATGCAGACGCTCTTCGTGAGGTAATCATGCATGAGTATACTGTTTTTTTGGATAGGTAAGCAACACACACACACACACCACATGCATGAGTATACTTTGGACTGTCTCTGGTGTACCTTAATCAGTCAATTGCATGTGCCAAAGTAATAAATTGAATTAAGTCAACTTTACTGTATTTTCTTTTTTTATTGTCTGGTGGTGGAATTCCAAGAAATTTCAGAAATATGTAGAACTTCCAACAGTTGTAGTTGAAATATGGTGTGTTTGCAACTATCCCTGTTGAGTTAATCATAATAGTTTTTAATTATTTTTAGAGACTATTGGAGTGACACAAACTACTAATTGCAACTGCAGGTATCTGCTGCTCGAGAGGAAGTGCCAGGAAGACGTGGATATCCTGGTTATATGTATACTGATCTTGCAACAATCTATGAGCGTGCTGGACGAATTGAAGGACGAAAAGGCTCCATCACACAAATTCCAATTTTAACTATGCCAAATGATGGTAATACACCATTTATCTAATCACATTAGCTGTCAAGTATATTATTATATCTTGCTTTAGTAACTTTAGTCTTTCTGAGCTTTATTGTGTTAATGATTAGATATCACACATCCGACTCCGGATCTTACGGGTTATATCACTGAAGGGCAGATCTATATTGACAGACAGCTCCAAAATCGACAGGTAAGGTCTTGAAGTCAGCCACCAGGTTTACTTCGGAATCATTTTAGTATTTTGGTTGTTGGAATTGTAATTTCAAATCAAACCAGTGTGTCAAGTTCATGATGTTTACTTCTAGCCTCACCAAGTGCCATGAACATATTGGATAATGATATGTAATGCTTAATAATAGAGTGCCTAATTTATTTTTTTGCCTCGGAAATTTCCTTATTGGCACGTTATAAACAGAAAATTTCAATCTACATGCACAGAAGTTTGCTGGTAGCTTCCAAATAAAGTAATTATACCACCATTGTCTCTATACAGCTCTGGTTAATTTCCAGAACTGTAATTTTTTGCTTGGTTCATGAAGATGTACTCGGTGCAAAACAATTCAGCTCCATTGCTTGCTTAAGTTTGGCTGATTACCAAATAGGTCAATAAATAATGTAGTATGTATGAGAGTTAGTATTGAGATGTTTCACTTACAAATCGTAGTATGTACCTAGGAGATTCAGGAAGGTGGGTGTTTGATCCTTACAGATGGCCACATATTAACTTCAGAAATGATAGATTGATTATGGGTGGCGTATAAATTTTGGTGCAACTAAAAATTTTTCTTCTGTTTGAATTGAACAGATATACCCGCCAATCAATGTGCTTCCGTCATTGTCTCGTTTAATGAAGGTAAGCATAGAACTGTGCTTAATTTGGTCCAAGGTTGTAAAATTGCGTCATTTTTTTGGGTTTTAGCGGGTATGCTGTTGACTTATTATTTAACTGAGAGAAAAACTGTAGTATAGAGGGCTTATATTAAATTGTATTATTGTAATTTTGCAGAGTGCCATTGGTGAGGGGATGACTCGGAAGGATCATGCTGATGTGTCCAACCAGGTCTGTTTGTTTAGCTCAAGTATTATAAAATTAGTTCACTGATATAAGCGCTTTGACCACCTCTTTTTCGTTCATGATTTATCTTATTTTTCCCTTTCAGTTGTATGCAAATTATGCAATTGGGAAGGATGTCCAGGCAATGAAAGCTGTGGTTGGAGAAGAAGCACTTTCTTCTGAAGACCTGGTCTCTTTCTTCTCGTAATTTTGTTGCAATTTTTATCATAGTTAAGACTAATTCTGATTGCACTAACACTCAATTCCTCTTGAACGAAACAGCTGTATTTGGAGTTCCTAGACAAATTCGAGAGGAAATTCGTTGCCCAAGGAGCCTATGATACCCGCAACATCTTCCAGTCACTCGATTTAGCATGGACACTGCTTCGGATCTTCCCTCGTGAGCTTCTCCACCGTATACCAGCAAAGACCCTTGATGAATTCTATAGTCGAGATGCAGCTCATTGAAGGAGGAAACAAGCTCATACACCCAGTTCTCCGCTTATCTCTCTCCTTGGTTTGAACTCTGCCATGTGATTTTCACCTCGTTTATCCTGCTTAGGCTGCGTATCTCCTCTATCCGGCCCAGAAAATAAAGGTTGTGTTCATTGAGTCCTCCGATTTTAAAATCTCTGTCTAGTTAAAAGAAGCCAATATTCTTGCAACAAGGACTAGTTAGATTATAAGTTTGTGTTTACCCTGTTGTGCGGGATGAGTTCGGCTTTTACTGTTTGAGTTTCAAGAACACACAGGTGTTTATAAATTATAAAGGTCCATCTCATAGAAGATGCTTCTTTAATTATCTTATTTATCTACTAATTTGTTTTCCCCTCTTTTGTGGAATACTTATTATTGTTGTTATTGAGAGAAGGTGTGTCAATGCCGTCTGCTTCTGTATTTTTTCATTTTGAAGATGCTCTAAAATCTGTATTTCCGTTGTGGTTTCAACTGTGCTATAATGATTAAGATGGAATGATATATATATATCTTCTGTCCCAAAATATGTCCTGCGTGAGGAATCTAAGTTGTTATGGTAGTGGAGTTTTTATAGTTTTTTATTGTATTGATAAGAGTAAAATTTCAAATATACCCTTACTAAAAGACAAAATAGTGTTTCGTAATTAGTAATTAGTGTATTTGTATGATAGTTTGGAAATATTATAAAAAATAGTTAAAAGGGTAGTTTAGTAATGTTATAAAAAATAATACATTTAATTTTGAAATGAGACATCTCAAAATGAAAAGATGAACCGGTATTTTGGGACGGAGAAAGTATATTTGTAAATTGAATCACAATTTTTAATGGGAGATTTCAAATTATCTTAGATTTTTTATTACCTCCTGAATGTCTATCGCCCTCATTTATGGAGGTCTGTTGCCCTCTTTTCAGGTTTGAAATCTGAAACCGACCTCATTTATGGATACCTCCATTTCATCATGATAAAAACCTTGGTTTATTAGTCCAGAATATGAGTTTTAGTTTGAGAAAGAAAATAAACTTCATTTATTATTATTTTTTTTCATCCACAGTTCACATACTCACTTGTTCCTTTAGAATTTGAAGTTCCACCTTTCACTTAGGGGACTTGGGGGAGGTAGATAAGATATTATTAGATCACAGGACGAAAGAGAGGTAGATCACTAGATCACGCTCGATACCTACATAAAAAGTTTCAAAAAAATAAAATACACACAAACAAAATAAAAATTTACGGGGTTTGATTATGCTCACTAGAGATACCTTCATAAAAAATTTCAAAAAAATAAAATACACACAAACAAAATAAAAATTTACGGGGTTTGATAATGCGTCCACGCTATTTATAATCAAACAAATACTTGGTGCCTAAGTATAAAAGGAGGTTGAATGATCACGCCAATTAATTAAATTTGTTTCCTTACAATAATACATCTATATTATATAGCTATATGAGCCGTCAAAGGAAACTAAAGATAGTAGTTTCCATTGTTCACAAGATATAAATATATATATATATATATAGAGTACGTTGAACCAATCAACGGCCAGCACAAATTTCATGGTAGGCTGGCAAACTTCAATATGGATATCAAGACTTGTGCTCCACGAATAACTCAGCTGGTGTAAATTGGGAGCCAAAATTTGAGCCATTGATTATGATGTGAATGCCAAGTTATCTAAATCTAAAAAATTATTTATTTATTTATTTTATTTTTTGGAAAGCTTTAAGCCGAGTGGAGCTCAAACTCCCAATATAGAGAGACAGATTATGTCATTGGGAGCAATAACAAGTGGTAACAAGAGATATAACAACCCCAATTGGATCAACTATGGGCCGCTCAATATAATTTGAGATTTTAAAAATATATATAAATGGAGCCCCTTAATATATAATATATATATATAAAAAATAATAGTTAATAATGTTTATTTAATAATTAGATTCTAACTTTTTGAGAAACAAAAATATTAATTAGATTCTTATATTCAAATTTTGTTAAAAGTATTTTTTTAAGTTAAAATTTGAAAACACCCTCTTGTTTATCGAAATTATTTACTAATTTCTTGAAGTATTAAAAAATCTCGTGATATAACATAAACTATCATATTGTCCCATTCTGTCATAGAATCGTTAAGTTCATGCAAAACGACAAGAATGCACTTGATATTATGTTAATATTAATATATATTTTTTATTTTATTATTTTATTTTGATAAGTAAATATTAATATATTAATATAAGATAAGATTCGGGGCTGTAGAAAACGACGGCGTCCGGAATGTAACGTACAATTGATGAAGTGTCCGGTCACTGTCTGCGACGAACACAAATTAAGACGACAGCGTAGTTAACCCAGCTCGATTGGAGGTCTGGCGGCAAAGAGAATTCTGCTGACTTGCGGCATAATAATAAATAATAATAATAAATCTTCAAATAAAAATGGGTTCCGAATATTCAGATGGAGTGAGATTGTGAGATCATGACGAGCCGTGAAAAGAAGTAAGGAGAGAGGAGGAAAAGTATGTGAGAAATAAGGAAGAAAAAAAATAAAAAAATAATAGGAAAAGTGGGAAGTTTTACCACTTCCCTTCAAATAATTACTGCCGGTGTTAAGAAACTAAAAAACATGGAATCACGAGAAGAGAGAGTGGGACAAAAAGTAGAGATGAGTATAGAAATTTTTTTAGATTACCATTAAATCTGTGTTTGAAGGAAATAAAATTTTTAAGAGCGTTATAATATATGAAAATATATACTTATATTTTTTTCTCTAAGTAAATTTAAGAAGGTTATAATATATAAAATAAATTTTTTGGGGTCTTTCTATTGGCGATGAGATCAGCTACTTTCGCAGGTCATAGACGTGTCAACTTAAGGGTATTCTACTGAAAAGGTCAAGCCGAACACAACTCATTTAATAATCATGTCAGAAATCCTCAACACTAACCAAACGTTTATTAAACGGTTACACGTGTCAACATATTTAATGACCTATTTACTAAAATCCATACATTATATTATTTAGATTATTTATAACACTTAATCAAACAATAAATACTACAAAAAAGATACATTAGCTAAGGAGCTAATGTATATTTTTATTAAAGTTTATGTTAAAATGACTTAATTGGGTATACTAATTGGGTCTAAACTGGTAATGAGTTACACGAGTTACATTAATACGATTATAATTTTTTTTTTCTTTAAACGGGAATAAATGGATTACATGTATTAAACATCTCAACCTTAACACGACACGATTAATTAAATGGGTTAATCGTGTCGATTCATTTATGACTCAAACTCAATTAAGGAAAACTCAAATCCGTTAATATCATGTTGTGTTCTAGTTGCATTGGTGAATCGTGTTAAATTTTGACCTTAATGCTTGTGATCTTTGGCTAAATGTGACGACCCTAGTTTTTAGGCCAGTGTATTTTGTGATGAACCGAAGATTGACCCAATAACGGATTCGATATACGGAAGAAAAAATAGAAAACAAGACTCTAAGAAGTCAAAGTGACCTTCCATGAGGTCGTGGAACTCAATGAGAATTGATGCGGAAACAAAATGTCAAAAATATGACAAACAAGCCCCTAGGGCAAAATAGTCATTTCTGAAAATATAAAATCGGGTGCTACCAAGCACACCACTGGAAAGACAGAGAAAAATTAACAAATCTAGACTTAAGAATCACTTGATTCAGAGTTCGGATGAAGAAGATATGAAACGCCAAAGTTTCATAAAAATCAACTTTCAGGTTTCAAAACAGTGCGGCAAGGGTAATTGATAAGGGGTAAAATGGTCTTTTTAAGGAATTGAATGTAACTGTACATACCGTTGGATAGACAAGCAAAATTTAATAAACTTAGACTCAAAAATCACTTGATTTGGAGTCCGGATGATAAAGATATGAAGCCTCAAAGTTTCAAAAAAATCAACTTGTTTTTCGGGTAAGAAATATGGGTAGAAATAGTGTTTTTACAGCAAACAACATTTGATTTTTTTTCTCGGAACTGAGGCTAAAAACGGACCCTTAAACGAGTTTTTCTGAAAAAACACGAAGAAGAAACCCCCCTTAAAATCACATTTTCTGCCTGGCATAATGGAAGGAATGGAGAAAAACACGCTGTAAGATCCCTAAAATGCCCCTAGATCAGCCTAGGTCAAGAGGGACCCAAAAAGCTGCTACATGAAATTTCTTCAGGATCAGTCCACAACTGAGAGCAAAAACGGGCTATCAAATGAATTTTTTTGGAAAAACACAAAAAAGAAACCCCTCCCGAAATCGAGTTTTCTATGTGACTAGCAAGAAAAATAAAAAAAAACTCAATGTAAAATGCCCAAAATGCCCCTCCATGAAATCTGGTCATGAGGGTCATAAAGCTGCTAAATGTAAAACTGGAAGCTAAACTTTGCAATGGATTTCTGGAATCAAGACGACATTTTCTGGAAAAACACGAAGAAGAAACCCCCCCTAAAATCACATTTTCTAAGTGACCATGTTAAAACAAGAAAATAAAACTGATGTGAAAAGTCTAGAAAGCCCCTAGATCAAGTCTAGAAAGCCCCTAGATCAAATTATGCAACAAAGTTTCAAAATGAGTCCATAGGAGGCTCATTTCACCAAAGAAGAAGGTTTGCCCGGAAACAACCATGCACACAAACGTAACTTACCTATTAGGATGTACTACAATGGTCCATGGCTTAAAAATACCACCGATGCAAAATCCGACCCCCCAACGGGCAAAAAGGCAAAAATGAACAAGAAAAGGGAAATTTGAAAACCAAAATTAACAAATGATTTCAAATTACCGTTTGGCCCTTGACCACACTTCAAACATGATTTAAAAGATCCTATGAAAGAATAAAAATGGAATTCCCACACCCGATGCAACCATGGTGAGACAATGACTTGGCATTTTTCAATGTTTTCATAATATTTCGTGAAGTTAAAACATACATAGAATTCAATATACATGTCAATGGCCTCCGGACTCATCTCATACATATCAAATACATTGTAAAGAGTGTACTTAGGTACACATTACATACATGGGATCAAAAGATACAAGCTTTGTCAAAAGAAACAAAAGCAAACATGATATGCTAACATGTGCATATTCAATGTCATCAAAAATACTTTAAGACTTCTAGCATGTCTAAAAGTGTTGTGTATCCCACAACAAAGCTTCTTTACCTGCAAAACACCCAGTAACTTTGGGGTGAATAAACAAGACTAACAAGTTTATTCGTAGGGGATGAGCATGCATCGACTCAAAGTAAACGGTTTCAAAATGAGTCCATAGGCCCTCAAATTTCCATTTTTCCCGAAAAAACCCCTACTGCCAGGTTTTTGAGCTGTCCATTCTGCCTTCTTCACATGTAAACGGTTACAAGGGGTTTCATAACCGGTTACATGTGCATGGGCAGTGTTTTTGTCATGAATTTTGGCCTCCTAACCGGTGAGGAAGGCCATCTAACCGGTTAGATGTTCTTGGTTGCCCTCTTTTTGACCGTTTTGCCCCTTCTTCTTCCGTTAGCCATATCTTCTTCATCCGGACTTCGAATCAAGCGATTTTTGAGTCTAAGTTCATTGATTTTTCGTTGTCTTTCCAATGGTGTGCTCAGTGGTACCCACTTTTAGGCTAGAAATGATGATTTTACCCCTAGGTGTATTCTTATCCGTTTTTGAAATGTTATTTTCTGCATTTGATTCCTTTGTGTCCCGTGACCTCGTTGAGGGTCACAATGGTGTCTTAGAGTCATGTTGTATCTCTAGAGACCGTTGTTTGTCTTTTGCTTCCGTATTTCAGATCCGTTATCGGGTCATTTTTCGGTTCATCACTGACGCACTGGGTTGAAAAACTTGGGCCGTTACAAGTGGTATCAGAGCTCCTAGGTTCGAAAACCTTTGGACGACGGGTTTTAGCTGCATATCATGCTTTTGTTGCCATGGTCTATCTGTTTATATGCTTTATGATAACATGTTTATGTGTTTACGTGCTATATGTTGTATGCCGTTTGTTTAACATTGTTTTATTCTAATGTAAAGAGCATGACCTGTGACGTATGCTAGATTAGAATTGTATATGTATAATTGTGTTGCATATTTGGAATGACATGGGTTTGGTCATTGAGGCACGAGTTGAGGTTGATGGTGATTGTAGTCACAGTTTCGTGGTAGTATAGGTTGTTGTTGACCTAGTATTGGTTTTGAGGTAGGTGGATGGTCACCTTTTGTTTAGGCTCTTATGAGATGAGTCATTTGGCATTACTGTAGTGGTGGATTTGTTGGTTTTGGGCCATTATGAGGTTATGGACCTCTTAGGATCCTTGGTTGATCAGGAAGATTCCTCTGGAACTTGCATTTTTCATGGACGGGTGCATGGCACTGTCATGCTACCGTACTGGCTAGCTACAAGTGCAGTTCGGGTGGAATCAATGTTGGTTTTGTTTTGATAGGCGTTGTCCTTTGATCGGTGATGATGATGGTTGTTTTGGCGATTAGTCGTGGTGATTGATTTAGTTGTTATTGGTATGGCTGTAGTTGCCATTTTCCTTGAGGAGTTCTTGCGTGATGACTCTTTTGGGATCAAGTTGATTGATTAATGTTACGGGTATGAGAGCACTGCACTGTTAGTATCACTTGTAGTGTCACCTTTTGATTCTGAGATGGATTGTTAGAGTCTTACCGTTGTGGTAAGGGCTCACGTTTGCTTTGAGACAGGTTATTGTCGCATTGGTTTTGGAGACAGTTTTTGACTAGGAATTGTCTTTTCTTTTCTTAGACACTCTAGGACACGATGTCTATAGGGTTCATTGTTGCATCATGTTGTCTTATGCAGTTTCGTTTACTACCATGTTAGTAGTTTTATTTATGATGTTGTGATGTATAAGTAGGTGGAAGTGTGTCCACATTTGCCTTCTTGTTGTGTGGCATTAGCATGCCTTCTTTATATGTTTAGAGATGCCATGTTGTTATTGCGCTTTAGTGACATGCTTTTGTGCTTACGTGGAGACGTGTTGCATGTACCTGTGATTTTTATCTACGTGAGTAGATTTTCTTTCTGGTGGTTGCATTCCTTGTCATATGCATAACTTCCAGGTTTGGTTTTCCTATTCGCTTCCCTCGGTCGCACGTAGTGTGTATGCGGATTTCCACAAGGGTTTTATATTGGTTCGTGTAAGGGACTTCACAAGGAGTGAGTCTCTTCTTTCCGTTGTGTTGTGCACTGTTTTGGGGTTGGTTGGTCCATGAGAATCATCGTTGTTGTCTTGAGTCCTTGGTGAGGATTTGTTGGATTTTGGTCGGCTTACTTCCATGTAGGGGGTGAAGTCTTTGACTTTGTTGTCTTTCGTTTCAGAGACAGAGTTGAGGTGTTGTCCTTTTTTAGGACTGGTGGCTCCCTTTCTTTCGTGTCTTTCCTTGGGGAGTTTTTGCCGTGGTTGTTGACGGAGTTGTGGTGCTCAAAGTGAGTTGATTGGTGTGAGATCATTTTATGGGGACTTATGTCCATATCATTGAGGATTTGTTTGATTGTGAGGTGAGCTCCATGCTCTTTTGAGAATGTCTTTTGGAGACTTGTTTCCGTTTTGGAGACCTGGATGTGGTTAACTTCTAGGAGAATTTTTGAAGGATTGCTGTTGGATATGGCTTGTTGTGGAGTTTCTCGTCCTAGTTATGACTAGGCATAGTTTTGAGGAATCATAGTTCTGATGATTGGTTGTGGATCAAAGATTGAGGAATTTTGATTTAACTTGGTGTTTCCAAGTACGGTTTTGAGAGACTCATTTGTGACCTTGGTTGTTGGTATTTTGATGTGTGTGCCACTTGGTGGACTTATATTTTGAGGATTTAGTTATCCGTGATAGGGATGTGGATCTGATGTTTGATTATGGTGATTGGTCTTATAGTTGATCAGTTTCAGGGAGAAATGTAGGCTTTTTAATGAAATGCCTTATGGTGAGGTTCGTTTTGATCTCTGGAAGTTTTGATTTGCTTCTCAGGCTCTGGATTCTCGATTGATGTTATTGGTAGTAGAATTTTGAGACATTGGAGTTGTTGGTTTTGTTGTGTTGAGGATTTTGGGCCTTAAGCATAATAGTGCCTGTGACATTGTTGTCAGAGTTTGGGATTGGCCGAGATGGTCCGGCCGGACATCTTTGGACCATATCTTAACTCTCACAAAATGTTGGTCTCCGTAGTGCTTTTGGTAATGATCATTTTTGACATTGATGTCATTTGTATCGAGAGGTTTCATGGGTAGACCTAGTGGGGGGTAGGTTATGAACTAGTGCCTTATACTGTTATGCTACCGTACAAGTTGTGTGTTGTGGGCGAGTACTAGTTGCCGTCGATGCTACCTTACTGACGAATAAGTGTGGGCGGGCACTAGGTACTGTCGTTGCTACCACACATTTGAGTACGTCATGGGCGGGTTTTGGTCACTATTCGTACTGCCACGTTGTGTTTGTTCTGTACCCTAATTTGATATGTGGTTATCTTGGAGTTCTTTTGGTGGTTATTTTTGGATCGGTTAGATGGTTCATCAGGAGGAATGCTTTC
The DNA here is from genome assembly GCF_030987335.1 of Cornus florida. NCBI lineage: Eukaryota > Viridiplantae > Streptophyta > Magnoliopsida > Cornales > Cornaceae > Cornus > Cornus florida. The sequence goes on from NW_026775573.1 coordinate 65,420,726, forward strand.
AGTTGTTGTCTTCCATTCCCTTGTCTGACCTTAGGTTTAGTGGGTGAGTTTTGACTTATCGTGTGGCCATGTGGTCATTTTGCCTTCGAGAGGTTGTCTTGTCATGAGCACGTAGGTGCAAATGACACTGGTTTGTGTGTTCCTTTCAGCTTTGAGGTCGCTAGTGTGGCATGTTATATGGGATACTCGGAGATGTACTCTATAGTTATCTTGGTTTCGCTTTCTGTTTTATTAGGCTGGATTTCGGGGACGAAATCCCTTTAAGGTGGGAAGGTTGTAATGACCTGGATTTTTCAGATAATTTTTTTTCCGTTGTCTTTTCCCTTCTGAGTTTGGTTTCTTGTCTATTAGTGTCGTCTCGTATGCTCTAGAGTGATTTTCGAGACTCTTTTCTGTGGATTGACAACTTCCTTTGAGGACCGAGTCAGTTCCGCATTTTTCGTTTTTCGACACTATTCACTTTTTGTTTTTTTTTTTTCCTATTTTGTCTTTTTCCCTATTTCGTCTTTTCCTCGTTTGTCACTTTGTTTGCGTAACCACACTTCTTGTGTTCGGAGTTGGTTTCTGACTTCGTGTATCTTCATTCTCAATGATTTCTATGAGATACGTATCTTTACTTTCGTGAGAAAGTACTCTGGTTGCTCTTGGTGCCCGTAGGGGCATAAATGCAAAGTTCTTTGGAAACTTTTTCTCTTCTTGGGGTATTTTTCATAAATAACTTTTGAAGATATTTTATTTCAGGGGTATCTAAGAAAATATATTTTGAAAGATATTTTCATTCTAGGGTAGTTTCGTAGTTTTCACTTTTTGGAGGAACCATTGTGCAATTAATGAAAGTTATTGCTCAATGCCTTGTTTTGAGCCTGGATCCTCGTATGGGATTCATTTTCACATTTCATCGAGTCGTGGACTCTTAGAATTTCCTCCTCGACGATGTTTTCCAGTTTCAGGGTTTCTGGCCTTAGTTTGGGCCAAACTTGTTTTGGGCATAACTCTTTGCTCGGGACTCGATTTTCGACGCCGTTTCTTCCGTTATTCATATTTTCTCATTTGGAATATTTTTTGTTCACGGAGTTTTTCCGTTTGAGCGCGTCTGCTCGAATTTCACTTTTCCGGACCCGGCGGGGCCCGCTTGGGGCACCTTTTGAGTTTTTCTATAAATAGGAGGTCTTAGAAAGAAAAATCAGATTTTTCTCTCTCTCTCCTCTCTCATGGCTGGTCCAAGCTCCATCCATGGCTGCCATCTTCTCTCTCCTCTTTTGGACTTGTTCCCTTCATTAAAAAGTGGTGATGCCTTTGTGTTTATTGTTCCCCTCGGTGAGGCCTTCGATTCCAACCGACTGGAATCTCGTTTTGGCCATTTCTTGAGTTCAGGTTTGAAGTCAAGTTGTGTTTTTGATGGGGCTTCCTTGGGATTCATGTTCGTGGTGTTGTCCCCGACAAAACCTAGGAGTTTCGTCGGATTCGGAGCCGATTTATTTTGGTGGGGATTTGAGATTTCATCTCAAATGGAGGTAGGGAATATTTTAGGATTTCTTGTGTGTTGTATTGTGTATTTGCCATGATTATACAACTTATATATGTGCCTTGTATCAAATCTAGAAAGTTAGTAATTTTTATTTCTTTGTATAAGATTTAAAATTCATGATGATATATAACTTTGATTTGAATTGTGGCATGGTAGAAACTCTTGTTTTAATATGTTGGTTAACATATATTAATTTGAGATTAATTAAATAAGAATTGCTCTTTTTAATTCATATTTATCTTTTGTGAAAGATTTAAGTTCATGGCCATACCTTGCATGGAATTGAGTTGTGTTATGCTTCTAAATTAAGTTTTGGTATGTTTGTTAACATACTTTAATTTGAGAGCATTTGGTTGAGTTTGGAAATCTAGAGACTTTAATTAAGGGAATTAATTAAAATCTATTTTAGTGGTTTCATGGGCCTAATTAAGCTTGTGTGTGAATATATGTAATGACCATGATATGTCTATTAACATATATTAAATTGGGGCCAATTGGAAATGATTTGAAATCTAGGGAGTTTAATTATTTTGATGTAATTAAATTCTATCTTGTGTATCCATGGATCTAATCGTGTTTTAGAAGTTGTTTCTATTTTAAAAGCATGGATTTAGACTTGTGATGTATTCACTAGATTGTGTTATATGCGTTGAAGAGCATTGTTGTTAAATTTATATTCATGAGAGTATGTTTCTAATATGAATATAATATTGGCTTGTGATTTCGTAGCATTATGGATATGAAATGCTTATTATGCACAATTGAGAGTTATATTGCTAACTTGTTACTATATAGTAGTAATATATATAAGTTATGAACTTATTTGGCTTATTTTGGAATCTTGGAACATTGTTGAGTTGAGATAGCTAGGGTTTGGCTCTAGTATGGGGACGTGAGTCCTCTAAGTCATTGAGATAGTGCGCACTTAGGGTGGTTTTCCCTGCGGGTTAGTGCCTGGAATAACCATTGAGGTCTCGGCAGAATTCCGAGCGTGATGTCCAAGTCTTCCACTGTTTGTTTTCGCATTCAATTCCAAGTTGACAATCATGTTTACCTTGTTAACTTGTGGTTTTGGCTATTGGCGATTTTGATGTTGTTAAGTACATCCATACTAAATTGATATATTTAATTGATTTCACACTTTTAGATTTCTAGTTGATAACCTAGAGAATCTATGTCTTGATGTGTGGTATTAGATATTCTAATTATGCTAAATTGTTATATTTAGTTGATGTTGCATTTTAGACTTCAAGTTGATAACCTTGAGAATCTATATGTTGTTGCTTTGTGTAAGCATGCTCCTATGTTGTTGCTTTGTGTAAGCATGAACCTATGTTGCTAAAATTGCATGATTGAGGTGATTGATACTAGAAATGATCTTAGGTAACTAGGATGCTCCTTGAGTCTCACCTTTGACATAGACGTTAGGTGGAATGAACCACAATGATTAAATCATGCAAACTTGTAAAACGTAGTCGATGAATGCTCATTTCCTACGAGTAGCTTTATGTTACTCACCTCTACGATACTGGGGCATATTTCAGGTACAAGAATCAAAGTTGAGGTCTTCATTATGCTTGGATGGTTTGTGGACTTGGAGACTTCCATTTTTTGTGAAGGTTGGCTTGGAATGCCAATTATAGTCTTATATGTTAACATGTGTACATTTGATTCCTTATATGTAATGTGTACATGAGTACACTTTTTACGATGTATTTGACATGTATGAGATGAGGCCGGAGGCCAATGACATGTAAATTGTATCCTATGTAAATTTTGACTTCATGGAATATTATGAATGTATTGAAAAATATTGAGTTTTTGCTTCACCATGTTTGCATTGGGTGTGGAAATTCCATTTTGATTATTCCATTAGCATTCAATAATCATGTATGAAGTGTGGCCAAGGGCCAAATGGTATTTTGAAACCATTTCATAGTTTTGAATTCCAAGTTTTCGTTTCAAACTTCGTTTTTGGCATTTTGGCCGTTGGGGGGTCAAATTTTGTATCGGCCATATTTTTGGGCCATGGACCATTGTAGCATATCTTACTAGGTAATTTATGTTTGTGTGCATGGTTGTTTCCGGGCAAGGATTCTTCTTTGGTGAAATGAGCCTCCTACGGACTCATTTTTCACTTTTGTTGCATATTTTGACCTAAGGGTATTTTGGGAATTTTATTTGGGAAATAAATTCCATTCTTCACATGGTCACTTATAAAATTTGATTTTAGGGAGGGTTTCTTTTTTGTGTTTTTCCAGAAAATGCCATCTTGGCATCGGAAATCGCATCCGAAGTTCAGCTCTCAGTTTTTAAATTTAGTAGCTTTTTGGACCCTCTGGACCAGTTTTCTTGGGAGGGCATTTTGGGCATTTAACGTTGCATATTTTTTGATTTTCCTTAAGAGTTACATAGAAAACTTGATTTTGAGGGGGGTTTCTTCTTTGAGTTTTTCCAGAAAATGTCATCTAGGCCCTCAAATTTCCATTTTTCCCGGAAAAACCCCTGCAGCCAGGTTTTTGGGCTGCCCATTATGCCTCCTTCACATGTAAACGGTTATGAGGGATTTCATAACCGGTTACATGTGCATGGACAATGTTTTTGTCGTGAATTTTGGCCTCTTAACAGGTTAGGAAGGCCATCTAACCGGTTAGATGTTCTTGGTTGCCTTCTTTTTGACCGTTTTGCCCCTTCTTCTTCCGTTAGCCATATCTTCTTCATCCGGACTCCAAATCAAGCAATTTTTGAGTCTAAGTTCATTGATTTTTCATTGTCTTTCCAATGGTGTGCTTGGTGGTACCCACTTTTAGGCTGGAAATGACAATTTTGCCCCTAGGTGCATTCTTGTCCGTTTTTAAAATGTTGTTTTCCGCATTTGATTCCTTTGTGTCCCGTGACCTCGTTGAGGTTCACAATGGTGTCTTAGAGTCATTTTGTATCTCTAGAGACCGTTGTTTGTCTTTTACTTCCGCATTTCGAATCCATTATCGGGTCATCTTTCGGTTCATCACTGACGCACCAGGTTGAAAAACTTGGGCCGTCACAGGTTTTGAAACCTTTCAATTATTATTTTTCTAGTATTAAAGTTTAATACTCGTGGATTTACCTTGCATGAAATGTACTTGTACCGTGTTTTTAAATCAAGTTATGATATGTTGTATAACATATATTAAATTGAGGTCATTTGGGTGACTTTCAAAATCTAGAGATTTTAATTAAATGAAATAATTAAAATCCATTTAATGGTTCTATGCACTTGGTTAAGTTTCTAACCTTGTATTCATGATTTTCTTGATAAGTTCCTTCACATTATTACTTTGAGCATAATCGGATAAGTTTTGAAACTTACATTTATTTATTTCCCTTGTGTGGAACTTGACTCACATGGTTGTGTCGTGTATGAAATGAACTTGAAACTTGACATTGAACTTGGCCTTGACATGATTCTTGACATAACCTGTTCGTAGAACATTAGGACTTGCCATGTAACCTTGATAATTTAATCCCTTAAGTAGATTAAATTTCATTTTATGTCTCCCTCGAGTTAATCATGCCTTGATATCATGTATCTAGACTTCTTGTATCTTGGTTTCATTAATGTGCTTAATGAACATGCTCATTTGTTTCAGAATGGTTTATTCACACATGTGTTGTTTAAAATACAATTGAATCATGTATCTTATACTTATAGTATATTTGCTTCGATGGATTCCATGTGCTATTTATCTTGGTTGTGGTCTATATAAATGCACACATTGATTTCTTGACATTTCACATGCCATCATAGCTAAGAACTTAGGGAATGACTTGTGTGTTCCAAAATCTTGGTTGTGTATGATATGTGGTTAATGCATTTCTTGTATTTTGATACAATCTTGACTTGCACAACTTGTTGATTTTGGAACTTGGGATATCAATCAAGAATTGACATGGCTAGGACTTGGTTCTAGTATGGGGGATTGTCCCTCTAAACTATAGTGCGCACTAGGGGAAAGGTACCCATGGGTTAGTAGCCCTAAAGTGATCTCAAGAGTACGGTTTTAATCCGGGCGATATCCGAGTTTCTACATTGGTTGATTTCACTCTTTAAATTTCAAGTTGTTATTCCTTGAAGATTTAAACTTGTCATGTATGTGAAATGCTCAAAACTTGTCTCATTGCATAGATTTTATGCTTCATTCGTGATTTAACTCCTTAAATTTCAAGTGTTGTATTCCTTGAAGATTTAAGACTCTTTTCGTGTTGTATGGAAGATTCTATCCTTGTTTAAATGCATAGATATTATGCCTTGCTCTTGATATAACTCTTTTCATGTTTCATGGAATGTTCCATCCTTGTTTAGTCATAGATACTATGTCTTGTCATTGATTTCTTGTATTACTTTTATCGTGTTGATTGGAATGCTCTAATCTTGTTAATTGCATAGATATTATGCCTTGTTCTTGATTTCATGTATTACTCCCAATCATGTTAATTGCATTTGATAATGTGATCCTTGTATTCTAGCATTCTTCTTATCGTGTTCTTGGATTATCCTAACTTTGACTTGTTTCATATATGTATATATATCATGACTCTTGTTACTTATACTCCATGGTAGCTTAGGATGATCCCTGAGTCTCACTTTGACATAGACGTTAGGTGGCATGATTCCTTTTGAATTATATCATATTAGTCCTAAAAATCTCTAAAGAAATCGATTCGATGCATGCTCATCCCCTATGAATAAACTTGTTAGTCTTGTTTATTCACCCCGAAGTTACTGGGTGTTTTGCAGGTAAAAAAGCTTTGTTGTGAGATACACAACTCTCTTAGATATGCTAGAAGTCTTGAAGTATTTTTGATGACATTGAATATGCACATGTTAGCATATCATGTTTACTTTCGTTTATTTTGATAAAACTTGTATTCTTTGATTCCATATATGTAAAGTGTGCATAAACACACTATTTTCATTGTAATCCATGTATATTAAAAAATGTAGAATTTTGCCTTTAATGAGAAAAGCATGAAAACTTGGGTTTCAATATGTCATTTTCGCATCGGTGTGTCCATTGTGTATGTAATTCATCCTTTAGCATTCATTTGCCATATGTGAGGTGTGGCCAAGGGCCAAACACCATTTAGTTTTCATTTTTGCATTTCAATTCACATATTGCATTTTGGTCTAAAATAGTAGAAACCGAGCCTTTAAGGGTTCATTTTCAAATCGGGTGGTGCAAAGTGTGTTTCGGCACCTCCACTAGGTCTCATTTATCTTGTATGAAGTGTGGCCAAGGGCCAAACGGTCATTTGAAACCATTTCCTAATTTTAGTTTTCAAATTTCCCATTTCTAGTTCATTTTTGCCTTTTTGGCCGTTGGGGGGTCAAATAATGCATTAGTGGTATTTTTAAGCCATGGACTATTGTAGCACGTCCTAATCGGTAAGTTACGTTTGCGTGCATGGTCGTTTCCGGGCAAACCTTCTCCTTTGGTGAAATGAGCCTCCTATGGATTCATTTTGCACTTTTGTTGCATAATCTGATTTTAGGGCATCCTGGGGTTTTCCTTCGGGAAATAAATTCCGGTCTTCACCTATCGCTTAGAAAACGTGATTTTAGGGGGGATTTCTTTTTCATGTTTTTCCAGAAAATGTCGTCTTGGTGCCGGAAATCGATCGCAAAGTTCAGCTTTCTGTTTTTTTTTTTAGCAGCTTTTTGGACCTCCATGACCAGATTTCATGGAGGGGCATTTCAGGCATTCTACATTACTTTTTTTTTTTTTTTTGAATTCTCTCGCTGATCAAGTAGAAAACTCAATTTTGAGGGGGGTTTCTTCTTTGTGTTTTTCCAGAAAAATTCGTTTGGTGGCCTGTTTTCGCTCTCAGTTATGGGCAGATTCTGAAAAAATTCATGTAGCAGCTTTTTTAGGTCCATCTTGACCTATGTTGTTCAAGGGGCATTTTAGGGACTTTACCTCGTGTTTTTATTGGTTTCTTCCACTATGTCAGGTAGAAAACGTGATTTTAAGTGGGGTTTCTTCTTCATTTTTTTTCCAGAAAAACTCGTTTAAGGGTCCGTTCTTAGCCTTAGTTCTGAGAAAAAAATCAAATGTTGCTTGCCGTAAAAACACTATTCCTGCCCGGATTTCTTACTCGGAAAATAAGTTGATTTTTTTTTGAAACTTTGAGGCTTCATATCTTCATCATCCGGACTCCAAATCAAGTGATTTTTGAGTCTAAGTTTATTAACTTTTGCTTGTCTATCCAACGGTATGTACGGTTGCATTCAATTCTCTCTGAAAGGACCATTTTACCCCTCGCCAAGTACCATTGCCGCATTGATTCGAAATCCAAAAGTCTAGTTTTTTTGTAACTTTGATGTTTCATATCTTCTTTATTTGGACTCCGAATCAAGAGATTCTTAAGTCTAGATTCATTGGTTTTTCCTTTTCTATCTAATGGCATTCTTAGTTGCATCTGGTTTTATCTAAAAAGACCAGTTTACCCCTTGTAAAGTACCATTGCCGCACTTGTTTTAAAAACCCAAAAGTTTGATTTTATGAAACTTTGGAGTTTCATATCTTCTTCAACCGGACCCCGAATCATGTGACTCTTAAGTCCATCTTGGTTAGTTTTTCGTTGTCTTTCCAGTGGTGTGCTCGGTGGCACCGCAATCTATACTTTAAAAAATGACTATTTTGCCCCTGGGGGCTTATTTGTCATATTTTTGACCTTTTGCTTGTTTCCTGTTTTTGCTTCCGCATATCAGATCCGTTATCGGGTCAATCTTCGGTTCATCACAGGACACGCTGGCCTAAAAACCAGGGTCGTCACAGTTATGTATGCATGCATTAGCTGGGCTCCTATTGTCAAGATGAACCATAAAATGAGCTTTATGTTCCACAAACCTTCCTTTGATGAAGAGGGCTTCCTTGCTCCACCACCATACATTGAAGCAGAGGGCATCTCAACTATAAATTCCTATATGATTGGTTATTTCATCAAGAAGAGCCTCCCATTTATCCTGGTTAAGGCCATTGCATCAAAACCATCAACCCACCTTTTTCCTAACCATTAAGCCCATTTGACCACCATACTTGGTCAGACTAATGTAGTGTTACATGACCCTCACTGATCTCCCATGTCCCCTCTCAACCTTGCAGTAGCCAAAGCTGGGCTTCCATTGTCAAGATGAACCATAAAATGAGCTTTAAGTTCCACAACCGTGCTCGAGCACAAAGTTCCTGGCAGCGTGCACAGATCCAATTTTTGACCTGTATATCCACGATTCAAGTCTTAAAAAATGATTTCTATGTTCCATAAGATCACCCATGATTTAAACAAAAAATCTACACAAGATCTAGCAATTTAAAACAAGTTTTATGCATCAAATTAAAACATCCATCAAGTTGAAGAATGAACACATAAAAACATAAAATCGTTTAATTCAATTCATGCATGGCAATCAATTGATCAATTAAATTCTCTGATTTAATTCCTAAATTTTAACAAGAGATGGAGAGATCATATATCCAAAGGGGAAAAGATAGAATAAGAACTTGCCTTACAATTTCAAATTGAAAATAATTATGAATTCTCTAGAATTCTTCTCTAAATTCAGCGATCTCCAAGCTATCTCCGGTCACCTTCCTATTCCTCCTCTTTCTCTCTCTAGATCTCTGTCTCTTTTGTAACTTGCGTATGTGTAAAACCCTATTTTTCTAACTCCCACATCTATATATACTAACACCCAAATCCTAACCTAAAACTAACTAAGTAATAATAATAATAATCCTATTACTACTATTATTATTATTCCCATTTACATAATAACATACCAAAACACTAACCACTTACCATATACATATATATATATTTATCTATATATATAAATAACACGCACATATAAATAAGTATATATATATATGTGTGTGTGTGTGTGTGTGTGTGTGTAAGACTATACCCACCTTCCCTAGGCTATAGTTCTATGTAAACATCTGGGCCTTCTCTAATTAGCCCAAACTCATTCTTTTGGGTCAAACAACTCCAAGCCCAAGCCATGACTAAATTAAAAATAACTAGCCCAATTAACTAAAGCACAATAATAATAAACTAATTACATATAAACAATTAATGAGAAGTAAAACACGTTAAACAATTCAAATGATCTAATTAAACAAATAATCACATAAGCACTTAAATCGCATAATTAACAATTAATTAGCCAAATAAAACAATTAAAATAATTAAATTAAATACTCTAAAAATTAGGGGTATTACATGTCTCAACACATCCACCTCATGAATACAAAATATGCCATCAATGCTATTCGTATTAAAATGCCTCATGCATAACCCATTTACTTCTCATCGTGCTATCATAATTTAAAGGCAATTTCATACTCGTAAAAAGCTTTAATTTGATAGTCACAACATCTATCAATATTAGAACAACATTTAGCATGAGGATAGTCAATATAATCACCATGGCATCCTAATGTACTCATGTAGTCCATCAAGTAGCAAGGTGGGTAACATTTCATTTACAATTTAAACACAGAGATCATATAGTCACATATAATCCGTCAGTTGTGCAAGAACTCAACATACAACAAACCCTAGGATTCAAATATGCAATAGACATCAAATTATCATGTATAAAAGGGTGAAAGACATGAAACCCTGTAATGTCCTGAACTTTTTTGGATTTTTTTTTTTCGAATTTTTATTTATTTATTTTTCGTGTATCATTTTGCATGCCACGTGGGTCCCAAAGGTCGTTTAAGCTATTTTCTTTAGCCGAGGGTTTTAGAAATGTATTTTTAATTTATTTTAAGCCAAAAAGTCGGGACGATTTTTGGGCTTGGGAACTTCTCCCGATTTTGCCAATTGCATTAAGGGGCATTATAGACATTTCACATGCATATACATATACATGTATCTATATGGTGGAGAAGATATTTAGAGGGTATAGTTTGTATTGCATTGAAAGGGGAGGGGTATGATAGTAACTTGACCATAAATTAGTATTCCACAAAGTGTTGACAAGTGGCACCAATTGGACCACAAGCCAAAAATGTAGACAAGCCCCCTCTCCTTATTCTCTTCCCCATTCAGCCAACTCACACTCTATCTCTCTAGGTTTTTTTTTTTTTTTTTTTTTTTTTTTTTTTTTTCTTCTCTCTCCCTATATCTATATCCATATACACATATATGTCTTTTGTTTTACAAGTCATGATTTGAGAGGGTTAGAGTATGACTTTGATGAAGCCATAGAAGGAGAAGTTAGAGAGCTTGGAAAGGGATTCCGTTTGACACCACTCTTGTATAGGTTTGGGAGAATCCAAAATTAGGGCTTGCATTAAGGCCTTGTTTGGCTAGCACTTTGAGGTAGAGGTTATTTAATGCTCTAAACTTTACCTTTCATTGAACATATTTGCTTGATTTCTCTTGAGTTAAAATGATGGCATAATGATTTGATGAAAGCATGCTAGTGTATGGTGCAAAAATGTGTTTAATTTCATGCTAAGGATGTGTTTAACATGGCCTGGTGTAAGTTAAATTATAAATGCTAGCATGATTTGTGATGATATTTATTCTATTGAAGAATGCCATGTTTATGCCATAGCTATCTTGTGAGTGAAATTGAGATTAATTTGATGCAATTGCATTCATATGCATGGCATGGTGGGAAAATTGAACTAGAATGAAGTTTGAGCCATTTTAGAATGGTGAAAAAGAATCGATATGAGTTATGACTTGAGTAGGCGGGGAACTCGGTTGCTCCAAGGGTTGTTTGGGTGTTGGTTCCTATCGAACGAATGGTGTGGGTTTCTTACTCGGGGATTGATCTACCTAGTGTGTGGGTATTCCAGTCTTATCATTGTTGTCCTAGTGTGGTGCTTGGGGCACGATTTTAGAATGGGTTCATGTTACATGGCACGGTATCCATGTTGTGTGGGAGTTTTAAACCTTGGTGTATACAGTCTTGTGACTATGGAGGTCAGGTTTATGATCTAAGACTTTTGTAAAGGACTTGGGGTTTTAAGATTTCGGTACTTATGATTTAGGTTACGATTGGGCGTGATGGTTCTCCTTGAATCGATTTGTGGTAGGCGTGATAGAGATCCATAGGGTCACAAGCATGACCTAGAGATTGTGGGAGTATGTTTTGTATGCTTTAGTGTGGCTTGATGAGACATATTAGTTATGGTTGGTAAAAAGTCTTGGTGGATTTAAGTAGTTATTGATTGGCATAAGGACTGTGCAGGGTCAAGTGATGGAGGGAAGTCATCTTGTAGATGGGATTCATTTGGCGGTCATGTAAGGAGTCTATTTTAGGGATTGATTAGTGGAAGGGTGATTTCCATTTTGGAAAACTACAAGAGTGTGTTGTAGGTGATTGACTCTCGATGAGTTGATTACATGGCTCAGTTGATAAACAGGTTTGTAAGTTGACATGGTTGTTGAGAGAGTCTTAAGGTTGTGTGTAGTGGTCAATTTTAAGTAGATGATGTGGACTTACGCATTGCAGGTAGTGTGTGGTGTTTAAGTATGCGGTCGTTGAAGTGCTCAATTATTTGTAGATGAGGTGATAGATGGCAGTTACTCTGTTACCGCGTGTATTATGTTTTTGAATTCGAAAGTTATGGAATGGAGTTGTATTCCAGTTGTGTCTAGACTATCAAGAAGTAGTACTTATTGTTTGAAGATCAAAAAAGATAGACTGTTGATTAGAATGATTGGGACAAGGGTGATCTCATAGGTTTAGCTGGTAGCCCCATTTGACTTTTGTTTGGCCAAGGGTGTTCTAAGGGATGGTGAAAAGAAGAGATAATGATGTTGAAGCTAGAGCGTGAAGTTCCTTGACTAGGCGCGTAGATTGCCTTGGGAAGGGTGGTTTGAGTAACTGGTTAAGTGTTAGCGGCTGATTATGTTGTAGTTGGTTTTGAGAAGACAGTTGGGTATTAAGCATTCTAGTTTCGGTGCTCATTTTTCCTCTTTGGATTTGTCGGCATGGCATTGCCGTATGAAGGTTCTTTTCCAGTGGCAGGTAGTGGTCATTGTGGGAAGTATCAAGTGTAATACAAACTCTCTTGTTGTGATGATGTCATCCTAGGGATGTTGAGGGGAAATCACTTAGTAGTAACTTGTTGAGTTTGTGGGATGTGAATTCGAGTTGTCATTTGCGAATGATGGTAATAGAGGTGTTTTGGAGTGATGCCTTAGTGCTGGTGAGTAAGACGGTTTAAGATGTGACCCGAATGAGTTGCTTATTGTACGCTGTCAAGTACTTGATGGGGTTGTATGTCGATCGAGGTGATTGTGGACTTTATAGTCTTTAGAGCCAGTGAGGGTAGTGTTGTCATATAAGCACATTTTTTTTCTTTTGGCGAGTTAGTGGTTTGTTGTGGCTGAGGTTACGGGTCTTGTGTGCACAGGTAAAGATGGAATGGGTGGTGGAGTGTTATTCTACGGCATAGAGGTTGCCATTCGAGGATGATTGTTTCTGAGTAGAACGGGACGCAGTGTCTGGTAGGTAGTGATAGTTCCTAGTGTTGGGTAGTTGTGAGCATTAATGCTTTTATATGGTAGTACTGTTGTAAGCTGCATTTTAGCACTTAGCGTGTAGGTGTTGAGTACTAGATTCTTTGTGTCAAATGTTAAGTATGCGAGGTTTCAATGTTGGGTTTTCGTATGTTTTCCAGTTAGGCACTGGTAGTGTAAGATGGTTGATTTGTGGCGAGGTCGCCTAGTTATAAGTTCAGAGTTTCATACGGGTATCCTAGTTAATTCTTCTCTTTGTGAATAAGGAGTTTAGTTTCATCTCGTGTAAGATGGGGTGTCCACAGTTGGATGATTGGTGAGTAGCGTGTGACGGGGTGTTAGGTATATTCAGGTACGAGTCGGCAGTCTCTTGTGAGAGCGGGGTTCGTTACCCTTCCGTTTGTTCTAGTCCACCTTGTTGGTTGAGAGTCATATTCCTTTGTTTAGGAGTTATGCACTCCACGGATGGGCAAGTCTGTGGTAATTTCCCTCTTGTTAGAGGTCCTTGGTAAGGGTTTGATGTGATTATTTGACTCACTCTCACAGAGGGAGATGAAGTCTCAGGTTTTGGGCAGTGCTGTTCTGAGAGTGGTCTTGACTGAAGGAGTGTGAGGCATGAATTGCCAAATAGTGATTGTGTGTTCCTAGTGGTGACTGGTACTAGTGGTGATGACTAGGGGGATGTGTCGTGAATTATAAGTTCTAGGAAGACTAGATGAATTGATGTGAGTCACATATTCAGATGTTTTCATAAATGGTTACGTTAAGTAGTGTTTTGGGGACAAATGTTGATATCGTTTGAGTGTTGTGTGGGTTAGATAAGAGAATATGGGATTCTATTTAGGAATAATGGTAATGATTGACTCTGGTTTTGAGGTTGCAGGAAAAAAAATGGTCTCATGAGGTGTATGATAGTATTGTTGTTAAGGTTACATAGAGCGATGAATGGATAGTGAGTGGATCTCATGGTTATCTAGTGGTAGCTTGGGACTGTGATTAAGGTTTGGACCTGGGGACGGGAACGACATTAGTGTTGAGATCGGATTGATGATGAGAATGGCCTGGCCAACCATTTCTCCTGAATCAGTCCCTTTCTAACACGATGTTGGGTCAAAGGTCAATGATTACTTTGATTGGCTACTGATAGTGAGAGCATGGTGTTGTGTGTTGTGTCAGTGTGATAGTGTGGATCTAGTTTGGAAACACCTTCATTGGGATAATAGTGTTTTATAGATTCAGGTGGTCTGTCTCAGGTGACGAGGTATGTTATGTAGGACCAAGTGTTCGATAAAGACGATATGACCTTTGATTATTGAAGATCTTGTTGTGAGGATTTGTGTCGTTTTGGTGGTCATTGGGAGATTTATTGTTAATTATCTTGAAGGTGTTAAGTATGATGATAGCTAAGTAGTATGGTTGGTAGTCGCTGGTGTGGATATGTGATAGCATAACTATGCGTTAGATAGCGAGTGTTTAGTCTGGCATAGATAAGTAGATTTCGGTTTGAGCCTGACTATGAGATGGTCAGGATTCCTAATCTTAGCATTCATGTATCTTTTAAAGGATGAGTTGAGAGTGAATGTCGTTGTATTCGGGGGTCTAATGACCATTTTCTTGTGACCCTCATAGCTCTTTGTATATAGGTAAAGAGTGATCGGTGTCAGTTTTAAGCCAAGAATTGAATCCAATGGTTAACGTGGTAGGACGTCGAATGATGAGTGCCCACAAAGGGTGGTGAGCATGTGTTGCTAATGACAGTGGTGTGTGATTGCCTATTGACATCTAGCGTTAAAGGCAATAAAGGTTGTGAGCTTATAGTCTTACTAGTTTTTCGTGATGTTCTCCGGGAAAAGGAGATGGTTGTGGGCTTCTTTCTTAAAGAGGGTAGATTTTGAGGAAGAAATCTCTTTAAAGAGGGTAGATTGTAATGTCCAGGATTTTTTTGGATTTTTTAATTATTTTTTATGCCTCGTTTTGCGTGGCACATAGGTCCCGATGGCCCTTTCGGTCATTTTTTGAACCGAGGGTTTTAGAAATGTATTTTTAATCATTTTAAGTCAATTAGAAGTGACGGTATCATTTTTAGAATATTTCGAAAGTCGGGACAATTTTCGGGCTCGGGAACTTCTCTTGATTTTATCATTTTAAGTGAGGGCAATGTAGTCATTTCGCATGCACATACATATATGTGTATCTATGTATTAGAAAGATATTTAGTGGGATATGGAAGGCATTGTAAGGGAAGAGCAAGGACAAGGTGGTAACTTGACCAAATATTAGTATCCATTCATGTATTGACAAGTGGCCCAATGAGAGCCATTCATGAGTTAGCAAGACAAGCCAACCTGCAGTGTTTCTGTTTTTTCCTATTTTCCATTTCCTGGGGTTTTTCTGATTTTTTGGTATTATTCCCGTCTTGTCTTGTTTTGCGTGCTGGACACCGTGAGGTATGCCGATTGTGTTACGAGGGTTGATTGGAGCATTTCCTTGAGTTTAGGACTCTTGGAAATGCATTGGTTGCCATTCCGGCATTTTTCCGTTTTTCGAATCGGGAGGTCCTAGGTGGGACCCGCTATTGGGGTTGTTGAGCATGGGGGTTGTGTCTCGGGTCCATTGCATTTCTTACATCATTATTTTGTGCATAATTGTTTGGTGGTACATTGAAATTGTGGTTGTAAAGTGGTTAGTGTGTGTGTGTATGTGTGTATATATATATATATATATATATATATAAAGTTAAAAAGTTGATATTTTCATAAGGCATGGGACCCACCATTAGTGTGCATCATTGTAAATGACTATATGGTTATTAGAGAAGTCATTTTCTCTCTTCTCCAGTACGCCATTTCTTCTTCTCTCTTTTGGTTTTCATTTTTTTTCTTTTTCTTCTTCATTTAAAGCTTAAATCAAGGCTATACTATTGGGATTTTGGCTTTGCCACTTAAGTCAAAGTTGACGATAGCGTCGAGGCCGACGATTTGATCAGAGCCAATCTTCGTTTGGCCACCAATTGAGTATTTGAAAATTGGGCATATTTAGGGTTTTTTCACCAATTTGAGGTAGGGGTGTTCTAATCCATGACTTCTTTGATTTTGGTGAATTTCTCCCCTTTTATTTGAGTATAAGCATGCTTAACTTAATTGTTTTGCCTATATCTTTGAAGGTTTTGTGTTTAATTATGTTCTATATGACTAAATGACTGAAATTACTTGTTTCTTGGAATGATAAGAAGAAACATGCTAAATTGGAAATTTATTGTTGCATTTTATATGTATAAATTGCTAAAATTTTATGTTTCTCAAAGCATGAAATGTTTCTACTATGTTCAATGAATTAGATTTGTATATGAGGGCATGTTGTGATTAATTTCAAATCATGGAAATTATATATATTGGCATGATTATATTAAGCATGATGCATTCATGCATTCCATTGGGAAAGAAAATGGAAAATGTTTTGAAAAACAAATGGAAATTACTTTGGGGAAAATGTTTTGAAAAGGGTTTGCGAAAACCCGAACACCTAGGAGGTGCCTAGTGATCCGTGGCATTAGTGTGGTCTAGAGGGGACTAGAGAGAGACCCTAGCGTGGTTGAGCTACCTAGGCCGGATACGACGCCTTGGAGTTGTCTTGTGGTCGTGGATAGTTAGCCAATCCTCTTCTTATGATGCCTTGGAGTCGCCTTGGGTCGGATTGCACTAATAGTTGGAAAGGTGAAACGGTATTATTTCGGAAATAGGTAACGACATTTCATGGCATGGCATATCATTGGCATATATTGCACACTTGGTAGTCGGATGACTTGTGTATGTATTTGTTGATATTATTACTATTTTACTTGCTTCTAGAGGCATGATCACATTCACTTGTATTCTATTCCTTATGTGGGTTCACGGGGTCGTAAGAGGTGTGTCGTAGACACTTCCTATTAAGTGGTTGGCTTACCCCATTATTTTAGTATTTTTAGGACAGGGGGAAGAGGTGGCGGACGACGATCCATCGCAAGCTTAGACGGGATTGGAGATCTATACTTTGCTATCTTTTGTATTAGAACTTTAATATTTTGTAACTGTAATCTTGACTATTTTGTAAAACTTTAGTATAATTTATATAATGTTGTAAGTTATGGACTTTTAATTTTAGCTACATTTCATGGACTGTAACTTAATGTAATTAAAGTGCGTTCCTTGTAAAGGATTAAGGAACTAGGTAGTGGACTGGTATTTCCATGTTTGGATGAAATGGAGGAACTAGACTCTTTTTATATGTATGTGTTGATTTTTGAAATGTTGTATATTATTTACATTGTGCGTTGGGACATGATAGATTAGTTTTAAGGCTAAGTGAGACCATTGCATTTTATATGTATTTCAGCAGGTCGTAGTACGACTTTTTCTATAGAGGTTATGCCGAATTTTTTTTATTATATATTTATTTATTTTTTTTGGTACCGTCGACCGGTATCTTTTTGGGTCGTTACAAATTTGATATCAGAGCAATGATTCGATTACCATTAGGACGGCAGGTAGAGGCCTACCTAGGATTGGATGGGAAGTTGAATTGCATGCTTATATGCTTAAGTGTTGAAGTGTTTAAATGTTTGAAAAGCATACCTATTTGCTTAATTACTTAACTGCTTATGTGATTACGTGTTATATGTTTAAAGTTAATGTATATTATTATCCTGATCATGTTCATCATTGGTTGAGTATTCTGGGAGTATGGAAAGTGTTTAAGTGTTGTCATTTCATGTCAAGTCATTCGTGTGAGGACTCCATTTTTGTTCGTATTACAGTGCCATCGTTTTTGACTCGTTTCCTTTTCTTATAGCATCATGCCACTAAGAAAGGATCTAGGGGAGAGTTCTAACTCCAATCCCATGGAGAGGGATCAGGTTCAGGTTGAAGAAGATGTTTTGTTATGTGATTTAGTCCCACCAAGAGGATGAAAAGTGAGAAGGACTGGTGAGCCGCCTACTCAAGTGGGTAAGATGGGGTTTTCATGGGAAATGTATGACTTTAGGAGGTTGGTATTTGTGACTTAGGTCACGGTTTGGTGTGAATGTTCTTTTCGAACCGGTTTGTGATAGGTGTGATGGATGTTGCTAGAGTCACGAGTGTAGTCTATAAGTGCACGGAAGTGTGGTGGTTTTGACTATTGAGGGGAATTATTAGACTTTATAAGTCTAGGATGGCGTGGGCATTGACTCGAGTTATGCCTGTGCTAGTGATCGACAATTAGATGTGGTTCATTTTGTGATCTTGTTAGAGTCTGTTTTAGAGACTAGTTCGTCAAGGAGTGATTCCCATTCCGGAGAGCTACGGGACTGTGTTACGGGTGATTGACTCTCGGTGAGTCGATTGCGTGGCTCAGTTGATGAGCAGGGTAAGAGTCTCGAGGTGGTGTATAATGGCCAGTTTTAGCTGTGTAGTGCAGGACTTTACGAAAAGGTAGGTAGTAAGGGATCAGTGGAGTGCTTGGTCGTTTGCGGATGAAGTAATAGAGATAGGTATTCTGTACCAAATGGATTGTGTTTTGGAAATTAGAAGTTGTGGGCTAGAGTTGTATTCTGGGTATGTTTGGAGTATCAGGTGGTGGTGCTTATTGTTTGAGGATCCGAAGAGATGGACGTTTGATTAGAATGTTTGGGATGAAAGGGATCTTGTAGGTTTAACTGGTAGCCCCATTTGACTTTTATCAGGGCAAGGGAGTATTGAGGAACGGTGAAGAGGAGAGATACTACTGTTGAACCTAGAGCGTGAAGTTATTTTGACTAGGAGTGTAGATTGTGATACCCCTCGATTCTAAAGCCACGGGTGATCAAGTTCGAGCACAGAACCGAGGGATACCAAACAATTAAGTATATAAACAGGCATTGAGTACAAAAGAAATAAAGAATAAAAAATAAATAAGCTGAAAGAAATCTAAAAAATAATCCTTAAAATTTTAATTAAATAATCCAATATTTTCAAAACCTCTAATATTATTACAATTAGGGAATCCATTTAGTGGACCCCTAATAATATCCCAACTGGAAATAAATAACGGAACTGAAATAAAATCCAAAACTAAAACATGACGAAAAGTCCTATGTAGCCGGAAGAGTGAGTGACTATTTCTACTCGGCACGAACAAGCTCTAAGCCTGGAACTGTCGAACACCTGAAAAATAAGAGTGGGTCAGGCTCACGAACAAGTTCTACTCTACTACAATCCAAATAGAGACCCGATACACAGATACATCCTAGACAACTCAACAATAGCTAATTAGTCCATATATATATACACACACACTATAGGATGCTCACTGGACTATAGGTCTGTCTCAACCTGAATAGAAGGTAACATAAAAATCGCACATAAAGTGGACATGTGTACGTAGACCTACCAGGGCACCCAGATGTCTACTATATCCAGTTATCTATCCTATGCAATATATGCTCCCTAACCATGATCATGAGACTCAAGCTCATATCATGGCACCATAATCATATATATATAAAGTCCGTATAAGCATAAGACAAAAATGTCACCCAATTGATATAGTGACCTAACATAAATAAGTAGGACTTAACTCTATGGTTAATCCATTCCCTTATATATCCAAGTAGGTAGGACTTAACTTTTAATAACTAATCCATCCCTAAGATGCCACCATCCAATATTAGTGTATCACATCCATACAGTTCAAAAATTAATGAAATAATTAAAATAAAACACCAATTTAATCCCAGCAACAAGCATAATAAAAACAGATATGAACATGATCATATTATGCATCCAATACAAGATTTAAAAATCATATCATGGTAATTTAAGTTGCTAAAATAATATTAAGCAATTAAATCCTCTATATCCATTAACAACATGTAAACTTGTTTAAAATTTCATATTGATCTAATCATTAGTATATAGATATAATTTATGCATAATGGGATTTTAATATGTCATGAAAAATTATTTAGAAACCCCATCATTAATCTAAAATAGTTCTGGAACCCCGAAACATCCAAACAGTGCCTAAACACATTCTGTACGCATAATAGCAAGAGAGCATGCTCTTAATTTTTGAGAGCAGGCTCTACCACAAAGGGAGCCAGCTCCATTCATTATAGAGCCGGCTTTACACATGAGGGAGCTAGCTCCCCATTCCATGGAGCCGGCCCTATGCTTGAGGGAGTCGGCTCCCAATTCCATGGAGTCGGCTCTTTCCCTCTCTGAGAGCCCTAAACCAATTTTTAAAGGAAGCCAGCTCTATCCCCCTTGAGAGCCGGCTCTCCACCTATTTTACTTCTTCTTTCCTGTCTCCGGCAAGTTTCAACTCTTCTGTTCTCCATTGATAATGATCTTAAGAGTTTGACCTATGTCCCAAATCATCCCAGTAATTTATATAAATCAATTATGCATCATTATCAACAATAAAAACAATTAATCATACCATATTCTTCAAGATCAATTAACTATAATTAAATTCACATGAACTTGTTTTAGATTAGAATAAGCATGAACAAAAGATACAAAAGATTAATTTAAAATCCGATTAATTCTTGGAGCTTTCCTTGGCATGTATAGAACACAAGTCTGGAGAAGGAGTAAGAGAAAGAATTTGCCTTAGGTTTCAGTTTGAAACCTTAAACCGTCTTCTCTAATTATATCGGTGACTCCTTAACTGCCGTTAAACCCCTCTGTTGCTCCTGGTTTAACTCACAAGCAGATCTTTTTACTTCCTCCTTGGTCCGACCTTCAATCTATGGCCAAAATCCTAACTTGTTCTCTCAGTTTTTCTCTCAAACCTCTCTGTATACGTGAATAGAGTTTTTAACTTTTGGCAGACATATAATGATATATATATATATATATATATATATATATATATATATATATATATATATATATAGGCAAATATAATATAACCTAATTCTAATTACTTAAGGAGAAGGAAAATTAAATAAAAGAGAAATAAAAATAAAATAATAAATACATATAAGTCTGTACGTGATATAAACATATATATATATATATATACAATTAACGTATAACTATATATATATATACAACCAACTATAATTATTAATATTGATCATTTAAAATATTAATAAATATAATATCCATAAATATACATATATACCGTTATATATATGTACTACACCACATGGGTAATTATTCATACCCAAAAATAATTCTGTCCAAGTAGTCCATGTGACCCATTGGGTGGTCCAGTACTACTATCCAAGTCCATCCTTAAAAATAAATATTTAAAATAAAATAAAACAAACATTTAAATGATTTAGTTTTTAACAATTAATTGCAATTAAACACCTAACATATATGCAAACAAATACTAACCATTTATCATACAAATATATAAACAACTTATGTCAAATAACCACATACACAATTAATTCAAATAAGTAATTAAACAAATAACCCAGAAATCAAATAAATAATATAAAAATGTATATAAAAGAAATAAATAATTACCAAGACTATCATTTTTAAATTAGTGGTATTACATTCTTCCCCCCTAACAAAAGGAATTCCGTCCTCGGAATTCGCTCTTACCTTCTTCCATTATTTCAGGAAACTGCGAGCGAATAGCATCCTCCTGTTCC
Organism: Cornus florida; assembly: GCF_030987335.1. Classification (NCBI taxonomy): domain Eukaryota; kingdom Viridiplantae; phylum Streptophyta; class Magnoliopsida; order Cornales; family Cornaceae; genus Cornus; species Cornus florida. The sequence continues at coordinate 65,442,394 of NW_026775573.1, forward strand.
CAAGTAGACTCGGCCTCATTATGGTGACTCCACTGAACACGCACTAAAGGTATAACCTTATTGCGAAGAATTTGATCCCGACGATCTACAATACGACACGGTGGCTCCATATATGATGCATCCGGTTGCAACTCAATCTCACCAACATCGATATGCTGATAACGATCCTCATCCCGCAGAAATTTTCGCAGCATGGAAACATGAAACACATTATGCGCACGATTTAAATGGTCTAAAAGTGCTAACCGATAAGCCACAGCTCCAACTCAATACGTAATCATGAGTAGACCGACAAACCGCGGTGATAACTTCCCTTTCTTCCCAAAACGCATTACTCCTTTCATAGGAGACACTTTAAGTAGAACCTAATCTCCAACCTGAAACTCCAATGCTCGAGTACGACGATCGACATAAATCTTCTGCTTACTCTGGGCAGTACGCATGCGATCCCTAATAAGAGCGATCTTCTCAGAAGTATCCTTAATAAACTCAGGACCTAAAGATCTACTCTCTCCAACCTCCATCTAACAAACAGGAGATCGACATGGTTGGCTATATAATGCCTTAAATGGTGCCATACCAATAGTTTTCTAGAAGCTATTATTATACGCAAACTCCACAAGTGGCACCCAGTGACCCTTGAAATTAAGAACACAAGAACGAAGCATATCCTCAATAATCTGATTAACCCTCTCGGTCTATCCGTCTGTCTGAGGATGATAAGCAGTGCTAAGATGCAACTTTGTACCCAAAGTTTGCTAAAAACTCTTCCAAAATCCTTACACAAAGCTCGAATCCCTATCCGATATAATAGATAGTGGAATGCCATGTAACTTCACAACCTCTGTGATGTAAAGTCTCGCCAATTGCTCCGAAGTGAAGTCAATGCGAATAGGCAAGAAATGAGCTGATTTAGTCAACCTATCAATGATAACCCAAATGGAATTGTGATCCTTGAATGAATTAGGCAATCCCTCCACAAAATCAATAGAAATGCTTTCCTCCCACTTCCACTTTGGTATAGGTAGTGGCTGTAGAGATCCTGGCGGCCTCTGATGATCAATTTTGACCATCTGACTAGTACTACATTGAGAGACAAAAATAGCAATGTCCTTTTTCATACCTGCCCACTAAAACTGCCATTTCATATCCTGATACATTTTATCTCCTCTCGGATGAACAGAAAACTCAGAATGATGAGTCTCAATCATCACATCCTTCCTCAAATCGTCAGCAGAAGGTACTACTAAATGCCCTTTGTACCTCAAACCTTATCAGTCCCAACATAGTAAAATGGAACCTCCCTAAAAGCTATCTCTGTAACTTTGTCAATGCACTGCTGATCCGTGAGTTGTGCCTTCAGGACCTTGTGAATGATAGAAGGTGTAACTACCATACAAACCATAAAAGCATCAGATAACTCATCAACGGTCTTTAAAGCATTCCACTTACTGGTGAATAAAGCAGAAAGACTCACATAGGGTCGACGACTAAGTGCATCTGCCACCACATTCACTTTCCCTAGATGATACTGTATAGAGAAATGATAGTCTTTCACAAACTTTAACCATCTACGCTATCTCATATTCATCTCTCGCTGAGTGAACAAATACTGCAGACTCTTGTGATCACTAAATAATCTGAAGGATTCTCCTAACAGATAATGTCTCGAAATACGTAAGGCAAAGACCACAGCTGCCAACTCCAAATCATGTGTTGGATAATTAAGCTCATGAAGCTTAAGTTTACGAGATCCATACGAAATTGGTCGTTCCTCCTACATCAAAACACACCCAAGACCTTGCAAAGAAGCATCTATGTAAACCAGATATTTTAGCCCACTCTGTGGAGTAGACAGAACCAGTGTAGAAGTTAACTTATTCTTTAGCTCATCAAAAGCTTTCTGACAATGTTAATCCCACACGAACTGCACACCATTCTTAATCAAATGAGTGAGTGGTCCCGCTATCTTTGAGAACCCTTGAATGAACCTACGATAATATCTTGCCAATCCAAGGAAACTCTGAATCTCGATAGGTGAAGTAGGCTGTCCCCACTCTACCACTGCTGAAACCTTAGTTGCGTCTACCGCTATTCCCCTTTATAACACTACGTGACCCAGAAACTTCACTTCCCGCTGCCAAAATTCACATTTCTCAAACTTGGCATATAACTAATGTTCATGGAGCGTCTGCAACACCATGTGAAGATGTCTAGCATAATTATCCTCTGTCTTTCAATAGATCAAGATATCATCAATGAAGACAATGACAAACTAATCTAAGTAAGCCCTGAAGATTTTGTTCATTAAATCCATAAAGACTACTGGTGCGTTAGTCAATCCGAAAGGCATGTCACGAAACTCATAAGAACCTTATCTAGTGAGAAACGCTGTCCTAGGAACATCTTGCTCCTTAACCCAAAGTTGATGATATCCAAAACGCAGATCAATTTTAGAAAAGTATGTAGCTTCCTTTAACTGATCAAAAATATCATCAATTCTAGGCAAAAGGTACTTGTTATGAATAGTAACCTTATTCAACTCCCCATAATCTATATACAGGCGAAGTGAACCATCCTTCTTCTTCATAAACAAAATTGGTGTTCCCCAAGGTGAAGTACTCCTACGAATAAAACCTTGACTGAACAATTGCTGAATCTGATCCCTCAGCTCTCAAATCCCACTGGTGCCATCCTATATGGTGCTCTAGCAATAGGTGTAGTACCTGGAGCTAAGTCAATCACAAAGTCTATCTCTCGACTTGGTGGCAACCCTGGAATCTCTTAAAAAACCTCTAAAAATTCCTATACAACGGGTATGTTATCGAGTGACACAGTAACCTCCTCCTTAGTCTCCTCCTTCATATAGAATAAATAAGTGCTAGTAACCTTATTAGAAAGTGGCATAGCTACAACATACATATCTTGACCAGGTATGGTGAATACAATAGACCTATCATAACAATTAACTTGGGCATAGTAGTGAGATAACTAGTCCATCCTGAGTATCATGTCATAAGTATGCATGTCCAGGACTAATAGATTGGCTAGAAATTTGAGTATACCAATATTTAGTGTCACAGACCCATCATTCTCATGTAAAATGGCGGTATCGCCGACAGGTGTAGAAATACTATGAGGTCTATCGCATACGTGTCGTCATCCCAGATAATACAACAAATGATTTAGACACGAATGAATGTGTAACACCTGTATCAAATAAAACACGACTATGTGTACCATGATTAATAAACATACCCTCAACAGCCTGAGGTGCCTGAACATCATGTGGCATAGGGTTGTACACCCTGCCATAATGCAACTATTGCGGTGCCTATCCCTGAGGCTATGGTGGTGCTGGTAAAGCTGAATATGTCTATCCCTGAATTCGTGGAGTCTGTAGAGCTGGTAAAGGTAATGGTGTCCTCTATCCCTGCTGCACATGTTGTCTTTGTCCTTGTATTGCTCGAGAACATTACCTTGAAGTGTGCCCAATCTCTCCACAAGTATAATAAGTACCCTTGAAAATACCAAACAGCCTCCTCTGTTGGTTAGCCTGTGGTTGATCCCGTCATGTCTGTGGTCCCCATTCTGTTGCCTCTGAATAGGTGCCCCATCTCTGTGAGCATCTGAGCCACCCTTGTGCTTCTTCCAAGACTGCTGTCCCTGGAATCTGCCCTTATCATTATGTCGGTATCCATTTCCATTCTCTTTCTCAGCTAACTGATTAGCAGAGTCTCTGTCACCCTGTTTCTTACCCCTAGCCTTTCTGAAGCCCACGGTCAACTGATACTGCTATAGAACGGCATCTACCACTTGAGCATAAGTAGTGTAGGCTAGACTACCTGTATTAGATCACTTGATAGACTATATAAGTCCTTTAACGAAACTATTACATTTCTTCTCCTCTATATCCACCTCCTCTGGAGCAAAAAAAGATAAGCGCGTGAACTGTTGCTCATACTCTACCACTGTCATGTTCCCCTGATCTAGATTAAGGAACTCTATCTTCATAGCTGTCCTGACTGCATATGGAAAGTACTTATCATTGAAGCGAGCATTGAACTGATTATAGGTTAATGAAGTCCTCTCCTCTGCGGTGGTAACTGACTCCTACCACTGTAGTGCATCTCCGACAAACTTGAAGATAGCAAGCATTTGCTTCTGAACCTCTGCGTACTCGACCATGCGAAGATGTCGCTCTATGTCCTTCTTCCATTGGTGAGTTACTTTTGCATCGGTGGAGCCTGAGAACTCAGGTGGGCTCCCCTCTATGAAAGAACTCCTAGCCTTTTCTCAAGGATCAGCCTGAACCATTGGTGCTGGTATAGGTGCCTGCTGACCCTTTGGTTGATTCCGAAGTGTAGTAGTTACACCTGCTTCTATAGCCCGAGCAATGAGATCATTTAGATGAAGAGGATACTCTGGATCTATGCCTTGATCCTGAGTATGCTGAACTTCCTTCTGTTCTACATGCAACTGACCACTATTTTCCTGAAACCCAGGCAATTGCTGCTCTTCCTCCATTTATTGACGCTGTAGGAGATCTTGCTACCTACGTGTTGCTTCCCTTCGCTGCCCGTTTCTCTGATTGTTCTATCTGGTTCTAGCGTTAACCATTCTATTAACATAGAAAGATAAACATCAGTACGATTTTTAAACGAATCGTAAAGGAATACAATGAATCATAAACTTAAGCTCTAAATAAGAGAATACACTATGCGGAAGTCTTATTACGAAATAACCTAGAGATACTTGAACATGGAGTGCTCTGATACCAACTGTGATACCTTTCGATTCTAGAGCCACGGGTGATCAAGTACGAGCACAAATTCGAGAGATACCAAACAATTAAGTATATAAACAAGCATTAAGTACAAAAGAAATAAAGAATAAAGAATAAATAAGCTGAAAGAAATCTAAATAATAATCCTTAAAATTTTAATTAAATAATCCAATATTTCCAAAACCTCTAATATTATTACAACTCAAGAATCCATCTAGTGGACCCCTAATAATATCCCAACTGGAAATAAATAACTAAACTGAAAGAAAATTCAAAACTAAAATATAAAGAAAAGTCCTACATAGTCGGAAGAGTGAGTGATTGTTTCTGCTCGGTACGAACAAGCTCTAAGCCTGGAACTGTCGAACACCTGAAAAATAATTGTGGGTTAAGCCCACGAACAAGTTCTACTCTACTACAATCCAAACAGAGACCCGATACACAGATACATCTTAGATAACTCAACAATAGCTAATTAGTCCATATATATATAAATATATACACACACTATAGGACGCTCACTGGACTATAGGTCTGTCTCAACCTGAATAGAAGGTGTGATACCCCTCGATTCTAGAGCAATGGGTGATAAAATCCAAGCACAAATCCGAGGGATACCAAACAATTAAGTATGTAAATGAACACATAATACAAAAGAAATTACTAAAAATAAATAAAATAGCAGAAAAGAAACTAAATAATAAATCCTCAACTTAATAATTAATCCTCCAAATGAAACAAATATCCAAAACCTTTAAATATCATTACAACTCGAGAATCCATCCAGTGGACCCCTAATGATAAACCAACTGAAATTAACCATATTTAGAAACCAAAACATAAATAGAGTCCTACTTAGAACCGGAAGAATGATGTGGACTGTCTCTGCTCAGCACGAACACACTCTAGGCCTGGAACTGACGAGCACTTGAAAAATATAATAGTGGGTCAGGCCCACGATCAAGTTCTTTGTATGACAACCCAAACAGAGACCAGAGAACTATACATCTATAGCTAACCCATGCAATAACAATATAGTCCATATATACATATACACACTAAAGGAACCCAACTAGACTATAGGGTTGCCTCAACCTAAATAGTAGGCAACATGCAAAACGCACATGTAGTGGGTGTTGGTCGTCATCCTACCATAAGCTTAAGAGTGTGAATTTTAAGGCGAGGGCCAAGAGTTTTACATTTATAGAAGCCACTACTACCTTTCACTATAAATATAACTAGGGCGAGTAGGGATCGTCCCAAGGGATTGGAGTCGTACTTGATTGTGGAATCGTAATTAGGGTTAGTAGGTTGAGTGATCAAACAAATGGTAGGTTGGTTAATTAAACTAGAGAGTAACTAAATTAAACTAAGTTATTGAATGTAACAAAGAGTAAGTAAGAGAGAGAGAAATCTTGGGGTTTAGAGGGCACCACCAAGCAATGTTTTTCTACACTTCCAACTAGTGACTAATGAGGGTAATGCGTGTTGCAATAATGGTGTGTGTGTGTGGTTGATTCAATTAGCAAGTGTGATCAATTAAGCATACATTATCTAATCAACATGTGAAAAGCACAATCTATCTAGCAATTAAGTATATATTGTCTAAATAGCATGCGAAAAATACAACATATCTAGCAAGTCATTAATCCTTTCATTAAGCTCACAAGCCAAATACACCACAAGGTTAGAGGCAAATGCTACTTGCATTCAAAAGTATGGAACATCAAACAACTAGCATGGATTGTCCTCTCATCTAACAGCTATGCTATCACTACACTATAATCAAGCTAATGACATGAAATTAAACTAATTAAGCTAAGGGAGAGGCATAATCCATCAAGAAATGAGCATGAACCGTCTAGAAAATCACAAGAGCATTCTTTTAAGCACAATGTTTTGACAATCTCTAAATCTATAGCATTAATACACATAGACATGCATCAATAACTTAAGAAATAGAGGCAAACACATGAACATCTATTCTAGCATACATAGACATATGGATAGAATGAAATGATCAATTGGAAGCATTAAACCACATAAATCATTGAATAAACAAGATCTATATATATTAAAATGTCAAAACACTAATTGCAACACTAATCCCTAAATAATACACAAGATGAAGATATAGAAAGCATGTTTGGGGCTAACTCTAGCCCCAAGAGGATGTCTAGCCACTCATGGTGATGTTGCTCCAACCCTCAAGGGCTAACTCCATGGAAGAGGCTTGCTCCTTGGTTGATGAAGAGTCTCCAATGGTGTCTCTAGCCTCCTCTTCCTCTATGCTTCCTCTCCAAGAGATGATATGGAAATAATATTGGCTCCCCTTTGTAAAAAGCAATCCTTATCCTTATATACGTAGGTCAAAATGACACCCAAAATGAGATGGGGTCATACACACAATATTCCATAATGATTGGATAAAGGACAACTTTCAATGAGATGGAATTTTAACTTTTTCGCACTGGAGGAAGTTCGATCGATCGAACCTTGGTCTTGGATCGATCGAACTGGCTGAGATCTATTGAACTTAGGCTGGATCGATCCAACTGGCTGAGCTTTTTGGAAAAAGACAAATCCGAGATATTTTGGGAGATATTTATGGAAAAAGGACAAAAGTGGTTAATGGGTGGTACAGCTATGGATAGGATCAATCATTTGAATAAGGACAAAAGTGTTCGATCAATCGAAGGATGGTGTTGAATCGATTGAACTTTTGGACTTTATGCTTTTGGGCCAAGGCTTGGATCTATCTTGAAGTGCTGAGATCGATCATTGTTCGATCGATCGAACCTTGAACTTGGATCGATCGAACTTTGCTGCTTCCCACCTTTAGCTTCATTTGCTTTCTTTTTTCTCCACTTTGCTCCTTTCTTTGTTTAATCCCAGAATTGCTTCAATTAAGTTTTTATTTGGCTGAGTTAGCTTATTTTCTGGATAAGTGCCTGAAAATGGAAATAATATGAAATCAATCTAAAATTGTAAAGTAAGATAGATAAAGGTACTAGAATGCCTAAGCTTAAGGTGTTTAAATATGCACTTTTCAGTGCTCATCAGTGGGCATGAGTACTTAGATCTACCAGGGCACACAACCGCAACACATCCCTGGCAATATATACGCACCCTATCCACTAATCTTGAGACTCAAGCTCATATCGTGGCATATGTCTATATATATATATCTAAACTGACCTGACATAAATATAAGTAGGACTTAACATTTTAGTTAATCCGTTCCCTTATATAATAGGTAGGACTTAGCTGATAAGTTAATCAATCCCTAGAGTGCCACCATCCCATACTGGTGCACTACATCCACACAGTTCAATAATTGATGTAACAATTATAGAAATATATCAAATAATCCAAAGTTAAACATAATACTATAGTATCATGTTAACTCAAAATAGGATTAACTTATAATTTATTTAATCTTCCTATATCACATATCCTACACATACTGAATCTTAAACAACTTTGATATTTTTCTATACAATCACTTAAGCATTCTCCATACCATTTACGCCATACATTTAATCTTAATTGTTAAAACAAATTAAAGACTAAGTCCATTCATTCCACTAAGAATTTGAATAGCATGCACTGATATAATTAAATTTGTTTAAAATTTATTTAAATCATTCATAGTCCTTATTTAATGTTTAGGACTCCTTAAATTCAATACAAAAACACTACAACGTTGTTTCCGAGACTTCTTCTGGTCAGGCTCGAGCTTTTATCTCCATTGCTTGAGCACCCTGTCCAAGGCTTTAGTATCTTATTTCAGACTTGAGCTTTTTATCCCTGTTGCTCGAGCTTTCCTTCTCAGGCTCGAGCTTTACAACCAATTGCTCGAACTTTTCCTTACAAGCTCAAGCTTTTCATCCCAAGGCTCGAGTTTTGCCCCCAAGGCTCGAGCACTGTAACAGCGGTCCGAACACTGTTACGCGAATCAACCCAGAATTTCACTGTGCATTCATTCTTTACTTGTTTCAGGAATCCTTGGCATGTTTCTACGTTCTATCAACATGCATATATGAAAACATTATATAAAACATGTAACAAAACATAATGTAATCCAATCGAATTATAAATTTATCAATTTTTACACAAGAACAAACATGAACAACAAATTTATAAAACCTAGTTCTAGATTTAATTAAAACATGGATTCCAATTTTAATTAATCCTTTAAACATCTCTAAAGTTATACTAGAGATACATAGATTACAGATCTAAGAGAGAATTGTAGAATAAAGAACTTGCCTTTAGGATTTGCTAAAACCCTAGCCTCCTTCTTCTTCTTCCTTTTTCTCCATCCTCCTTCTTTCTCTCTCTCTCTTTGAAATAATACATGATATATTTTCTAGCCCCTTTTCCCAACCCTATAGAGATATATTTATAGGCTACATATTAACCCTATTCCTTTTCCCAATCCACATCCAATTAATAAAGAAAAATAAAATTTAAAAAAAACTAAAAAATAACCAAAAATATAAGTCACGTATAATCTATGTATATTATTTTTATCTAAATAAAATAAATACACTAGATTATCTCCAAATGACTTTCCTAAAATATATATGTATTATTTAATTATATATATATATATATACATATACACTATCTATGGGTAATTATCCATACCCATTAAATCCCTTATCCAAGTAGTCCATGGAACCCAATTGGTTGGCCCATGACTACTATCATAACCCTTAAAATAAAAATGAAATAAAATAAAAGAAAATAAAATAAATTAAACAACCATTTAAAAAATTTAATTCCTAAACATTAATTTTCAAAAAAAACACCTAACATTTAAGTAAACAAATACGCATCATTAAACAGGTATTTTAAATAAACACATAATCAATTAAATCATATAAATAATTAACAAATAGTCAATAAATCAATTAAAGAATCAAAAACACAATTAAAACAATTAATAAAATACCAAGACTATTATTTTAAAATTAAGGATATTACAGACAGCAACATGCAAATCGCACATAAAGTGGACATGTGCACCTATGCAATATACGCACCCTAACCATGATCCTGAGACTCAAGCTCATATCATAGCACCATAATCATATATATATATAAAGTCCGTATAAACATAAGACAAAAATGTCACCCAACTGATATAGTGATATGACATTAATAAGTAGGATTTAACTCTATGGTTAATCCATTCCCTTATATATCTAAGTAGGTAGGACTTAACTTTTAATAGCTAATCCATCCCTAAGATGCCACCATCTCATATTGGTGCATCACATCCATATAGTTCAAAAATTGATGAAATAATTAGAATAAAACACCTATTTAATCCCAGCAACAAGAATAATAAAATCAGATATGAACATGATCATATTATGCATCCAATACAAGATTTAAAAATTGTATCATAGTAATTTAAGTTGCTAAAATAATATTAAGCAATTAAATCCTCCATATCAATTAACAACATGTAAACTTGTTTAAAATTTTATATTGTTCTAATCATTAGCATATAGATATAATTTACGCATAATGAGATTTTAATATGTCATGGAAAATTATTTAGAAATCCCATCATTAACCCAAAATAGTTCTAGAACCTCGAAACATCTAAACAATGCCTAAACACATTCTGTACGCATCATAGCAAGAGAGAATGCTCTACCACAAAGAGAGTCGGTTCCACTCACCATAGAGCTGGCTCCATTCACCATAGAGCCATCTCTACACATGAGGGAGCCGGCTCCCTATTTCGGGGAGCAGGTTCTATACTTGAGGGAGCCGGCTCTCTCTTTCTCTAAGAACCCTAAACCAATTTTTAAAGGGAGCCTGCTCTGTCCCATTAGAGAGCCGGCTCTCCACCTATTTTACTCCTTCTTCCTTGTCTCTGGCAAGTTTCAACTCCTCTGATCTCCATTGATAATGATCCTAAGAGTCTGAACTATGTCCTGAATCATCCCAGTAATTTATATAAATCAATTATGCATCATTATCAACAATAAAAACAATTAATCATGCCATATACTTCAAGATCAATCAACTGTAATTAAATTCACATAAACTTGTTTTAGATTAGAACGAGCTTGAATAAAAGATACAAAAGATTAATTTAAAATTTGATTAATCCCTAGAGATTACCTAGGCATATACAGAACACAAGTCTAGGGAAGGAGTAAGAGAAAGAACTTGCTTTAGATTTTAGTTTGAAACCTTAAACCGCCTTCTCTAATTATACCGGTGACTCCTTAACTGCCGTTAAACAGCTCTGCTACTCCTGGTTGAACCCATAAGCAGACCTTCTTCCTTCCTCGGTCCGACCTTCAATCTACGGCCAAAACCCTAACTTGTTCTCTCAGTTTTTCTCTCAAACCTCTCTGCATACGTGAATAGGGTTTTTAACCCTTGGCAGACATATAATGATATATATATATATATATATATATATATATATATATATATAGGAAATTATAATTTAACCTAATACTAATTACCTAAGGATAAGGATAAGGAAAAGAAAATAAAAGAGAAATAAAAATAAAATAATAAATACATATAAGTCTGTACGTGATAAAATATATATATATATATATATATACAACCAACTATAATTATTAATATTAATCATTTAAAATATTAATAAATATAATATCCATAAATATAACTTTATACCCATATATATATACTACACCACATGGGTAGTTATCCATACCCAAAAATAATCCTATTCAAGTAGTCCATGTGACCCATTGGGTGGTCCAGTACTACTATCCAAGTCCATCCTTAAAAATAAATATTTAAAATAAAATAAAATAAACATTTAAATGATTTAGTTCTTAACAATTAATTTTAGTTAAACACTTAACATATATGCAAACAAATACTAACAATTTATCATACAAATATATAAATAACTAATGTTAAATAACCACATATACAATTATTTCAAATAAGCAATTAAACAAATAACCCAGAAATCAAACAAATAATATAAAAATGCAAATAAAAGAAATAAATAAATACCGAGACTATCCTTTTTAAATTAGGGGTATTACATAGATTGCCTTGGGAAGAGTGGTTTAGGTAACCGATTAAGTGTTTATGACTGATTGTGTTGTGGATGGTTTGAGGAGACATGTGGATGTTAAGCATTCTGGTTTTTGTACTCATTTTTCCTTTAGGAATTGTAGGCATGGCATTATTGTATAGAGGTTCTTTTCTGGTAGTAAGTAGTGGTTGATATGTAGAGATCGAGAGTGAGGCATGCTCTCCTATTGTGATGGTGTTATCCTAGGGATGCTTGAGGGGAGATCGCTTGGCAGTAGCCTGTTAAGTTAGTGGGACGTGAGTCCGAGTTGTCATTCGAGGATGATAGTAGTAGAGGTGTTGTGTCGTGATGTCTTAGTATTGATGAGCAGAATGGTTTATGGTATGATCCGAGTGTGGTTTAGAGATTATGAGTTGTTTGTTATGTGTTGTCAGGTTGGTGATGGGGTTGTGCACCAGTTGAGGCGATTGTAGACGGTTTAGTTTTAGAGCCTGAGGGCGATGTTACCACATAGGCACCTTTTTTTTTTGACGAGTCAGTGGGTTATTGTGACTGAGGTTATGGGTCTTGTGTGCACGGTGTTCGAGGGAGTGTCGTCTTGAAAGGTAGAGATGGAATGGGTGATCTAATGTCATCGTATAGCATAGAGGTTGTCATTTGGGGGTGACTGGTCCTAGGTAGAACGGGACGTGATGTCTAATGTACTATGATCGTTCCTAGTGTTAGTATGCTGTGAGTATTGGTGCTCTTATTTGATTAGATTTGGCTATCATAGGTATTGTCGAGTAGCATATGCGAGGTTTCGGTGTTGATTGTGTATGACGATTCGTTAGTGGTGAGGTCACTTAGAATTATGTTTGTAGTTCCATACAAGTACACCTCCTTGTGTGTAGGGAGTTCATTTCATCTTAGGTGAGATTGGGTATCCACGGTTGGACAATTGGTAAGTAGCGTGTGACAAGGGGTCGGGTGCATTCAAGTGGGAGTCATTAGTATCTTGTGAGAGTGGGGTTCGTTAGCCTTTATGTTTGTTCTAGTCCTGACAAGGACGTCGTTTGTCATATGTCTTGTCCTCTATCTAAGAGTTGTGTGCGTTTGTGAATGGATGGACCCGTGTGTGGTTTGCTATGTTGTTAGAGTTCATCGGTAAAGGTTTGGTTATATTGGTTAACTCACTCCCGCAGAGGGAGGTGGGGTCTTTGGTTTTGGTGGTGCTTATTTTGAGAGTGGTTTCTACCAGTGGTATGTGAGGTACGAGTTGCCATGTAGGGATTGTGTGTTTTCAGTGTTTGGTACCAGAGCTGATGGTTAGGGGTGTGTTGTGAACTGTAAGTTTGAGGATGGTTAGGTGATGTGATGTGAGTCATGTACTCGGATGTTTTTATAGATGTCTGATTTGAGCAGTGTCTTAAGGATAAGTGTCGATATTACCTTAGAACTACGTGATTAGAGAAAGTGAATGTGAGATTCTGTTACGGAATAATGGAAATGATTGATTTTGGTTTTGAGATTTCAGGCATGAGATAATCGTATTGTGTGTTTGACGAGGTAAGAATTGATGAGATAGTCGTTATGGAGTTATCTACCTGGTGTGGGTGTTATGAGGTGACTGAAGAGCTTTTAGGCTAATCGATGATTGTGGTATTTGGCATTATGTTGCTTTTAGCTTGTTATGATTAAGGCATGATTGGAATTTTTAGAGTAGGTATGTGACTGTATAGTTGTTGTGGTTACGTAGAGCGATGGATTGATAGTAAGTGGATCTCATGGTTGTCTTATAGACTATGTGAGATTGTGTGTGAGGTTTGGACCTAAGGACAGGAACGACGTCTGTGTTGAGACCGGATCGATGATGAGAATGGCCTGGCCAACCATTTCTCCTGAATTAGCCCATCTTTAGCATAATATCAGGTCAAAGGTCAATGATTGTTTTATTTTGTCAGGGACAGTGAGAGCATGGTATTGCGTGTTGTGTCAGTGTGATAGTTTGGATCTAGTCTGGGAAAGACCTTCGCTTGAGATAATGGAGTTTTGTAGATGAAGATGTTTTGTCTTGGGGGATGAGGTGTGTTAGGTAGGACCAAGTGTCCGATAAAGGTTTGTGGTGCAACCACTTGATTATCGAGGATCTTGTTTTAAAGATTCGTGTCTTGAATACATGATAGTGTGCTTTATTGATTTGGTGACTCATGATTGTATACTTGTTGGGAGACTCATTATTTAGTTATCTTGAGGTTGTGAAATATAATGATTGCCATATAGTGTGGTTAGTAGTCACTGGTGCAGATATGTAATGGTCTGATAGAGATATATAGATTTGAGTTTGAACTTGATTGTGAGATGGACATGGTTCCTTGTCTGGGGTTTTGTGTGTCCTTTAAAGGATGAGTTATGATCGGATGTTGTCATGTTTAGGGGTCTTGTGACCGTTCTTCTTTCAAGCTCTGAAGCCTTGCTTGTCAGTGTAGAGTGGACTGATGCCCATTTTGAGTCAGGTATAGCGTAGGGCGTACCAGCTGGTCTTATGTTATGATGTTATGAGTAATGAGTACCCTCATAAGGTGGTGAACATGGGTTTTTAATGGTAGCGGTGTGTGATTGCCTATTGGCGTCTGGTGTCAAAGGCAATAAGGTTATTAAACTCTCAGTCCTGTGGTTTGGTAAGGTGTTTCTTGGGAAGGTGTGTGGCTGTGGGCCTCCTTCTTTAAGGAGGGTAGATTTTGAGGACGAAATCTCTTTAAGGAGGGTAGATTGTAGTGTTTCTGGTTTTTCCTATTTTTTATTTCCAGGGGTTTTTCTGATTTTTTGGGATTATTCTTGTCTTGTCTCATTTTACATGTCAGACACCATAAGGTATGCCGATTGTGTTGCGAGGGTTGATTGGAGCATTTTCTTGAGTTTAGAACTCATGGAAATGCATTGGTGGTTATTCCGGCATTTTTTCATTTTTCAGGCTGGGAGGTCCTATGTGGGACCCGCTATCAGGGTTGTTGAGCACGGAGGTTGTGTCTCGGCTCCATTGCATTTCTTACATCATTATTTTGTGCATAATTGTTTAGTGGTACATTGAAATTGTGATTGTAAAGTGGTTAGTGTGTGTGTGTATATATATATATATATATATTTATATAAAGTTAAAAAGTTGATATTTTAATAAGGCATGGGACCCACTATTATTGTGCATCATTGTAAATGACCATATGGTTATTAGAGAAGTTATTTTCTCTCTTCTCCAGCACACTATTTCTTCTTCTCTCTTCTGGTTTTCATTTTTTTTCTTCATTTGAAGGTTAAATCTAGGCTATATTATTGGGATTTTGGCTTTGCCACTTAAGGCAAAGTTGACGAGCACATCGAGGCCGACGATTTGATCAAAGCCAATCTTTGTTTGGCCACCAATTGGGTATTTGAAAATTGGGCATTTTTAGGGCTTTTTCACCAATTTAAGGTAGGGGTGTTCTAATCCATGACTTTGATTTTGATGAATTTCTCCCCTTTTATTTGATTATAAGCATGCTTAACTTAATTGTTTTGCATATGTCTTTGAGGGTTTTGTGTTTAATTATGTTCTATATGACTAAACGACTGAAATTACTTGTTTCTTGTAGTGATATGAAGAAGCATGCTAAATTGGAAATTTATTGTTGCATTTTGTGATACCCCTCGGATCCGAGACACGGGTTGATCAGGCCCAGGCCCAAACTCGAGGGAATATCAAACAATTAATATTTTATAATGAACACGGAATACAAAATAAATTAAGAAATGAAATTAAAACTGGAAGGAACTAAAAATAGAATCCGCAAAATATTATAATTATTAAAATCCATCAAACCCAAACTCCAAAACTCCATCAGTTTACAACTTGGGAATCCATCTCTAGTGGACCCCTATTAAACATCCAAACGGAAGATAGAACAACTGTAATAAACGTCCAGAAATAAAACTATAGAGAGAGCCCTACATCGTCGGAAGAGTGAATAGAGACCTCTGCTCAGCACGAACACGTCTAAGCCTGGAACTGTCGTGTACCTGAAAAATAGAAGTGGGTCAGGCCCACGCGCAAGTTCTATACTACTACAATCCAAACAGAGGCCCGATACGCATGTACATCCTAAACAATTCAACAATAGCTAATAGTCCGTAAATATATATATAGTCACACTAAAGGACTCTCACTGGACTACAGACCGGTCTCATCCTGAATAGAGGTAACATGCTAAAACGCACACGAAGTGGGCATATGTACCTATAACTAAACAGGGTACACCTTCAACCATCGTAGCCAGCTACACATCCCGATGCATATACGCTCCCTAGCCATCGGTCCTGAGTCTCAAGCTCATACCGAGGCACCATAACAGTACATATATAAAATCCATCCAAAATCCCTGGTATTGTCGCTCAACAAGTAGTTGCCATGACAATACAAATCCACGGGACTTAACTTTTAGTTAATCCCATCCTTATTCCAAGTAGGTGGGTAATGGTATTGTTTTAAAAACCAAACCCATCCTTAGTATGCCACCGTCCCATACTGGTGCCTACTTTCCAATCCTCCATTAGTCAATAATACCAATAAATCAAGTATATATCAACTAAATTCCAACATCCAACATTCAATGTTAGCAGTGATAAAATAAGCATTGATAAACTGGGTCACAACAACAACATATACATGCCTAGTTTAAGTTGTTCCCTTTAGTCTGATATAAAGACAGAATTAATTAAAACTTCCATTTAACACCTTACGAATGACATACAGATATATAGGGTATGTATCACAAAATCCTAACCTCTATAGTTAATACTAACTGTGATAATGTAAGCATCAAAACAATATTCACAGTATGTATTTAGACATGCTCAAATTATAGTGTTCCACAAAACCGATCTAGTGTTAAACTCAAATCCTCCTAGTATTTAAGTTCCAACAGTTGCTATTATAGAAGTTAAGATAGCTATCATCTAGACCCATCCTTCCAATAATTTATACTAGCAGTGGTAAGGAAAAACGTGAACCACAGAACCACAATGCATCCACAAACATGCTTATTCTAGGTTGAACAAGCATACAACACTACTGTAACTACCAGTTTCATAGCAAAACAGATATCATTTTAGTTTGGTTTAATCTTCATTAATCCTGGAATCATTTAAGAGTGCAAAGAGTATGAAGCCTAAGGGAAAGAGTAAGGATAGAATCTTGCCTCAGAAACTTTTGTTCAAAGTTTCAACGTCGTCTTCTTAAAAAAATCCCGGCGAGTTCCAAAACCCGGTTACTGTTCACGGGTACGAAATACTATTCTCGAACTCAAAATCTGATCTCCACCATTCAGATTGTGCAACACTGAGTCATGAACCTATCCTCCAAATTTCAGCTCGATCGGACCACAGACGAAGCAGAATCGGATGTTTGATAAAATCTGGGCAGAATGGAAAAAAACCTGTGCGACCCAGTTACTGTTCACGTGTACGAATCACTGTTCCCGAGGTCAAACTCTGATCGCCACCGTTCAGATTATGCGTCACTGAGTCATGAACCTCTCCTCCAAAATTCAGCTCGATCGGACCACGGACGAAGCGGGATCGGAGCTTTGATCAAACCTTGGCAGAATGTGAAAAACTGCGTTTTTCCTTCTCCACTTCCACAAAACGTGTGCTTTGTTTTAAAAAAAACCCTACACAGACGTCTACCTTATACTTATAGAGTTTTCCTAAACCCTAGGTTCATTTAAGTCCAACTCACAATCCTAACCAGCCCATCCAATTAACATAGAAACCTACGACGGCTATAATATAAAACCCTAATTTATACTGTAATTAAAACCCTAGTTAGATGTATTTACCTAATTACCCTATTCACCATTAAATACTTAACAAATAATCTAATTGAACAAAATAATAATTAGTAAACCCAATTAAACCAAATAAGACACACATAAAATAAGACACACATAGAATAATTAAACCAATTACACTTAAACCATTAATGCCAATTAAATAATTAAAACACTAACAAGTAATTCCAATCAAATAACTAAAAATAAATATCATTTAAATAAATTAAATCACCACAAAAGAAAACAATTAAGCACCTAATAAAAAAAATAATGACACATAATCAAATAAAATGCACTTAAATAATAAATTAAATACCATTAAATACCAGGAATATCCTTTTTAAAATTAGGGGTATTACACATTTTATGTGTATAAATTGCTAAAATTTTATGTTTCTCAAAGCATGAAATGTTTTTACTATGTTCAATGAATTAGATTTATATATGAGGGCATGTTATGATTAATTTCAAATGATGGAAATTATATATATTGGCATGATTATATGAAGCATGATGCATTCATGCATTCCATTGGGAAAGAAAATGGGAAAATGTTTTGAAAAGCAAATGGAAATTACTTTGGGAAAAATGTTTTGAAAAGGGTTTGCGAAAACCCAGACGCCTAGGAGGTGCCTAGTGGTTCGCAGTGTCAGTGTAGTCTAGATGGGACTATGGATAGACCCTAGTGTGGTTGAGCTACTTAAGCTGGATACGACGCCTTGGAGTTGCCTTGTGGTCGTAGATAATTAGCAAATCCTCCTCTCATGATGCCTTGGAGTCGTCTTGGGTCGGATTGCACTAACGGTTGGAAAGGTGAAACAGTATTATTTCAGAAATAGAGAGCGACATTTCATGGCATGGCATATCGTTGGCGTATATTGCACAATTGGTAGTTGAATGACTTGTGTATGTATTTATTGATATTATTACTGTTTTACTTGCTTCTCGAGGTATGATCTTGTTCACTTGTACTCTATTCCTTATGTGGGTTCACGGGGTCGTAAGAAATGTGTCTTAGACACTTCCTACTGAGCGGTTGGCTCACCCCATTATTTTAGTATTTTTAGGACAAGGGAAAGAGGTGGCGGACGACGATCCACCACAAGCTTAGACTGGATTGGAGATCTACATTTTGTTATCTTTTGTATTAGAACTTTAATATTTTGTAACTGTAATCTTGACTATTTTGTAAAACTTTAGTATAATTTGTATAATGTTATAAGTTATAGACTTTTAATTTTAGCTATATTTCTTGGACTGTAACTTGATGTAATTAAAATACGTTCCTTGTGAAGGATTATAGGACTATGTAGTGGACTTGTGTTTCCATATTTGGATAAAATAGAGGAACAAGACTCTTTTTATATGTATGTGTTGATTTTGGGAATGTTGTATATTATTTGTATTATGCGTTGGGACATGATAGATGAGTTTTAAGGCCATTGCTTTATATATGTATTTCAGTAGGTCATAGTAGGACTTTTTCTGTAATGGTCATGCCGAATTTTTATTTATTTATTTATTTGGTACCTGTCCGGTATCTTTTTAGGTTGTTACGCAACCCATCCATTTCCTCTTCATTTCAGCAATCCCCTTTCCCTTTCTATCTTTCTCCTTTTGTCTCTTTATAATTCTACATCTAAACACATATATATCTCCATAGATTAAAGCTCTATTTTGGAGAGGTTAGAGTTAGATTTTGAGGAAGAGCAAGAATGGAAAGTTGGAGTGCTTGTAGAGGGCTTCCATTTGGCACCCATATTTCTAGGGTTTGGAGAATTTTGAAGTTAGGGCTTGCTAAGGCCTTGTTTGGCTTGCTTCGTTAAGGTAGGGGTTATCTAATACTCTAAACTTTGCCTTCAATTGAGCAATTTTGCCTTATCTACATGAATATTCCATTCTTGAATGTGTAACTATGAGTTAAGATGACGATGTATGGACATAATTGAAAGCATGCTAGTGATGGATATGAAAGTGTGTTTAATTATATGATAAAGATGTGTATAACATGCCTTTGATGCAAAGTTGTCTAAATTACAAATGCTAGCATGCTATATATATATATATGTATTGTTGTGAGATTCTATAGTAAGCATGCTTAAATAAGGTGTAATATTATACTTGTGTTGCTTGGTTGGAAGATTTCTTTATTGTATTTAAATGCTAGTATGACCTTGTTGATATGGTCTATATAATGAGAATGCTTGTGATTGAAGAATTGAGAATGCTATGCTTGTTATTTGATTCTAGATTATACTATGATTGCATTTAATTTCCATAAGATGCCATGCTGAATTGATTTGCTAGAAATGCTAAATCTATGCTATTGTTGAAATTATGATGAGATTGAAACCAATTTGATGAAATGAGACATATGCATGACATAGCGGGAAGTGGGAATGAGAAAAGGATTTTGAAATGATTTTTATTAAAATGAACCAGATTTATGGAGTCTGGTGCTAATTCGACCTAGAGGGAGAACGTGCTGGTTTTGGACATGAAAAGTTAATACTAGGCCCCAAATGGTTGCCAGATTTGGAACCAGGGATAGTTATCAATCTCGCCTCGGTAAAGTCGGTTAGCGGTTTTCAAATGTGAGTTTAGAGTCGGTAGAGACCAAGTCTAGGTTTGGTGTAGTTAGGGTCACCAAAAGCATTCCTTTGCTATTCTTGTATTAATGCATAGTTGATGTATGTTCATTTGAAAGATAGTGTAATCGTGGCCGTAAAGGATCAAAAACTTGTATTCTTTGGGATATATCGTTGTAAAAGTAATTCAATGAGTAATTCAAAGTTTATTTTGGCATATTGAATTTTATTTCACATCTTATGCATGCTTGTGAGTTGGGATAGGGGTATTTTGGTCAAAAGACTAAATTATAGCTCGGGAACAGGAATATAGATGAAAAAGGGCAAAAAGGGGGTCCAACCCCACTTTTTTTTTTTTTTTTTTTTTCAAAAAAATCAGTGGGGGATCAATCCCTTACTAAAGGGGATCGATTCCTCCCTCCAAAATAGAATGGGGGGGTTCTGCCAGGGGGTAGGCGATCGATCCCCCACCATCCCCCATTTTTTATTTTTCAAAAATTGGCTCCGAACTTTGAGTACCCATAACTTCTTCATTTTAAACCCAAATAGGGTTTTTCTTGAGTCTAACTTGCATGTTTTTGAGTCGTTTTTCTAATGGTGTAGGTCTCATTCCATAAATTTTACATGAAATGATCATTTTACCCTTATCAACCCTAGGGACCTAGAGTGAGCCCACAATTGAGGATATCATTCTTTCATGAACCGATTTCGTTAGAAATGATTGATGTGCCATCATTATGACTCCTAGAGTATGGAGAGGTACATAATGACCATTTTGCCCTTAGAGCCTTGGGTCAAGTTGGGACCTGGTTAGCGATTCGGATCTATGGATTTGGGTCGTTACATGACAATTAGATAACTCTACCTTCAATGATGCAAAAAGCCCCTAATTTTCAAAATCCACAACATCCACCAATTGAAGCTTTTCTATAATCAAATTGAAGCTTTCGTTGAGCTCTATAACTTTGTTTTCTATGGCGAAGATCAAATCTTCGAGGAATAAGGTGAAATGGAAGCTTAAAGTATGTAAATCTTGAGTTTGTTGAGGGAGAAAGAGTTTTAGAAAGAGAAAGAATAACTCTCAGCTGGGTGAGGAAGAAAAGATGGACCAAAATATGAAAATATGGTCCTAATGCAAAAAGGTGGTCAAGGTGGACCTTACCATGCACATTAAAATGTCAAAATAGCCCTTTTTGTGTATATATATCCCAAACACGCTACATATGTGTACTTTAGCACATAATCAGATAGTTATACACCAAATAATTATAATGAAATGCAATGAACCCGAATGATAGTCCTGAGCATAAGAAATTCAGGCGTGGGGCCACACGGGACCTCCCTATAATGACCCAAACCTGAGGATCCGGGTCGTTAACCGGGTCCTTACTTGAACCCGAGGTCACATAAGGCAACGAACTCAAATCTACACAATCTCGCAACAAATCAACCATCTCGCACTACCCATGCCCATGCCCAATGGGAAAATATAAGGAAACCCAACACTGAACCTCGCATACTCAACACTAGACACAACGAATTTAGTACTCAACACCTGCACACCAAGTGCTAGAATATAGTCCACAATAGCACCGCCGCACAAGAGCATTAACGCTCGCAACACATTAACACTAGGAACGATCACTACCTATCGGACACTGCATCCTTCTCTATTAAAAAACAATCATCCTTAAATGATAACCTTTTTGCAATAAAATGACACTTTACCACCCATTCCATCTCTACCTTCCTACAAAACACTGCCTCGAATACCGTGCACACAAAACTCATGAGCTCATGATAAGCGCCGAATATTGCATATTCAAGCGCCCTTATTTGCATTAGTTAAGTCCATTAGTTGATTATATTGTATATATTAGCTTTATTTGCATGTTTTTGTTTACTTTCAGGTTGGTTCCCCAAAAATAGTTAAAAGTGAGGCTTTGACAAGTTCTTGAAGATCAAAGCATGCCGTTGTCGGGGACCTTTATTTTGGCCAATCCAGTGATCCATTGAACTCATGGTTTTCTCTGCAAAAAGTGCTAAGGAGGATGATCGCATCATCGGGCCAAGCCAAAACCAACTCGAGAAGGAGATTTGTACCCAGAAGCATTGCGGGCGCCCGCCATACACTGCGACCGCCCGCCATTTTGTCCAGTAGGTTTAAAATTTGGCAGGGCCTCGCCATGCACTGCGGGCCCTCACCAGGTGCCTCTATCAGCACATTAAGGCACCCTTGGCATCCCGCGGGCACTCGCCAATCAGCAGACAAAAGGTCGTAGGCTACATTGTTTCCCCCAATGTTATCCCCTTGATTCAAGGGATTGCTCTGCACTTCTTTAGGGATTTTGGGCCACGAATTTAGAGTGGTTGGAAGGCTATTTTTGCTTTGTACAAGGCTTGAACCATTGTAATAAGATATCACACATTGTAAGGATTTTCTAGTGAGAGAAATATTGTGTTTTTGAGGGTTATGTGTGTATTGTGGCTCCTAGGTGTGAAAATGGAGGGGAAGATCTCTTCTACTCCTTCCTCCCTTGTTTCTATGGGTAACTAACTCCCTTTCTAGGGTGGTGATGAAGCCCTTCTTTGTAAGCATGCTTTAGTTTTATTTAATTTGGTGAATAAAGTATGTATATGGTATTTTCATAATCTAGAGCACTTTACATGTTGTAATGGATATTAATGTCTATAAATGATCATTTTGAGTTCATTATCTTGTCTTAGATTGTTTCCTCTCATGATCATATAACTTGCATCTTTATAGTGAGAATGGAAATGAGATTGTGAAATGGGTTTATTGGCATATTGTATGAGAGGCTTGTTAGTCCATAGCTTAGGGCCTCCCTTTGATGGATTTTTCTTAGTTCTTGACTTCATGTGCTCTTACCATAGTGATTGAGGGGTTTGATAGTCCTTAGCTTAGTGAGCATGTCATGGCTACACTCTAATTTGGGTAGTTAAAGCATGTGGAACTTTGAGGGATTATAATTAACTCTTGATTCTATGAACTTCTTAAAGATAATGTAATAATCTTGTGTTGCTACATATCATTGCCATATATCTAATTTGTTTCCCAAATTAATTATAAGCTAGCATGTTTATAGGGTTGGTAGTTGATTCACTTCCCTAGTCCTCTCTACATAAGTTCTCTCCTCTTAAATTCCTTCAATTTATTGTTTCAATTCTAGTTTCTAAGTGACAAACAAAACCAACTCTACACCTCTTCATCAAACAAAGTGATTTTTAAGACCTTGGTTGCTGTAAACTTGCAGTCCTTGTGGTTCAACTTACCCCTATGATAGCCCTATTTTACAATGATTTATGCTATTGCAAGGGTTGATTATTATTGGTAGCATATACTGATGCCCACCAATTTTTGGCGCCGTTGCCGGGGATTGCAAATGGATTTGTAACCGAGGTCTAAAGATTAACTTTGGTTTGATTGTGAATATTGTGATTTATGTATATTTTCTTGTTTGGTTTTGGTGACATTGTGTTTTAAGTATTCTTGTGAGATTCTAGGGACACGAGGCTTGCCGAGGGAAAACTGAAAATATCAAAAGTCTAGAGGACTCCAGGTAAGTTTTTCAAAGTTCTAGTGTAAAAATTGTGATATCTTGCATGTGTTAAATTAGTGATTTTTGATTGTGAAGCCCTTGTCGAGGCTATTCCTATTTTACTATATTACAAAGCATCAGTCCTTGTCGTGGCCATTTATTTTCTGTCTTGTTGATAATTGCGGAGAAAGGGAACATTGTATGTGGATGTTATGGTGAAGAAGTGTTGTGCTTGTTGTGAATTGTGTTGTTGATGTTGGGACGTAGGTCATTATCTTTGCCAACTCTTGAAGCCCCAATTGACATAAATTCACTTGAAAGGACTCTTAGAAGAAACCTTAGGGAATCTGAAAATATAAGAGAAATTGAACTTGAATTTAATACAATGGCCGAAAATGAAGAAAATGTTGGGAATGAGGGAATCAATAATGATAGGGCTCAAATTCTATGTGGATCTGATGTTTGATCATGGTGATTGGTCTTATAGTTGATCAGTTTCAGGGAGAAATGTAGGCTTTTCGATGAAATGCCTTATTGTAAGGTTCGTTTTGATTTTTTTAGGCGTTAATTTGCTTGTCAGGTTTTGGATTCCTGATTAATGTTGTTAATGGGGGTATTTTGAGACATTAGAGATGTTGGTTTTGCTGTATTGAGGATTTGGGGCCTTAAGCATAGCGGTACCTATAGCATTGTTGTCAAAGTTTTGGGATTGGCCAGGATAGTCCGGCCGGACATCTTTGAACCATATCTCAACTCTCACAAAATGTTGGTCTCCGTAGTGATTTTGGCAATGATCATTTTTTACATTGATGTCACTTGTATTGAGAGGTTTCTTGGGTAGACCTAGTGGGGGGCAGGTTATGAATTAGTGCCTTACACTGTCATGCTACCGTACAAAGTTGTGTGTTGTGGGCGAGTACTAGTTGTTGTCGATGCTACCTTACTGACGAGTAAGTCTGGGCGGGCACTAGGTACTGTCATTGCTACCACACATTCGAGTACGTCGTGGGCGAGTTCTGGTCACTATTTGTACTACCACGTTGTGTTTGTTCTGTACCCTGATTTGATATGTGGTTATCTTGGAGTTCTTTTGGTGCTTGTTTTTGGTTCCTTATGATGGTTTGTCAGGAAGGACGCTTACGGTTGTTGTTTTTAGTTCTTTTATCCGACCTTGGGTTCTGTGTGTGAGTTTAGACTTGTCGTGTGGCCAGGTGGTCACTTTTCCCTTGAGGGGTCGTCTTGTCATGAGCACGCGGGTGCAATTGACAATGTTTTGTATGTTCCTTTCAGCTTTGAGGTCGCTGGTGTAGCGCATTGTGAGGGATACTCGGAGATGTACTCTTTAGTTATCTTGGTTTCGCCTTTTTGTTTTGTTTGGGCTGGATTTCGGGGACGAAATCCCTTTAAGGTGGGAAGGTTGTAATGACTCGGATTTTCACGGATAATTTTTTTTTGTTTATCTTTTTCCTTTCTAAGTTTAGTTTCATGTCGCTTAGTGTCATCTTGAGTACTCTGGAATGATTTCTGAAACTCTTTTCTTTGGATTGACAACTTTCGTTGAGGACCGAGTCATTTCCACATTTTTCGTTTTTCGACACTATTCACTTTTCGTCTTTTTCCCTATTCCGTCTTTTTCCCTATTTTGTCTTTTCCTCGTTTGGCACTTTGTTTGCGTAACCACACTTCTTGTGTTCGGAGTTGGTTTCTGACTTCCCGTATCTTCATTCTCAATGATTTCTATGAGATACGTATCTTTACTTTCGTGAGAAAGTACTCTGGTTGCTCCCGGTGTCCATAGGGGCATAAATACAAAGTTCTTTGGAAACGTTTTCTTTTCTTGGGGTGTTTTTCATAAATATCTTTTGAAGATATTTTATTTTAGGGGTATCTAAGAAAATATCTTTTGGAAGATATTTTCATTCTGGGGCAGTTTCGGAGTTTTCACTTTTTGGAGGGGTCATTGTGTAATTAATAAAAGTTATTACTCAACGCCTTGTTTTGAGCCTGGATCCTCGTATGGGATTCATTTTCACATTTCGTCGAGTCGTGGACTCTTAGAATTTCCTCCTGGACAATGTTTTCCAGTTTCAAGGTTTTTGGCCCCTATTTGCGCCAAACTTGTTTTGGGCATAACTTTCTGTACGGGACTCGATTTTTGACACCGTTTCTTCCATTATTCATATTTTCTCATTTTGAATCTTTTTTGTTCATGGAGTTTTGCCATTTGAGCGCGTCTGCTCAAATTTCACTTTTTCGGACTCGGTTGGGCCCGTTCAGGGCACTTTTTGAGTTTTTCTATAAATAGGGGGCCTTTAAGTGAAAAATCAGATTTTTGCCCTCTCTCTCCTCCCTCTTGGCCAGATCTAGAGGCAGCCATGGCTGCCATCTTCTCTCTCTTCTTTTGAGCTTCTTCCCTTTAATGAAATACCTTAATGCCTTAGTGTTTATTGTTCCCCTCGGCGAGACTTTCGATTCCAACCGATTGGAATCTCGTTTTGGTCATTTCTTAAGTTCAGTTTTGAAGTCAAGTTGTGTTTTTGATGTGGCTTCCTTGGAATTCATGTTCGTGGTGTTATCCCCGACAAAACCTAGGAGTTTCGTCGGATTCGAAGCCGATTTATTTTGGTGGGGATTCTAGATTTCATCTCAAATGGAGGTAAGGAATGTTTTAGGCTTTTGTGTGTGTTGTATTAAGTGTTTAGCATGATTATACAACTTATATATATGCCTTGTATCAAATCTAGAAAGTTATTAATTTTTAATTCTTTGTATAAGATTTAAAATTCATGATGATATATAACTTTGATTTGAATTGTGGCATGGTAGAAACTCTTGTTTTAATATGTTGCTTAACATATATTAATTTGGGATTAATTAAATAAGAATTGCTCTTTTTAATTAATATTTACCTTTTGTGAAAGATTTAAGTTCATGGTCATACCTTGCATAGAATTGAGTTATATTATGCTTCTAAATTAAGTTTTGGCATGTTTGTTAACATACTTTAATTTGAGAGCATTTGGTTGAGTTTGAAAATTTAGAGACTTTAATTAAGAGAATTAATTAAAATCTAATTTTGTGGTTTCATGGGCCTAATTAAGCTTTTGTGTGAATATATGTAATGACCATGATATGTCTATTAATATATATTAAATTGGGGCCAATTGGAAATGATTTGAAATCTAGAGAGTTTAATTATTTTGATGTAATTAGATTCTATCTTGTTTATCCATGGATTTAATCACGTTTTAGAAGGTGCTTCTATTTTAAGATCATGGATTTAGACTTGTGAAGTACTCACTTGATTGTGTTATATGCATTAAAGGGCATTGTTGTTAAATTTATATTCGTGAGAGTATGTTTCTATATGAATATATTGTTGGCTTGTGATTTCGTAGCATTATGGATGTGAAATGCTTATTATGCATAATTGAGAGTTATATTGCAAACTTGTTACTATGTAGTAGTAATGCATATAAGTTATGAACTTATTTGGTTTATTTTGGAGTCTTGGGACATTGTTGTTACATGTGATATGGCTAAAGTTTGGCTTTAGTGTGGGAGGTATGAGTTCTCCCCAATTGAGATAGTGCGCACTTAGGGTGGTTTTCCCTACGGGTTAGTGCCCGGAACAACCATTTTGTTCTCGACGAAAATCCGAGACGTGATGTCCAAGTCTTCCACTATTTGTTTTCACATTTAATTCCAAGTTGACAGTTATGTTTACCTTGTTGACTTGTGGTTTTGGCTATTGGCGATTTTGATGTTGTTAAGTACATCCATACTAAATTGATATATTTAGTTGATTTCACACTTTTAGATTTCTAGTTGATAACCTAGAGAATCTATGTCTTGATGTGTGGTATTAGATATTCTAATTGTGCTAAATTGTTATATTTAGTTGACATTGCATTTTAGACTTCAAGTTGATAACCTTGAAAATCTATATGTTGTTGCTTTATCTAAGCATGCTCCTATGTTGTAGCTTTGTATAAGCATGCTCCTATGTTGTTGCTTTGTGTAAGCATGCTCCTATGTTATTGCTTTGTGTAAACATGAACCTATGTTACTAAAAGTGCATGAATGAGGTGATTGATGCTAGAAATGATTTTAGGTAGCTAGGTTGCTCCTTGAGTCTCACCTTTGATATAAACGTTAGGTGGATTGAACCACAATAATTAAATCATGCAAACTTGTAAAACGTAGGTCGAAACCATGCTTAGGGCTAACTCTAGCCCCCAGAGGATGTTTAGCCACTCATGGATGATGTCCTCCAACCCTTAAGGGCAAGCTCTATGGAAGAAATCTGCTCCTTGGTTGATGAAGAGTCTCCAATGGTGTCTCTAGCCTCCTCCTCTTCTTTTCTTCCTCACTAAGTATGTGTATCAAAGTATATCAAAAGGCTCCCTTAAAAAGTAGCTCATATTCCTTATATAGGTAGGTCAAAAATCACCCTAAATGAGCTGGGCTCGTACACCAATAATCCTCTAATGATTGGATATGATACAACTTTTAATGAGCTGGAATTTGGATTTTTCTCGGGATTTGGGAGGTTCGATCGATCGAACTTGAGGTACGATCGATCAAACATGGCTGAGATCTATCGAATTGAAGTTGGATCGATCCTCAATGGCGGCCCCTTTTTGGATAAAAACAAATCTAAGATATTTTGAAGATATTTTTAGGAAAAGGACAAAAGTGGTTAGTAGGGTGGTACAACTGGATAAGATCAATTATTTGGATAAGGGCAAGATGGTTCGATCGATCATAGAATGAGGTTGGATCGATCGAACTTTGAGATTTTTGAATAGGAACAAACATGGCTCAGATCCATCTTGAAGTGCTGAGATGGATAAAAGTTGGATCGATCGAACTTGAGGTGAGATCGATCGAAGTTACTGAAATTCCACCCTTTACTTCTTTTTGTTCTACTTTGCTCCTTTCTTTGATTCTACTTTGCTTCTTTCTTTGATTCATCCCAGAATTGCTTCAATTATGCTCATATTTGGCTGAGTTAGCTTATTTTGGGGATAAGTACCTGAAAATGGAAATAACACGAATTCAATACAAAACAGTAAAATAAGATAGATAAAGGTCCTAGAATATCTAAGCTTAAGGGGTTTAAATACGAACTTTTCAGCACTCATCACACCCCCAAACTTAAATATTGCTAGTCCCTAGCAATGAACTACGAAGTAAAGGAATGAAATGAACAACTATACAACTATGAACTAGAAAGCAATAAATGGATAACGTCACTTTCGTAGGGAACACGATTGCATTTATCACATGCAACAAGCCTTTTAAACCCCTAGGTTACCCTTAGTGGACGAGTGAAGTCTCACGAGGGTTTCTAGAAATGATACCCACAAACATTAAGCTCATTCTTTCAAAAGAGGCACCAATATTGCAAACAAGCATTGGGAGAAAACTACCTCAAGTGTGCAATTTTTCAAAGATTTCTAAGCAATTTCCTAAAATCTCAACATCAAGCAAGCAAGTATGGTCCTCCACACATCAAGAAAATGATTATGCAAATCAAAACAACTCTAGAATCCTTTTGAGTGGACCGGCATCAAATGTGTTGATATCTAAGCCAACTAAAGAAATGATCATATTCTTACCCTCAAACTAGTGCACAAATCTAGTACCGATCATTAAGACAAAGAGTGGACCTTTTATTAAAACGTTATTCTTCTAGGTGCGCTTATTCTTTTCACTCGAAATTTTTTTTTTTTTTTATAGGATCAAAGATGGAAGCATAGTACAATTTGTTGATCGATTAAGCTTTCTAGTGATCCATGAGGTCGAGCGTTAGGTCAATGACTCCCAAACCAGACGGCTTTAGGGCACTAGGTGTTCAAACACCCCTACGGACTTAAAAGCTCAAATCAACTAGGCTACAAATCAAGACTAGCTCCATCTAATCATTTCCCACTTCTCACCTTTTGAGAAAAGTCCTCAATTTTTATTACTTTTGCAACTTCTATTTCTTTTCTTCTTTTTTTTTCTTTTTTTTTTTTAATTCAATTATTAACCTAGAGTTTGGGCCCTCCACCTTTCGGTGTGAGAAGTGTAGTGCTTGATAAGGCTAGAATCCCGGCTACTAAGTGAAAAGGGTTGTTATCCACCTTTATCAAGAATGAAAGCTTTCAATGCACTACTAGCCCAATTGGGATATAACCAATTCAATATTCAACAAAGCATGTACCCCACAAATGAATGCTAGTGTGCGCCTGTGCTAATGTACAATACTAGAGTGAATATCAAAATAATTACAAAATCAGGATGATGTGGACCACAAGTGCAAGCAAAATATCAATTTTTAAAAAAAATTTACTCCTAAATGGCATCCACAAGGCATACAAGGAGTATTGAACTCTCAAGTCAAGCAATTTTTAAATTTTAAGCAATATAGTCCTCAAAAGATCAAAATCATAGCTAATTATGGACCAATCATAGAAAATCTCTCAAATACACAAGTCATGCTCAAAATTTTGAATTTAAAAACAAACACTGCAAAACACCATTACCCCCAAACTTAAATGGCACAATGTCCTCAATGTGCAAAGAGAAAAAAAGGAAAGAGTATACCAATGCAATGAAGGTAAAGAATGGCTGGGACAGAAGTATCCAAAGTGGGTGGCATAGCCCCCCCAAACTTGGGATTAATTGTGGTCCTGAAATTTTGCACTTGAATAAACTCATCAGATAACAAAAGGGATAATCACAGTGCACAGTGGACATGTAAGTGTAAATGGGATAGCAACTGAAAATAGAGAGAGGTATAGGGGTGGTCCTGAAAATTTTGGGCAGTACTCTCTCTCACTTAAGTCACTTGGATGCACCTGATGTAATCAAATAGATAACTATAAGAATATGAAAATATGACATCCATAAAGAAAGCATATATAAACAAAGAATAAGGTACAGTACATCCAGCATTTGAGCCGACAAATACGGCTGCAAAAATAATATAATAGTATCAAAAGTATGTAGATATCACAGATATATAAGATGACAGGAGGAAAGGGATAGAGAGATCAGGAAGAAGAGGTAGGACGGGCAGATCGCGCTCTGTGGATGTCTCTGGATAGATCTCTGAATGCGGTCATGACATTCGTACGGAGGAAAACAATATCAGCTCTACTAGAGACAACGTCCTCGGGGAAAGAGACTGTGTCGGCCGGATAGACACTACAGCATCCTCCAAAGCCTGGAGTCACTCTCCAAAGCCGGGTCTCTGTGCTGGAGCCTCAGGTATCGCTGGATCGGGAGAATAATGATCCTGAGCCTGCTCCTCATCATGAATGGGTGACTCAACTAGAGAGTGTTGCTCTGCGTCCTCGGTAAGCTGCTCCAAATCAATATCCATATGTACGATAGCCGGATCGACTGGTATGTCATCCGCTGCCGGGCCTACTGCTGCTGCCATCTCCTCTGCCTCCAAATCCTCTACTACCTCAGCAGCATCATCCTAAAGGCTCTTGATAAGAGCGTTGTAGCTCTTATCCCAATCATTATTTCCGAACGAGCAGGACCCAGTCTTAGGACACTCTTGTGGCTGAAAGGGATAGTGCTGATTACGTAAGATCTGGGTGATGAGGTGGCCGAATGGGGGATACTTAGCTCTTTTGGGCCTCTCCTTGCTAATGTAGTCATCATAGAGCTTCCTCATCAAGCTTGAGATGAGCGCTGGGATAGATAACCAATGCCTTGAATAGAATGAGTACAGAGCTGTTAGAAAGTTGCCTCTCCACTATATCTTATGGCCGGCCATAAAGATGTTACGGTACAAGACAGAGTCGAAAAACCATAGGTCGTCTGGAAGATAGGTGCGGGTGGCGAAAGTCTCACCATCGGCATAGTGACCTGTGAGAAAAACTGCTATGTCCGCATATGATGGCTTGTAGAGAGTGGGATATGTGTCCTATAGCTCTGGAGGGCAGTGATGTGGATAGTGGCAAGATCTGGACAATGTATCCACTATAATAGAAATCAAATGACCATCAATGGTGGTCCTCAGCTCCGCTGTGTTACGCGGGGTAGGCCGGAGGTTCTGGAAGAACATCCATACTAGCCTCGGGTACACTGGGTTTGTGACAGGGGCAAGAATGGCTGTAAGGCCTCTCCGTAATATATCATCATATGCTGATCGGGTAGGTACCGATCGGGAAAAGAAGTCTGTATCGAAGACTGACTCGTGCGCCACTAAAAAACGTGAGTATCTACGTAATGGCTGGTCTAACTCCTCGTGTGGCTGAGCTGGCTGAGCTAGCTAAGCTAATGGAGGTGAAGTATGCTTAGCCTCTGCCGAATGAGAAGGAGATGTGCCAGCATCAGAGTGTAATCTGCTATCAAAATGGGAAGACTGTGTGGGCTCTGCTGGCTCCTCCTGTATGGGGTCCTGGGTATGAGATGGACCGACCCCATCATCTAAAGTCTACCTGCCCCGGCGGTGATAGTGTCCGTAGGCTACAGTCTTTACCCCAGCCATGGCCTGTAAAATAATTGAAAACTTGCAAGGGAAGTCAGTTCCAGAATAAAGAGTTGAAAGCACAAAATAGAATCATGTATATCAAATAAGATAGGCAAAACAGATAAATAACATGAATCTATGGAAGTGACAGGATGTGAACATGCTAAGCAGTATAAGTGTAAAATGCATCCAATGTGGAAAGTCACAGGCATTGGGCATGAATGAGATAACATGAACACAAGATAAGATGCATGGAATGTGTATATGAAATCTATGAAGTTCGATCGATCACAAAAAATATAATATCGATCTCACATGATCGATCTGAGAAATTAAGAAACTAAGTTCGATCGATCTCGATCTAAGAAATATGTTCGATTGATCGAACTGTGCAAAGAACATGAGCAGTCACAGATCTGTGACATGGATGGCACGTGGCCTTCAGGAACATGGTCGTGGGCCCATTAACACACATAGCATCAATCCTAATCACTTAATGAGGCCCATACTCAAATTTTGAAAATAAATACAACCATATATACATATATATACATATATATACAAAAAGCTTCAAACGTCATCAATGGAAATTTTCATCATTAAAATAGCATAGATCTAACATGGAAAACATGAATGAAGCAAATCGAAGCTTGAAATACAAGATAAGATTCAGATCTTACCCAAATCAAAAGATGAGATGAGATGAAGATGAGATGAAGATTCGAGAGGAGAGAGAGAGATTCGGGATGAGATGAAGCTCGCCGGAGGTCTCGCCGGAGATGGAGAAGGTGGGTGCAGCGGTGACAAGAGACAAAGGGGTTTGAGAGGGTTAGATTGATCTTAGGAATCGATCTAGAAACCCTCGGTTCATTTTTTAAAAAACATTCCCTTACCAGTTCGATCGATCGAATAGAATCCTCAGATCGATCGAACTGACATCGATCTCTCTTCAAAGTATTTTTGAAATATATATTTTTTTTTTGAGATTAAAAATTAAAAATTTAAAACTAAAACAACCTATACCACCACGAGACAGTGACTACAATCACCATCAACCTTAACTCGTGCCTTAATGACCAATCCCATGTCATGCCAAATATGCAACACAGTTATGCATATACAATTCTACTCTAACATACATCACATGTCATGCTTTTTACATAGGAATTAAAATCATGCTTAAACAAACAGCATACCACATATAGCACATAAACACATAAACATGTTATCAAACCAAAACATGTTATCATGAAGCATAGCAACATAAGCATGATATGCACCCAAAACCAGTCGAACCTAGAAGCTTTGATACCACTTGCGACGGCCCAAGTTTTTTAACCCGGTGCGTCAATGATGAACCAAAAGTTAACCCGATAACGGATCCGAAATGTGGAAGCGAAAGATAAAACTAAAGTCTATAGAGATATAAATCATCCCCAAGACACCAATGTGACCTTCTATGAAGTCACGGAGCTCAAAGATATAAGTGAAAACTAACATGAAAAGGGTCGAATGGTACCCTATGGCAACCAATGACAACCAAAGGGGCAAAGTCTAGTTCAAACTAGACCACGTACACCAAAACTGAAAAAAGAGACTTTAAGCCTCACTTGAATCCCCTATTGTATTATCAAACTTAATTATATGCAAGTGTGTGATGATGTGAACATACACGCAAGTGTAAAACAACATTTTAAACATGCTGAAATGGCCTATGGCCTTATTACAATTCATTTACAACCTTTAACATGTCAAACCTCTAAGTTGGGAAAATTACATTTCATAGGCAAAACTTAAACATGCTAATACTTACTTGTGAACAAGAATGCTTCTAAAGGAACTTCAATTCTGTAAATCACCAAAGTAAGTGCAAATCTCCAATCTTGTATCCTGTACCTGAAATTTGCCCCAGTAACTTTGGGGTGAGCAACATAAAGTTACTCGTAGGAAATGAGCATGCATCGACCTAACGTTTTACAATTTTATTACCTTAAGGTGAAACATGTTGAAGGGCTCATACCACCTAACGTCTATGTCAAGGGTGAGACTCGGGAAGCATCCTAAGCTACCCTAAATCATTGCTAGCACAAATCACATCACTCATGCAATTTTAATAACATAAGAACATGTTATACAAGGCATCAAGATATAGATTCTCAAAGTTATGAACTTGAAATCTAAATTGCGAAAACAACCAAAGTGGGTCATGCCGCCTAACGTCTATGTTCCAAATGAATCTATAGGATCATTCCTAAGCTACATTTGAATAACAAAACACGAATCACAATATCTATGCAATTTAACTAACATAGAAGCATGCTATACCAAGCAACAAGATATAGATTCTCAAAGTTATCAACTTGAAATCTAAAAGCGAAATCAACTAAATATAGCAATTTAGTATAATTAGAATATCTAATACCACACATCAAGACATAGATTCTCTAGGTTATCAACTAGAAATCTAAAAGTGCGAAATCAAATAATGGAATACTTGGACATCTAAGCTTGGAATTCTACCGAGACCTCAACGGCTATTGCGGGGACTAACCCGCTGGTAATACCACCCCTAGTGCGCACTATCTCGACGGGGAGAACTCATACCTCCCGCACTAGAGCCAAACTCTATCTATTTTATAGTAACCATGTCCCAAGTGACTCCAAAATAAATAAGTTAACAACTTATATACAAAAAATATATATGCAGCACGAAACTACATTCCATGTACAAATAGGTCGAAACCACACAATACATGCTCTAAATCCACAACTACTATAGGATGACAATGTCCCATCTTCAGAGTGTGATTCGTTACATGCTGTAATAACATCACATATCGAATCTTCAGTGTGCGATTTGTTACACGCTATAACAATATAGTTCAATATTGAAACATAATCGCATAAATCCATTACAAGTCTAAAATCATGCTTCAAACATAATATTAATGTTAAACACATGATTTAATCAATAATGCAATAGAAACAGAAATTAATTATATAACCTAATTAATTTCTCTAAGTTTCATATCTTAATCAAATGAACCCTAATTAACACATGTTAAATAACATAACTTATTCATTACATGAATCAAATCAAAAGCTTACTTAGGTCATTGGATCAATAGGATGGAATTTAATTAAAACATGATAATTAAATGCCTAAATTCTAAAACAACATCAAATGGTCCCAAATTAATATATGTTAGTATACAAGCCCTAGTCATCACAAATATGAAGTTAAAAACTTAATTAAGCCAATGGAACCATTAAATAGATTTTACTTAAGCCTTTTAAATTAAAATCTCTAGATTTTTATACTTATCCAAATGCTCTCAAATTAAAGTATGTTAAACAATATGCCAAGACATAATTTAAAAGCATATCACAAGTTAATTTCATGCAAGGTGCGGCCATGGGAATTAATCTTTCACAAAAGAAAGATATTAAATAAAATGTGCAAATCTTATTCAAATAATCCCAATTTAATATATGTTAACTAACATATTAAAGCCTAATTTATCATCATGCCACAATTCAATTCTATGCTATATACACCTTTGAAATTTAAATCTTATACAAAGAAATAAATATTACTAACTTTCTAGATTTGATACAAGGCATGCAATTAAGTTGTATAATCATGAAAAGCACCCAATACAACACATACAAAATCCTAAAACATCCCCTACCTCAATTTGAGATGAAAATCTCAAAAGCCCACCGAAAAAAAAGTGCTCCGAATCCGACAATACCGAAGGGTTTTGTCGGGGACAACACAATCTACATGAATTCGAAGGAAGCCCCATGAAAATCACAACTTGACTTCAAACCCAAACTCAAGAAATGGTCAGAAATGGATTCTAATAAGGGGGAAAGGTAGAGCTCGTCGAGGGGAACAATAAACGTGAAGGCCGAAGACTTTTCACTTAGGAAATCAAGTGGAGGAGAAGAAGAAAAGGTGGCAGCCCAAGGAGCTCCCATGGCTGCCAGCCAAGAGGGGGAGGAAGATGATCAAAATCTAACTTTTCTTCTTTAAGTCCCCTATTTATAGAAAATCTCAAAAAGTGCCCCGAAAGGGCCCCGCCGGGTCCAGAAAAGTGGATTTTGAGCAGACACGCATAAATGGTGAAACTCCGTGAATGAAAAAGATTCAAAATGAGAAAACATGAAAAACGGAAGAAACAGCGTCAAAAACTGAGTCCCGAGCAAAGAGACATGCCCCGAACAAGTTTGTCGGCAACTAGGGTCAGAAACTCTAAAACTGGGGTATATTTGCAATAACTTTTGTTAATTGCACAATGGCCCCTTCAAAAAGTGAAAACTGCACTAATGCCCCAGAATGAAAATATCTTCCAAAAATATTTTCTTTAAAACCCCTGAAATAAAATATCTTCAAAAGATATTTACGAAAAACACCCCAAGAAAAGAAAATAATTCCAAAGAACTATGCATCCATGCCCCTATGGGGGAACAACCAGAGTACTTTCTTACAAAAATAAAGATACGTATTTCGTGGAGACCACTTAGAATGAAGATATGTAAAGTCAAAAAACAATTCCGAACTCAAGAAGTGTGGTTTTGCAAACAAAGTGACAAACGGGGAAAAGGCAAAATAGGGAAAAAGACGAAATAGGGAAAAGGACGAAAAGTGAATAGTGTCAAAAAATGAAAAATGCTGAAATGACTCGGTCCTCAAAGGAAGTTGTCAATTCAAAGAAAAGTGTAATGACCCAGTCATTTGCCTTCCTTTCCTTTTTCCTGAAATTTTATGAATGAATTTTTTTCGTTTAATTTTCTTTTCTAAGCTCTGTTTCGTGTCACTTAGTGTCATCTCGAGTGCTCAGAATTGGTTCCTAGGACTCTTTTCTATGGATTGACAACTTCCTTTGAGGACCGAGTCATTTTCACATTTTTCGTTCTTCGATACTATGCGCTATTTCGTCCTTTTCCCTATTCTGTCTTATCTTCGTTTGTTAGTTTTTGGTACAACCTCACTTCTCATGCTCAGAGTTGGTTTTTGACTTCACGTGCCTTCATCTTGAGTGATTTTCTCAAAATACGTATCTTTACTTTTGCAAGAAAGTACTCTGGTTGCTCCCGGTGCCCATAGGGGCATGGATGCACAATTCTTTAGAATTTTTTTTCATTTCTTGGGGTGTTTTAAGTAAATATCTTTTGAAAATATTTTATTTCAGGGGCATCTAAGAAAAAGATATTTTCATTCTGGGGCAATTTCGCAGTTAACCCTTTTTGTAGGGGCCATTGTGTAATTAATGAAAGTTATTGCAAAAATGTCTCGTCTGGAGCCTGGATCCTCGTACGGGATTCATTTTCATATTTCATCAGGTCGTGGACTCTTACAATTCCGTTCTGGTCATTTTTCTCCAATTTTAGAGTTTTTGGACCCGGTTGACGCCGAACTTGTTCGGGGCATAACTTTTTGCTCGGGACTCAGTTTTCAATGCTGTTTTTTCCGTTGTTCATATTTTCTCATTTTGAATCTTTTTTGTTCATGGAGTTTTGCCGTTTGAGCGCGTCTGCTCAAAATTCACTTTTCCAGACCCGGCGGGGCCCTTTCGGGGCACTTTTTGTGATTTCCTATAAATAGGGGGTTTGAAAAATTAAAACAGAATTTTCCTCTTCTTCCCCGCACGTTCTAGAACAGATCTCATAGCCTTCCATGGATGCCATCTTCTCTCTCCTCTTTTGGTTCACTTTTCTTTGTTGAAAAGTCTTCGGCCTTAACGTTTAATGTTTGTCTTGACGCCGCGCATCTTATGCCCTTATTAGAATCTATTTCCGACGATTTTTCAAGTTCAGGTTTGGAGTCAAGTTGAGATTTTAATGGGGCTTCTTGCGGATTCTTGTTCCCGGGGTAGTCCCCGACAAAACCTCTCGGTATTGTTGGATTCGGAGCACTTTCGTTTCGGTGGGGATTTGAGATTTTCATCTCAAATTGAGGTAGGGGATGTTCTAGGTTTAAATTCTTGTTATATAGCATGCTTGTGATGCTTATACTACTTGTTTGCATGATTAAATATAAAATCTAGAGATTTTATTATTTATTTTTCTTGTACGGGATCTAATTTTCCCGGTTGCTATGACTTGGTTTAAACATGTAGCATAATTTTATATTGCCCCTTGATATGCTCATTGTCGTGTATTAAAATTAGAACATTTGAATAAGTATTAAAGATTTTATTTAATATTTATCTTAGGTGAAAGATTAATTCACATGGCCTTAACTAGCTTGAAATCAATATGTGTTAGCATATTAAATTAGGCCTTAGCATGGTCTCCAACATAGTTGAATTTGAAAGTGATTGGAGGTGTTTTGAAAATTAGTAATTATTAATTAATTTGATTAATTAATTTGCCCCGAGTGCACTATTCACTCTATTTAAATTCTGACTTGATATTCTTGATTTACATGCCATATAGTTTCACATATATTTGATTTAGAATATTCGGTTAGGTTTTGAAACCTTTTATTTAATTAAATTCCATGTTTAAGATTTAATCCTCATGGTGATATACAACTTGGAATTGTGTTGTGGCATACTAGAAAATTAAGCTTAGGTATAGTTGTTCACATATATTAAATTGGGATTAATTGCATGAGAATTGCAACTTTTAATTTATATTTAACTTTAGTGAAAGTTTAATTCATATGGTCTTAAATTGAATGAAATAACTTGTAATGTGATATTACATTAGTTCTTGGCATACTTTCCAACATAGGTTAATTTGAGAGCATTTGGTTAAGTTTGACAATCAAGAGATTTTAATTAAAAAAATTAATTAAAATCTATTTTGTGGTCCCATTAGCTTAATTAAGGTTTTAACTTGATATTTGTATTGGCCATAACTTGTTTACTAGTATACATTAATTTGGGACTATTTGAAGTTGTTTTAGAACCTTGGGATTTAAATTAGCATGATTTAATTAAAGTTCTACTTTGTTGTTCTAACAACCTAATTGAGTTTTAGAATGGATATAGGTGATGACCTTGCCATATCCTTTAACATGTGTTAAATTGAGGTTTATTGGAATTGAATCGGAATCTATAGAATTTAATTGTGTTTATGTATTTAAATTTTATCAATTTGCTCCATGATCTAGTTGTGTTTTAGAAGTGGTTTCAATATTCAAATCATGGACTTAGACTTGTTGTATATTCATTTGGTTATGTTTTGAACATTGGATAATGTAGTTGCCATGTTTGTACTCATGAGAATATGTTTTCTTTATTGAATATATTATTGCCTTGTGTAATGATTCGCACATTTCGTATTTACTATCTTTCATGCATAGCGTGTTACGAATCGCACACTGAAGATTCGACATTCATCATATCATATTAGTTGTGGATTTAGAGCATGTATTGTATAGGTTTCCAAATTTGGTTGTGCTTGGTAGATAGTTGATTATCTTGCATATTCCTGTTGATATATACGTTGTTACACAAC
Organism: Cornus florida; assembly: GCF_030987335.1. Classification (NCBI taxonomy): domain Eukaryota; kingdom Viridiplantae; phylum Streptophyta; class Magnoliopsida; order Cornales; family Cornaceae; genus Cornus; species Cornus florida. Next base: position 65,482,177 of record NW_026775573.1, read on the forward strand.
TTGTTGATTTTGGAAACTTGGGGATGTCGTTATTTGACTATGGCTAGGACGTGGTTCTAGTACGGGGGATAGTCCCTCTATATAGTCTAGTGCGCACATAGGGAGGTTACCCATGGGCTAGTAACCCTAAAGTAACTATGTTGTCGGTTTGATCCGGCGTGACGTCCGAGTATCCACTTTGTTTGACTTCGCATTTCATTTTCAAGTTGATAACTAGATGATGTTGTAACTTGTTATTCCTTATTTGTCGTTCCATTTTAAGTTACATGATGTTAACTTTGTGAAATTGTGCTTTATGCGTTGTATTGGAAGTCCCAATGTTGGTTAAATTACATCGATATTGAAAATTGTGTTTTGACGTTCTAACATAGCTTAGGATTGATCCTATTGATTCATTTAGAACTTAGACGTTAGGTGGCATAAACCACCACTGTTATTTTGTGCTTTAGATTCTAAGTTGATGGCTTTGAGAACTTATACCTTATTGCATTGTATAACATGCTCTTTTGTTGTTGAATTGCATGGATAATGTGATTCTTGTTAACTTGTATTCAAATATGCTTTTGTCATGTTATATGGATTACTCTAGACCTAGTTCAGTTGTATTGAAAATGCAATTCATGTTAATCTATGCTCAAGCATTCTTCTTGTCGTGTTCTTAGATTATCCCAACCATGATTCGTTTCATACACGTATGTATATCATGATTCTTGTTGCTTAGACTCTAAGGTAGCTTAGGATGCTCCTCGAGTCTCATTTGGACATAGACGTTAGGTGGCATGAGCCCTTTTAACATGTTTCACCTTAAAGTGATAAATTTATAAAATGCTAGGTCGATGCATGCTCATCTCCTACGAGTAGCTTTATGTTACTCACCCCTACGATACTGGGGCATATTTCAGGTACGAAGACTTGGTTTGTGACGCCTAGCATTCCTTGGATGTCGTGTAGCTTTCAAGTTTTCATTTCATGCAAATGTTAGCATGAAATGTCATTTTGTAGATTTATATGTCAAAATATGTATATTTGATTGCATGTATGTAATGTATACTTAAGTACACTCCTTTCAATGTATTTGCTATGTATAAGATGAGGCCGGAAGCCAATGACCATTATATTGTATTCTATGTACTTTTTAACTTTATGAAATATTGTGAAAATCTTGAAAAATCGCAAGTCATTGCTTCACCATGGTTGCACCGGGTGTGGGAATTCCATTTTCATTCTTTCATAGGGTCTTATGAGTCATGTTTGAAGTGTGGCCAAGGGCTAAATGGTCATTTGATCCCGTTTTGTATTTTTGGATTCCGAGTTTTCATTCTAAGTTCCATTTTTGCCTTTTTACCCGTTGGGGGCTCGGATTTTGTATCGGTGGTATTTTTAAGTCGTGGACCATTGTAACACGTCCAAATAGGTAAGCTACGTTTGTGTGCATGGTCGTTTCCGGGCAAAACCTTATCGTTTGTGTTTTGAGCCTCTTGTGAATTCATTTCGCACTTTTTTTTGCATATTCTAATCTAGGGGTGTTATAGACTTTTCACGGTAGTTTTATTTTCTTCTTTTAACATGGTTGAACAGAAAACATGATTTTAGGGGGGGTTTATTTTCCGTGTTTTTCCAGAAAATGTCGTCTTGATATCGGAAATCGCTTATGAGGTTCAGCTCTCAGTTTTTCAATTTAGCAGCTTTTTGGACCTCCATGACCACATTTCATGGAGGGGCATTTTGGGTATTCTACATTGCGTTTTTTTTTTAATTCTCTTGTGAGTCACGTAGAAAACTCAATTTTGAGGGGGGTTTCTTCTCTGTGTTTTTGCAAAAAGATTCATCTAGACCTCCAAATTCAGCCTCTGTTTTGGAACTTTCTGAAAAATAACCCCACAGCAGCTTTATGGGCTGCTGCTGCCAGCCATGGTGCACTCAGCGCGTGCGCGGCGTGCATGGGCGTGCGCATGGGGCTGTCTTGGCCCCTCGTCAGGCCGCCGCTACTCCAATTCTTCTTTTGGGCTTTTCTCCTTCGTCCGGACTCCGATTCAAGTGATTTTTTTTTTTGAACTTGACTAATTTTTCATTGTCTTTCCAACAGTGTGCTCGGTTACACCCGGTTCTTCCTAGATAATTACCAGTTTACCCTTTTTGCCTTAAGTGCTCGTTTTTCTTCGTTATGCCGTTTCTCCTTCGTCCGGACTCCGAATCATGCGATTCTTGAGTCCATCTTGATTATTTTTTTTGTTATCCTTCCAGCGGTGTGCTCGGTGGCACCCGAATCTACAATTTTCAGAAATGACTATTTTGCCCCTGGGGCCTTATTTGTCATATTTTTGATTTTTTGCTTCCGCATCAGTTCTTGTTGAGTTTCACAACCTCATGAAAGGTCACTTTGACTTCTTAGAGTCTTGTTTTCTATTTTCGCTTCCGCATTCGGATCCGTTATCGGATCATCCTTGCGATTTATCACAGGACACACTGGCTTAAAAACCAGGGTCGACACAAAAAGAGTCTCGGAAATCACTCCAAAGCACTCGAGATGACACTAAGCGACGAGGAACTAAACTCAGAAAGGAAAAGATCAACGGAAAAAAAATATCCGTGAAAATCTGAGAAAGAGAAAGGAATGAAAATGACCAGGTCATTACAAGATCGATCGAACTTATGCAAAATACTCAATTTCAACATAAGTGTGCATGCAATCCTAATAAAAGTTCTTAGCAATGCATATGAACCCAAAGCCAATATCTAGACTTCGCAAGAAATGAAATTAAAGATAGAAATGAGGGAGGAATAGGGTTTTGACATCCTAAGAAATGTCTTGCTAGTCTTTAACGTCTCTAGCAAGACGTTGGGCTCTTTTAGCCTAAATCAAACATCTGGTAGTGCATCCCCTTCTCAATGGGGTAATAAGTGCTTTGAACTCCACCCAACAAATGGTTCTTTAAGGAACTTTTGGATTAAGCTCAAAAGACGTTTTCGGTCCTTGGTCAATGCAATCTTTGGGCTTCCACGCCCTTTCAAAACAAGATTTTGAAACAACTTTCTTTGAATGCAGGGTTAAAGATGGACTTTTTAAAACTTTGGTCTCCTACAAAAACTCAATTCCTTCACTTTTGAGGTCATGACATTTTTCTATAACATTAATCTCTTCATGCTTATCAAATGAATTGGGGGTTGGATTAAAAATATTCAACTTTACCTTTATGTGGCCAAATGAAATCTTCATTATCCCCATCCTATAATTGATGTTGGCATTCGCGGTTGCCAAGAAAGGACGGCCAAAGATAACGGAAATTTAGCTCTTAGGATTTGGAACTGGTTCCGTGTCAATGACAACGAAATCAACAGGAAAGAAGAATTTAACAATTTTAATGAAAACATCCTCAATGATACCCTAGGCTTTTTGATTGATTAGTCAGCAGTTGTAAAACCACCGATGTCGGTTTCGAGTCTCCTAAGCCTAATTTAACATATACCGAGTATAAAAGAAGATTAACACTTGCTCCTAGGTCAAGAAGAGCCTGATTAATGATATGATCACCAATAATGCATGAAGTAGTAGGTGAACCGGGGTCCTTAAACTTTGGAAGAGTGTTATGCTGCAAAATTGAGCTTACTTGCGCGATTAAGACCACTTTTCTAGGTGCTTGGCTTTTATTCTTCCTCTTTTAGGGGCACAAGTCTTTCAAGAATTTGGCATAAGCCAGAATTTGCTTGATTGCATCCAAAAGTGGAAGATTGACTTTCACTTGCCTAAACACATCCATGATTTCATTGACTTTGGCCTTTTACTTGTCATTTGAAATCGATCCTTTTAAGGCATCCGAAAATGGAGCTTTTGGTTCAAAAACCTTCTCAGAATTTTTCTTTAAAGTCTTTTCAACACAAGAAGTTTTCAAATCATTTTACAAGTCTTTATTTTCAAAATCACTTTTCAAATCACTTTTCAACACATTCTCATTTATATGGTCCTGCACATGCAATGAAAAGGAATATGATATGAAACGGGATAGGTGTCAACTTTTGGTTGCACTAGTTCATTCTCTTCATTGGACATACCCACTTGGTTGTCCACAACCTTTCCACTTCTCAAGGTAGTCACCGCATTGACATGCTATATTGTGTGACCTTCCGATGAGGAATGAGTCTCCACAACACATTGTTACTTTTGTGGGGGCATTCAAAGGCATTTTTCCTTTCTCTCTTACATTTAAAGTTCTAGCTATTTGCCCTACTTGGGTTTCTAGCTTTGCAATGGATTGGGAGTGAGAATGAAACAATTGTGTATTTGCCTCTAAAGTGCCCAAAGCGGTCAAAACTTTCTCTTCAAAAGCAGGACTTCTAACATTTTCTTGGGAATATGATTAATTGGGAAAATGAGAATTAGAGAATTGGTTTCCTTGTGATTGGTATGATGATCTAAAACCTTGGGAACCTTGGCTTTGCGTTGGAGGTGGAATGTACATTCCTTGAAAACTGCCTTGAGAAGGGTTTGATCCCTCCCCTTGGTTTTTCCAAGAGAAATTCGGGTGATTCCTCCAACTAGGGTTGTAATGATTGCCATAAGGATTATTCCCTTAATTAGTAAAAACAACATTTGCTTGTTCATGATGCTCACTTTGCACATGTCCATGGGGACAATTGGAAGTAGAATGTAAAACACTTGAACAAGTCATACATGTCTCATTAGATGCATGATGAGAATGGTTAGGGAAGGAAGATACTTGATTTGCCGAGTTTTGGTTGATCAAAAATTGATCAAACCTTTGAGATAATGATTTCCATTTGGCGGCAATTTCATTGGAGTGGTCAACTTGATGTAAGCCAACACTCTTCCTACTACTAGAATTTATACCATTCTTTGAAGATAAAGTACGATGCAAAGAATTTTCACTCATGCTCTCATAAAGGCGCCACATGTCATCCTCATGCCTATCAATGTAAGAGCCACCCATGGAAGCATCAACCATACCCTTGTAATTATCCGATAAGCTCTCAAAGAAATATTGAACTAATTGCTATTTGGGCATGTCATAATGTGGACACTTCCTAAGTAATTCATTAAAGCGTTCCCATACCTCATGAAATGTTTCTCCATCCCCATGTGAAAATTCCCTAATTGAGGTTCTCATGGCATTGGTCTTAGAAATCGGATAGTACTTCTTTAAGAACTCTTGTTGCATTTCCGCCCAAGAAGTTATTTGTGATACCCCTGGATCTCCAGATGCAGGTTGGCCAGGCCCACGCCCGATTACCCGAGGATATCAAATCAATTAGCAGTTAACGAACACAAAATACAATTAAAACAAAAGAAATAAATAAAATTTACTAAAATGAAAACTAAAATGATAATCTAATAATTGAAACCTCAGAATAAATATTTTCATTGATAAATAAGACTATTCTGTTACAACTGATCCTCCACGAATACAAATCGTTCTCCAAATTATACAACTCAGGAATCCATCTAATGGACCCCTAAAATATCCCACTGAACTCAAATGACTGGAAATAAAACCAAAACCTAAAACATGAAATAAAATCCTACGTCATCAGTGGAGTGAATAACTGTATCTGCTCAGCATGATCAAGCTCTACAGCCTGAAACTGACGAACACCTGTAAAAATAATAAAAGAGTGGGTCAGGCCTATGAGCAAGTTCTAATCTAACTGCAATCCATACAATGACTCGATACGCAGATACACCATAGATACCTCACAATACCTATCTAGTCCATACATATATATATATCCACACTAAGGGACATTCACTGGACTACAGTAGTGGTCTCAACCTAAATAGAAGGCAACATGCAAATACGCATCCAAAGGTGGGCATGAGTACCTAGACCTAACAGGGTACACCTCAACCTACTATAGCCAGCTACGCATCCACTGCATATACGCACCCTAACCAACGAGTCTAAGACTCAAGCTCATCTCATGGTACCATAACCATATATTTAAAGTCCATTCATATCCATCCATAGGAAATCCAATAAATCGTTCGGCTTATTCAACCGCATAGACTTATATAAGAGATCCAATAAGTCGTTCAACTTATTCAACTGCACAGACTTAAATATAAGGAGAACTATGTTTTTATAATTCATACCCTTATTCTAAAATAAGTAGAACTGAGTATTTTGAATCAGTCTATCCCTAGTATGCCACCGTCCCATACCGGTACATACAATCCACAAAATCTATAAAATTAATAGAACAGGTAAAGCTGTTCACCAATTAAAATCCATAAGGTAAGAATTAGCATTTTGAGCTAAACCATACCTAGTATGCCACCGTCCTATACCGGTGCATACAATCCTCTATATCCTTGTAAATTATATCATATATATAGTAGTTTAGCAATTTACGTCCCAAAACCAATATCCAAATAACTGCAGAAGATTTTTAAATGTTTCAGCAATTTAAATCCAAGCATTAAACCATATAGTCGCAGGAAACAATTAATAATTCAGCAACTAGCATCCAGAGCATGCATAGATCAAATCTAATATATCAATGACTCTATCATGCATTTAAAATAAATTCTATAATCATATTATAGTCCAATAAATCGCTAAATTAATTTAAGCATTTTAATTCCTTCCATCCGGTAACAGCGTACTAAGTTGTATACTTGTATTCTGTCTTATCTTTTACCAAAGAGCCATGCACTATGCCCCAAGTCCAATTTATTAATTTAAAAGACATCACCATGCATTTAAAATAAAATTAGAATCATTTTATCGCACCCTAAACTATCAAATTAAAATTAGACAGTAAATCTCCTTCCAGCCATTAACCGCATGCAAAGTTGTCAAATAGCGTTCTGTTAATTCTATTAAAACTAAAGGGGTAATTTATTCAATTCAAGACCTTAATTACATGTTAAACTAGTTATTTAAAAAGCCCATTAAAGTTTTAAAACTGTTCAGGAACCCCAAGTGCCCAACCAGTAACTGAAAAGTCACTATACGTATCAACATAAAAGAGCCTGCTTTAAAAAAAAAAATGAGCAGGCTCCATTCAGCATAGAGCTGGCTCTAAACCACCTTGGAGCCGGCTCTAAATAGATGGGAGCTGGCTCTTGGCATTCTAGAGCCGGCTCTCTTTCCCCCTGTGAGCTTCCTTTCCGTTTCATCTTCGTTTGCTCCGTTTCTGACTTCTGCTTCAACTCCGGACAGTTGCTACTTTTCTTTTTGGTTTTTAAAACTAATCTAAGGGTCTTACTTAAGCCTAGAAGCATCCCCATGCTTTGATTACAATAATTGAAAATCAAATTCAAAGATTAAACAAAGCCATTAAACTAGTATGCTTGGAGAACAACACTGAAACTAACTTAAGAAATTTCAGTTCTCTTCCAACCTCTCTGTTCCTCCTCACCACTGGCCCTAAAGATCTTAAATTAGTCCCAATAACATCCCCATGGTTCATTTACAGAGGTTAAAAATAATTCCAAAGACTAAAGTTACAACAGAAAACACATGCTTAAAAACAGAAAACTGAAACTAGACTTGCATGTAATTTTACAGAATCAAATTCAGCACAACCAGATCATCAATATAGAATAAAGGTCAACTTTAATCAACCTAAGGTCTTAATAACACCCAAAGTAAATTTTTTAATATCTCTGTGTAGACCCAGACCCATCAAAACAGTTCCCACTCTCCAACAGTTGCAAACAGATCGTAAAAAAAAACATCAGAGAGTGCACTATTGAAGAGAGCCTGCTCTAAATTTAAAGAGCAGGCTCTTTTTAAGCTTAGAGCCGGCTCTAAACATCTTAGAGCCTGCTCTTCAAGTGTGGAAGCCGGCTCCCACATCCATGGAGCCGGCTCTCACCTTCTTTGAGAGCCTCCGTCCTCGTCCTGCTCCGTTTCAGCCTGTCTGCTCTACCTTCGGTCATTCCAGTTCCTCTGTTTCTCTTAAATACTAAACTTAATAGTCTTATTAATATCTAGTGTCATTCTAATGGCCTATTTACAGTAGTTGAAATCAATTACAGAGGCTAAAATTTCAACTAACTTAACATGCTTTAAGAACAGAATGCTGAAACGAAAACATACATGAATTTTGTTTTACAGAATTGATAACAACACTTAAAGATCATTGATATAACATGTATTAATCATATAAGTTCCAGTTAATGTTCAATTAAACCCTAGAGACTACCTAGGTGCATAGAACACGAGCCAAAGGGAAAGGGGAAGAAAAGATCTTGCCTGTAGTTTTAGACTTAAAACTTTATCGCCGTCTTCCTAACTTCCGGCAACCACTGACTACCTTCTAGCCTCTTCTGGTTCTGGTCTAATCCACCACAACCCTCCCTTGGTTCTCTTCTCCTTGACAATCCTTACAGTGCCTCCGTTCTCAACTCTCTGTGCTATAAACTAACTCTCTGTTTTCCCTTACAACTTGGCAATCCTTACAGTGCTATGAACTAACTCTCCATTCTAGAACCCTAGGCAACCGTATACTTGTATATTTATAGACCATTCCAAATCCTAAGTCTAATTAAAACCCTAGAGAGTAATGTAATCGGCCCATAAAACAAATCCTAATTTAAAAACTATGTTACTACTAAATTCTAAAACTCTGTTAAAAAAATAAATATTTAATACTTTTAAATTAAACAACATATAAACTAATTCACATAAAAAAAAAAAAAAATAACTAATCCATTAAACATAAACACATTATCCACATAATCACATAAAACACTTTAAATAAATTATAAAATCCCAATTATATCCTTTTAAATTTTAGGGGTATTACATTCTTCCCCCCTAACAAACGGAATTCTGTCCTCAGAATTCGTGAAACCCTAAATTATTAAAATTCATTAACATTCCAGTGTGGACACTTCCTTTGAGGAGGAGCTATGAGTTGGGAATCGATGAAAGAGGAGAGAGAAAAGAGAGAGGATGATTATCCAATTAAAACGGGTAGATCCTACTTTTTCTTCTTTTTTTATTTATTATTTTGCTGAATTTGTTATTAAAGCTGATGTTTTATATTGTTATTGGAACACCAAAGGGGTGAGTAGGGTGAAGCTACTCATCGGTGAGTAGCTAAGCATTGTGATGAGCGCTGAAAAGTGCGCATTTAGACCCTTAAGCTTGAACATTCTAGGACCTTTTCCTATCTTATTTTCCTGTTTTAGTCTGATTTCATGTTTTTGTCTATTTCAGGTCAATAAAGTTAAAACGGGCTAAAAATGGTTTATTAAGGCCTTTTTGGAGTCAAACTAAGTCTTAGTGAGAATCTACAGCAAAAGGAGGTTGATCTGCAGTAAAAAGGAGGCTGACGCTGAAAATTGCCAAGTGAGATCTATCGGAGAAAAATGAGATCGATCGGAGAAAAGTGAGATCGATCGAAGAAAAGTTGGATCTATTGAACCCTGATCAATCGAAGAAAAGTTGGATTGATTGAACTATTCGCAAAAGTTATAAAAAAACAGATCTAAGCTCATTTCGAACCAACTCGGGCTGTGTTTGAAAGAGGAGATCCTAGGGCCGAGTTCTCACATTCTTGGGCTCTAAAAGCCTTGTATATAAGAAGGATTCAACCATTTTTGTAGGGAGATTCATATTTTTACATTGTAATTTCTATATTTGCATTAGTTTCTCTCTCTAGAAAGTTAGAGATTAGGGTTAGAAGAAAAGAGGGAAGTGGAGGCACATCTCAAGAACACATCTCTAGATCCACAAACTCTCTCTCTCTTTAGAGCTTCAAAGAAGAAGAATAAGAAGAGGAAAAAGAAGATGGAGCCATCATGCTTGGAGCTTGCCCTTGAGGGTTTTATGACCACATCCACCTCCCCCATAATTGGCTAGATCTACACTTAGGGCTTGGATGAGCCCTAAATCTTATGTAATCTAAACCCTTGTATTTCTATTTTTGGGGATTTGTATATATATTGTTATGATTAGTGGTTAGCCTTGTGATTGTTGATTCAATTCTTCCTAGTGATTCTCTATTTTAATTACATGTTGTCTTATGTGTGATTATTTAGGAATTACACTCTACACTAGATTCTCTATATTGGTTGTATGTCTTTGTGTGATTAATTAAAGATTTAGTGATGGCTAAGCATGGGTTTTCATTGAATGGGTTTGTAAACTAATTTAATGGATTATACTTACACTTGATGGGTTGTTCTATAATTTAATTCATGTTTGTAGGTAGGTAGACAATCTTTGCTTGGTTTGATACTCCACACTTAATATTGCAAATTCCATGATTCTCTAGATTGATGTGTGCTCTCATTAGACCCATTTGTTAAGTAATTGGTGGATTATGCCTATGTCTTGGTGGGTTGTTCTACACTTAGTTTACTTGTTGGTTAGGTAGACAATTCACCCTTGCATTAGATAGTTCACACTTTTACATGCAAATTGTGTTTATGTTTGTGGCTACATATTAATTACAATAATGTATGTCCCATTAATGGAAAATAAGTGGTTAATTACATGAGCTTAGTGGTGATTCCAACACCCTAAGACCTCTTTTCATATCTCTTAAATCCCTATCTCTCACTAGTTTATTTTAATTGCACTTTAATTAATTGATTTTTAGTTTAATTCAAACAATTAATCTCTCCTTTACAATCTTGTGATCAACTAGAGTCGAAGTTAAATTCCAACACGTATAATCTCTTAAGACGATCCCTACTCACTCTTGTTACATTAATAGTAGTAGTGGTAGTGGTTTTTATAAATTTAAACTTGACCTAAAAGGCTTTTCTTAAACTGCACATTCACTACATTATTTTGGCGTATACAAACAGCCACGTCAAATTTTGGAACCGTTGCCGGGGATTAACGGTTTTGTTGGAATTAAACTAGACAATAGTGTTCTTTGGATTGCTTCTATTTTTATTTTATTTTCTATTGTATATTCTTTTCTTACTCTTGATATTATTTGTTCAATTAGGTACTTGACTACAAGAAAGACAAACTTTGGAACTTGAAGAAATCATTGAAGCTTAAAGCTAACATTAAAATTTGAAGTTGCTTAAGGACCTTTGTGAGCAATTCTTGGAATTCTTGTATTTTAATTGTGCACTTCTTTGCATGCTTATGATAACCCTTGTTGAGGTTCATTATATTGCTTAAATTTTTGTCCAAGCATCGGTCCGTGTGGAGGCCAAATTTTTTTTTCTTGCATTTGGATTTTTAATGTGAATGGAGGAATTGTTTGATCCAAGTTTAGGGGGGAATTTCTTCCTTTCACCTTATGCTCCTCCATCATATTTTAATCTTTACGAGATTGAGTCCAATTCATTTCATGCATCATCTTATTATGGACTTTATCACTCTTTTAATCCTTGTGACGACCCTGGATTTTACAAACCTAGTGTGTTCTGTGATGACCCAAAACGGATTCATAATGCGGAAGCAAGAATAAGAATAAGGTCTTTAGAGATGTACGTCATCCTTAAGATACAAGCAGAACCTTCCGAGGAGTTTCGAGACTTAATGGAAGTAAAAACGAAACCAAGGGTATCAGAACCCTACCAGAGAATGACCAAGGGTAAAATGGTCATTTTACCCTAAGAGGAAGGAATTTGACTTCCAACAAGTCAAATAAGATAAAAAATACCCAAAAAAATCCTTTGGTAACTTCACATGAAGTCCCAAGGCCAAGAGGAGAGAAAACCCAAAAGAACCCTATCCCAGTTCGAACTAAATCCGACACCGTCTCACTAAAACAAGGATATCTCCGGGTAGGAGAAGAATTTGAAACTAAAATTTATACCGTTGGAAATCTTACTTCGGCACGGTCAGTTTAGACTTAAGAACGGACCAATTCGGAATTGAAACGAAGAAGTTACGTTAGTTCAAAGTCGAAAGTCCAAAACTGAACCTACAGAAAATCTCTGGAGGACTTGAACCGGTTCAACATTGGCAAAAAGCCATGCTGAACCAAAAATGACACCTTAAACTGGTTCAACTTGAATAGATTGCAGAAAATATAGCAGAAACAATAAAAATGCAGAAAAATGAGATTGGAACACGGTTTTCTAGACCAAGATGACATTTTTCGGAAAAATGTCATGAAGAAACTCCCCCTAAAATCACATTTTCTATGTGATGGAGTCAAGAATGGAATTTATTTCCCAAAGGAAAACCCCAAAATGCTCATAAGCCAAAATATGCGAGAAAATTGTGAAATGAGTCCAAAGGAGGCTCATTTCACCAACAAAAGAATTTTTCATGAAAACGATCATGCACACAAACATAAATAGTGATTTTAAGTGCGCGGGAATGGTCCGTGGCTCCCAGAAATGGCTAAGTCAAAATCCGACCCTCCGACGGCCAAAAAGCAAAAATGGACTTGGAATCAAAATTTTGAAATCAAAATTAACAAATGACTTCAAATTACCATTTGGCCCTTGACCACACTTCATACATGAATAATAGACCCTATGAAAGATCAAAAATGAAATTCCCACACTCAATGCAAACATGGTGAGACAATAACTTAACATTTTTTAATATTTTCATAATATTTCATGAAGTCAAAATTTACATTGGATACAAAATACATGTCATTGGCCTCCAGCCTCATCTCATACATGTCAAATACATTACAAAAGGTGTACTTATATACACGTTACATATATGGATTCAAATATATACATTTTGACAAATAAGGCTACAAGTGGCATCTCAAGCCAACCTTTACAAGAATTAAAACCTTTAAGTCTACAATCATCCAAGCAATGATGAACATCACGAACCAAGTCTTCGTACCTGAACAATGCCCCGGTAACTTTGGGGTGAGTAACATAAAGCTACTTATAGGAGATGAGCATGCATAGACTCAACTTTTTACAAGATTATCACCTTAGCGCGAAACATGTTAAAGGGGCTCATGCCACCTAACGTCTATGTCAAAGTGAGACTCAGGGATCATCCTAAACTACTCATGCAATTGAAATTAACAACGACATACAAGTATACATGCTCAACTATACTAAACCATATTAAGACAAGTCATGCAATGTCTAAGCATACATACACAAGTATACAATTAATATGGAAAGCCCGTGAATCAAGTATACGACACAAGTGTACTAAACAATGTGAGTTGCACATGAAACAAGTATACGTAGCATAAGTATACTAAATGAAATCTACATACACGGAGTAAGTATACAAGTTCAAGTAGACTAAAGAGGATCAAATACACAAACAAATACACTAGTCCAAGCATACTAAATGAAATCAAAATACACAAAGCAAGTATACAGTTCCAAGTATACTAAATGAGATCAAAATACCCAAAACAAGTATACAGTAGCAAGTATACTAAACAAGATCCAAATACACGAGGCCAGCAGTAATTCACAAGTTACAAGTAATCCATGATTAGCTACTTGGAATTGAATGCGAAAACAGATAGTGGATCCTTGGCTGTAGACCAATCAAGTTATTCAGGGTTATTAGCCCGCAAGGTACTACCTAGTGCGCACGTGTATAAGTTATTCCGGGTATTACAACCCACAAGGTACTACCTGATGCGCACTTTATATGACTTAGGAAACTCACGAATCTGTACTAGGGCCAAACCCTAGCCATCACATAAACATGATCCTTATAAGCCTCCCAAAAATAATAAGTTCAAAATTTATGCAAAATCAATAAGTTAAACCAAACTTATACATCTCAAATAATGTCTAGGAATCAATTTACATGCACAAGTAACGTTAAATCCACATAAACCATGTCCTAGAGTTCAAGTCTACAATGACATTCACAATGTCGAATCTTCAGTGTATGATTCGTTACACGCTATGACAATTTCATTTCAATATCAAAATTTAATCTCATCCAAACGATCCCTTATTTATATATGTTAAACAACATAGTATGGTCACTACACAAACCAACTCAAAAACTAAATTGGATCATTGAGACAACAAAATAAGATTTAATTGAAACACGGTAATTAAATCTCTAGATTTTCTAAAACAACCCCAAATGGCCCCAAATTGATATATACAAGTGAACAAGCCCAAGTCACTATCATTATCAAGTTAAAAACTCAATCAAACTAATGGAACCATTAATTAGATTTTAATTAATTCCTTTAATTTAAAATTTCTAGATTTCTAAACTTATCCAAACGTTCTCAATTTAACATAAGTTAGAGAACATGCCAAGGCCTATTTAAATATCACATTACAAGTTGATTTCATGCTTATTTCAACTATGTGAATTAATCTTTCATAAAAAATAAACATTAAATAAAATTTGCAATTCTTATTCAAATGCCCCAATTTAATATATGTTAACAAACATATCAAGGCTTAATTTCCTAGCATGCCACAATTCAATTCTAAGCGACATATATCCATTAGAATTAAATCATATACAAAAAAATAATTAAATTAAATTCTAAGATTTATACAAAGCATGCATACAAGTTGTATAAGTTCATAAAACATTCAATACAACTCAAATATGAAACTATAACATCCCCTACCTCATTTTGTGATGAAATAACAAATCCCCACCGAAATGAAACCGCTCCGAATCCGACAAAACTCAGGGTTTTGTCGGGGACAACAAGGTGATCATTAAACCCCAAGGATGTCCTACCAAAATCCAAACTTGGATTCAAACCAGAACTCAAAAAATGGCCAAAATGGGATTCCAATCGATTGGAATTGAAGACCTCACCAAGCTGAACATTAAACACGAAGGTAGTACGGCGTTTCACTCAAGGGAGGAGGCTCAAAAGAAAAGAGAGAAGGTGGCAACCATGGGAGGAGCTAGGGCCAGCCATGGGAGAGAGATAAGAGCTTTTAAAAATTTTGTCTATCATCTCCTATTTATAGAATTTCAAAAAGTGCCCTGAATGGGCCCCACCGGGTCCGGAAAAGTGGAATTTGAGCAAACGCACTCAAACGGCAAAACTCTGTGAACAAAAAAGAACCAAAATAAGAAAAAATGAATAACAGAAGAACCAGCGTCGAAAACTGAGTCCCGAGCAAAGAGATATGCCCCAAACAAGTTTGGCGCTAACTAGGGCTGAAAACCCAAAAACTGCAGGGTTTGACCACAAGACAATTCTAAGAGTACACGACTCATGAAATGTGAAAATGAATCCCATACGAGGATTCAAGCCCCAATGAGACACTTAGCAATTAATTTTTATTAATTGCACAAAGGCCCCTACACAAATGTATAACTGCGCAAGTGACCCCAAATGAAAATATCTTCCAAAAGATATTTTCTTAGAAACTCCTAAACCAAAATATCTTCAAAAGATATTTATGAAAAAAACCCCAAGAAACAAAAATGTTTCTAAAGAATCTTCTCATCTGCGCCCCTAACTAGGAAATAGAAACGACTAGCGAATTTTCCTCCAAAAGTAAAGCTATGCTCCTCAAGGAAACCAACAAGAATGGAAGCACGGGGAGTCAAAAAACAACTCCAAGCATGAAGAGTGAGGTTACGCGAAGGAAAAATTCAACGAAAAAAAATAATCCATAAAAATGGAGAAAAAGGAAAGGAAGGAAAACGATCGGGTCATTACAATCCTTCTTATGACTATTACTCTCATCCACCATGTTATGAAGAACCACCTCCATCACCTTATTCACCCGAGTTTTAAGAAAAAGTGTTAGCTCTACTTGATGGGCTTAATTCACATACTCGACTTATTCTTTCACATTCTCAAATTTTAGCCAAGCTTGAAGCTCAAGTTAAGCAAATTGCAAGTACTCTTTATCAAGAGGAGGAAGAAGAGGCAAATGAAAAAATGGTAAGAACTTTAATTTATATAGATGAGGATGATGAGAATGAAGAGGAAGATGAGACAAGTAAGCTAATGCCTAGCACTCTATCTTGTATAGAGGAGGAAGTGGCAAGTGAGTTGGTGGCTAATCCAATAGAGCATAACATGTCTTATGAGGATTTTCCTTATTTTGATCATAATTTAATTTTAGCCTTTGATACTTTAGAGAGTAAGGAGATTTTGACCACTATAAAGGTAGGAGAGGAGGAGGAGGAACTTGTTGAAGAAGGCCTTCCTTTTATTATCTCCAAAGACCCTCTTGAGACATGTCTTTTTGAAATGTATAAAAATTATGGTTTTGACCTTGAAAGCTCCAAAAATGAAGTAAACTCTCTAATGGACTCCTTAGCTAACTTGGAAGGTGAGGAGATGGTGATTATTGAGGAAGAGGAAAGGGATAAAGACAGTGCAATTCTTATTAATCCAATTGAGTCTTTGAAAGACTTTACCTTACCAAGTGCAAGGCCGCTCATTATTGATTTTATTTTCAAGGTTGTGGATGAAAAGAAACAAATTGCATCTTTTATAATTTCTTTTTAAGTCATTCTTTTAGAGGATGTTTATATTGTTGTAAGTGAGGCATTATATGAGAAAATGGAAAAGAGGGTTAATAAGGATGTTTTTGATTCGTTCGACTAGTGAGTTAACCCAACGTCTTGCTAAAGATGTTAAACACTACTTATTCGTAGAGTTTTAAAACTCTATTCCTCCCTCATTTCTTTTTATTTTTCATTCTTGTACATTCTTCCATCCATTTTTTAATCTCCATTCTTGTTACTGATAAGCACCAAATATTGCATATTCAAGCGCCCTTATTTGCATTAGTTAAGTCTATTAGTTGGTTTTATTATATAGATTATCTCCAGTTCCTTATTTTTGTGTATTTTCAGGTTTATATCCCAAAAAGAAATAAGGTGGAGCTAGGTTTTAAAGGCTTTTTGAAGATCAAGTCATTCCCAGCCTTTGCGTCCTATGATTTCCAAGAAGAAATTGCCAAATTATGTTCATAAAGACTCTCTATAAAACAAAAAGGTAAAAGATGGACTCAAGGACCCACAACCAAGATCAAAGTGAAAGAGGATCAATAGCGTGAAGAATTGATAGAAGTGAAAGAAGTTCAAAGCAGGAGAAAAGAAAAATAAATTCTAAGGCACGGACGAGCGATTGTCTAGTGCCTTATAAGCACTCATCTGGCATTTATGAGCAACCAGCACGAGCACCATGTCACACAAGCACTCATCCTTCTTACGAGCGCTCCAAATCGAGGTAGAGAGAAACAGGGTATTTACGAGCACTCGTACCTTCATTTACGAGTGCTCGTCTCTGCAGCTCTGGACCATAAGAAGAACTCTAAGGCATTTACGAGCGCTCGTGCTGCATCCTACGAGCGCTCGTCCAAGCACTGCAGACCCACTTGCTTTTTTAATCCTTTCAATTGGATTCCCTCCTTAATAGGGTTGTTGGAAAAATACTTTTGGCGGATATGGACCTCAATTTTGGGGAAGTTTGGTAGACATCTTATCTATAGGAGAAGGGTTGAATCATTGAAGGAAGATATCTAATTTGGTAAGGATTTCTAAAGAGAGAAATATTGTTCTTGAGAGCTTATGTGTTATTCTTTGCTGTTAGGTACGAAAATGGAGGGGACGATCTCCTCCACCTCTTACTCCCTTGCTTCTATGGGTAACTAACTCCCTTTCTAGGGAGGTGATGAAGCCTTTTTTTTTGTAAGCATGCTCTAGTTTTGATTTTAATTTGGGAAATGAATTATGTATATAGTAGTTTCATAATCTATAGCTCTACACTTGATGTAATGGATCTTAATTTCTATAAATGATTATGTGAATCTATTATCTTCTTTTAGATTATATTTTTACATGATTGTATGGCTTGCATTTTCATAGTGATAATGGAAATGAGATTGTGAAATGGTTTTTAATGGCATGTTGTATGAGAAGTTTGATAGTCCACAGCTTAGGGCCTCCCTTTGATGGATTATTCTTGGTTTTTGACTTCATGTGCTATTATCATCTGATTGAGGAGCTTGATAGTCCCTAACTTAGTGAGCATGTCAAAGGCTACACCCTAGTTTAGGTAGTTCAAGTATATATAACTTTGATGGATTATACTTGCTTCTTGATTTCATGAACTTCTTGAAAATAATGTAGCAATTTTGTATTACTACATATATGATCATATATATAAGTTGTTTCCCAAGTTAATCATAAGCTAGCATGTTTATAGGGTTGGTAGTTAATTCACTTCCCTAGTCCTCTCTACATAAGTTTCTTTCCTCTTAATTTCTTCAATTTATTGTTTTATGCAATTTTCAATCCTAGTTCTAAGTGATAAACAAACCAAAAACTCTATACCTCTTTCATCAAACAAAGTGATTTTAAAGACCTTGGTTGCCGTAAACTTGCAGTCCTTGTGGTTCGACTTACCCCTAAGACATCCCTATTTTACAATGATTTATGCTATTGTAAGGGTTGATTATAATTGGTAGATATAGCGACCCACCAATTTTTGGCACCGTTGCCGGGGACTGCAAACGGTTTTGTAACCGAGGTTCAATGATTAACTTTGGTTTGATTGTGAATACTGTGTTTTGTAGATATTTTCAATTTGGTTTTTGTGATTTCTTTGTTGAAAGAACTCTTGTGAGATTCTAGGGACTCAAGGATTGCTGAGGAAAAGCTGAAAAATCGTGAGTCTAGAGGACTTCTGGTAAGTTTTTTAAAGTTCTAGTCTCTGTATTGTGAATATCATTCATGTGTTTAAATTAGTGATTTTTTATTGTGAAGCCCTTGTTGAGGCTATTCCTGTTTATTGTATTACAAAGCATCGGTTCTTGTCGTGGCCATTTATTTTCTATCTTGTTGATAATTGAGGAGAAATGGAACATTGTATGTAGATGTTATGGTGAAGGGGTGTTGTGCTTGTTGTGTTGATTATGTAGTTGATGTTGGGCCATAGATCATTGTCTTTACCAACTCTTCAAGAACCAATTGACATAATTTCACTTGAGAGGACTCTTAGAAGAAACCTTAGGGAATTTGAAAATATAAAAGGAATCGAACTTGAATTTAATACAATGACAGGAAATGAAGAAAATGTGGGGAATGAGGAAATCAATAATGAAAGGGCTGAAATTCTAAATGTGGCACCTATGACTCTTAGGGACCATTTCAACCCTACCACTTATGCCTCTCCTTCTTGCATAGTGATGTCAAACATCGATGCAGCCCAATATGAGATCGAATCTAGCACAATTCAAATGCTTCCATCCTTTCATGGCTTTGAAAATGAAGACCCCTATAAGCATCTTGATGAGTTCCTTGAAATATGCTCTACCATCAAGCTGAGGGGCTTCCCTGAAAATGCACTCCATTTGCGTCTCTTCCCATTTGCCTTAAAAGATAGGGTAAAATATTGGTTGAACTCCCTTGTTGCAAATTCCATCACTACATGGGCTCAATTGCAACAAGAATTCCTAAAAAATATTATCCGATGAGTAAAACCAATCAAATGAGGCGTTCCATTCTTAGCTTTTCACAAATTGATGGGGAACAACTCCATGAGACTTAGGAAAGACTTCAAGACCTCCTTAGGAAATGTCCGTACCACCTAATTCTAAAATGGCAATTAGTGCAAGCTTTCTATGATGGTTTAACCGAACCACATAGACTCATGGTTGACTCATCATGTGGAGGGATGTTCATGTCTAAAAATGCGGACGAGGCTTGGACCTTACTCGAGAATTTGAGTGAAAACTCATTGCAACATAATTCTTGTAAGGCTCTAACCTCAACTAATGCAAAGAACACCAATCTTTGTCAACCAAAGACAATGAGGGAAGAATCTTCTCAAGTGGATGTTATAGCTCACAAATTCTATCAATTAATGACACCATATCTTTCTCCTTCTTTGTCTCAAAATTCAGCAAGTGCGGTGTATGCATCATGCACTAGCCCATTCCATCTCTCGTAAGATTGCCCCACACTGGAGCGATTTCCTAGTAACAATCAAGAGCAAGCAAATGCTATATTTTCCAGGCCCGGAAATAATCCTTACTCCAATACCTACAATCCGGGATGGAGAGATCATCCGAATTTTTGTGGAGGCAACCTGCCCCACAAAATTTGACATTTCAAAATCATTGGCATCAAAATCAGCCCTCTTCTCAATTTCTAAATAGGCAATTTCAGGCCTCTTCAAGTTACCGTTGACCCTATAATCCAAATGTTTCTACTCCACCTCCTGTGTTTCCAACTGATGAGATTCTCGCTGCAAATAAGTAAATGATGGAATCCCTTAACAAGCAAATGTTAAAATCTAACAAGCAACTCTTGACATCATTGCAGCCCATTCTCCAAATGGTTCATTCACATACTTAGTCAATAGCTAAACTTGAGAATCAAGTGGGACAAATAGCTAATTTAGTGAACCAACTTCTTCAAAGAAATAAGGGAAAACTTCTCGCTCAACCATTTGAGAATCCTAGAGGAATCCATGTGATTGACGAAGTCCTTCCTCCAAGTGGGCCTACTCATGAACATGTCCAAGCAATCACCACCCTTCGTAGTGGTCAAGTTGTGGACAACAAGGTTGATGGAGGAAACGATGAAATAGTTCTTCCTCCCAAAAATCTAAATCCAATCCTATTTAATCCAAATTTCACTCTTGAAAATCCAAAATCCAGTACTAAAAATTCTAAGCTTGTCACCCCAAATGTGGAGACTTCTTATGAGCCTAAGGCTCCGTTTCCTCAACGTCTCTAAGAGTTGACACATTTTAGGAATAAAAGCTATAAAATTTAGGACATGTGGCAAGTAAAGATCAACCTACCTCTCTTAGATGCTATCAAATTCCTCCCTATGCCAAATTTCTCAAGGATTTATGTACTCAAAAGCGCACTTCCAAAAGTTATTTACCAAAGAAGGTAAGACTAACTGAACAAGTGATTTTGATAATTCAGCACAACACTCCTCCAAAGTATAAGGATCCGGGTGCCCCGACAATCTCGTGTGTCATTGGTGACAAAAAAATATAAATTACCCTCCTTGACTTAGGAGCGAGTGTGAACTTGATTCCTTATTCAGTTTATTTACAGCTTGGGTTGGGAGATCTTAAGCCAACCCCCATGGTCTTGCAGCTTGCCGATAGATCGGTCAAGCACCCACGGGGCATTCTTAAAGATGTCATCATCAAAGTGGACAAATTATACTTCCTGGTAGACTTTGTGGTTCTTGACACAGAACCGGTCCATGAGCCAAAGAAACATATTCCTGTGATCCTCGATAGGCCTTTCTTAGCTACGGCTAATGCTTCGATAAATTGTCGAGCCAGGGTGATGGATATCGTCTTTGGAAATACGCAAGTCAAACTCTACATTTTCCATGTAACTCAACATCCTTCCAAAGAGGATGATTGTTTTCTCATTGATGTGGTAGATGAAGTGATCGAAGAATCTTTCCCTTTCATTCTAAGCAAGGATCCTCTTGAAACTTGCATATCTCACTTTGAATTCGTAAAATTTAATATCGACCAATCCATCCAAGAAGTAAATTCTTTGCTCGACATTGGTGCTATCATGGACTTTCCTCCTTGAAAAGTGCCAAGAGAACCATTTTCTCAACTTTCCACTACTCCTCCGGTCCCTTCATTGAAATCTCCACCACAACTTGAGTTAAAGCCGCTCCTGATCCATCTCAAGTATGTGTTTCTTGGTGCCAATAAAACTCTTCCGGTCATCATTGCATCAGACCTTTTAAAGGACCAAGAAAACAACCTTTTAGCGGTGCTACTAGAGCACAAAGAAGCTATTGGCTGGGCAGTGGCTGATTTGAAAGGAATCGACCCTTCTATTTGTATGCATCGCATTTATATAGAGGACGACGCAAAACCTTCTAGAGAGGTACAACGCCAGTTGAATCTAAACATGAATGAAGTGGTCATGAAAAAAGTGATCAAGCTACTAGATGCGGGAATCATCTACCCCATCTCTGATAGCAAGTGGGTAAGCCCCACTCAAGTTGTTCCCAAGAAATTTGGCCTCACCGTTATTGAAAATTCAGTGGGAGAGCTTGTGCCACAACGCACCACCACTAGGTGGTGTGTGTGCATTGACTACCGGAAACTCAACTCTACCACTAGGAAATATCATTTCCCACTCCCATTCATTGATCAAATCCTAGAAAGGCTTGCTAGCCAAAGCTACTGATGTTTCCTTGATGGTTATTCCGACTATAACCAAGTGGCAATTGATTCTCAAGATCAAGAGAAGACCACATTCACATGTCCCTTTGGAACCTTTGCCTATAAACGTATGCCCTTTGGGCTATGCAATGCACCGGCAACTTTCTAAAGGTGCATGATGTCCATATTTTCTGATATGGTCGAAAAGTTTTTGGAAGTATTCATGGATGATTTTTCCATCTTTGGATCTTCCTTTGACTCATGTCTCCATAACTTATCCGTTGTTCTTCAAAGATGCAAGGAGACAAATCTGATTCTAAGTTTGGAAAAGAGTCATTTGATGGTCTAAGGAGGCATTGTCTTAGGGTACGTTATTTCAAAAGGGGGAATTGAGGTCGACAAGGAAAAAATTGAATTGATCTCTAACTTTCTACCTCTAAATTCTATCCGACAAATCCGTTCCTTTCTTGGTCATGCCGGCTTTTATCGCCGCTTCATCAAAGATTTTAGCAAAATATCCCGGCCTTTGTGTAATCTTCTTGCCAAGGATATTCCCTTTAATTTTGATGAAGCATGTTTAGAAGCTTTTAAGAAGCTTTGTACTCTTTTCTCCTCAGCCCTAATCATGAAACCGCCTAACTAGTCTCTTCCATTCGAGATCATGTGTGATGCATCCGATTATGCATTGGGTGCGATTTTGGGCCAGCGTATGGACAAACTACCATATGCTATCTATTATGCTAGCAAAACACTCTCTGATGCTCAATTGAATTATACCACCATTGAAAAAGAGTTGCTAGCTGTGGTGTATGCCTTGGATAAATTCCACTCTTACCTCCTTGGATCCAAGGTCATTGTCTTTTCAGACCATGCCCCTCTAAGGCATTTGCTCACCAAGAAAGAGACCAAACCCTGGCTAATTTAATGGATACTCTTACTCTAAGAGTTTGATATTGAAATTCGGGATAAAAAAGGGACAGACAATGTTGTCACCGACCATCTCTCTCATTTACTCATTGAGAAATCTTCTGAATTTGCTACGGTTCGTGATTCCTTCTCGGATGAACAACTGTTCTAGATTCCTCATACAAATCTTTCATGGTTTGCGGATATTGTCAACTACTTTGCGGTAGGAAAAATCCCGTCTAAATGGTCCAAATAAGAGAAAGACCGGTTCTTCTCCCAAGTCAAAAATTTCTTTTGGGAAGATCCAAAATTGTTCAAATATTGCCCAGACCAAATCATCCGGTGATGCATTCTCGAAACTGAATTCTCAAGTGTCCTAAATTTCTACCACACTTTTGCATGTGGAGGACATTTCAGTGCCAAGAAAATTGCTGACAAAGTCCTTCAAAGCAGATTTTATTGGCCCTGTTTCTTTCAGGATGCTTATAATTTCTGCAAGTCTTGTGAGCGTGACTGAAAACTCGGATCCATGTTGAGAAAAGACTTGATACCCCTGACCCCTATCTTAATCATAAAATTTTTTGATGTGTAGGGAATTGACTTCATGGGACCATTTCCATCTTCTTATAGCTATGAGTATATTCTCGTAGCGGTGCAATACATGTCTAAATGGGTTGAGGCAAAGGCTACCAAAACCAATGATCATAAAGTTGTGGTCAAGTTCGTTCAATCGAACATCTTCAGTCGATTTGGTACGCCTAGAGCCGTCATCAGTGACGGAGGTTCTCATTTCTGTAACCGCTATCTCAAATTCGTCCTTCTCAAGTACTTTGTCACTCACAAGGTTACCACACCTTACCACCCTCAAACAAGTGGTCAAGTGGAAGTATCTAATCATGAGATCAAGCATATTCTGGAAAAAACGATTCAACCGAACCGCAAAGATTGGTCATTAAGACTAAATGATGCGCTCTGGGGTTACCGGACAGCGTAAAAGATGCCCATTGGCATGTCACCATATCGACTTTGGCAAAGCTTGTCATCTCCCAGTGGAGTTAGAGCACCGCACTTTTTGGACCATAAAACGGTTCAACTTTGATCTTAAGTAAGCCGGTTATACATGCAAATTACAGCTCAATGAGTTTGAGGAAATTCGAAATGATGCGTATAAAAGTGTCAAAATCTATAAGGCAAAGACTAAAGCATTTCATGACAAGCACATTGTCAACAAGTCTTTTGCTCCCGGATAAAAAGTTTGGTTTTTCAATTCTTGGTTACGACTTTTCGGTAGGATGGTTTACATATTATCTCATCCGTTTGTCCTCATAGTGCCGTTGAACTTCGTGATCCTACCGATGGATCTCTCTTTAAGGTTAATGGCTAATGGCTTAAGCCTTATGTTGATGGCATCATCCCACTTTGAAAAGTGGAAAAAGTCCTATTAACGGACCTTATTTACGAGGACTGATGCGGAATCATGGTTCATCTAGCTATCAACATTAAATTTAGCACTCTTGGGAAGCAATTCTTTCAACTCTAAAGCTTCCCTCTTCCAAGTTTCCTTAGCCAAAAAATTTCTGAAAAACAGCTAAGTGTAGCCAAAATTTGACCTTTTCTAGAACTGTCTCGAATTGCATTCCAAAAGTCACTTTATCCTTACTTAGTCATTTTAAGGTCTCGGTACCATTTTCGGAATTTTTCAAGGTTGTTTGGCAATTTTCTCGAAAGCTCCAAAAATTGCAGGAATTTCGGGCCTTAAAATTGGTGCCTTTAAAAACACGCTCCGATTCCCGTTCCCATTCCAAAGGTTATTTAAGGTGTCTAGGGTCCATAGGAGCTTAAGTTTCTAATTGGCAAATTTTTGGACCCTGGTACCACCCTCGTTCGACCAAAAATGAAAATTCAACATTCAAGGGATTTAAATTTTTTTCTAAGGCACGAATGAGCGCTCGTCCCTTCATTTACGAGCGCTCATAACTCCAAAAAATTGCACTGTCTCATTTTCGAGCTCGAGGCCGACGCGCGCTCGCCCGTCGAAGCCACTGCTTCTCGTCGCCCCCCAATGTCACGTGAGCACTTATCCCTTCATTTATGAGCGCTTGTAATTCTAAAAATCCTTTCTGACCCATTTTCGAGCGCTCGTCCAGGAAGAGGAGCGCTCGTCCTGATTCAGCCCCCTTCTTAATCTACCCTCCCCCTCCTACTTTTCACCTCCCTATGTTCTCTCCCCTTATCCCTACGACCCCTCCTATGCATGCACCATCTCATTACTTCTCCACCCCTTCCTCTTCCTAATTCATGCACTCCCTTCCTTTAAATACCCACCCTATTCAACCCTCCAATCTCATCCCTTTCAAGATTGCTTAAGTCTTTTTAGTCTTTCCTTCTTAGGTATGTTCTCCTCCATTTTATCTCTTTCTTTTCCTTTATCTTCCTATTGAGGAGTATAAGAATTGAATTTTTGGAGGCTATTGTGTTGTTGTTGATGATGGTGTTTGGCAAGGGTCCTTTCTAGGACAAAATTTTTTGGGTTTTCTCCTCCATTGGTAACCTTCTTTCCTTTCCTATTTTTCTGTGCACACCAGGTGTTCGCTGAAATTGCCCATCCAATTCTCTATCTCTAAATGGCTCGTAGGGATTCATCTCGCCATCCTAGAGCATCTGGCGTCTCCAGGGCATTTGCAAACCAATTACTAAGGTTGCCTACCCATGCGTGGTACGGCTATTTTATGAAAACCTCTATTCCCTGGAAGAGCCGGCCAAC
The DNA here is from genome assembly GCF_030987335.1 of Cornus florida. Taxonomy (NCBI): domain Eukaryota; kingdom Viridiplantae; phylum Streptophyta; class Magnoliopsida; order Cornales; family Cornaceae; genus Cornus; species Cornus florida. The sequence goes on from NW_026775573.1 coordinate 65,507,849, forward strand.
ACTCTCGCCACCTCAATTGATGGCACTCTCTATTCCATCAACATTGATGACATTGTGGCTATTTCAGGCTGTCCTCTTCAGTGCCCTGATGATCTTTTGGATGCTAGGGGTCGTCCATTGTATGAGCAAGTTGATGATTTGACCATATAGCAAATTGTTGCCGCAATTTGCAATATCGCTGATTATCATCGGCCGCGTAGTTACACTCTCAAATCCACCTTCCCCGAGTGGGTTTGATTCCTTAATTCGGTTCTTAAGCATAATGTGTGCCTTTTAGTACACAGCGCCGAGCGTTATGGTTTGATGTTAGATACAATGTATGCCCTGGACCAAGGCTTTTAGATTTCTATTCCGGAGTTGATTTGGAACCAGTTGATGAAGTTTTAGGACAAATGTGTTCATTTGAGGCATCAAAAGGCCCAAACTTGGGCTTTGCCATTGCCATTCTTCATTACCAAGCTCCTTAAGCATAAGGGTTTCATTGTTCCTCCCCATAAAGAAAAGGGCAAAAAGATTCAAACATTTTCCATGCAGCGATGGAATAATGTTCTTGGCCATTATCGGCCCAATCAACCTACTACTGCTCTGCCACCACAAGAACCATCTCCTCCCATCTATGAGGATAATCCTATGGCAGAAGATTTCGATTGGGAGGAACCGCCTGTTGTACCTAAGCATAACCTTGCCTTTCTTCACATTAGTATTGCTAGTGTCCATGCTCGGATGGACAATTTTGGGAATGCCTTAGCTGACCACAATAGGGTCATCCGGGAAGACTACCTTGCTATAACAGAAGACCATCGTGTTGCTGCAGAAGATTGTCGGGTGGCTCAAGAAGAAAGGCTTGAAACTAGATCCCTCCTTAATGCACTCCTTGCCTGTTTCCCTCCCAGTCCCTAGCCAGCACCGCTTACCCCGTTCTTGTCTATGTTTTGTGTTTCCCATCTTATATGGTTAATTCTGTTTCTAAGTTCTTTTTATTTTATGTGCTGTCCTTTTATTGAACTTTGGGAATTTATTTTTGATTTAGCTTGTTCGGTTGGGCATTTTGGCACTACACTATCACGTGTAAAATGTCAACCTCATTATCAATGAAAATTCCCTCTTTTGTTTCTACTGTAGTTTGAATGCTTTTAATTTTTTTTCCTATCAAGTGTTCTCTTTGCAGGTTGTTCATTTCAAGTTTGGGGGTGTGCTTTTGGAATTCGCATGGTGGCATGTTGTCACAACACCGCTGATTTTCCTCCTACTTAGTATTATTGCTCTTTTTCTTTTCCCCTTTCTATTTTTCATTTTCATTTTGTGTCCTCTCACATTGAGGACAATGTGACAGTCAAGTTTGGGGGTATATTTTGGTAATGCATTTTTTGATTTTGGTATGCATTTTTGGAAACATGTGCTAAATTGCTTATGTAAATTGATAAAATAAATTTTTTTTGGGAACCAATGATCTTATAATCCTAGAACTTGTTGGAGATTGAAGCATGTGTTTAATACTTTGTGTATAGAGGCAAATGATAGTTTTTAAGTAAGGAAAATCTGAAATGATCATATGGATTCAAACTGGTTTATATAAATGCTTCAATTAGATTTTCGTCGAATTTCATTCTCTTCTATGCTTCACACTTCACAGATGCACATTGAAAACTTAATTGTGAGGCATGCAACCCGATTTACCTTGACCATGACTCAATTGATTTGAATTGATGACCCTAATGAATGGATATCTTTAGCATGAATATAAAAAAAAAAAAGAGAAAGTTGAATAATGAAAATAACTAGTTTAAGTTCGTAACCTTGCTAACTCGAGTTATTAAGCCTTTGGAGTGTCTTTACACTTAGCACCCAAAAGCCATCCGATTTGGGAGTTGTTGGCCTAACACTTGCCATATGGATTAGTTAGAAAGCTTAAGGGACTTAAGCATTTCACGGTCATTCACAAAAATAAAAATAAATAAATATGGTTAGTTTGAGTTCGTAGCCTTGCTAACTCAAGTTATTAAGCCTTTAGAGTGTCTTTATACTTAGCACCCTGAAGCCATCCGGTTTGGGAGTTGTTGGCCTAACACTTGCTACATAGGTTAGTTAGAAAGCTTAAGGGACTTCGATATTGCACGACCATAATAATAATAATAAACAACAACAACAACAAAAGTTGCATTTTGAATAAATTCATGCCTTAGAGATCTCATTTAAAAGGGAAATTCAATGTTTTGAAGACTTGTGTTCTTGAAATGGGAAAAAAGTGTAAAAGCCACATATAGGGAACCCGGTTCAATTTTAATGATGTAATGACCCGATCATTTTCCTCCCTTTCCTTTTTCTGAAATTTTACGAATAAATTTTTTCCGTTTAATTTTCTTTTCTGAGTTCAGTTTCTCGTCGTTTAGTGTCATCTCAAGTGCTCGGAAATGGTTTTTGAGACTCTTTCGTTCGGATTGACAACTTATTTTGAGAACCGAGTTATTTCCACATTTTCACTTTTCGGACACTATTCATTTTTTGTCCTTTTCCCTGTTTCATCCTTTTCGCTATTCTGTCTTTTCCCCGTTTGTCACTTTGTTGGCAAAACCTCACTTTTCGTGCTCGGAGTAAGTTTTTGACTTCACGTGTCTTCATTCGAAGTGGTTTCCACGAAATACGTACTTTACTTTTGCAATAAAGTACTCTGGTCGCTCCCGGTGTCTATAGGGGCATGGATGCACAGTTCTTCAGAATCTTTTTCTTTCCTTGGGGTTTTTTTCGTAAATAGTTTTTGAACATATTTTATTTCAGGGGTATCTAAGAAAATATTTTTGGAAGATATTTTTATTCTGGGTCATTACTGTAGTTAACCCTTTTTTTAGGGGCCATTGTGCAATTAACGAAAGTTATTACAAAAATACCTTGTCTGGAGCCTAGATCCTCGTATGCGATTCATTTTCACATTTCGTCGAGTCGTGTACTCTTAGAATTCCGTTCTGATTGTTTTTCTCCAGTTTCAGAGTTTCTGACCCTAATTACCGCTGAACTTGTTTGGGGCATATCTCTCTGCTCGGGACTCAGTTTTTGACGCCGTTTCTTTTGTTATTCATATTTTCTCATTTAGAATCTTTTTCATTCATAAAGTTTTTCCATTTGAGAGCGTTTGCTCAAAATCCACTTTTCCGGACCTGGCGGGACCCTTTTGGGGCACTTTTTGAGATTTTCTATAAATAGGGGACTTAAAAAAGAAAAATCAGATTTTCTTCTTCTTCTTCTTCCTCTCTTGGCCAACAGCCATGGATGCCCATGGGGGCTGCCACCTTTTCTTCTTCTCCTCCACTTGATTTCCTAAGTGAAAAGTCTTCGGCCTTAACGTTTGTTGTTCGCCTCGTCGTGCTCTACCTTTCACCCTTATTAGAATCCATTTTTGATCATTTTTTAAGTTCGGGTTTGAAGTCAAGTTGTGATTTTCATGGGGCTTCCTTCGGATTCTTTTTCATCGTGTTGTCCCTAACAAAACCTTTCGGTATCGTCGGATTCGGAGCACTTTTTTTCCGGTGGGCTTTTGAGATTTTCATCTCAAATTGAGGTAGGGGGTGTTATAATTTATTTTCTTGTTATATAGCATGCTTGTGATGCTTATACAACTTGTTTACTTGCTTGGATATCAAATCTAGAGATTTTATTTAATTATTTTCTTGTATGAGATTTGATTTTCCCGGTTGCTCATAACTTGGTTTAAACATGTGGCATGATAGAATATTAACCCTTGACATGATCATTCACATATATTAAATTGAGAGCTTTTGGACAAGTAATGAAGTTTTTATTTAATATTTATCTTAAGTGAAAGATTAATTCATGTGGCTTTCACTAGCTTGAAATTAATGTGTGTTAGCATATTATATTAGGCCCTAGCATGATCTTCAACATAGATGAATTTGAGACTAATCGGAGGTGTTTTAAAATCTAGAGAATATTTAATTAATTGATTAATTAATTTATTCCATGCATACTATTCACCCTATTTGAATTCCGACTTGATATTCTTGATATGCATGTCATATAGTTTCACATATATTAAATCTAGAATATTTGATTAAGTTTGAAACTTTTCATTTATTATTTTTCTATTATTAAGATTTAATACTCATGGCCGTATCTTGCATGGAATGTACTCGTATCATGTCCTTAAATCTAGTCTTGACATGTTGTATAACACATATTAATTTGAGATCATTTAGATGAGTTTCATAATCTAGAGATTTTAATTAAATGAGTTAATTAAAATCCATTCAATGGTCCCTTGTACTTGATTAAGTTTTTAACCTTGTATTCATGATTTCCTTGACAAGTTCCTTTACGTGTATTAAATTGAGAATAATCGGATAAGTTTTGAAACTTACATTTAATTATTTCCTTTGTACGGGACTTAATTCACATGGTCGTATATTGTATAAAATGAACTTGTAACTTGACATTAGACTTGGCCTTGACATGATCCTTGACTTGTCTTGTAATCTTGACAATTTAATCACTGAAGTAGATGAAATTTCATTATATGCTTCCATCGCGTTAATCATGTTTTGATATTGAACCCGCGTTAACTTATGAATCAGACTTGTATTTCATGGACTTTCATCTTTTTAATCAAGCATCGTGACTCCTTGTGTCCAGGTTTCATTAATGTACTTAATGAACATGCACATTTGTCTTGGAATGATTTAATTACTCATATGTTGCTTAGTAAGTACTTGAATCATGTATCTTATACTTGTGGTATAGTTACTTCAATAGATTTCATGTGCTATATATCTTGGTTCTAGTCTATATAGATGTACACTATGATTTCTTAACATTTCACATGCCATCATAGTTGAGAACTTAGAGTATGACTTGTGTGTTCCAAAATCTTGTTTGTGCATGAAACGTGGTAAATGCATTTCTTATATTTTGATACAATCTTGGTTGCACAACTTGTTGATTTTGGAATTGGGATATCAATCAAGAATTGACATGGCTAGGACTTGGTTCAAGTACGGGGGAATATCCTCCTACACTATAGTGCGTACTAGGGGAAAGTTACCCATGGGTTAGTAGCCCTAAAGTGATCTCAAGAGTACAGTTTTAATCCGGGTGATATCCGAGTTTTCCACATTGGTTGATTTCACTCTTTAAATTTCAAGTTGCTATTCCTTGAAGATTTAAACTTGTCATATATATGAAATGCTCCAATCTTGTTTACTTGCATAGATATTATGCCATGTTCTTGATTTCATGTATAATTCTTTTTGCGTTTTATGGAATGTTCCATCCTTGTTTAATTGCTTAGATATTATGCCTTGTTCTTGGTTTCGTATATTACTCCTATCGTGTTAATTAGAACGCTCCAATCATGTTAATTGCATTGATAATGTAATTCTTGTAACTTACATCCATGTATCCTTCTTGTCTTGTTAAATTAGAATGTTCCAATCATGTAAATCGCCTTGACAATGTGATCTTTGTATTCTAGTATATTCTTATCGTGTTGTGTAGATTATTCCAACCCTTGCTTAACTGTATTGATAATTCAATTCATTTAAATCTATGTTCAAGCATCCTTCTTGTCATGTTCTTTGGATTATCCCAATCTTGACTTGTTTCATATATGTAGATATATTATGATTTTTGTTGCTTTTACTCTATAGTAGCTTAAGATGCTCCCTGAGTCTCATCTTGACGTAGACGTTAGGTGACATGACCCCTTTTAAACTGTATCATGTAAGTCTAAAAATCTATAAGAAATTAAGTCGATGCATGCTCATTCTCTACGAGTAAACTTGTTTACTCACCCCGAAGTTACTGGAGGATTTGTTCAGGTACGAAGATTTGGTTCATGATGCTTGTCGTTCATTGGGATGGCTTGTAGTTTCGAGTTTCCATTTCATGCAAGTGTTAACATGAAATATCATTTGGTAGCCTTATGTATCAAACTTGTATTCTTTGATTCCATTTATGTAATATGTACATAAGTACACTCTTTTCATTGTATTCAACATGTATGACATGGGACCAAGGGCCAAGTACGTTTATATTTGCACTTGTACTCAGTTGGCGCGACCTTTATTTAAAAATGTAACTTTTCCAACTTTAGAGGTTTGGCATGCCAAATCCTGTAAATGGAATGTAATGAGGCCGTAGGCCATTGTAGCATGTTTAAAATATCATATTACACTTGCATGTATGTTCACATCATCACACAATATCATATAATGCAATTTGATCATGCCATGGGGGATTCAAATAAGACTTTGGGTCTTTTCTTCATTTTTGGTGCATAACAAGTTCATATGCACATTTTTTACCAGTTTTGGTCGATCGGTGGCTTGTTTCGGTTGACCGAACCCCTTTTTATTTCAATTGTTCAGCAAAAAGTCCAATTCCAGTAGCCATTTTACTGTTTGAGTCTCATTTCGGTCGACTGGTTCTCTACTTCAGTCGACCGAAGCACCATCTTTCATCTCAAGCCACAAACCGGTCGACCAGTTTGTTATTTTGGTCGACCAAACTAAAGGCTCATTTCCCCTTTTTTTCTTGGCTCATTTCGGCAGACTGAAGCTCCATTTCGGTCAACCGAAATAGAGCTATCTTGTGGGTCTTGCCCGGTTTGTTGCCTAGACAGGTTAATCTTGTTTCATTCATTCCCATTTGACCTCATTGATCTTGTACAAGCCATTTAATGGCGTACATGGTCTAGTTTGAACTAGACTTTGTTCCCTTGGTTATCATTGGTACTAGGGTACCATTTAACCTTTTCATCCTGGTTTTCACTTCCGGTTATTTCTTTAGGTTCTGTGACTTCATGGAAGGTCACATTTGTGTCTGAGAGATGATCTATATCTTTTAAGACTTTGGTTCATCTTTTACTTCTGCACATACTTTCTTTGAGTACCGTGACCTTATGGAGGGTCGTCCTAGGGTGATGAGCGCTGAAAAGTGCATATTTAAACCCCTTAAGCTTAGGCATTCTAGTACCTTTTTCCATCTTACTTTACCGTTTTAGATTGATTTCGTATTATTTCCATTTTCAAGCACTTATCCCGAAAATAAGCTAACTTAGCCAAATAAGAGCTTAATTGAAGCAATTCTGGGATTAAACAAAGAAAGGAGTAAAGTGGAGAAAGAAGGAAATAAATGAAGCCAAAGGTGGGAAGCAACAAAGTTCGATCGATCCAACTTCAAGGTTCGATCAATCGAACACTGATCGATCTCAACACTTCAAGATAGATCCAAGCCTTGGCCTAAAAGCAAAAAGTCCAAAGTTCGATCGATTCAACACCACCCTTCGATCGATCGAACACTTTTGTCCTTATTCAATGATTGATCCTATCCACAGTTGTACCACCTACTAACCACTTTTGTCCTTTTCCCAAAAATATCTCCCCAAAATATCTCGGATTTGTCCTTTCCCAAAAAGCTCAACCAGTCGGATCGATCTAGCTTAAGTTCGATGGATCTCAGCTAATTCGATTGATCCAAGTCCAAGGTTCGATCGATCGAACTTCCTTCAGTGCAAAAAAGTTAAATTTCCATCTCATTGAAAGCTGTCCTTTATCCAATCAGTAGAGAATATTGTGTGCACGAACCCAGCTCATTTTGGGTGTCATTTGACCTACCTATATAAGGATAAGGATTGCTTTTTACAAAAGGAACCTAATATCATTTTCATATCATCTTTTGGAGAGCAAGCTTAGAGGAAGAGGAGGCTAGAGACACCATTGAAGACTCTTCAACCAAGGAGCAAATCTCTTCCATGGAGTTAGCCCTTGAGGGTTGGAGCGACATCGCCATGAGTGGCTAGACATCCTCTTGGGGCTAGAGTTAGCCCCAAGCATGCTTTCTATATCTTAATCTTGTGTATTATTGGGGGATTAGTATTGTAATTAATGTTTTGACACTTATATATATATAGATCTTGTTTATTCAATGATTTATGTGGTTTAATGCTTCCAATTGATCATTTCATTCTATCCATATGTCTATGTATGCTAGAATAAATGGTCATGTGTTTGCCTCTATTTCTTATGTTATTGATGCATGTCTATATGTATTAATGTTGTAGATTTAGAGATTGTTAAAGCATTGTGCTTAAAAGAATGCTCTTGTGATTTTCTAGATGGTCCATGCTCATTTCTTGATGGATTATGCCTCTCCCTTAGCTTAATTAGTTTAATTTCATATCATTAGCTTAATTGTAGTGTAGTGGTATCATAGTTGTTAGATGAGAGGACAATCCATGCTAGTTGTTTGATGTTCCATACTTTTGAATGCAAGTATCATATGTCTCTAACCTTGTGGTGTATTTGGCTTGTGAGCTTAATGAAAGGATTAATGACTTGCTAGATATGTTGTGCTTTTCACATGCTATTTAGACAATATATACTTAATTGCTAGATATATTGTGTTTTTCACATGTTGATTAGACAATGTACGCTTAATTGGTCACCCTTGCTAATTGAATCAACCAAACACACACACACATATCAATATTGCAATATACATTACCCTCATTAGTCACTTGTTAAGGATATAGAAAAGCATTGCTTGGTGGTGACCTCTAAACCCCAAGATCTCTCTCTCTTACTTATTCTTTATTGCATTCAATTATTTAATTTAATTTGCTCTCTAGTTTAATCAACCAACCAATCATTTGTTTGATCACTCGACCTACTAACCCTAATTGCGATTCCACAATGGCTTCTATAAATGTAAAACTCTTGGCCCTTGCCTTAAAATCCACACTTTTAAGCTTGACGGTAGGGCGACACACTGCATCATAGGGTCTTAGAGGCATTTTGTGCCTTAGAAGACCATCGTTTTGTTTCTTGCTTCCGCATCTGGATCTGTTAACGGGTCAATCTTCGGTTCATCACTGACCCACCGGGTTGAATAAAAACCCGGGTCATTACAAATGAAGCTAGAGATGATTTCTTTTATTGATATGACAATTGAAGTATTTATATAGACTATGATGTTGAGGCATGAGAATTAAAATATGTTTAGCCAATTTGTTATATCAAGGCTTCATATACACAAGGTAGTCTTCATAATGATTCTATCTCTAATGTTCTCTCTGTTCTAAGTTGCAAATGAGCTTTGTGCATCTTCTTGCACTCTGTTTGATATTTTTGGATAGCATTCCAATTTTTGTCATTTTATTACATACTTCATTTTGGTTTTGCTATGGGACTAGCAAAATGTAAGTTTGGGGGTGTGATAAGCGTCGAATATTGCATATTCAAGTGCCCTTATTTGCATTAGTTAAGTCCATTAGTTGGTTTTATTGTATAGATTATCTCCAGTTCCTTGTTTTTGTGTATTTTTAGGTTTGTCTCCAAAAAGAAATAAGGTGAAGGTTTTAAAGGCTTTTTGAAGATCAAGTCATTTCGGGCCTTTGCGTCCTATGATTTCTAAGATGAAATTACCGAATTTTGTTCATAAAGACTCTCTACAAAACAAAAGGGCAGAAGATGGACTCAATGACCCATAACCAAGATCAAAGTGAAAGAGGATCAATAGCGTGAAGAATTGATAGAAGTGAAAGAAGTTCAAAGTAGGAGAAAAGAAAAATAAATTCCAAGGCACGGACGAGCGATCGTCAAGCACCTTACGAGCGCTCGTCCGGCATTCATTAGCAACTGGCGCGAGCACCATTTCATACGAGCGCTCGTCCTTCTTACGAGTGCTCCAATTCGAGGCAGAGAGAAATAGGGTATTTACGAGCGCTCGTACCTTCATTTACGAGCGCTCATCTCTGCAGTTCTGGATTACGAGAAGAATTCTAAGGCATTTACGAGCGCTCGTGCTACGTCCTACGAGCGTTCGTCCAAGCACTGCAGAACCACTTGCCTTTTTTATCCTTTCAATTGGATTCCATCATTAATAGGGTTGTTCGAAAAACACTTTTGGGGGACGTGGACCTCGATTGTGGGGAAGTTTTGGTAGACATCTTATCTATAGGAGAAGGGTTGAATCATTGAAGAAAGATATCTAATTTGGTAAGGATTTCTAGAGAGAGAAATATTGTTCTTGAGAGCTTGTGTGTTATTCTTGGCTGCTAGGTGCAAAAATGGATGGGAAGATCTCCTCCACCTCTTACTCCCTTGTTTCCATGGGTAACTAACTCCCTTTCTAGGGAGGTGATGAAGCCCTTCTTTGTAAGCATGTTGTAGTTTTTATTTTAATTTAGGGAATGAATCATGTATATAGTAGTTTCATAATCTATAGCTCTACACTTGATGTAATGGATCTTAATTTCTATAAATGATTATGTGAATCTATTATCTTGTCTTAGATTATATTTTCTTATGATTGTATGGCTTGTATTTTCATAGTGAGAATGGAAATAAGATTGTGAAATGGTTTTTAATGGCATGTTGTATGAGAAGTTTGACAGTGCATAGCTTAGGGCCTCCCTTTAATGGATTATTCTTGGTTTTTGACTTCATGTGCTATTATCATCTAATTAAAGAGTTTGAAAGTCCCTAGCTTAGTGAGCATGTCAAAGGCTACACCCTAGTTTAGGTAGTTCAAGCATGTATAGCTTTGATGGATTATATTTGTTTCTTGATTTCATGAACTTCTTGAAGATAATGTAGCAATTTTGTATTACTACATATCATGATTATATATATAAGTTGTTTCCCAAGTTAATCATAAGCTAGTATTTTAATAGGTTTGGTAGTTGATTCACTTCCCTAGTCCTTTCTATATAAGTTTCTCTCCTCTTAAATTCCTTCAATTTATTATTTTATGCAATTTTCAATCCTAATTCTAAGTGACAAACAAACCAAAAACTCTACACCTCTTTCATCAAACAAAGTGATTTTAAAGGCCTTGGTTGCCATAAACTTACAGTCCTTGTGGTTCGACTTACCCCTATGATAGCCCTATTTTACAATGATTTGTGCTATTGTAAGGGTTGATTATAATTGGTAGATATAGCGACCCACCAGTTACCATCATTGGGTTTAGCATAGGATTTTCTACACTTTCATTCCATCTCTAATAATAGGTGGACGTAGGTTTTATATTTGCCTATAAATATACTGTTATAAGTCTGCAAAGGGGTAGAACATTATTCACGTACAGAGATATGGAGAGAAACAGAGAGAGAATTGTGAGAAGACAGAGAGATTTCAGTTAGGGTTTCAGCTGTAGACTAAAGGACGGACCTAGGAGGAGGGAAGGTTGAGTAGTAGGAGGTTGACAGTGAATGAACGTCGTCAGAAAACTTAGGAAGACGGCGACAAGGTTTTGATTCAAAATCTCACAGGCAAGTTTTATTCTTACTCTCTCCCTTCGACCTGTGTTCTGTGCATGCCTGAATGATCTCTAGGATTTTAATCAGATATTAAATGGATCTTGCATGCTTAGTATATGTTAAATTAATCATCTATATGAGTTTAATTTGATCCGGAATGGTAATCGGCGAACTTAGATTTCATTGTCTAATCTTAAAGCATGTTGAATCGGTAATTGTTTTTATTGTTCTTTTTAACGCAAACTATTTTAAATAAATGATTGGGATGATACCTGTAATACCCCTAATTCTTAAAAGGATAGTCCTGGTATTTATCTAATTATTTAAATTGCATTTTTTATTTATTTGCTTGTTTAAATGGTTAATTGCTCTTTTATTGTTTTAAATGGTCTGAATTATTGAATTATTTGTATTTTTTTTGAATTCATAATATTATTTGTGTTATTTGAATTATTTAAATTAATTCCTTTAATAATATGTAACTGTTTGACTATTTGGATTAATTAAAATTAATGGTTTTAAATTGTTTAATAGGTGTCTTTAGTTGTTCTGTTATAACTGTTTAATTATTAAGGGTTTTAGTTTTCACGGATGGGCCGACTAGAATTGTGGCTAGGTTCTATTATTATACATGGATTAGGGTTTATTGTTCTGAGCTTATAAATATACACATTACGGTGGTTTAGGGTCTCAGAAACGTAAGCATAATTCTATAAAATAGAGAGATAGTGAGATATAGAGAAATACAGAGAGAGTTAAAGGGAGGAAGTCTAGGGTTTTGCTTTAGGCTAGGAATGAATCAAGGTGGGGAGTTTGGCGTGTGCTTATGGGTTGAACTAGGAGAAACAGAGGTGGAACAGCTGTCGGGGATTTTGTCAGAAAATTCAGAGACGGTGGATTAGAGTTTCAAAACTGAAACTCAAGGTAATTCTCTGTTCTACTCTTTCCCTTTAATCTGTGTTCTGTGCATGCCTAGATAGACTCTAGGGATTAAACTAAAGCTTAAATACATCTTTTATGCATGTTTAATAGTTATGTAATTCTATTGAAATAATCTGTTCTAAGTTGCTTTAAAAGTTTAGTCCGAAATCTTGCTGTCGTTGCCTAATGTCTTGGTTGTATATTATTGTCTTATGATTAATCTAGAACTGGGATGGACCTTAAAACATGTAATAAAAACTACTACAGAGGCCTGGAAATCACCTGAGTCGAAGAAGACGAAGGGAGAATGGACTATGATTTTTAGGGGTGAGAGCAGGCTCCAGAAAAGGAGGGAGCCTGCTCCCACAAAGCTAGAGCTGGCTCTCTAGGGTTGAGAGCCAGCTCTCAATAGCCTAGAGCCAGCTCCCAAGGGTAGGGAGCCGGCTCTCCTTGCCTAGGAGCAGGCTCTTAAGTTTTGAGAGCCTTCTCTCTCCTTAAACGCATTAAAATCAGTTTTTGGGGTCTGTTTGGCTAAACTGGGTTTTTCTAAGGCTGTCTATGTGCTACTGAATGGTGTAATTCATTGCTAGAGACTTATAAAAATGTTGGGAAGCATGCTTACATTTAGATATTGAGGACGGAATTAACATAAGGTTAAACGAAGAACTCGTATGTTGAAGATTTGATAATTAATTTATCTTGCCTACTGTTTTAGCAATTTGATTTCTCTGCATGATCTTAAATTGTGAATCATGTTTTCAGCTGTGATATAAGCATATAGTAGTTTAAATATGTGTATGCTTAGATGGATTTAACTGATGTATTAAATCTGATATATATTGCATCAGTTATGGTACTGTTTGGAGTAAATTGCGTAGTCTTACTTTATCAATTAAAAGAACTGGAATTAGGATTCTAAATCTTTTATTGGATGCATAATTTAGTTATACACTTGTTAAACTATATTTATGCTTATTTTGGGATGTGGTTGATAAATATTTATACTGTTTTTGTCAACTATGTTAGTTGGAAGATAATATGCACCGGTATGGGACAGTGGCATACTAGGTATGGATTAGTTCAACTCTAAGTCCTACCTAAAATGGATTAAGGTGTGGATTAACCATAAAGGTTAAGTCCAACTCCTATTGGTGTCAGGTCAGTAGATAACTAAATGACATAATTTGGTTTCTGGGATGGATTGTTATACAAATATCAAACCACTATACCAGATGGATAATATTTTGTATTAGGAGGACACGGACTTTATATACTTATGATATGATGCCATGGTATGAACTTGAGTCTCAGGACCATGGTTTGGGTGCGTATATCACCTAGGATGGATAACTGGATAGAGGTGTTGTTCCCTGGTAGATCTAGGTACACATGACTACATTATATGCGATTTGCATGGTATCTCTACACAGGCTGAAACAGACCTATTGGACTAGTAAGCATCCTATAGTGTGTATTTATACATATATGGACTACTCTAGATATTGTTGAGTCTATCTAGGATGTATCTGTGTATCAGATTCCTGTTTGGATTGTAGTAGAATAAGACTTGCATATGAGCTTGACCCACTCTCTTATTTTTTAGGTGCTCGTCGGATCTAGGGTTAGAGCTTGATCGTGCAGAGCAGATATGGACTTCCATTCCTCCGACTACATAGGATAACTATCTTATTTAGCTTTGGATTTGGATTACAGTTTTCTTTCCTTTCCAGTTTGAGATTTTATTATTATTAGGGGTCCATTTGAGGGATTCCCGAATTGTTAACTTTATAAAGTTATTTTGGAGTTTGGATGTTAATAATTATGTTTTAAGGATTTTCAACTAGAAATCATTTCAGCTATTTAGTATTTATTTCTTATTATTTCAATTTGTATTCTGTGTTCATTAAATATTAATTGTTTGATATTCCCTCGGGTTTGGGCCTGGGCTTGATCAACCCTTGTCTCGGATCTGAGGGGTATCACAATACTGGATACAATTTAGACTCTTAAGTTCAATATTAATGAAGAACAGAAGGGTCGAAAGTGGCCGGAGACGAAACAGAAGGAAAGGAACGGTTCAGGGCTCTCAGAAAGGGAGAGAACCGGCTCCATGGAAGTGGGAGCCGGCTCCCCCAAGTGAAGAGCCAGCTCTGGGGATTGAGAGCTAGCTCCCACCCCTCTAAAGTCGGCTCCAAGGAGCATGGAGCCGGCTCCATGCTTGATAGAGCTTGCTCTCAAAACTTGAGAGCATACTCTCTTATCTTAATGCGTTCTGGGTTTTTTCTTTGGGCGCTATTTGGATGATTTAAGTGTTCTGAACTATTTTAGGACTTTACTGGGGGGTTCTAAATACTGGTTTCATGTAGTATTAAAACCTCTTATGGCATAATTTATACTTTAGGCTAAAAGATTAAACAGTATGAAAGTAAACAACTTTGTATGCTGTTAACAAATGGAAAGTATTTAATTGCTCAATTTTAATTTAGCAATTTAATAGAATATAGCATGATTATAAACCTTGTTTTGGATACACAGTAAGGTCATTTATTTATCAGAGTTGATCTATGCTTACTTTGGACTTTAATTGCTGAAATAATAAACTCTGTTCTGTAATTACATAGACTAATGTTTTGGTTACTAGATGCTGAACTATTAAACTATGTTATGTTAATTACATGGATTAATGTGTTGGACTTTAATTGCTAAATTGTTATATTAAATTCTGTCAATTACATGGATATTATGGATTGTATGCACCGCTATGGGACGTTGGCATACTAGGGATGGTTTAGCTCAAAATGCTAAGGCCTACCTTATTGGAATAAGGGAATATATTTTAAAAATTGAATCCTACTTATATTTAAGTCAGATCAACTGAGTAAGTTGAGTGACTACCTGGATTAATTGTTATTTGTGGTTAGGTTAGATCAACTGAATAAGTTGAGTGACTAACTGGATTAGAAATCTTATGTCAGATCAATGAACAATTGAATGACATATTCTGGTTCTCGACAGATTTTAAATATATATTTATGGTATCACGATATGAGCTTGAGTCTCAGAATCGTTGGTTAAGGAGCGTATATGCATTGGGATGCTTAGCTGGCTATGACGGTTGAGGAGTACCCTGTTAGGTCTAGGTATTCATGCCCACCTCTAGTGTATTTTACATGTTGTCTTCTAGTCAGGTTGAGATCCCTTTGTAGTCTAGTGAGAGTCCCGTAGTGTGGATATATATATATATATATATATATAGACTAGATAGATACTGTTGTGATATCTAGGATGTATCTGCGTATCGGGTCTCTGTTTGGATTGTAGTTAGAATAGAACTTGTTCGTGGGCCTAACCCACTATCATTTTTCAGGTATCGGATGGTTCCAGTCTTAGGGCTTGTTCAGGCTTAGCAGAGACGGTCATTCACTCTAGCGACGACGTAGTATTTCATTCCATGTTTTAGATTTGGATTTTTATCTTCAGTTGTTTATTTTTAGTTGGGATTTTATTTAGGTGTCCACTAGATGGATTCTCGAGTTGTACTCTTGGAAGGTTTGGAAAGGTTGGATTATATTAATCTTTAACGTTTGAGGATTTTATATTTAGAATTCTTTCAGCTTTATTATTTATTTCTTAAGTCTTTTCGTATTCTTGCTTGTTTATATATTAATTGTTTGGTATTCCCTCGAGTTTGGGCCTGATTAACTTATGTTTCGAGTCGAGGGGTATCACAGTTAGTATCAGAGCATTCTAGGTTCAAGTGTCTATAGGGTATTTCGTATTAAGACTTCCACGTAGCATTTTTTATTATTTAGAGCTTAAGTTTAGGATTCATTATATTCCTTTACGGTCCATTTATATCGTACTGATGTCTATCTTTTTGTGTTAACAGCTTGGTTAACGCTAGAAGAGGACAGAATGTGCAAGGAAATAGTCGACAAAACAAAGCGGCACGTAGGCAGCAAGAATGCCTGCAACGTCAGTAAATGAAGGAAGAACAACAAATGCCTGGGTTTTAGGATGATGATGGTCAGTTTTAGGAAGAGCAAGAGGAAGTTCAGCAGGTTCAGGATCAAGGAGATCCAGTGTATCCTCCTCATAACAATGACCTCATTGCTCGGGCTATAGAAGTAGGGGTAACAGTTGCACTTTGGAATCAACCACAGGTTCAGCAGGCACCGATACTAGCATCGTTTGTTCAGACTGATCCTTGGGAAAAGGCTAGGAGTTCTTTCACAAAGGGGAGCCCACCTGAGTTCACAGGCTCCACCAATGTGAAAATAGGTCATCAGTGGAAGAAGGATATTGAGCGACATCTTTGAATAGTTTAATGCACGGAGGTTCAGAAACAGATGCTTGCTACATTTAAACTGGTTGGAGATGCACTACAGTGGTGGGAGTCAGAGGAGAGGACTTCATTGACTTATGATCAGTTCAGTGCTCACTTCAATGAGAAGTACATTCCTTATGCAGTTAGGACAGCTATGAAGACGGAGTTCCTTAATCTGCAGCAGAGGAACATGACAGTGGCAGAGTATGAGCAGTAGTTCCCGCGTTTATCTATTTTTGCTCCAGAGTAGGTGGATACAGAGGAAAAGAAATGTAATAGTTTCGTTAAGGGACTGATGTGGTCTATTAAGCGAGCTATTACAGGTAATCTAGCCTACACTACTTATGCTCAGGTGGTAGAAGCCGCTCTATAGTAATATCAGTTGACCGTGGACTTCAGACAGGCTAAGGATGAGAAGCGGGGTGACAGAGACTCTGCTAATCAGTCAGTTGAGAAAGGAAGTGGTAATGGACACTGACAGAATGACAAGGGCAAATTCCAGGGATAGTAGTCTTGGAAGAAGCACAAGGGTGGTTTAGATGCTCACTGGGATGTGACACCTATTTAGAGACAGCAAAATAGGGGACCACCGGCTAGATAGGGTCAGCCACAGGCTAACCGACAGATGAGGCCATTTAGCAATTTCTAGGGTAGTTGCTATACTTGTGGAGAGTATGGTCATGCTTCCAGGCAGTGTCTTAAAGCAGGACAGGGACAGGGACAGCATGTGCGGTAGGGACAGCATGTGTAGCAGGGACAGAGGACACCGGTACCTTTACCCTCTCCATAAGTTCCACGGATTCAGGGACAAACATATTCGACTTTACAAGCACCACCACAGCCTCAGGGATAGGCACCATAGCAGTTGCATTATGGCAGGGTTTTCAACCCCATGCTGCAGGATGTTTAGGCACCTCAGGCTGTTGAGGGTATGTTTTTTATTTATGGTTCACAGGGTCATGTTTTATTTGATACAGGTGCTACACAATCATTTGTATCTAGATCTTTTGTTGCTTTATCTGGGATGACGACGCGGGTATGCAATAGACCTCAGGGTATTTCTACACCGTTAGGCAATGCAGACATTTTCTATAAGAGTGATGGGCCTATGACATTAGTTATTAGTAGACTCAAATTTCTAGCCAATCTATTGGTTTTGGATATGCACACTTATAATGTGATACTTAGGATGGATTGGTTATCTCACTACCATGCCCAAGTTAATTGTTATGATAGGTCTGTTGTTTTTACCATACCTGGTCAGGATATGTACGTCGTCGCTATGCCACGTTCTAACGGGGTCACTAGCACTTATTTGTTCTATGTGGCGGAGGAAATGGAGGAGGAGATTATTGTGTCATTGGCTAGCATACCAATTATACAGGACTTTCCGGATGTTTTTCAGGAGATTCCAGGGTTGTCACCTAGTCGCGAGATAGACTTGGTGATTAACTTGGCTCCAGGAACTACGCCTATTGCTAGGGCACCATACAGGATGGCACTAGTGGAGATGCGAGAGCTGAGTGATCAGATTCAATAATAACTCAGCCAGAGTTTTATTCGTAAGAGCACTTCACCCTGGGGAGCACCAGTTCTGTTTGTGAAGAAGAATGATGGTTCATTTTGCCTGTGTATAGATTATAGGGAGTTGAACAAGGTTACTATTCGTAACAAGTACCCTTTACCAAGATTGATGATCTTTTTTATCAATTAAAGGGAGCTATGTACTTTTCTAAGATTGATCTGCGTAGAGGATATCATCAACTTCGGGTTAGGGAATAAGATCTTCTGAGGACAGTGTTTCTCACTAGATATGGTTCTTATGAGTTTCGTGTCATACCTTTCTGACTGACTAACGCATTAGCAATCTTCATGGATTTGATGAACATAGTCTTTAGGGCTTATTTAGATCAGTTTGTTATTATCTTCATTGATGACATTTTGATTTATTCAAAGTCAGAGGACGATCATGCTAGACATCTTCACATAGTGTTGTAGATGCTTTGTGAGTACCAGTTGTATGCCAAGTTTGAGAAGTGTGAATTTTGGTAGCAGGAAGTGAAGTTTCTGGGTTATGTAGTGTTAGAAAAGGGAATAGTGGTGGATCCAGCCAAGGTTTCAGTAGTAGTTGAGTGGGGACAGCCTACTTCACCTATCGAGATTCGAAGTTTCCTCGGATTGGGAGAATATTATCGTAGGTTCATCCAGGGGTTCTCAAAGATAGCGGGACCACTCACCTATCTGACTAAAAAAGGTGTACAGTTCGTGTGGGATGAACACTGTCAGAAAGCTTTTGATGAGCTAAAGTGCACGTTGACTTCTGCACCGATTTTATCTATTCCATAGAGTGGGATTGAGTATCTTGTCTACATAGATGCTTCTTTGCAAGGTCTTGGATGTGTTTTGATGCAGGAGGAGCGACCGATTTCATATGGATCTCGTAAGCTTAAGCCTCATGAGCTTAATTATCTAGCACATGATTTGGAGTTAGCAATAGTGGTCTTTGCCTTACGCATTTGGTGGCATTATTTGTTGGGAGAATCCTTCAGGTTATTTAGTGATCACAAGAGTCTACAGTATTTGTTCACTCAGTGGGAGCTGAATGTGAGACAGCGCCGATGGTTAGAGTTTATAAAAGACTATCATTTTTCTATACAGTACCATCTAGGGAAAGCGAATGTGGTGGCAGATGCACTTAGTCGGCGACCCGCTGCTAGTCTTTCTGCTTTATTCACCACTGAGTGGAATGCTTTGAAGACAGTGGATGAGTTATCGGATGCTTTCATGACTTGCATGGTAGTTACATCTTCTATCATTCATAAAGTTTTGGAGGCGCAACTCACGGATCAGCAGTGCATTGACAGAGTTGCAGAGATAGCTTTCGGGGAGGTTCCATTTTATTATGTGGGGACTGATGGAGGTTTAAGGTACAAAGGCCATTTAGTAGTACCTTTTGCTAATGATTTAAGGAAGGATGTGATGACTGAGACTCATCATTCTGAGTTTTCGGTTCATCCCAGAGGAGACAAGATGTATCAGGATATGAAGCGGCAGTTTTGGTGGGCAAGTATGAAATAGGACATTGCTATTTTTTTGTCTCTCGGTGTAGTACTTGTCAGTTGGTCAAGATTGATCATCAAAGGCCGCCAGGAGCTCTACAACCACTACCGATACCGGAGTGGAAATGGGAGAGCATTTCTATTCGTGGAGGGATTGCCTAATTCCTTTAAGGATCACAATTCCATTTGGGTCATTGTTGATAGATTGACTAAAGCAGCTCATTTCTTGCTTTTTTCGCACTGACTTCACTTCGGAGCAGTTGGCGAGACTTTACATTACAGAGATTGTGAAGTTGCATGGCCTTCCGTTGTCTATTATATTGGACAGGGATTCGAGCTTTGTGTCAGGATTTGGGAAGAATTTTTAGCAGGTTTTGGGTACAGAGTTATATCTTAGCACTGCTTATCTTTCTCAGACTGATGGACAAACTGAGAGGGTTAATTAGATTTGCGTATAACAAGAGTTTCCAGAAGACTATTGGTATGGCACCATTTGAGGCATTATATGGCCGACCATGTTGATCTCCTGTTTGTTGGATGGAGGTTAGAGAGAGCAGATTCTTGGATCCTGAGTTTATTAAGGATACTTCTGAAAAGATTGCTCTTATTAGGGATTGCATGTGCACTGCCCAGAGTCGGCAGAAGAGTTATGCCGATCATCGCACTCGTGCTTTGGAGTTTTAGGTTGGGGATCAGGTTCTACTCAAAGTGTCTCCTATGAAAGGAGTAATGCGCTTTGGGAAGAAAGGGAAGTTGTCATGGCGGTTTGTCGGTTCATTCATGATTACGGATTGAGTTGGCGCTGTAGCTTATCGGTTGGCACTTCCTGATAATTTGGATCGTGTACACAATGTGTTCAATGTTTCTATGTTACGAAAATTTCTGCAAGATGAGGATCGATACCAGCATATCGATGTTGGGAAGATTGAGTTATAGCCGGATGCAACATATTTGGAGCCACCGTGTCATATTGTCGACCGTAGGGATCAAATTCTTCGTAATAAGATTATCCTTTTAATGCGTGTTTAGTGGAGTCACCGTAGTGCGGCTGAGTCTACTTGGGAACGGGAGGATGTCATTCACTCGTAATTTTCTAAAATATTGGGAGAAGGTAAGAGTGAATTCCGAGGACGGAATTCCTTTTGTTAGGGGGGAAGAATGTAATACCCCAAATTTTAAAAGGATAGTCTCGGCATTTTAATTATTGTTTTATTACATTTTTTTATTTGCTTAATTGTTTAATTATTTTATTATTTATTTGATTTAATTGTTTAATTATGCATTTAATTACATTATTTGATTAATTGGTAAATTATTTTATTTAATTGTTTATTTAATTTATTTACATGCATTTAACGTAGTGTATAGATTAGGGTTTTATTCTTTTATGAAATCACGTTGTAACCTATTGGGATTTAATTAGGTTTTTCGTCTCTAATAATAAGTGGATGTAGGTTTTATATTTGCCTATAAATATACTGTTATAAGTCTACAAAGGGGTAGAACCTTATTAATGTACAGAGATATAGAGAGAAACAGAGAAAGAATTGTGAGAAAACAGAGAGATTTCAGTTAGGGTTTCGGCTGTGGATTAAAGGACGGACCTAAGAAGAGGGAAGGTTGAGCAGTAGGAGGTTGACAGTGAACGGACATCGTCGGAAAACTTAGGAAGATGGCGACGAGGTTTTGATTTAAAATCTCGCAGGCAAGTTTTATTCTTACTCTCTCCCCTTAACCTGTGTTCTGTGCATGCCTAGATGATCTCTAGGATTTTAATCAGATATTAAATGGATCTTGCATGCTTAGTATATGTTAAATTAATCATCTATATGGGTTTAATTTGATTTGGAATGGTAATCGCCGAACTTGGATTTCAATGTCTGATCTTAAAGCATGTTGAATTGGTAATTGTTTTTATTATTCTTTTTAATGCAAACTATTTTAAATAAATGACCGGGATGATACTAGATACAATTTAGATTCTTGATGAGTGCAGAAAAGTGCATATTTAAACCCTTAAGCTTAGGTATTCTAGGACATTTATCTATCTTATTTTACCATTTTGTATTAATTTCGTGTTATTTCCATTTTCAGGTACTTATCCCCAAAATAAGCTAACTCAGCCAAATAAGAGCATAATAGAAGCAATTCTGGGATGAATCAAAGAAAGGAGCAAAGTAGAACAAAAGAAAGCAAAGGGTGGAATTTCAGCAACTTCGATCGATCTCATCTCAAGTTTGATCGATCCAACTTTTATCGATCTCAGCACTTCAAGATGGATCTGAGCCATGTTTGTTCCTATTCAAAAATCTCAAAGTTCGATCAATCCAACCCCATTCTATGATTGATCGAACCATCTTGTCCTTATCCAAATGATTGATCTTATCTAGTTGTACCACCCTACCAACCACTTTTGTCCTTTTCCCAAAAATATCTTCAAAATATCTCAGATTTGTTTTTATCTAAAAATGCACCGCCATTGAGGATCGATCCAACTTCAATTCGATAAATCTCAGCCATGTTCAATCGATCGTACCTTAAGTTCGATCGATCGAACCTCCCAAATCCTGAGAAAAATCCAAATTCCAGCTCATTAAAAGTTATCTCATAACCAATCATTAGAGGCTTATTAGTGTACGAGCCCAGATCATTTAGGGTGATTTTTGACCTACCTATATAAGGAATATGAGCCACTTTTTGAGGGAGCCTTTTGATATACTTTGATACACATATTTAGTGAGGAAGAAAAGAAGAGGAGGAGGCTAGAAACACCATTGGAGATTCTTCATCAACTAAGGAGCAGATTTCTTCCATGAAGCTTGCCCTTAAGGGTTGGAGGACATCATCTATGAGTGGCTAGACATCCTCTCGGGGCTAGAGTTAGCCCTAAGCATGCTTTCTACTTCTTGATTTATGTATTTTTGACGGGATTTGTATTGTGATTCATATCTTGACACGTTTATTTATATGGATCTTGTTTATTCAATGATTTATATGGTTTAATGCTTCCAATTGATCATTTCATTCTATCCATATGTCTATGTATGCTAGAATATATGTTCATGTGTTTGTCTCTATTTCTTGTGTTATTGATGCATGTCTATGTGTATTGATGCTATAGATCAAGAGATTGTCAAGACATAGTGCTTAATGTCACGTTCTTGGGGTTTATTTGATGGTTTATACTCATTTCTTGATGGATTGTACCTCTCCCTTAGTTTAATTAGTTTAATTTCATGTTATTAGCTTAGTTGTAGTGTAGTTGTTAAATGGGAAGACAATCCATGCTTGTTGTTGATGTTCCATACTTATGAAAGCAAGTAGCATATATCTCTAACCTTGTGATGTGTTTGGATTGTGAGCTTAAAGAAAGGATTAATGGCTTAATTTGATATATTGTGCTATCCACCATGTTGTTTAGACAATATATGCTTAATTTGTCATCCATAATTGTTGGAACAACCACACACACACACTTTGTTGCAATACATGTTCTTCCCCTTATTAATCATTCATTAAAGGTGTAGAAAAGTATGCTTAGTGGTGATCTCTAAACTCCAAGATCTCTCTCTCTCTTTTATTCTCTCTATTGCATTATTGTTTACTTAGTTTAATTTGCATCTAGTTTAATCCAACCAACCAACAGCTATTTTGATCACTTGACCTACTAACCCTAATCTTGATTCCTCAACCTAGTGCGACCCTCAATCCCTTGGGACGATCCCTACTCACCCTAGCTATATTTTTAGTGAAAGGTAGTAGTGGCAATTTTTAAATGTAAAAGTTGGCCACATTGCATAAACTTTTCGGAGTGCGACCTCCGCAAGCCATACCAAGTTTTTGGCGCCGTTGCCGGGGATTGATTGATTAATTGGCAACGTCGTATTTGTGGAATCAATTAGGAATTAGTACTCTTTTGACCTTGTTTTTACTTTGTTTTCAACTTTTGTTATTTATTATGTTTGTTCTTGTTTGACTAGGAGCATTGAGCTAAGAAGGTGAGCAAAGGAGTATTCCAAGCAAAAGAGCTAAACAAGCAAAGAAAAATGCTAAAAGTCTAAAAATTTGCTTAGCTAAAAGCTAAAAATTTGGAGTAGAAGTGCTAAAGGACCTTTGTGAGCTTTTTCTTACTCAAACCCTAAGTTAAATCGTCGGCCTGCGTGGAGGCTTGTATTTCAATTCTTAGATAAATCGTGAGCCCGTGTGGAGGCAATTTACTTTTTTTTGCATATTGTTAAAGCATGCGAATATGAAAACATTGTATGTGGAGGAAGTTTGATGATTATTGACTTGTTGTGAAGGTGAAGTGTCTATTGTTATTGCTTGTTGTGTTGCATTGTGCATGCATGGTCATAGATCATTGTAACCCACTCTTGTCCCTTTAAATTTTCATCTTGAATCCATTGTTCGAAACCCTAGGGGAAGAGGTAGTTCTAGTCAATCCATTTCATCAATGGAAGGACACAATGAGGACCATATGGAGGACCTTGGTCACAAAGACTAACAAGGCATCCTCCACCCCAATGTGCATCGTGATAACATGCAAGTTCCATTAGGTATGCCAAGGCCATATGTTTATCCACCACAACAACAAGGCCAAGTTCCATTGGGAATGCCAAGGCCAATCTATGCTCCTCCACCTCCCATCATTCAAGTCAACCAAGGTGCCCATGTTGCACCTCGAATTGCTAATCCTCCCCTTACTTTAAGAGATCACTATGTGCCTAATGAATATAATGCACCCACATGCATTCAATTGCCACCATTTAGAGCACACCACTATGAAATCAAACCACAAACCATTCAAATGCTTCCTAATTATCATGGACTTCTAAGTGAAGAACCTTACAAGCATTTGGATGAGTTTCTTGAAGTATGTTCCATCGTAAAATACACGGACATGCCGGAAGAGGTCTTTAGGCTTAAACTTTTTCCATTCACCCTTAAAGACAAGGCAAAATATTGGTTTAACAATATTAGGCCTTTTTTAATAACTTCTTGGGTGGAAATACAACAAGAGTTCTTGAAGAAGTACTATCCGGTTTCTAAGACCAATGCCATAAGAACCTCAATTAGGGAATTTTCACATGGGGATGGAGAAACATTTCATAAGGCATGAGAATGCTGTAATGAGTTACTTAGGAAATGTCTACATCATAACAATCCTAAAATGCAATTTGTTCAATATTTCTTTGAGAGCTTATCGGATAATTACAAGGGTGTGGTTGATGCTTCCATGGGTGACTCTTACATTGATAGACCTGAGGATGACGTGTGGCGTCTTTATGAGGGCATGAGTGAAAATTCTTTGCATCATACTTTATCTTCAAAGAATGGTAGAAATTCTAGTGGTAGGAAAAGTGTTGGCTTACATCAAGTCGACCACTCTAATGAAATTGCCGCTGAAATGAAATCATTATCTCAAAGGTTTGATCAATTTTTGATCAACCAAAACTCGACAAATCAAGTATCTTCCTTCCCTAACCATTCTCATCATGCATCTAATGAGACATGTATGACTTGTTCACGTGTTTTACATTCTACTTCCAATTGTCCCCATGGACATGTGCAAAGTGAGCATTATGAACAAGCAAATGCTATTTTTACTGATCAAGGGAATAATCTTTATGGCAATCATTACAATCCTAGTTGGAGGAATCACCCGAATTTCTCTTGGAAAAACCAAGGGGAGGGGTCAAACCCTTATCAAGGCGGTTTTCAAGGAAATTACATTCCACCTCCAATACAAAGCCAAGGTTTCTAAGGTTTTAGATCATCATACCAATCACAAGGAAACCAATTATCTAATTCTCATTTTCCCAAGGAAATGTTAGAAGTGCCGTTTTTGAAGAGAAAGTGTTGACCGCCTTGGGCACTTTAGAGGCAAATACACAATTGCTTCATTCTCACTCTCAATCCATTGCAAAGCTAGAAACCCAAGTAGGGCAAATAGCTAGCACTTTAAATGCAAGAGAGAAAGGAAAAATGCCTTTGAATGCCCCACAAAAGCAACAATGTGTTGTGGAGACTCATTCCTCATCGGAAGGTCACACAATAGAGCATGTCAATGCGGTGACTACCTTGAGAAGTGGAAAGGTTGTGGACAACCAAGTGGGTATGTCCAATGAAGAGAGTGAACCGGTGCAACCAAAAATTGACACCCGTCCCGTTTCATATCATATTCCCCTTTCATTGCATGTGCATGACCATATAAATGAGAATGGGTTGAAAAGTGATTTTGAAAAGAAAGATTTGCAAAATGATTTGAAAACTTCTTGTTTTGAAAAGACTTTAAAGAAAAATTCTGAGAAGGTTTTTGAACCAAAAGCTCCATTTCCAGATGCCTTAAAAGGATCCATTTCAAATGAAAAGCAAAAGGCCAAAGTCAATGAAATCATGGATGTGTTTAGGCAAGTGAAAGTCAATCTTCTACTTTTGGATGCAATCAAACAAATTCTGGCTTATTCCAAATTCTTGAAAGACTTGTGCACCCAAAAGAGGAAGAATAAAAGCCAAGCACCTAGAAAAGTGGTCTTAACCAAGCAAGTAAGCTCAATTTTGCAGCATAACACTCTTCCAAAGTTTAAGGACCCCGGTTCACCTACCACTTTATGCATCATTGGTGATCATATCATTAATCGGGCTCTTCTTGACCTAGGAGTAAGTGTTAATCTTCTTCCATACTCGGTATATGTCAAATTAGGCTTAGGAGACTTGAAACTGACGTCGGTGGTTTTACTACTTGCCGACCGATCAATCAAAAAGCCTAGGGGTATCATTGAGGATGTTTTTATTAAAATTGATAAATTCTTCTTTCCTGTTGATTTCGTTGTCATTGACACGGAGCCGGTTCCAAATCCTAAAAGTCAAATTCCTGTTATCCTTGGCCGTCCTTTCTTGGCAACCGCGAATGCTAACATCAATTGTAGGACAGGGATAATGAAGATTTTATTTGGCCACATGAAGGTAAAGTTGAATATTTTTAATCCAACCCCCAATTCATTTGAAAAGGATGAAGAGATTAACGTTGTAAAAAAATGTCATGACCTCAAAAGTGAAGGAATTGAGTTTTTGTGGGAGGCCAAAGTTTCAAAAAGTCCATCTCCAACCTTGCATTCAAAGAAAGTTGTTTCAAAATCTTGTTTTGAAAGGGCGTGGAAGCCCAAAGATTGCATTAACCAAGGACTAAAAACGTCTTTTGAGCTTAATCCAACAAGTTCCTTAAAGAACCATTTGTTGGGTGGAGTTCAAAGCACTTATCACCCTATTGAGGAGGGGATGCACTATAAGATGTTTGATTCGGGCTAAAAGAGCCCAACGTCTTGCTAGAGACGTTAAAGGCTAGCAAGACATTTTGTAGGGTGTCAAAACCCTATTCCTCCCTCATTTCTATCTTTAATTTCATTTCTTGCGAAGTCTAGATATTGGCTTTGGGTTCATATGCATTGCTACGAACTTTGATTAGGATTGCATGCACTTTTATGTTGAAATTGAGCATTTTGCATAAGTTCGATCGATCTCCAAGGAAGATTCGATTGATCAAAATTCGACCTGCATCCACCTGCATCCAAATCACCTCTCTGTCTTATCGATCGAATTTGTTCTCAGATTGATCATAAGTCCTTAGATCGATCCAAACTTCAAGTTCGATCGATCTTGAGTTCCAACACTTAGAAAATTTCGGAACCCAAAAACCTGCATATTTCAGCTCTCTATCAGATCGATCGAACATTTTGTTCAGATCGATCTCTGTTCTTCATCTCACTATCTTTGACTTTGCTTTGACCTTTTAATTTTAAATTCCAAAAATATTTTTTATTTTATTTTATTTTATTTTATCTTCCAAAAATCCCAAAAATATTTTATTTTATTTTAATTCTTCAAAAATCTAAAAATTTTGATTTTCAATTTTTAATTTTTAGTTTTAAATTTTTAATTTTTAATCTAAAAAAAAAAAAAATTCTGAAAAATTTCAAAAATACTTTGAGGAGAGATCGATGTCAGTTCGATCGATCTAAGGATTCAGTTCGATCGATCGAACTGGCAAGGTAATGTTTTTTAAAAAATGAACTGAGGGTTTCTAAATCAATTCCTAAGATCGATCTAACCCTCTCAAACCCCTTTGTCTCTCGTCAACGCAGCGACCCACCTTCTCCATCTCCAGTGAGACCTCCGGCGAGCTTCATGTAATGACCCAGCTCCTCATGGATACAAATCGTTAAATGGGTCCTTACCGGAACCAAAAACGTCCGAGGGTAATACGGTCATTTCATGTTAAATTTAAATAACAAGGTCCAAAAAGGGCAAATTGGTGATTTACCATAAATCTATAAATTGAGACTCCAGGGTATAACAGTCATTTACTTGTATCACGTAACAATTAAAATAAGGTTCTGGGCAATATAGTCCTTTTGGGGTTAAAAATATAATTATGGCATTTTAGTGGGTCATAAAATAATTATGTGTAATTTCACTTGGTGCCAAAGTGTAATTTTGGGAAACTAAACACATATTACTTAAGTGACATAAACCGTTCGACGTCTCTACACCATACGTTAACTGGTTTGGGT
This sequence comes from Cornus florida, assembly GCF_030987335.1. NCBI lineage: Eukaryota > Viridiplantae > Streptophyta > Magnoliopsida > Cornales > Cornaceae > Cornus > Cornus florida. Next base: position 65,535,995 of record NW_026775573.1, read on the forward strand.
TATGAACAGTGGGAAAACCCACTGCCAAGATACCGGTCGACGTATAGGAAGCCATACGTCGACTGGTTTGGGACATGATACCGGTCGACGTATGGGATGCCATGCGTCGACTGGTTTGGAAGGTAGGCAATAATGACTCACTCTGTGAAGATACCGGTTGACGTTTGGGAAGCCATACGTCGACCAGTTCTGGGAAATCTTCACTTCCACTTCCCACTGTCCTGTGTAACCCACGTACACCAACTTTTGGTAATTCAAACACCCACACCACTACACTTACATGTAATTTCAATACATTTCAACAATAAATTCAACAGCAACAACCACGTTAATAACATAATTTACCACACGTCACTAAAATACACTAAAGGATTTGGTGTAATTAAAAGTTAATTACATTTTCTCAATGGACATGAATACAAACTTATTTACATTCCCAAAACTACAATTACACATGAAATGACCAAATACAAAATAGCAAAAAAAATCATCTTCGCACGACTTTCAAGCTTACAGAGGATTTTTATCCGCCATTTCCTTGCCACGACTTGAAAAAAATATAAGTGTGGTGGGGTGAGCAATTTGCTCAGTAGGTGACGCCTAAGACGCACCTCATGAGACCCCGTGAATCCAAAACAAAGAATAGGCCAATAGGAGTTGGGGTCATACAACATAGGGGAGAATACCGCATGATTATCATTCTCAACACAAATAATATGATGCAATAGAGATGCAATGCATGCCGATGTTGCTCCCTATTTTCATAATCATAATCATCGCTTTCAACTGTTAATACAGCCCGCCCTTTGGTGACCCCGTAGCGACACGAGAGGAGGATTGGCTAGTGTCCCTGACCCTTGGTACCCCCGCGGTGTCATTATGGGGCCCAGCTAGCTCAACCACGCTAGGGCGACTTCCTAGTCCCCTCTAGGCTATATTAAACTCCAGCCCTTTGGTACCCCCACGGCGACCGGGTTTTCCAAAACACTTTCATCAAAACATTCTTTCCCAAAACTCCCCATTTTCATTTCAAAAACAAATTTTTTCCCTTCATGCAGCCCAATGGTGTATATGCATGTGTCATGATCTCAATACTATGAAAATGAGGAATTTGACACAACACAAGTAAATATGTTCTCATACTTCTAATATTTAAACAATAATGGATTATCACAAAATACAATATGGCATGCTTTCATACACCATTCATAGCATGTGCATAATACAATAGGAATAACTCACAATATAAGCATGCTTTTTAAATAGTGTAATCAAGATAAGTCTTCACATATTCACATATATACATTCAAGACATTTTTAGGCTACAATTAACATAAATAAGCATGCTATAACACAATTCAAGTAAGTTAATTCACAACGGTGCATGAATAATGTGAATTAGGAAGCCCCTACCTCAAATTGAGCAAAACCCTTAAGATGATCAAGAATTTTGAAATCCAAGGGAAGCACCAAAGCTGAAATTGTTGGTATCAATGTGTAGAGCTCGTCATGCTCTCCGTTTTGCCTCAAATGGCTCTCAATTTCACCAAGTATTGGAGTAGTAATCAAAGATCAAAGTTAGCCTCTCAAATGGAAAGAAAATGAGAAGAAAATGAGAGAAGGAAAGAAGCTACGGGAGAGAGAATGTGAGGAGTAAAGAAATGTGGTCTCAAGACCATCACAAGTGTGAGTGGTAGGCCCCACCAGATTTTCTTTTTCTTTTCCCTTTTTATTTTACTTGCATTATACATTAAAATACATGCACCACTAAGTAAACACCACATAATCATATAAATTAAAATGCACAAAGATGCAATTGGACCAACCACAATCCCGAACACAACATGCGAAAAGACAGAAATACCCCTACGGCAACAAAATTTCCAAAAACGAAAAATGCCGAAAATCTGAAACGTCACAATCTCCCCAACTTAAAAGGATTTCGTCCCCGAAATCAAGCCATACCTGGGGAAGAAAACAACTCTGGGTACTTGGAGCGAGCCTTCGGTTCAAGCTCCCAAGTAGCCTCCTCGACTCCGTGGTGTCTCCAAAGAACTTTCACTAACGATATCGTCTTACCCCTTAACACCTTCTACCGTGTGTCAAGGATCTGAACTGGTCCCTCTTTATAGGTGACATCTTCATCAATGTCCACATCGACCCAATTCAAAATGTGAGATGGATCCAGTTCATACTTCCATAGTATCGACACATGAAACACATTGTGAGCCCTATCCATCCGTGGCGGTAAAGCGAGTCTGTAGGCAACTTCCCCTACACGGTCCAAAATCTCAAACGGTCTAATGAATCGTGGCGACAACATGCCACCCTTCCCGAACCTCATCAAACCTTTCCGTGTAGAAACCCTCAGAAAAATATGGTCTCCCACTTCAAAAGCTAGCGGTCGTCTCCGCCTATCTACATAGCTCTTCTGTCGAATCTGAGCCGTGAGCAACCTCTGTCTAATCAATTTAATCTTCTTGGTAGTCTCGAGTACAATGTTGGGTCCTAAGGCAGCTGTCTCGCCTACATCAGTCCAACAAACTGGAGATCTACAAGGTCTACCATTCAACGCCTTAAATGGAGCCATCTCTATGCTCGCCTGATAACTGTTGTTGTAGGCAAACTCAATAAGCAGTAGATGTTCTTCCCAACTACCACCCAAGTCAAGCACACATACCTGAAGCATATCCTCTAAAATCTGGATAGTACGCTCTGACTGGCCATCTATCTGTGGATGGAATGCCGTACTAAGACGCAATACTGAACCAAACACCACTTGAAGTCCCTCCTAGAACTTCGAAATGAACTTGGCATCCCTATCTGAAACAATGGTTACTGGAACTCCATGTAACCTTACAATCTCCTTCACGTAAAGATTACCAAGTGCTTCTGCATCATCTGTTGCCTTAATAGGCAAAAAGTAGGCCGTCTTGGTCAATCTGTCAATGATGACCCATACGGCCTCATTACCTCTCCGTGACCTTGGAAGACCTGTTACAAAATCCATAGCAATCTGCTCCCATTTCCATTGCACTACAGGCAATGGTTGCAACAACCCAGCCGGTTTCTGATGCTCGGCCTTCACCTGTTGACAGGTAAGGCATCTAGCCACAAAATGTGCAACATCCTTCTTCATCCTGTTCCACCAATGCCGACGCCTTAAATTGTGATACATCTTAGTACCTTCTAGATGAACTGTAAATTGGGAAGTGTGAAACTCCCGTAGAACATCCTCACGACAATTTGTGGGAACAACTAACAAATCTCTAAACCGTAGACCCCCATCTGCATGCAAGGTCCAGTCTTTCACTGTCTTACCACTACAGATTAAAGCGTGAATGGCATCCAAATCTGAATCCTATCTCTGTGACTCAATCATTCATCCAACAAGAGTGGGCTGAGCCATAAGACTAAACAAGAATGCTGACTCATTGCAACCATCCTTGTCATAACAACACAATCCCATTTTCGCCAAACTTTCAAGCATCTTCCATTTCTGGATAGCCAAACCGACCAAAGTGCCACTAGATTTCCGGCTTAAGGCATCAGCTACAACATTTGCCTTGCCCGGATGATACTGTAAATTAAAGTTCTAATCTTCCAAGTATTCAATCCATCGTCTGTGTCTGTTGTTCAAGTCCTTTTGGGAGAAAAGGTACTTGAGGCTCTTATGATCCGAGAACACCTCGAATCGCTCACCATACAAATAATGTCTCCAACACTTCAATGCAAAAACAACTGCCGCCAACTCCAAGTCATGAGTAGGGTAGTTGTACTCATGAGTCTTCAACTGTCGAGACCCATAAGCCACTACTCTACCATCCTACATTAACACACAACTTAGACCATCCCGCGAAGCATCACAATAGATTACATAACCCAAACCACGCTCAAGTATCACCAACACTGGAGTCGTAGTCAATCTTGTCTTCAACTCCTAAAAAGATGACTCACAAGCTTCATTCCATGTAAACTTGATCCCTATCCGGGTCAAACGGGTTATAGGCACTGCCAAACGAGAGAAATCTTTCATAAATCATCGATAGTAACCCGCTAGACTAAGAAAACTTTGGATCTCAAACACATTCTTGGGTTGCTCCCAAGTTAAAACTGTTTTAATCTTCGATGGATCAACCGACACTCCACCCTCCAAAACAACATGTCCCCAAAACTTCACCTCTTGTAGCCAAAACTCACACTTCTCATATTTAGCATACAATCGATGCTCCCGCAAAATCTGCAACACAATACTCAAATGGACCTCGTGCTCCTCCCGAGTCCGTGAATACACAAGAATGTCATCCACAAAAACTACCACAAACTGGTCCAAGTAATCGTGGAAGACACGGATCATTAAGTCCATGAATGCCGCTGGCGCATTAATCAAGCCAAATGGCATAACAAGGAACTCATAGTATCCATACCGTTTACGAAACGCTATCTTCGGGATATCCTCATCGCTAACCCACAACTGATAATAGCCAGACCTCAAATCAATCTCTGAGAAACAACAAGCTCCCCTTAACTGATCAAATAAATCATCTATCCTTGGCAAAGGATACTTATTCTTAATGGTGGCATGATTCAACTTCCGGTAATCAATGCACAACCTCAAAGAACCATCTTTCTTCTTAGAAAATAAGACCGGTGTGTCCCACGGTGACACGCTCGGTCGGATGAAACCTTTCATCCTCAAATCATCAAGCTGCCTCTTCAACTCTTCCAATTCAATTGGTGCCATATGATACGGTGCCATAGAAATTGGTGCGGTACCAGGCATCAAATTAATAGTAAACTCCACCTCTTGGTGTGGAGGCAACTCTGTCAAATCTTCCGGAAACACATCTAGAAAATCGTGAACAACTATAAGGTAACCCTCTTTTATAACATCATCTTCTTTGGTTAGAAGACTAGCCAAAAAGTAATCACCACGACTCCATCCACGAATCCCATACAATGATAAAGGCTGGGAATTACTCCGATCTCCCACGAAAAAGAAACAATCTCTCAGGAGTGCAAACTGTAACTTTTCCTCTGAAACAGTCAATCGTGGCACGAAAGAAAGCTAACCAATCCATCCTAAGGATGGCATCAAAGCTAGTCATCTAGAGAAGGATAAGGTCAAACACAAAAGTTCATCCAGCTATCACAATGGAACAATCCCTTACAACTCGGCTCAAAGACATTGAAGCCCCAACTAGCGTATCAACACACAACACCCGATCCATGAAACTGACTTCCAACCTCAATGCGAGTGCAAATGATGATGAAATGAAAGAATGAGATGCACCAGAGTTAAACAAAATATGGGCCCAAGAACCAAACACTAGAAATATACCTCAGAGAACTGACGGTCCAGGAGATGGATCAGTCGGTGCAAGTGTAAAGACACGTCCAGTAGGAGTATCCCTCCTAGCTGGTCAAGAACCTTGAGAAGACATGGCAAGTTATGGTGGTGGCGGTGGTCTAAAACCTGACTGAACTGTAGCCGACTGTGACGATCTCTGCCGTAACCCTCTGCCACTACCGGTGCCTGCTCCCTGACTCGGACAATCTCGAATCAAGTGACCCTACTAGCCACACCCATAACAAGCCCGTGGTATTGAAAAAACTGAGGATGATCTCATAGGACAACTGGACTTGTAAAGTCCCGGCTGCTGACAATGAAAACAAATAACTCCACTCTTGTCAGACCCAGTTAGCATAGGAGTGGTAAGAGCAGATCGTGCAGACTATTGCCCCTGAAACTGAAATGGACCAACCTTATTCCCCTTCTAAGAAGATCCCTCTGAAGATGGCCATACACCTTTCTTTTGCTTCAATTGCTCTCTTCTTGCATCCTTCTATCTATTGTCAGCCTTCAGCATCAAAGCCCTTTCCACTGCTTCAGAGTAAACCTTAATGAACTGTGCTGTGATTAACAGCCTCATCCGATCATTAAGACCGAAAACAAACTTCCGAGTCTTGTTAGCTTCATCTTTTACCATTTCTGGAGCAAAACGGGAGAGTGAGGTGAACTTGTTCTCATATTCCGCCATTGACATGTTCCCTTGAATAAGATTATGAAACTGGTCTTGTAACTCCCATCTTTTGGAAAGCGGAAAGTACTTCTCATAAAATAGCTCCTTAAACCTGTCCTAACTCATCTCTTCAATCTTGTACTGGTTGGTGACCGACTTCCACCAAACCTTGGCATCCTTAGCAAACTTGTAAGTAGCTAGGATGATCCTTAAGTGATCCTTTATCACATCCATTGAGGTTAGTTGAGTCTCAACTTGATCCAGGTAGTCGTCTGCTACCATTGGATCTGCTCCGCCTTCAAACATAACCGGCATCAACTGAGGAAATCCCTTATGACCTTGAGATGCTTCTGAGCTGGCGTCTCCTCAACTTGAACTGTAGGTTGTGGTGCCGATTTTTACTGAGCAGCAATCGTTGCCCTCACGGCAATTTGCAACAAACGATTCAACTCCAGTGCCACAGAACCTTCACCCACTTCTACGGTTGCTTCTACATGATCCTTCCTTGGGGGGACAACTCTTGGGGGAATCAAGTCCCTAAGAAGTGTGTCATCATCATTTAGCTCCTTCAGATTGGAGCTAGAACTCTCGCTAACATCACCCCTAGTCGGCTTAGGGCTAATTTCCCTGGTTTCCTCATGCCGTGACATCGTGCTATAAAACGAGAGAACAGTTCAAAAACATGATGGTAAAGTCCACCGTGGACGACTCAACAGGAAATGATAATGTACCAATATTTAACATACACAACTATGCAAGAAACATTTAACGTAAACATTTAGACACGTAAGCACATAGACAATTAAACATACTTGTTCAAATAAATAAACACATAGCAAGGAAGCACGTAAACAATGCAAACAAAACCCCACGTAACTCTATGTAGGCCTCTACCCGTCGTCCCAAAGGTTTTCGAAGCCACGCTCTGATACCATTTTGTAACGACCCAGCTTCTCATGGATCCGGATCATTAAACGGGTCCTTACCCGACCCAAAAATGTCCGAGGTAATACGGTCATTTCATGTTAAATTTAAATAACAAGGTCCAAAAAGGGAAAATTGGTGATTTGCCAGAAATCCATAAATTGAGACTCAAGGGTATAACAGCCATTTACTTGTATCACGTAACAATTAAAATAAGGTTCTGGGCAATATAGTCCTTTCGGGGTTAAAAATATAATTATGGCATTTTAGTGGGTCATAAAATAATTACGTGTAATTTGACTTGGTGCCAAAGTGTAATTATGGGAAACTAAACACATATTACTTAAGTGACATAAACCGATCGACGTCTCCACACCATACGTCGACTAGTTTAGGTTATGAACAGTGGGAAAACCCACTGCTGAGATACCGGTCGACGTATGGGAAGCCATACATCGACTGGTTTGGGACATGATACCGGTTGACGTATGGGATGCCATACGTCGACTGGTTTAGAACGTAGGCAACAATGACCCACTATGTGAAGATATCGGTCGACGTTTGGGAAGCCATACGTCGACTGGTTCTGGGAAATCTTCACTTCCACTTTCCATTGTCCTGTATAACCCACATACACCAACTTTTGGTAATTTAAACATCCACGCCACTACATTTACATGTAATTTCAATACATTTCAACAATAAATTCAATAGCAATAACCACGTTAATAACATAATTTACCACACGTCACTAAAATACACTAAAGGATTTGGTGTAATTAAAAGTTAATTACATTTTCTCAATGGCCATGAATACAAACTTATTTACATTCCCAAAACTACAATTACACATGAAATGGCCAAATACAAAATAGCAAAAAATCATCTCCTCATGACTTTCAAGCTTGCGAAGGATTTTCATCCGCCATTTCCTTGCCATGACCTGAAAAAAATATAAGTGTGGTAGGGTGAGCAATTTGCTCAGTAGGTGATGCCTAAGACGTACCTCATGAGACCCCGTGAATCCAAAATGATGAATAGGCCAATAGGAGTTGGGGTCATACAACATAGGGGAGAATACCGCATGATTATCATTCTTAACACCAATAATATGATGCAATGGAGATGTAATGCATGCCGATGTCGCTCCCCATTTTCAAAATCGGAATCATCGCTTTCAACTGTTAATACAACCCGCCCTTTCGTGACCTCGCAGTGACACGAGAAGAGGATTGGCTAGTGTCCTTAACCCTTGGTACCCCCACGGCGTCATTATGGGGCCCAGCTAGCTCAACCACGGTAGGGCGACTCCCTAGTCCCCTCTAGGCTATATTAACCACCGGCCCTTTAGTACCCCCGCGGCAACCGGGTTTTCCAAAACACTTTCATCAAAATATTCTTTCCCAAAACTCCCCATTTTCATTTCAAAAACAAATTTCTTCCCTTCATGTAGCCTAATGGTGTACATGCATGTCTCATGATCTCAATACTATGAAAATGAGGAATTTGACACAACATAAGTAAACATGCTCTCATACTTTAATATTTGAACAATAATGGATTATCACAAAATACAATAGGGCATGCTTTCATACACCATTCATAGCATGTGAATAATGCAATAGGCATAACTCACAATATAAGCATGCTTTTCAAATAATGCAATCAAGACAACTCTTCACATATTCACATATATACATTCAAGACATTTTTAGGCTACAATTAACACAAATAAGCATGCTATAACACAATTCAAGTAAGTTGATTCACAAATGTGCATGAATAATGTGAATTAGGAAGCCCCTACCTCAAATTGAGCAAAACCCTTAAAATAATCAAGAATTTCAAAATCCAAGGGAAGCACCAAAGCTAAAATTGTTGGTATCAATGTGTAGAGCTCGTCGTGCTCTCCGTTTTGCCTCAAACGGCTCTCAATTTCGCCAAGTATTGGAGTAGTAATCAAAGATCAAAGTTGGCCTCTCAAATGGAAAGAAAAAGAGAAGAAAATGAGAGAGGGAAAGAAGCTATGGGAGAGAGAATGTGAGAAGTAAAGAAATATGGTCTCAAGACCATCACAAGTGTGAGTGGTGGGCCCCACCAAATTTTCTTATTCTTTTCCCTTTTTTATTTTACTTGCATTATACATTAAAATACATGCACCACTAAGTAAACACCACATAATCATATAAATTAAAATGCACAATGATGCAATTGGACCAACCACAATCCCGAACACAACATGTGAAAAGACATAAATACCCCTGCGGCAACAAAATTTCCAAAAATGGAAAATGCCGAAAATTGAAAACGTCACATTTCATATCATCCCGAATATCTCTCTCTCCTCTCGAATCTTCATCTCATCTTCATCTCATCTCATCCTTCGATTTGGGTAAGATCTGAATCTCATCTTGTATTTCAAGCTTCGATTTGCTTCATACATGTTTTCCATGTGAGATCCATGCTATTTTAATGATAAAAATTTTCATTGATGACGTTTGAAGCTTTTTGTATATATATGTATCTATGGTTGTATTTATTTTCAAAATTTGATTTATTTTTGGGAGTATAGGCCTCAATAAGTGATTAGGATTGATGCTATGTTGTGTTGATGGGCCCACGACCTTGTTCGTGAAGGCCCCGTGCCATCCACATCACAGATCTATGACTGCTCATGTTCTTCACATAGTTTGATCGATCGAACATATTTCTCAGATCGATCTAGTGAGATTGATCGAACTTAGTTTCTTAATTTCTCAGATCGATCATGTGAGATCGATCTCACATTTTTTGTGATCGATTGAACTTCACAGATTTCATATACACATTCCATGCATCTTATCTTATGTTCATGCTATCTCATTCATGCCCAATGCCTATGATTTTCCACATTGGATGCATTTTACACTTATACTGCTTAGCATGTTCACATCCTGTCACTTCCATAGATTCATATCACTTATCTATTTTGTCTATCTTACTTGACATACATGATTCTATTTTGTGCTTTAAACTCTTTATTCTGGAACTGACTTCCCTTGCAAGTATTCAATTATTTTACAGGCCATGGCTTGGGTCAAGATTGTAGCCCACGGACACTATCACCGCCGGGGCAGGCAGACTTTGGATGACGGGGCCAGTCCATCTCAGGCCCAGGACCCCATACAGGAGGAGCCAACGGAGCCCACACAGTCTCCCCATTCTAACAGCATATTACACTCTGATTCTGGTGCATCTCCTTCTCATTCGGCAGAGGCTGAGCATACTTCACCTCCATTAGCTCAGCCAACTCAGCTAGATGAGGAGTTAGACCAGCCATTACGTAGATACTCACGCCTTTCAGTGGCGCACTAGTCGATCTTCGACACAGACTTCTTTTCCCGATTGGTACTTACCCGATCAATATATGATGATATATTACGGAGAGGCCTTGCAGCCATTCTTGCCCCTGTCATAGACCCGGTGTACCCAAGGCTAGTACGGTTGTTCTTCCAGAACCTCCGGCCTGCCCCGCGTAACACGGCAGAGCTGAGGACCACCATTGATGGCCATTTGATTTCTATTACAGTGAATATATTGTCCCGATCTTGCCACTATCCACATCACTGCCCACCAGAGCTACAGGACACATATCCCACTCTCTACAGGCCATCATATGAGGACATGGCAGTTCTTCACATAGGTCACTATGCCAATGGCGACACTTTCGCCACCCGTACCTATCTTCCAGATGACCTATGGTTTTTTTACTCTGTCTTGTACCATAACATCTTTATGGCCAGCCATAAGATACAGATGCAACTTTCTGACAGCTCTGTACGTATTCTATTCAGGGTATTAGCTATCTATCCCAACGCTCATCTGAAGTGTGATGAGGAAGCTCTATGATGACTACATTAGCAAGGAGAGGCCCAAAAGAGCTAAGTATTTCCTATTCGGCCAACTCATCACCCAGATCTTACGTGATCAGCACTATCCCTTTCAGCCATGAGAGCGTCCTGAGACTAGGTCCTGCTCATTTAGAAAGACGGACTGGGATAAGAGCAACAACGCTCTTATCAAGAGCCTTCAGGATGATACTACTGAGGCAGTAGAGGATTTGGAGGCAGAAGAGATGGCTGCAGTAGCAGGCTTCAGCAGCGAACGACATACCAGTCAATCCGACTGTCGTACATATAGATAATGATTTGGAGTAGCCTGCCGAGGACGCAGAGCACCACTCTCTAGTTGGGTCACCCATTCACGATCCAAAGTAGGCTCAGGATCATAATTCTCCCGATCCAGTGGTACCTGAGGCTTTAGCACAGACACCCGGCTTTGGAGAGCGACTCCAGGCTTTGGAGGATGCTGTAGTGTCTATCCGCGCTGACACAGTCTCTCTCCGCGAGGACGCTGTCCTCCATTAGAGCTGATATTGCTTCCCTTTGTACGGATGTCATGACCGCATTCAGAGATCTATCTAGAGACATCGGCGGAGCGCGATCTGCCCGTCCTACCTCTTCTTCCTAATCTCTCTATCCCTTTCCTCCTGTCATCTTATATATCTGTGATATCTACATACTTTTGATACTGTTATATTACTTTTGCAGCCGTGTTTGTCGGCTCTGATGCTGGATGTACTGTACCTTATTCTTTGTTTATATATGCTTTCTTTATGGATGTCATATTTTCATATTCTTATAGCTATCTGTTTGACTCCATCAGGTGCATCCCAGTGATTTCAGTGAAAGAGAGTATTGTCCAAAATTTTCAAGACTACCCTTATACCTCTCTTTATTTTCAGTTGTTATCCCATTTACACTTGCATGTCCACTATGCACTATGATTATCCCTTTTGTTATCTCATGAGTTTATCTAAGTGCAAAATTTCAGGACCACAATTAATCCCAAGTTTGGGGGGTATATGCCACCCACTTTAGATACTTCTGTCCCAGCCATTCTTTACCTTCATTGCACTGGTATACTCTTTCCTTTTGTTCTCTTTGCACAATGAGGACATTGTGCCATTTAAGTTTAGGGGTCATGGTGTTTTACAGTGTTTGTTTTTAAATTCAAAATTTTGACCATGACTTGTGTATTTGAGGGATTTTCTATAATTGGTCCATGATTAGCTATGATTTTGATCTTTTGAGGACTATATTGGTTAGAATTTAAAAATTGTTTGACTTGAGAGTTCAATACACCTTGTATGCCTTGTGGCTGCCATTTAGGAGTTAATTTTTCGAAAAATTGATATTTTACTTGTACTTGTGGTCCACATCATCCTGATTTTGTGATTGTTTTGAGATTCACTCTAGTATTCTACACTAGCATAGGTGCACACTAGCATTCATTTGTAGGGTACATGCTTTGTTGATTATTGAATTGGTTATATCCCAATTAGGCTAGTAGGGCATTGAAAGCTTTCATTCTTGATAAAGGTGGATAACAACCCCTTTTCACTAAGTAGCCGGGATTCTAGCCTCATCAAGCACTGAACTTCTCGCGCCGAAATGTGGAGGGCCCAAACTCTAGGTTAATAATTGAATTCAAAAAAAAAAAAAAAAAAAAAAGAGAAGAAAAGGAAAGAAAAAAAAGGAAAAAGAAGTTGCAAAAGCAATAAAAAGTGAGGATTTCTCCTAAAAGGTGAGAAGTGGGAAATGATTAGATGGAGGTTGTCTTGATTTGCAGCCTAGTTGATTTGAACTTGTAAGTCCATAGGGGTGTTTAAACACCTATTGCCCTAAAGCCGTCTGGTTTGGGAGTCCTTGACTTAACGCTCGACTTCATGGATCACTAGAAAGCTTAATAGATCAACACATTGCACTATGCTTCCATCTTTGATCCTACATATATATAAAAAAAATAAAAAAATAAAAAAAAAAATCGAGTGAAAAGAATAAGCGAACCAGAAGAATAAAGCTTTAATAAAAGGTCCACTCTTTGTCTTGATGATCGGTACTAGATTTGTGTGCTAATTTGAGGGTAAGGATGTGATCATTTCTTTAGTTGGCTTAGATAGCAACACATTTGATGCCGGTCCACTCAAAATTTTGATTTGCATGATCATTTTCTTAATGTGTGGAGGACCATACTTGCTGGCTTGATGTTGAGATTTTGGGAAATTGCTTAGAAATTTTTGAAAAATTGCATACTTGAGGTAGTTTTCTCCCAATACTTGTTTGCAATATTGCTGCCCCTTTTGAAAGAATGAGGTTAATGTTTGTGGGTATCATTTCTAGAAACCCTCGCGAGCCTTCACTTGTCCACTAGGGGTAACCTAGGGGTTTAAAAGGCTTGTTGCATGTGCTAAATGCAATCGTGTTCCCTACGAAAGTGACGTTATATATTTATTGCTTTCTAGTTCATAGTTGTATAGTTGTTCATTTCATTCCTTTACTTCGTAGTTCATTGCTAGGGACTAGCAATATTTAAGTTTGGGGGTGTGATGAGCGCTGAAAAGTGCGTATTTAAACCCCTTAAGCTTAGGTATTCTTGGACCTTTATCTATCTTATTTTACCGTTTTGTATTGATTTCGTGTTATTTCCATTTTCAGGTACTTATCCCCAAAATAAACTAACTCAACCAAATAAGAGCATAATTGAAGCAATTCAGGGATTAATCAAAGAAAAGAGCAAAGTAGAACAAAAGGAAGCAAATGGTGGAATTTCAGAAACTTCGATCGATCTCAGCTCAAGTTTGATCGATCCAACTTTTATCGATCTCAGCACTTCAAGATGGATCTGAGCCATGTTTGTTCTTATTCAAAGATCTCAAAGTTCGATTGATCCAACCTCATTCTATGATCGATCGAACCATCTTGTCCTTATCCAAATGATTGATCTTATCCAGTTGTACCACCCTACTAACCACTTTTGTCCTTTTCCCAAAAATATATTCAAAATATCTCAGATTTGTTTTTATCCAAAAAGGCGCCGCCATTGAGGATCGATCTAACTTCAATTCGATAGATCTCAGCCATGTTCGATCGATTGTACCTCAAGTTCGATCGATCGAACCTCCCAAATCCCGAGAAAAATCTAAATTCCAGCTCATTAAAAGTTGTCTAATATCCAATCATTAGAGGATTATTGGTGTACAAGCCCAGCTCATTTAGGGTGATTTTTGACCTACCTATATAAGAAATATGAACCACTTTTTGAGGAAGCCTTTTGATATACTTTGATACACATACTTAGTGAGGAAGAAAAGAAGAGGAGGAGGCTAGAGACACCATTAGAGACTCTTCATCAACCAAGGAGCAGATTTCTTCCATGGAGCTTGCCCTTGAGGGTTAGAGGACATCATCCATGAGTGGCTAGACATCCTCTTGGGGCTAGAGTTAGCCCTAAGCATGCTTTCTACATCTTGATTTATGTATTTTTGAGGGGATTTGTATTGTGACTCATGTGTTGACACTTTTATTTATATAGATCTTGTTTATTCAATGATTTATTTGGTTTAATGCTTCCAATTGATCTTTGCATTCTATCCATATGTCTATGTATCCTATAATAGATGTTCATATGTTTGTCTCTATTTCTTGTGTTATTGATGCATGTCTATGTGTATTGATGCTATAGATCTAGAGATTGTCAAGACATAGTGCTTAATGCCATGTTCTTGTGGTTTATTTGATGGTTCATACTCATTTCTTGATGGATTATACCTCTCTCTTAGTTTAATTAGTTTAATTTCATGTCATTAGCTTAGTTATAGTGTAGTTGTTAAATGGGAGGACAATCCATGCTTGTTGTTGATGTTCCATACTTATGAAAACAAGTAACATATATCTCTAACCTTGTGATGTGTTTGGATTGTGAGCTAAAAGAAATGATTAATGGCTTAATTTGATATGTTGTGCTATCTACCATGTTGTTTAGATAATATATACTTAATTTGTCATCCATACTTGTTGAAACAACCACACACACGCACTTTGTTGCAATACATGTTCTTCCCCTCATTAATCATTAATTAAAGGTGTAGAAAAGTATGCTTAGTGGTAATCTCTAAACCCCAAGATCTCTCTCTCTCTCTCTCTCTCTCTCTCTCTCTCTTTTATTCTCTCTATTGCATTATTGTTTACTTAGTTTAATTTGCATCTAGTTTAATCCAACCAACCAGCCGATATTTTGATCACTCGACCTACTAACCCTAATCTTGATTCCTCAACCTAGTGCGACCCTCAATCCCTTGGGATGATCCCTACTCACCCTAGCTATATTTTCAGTGAAGGGTAGTAGTGGTAATTTCTAAATGTAAAACTTGGCCACATTGCATAAACTTTTCGGAGTGCAACCTCCGCAAGCCACACCAAGTTTTTGGCACCGTTGCCGGGGATTGATTAATTGATTGGCAATGTCGTATTTGTGGAATCAATTAGGAATTAGTACTCTTTTGATCATATTTTTACTTTGTTCTCAACTTTTATTATTATTGTATTTGTTCTTGTTTGACTAGGAGCATTGGGCTAAAAAGGTGAGCAAAGGAGTATTCCAAGCAAAAGAACTAAGCAAGTAAGGAAAAATGCTAAAAATCTAAAAATTTGCTAAGCTAAAAGCTAAAAATTTGGAGGCTAAGTGCTAAAGGACCTTTGTGAGCTTTTTCTTACTCAAACCTTTAGTTAAATTGTTGGCCCGCGTGGAGGCTTGTATTTCAATTCTTTTATAAATCATGAGCCCGCGTGGAGGCAATTTACTTTTCTTGCATATTGTTAAAGCATGGGAGTATGAAAACATTGTATGTGGAGGAAGTTTGTTGATTATTGATCTATTGTGAAGGTGAAGTGTCTATTATTATTGCTTGCTATATTGCATTGTGCATGCATGGTCATAGATCATTGAGACCCACTCTTGTCTCTTTAAATTTTCATCTTAAATCCATTGTTCGAAACCCTAGGGGAAGAGGTAGTTGTAGTTAATCCATTTCATCAATGGAAGGACACAATGAGGACCATGTGGAGGACCTTGGTCACATAAACTAACAAGGCATCCTCCATCCCAATGTGCATCATGATAACATACAAGTTCTATTAGGTATACCAAGGCCATATGTTCATCCACCACAACAACAAGGCCAAGTTCCATTGGGAATGCCAAGGCTAATCTATGCTTCTCCACCTCCCATCATTCAAGGCAGCCAAGGTGCCCATGTTGCACCTCTAATTGCTAATCCTCCCCTTGCTTTAAGAGATCACTATGTGCCTAATGAATATCATGCACCCACATGCATTCAATTGCCACCATTTAGAGCACACCACTATGAAATCAAACCACAAACCATTCAAATGCTTCCTAATTATCATGGACTTCCAAGTGAAGAACCTTGCAAGCATTTGGATGAGTTGCTTGAAGTATGTTCCACCGTAAAATACACGGACATACCGGAAGAGGTCTTGAGGCTTAAACTTTTTCCATTCACCCTTAAAGGCAAGGAAAAATATTGGTTTAACAATTTTAGGCCTTTTTCAATAACTTTTTAGGCAGAAATGCAACAAGAGTTCTTGAAGAAGTACTATCCAGTTTCTAAGACCAATGCCATGAGAACCTCAATTAGGGAATTTTCACATAGGGATGGAGAAACTTTTTATGAGGCATGGGAACGCTTTCATGAATTACTTAGGAAGTGTCCACATCATGACATGCCCAAATGGCAATTAGTTCAATATTTCTTTGAGAGCTTATCGGATAATTACCAAGGTATGGTTGATGCTTCCATGGGTGCCTCTTACATTGATAGGCATGAGGATGACGTGTGGCGTCTTTATAAGAGTATGAGTGAAAATTCTTTGCATCATACTTTATCTTCAACGAATGGTAGAAATTCTAGTGATAGGAAGAGTGTTGACTTACATCAAGTCGACCACTCCAATGAAATTACCGCCGAAATGAAATCATTATCTCAGAGGTTTGAACAATTTTTGATCAACCAAAACTCGGCAAATCAAGTATCTTCCTTCCCTACATGCATCTAATAAGAGATGTATGACTTGTTCAAGTGTTTTACATTCTACATCCAATTGTCCCCATGGACATGTGCAAAATGAGCATCATAAATAAGCAAACGCTGTTTTTACTAATCAAGGGAATAATCCTTATGGCAATCATTACAATCCTAGTTGGAGGAATCAACCGAATTTCTCTTAGAAAAACTAAGGGGAGGGCTCAAACCCTTCTCAAGGCTGTTTTCAAGGAAAGTACATTCCACCTCCAATGCAAAGCCAAGGTTTCCAAGGTTTTAGATCATCATACCAATCACAAGGAAACTAATTCTCTAATTCTCATTTTCCCAAGGAAATGTTAGAAGTGCCGCTTTTGAAGAGAAAGTTTTGACTGCTTTGGGCACTTTAGAGGCAAATACACAATTACTTCATTCTCACTCTCAATCCATTGCAAAGTTAGAAACCCAAGTAGAGCAAATAGCTAGCACTTTAAATGCAAGAGAGAAAGGAAAAATGCCTTTGAATGCCCGACAAAAGCAATAATGTGTTGTGGAGACTCATTCCTAATTGGAAGGTCACACAATAGAGCATGTCAATACGGTGACTACTTTGAGAAGTGGAAAGGTTGTGGACAACCAAGTGGGTATGTCCAATGAAGAGAGTGAATCGGTGCAACCAAAAGTTGACACCCGTCCCGTTTCATATCATATTCCTCCTTCATTGCATGTGCATGACCATATAAATGAGAATGTGTTGAAAAGTGATTTGAAAAGTGATTTTGAAAAGAAAGATTTATAAAATGATTTGAAAACTTCTTGTTTTGACGAGACTTTAAAGAAAAATTCTGAGAAGGTTTTTGAACCAAAAGCTCCATTTTCGGATACCTTAAAAGGATCCATTTCAAATAACAAGCAAAAAGCCAAAGTCAATGAAATCATGGATGTGTTTAGGCAAGTGAAAGTCAATCTTCCACTTTTGGATGCAATCAAGTAAATTCCGGCTTATGCCAAATTCTTGAAAGACTTGTGCACCCAAAAGAGGAAGAATAAAAGCCAAGCACCTAGAAAAGTGGTCTTAACCGAGCAAGTAACCTCAATTTTGCAGCATAACACTCTTCCAAAGTTTACGGACCCCGGTTCACCTACCACTTCATGCATCATTGGTGATCATATCATTAATCGGGCTCTTCTTAACCTAGGAGCAAGTGTTAATCTTCTTCCATACTCGGCATATGTCAAATTAGGCTTAGGAGACTTGAGACCAACGTCGGTGGTTTTACAACTTGCCGACCGATCAATCAAAAAGCCTAGGGGTATCATTGAGGATGTTTTGATTAAAATTGATCAATTCTTCTTTCCTGTTGATTTCGTTGTCATTGACACGGAACCGATTCCAAATCCTAAGAGCCAAATTCTCGTTATCCTTGGCCGTTCTTTCTTGGCAACCGCGAATGCCAACATCAATTGTAGGACAGGGATAATGAAGATTTCATTTGACCACATAAAGGTAAAGTTGAATATTTTTAATCCAACCCTCAATTCATTTGACAAGCATGAAGAGATTAATATTGTAGAAAAATGTTATGACCTCAAAAGTGAAGGAATTGAGTTTTTGTGGGAGACCAAAGTTTTAAAAAGTCCATCCAAAGATTGCATTGACCAAGGACCAAAAACGTCTTTTGAGCTTAATCCAACAAGTTCCTTAAAGAACCATTTGTTGGGTGGAGTTCAAAGCACTTATCACCCCATTGAGGAGGGGTTGCACTACAAGATGTTTGATCCGGGCTAAAAGAGCCAACGTCTTGCTAGAGACGTTAAAGGCTAGCAAGATATTTCGTAGGGTGTCAAAACCCTATTCCTCCCTCATTTTTATCATATGCATTGCTACGAACTTTGATTAGGATTGCATGCACTTTTATGTTGAAATTGAGCATTTAACATTAGTTCGATCGATCTCCAAAGAAGATTCGATCGATCGAACTTCGACCAGCATCCAACACTTAGAAAATTTTTGACCTGCATCCAAATCACCTCTCTGTCCCATCGATCGAATTTGTTCTCAGATTGATCATAAGTCCTTAGATCGATCCAAACTTCAAGTTCGATCGATCTTGAGTTCCAACACTTAGAAAAATTACTGAACCCTAAAACCTGCATATTTCAGCTCTCTGTCAGATCGATCGAACATTTTGTTCAGATTGATCTCTGTTCTTCATCTCACTATCTTTGACTTTGTTTTGACTTTTTAATTTTAAATTCCAAAAATATTTTTTATTTTATCTTCCAAAAATCCCAAAAAGATTTTATTTTACTTTAATTCTTCAAAAATCTAAAAATTTTTATTTTCAATTTTTAATTTTTAATCTAAAAAAAAAAAAAAAAATCTCAAAAATTTCAAAAATACTTTGAGGAGAGATCGATGTTAGTTCAATCGATCTGAGGATTCAGTTCGATCGATCGAACTAGCAAGGGAATGTTTTTAAAAAAATGAACCGAGGGTTTCTAGGTCGATTCCTAAGATCGATCTAACCCTCTCAAACCCCTTTGTTTCTCGTCGCTGCTGCGCCCACCTTTTCCATCTCTGGCGAGACCTCCGGCGAGCTTTATCTCATCCCGAATCTCTCTCTTTCCTCACGGATCTTCATCTCATCTTCATCTCATCTCATCCTTCGATTTGGGTAAGATCTGAATCTCATCTTGTATTTCAAGCTTCAATTTGCTTCATACATGTTTTCCATGTTAGATCCATGCTATTTTAATGATGAAAATTTCCATTGATGACGTTTAAAACTTTTTGTATATATATGTATATATGGTTGTATTTATTTTCAAATTTTGATTTATTTTTGGGAGTATGGGCCTCATTAAGTGATTAGGATTGACGCTATGTTGTGTTGATGGGCCCACGACCTTGTTCGTGAAGATCCCCTGCCATCCACGTCACAGATCTGTGACTGCTCATGTTCTTCGTACAATTCGATCGATCGAACATATTTCTCGGATCAATCTAGTGAGATCGACCGAACTTAGTTTCTTAATTTCTCAAATCGATCATGTGAGATCAATCTCACATTTTTTGCGATCGATTGAAGTTCAGAGATTTCATGTACACATTCCATGCATCTTATCTTGTGTTCATGCTATCTCATTCATGCCCAATACCTGTGATTTTCCACATTGGATGCATTTTATACTTCTACTGCTTAGCATGTTCACATTCTGTCACTTCTATAGATTCATGTCATTTATCTAGTTTGTCTATCTTACTTGACATACATGATTCTATTTTGTGCTTTAAACTCTTTATTCTGGCACTGACTTCCCTTGCAAGTTTTTAATTATTTTACAGGCCATGGCTCGGGTCAAGACTATGGCCTGCGAACACTATCACCGCCAGGGCAGGCAGACTTTAGATGACGAGGCCGATCCATCTCATGCCCAGGACCCCATACAGGAGAAGCCCACACAGTCTCCCCATTTTGACAGCAGATTACACTCTGATGCTAGCGCATCTCCTTCTCATTCGGCAGAGGCTAAGCATACTTCACCTCTATTAGCTAAGCCAGCTCAGCCAGACGAGGAGTTAGACCAGCCATTACGTAGATACTCATGCCTTTCAGTGGCGCACGAGTCGGTCTTCGACACAGATTTTTTTTCCCGATCGGTACTTACCCGATCAGCATATGATGATATATTACGAAGAGGTCTTGCAGCTATTCTTGCCCCTGTCACAGACCCGGTGTACCCGAAGCTAGTACGGATGTTCTTCCAGAACCTCCGGCCTGCCCCGCGTAACACGGCGGAGCTGAGGACCACCATTGATGGTCATTTGATTTCTATTACAATGGATATATTGTCCAGATCTTGCCACTGTCCACATCACTACCCTCCAGAGCTACAGGACACATATCCCACTCTCTACAGGCTATCATATAAGGACATGGCAATTCTTCTCACAGGTCACTATGCTGATGGCGAGACTTTTGCCACCCGCACCTATTTTCCAGACGACCTATGGTTTTTCAACTCTGTTTTGTACTGTAACATCTTTATGGCTGGCCATAAGATACAGCGAAGAGGCGACTTTCTGACAGCTCTATACGCATTCTATTCAGGGCATTGGCTATCTATCCCAGCACTCATCTGGAGTGAGATGAGGAAGCTCTATGATGACTACATTAGCAAAGAGAGACCCAAAAGAGCTAAGTATATCCTATTCGGCCACCTCATCACCCAGATCTTACGTGATCAGCACTATCCCTTTCAGCCACGAGATCGTCCAGAGAATGGGTCCTACTCGTTCGGAAAGAAGGACTGGGATAAGAGCTACAACGCTCTTATCAGGAGCCTTCAAAATGATGCTGCCGAGGCAGCAGAGGATTTGAAAGCAGAGCAAATGGCAGCAGCAACAGGCCCAGTAGCAGATGACATACCGGTCGATCCGGATGCCGTACATATGGATATTGATTTGGAGCAGCCTGCCGAGGACGCAGAGTAACACTCTCCAGTTGGGTCACGTATTCACGATGCGGAGCAAGCTCAGGATCATCATCCTCCCAATCCAGTGGTACCTGAAGCTCCAGCACGGACACCTAGCTTTGGAGAGTGACTCCAGGCTTTGGAGGATGCTGTAGTGTCTATCCGCGCCGACATAGTCTCTCTCCGCGAGGACGCTGTCTCCATTAGAGCTGATATTGCTTCCCTCCGTACAGATGTCATGACCGCATTCAGAGATCTATCCAGAGACATCTGCGAAGCGCGATTTGCCCGTCCTACCTCTTCTTCCTGATCTCTCTATTCCTTTCCTCCTGTCATCTTATATATCTATGATATCTACATACTTTTGATACTGTTATATTATTTTTGCAGCCGTGTTTGTCGGCTCTGATGCTGAATGTACTGTACCTTATTCTTTATTTATATATGCTTTCTTTATGGATGTCATATTTTCATATTCTTATAGCTATCTGTTTGACTCCATCAGGTGCATCCCAGTGACTTCAGTGAGAAAGAGTATTGCCCAAAATTTTCAGGATCACCCTTATGCCTCTCTTTATTTTCAGTTGCTATCCCATTTACACTTACATGTCGACTGTGCACTATAATTATCCCTTTTGTTATCTAATGAGTTTATCCAAGTGCAAAATTTTAGGACCACAAGTAATCCCAAGTTTGGGGGGGATATGCCACCCACTTTGGATACTTCTGTCCCAGCCATTCTTTGTCTTTATTGCACTGTTATATTCTTTCCTTTTGTTCTCTTTGCACATTGAGGACATTGTGCCATTTAAGTTTGGGGGTAATGGTGCTTTGCAGCGTTTATTTTTAAATTCAAAATTTTGAGCATGACTTGTGTATTTGAGGGATTTTCTATGATTGGTCCATGATTAGCTTTGATTTTGATCTTTTGAGGACTATATTGCTTAAATTTTAAAAAAAATTTGTCTTTAGAGTTCAATACTCTTTGTATGCCTTGTGGATGCCATTTGGGAGTAATTTTTTTGAAAATTTGATATTTTGCTTACACTTGTGGTCCACATCATCTTGATTTTGTGATTGTTTTGAGATTCACTCTAGTATTCTGCACTAGCACAGGCGCACACTAGAATTAATTTATGGGGTACATGCTTTGTTGATTATTGAATTGGTTATATCCCAATTGGACTAGTAGTGCGTTGAAAGCTTTCATTTTTGATAAAGGTGGATAACAACCCATTTTCACTAAGTAGCTGGGATTCTAGCCACATCAAGTACTACACTTCTCGCACCGAAAGGTGGAGGGCCCAAACCCTAGGTTAATAATTAAATTAAAAAAAAAAAAAGAAAAGAAAAGAAAAGAAAAAGAAGTTGTAAAAGCAATAAGAAGTGAGGGCTTCTCCTAAAATGTGAGAAATGGGAAATGATTAATTGGAGGTTGTCTTGATTTGTAACCTAGTTGATTTGAGCTTGTAAGTCCGTAGGGGTGTTTGAATACCCAATGCCCTAAAGCCGTCTGGTTTAGGAGTCATTGACCTAACGCTCGACCTCATGGATCACTATAAAGCTTAATAGATCAACACATTGCACTATGCTTTCATCTTTCATCCTATAAAAAAAAATTAATAAAAAAAAAAAATCGAGTGAAAAGAATAAGCACACCTAGAAGAATAAAGCTTTAATAAAAAGTCCACTCTTTGTCTTGATGATCAGTACTAGATTTGTGTGCTGGTTTGAGAGTAAGGATGTGATCATTTCTTTAATTGGCTTAGATAGCAACACATTTGATGCCGGTCTACTCAAAAGGATTCTAGAGTTGTTTTGATTTGCATGATCATTTTCTTGATGTGTGGAGGACCATACTTGCTTGCTTGATATTGAGATTTTGGGAAATTGCTTAGAAATTTTTAAAAAATTGCATACTTGAGGTAGTTTTCCCCCAATGCTTGTTTGCAATATTGGTGCCTCTTTCGACAGAATGAGCTTAATGTTTGTGGGTATCATTTCTGGAAACCCTTGCGAGCCTTCACTCGTCCACGAGGGGTAACCTAGGGGTTTAAAAGGCTTGTTGCATGTGCTAAATACAATCGTGTTCCCTACGAAAGTGGCGTTATCCATTTATTGCTTTCTAGTTCATAGTTGTATAGTTGTTCATTTCATTCCTTTACTTCGTAGTTCATTGCTAGGGACTAGCAATATTTAAGTTTGGGGGTGTGATGGGCGCTGAAAAGTGCGTATTTAAACCCCTTAAGCTTAGGTATTCTAGGACATTTATCTATCTTATTTTACCGTTTTGTATTGATTTCGTGTTATTTTCATTTTCAGGCACTTATCCCCAAAATAAGCTAACTCAGCCAAATAAGAGCATAATTGAAGCAATTCTGGGACGAATCAAAGAAAGGAGCAAAGTAGAACAAAAGGAAGCAAATGGTGGAATTTCAGCAACTTCGATCAATCTTACCTCAAGTTCGATCGATCCAACTTTTATCAATCTCAGCACTTTAAGATGGATTTGAGCCATGTTTGTTCCTATTCAAAAATCTCAAAGTTCGATCGATCCAACCTCATTCTATGATCGATCGTGTTAGTCACTAATTGACTCTAGAGGGGGGGTGAATAGAGTCAAGGGCCAATTTTTTGCAATTTAAAAATATTAAATCTAACAAACTATTAAGCACAGAGAAACTGAAATATTCAAGCAGTGTATGGCATAAGTATAAGAGAGATAGAGATGAGAGATTGCAAACTATGACTCGGTGATTTAGCGAGACTCCTACTCCTCGGCTCAAGGTCCCCCTTGAGACTTCCCAAAATCACTAGAGCTTCTCCTTAATGGTGGAGAGCAAACCTTCAATTTAAGCAAGACCTTGTTTCTCTTCCTTGCTAAGAGAACACCCTTCTCCTAGACTTTCTTTTGGGTCACACCAACCCTTTTACAATAACTTGGAAAAGAAATGAATTGTACAATAAATCTCTCAAAGATAGAAGTACACAGTTCTGCTCACGACTATAATAAAGATGAATATATATCTGAAGCCCAGAATTACTACAGTAGAATGAAATGTAAGAGAGGAAATGAAAGCAGAGGGAATGAAAGCTCAACGAATGCTTCTTTAATGCTTTTTAGGAATGGTAGAATGCTCTTTGTAATAGTGTCTTTTTTTTATGCAAACCAACCTCTGTATTTATAGATAAACAATGGTCGATATAGCTGTTGCAGGTGGTTGGAAACCAATAAATGAAAAAGTTTCCGTTGTAGATCAAAACCCTAGAAGGAGCCGACTCTTGTAAACAAAAGGAGGCGGCTCCCTAGCCTTGAGAGCCGGCTCTCCTTTTTGGGAGCCTGCTCTTTGGATGGAAACTTCATTTTTCGTTGAAAAAAGCTTTTAGAGCCGTCTCTAATTGAAATGGAGCCTGCTCTAATTTTCTGAGCCTTCTCTAGATTTTTAGAGCCTTCTCTACTTTCCCCTGAGCCTTCTCCAATTTTTGTAGAGCCTTCGTTACTTTCAGTAGAAGGCTTAAAATGAATTCTAGTATGATGTAAGGCTCATATGAATGTGTTCAAAAACCTAATGAGCTAATTTTATGTTCTTTGAGAGATGAAATGAGAATGATATGCATGAATTGTAATTTTGAGCTTCAAAATATATTCAACTAAACTTTGACATTGAACCTTAGTCTCTCACCATCCTATCTACCCTTTTCTTCATTTCTTGATCATGATCGTCTATGCTTGATGAAGATTTGCTGAAAAGTTTGAATGATCTTTGAAGACCGAGTCCTTCTTTATTTTCTTGCACTTTGATGCTTCTTTGAAATCATTGCTTGAGTGTTTGGAATGCTTGAAATGGAACTTCTAGCTCATCATTGAGGATTGAATGATTGAACAACTATACTTCACTCAATGAAAATATTAGTACATAAACATCATTAATGGATTGTAATCATCAAAATATAAGATTGACCTTTAGATAAAATCCTTAGGCCAACAATCTCCCCCTTTTTGATGATGACAAAACATTGATGTGTTTATAGTCAACATGGAGTTGCATTAGAAAGAATGCTCCCCCTATCAATAAGCATATTTTGAAAATTATATCAAACTTGATTCTATAGCAATAATTTTAGACAATTTGAAAGCATATAAATTTCACAGACATTTTTAGAAGACTCCCCCTATCAATATGCATCTATCAAGATACTTAAAAAGCAATAGAATAGCACATTAGCATGATAACACATCTTTCTCCCCCTTTGTCATCTCAAAAAAAAAAAACGGGAGACTAAATGAATAGATAAAGAAAAATAACTTGCCATTTCAGGAAATATCAGAGAAGAATGAATTAAAGGGCAAAAGATAAGCAAATATGGCATTTTATAGATAACAGAAAGAGACTGTGAACACGAGTACCATATGACAGATAAAGGCATAGTTTATAAAACACAGAAAAATGCTTCTCTAAAGCAAATAAAGCTAATAAGTGCACACAAAATAGGGTTTGAAATGGAGAAATACTGTTCTAAGGAGAAGAAGGTTCATATTGGTTTCGAAATTCTGTAAAATCCTTATTAAGATGAGCGATTGCCATGTGCATTTCGTCAAGTTGAGTTTGTTGTTTTTCAAGAGTGGCTTGGTTTTGATGAGTGCCTTTGAGAATTTCCAACAAGAGAGCACGATTGGTACGATTTTCAACTGGAACTTCCTCATTTTCATCATCGTCATCATTTTCATGTTCGTCTTCATCCCCATCATCAACATCCTCAATCTTTTATCCTCTAGCTTGAGCCTCTTCCAACCTTCGTTTCCTAGGATAAAACCACACTCCATTGGAATCCCTTTTTAGCCCCATTGACGCAAGATTTAAGGCAGTGAGAATGTGTCTTGGCCCTAGTTTGACTGTTTCACGACTATCAAGCGGAACCTTCTTAGCCATAAATATGTGAGAGAGAACCATGGGATAATATAGAGAGACCTTTTTCTTTCTTTTGCATGTAAGAAGGTGATGAAATATTATGTATGCAAGATCAAAGTGCTTGCCATTTAAGACACACCAGATAAGAAAGACGTCCATGTGGGAAACTTTGGATCGACTGCCGGATTTGGGAAGAATAGAGTACATGATGATCTTGTGAATCAACCGAGCTTCCATAGTTAATTGTTTGGTGTTGACCTCTTTGGTATTGGTTACAGTAGAATCATAACTCATTTGCCGAATAGCCGCGAGTTTATCAAAACCTTGTCCTTTAAACCAATTGAAATGAGAATAGAATTGAATTCCATCCATAAGGGGAAGATGGAGGATTCGAGCAATGCTGTTTGTATCAAGGTGAACATATATTCCAGCCACATAGCAGTTAAGTTTTTCTTCTCCAGGCATTTCTTCAAGATAAGTGTAAAATAACTTTACTAATTTTGGATAGTATCCTTCATTCATTCCAACAAATGATCCAAGGCCAATTGCATTAAACAATCTATAGGTGTTGAGATGAAGATCATTGCAAATTGTATCAGACAGCACCATTGCTGTGGCCACTTTTCTATGCTGAAAGAATTTGTCATATATGCTTTTGTATGTGGGGTTTTTATATAGCATGGTGGCAGAGATTTGAAGTGGAGGAGGATTTGGTTCACTAGGGCCTGATTCATCATTATGTTGAGTAGACCATTTTTGTCCACGAGAAGGATTCTTTCTACGTAAGGATGAAGCCGTGGACATTTCTAGAAATTAAACTGAAATAACAGAGGAATTCTCTGAATAAAAATTCAATTTAAAAGGCAATGAAAAATTCAAATCACAAATAAGTTTAGACAGAAGATTAACATTAGAAATAATAAAACAAATTGAACCAATGAAAAGGCCCAGTTAAAGTTGCACATTTAGTTAGAATTTTGAGGGAAAAATTATTTATCTAGAAATGAAGAGCCAAACTAGAATCATAATAGAGGATTCAAATTTAAACTTAAATGGAAGGATATGGAATTTTGACAAGATACTGCATGGAACAATCCTAAAATGTGTGCTTGATAAACCCAAAAAAAATTTATATATCATGCTCTGGGGATTGAGATATATATAAATTCATCTTAAGAGTAGGAATTCGACAGAGTTATGAAATGTATTTCCCAAATGAACCATAGACATCACATGATTCAAATTTATCCAAAAATAAATTCAAAACAAAAAAAAAAAAAAAAATTGGTTTTGATAACAAAATTTATGCAATATCTCAAGATTTGATCAATAATGAAGCAGTAGATTAAATAGAGGACACTGATAGTTTGAGTATAAAATTTGAATAGCAGAACATATAGTAAGCAATTTTCTTAGGATGATTGACCCTTTGTGAAAAAAATAAAAAATAACTATAGTGAATATGAGGGTTTCATGAAGGAAAGCTTAAAGGAAATGAACCAAAAAAAAAAATGCACAGCTGAAATTATGAATTAAATGTGAGATCATCTGCAATAATGATTGAATTTGAGAGGAAGAGACTTACAGAACACAATGCCCAAAGAGAATGGAGAAGTGCCCTAGCCGAAGAGCTCTGTGGAATGAAGTGTTTATGCCCAATAGTGATACTGCCGAGGCTTACAACAACCTACAGTTCAATTGCTTGAAAGCCCGAGACATTACAATGTTGGGGATTAATGGAGTACCCTTATCAGTGGAGGCGTCCAATACAAAATGGAGGAAATCGCCCAAAGCAAGATAGAGTCTCCAAATGCTTCTGGAATGATTCTATTAGAACCTCAAAATGAGGAAGTGCCGAGACCAAAGGTAAACATGTAGGCAATTGATGTGAGAGCCGGCTCATAGAGAATTTGGAGCCGGCTCTTAGAAATGTGGAGCCAGCTCTTATTGTCTTGGAGCCGGCTCTTGAAATTTACTTGGAGCCGGCTCTTTAAATTTTTGGAGACGGCTCAGAGAGAAAAGAAAAATAAATAAATAAAAAATAACAGCTGGCTCAAGGAAGAAATTGGAGATGGCTCTAAACAATTTTTGGAGACGGCTCAATAAATTTTTAGAGCAGGCTCAATTGTCTGCAGAAGAGATCCCAAGAGTTAAAAAAAAATTAGCACTGAAGGAGCCGGCTCTAAATTTTTCTAGAGACGGCTCTTCCTATTCCAATTTGTATGCAGGTTGGAGAGCCGGCTCTTGTTTTTATAGAGTAGGCTCTTTCTTAAAAATTTTGAGATCCCGAGAGCAAGCAATTTGATATCATCTGTGGAGACTGCTCTGCCTTGTGTAGAGACTGCTCTTTTTCTTCAAAGAGACGACTCTTTTTCTAAATGAAGCTGGCTCTGCTGCTGCTTTGCTTTACTGCTGTATTTCTTCTTCTGAGCACATTCCAATTTCCCTTCTAAGCAAGCAAAACCTATCTTCTTGGAGTGGTTTCGTAAAAATATCAGCTAATTATTTCTCCGTATTGACAAACATAAGTTCAATGTCGCCCTTAGAGACATGATCCCTGAGAAAGTGGTACCTAATTTCTATATGCTTTGTCCTAGAATGTTGAATCGGATTTTTTGAAATACAAATTGCACTTGTATTATCACACATTATAGGAACATGATCAAAATGAAATCCAAAGTCCTCAAGTTGTTGCTTAATGTAAAGCATTTGAGCGCAACAACTACCAGCTGCAATATACTCGGCTTCCGCCGTTGATAGAACGACAGAGTTTTGTTTCTTATAGGACCAAGAAACCAGTGATTGTCCAATGAAGTGACAAGTCCCACTAGTGCTTTTTCTATCAACTTTGCATCCTCCAAAGTTAGCATCCGAGTAACCAACAAGTTCAAAGATGTATGTCTAGGATACCAAAGACCTAAGAATGTAGTATAACTTAAATAGCGAAAGATGCGTTTAATAGCACATAGATGAGATTCTTTAGGGCAAGATTGAAAACGAGCACATAAGCATATACTAAACATGATGTCCGGTCTACTTGCAGTTAAATATAAGAGACTACCAATCATACCTCTATATTTTTAATATCCACATTAATTCCCTTTTCATCCTTGTCAAGTTTCAAAGAAGAGCTCATTGGAGTAATGGCATGTTTAACTTCCTCCAAGCCAAATTTCTTTAGCAAATCCTTAACATACTTAGATTGGTAAACAAAAATACCATCAAGTGTTTGTTTGATTTGCAACCCTAAGAAGAAGGTTAGTTCACCCATCATGCTCATTTCAAATTCATTTTGCATACAAGAGGCAAACTTTTCACATAAAACACTATTGGTTGATCCAAAGATAATATCATCAACGTAAATTTGAATGACCAACAAGTTGCAGTCAATGGTTTTAGTGAAAAGAATATTGTCAATTTTTCCTCGAATGAACCCATTAGCAAGTAAAAAACCACTTAGTCTTTCATACCAAGCTCTTGGAGCTTGTTTCAAACCATACAATGCTTTTGTCAATTTGAAAACATGGTTTGGACAATTATAGCTTTCAAAACCAGGTGGTTGTTCAACATACACTTCTTCTTCAATAAAGCCATTTAAGAAAGCATTTTTTACATCCATTTGATATAACTTAAAGTTTTTATGAGATGCAAATGCAAGGAGCATTCTTATAGCTTCAAGTCGAGCTACGGGGGCAAAAGTTTCCTCATAATCAATTCCTTCTTCTTGATTATAACCTTGAGCAACAAGCCTTGCCTTATTTCTCACAATTGTTCCCGATTCATCCTTTTTATTTCTAAACACCCACTTTGTGCCAATGACAGTTTTATCTTTAGGTCTTGGAACCAAATGCCAAACATCATTTCTTTCAAATTGATTAAGTTCTTCTTGCATGGCCAAGAGGCAAGATTCATCATTTTCGGCTTCAAGAATATTCTTTAGTTCAAGTTGGGAAACAAAAGCTACATAGTTGCAAACATTACTTATTTGAGATCTAGTGCTTACTCCTTTAGATGGATCGCCAATAATTTGATTTATTGGATGATTAGACACTTGCTTCCAAGCCTTAGGAAGAGTATCTTCATGAGAGTGACAATCTTTTGGAACATCTTTGGAGTGATCTTCAATAGACGAACCATTTAAATCAAGATTTTCAATGTTCTTTTCAATCTCAATCACATCTTCATTATCATCCAATGAGCACCTAAGAGGGGGTAATGGTGATTCATCAAATACGACGTGTATAGATTCCACAACCACTAGTGTTCTTTTATTGAACACTCTAAATTCTTTGCTACGAGTTGAATAACCTAGAAAAATACCTTCATCCGATTTAGGATCAAATTTTCCTAGACTATCTTTGTCATTTAACACGAAGCATTTACACCCAAAAACTTTAAAGTATCCAATATTTGGCTTCCTTTTGTTCTAAAGTTCATAAGGAGTCTTATTAAGAAGTTTTCTAATGATTACTCTATTTATGACATAGCATGAGGTACTAACGGCTTCGGCCCATAGAGTTCTAGGAGATTTATATTCATTTAACATAGTCCTAGCCATTTCTTGGAGAGGCCTATTTTTCCTTTCAACTACTCCATTTTGTTGAGGAGTTCTAGGAGCAGAAAGATTATGATTGTATCCATTTTCATCACAAAATCTTTCTACATCTTGGTTATCAAACTTTCTTCCTCTATCACTTCTAATGGACTTAATCTTACACTCTTTCTCATTCTCGACTCTCTTACAAAATTTAGCAAAGATTGCATGAGCCTCATTTTTGTGTGTAAGGAAAAATACCCAAGAGAATCTAGAATAATCATCAATAATGACAAATGCATAGAGTTTTCCACCAAGACTAGCAATTCTCTCCGGACCGAATAAGTCCATATGAATTAATTCAAGTGGCCTTGTAGTTGTTATGTCCTTTTTCCTTTTAAATGATGTCTTAATTTGCTTGCCTATTTGGCATGTGCTACAAGTTTTTTCTTTAGAAAAATTAGTCTTTGGGAGGCCTTTGACTAATTCATTTCTAGATAGCTTTAAAATCAAATCCATACTAGCATGACCTAACCTTTTATGCCACAACCAACAATTTTGATCATGTAATTCACATAAAAGCAAAGTATACACATTACCATTTGTTAGAGCATGAAAAACTTCATTATTATCCTTTTTAACAATGCATTTATCCGATTTAAACAACACATCATATCCTTTATCACATAGTTGGCTAATACTAAATAAGTTGTGTTTTAAGCCTTTAACAAGTAAAACGTCATCAATAGATAAGGAAGAGGAGATACCAATAGTTCTAATGCCAATGACCTTGCCTTTTGAGTTATCGCCGAATGTAACATTTCCTCCTTTGTGAGGTTTGATAGAGCGAAATTTTGATTGATCTCCCGTCATATGTCTTGAGCATCCACTATCAAGGAACCATTTGTCCTTGGATGAATATGAAGACTTTACGCAAACCTACAAAATGAATTTGAGTAATCTTCTTTTGGTACCCACATTCTTTTGGGTCCATGAGAGTTAGGAAGAAGCACATAAGTCCCTTTAACAACCCAAACTTCTTTTGTCCTACATGGCCTAATAGGACAATGATTGATTTTATGTCCTATCTTTTTACAATAATTGCATGTTAGACTAAAGGAGAAATTTTTAACAAAGTAATTGTTCAAGGGCTTTTTCCTTTTCAATAAACATGAATCTTTGTTATGAGGATCAAGTCCAAGCCTATCCTTAGCATAAGCATTTCGTTGCTTTCCAAGAATGATGCTTAAATTCTCTCTGCCTTTTGTGAATTTGGCTAAGGTTTCAACTTGATCCTCAATAATGACTTTCAATGATTCATTTTCAGAAATTAACTCAATTGAGGCCGCTTCTTTAGCTAATTCTTTTTCCTTTTTCAAGGTTTCATTTTCAAGTTGAGATTTTTCAAGGTTTTGAGAAATGATAAGCTTTTCTCTTCTAAGGCTAGCACACTTTTGAACCATTTTGCCTAATTCATCATGTAATTCTTTAAAAGCATCTAGCAAATAATTGTGTGCATCAACTAATTCATCATATGAAGTTTCTAAATCAAATGAGTCATGATTAGAATTTACCTCATCTTCATCGGCCATGAGACAAAGATTGACCAATTCATTGAGTTCATCGTCACTTTCGAATCCATTTGAATCATCATCTTCCCATGTACCTCGCATGGCTTTGCCTTTCTTTTTCCTTTCCTTTTCATTTTTGTAGGCATAGCAATCGGATTTGAAATGTCCCGGTTTTCCACAATGAAAACATGTAGGTGCTTTTCTTTTTCCTTGCTCACTTGATGCACCATTTCTTTTGAAGTTGTTACTCTTTTGGAATTTTTTCATTTGAAGAACTCTTCTCACGGTCTTGGTAATGAAAGCAACTTCTTCTTCTTCTTCATCATTAGGAGCTTTATCAATTGTGACTTCTTTGGCAGTAGCTTGAAGAGCTATATCCTTCTTTTGAGCTTCTTTGTCTTCATCTCTATCATTCATCTCTAACTTATAGGCCATTAATGAGCCAATGAGTTCATCTATGGGGAGTGTATTGAGATCCTTGGCCTCTTGGATGGCGGTCTTCTTGGCTTCCCAATTTTTAGGCAGAGACCTAAGAATTTTTCTCACATTGTCGGATGATGTATATGATCTTCCAAGAGCCTTCAAAGGATTCACAATGTTAGTAAAACGAGAATATATTTCACTAATAGTTTCTCTGTTGTTCATAGTGAAAAGTTCATATTTATGGACAAGCATATTCATTTTGGATTCCTTTACATGACTGGTCCCTACATAGGTAACTTCAAGTTTATCCCAAATTTCTTTAGCTGTTTCGCAATCCGAAATTCTATTGAATTCGTCTTTGCTTAAAGCATAATAGAGATTAGTGATAGCCTTGACATTACATTGTACAAGCCTACGGTCATTTAGGGTCCATTCAATATCAGGTGTTGGAACAGTTTCACCATTTACTATTTTGGTTGGAACATGGTCTCCTTTTTCTGTGGCTTTCCAAACATCTATATCAACACCTCTTAGGAATGCTCTCATTTTGATCTTCCAATAGTTGTAGTCATTTCTGTCAAACCAAGGAGGTCTATTGTTAGATTAACCTTCTTCATGAAAATTTGTATTGGCCATGGTCGTTCTCTAAGATGGTTAGATCTTTTTCTAGAGATTAGGCTCTGATACCAATTGTTAATCACTAATTGACTCTAGAGGGAGGGTGAATAGAGTCAAGGGCCAATTTTTTGCAATTTAAAAATATTAAATCTAACAAACTATTAAGCACAGAGAAACTGAAACATTCAAGCAGTGTATGGCACAAGTATAAGAGAGATAGAGATGAGAGATTGCAAACTATGACTCGGTGATTTAGCGAGGTTCAGAAACTCCTACTCCTCGGCTCAAGGTCCCCCTTGAGACTTCCCAAAATCACTAGAGCTTCTCCTTAATGGTGGAGAGCAAACCTTTAATTTAAGCAAGACCTTGCTTCTCTTCCTTGCTAAGAGAACACCCTTCTCCTAGACTTTCTTTTGGGTCACACCAACCCTTTTACAATAACTTGGAAAAGAAATGAATAGTACAATAAATCTCTCAAAGATAGAAGTACACAGTTCTGCTCACGACTATAGTAAAGATGAATATATATCTGAAGCCCAGAATTACTACAGTAGAATGAAATGTAAGAGAGGAAATGAAAGCAGAGGGAATGAAAGCTCAACGAATGCTTCTTTAATGCTTTTTAGGAATGGTAGAATGCTCTTTGTAATAGTGTCTTTTTTTTATGCAGACCAACCTCTGTATTTATAGATAAACAATGGTCGATATAGCTGTTGCAGGTGGTTGGAAAACAGTAAATGAAAAAGTTTCCATTGTAGATCAAAACCCTAGAAGGAGCCGACTCTTGTAAACAAGAGGAGGCGGCTCCCTAGCCTTGAGAGCCGGCTCTCCTTTTTGGGAGCCTGCTCTTTGGATGGAAACTTCATTTTTCGTTGAAAAAAGCTTTTAGAGCCGTCTCTAATTGAAATGGAGCCTGCTCTAATTTTCTGAGCCTTCTCTAGATTTTTAGAGCCTTCTCTACTTTCCCCTGAGCCTTCTCTAATTTTTGTAGAGCCTTCTCTACTTTCAGTAGGAGGCTTAAAATGAATTCCAGTATAACGTAAGGCTCATATGAATGTGTTCAAAAACCTAATGAGCTAATTTTATGTTCTTTGAGAGATGAAATGAGAATGATATGCATGAATTGTAATTTTGAGCTTCAAAATATATTCAACTAAACTTTGACATTGAACCTTAGTCTCTTACCATCCTATCTACCCTTTTCTTCATTTCTTGATCATGATCGTCTAGGCTTGATGAAGATTTGCTGAAAAGCTTGAATGATCTTTGAAGACCGAGTTCTTCTTTATTTTCTTGCACTTTGATGCTTCTTTGAAATCATTGCTTGAGTGTTTAGAATGCTTAAAATGGAACTTCTAGCTCATCATTGAAGATTGAATGATTGAACAACTATACTTCACTCAATGAAAATATTAGTACATAAACATCATTAATGGATTGTAATCATCAAAACATAAGATTGACCTTTAGATAAAATCCTTAGGCCAACAAATCGAACCATCTTATCCTTATCCAAATGATTGATCTTATCTAGTTGTACCACCCTACCAACCACTTTTGTCCTTTTCCCAAAAATATCTTCAAAATATCTCAGATTTGTTTTTATCCAAAAAGGCACCGCCATTGAGGATCGATCCAACTTCAATTTGATAGATCTCAGCCATGTTCGATCGACCGTACCTTAAGTTCAATCGATCGAACCTCCCAAATCCCAAGAAAAATCCAAATTCCGACTCATTAAAAGTTGTCTCATATCCAATCATTGAAGAATTATTGGTGTACAAGCCCAGCTCATTTAGGGTGATTTTTGACCTACCTATATAAGGAATATGAGCCACTTTTTGAGGGAGCCTTTTGATATACTTTGATACATATACTTAGTGAGGAAGAAAAGAAGAGGAGGAGGCTAGAGACACCATTGGAGAGTCTTTATCAACTAAGGAGCAGATTTCTTCCATGGAGTTTGCCCTTGAGGGTTGGAGGATATCATCCATGAGTGGCTAGACATTCTTTTGGAGCTAGAGTTAGCCCTAAGCATGCTTTCTACTTCTTAATTTATGTATTTTTGAAGGGATTTGTATTGTGATTCATGTCTTGACACTTTTATTTATATAGATCTTGTTTATTCAATTATTTATATAGTTTAATGCTTCCAATTGATCGTTTCATTCTATCCATATGTCTATGTATGCTATAATAGATGTTCATGTGTTTGTCTCTATTTCTTGTGTTATTGATGCATGTCTACGTGTATTGATGTTATAGATCTAGATATTGTCAAGACATAGTGCTTAATATCATGTTCTTGTGGTTTATTTGATGGTTCATACTCATTTCTTGATGGATTGTTACTCTCCCTTAGTTTAATTAGTTTAATTTCATATCATTAGCATAGTTGTAGTGTAGTTGTTAAATAGGAAGACAATCCATGCTTGTTGTTCATGTTCCATACTTATGAAAGCAAGTAGCATATATCTCTAACCTTGTGATGTGTTTGGATTGTGAGCTTAAAGAAAAGATTAATGGCTTAATTTGATATGTTGTGCTATCCACCATGTTGTTTAGACAATATATGCTTAATTTGTCATCCATACTTGTTGGAACAACCACACACACACACTTTGTTGTAATACATGTTCTTCCCCTCATTAATCATTCATTAAAGGTGTAGAAAAGTATGCTTAATGCTGATCTCTAAACTCCAAGATCTCTCTCTCTCTTTTATTCTCTCTATTGCATTATTGTTTACTTAGTTTAATTTGAATCTAGTTTAATCCAACCAACCAACCACTATTTTGATCATTCGACCAACTAACCCTAACTTGATTCCTCAACCTAGTGCGACCCTCAATCCCTTGGGACGATCCTTACTCACCCTAGCTATATTTTTAGTGAAAGGTAGTAGTGGCAATTTCTAAATGTAAAACTTGGCCACATTGCATAAACTTTTCGAAGTACGACCTCCGGAAGCCACACCAAGTTTTTGGCGTCGCTATCAGGGATTGATTGATTGATTGGAAATGTCGTATTTGTGGAATCAAATAGGAATTAGTACTCTTTTGATCGTATTTTTACTTTGTTTTCAACTTTTGTTATTTATTGTGTTTGTTCTTGTTTGACTAGGAGCATTGGGCTAAAAAGGTGAGCAAATGAGTATTCCAAGCAAAAGAGCTAAGCAAGCAGGAAAAAATGCTAAAAATCTAAAAATTTGCTAAGCTAAAAGCTAAAAATTTGGAGTTGAAGTGCTAAATGACCTTTGTGAGCTTTTTCTTACTCAAACCCTTAGTTAAATCGTCTACCCGCGTGGAGGCTTGTATTTCAATTCTTAGATAAATCGTGAGCCCGCGTGGAGGCAATTTACTTTTCTTTCATATTATTAAAGCATGGGAGTATAAGAACATTGTATGTAGAGGAAGTTTGTTGATTATTGAATTGTTGTGAAGGTGAAGTGTCTATTGTTATTGCTTATTATGTTGCATTATGCATGCATGGTCGTAGATCATTGTGACCCACTCTTATCCCTTTTGAATTTTCATCTTGAATCCATTGTTCGAAACCCTAGGGGAAGAGTTAGTTTTAGTCAATCCATTTCATCAATGGAAGGACACAATGAGGACCATGTGGAGGACCTTGGTCACATAAACCAACAAGGCATCCTCCACCCAATGTGCATCGTGATAACATGCAAGTTCCATTAGCTATGCTAAGGCCATTTGTTCATCCACCACAACAACAAGGCCAAGTTCCATTGGGAATGCCAAGGCCAATCTATGCTCCTCCACCCCCATCAATCAAGGCAACCAAGGTGCCCATGTTGCACCTCCAATTGCTAATCCTTCCCTTGCTTTAAGAGATCACTATGTCCCTAATGAATATAATGCACCCACATGCATTCAATTTTCACCATTTAGAGCACACCACTATGAAATCAAACCACAAACCATTCAAATGCTTCCTAATTATCATGGACTTCCAAGTGAAGAACCTTACAAGCATTTGGATGAGTTTCTTGAAGTATGTTACACCGTAAAATACACGGACATACCGGAAGAGGTCTTGAGGCTTAAAATTTTTCCATTCACCCTTAAAGACAAGGCAAAATATTGGTTTAACAATCTTAGGCCTTTTTCAATAATGTAATAGCCCTAAAATTTAAAAGGATATAATTGGGATTTTATAATTTATTTAAAGTGTTTTATGTGATTATGTAGATATTTGTGTTTATGTTTAATTGATTAGTTTTTTTTTTTTATGTGAATTAGTTTATATGTTGCTTAATTTAAATGTATTAAATGTTTTATTTTTTTATCGGAGTTTTAGAATTTAGTAGCAGCATAGTTTATAAATTAGGATTTGTTTTATGGGCCTATTACATTACTGTCTATGGTTTTAATTAGACTTAGGATTTGGAATGGTCTATAAATATACAAGTATACGGTTGCCTAGGGTTTTAGAACCCTATTCACAACATAGTGAAACAGAGTGAAGTTGTGAGGGAAAACAGAGAGTTAGTTCATAGCACAGAGAGTTGAGAATGGAGGCACTGTAAGGATTGTCAAGGAAAAGAGAACCAAGGGAGGGTTGTGGTGGATTAGACCAAAACCAAAGGAGGCTATAAGGTAGTCAGTGGTTGCCAGAAGTTAGGAAGACGGCGATAAAGTTTTGAGTCCAAAACTACAGCCAAGATCTTTTCTTCCTCTTTCCCTTTGGCTCGTGTTCTATGCACCTAGGTAGTCTCTAAGGTTTAATTGAACATTAACTGGAACTTATATGTTTAATACATGTTATATCAATGATCTTTAAGTGTTGTTATCAATTCTGTAAAACAAAATTCATGTATGTTTTCATTTCAGCATTCTGTTCTTAAAGCATGTTAAGTTAGTTGAAATTTTAGCCTCTGTAATTGATTTCAACTACTGTAAATAGGCCATTGGAATGATACCAGATATTAATAAGACTATTAAGTTCAGTATTTAAGAGAAACAAAGGAACTGGAATGACCGGAGGTAGAGCACATAGGCTGAAACGGAGCAAAATGGGGACGGAGGCTCTCAAAGGAGGTGAGAGCCGGCTCCATGGATGTGGGAGCCGGCTCCCATACT
Source organism: Cornus florida (assembly GCF_030987335.1). Lineage (NCBI taxonomy): Eukaryota > Viridiplantae > Streptophyta > Magnoliopsida > Cornales > Cornaceae > Cornus > Cornus florida. The sequence goes on from NW_026775573.1 coordinate 65,574,501, forward strand.
TGAAGAGCTGGCTCTAAGATGTTTAGAGCCGGCTTCGGGCTCGAAAAGAGCCTGCTCTTTAAATTTATAGATATTAAGAAATTTACTTTGGGTGTTATTAAGACCTTAGGTTGATTGAAGTTGACCTTTATACTATATTGATGATCTAGTTGTGTTGAATTTGAATTTGTAAAATTACATGCAAGTCAAGTTTCGGTTTTCTGTTTTTAAGCATGTGTTTTCTGTTGTAACTTTAGTCTTTGGAATTATTTTTAACCTCTGTAAATGAACCATGGGGATGTTATTGGGATTGATATAAGATCCTTAGGGTCAGTGGTGAGGAGGAACAGAGAGGTTGGAAGAGAACTGAAATTTCTTAAGTTAGTTTCAGTGTTGTTCTCCAAGCATACTAGTTTAATGGCTTTGTTTAATCTCTGAATTTGATTTTCAATTACTGTAATCAAAGCATGGGGATTCTTCTAGGCTTAAGTAAGACCACTTAGATTAGTTTTAAAAACCAAAAAGAAAAGTTGCGACTGTCCGGAGTTGAAGCAGAAGTCAAAAACAGAGCAAACGAAGATGAAACGGAGAGGAAGCTCACAGGGGAAAAGATAGCCAGCTCTAGAATGCCAAGAGCTGGCTCCCACCTGTTTAGAGCAGGCTCCAAGGTGGTTTAGAGCCAGCTCTATGCTGAATGGAGCCTGCTCAATTTTTTATTAGAGCAGGCTCTTTCATGTTTATACGTACATTGACTTTTCAGTAATTGTTTGGGCACTTGGGGTTCCTGAACAGTTTTAAAACTTTAATGGACTTTTTAAATAAATATTTTAACATGTAATTAAGGTCTTTAATTGCATAAATTACCCCTTTAGTTTTAATAGAATTAACAGAACGCTATTTGACAACTTTGCGTGCGGTTAACGGCTGGAAGGAGATTTACTGTCTAATTTTAATTTGACAGTTTAGGGTGCTATAAAATGATTCTAATTTTATTTTAAATGCACAGTGATGTCTTTTAAATTAGTAAATTGGACTTGGGGCATAGTGCATGGCTCTGTGCTAAAAGATAGGACAGAATACAAGTATACAACTTAGTACGTTGTTACCAGATGGAAGGAATTAAAATGCTTAAATTAATTTAGCGATTTATTGGACTACAATATGATTATAGAATTTATTTTAAATGCATGATAGAGTCTTTGATATATTAGATTTGATCTATGCATGCTCTAGATGTTAGTTGCTGAATTATTAATTGTTTCTTGCAACTATATGGTTTAATGCTTGGATTTAAGTTGCTGAAACATTTAAAACTCTTCTGCAATTATTTGGATATTGGTTTTGGGACGTAAATTGCTAAACTACTATATATATGATGTAATTTACAAGGATATAGAGGATTGTATGCACCAGTATGGGACGGTGGCATACTAGGTATGGTTTAGCTCAAAACGCTAATTCCTACCTTATGGATTTTAATTGGTGAATAGCTTTACCTGTTCTATCAATTATATGGATTTTGTGGATTGTATGCACCGGTATGGGATGGTGGCATACTAAGGATAGACTGAGTCAAAATACTCAGTTCTACTTATTTTGGAATAAGGGTATGAATTATAAAAACATAATTCTCCTTATATTTAAGTCTGTGCAGTTGAATAAGCTGAACGACTTATTGGATCTCTTATATAAGTCTGTGCGATTGAATAAGCCAAATGATTTATTGGATTTCCTATGGATGGATATGAATGGACTTTAAATATATGGTTATGGTACCACAAGATGAGCTTGAGTCTCAGACTCATTGGTTAGGGTGCGTATATGCAGTGGATGCGCAGCTGGCTATAGTAGGTTGAGGTGTACCCTGTTAGGTCTAGGTACTCATGCCCACCTTTGGGTGTGTATTCGCATATTGCCTTCTATTCAGGTTGAGACCCCTACTGTAGTCCAGTGAATGTCCCTTAGTGTGGATATATATATATATATGTATGAACTAGATAGGTATTGTGAGGTATCTATGGTGTATCCGCTTATCGGGTCACTGTATGGATTGCAGTTAGATTAGAACTTGCTCGTGGGCCTGATCCACTCTTCTATTATTTTTACAGGTGTTCGTCAGTTCCAGGCTGTAGAGCTTAATCGTGCTGAGAATATACAGTTATTCACTCCACTGATGACGTAGGATTTTATTTCATGTTTTAGGTTTTGGTTTTATTTCCAGTCATTTGAGTTCAGTGGGATATTTTAGGGGTCCATTAGATGGATTCCCGAGTTGTATAATTTGGAGAACGATTTGTATTTGTGGAGGATCAGTTGTAATAGAATAGTCTTATTTATCAATGGAAATATGTATTCTGAGGTTTCAATTATTGGATTGTCATTTTAGTTTTCATTTCAGCAAATTTTATTTATCTCTTTTGTTTTAATTGTATTTTGTGTTCGTTAACTGCTAATTGATTTGATATCATTGGGTAATCGGGCGTGGGCCTGGCCAACCCGCATTCGGAGATCCAGGGGTATCACAGTTGGTATCAGAGCACTCCAGGTTCTAGTGTCCTTAGGAGTGTCTTTCATTATAGGACTTCCGCGTTGCGTCTCTCTAAAACTTGGAGCCATATTAGGATTCGTTGTAGTCTAATTACGATTCGTTAGGAGGAGCTGATGTCAATAAATTCTGTAGATACAGAATGGTTGACACTGGGAGGAGGATTTGGTCTAAGGTAAAAGCAATAAAGACCCTAAGGAGTAAAGGAGTACATAGTCGGGTTCTTTGCCAGCAACAGAACTTGGGATCGAAGGTTTAGTTATGGGGTTGGCATTACTTGGAAAGTATGAGCCAAGAAAAATATTAGGCCGTGTGTGTTAGGTCACCGTCTATCGGGATCAAAACGATTTCAGTTGTCCTCAACTAGGAGACAAGTGTGGAGTAGGGGTCCGAAGTGGATCCCAAGGGAGGAGATCTTAGAGTATCCAAGAGAAAGGATACTAAATCTTCGAGATGAAAGATTGCAAGAGGATGAATTTGATTCACTCGTAGTGGAATGAATGGTACAAGTAGAGTAGGTGTGAACTAATCTACATATAGTGAAACTCTTGTATCATCTCTAAACGAGATATGTAAGAGGTACTCTTTAGGAGTTTAGGGAGCGGATGGCGTTCTTCGCAGAACGAAATACATAGTGATTTATCATATTCTAAAGAGTATGAGGATTAGGATGTGACATTCTAAGTTGCTTTGTAAAGCCACGTTAGATGGGTTACATTCCGCATATAAGGATGAGGAGAGTTAAGCTCGTTGGTTTCTGTTTAGGCAAACGATTGTTGTTATTAAGCTATATTAAGGTTGGATGATTACCAACGAAACTGCGAAATGAACTTTTGAGACATAATTTGGGAACTTGAGTTCAAAGGAGGTTTTCTTCTCTGGAATGGAGGATGTTTTAAGTATAAATTATATTTTGGTTGTTTATTGTATTGTGTGTATCTATGTGGTTGATTTTTGTTATTATGTGTTGCATTTTGTTGTAAATGTTTCATTTTTGTTAATTGGTTCAGGATTTGGAATAGGGTTTAGTTGGGACACACGTATTTCGGCCAACTATTATTGTAATAACATGGAGTAATAGCGCTATATGCGTTAGGATTTGTGGATATAGGGTCATAGGATTAGGTAGAGATACAAACTTCTAGCCAATCTATTAGACCTAGATATGCATCATTATGTTATGCTACTTGGGAATGGATAGTTCAACTACCCATAAGAGTCAAATAATCTACAATGATTAGTTGGATATGCTCTACGCTAGATAGGGATTCGTTTTTTACAACGCTATAATAATGGTGGGTGTTAATGTTTTATGGATTCGTGAGGTTGTGGTAGATAAAGACCACTGTAATGCCGCCATGATTTGTGAAAGTTGTCGGAGGTGCAGAATGTCTTCAAGGAAAATTTCTGAAGTGACCACCAAGACGGAAGGAGAATTTCGTGCTGTTAAGTATTTATTAAAATGTCGTCGAGAGAGAATGGTAGACTGATTAAATATTCATCAGTCTATTCGTAATTAAGACACTATTCACGAGTGTGTCATTTGGAGGGATCAATCTCTAATATCGAAGCTAACCTTGGAGGCAGTGTTACCTTATTCAGAAAGAACTTAAGGTACTGGAGAAGGATTCGTTGATTCTGTGAATGATGTCGGAGTGACTGAGAGGTAAAATTTGAAAATTTCTCTCGGTACACTTAGACGATTATAAGGAACATCAAGACATCAAATGTCAGTTCTAGTGATCAGGTTTGGGAAGAGACATGTATATAACTGTCTATATGAGTAACACCTGTTAGGACAGTGGACGATGGATAACCAGATATTATTGGAGATTTTTGCCACTTCCTAAACCAAAATGGGAGTCGGACTAATCGGGAGTGGATGTTTGGTAGACATTATCGACATTGGTTGGACTTTTAATTTCATATGGATTAAGAGTGGAGGATTGAGCAAGGTTGCTGATGGACATTAATTCTTGAAATGTTCATTTTTGAACTTTGTATCAGTTTTATATTGCACAGATAACGGAGTTATGGTTGTGATTCATATCTCTAGATGGAGGATTGGATCTAGAATATACGTTTAATCATGGAGGAGATACTTAGGATAAATATCCTAGTTTTATGGAAAGTTGGAAGTGCTTACTTCACTTCTCATATTGTTGACACAAGGAGATTCGTATGACCACGTTTGAGGTTTTATATGCATAGAGCAGACCTCTTACCTATTAGTGTGAAATGGTAGCGAGGGTTATACGATAAGACCTTAGCTTCAGCACTGGAACCATCGGAGAGAAATACTCTCCTTTGTAATGGATTGCGCGCAGTTTGGCAGCGGCAGTATTATTTTTGTAAATTGTTATACTCACACATTAGCAATCTCTCTAAGGAAACAGTTGATTGGGATGTCTTCTATATTGGAAGCAAGGTGCGTTATAGAGGAAGGTCAGTTTTTATGTGATAAATTGACTTTTCATGGATAGTGTTTCTCCATTTAGGCGGTAACCTATTGATTAGTGTTTTTAAAAAAAAAAACATGGGGATGGGATGGATAGAAGTTTTCCACATCTATGCTATGGACCTTGGAGGAATGTGGATCTTTACCCTATATAAACAAATATGAGTAAGGATGAGTAATTGCTAAATTTTTGTGTTTCCTTTATATCAGACTCATAACTTTTATCTTGGAGGTTTTGGAATTTAGTGGAGCCCTCCTCTCTCCACTGTTCTTCTTCTTCTTCTTCACCCTTTCTCTTTTATTTCTCTTTTTCATCACTTTTGGCATCAATCCTCTAAAGATTCCAGAAGCATATATATGGAATGGTAGTCATCGATACTGCCAGAGTGGTCCATGGAATGGCCAGGTTTTTATTGACATACCTGACATGCCTTCAGCAAACTACTTCAAATTTGAAGTTGCAAATGAGAAGGAAGGAATCGTAGATGCAAGTTACACTTTTAAAAATTTACACTTGACCTTAAGTTCTGATGGAACCCAACTCTGAAGTACCAGGAAAACGGAAAGAAAACATGGGACATTCAATGGTTGGCTCAACAAACTGAATGTGATGCATATGGCAAGCGTGGTCCTTTTGGAAGTTGCAATGTGCAGTGTTCACCAATTTGCACCTGTTTACAAGGGTTTCATCTAAAGAATTTAAAGGAGTGGAGTAGACGAAATTGGTCATGTGGATGTCTAAAGAGGAGTCAATTGTAGTGCCAGAGAAACAACAGTACTGGTGGTGAAAAGGGCAAAAAAGAATAAAAGAGAAAGGGTGACGAAGAAGAACAGTGGAGAGAGAGGGCGTGAGTTAGGAATCAATGAAAGAGGAGGGAGAAAAGAGAAAGGGTGATTATCCAATTAAAACTGGTCGATCCGACTTTCTTCTTCTTTTTTTTATTATTTTGCTGAATTTGTTATTCAAACAGATGTGCTATTTTGTTATTGGAACACGGGGTGAGTAGGGTGAAACTACTCACCAGTGAGTAGCTAAGCATTGTCCTTTATTTAATGACCTTATGATGTGGATACTTAATTTACTTTAAAGTATTGAAAAAAAAAAATTAGCTAATTAAATAGAATATCAAGTGAGGTCCAACCGGTTTCAAATTTAGTTAGCCAACTAACTTGAAAGATTAGCTGGATGATATATGTATTTGTATTATAGGTCTATGTGATTCTATTAGATTATTTATATCTAAGCATTAAATTTCTTAATCTGATGACTATCCTTGTTTAGAAATTAGAATGTTTTACTCTTTAAGTAAATTCTATTAAATGGAATCACAGGTGAGATCCAACTGCTTTTAGATTTTAGTGAGCCAACACAATCAGTGAATGAATTATATATATTCTTTGTTGTCACTATATGATATCCTTATATCATACATTTAGGTCCTCAGATGAGGACTTACACCATCTTACCATTTATGTGGCATAGTCTTATTGTAACACGTCATCTTTGATTATCAATTAAAAAAATTAAAATGAAGAAGGAATGATCCTAAGATGGCATTATTCCCTTCTATTTTTTTATTAAAATACTCCATATTTGACTCATACAAAAATTAAAACAATAATATTTTACTACATGAATCAAAGTCATTGCCGTATGTTATAAAGAACGATGCATCGAAATATAAGCACTCCAATTATTACACACTATTTATAAAGGTTGGAGTACTAGCAATACATGTTTTTTTTTTTTTTTTGACACCATCATTTTCTAGTAATTGGTAGTTTTCCAGGCCACCCAAGAAAAAGTTTCTCAGAACCAGTTTCATCATATAAATGTAATCCATCTACTTGCACTTTCCAAACACAAGGTCCGCATCTAGTTATATCCCTTTGCTCACTGTATATGTCAAAACTGCCCCTCACATTTTGCCATGACATACTGCAAAAAAAAAGTGTACTACCCCAAATATTGTTGCGAAAACGCCATTGAAAAGACTCTCCAAAATGCAACACATGATAACCAAGATCATCGTCCTTTGATTGACAATGAAGGTTGAGATCTATCCCATTTTTTAGGTTGTTGAAGACTTGAACTGTAATTTTAGGTAGATTCTGGGCTAGCGGTGTGGGTTGCAATTGGGGGTGAACAAAAAACAACCCTAGTCCACGTGACAATGAACAAAACAAGCAACATTGGACATTTGTTGAATAAACTCATCTTTCTAAAACTTTGGGGAGGAGAGAAAGGGATTTTGTATTTGTGATGAGATGTTGCTTGTGTTTACAATCTTATATACTCCCTCAGTCCCACATTATTGTCCACCTTTCCATTTTTGGTTGCTCCAAAATAATTATCCCAATTGAAAATCCAATGCACTGTCTTCTCTAACATTCCTAATTTATCTTTCTTGCATTGAAGTTATAAAAATAATTAAAGTTTAAAACTAGACTTTGTTGTGGACCCACCATAAAATAAAGAGAATTTTAGAAGGGAGGTTTGAAAATTCATTCACTACCATTACGATAAATAAAAATATATTAAAAACTACAATCTTAAAAGATTAAGTTTCCAAAAAGCGACATTTAAAATGGAATGGAGGCCTGGAGGGGCTATGTTATAATGATAAAACATAATCATAGGTGAGGTCCAACTCCTTTTAAATTCTCTTGTGGGGTAATTAATTGGAGTAAGTATCATTGATCATTTTCCTCTAAAATAATTTTGTCCTAATCACTTGCCATAAAAAAATGTCCATATTTACTGACTTTTCAATGGGATACTTAATTTACTGCATAGTCAATAATGTTTTCGTAATCACATGCTAAAAATCATTTTTATTTAATGACCTTATGATATGGATACTTAATTTACTTTGAAGTATTAAGGAAATATATATGTTAATTGGTGTAAATAATGTCACATTATCTAAGAATATTTATTTATGACATATGGAAAATTTAATTAAGATTTATAGTAAATTTCAAAAAAAATATTTAAGGCTACTTACCACCAATACCACCCACCAAACACAATCGCATTGCTAATTGTGTGGTCCAACCGGTTTCAAATTTAGTTGGCCAACTGGCAAGAAATATTAGCTGGATGATCTATATATATATATATATATATATATATATAGATAACCCCCCTAATGTTTCTAATGTGTGACAAATCATAATTTTGATGTTAAAATTACTAAATTAGTCTTACTTGATCATTAAAAAAAAAAAAAATGTCAAAATTATCCTTAAAGTCATAACCTAACAATATTTTACTTATTCCTGTATTTCTTACACCTAAGGCCAAGCACACCCAAACCCATAGATACCACCAAACACGCCCAAATTAAAGTTTCAGACACCACCTACTACACTCCCCCTTAATCACTCTCCCGAACGATATTAGACTCTGTCATTCTCTATTCAATCCCTCTTTGAAAACATGAACGAGACGATCTTCACTCTCTTCCTCTCACTGAAATTGTATGATGTTATAACTTTTTTTGGCCGTGTTCATTTTGATTGAATGATGAGATGCAGTATCTGTCTACCTTGATAATTACTGCCAAGCACTTTCGTCCCTTCCAGTTAGCCTTGATTTCCAACTAAATAAATCCTCTGGAAATCCCATCATATTACATCTAGTACCTTCGTTGTACTAATATGTACTAATGTTCACCTTAATTGATATTATAACTTCTTTTTTTCTCATTTTGGTTGATTATGTTCTTTACTTAAAATTTATGTTAGATGCAGTGGTATGAGTGGTTGCGATTCGCTCCTAGAATTTCCAACCAATTCCATAGCTGTTAACACAAAATTTAAGAGCAAAGCAAAGAGTAAAAAAAAAAAAAGAAAAACAAAATATAAGAGTAAATCAAAGAGGAAAAAAAAAAAAAAAATAGAAAAACACAAATTTAGAGAGAGAGATTGGCCGAGAGAGAAATTTTAAGGGGAAAGAAATTTTAGAGAGAAAAAAAAAAAATTAGAGAGATAATATTGGCAACAACGGGATTTTTAGAGAGAAAAAACAAAATTAGAGAGATAATATTGGCAGCACGTAATTTTTAAAGAGAAAAAAAATTATAGGGAGAGATAAAAAAAATATGGGCAGCCACAAGATATTTTAGAGAAAAAATTAAGAAAGATATTTTACAGAGAGAAAAAATTGAGATAGAGAGACCAGATTTATTTTATTTTGTCCAAGCAAACAACTTCTACACAAATTGGACAAAATAATAATTTTACATGGACTCCAAATCAATAGTATAGAATGGAATAATTCCTTCATATTCATAGAGACAGGGGACATAATTCACATGGATATAGTTAGTCTCGCTTGGGCTGCTTTAACGGTAGTCTTTACATTTTCCCTTTCACTCGTAGTATGGGGAAGAAGTGGACTCTAGAAGTACTACTAATTGAGTTGCGGAATCAAACTGTATCAATTTTTATAGATCGTCCTGCAAAGCGTTTTTCACTATTTTAAATAAAAATATCTTCATTTCGAAATTCCATCGGATTCTACTTTCTTAAAATGAGAAAACCGGGAGAAGTTCCCGAACCCGAACACAAAGAGATATTATAGAGAGAGAGAAAAAAAAAATTTAGAGAGATATATATGGGTAGAGAGACGGCCACAAAGAAATGTTTTAGAGAGAGGAAAAAAGAAAATTAGAGCGATAGAGAAAAAAAAAATTAGATATATATATATATATGGGTGGCCACAAAAAGATATTTTAGAGAGAAAATATTGATATTATAGAGAGAAAAAAAATTAGAACAAAGAGATATTATAGAGAGAAAAAAAAATTGAGAGAGAGAGTGTTTTACTTGGACAAGTCTTAAACCACACCTAAACAGACACATTTAATGTTCAAATGTATAGAAAATTGGTAGAGACATTTTTGTCACATAAAAATGGCACTTTTGGATTTTTAGAAATAGATGAAGTCACCAATGGCTCTTTTTCAACAAATCTATTCAATATGAGTCAAATTGCTCAAATGATGAATAATAGAGGAAGTTATATACATTATTATTATTATTTTATATATATATATATCTTGCACATTTGATATATAGCAGGTGTTTTATTTTTTTGCACTTAACCCTTGCATTATAGGTCTATGTGAATCTCTTATATTATTTGTATCCAAGCGTAGAATGTCTTAATCTTATGACTATCCTTGTTTAGAAATTAAAATGTTTTACTGTGTCTATATTATCATTGGTAAAATGTGAAATAACAATGTTACTACTTACCAAAACAACACTCTCTCTTCACCAAGCTTCATTCTGACCCACCATTTCCGACTAATGCAGAGAGCTTCAGTCCGGCAAGCTTTACTCTCTCTCAAATTTTAACCTCTCTGCAACACAACCGTCACCACCACCGAAAATAGGTTTCTGTTTGCCCTCCTCTTCTCTCTCTCTAAAATATATATAATCTCCAGTTGTTCGCCGGAAATGGGTTTCTCTAAAACCCTCTGGATTGTCCTTAATCTCTCGTATTTCATCACTCATGGGTCTAATTTTTGAATCACAAAAAATTTCGATTGAAGAATATTTTTAGGGTTTCATAATGATTTAATATAAATTTGTGAACTTTGTTTATGGAGAAATCAAAAGATTGAAAAGAGAACTTTGTTTATGGAGAAATCTAAAGATTGAAAAGAAATGTGTACGGACTTCGTATTTATAATCTCCAACCCTTTTGTGTTTCTCTTTCTTTAATCCCAAATTGCCTGAGATTTTTCAAACCAGTTATGTAATTTGATAACTGAGCTTCGATATATATGTTTATGAATGTATTAGTAACACTTTGACAATCAGAGAGAAGCAAAAAATTAAATAAAATAAATAAACCCAGATAAGAGATTGAAGAAAGAGAGAGAGAGTTAGGAAGGATTAACAAAGTTTTAAGCTTTATACTGTAATGAAATGTTAATTCTTTTTTTTTTCAGCCCACTAAACCTCCATTTGGGTCAGCTTAATTTCCTTTCCTTTCAAAACCCATGATAAATAATTTTTAAAAAATTAATAAAACGAGTGTAGTAGAGATTATAAAACAGAAATTATGATGGGTTTAGTAGAGATTATGAGAAAAAAGATCAGAAAGTCGAACAATTTAGTTCATTAGTCGAACAATTGCGAGTTCAAACAGTTAGAGAGAGAAATGCTGAGTGGTTAGGGTCTGAGTTGAAGCTCTTCACAGAAAACATCAATGCCAGTCTGGAGCGCCCTTGTTTTGATTGTAAAATATATTTTTTAAAAAATATTTTTTTTACAGGTATAATATTATTTTTATAATTATTTCGGTATTTGATAAAGGTCTACGTTAAGTTCATTGGACAGATCATGTAAAAATTGATGAATAAATTATTTTTGTTAAATTTTAATTTTTTGTTTTTAGTAAATATTTTACGACAATCAAACAACAGAAAATAAAAAATATATTTTTTAAAAAAAATTTTACATCCAAACAAACGGAACCTAAGGATAAAAAAATATGTAATCTAGGCATTTTATTTTATTAATTTAAAGAAGGGGTGTCATAGCAAATGAAACCAAACCTCATAGGGGTGTCATAGCAATTTTAGTTGAAGTTTAATTTGACAACAATAAACCCAAACCTGGGTGTCAGAATAGTTAACCCTTTTTATAATGGTAAAAAATAATTTTCAAATATACCATTTTATGGTGGATTCACATAAGGTCTTATTTCAAACTATAATTATTTTAATAACTTCAAGGCAAGAATTGTAAATTAAAAGAATTTAAAAAACAATATACTAGGGTCGTTTTGTAATGTTTCTATTTCCAGTTTCTTGTTTCCAAAAGGCTGAAAAACACAAATAAATCATATAAACATGTTTGGTAATCTTATTTTTATGTTTAAAATTTGAGAACATGTTCCTCAAAAGCCCAATTTTTGAAAACAAAAAAAAGTTGTTTCTACTTATTTGTCATCAAAACACTGGAAAAAGTTGTTTCGTGACAGATGAATTTAGTTCCATCAAACACAATTCAAATTTTCAAGAAAAACAATTAAAACTAAACTAAGATCTTCCCAATTTCAACCCAAAATTCAAGCTTGGATTTAATAACCCAAGAAATCTTCAAGAAATTCGTCGATCGTGCTTAGGCGTATTCATGGTGCGCACTTTGGATCTGTTTTTTCTTTCATTCTTTAATTCAATTGAGTGACTAAAGGGAGACTAAACAACTTGCTCTAGGTTTTTGAAATCCAAATCATGCCTTTAACTGCAAGAGGAAAAAAAAAAAAAGGGAAAGTTAGATTTTGGTGACTGAAATTATACATAATTGCTCTAAAGTGACCTTAAAGTCAAGAAAAGTTGAATAGTCACTTATATTGAAACTTAATTGTTATTAAGTGGCCATTTGAGGATGATTTGGTCAAAAATACTTAAAAATTTGATAAATATTCAAAAAATAAATTTTAAAAGACAAAATTGTCATCCAATACATATAATAGCTCATTGAATTCCTCCTCCTCCTCTCTCTCTCTCTCTCATCCATTGTTTTCTTTTTTTTCTTTTTAGTTTGCAAATAGAAATTTAAAAAACTAGAATTTCTTTATCAACATTATCTCTTTTCCACTCGTATCTCTTTTCAAGGCTCTCCAACATGATCGCAAAACATAATATATACAGTGGCAAATCAAGAAAGGAAGTTCAATCCCAAAATGCTCTTTATAGAATATCTATAGAGGTGAGGACCCTTCTCAATGATGTAATTGTCTATTTAGAAAGAAAGCATGGCTAGCCATAGATAGATTTTGAAAATAAATAAATAAAGAAGAGGCAAAAGTTTTTGGAAGAAATAATTTTTCAAACATTCTAACAAACAAATGAAGTGCATTACAAAGTAGTATAATTTTGGGACGTGAACTAATAATGGCAATGTCTAAGGTGAATACATTCACTTTCAAAAACAAAGTGTAATTGCACGACAGGAAGTGTTCCAAAGCCCAAGCAATCTCAATGACAATTCATATGACAACTTCATATTTTTCAAAACACTTATTAACAGGTGGTAAAATTCTGAAATTAATCATCAACAATGGTCATTATTTCTTAAATTATAACGCAGTAGTATTGAAATATTCCTAAAAATTATAATCTTATATCTTAGGGAAGATCTCTCAAACAAATCAACTTGTAAAGTATAATATCTATACCTTAAAAATAATGAATAAGAAAAAAATTTACAATTTTCTTGTCCCTCTTAAAACATTGAAGAAAGTGATGTAGAACCTCCGTCCTCAGTTCTCTTTTCTTCAGAGACCCACCCCGATATGGTAGAATGTGTTAAGTAAGTGTTTATTTAGCTTAATGTACATGATAAATTTGTTCACTTGTAGAATCATATATTATAAGAAGGTCATTTAAGTAATAAACCATCAAATGGTCACTTGTTAGCAATTAAGTTTTATGTTTGGTGACTATTCACCTTTTCTAGACTTTAAGGTCACTTTACACCAATTATGTTTAATTTTGGTCACCTAAATCTAATTTTTCCAAAAAAAAAAAAAATTATATATATATATATATATTAAAAAAATTAGAATTGTCTCACTCCAATTTTCTTGTAGGTTTACTGTATTAAAGTAATTATTTCATAATTGTATATATACGTATGTGTATATAATATGTAACACTGAGTTCTATAAAGTGATCTTAAGAGTTCTATGTACAAATTATTTGGAACAATAAATAAATTTAGGTTGGAAGGCATGGAAAAGAACGTGAATGGAGATCTGACCGAATGATTTTTTTTTTTTTTTTAACAGTGCAGTGTTGGATCTCAGAATTTTATGAAACAAATATATATTACTAAACATGTTTATTGTTTCTTGTTTATAAAATTTAACAAACAAATTAATGTTACCAAACATTATTTTGTTTTTAGACCGAAACACAGAGAAATAGACACGTTTAGAAATAGAAATTAAAAATATAAAACATAAACGTTACCAAACAACTCCTTATTTTGAATTGAAACAATTATTTTGGAATAGTAAAAAATGGCAAGGTGAATATTATGAATATAGAGAAAATATAGAACACTAAGTGAATATAGAGAAGAATATAGAAATGAAAAGAGAGATTTTGTTTAGTTATCAAAATCTTTCGTACATCAATATAGCAAGGAGTAACCCATATTTATAGTCAAAACTCTTGCCTTAATCACCATCCATAGTTCACCATTAACCAAATGCATTTACCCCTTTATTGATTACACCATTAACCAAATGCATTTACCACTTATTTAGTGCACCATTAACGAAGTGTATTGTGATACCACCAGATTTCCGGATGCGGGTTGGCCAGGCCCAAGCCCGAGGATATCCAAAACAAACGACAATAATAGAACACAGAATACAAATATGATAAAAAAGAATAAATAAGAAAATATTCTGGTGCATCCAATCCTCCATTACTAATACAACTCGGGAATCCATCTAGTGGACCCCTAATAAACAACCCAACTGAAGATGAACTAAACCAACAAGGAAATCCAAAATTAAATAAACACAGAAGTCCTACGTAATCGGAAGAATGAGTAACCGTCTCTACTCAGCACGAACAAGCTCTAAGACTATCCGATACTTGAAAAATAATAGTGGGTCAGGCCCACGAACAAGTTATACTCTAACTACAATCCAAACAGAGACCCGATATATAGATACATCTTAGATAACTCAACAATAACTATCTAATCCATAAATATATATATTCACACTATGGGACTCTCATTGGATTACAAAGGGGGCCTCAACCTGAATAGAAGGCAACATGCAAAACGCACCTGAGGTAGACATGAGTACCTAAACCTAACAGGGTATACCTCTACCATTATAGCCAGTTATGCATCCCAATGCATATATGCTTCCTAACCATCGATCCTAAGATTCAAGCCCATATTATGGTACCATAATCATATATCTAAAAATCATATCCTATCCATCCATAGGAAAACCAATTAGTCATTCAACTTGTTATCTGACTTAAATATAAGTAACAAATAATCTAGTTAGTCATTCAACTTATTCAGCTGATCTGACTTAAATATAAGTAAGATTTAATTTTATAATCCATTCACTTATTCAAGAGTAGGTAGGACTTAGTATTTTGAACTAATTCGTCCCTAGTATGCCACCGTCCCATACCGGTGCATACAATCCATAACATCCATGTAATTGACAGAACAGAATATAATGGTTTATCAATTAATATCCAAAATAACATTTATATAATTAACATAACAGAATTTAATGGTTCATCAATTAAAATCCAAAATAACATCCATGTAATTGACAGAACAAAATTTAATGGTTCGTCAATTAAAAATCCAAAATAACATACATGTAATTAACATAACAGAATTTGATGGTTCATCAATTAAAATCCAGTACTGTTAAATCCATTAGCATATAGACATTAATTACGCAATATGAGGTTTAATATAACATGAAATAATGTTTAGAGTCCTTAATATTAACCCAGGACAGTCCAGGAACCCCAAAAATATCAAAACCGTACCCAAAACCACATCCAGTACACCTTTAAGTATGAGAGCTGGCTTTCTCTCTCACAGAGAGCCGTAACCAAAAAACTTAGGGAGCCGGCTCTGTCCCTACTTCCTGTCATCATCTTCACCTCCGATAATGTTAAATAACCCTCTATAATGTTTTGTTTAAGTTCCTAGAGGTCCAACAATGTCCCGTATCATTCAGAATAACACATAAACTCAGTATGCATTAATACAAGATGTAAAATAGAATATGAGACAATTTGATCAACAATTAAATTTCAATTAATCAACATACAGAATATAGTTTAAAACCTAAATTAACATGCATACTTAATCATTATTAATATCCGTTTAGTTCCTAGAGATTACCTAGGCATGCACGGAACACAGGTCAAAGGAAAAGAGCAATAAATAGAACTTGCTTCTAGGTTTCGAATTGAAACCTTTAACCGTCCTATGTCTAGACTTTTTGGCGACGTTTGATTGTTGTTAACTCCTTTGTTGCCCTAGGTTCAACCCACGAGCAAGCGTCCAATACCCTTTCTCGGTTCAACCCTTATTATTGGCCAAACCCTAACTCGTTCTCTCTGTTTTCTCTTAAACCTCACTATTCGTGAATAGGGTTTGTGTTTTAAGCCTTAAGCAGACATAATATGATATATATATATAGGCAAAATAGTTTTAACCTAATTCTATTCATGTGAGGAGTTGGCAAAGCAAACACAGAAATAAAATATAAAATACATATATATATATAAGTCGGCAATTTTAATGAATATATCTAAAACCCTAAAACTTGATATTACATATATATAAAGAAAATATAATGAAGCTAATTTAATTATTACCAATTACTAATAATTAAACTAACCCAAAATACATATATACTCATATATACATATATATCCGTCCATGAGTAAAAACTGTACCCATTCACACTATCCAAATAGTCCATTAATCCTATCCAAGTTTAACTCCGTTTAAAAATAAAAATAATACAAACATGTACTTTCAATTAAACAAGTAAAGTAATTTAAACAATTATACAAAATAATTTCAATTTAAAACAAATAAACCAAGCTAAACAATTATACAAAGAAACAATTAAACAATTAATATTAAACAATTAAACAATTATAACCAGCCAAATAATCAATTAAACAATTAATTCAATTAAACATATACCATCAAGCCACGTAACCACATAGCCACATAAACAACTAAAAATGCACAAGAAATAAAATTTAAATTCCAATTATATCCTTTTTAAAATTAGGAGTATTACATGTATTTACCACTTATTTAGTGCACAAATTAATTTAACACTATACCTAATTAGTGGACACCATATATATTACACTCCCCCTTGGGGTCCACTACACAACACTAAGAATATGCCTTATTAAAACCTTGCTAAGAAAAATCCAGTGGGATAAAAACTTAGCGAAGGAAAAAGAGTATAATATTGCTGTGTATATGAAAAATGGTATTTTATAGGTTAAAACTACCTCATTAAAACCTTGTCAGGAAAACTCAGTGGGATAAAACCTGAACGAAGGATAAAGAGTACAATATGCCAATATCTTTTCAATTTAATGCTCCCCTTTATTGTTGCATTAGTTCAACACTAAAGATCCTTGAGTTGACTCATTACAATATTGTGTACCAACCTTTTGAATGTCGTAGTTGGCAGTGTTTTAGTGAACATGTCTGCTAAATTTTCATTTGAACGTATCTGCTGAATATCAATATCACCATTCTTTTAACGTTCATATACATAAAAGAATTTTAGTGAGATGTGCAGGGTCCTGTCACTTTTGATATAACCCTCTTTCATCTGTGTAATGCATGCAACATTATATTCATAAAATGCTATTGGGCTATCTTTTATTGATGAGAGACCACATGTTGTACAAATATGCTGGATCATAGATCTCAACCAAATGCATTATCTACTTGCCTCATTGAATTGTGAGTATCTCTAAATGATTGAAGAAGTTGCAATCATTGTTTGTTTTATAGATCGCCATGATATAGCAGTGCTACTACGGGTAAACACATATCCTGTTTGTGAATGAGTTTTGTGTGGATCAGAAAGATAGCCAGCATCTACATATCCAATTAACTGGGAGTTCGATTCTTTTGAATAAAACAATCCCATATCAATTGTACTACGAAAATATCGTAATATATGCTTGATTTCATTCCAATGTTTACAGGTTGGTGCAGAACTGTATCTTGCTAATAAATTGACTGAAAATGCTATGTCCGGCCGTATGCAATTTGCAAGATACATAAGAGCACCAATTGCACTGAGATATAGCACTTCAGGACCAAGGAGTGTTTCATCATCCTCTCGAGGATGAAAAGGATCTCTCTTAATGTCAAGTGATCGAACAACCATTGTGGAGCTTAATGGGTGCGCTTTATCCATATAGAATCGCTTCAAAATCTTTTCTGTATATGTTGACTGGTAGACGAGGATCCCACTTGCTAAATGTTCAATCTGCATCAAATCTTTTCTATATATGTTGACCAGTGGACGAGGATTCCACTTGACAAATATTCAATCTGCAGACCAAGACAAAATTTTGTTTTTCCAAGATCTTTCATCTCAAATTCTTTCTTTAAATAAGTGGCTGTTTTTTCAATTTCATCCAATGTTCCCACAATATTAAGATCATCAACAAATACTACAATAATAACAAAACCATATCTTGACTTGTTAATAAAAATGTAAAGACTCGGTCTGTTCCTTGTTTTCGTTTTCGGCAATTTTCTTTTCTGTTTTTTTTTTTTCTTTTTTTTCTTTTTTTCTTTTTTTTTTTTTTTTTTTTTCCCATTTTCATCTTTTTCCCTATTTTTTCTTTTCCTAATTTCTCTTTTTGTTGTATAACCTCACTTTTTGTGCTCGGATTTGATTCTGGCTTTGCATGTATCCATAATATTTAATTTCTACAATATCTACATTTTTACTTTTGTGTAAAAACATGCTAATTGTTAACTTTTCTTGCAAAGGGCATGGATGCATAACTTTTGGTAATTTTCTTAAACTTTTGGGGTTTTAGCGTAATTATACAAAGTAATTATTTTTCATCTTAGGGACCATTTTGTAATTTAATTTGGAAGAAATTTTCAAAAAAAGACCTTTTTACAATTTCCGAAAAATGTGACAAGTATCACATTCTCATGGTGCCACTTGTTGACATTGGGGTGGGGAGACTTGGAGGCATAATCTCTTGACACATGGAGGGTGAAGATTCACTCATTTGTTGGCCTAGGATAGGAGCACTTGTTGGTATGGATGGTTGACAAGTGTAAGCTTGATTTTAAATCTTGAAAGTTTGCTTAGATTCATGACAAGTGTAGGACTCACCTTTAGTCTTGCAAGTGTGTGTATAAAAGGTAGTGCAAGAGCACCTAGTAAGTGGAGAATCTGTGACGTTTTCGATTTTCAGCATTATTCAATTTTCTGTAATTCATGTCACCGCAAGGGAATGTTCATCCTTTCACGTTTTGTGTACGGGATCTTAATAGTGTCTGATTTCATTTTTGTGCATTTTAATTTATGTAGATTAAGTGGTATTTGTAAATGGTGTATTTTTATCTATGTGGTGTAAAAGGAGGATTAAAGAAAAAAGAGAAAATAAAAAAAAGTGGCGGGACCCACCACTAGTGTAAATAATGGTTAGAGACCATTTTTGGTCTCCCAATTCTCTCTCGCCCCGCTACTAACTCTCTCACTCTCTCAAATTTCCAATTTCCATCTTCTTTTGCTTCAAATCTTTGAAGCTTGATAGTTCCTTCATTACTTGCCGGATTTAGGTGCCGTTTGAGGCAAAACGAAGAGCACGACGAGCTCTACGCATACGTGCAAGCAATTTCAGATTGGGTGCCCTCCTTGATTTTCGAATTCCTTGACCCATTTCAAGGGTTTTGCTCATTTTGAGGTAGAGGCTTCCTAATTCACATTATTCATGCACCTTTGTGAGTTATTCTACTTGAATTGTGTTATGACATGCTTATTGGTGTTAATTGTAGCCTAAAATGTCTTGATTGAATATATGTGAATATGTGAAGACTTGTCATGATTGTACTATATGAGAAGCATGCTTATGTAATGAGTTTTGTGCCTATTATATTGTTCACATGCTATGAATGGTGTATGAAAGCATGCCCTATTGTATTTTGTGATAATCCATTATTGTTTAAATATTAAAAGTATGAGAACATACTTACTTGTGTTGTGTCAACTTCCTCATTTTCATAGTATTGAGATCATGAGACATGCATGTACACCATTGGGTTGCATGAAGGGAAGAAATTGTTTTTGAAATGAAAATGGGGAAGTTTGGGAAAGAATATTGTGATGAAAGTGTTTTGGAAAACCTGGTCGCTGTGGAGTCACCAACAGGCCGGTAGGTTAATATAACCTAGAGTGAACTAGGGAGATTGCCCTAGCGTGGTTGAGCTATCCGGGCCCCATAATGACGCTGCGGAGTCACCAAAGGTCAGGGACAGTAGCCAATCCTTCTCTCGGTGCTGCGGAGTCACCAAAGGGGGTTACATTAACAGTTTGAAAGCGATGATTCTGATTATGAAATATAGGGAGCGACATCGGCATGCATTGCATCTCTATTGCATCTTATTGTTTGTGTTGAGAAGGATAACCATGTTGCACTCTCCCCTATGTTGTGTGATCCCAACTCCTATTGGCCTATTCTTTATTTTGGATTCACGGGGTCTCATGAGGTGCATCTTAGGCGTCACCTACTGAGCAAATTGCTCACCCCACTATATTATTATATTTTTCAGGTCATGGCAAGGAAATAGCGGATGAAAATCCTCCACAAGCTTAAAAGTTGTTAGAAGATGAATTTTTTTTTTGCTATTTTGTATTTGGCCATTACATGTACAATTATAGTTTTGAGAATGTAATTAAATTTGTATTCATGGCTATTGAGAAAATGTAATTAAGTTTTACTCACTCAAAATCAGTTTATATATTTTAAGTAACGTGTGATAATTTATGTTATTGATGGTGGTGGTATTTTTATTTGATGTTATAATGTGAATAAAATTTCACGTAAGTGTAGTGTCGTGGTGGTTGGATTACCAAAAGTTAGTGTATATGAGTTTCCACAGGTCAGTGGGAAGTGGAAGTGTGAATTACCCAGAACCGGTCGACGTATGACTTCCCAAACGTCGACCGGTATCTTCACAGTGGGGTCATTGAGACATACGTTCCAAACCAGTTGACGTATGGCTCCCTATACGTCGACCGGTATCATGTCCCAAACCAATCGATATATGGCTACCCATACATCGACCGGTATCTTGGCAGTGGGTTTTCCCACTGTTCATAACCTAAACCAGTCAACGTATGGTGTGGATACGTCGACCGGTTTCTGTCTCTTAAGTAATATGTGTTTAGTTTCCCAAATTGCACTTTGGCACCCAAGTGAGGTTACACGTAATTATTTTATGACCCACTAAAATGTCATAATTATATTTTAACCACCAAAAAGGATTATATTGCCCTGGACCTTATTTTGTTTACTACGTAATGCAAGTAAATGACTGTTTTACCCTTTGAGACTCAATTTATTTAATTATGGAAAATTACCATTTTGTCCTTTTGGACCTTACTATTTAAATTTAACGTGAAATGACCGTACTACCCTCGGATGTTTTTGGGTCGGGTAAGGACCCGTTTAATGATCCGGATCCATGAGGATTTGGGTCGTTACAAAATGGTATCAGAGCAATGGTTTGAAACCATAGGACGACGGGTAGAGGCCTATGTAGGATTGCATGGGAAATTGAATTGCGTGACTATGTAATACGTGTTTAACTGTTTAAGAAGCACGCTTATTTGCTTACTTGCTTACCTGCTTAATTGCCTACGTGTTAATTTGCTTATGTGATCACATACTTACACGTTATATGTGTGTAGCACTAATCTATGAAGTAGGTGTTATGTTTTCAGTATGTAATCGTTTGGCATGCGCGCTTCTATATTGTGTTAGTTCTGTAAGTTATCACCTGTGACTAGGGAAAGTGTCAGCATTGTGAGCAAGGGGTGATGTGAATGGTACGACCTATTAAGTTCAGGTTCGATTTGAGCACGTTGTTCCATTAGGAGTCTTTTCCTTAGGGACTAGTAACGGTAGAAGAGTTTGATCTTAGGTGTCTTCCAAAAACGGAAGTTCTCTTTTTCTTGCTGGGATAAGAGTTTGTGTTATGTTTCTTTAGCATAGTGAGTAGACTCTGGGAATGATGGATTCGTATGGTATGGTGTGTGAGTCAATGGATCCTTTCAGGTAAGTAAAGTTGATTGGATGTTATAAGACGTGAGGTGGTATGTAGAGTATGACTTGTGAGGTTCTAGTGTTGTACGGGTTGAGTGAGGTTGGTATTTGGATTTTATATAGAAGTTCACTGATGTTTAAGATTGCGAACTTGTCTCTTAGATTGCCATTTTGGGAATAAAAGTTAAGGTTGATCTTGTGATGGCGACGAGATGGGTAGGTTGCACTTTTTATTTTGATTTTCCGTGAGGAAGATAAAAGTTCGGTGTGATGTTGTTTGGTGACCATAGAGTGTTGGTCACATATTATGTTGAGCCAGGATGAGGAGTGACCTCTTGGGCTCGGTGGCCTGTTCTATCTGATTTCTTTGTTTTGTGGCCCTGTAGGCGGGTGTGCGTGAGCGTGTGCAGGTGGCACCAGAAGGCCACTACACTAAGCGAGCTGCGAGCACATAACTCAGATGAAATCAATGTGAACATTCCATTGTGTTGGATGGTAGCCTTAGCGATTGATTAGGAAATGATAGTGTTAGGGATATAGGAGTTGTGTACCCTGTTGTTTAGCCAGAAAGGTCAATTATAGGTATGACCTGAGTGTCTAGTTAGATACCAATGAGAGACTATTATTTTGTAGTTGTCTTAGAGTGTAGTTTGTGAGGTTGACCATTTGGCGTGGTGTTTGTTTTCCTTTTTGGGATTGTTTCTGTAGTGTGCCACGTATAATTCCTTTTTCTTGTGACGGTAATTGAGTCTCGGTGAGTTGATTGTACGGCTCGGTCGATGAGCGGAGTTTTTGGTTAGCACGACTGTCTAGAAGGTCTTAAGGTGAGGTATGGTGCATTTTGAGGTAGAGGCTTCCTAATTCACATTATTCATGCACCTTTGTGAGTTATTCTACTTGAATTGTGTTATGACATGCTTATTGGTGTTAATTGTAGCCTAAAATGTCTTGATTGAATATATGTGAATATGTGAAGACTTGTCATGATTGTACTATATGAGAAGCATGCTTATGTAATGAGTTTTGTGCCTATTATATTGTTCACATGCTATGAATGGTGTATGAAAGCATGCCCTATTGTATTTTGTGATAATCCATTATTGTTTAAATATTAAAAGTATGAGAACATACTTGCTTGTGTTGTGTCAACTTCCTCATTTTCATAGTATTGAGATCATGAGACATGCATATACACCATTGGGTTGCATGAAGGGAAGAAATTATCTTTGAAATGAAAATTGGGAGTTTTGGGAAAGAATATTGTGATGAAAGTGTTTTTGAAAACCTGGTCGCTGCGAAGTCACCAACGGGCCGGTAGGTTAATGTAACCTAGAGGGAACTAAGGAGACCCATAATGACGCTGCAGAGTCACCAAAGGGGGTTACATTAACAGTTTGAAAGCGATGATTCTGATTGTGAAAAATGGGGAGCGACATCGGCATGCATTGCATCTCCATTGCATCTTATTATTTGTGTTGAAAAGGATAACCATGTTGCATTCTCCCCTATGTTGTGTGATCCCAACTCCTATTGGCCTATTCTTTGTTTTGGATTCATGGGGTCTTATGAGGTGCGTCTTAGGCGTCACCTACTGAGCAAATTGCTCACCCCACTATATTATTATATTTTTCAGGTCATGGCAAGGAAATGGTGGATGAAAATCCTCCGCAAGCTTAAGAGTTGTTAGAAGATGAAATTTTTTTTGCTATTTTGTATTTGGCCATTACATGTACAATTATAGTTTTGAGAATGTAATTAAATTTGTATTCACGGCTATTGAGAAAATGTAATTAAGTTTTACTTACTCAAAATCAGTTTATGTATTTTAAGTAACATGTGATAATTTATTTTATTGATGGTGGTGGTATTTTTATTTGATGTTATAATGTGAATAAAATTTCACGTAAGTGTAGTGTTGTAGTGGTTGGATTACCAAAAGTTGGTGTATATGAGTCTCCACAGGTCAGTGGGAAGTGGAAGTGTGAATTACCCATAACCGGTCGACATATGACTTCCCAAACGTCGACCGGTATCTTCACAGTGGGGTCATTGAGACATATGTTCCAAACCAGTTGACGTATGGCTCCCTATACGTCGACCGGTATCATGTCCCAAACCAGTCGACGTATGGCTACCCATACGTCGACCGGTATCATGTCCCAAACCAGTCGACGTATGGCTACCCATACGTCGACCGGTATCTTGGCAGTGGGTTTTCCCACTGTTCATAACCTAAACCAGTCAACGTATGGTGTGGATACGTCGACCGGTTTCTGTCTCTTAAGTAATATGTGTTTAGTTTCCCAAATTGCACTTTAGCACCCAAGTGAGGTTACACGTAATTATTTTATGACCCACTAAAATGTCATAATTATATTTTAACCACCAAAAAGGACTATATTGCCCCAAACCTTATTTTGTTTATTACGTAATGCAAGTAAATGACTGTTTTACCCTTTGAGACTCAATTTATTCAATTATGGCAAATTACCATTTTGTCCTTTTGGACCTTGTTATTTAAATGTAACGTGAAATGACCGTATTACCCTCGGATGTTTTTGGGTCAGGTAAGGACCCATTTAATGATCCGGATCCATGAGGATTTGGGTCGTTACAGAATCCCACCACATTTAACTTAGGATTTTCATTACATTTTATTCATTCATCTTTTTGCTCTCAAGAATCCTAACCTGGTCACCATTGAAGATAAGCTTGGTTTAAGGTTTGGACTTCATTTTTAACCTCCTTCCACTCACCTTAGATCATTAAGCTTGGAATACGAAAGTCTTGCCTCATCTTCCTCTTCATAAACCTAGAAGGAAAACTTGAAATTCATTTGCTTTCCTTGGATTCAAGAGAAACAATCCTCTTGTGAGGTAGAGGGTGTTCTAAATTATGTCTTTGATGTTTTATATGTTTTAGCATCTTGATACATATGGAATACATGTCTCTAATCTAATATTTAAGTGAGTAGTTAATTAAATCTTGTAGGAAATTTTGCTAGGACATGATTTTTGGAAAGGGCATGACTTAATTCATAACATATATTAACTTGAAGTCATTTAGGGTTGTTTTGAAATCTAGAGAAATTAGTTAATTAATTTAATTAATTTTTGTTATTATGTTCTTATGATTTAAATCAAGTTTTGAAGTGATTTATACAATGACCATGATAGGTACTACAACATATATTAAATTGAGCATGTTTGGCTGAGAAATGAAATCTAGATAAATTAGTTGTTGTATTTAATTAATTTCTATGCTAGTTGTGTTAATGAAAAAGTATGTATCCTACGTTGATTGTATGTTTAAATTATGATTTTGAACTTATGTCATACTTGTGAGACTATGTTCTTATTGTTGGATGATATTGTTATAAAGAGTAATAAAATTGTATAATGATTATTCAACATTCTTCATGCCATTGTAGTTGAGAACTTAAGGCATGTATTGCGTTTTCAAAATTGGTTTGTGCATGGTAGACGGCTTTACATTATATATATATATATGTTATGCTAATATATATATGTTGTTGCACAAATTGTCGATTTTGGAAACTTAGGATGTCGTTGTTATAACTAAGGTTAGGGCATAGTTCTAGTACGGGGGATTGTCCCTCTACAAGTCTAGTGCGCACATAGGGAGGTTATCCATGGGCTAGTAACCTTAAAGTAACTATGGTGTCGGTTTGATCCGGCGTGACGTCTAAGTATCCACTTTGTTTGATTTTGCTTTTAAATTCAAAACTTGATAACCTTGTGATATTGCATCTCATTGTGCTATGTTAAAAGTTCCAATGTCATTATAATAGCATGGACTAAATTCTATAGAATTGCAAACTTTGTAATAAGTTAAATTTATGCATGCTCCTTCCCTACGAGTAAACTTGTTTACTCACCTTGAAGTTACTGGGTGTTTTTCAGGTAAAAAAGCTTTATTGTGGGCTGTACAACACTCTTAGACTTGTTAGAATTCTTGGAGTACTTTTGGTGACATTGAATATACACTTGTTAGCATATCATGATCTTTTTTGGTGTATTGTATAAAAACTTGTATTTATTATCTAAGCTATATAATGTGCACTTAGGTGCACCCTTTTGCCACTCTTTGGATGTATATGTAATAAGGTCAAGGGCCAAAGACACTTATATGACAAGTATGCTAGTTTAAATTCATAGCTTGTTTAGGGACTATAATGGATTTCATGCATTGAAGGATCATATTTTATATATAACATGCTGAGGCCGTAGGCCATTCTAGTGCGTCTAATTCATCTTTTTACACATGCGAGCATGATCATATCTCAAAGAATACTTGGATTTAAACTTTTGAATTATTTTTGGATGATTTATGAAAATTCAGGCAAAATTCATGCGTTGGAGTATCATTTAAAGCATCACTTTGATTTAGCATGTAATGGTTGTTCATTTAAGGTTTAAAGATATTTTGAACCTTGTCCGGATCAAATGGGAAGTATGCATAGCCTTAGAATTGAGCCAAGCACCTTCCCCATGGATTACAACAGCTTTTTCTGCTATTGCTAGGTCCATCGGTCGGCTGATAGCAATCATCAGCCGACTGATAACTGTTTGAGACCAATTCCAGTAGCCTTTTTGGGATTTTTAGCGTTTCAGCCTGCTGATCATTGGGGTTTAGTTGGCTGATGATTGGGGTTTGGTCAGATAATGATGAGGGTTCAGCCGGCTGATCCTCTCAGGAACCTTCTCCTTTTGATTTTCTTGGACAGCTTTGTTGTAGCAACTTCAGGGAGCCATAACTCCTTCATTCCTAACCCAAATTAGGTCGTTCTTAAGCCTAAACTCAAGAGCTTGAAGTCATATTTCCAATGATACCAACCACTTACAAAAAATCCAATCGTAGTGATAGTTATGATAGTTTTAATAAGATAGGGTCGTGGAATCTCTAAATCGGAAGATACCACTTCGTTCTAAATTCATATCTTTTCCGTTCGGACTCCGAATTAGGTGATTCTTGAGTCTAAATTCATTAATTTTTTATTTTCTTTCCAATGGTATGCTTGGTTTCATCCATTTTTTTTATTTTATAAAATGACCATTTTACCCCCAGGTTCATTCTTGTCCGTTTTTGAGACGTCTTTTTCGCATTCATTGTCATTGGGTTTCGTGACCTCATTGAGGATCACATTGGTGTTTTGTAAATGTGTAGTATCCATAGAGACCATTGTTATACCTTTTGATTCACATTCTGGATTCATCATTGGATTTACGTTCGATTTATCATAGGACGCACTGGCCTAAAAACCAGGGTCGTCACAAAAAATGCATGGACAAATATAATTATTCACATACCTTTCTTTTATCAAGTACTCGCTAAGGCGATTGTACCATATGCGCCTAGATTGTTTCAATCCATATAAGGATCGTTGTAATTTGATCGAGAACGTACTAGGTGGTTTTGTTTCAGGAATTTGAAATCCTTTTGGACTTTTATATAAATATCACTATCCAGTGATCCATATAAATATGCCGTTACCACGTCCATTAGATGCATATGCAATCTTTCTATGACTGCCAAATGTATTATGAATCGAAATGTAGTTGCATCCATCACAGGAGAGCATGTTTTATTATAATCAATACCAGGTCTCTGTGAGAAACCTTGAGCTACCAATCGGACTTTATATCTCATAATTTCATTTTTCTCATTATGTACGTGAAGTATTTGGACCTGTAGTCCAAACACTTGAGGATGTAGAGGACTGATGTGAAATCATGGTTCATTTAGCTATCGACATTAAATTTAGCACTCTTGGGAATAAATTCTTTCAATTTCAAAGCCTCCCTCTTCCAAGTTGCCTTAGCTAAAAACTTTCCAGAAATTAGCTAAGTGTAGCCAAAATGTGAACTTTTTCGGAACTGTTTTGAATTGCGTTCCAAAAGTCATTTTAGGCTTCCTTAGTCATTTTAAGGTCTCGGTACCATTTTCGGAATTTTTCAAGATCATTTCAGCAATTTTCTCAAAAATCCAAAAAAATCACAAGAAATTCGGACCCCAAAATTAGCGCTTTTTCAAATGAGCTCTAAATCCCATTCCGAGGGTTATACAAGGTGTCTAAGGTCCATAGGAGCTTAAGTTTCTAATTGGAGAACCCCGTCCTGGCCTCTGTTCGGCCAAAATGAAAAAACAGATTCTGTCAAATTTGGCGGGTGCCCGCCAATCCTTACGGGCCCCCGCCGATTGCCAAAGGCTGCAGCTGCTGCACGCTAGGTTATGTCATGTGCCATGCCATGACATGCTGCGGGTGCCTGCCCTACGATGGGGGCACCCACCAAACTTCGTAGCCCCATTTAAAATACCCATTCAAGGCCCATTCAAATCCTCATAACTTTCCTCTTCTCTCTAGCCGACCCACCAACCTCTCTTTTTCCTCCCCTTCTTCCTCTTCTTTATCCAAACCCTATTCTCTCCCTTCCATCTTACCTGCCACCATCTCCATCGCTATCAAAAACCCTTATCTCTCATCTTCTTCCCTCCATTTTGCACCAAGCAAGAGGGATTTTGTTGATTTCTTCACTTCGGGTAAGTTTTTCTTTCTCTCTCTCTTTCTTTCAATTTTTGGATTAATAGAGGATGAGATTGATGGTGTAGAGGTGTAGTATTTGTTTGGGCTTGGTATATCTTGATTGCAGGACAAAAATTTTTGGGTTTTCACCATTTTAATTAATTCTTCCCTTTTGAAATTTGTTCTTGCACACTAGGTGTTCGACAAATTTCCTAAGCCAACTCCTTCTTCCAAATGGCTCCAAAAAATTCCTCCAAGTGTGATCACTCCTCCGAGGGACCATCCGAGGAAGCTCCTACTCCAAATTAGGCTGAGTGGCCCATTGAAACCGAAGCCAAATTCATCATTAAGAATGAGTTTAAGGAAAACCCAGAGACGGCGTGGGCAGTCAAAGAATTGAAGGACCGTGGCCTTAAAGCTCTTTTCAAACCCTGCACTGGCTCGTTCTATCCGCATATAGTTCGCCAATTTTACTCCAACATGTTTTACTCATACGCGGAGCCGGAGGTCATTAAGACCACCATTGATGGCACACCTTTTGCATTCACACTTCATGACCTTGCTACAGCCTTGGAGTGTCCACTAGCATCTCCTTTGGATGAGGAGGACCAGCCTCTATATGGTGCTTCTCCAGCTGATCTGAAATTGTCAGAAATTGTCGAGGAAATATGCCATAACAATTATACCGGTAATCGCAAAACAAGCACGAATAAGTCATACCTTCTTGCTGGCTGTGGTTCTTGGACTCTGTCCTTGCCAAAAATGTCTTTCCCATCCCTAAGCACTCTGAATATAAAGGGATTTTTCTTCACACCCTTTATGCCGCTGAGAAGGGACATTGGTTTTGTGTTCCGCAGCTCATCTGGGACCAGCTTCTCAAGTTCTACAATGATCTTTTTGTGATACAGTAGGATAATTCCCTCAGTTGGGCACTTTCTTTCCCATATTTGGTCACCAAGCTACTTAATAAGAAAAAGTTTAAGGTCCCCCAGAGAGAAGAGCAGAGCACTGAGGTATTTCTTTATGACCTTGATGCATAGAAGTCAAGCACCGTTCAGCTTAAGACTTCTCGTCAGGCCCGCATTGGTGGTGTGTTTGATTGGGTAGGTATCGCTGCTTCTGTTGCTCCTGTTGCTCCTGCACCTGCTGCTCCCGCACCTGTTGCGCCACCACCACCTGCTATGTCTCGTGCCGACTACGACCCTCTCAGCACCTGTCTTGATACACTGCAGCTGCGAGTCGAGACCATGGAGGGCACCCTTATGGATTTTCGTAAAGAGACTCAGGAGGGGTAGCAAGTATTACAGGCCATGCTATAATCTTTGATTGACCAACCATTAGGCGGAGCAAGTGGCTCATCCTCCACTCCAATGATGGAGTGATTTTCTGTTTTCAGTTCCTATTTTCATTTTCAGTAGTACTCTTTTGCTTTACTTTGGGCCACGTTTGGCATTGCTTTCGGTTTTTATTTTGAACCTATAACTGCAATTCTTTTTGCTATTTTATATGGATATTTAGTTTTTGGTTAAATAAAATTGTAGTTGGTTATTTTTATCTCTTTCTATGTTCCATTTCCTGCTTGCTGTATATATTTGTATTCTTGATAGGTTTTTAGATTTAAGTTTGGGGGCGTGGCTTTTGGAATTCACATGGTGGTATATTGTCACACCATTACAGATTTTCCTCCTATACTTGGTAATATTGTTCTTGTTACCCTTTCTATTTTTCATTAGTCATTCTTTGTCTTCCCACATTAAGGACAATATGACATTCAAGTTTGGGGTATATTTTTGGTATGCATTTTTTACTTTGATATGCATTTTTGTTTGCATGTGCTAAATTGTTCATGTAAATTGATAAAAAAAATAATGTTTTGGGGAAGCAAGGATCCTTTAATCTTGGAACTTGTTGAAGATTGAAGCATGTGTTTAATACTTTGTATATAGAGGCAAATAATAGTTTTGAAGTAAGGAAAAATGTGAAATGATCATGTTGATTCAAATTGGTTTGTATAAATGCTTCAATTAGATTTTCGTCGGATTTCATTCTCTTCTATGCTTCACACTTCACAGATGCACACCGGAAATCTAATTGTGAGGCATGCAACCCCGATTTACCTTGACCTTGACTCAGTTGATTTGAATTGATGACCCTAATGAATGGATATCTTTGGCATTGAATCTAAAATAAATAAATAAAAAGTTGAATAAGGAAAATGACTAGTTTAAGTTCGTTGCCTTACTAACTCGAGTTATTAAGCCTTTGGAATGTCCTTACACTTAGCATCCTAAAGCCGTCTGGTTTGGGAGTTGTTGGCCTAACACTTGCTATATGGGTTAGTTAGAAAGCTTAAGGGACTTAAGCATTGCACGGTCATTCACAAAAATAAAAATAAATAAATATGATTAGTTTGAGTTCGTAACCTTGCTAATTCGAGTTATTAAGCCTTTGGAGTGTCCTTACACTTAGCACCCTAAAGCCATCTAGTTTGGGAGTTGCTGGCCTAACACTTGCTACATAGGTTAGTTAGAAAGCTTAATGGACTTCGACATTGCCCGACCATAATATATATATATATAAGCAACAAAGGTTGTATTTTGAATAAATTTATGCCTTAGAGACCTCATTTAAAAGGGAAATTTAATGATTTGAAGACTTGTGTTCTTGAAATGGGAAAAAGAAGGTAAAAGCCACAAATTGGGAATCCAGTTCACTTTTAAAGAAGTTAGAGATGATTTCTTTTATAGATATGACAATTGAAGTATTTATATAGACTATGATGTTGATGCATGAGAATTGAAATATGTTTAGCCA
The DNA here is from genome assembly GCF_030987335.1 of Cornus florida. Taxonomy (NCBI): domain Eukaryota; kingdom Viridiplantae; phylum Streptophyta; class Magnoliopsida; order Cornales; family Cornaceae; genus Cornus; species Cornus florida. Next base: position 65,605,712 of record NW_026775573.1, read on the forward strand.
TTGTGTTACATTAAGGCTTCATATACTCAAGGTAGTTTGCAAAATGATTCCGTCTCTAATGTTCTGTCTTTCTGCGTTGTAAATGAACTGTGTGTATTTTCTTGCACTATGGTTGATGTCTATGGATAGCATTACAAATGTTGTCATTTTGTTAAGTCCTTCATTTTGGTTTTGCTATAGGACTAGTAAAATGTAAGTTTGGGGGTGTGATAAACGCCGAATATTGCATATTTAAGCTCCCTTATTTGCACTAGTTAAGTCCATTAGTTAATCATATTGTATTTATTAGCTTCATTTGCATGTTTTTGTTTACTTTCAAGTTGGTTCCCTAAAATTAGTTAAAAGTGAGGCTTTGATGAGTTCTTGGAGATCAAAGCATGCAGTTGCCGGGGACCTTCATTTTGCCAAGCTAGTAATCCATTGAACTCATGGTTTTCTCTACAAAAAGTGCTAAGGAGGATGATCGCATCATCAGGCCGAGCCAAAACCAACTCGAAAAGGAGATTTGTGTCCAGAAGCATTGCGGACGCCCGCCATTTTGTCTAGTAGGTTTCAGATTTGGCGGGGCCCCGCCATGTACTGCGGGCCCTCGCCAAGTGCCTCTATCAGGACATCAACGCACCTTTGGCATCCCGCGGGCGCCCGCCAATTTGCAAACAAAAGGTCGTGGGCTGCATTGCTTCCCCCAATGTTATCCCCTTGATTCAAGGGATTGCTTTGCACTTTTCTAGGGATTTTGGGCCATAAATTTAGAGTGGTTGGAAGGCTATTTTTGCTTTATAGAAGGCTTGAACCATTGTAATAAGATATCGCACATTGTAAGGATTTTCTAGTGAGAGAAATATTGTGTTCTTAAGGGTACGTTGTATGTGTATTGTGGCTCCTAGGTGCGAAAATGGAGGGGAAGATCTCCTCTACTCCTTCCTCCCTTGCTTCTATGGGTAACTAACTACCTTTCTAGAGAGGTGATGAAGCCCTTCTTTGTAAGCATGCTTTAGTTTTGTTTAATTTGGGGAATGAAGTGTGTATATGGTATTTTCATAATCTAGAGCACTTTACATGTTGTGATGGATATTAATGTCTATAAATGATCATTTTGAGTTCATTATCTTCTCTTAGATTGTTTCCTCTCATGATCATATAGCTTACATCTTCATAGTGAGAATGGAAATGAGATTGTGAAATGGGTTTATTGGCATGTTGTATGAGAGGCTTGTTAGTCCATAGCTTAGGGCCTCCCTTTGATGGATTTTTCTTGGTTCTTGACTTCATGTGCTCTTACCAAAGTGATTGAGGGGTTTGATAATCCCTAGCTTAGTGAGCATGTCATGGCTACACTCTAAGTTAGGTAGTTCAAGTATGTGAAACTTTGAGGGATTATACTTAACTCTTGATTCTATGAACTTCTTGAAGATAATGTAGTAATCTTGTGTTGCTACCTATCATTGCCATATATGTAATTTGTTTCCCAAATTAATCATAAGCTAGCATGTTTATAGGGTTGGTAGTTGATTCACTTCCCTAGTCCTCTCTACATAAGTTCTCTCCTCTTAAATTCCTTCAATTTATTATTTTATGCAATTTTCAATTCTAGTTTCTAAGTGACAAACAAAACCAACTCTACACCTCTTCATCAAACAAAGTGATTTTTAAGACCTTGGTTGCCATAAACTTATAGTCCTTATGGTTTGACTTACCCCTATCATAGCCCTATTTTACAGTGATTTGTGCTATTGCAAGGGTTGATTATTATTGGTAGCATATACTGAGGCCCACCACCTCAGTCACAACAACCCACTGACTCATCAGAAGAAAATGTGCCTATGAGGCAACACCGCCCTCACTGGCTATAAAAGACTAATCAGTCCATAATCGCCTCGATCGATGCATAACCCCATCACCTACCTGACAACATATGACAACCAACTCATACTCTTTAATCCTCATTCAGATCACACCTTAAACCGTTCCACTCATCAGTACTAAACACCACGCGATAACTGATGTGTGTTTTTATTTATTAATAATAAAATACCACTAGCAATAGAACGAATCCTTGTAGGATAGGGCTATGTTGATGGTGTCAAACCTCAAGGACTGTGGTAGTTTATCAAGTCTTCAATTAATACTATTTTAATTTAAAAAGAGGATTTGATTTTGTGTGCTGTGATGCAATTCAATAACATAAAAGAAAATAACAGAATAAAAGGATTGAGATCAAGAGAAGAAATACTTAGGGAGTGACTTCACCACGAACCTCATACTATGTTCAACTGTTCAACCTTGGAATTTCAACAATTATGTATAATGTGGAATTAAACTTAATAACATTTGTTTAATTCAGATTTTAAAGAAAGATGGAATTTCAATTAACTATAACCTATCTTCGGTTGGTACGAATTATCTACCTATCTACTTTTAAATACTTTTGCAATATAACTCATCTTTCCTAGGCATAGACTATGAAAACATTCATTCATAAAAAACTTTTGAATACCATTGCATAATCTCCATTCTTATGTCCGATAGGCCTCCACCAAATACCGTCTAATAAGAATGGGTTAAATATAATATAAGAATAATTAAATCTAAGATAAGGTATTAATCATTAAGAAACTATGTAATCATTAAAAACCAATTGAATTAAGTCAATTGCCCATAATCATGCAATTAAAATTCATAATATATTAAATTTCCAAAGTACAAAACAATCAAACCATAGTATTCGGATTCGGGCCACATCAATGGCCTAAGAGAGGAATTAGCTACTCAAGACGATGCAAGATATCATCTGTGCCGTTTTGGTCTTCATTACCATGGACCGCCAAAACTCCTTTTGGATCTTCTTCTTTAAAACCCTACAAGCCACCGTGAAAGAGAGATGATGGATTTGATGGATCCCTTAATGTGTCTTCTCTTTTTCTTTTATAGTGGAAAATAAGTTCCAATCCCCTTTGGATTGGTTTTATAACTTTTGGTAACAATTGGGCCCATAAAGAAACAAAGAGGAGTTAAAATATATAATTTCCACATGTATTTTTAACCTTCAGGACGTCAAAGCTCGAGCTTTGAAGTCAGGGCTCGAGGTTCACCTACTAGCAACTTGTTCTAACGTTGTAATGTGATTTTAACCCATTTAGAGTGTGAATCTCTGTAATGACCCGGATTTTTTGGATAAATTTTTTCCGTTGTCTTTTCCCTTCTGAGTTTGGTTTCTTGTCGATTAGTGTCATCTCGAGTGCTCTGGAGTGATTCCGAGACTCTTTTCTGTGGATTGACAACTTCCTTTGAGGACCGAGTCATTTCTGCATTTTCACTTTTCAGACACTATGCGCTATTTTGTCTTTTCCCTATTTTGTCTTTTCCCCGTTTGTCACTTTGTTGGCTTAACCACTCTTCTTGTGTTCAGAGTTGGTTTTTGACTTCACGTATCTTCATCTTGAGTGGTTTCCATAAAATATGTATCTTTACTTTTGCAAGAAAGTACTCTGGTTGCTCTCGGTGTCCGTAGGGGCATGGATGCAAAGTTCTTTAGAATCTTTTTCGTTTCTTGGGGTGCTTTTCATAAATATATTTTGAAGATATTTTATTTTAGGGGTTTTTAAGAAAATATTTTTGGAAGATATTTTCATTATAGGCCATAAGTGCAGTTTTCACTTTTTGGAGGGGCCATTGTGCAATTAATGAAAGTTATTACAAAATGTCTTGTTTTGAGCCTAGATACTCGTACGGGATTCATTTTCACATTTTGACGAGTTGTGTACTCTTCGAATTTCCTCCTGGTCGATGTTTTCCAGTTTCAGGGTTTTTGACCCCGGTTTGTGCCAAACTTGTTTTGGGCATAACTTTTTGCTCGGGACTCAGTTTTTGATGCTGTTTCTTCTGTTATTCATATTTTCTCATTTTAAATCCTTTCTGTTCATAGAGTTTTGCCATTTGAGCGCGCCTACTCAAATTTCACTTTTCCAGACCCGGTGAGGCCCGTTTGGGGCACTTTTTGAGATTTCTATAAAAGGGGGGTGAGATATTTTATTTTTTCATCTTCCCCACTCTCTTGCACGACCTGGAGCTTCCATGGCAGCCCAAGGGAGGCTGCCACCTTCTCTCTCCTCTTTTGAGCTTCATTCCTTTGTCAGAACATAGTAAGGCTTTGCGTTTTGTGTTCGTGTTGACTACGCGCTTCTTTCACCCTTATTAGAACCCATTTCTAGCCAAATTTTGAGTTTGGTTTTGAGGTCAAGTTGTGATTTTGATGGGGCTTTCATAAGGGTTATGTTTACGGCGTTGTCCCCGACAAAACCTAGTAGTTTCGTCGGATTCGGAGCCGTTCCATTTTGATGGCTTTTGAGATTTTCATCTCAAATTGAGGTAGGGGATGTTTTAGGATTTTGTATGTGTTGTATGGGGTGTTTTCCATGATTATACAACTTGATTGCATGACTTGTATCAAATCTAGATAATTAGTAATATTTAATTCTTTGTACAAGATTAAATTTACATAGATGTACCTTGCATGAAATTGACTTGTAGCATGCTTTTAAATTAAGTCTAGGAATGTTGTTTAACATACTTAAATTTGAGAGCATTTGGATAAATATGAAAATCTAGAGACTTTAATTAAAATCTATTTAATGGTTCCTTTAGCTTAATTAAGTTTTGACTTGATATTTGAGATGACTAGGACTTGTATGCTAGTATATGTTAATATGGGACCATTTTATGTTGTTTTAGAATTTAGGGATTTGATTATCATGATTTAATTAAATTCCATTTTGTTATTCAATTGGCCTAATCAAGTTTTGGAATTGGTATATGCAATGATCATGCTATGTTGCTAACATGTGTAATTTGAGGCCATTTGGTTGAGAATTGCAACTTAGAGGAATTAATTAGTTTACTTGATTAAATTCTATTTCTATTGCATTATGGATTTAAATCATGTGTTTGACGTTGATTGTATATCTAAAGCATGATTTTAGACTTGTAATGAATTTATGAGATTACGTTTCAATATTGGATTATCTTGTTATAGCGTGTAACGAATCGCACATTGAAGATTCGACATGTGATGTTATTATAACGCATAACGAATCGCGCTCTGAAGATTCAACATTTGTCATCCTATAGTAGTTGTGGATTTAGAGCATTTATTGTGTGGTTACGAACTACTTGTGCATGGGATGTGGTTTCGTATATATATAAGTTGCTAACTTATATATTTTGGAGTCACTTGGGACATGGTTACTATGATATGGCTAAAGTTCGGCTTTAGTGCGGGAGGTATGAGTTCTCCCCAATTGAGATAGTGCGCACTAAGGGTGGTTTTCCCTGCGGGTTAGTGTCCAGAACAACCATTGATCTCGGCAGAATTCCGAGTCTAGATGTCCAAGTCTTCCATTATTTATTTTCGCATTCAATTCCAAGTTAGCAATCATGTTTATATTGTGACTTGTGGTTTTGGCTATCGGCGATTTTGATGTTGTTAAGTACATCCATGCTTTATGATCTTTGTAGATTTTGATGTTGCCAAGTACATCCATGTTTTATGATTTTAATAAATCATTTTAATGTTGTTAAGTACATTCATGTTCATGATTTTTAATAAATCATTGTAAGCTTTTAATGTTGTTAAGTACATTATTGTTTTATGATTTTGATGAATCATTGTAAGCTTTAGATGTTGTCAAGTACATTCATGTTGTGTTGTTCAAATGTAAATTAGGAATGATTCTATAGATTCATTTGGAACATAGACGTTAGGTGGCATGATCACTTATGTCGTTTTCGTTCTTTAGATTTCAAATTGATGACTTTGAGAATCTATGTTTGTTGCTTTGTGTAAGCATGACCCTATGTTGCTAAAATTGCATGAATGAGTTGATTGATGCTAGAAATGATCTTAGGTAGCTAGGATGTTCATTGAGTCTCACCTTTGACATAGATGTTAGGTGGAATGAATCACAATAATTAATCATGCAAACTTCTAAAACGTAGGTCGATGCATGCTCATTTCCTACGAGTAGCTTTATGTTACTCACCCCTACGATACTGGGGCATATTTCAGGTACGAAGACTTAGTTCGTGATGCCTAGCATTCCTTGGATGTCGTATAGCTTTCAAGTTTCCATTTCATGCAAATGTTAGCATGAAATGTCATTTCGTAGACTAATATGTCAAAATATGTATATTTGATTCCATATATGTAATGTGTACTTAAGTACACTCCTTTCAATGTATTTGATATGTATGAGATGAGGCCGGAGGCCAATGACCATTATATTGTATTCTATGTACTTTTTAACTTCATGAAATATTGTGAAAATCTTGAAAAATCGCAAGTCATTACTTGATAAGCGCCGAATAATGTATATTCAAGCGCCCTAAATTACATTAACAAAGTCCAGTTATTAATTATTTTATGTAGATTAACTCCAATTCTATGTTTTTATGCATTTTCAGGTTTATTGGCCAAAATGGAACAAGAATAAGGCCTTGTGGAGTCTTGAGCAACAAAAGGGTGCCAATGCTGAATTCTGGCAGCAGTAGAGCCTGGACTTCGCTTGCCATTTTGACCTTCCAAACTCGAGAACTGGACTTCCCTCATAACATGAAAGATTTAGAGTTCTGAATCAGCTTTCCAAATCTTCAAGTGGTTCATCATTCGGAGTTCGGAGCAGAGAGTTATGATCTTCACAACAGAGGTGCGCAGAACTGCCTAGCAGCACTGATGTACTGCCTTTCTCCCCATTTTCGACCAACCAGACTTGAGATTTGGGTCTTCATCAAAACATGAAGTTTTTAAAGCACTGAATCAGCTCTCCAAAGCTTCAAACAGATCGTCATTCGGAGTTCGGGGCACAAAGTTATAGCAGTTTTCCCAAAATAGGTCAGCACTGAGCAAGAGGAGCATGTTGCACATTGCACTAAGTTAGAGTGCTCAAAGTCACCAAGCGTGCGCTCGAAAATCAGGCAGAATGCCCTTCGGAAATGGCTCATTTCAGCCCACTTGCACATTGGTTTCCTCAATGCCATCTTCCCTCTTTATGAAGTGGTTGGAGGTGTTCCTTGGAGGAGAGAGGGTATGGTTGGAGCATAAAAGGCTACCCAAAGGCCACATATATCATTAAGCTTTATCTTGAGCAAGAGAAAGGAGAGAGAAGAGAGCAAGGAGAAGGGTGTTCTTGAGTGCTACAGTAGGAGCTCGAAAATGGAGATGAGGATGATGCTTCTTCCTTCTTCTAGCTCATCAATGGGTAACTAAACCTCATCTAGGGAGGTGATGAAACCCCTCCCTTGTAAGCATGTGTTAGTATAGTTTATTTTTGGGGATTACAATGTATTTTTGATAGTCTTTCCATGGTCAAGAGCCTCATTTTTGTTGTAATGAATGTTGAATGTTTTAAATGATTATTGTGAGTTATTCATCTTGTCTTGGATGGTTGCCTTTCTTAATCATATTGCTTGCACTTCCATGGTGACAATGGAAGTTAGATCATGGAATGGTTTTAATGGCATGGAGTTGGAGAACCTAGATAGTTCATGGCTTAGGGTTTCCCTTTGATGGGCTATACTTGATTCTTAGCTTTATGTGCATTCACCATTTAAATTAGGGCTTGATAATCCTTGGCTTAGTAAGCATGTTCTAAGCTACATTTTAGTTTAGGTAGTTGATCATGTGAACCTTTGATGGTTTATTCTTGCCTTTCTAATTAAATGAACTTCTTAAGGATATTATAGCAACCTAGTATTGTTATGTATCATGACTATCATATATGTTGTTTTCCCCTTAAATTAATCTTAACCTAGCATGTGTATAGGGATGGAGGTGGATTCATTTCCCTAGCCTTCTTTACTTGTACTCACTCCCTTAAATTCTTGCAATTTACTGTTTTATGCACTTTTAATTTCCTAGCTTAAGTGACATCCAACAAAACCTCTATACACCCTTCATCATTCTAAGAATGATTCTAGACATTTAGGTTGTATTAGACTAGCGTAGTCCCTGTGGTTCGACTTACCCGACCAATAGCCCTATTTTACAATGATTCGTGCTATTGCGAAGGTTGATGTATGATTGACCAACCGATCAATTTTTGGCGCCGTTGCCGGGGACTGCAAACGGTTTAGCAACCGAAGTTTCTAGGGTTAAATTTAGTTTGATTGTGAATATTGTGTCTTGTGAATATTCCTTGTGTGTTTTGACCACCTTTGTGTTTTAAGTGTTGCAAGATTCTAGGGACTCGAAGCTCGCCGTGGGAATGCTAGCAAATTGTAAGTCTAGAGGACCCCAGGTAAGTCTCGTGACTTCTAGTTTCGAGTTGTGAATATTGTGCATGTGTTAAATTTAGTTTTAGTTTAGTTGTGAAGCCCTTGTTGAGGCTCTTATCCTGTTTAAATTTTGTGTTAAAGCATCGGTCCTTGTCGTGGCCATTTACATTTTCCGTCTTGATAATTGAGGAGAAAGGGAACATCGTATGTGGAGTTGTGGTTGATGAATTGCTTTGTTGAGTATATGCTTTATTGTTGATGTTCGGTCGTAGGTCACTTTCCTTACCCACAATCGATTCGCCCATTGATATCAATTCTCTTGAAAGAACTCTTAGACGGAACCTTAGGGAACCCACTCTTACAAGGGACCTTGAAACTGAATTCAATATAATGGGGGATAACGTAGGAAATCCGGGGAATGAAAGGGCTGAAATTCCTAATATCGAGCCAATGACTCTTAGAGATCATTTCATCCCTACCACCTATGCTTCTCCATCTTGCATAGTGATGCCAAACATCGATGCAGCTCAATATGAGATCAAGTCTAGTACCATTCAAATGCTTCCATCATTTCATGGCTTTGATAATGAAGATCCATACAAGCATCTTGATGAGTTCCTTGAAATCTGTTCAACCATCCGGTTGAGAGGTTTTCCGGACAATGCACTTCATCTCCATCTCTTCCCATTCTCCCTAAAAGATAGGGCAAAATATTGGTTGAACTCCCTCGCTCCCAACTCTATTACTTCTTGGGCTCAATTGCAACAAGAATTTCTTAAGAAGTATTATCCGGTGAGTAAAACCAACCAAATGAGGCGTTCCATTCTAAGCTTTTCTCAAGTTGATGGAGAACAACTCCACGAGACTTGGGAAAGGTTACAAGATCTTCTTCGGAAGTGTCCTCATCATTTGATCCCAAAATGGCAATTAGTGCAAGCTTTCTATGCCGGCTTGACCGAAACCCATAGATTCATGGTTGATTCTTCTTGTGGTGGGATGTTCATGTCCAAGAATGCGGATGAGGCTTGGACCTTACTTGAGAATTTGAGTGAAAATTCACTTCAACACAATTCTCGTAGGGCTCCGACCGCAACCACTCCAAACAACACCAACCCTTGTCAACCAAAGTCAATAAGGGAGGAATCATCTCAAGTGGATGCCATCGCTCATAAATTCTATCAATTGATGGCACCACATCTTCCTCCTTCATTGTCTCAAAATTCGGCAAGTTCAGTTTGTGCTTCATGTACTAGTCCATTCCATCTCTCGGAAGATTGCCCCACAACGGAGCAATTTCCTAGTCCCAACCAAGAGCAAGCTAATGCCATGTTCTCGCGGCCCGGGAACAATCCATATTCCAACACCTACAATCCGGGTTGGCGAGATCATCCGAATTTCTCGTGGCGGCAACAAGCCCCACAGAATTCCCAATTCCAAAACCAAGGGCGGCAAAATCAGCCCTCTTCTCAATATCAAGGTAGACCTTTCCAAGCCTCTTCAAGCTACCGTCCTCCTTACAATCCAAATGTCTCCAATCAACCTCCTGTGTGTCCAACTGACGAGATAGTAGCTGCAAACAAGCAAATGATGGAATCATTAAATAAGCAAATAATGGATGCCAACAAGCAACTCTTGACATCCTTGCAGCCTACTCTCCAAATGGTCCACTCTCATACTCAATCCATAGCTAATCTCGAAAATCAAGTGGGCCAAATAGCTAACTCGGTGAATCAATTGCTTCAAAAGGACAAGGGCAAGCTTCCCTCTCAACCTTTTGAAAATCCTAGAGGAATTCATGTGATTGACGAAACCCCTCCTCCGAGTGGGCCGACTCATGAACAAGTTCAAGCTATCACCACCCTTCGGAGTGGTAGAGTGGTGGACAACAAGGTCGATGGAGACAAAAGTGAAGAAGTTTCGCCGTTGAAAAATCCAAATTCAAGCTCTTCTAATCCAAATTCTTGGCCCAATACCATTCACGGATATCCCACACATGTCTCCCCAAATGTGGAAACTACTTATGAGCCAAAAGCTCCGTTTCCTCAACGTCTTCAAGAGTCGACACACTTTGGGAACAAGAATTGTAAAATTCAAGACATGTGGGAAGTCTTCAAGCAAGTGAAGATTAACTTGCCCCTGTTGGATGCTATCAAGCAAATCCCCCCCTATGCAAAATTTCTTAAAGATTTGTGCACTCAAAAGCGCACTTCTAAAAATCATTTGCCAAAAAAAGTGAGGTTGACTGAAAATGTTAGTGCTATTATTCAGCACAGCACTCCCCCGAAGTATAAGGATCCGGGTGCCCCCACAATCTCGGGCGTCATTGGTGATAGCAAAATCGAGAGGGCCCTCCTTGACTTAGGAGCTAGTGTGAATTTAATTCCATACTCGGTCTACCTACAACTTGGTTTGGGCGATCTTAAGCCGACTTCTGTGGTTTTGCAACTTGCCGATAGATCGGTCAAGCATCCACGAGGTATTCTTGAGGACGTCATCATCAAAGTGGACAAATTCTACTTCCCGGTAGATTTTGTGGTTCTTGATACGGAACCAGTCCATGACCCAAAAAAGCACATTCCCGTGATCCTTGGTAGACCATTTTTAGCTACGGCTAATGCATCAATTAATTGCCGAACCGGGGTGATGGACATTGCTTTTGGAAACATGCAAGTCAAACTCCACATCTTTCATGCAACTCAACATCCCTCCAATGAGGATGATTGTTTTCTTGTGGATGTCATTGATGAAGTGGTCGAAGAATCTCTCCCCTTCATCCTAAGCAAAGATCCCCTTGAAACTTGCATGTCTCATTTTGACTTCTCAAACTTTGATGTTGATCAAGCCATTCAAGAAGTCAATTCCTTGCTTGATATTAATGCTATCATGGATGTACCTCCTTGGAAAATTCCAAAAGAACCACTTCCCCAACTTTCCACCACTCCTCCGGTCCCATCATTGTTATCTCCGCCACAACTTGAGCTTAAGCCGCTCCCGGCCCATCTCAAGTATGTGTTCCTTGGTCCAAAGCAAACCCTTCCGGTCATTATTGCCTCGGACCTTCAAAAAGACCAAGAGACCAACCTTTTAGCGGTGCTCCAAGAGCATAAAGAAGCTATTGGTTGGACAGTGGCAGATTTGAAAGGAATTGACCCCTCCATTTGTATGCACCGCATTCATATGGAGGATGACGCAAAGCCTACTAGAGAGGTCCAGCGCCGGTTAAATCCAAACATGAAGGAAGTGGTCATGAAAGAGGTGATCAAATTGCTAGATGCGGGAATCATCTATCCTATCTCTGATAGCAAGTGGGTGAGCCCCACACAAGTTGTCCCCAAGAAATCCGGGCTCACCGTTGTTGAAAATTCAGCGGGCGAGCTCGTGCCACAACGAACCACCACCGGGTGGCGTGTGTGCATTGACTATCGTAAACTCAACTCATCAACTAGGAAGGATCATTTCCCACTCCCATTTATTGATCAAATCCTAGAAAGGTTAGCCGGACAAAGCTTCTATTGTTTTCTTGATGGTTATTCCGGCTATAACCAAGTGGCCATCGCCCCCCAAGATCAAGAGAAAATAACATTCACATGTCCCTTTGGTACTTTTGCCTATCGACGCATGCCTTTTGGTCTATGCAATGCACCGGCAACGTTCCAAAGGTGCATGATGTCCATATTCTCCGATATGGTTGAAAGGTTCTTGGAAGTTTTCATGGATGACTTTTCCGTATTTGGCTCCTCCTTTGACTCGTGTCTCAAAAATTTATCTCTTGTGCTCCAAAGATGCAAAGAGACGAATCTCATTCTAAGTTGGGAGAAAAGCCACTTTATGGTCCAAGAAGGCATTGTTTTAGGACATGTCATTTCTAAGCGGGGAATCGAGGTAGACAAGGCAAAAGTTGAGTTAATCTCTAATCTTCCTCCTCCGAATTCCGTCCGTCAAATCCGTTCTTTTCTTGGCCATGCCGGATTCTATCGTCGCTTCATCAAAGATTTTAGCAAAATCTCACGGCCCTTGTGTAATCTCTTAGCCAAGGATGTTCCGTTCAATTTTGATGACGCTTGCATGGAAGCTTTCATCAAACTTCGCATTCTCCTCTCCTCTGCCCCGATCATGAAACCCCCTAATTGGTCTCTTCCCTTTGAGATCATGTGTGATGCATCCGATTATGCATTAGGGGCGGTTTTGGGCCAACGTGTGGATAAACTTCCGCATGTCATTTATTATGCTAGCAAAACTCTCTGTGATGCCCAATTGAACTACACCACCACTGAAAAAGAATTGCTAGCTGTGGTGTACGCCTTGGATAAATTTCGCTCCTATCTTCTTGGCTCCAAGGTCATCGTCTTTTCAGATCATGCCGCTCTTAGGCATTTGTTAGCGAAAAAAGAGACAAAACCCCGCTTAATTCGATGGATCCTCTTACTTCAAGAGTTTGACATTGACATCCGGGACAAAAAAGGGACCGACAATGTTGTCGCCGATCATCTCTCTCGCTTACTTATTGAGAAATCTTCAGAATTTGCAGCCATCCGTGATTCCTTTCCGGATGAGCAACTTCTTCAAGTTTCACATTCTACTCTTCCGTGGTTTGCGGATATTGTCAATTATCTTGCGGTTGGCAAAATTCCAGCTCATTGGTCCAAACAAGAGAGGGACCGGTTTTTCTCCCAAGTCAAGCATTTCTTTTGGGAAGATCCGGAATTATTCAAGTATTGCCCGGACCAAATCATCCGGCGATGTATTCCTGAAACCGAGGCCACAAGCATTTTAAATTTTTGCCATACTCTTGCTTGTGGAGGCCATTTCAGTGCCAAAAAGACCGCTAACAAAATCCTTCAAAGCGGATTCTTTTGGCCTACCTTGTTCCGGGATGCATACAATTTTTGCAAATCGTGTGAACGATGTCAAAAACTTGGATCCATGTCCCGAAGAGACATGATGCCCCTCACCAACATTTTAATTGTTGAAATTTTTGATGTGTGGGGGATTGACTTCATGGGACCATTTCCATCTTCTTATGGCTATGAGTACATCCTTGTAGCGGTGGATTATGTGTCTAAATGGGTTGAAGCCGCGGCTACCAAAACTGATGATCATAAAGTCGTGATCCATTTCATTCAATCTCACATCTTTAGTCGTTTTGGTACACCCCGAGCAATCATTAGTGATGGTGGATCTCATTTCCGAAATCGTTATCTCAAATCCGTCCTTGCTAAGTATTCAGTCATTCATAAGGTTGCTACACCTTACCACCCTCAAACGAGTGGTCAAGTAGAGATTTCTAACCGGGAGATTAAGCACATTTTAGAAAAAACGGTTAGACCGGACCGCAAAGATTGGTCATTACGGCTAAACGATGCACTTTGGGCTTACCGGACAGCTTATAAGACACCCATTGGCATGTCACCATATCGACTTGTCTTTGGCAAAGCATGTCATCTCCCGGTAGAATTAGAGCACCGTGCTTATTGGGCCGTAAAAAGGTTCAATTTTGATCTCAAACAAGCCGGCTCTAATCGTGCGTTGCAATTAAATGAACTTGAGGAATTGCGTAATGACGCGTATGAAAATGTAAAAATTTACAAGGCAAAGACTAAAGCTTTCCATGACAAACACATCGTCAAAAAGTCTTTTGCCCCGGGACAAAAGGTCTGGCTTTTCAATTCCCGCTTGAAACTCTTTCCCGGTAAACTCCGGTCAAGATGGGATGGTCCATACATTGTCACTACCGTCTTTCCTCATGGAGCAAACGAACTTCATGATCCTGCAAGTGGATCACTCTTCAAGGTAAATGGCCAAAGGCTTAAGCCTTGCATTGACAGCACAATTCTAACCCAAAAAGTTGAGGAAGTCCCCTTGACGGATCCCATTTATGAGGAATAGTGCCTGCTCTAGCTTGGTCTAGCTATCGACATTAAATTTAGCAAAGCAAGGGAAGAAATTCTTTCGATGTTCCAAGCTTCCCTACCTTCTCAAATTGCTCGTGCCTTGAAATTTTCTGGGAAATGGTTTCGAAAAGCCAAAAATTTGATTTTTCTGAAATGGTCTTCAGTTGTGTTCCGCAATTTTAGACCGGCTTCTTAGACCTTCTCAACTCTTGTTTTCATTCCCGAAAGTTTCCGGCTCTATCAGGCAATTTTCTCGGACTTTCAACATGGCACTCACATGCATAACCTCTCATCTTCAATGCATTGTTGAAATGTTCTTAATCTCATCCATGCATTGAAGAGATGTTCCAAAGTTTGAAAATTTTCTCAAAATCATCCACGCATTGTGTGAGGTTGCAAAAGTTAGGAAATCTTCTTGAAATCATCTATGCACTCATTGAAAAAAAATTTGCACAATTTCAAAATTTTTCTAAATTTTCCATGCATTGCAATGAAGTGTAGAGTTTGACAATTTTCCCTCCTTGCATTAGAATGGATTGAAGTTCAAAAGTTTGAAAATTGTCCATGCATTAGAACGAAGTTGAAAAGTTTTCAAAATTTTCCACCCATGCATTAGAATGGATTGAATTTGAAATTTAAAAAAAAAAAAAAAAAAAAAAAAAAAAAAAAAAAAAAAAAAAAAAAAAAAAAAAAAAAAAAAATTTCCATGCTGTAAAAAAAAATTTGCACAGTTTGAAGCATTTTCCAAATTTTCCATGCATGGCATGAAGTTGCCAAGTTCTTGATTTCCATCCATGCATTGGTTTGGAAAAATGCATCCAAGGTCTGAAAATCCATCTATGTATTGCTTGGCCTCAGGTGCAGCAGTTGCAAAAATTTTTCCATCTAATTTGCATAATGTTGCTCACATTGCAAATTCCATCTCCATGTTGCCTAATGAGTTCACTGCCTCATTTTCGAGCCCTCTCAAGTTCCTTTGGAGTGCTCGCAGCCACCTCCCAGCCAACCCTCACTCTCTGCCACAATATCGAGCACTCGAAAAGGCCATTTCGAGTGCTCCAACTCCCATCCTCGCAGCCAACTTCCCATCCACACACCAAACCCACCTCCCTCACCACCCAGCTCACCACACTGCATGCATGCCAAACCCACCACTCAGCAATCACCTTCCATCTATCAACCCTCCTCCCATGCCTGCATGAATGCCCATGCATGCATGCAAACCCTCAACTCTATCTCACACCATGCACACCAACCTTCCTCTCTCTCTCTTCCCAAACCAAACCATACATCACCACCCTGCATGCATGCATGCACGTCCATGCATGCATGCCACCTCTCAAACCCACATTCTCTCTCTCTCGGCAACACAACAACAACACACCCTCCAACACCATGCACCACTACCACCTCTCGGCCTCCACCCCTCACCACCCAGCTAACCACCTTCCTGCATCCACCCTCTCGGCCATGCATGCATGCAGGCCCATGCATGCATGCCACCCCTCCCATCCCTCACCACTCAGCTCACCACCCTCCTACCAACCATCACAACCAACCATCACAACCAACCTCACCACCCCTCCACCCACTGCTCAAATTTCGAGCACTCGAAGACCCAGCTTCGAGTGCTCGAACTCCCCTTCCCACACCCTAGCCCCTCACCCAACTCTCTGCCCCCATTTCGAGCACTCGAAGTGGGCCTTCGAGTGCTCGAACCAAGCTCTCACTCTCCCTCTTTTAAACCCCGAAGCTACCATCACCTCACTCTCATCCCCCTCTCTTGGCTCCAGCTTCCCCACCCTCATTGCACCCACTTTTCATCTCTCTCTCTCTCTACCTTCCCCAACCACCTGCTCGACCCTCTCACACACCACACCAGCTTTTCTCTCTCTCCCACTCACAACCAAGTGCACAACCACCAGCATTCACCACACCTTGCATGCATGAACATCCAACACCCATCACCCTCTCGGCACTCCTCCACCCACCACCTTCAGCCTCCACTTGCATAACCAACCCACCTCCATACCTCACCACCCCATCCTCTCACCTCCCTCTTCCTGCCTTCCTTCTTGCTCTCGGATACCCTGACATTCAGGTTTGTGTCCTCTTCCTTAGTTTTTCTTTTCCTTTGTTCATTCATGGTGTTTTACACGGAGGATGGGCTAGTAATGTTGGAGTTTGGTTTTGTTGGTGATTTGTTGTTGCTTTGTCAATGCTAGAGCTTGTTT
This sequence comes from Cornus florida, assembly GCF_030987335.1. Lineage (NCBI taxonomy): Eukaryota > Viridiplantae > Streptophyta > Magnoliopsida > Cornales > Cornaceae > Cornus > Cornus florida. The sequence continues at coordinate 65,622,105 of NW_026775573.1, forward strand.
CTTTGTTAAAAATTTTGGGTTTGCTCCTCCATCCCACTCACTTTCCTCTTCTCCTTTTTGTGGTGCACGCCAGGTGTTCGCTGAAATTCCTCAACCAAGTCCACCTCTCTAAATGTCTCGTGCCGGTCCTTCTCGCCCTCCTCGACCCTCTTCAGGTGCCCGTGCTGTCACTCGTGAGCGACCACGTGATCCTTGGGATCGCAAACAACTCAACTACGAACTCTCATTTCCGCTCACGGATGCCTTTGACATTCTACCCACAACTTCGTGGGCTGTCGCCGAATTGACTAACCGGCGTCTGCAACACATTTGTGCACCCCTTGCCAGGGTTGCCTACCCCCGTGTAGTGCGCCTCTTCTACCAGAATCTCCAGTGCCCTGAAGAGCCACCCATTTCTCTCACTACATCCATTGATGGCACCGCCTATACTTTCACTATGACCGACATCATTCAGGTTTCTGGTTGCCCCATTGAGTGCCCCGATGACATTGTCAATCGTGAGAATCTCCCTTTATATGAGGAGCCGGATACATTAACTGTGGCGCAGATTGCCGCTGCCATTTGCCCTATTGACGATCCTACTCGGCCCCGGTCTTTTATCCGCAAGACCAATCTTCCGGAACGCCTATGGTTCATTGACACTGTCTTCAAGCACAATGTTTGCCCTTTGGTGCACAGCACCGAGCGTCGGGGCCTCTTTCTGCAAGCCTTATATGCCATGGACCAAGGCCAATGGTTCTCCATCCCAGAGCTCATTTGGTCCACCTTTATGAAGTTCTGGCATAATGCTCATAATGCACGGGCTCCGCGAGTTGAAAATCGGAAATTGCCTTTGCCGTTTTTCATCACTCGACTCCTTCAGCACAAGGGTTTCGTTGTTCCTCCCCACGAACCAAAAGGCGACAAAATTAAAATTTTTACCCAGCGCCGGTGGATCAATGTTCTGAGCCATTCTAGTACCCCTCCGCCTCCTGCCCCCCTGTTCATCCACGCTCCACCTCCTCCTCCTTCTGAGGCAGTTTCCACCGCCGCAGCCACTGCGAGGATAGAGCCTTCGGTCGACTCTCACCAGGACCAGGCTTTCATCCGGGCTTCCATTGCCGGTATTCATGCGCGACTAGATCGTTTTGAGCATTCTTTGTCCGCGTGCACTCAGGCTCTGTGTGAGTCTTCTTCACGTGCTGAGGAAGATCGTCGTCTTGCTGCTGAAGACCGCCGTGTCGCCGCTGAGGACCGTCGTTTGGCTTCCGCTGAACGGCGTAAGACTCAATCTCTCCTCCATTCCATCCTCGCCCGTTTACCTTCTGGCCAGTAGCTTGTTGCGCGTGTGGACCTTCTCTTTTGTTTCATCTGTAACTATTTCTCTTGTATATTTTGTTTTCCTTTTAAACTGTAAGAATTTGCTATGTATAGGTTGCTCTGGTCGACATGATCCCTGTACAGTTCTTTTTGTCCTCATGTAAACTCTTTTTGCAATGCAAGTTCTTTATGTTCTGTTAACTTTCGATACATTCGTTTTCTGTCTTTATGCTTGTGCTATTAATGTGTTTGTGGTTGTTTCTTTTGGTTCTTCATATTGCTTTCCAGGTTGCGCAGTCCGGTTCAAGTTTGGGGGTTTTTGTTTCAAAATGCCATTCCCTCCCCCTGGGTATTGTTGTTCCTTTTATACTCGTTGTCATTTTTGTCTCTCACTTGCATCCATGTCCACATTGAGGACACTGTGTCGTTTAAGTTTGGGGGTGCATCAAGCATTCTTGGCATATTTTTGGTTCCATAATTTTTGCTAAGCAATGATAATATAACTTGACACTTGTCGGAGATGAAACATATGTTTAATACCTTGTGTATAGAAGCAATTGAAAAATTTTGAAAATAAAGAAAAATTTGAGTTGAAATGATCATGTAAATACAATGTAGTCTGTATAAATGCCTCAATTAGATTCTTGCTGGATTTACACTCTTATAAGCTTCATAATGCACAGATGCACATTGGAAACTTAACTGTGAGGCATGCAACTTGATTGACCTTGACCTTGGCCTAGTTAATCTGATTTGATGAACCTGATAGATGGATACCTTTGGCATGTTTATTCAAAAAAAAAAAAAAAAAAAAAAAAAAAATGAAATGACCAGTTGACGTTCGTAGCCTTTCCAGCTCGAGCTATTAAGCCCTAGGAGTGTCTCTACACTTAGCACCCTAAAGCCATCTGGTTTGGGAGTTGTTGGCCTAACGCTTGTTACAAGGGTTGGTTAGAAAGCTTAAGGGACTTAAACATTGCACGGTCATTCAAAAAAAATTAAACTAGTAATAAACATGGTTCGTTGGAGTTCGTAGCCTTTCCAACTTGAGCTATTAAGCCCTATGGAGTGTCTCTACACTTAGCACCCTAAAGCCATCTGGTTTGGGAGTTGTTGGCCTAACGCTTGCTACAAGGGTTGGTTAGAAAGCTTAAGGGACTTCAGCATTGCACAACCATTCTATGTTTCGCTTATGTGTTGAAATAAATTGTTAACAAGCAACAAAAGTTGTCTTGAAAATAAAATCATGCCTTAGGGACTTCATGTAAAAGGGAATTCATTGACTTGAAAACTTGTACCTTGGAATTGGAAAAGAAAGTAAAAGCCGCATGTTGAGAATCCAATTCACTTTCACTGAAGCGAGAGTTGATTTCCATTCAAGAGATGATAATTGAGTTATTTATATAGACTTTGATGTTGATGCATGTATGTAGAAATGTATTTAGCCAATTTTTGTATCAATGCTTCATATATGCAAGGTAGTTTTCCCAATGACCCCATCTCCAGTTTTTGTCTGTTTCAAGTTGTATTTGAGCTATGTTTCTATCTCATTTTACCATGGAGGATATTTTTGTAGTAGCATGCCCATGGTTGTCTTTTCTTTATGTTTTTCATTGTAGTTTTGCTAAGGGACTAGCAAAATGTAAGTTTGGGGGTGTGATAAGCGCCGAATAATGTATATTCAAGCGCCCTAAATTACATTAACAAAGTCCAGTTATTAATTATTTTATGTAGATTAACTCCAATTCTATGTTTTTATGCATTTTCAGGTTTATTGGCCAAAATGGAACAAGAATAAGGCCTTGTGGAGTCTTGAGCAACAAAAGGGTGCCAATGCTGAATTCTGGCAGCAGTAGAGCCTGGACTTCGCTTGCCATTTTGACCTTCCAAACTCGAGAACTGGACTTCCCTCATAACATGAAAGATTTATAGTTCTGAATCAGCTTTCCAAATCTTCAAGTGGTTCATCATTCGGAGTTCGGAGCAGAGAGTTATGATCTTCACAACAGAGGTGCGCAGAACTGCCTAGCAGCACTGATGTACTGCCTTTCTCCCCATTTTCGACCAACCAGACTTGAGATTTGGGTCTTCATCAAAACATGAAGTTTTTAAAGCACTGAATCAGCTCTCCAAAGCTTCAAACAGATCGTCATTCGGAGTTCGAGGCACAAAGTTATAGGAGTTTTCCCAAAATAGGTCAGCACTGAGCAAGAGGAGCATGTTGCACATTGCACTAAGTTAGAGTGCTCAAAGTCACCAAGCGTGTGCTCGAAAATCAGGCAGAATGCCCTTCGGAAATGGCTCATTTCAGCCCACTTGCACATTGGTTTCCTCAATGCCATCTTCCCTCTTTATGAAGTGGTTGGAGGTGTTCCTTGGAGGAGAGAGGGTATGGTTGGAGCATAAAAGGCTACCCAAAGGCCACATATATCATTAAGCTTTATCTTGAGCAAGAGAAAGGAGAGAGAAGAGAGCAAGGAGAAGGGTGTTCTTGAGTGCTACAGTAGGAGCTCGAAAATGGAGATGAGGATGATGCTTCTTCCTTCTTCTAGCTCATCAATGGGTAACTAAACCTCATCTAGGGAGGTGATGAAACCCCTCCCTTGTAAGCATGTGTTAGTATAGTTTATTTTTGGGGATTACAATGTATTTTTGATAGTCTTTCCATGGTCAAGAGCCTCATTTTTGTTGTAATGAATGTTGAATGTTTTAAATGATTATTGTGAGTTATTCATCTTGTCTTGGATGGTTGCCTTTCTTAATCATATTGCTTGCACTTCCATGGTGACAATGGAAGTTAGATCATGGAATGGTTTTAATGGCATGGAGTTGGAGAACCTAGATAGTTCATGGCTTAGGGTTTCCCTTTGATGGGCTATACTTGATTCTTAGCTTTATGTGCATTCACCATTTAAATTAGGGCTTGATAATCCTTGGCTTAGTAAGCATGTTCTAAGCTACATTTTAGTTTAGGTAGTTGATCATGTGAACCTTTGATGGTTTATTCTTGCCTTTCTAATTAAATGAACTTCTTAAGGATATTATAGCAACCTAGTATTGTTATGTATCATGACTATCATATATGTTGTTTTCCCCTTAAATTAATCTTAACCTAGCATGTGTATAGGGATGGAGGTGGATTCATTTCCCTAGCCTTCTTTACTTGTACTCACTCCCTTAAATTCTTGCAATTTACTGTTTTATGCACTTTTAATTTCCTAGCTTAAGTGACATCCAACAAAACCTCTATACACCCTTCATCATTTTAAGAATGATTCTAGACATTTAGGTTGTATTAGACTAGCGTAGTCCCTGTGGTTCGACTTACCCGACCAATAGCCCTATTTTACAATGATTCGTGCTATTGCGAAGGTTGATGTATGATTGACCAACCGATCATTACTTCACCATGGTTGCATTGGGTGTGGGAATTCCATTCTCATTCTTTTATAGGGTCTCATTAATCTTGTATGAAGTGTGGTCAAGGGCCAAACGGTCAATTGACTCCATTTTGTATTTTTGGATTCCATGTTTTCCATTCCAAGTCCATTTTTGCCTTTTTGCCCGTTAGGGGGGGTTGGATTTTGCATCGGCTATGTTTTTAAGCCATGGACCATTGTAGTGCGTCTAAATAGGTAAGTTATGTTTGCGTGCATAGTCGTTTCCGGGCAAAACCTCATTGTTTGTGTTTTGAGCCTCCAACGAACTCATTTTGCGTTTTTGTTGCATATTCTGATCTAGGGGTATTCTAGACTTTTCAATTCAGTTTTATTTCCTTCTTTCTACATGGTTGAATAGAAAACATGATTTTAGGGGAGGTTTCTTTTTCGTGTTTTTCCAAAAAAGGTCGTCTTGGTGCCGGAAATCCATCGTAAAGTCCAGCTTCTAGTTTTCATTTTGGCAGCTTTTTGAGCCCTCTTGTTTAGATTTCATGGAGGGGCATTTCGGGTATTCTACATTGCATTTTTTTTTAATTCTCTCTCAATGCATAGAAAATTTAATTTTGAGGGGGGTTTCTTCTTTGTGTTTTTCCAAAAAAATTCATCTTCTAGCCCCTTTTTGCTCTCAGTTGCAGACAGTCACTGTAGCAACCTTTAACCCTCATGTTCAGTTCTGATCTAGGGGCATTTTGGGGATTTCACAGTGAGTTTTTTTCAATTCCGTCTGCAATGTCGGGTAGAAAACTCAATTTTAAGAAGGGTTTGTTCTTCATGTTTTTCCAAAAAAATTGTTTCGGCCTCCATTTCAAGCCTCAATTCTGGAACCTCATTTTTTTTTTTCTTGCTGTCAGCTGGTGCATGCCATTGGGCACCGGCATGAGCGCCGGTGGGCTCGTGCATGGGCGCTATGTGCGCCATAGCCCTCGTCGGGCCGCCGCGATGTCTCAACTTCAAACCCTCGTGTCTCCCTCGTCCGGACTCCAAATCGAGTGAACTTTTTTTTGAACTTGACTAATTTTTCGCTGTCTTTCCAACGGTGTGCTCGGTTGCATCCGGATCTTCCTGAATAATAACCAGTTTACCCTTTTAGCCTTATGTGTTCGTTTTTCTTCGTCAGGCCGTTTCTCCTTCGTCCGGACTCCGAATCATGCGATTCTTGAGTCCATCCTGATTTTTTTTTTTTTGTCTTTCTAGCGGTGTGCTCGGTGGCACCCGAATCCATATTTTTTAAAAATGACTATTTTGCCCCTGGGGGCTTATTTGTCATATTTTTGACCTTTTGCTTCCGCATCAGTTCTCATTGAGTTTCACGACCTCATGGAAGGTCACTTTGACTTTTTAGAGTCTTGTGTTCTGTTTTTGCTTCCGCATTTCGGATCCGTTATCGGATCATCCTTACGGTTCATCACAAGACACGCTGGCCTAAAAACCAGGGTCGTCATAATCTCAAGATGGTTATTAGAGATAAAAACATTATGCTTCGAATCTTCTTTCCAGAGCCACTGAGTTTACTCAATTTCAAGTTTCGAGACAAAAGTTATGCCCAAAATACTAAAGAAGGTCTAGAGTTTTCAGCAATGCTCGAGCCCTGCCCAAGCTTTCTGAGTTGGGCTTGAGCTTTGAAGCTTGGGCTCGAGCTCTGGAAGCAAAATTTTTCTGAAACGTCTTTTTATTGATGGTGCTTGATCCTTTCTTTATGGTTCTCGATCCCAAGGTGTTGGGCTCGAGCTTTGGGGCTGTGGGTTCAAGCTCTAGGTGTTAGTGCTCGATCCCTAAGGTTTGGCACGAGGTCCTAAGAGCTTAGATCAACTTTTCAATTCTGACGCATTATGTGCTCGAGCTCTTAGGTAAAGGCTTGAGCACCCTCTGGTTGGGCTTGAGCTCTAAGGGTTAGGGCTCAAGCTTTCTTGCCTTTGGAATTTCTTGCCTTTTTCTGTTGAGCTCAAGCCATAGAACCGAGGCTCGAACTTCTAAACTTGAAACTCCCCAAAATTCACCATTTTGACTCTCGGCTTGCTTTGAATGACCGGCAATGACTCAATAAACTTCTTTATCATTTTTTTCATCATACAAGTCCGATTTTATCGGTTTCTTTGGGAAAGTACCTAAAAACACAAAATATATAGAAATCAGTCTAACAATGGATAGAAGTATCACTTTAGGTCTTAACATACGTATATTTAGGGGCTCAAATCTGCAATATTCAGTGCTCATCAATAACACCTCTATTACCATCATTCCCGAATGACAACTCGGACTCACATCCCACCGACAAGACAAGCTACTACCAAGTGATCTCCCCTCAGGCATCCTTGGATGACACGATCACAATAAGAGAGTATGCATTAGTCTTGATACTTCCCACAATGGCCACAACCTGCCATAAGAAAAAAATATTTATACGGCAATGCCATGCCGACAAATCCCAAAAGGAAAAATAAACACCAAAACCATAATGCTCCATGTCCAACTGTCTCCTCAAAACCAACTATAACACAATCAGCCGCTAACACTTAACCAGTTACTCAGACCACTCTTCCCAAGACAATCTACGTGCATAGTTAGGGAAACTTCACACTCTTGCTTTAACATCATTACCTCTCCTCTTCACCATTCCTCAGAGCACCCTTGGCCCCGACAAAAGTTAAATAGGGCTACCAGCTAAACCTGTGAGATCACTCTCATTCCAATCACTCTAATCAAGAGTCCATTTCTTTGGATCCTCAAACAATAAGTACTACCTCCTGGTACTCTAGACATAATTGAAATACAACTCTAGTTCATAGCTTTCAAACTCTATAACATACTCTACGTGGTAACTCAACACCTACCATCTATCATCTCATCTTCAAACAACTGGACGCTTTAATGACCACCAATTACTTTCTTTATCATGCAATTCTGCACTGCATAGCTAAAAATGACCACTATACCCAACCTCGAGACTCTCTCGATAGCCGTGCCAACCTATGGCCCTGCTCATCCATCGAGCCATGCAATCAACTAACCGAGAGTTAATTACCTGCAACACACTCCTGTAGTTTTTCGAAATGGGAATCACCCCTCAACCAATCGTCCTCTAGAGCAACTCTTATTAGACCGTGTGATACCCCTCGATTCTAGAGCCACGGGTGATCAAGTCCGGGCACAGATCCGAATGATATCAAACAATTAATATGTAATTGAACACAGAATACAAAATTGAATAAGAATAAATATTATAAGCTAAAAAGAATACGAATATAGAATCCTCAACTGATAACACTTAACAAAATCCAATTTCCAAACCTCCATGATTACAACTCGGGAATCCATCTCTAGTGGACCCCTATTTAAAAATCCCAAACTAAATGGAAATAAAACTGAAGATAAAAATCCAATCCCAATATCTGGAAGGAAGTCCTACATCGTCGGTGAAATGGAAAATCGTCTCTGCTTAGCACGAACAAGCTCAAGCCTGAAACGGACCTACACCTGAAAAATAGGAGTGGGTCAGGCCCACGAACAAGTTCTATCCTACTACAATCCAAGCAGAGACTCGATACGCATGTACATTCTAACCAACTCAACAATAGCTAATAGTCCGTATGTATATATATATAATCACACTAAAGGACTCTCACTGGACTACAGGCCGGTCTCAACCTGAATAGAGGCAATATGCAAAACGCACACAAAGTGGGCATGTGTACCTAAGCCTAACAGGGTACACCTCCAACCATCATAGCCAGCTATGTATCCCAACGCATATACGCTCCCTAACCGTCGATCCTGAGACTCAAGCTCATATCGAGGTACCATAAAAATATATTTAAAATCCATCCAGAATCCATAGTAGTGCCGCTCAACTATATGTTGCCTTGACACTACAAATCCATAGGATTTAACCTTTCGTCAATCCATTTCCTTAATCCCAAAATAGGTAGGACTTAGCGGTTTTTGAGCTAATCCCCCTTGTATGCCACCGTCCCATACCGGTGCATACATTCCATCCAACCAGTAGTTGATAATACAGACCATGCATGTAAATATCAACTGATCCATAAATCCAACAATTTAAAATAAAAATATTAAACTAGACATTCAATTGTTCCATAAAGAGTATACAAAAATTATGTAATTTAATATGCTGATTTTAAACTACGCAACCGTAACCCAGCAATTGGCAATATAACAGTATATGTAATTATCAATTTATCCCAGAATCCATATAATTAAGAGAACATGAACAAATATCTATCTCAATTAATTCCATAGCAAGCATAATGAACATTGACAAATTATCATGCTTATATAACCAGTCCAACAATTGATGCGATAAATGCTGAAATTTAAACATCAATTACTCCTTAACAAGCATAGTAAAAATATATAGATTTTAACAATGCTTATTTTATACCATTAATACATGATTAGAATTTGATAATCATTTACAGAAAGTTTCTACAACAAGTTAAGCAACTTAAACCACTTGCATTCCCTAACAGTTTACAACTTTGTTTAGAATTGATTATTGTTCAACCAATAAACCCCAAGTGATTTATTAACCATTCCCACACCCTCTGGAGCTTTAGTATAACCTTAAAACTCATTTAGGTTCCCATGTACAGTCTCTGAATGTTCCAAACAGATCAAAAACTCAGCCTAGAAACAAAATTCGTCAAAAATTGCATCACAAGGGGAAGGAACCGCCTCCCCCACATGGGGAGCCGCCTCCCCCTTGTGTGGAGCCGGCTCCACTCCATGTGGAGCCGCCTTCACACACCCTAGAGCCGGCTCCACCTTGTGTGGAGCCGCCTCTTCCTCCTGTTCCCCTCTCTGCTTGCTTTCCTTCTTCGTTTTCATCTTCGGCGACTTCCACCACCTCCGTCCTCCATGGTCAGGGTTCCTAGATGTCTAAACTAGGTTCTAGAATGTCCATGAGACAAATTAATTCTTAATACAACTCCTAACATCAACATAAACATGCACTGTGTAAAAAGAATTTAATCCGAGAAATCTAGCATTACTGTAATCCCACTGTTTCAAACAACTCAACTATGCACCCAGATTTAGTCTAGTGTTCTCCTAACGTGTTCCAAAATAATAAATCTCCTTACACATCAATGGACATGAATTAGAACAAGAATTACGCAAGAAAGCATTTAAATCAAAAATACAGAACTTGAAAACATGTTCTAGTTACAGTATCTTAAACATGCAACTTAGTTTAATTTTAATCCTTATATGTTCCTGGAGTTATATTAGACCTGTAAAGAACACGAGCAAATGGGAGAGAGTTAGGTATAGAACTTGCCTTAAGCCTTGCACAGTCGTCTTCCTACGTTCTCCGATAACGTCCTACTGAAATCCTCCTCTGTTCTCTCTCTGCCTCCACTGTCGTGAATAGTTTTTTTTTCTAAAACCCTAAGCAGACTTAATACTTGTATTTATAGGTTTATGCAGAACCTAAAATAAAGCCAAACCCTATAATGAATCCTAACCGGCCCATAGAGAATCCTAATTAAAATCTACGTCGGCTACCAAGACTTAACTTCTAAAACAAAACCCTAAATTAAACCAATTAAGCATTTAAAAGAATTAAAAACCAAAATTACAATTAACTAAACAATTAAATACATTAAAATATAATTAACTAAATAATTAAATAACCTAAAATACAATTAACTAAACAATTAAATAAATTAACATACAAGTAACTAAATAACAAGCAAATAAACCAATAATTTCAAATAAATTCAAATACACAAGCAAAATAAACAATTTTTAATTATTAAAAATGCAATTAAATATTAACCAAAATACCAACCAAAATACCAGGACTATCCTTTTTTAAAATTAGGGGTATTACAGACCGCCAAGGATCACATCTACTAATCAATCTTCCGTTACAGGCACGACTCCATCCAATACCTACATCAACCTATACTTACTAGATCAAATAAATCTCCCTCAACGACCATGGCCAATACTCTTCATCAGACCACCTTAAGGCTCATAAAACACACATCCACAATCCTTGGACCACACACAAGACTCTGACAATCTCTATCATACCTACCACAAGCCGGTTAGAAGAGAACCTGCGCACCAAACCGTGACTCAAGTTACGAAAACTAACCTCTTAAGGTCATACTTTTCTCCCACAAAAACCTCACATCGTATACCTGACCTTCCTGGTCACAAGAACCTATACGCTAACACCTGAAGCTCACACGTCTCGCCCTGGACACTGCACCATGCGATACGCAATCATTCTAAGGTCGTGCCCCAAGCACCATACTATAAGAACAATGATGAAACTGGGATAACCACGCATCGAATAGCTCAATCCACGAGCTAGAGACTCATGCCATTTGTTCGATAAGAACTAGCACCCAACAACTCTAGAGTAACCGAGCTCCTTTATCAATCACATCATAACTCACACAACGGACAACACCGTTAACAAGCACTCAACCATGCTAGAACCCATCCCATGCTTAACCACATACGTGTATAGGTATATATCTATATATATATATATATATATATATATATATATTTTTTTTTTTTTCTTAGTTGGTACTCACACACACATGCCTCCACTGAGGCTTGAACCCCTGACCCCCCTTTAAAAAGTGGGGGCCTGATATCGCTAGGTCACTGACTTATTGGTATATATATATATATATATATATATATATATATATATATATATATATGTCTATACACATACTTCTACATACCCTGACCAAAACATAAATCTTGACACAACCGCGTCCCTTCATTTAAAATTTAAGCAACTTGTCTTTCTATAGCCATCATTCTTTTAAAAAAATACTTCCATAAACCATGCCTAAGTACCTGTCACAATGTGTAACGACCCACTCCACAACATGGTATGATATTGTCCGCTTTGGGCCTGAGCCCACACGGTTTTGCTCTTGGGTTTCATCCCAAAAGGCCTCATACCAATTGGAGATGACACACTTACATATAAGCACTTTACCATTCCTCTACCCAGGCGATATAGGACTGTGCACCTGTAGCTCTCCAGTGTGGTAGCCTGTCAGTGTCTCTTGCACCCGCCCACGGCACACCCGCCCATAGGGTCATCACAATCCACCCCTCTTGGAGGCCTGACGTCCCCGTCGGCACACTTCTGGGTAGGTCAAGCTCTGATACCATTTGTAATGACCCACTCCACCACATGGTATGATATTGTCCGCTTTGGGCCTGACCCTGCACGGTTTTGCTATTGGGCTTCACCCCAAAAGGCCTCATACCAATTGGAGATGACACACTTATATATAACCACTTTACCATTCCTCTATCCAGGCGCGGATGTGCTATGGGCGGGTACGAGAGACACTGTCAGGCTACCACATTGGCGAGCTACGGGTGCACAGTCCCATATCGCTTGGGTAGAGGAAAGGTGAAGTGCTTATATGTACGTGTGTCACCTCCAATTGGTATGAGGTCTTTTGGGGTGAAGCCCAATAGTAAAACCTAATGCGGACAATATCATACCATGTGGTGGAGTGGGTCGTTACAAATGGTATCAGAGCCTGACCTAGCCGAAAGTGTGCCGATGGGGACGTCGGGCCTCCAAGGGGGGTGGATTGTGATGACCTTGTAGGTGGGTATGCTGTGGGCGGGTGCGAAAGACATTGTCAGGCTACCACATTGGCGAGCTACGGGTGCACAGTCCCACATCGCCTGGGTAGAGGAAAGGTAAAGTGTTTATATGTAAGTGTGTCACCTCCAATTGGTATGAGGCCTTTTGGGGTGAAGCCCAATAGCAAAACCGTGCGAGCTCAGGCCTAATACGGACAATATCATACCATGTGGTGGAGTGGGTCATTACACAATGCCATACAAAACATTCTTGCGTATACTATGCTCACTACTTGCCACATTATCTTTTAAAATATAACTGTACAAACCATGCCTACCACTTGCCGTTACCGCTTACATCATACTTGTCATCTTATCACAATTAACATGCTTTTAATCACTTTCACACTTCATTTACATGATTAGATCACATAACTATTTTGCATACATGGCCATGTAAAACAAATTTTAGCACTTAAACAAGTAGGCATGTGAACACTTAAAAAGCAAGTATGTCTTTCAAAACTGTAAACACGTAAACATGTAACAAGTAAGCATTCTCCTTAAAACAGTAAACACGTCATCACAAAGCATGTATTTAATGAAAGTCAACCTTCTAACCCATCTAGGTAAGCCACTACCTGTCGTCCTTAGGTTTTCGAATGTAAAGCTTTGATACCAAATCTATAACAACCCAAGCTATGGGATCCGGGTCACTAACCGGGTCCTTACCTGAACCTGAGGTCACATAAGGGTACTATGGTCATTTCACATAAATTTAATACTTTAAGGTCCACTAAGGGTAAAACCGTCATTTACTAAAGTCATCCAATGATTTAAATGAGATCTAGGGGCCTCATGGTCGTCCCACGTCATTTTATGCTCTTAGGGTTCATAAGGGTATAATAGTCATTTTACATGGTCAATTAATAATATAGAACCCAAAAAGGGTAAAACAGACCTTTACCGTAGCCAAAAGTGATTTAAAAACTCATAGGGTCAAAATGGTCATTTACTAGTCAAAATATAACATTCATACCCTTCAGGGATAATTATGTCATTTTCTAGGGTCATTATGTACTTTGGTTGAAATCTGGGGTCAAGTATGTAATTATACAGAAAGTTGGGGTCAAACAGTGATTATTGGACCATCTGTGCACACAGATGACCATCTGTGCTCACACTTTGGTCATCTTATCAATAATATGACATTCCAGTGAGTGTGTAAAAACCCAAAACCCAATTTGTACCACACTTGCCCCATCTGTATGCACAGATGCTAATCTGTGCGCACATTTCAGGGATCTGTGTGCACAGATAAATGATTCACGCTTACAAAACTAACCCCAAAACCCCATTTGTATGCACACTTGCCCCATCTGTGTGCACAGATGCTCAACTATGTGCACACTTCTGTGATCTGTGCGCACAGATGAATAACTCAAGTGTACAACACTACTACCAGGCCGATGCCTCCCAAAACTATGTGTCAATGAAACCACACCCTTTGCCCTATTCCAATGTCGCTAACGTGTGTGAATGTGAAAATTAAAATCCACGGTATCATCTAACCCTCCAACAATGCATTAAATAACCAAAATGAACACGTGAATAATCATTTAAGGATTTTAAACCTTCATCATTCAATACATACATATCCCAAAAATTTAACGATTTAAATTACAAGAATAATTTTATAAAATAATAAAGCCTCCATGGCCATTGTTACAAAACTTCATTAAAGCTCCCAAAAGATTGTCATTAAATTACATAGTTACATTGTAATGTTTTCATTTTTCACCATTTTGCATTTTTTCAGAATTTTTGTTTTTAAGAGGGCATTTTCGTTTTTTTTCATTTTGCGTGTTGAACACCATGGGGTGTGCCGGTTGTGTTCGAGAGTTGGTTAGAGCATTTCATTGAGTCCATGACTTTTTGAAATGCAATAGTTGCCATTGACGAGGTCGCTTGTAATACGCCAAACTGAATGTAGTGACTGTGTGGTTCAAGAAAAGCCTTTTATGTCAAATTTAAATTTATAAAAACCACTACCAACACTACTACTAACGTAGCAAGAGTGAGTAGGGATCGTCCCAAGGGATTATACGTGTTGGAATTTCAACTTCGACTCTAGCGTACCAAATGATTGCAAAAGAGAATTGGGTTGGTTGATTACTTTTAGAAAAGAATTAATTAAAATGCATTAAGATAAAGAGTAAGTAAGAAGGAAAGGTCTTGGGGTGTAGAGATCACCACCAAACAATACTATTCCAAACCATAATCAAGTGACTAATGAGGGAAATGAATGTGTTGCAACAATGTTGTGTGTGTAAAAGACATTTAATTGGTAAGGGTGACTCAACAAGTGCAAATTGTCTCAATCAACATGTGTGAGGCCACAATACATCTATTGGTAGAGGAATATATTGTCTAGACATCATGTGAAGAGAACAAAATATCAAATCAACTCATTGAACCTTTCATTAAGCTCATAGTCCAAGCAATCCATAAGGATGACTTAGTTAAACATGCATTATCTAAACATCATGTGAGAGGCCACAATTTATCTATTGGGTGAGGAATAAATTGTCTAAACACATGTGAAAGATACAACATATCATAACTAGTCATTAATCCTTCATCAAGCTCACAATCCACATACAACACAATATTAGAGGAATATGCCATTTGGACTCACAAGCATAGAACATCAAACATCAAGAGTAGATTGTCCTCCTATCTAACATTACACTATCACTACACTAAATCTACACTACTAGCATGAAAATAAAGCTATCTAGACTAGGGGAGAGGCACAAGCCATCAAGAATAGGCATAAACCATCAAATGAACCAAAATAGCATTCAATAAGCATATCATCTTGATAATCTCTAGATCTATAGCATCAATACACATAGACATGCATCAAAAACACTAAATCTAGAGATAAGCACATGAATATCCTACTCTAGCATACATAGACATATGGGTAGCATAGAATAGTCAATTGGAAGCATTAAACCATACAAACCATGAAATAATCAAGATTTATATATACATGAATATCAAGATGTATCATACAACACTAATCCCTCAATAATACACAAGATTAGAGTATAGAAAGCATGCTTGGGGCTAACTCTAGCCCCAAGAGGATGTCTAGACACTCATGGTAGTGATGATCCAACCCTCAAGGGCTAACTCCATGGCTGCTCCTTGTTGGTGAAGATCTCCTCCAATGGTGCTCTAGCTTCCCTCCTTCCTCCTCTCCAAGGAGAGTCTCCAAGATGATTTTCAATGTGTGACAAGAGACTCTAGGCTCCTCTAGGCCCTCCTCCAAAAAGTGTATCATATTCCTTATATAGGTAGGTCAAATACACCCTATGATGAGCTGTGGTCGTGCAAGGCATATTCTCCAATGATTGGGTGAAGGACGAAATAAATGAGCTGGACTTTTAACTTTTTCTCGCTGGAGGAAGTTCGATCGATCGAACCTTAACTTGGATCGATCGAAGATGGGTTCGATCGATCGAACTGCATCTTGGATCGATCGAAGTGGTCTGACTCCTCCGGATAAGGACAAGGCTGAGATATTTCGAAGATATTTATGGGGAAAAGGACAAAAGTGGTTGGTAGGCGTACAGCTGTGGATAAGATCAATCATTTGAATAGGACAAAATAGGGTTCGATCGATCGAAGGTGATGTTGGATCGATCGAACTTGGAATTTCAGCAAAGGCCAGGTTGGATCTATCGAGAAGTACTATGATCGATCATAGATGTTCGATCAATCGAACTCTAAGTTGGATCGATTGAACTTTTCAGCTGCACAACTTTGATTCCTTTTTGCTCCTTGCTTTCTCCACTTTGCTCCCTCCTTTGGTTTATCTCAGGATTGCTTCAATTAAGCTCTTATTTGGTTGAGTTAGCTCAATTTTGGGATTAGTGCCTGAAAATATAAATAACACGTAATAAGTCTAAAACGGCAAAGTAAGATAGATAAAGGTACTAGAATGCTTAAGCTTAACGGGTTTAAATGCGCACTTTTCAGTGCTCATCACACCCCCAAACTTAAATATTGCTAGTCCCTAGCAATGAACTAAGAAGTAAAAGAATGAAATGAACAACTAAACAAGTATAAACTAGAAAGCAAGTAAAATGATAGCGCCACTTTCGTAGGGAACACGATTGCATTTAACATATGCAACAAGTCTTTTAAACCCCTAGGTTACCCCTAGTGGACGAGTGAAGTCTCGTGAGGGTTTCCAGAAATGATACCCACAAACATTAAGCTCATTCTTTCAAAAGAGGCACCAATATTGCAAACAAGCATTGGGAGAAAACTACCTCAAGTATGCAATTTTTCAACCATTTCCAAGCAATCTCCCAAAATCTCAACATCAAACAAGCAAGTATGGTCCTCCACACATCAAGAAAATGATTATGAAAATTGAAACAAGTCTAAAATCCATGTGAGAGGTCAGGCATCAAGTGTGTTGCTATCTTAGCCAACTAGAGAAGTAATCACATCCTTACCCTCAAACTAGCATACAAATCTAGTCCCAATCATCAAGATAAGAGAGTGGACCTTTTATTAAAGCTTTATTGTTCTAGGTGCGCTTATTCTTTTCACTCATTTTCTTTTTTTTTAATTTTTTTTTATTTTTTTATTGAGGATCAAAGATGGAAATATTGTGCAATGTGTTGATCTCTTAAGCTTTCTAGAAGATTCATGTAGCGAGCTTTAGGTCAATGACTCCCAAACCAGATGGCTTTAGGGCATTAGGTGTTAAGACACCCCTACGGACTTACAAACTCAAATCAACTAGGCTACAAATCAAGACAACAACCATCTAATCATTTCATACTTCTCACCTTTTGGGAGAAGTCCTCACTTTTATTACTTTTGCAACTTTTTTTTTTTTTTTCAATCAATTATTAACCTAGAGTTTGGGCCCTCCACCTTTCGGCGCGAGAAGTTCACTGCTTAATGAGGCAAGAATCCCGGCTACTCAATGAAAAGGGGTTGTTATCCACCTTTATCAAGAATGAAAGCTTTCAATGCACTACTAGCTCAATTGGGATATAACCAATTCAATAATCAACAAAGCATGTACCCCACAATTGAATGCTAGCGTGCGCCGGTGCTAGTGTAAAATCCTAGAATGAATCTCAAAACAATTACAAAATCAGGATTATGTGGACCACAAGTGCAAGCAAGATATCAATCTTTTGAAAAATTTACTCCTAAATGGCATCCTCAAGGCATACAAGGAGTATTGGACTCTCAAGTCAAGCAATTTTTAAATTTTAAGCAATATAGTCCTCAAAAGATCAAAATCATAGCTAACATTAATCTCAAATCTCAATCATGCATTTAAAACTCAAATCTTAAGTAGAATGCAACAAGACACCTTACCCCCAAACTTAAACCGCACATTGTCCTCAATGTACAATGAGAACAATGGAAAAAAAGTGGAAAGAGTATACCATGGTGGTGTAGACATGAAGCCCGGTCATGATCCAATTCGAAAGACGTCTCCCCCAAACTTGGAATCAACAACCTACTTGAATAACCACGTTAGCAAACTCACATCAAATATCAAATGGGATAAGAATAATCAAATCAAGCATTCTAAGGCAATGTAACACATGATACAAGAGAGATATAAGATCAAGCCCTAACTAAAGGATAAAGTATGCATGACTACACATAAGGGCACAATGATGAATCTTTTTATATTTTTCATTTAATGAAAGCAAGTATATACAAAATGCAAGAAAAATAAAGAATAAAATGCATGAACAAAATATAAAAAGAAAATTAAATAAGGCAAAATGTAATGAAAGAATATATTCAATGTAAGAAATGAAAAATAATATGTGCAATGCAAGAAATGAAAAGGAACATGTACAATAAAAAAAAATAGAAAGAATATGTACAATGCAAGTATATACAAAATTTTCTTACTTTTTGTTTTTCATTTTTTTTTTTTTTAATATATATGTGAAAACATGCAAAGAAAAATGAAAAATGTAAGAAATATGCAAAATGGGTGCTAAGTTTAACGTCTCTAGCAAGACGGAATGCTTCTTTCAAAAATCGTCTCATTTTTTTTATTTTTTATTTTTAGACAAAACAAATATGTACAAAAACAAAAATAAAAAGACAAGTGAATAAAAATAAAAATAAAAATGCAAGAAGTAAAAATGTAAGGAAATAAAGAATGCAAAAAAATTTTTTCTTTTTTTTTTCGAAATTAAAAATTAAAGTTAAACAAAATATTTTTGGATTTTTGGAAATAAGATAAAAGGAAATAAAATAAAAGAAAAGAAATATTATTATTTTTTTATTTATTTTTTTATATATATATATTTTTTATTTTTAATACCAAGATAGAAGTAACTAAATAAAATAAAATAAAATAAAAAATAAAATAAAAATAGAAATAGGAAAAAGTCAAAAAGTCAAAGGGTCAAAGGGGCAAAGCTGTGATCGATCGAAGATGAAGTTCGATCGATCGAACATATAAAATTTTGGAGATCCCGAGAGCATGCATTTTTTAAAAATGGATCGATCGAACCACATGTTGGATCGATCGAAAGATAGTTCGATCGATCGAAATGGTTTACGATCGATCGAACTTTCAAAAATTTGGAGATCCCGAGAGCATGCATTTTGGAATTTGGATGCAAGTCCAAAATTTTTCTAAGTGTTGGGACTCAAGTGGAGTTCGATCGATCGAATCCATAGTTGGATCGATCGAAGAACAATTCGATCGATCGAAGGTGTTCTTGTGATCGATCAAACTGGCACCAAATGCCTAATTTTGAACTGAAAGTGTAGAAAATCCTATGCTAAGCCCCAATGATGGTAACAAGAATGAAAATTTGAAAAATAGATGGAAGAATGTACACAAGAATGAAAAATAAAAAGAAATGAGGGAGGAATAGAGTTGTGAAACTCTACGAATACTAGTGTTTAACGTCTCTAGCAAGACGTTAGGTCAACTCACTAATCAAATGAATCAAAAACTGGATATGAAACATCCTTATTGACCCTCTTTTCACTTTTCTCATTTAATGACCCACTTATGACAATAAAATCATCCTCCAAAAGAATGACTTGAAAAGAAATAAAAGAGATGATATTGTTCCTTTCATCCACGGTCTTGAAAACAAAATCAATCATGGTTAGGCTTGCCTCTTTGTTGTATTCTTGAAACACATTCAAATGATCATCCATATTGATAATTGGTGAGGCATTGTCTTTCAAAGACTCATTTGGATTAACAAGAAACACCCTCTCTTCATCCCTCTTCTCCTCCTCATAGATTACCATTTCCTCACCTTCTAAGTAAGCTAAGGAGTCCATTAAAGAGTTTATTTCATTTTTAGAGCTTTTAAAGTCAAAACCACAATTTTTATACATTTCCAAAAGACATTCCTCAAGAGGGTCATTAGAGATAATAGAAGGAAGGCCCTCTTCAACAAGTTCCTCCTTCTTCTTTCCTACCTCAAGTGTGGTCAACATCTCCTCACTCTCTAGAGTAGCCATCTCCGAGATAAAATCATAATCAAAACAAGGAAAGTCCTCATTAATCATGTTATGTTCTATTGGATTAGCCACTAACTCACTTGCCACTTCGTTCTCTATACAAGCTAGAGTGCTAGGCATTAGCTCACTTATTTCATTCTCCTTACTCTCATCATCCTCATCTATATTCATTGAAGTTCTTGCCATTTTTTCATTTGCCTCTTCCTCCTCCTCTTGATGAGAAAAAGTACTTGCAATTTGCTCAACTTGAGCTTCTAAGTTGGCTAAAGTTTGAGAATGAGAATTAATAAGTGAAGTGTGTGAAATATGCACATCAAGTAAAGCTAACACTTTTTCTTCAAATCCGGGTGAGTACTTAGAAGGTGGTGAAATTGATTCATCATAAAATGGTGGTGGAGGGCAATAGTCATAAGAAGGATTAAATGAGTGATCAAGTCCATAATAAGATGATGCATGAAATGAATTGGACTCAATCTCATAAGGATTAAAATATGATGGAGGAGCATAAGGTGAAGGGATGTAATTCCCCCCCAAACTTGGATCAAACAATTCCTCCATTCACAATTAAAACCCAAATGCAAGAAAAAATTGGCCTCAACAAGGGCCTATGCTTGGACAAAAATTTAGCAATAAAATGAGCCTCAACAAGGGCTATCACAAGCATACAAAGAAGTGAAACAATTAAAATACAAGAGTGCCAAGAATTGCTCACAATGGTCCTTTAGCACTTCAACTCCAAATGTAGCTTTTAAGCTCCAATGATTGCTTTAAGCTCCAAAGTTTGCCTTCCTTGTAGTCAAGTACCTAATTGAACAAATAATAATGAGAATCAAGAGAAAAGAATATACAATGGAAAATAAAATAAAAATAGAAGCAATCTAATGAACACTATTGTCTAGTTTAATTCCAACAAAACCGTTAATCCCCGGTAAAGGCGCCAAAATCTTAACGACAGCCGTTCCAATACGCCAAACTAAATGTAGTGAATGTGTGGTTCAAGAAAAGCCTTTTATATCAAATTTAAATTTATAAAAACCACTACCAACACCACTACTAACGTAGCAAGAGTAAGTAGGGATCGTCCCAAGGGATTATACGTGTTGGAATTTCAACTTCGACTCTAGCGTACCAAATGATTGCAAAAGAGAATTGGGTTGGTTGATTACTTCTAGAAAAGAATTAATTAAAATGCATTAAGATAAAGAGTAAGTAAGAAGGAAAGGTCTTGGGGGGTAGAGATCACCACCAAACAATACTATTCCAAACCATAATCAAGTGACTAATGAGGGAAATGAATGTGTTGTAACAATGTTGTGTGTGTAAAAGACATTCAATTGGTAAGGGTGACTCAACAAGTGCAAATTGTCTCAATCAACATATGTGAGGCCACAATACATCTATTGGTAGAGGAATATATTGTCTAGACATCATGTGAAGAGAACAAAATATCAAATCAACTCATTGAACCTTTCATTAAGCTCATAGTCCAAGCAATCCATAAGGATGACTTAGTTAAACATGCATTATCTAAACATCATGTGAGAGGCCACAATTTATCTATTGGGTGAGGAATAAATTGTCTAAACACATGTGAAAGATACAACATATCATAACTAGTCATTAATCCTTCATCAAGCTCACAATCCACATACAACACAATATTAGAGGAATATGCCATTCGGACTCACAAGCATGGAACATCAAACATCAAGAGTAGATTGTCCTCCCATCTAACATTACACTATCACTACACTAAATCTACACTACTAGCATGAAAATAAAGCTATCTAGACTAAGGGAGAGGCACAAGCCATCAAGAATAGGCATAAACCATCAAATGAACCAAAATAGCATTCAATAAGCATATCATCTTGATAATCTCTAGATCTATAGCATCAATACATATAGACATGCATCAAAAACACTAAATCTAGAGATAAGCACATGAATATCCTACTCTAGCATACATAGACATATGGGTAGCATAGAATAGTCAATTGGAAGCATTAAACCATACAAACCATGAAATAATCAAGATTTATATATACATGAATATCAACATGTATCATACAACACTAATCCCTCAATAATACACAAGATTAGAGTATAGAAAGCATGCTTGGGGCTAACTCTAGCCCCAAGAGGATGTCTAGACACTCATGGTAGTGATGATCCAACCCTCAAGGGCTAACTCCATGGCTGCTCCTTGTTGGTGAAGATCTCCTCCAATAGTGCTCTAGCTTCCCTCCTTCCTCCTCTCCAAGGAGAGTCTCCAAGATGATTTTCAATGTGTGACAAGAGACTCTAGGCTCCTCTAGGCCCTCCTCCACAAAGTGTATCATATTCCTTATATAGGTAGGTCAAATACACCCTATGATGAGCTGTGGTCGTGCAAGGCATATTCTCCAATGATTGGGTGAAGGACGGAATAAATGAGCTGGACTTTAACTTTTTCTCGCTGGAGGAAGTTCGATCGATCGAACCTTAACTTGGATCGATTGAACCTTAACTTAGATCGATCAAAGATGGGTTCGATCGATCGAACTGCATCTTGGATCGGTCGAAGTGGTCTGACTCCTCCGGATAAGGACAAGGCTGAGATATTTCGAAGATATTTATGGGGAAAAGGACAAAAGTGGTTGGTAGGCGTACAGCTGTGGATAAGATCAATCATTTGAATAGGACAAAATAGGGTTCGATCGATCGAAGGTGATGTTGGATCGATCGAACTTGGAATTTCAGCAAAGGCCAAGGTTGGATCTATCGAGAAGTACTGTGATCGATCATAGATGTTCGATCGATCGAACTCTAAGTTGGATCAATCGAACTTTTCAGCTACACAACTTTGATTCCTTTTTGCTCCTTGCTTTCTCCACTTTGCTCCCTCCTTTGGTTTATCTCAGGATTGCTTCAATTAAGCTCTTATTTGGCTAAGTTAGCTCAATTTTGGGATTAGTGCCTGAAAATATAAATAACACGTAATAAGTCTAAAACGGTAAAGTAAGATAGATAAAGGTACTAGAATACTTAAGCTTAACGGGTTTAAATGCGCACTTTTCAGTGCTCATCAACCATTCTGGCATTTTTCATTCTTCGGGCCAGATGGTCCCGAGTGGGACCCGCATCTGGATTTGTTGTGCACGGGGGTTGCGTTATGGGTCCATTGCATGTCATGTATAATTATTTTATTCATAATTCTATTAGGTTGTATAACTTAATGTGTGGTTGTAGTAATTTGTGTATATATATGCATTTTGTGGTGGAAAATGTAAAAAAGTGGGATTTTTATGCTTAGTGGTGGGGCCCACTCCCTACTCACTTTTCTTTGTTAGCCAAGAGGCCAACTTTGGCCTCATTGTCTCTTCTCTCTTCCCAACCAAGCTCTCTCTCTTTCCTCATTTTCTTTTTCTTTTTCTTTTTCTTTCACCATCTTTGAAGCTTGATTTTTCCTACACCTTTGGGAGTTTGATAGCACTTCCCTAGGCAAAGTTGTAGAGCTCGTTGAGGCCGTCGATTTCATAGGAGCCAAGCACCGTTTTGGCCAACCTCAGGATTTCGAATTAGGGCTTGGATTTGGGAAAATTGGGACTTTTCTTCATTTGAGAGGTAGGGGTGTTTTAATGCATAATTTCTTATGCTTTTGTGAGTTTTCTTGCTTAAATTGATGTCTAGCATGTTTAACTTGTGATAATTCTAACAAAATTTTTTTAAATGTTAAGTATGGAATATGTGACTATTTGTTAATGGATATGTGGTGATTAAATATGCTTATATGAAGTTGAATTCATGTCATATATGCTTACTATGCTAAATTGACGTTGAATGAAAACATGAGTTATGTATTGTAGTAATTTATGCTGGATAACATGTATGAAAATTCTATGGTTGAATTGATGATTTGAAGCATAAAGCATTCATGCATCCATTGGGAAAGAAAAAAGGGAAAAGTATTTTGAAAGCAAATGAAATTATTTTTAGGAAAATGATTTTGGAAAGTGTTTGTGAAAACCGGATGCCTAGGAGGCACCTAGTGGTCCGGGGTGTTAAGTATGGAATATGTGACTATTTGTTAATGGATGTGTAGTGATTAAATATGCTTATTTGAAGTTGAATTCATGTCATATATGCTTACTATGCTAAATTGATGTTGAATGAAAGCATGAATTATGTATTGTAGAAATTTATGTTGGATAACATGTGTAAAAATTCTATGGTTGAATTGATGATTTGAAACATGAAGCATTCATGCATCCATTGGGAAAGAAAAAAAGGAAAAGTATTTTGAAAGCAAATGAAATTATTTTTAGGAAAATGATTTTGGAAAGTGTTTGTGAAAACCGGACACCTAGGAGGCGCCTAGTGGTCCGGGGTGTTAATGTGATCTAGAGGGAGGTTGAGCTACCTAGGCCCAGACAATGCCATGGAGGTGCCATGTGGTCGGGGAAAGCTATCCAATCGTTCCCTCGTGGTGCCATAGAGGTGTTATGGGCCGGATTGCATTAATGGTTTGGAACGGCAAAAAGGAATTGTTTTGGGAATTTAGGGAGCGACATTACATGACATTGCATCTTTTAGCACGGCATGTTTCATTTGTGACTCGGAGTATTACTATTGATAGCATTGTTGTATTTCTCCCGGAATTGGCATGATCCCATCCTCTTCATTTCCTTTTCATTGTATGGATTCACGAGGACATAAAAAGTGTGTCTTAGACACTTCTTACTGGCTTCGGCTCACCCCTTCATCTTAACATTTTTCAGGTTCAGGAAAAGAAGTGGCGGACGACAAACCACCACAATTCTATATGTAACTTGTATGAGGTTGTACATCATGGACTCTTGTAAATTTTAGTTTTTGCTTCATAGACTGTAATCTCATGTTAATATAATTACTTTGTTCTTGATTATTGAAGCATGTGATGAATCATATAATATGTTGTTAATGGAGGAATTCTCTTATATATATATATATATATATATATATATATATATATATATATTCACCATGCTCAAATGAATGTTGTGATGTTATAGTCAATATTTATGTATATTTTGGAAAAGGAATTATTCAGTTTTAAGGTGCAATAGTAACCCCTTATGCATATTTTCAAGTTCGTAGAAGTCCAGCATGATTTCTCAGCTTCCAGTAGCTTCATCTACTAATTAGAGCACAACCAGCTAACCGAAGTGGTTATTTTGGTCAACTGCTACTGAAGCCATTTCGGTCAACCGATTTAGCTGCTATTTGTGCATCTTGCCACCTCTTCTTGGTATAGTCAATCCTGAGTATTGGGAAATACTTAAAGCCTTCTTGAAACATATTTAGGACGTAAGAACAATGTAATAGCACTAGACTTGATGGCATTGACTTAGGTAACCTCGAGTTCGAGTAAGGACCCGGTTAGCGGTTCGGACCTAAAGGTTCGGGTCGTTACATACATTGTCTCAGAATTACGTACACAAAAGATAGCAAAATATATCTACAACTCCTAAACCTGCGGGGTTACTTCTTCTACGATATCTTTGTCATGTCCTGAAAATAATAAATAAGGGATGAACACAACAGCTCAGTAGGAAAAGTCTAAAGCATTTGCTTTAGGCTTCCTTGAGTCATCAAACAAAGAATTGAAAATAGAAATTGGGATCATACATGGGGACATCAAGTAAATCATAATCAATGCAAGTATGTCACATACTATGAAATGTAATGCTTTCCTAACCATAATCTTAGCCCAACACAACATATACCGAAAACCACTAACCGACTTTATCTAGGTGAGATTGATAACTATCCCTGATTCTAAATCCAGCAACCATTTGAAACCTAGTATCAACTTTTTCACATCCAAAATCGACACGCGCTCCCTCTAGGTTGAATTAGCCCCGGACTCGTGAAACTCAATTCTTTTCACAAAAATGATTTCTTTCCCAAAACCTTTCTCTTTGAAAACATCGATCAAGACATCCTTCCTTTTCACAAAAACCTTCCAACATAATTTTTATAAAACAATTTCTGCCCAATCCTTTTACTATACCTATGCCATGAATGAAATCAACATATATATGCTTTGCAATTTTATCAATTTAAGCAAACATGCTCATTACAATTATCATTATTAACATCATCATACACATGTTCTCAAGAAAACACTTATACATATAATATGCTTCTCAACAAATTTCCTTCAAATACACAATCAACATCACTTTTACGCATAATTTTCATTACATAAGCACATAGATCATGTTTTTCGTGAAATCTGGTGTTGTCGAGGCACCAACGCTTAAAAATGTGCTAAGAATGGGAATGTGCAATGTGGCCAAGTTTTAAATTTATAAAAGCCACTACTACCTCTAACTAAAAATATAGCTAGGGTGAGTAGGGATCGTCCCAAGGGATTGTGGCGTGTTTGTAATGGAAACAATGTATAGGGTTAGTAGGTCGAATGATCAAAAGGTGGGTTGTTTGGTTAATTAAACTACAATGCAATTGAAATTAAAGCAAGTAAAATGTAACAATTTAGAATGTAGGGAAAAAGATATAAAGTAGAGGACTTGGGGTACTAGAGCTCACCACTAAGCTTGACTTTACTAGACACTAGCAATTGTATATCAATGGAGAAATTAAATTGTAACTTATGTGTGTGTGTGTGACATTAATTGAAACTAGGCATGGATGGCAAATAAGTATACATTATCTAGCCAATTCAAATGGAAAGCACAACCTATCAAATGAGACCAAAATCTATTCAATGAAACCATAATTTATGCACACACAACTATCTAGATGCATACACCCTTTGCATTCATAAGTATGGAACACCAAGGAACAAGAATAGATTGTCCACCTATCTATGAATCTAAAACAACTACACTACAACTACACTAAAGACATGAAAATTAAACTAAGTAAGCTAAAGGTGTGGCACAATCCATCAAGAAACAAGTGTGAAACCATCAAATAAATTACAAGAGTGTTCAATTAAGCACTATGTTTTGATCATCACTAGATTAACTTCATCCATACACATAGACATGCATAAACTCCACTAAATCTAGAGAAAAGCACATGAATCATCCATTTTAGCATACATAGACATATGGTTAGAGATAGAGAATCAACTGAAAGTATTAAAATCCATACACATCAAGTAGAAACCACAAGATATATATATAAATCCAAGATCAAAACATTTGTTACAAGTAAATCCCCAAAAATATACAAAGCATTAGGTCTAGGAAGCAAACTTAGGGGCTACTCTAGCCCCAAGTAGATGTCTAACCACTCATTGAAGTAGTCATCCAACCTTCAAGGGCTATCTCCATGATAGAAATGACCTCTTTTTTTATGGAAACCCTAGAAGAATTGAAGAACTCCCAAAGATGTGTAAAAGCTCTCTAGTCTCTAGCCTCCTCTTCAAGAAATGAGATATGATATGTGTAATGAAGATATATTTTATCTTGCTCTTAAAATGGCTCCAAATCCTTATATAGGAGGCTTAAGTGTCACACCCAATGGTCTGGATCCGTGCACTAGGGTCCTTGCAATGATTGCACCATGAGCCAACTTTTAATGAGCTGGAATTTGTTTTATTTCGGACTTAAGGAGGTTCGATTGATCGAACTGTGTTGAGATCGATTGAACATTGGTGAGATCCATCGAATGCTGCAGAGATCGATCATCCTTGGTAGCCCCTTTTTGAATAAAGACAAATCTTTGAGATATTTTGGGAAAGAGACAAGATTGGTAGGTGTGGATAAGATCGAATAATTTCGATCGATCTGAGAAAGGTTGGATCGATCGAAGATGGTGAGATCTTTTGGATAAGGACAATTGATTGGATCTATCTTGATGAGGCCAAATCGATGCTGCTCTGATCAATCGAAGGAATGTTGAGATCGATCGAACTTGCTATTTTTCCACACTTTGCTTCCACTTTGCTTCTTTCTTCCATTCAGCTTAAGATTACTTCTTTTAAGCTCTTATTTAGCTGAATTAACTGTTTTGGGATAAGTGCCTGAAAAAGGCAATAACATGAAATTAGTCTAAGACGGAAAAATAAGATAGATAAAGGTCCTAGAATACCTAAGCTTAAGAGGTTTAATTGCGCACTTTTCAGCGCTCATCAAAATCAAAACATGAAACTCAAAAAGAAGGTTAAGCATAATGAGTTAGACACCCATACCAAAAGAAAACAACTCAAAAGCCAAGAACTCTGAACTCGAAATCCTCCAAAAGGTAGCAAGATTGATGTCAAAACGTTGCCCTCGCTAAGATTTACACTTTTTCTAATTATGGCTCTTCACAATTCTCATTGTATCATGGTGAAATCTTGGAGAGAAGAGTGAGAGATATAGAGAGAGAAAGAAGAAAAGAAAATGGAGGAGAGAGAGGGAAAGTGACGAATGAAGGGGGATCGAGAGGAATGAGGTGGGTAATGATGATTGGCCATTGAGTCTTCCATTTGCTGCCAATGTACCAAAATAACCTCTTTTCTTTAAATAATCCTCCCACATATGCCACAATATATCTCTTCTTCTACCAACACGACATATATATATATACCCATATATATATATATATATATATATATATATATATATATATATATATATATATAACACCCCAATGGCCTAAAATAAATAATGATGTAATAAAAATATACCGGATCCCACATGGCATGTAAAATGATGCACGGAGAATAATAAAAATAAAAATATCGAAAAATTCCAAAAAAATCAAGGACATTACAATCCCGGACCAAAATTCTAAAAAATGTTAAAATGACTCGAAATGCATTTATAAGAGTTCTAAACTCAAAGAAATACCCTAAACGACTCTCGAGACCTATACGGCACGCTAAACGGTGCCTGATATGTAAAATGAGTAGACAAATAAATAAATACGAAAAAATCAAAAAACGCAAAAATATTCGAAACATCACAAAGCCGAATCATGGGATTTGGGGCGTCACACCTTCATTCTTTTCTACAACCTAAATACTCCTTCTGTCAACTTAGTCACTACTGCTTATAGAGAGGAGAATGAAGTTGTTTCTTGAAGTATTTCATAGTCTTTGATCTCTCTTTATTTAATCTTTTTATTTTTATTAATATTTTAGTAAAACTATAAGTAACTTTACACCCATGAATCTTCATATTTACAAACTTTGTAAAATTCTCTACCCTTCTATAATTCTTTCCAACATACAAATTCTACATGGTCATGTTTATTTATTATATGTATGATTTACTTATTACTGTTACAAGAAAGAAAGAAAAAAACAGCATTTTCTTCTATTTTTTTTCGTGTGAGAGAAAGGGAGATATAGTTTTGGAATGTCATTTGTGATCAAACGAATGGTGAACGGTCATTTATCTTTAAAATTTTAATTTAATTTAGCAAATCCTTGAAAAGGTAATTCAATAGGAAAATGAAAAAGAATTCAACACAACATACGTTTCAATTTCTTTTTGGAAATAAAAAAAGTTATGTAATAATATTTTTTTAATTAAAATATTATTTTAGATGAAATTTTTAAATCATAAAGATCATTGAAACAAAATAGAATAATTCAAGAAATAAAAAAAATTACAAACATTTTTTCATGCACGTTGATTCTTCTAATATATATATATATATATATATATATATATATATATATATATATATATATATATCTTAAGTTTGTTTTAATAAGAGTTTACCTATGATACCCACAACATCGTTATCCAAGGCAAGAATTACAACTTACATTGAATGTTGTTTTTTAAAATTAATTTCATTTTTCGAAACAGTCATTGAGGATTATACATCTTTTCACAAAATCTAGAAAAACTTTAGAAGCTGGTTATTTAATTGTGAAAAATAAATATATTTGTAGGTTATTGAATTTAAAAGCACAACGTACCAATGGCAAAAGAGTCAGTTTAGCAACCGCTATTGTAACAAAGCAAAACACACACACACACAAAGGGAAATGATTCTTCGGGTGATTGTCATCTCTTCATTAGTACTCTCAAATTATTTCTTTCTACGAATAACACATCTATCATTGAATATAGGTTCAACTTCTATTTTAGTTGCAATTTCTTTTGCCTCCTTCCACAATGACAATATCTCTTTTTTAAAAGTCAACTATGTTGGAATTTCATAAGTAGGGCTGCAAATGAATTGAGTCTAGCTGAGTTTTAGGCTGCTCGGGCTCGCCTAATTCAGAGAAATGCTCGGGCTCGGCTCAGTAACTTTTGGACAAGCTTGGGTTCGAGCTCAACTTCCATTGTTAGCTTCTGAACTTGTATTAATCTCCAATCTTCATCCTCTCTTTTGCTTGCTTCGGATTTCAACCATGACCATGGATCTTGTTTTTGTCTGTGGCTTTGGTGGACCTGGGGGGTCATAGTTTCGCCCCATCAGTAGTATTATAAGAGTGAAGAGAGAGGGGGAGAGAGACGAAGAGAGAGAACTAACCTTGTTTGGAGACAGAGTTCAGCAATTTCCCAATCTTTTTCCATGGTTGCCAACTCGGTTACTGGTTGTGGCAGATGTGCAGTAAAGTTTCCATCCTTCAAGTTGATAAAAGAAACTAATCCAATGGCTGAGATGGAGTATTGAATTGGGCTAATGCGTTAGTAGGATGGCCCTATAAAGATCAAATATAGCTATTTAAATATAATATATATAGGCCTTATTAAACAAGCTTGTCCACCAGCTTTATGAACTGAGCTTAACATTATTCGAGTTCGGCTCGTTTAGTAAACGAGCTCAGGCTCGGCTCATTTACTTAACGAAACCGAACTCATAACAAGCCGAGCCCGAACTATTCATGAACAACTTAATTATAACCCTATCCATATGAAGACCTTCCATTGTGGCATTGTTATCAATATAGAGGACACTATGTTGATTAGAGGTAGAGGAGCCAAAGAAAAAGTCATACCTACTCTTAGGGTAATCTTCTCCTCTTGCCCAGCCAAAACGATGATGGCAGAGGAAGTAGGTGCCTGTCCTCACCTGATACACTAACAAATCACAAGAAGGATATGTGTGGTATGGGCTACCATTCTCTTCCTCCTCAAACACAGTATGGATCCCGAACTCCTTTAGCTCAAAAGTGCTCTTCTTCAAATACACTGAAACATTCACATCATCGCCAGCTTCCAGGAATTGATTCACAAAATTCCAATGGCTTAACCATACCATCCTGTTGCCGTCATCTGGAACGCCCATGAATGTTGGGCTGTATGTCCACTTCACATCCTTTGTCCTATTACTCACTTCAATGTAAAGCTCATTCCAATACTTAGGTCTCCAATTATCAGAATGTCCATAGACAACAAATACATTCAAGCCTTGGATCTTGATATTAGGAAATGAAGGTACCATATAACATATTAAATATTCCATGCTCTTCATGCTGAACCAGCCTGGAACTTCATTACCAGGTAGAAAAGTGCTAAATATACCCAATTCATAGAGTCCCTACAACATGGAAATCATAAATTTCAACTCTTACCAACATGAGTGAGATAGAGAGAGAGAGAGAGAGAGAGAGCTCACCTGGATGGGAACTTTTCTTTTAGTCCTCGACATATTATTCCATAGAGAGACTTCAATATTTATCAGGAATTCCATGTTGGACAAGCCCAAATTGCTGACCATTACTTCATCAAAGTTTCCAATGGGTTCTAACTTGAACAATCTTTGAACCTCAGTTAGTTTGTCACAAAAACCTATCAACAAAAACAGTGAATTCAACAGGTTTGGTAGATTTGTTATCATTTTCAATGACCTGCACTCGAGTAACACCAACCTCCTTAAACTCATTGGAAGCTCCAGAAGTAACTGGAGCTTTGGGCAGTTGTTTAGATAGAGTCTGTGGAGCATAGTGAGACACTTGATGCTCTCTGGTATGCTACAGATTAGATTTCTACTTAGATCCAAGTTCTGTAATAGGGATAGGCTGCCAAGATCCTTTGGAATAGCATCATCTGATAGGTTGCAGCCAGCAAGACTCAAGGTTGATAATGAGCGTGGTAAAGCACACATTGAAAAACTGATTGATGGACTCCTTCTTGGTCCCAATAGCCAATCCCTGAAGTGTGAACGCCATGATCTTACCGCAGTAGTAACGGAGGGTGATTGATTTATGGCAATCCTGTCTGCATGGAGCATTTTCAAAGACTCCGTCTTTCCCTTCTCTGTAGGCAACATCTCGAGCTTTAAACAACGAGATACAATGAGTATTTCAAGTGATTTTAGCAGGCTAATTTTCGATGGAAGCTTCCCAAGACTCTTGCAACCTTTTAGATTCAACAAAACTAGTCTCCCTAATTCCCCAATTCATACATGAATCTCAATCAAATTTATGCAATTTTTAAGAATCAATCTTTCAAGATTGGGGACTTGTGAGAAGTCAGGCGTATTGGTAAGACCATGAGAATGACTGAGATTGAGGCTTTTCAATGATCTGAGCAACTGTATAAAAAAATAAAAAATATTAGCATAACACACTTGAAAACCTAAGCATTTTTATCCATGCACCACACAATCGCCCATTTAGAAATTAGTTTATATGAATATTAATATTACCAAAGAAAATATAAATAGGAAAATAGTTAGTATCAGACCTTGTTTCCATTCCAAGCTTATTTCAAGCTGCTATTGCGCATGTCAAGGGCAACCAGACTCTCCAAATAAAGACCACTAGGTATACATTCTAAAGGGAACTATCGCCAACACAACCATCTTAAATTTCTAGGGAATTCTTCATAATCTCCTGTGAGCCTTGTATTATTCAGCTGAAGTAGTCTTAATCTGCGCATCCTTGAAAATGCATCAGTTTGCAAATCTACTTCATCTGATGTGGAATTCAATCTTGTTGAGGCAAAATTGATAGGGAGCCAAGAGAAGAAGCCTAGACAACGCCGCTTCAATGAATTGCTTTCGAAAAGTAATGTTGGTATGTCAAGAAAATATTCTGAATGGTGTCTTTTTGCTTTATCTTCCTTAGACACAGTCAAGTTGAGGATGAGGCCTTCAATGGAATCTGTTCCCTGATAAGAGGGCTTGAAATAGTAAGCAATACAAATAGACATCATGAGGAGCAAATTTCTTACAGTTTTTTCATTTAATACACTAAAGGCATCCTTATGATGCCACAATCTGCTTCATTTCCCAGGTTCCTTGGTTGATTCTTGGTGTATGATTTCTTTCCCCATGTCCCAAAGCAATTGATGCATGGTCAACTTGTTATTTTCATTGATAGTTATGAGACATCTATCAATGAGATTGTGAATCCCAACTTTTGAGTAGAAACCACACCCATCTAGTATTGTAGTTGTGAATTCTTTATCCTTTCTAACAAAGAAACAAGCAATGTTGAGGAATCAATTTTTGTCATGGTCATCTTGTAAAGAATCAAAACTTATTTTAAGTTTTCTTAGAATCTAACTGTCAGGAATGGCTTCCAATTTCTTTAATGTACTTTCCCACACATCTAGAGGTTTGCTAGATAGAGAAGAACCCAACACTTGAAGAGCTAAAGGAAGCCCTCCACAGTAGTGTACAATCCTTTTTGAGTGCTCCAAGTAAACTTCAATGGGAAGGTCTTGTCCAAAGGCATGCCAACAGAAGAGCTGAAATGATTCATTGCTATTTAATTCCTTAACTTTGTGCATCTTATACCGTTCATGTGCCTTCAGCAATTGCTCATGTCTAGTTTTTATGACAATTTTACTTCCCGGATAAAACCAATGTCGCATAATGAGTACTGAATTTAATTGGTCTAATTGATCCACATCATCAAGAATAACTAAAACTCTTTTACAGCAAAGAGCATCTCTAATCTTGATGATTCCTTCATCAATACTGCTAATTTTTTCTTTTCTCCCCTTTAGAAAATCGGAAAGAAGTCGTTTCTGTAAACTAACCAAACCATTGGATTATTCTGTTATTTCTCTAATATTTGCAAGGAAGCTGCTACATTCAAATCTGTCGAAATTTAGGTTATACACAGTTTTGGCGATGGTGGTCTTCCCAATTCCCCCCCATTCCACAAATTGTCACTATGCCAACATCCGTCGATCCATCTTGTATCCACGAATTAATGTCTTTTACACGAGAATCTATTCCAATTGGGTATGGACCAACACTCAAGACCGTGCGATTCAACTTGTTCCCAATCTCTTCAACAATTTTTCGAATAAAACGTGACTCTTGCCTAAAAAATGCAATGAAAATGGATAAAGTACATTTAAAATGTCATCTATTAAAATGAAACAACAAATGATGATTATGAAAGGAAAAAAAAAATTACATGGTGTTCAATTTTAGCCATTGCGACTCATATA
This sequence comes from Cornus florida, assembly GCF_030987335.1. Taxonomy (NCBI): domain Eukaryota; kingdom Viridiplantae; phylum Streptophyta; class Magnoliopsida; order Cornales; family Cornaceae; genus Cornus; species Cornus florida. The sequence goes on from NW_026775573.1 coordinate 65,656,351, forward strand.
CAAGCTTATAGACTGCTAAATATTATGATAATCTCGAATTGATAAAAGTACGTAGGATATACTATGTTAAATATATATGAAAGAAGAAATACAAGAAAAAAGAAAAGAATGTTCACAAACTTCTGACTCCAATTCAAATAAGCAAGTTAATGAACAGTAATTCATGTTATTCACAATCCTAATGATATTTCCTCTCTTTAAAATTCATCTTCTTATTTTCATAATTTTTGTAACTACTAACTTTATTCTTTTGAAGTGCTTTTATTTGATTTTAAACTACTTAAAGTTTGAGTTATTGAAGCACTTTTAACTCGACCCAGCTATGCTTCTTTGGATCTTAATTCAAGTTATGTTTATAATTTATTTTATACGTATTGTGGCCTCCACATGCCTTGAGTTGTAAATAAAAATGACTAAACATGTTGTTCGTTAAACCCTTTAATGTTTGATCCATCCTTTAATTTTCCTTCTTTTTCATGCCATATATCCAAATAGAAATTTTCTTATGATCAAATCTCTATACCAGTGGTATAATACATAATTCATATAATAATTTTCTAGACTCAACATCCAATATTGGTTGTATCCGGAGTGCCCATCCATTAAGGATAGCAACTCATGACCAGCGACAGTGATATAACATTGCATTTATATAACATATGCATATTGGATAGCATGTATTTTGCTTCTACTTGAAGTCTTGAACTATTCTATCAATTTTTGAATGATGTCAAACTTTCATATATTATCAATACTTTGGCTAAAAGTGTATATATATATATATCGATAGTATTACTAGTTTAAAACATTAGCATTAAGATATACTGTGGAGATAGGATAACATTAGCATCTAATGGCATGAATAATTTGAAAGTATTAAATCAACAATATTAACAATTTAAGGAAATTACCCATCTCTAAAAACCATCCCTGCCATATCTGCAACTTCTTTCAAAGCTTCCTTCCACCTCCTTATCTTGTCCAACCCCACCTCTTTCCTTTCTTCTTTCTCTGTCTTAAATCGCTCTTCGTGTATAGCAAATACATCTGCAAAACTCCCTGTCTGCTCTCTTACATGGGATGGATCCACATTATAGAAGACGGGTATAATCATATGATTAACCGTCTTTTTGCGCTCAAGGATATTAAAGAGCTCATCAAGGCACCATCTTGAAGATGCATAACCTTTTGAGAAGATAATTATTGAAATCCTCAACTCTTGGATTGCCTTATTTAGTTCTAAGGTAATATTTTGTCCTCTCTCCAGTCCATCATCGTCCATAAATGTTCGTATTCCTGCATGTCGTAGAGCTGTATAAAGGTGATCAATAAAGGTATTTCGGGTGTCTTCACCTTTGAAACTTAAGAACGCATGATAGGAACATCGACTTGAGGCGACTTCTTGGACTCCCATAGTAGCCAACGAACAATGCTCTTAGAGATCAATGAACAAGGGATATATGTAATCTGTGCACGCACAACCAGTATTTTAGTACAGTGTCAATAAAAAAATAAACCAACAATATTATGTACTCAATATGGGCGAAGCTAGTTCAATCCCATATGCGAACCAAAGTACATAAAGAAAATGATAAAGGATTTGCTTTAATGAATTATACACGATCGAGGAAAGGGTTAAATGGAAACACATGCAAAAAAATCTAGACACAAAATGCTTCGAAGTGCCTTCACAAAGGACGTAGCATAACTCAACTCAACCAAATTTCATCTCAATTATTTGTTGTATGCTACATGAATCCCATTTCACCATTTGCTCTTTCTAGGGTTAATTATTGTTAAAAGATATAAAAAGTTGAAGAGAGAAATTAAATATGAAGAACGCAAGAATATAACTTGGTTCCAATAGGGCTTACATCCACGACACACAAACTCCAAAGGGCTACATCTCTTTTATTCCATTTTCTCTTGATTTTGTTTACAATAACCACCTATATTTATAAGTGAATTATAGAAGACTTGTAATAAAGGAATTACAAAGAAAGTCAAATATAATTATGGCAACAACTTGTTGCCCAAGTATAGCAACTTAACATTCTGTCAATGAGTGATTTAAGGGCTTAAATCACTAGTATAATTATTCTCCAACACCCCCCATCAAGTTGGTACACAGAGATTTAACTAAAGTGTCTAACCTGAAATTAAATATGAAGTTGCTAAGAGTCTGAGACGAGTAAATGTGTGAGACGAGTTGATCCGGAGATCCGAGACAAGTTGATCCAAAGCTCCGAAACGAGTTGATCCGAAAATCCGAGACGAGTTGATCCGAAGATCTAAGATAAGTAGAGTATAAAGTAAGGTATGATAAACCTGCATTGATACCATGTTAAAAGATATAAAAAGTTGAACAGAGAAATTAAACATGAAGAACACAAGAATATAACGTAGTTCCGCCACTAGAGCTTACATCCACGACACACAAAGCCTGTAATATTTCTTCTTCTTTTTTTTCTGTTGGGCCCCACAAATCACAAACTTATTACATTGTTATATCATCTTTTGTCTGATCATTTTTCTCCCAAAAAAAAAAATCGTGACCAAGCTTTCTCTCACTACTAGTACTCTATCTCTCTATATCTATATCCTTAAGGCTTTGATTTCTCTCTCATTGTTTAGAGATTTTTAGAGCCGTTTGCGGCAAAACGGAGAGCTCAGCGAGATCTTCAAGTTGATGCAAGCAATTTCATCTTTGGCCAACCATAGAATTTTCAAAAATTGGGCTTGGAATTGGGGTTTTTGTATCTAAGTGAGGTAGGGGTGCTCTAATTCATATTTTCTTTGATCTTTTGTGAGTTTTCCCCTTTAATTTGATTCTAAGCATGTTTGATTTTAGCAATTTTGCCTATGTTGTTGTGGTTGAATGTAATTAAGGTGATGGATATATTATATGTATTAATTGAACCAATGATTATGATTATATACTTGGTGGGTGAAGATATATGCTTAGTATTGACATTTTAGGTGCCCCATGATTTTTAATTGTTAAGAAAAGTGATGTTGAAATTATATAAATAAATGTTAGGATTTCCCTTAATAATGTGATCGTGATGTAGACGGAATGTATGGGATTTATTGTAAATTTTTCTTGAAAAATTGCCATGATGTTAGATATATGATGTGTATCTCTATGTGTGTTATGTGTAAATAATATATGTGTGTATGATTTATTGATTGGATATGGAAAGTATACTTTTGTGATTATGTTAATTCTTGTTTAATATGTGTAATTGTAGAAATTTTGTTGACTTAAGCATGCTATAAATTCATAAGAAAATTCTTCTTTAGTATGGAATGTTGTTAAGGTTTGATGATGTGAAAATTATGGTAAATTATGAAGCGTGACGCATTCATGCATCCATTGGGAAATAAAAAGGGGAAAAATATTTTTTTTAAACCAATGAAATTGTTTTGGGGAAAAGTTTTTGAAAAATGTTTGTGAAAACCCAGATGCCTAGGAGGCGCCTAGTGGTCCGTGGTGTTAGTGTGGTTTAGAGAGGGGACTAGGGAGAAACCCTAGTGTGGTTGAGTTAACCAGGTCGGATGCGACGCCTTGGAGGTGCCTTGTGGTGGTGGATGGTTAGCCAATCCCCTTTTCGTGACGCCTTGGAGGTGCCTTGGGTCAGATTATATTAACGGTTTGGAAGTTAAAACGGTATGGTTTCGGAAATGGGGAGTGACATTGTATGGCATGGCACATCATTGGCATACGTGGTGCATTTGGTAATTGGTTGAGATATGTATGTTTGTTGATGATACAGTGGTTTTACTTAACTCCCAAGACATGATCCCGTTCTCTTGCTTTCTATTCTCTATGTGGATTCGCGGGGTCATAAGAGGTGTGTCTTAGACACTTCCTACTGAGCGTTTAGCTCACACCATCATTTTAACATTTTTCAGGTCACGGGAAGGAAGTGGCGGATGACGTTCCTCCACAGGTTTTGAAGGGTTAGTGGATTATTTTTGACATATTTTATGGCTATGATCCCATCATTATCATTATTATTATTATTATTATTATTATTATTATTATTAATTGTATTATGTATCGACATAAGAAAGGACGGTAGTGCCCTTAGTTGACCTCGGGTTCGGATAAGGACCTGATTAGCGATTCGGACTCTCGGGTTCGGGTCATTACAAAGCCCAAAGGGCTACATCTCTTTTATTTCATTCTCTCTTGATTTTGTTTGCAATAACCACCTCTATTTATAGGTGAATTGGGGAAAACTTGTAATAAAGGAATTACAAAGAAAGTCAAATATAGTTATGGCAACAATTTGTTGCCCAAGTATAGAACTTAACATTTTGTTAAGGAGTGATTTTAGGGCTTAAATCACTTATATAATTATTTTCCAACATCCCCCGTCAAGTTATAAGTACACAGAGATTTCACTCAAGTGTCCAACTTGAAATTAAATATGAAGTTGTTAAGAATTCGAGACAAGTACATGTGTGAGACGAGTTGATTCGGAGATCCGAGACGAGACGAGTTGATCCAAAGATTCGAGACGAGTTGATTTGAAAATCTGAGACAAGTTGATGCAGAGATCTGAGAAGAGTTGATTCAAAAATCTAAGACGAGTAGAGTATAGAGTATGGTATGGTAAACCTGCTCTGATACCATGTTAAAAGATATAAAAAGTTGAACAAAGAAATTAAACATGAAGAACACAATAATATAACGTGGTTCAAACACCAGGGCTTACATTGACGACACACAAAGCCCAAAGAGCTACATCTCTTTTATTCCATTCTCTCTTGATTTTGTTTGCAATAACCACCTCTATTTATAGGTGAATTGGAGAAGACTTGTAATAAAGGAATTACACAGAAAGTCAAATATAATTATGGCAACAACTTGTTGCCCAAGTATAACAACTTAACATTCTATCAAGGAGTGATTTAAGGGCTTAAATCACTTCTACAATTATAACTTTAATAAAACTACATGAACTTGTGTTAGTTTTGTCTTCTTATAAACTTTTTATTTCTTAATTAACATTCTCCCCATGGTAGGTTGTGAAGTCCTTGGTTTTGTGGGAATTGTTCCGAGAGGTTATGACCGATGCGACGTGAGGCGTGACTGTGATACCCCCGGATTTCCGAATGCGGGTTGGCCAGGCCCATACCCGAATACCGAGGATATCAAAACAAATTGATAATAAACGAACACAGAGTACAAAAGAATAAAGAAGAATAAATAAAATGCTGACAAAAAACTAAAATGATAATCTAATAATAAACCTCAGAATATATTTCCATTAATTAATAAACTCTTCTGATACAACTGATCCTCCAAAATACAACTCGGGAATCCATACTGTGTGGATCCCTAGAAAATCCAAACTAAACAAATGACAGCAATAACTGTCTAAATCAAGAAACTGAATCATAAAGGAACTCCTATGTAACATCGGAAGACTGAAGTAGACTGATCCCCCCTCAGCACGAACAACCTCTACTCCTGACGAACACCTGAAAATAATGGTAGGTCAGGCCCACAAATAAGTTCTACTCTACTACAGTCCAAGCAGAGATCCGATACACGTATACATCCTAGTCAATCCAACAGTAACTAGTAGTCCGTATATATATATATATACACACTAAAGGAACCTCACTAGACTATAGGGTTGTCTCAACCTGAATAGTAGGCAACATGCAAAACGCACATATAGTGGGCATGAGTACCTAGACCTACCAGGGTACACAACTACATTATATCTAGCTACACATCCCTGGCGATATACGCACCCTAACCACTGATCCTGAGACTCAAGCTCATATCATGGCACCATACTTATATATATATAATCTAGTAACCATCCTATTCAGTATAAATTAATCCTCCATAAGTCATTCAACTTGTTCAGCTGACCTAACTTGAATATAAGTAGGACTTAACATTTTAGTTAATCCATTCCCTTATATAATAAATTAATCCTCCATAAGTCATTCAACTTGTTCAGCTGACCTGACTTGAATATAAGTAGGACTTAACATTTTAGTTAATCTATTCCCTTTTATAAAATAGGTAGGACTTAACTGATAAGTTAATCCGTCTCTAGAATGCCACCGTCCCATACCGGTGCATTAAACCACACAATCCAACAATTAATGTAACGATTAAGGAAATACATCAAACAATCTAGAAATAACTATGATAATATGATATCAAGTTATCGCAAAATAGGAATGACTTATTATTTATTTAAGTTTCCTATATCATATGTCCTACATAAACTGATTCTTATACATGTGATGATATTTTATTATACCGTTAAATAACCATTCTCCATATCCAATTCATCCTACACATTTAATCTCAATTGCTAAAACATATTAAAAGATTAAATTCATTCGTTTGTTTAAAACATTCGAATAGCAAGCATCATTATGATTGAGTATATTTAAATTTATTTAAACCCAAACCTAGTTCCTATTTAATGTTCAGGAATCCTAGGCATGTTTCTACGTTCCATCATTCCACAGATATGAAAAATACATAATTTAAACATGTAAAAATTCACACCGGAAATCAAATCAAAATCATGCATTTATCAATTCATAACACAAGAACAGATATGAATAAAATTCATAAAACCTATGTTCTAATCCAATTAAACATGCATAATTATTTAATTTTATGTGTTTAATAAATCCTGGAATTTCCTAGGCATGTACAGAAACACGAATCAAAGGGAAAGAGATAGAAGAAAAACTTACCTTAAACTTTCGGATCGAAAGTTAAACTTCTTCTTCCTTAATCTTCTCTCTACATGGTTTTTCTCCTCCTTCCTTCTCTAACTCTCTCTCTCTCTAGCATATATCACGTGAATATTTCTAACCCCATTTTACAACCTATAACTATATATTTATACGCTAAATAAAATAACCCTAACCCTTTTCCCAATCCAAGTCAACTTAAAAAAAATAAAAAATAAAATATTAAAAAGGTAAGTAAAATATGTTACGTATATAATTTATGTATATCTTTATTAAATAAATAAATTATACACATTCCATTATTTATTAATGGATTATCCAATATTATTAAGTTACCATAATATTATAAAGTAACTTAAAACATAATACGTATCAAATCTATGTATATTTTTATTATTTAAATATAAAACATATACGTCAGATAAAATATTACTACCCAGGTTACCATAAAAGTAATTAATAAATTACTTTCCCTTTTATATATATTAAAAAGGTAAGTAAAATATGTTACGTATATAATTTATGTATATTTTTATTAAATAAATAAATTATACACATCCCATTATTTATTAATGGATTATCCAATAATACTTAAGTTATCATAATATTATAAAGTAACTTAAAACATAATACGTATCAAATTTATGTATATTTTTATTATTTAAATATAAAACATATACATCAGATTAAATATTACTACCCAAGTTACCATAAAAGTAATTAATAAATTACTTTCCCTTTTATATATATTAAAAAGGTAAGTAAAATATGTTACGTATATAATTTATGTATATCTTTATTAAATAAATAAATTATACGCATCCTATTATTTATTATTGGATTATCCAATAATACTTAAGTTACCATAATATTATAAAGTAACTTAAAACATAACACGTATCAAATCTATGTATATTTTTATTATTTAAATATAAAACATATATATCAGATTAAATATTACTACCTAAGTTACCATAAAAGTAATTAATATATTATTTTCCCTTTTGTATATGTATATAATATATATCTATATATATACATGCACAACTATCCATGGACAATAATTCATACACATTCAACCTCATATCCAAGTAGTCCATGGGACCCAATTAGTTGGCCAATTACTACTAACCATAACCATAAAAGAAAAATAAAATAAAATAATAAAAGAAAAGAAAACATTTAATTTACAATTAATCAAAACACCATTTAAGCACATAATCTAATTAAACAATTAACACATCGACAAATACAAATAATACATAGACACATAATCAAATAATCAAGTAATACCTAATTCAATTAAACACATAAGCAATTGGTCAAATAATCAATTAAATAATTAAAAATACAATTAAAACAAATAAATAAATACCGAGACTATCCTTTTAAAATTAGGGGTATTACAGTGACTTGTTTACCGGTGTGTACGTTTTCTTAGGATCTTGGAGCTAGTAGTAGTATCTAATAGCTGTGATTTGATTTGTGCGTTGAGAATGGTTAGACCCTGTGTTATGAACCGTATGTCTGGAGTTAGACGTAGGAATCGATGTATGTGTATGCTTGAGGATTAGACCTGAAAACAAGAACGATGTTGGTGTTGAGGTCAGATCGACGACGAGAATGGCCTGGCTAACCATTTCTTTGAGTCATTCTTTCCTTGACATGATATCGGGTCAAAGGTCAATGGTTATTTATATGTGAATGGGAAGGTGATGTTTTGTCTGGAAGTGAGTTTCATGTGGAATGGCATTGTGGATCGTGTCTGTGAGTGTACTAGTAGTTCTTTCTTATATTTTGACTGGTATGTCGTGTTGTTCAGTCGTGGAACCGGTAGTTGATTGTGTAGCTATGACATAGCTAATGATGACGATGAAAATCGGGAACGGTGTTGTGAGTATCTCTGGATTTGCGATTCAAGCTTGTGAGCAAGTTTTATCAGAGATTTTGTATCTACTTTCTTGTTAGCATTTGGGGTTACTAGCGACCTTGAGGCGAGTAACTTCCTAAACTGTTTTGTGTGAATCTATGCACTTCACAGATTGTGTTGCATCACTAGTTAGAATTTCCATGGCAAGTTGTGTGGGCGTGGGAGACATGACGCCTTTTCCTTTTAAGGTGGGTAGATTTTGAGGACGAAATCTTTTTAAGGAGGGTAGGTTGTGATGTTTCACAAGTATTCCATTTTCCAGCATTTATTAACTATTTTAATTATTATTTATCATTTGTGTAAGGGCAGAATTGGTATTTGATATATAAATGGTATTATTGTGAATTAGTGGCATTGAAAGGGTATTATAGGCTTTCCTTGGTCTAACCTTTGACTAAACCTTTGTGTGGCACTAATACAACCATGTGGGAGATTTTTTTTATATTGCTTGACTAACCCATTCGGCAGCAGCTTCTTTTTTCTTCTTCCTCATTTTCTCTCTCTTTAAACTCATTTTATTCCTCCATTGTTGCTCTTTTAGAGCTTGATTTTGATGACTTTCTAAAGGGATTTTGGGGCTGCCATGGGAATGAAAAATATTCTTTAAAGAGAGGGCTTTCCATTGATGTAATCATAAACCCCATTTCTTCCATGCTGAATTTTGAAATCTCTCTTTGAAGTAGGGATTAGTTGGTGCTTTAAGAGAGGGTTTTGCTCCTCTCTTTTTCTCTCCTTTGGTGGTTCTTGGGTGACATTTGGTGAACCTTGGACCTTCAAATTGGGGGCTATTTTGTGGAGATTTGCTAGGTTTGAGGTAGGGGTTTCCTAAAGCCTACAACCTTTGTTTTTTGGTGAATTAATTCTTTAAATTTGAACTACCAACTTGTATAGAATTTAGCGTTTATTCCAAGCATGTTTTGTGAAGTTTCAAATCTGAAATTCGTAGCTCCAATAATAGTGTGTGATATGTATTTAGAAACTAAGATAGTGAGCTCCCCTAAATGTTAATTTTGTTGTGTACATAAAAACTGAAACTCTAATAATTAGCATGATTGTGTTTTGTTGTTTTACAAAACTAAAATTTCTATGCTTGAACGACCTCAATTGTGGGACTATTTTGAAGTAAGTATTGTTGTTGTTGGTGGTGTGCAAAAACTGAAAATCTTAGCTCCTATGATGGTGGGTATTATGTACTTAGAAACTGTATTCAAGCTCCCCTAAATGTTGATTATGTTTGTGCACATAAACTGAAATTTTAGTAATTAATTTGATTGGGTTGTTGCTGATTTACAAAAAAAAAAAAAAAAAAAAAAAAACTGAAATTTTATTTTGAACTTACCTCATATGTGGGGCTGTTCTGTTGTAAGGATTATAGTTGACGGTGTTGCTCAAAAACTGAGTTTTGTAGCTTCCTTAATGGTGCATAGTTGGTGCTTAGAAACTAAAATATAAGCTTTCTAAATGCCGATTGTGTTGTGTGTATAAAAATAGTAAAGTTAGTAATGTTCATAGATATGTTTTTTTTGTGTTTGCAAGCTGAAATTTATATGTTTAAATTGCCTCATTTATGGACCTGTTTTGTTACAAGCTTGTTATTGTCATTGTTGTTGTTCAAATTCTGAATTGGTGCCTGAACTTTACAGCATGAATGATTATATTATTGTGGTATCAAAACTGCCATATTGATTTGCCATTAAGCATAATTTCATAACCTAAAATTTGATGTGAAGATGCTATGACATTATGAGATTTTGAAGTGTGTCATTCATGCATCACACTGGGTACTACATGGGGCAAAAATCATATTTTTTTTTTTTTTTAGGAGGAGATTGCATTTTTTTTAAAAATGAAAGTAATAACTAAAATTTTGGGGATTTCATTTGCAAGATTGCATTATGTGATGGTCATTACTTCCTGAACAAGTATGAACCCCTTTCCTTATTGCTATTCTTTGTTTGGATTCACGGAAGCATTAAGGAGTGCGTTTTAGGCATCTTCTACTGAGCCGTTGTGCTCACTCCTTACTAATATTTTTTAGGACATGGAAAGGAAGTGGCTAAAAACATTCCCCATAGGCTTAGATAGGATTTGACGGATTTTCTTTTGTAAATTTTTTGTTGTATATACAACTCTTGTAAAACTTTAAACTTGTTTTGTATCTCTTTTGTAAACTTATGTTCACGGACTGTGGTCGGATGTAATGTATCATGTAAATGGACTTTTGGTTTTTCGTCTATGTGTGTGATCATGATATTACCATTATAGATGCATGTGGTGACTATTGTGGGATAGGGTTAGCCTTTAATATGGCTCACAAATGAGTTCGGAAGTTACAGGACTTTAGAAACTTAGAATCCGTATTTCAGTTTTCAGATTTGGTATGACGTGTTTCCTTGTAGTTTAGAGTTGGTAATGACTGTAGTGACAGTAGATGACCTCAGATTCGAGTAAGGACCTGGATATGGTTTGAACCCCTGGGTTCGGGTCGTTACAATAAACTTAAAATATTGACTAATGAGTGAGTGTTCAATTGTAAAAGGCTTACCTGTAATTAGAAAAATATCCCAAAAATGAATTAATCAGTCCACGAAAAGATTGATTTTGTTATGGTCACTAATGAAGAGAGAGAGACGAGAGAATCAAAAGGGTGGAACAAGAAAGAAGGGAAAGTGTGAGGAAAAGGAAAGGAAAGAACCATTGGTGGCAACCAAACATTGAACTTTCAACTCAACCCCAGTGGACCATTGACTAATCCGTCAATTTGAAATGCATAATCCAATGCAAAACGAAGAATTATGAAGAGTGGTGAACCTGTATAGAATGAGCTCAGGTCTAAATCTCGTATTAAATATTCGTTATAATAAATTCTTTGAGTTTTTAGGTTTTGTGGTGGTTTTGAGTGAGGGCCACAATTTAGCAATCTACCAGAAGGTTGGTTTTTTTTTTTTTTTTAGAAGCTACACTGATGACTATGTAAGTTCTATTGGAATCTTTGGAATAATAAATGAATGAATTAATATAAAAAAAAGTTGCAATACCAAGTTCAACTTAATATTAATGTAACGGCCCGAATCCTAGTGACCCAACCCAACCCAAATCGCGAGTTCAAAATACAGAAGCTAAAACCCATACTAGCCCATATGGATAATATGACCATGAAAGGTGACCCAATGAAGTTCATTGAGTCATACTAGACACTAGAAACATTCTATAAGATCATAATCACCAAGGCTTTGTTTGGTTAAGAAGAAACAGCTAGAAAAGAAAGGAAATAAAAAAAATTAAAATTTTTTTAAAGTTTGGATAGATAGATAGAGAATCGTAATGGAAAATTTAGTTTCCAGTTTTGAGTTTTTTCCCCCAAAATTTTTCCCTCAAAAAACACTCGAAAATTTTATTTTCGGGTGAAAGAATCCCCTATTTATTTGCCGTTCCAATTTTACCCATAACTTAATCATTGCAAAGTTCTCTCCAAAGGTAAGTTCTCTCTCAACATTTCTCTGGCAACGCAAATTATACATTTAATACAGAATATAAATGATAATTTATGTAAAATTGCTCCTTCTAAATAGATTTTTTTTTTTTAATTATCTGTTCTATATTGCAATTCTAGCCGCTCATAATCCCAAATCATACTTAAAATAATGAGTTTAATAGTCTTAGATCACTATTACATCTATAGTTTCAAAATTTTTGATAATCAAGGACGCTATTTTAACGATTTTTTCATTCCAAATATATACACAGTATCAATATATATTATCCAATATATATAAGAGACAACACATAATATATATATATATATATATCATACTATACTATGTGTTGTCTCTTCGTGCTTTTTCCTTTCAATTTGTAAAGAGCATCCACCTGTACCTGTAGATCACTAATATATATATATACACACACACTCATACACCTCTCTCTTTCTATTTAAATTTTGATGGAAAAACTTTGTTCCACGAATGTTTTATTGAAAGACAAACAAAAAAAAAAAGACCATATTGAACTTTTAATTTGGTATATTAATACAAATCATAAGGTATGGACATGTATGTATATATATAGTTATATGGTGAAATATTTGATTTTTCTCTCAAAGGGTAGTTTTGGTATGTATAATTCTTTTCATTTTCATACTATCCAAACCAACAAACTAATATTTTTCTACAATTTTCTTGATAAATTTTTCATACTAACTAAATGCATGCTAGAAAATCTCTTTTCTTTTCATTCACTTCACTTCTCATTCACTTTCTACATTTTTTTTTTTTTAACGTATTTTCATCTAACCAAACGAAGCCCAAAGGAATGATTTTCTCACAAGTGGGCTTTCTCGACTCCAAAAATCTTATGACCATGCCTCACTTAAACAGTCATAACTCTTGGTACGATTGATATTTTCTAATGAGAATTGTACCATTAGAAAGGTTACTTCGAGCTCATCAAATTGAACACAAAATTCACCTAATTTGAATTTAAAATGAGGGAGATACGGCTATTTGAACTAAACATGTCAAAATGAGAAAGTGTCCAGAAAATGCAACCAATTCAATTCGAAATGCAACCGGTTCCAATTTTGCACAAGTGGGCTTTCCCGACTCCAAAAATCTTATGACCATGCCTCACTTAAACAGTCATAACTCTTCGTACGATTGATATTTTCTAATGAGAATTGTACCATTAGAAAGGTTACTTCGAGCTCATCAAATTGAACACAAAATTCACCTAATTTGAATTTAAAATGAGGGAGATACGGCTATTTGAACTAAACATGTCAAAATGAGAAAGTGTCCAGAAAATGCAACCAATTCAATTCGAAATGCAACCGGTTCCAATTTTGCACAAGTGGGCTTTCCCGACTCCAAAAATCTTATGACCATGCCTCACTTAAACAGTCATAACTCTTCGTACGATTGATATTTTCTAATGAGAATTGTACCATTAGAAAGGTTACTTCGAGCTCATCAAATTGAACACAAAATTCACCTAATTTGAATTTAAAATGAGGGAGATACGGCTATTTGAACTAAACATGTCAAAATGAGAAAGTGTCCAGAAAATGCAACCAATTCAATTCGAAATGTAACCGGTTCCAATTTTGCTGAGAGTAAAAATTAAACCTGAAACCAGTCCAAACCCGCCCTTTCTCAATCCCAAACATGGACTAACCCTAATAAGTCATGAAATGGACAAATGAATGAGTATGAATTAAACGTAAATGGACATCAATAGTATGCATAAGTCATGAACATGAAGGTACCAACTTTGGAGTGCAATTAAAGAGAAGTGCCATACATTTCAATAGAAATGGCCTTCAGGCCTCATTACGGCTATTGTCCAAGTTAAAATACACATTATGAGAAAGATTACATTGCCCCAAAGGTATACATCGAGTCACATTATAAATTCCAAATAAGCTATACACATAGCATGTCAAAACATAATATCAAGCTTCCAAAAGCTCCATCAAAGCACCATCCGGACTAAGGAAGAGGGGGATCCTCAAAGGCAATGCCTTTCCTGAAAAAGAGTAAATAAACGGGGAGTGAGCAAATAATGCTTAGTAGGGACTATGCTAGGTAAATAAACTACGTTCCTTTGGCCTCATAGACACAACATGGGTTATATATAATACATAGAACATGCTCCCTAACATCAAGTCCATGTGAAAACCTAGAGGGATCATTCTAAAAGTAGCAAGAAACATAAATGCACCCATTTCATTCCAAGTAAACAAATACAAAGAAAATGAAAAGTAAATCAAATCCCAAGTCACAACTACACATGGATGTCAACTAGTAAATAAAGATTCGAAATCAACAAATGGGTTAATTCGGAACACACCAACACCCCTGAACAGACCTACTGCATGCACTGGAAAAAGAATAGTTATTTTCGGGCTGCTAATTTATATTGCTTAGTTGTTTTTCTTTTTCAATTTTATTTATTTATTTATTTATTGAATTGAATGGCGGTTGAGTTTAATTCAACAATAGAAGGATGTTCCAGACTTTGAGCAGAAGCTATGTTTAGGTTTTAGCAGCCCTTCTTTTGTGTGATTGCGCTGAAAATTATGAAACTACTATTGACTTGAAGGAGGATCCTGATGGCATTCTAAAGTGAAAAGATGGAAGATATTCAAGTTTTCGCTCTCACATTTGTATCAATATTATAAGGTGAAAGGGAAATTAGCAAAATATTAGCTGCTTTTTCAGAGAAGTTTCTATTACCTCTGGGAGATGATGGCATAACATTTCATTAGTTCTTTTTATTGTACATTTGCTCAAATAGTAATTTTTTTGGTGAAATGATACTTCAAGTTAGAAATAGGTTTTAACACTTCAAGGCCAGTGGATATGTATTGCTTTGTGTTATAGATTTATTTAGTGGTTTTTCTATATGTATTGCTTTGTGTTTGAGTTTTTTATCTGGTATTCTATATGTGTTGCTTTGTGATTTGAGTTTTTTTTTTTTTTTTTTTTCTGGTATTTCTTTCTTTTTTATATTGCATTTACACTTTCAAACTTATGGGTTCTAAATTATTTCTTGTTGCATAAAGAGCATAAACAAGTGTAAAGCATTCATGGAACACCTTTGATAGCTTAGACACCAGATCAACAACAGGAAGGCAGTAAAAAATACTTACTGCATCAGAATTTACGACTCCTAGAATGCTGCTTCCTTGAGACAAAGCTCTGAGCTTGCAGACCTTCCAGGACAATAGCTGTGTAGTTTTACAACTCCTAGAATGCTTCCTTTAAACTGAAAAATGAAATAAAAAGATTAAAATGGTATGATTTATAATCCTTTAGATTCTGGAGTTAACATAGCATATGAAGCCTCCCTAAAAATAGTAGTTCCCCCATGCCAGTGACAGAAAATTAAATATAAAAGGAAAAACCTACCAAAATTAAACCCCAAAATACATACTGAATTATAAAATACCCATTTCTTTAGGGGCAATTACTTTGTAATATCATTGCTGCAGTTAAAGACTTCTTTATCTCTGGGAGGTTGCTATCTGAACTTAATTGCTCCTACATTGCATTAGTCCCTAAAGTTCCCAACCCCTCCACAGTTAATGACTTCAGGCCTATTTCATGTTGTAATTTACTCTATAAGTGCATTTCCAAGCTGATCTCCATTAAGCTAAGTGGTGTCCTCCCATTGCTCATTAGTCCATCCCAAAATGCATTCATTAAGGATAGAAAAATCAGTGATAACATCTTGATTGCACATGAACTCTTGAATGGTTACCACAAAGCCTCACATACTCCATCCTGTTCACTCAAAATTGACTTGAAAAAAGCCTTTGACTCATTGCATTGGCAATTTATCTTGGATACCCTGCACCTCTTTGGCTTCCCAAACCAATTTGTGCATTGGATTGAGCAGTGTCTCACCACACCCTCTTACTCCATCTCACTCAATGGTGAGCTGTTTGACTTCTTCAAGGGCAAAAGGGGTATCAGGCAAGGGGATCCAATTTCCCCTTTATTGTTTGTTCTAGCAATGGAGGTTCTGTCATTGGCTTTAAACAAGAATATTTCACAAAACCCAAGTTTCAGGTTCCACTGGAGATGTAGTAAGCTGGGAATTTCCCACTTAGCCTACTTTTCTCGTATGGTAACCTGGCTTCTGTAGAAGTTTTGTTTTCAGCCCTAAATGAGTTTTTGAACTTCTCTGGGCTTGCAATTAATTGCTCTAAATGTCATGTATTTTTTGCTGGGGTGGACTCACACACTAGAAGTAGTATAATGTCTCTTCTACAGTTTGAGGCTGGAATCCTACCAATTAAGTATCTTGGTTTGCCTCTCTCATCTTCTGCCATCAATGCAAATGATTGCCAAACTCTGGTGCAAAGAATTACCAAAAGAATTAGCATGTGGACCTCAAGATTCCTATCATACGCAGGTAGAGCAGTGTTGATCAAATCTATCCTGTGCTCTATTCAGGCCTACTGGACTCAAGGCTTCATCCTTCCAATGAAGGTCATTGATCAAATCAATCAAATTATTAGGAGCTTCTACTGGTCTGGTGTGGAACTTAAGAAGGGAGGGGCCAAGGTTGCTTGGTCAGCCATTTGTAGACCTAAGGCCAATGGTGGTTTAGGTTTTCCTCGCTTGGAGTTGTCTAATAGAATTTCAAGTCTTAAACACATTTGGAGGTTATGTAGCATGAAAGATTCTCTTTGGGGTTCTTGGGTTCGTAGATATCTCATTAAGTCCAAATGTTTTTGGTCTGTCAAAGCTACAACACTTAGTTCTGGTTTTTGGAGAAGGCTACTCAAGTTGAGGGGAATGGCAAGGGGTCTGCTTAGGCATAAAGTTGGCTCAGGGGTTTGCACAAGCTTATGGTTGGACTACTGGCTCCCAAATGGTCCTATTTCTTCTCAAATTGGTCTTTCTGAGTTGGAAATTCTTCAACTTGACTATCAAGTCAAAGTTGATAGCCTAATTTCCAATTTTCAGTGGACAATTCCTTCATCTCTGCAGCAGAACCACTTCTTTCAGTCACAGCATTTCCTATCACAGCTTCATAGCCTTCCAGATCCCACACCAACTCAAGATGTAATTCAGTGGTTACCAAGTGCACCAAGGGATTACTCCCACAGACTTACCATGGATTACTTCACACCCCCATCACTGTTATTTTCATGGTCTCATCTCATCTGGTTCAAGCATCACATTCCAAAGCATGGCCACATTGCTTGGTTAGCTCTCAGACACAGACTATATACATTAGACTCTAAACCTATGAGACACAAGCACAAAACCAATGCCTGCTACCTCTGTCTTGCTGGATGGGAGTCTTTGGATCATCTATTCTTTCAGTGTAAATTCAGCAGAGTTATTTTGGAGTTCATACAACATGCTGCTGGCTTCTACATCCTACCAAACAACTGGACTGAACTCATAACATGGTGTGCTAACTCCTGGACTCAAAAGGGATTTCTTACTCACAAGTTACTTCTCTCAGCTGCTATCTACTTCATTTGGCTAGAAAGGAATGCAAGGGCATTTAGGAACAAGTCTTCTACTCCTCATCTTCTCATCAAGTCAATTAAGAGCTGTGTGAGAGCTAGACTTGCTTCTATCAAATTGAATAATGGTGCTGACTTGAGAAAGTTTACTTCATGGAGAGACCTGCAGAAGCTATTCTCAGAAGGGTGTGAGTTTGCCCACAGGCAACCTTGTTTTCTCCTTTGAAGTTCTACATTAGGAAGTCTACATTGCTGCAGTTCTACAGTGCTGAAGTCTTCCTTGAACACATTGTTGGCTTGCTCAGATTTCGCTGTCGGTTCATTTTGTTCATTTTGATAGTTTCTGTTGTGGTGTCAGTTTGTTGTGTTAATTCTGTGGTGTTGTGTCAAGATAGGACCACTTTGTTTTAATTGCTGTATTTTGTTCTTGTGTGTTGGCTTGGTGTCCTGTCCATCTTCATGAACTTTTTGGACTTCTGTACAAAAAAAATTCTTATTTTATACAAAGCTTACCCATTCAACAAAAAAAAAAGAAAAAAAAATTACTTTGTGAATAGTGAAAACTCAATATGCCAAACATGAGAACTCCAACTTTTGAGTCCAGTGGCAACGACTTCATCAAACCATGCACTATTCCTCAACCTAGACAACGTCATAGTTGTGATTTGTATGAGAAGTAAACAAGAACAATCAAGAGAACTTTCATTCAGTAACATGTCATATCAAAATGATAGGAAAAAGGAGCAAATATCATTGAACTAAAATTATAATGTAAACCCAAAGTTGGAGCGTCATTTGTGCCATCCCCTGTGACCATGATGCGAATTTTTTCAACCCGGTGGTCCATCCTCTCATCCGGAGTATAGTCTCAACATTGTACGCCTTCCACGACTTCACTGTCATGTATGCACTAACAGGTTAATCGAACATTGAGGGAATAGACTAGGATATAGACCCAATATAGTAATCTGAGTCATTACTAGTGCAATTTCTTATGGTCATTTACCTTGAAGTAGAAAATACATTCATAAACAAAAATTTACTCGGCCGCATGGAATTGGAGAGTCGGAATTGGAATTGGAATTGGAATTGGAATTGGAATTGGAAAAAAGTTTAATTCAAAATTACAAAAAATTAAACTAAAACCCCATACTTGATGCTCTCAATTAAAGAAGAAAAACAATACAAACATAAATAAATAATATACAATTAGATCCAAAACACAATAGAATATTATTTTTTAAAAAAAACACACACATAAGTTCAAGTTGTGTTGCCACTTGCCACCAACAATATGACATGTGTATGAGTTGTGCAGCGGAAGATTATTTGCATAGAAAGTTTTGTATTTTGAAAACAGATCTGTGTCTTTCTAACTTTACTTATTTTAGCAATTAATCAATTAATATCATACAAGATAAAATAAAGTAAAGTAATAGAGTAAGAGATGACACCAAGATTTTTAGCGAGGAAACCCTAATTGGTAAAATAGACCAACTGTTTGCGTAGGAAAAACCTCGTGGATGTGCAGTCCAAAGTAAATCGATCCACTATGTTTGAAACAAAGTAAAATGAACTTTGACTCAGGCTCACACCCTATCATTCTACAAAACACCAATAGCTGACAATCCTCTGGCTTTGATACGTCCCGTCCAACAGCACTTGACCTTAGGCTTACTCTTGATCTCTATAGAAGAATTGTTGGTTGATCAAACAACACTCCTCGAATGCTTTGACCCTTTCAAAGTGTGATCGCTTCACCTCTGTTCTTCAATATCTGGATTTGTAGAAGAATTAGATCTGCTTTTCTGATCGTTGTAGATGCAAGACTTTGATCACGATCAGGATTTGAACAACACTCTAAACTTACTTGTGTTTATGTGTGTGTTCTAGAAAGAATGACAGAAAAATCAACTTTGATTTTCTGCAAAAATATCTCTCTAAGGCTTTTAAGAAATCTGAAGTTTAGTGCAAAAGCCGTATCAACCTAGATGTAAATTGAGGTTTATATAGAATTTTCAAAGACCTAAATATGCATAGGAAAAGGTAATTTTCATCTATAAGACTTTTAGTAGTATTCCAAACCAAATAGGAAGTTTGAACAGAACAAGAAACTTGAAATCCTAAATTGTATCAGCAGTAAGTATCGGTAGCCACCTTTGGTATCAGTTCCCAAAGGACAGAAGGTTTTCTTCGAAGCTATGGTTTTTGAACCGGTTCCCACTTGACAAAATTCTGAAGAATAATCAAAACTTGGAAAATTTCTATTTTTTGTAACTTGAAGAATATACCATATAGGTATAGTGTCCTAAGTGGGAAACAACTTCCTAAATTGTTGTTCATACCTTATTCGTAGATTAAAGTTTATCAAACTTGAACAATCTTTCAATTCCGCTACCGATCTCAATCTTGATATGGTAAGTTGAGAATGACAACTCGATCAAACTTGTTTTGATATCGAAATTTGCCAATTATAAAAATTATATCTCACAACATGCATACTCACAAAAAAAAAGCCTTTAAACTGGAGTCAATGAGCATATTTATTAGACATGTTGTAGGCATAATATAAACTAGAGAAACAGATCAAAGCAATTTGAGCAACGGTTGTTCAAGTAAAGTTTGCTTCACCACTACACTGATGATAAATTGCTTAAAAAATAATTAGGACATCACACGTTACAAGAGGCAAAAATGATCTAAGCAAAGGTTGTTCAATTAGTTCACATAACCATTAAACACAAGAAAACAAATAAATTCAATCTTTATGGGCTTCATGCCCCTTATGTTGCACTTCACATGCAACGTGTCCAATCATCACAACTTCAACATTGCGTTACCACGCGCCATCAGTGGTACTCTTATAGTGCCGGATTCTCACAGATCCGCTTCTCGTCTTTCGCTCCATTTTTTCTCTAGCTCAATAATTCCGCCTCATCAGTTCACCTCATAGCCAGCAGCGGCACCTGCCACATCACCTACCATGTCAGACGTAGCTAGTAGCGGTGCCAGCAATAGTGCCCTGTCACCTACCACTTCAGCTGTTAACTGTGCATCCATCTGCATCATGGGTGAAAACCCATCTCCATCAAACTTTCGTTAGGTTGCTTTCAAGGATCTTATCTTCAAACTCAAGATGGCTTCATATAACCCACCTTGACTTTGAGGGAGCTGTTAGATTATATTGTCTATTGTATATTAAGGTTAGGGTTAGTTGTCTTCACCTACTCTCATTACCATATATACTATTACCATATATAGGGTTTACTTGCTCTCCACACATGTCCTCTCCCCCTCTGTACTCTTATATTATTCAATACAATACAATTCATATTTTTAACAGTGAGTTTGCTAAGTCTTTGTTCTTTCTTTGAATTATTACTCTTCTAATAATAAGTCAGTAAAAGAATTTGTTATCAGGGAAAACAATAATAATAATAATGATAGAAGATAAATGCTATAAAAAGTGAATGAATGACTTGTCTAACAATGAATATTTATGCAAATACAACAAATTCATATATGATTTAATATCTTGATGATTCATAAATAACACACTCATACATTGGAGGACACCTTAATGTCATAGTTGAAATAGTCCGGACAGAATGAAGAATATGTGAGTTGTACGAAGTAGAATGTCTTAGAAAGTTTCGATTATTTTGAAAATAGATCTTGTGTTTTTCTAACTTACTTTATTTTAGTAATTAAACAATTAATCACATGCAGATAAAATAAAGCAAAGTAAAACTTAGAGATGACACCAGGATTTTTAGAGAGGAAACCCCAGTTGATAAAATACGTTAACTGTTTGCGTGGGAAAAACCTCGATCCAAAGTAAACCGATCCATTATGCTTGAAACAAAGTACACTGAACTTTGACTCTGGCTCACACCCTATCGTTCTACCAAACACCAATTGCTGACAATCTTCTGGCTTTGTGACTCTCTGTCCAACATCAACTTGACCTCAGGCTTATGCTTGATATTTGTAAAAGAGTAGCAGGTAGATCAAACAACACTCCTTGAATGCTCCAACCCTTTCAAAGTGTGATCGCTTTTATTTATGTTCTTCAATAGTCTAAATTCGATATAAAAGTAGATCTACTTTTGTTTGATCGATGTATATGCAACTATATGATCATGATCAGGATTTGAACACCACAACTCTAAAATCACTATGTGAATGTGTGTTTGTTCTAGAAAGACAAACAAAAAATTCTCTAAGAATTTCTGAAACCAAAATCTTTCTAAGGCTTTTAAGAATGATAACTTGATAGTGCAAAAGCCGTAAATAAACCTATGTGTATGACAAGGTTTATATAGAGTTTTCAAAGTCCTATTCCTTCTGAAAATAAAGGAAATTTTGTGCATAGGACTTGGAAGGAAATTGGAATCAATAAAGAAACCAACAGAACAAGGAAACTGAAAAACCTGATGCTGTCAAAACTTCTGGAACCGGTTCCCAATCTGTGTTACCGGTTCCCAAAGGACATAATTGTTTTCTCTCGAATCTTAGCTTCTTGAACCGGTTCCCAAATTCAAGTACCAGTTCCCACTTGACAGAATCCAATTTGAACTTGGATTTTCTATATTTGGTAATTCTGGAAAATATACCATATAGGTATCTGTGTCTTAAGTGGGAAACGATTTCCTAATGTGTTGTTATTTTCTTTTTGATGATCAACAGTATTTTCCTCTACTGAACAACCTTCCAATTTTGCAGTCAATGTCGATCTTGATATGGTAGCTGAAATTACAACTCGACAAGGACTTGTTTTCTTACCAAAATTTGCCAATTATAAAATAATATCTCAAGGAATATATGTTGATATACCATTTCCATTGACGTATAAATTACAGTATATGTTTAACTATGACTGCACCAATTATTTGCATTAGCATAAGTCCACCTAAACCTTTCATTATCGATCCCAGCTCAACAAAGCCAGGGGCGGCTCAATGTTATTTGAGGCCTTAGGCGAAAAAAATAAAGTGACCTTTTAATTAAATCTACCCATATATTTGTCAGTATTATACTAATTATTTGTTTTGTGATTTTTAAACCTATCACTAAATTTTTTCCAAACTCTAGTTCCATTGTTAATTAATTGGTCATATGCTTTCTAATAGTCACATTTAACCATATAAATAAAAATTATAAACAAAATATATAATTTTATGATAACAAAAATTAATAAAGCTATAAACTAATTTAAGTTATAGAATAATAGAAACTGATTTCGAATAATTTGATATAATACTCCAATAAATTCTTTAATAGAGTATAAATAAGTGTATTCAAAATCTTATTACAAAGTGAGATTGTGAGATTGTAAATTGTAACAGGGGAGCAAATGAAAAAAAAAAAAAATTATAGTGAGAGAGGAGAAAAAATATATAAGGAGTAAGCAAAAAAGAGAAAATAAAAGTTAATGGGAGTCTTAGAAAAATATAGAAAGTTTCACCAATTTTCACTTAAATATATATTTAATATTTAGTGTGGGTATATATGCTGATGTAATGAGGGTGAGAGAGAGCAAAAAAAAATTATAATAATACAAGGATAGAAATATTTTGGACAAACTTTGTATTTGTTGAGGTTTAATAATATAAGAAAATAAAATATTTAGGTAAGTTATAATATATAAAGAAAAAAAATTTGGGGGCCCCTCAAAAAAAATATAAAGAATAGAAATCTTTTAGGTCAACTGTCAAATTTCTCTATAAGTTAAAGTTTAATAATTAAAGGAAATACTATAATTGTTTTAGAAAAGTTATAACATATAAAGAAATAAAAAATTATGGGGCCTTCTTATTGGCTGGGGCCTTAGGCAACCGCCTAACTTGCCTAAGGCTCCAGCCGCCCCTGAACAAAGCACAAACTGTTGATTATTTAACTGAGCTATGGCTGCCCTTGATCAGCCTGAACCATATGTGTATTAAATGTTACTAAGGTTTGTAATTAATTATGATTAGCTAATTGCACAAGAACGATAATTCTCAAAGTTTGCAGAAGCAGTATAAACATGTGTGTTTCCATTAAAACTCATTTTTATGTTTGTTATCTTTTGTATACTACTCCTTGATTAGCATATTTATTTATGTATTATTTATTTTTCTTTTGATTTGAACAATCTAAAGGTTTGGTGCATGCATCATCACTTCCAGTGACTTGCACATGTATAAATCCAAGTACCATAGACTCATTGGAGGCATGTGTTATGCCGTGGTGCTTTTTGATAACCTAATTCAACACTATGTTCTGAATGAATAAAGTTTTTGTCCATTTAAGGTTGTTTGATAATGCAATCTATCAAGGATAAGCCTAACTTAAATGGAGTAAAATTTTAAGTGACAGTGACTTTGAATATCAATGAACACTGAATACTTTAAAATTTAAAAAGATATAAAAAAATCTCAATTTTTAATTATCACTCAAAAAGTTCAGCACTTAAAATTCAACTCCTAAAATATTCACTACTTAATTTTCAGTTTGATCAAGCAATACCTTAGGCAACATGTTAGAATGAGTTTTTCAAGAGCTTTCAGATGACCAAAACTTGTAGGAAACTTTTTAGCCTATTAAATTCGACAAAACAAGTCCCTTTAGTTCTATGATGGATTCATGAACCTTGATTAAATTTATGTCTTCATGCCATTTTGGGGATCTAAATTTAGGCCATTAACATCAGCCAGTTGACTCAAACCATTAACCTCCGGCATTCACTTCAGCCTGAGAGATTCGAAGAGAAACTGAATCTGTGTCGGAGAGGCGTGTAGTCTCTCTTTTCTAAAAGTCAGTCAGGGTGTGTCTGATGGGGTTGATTTGGAGGGATGGAGAGTGAAAAGAAAAGAAAAAATAGGGTGGGAATGTGTTTGGGTGGGTTAAGTGCAGAGAAAAGAGAGGATAGGGACCTATCCCTCATTTGCTTTCTCTCCAAATTTGAGAAAATAGGGAGAGAAGGATAGTGGAGTAAGTGATGAATTGTTAATACCAAAAATACCCTCTACAAATTAACATGCACAAAAGTTATTCTATTTATGTCCCAATTATATAATATATACACACACATACGCACATCATTTCCACTTAGTCCGGGATCAAAAGAGTTCATGAAGATATTCAATTTCTCCTTCCAAAGTTGCACGATAGGTCATTTGGAATATGGTTGACACTTTGGTTTCCTATTATTAAATTTTTTTACTCAGAGCAAAGCAATG
This sequence comes from Cornus florida, assembly GCF_030987335.1. Classification (NCBI taxonomy): domain Eukaryota; kingdom Viridiplantae; phylum Streptophyta; class Magnoliopsida; order Cornales; family Cornaceae; genus Cornus; species Cornus florida. Next base: position 65,681,234 of record NW_026775573.1, read on the forward strand.
TCATCCAGAGCAGCCACCATCTTTGTCATATTATTGGAATGGAGAAGCTTGTCTTGCTTGTTGTCTTGTGTTGTGGGGACTTTTTACCTTTCGTACCTGGTCAAGTAGCTTGGTCTTCCTTTTCATATTGATTGAACAGAGGGAGTAGCCAGTGGAAGCGAATTTCCTCTCTTCAAGTGGCAAAACTGCTTCATGCACTTAGAAATTAATTAGGGATCATTCTCATTTAATTAGGGATCAATCTCATTTAGTAGGAGTGAGTAAACTAATCATTTCATTAGGAAAAAAAAAAACTAATCATTTCATTAAAAGGGTCCAATCCTATCTAAATTTGTTTTCACCCATTATTTTCTTTTTTTCTTTTTTCTCTTTCTTTTTTACTTTTGTTTTTACCCATTGCATTGAACTAACAGAAGGAAACTTTCCAAAATATCCTAATGTGTGAAATGGTTATGAAAAGGTATGATAGTAATTTAGTCACTATCATTTCTTTCTTTTCTCTCCTCTATCATATCCAAACAAAAATAACTATTATTTCTTTTCTTTTCTCCCCTATCTATCCAAACATGAATAGAAATTATTACTATCATTTCTTTTCTTTTCTTTTCTATCCTAACTTATCCTATCATTTCTTTTCTTGTCTCCCCTATCTATTGTGTATATATGTTTTAAGTTCATAAGGAGTATGCATGTGTCTATACAAGGTCATCAACATGAACACAAAAATATAGTTTACCCAAAAAAGAAAAAAAAAAAAAAAAACAACAGATACACAAATGCAGGTAAACCAAAAAAGAGTTTGATATAGAGCTGTTACTATCAGGTCATACCTCTGCAACAACCATTGCTGTTTTTTTTTTTTTTTTCCGTTAAAGGGTAAGCTTGAACAACCATTGCTGTTGATTGTATTTAGGGGTTATTTCAAAACATGCGTTGGGGAGGTGGTATGGGAGGTACAGCTTGAGAGTCATCAAATAAGAAGTCATACCACCAACCCGCCTGACTATCATCATTTGAGGAGCTTTGATGGATGAAAAAACTATGATGACAAAGGAAGTAGGCCCGTGTCCTCATCTGATACAATAAATCTCTGTCATTAACATTTTGACAAGAAGGATAGGTGTTGCACGGGGTAGCCTTCTCTTCTGGCTCGAACACAACATGGATTCCAAACTCCTTTAGCTCAAGACACCGCCACAAGAACGCTGAAACATTCACTTCATCGCCAGTTTCCAATTGATTCCCAAGGTTCCAATGGCTTAACCATACCATGTCTTTGCCATCATCTGGATAACCTACGAATGTTGGGCTATATGTCCACTTCAGATCCTTTGTCCTGTTACTCACCTTAAAGTAAAACTCATTCCAATACTTGGTTCTTGGAGTAGGAGTATATGGTCCATCGGTTCTTGCATACACAACACACACATTCAAGCCTTTGATCTTGAAATTAGGAAATGAAGGTACCTTAAAACATATTGAAGATCCCATGCTCTTAATGCTGAACCATCCTGGAACCTCACTTCCAGGGAGAGAAGTGCTAAATATACCAAATTCATACAGTCCCTACAGCATGAAAATCATAATTTTGAACTCTTACCGATATGCGACATAGAGAGAGAGAGAGAGAGAGAGCGCGCGCTCTGACCTGGAGGGGAACTTTTCTTTCAGTTAATGTCATGTTATTGTACATGACCACCTCAATATTTCTCAGGAATTCCAAGTTGGACAAGCCCAAATTGCTGGTCATTACTTCATCAATGTTTCCAATGGGTTCTAACTTGAACAATCTCCGAACCTCAGTTAGTTTGACACAGAAACCTATCATCAAATCCAGCGAATTCAACAGGTTTGGTAGATTTTCCATTGTTTCCAATGAGCTGCATTTGAACATATCCAACTCCCTTAAACTCGTTGGAAGCTCCGGAAGTAACTGAAGTGTTGTGCAGTTATTCAAATTGAGTGCCTGGAGCATAGTGAGACACTTGATGCTCTCTGGTAGGCTGGAGATCGGATTTCCCCTTAGATCCATGTTCTGCAACAGTGATAGGCTGCCAAGATCCTTTGGAATAGCATCATCTGATAAGTTGCAGTCAGCAAGACTCAAGCTTGATAATGAGCGTGATAAAGAACGCAATGAAAAACTGATGGATTCTGGACTTCTTCTTGGTCCTAATACCCAATCCCAAAAGTGTGAACGCCATGATTTTACCCCAGAAGTCGTAGTGGGTGGTTGATTTATGGAAATCCCGTCAGCATGGAAAATTTTCAAAGATTCCATCTTGCTTAGCTCTGTAGGAAACTTCTCTAGCTTTAAACAATGAGAGAGAATGAGTATTTCAAGAGATTGTAGCTGGTCAATTTTTGATGGAAGCTTCTTAAGATTTTTGCAACCTTCTAGATTCAAAAAAACTAGTCTCCCTAATTCTCCAATTGATTCATGAATCTCAATCAAATTTATGCAATTTTTGAGAATCAATCTTTCAAGATTAGGGACATTTGAGAAGTCAGGTGTATTTGTAAGACCATGAGAATGACTGAGATTGAGGATCTTCAACGATTTGAGCAACTGTATAAAAAAAGTAGAAAATGTGAGTATCACACACTTGACAACGATTTGAGTCAGGTGCATTTTATATGAATATTAATATTAATCACCAAAGAAAAGAAAAATAAGAAAATAGTTAGTACTAGACCTTGTTTCCATTCCAAGCTTGTTTCAAGCTGCTATTGCGCATGTCAAGGGCAACCAAACTCTCCAGATGAAGGCCACTGGGTATAGATTCTAAAGGGAACCCACGCCAACACAACCATCTTAACTTCCTAGGGAATTCTTCATAGTCTCCTTTGAGCCTTGCATTATCCAGTTGGAGTAGTCTTAATCTGTGCATCCTTGAAAATGCATCAATTTGCAAATCTATTTCATTGGATGTGGAATGTGATCTTGTTGAGGCATAATTTATTTGGAACCAAGAGAAGAAGCCTAGATGACGCTGCTTCAATGAATTGCTTTCGGAAAGTAATGTTGGTTTGTCAAGAAAATCTTCTGAATGGTGTCTTTTTGCATTATCTAAACCAAATAACTTCTCACTGGACCTACCTGCCTTGGACACATTCAAGTTGAGAAAGAGGCCCTCAATGGAATCTGTTCCCTGATAAGAGAACTTGAAATAGTAAGCACACCAACAAATATATACAAATAGAGATCTTGAGAAACATATTTATTACCCTTTTTTCATCCAATACACTAAAGGCGTCATTATGATGCCACAATCTGCTGCGTTTTCCAGGTTCGTTGGGTGATTCTTGGCGAATGATTTCCCTCCCCATGTCCCGAAGCAACTGATGCATTGACAGCTTGTTATTTTCATCAATAGTTATGAGACATCCATCAATGAGATTGTGAATCGCAACTTTGGTGTAGAAACCACACCCATCTAGTATTGTAATTGTGAAATCTTTATCCTTTCTAACAAAGAAACAAGCAATGTCAAGGAATAAATTTTTGTCATGGTCATCTTGTAAAGAATCAAAGCTTAGTTTAAGCTTTTTTAGGATCTAACTGTTAGGAATAGCTTCCAATTTCTTTAATGTACTTTCCCACACATCTACAGGTCTACCAGATAGTGAAGAACCCAACACTTGAAGAGCTAGAGGAAGCCCTCCACAGTAGTTTACGACCCTTTTTGAGTTCACCAAGTAACCTTCAGTAGGATGGTCTTGTCCAAAGGCATGCCAACAAAAGAGCTTGAGCGATTCATCTTCGTTTAATTCCTTTACTTTGTGCATCTTATACAATTCATGCGCCTTTAGCAAATGCTCATGTCTAGTTGTTATGATAATTTTACTTCGCGGATAAAACCAATCTCGCATAAGGAGTATTGAATTTAATTGGTCCGATTGATCCACATCATCAAGAACAACTAAAACTCTTTTACAGCAAATAGCATCTCTAATCTTCATGATTCCTTCGTCAACACAGCTAATTTTTTCTTTTCTCCCCCTTAGAATATCTGAAAGAAGTTGTTTTTGTATACTAATCAATCCATTGGGTTGTTCTGAGGTTTCTCTAATATTTGCAAGGAAGCTACTACCTTCAAATTTGTCAAAGTTTAAGTTATACACAGTTTTGGCGATTGTTGTCTTCCCAATTCCACCCATTCCACAGATTGTCACTACGCCAACATCCTTCGACCCATCTTGTATCCACAAATTAATGTCTTTTACATGGGGATCTATTCCAATTAAGTATGGACCAACACTCAAGACCGTGCGATTCAATTTGTTCCCAATCTCTTTAACAATTTTTTGAATAAAACTTGACTCTCGCCTATAAATTGCAATGGAAATGGATAAAGTACATTTTAAATATCATCTGTTTAAATGAAACAAGAAATGATTATTATGAATATAAAATAAAACAAATTACATGGTGTTCAGTTTTGGCCATTATGACTCGTATACAAGCGTATAGACCGCTAAAAATTATGACAACTTTAATTGACAAAATTACACAGGTTATAGCATGTTAAAGATATATGAAAAACAGAAGATTAGAAAATACAAGAACAATCACAAAATTCAGACTCCAAGCCGAATGAGCAAGTGCATGAAAAGGGATTCATTTTACTTATTTCCAGAATTTTTGCAACTACTGACTTTGTTTTAGGAAAGTAAGTGAACAAAAAAAAGGGAGATCCAGAATTTTTGGTTTTACTCTTTCATAGTGCTTTTATGTTATTTTAAACACCTTAAAGTTTGAGTTGCTGGTGCACTTTTAATCCCAGATATGATTATAATTTGTTTTAAACTTATGTTGTGACCTTCACACGCCTTGAGTTGTAAATAAAAATGATTAAACTAGTTCATTTGACCCTTTCATGTTCTATCCATCCCTAAGTCACACAATCCTTCTCAAACAGGTATGGCTCTCACATTCCAAGTGCTCTCCCGCTCTTAGGTTTCGCGCGTGCTCTCGCTCACATTCTAATTGCTTATGACTTAATTCTGTCGCTCTCACGCAACCACTCAAATTCGCTCTCACCCCCACTCCTGCTTTATGTGACTTAGGTCCATCCCTTATTTTTCCTTCATTTTTCATTCCTTTCAAATAGAAATCTCATTTATCATTAAATCTCTATATCAGTGGTATATTCATTAGCTCAGATTCTTGGTAATAATGCAAGCAGTTGTGAGATATATTTTGTAATTGGCTAATTTCGATGTCAAAACGAGTCCGATCGAGTTGTAATTTTTGATGTAAAAATATCGAAGATTGAAGATCGGATGCGGATTTGAAGAAGGTTAAGTGTTCAAAATATACTACACTCTGAGATGATGAGAACAACCCTCTAAGAAGTTTGAGAGGTAGTGAGAACATTTAGGAAGGGTTTTGAAAGGTTCGGAACAAGTTTTTACATTCTGTCCATCTTGAACTGGTTCAAGATCTATCGCAACATCATCAGAATGCTAAAATTTCAAGACTGACCATCTTGAACCGGTTCAAGAGGGCTGAATCGGTTCAGAGAATTCGTGGGATTCCTTACTATCCATCTTGAACCAGTTCAAGATGGCTGAACCGGTTCAAGAAGTCCTAGATGCATCAGGTTTCCAGTTTCCTTCTTCTGATGTTTCCTTTTTGACCCCAGTTTCCTTCTAAGCCCTATACACGAAATTTATCATATTTTCTGAGGGATTAGGACTTTCAAAACTCTATATAAACCTTGTCATATACATTGGTTGTTGATGGCTTGAGGGAAAATCAATTATATATTTTGAGAAAGCCTTCTAGAGAGAGAAAATTCAGAAAATCAAATCTGATTATTCTGAATTTATTTATGAGAGCATACACATATATTCATGAGTGATTTAGTGGTGTTGTTCTTTATCTCATCGGAATTGGAGCTATACTGAAGATTCAGATATTCCAGATAAGAAGCAGGATTTAATTCTTCTACAATCGAGTTCAGATCTTGAAGACCAGAAGTAAGCGCTATCACACTTTGAAAGGGTTAGAGCATTCGTGGAGTGCTGTCTGATCTACCTGCTACTCTTCTACAAATATTAAGTGTAAGCCTGAGATCAAATTGCTGTTGAACGGGGAGTCGCAGAGCCAGAGGATCGTCAATGGTTGGTATGGTGTAAAACAATAGGGTGTGAGCCAAAGTTAAAGTTCGGTATACTTTATTTCAAATATAATGGATTGGTTTACTTTGGACTACATAGTCCACGAGGTTTTTCCCATAACAGTTGACGTATTTTATCAACTGGGGTTTCCTCGCTAAAAATCCTGGTGCAATCTCTCTCAACTTAACTTGCTTTACTTTTCAGTATTTATATTTATGATTGTAGATGTTTAATTGATCATGCAATTTAATCAATCATAAATTAAGCAAGTTGACCTAATAATCAGATCTAGGTCATTAAAGGAGTTAATCACAATTAAAATCAACTGTTCCGCACCCCGCATAACTCTTGTTTCACAATTTGGTATCAGAGCGGGATACTTGATATACAAAGTAGATTATATTTGTTGATTGATTATTGATTTTTTCATCATATTTGAAAATTCATCTGTTGTTGATGTGTTGCCTGTATCTCCTATTTTTTATTCTGTCACAAGCATGCAAAGTGAATGGTCAAAATTTAAAAAGGATTTTGAAAATTTGTTAGAGAAATTGAATCTTGCTGAACTTGAAAGAGATATTTATAAGTTAGAAGTTTCTATCTCTAATAAGAATTTGGAAGAAATTGGCCTTTAGAATTTGAATCTTCTTCATAAGATTGATTTTCTAGAAAAGGAACTTAAGAAGGTAAACTTGTTTAATAAATCACTGGAACTTAATATTGATACTTTGAGTAGTGAATTTGTTAAAACAAAACAGTCGTTTCAGAAAATTGATATTAACACTTGCAAAATAGATAAGTTGAAAGGTGTGGTTGGGAATGTTATGAGTAATAAAGATTTGGCATCAACTTCAAAGGATCTGTATTTTAAAAAATCAAAAGATATTTTTGTGAAAGTTAAAACCAAACCTTGTATTATTTTTAATTCTCCTAAACTTATTTCAACATGTCATTTTTGTGGTGAAAAAGGTATCAAGTATAAGTGTCAAAAAAGAAAATTTGAACTAGGAAAGAATTTGAAAAATCTAGAGAGTTCAAAATTGAGGAAGAAGAGAATTAGGATTGTTGAGCCTTGTGACACTTTGCCTAGAATAATAGGGAAATCATTGCATAATGAATCTAAAATTGTTTGGGTAAACAAAAAGAATTTTAAATGCCTTGCCATGCACACTGCACTTAGAGCACTTAGTCCATGTGGTTGGTACTTTGATAGTGGTTGCTATAGGCATATGACAGGGGGATAGAACATTATTTACCACGTTTAAGGAATGCTCAGTTGGTACTGTTACTTTTGGTGATGGTAAGGCTTCTACTGTAAGTGGTAAAGGTAAGATTAAATTTTCGGGAATTGAAGAGTTAAAAAATGTTCTATATGTTAAAGGTTTAGCTGCTAATCTATTGAGTATTAGTCAAATATGTGATGAGAAGTTTCAAGTCAATTTTACTTAACAAGGGTGTTTTGTAACTAATGAAAAAGGTGAATGCATCTTAAAAGGAACTAGAACTTCTGATAATTGTTATGTTGTGTTTTCTGATCCTTCACTTATGTGTTTTTCTGCAGTTACTGATGAGGCTGTTTTATGGCATAAAAGACTTGGACATGTGAATTATAATGATTTAGTGAATTTGTCTAACAATGATCTTGTTCGAGGTTTACCTAAATTGAAGATGCCTAAGAATGAAATATGTGATCCATGTCAGTTAGGAAAACAAACTAGAGTGTCACATAAGAGACTTATTCATAAAGTCACTTCTCGACCTTTAGAGTTGATTCATATGGATTTGATGGGTCGCATAACACCTGATAACATTGGAGGAAAAATGTATTTGCTTGTTATGGTTGATGATTTTTCTAGGTTTACTTTTGTTGCATATTTGAGAGAAAAATCTGATACTTTTGTGAATTTCAAATCTATTTGCCAACTTATTCAAAATAAGAAGGGCTATCGAATTAATCGGATTAGAAGCGACAATGGAGGTGAATTCGAACGTAAGGAGTTTATTGAATATTGTGATAAGAATGGCATTAAGCATGAATTTTCAGCACCTAAAACACCACAACAGAATGGTGTAGTGGAAAGAAAAAATAGGACAATTACAGGTATGGCTCGTACTATGCTTCGGGAGAATAAGATTGCTAGTCACTTTTGGGCTGAATCAGTACGTACTGCTTATCATATCCTAAATAGAGTTTATCTTAGGCCTGGAACTAACAAGACTTCATATGAATTGTGGTATGATAGAAAGCCCACTGTTAAATACTTTAGAGTCTTTGGAAGTAAATCTTATATCCTTAGAGATAGGGAACACTTGGGAAAATTTGACTCTAGAAGTGATGAAGGTGTGTTTTGGGTTATTCACAAACTAGTCAGGCTTATAGAGTTTTTAATCTTAGAACCAAAGTGGTCATGGAGTCTATAAATGTTGTATTTGATGATACAAAATCTAAGATAACCTCTTCTCAACTTAATGAAGAAGAAACTAATTTTGAAATTGCAGGAGAAAGGAAAGTACCTGCTATTCAAGAAGAAGCAAGAGTTGAGGATTTAGGTGGAGAAGGTGAAGAGGTTGAAGAAGATAAGGATGAGGAATTAGAGGTTACCACTGATGAACCTATAGGAGTTCCTGCACCGTCTCTAGATATTCCCACATCGAGCAGTTCTAGAGTTAGATTGAGTCATCCAATTGATAATGTGATAGGTCCTTGGAATAAGCATGGTACTAGGAGTACAATCCGTGATGATGTAGGACATTCATGCATTGTAGATGATATAGTTCACTCATGTCACATGGCTCAGTTTGAACCTAAGAATGTTGATGAAGCTCTTCAAAATTCTGATTGGCTTATGGCTATGCAAGAAGAATTGCTTCAATTTGTGAAGAATGATGTTTGGGAATTAGTGCCTCAACCTAGTGATGTTAATATCATAGGGACCAAATGGATCTTTAAAAATAAACTTGATGAACATGGTCTTGTGATGAGGAATAAAGCTAGGTTAGTTGCACAAGGATACACTCAAGTTGAAGGAATTGATTTTGATGAGACTTTCGCACCTGTTGCTAGACTTGAGTCTATTCGACTTCTTTTTGCTCTTGCATGCCACTTTAAATTCAAATTGTTTCAAATAGATGTTAAAAGTGCTTTTCTTAATGGTATTTTGCAGGAAGAAGTTTATATAGCACAACCGAAAGGTTTTATTGATCCACATAATCCTGATTTTGTTTTTCATCTTAAAAAGGCTCTTTATGATTTAAAGCAACCACCTAGAGCATGGTATGAGAAGTTGACTTCTTATCTATTGCACAAGGGCTTTAGAAGAGGAGGAGCGGATAAAACGTTATTTATTTTCAGGAAAGGAAAAGATTTTCTTGTTGCTCAAATATATGTGGATGATATTGTTTTTGGTGCTACTTGTGATAACCTTATTCATAATTTTTCTAAAGATATGAGTAATACTTTTGAAATGAGCATGGTTGGTGAACTAACTTTCTTTCTAAGTCTCCAAGTGAAACAACTTGATGATGGGATTTTCATATCTCAATCAAAATATGCAAAGGAGCTAGTTAAAAATTTTGGTATGAAAGATTCAAAGCATATTCAAACTCCTATGAGTACTTCATCCAAATTGAATAGAGACTCTGATCCTAACAAGGTTGATCATTTCTTGTATAGGAGTATGATTGGTAGCTTGTTGTATTTGGCAGCAACTAGGCCAGATATTTCATTTAGTGTAGGTGTTTCTAGGTATTAAGCTGATCCTAGAGAACAACACATCCTTGCAGTCAAGCATATTATTCGTTATGTCAATAGTACATTGAATTATGGATTGCGTTATTCTTCTGAGTCTAACTCTGAGATTGCAGGCTATACTGATGCTGATTGGGCTGGAAACAAGGATAATAGAAAGAGTACTTCCGGTGGTTGTTTCTATGTTGGTACTAATCTTGTTTCATGGTACAGCAAGAAGCAAAATTGCATATCTTTATCATCTTATGAGGCTGAATACATTGTTGCTGGAAATTGTTGCACACAATTGCTTTGGATGAAACAGATGCTTCTGGATTATGGAGTTGATCAAGATACTATTTCTAACTTTTGTGATAATACTAGTACAATAAATATTTCAAAAAATCCAGTTTTGCATTCTAGGACTAAACACATTGACATTCGACATCACTTTCTTAGGGAACTTGTTGAACAAAATGTCGTGTCTTTGGAAAAAGTGCATACTGATTAAAATTTGGCTGATATTCTTACTAGACCATTAGATGCTCCTAAGTTCTCTAATTTTAGGAAATCTATTGGTGTTTGTTGTCTTGATTAGATGCATTGCAAAGACATAGTCTAGAAAGGATTTTCATGCATATCTTGAGTGTCTAGATTATGTTTATGGAAAGTAAAGCAAACCATATTGATTGAGTATGTTGAACACAAGGAATTTAATGACACATGGATTATCTGTGGAAAGCATACAATGGCTATGATTTGATGAAATTGGTTTTGCTTACTTATTTCGTATAGTAAATGAGTCATTGATAATACATTTACTTAAGATTTCGTTGTTTTGGTCAAAGATAATGTTGATATGATTGATTATTGTCTTGGGGTTTAAACTTGATTTATGTGTTTTAGACCAAAAGAGTGAAAAGAAAAAAGAAAATTGAAAAACAGCTTGGAATGAAACAGTTTTTGAAAAAGAAAGACAAATATTTGCTGTTTTTGAAAAAAAAGTGAGGTGGAAAAGGCTACTTTTGGGAATTGTCCAAAAGCTACCTTGACTCGAAACAAATGAGAATAAGGGAAAGAGTTGGCTGCCCATAAGCGTGAAAGCCGTCAGTGTGCAAAAAAAAAAAAAAAAAAAAAAAAAAAAAAAAAAGGAGCCCAAAGAGAGAAAAAAAAATGTCTTTTGCACATGTTGATTGTTTGATTTCTAAGAATATGTGATATCATTGATTTATTATCTGAAATCTGAACAATTGACAGATCATTGTTTTTGGAACTTGGTGGTGATTTTACTACACTTACTAAGTTTGTGGAACTTAAAGAATTGATCTTGGTTATTTCTTTTAATACATCTAATCTTGTGGAGTCTACATTCTCATTGAGTTCGATTTACAAGAATTATATGGTTGGTTGCTTCCTACTTCTAGGATTTGTCTTCCTTAAGACCCTTGTTAATTTGTGACAAAAAGGGGGAGATAGAGATTAGAGTTTTATCATTCAAGGGGAGATACTTTTGCATTAAGGGGGAGAAATACTTTTTGCATTAAGGGGGAGAACCATTGTTCATTGCATTCCATTGCATTGACATCAGGGCATTTTTAGCTTTGTTATTTTATGCTTGTGTTTATTTTCTTGATTAAGCTTCACGGGTAGTTGTGTTTGAGCTAATGTGCAGATTACAGGTTGCTACATGTGTAGAAGCTTCATGAGGTTCAAGAAAATGTCCGCGGTTTTTTTTTCCTTTAACATTCAATGTAATTTACTTTCCTGCTTGGGTAGATTGCTAAATTGTTTTAGGGTTTTGTTACGAAATTGCCAAAGGGGGAGATTGTGAGATATATCTTGTAATTGGCTAATTTCGATATCAAAACGAGTCCGATCGAGTTGTAATTTTTGATGTAAAAATATCGAAGATTGAAGATCGGATACGGATTTGAAGAAGGTTAAGTGCTCAAAATATACTACACTCCGAGATGATGAGAACAACCCTCTAAGAAGTTTGAGAGGTAGTGAGAACATTTAGGAAGGGTTTTGAAAGGTTCGGAACAAGTTTTTACATTCTGTCCATCTTAAACTGGTTCAAGATCTATCGAACATGTTCAACATCATCAGAATGCTAAAATTTCAAGACTGACCATCTTGAACCGGTTCAGAGAATTCGTGGGATTCCTTACTGTCCATCTTGAACAGGTTCAAGATGGTTGAACTGGTTCAAAGAAGTCCTAGATGCATCAGGTTTCCAGTTTCCTTCTTCTGATGTTTCCTTTTTTATCCCAGTTTCCTTCTAAACCCTATGCACGAAATTTATCATATTTTCTGAGGGATTAGGACTTTCAAAACTCTATATAAACCTTGTCATATACATTGGTTGTTGATGGCTTGAGGGAAAATCAATTCTATATTTTGAGAAAGCCTTCTAGAGAGAGAAAATTTAGAAAATCAAATCTGATTATTCTGAATTTATTTATGAGAGCATACACATATATTCATGAGTGATTTAGTGGTGTTGTTCTCTATCTCATCGGAATTGGAGCTATACTGAAGATTCAGATATTCCAAATGAGAAGCAATATTTAATTCTTCTACAATCGAGTTTAGATCTTGAAGAACAGAAGTAAGCGCTATCACACTATGAAAGGGTTGGAGCATTCGTAGAGTGCTGTCTAATCTACCTGCTACTCTTCTACAAATATCAAGTGTAAGCCTGAGATCAAGTTGCTGTTGGACGGGGAGTCGCAAAGCCAGAGGATCGTCAGCGGTTGGTGTGGTGTAGAACGATAGAGTATGAGCCAGAGTCAAAGTTCGGTATACTTTGTTTCAAACATAGTGGATTGGTTTACTTTGGACTGCATAGTCTACGAGGTTTTTCTCATAACAGTTGATGTATTTTATCAACCGGGGTTTCCTCGCTAAAAATCCTGGTGCAATCTCTCTAAACTTAAATTGTTTTACTTTTCAGTATTTATATTTATGATTGTGGATGTTTAATTGATCATGCAATTTAATCAATTATAAATTAAGTAAGTTGACCTAATAATCAGATCTAGGTCATTAAAGGAGTTAATCACAATTAAAATCAACTGTTTCCGCACCCCACGTAACTCTTGTTTCACAGCAGTCTGGTACAATAAGTTTCTAGACTCCATAACTTCTGAAATAAAACTGTAATAAATCATCGCATTTATTATATATCATATGCATTTATACTATATCATATCCATATGGGATAGCAAGTCTTCTGCATCTACTTGAATTATTCTATCAATTTTTGGATGGTGCTAAAATTTCATATTTTATCAATACTTTGGCTAAAACTAAACATATAAATTCATAAAACATTTTGATAAATGATATATATACAGAAAGTATTAATAATGTTTCAATACATTTTAACTAGTTCAAAAACATTTGCATCAACAAATAATGTAGATAGTGGGAAAAATTAGCATCTAATAGCATGAATAAATTGAAAGTATTCAATCAACTCTATTAACTTAGAAGGAAATTACCCATCTGTTATAACCATCCCTGCCAAATCTGCAACTTCTCTTAGAGCTGTCTTCCACCTCTGTATCTTGTCCAACCCTTCCTCTTTTATTTCTTTTGTCTCTGCCTTAAATCGCTCTTCGTGTCTAGCAAATGCTTCTGCGAAACTCCCTGACTGATTTCTTACATGGGATGGATCCACATGATAGAAAACGGGTAGAATCATATGACCAACAGTCTTCTTGTGCTCAAGGATAATCAAAAGTTCATCAAGACACCATCTTGATGATGCATAGTTTTTTGAGAAGACAATTATTGAAATTCTCGACTCTTGGATTGCCTTCATTAGTTCTAAGGCGATATTCTGTCATCTCTCCAATCCATCATCATCCCTAAATGTGCGTATTCTTGCATCGAGTAGAGCTGTATAAAGGCCGTCAATAAAGGTATTCCGTGTGTCCTCCCCTCTAAAACTCAAGAATGCATGATAAGAACATCGAGTAAAGGAGGCTTTATGGGCTTCCATAGCAGTCACTGAACAGCACTCTTAGATCAATGAACAATGGATATATGCAATCTGTAATAGGCACAACCAGTATTTGCGTAAGTTGTCAAAAAATTAAATCGGCAATATTAAGTACTTATTTAAGCGAAGTCAGCGAAATCCCATAGATGAACCAAAGTACACAAGGAAATGCTAAAAAGATAGATACTTTAATGAATTATACGACAGACAAGGATTAAATGGAAACATTTGTAACAAAATATCCAGTAACAAAATGCTTCAAAGTGGCATCACAAATGTTTTATCACAACTCAACTCAACAAAATTTCATCTCAATTATTTGTCGTAAGCTACATAAATCTTATTTCACCGCTTGCTCTTTCTAGGGTTAATTATAACTTCAATGAAACTACACACTATCATATCTTCCTTGCTACATGAACTCGTGTTAGTTTTGTCTTCTTTGCTCCATCATTGCCATCAACTGAGAGCATTACTTTTCCCTACTAGCGTAGTTGTCTTTTTTTGCTGAACATTACCAAAACCATGTTAGTAAATTTCCGATAATTTCTATCCCCAGTTGATCCTTCTTTGTCTTAACATACATCCACCTCAACATTCTTTCCCGTTGTTATGCTGTGTTTGGAATCACCAAATCAGCACCTTAGAATTTGAATTGGAGTCAATGCTCCCAAACATAGCTTTAAAAATGTTCCGTTCAACTTTTTATACTGATCACACAATACACCATAAACACTCTTCAACTTAATTAACTTCATCTTCGATCCTCCCATCAATTAAAGAATTGAGCCTCGGTAATAAAAAAATCTTTTGGTAAGTCACTGTCGATCTTCCTTACATCTCCATATATATTTTCAGTTTTGCTAAATTTATATATCAAGTTTTAATCATAATTATTTTAAATTTATGAATGGCTTAATTCCTACTAGCTTAAACTTCTAGAACAAATTGGATGGATGATCTGACAGATATACCAAGACACAGAACATGGGTCAGGGATGCATACACTTAATTACAACAACAAATTAAACAGAAACAGAACATAAAAATTGATTAATGATCCATGTAATAAACTTGAAAATTTGTAAAAAGGTTACCTGTAATTAGCAAAATCCCCCCAAGAAATGAATTGAAAGCAGGTAACAATAAATCTTGAAGAGTTTGTATACAATGATTGGTGTATGTGTGTGGAGGAAAGTCTTTCCATGCAGTGAATGGAATACATTAAATGTGATGGTGTTATTGTGTGTTGCTAACTTGTTATTGGCCAGTGTGGTCTTGGTCTTTGTTAGGGGCACACATTAAATGTGCTATGGCGGTGAATAAAGCTGCAAATGCTCACTTATAATTATTGGCGTTTTGAAGAGCGCCCCACCCGATGGATTTGATCTCAACATCGACCTAGAGATTTATTATTATTTGCTCTTTCTAGGGTTAATTATAACTTCAATGAAACTACACACTATCATATCTTCCTTACTACATGAACTCGTGTTAGTTTTGTCTTCTTTGCTCCATCATTGCCATCAACAGAGAGCATACTTTTCCTTACTAGTATAGTCGTCTTTTTTTGCTGAACATTACCAAAACCATGTTAGTAAGTTTCCGCTAATTTTTATCCCCAATTGATCCTTCTTTGTCTTGACATACATCCACCTCAACATTCTTTCCCATTGTTATGATGTGTTTGGAATCACCAAATGGGCACCTTGGTATTTGAATTGGAGTCCAAGGGGCTCATTCAGTGCTCCCAAACATAGCTTTAAAAATGTTCCGTTCAACTTTTTATACTGATCGCACAATACACCATAAACACTCTTCAACTTAACCAGCTTCATCTTCGATCCTCCCATCAATAAAAGAATTGAGCCTAGGTAATAAAAAAATCTTTTGGTATTTCTTGACCTTGGATCTTTATTACATCTCCATATATATTTTCTATCACGACCTGACAATTCTAATAAAATCCTCAATTTATTCGACTCAAAATATATCAAAATACACCTAGGATCTCAAAAAAATGCCATCTTTTATATAAATGGCTTAATTCCTACCACTCCATCCTTATCCTTTCTTCTTCGTTCAGTCATCAAACCCTCACCACAAAATAAAGCCAAGTGAGGAAAATCAAAGCATGAAGAAAACTTTGGCCAAAAATCTTCATGGGCCCCGCAACAAGCCACCATCAAAAAATCAATTCTTTCTCTCACTATGCCCCATCGGCCAACTTGCCATATATATATATATATATATATATATATATATATATATATAATGTAATAAAATCAACCAACCAATTAAAATATCAAATGGGACCCGCAAAAATGCCATCATCACCATTTCCAATTCATTCTTTGCTCCCTCCACTTTCTGCTGCTGTTGCTCTCTCTCTCTCTCTCTCTCTCTCTCTCTCTCTCGCACGTAGAAACTAGGGAAAATTACATATAAATGGAGTCAAAGTTCCATATTTACTTAGAGGCTGAGTCAAAGTTCCATATTTCTCTAAAATGGATTGCTGAGGTGGCACATGGTTTTTTACTGTTTAGAAATTGTGGTGCCTAAAATACCCTTCCGCAAAGGTACTACTTTTTCTTCGAAGGTACTACTTTTTTGAACTGAAGGTACTACTTTTTGGCGTCCAGGTACCATGTTTTTTAAACACCCGCGAAGGTACTACTTTTTCTCCAAAGGTACTACTTTTTTGAACTGAAGGTACTACTTTTTTGCACTAAAGGTACTACTTTTTTGTTAGGGAAGGGCATTTTAGGCACCACAATTTTCTAAACAGTAAAAAACATGTGCCACCTCAGCAATCCATTTTAGAGAAATATGGAACTTTGACTCAGTCTCTAAGTAAATATGGAACTTTGACTCCATTTATATGTAATTTTCCCTAGAAACTATATAAAAAAAAAATAACTACTACTATACCTCCACTGAACTGAATTCAAAAATAATTATAAATTAAAATTTTAAAAAATCTGGTTATCACATTTTCTGTTTTACTAAATTTATATTTCAAGTTTTAATCATAATTATTTTAAATTTATGAATGGCTTAATTCCTACTAGCTTAAACTTTTAGAACAAATTGGATGGTTGATCTGACAGATATACCAAGACACAGAACATAGGTCAGGGATGCATTCACTTACAACAACAAATTAAACAGAAACAGAACATAAAAATTGTAATAAACTTGAAAATTTGTAAAAGGGTTACCTCACTTATATTTATTGGTGTTTTGACGAGCGCCCCATCCTATGGACTTAACCTCAATATCAACCTAGGTCTTTATCCTTAAGGGAGTCTAAGGGTCATGCAGGGATCTAGAAAATCAACATTTATAGACTTTACAAAATGAACAATGCTTATGATTTTAGATTTTCAAAACTAATCTGCAATGCTCCCTTGAAAAATTCCTTCTATTGACACTTTAGAATTTGTAATTTGTTACTGGAGTTGTCTACCGGTCTGTGGATCCGAACACAAGCTTGGCATGAAATCAAATCAAGAATTTGGTCTGATACCACCCTCTGCCTTAAAAAGTTTAAGTTATTGGGTAATGATATATACTCACCCATATAAGCCAATCACATTTTCCTTCCCGATTCGATGTGATATACTCCTACATTCTCTGCACCAATTACTTTAATAACTGTAAATCGTAAAGCAATTTAAAAAGTCCACTTAAACATTTCGATCCCCAACTCAACAAAGCCCAAACAGATTTTTTTTTTTTTACGGCAATGTTCTCCATAGGAACAATTCCTGAAACACAACTAGTTTTTTTCATAATTATGTCACAAAGTTGTTGAGCTCAATAGGTTTGGTGTACTTATTACCAGTGACCT
The DNA here is from genome assembly GCF_030987335.1 of Cornus florida. Lineage (NCBI taxonomy): Eukaryota > Viridiplantae > Streptophyta > Magnoliopsida > Cornales > Cornaceae > Cornus > Cornus florida. The sequence goes on from NW_026775573.1 coordinate 65,698,949, forward strand.
GCCCAAGTATAAATACAAGTACCATACAGGGAGGGAGGGAGGGAGAGGCATGGTCAAAAAAGTCAGTATGTATTCTCTAGAGGAAGAGAAGCCACACGTTCAGACTCTCTCGGAAAAACACTGCCACATTCACTTCATCGCCAGCTTCCAATTGATTCCCAACATTCCAATGGCTTAACCATACCATCTCGTTGCCATGATCTGGAATGCCCATGAATGTTGGGCTGTATGTCCACTTCAGGTCTTCGTCCTATTACTCAGAATGTCCATCAGTTTGTCCATAGACAACACAAACATTCAAGCCTTTGATCTTGAAATTAGGAAACGAAGAAGATACCTTAAAACATATAAAAGATTCCATGCTCTTAATGCTCAACCAGCTTGGAACTTCATTACCCGGTAGGAAAGTGCTAAATATAACAGTCCCTGTAGCATGAAAATCATAATTTTACCGATATGATAGACTGAGAAGAGAGAGAGAGAGAGAGACTTACTTGGGGAGAACTTTTCTTTCACCTGACGTCATGCAGTTGGACAAGCCCAAATTGCTGATCATTACTTCATCAAAGTTTCCAATGGGTTCTAATTTGAATAACCACTCAACCATAGTTAGTTTTGTGAGTTGTGCAGCGAAATATGTTTTATGGAAAATTGAGTTTTAAAAACAGTTTTAAGAGGAATTAATGACATATTTCTTTATTTGATATTTACAGTAGTAAAATTATTGGTAAATTGACAATCACACATAAAATAATGAGAAAGTAAAGTTAAAGTGATACTGGATTTTAACGAGAAAACCAATTTGAAAGCTTCGAGATTTTGTTCGTTGTCTCAAGCGTAAAACAATCCACTGTGTATGAAACAAAATACACCAAATTTTGATTTGGACTCAAACCCCTTTACTCTACCAAGATTCAATCTGTTGAACGCCCAGGCTTTGTGACTTTCCGTTCAACAGCCCTCGACTTCAAACTTATACTTCGAACCTTGTAGAAGGATTGCTGGTAGATCAACAACACTCCGCAAACATCTTGATCCCTTCAAAGTGTGGTCGGAAAATTTTCTTCTTCGAATATGAATATGTAGAAGAAATCAGATCTCTTTTCTCTAATTGTTGTAGATGCAATCTTCAATAGTTAAGTCACGATCAAGAATAGAACAACACCCTAATTCACTCATGTGTGTATGTTCTTAATTAAAAATCTCACAGAAAAGGATCTCAATGTAAATCTGAATTTTAAGCAAAAAGTCATATTGGTTTAAGTGTACTTTGTTAAAGTGTACTTAGAAAACAAGTCGAATTCGTGCATAGGTTTTTAGAAAGAAGTCAATGCAAAATAGGAAGTCAAAATGAAGTAGGAAACAAAGTTACTAATGACTACTGCAAACCTTGAACCAGTTCAGTTGCCCTTGAATCGGTTCAAGTTGGCCATTGATTTTTTTAAAAAAAACAAAGCTTTAACTCTTGAATTGGTTCAGCTGCTCTTGAACCGATTCACGTTGGTCAGACATGAACTAAAAGTTTTAACACTTAGAAAATTTTTGGCAACTCATAATTTTTGAAAACACGCAATGCATGCAAGTTGTGACATTCTGGATTTTTTTGACATTTTTTGAGCATTTTCTTTTATTTTATTTGTGCATAGGGATGCGTGATGTGATGTTCCGAGAGTTGTATAGGGCGTTTCTTCAGGTTTAGAACCCAAAAAAACTCATTTGGTTCATTTCGATTGTAACGACACAAATCCGGGGGATCCGGATCACTAACCGGGTCTTGACCCGACCTAAGAACACCAAGGGTAAAATAGTCATTATAAACCCTACAATGCACTAGGAGTCGAAATGAAGTTGTAATAGCCATTTCTAATCATTTTGGTGCAATGTAGATGAAGATATCAACTTCATTTTAAAATCGACCCACTTAGGGTTTCTAAGGATAAAATGGTCATTTTACGCCCTTAAGCTCATAATTAGACGCAGTTATTTCATTATAAACACTTTTGAGGTCAAATAGGACCCACACGTGGAAAAGCCGAGCCATCGGAAAAGGACGGGAAAAACAGTGCCCAAAAGCTCTTAGCCGAGCGCTCGATATCAGCCTCTGAGCACTCACAGGGCACCTTGGGCACCCCAGTGCACACCTCGAGTGCTCGGTGGACACCCCTGGGTGCTCGGAGGGTGCCCACGAGCACCCCAGTGCACGCTGAGCACTCGAAAGGCACCCTTAGCGCTCGGCTAAGGAATTTCGCTACTAGAATTCCTAGCCCAGTGGCCTGAGTGCAAGGAGCAAGGGCTGTGAGCGCTTTGGGGTCCCTGAAACTGGACCTTTTTTCCCTTTTTCATCTCTGTTACCGTCCCCAAGCTATAATTTGGTCTTTTGACCAAAATACCCCTGTCCTAACTCACGAGCATGAATAAATGATTATACATCAATAAATTCCATCAATCTATGCATTTATACAAATCATCATGCACCTATATCATTTAAGAACGTGTAAATCATTAGCATGTGATATAATTATCCGTTAAATGTCCCAAATTACATCAAAATAGTCAGAAAGAAAATGAATTTCAAGTTTGAGGCCCTTAAAGCCCTAGATACAATGCCCTTTACAAAAATGATCGAATTATGGTCACTTTACAAAAAAATGGTTGTCAACACTAACATTGATTACAAAAATTACAAAAGATAGTTTTATCATTGTTGACTACTCTTGTGGAGGAGCGTCGTCGACCACCTCCTTGCTGTGACCAGAAAAATGTTAAAGGAAGGGGTGAGCATGGAGGCTCAATAGGAGATGCCTAAGGCACCAACTTTGGACTCCCTTAAGCCACACAATACACATTAGGGATAAAAGAGAACCAGAGTCATATATTGGGGATTTTACTAAATTCAAACCACATTTCAATCCAATCAAAGGCATAGATACAACTTTGCACACTGTGAATGTTAATGCAATGCAATGCATAACCATTCCCCAGCTTGGTCTCAAACAAACCCCAATCCCCACCTATGCTAACCAACTTTACCAAGGCGAGATTGATATTATCCCTAGCCTCAATTTGATGACTATTTGAGGTCTAGTACCAACGTTACACGTCAATTTGATGACCATTTGATATTTCTCTTTCTATGCCTTAATCAATCAATTATCTAAAGAAACGTTGTTAATTAACTAAAATTGAATTAAACAACAGTTGGTTTTGGTTGATATATTTTGATTTAGGTATTTTTAATCTAACTCATTCTTTAATTTTATTAGGTTAAAAATAATAATCGCTCAACATCAACCTTCAAACAAGAAAGTGAAAAGTATGTCTAATCTCTCATTCTATCAAAAAGAAATGCCAAATGAGTGACAATGGTCAATTGAAAAAGGATATGCCTAGTGGTAGTGCATCTAACATTGAAAATGATCAATTGAAAAAAGATATACATAGTGATCTTGATTTGCAACCTCGTGCCTTTCCTCAAGTTGTTGAACCCAATCAACTTCACTTCACTTCACTTCAAATGAAAGAGATCCTAAGTTACGTATTTAAATACATGAATACCTAGTAAATCAAATGGATGATATTAGACGAGCTTTTTTTTTTTTTTTTTTTTGCTTAAAAATTTTTGTTTAATGTTTAGCCCACCCAATTGAGAAATCATGGATCCGTCCTTGCAAATGACTCTACCAAAGTCACTGAGTAAAAAACTAAATAAAAAATATACTACAAAAAATATTTTTTTATAAAAGGAACTAACAATTTGGTAATTAGAATAAAAAAAGGTTTTGTATATAAATTTTGGAATTGACCAAAAATTTACATTTTTTTTAATTTTGATAGATAAAAATAAATTTTATTGCCGAAGAAAAAGAGATCTAGAAATAGCCCAGATTGTGTGCTACTACGTGTGTGACCCCACCAGAACGAGTTGCACAGTTGCACCTTTGATATTCCATCAAACGGCATCGTATTTATCCCTAACCTGACTTTCTCTTCCACACACTGTTATCTCTCTCTCTCGGTTGTAACGTTTAGGGTTTCTCACAATCATACTTGGTGGTGTGTGCATTGATGAAGATTCGCTTGAAGATACAAATACAGTTGAAACCTTTTCTAGGTTATTTGTGCAGATGGAACCAGAAGTAATCGAAGCCGAGATAGTATTGCCGACACACCTCAGTTTCAAGAAGATTCAGATGTATGAGAAGTTTCCAAAGGGACAAGCCAGAGGGAGGCATTGGAAACATCTCAAGCAGATCATTCAAGCTGAGAATTACCAAAATTATTCCCCTGATGAACCCAATTGTGAGTTGTTGATATTATGCTTCTATAATTCCAAAAACAAAAAGAAAAGAAAAAGAAAACCATCATATTTTAGATTTTTGACATTTATTTTTTGTTATACTACTAAATCTATCAATTATACTATGCATATAAGTACTTTTGATTGTTTGATTTGAAATTCATGTTCATTGTGGCGTATATTTTTTAAGATTACTATAATTGACCCCCTTCTTTGCTTATTCTGCTGTAAAATTGACCTTAGAAGTCCTTTTAGACCTTCCAAAAGCTCCCCAAAACACTTCTACCTATAGTATAGCCAGTCTCTTGTAATGGGTTCCCTTCATTATTCATCTTTAATTGGTTTGATATGTCATCATTAATTGATTCCAGCAAATGTTTGTCACTGTGGGGCTCATCAGTTGAGTTGAATTGACTTGATGAAAAGTATCAATTGTGTATAGCATAGTCTTAGTGGATCATATTGCTTGCAGTATCGGGATTGTGATTGATGATATGTTTCACTTTTAGATTGTGGAATTGAGTTCTACCTTTGCCTAGTTTTATACAGTTTGTCACTGTCGAACTGTTAGGCTGAATTTTCGGTTTCCATCACTTAAACTGTAGTAAACATTCTGCAGCACCACAATGTTGCCCATTCCAAAATTCAATTACCAATTTGTAAAATTGTCATATGAGGTTATCAATTAGGAAGTTAAAATGTAATTTCCTCAATGAAACAATCCCCAGGCTAAGTATGTATGAATCCATCTTCCAGCGATAGCCAGAATGCTTCATGCAGAGTTATCACCTTAACCTTTTAGAAGACGAGATACTTTACTAATTTTCTTGAACAAGGTGCAACTACATAGAGGAAACAACAACATGTTCGCTGCTTATCCAACTTTTTGGATTGGCATTAAGGAATAACTTTGTGACTAAAGGTATTTATCGGCTTGAAAAAATATCAATTATAAGGAAATCAGATGGAACCCATGTGTTCTAGCTGTGGATAAACAAGCAAAGATCCCCTTTAGTCAGGAATAAGGATGAAGAGATTCTAATGTGAAACCCCATTTTCTGGGTATGAGTGAAATACTTCATAGTCAATTCCCACAACATGGAAGGATAAATCTTGCCGTTTGTGGTGCATCTAAGAAAAATTACTGTCACATACCAACTAGCATTTTGAGGGTGACAACGACATGTAAGAAGTTTGAAATCTTTGCTTATGCAGTCCATGGGGTCAAATGTAAGAATATGCATCTGTTGTCATCATGCCTGTGGTAGTCTTCTTTGTCTCTTTTTCTACATCACCAAAGTATAGAGCTAATGTACAGTGCTATATTGGCAAATTTAGCGAGTCAAAACCTTCACAAGGGTGACCAAAAAGAAATTACACTCATCTCTAGAGAGGAACTCAATCACTTAGCTTAGTATTACTCCATAACAAGCCAAAAGGCAAGACCCTATGATGGTTGCTTGGAATGAAGCAGTACGGGTGTGTGAGTGTATCATCATTGCTGTCTTTGGCTAGATGTTCCTTTTCTTCAAGTCTAGATTGACATTGCATCATGTTTATCCTTTATACTGTTATTGTATTTAGAAAAACAATGTTAGGTTCGACTTATTATTTAGTAACATTTGCCCCTTTTGATCTTGTTTTGCAGATGTTAATATTGAGACACCACCCTCCATGCATCCTTGCAAGCGAATTTGCGATGTAACAGGTTTTGAGGTATGTAGTTCACTTGACAAGATGTGGTTATTGCTGATTCTTTCCTCTTGATGAGCTTTATATGATAATTGATAAGGTTTGGATTTTAGCTATGGTGATCCTGTGGCACATATTATGACTGATATAGCTTGACTGGGTTACTTCCCCTCCCCCCACCCCCCCCCCCCCCCCCCCCGCCCCCCCCCCCTTTCTTCGAAGTTTGAACTGTGCTAAGCAGTATCTTTGCTCTGGCAACTTCTTAAGTTATTAGGTTTGGCTGAGGTTTGTCTTGGACGCTTGCCTAATCTAGGCCATTCATTAGCTCTTGTAACTGGGAAAAGTTTCAGTTAAACTAAAATTGCTTCAACTTCAAAACATAAAGGGAAATGCTAGAAAGCATTAACTATTTTCACATCTTGCTAATGTGACAATGATGTTTTTTAAATCAGTAATATAATAGCTAGAAGTCAAGGAAAGAGAGATAAGGATATCCGAGTGAGGAAGTTGAACTGAGTTTTAATGTAAAATCGCTTCTTTTAAAATTATTACAATATTATCGCATATAAAAAATAAGGGAAATGGTGACTATTAATGTATGATACTGTCCAACTTCAGCCAACTTCATTCTTCCCTTTTCCAATCTTTCAAATGGTTAATTACCTCATTAAACTATAGTAAATGGCCTTGATTATCCGACGACTGAAGAGCATCTATAGGCTACACCAATTCTGCCAGCCCCCAAACTTATCATTTGGTCTATGTTACATGGACTCTCCTATTTCCCTCAATGTACCTACCTGTCTATACATGGCATTTTTTTTTGATAAGATTTTATAAAAGGCACTCAAGAAGGTAGCGCTCCCTAAGGAATACGAAAGATGCCCAAGGCGGCACTATAATTTCAAGCTATCCACAAAATCCAAAAGATGCCCCAGAGATTTACAATTTCTCCCATTAACCCAAAAAAACAAAGTAGACAGTATATTGTATTTGAGAGACCAAATACGGGAATCCACTCCTCCAAAGTCTCTGCTATTCCTCTCATGCCACAAACCCCACCATAAACAAAGGGGAGTGCCCCTCCAAGCATCCACTATACACCCTCTCCATGCCCCTAACAAGTCAGCTCAAAAGGAGACGACAGATAGTCGTGGATTGGTGTTGCATTTGCAAGAAGACGGAGGAATCAGTGAACCACCTTCTTCTTCATTGCCCGGTGGCGAGGGATGTTTAGTCTATGTTCTTGGTTATATTTGGCATGTGTAGACACGACATGATATGGACATGGGTTTGAAATATGTGTCCAACACGTGTAGTACTCAAATTGGACACCTAGATCCTCTAGGATGACGGAAGAAGAAAAATTACTCAAATTTAATAGGCGAAGCAGTTTCTTAAAATGACGGAATCGCTCTTCTTATAACCATATTTCATTTAGTTTTTTACTAAAAAATTGTTTTCAAGTATTAAAGAAAAAAAAATAGTAGGATTCATCACACTTTTAAGTATCACATTATGTTTTTAAGAGTGCAAAATGTGGTCATATATTTGTATCCATGCTTTGGACACATTTCAAGCCGAGTTCATAATTCTAAAATTTGCAATTTGGGATGTCTAACACTTAGACACCTATCCAAGTAATTAACATAGCATTCAGTATTGAGGTTGGTGCCTCAGCTTGATGTCAGGAACACATAGTTGTGTTATATCCCACATCAGGTCGGTGAGTACTTGATCTTGGGATTAACAAAAGGGTGTGGGGAACCCCACAAGTTACCAGCCCGCTCATTGTGACATTGGTATCGGAGCCAATCCTGGGGGGTACTACGTGTTGGTTGGGGAACTATTGCACTGGTCATATGTGGAAATGTGGGTCCACTGGTGAGGGCACAATGGTCTGGTCTGGGGAGTCCGTGTGGTGTTATGTCCAACATTGGTTATGTATTGGGTGATCTTGGATCAATAAATTGGTGCCACGAGTGATTAGGCTGGTTCCACATTGTGACATTGAGCTATCTATTGTGGTGGTGTTGTGGATAAGCTTAGGCTGTTGAGTAATAACTTGTTCATTTTACAGTCCTACTAGACGTTGATGCCATGTCGTGGAAAAAGTAAATAGGTACATCTTTTATACTTTTTAAAAGAATATGGAATGATATATATATATATATATATATATATATATATATATATATATATATATATTCTCTCAACAAAAATATATATAATGATGTGTTTTATTTCGGTTTATGAAGCTTCCTGCTTCCTTACGTTACTCTGCCAAGTTGAATATTTACGGGAAAAATTGCTTTGTGCACCTTTCTTTCCAAATGCATTGAGAAAGTTATACATTTAATTTTCAGGCACCTTACTCTGACCCAAGAACCAACCTCCGTTATGCCGGTACAGATGTCTTCAAGCTCATAAGATCACTTCCAAATGAGTATGTTCAGAGGTATCTCGCTCTCAGAAATGCAGCGGTTGTTCTGAAATAATTTTTGACAATTTAGGAGACTGGAGATCGAATTTCTGCATAATTAAAAAGCGCGTTGAAAAGTAAGTTTATGCAGAGTGGGTGATCTTTGATATGCTATTGGGTTGCTCACTGTAATGTGTATGACTAGATGAAAGAAATGGAGAGCTTTCTCCTTTACTTTACATGAAGCTACTAATAATTAATTTAAGTGCTTTATGAGCTGTTATTGGCAGACTAATCTGTTAGCATTGTAGATCATGTATTTCCATTGTTTCTATACAGTCATTGTAAGGTTCCATTCTGTATTTTCAGATTGTTAAAGAATGTAAAAATGATTTCGAATATTAGAGTAGTCACTTCCTCTCTATCACAGTGGATAATGCATTCTATGTAGTTACATTCTCAAAGCCTACTTTGGTGGTAGCTCATGGAACTGAAATGGAACAATATAAACCCTAAAATTTGAAGTGGACGAGTGTTAACAGAGGTTTTGTCCCCCATCGGATCCGGATGGAGAAGAGATTCAGTATGTATAGGTGGATTTGCAGCGCTATACAACAGGTTAAACTTTTAGATCAGAAGGCAAAACGTCCTACTCGTTATGCCAAGCATCTCAAGTAATGCCATTGATAGTGATGGTGGTTTTGTTGTTTTGTCAGGAATTCAGGATGATAGTAAATTATGGCGATATAGTCAAAAGTTCATAGGATAGTGCACTTTTATTTATTTCCTTTAATAGCTTGTGAAATTCAATATTAAAATAGAAATCTATTCAACTTCTTTATCTACTTATTCATTGTAAAAAAACAAAAATTGTAACATTCATAATCAGTTTTCAAAGAAGAAGTTGAGTGTTCAGTCCAAGAGGACATTATTGATGGCGGTTATTTTGGAGCGAGAAGCGAAACTATGAGAATTTAAACTTAATTGGAAATTTGGAAAGCTTTCATTATTTTACCAAGACAATTTTCGAAAGTAAGCTTTGATTGTCAGTCTCATCTTGTTGCCCATAAGATTTGATACAATGAGATTGACGATTGTCAAACTTCTGGAGTTCAGATATTGTTATCCCATGACAAAAGAATCTATTATTCATTCTTTATTTACTATAAATTTTTTTGTCCAATACAGTGAGTTGAGCAGATCTTGTAAGGTTTACAATTTCACAGCAACCAAAAACAAGTGTTTGAATAAAAATATAAAAAAATTTTGAAAGAAATGAATTAAGAGTAAAACAATAAAAGAACTGTGATTTTTTCTTTTATCACACAGCCAAAAGAAGAAAAAATAAAATAAAAAATAAATATTGATTAGGGAGAAAAAAACGTATTCATATTGAATGTTAAGTTTTGAGATTTATAGGGAGAAAAACAGTATTTCAGGTTATGTAGACAGATTTGGGTGTGTTTTTTTTTTCCCCCTTTAAAATGTGGTGCATGCATAGTGGAAACTTAACGACTCTTTTTCACGGCGTCAATATACCTAAGAGAGCGCTGGGGACCGAAATCGTCTCCAGTGGACCAGGAGAATTTGTTCCCCCCGATTCTTACTGTTCATGCACTGTAGCGGCGGCAAAAATGGCCAAACAGGACTTTGGGTAAAAAAAGGTATATATATATATATACACACACACATATACAAACTTATATATATACACATATACGAAATTATACCTATTTAAACTCAAATTTAAGCGCCAAATTGAAAGTTCCGAAATAGATTTAGCGCCTCTTCTAAATTTCTAACCTTCTTTCTTCATTCTCTCCCAAAATATAGAAATAAATAAATTCCTCTTCCAAAAAAAGTCTCAGCTTTGTTTTCCTTAATTTTCTTCTTTCCAAATTTACAATTTCTTTCCAAAGGTTTGATTGAACGTCGAAGAAGACGAAGCTACAGTGACGAAGCTATAGCACCTCTTCTTAATCTTCTTTCTTCTTCTCTTCCAAAATATAGAAAGAAATAAATTCCTCTTCCCAAAAAAGTCTCAGCTTTCCTTAATTTTCTTCTTTCCAAATTTACAATTTCTTTCGAAACACCGGAGAAGATGAAGCTACAGTGTCCTGTGTTTGATTGAACGTCGAGGAAGACGAAACTATAGTGTACTGGTTTTGTAAGTGAATTTGTGAATCGTATGACATTGTGTTTCATTAGTTTTGTTTGGTTATTCTTGAACTGTTATTAAATTGTGAAAAAATGAATCAGAAATTGTGAAAATTATATTATTAAATTGTGAAAAAGTTGTGATATTTTGTATTATAAGTTATGTTATGTTTTAAACTTCCAATTTAAGATGTTAGAATAAATTTTCCATTGTATTCTTGTAATGCAGTGTTTATTCGTGATAAATACTACAAAATAGTTGGGATATTCTGTATAATAAGAAATAGAGGTTGAATGGAGGTTTTACACTTCCAATTTAAGATGTTAGAATAAATTTTTCATTGTATTCCTGTAAGTTTCTATTGAGAGTTATGATTGTTCATTACAAATAACTTAAAAAGGTTGTAATGTTTCTCAAAATAAGCCCAAAAAAGTTTGCAAGTCCATGTTTGATTTGGAAAAAGTTAAATAAATAATTACACATAGTTGTAATTTTTATTAAAATAGAAGGCCCAAAAAGTTTGGAAGTGCATGTTTGAGTTGGAAAAAGTTAAATAAATCATTAATTTTGTTATTTGTAGCAAAATTAAAATATGTGCAATTGAGAAAGTTGGATCCCTGATACATTATACTATCTTGAATAATGTTAATAAGTTAGAAAAAAAATTTCAATTAATAATCCATACCTGCAAGATAGCTTTTGATCAATTTTTTATTTTTATTTTTTATGTTGTAGGTTTCTTATTTGAATTATTGGAATGGAAGAGGTATTAAATAACATCGAAGACACCACATATACAGAAAACACTCCTATTGCAGGGGCCGATGTCGTAGAATGGAAACCAAGAATAGGTATAAAGTTTGAAACTAAGGAAGAGGCATATGATTTCTATAATTCATATGCCGGTCGAGTCGATTTTAGTATCCGCAAAGAGTATTTTAATAAAAGCAAGAAGACTGGTAAACTGTCATCGAGATTGTTAATATGCTGCAAGGAGGGTTTTAGGGTTGACGACATTCGGGACAGTAATACAAAGACTCCCAGGGCCGAAACACAAACTGGTTGCCTTGCTCGAATGCTTATACAAGTTTCCAAGTATACCCATAAGTTGGAAGTTACAAAATTTGTTGAAAGCCACAACCATCCATTGATGATTTATGAATGCAAGCACATGCTGCCGTCCCAGTGTAGAATTACCCGCGTTCAGGCAATTGATTTGGAATTGGCTTCTGATTCAGGAATAACCCCTTGCAATTCATATGAGTTGATGGGAAGGCAAGCTGGTGGAAAAGAGTCAGTCGAGTATATAAAGTTGGATTTACAAAATCATATAAGGACCCGAAGACAAAATGAGCTTGAATATGGAGAAGCATGATAATGAATTATTTTGAGATTCAGTCTTGTGAAGATCCAACTTTCTTTTATGCATTCCAATTAGATAGTGATCAAATGATCAGTAACATATTTTGGGCTGATTAAAAAATGATAGTTGATTATTGCAATTTTGGAGATGTTGTAAGTTTTGACACAACATTCAAAGTTGTACATGGCAACAGTCCATTTGGAAGTTTCTTGGGGTTGAATCATCACCGGTAGACCGTTGTGTTTGGAGCAGCGTTCATTTATGACGAGACTGCAGATTCGTTTGTTTGGTTGTTTCAAACGTTTTTGAAAGCAATGTCTGGTAAAGCGCCAAAGACGATCTTCAATGATTAAGATGCTGCAATGGGAAAGGCATTGAGGCAGGTGATTTCAATTCAGATCTGGTACATGTTATTACGTAGTTATATTACAGAAAATAATTTTGTAGGTGATGCCAGGGACAAAACATTATCTGTGTGTTTGGCACCTAATGCAAAATGCACAGAAGCATCTAGCGTTCTTGTTTAGACGTGCGCAAGCTTAAAAAAGGTGTTATCAAAATTAATGTTTCAAATTTAGGAGGAGAAAGAATTTACCAGGGAATGGAATTTAATGATAATGGAATATGGTCTTGTTAGTAACACATGGCTTATAAATCTATTAGGTTTGAAACATAGATGCCCATAGCATTTATCAAACATGCCTGGTCTGTAAGTATCCGCAGCACAAAACTGAGTGAAAGTTTCAATGGTTGCTTAAAGGCATACTTATCCAGGCAACTGATTTTTCCAGATTTCTTCACACACTTTGAAAGGCTGATGTCCGACAAGCTTTACAAGGAATATGTAGCCGAGTATAAGTTGCTCCACAATCTACCTCAACTTAAAACAAACTGTAACATATTAGTAAAGGCAGCAAACTTGTACACAAAGGTTATATTTAATATTTTCCAGGATGAGTTCTTAGCAGCTAGTCCCAGTCAGAGGATCATTGGTTGTAATCCCATTGATGGCAACAGAGGCTGTGTTTACAAAGTCGTTGGTGAGGATGGGATGCAACGCGACGTGACGAGGATATCAGAAAATGAATTGCTATGTTCCTGTTATAAATTTGAAAGGGAGGGTATTATGTGCAGGCATAGTTTGAAAATCCTAAAGGACTGCATGTTCACCAATACATTGCCTTGTCGATATATATTAAGAAGGTGGACTAGAATTGCTAGAGATGGCAACTTGGAGGAAAATCTTTCCGGTGAAGTGATTGCCAATGTTGATCCGAAAATTGAGGTTAAGAGACGGCACAAGGTACTTTGTCGTCTTCTAACAGAAATTTCGTCCATTATATCGGAAGATAAGGACGGATACAATGATTTGTTACTCAAAGCCACGGAGTGGAAAAAAAATACCCAATCAAGTTGTAAGCGTAGGTTTGCTGAGAGGGATGCAATTTATAGTGGTCGTAAAGGCAAAAACTAATATTTGGGGAGCAACATAAATAGTGATAAAATCCCTAATGGCCTCAAGTGTAAAGATACACGGAAAGGAAAATTTAAGAGGTTAAAACCGACCATGGAGCTAAAGAGTCGCAATAAGACGAAATCAACGAAACAAACAGTTCAGGTTGAGGTACTTTTATCCCCTTACTGTTTTCCAAGTACTTTCATAAGTAATTCCAGTTCTGTGTATTAAATTATACATATGTAATAATTCTAATAATTGTGTTATAGAATTGCAATGAAGCCCTTTAATCCGGAAGGTGGCAGTAGTCATAATGGAACAATCCCCTACCACGTGTTAGTGAATGTGAGTATTGTTACATAACAATTTTCAGCACATTGTTTAACATGTTCATTATGGTTACAAGGACATCTCTAGTCAAATGTTTTACAACATTTATTTTGTAGGGCTGTGAAATTCCAGCTGAATTTCTCAATGAAAAAAGTTATGTCACGCCACCACAACGTGTAATGCATCACACAAGGTTTTGGCAACCGCCTGGTGAAGTAAGTACTCCATTAACTAACCAAGTAAGTGTGTTGTTAAGGTGGAACCAACATATAAATTGCAATATACAAAGTTGCATAATTATTTAATTGATGGTTTATAATGTATAAGGAAAACTATATAATGTGCAGACCTTTATTGCCAATTCATTCAATTCTAATACCAATTATTCACATGATGATTGCTTCATTGATGATTTCAGAAGTGATAAGGTACGTAGTTGTCCTTGCCAACATAATTCGTACCAGTATATTTTTTATAGAATTTTCTTATGTCTTGTGATATTATCTAATTTGATTATATTTTGTGCCATGATCATATTGAAAGATAGCAGATTTAAATAATTGTGAATCGAGTGTCAGGCCAACGTCCCAAATGCCAATCGCGGAGATGGACCGACCAATTGAACGACTCTTTCATTATTGACATTCATTTCATTATGTATTTCACATTGTTTTAATGATGTTGTTGATTTAACTCTGCTTAATTGTTGTTGACTTTTATAACAATTTCGGGGGGTTGGGCAAATTTATATAATTTTGTGTATTATGAAAATGCATGATAAGTGGTTTTGATCATGTATTATGAAATGTAATTGGTTGAGATATGAGTATGAGTCAAGTATTTGAATTGAGGCAAATGCATTGAAACAATTTGCAAGGCCCAAAGTAATAAAATCCAAATACAACTCTCAAGTGATCCACTTATGCAAATACATATGTAAAACCTATCACAATACTTATGTACATATTTTTATTTAGAATTTATAAAAAACATCCCAATAAATTTGTAAGACAATTTGCAAAGACTAAAGTAATAGAATCCAAATACAACTCTCAAGTGATCCACTTATGCAAATACATATGTAACACCTATCGCAATACTTATGTACATATTTTCGTTCAGAATTTATAATAAACATCCTAATAAATTTGTAAGCCAATTTGCAAAGCCCAAAGTAATAGAATCCAAATACAACTCTCAAGTAATCCACTTATGCAAATATATATGTAGTAGCTATCCTAATACTTATGTACATATTTTCGTTCATAATTTATAAGAAACATCCCAATAAATTTGTAAAACAATTTGAAAGGCCCAAAGTAATAGAATCCAAATACAACTCTCAAGTGATCAACTTATGCAAATATATATGTAAGACTTATCCTAATACTTATGTACATATTTTCGTTAATAATTTATAAGAAACATCCTAATAAATTTGTAAGACAATTTGCAAGGCCCAAAGTAATAGAATCTAAATACAACTCTCAAGTGATCCACTTATGTAAATATATATGTAAAACCTATCGCAATACTTATGTACATACTTTCATTCAGAATTTATAAGAAACATCCTAATAAATTTGTAAGACAATTTGCAAAGCCCAAAGTAATAGAATCCAAATACAACTCTCAAGTGATCCACTTATACAAATACATATGTAACACCTATCGCAATACTTATGTACATATTTTCGTTCAGAATTTATTCAGAATTTATAATAAACATCTCAATAAATTTGTAAGACAATTTGCAAAGCTCAAAGTAATAGAATTTAAATACAACTCTCAAGTGATTAACTTATATGCAGATACATATGTAAGACTTATCCTAATACTTATGTGCATATTTTCGTTCATAATTTATAAGAAACATTCTAATAAATATGTAAGACAATTTGTAAGGCCCAAAGTAATGGAATCCAAATACAACTCTCAAGTGATCAACTTAGGCAAATAAATATGTAAGACTTATCCTAATACTTATGTGCATATTTTCATTCATAATTTATAAGAAACATCCCAATAAATGTGTAAAACAATTTGCAAGGCCAAAGTAATAGAATCCAAATACAACTCTCAAGTGATCAACTTATGCAAATACGTATGTATTACCTATTCTAATACTTATGTACATATTTTCGTTCATAATTTATAAGAAACATCCCAATAAATTTGTAAGACAATTTGCAAGGCCCAAAGTCATAGAATCCAAATACAACTCTCAAGTGATCCACTTATGCAAATACATTTGTATTATCTATCCTAATACTTATGTACATATTTTCATTCAGAGTTTATAAGAAACATCCCAATAAATTTGTAAGACAATTTGTAAGGCCCAAAGTAATAGAATCCAAATACAAAGTGATCCACTAATGCAAATACATTTATGACATGGAAATAATGTATTAGCTACAGAAGTGTGATGGTGAAGCTTCCAAATTAGCTTCTAAAGGAAGCTTTAAAATTCTTGGGCAGCAAGTGCTATTTGGCTTCCAAAGAAAGCTTTGTAATATACTTAGACACCAAGTATATTTTTGGCTATAAATAGTTTTGCAGTCATTCGATGAAAAGTATCTGAGCAAGAGACAACATTTAGATGAAAATAGTATATTGTGTGTGTGAGAAAATCCTTTTGTGTGTACAATCTTCAAGTGCCACTTGAAGCTTGTCCTTGGGTTTTTTCTTTTTGTGTAAACCATATACTATTTGGGTATTTCTTGAGAGTGTTGTGTGACTCTTCTTTGTTGGTGAGTTAGTGGTGTGAGAAGAGAAATTATTGTGGGGAAGAACCAACACGTTCTTCAGTTTATAATCTTCTTTTTTATAGTGATACGAATCATCATCACTCGTAGACGTATAAATCCTTGTCTCGCTTATGTGTGCCTATTTTATTTTTCTTCTAATTATTTTTCTCTTCTTCTCATTAATCGAACCAATTTCCTTCTAACTTGGTTTGTACTTAGTTTTATGTACTGAACAATATGTCACATCCTAATAAAGTCCTCAAAACTTTCATTATTGTGCTTTCAGTAACATCCGAATAAGTTCAACTGGCCTTCTCATTTATTACATTTAAGAACCCTCCTCCCTCCATGCCGGATTGCAGTTTATATTTTAAATGCAACTTACTCTTCTCACATCAAACAAATACAGAGTATATAATATGTGGTCCATAGTCACCTACTTTTACTATAAATAGGAGTCCTTCGAACTCTTCTTAAACCACCAAGCAACCAAATATGTCATCAAGGCAGCAGGACCAAAGTAATGGTGGCTTATGAGCTTCTCGGAGAGGAAGAAAAGTGAACCCTCCTCCTCATCCCCCTCCTCTAGTGAACCCTCCTCCTCCTCCTCCAGCACCCTGTCATTTTGCCCTTGATCCAGAGTATTTATTGATGAGAGTCAATAACCTATCTATTGAAATGAATCAGCTCTGGCGGTTATGCCGAGCCATGAGAAGGCGAATCCACCGCCTGGAGAAGGATTTCCAAGACGATTCGGACTCGGCGATAGTCGAGGTTCTGGGGGAATGCAGCTCCTCCAGCTCCTCCCATCCCAATTGATCATTCTGTGAGGGGTGGTTTTGTGGGAGTTGGTCATTCTGTGGTTCTCTGATATTGTGATGGTGTAATTGTCTGTGGTTCTCTGATATTCTGATGGTGTGACTGTGTGTGATATTCTGCTAAGTTTAAGTATGTATTACATCTTCGATGTTTACTATATCCCAAGTTTTAGGGTTGTAAAGTTTTTTGACTGTCTGCTCTCATTTTTGTTGGGTTATGGGGGAGATTGTTGTTTTATTGGGCTCTCTGAGCCATTAAGGCCCTTTGGCTTTGGTTGTTTTGTAGTTCTTGAGATGTGTAAAATATAAATCAGCACTAATGGGTTACTTACGTATATATTAAGTGTTAACTCTTTCATAATGTATGATACTTTCAGTACATGAGTTTAGGCAGGTTTTTATTTTCTGAATTGTGTGAATCAGAATATACTTTTATATAACAGACAATTAATTTAGTAGAATGGGTAATGAATTGGTGTCAGTGTGGCAGTTACCATTTAAAGGTTGCAAAAAGGATAGATTCTTGAAATACATGCATGCATCAATTAAAGGAATAATACTGTGTACAATTAATTAACTAGACTGGGTAATGAATTTCTATCAGCTACCATCTAATGGATTATATATATAGCGGTTACCGTTTCAAGTTTGCAAGAAGGAGGAAGAGTTACCATTTAAAGGAAGGGTTACCTTTGAATGAATATATGGGCTACATATATAGACGATTAGATTTAACGTATATTTAAATCAAAATCCTCTTAAAAACAAAATTGTGCATTGTACATATGGAGATAGAGCTGCAAAATACGATTGATGGCGTTGTTAGCCGAATTGATGCCATATGTTTCAAGTTTTACACCGACAAGTATGAGTGGTGAGTTATTTGTAAAATATTGCATTTAAAGTTTTGATACATTACTGGTTGGTTGATTAGGAAATTTAATTTATTTCGGGAAATGCAACAACTTAGGAATACACCTTGGACCACTTCATGAGACCATTATGATGTAACAGAGCAAATACAACCAAGTAAGGGCCCATGGCATGTAATCGGAGAATGGCGTATCTATGTACAACATTGTTTTGAGTCTAGGAATAATGATGTAGGGTTTATAAGGGGTGTGGTACGATTTCTACCATTTTAAATTAATTATTAATTTTCATAAATTCTTACTTTACGAATGTAAATCATAATATATGTTTGTGTGGTTCTTGTTGGTTGAATGGATTGTGTATATAACCAAAGCAAAGTGTTGGAATTCCTGCATAAAGGTGAACTTGAGTGTACATATGTCATGTGTATTGCATTATTGTTTGGAGACAAAGTACAAAAGGAGGTCAGAATTAATTTATTAAATGTGTTATGGACAAATGAACAACTTAGGGGAGCGTTGAAAACTGCGCGAACAAAAATGCTTACAGTGATTCAAAAGTAGAAATGCTGCAACAGTAGATTTTTTGAACATATCCATCAATGCTGCCAGGAAGGCAACCACATGAACTGGCGATGCTAGATTCTTAATGAGGAAGTCATTACTTGCCATCATTGTTGGTGTGATTTAAATGTCATGGTATTGCAAGAAAAGCTTTCAAGTAATTATATAGAATCATAAAATTCGTAGTAAAAGCCTTTACATGGTTTTTGTGAAATAAATGTCATGTATTACACAATATGGTTTGTTATGGTGTTGTTAAAATAAATTAGGGTTTGAAAGACCATATATTTAATTTGACTACCAAAGTATTGGGTTGTCTTATTGTTTGCCTCTATTTAGTAGTCATCAATATCTCCTCACTATCCTCACTAAATACTGCAACCCCACTTATATGTAGAAATTTAAAATTTTCCTTAAATTGTATAGTGAAATTATGAGGTTTTGAAATACAAAAATGGCAAGGGTTACCGTTGCGTTGCGGCTGTCAATGACCGTTTTGGTACTATGGTAACGTTAGGAATACAACCCCTATAAATTCGGACTTTCCTACATTGCAATTCCTAATTTCCCGGGCCATTCATCTTCATTGTTGAACCCTCTTATTTAAATACACTTCTCAGGTCTTAGAAGCTCTAATCATTAAAGTACAATGGCTTCCTCAATCAACAGTTGTGCAAGTCAAAGAAATTTCAAGCCAACGAATGTGTTCACGATGGTTCGAGAATTAAGAGTTTTGTTTGCATGCATTTCTTTCAATATTTTTTCTGCTTTATTTTCTACTCTTGTTGACCTTATTTTGTAGCCCATTAAATTCGTATTAATTTGTTCTTATTTTTATTTTGGACTTCTAGGTGCCATCTTCCACCCAACCAACCAACCACCTACAAGACGTAAGGTATATGAATAAAACTTGTTAGTGTCGAGATAAACATAATATGGCACACGTAAAATCACAGGGAAAGAAAGTAGAAACAAAGGAAAGCTCTATTATGTATGTCTGAAGGAATTACAAGAACGTTGCGGCTTCTAGGAATGGTGTTACCCTATTTTAACCAACATTGTTTAAAGTGCAACTTCAACTAACCCATATTAATCACCATTTGCTCAGTTCATTGAAGAATACATAAATTGGGTGGATGATGTGGAGAATCTAAATTCTGAAAGTACAGTGTATGCTTCAATTGTGAGACTTCTCGAAGCCAATAATGCAAATGTGAAGCTACTAGCAAAGTTTGGGTTTTTTATGAAAGCCTTATGTTTTCTGTTAATTGTAATTATTTTTCTTAACCAATGATGTGATTATGAATTTCTGGCTTTTACATGAATGGATGATGTGGATGTGCCCTATAACTTTGGAACGACATTTTGTATAAGTTTATCAAGATATATGAATTATATCCTAGTCAAGTTATACCCAATTATATCAATTATAACCCTCAGAGAAGTAAACCGTAAAGTCATCAAATTTATAGCATTGATATGAATTATATAATTTGATATATCCTCAGCAAGAATTATACAAAAGTATATCAATTATAACCCTCAGAGAAGTAAACCCTAAAGTCTGAAATTTGATAGCATTGATATGAATTATATAATTTGCTATATCCTTGTCAAGTTATAGCAAATTATATCAATTATAACCCTCAAAGAAGTAAACCCTAAAGTCAGAAAATTAATTAATTGATATGAATTATATAAATTTATCAAATTATATCATTGTCTTTAATTTACCAAGAAAAATCAAATTGTGGTAATTTAGAATACCAAAAAATCATTTATATCATGTTGTGTGAAACTAAATTATAACCGACCAATTCAATAAATATATTGTACAACTTAAATTTCCTGTGCAAGCTTAGGTACCAATGAACTGTACTTGTTTTACTAGTTATCCGAAATTAGGAAGGAAGGTAAGTGAGCTAATTTTTACAACATATCATCCAATTACATGCATACCACAAACACTCATGTCAAACAACTTAAGTGACCCATTCTCAAAATCCTCCTTATAAATACACCATTTACATCAATCATCTCCTTCTTCAATATTGGCAACCTTGTACAACTCCTCTCGGACTTTATTCCTGGGATGATCCAATACTTGCAAAAGGAACTCAGAACGCATTACCTTAGACTCTACCTGCAATACTAAAAAATGTTACTGCCAAACAATACTACAATGTGTACCTTATGTATTTTACACAAACATAAAAATAATAATGATAACACTACTTACACAAAATTTCCGATTGAAGTTAGTGCCATTCCAGAACTCTATGTACCTCACTATGAACAAACCACAACTATCCCTGATAAACAAATAGTATTTAGCTGATCTACTTAGTAAGGGATCGGAATGGATTTATGATATAGTGAATAAAAAATTTATTATGCACTTGTATTGAAATAGATGTTTACATACGCATCATCCTAGAGAGGGATTTTATAGTCCGTCTTTGTTTTATAAGGTGACCACTTCTCTTCCTCCAGGGCAACTGCAACAAACTCTTTCTGTTATACACATCAACCTAAAGTAATTATGCATTTTTCATAAAACAAACATAAACAAATGGGGTTGATTTCATTAGATAGATGTGTACCACACAATTCGCAAATACGACGTATCTATGTGGTCGTCCAATTTTGCATGGGTAGTCCACTACTTTTTCGGGCGGTTGACTACGAGTAGAGACCAATGTTTCTCAATGATTGCAGGGAAGAATGTGATACCCCCTAATTTCGAAACACGGGTTGATCAGGTCCGCGCACAAAGTCAAGGGATATCAGCCAATCAATAATAAGCAAGCACAGAATACAAGAGAAAAATATAATAAAATAAATAAACAACGCTGAAAGGGAAAACTAAATTAATAATTAAATAACAAAACCTCTGATTATAATAATAATAAATCTCTGGAGTACAACTTGGGAATCCATCCAATGTGGACCCCTAATCAAAATCCCAACTAAAGACAAAACAAAAAAATGTCTAACTCATAAATAATAAATGATAGCAAAAACATAGTGGAGGTCCTACGTCTATGACACCTGAAGAGTGATGAAGTCTGGCATCTGCTCTGCACGAACTGACTCTATGTCTGGAACTGTCGAGGACCTGAAAAGATAACAACAAAGGTGGGTCAAAACCCACGAACAAACCCTTTCTACTACATCCTAAACAGAGACCCGATAGACAGTCCATCCTAGTCCGACTCATGTAATAGCTATGTAGGTCAATATACATAAGTATACACACTATAGACTTTCACTGGATTATAAGACAACCTCAACCGGATAGTAGGTCTCATGCAAGCGCATATAAGATGGTCATGAGTACCTCTTCTACCAGGGCACACACATCCCTATAACCAGCTACTCATCTCATCCGGCAGTATACGCCAACCCTAACCATCGATCCCGAGATCTCACGCTCGTATCATGGTACCTAATTATAATATATTTAAGTAACTGTAACCATATCCTAACAATGACACAATTAAATGTCATAACCATATCCTGACAATGGTATGACAAAACGTATAGGTCTAGACTTAAAAGCTAGCCCATAAATGCATCAGCAAGCCATATCCTCACAATGGTGCTGCTAAGACCATATCCTGACAATGGTCCTCCATCATACACTTATATACAAATATGTATAAGTTCATATACAGTCACATGCATGACTATAATCATATTAACTTCACTAAACAAATAATAAATAAAAATAAAAATAACATTATAAGCTATTAAAAGTATCATTGCTGACAACTTAAAATGCAAGCAAATACATTTACCGTTACATGAACAATTAACATAATAATATTCTCTACGATAATTGTTAGGACAAGATAAACCCTTTTTAATTATTGAATTAATAACTTGCAAATTCAGATAAGTTCCATTATATTATATAGGTATCCTATATAATCACAGCATGTAAAAAAAATGTGCATATAATTTAATGTCACATGCTAACACAATAAACAATACCAACATCCCATGTATTTATGTTGTATAAAATTTCAGCTTGTTAAAAATCAATGCCATATGGTAAATAATACACAATTTCAACATACTGCCTTATGCTTAGGAGTTACAGTCCGGCCTCATTAATGAATGGAGATAGGAATTGCATTTAGTATAGTAAAATCTACTCAATTCGACCCACTAAAAAATAAATAAATAAATAAAACAAAATAAATTTTAGATTGCAACTTAAAATCTTTACAAAATCTGAACATCTTAATTTAATCATGGCAAAAGGACAGCAACAAAGAAAACCACTTAAAACGAAAAGGCAACTTAACATCTTAAAGAAAGATTGCAACTTAACCTCTTAAAGTAAAGATTGCAACTTAACATCTTAATACGAAATAATAAAATAAAAAAAAAATCAGAAATTACAACATACTCATGTATCTATATATATAGATATATATACACTAATTTATCCCTGTTATAAATCATTCTTGGCACCAATATAATTAAACCCATCTAATATAAATTCCCTAAAGTCATTCTACAAATGGATCAAACCCGGAATCAAAGAGGATGAGTAGAACGAAGACTTGCCTTAGTATGAATTTCAGATTGCAACTCTTTTCTCCTCTGATTTCCCTTTTTTTTTTCTCTCTTCCTCTTTCTCTCTTTCTTTCTCCTTCTTCCTCTTTAGTTCACGCCGCCCTCTGTTCTTTTCTTTCTTTTCAATTTCGTGCCCCCTTTTCCAAAAACCCACTTCCAAACTACTTTATATAAACAAATATAATATAACCCAATTCTACTAACCTAACTAATCCTATACCAACTTACAAACACCAACCACACAATATTACAACCAAAACCCACTAATCATTAAATCTAATAAAGAAAACTAATAAAGAAAAATTAAAAAAATAAAATGTTACTAATGATCACAATTCCTGTGCATGTAAACAACCATAAACATGTAAGTATAAAAATAATATAGTTTACATATATATCTTTATAATTTACTAACCATATATACATATAATATAATTTACTAACCATATATATATATATAACACTTTAATATAGATATATGTATAATTTTATATATCTATCACCCATCCATTCTACTAACTAAAAAAATAAATAAATAAACAAAATAAAGAAATAACATCAATAAAAAAAATTTACAATTAACTAAATAAACACCTCACAACAATTTAATTAGTCAAGTACATAAAAAAAAATAACAATAATGAAATAAAATAAATAAACTAATTACCATTTAAATGACAACTAAATAAACACCTCACAACAATTTAATTAGTCAAGTACATAAAAAAAGTAACAATAATGAAATAAAATAAACACTAAAAATAATGAAATAAATCAAACACTAAATAATTAATATTTAACTGACAAACAAATGAAATCCTAAAATAAATGCACTACAATTTAAATAGCCACGTAGATAAATAAAATAAAATAAAAATAAATAAATAAAAACCTTGAAATTTAGGGATATTACGTACTTCCCCCCTAACAAAGGAATTTCGTCTTCGGAATTCACCTTTTACCTTATTTCAGCAATTCTAGAAATTTTGAACGGAGGACATCTTCCCGTTCCCAAGTGGACTCAGCCTCATTATGATGGCTCCACTGAACACGCACAAGAGGAATAGTCTTGTTACGAAGCACTTGCTCACGACGATCAAGAATACGACAAGGTGGTTCGACATACGTCGCATCCAGCTGCAACTCAATTTCGCCAACATCTATATGCTGTTAGCGATCCTCATCTCTCAGAAATTTCCGCAACATGGATACATGGAAGACATTATGGACCCAATGTAGAGTATCCGGAAGTGCTAACCGATAAGCTACGGCTCCGATTCGATCCGTAATCATAAAAGGACAGACAAAACGTGGTGACAACTTCCCCTTCTTCCCAAAGCCCATTATTCCCTTCATGGGAGATACTTTAAGCAACACCTGATCTCCTACCTGAAACTCTAAACTGCGAGTACGACGATCCGCATAACTTTTTATTCTACTCTGGGTAGTGCACATACAATCTCGAATAAGAGCAATCTTCTCAGAAGTATCCTTAATAAATTCAGGACCTAGAAATTTGCTCTCACCGACCTCTAACCAACAAACAGGAGATTGACATGGTCGGCCATACAACGTCTCAAACGGTGCCATACTAATAGTCTTTTGAAAACTATTATTGTAGGCAAACTCTACAAGTGGCAAATAATCTTCCCAGTTGCCCTTAAAATCAAGGACACAGGAACGAAGCATATCCTCCATGATCTGATTGACCCTCTCGGTCTGCCCATCAGTCTAAGGATGATAAGCAGTGCTAAGATGTAGTTCGGTACCCAAAGCCTGCTAGAAACTCTCCCAAAATCCTGATACAAAGCTCGAACCCCTGTCTGATATAATAGACATCGGTATGCCATGCAGCTTCACAATCTCAGCAATGTAAAGCCTCGCCAACTAATCTAAAGTGAAATCAGTGCGAGTAGGCAAGAAATGAGCTGATTTAGTCAACCGGTCAACAATGACCCAAATAGAATTGTGGTTCCTATTGGAATTTGGTAATCCCTCCATAAAATCCATAGAGATACTCTCTCATTTCCACTCCGGTATAGGAAGTGGCTGCAAAGAACCAGGCGGTCGCTGATGATCAATCTTGACCATCTGACAGGTACTACACTTGGAGACAAAGATAGCTATGTCTCTTTTCATACCTGCCCACCAAAATTGTCGCTTCATGTCTTGATACATCTTATCCTCACCTGGATGGATGGAAAACTCAGATTTGTGAACCTTCATCATCACATCTTTTTTCAAATCATCAACAGAAGGTACTACTAGGCGACCTTTGTACCTCAAGCCCCCATCTGCCCCAATGAAGTAAAATGAAACATCACCTGAAGCTAACTCTGTAACTTTATCGATGCACTGCTGATCCATAAGTTGTGCCTTCAAAACTTTGTAGATAATAACAGGTGTAATTACTATGCACGCCACAAAAGCGTCAGACAACTCATCTACAGTCTTCAAAGCATTCCATTCTATAGTAAACATCGCAGAAAGACCAGCACAGGGTTGGCAACTGAGTACATCTGCTACTACATTCGCTTTCCCTGGATGATACTGTATAGAGAAGTGGTAATCTTTCACAAACTCCAACCATCTACGTTGTCTCATATTCAGCTCCTTCTGTGTGAAGAGGTACTGCAAACTCTTGTGGTCACTAAATAGTCTGAAGAACTCCCCCAACAGATAATGCCTCCAAATGCGTAAAGCAAAGACCAAAACTGCTAACTCCAAATCATGCGTTGGATAGTTAAGCTCATGAGGCTTAAGCTTACAAGACCCATAAGAAACCGGTCGTTCCTCCTTCATTAAAACACATCCCAGACCCTGCAAAGAAGCATCTGTGTAGACAAGATACTTTATCCCATTCTGGGGAGTAGCTAGAACAGGTGCAGAAGTTAACTTACTCTTCAATGTGTCAAATGCAGTATGACAATGCTCATCCCATACAAATGGTATCCTGTTCCTAGTCAGATGAGTGAGTGGTCCCGCTATTTTCAAAAAACCCTGAATGAATCGGCGATAATATCCTGCTAATCCCAGAAAGCTGCGAATCTCAGTGGGTGATGTAAGCTGTCCCCACTCTAAAACAGTTAAGATCTTGGCTGGATCCACCGCTATTCCCTCCTCTGACACCACGTGACCCAGAAACTTCACTTTTCGCTGCCAAAAGTCACACTTTTCGAACTTGGCATACAACTGATGCTCACGAAGTGTCTGCAACACTATGCGAAGATGTCTAGTATGGTCCTCCTCTGACTTAGAATAAACCAGAATATCATCAATGAAAACAATGACGAACCGATCTAAGTAAGCCCTGAAAACCCTATTCATCAAATCCATGAAGACAGCTGGCACATTAGTCAACCCAAAAGGCATGACCCAAAATTCATAAGATCCATATCTAGTTAGAAACGCTGTCTTAGGAACATCCTGCTCCCTAACTCGAAGCTGATGATAGCCAGATCGCAAATCAATCTTAGAGAAATAAGTAGCTCCATTCAACTGATCAAATAAGTCGTCGATCCTGGGCAAAGGATATTTGTTACGAATAGTAACCTTATTCAACTCCCTGTAGTCTACACACAGGTGGAATGAGCCATCCTTCTTCTTCACAAACAACACTGGTGCTCCCCAAGGTGAGGTACTTCTACGAATAAAACCATGACTGAGAAGTTACTGAATTTGATCCTTCAACTCTCGCATTTCCAACGGTGCCATCCTGTATGGTGCCCTAGCAATAAGTGTAGTGCCTGGAGCTAGATCAATCACAAAGTCTATCTCTCGACTCGGTGGCAACCCTGAAATTTCTTGAAATACGTCTGAAAATTCCTATACAATTGGTATACTATCCAGTGCTACAGTAATCTCCTCCTCAAACTCCACCTCAATATATAATAAATGAGTGCTAGATCCCCCGTTAGAATGTGGCATAGCAATAATATACATATCCTGACCCGGTATAGCAAACACAATAGACTTATCGTGACAATTAACCTGAGCATAGTAATGAGATAACCAATCCATCCCAAGTATCACATCATAAGAATGCATGTCCAAGACCAATAGGTTGGCTAGAAATCTGAGTCTACCAACATCTAGTGTCACAGGCCCATCACTCTCATGCAAAATAGAAGTAACACCTAAAGGTGTACCAATACTACAAGGTCGATCACATAACTGTGTAGTCATTCCAGATAAGACAACAAATGAACTAGACACAAAAGAATGTGTAGCACCTGTATCAAACAAAACACGCCCATATCTACCGTGTATAGGAAGCATACCCTCAATAGCCTGAGGAGTCTACACATCCTGTGGCATGTGGTTATACACCCTACCATAATACAACTGCTGCGGTGCCTGCCCCAGTGGTGGCGGTGGCACTGGTAAAGCTGGGAACACCTGTCCCTGAATGCGTGGCACCTGTGGAGTAGGTAAAGGAAATAGTGGTCGCTACCCCTGCTGCACATGATGTCCCTGCATAGCCCTGGGACACCTCTTGGCTGTGTGTCCAAGCTCCCCACAACCATAGCAAAAGCCTCTGAAAGGACCAAATTGTTTCTTGTGCTGGTTATCCTGAGGTTGACCCTGTACTGTTTGTGGTGCCCCATTCTGCTGCCTCTGAATAGGTACCCCATTTCTCTGAGCATCCGAACCATTCTTGTGCTTCTTCCAAGGCTGTTGTCCCTGAAATCTGCCCTTATCATTCTGTTCATGCCCATTACCATATCCTTTCTCAGCTGGCTGATTAACAGAGTCTCTGTCACCCCGCTTCTCACCCTTAGTCTGTTTTAAATTCCACATTCAACTGATAAAGCTGTAAAGCGGCGTCCACCACCTGAGTATAAGTAGTGTATGCTGGACTACCTGTAATGACTAGCTTGATAGACCACATCAATCCCTTGACAAAACTAGAACGTTTTTTCTCCTCTGTATCCACCTCCTCAGGAGCAAAAAGTGATAAACGTGTAAATTACTGCTCATACTCTGCTACGGACATGTTCCCCTGCACTAAGTTAAGGAACTCCATCTTCATAGCAATCCTGATCGCATAAGGGAAGTACTTCTCATCGAAGCGAGCACTGAACTGAGCAAAGGTTAATGAAGTCCTCTCATCTTTGGAAGTAACTGACTCCCACCACTGGAGTGCATCCCCAACAAGCTTGAAGGTAGCAAACATCTGTTTCTGCACCTCCGTGCACTCAATTAGGCGAAAATGACATTCTATGTCCTTCTTCTACTGATGAGCCCATACTCACATCGGTGGAGCTTGAGAACTGAGGTAGGCTCCCCTTTGTGAAAGAACTCTTAGCCTTCTCCCAAGGACTAGTCTGAACTACCGGTACTGGCACAGGTGCCTGCTAAACCTGTGGTTGATTCTGCAATGCAGTTGCTACGCCTGCTGATAAAGCCCGAGCAATAGTGTCAGCTAACTGAGGAGGATACTCAGGATACCTGCCCTAATGTTCGTTCTGCTCCTGAGACTTCTGAGTCTACTACTGCTCCTCCTCCTCCTCCTGAAACCTAGGCAACTGTTGGTCCTCTACAACCTGCTGACGTAGCAGACGATCCTGTTGTCTACGCGCCGCTCCCCGCTGCCGCCTATTTCCTTGCATGTTCTGTCCTCTTCTAACGTTAACCATACTGTTAACATAGAAAAATAGACATCAGTATGATTTAAGCGGACCGTAAAAGAATACAATGAATCCTATACTTAAGCTCTAATAAAAGAATACGCTACGCGGAAGTCTTATATGAAAGAACCCTAGAGACACTTGAACCTGGAGTGCTCTGATACCAACTGTGATACTCCCTAATTTCGAAACACGGGTTGATCAGGTCCGCGCACAAAGTCAATGGATATCAGCCAATCAATAATAAGCAAGCATAGAATACAAGAGAAAAAAATAATAAAATAAATAAACAACGCTGAAAGGGAAAACTAAATTAATAATTAAATAACAAAACCTCTGATTATAATAATAATAAATCTCTGGAGTACAACTTGGGAATCCATCCAATGTGGACCCCTAATCAAAATCCTAACTAAAGACGAAACAAAAAAATATCTAACTCATAAATAATAAATGATAGCGAAAACATAGTGGAGGTCCTACGTCTATGACACCTGAAGAGTGATGAAGTCTGGCATCTGCTCTGCACGAACTGACTCTATGTCTGGAACTGTCAAGGACCTGAAAAGATAACAACAAAGGTGGGTCAAAACCCACGAACAAGTCCTTTCTACTACATCCCAAACAGAGACCCGATAGACAGTCCATCCTAGTCCGACTCATGCAATAGCTATGTAGGTCAATATACATAAGTATACACACTATAGACTTTCACTGGATTATAAGACAACCTCAACCGGATAGTAGGTCTCATGCAAGCGCATACAAGATGGTCATGAGTACCTCTTCTACCAGGGCACACACATCCCTATAACCAGCTACTCATCTCATCTGGCAGTATACGCCAACCCTAACCATCGATCCCGAGATCTCACGCTCGTATCATGGTACCCAATTATAATATATTTAAGTAACTGTAGCCATATCCTGACAATGACACAATTAAAGGTCATAACCATATCCTGACAATGGTATGATAAAACGTATAGGTCTAGACTTAAAAGCTAGCCCAAAAATGTATTAGCAAGCCATATCCTAACAATGGTGCTGCTAGGACCATATCCTGACAATAGTCCTCCATCATACACTTATATACAAATATGTATAAGTTCATATACAGTCACATGCATGATTATAATCATATTAACTTCACTAAACAAATAATAAATAAAAATAAAAATAACATTATAAGCTATTAAAAGTATCATTGCTAACAACTTAAACTGCAAACAAGTACATTTACCGTTACATGAACAATTAACATAATAATATTCTCTACGATAATTGGTAGGACAAGATACACCCTTTTTAATTATTGAATTAATAACTTGCAAATTCAGATAAGTTCCATTATATTATATAGGTATCCTATATAATCACAGCATGTAAAAAAAAATGTGCATATAATTTAATGTCACATACTAACACAATAAACAATACCACCATCCCATGTGTTTATGTTGTATAAAATTTCAGCATGTTAAAAATCAATGCCATATGGTAAATAATACACAATTTCAATATACTGCCTTATGCTGATGAGTTACAGTCCGGCCTCATTGATGAATGGAGATAGGAATTGCATTTAGTATAGTAAAATCTACTCAATTCGACCCACTAAAATAAATAAATAAATAAAACAAAATAAATTTCATATTGCAACTTAAAATCTTTACAAAATCTGAACATCTTAATTTAACAATGGCGAAAGGACAGCAACAAAGAAAACCACTTAAAATGAAAAGGCAACTTAACATCTTAAAGAAAGATTGCAACTTAACCTCTTAAAGTAAAGATTGCAACTTAACATCTTAATACGAAATAAAATTAAAAAATCAGAAATTACAACATACTCATGTATCTATATATATAGATATATATACACTAATTTATCCCTGTTATAAATCATTCTTGGCACCAATATAATTAAACCCATCTAATATAAATTCCCTAAAGTCATTCTACCAATGGATCAAACCCGGAATCAAAGAGGATGAGTAGAACGAAGACTTGCCTTTGTATGAATTTTAGATTGCAACTCTTTCTTTCTCCTTCTTCCTCTCTAGTTCACGCCGCCCTCTGTTCTTTTCTTTCTTTTCAATTTCGTGCCCCCTTTTCCAAAAACCCACTTACAGACTACTTTATATAAACAAATATAATATAACCTAATTCTACTAACCTAACTAATCCTATACCAACTTACATACACCAACCACACAATATTACAACCAAAACCCACTAATCATTAAATCTAATAAAGAAAACTAATAAAGAAAAATTAAAAAAACAAAATGTTACTAATGATCACAATTCATGTGCATGTAAACAACCATAAACATGTAAGTATAAAAATAATATAGTTTACATATATATCTTTATAATTTACTAACCATATATATATATATATAACACTTTAATATAGATATATGTATAATTTTATATATCTATCACCCATCCATTCTACTAACTAAAAAAATAAATAAATAAACAAAATAAAGAAATAACATCAATAAAAAAAATTTACAATTAACTAAATAAATACCTCACAACAATTTAATTAGTCAAGTACATAAAAAAAAAAAATAACAATAATGAAATAAAATAAATAAACTAATTACCATTTAAATGACAACTAAATAAACACCTCACAACAATTTAATTAGTCAAGTACATAAAAAAAGTAACAATAATGAAATAAATAATGAAATAAATAAAATAAACACTAAAAATAATGAAATAAATCAAACACTAAATAAATAATATTTAACCGACAAACAAATAAAATCCTAAAATAAATGCACAACAATTTAAATAGCCACGTAGATAAATAAAATGAAATAAAAATAAATAAATAAAAACCTTGAAATTTAGGGGTATTACAAAGAATAACTATACGGTAATGAACATAAAGTTAGAGACAACAAAACATATTGGTCAAAAATAGGACGATTCAATCATTTGTACATTAGACATCTTCTACTTTACTGTAATGCCCAACAAATTACTCCAAAATCATTAAACTAACCAGCTCAGAATCCTTGAACATCATCGAATCTTCGAGCTTACACACTTGTTTGTATTGTTCCCGGACTTTTTTTATCAGAGGCATGGGCTTCTTTACAGTATCATATTTAATGACATTATGTTCTTTCATAAACTGGACAACGCAACTATCAAAATAGTAGTGATTCAATTTCTCTCCTTACTCTTCGTTCAACACCATTGCCCAAAATTTTACCATCTGAATTGACAAATGAAATTGCAATAGGTTCATCATATCATAATCGTAAAAATACATATCAATTATTTGAAATGTGTGGTGTAAATATACGCACCAAGTTCGAGATCCAGTTCAGGTAAAACAACTCGTGTATGTCCATCCGAGAAAGATGCATATCATACATGGAAACCAGAATTTCACTAACAAATGTCAATCCTCCTTACAAATTAGTATACGTGCACTAATACAATAGTTCTTACTAACTATTTAGAGAGGGAGAATACAATGAATAACAATATATGGACTTAGGAAATTCACAAATGTGGGTTACACTTAACCCTTCATCACGACCTCGCGCAGCAGCATAACTCAATAATTTCTTCTGCTTTGGAATCAATTGAATTTTTTGACTATCCATAGATACCCATGGAGAGAAGTAATATGGTGCAGGGTTTCTGTTCCTAGTACCTCTTCTGAATTGTCCCACCACATCCTTCCCTTTACTATGTAAATTTTGTAGGGAAATATCAAGGACTGAACAACTGGGGACTTTTATGTGCTGCTCTTAGGTTCTCCTCCAAAGCCATGCCCACAGCGTCATTCAACTCTGTCGTCTCATCCTTATTTAGTAAGTGATTGCTAGTGGGAGTAAAATGGGCATGATCTGTACCGCCAAATTCTGGTTCCTCACCTGTATGAACGGGGGAGTCAAATGTTTCCCTTTCAACTTCATTTTCAGAATTCTGTGGCACATCTTTGTCCTTAACAGACACTCCCCCATTTGTTGTACAAACACTTGCTTTTTCCTCCAGCCCCTTTTGACTTTTTTCTCACCAAACTCTCCATTTTCTTGACCTTCCTCTTCAACGTTTCTGTTTTCTGCTTCTCTTTCCATTTCGTTACAAATTTCTTTAACGCAACGCTGCATACAAAATTGTAATTGTTTGTCACTGATCAATTACATATTCAAAATTTCATTCATACTCATTAACCGTAAAGTAATATATCGTTACCTCAACCTCACTTTCCGAACAACTACCATTGTCTTTTTCACCTCCAGACCACGACGACGACGGAGAATGGGACATATTCGCCTTGAGAGGAATTAACTATTCCATATAAATATTTTGAACCTGATGTACATCAGCAACGAAATGGTATCATATACAGCAAAAATTGGGAACTTACAAATACTTTTTAAATTTAGTGTAATACCTGACCCATTCCAAAACCTCCCATTTTCAGCTCCCATTTTAAGCGTTCGCGTATAAGGGCAGTGTTCCAAAAACCAAGACTGGTTTTATTGCCGGTGATGGGATAACAATGGTATTGCACTTTACACCTCATCACATATAGAAGCTAAATTAAATTACAGCGTGTTTAATCAGTCGTGATTCATACTAATGACATAAATAATAAAGTATTTTGTAAAATATAAGTAAGTTATGTTATTTACCTGCAGGAAGAGCATGCATCCAGTATACTCGTGTTTTATTTTCCCACCTTCTTCAGATTCACCCAAGTGATCCATTAAAGTTTCAAGCACATATGTACACCAGTTGTAAGACTTGATTTCATTCACATTATGACCAGCCTTTAATTATTTTACATGTGCACTGTAACGTCCATTAGGTGTTAGAAAAATGGCAAATGCAAAAAACACAAAGGCTCTTTTGAAAACTTCACAAGGCTCAGATTGTTCTACCCTTTCCATCAGAGTTTTTACATGCAACCCACTTTGATATCCACCTTCACTTATCCAATTGGCTTTAAGAAGCTAACATGTAGGCACGTCCGCGATTCCAGCAGGTAAGCCGAGGATGTTGTGGACATCAATTGCATTAATTTGGAGATATTGATTATCTTTAAGTTTAAGTTTAATGCACCGTTTCTGTATCTCCAAATGCCCAATGATGTAATCAAAGAGTGTGGTAGACAAATGCTGACATTGTAGGTTCAGCAAATTGCCGAAACTTATATCTGCCACATCCTTCTTCTTTTCGTCTCCAAGTTTAGATAATGTGTTAATGAATTTGGAAATCGAGCATTTGTTCCACCCAGTTTTAATCTTGTATTCAACCTACAACATCCCAATAAATAAAATGTCACATTTATAATTTCATTTAACTACCAGTAAGGAAGCATCAATTGCATTCTTTTCTACTGCATATTATGTTATCAAAATAATAACAAATTCAATTAAAAATTTAATCAAACTCCCCAACTTACCTTCTTCTTCTTTTTGTTCACTGTTAAGCCTCTATGGTTTTTGAACTCCAAATCGCGCAATCTTTTATCCTCATAATATAGACCCTTATCCTCCATGCTCATACCATTCCATGCATCCTTGCATTTCAATTCCAATATTTTTTTATCACCACCCTTCATTGGCCCATGCACTTGTTGATAGTTCTTCATGAAAGCAGCCCTCATACACATGATATCATATACAATATCACCAACTCAACATCAGCATTTCAATTCAATACATATGTTTCACAACTTATTTCACGACTTACTTATACACTTATCAAT
This sequence comes from Cornus florida, assembly GCF_030987335.1. Taxonomy (NCBI): domain Eukaryota; kingdom Viridiplantae; phylum Streptophyta; class Magnoliopsida; order Cornales; family Cornaceae; genus Cornus; species Cornus florida. The sequence goes on from NW_026775573.1 coordinate 65,733,643, forward strand.
TGAAAGATAAATATGTTGAACCAAAAATTTCCTAAACTTTCATAATTACCAAAGTACCACATCAGTAAAAGAAAATTTCATTTCAAATGCATACAGAAATTATGTTTTACCATTATGAATAATTCCAAATCCTAAACAATCAATTTCCATGTCAACATAAATATTAGACAAATGAAAAATATATTTGCTCAACAGGGAACCATAATTCATGCAAATGCTATTGTGAACATGAATATTAATTTGAATGCATACTTTATTTAAATAAAAGGTAAACTCCTCCTCCACGACGCAGACTATTCACTGATGCGCTACTGCTTGGCTAGGGATTATAATCCTCTTCGTTCGCCTCAACATTATAATCCTCATCAGCAAGGTCAGATGATTTAGGGATACGAGTATGAGTAGATGATCTAGGGGGGGTGTATGACCCGCAGAAGAAGATTAATTATGGATGCTTTGCATCATACATTAAAAAGTAGGAGAAGGAGGCGGATGAACGATATTGTCCGCCATTTTTTTTCCGTATAGGTATTTTTTTTCATACAGGACCTTTCTTTCGAACTATCGATTTTTGCCGACCCATTTCTAAACCAGTCTTTACAACGCAGTAAAGCACACTCTATTATGCACAAACAACTTTTCCACCAATTGTCAGTCAACAAAATTTTTACTATAAACAGATAATTAATTGTAAAAAAAGTGTAACAGGAAAATCATACAACCCAACAACATATACAACACACCAATTACCATTACAAATTGCATAAAACATTGCATTGCCTTACACGAATAAAATTTTCATAATTTTCAATTCATTTTCCCACAATTTAATAGTAACAAATAATCAATCAAAACTAATGATACAGAATTTAATTGAATTCTATCATAGTATACTGTACTATTTATGATGCATAACTTTTTCAAAATTTCACAAATAACCAAACAAAACTAATAAAATAGAATTTAATATAGTATATTCAATCAAATTAAACCTCTGAGTTTGGAAAGGGATGGACAGAATTTAATAGGATTCAATCAAATTATACTATACTATTTATCACGAATAACTTTTTCAAAATTTCACAAATAATCAAACAAAACTAATAAAACAGAATTTCATATAGTATATTCAATCAAATTAAAACCTCTGCGTTTGGAAAGGGATGGACAGAACCTTTGGAAAGAAAACCTAAGTCCGACAACTGTAATAACCATGACTTTCTTCCAACTCCACTTTCGAAAACCTAAGTCTGAGAACTATAATAATAACAACATCTTCTCGCGACCTTCTTTCAACTCCACTTCCGAAAACCTAAGTCTGACAACTATAACAACCTCTTCTCGCGATCTTCTTCCAAGTCCTTCTCCTTCTTCCAATATTCGACTCCCTTTCCCTTCCCTTCTGACCTATTCAACGACCTAGAAAATGAAAGATATTTTGGAGGATTTTTTAATATGAAGGATATTTCAGTAAATTCTCCCAAATATTTAATATATACAAGTGTATATACACTATATATATATATACACACACACTACAAATACACTGTTTAACAACTGAGGGTAACTTTTTCAACAGTAATTTTTTTTAATTGACGTGGCCCTATCTGGGCCACACATCCGAACCGACCGGAACAGGTCTCTGGTTCGACTGGAGACAATTTCCTTCCTCTTTTAATAACATTATTATTCTTTTTTCTTTTTTTTTTAATGCAGTTTTTCATCTTAGACCTCATGAAATAATGCTAAAAATAAATAAATAAATTTCGGTTGGAGTTTTGTTCTTTCAAATAAGAATATATTCATTCAAAAAGAGCCCATGGGTCTTGGTGTGCTATCATTGAAGCGGGTGGACTATTGCCGGCCGAACCCCCCCCTCCCCCCCCCCCCCCCCTTTTTTTTTTTTTTTTTTTTGTACAGTTTACAAATTTAAGAAACAAATGGACGTTATTAAATTATATTTATATTTTCAGAAAACTAAAAATTAAACATAGTAATAGCAAATATTAAACTCATAAATGTAGAGGAAAAAAATATTACACACATAAACATGAATGTCATAAAAAGAAAAGTAAAAACCAGAAAACTAAAAATTAATTGCAAATAATTATAAATAGAAATAGTAAATGTTAAACACATAATGACATAAACAGAAAGAAAAAACAAAAAATGTGATTTTTTCCCCCCAAAAGTCAATCAATTATATGGATGAAAAACAATATATACATCCGTGGATTCGCTATGCAAACACCAGCCCAAAAGAGAAAAGGAAATAAAAAGGTCCAACAAAAGATTTGGACCATTGTAGAAGCCCATAAGGGCAAACAGGCCCAAAGACTACAAAACAAGAAAGGCCCAACAAAAAATTGTGATTTTTGTCACGGGTGTAGCCCAGTTGGTTGACAGGACGAATGTTTGATATCTGAACAAGTATTGGTGTTTCAAGTGTGGGTTCGAATCTCTATATCATCCTACTAGTACGAGTGGGGTCATCCAATGAAAAGACTTAAAAAAATTTAATTGTGATTTATCTTTACCATGATATGATTAAGACTCGATCACGGTAATAGTCGCGGTTCAGGACGAATTGAGGAATTGCCGGTGGGTAAACTAATAGTAATAATAAATTTTTTTTTTATTTAGCTGGTCTAAAATTAGGTATATTAAAAATTTAAAAGTTAGCCCTATTTGTTAGTGATGACGAAGTAATAGACTGAATCTACCGATTCATGGTATGGATCACTTAAAAAAGAGTAACAAATCAGGCAATACTGTGATATGACCCTTTTTCTCAAAATGGTGTTTAAAAAGCGGCTTCTGGTTTTTATCTTTGAAACGAAATTTAAATGTCTTCTGGTTTTTATTTTTTTCTTAAAGTCCAAAAGTATGAATTGTTTTATTATTATTATTATTTTTGGGGTAGTGTTTGGAAAGGATGGGTCAAGCTTCGTGCGTTTAGAAGAAGCCCTTCCAACAGAAGCTCGTTGGGGCCAGCTTCTTGAGGAAGCTCCGACTCCGGTTTTCTGAGTAACGAATTAAATTACCAAAACAGGAATCGTCCCATCCCAATTCTGGAATCTGGACTGGTTCACTGTCTTTGTCTTCTAGGGTTTGAATTCAAGCTCTGCTTCTCTTTCAATTCCAATCTCATTCATCGCTTGTGCTCTCTCATCTTCTTTTTCCATTTGATCTCTCACGCCCATACGATATCGGTCTCCATTTGGTGGTATGTGTATATATATATATATATAGTATTTTATACCAGCACATGTGCATATTTTATTGTTTTTATCCATCTCAACATTTTCACTTTGATGCTTAAAATTAAACCCTAATTCCCAAACTCTACCTACACAGACACAAATACGTACTTAAATATGGATATTACACACTATAAGATTGTTTGGCCAAGAGGAAAAAGAAGCTACTTGAAGTAATTGTGCTGTATTATTTGAATTAAGTTGCATAAATTTGTCTTTGGTTCATGTCTATGGGCATATATATATATATATAACACTGTTTGTGTTGAGCTTGTATTCTGTTGATTGTGATCAAGGCGGAAGCCCACCCCTAAAAATATATACTCGCGTCCCAAATTTAACGTCGCGTCCATCCCAAATGTGAATTAAGATTACCAAAAACGATACTCATTTTGATGAAAGGAGTATGTTTTTTTATTAAAGTTAGTAAGCCAATTTAAATATATATATATATTTTATTAATCATATTAGCCCACTGAAAAATTAGTCCACTTAATCATGTTCAAGCCATACTAAATTAAAGGCCCAAACCAAATAAGCCCAGGACCCTGACCCAAGGCCACAAGGGCGGTCACCTAGGGCTCAAGATTTATAGGCCCATGGATGATGAGCCTCCAGACCCAAAAAAAAAATATTTTTAGGGCAATAATTTCAGCCTCCCCAATCGCCTCCATCTCTATTCTCGTTCTCAACTCTGAGCTTGCCTTGCCCTCTCTCTCTCTCTGCAACTACAAACTACAAAATCTACAAGAATCAGAAGTTCAAAACCCATATATTTGAGTTTATCTATCTGTCTGCAAGAATCAAAAGTTCAAAACCTATTACCTTTATCAAAACCCATATCGGCATATCATTACAGATTGTTCCAAAAATCAAAACCCATATCTCACAGTTTCCATCGCCCGCTGTTCCAGTTCGGGTTCGCCGTTCGCAAGCTTCAGCCGTTGTCCCTCAACTCTCAAGCGTGCCGCCCACATCCCCCCCCCCCCCCCCCCCTCTCTGCATCTGCTAACTTGTATGTATGGGTTTTTTTTTTTTTTTTTTCTAAATCAGCTAATCAAGCTCTGTAATTCTTGTTTTGCAAACTAAATCCTATTTGGTGAAATTTTTTATGATCTTTTTTATTTTTATTTTTATGAATTTTAGTTATAAATATTTGTGAAGATAATGACTGAAACAGGATCTCCCTTTGCAGGATTTGAAAAACTAATTGGTAAATTTGGGTTGAACTTGAGTCTTGAACAAGCTGAAGGCCCTTATCGTGGATTATAATTTTTACAATTACAGCATCCTACGGTCGTGCTTTCATCACTTCAGACTCTAAGTATAAAGCACAACAAATTGGATCAATTGATATTCAAGGTAAGTCGTTTCTTCAATTATTCAATATATATATATATATATATATATATATATATATATATATATTTATTCCAGATTTTTTCATGCTAATAATAAATTGGATGTTTACCACATAAAAGCATAAATCTGTCAATTAATATGGGCACCCAATTGTATATGAAACAAAGTACAATATAAAGTAACAAAATTTCTTAATATATAAACAACAAAATTACTTAATGTGCGGTGAAGCTCTAAAGTTACTTCTTGAAAATTAAAATACTTACAAAAAGAATGCTTTTGAGTGAATTCCATAGTGTTGGAAGGAGCTTGCCATGAACTACCTCATACACTGCTTCCACTCGTAGATTCTCAAATAGGATTAGTAAATTTGTCAAAAGAAGAGATAGGATACTGAGTGGTGAATTGGTCAGAAATAAATTTGTAATTTTTTTTTATTAATTACCCAAATAGGACTTCTATGCTTAATAAGACAATTGTTTAAAGAAACATGGTTAATTAACTAAAATTGAATTAAACAACAGTTGGTTTTGGTTGATTTATTTTGATTTAGGTATTTTTAATCTAATTCATTATTTAATTTTATTAGGTTAAAAATAATAATGTCTCAACATCAACCTTCAAACAAGAAAGTGAAATTCATGTCTATTCTCTCATTCTATCAAAAGAGAGGCCAAATGAGTGACGACGGTCAATCAAAAAAGGATATACCTAGTGGTAGTGCATCTAACATTGGTGATGATCAATCGAAAAAGGATATACATAGTGATCTTGATTTGCAACCTCCTGCCCTACCTCAAGTTGTTGAACCCAATCAACTTCACTCCACTTCTATTGAAAGAGATCCTGGGTTACGTATTTAAATACATGAATACCCGGTAAATCAAATGGGTGAGGTTAGAAGAGCTTTTTTTTTTTTTTTTTTTTTTTTTTTTTGTTTAAAAAATTTTGTTATTAAATTTATGTTTACTATTAGCCCACTCCATTGAGAAATCCTGGATCCGCCCTTGTGTATCGGTCAGCGAACCATGATATGACCCTTTTTTTTCAAAATTGTGTTTAAAAAGCGTCTTGTAGTTTATTTTTTTTTTTTTTGAAACGAATTTTAAATGGCCTCTGGACCTTCTGGTTTTTATTTTTTTCTTAAAGGCCAAAAGTATGAATTGTTTTTTTTTTTTTTTTTCTTTCCTGGGTAGTGTTTGGAAAGGTGGGTCAAGCTTCGTGCGTTTAGAAGAAGCTCTTCCAACAGAAGCTCGTTGGGACCAGCTTCATGAGGAAGCTCCGACTCTGATTTTCTGAGTAACGAATTAAAATACCAAAAAACAAATCATCCCATCCCAATTCTGGAATCTGGATTGGTTTCACTTTCTTTGTCTTCTAGGGTTTGAATTCAAGCCCTGCTTCTCCTTCAATTCCAATATCATTCATCGCTTGAGCTCTCTCATATTGCTCTCATCTTCTTTTTCCATTTGATCTCTCACGCCCATACGATATCGGTCTCCATTTTGTGGTATGTATATATAGATATACATGTGTGTGTGTGTGTATGTATTTTATACCAGCACATATGCATATTTTATTACTCTTATCCATCTCAACATTTACACTTACATGCTTAAAATTAAACTCTAATTCCCAAACTCTACCTACACAGATATGGATATTAGTATTACATACTATAAGTTTGTTTGGCCAAGAGGAAAAAGAAGCTACTTGAAGTAATTGTGCTGTGTTATTTGAATTAAGTTGCATAAATTTGTTTTTGGTTCATGTCTATGGGCACACACACACACACATATATATATAACTCTGGATGTGTGTTGAGCTTGTATTCTGTTTATTGTGCTTCCTTTTCAGTTCTATGTATGTATCTGATAGTTAACAACCCTTCAAGCTCAATCATTTCCTGTCAGAGTTTGTTGTTTGTTGTTTGTTGTTTCTTGTTTCTTGTGTCAGTTCACTTACTAAATCGAGTTGTCACTTATCAATAGTGGTGATGTAATATGAGTAAATTCCAAATTAAAATTTATTTATCATCTCATTTAATCATTCTTTGCATATTTCTGAACCCAAGAAACAAGAAACCTCATAAAGAAGTGCTAGTTTCAATGGGCTGAATTTTAGGTAGACCAAAATATAGTTCTGTTGGCTCTTTCTTTCTTTCTTTATTTATTTTTCCCCTTTTCTTTTCCTTTCCTCTCTTTTGGTTGTTGGTTATATTGTCCACACTAGCTTTAATTATACTGAAATGTTTATTGTGTGGATGAAATCATTCCCATCGTCTACTTCTTCGAGCAAATAGAATTGTGTTACAGACTAATAGTTCAATATCTGCAGATGTGAAAGTAGTTGTAGCATGCTGTGTTCTATAAAGATTTTGAAACATCGGATATCAAATCTTTCCAATTAATACTTAAGTTTCCAAATAAAAGATTTTGATGGATTTTAGTCATAGAAACTTTGAATTGAAGGATTTCAAATTCATCTTGAATTCAAATACATGTACCCTGATTCAACTTTAATGTATTGCATGTTTTCAACTTTCAGTCAGCATGGATCTTATGACTTTCTAGAGAAATTTAACTTATTGTTCATTTGTTTGATAAAATGTTGAATTATGCTTTATGACTTGATTTCTTGTATTGCAGTATTGTAGTCTGTAATAGAAGCTATGGATGAGGTTGATCATTACAATGTTTTGGGTTTGCCATCTGGTGAAGAAGGAGCTAAACTTTCTAATGAAGATATTAAAAAAGCATATAGGTTGAAGGCATTGGAATTGCATCCAGACAAGAGGCCGGATGACCCCAATGCTCACACTGGCTTCCAGAAGCTCACTACATCTTATGGAGTTCTTAAGGATGTTCAAACGAGGAAGCTTTTTGATGATCTTCTCCAAGTCAGACGTGAACAGATTGTTCGTAGATCACAACATGATTCTAAGCGTCAGAAGATGATGTCTGATCTTGAAAAAAGAGAGCGAGCTGCTTTTGCTCCGGACTATGCCACAAAAGCTCGAGAAGAAGAAGAGAGAATTGCTAAGAAGCTTAAAGAAGAGATTGCAAGAATTCGGGCAATGCATGCCAATAAAGCAGCATCTCCAACACCAGTTCCTAAGAAGGAGAAAACCGTAGGAGGAAAGGGGGGAATGGATGGTGCTGGGACCGGACTAGATAAAGAGAAGGTGCTTAAGGTATCATGGGAGAAAACTGGGGGGGATTATAATGCTCAAAGATTGAGGAAGTTGTTTGAGCAGTTTGGTGAGGTTGAGGATGTAGTGATCAGGAGTTCAAAGAAAAGAGGCTCGGCACTGGTCGTAATGGCATCTAAAGATGCAGCCGTAAGTTCATATTGAGATCTTAAATTTGCCTAATTGCACTTCGTTTTGACAATCATGATTATATTGCTATTCACACTAGGATATTCTGCTTGACAGGCTGCTGCTACTGGAACTATGTGCGGAGATCTTTCAAATCCTCTATTAGTGATTCCCCTTCAACCAACCACAACTACTGCGTTTCATAGTGCCCAAGGATCTTCTGAACATGATGGTCCAAAACTAAGCAATTTGGTTGGTGCTGGATATCAGGCTTTCGAAGATACAGTGTTGAAGAAACTAGAAAAGGTTTGAATTGTGTTTGAAACTGTCAGTTTGCAATTTTTTTTCCACCTTAATATATTAGGTTATATGCGGGAATCCAGATTTGAGTTTGAGAATAGACAGTAATTCCTTGGATTTCAAATATATAGATATTGGAATCTACGGATTTTAAAATCTGCCGTTTTGAGATAAATTATATCAGGAATGGATATGAAATCCATGAATTTTAAATCAATTTTGTGTCAAATATTTAGGAAGGATTTGAGAAACAAGTTCTGAAAAATCCTTTAAAATTAAGAAATTTTAAATAAGAAAAAGATAATGAGATAAACAAAAAGGGCCTTTCCAGACTAAAAATACATCTAACCAAATTTATTTGCTCAACTGTTCTTTAGTTCACAAGATTGCTTTTTCTTAACTAGAAAACAATAATGCATATATCTGCATATATACTACAACTGAAGCCGTTAACAACCAAGACACAGTCAGAAAACAAGCTTCAGCAATTTGTCCTATTGGATGGAATTCTTGTCCAGAGAAAACAAACTCAAGCGATCTTTCACACCAAAATACAGGAAACATTATTACAACTAAAGCTGTTATATTGCTCAATCACTATAGAAACACCAAAATACAGGAAGCATTATTACAACTAAAACTGTTATATTGCTCAATCACTATAGAAACCCACTCGCAATGACATAACCATTCATGAGTCATGTTGAGTTTATTTCTTGTAGGAAGAAAAGAGAGATTTGCAGGATGGTTGAAGAGCTTTTTAATGTTAAAGTCACAGTGATGGTTACAGGGATAAACTGGATAGTAATGAGATTTGAAAATGGGGTTATAGGGATGGAAAAGTTAATGGTTGCAAGCTTGGTCTTGATCTGTTACTAGAGGGGTGAGTTAAAGACGTGACAAAGAGAGAAAGGAAAGAGATAGAGGGTTAGAGAGGAAAGGGAATGGCAGTTTAGAGTGATGAAAGTTTGCTGGAAGTGGACTGATAGGGGAAGGAGATTTGGAGATTGGGAAGGGCAAGAGGAATTGGGAGGGGAGATTCTAGAATGACATCACACTTCCATTTTAAGGTGTTCTGTTTGAAGTTGTTGGTGAATTGTTAATTCAAAATGTAGGTCTACAGTGTTTATTCCCCCTAATAAGATGTACGTCTACAGTGTTGAATCAGCTGTCAGTTTCTTTATTGTGTTGGTATCCGTTTCTGTTGTAGGATTAAAGTTCAAATGTTCAATCACGAGGATATTATTTTTGGGGGGTTGGGGGCGGGGAGCTGCAATTTATGAGACAATTACTTACCAAAAAAGAATTAAAAATGTTAGGCAAGTAAAAAATTAAGAAAGAGGCATTTTAAGCAAGACTTCTTTTAATAGTGTATATGATTAAGCTTTTATTTTTTTATATTTTTGCCTTTTATGTTATATTCTAGTGGAGAATAAAAGATGATGATAAAGACAAGCTTTTCCCAGATCATTTTGTCACTTCATCTCCTCTAAACATGCGCGCGCACACACACACACAGAGTATGATGTACTAGCTAGTTGTCTTTTGACACTTTGACCTGCTTATTTTTGCTTTTCTCGCAATAATCTGGACATAGATCTTTAGTAAGTTCTAACTTCTGTGCTTATGACAAACTTTTAAGCATTTGCTTTGCAGATGGCTTCCACAGTTGATCGTGTAATCTAACTAAGATAGTTGCCGTGTTTGGAAAACATTCATATATTTTTTTTGATAGGTAATTAAAAGCAATAACATTAAAAGAAACGCGAACCCTTTACAACAAAACAAAAGACAACAAAAGCACCATTACAAAGAGAGGTTGTCCAAAAAATCCATTAGAGAATCCGTAGATGAACAACTTCTCCCATTCACCCAAAAATGGAGGGAGTGTAGAATGTTTGATTTAATCTCCCAAATAGAAGACTCCACTCCGTCAAAAGCTCTCCTATTCCTCTCACACCACAAACCCCACCATAAACAGAGCGGGGTTACCCTCCAAGCATCTCTAGATCTCCTGGCCACTCGCTGCCCTCGCCAAGCCTCTATCATTCCCCTTGTGTCTTTGGAAATAACCCAATCCACACCAAATAAAGCCAAGAACATAGCCCAGATATCCGATGCAACAGAACAATGCAACAATAGATGATTCACAGATTCCCCTGTATTTTTGCACATAAAGCACCAATTAATTGCAATCTGGTGTCTTCTCCTTAGATTATCCAAAGTAAGAATACTTCCAAGAGATGCCGTCCAAGTAAAAAAGGCCACCTTAACTGGTGCTGAAGTCCTCCAAACAGCTTTCCAAGGGAAAACCGTGCGGACGGACTCCGTGAGGCTTCGATAAAATAACCTTACCTCAAACACCCCCTTGGATCCATCCTGCCACACCATTGCATCGCTGCCCTCCCACTCCACTACTTGCTTATACAATAAACCCAAAAAATCTGTAATCTCTAATAGCTCCCAGTCATTAAAACATCTGCGGAATAACACATCCCAAGTTACTCTCCCATTATCAAGCCGATAATAGTTTGCAACCATAGCGTGCTTATTTCCAATAATCCTAAATAAACGAGGGAATCTACTCTCCAAAGCTACATCTCCACACCATAAATCCTTCCAAAATCTAACCTGACTCCCATTCCCTACTCTAAACCTAATCCGTTTTGAAAACTCATCCCAACCCTTCCGAATTCCTTTCCAAACACCCAAACCCACTGAATGAGTCACCTGACTGGACTTCCATCCGCCCCTCTTCCCTAAAGCGGCAAGCAATAATTCGCCTCCATAACACATGCCTCTCATTCCCATATCTCCACAGCCACTTTCCCAGTAGAGCTTTATTTGCCCATTTGAACTTGCGAATCCCCAATCCCCCTTTAACAATAGGGGTGCAAACTTTCTCCCAATTAACAAGATGATATTTAAATTCCTCTCCCGTGCCACCCCACAGAAAATTTGCTTGAATGCAGTTAAGTCTGCTTGCCACAGTGCTGGGTATTGGAAATAAAGACATAAAATATGTAGGTAGATTAGAGAGTGTGCTTTTCAATAGGATAAGTTTACCTCCTTTTGATAAGTATTGTTTCTTCCACCCAGAAAGCCTCTTCTGGAATCGTTCAATAACAGGATCCCACACAGCCACTCTCCTCATAGAACTCCCAAAGGCTGTCCTAAATAAGAAATTGGCAAGTATTCCACCCCGCATCCCAAAATATCTGCTAGCTCTTGAATATTCAGCACCTCTCCCACTGGGACGATCACACTTTTCCGGACATTAATTTTCAGACCCGAGACCACTTGAAAACAAGCCAAAACACATTTCAGATGCCTCATCTGAGTCACATTTGCATCACAGAGAACTATAGTGTCATCTGCAAATAGAAGGTGTGATGTAATAATCTGATTTGAGATGCTCCCAACTGAAAGCCCTTGAATAAAACCCAGATGGTCCGCCCTTTTCATTAATCTGCTAAATGCTTCCATAACAATAATAAAAAGGAAAGGGGAGAGAGGGTCCCCTTGATAAATGTGCGTGATTATATATCTTGAATATTTTTGGTAATATTTAGAATCTTGTATTAGCGTGGTGGGGGTCCTATGTTTTACATTAACTGAATTTTGCAAGATGATGATTTGGCTTTTGCTCTTTCGTTTTTGTGTATTAGGGACACGTTCCCCTTTTGAACGTTTTTCTAATATATTTTTACTTATCAAAAAAAAAATTGAATTTTGCAAGATGGGTCCTATTGTCATGTTCTCATGCTACTCAGAGGTCAAAGTTTATCTTCTCTTTATACTGTGTTAATTAGATTTTGGTTTTCTTTCGTTTGAAATTTTAAATATATGTATTTTTTCCTTGGCAAGAAACTCACACACCCATTTGCCCCATGGGGACTTGAACCCTCACCTCACACTTTGAGAGGTAGAGGAGATACCACTAGGCTACGACGCCATTGGTTGAAATTTTAAATATATATGTACATATAACTAGTTTCACCCCCACAAATCACCATATCGTAGTATTTTGGCCGCCAAGTAGTGTCATACTCGGTGCTTGGACTTCCGCAGGTGTACCTCAATTAATCTGACCTACTAGCTTGAAGAAAATGTTTTATCTCCTGGGCACCAACTGACTAAAAAATGGTGGAAGAAAATGGATAATGGCTCATTTTGCATTTCTTGATGAAATGATCCCTCTTTATAATAGAGTTTTTCTTCATTCTCTATGTTAATTGCATATATCGAGTATTATGATACCTTTTCTAATTTAACATGACTGTACATCAATCTTTGCCAAAGTCTCCCTCTCTTAGGTCACCTTACATAAGCATCTTTTCTTAATTTTGGGTTTGTGAAGAAGTATGCTAATTTTGAGGGAGTAAATTGCAGCAAATATTACGCCATCCAGAAATTGAAAGAGTAAAGGAAATAATTTCCTAACTTTTGAGCTCTTTGAATGTGTACAATCAGTTAGATGTATTCTGTATGGTCAATCATCTATTTATGGGATCTTCGTGAATCGTGATTGTACCTGGACTATTCTTTGTCGGATGGCATAAATAATTGTTTCTATCGCATATTATACATTTTTTTTTTTTCATTTTTTGGTGGGTGGATATTAGACATCTGGATTTAGCTTTGTTGTTGATCAAATTTCTTGTGTTACAGTTGTGCTATAAAGGGTCATCACTCAATATGGTCCCTGTTAATCGAGGGTGCTAGAAAAGGCAGATTGGATACAGACTGAGCCTGTTGTATTAGCTTGCACTAAGTGTCTACTCTGACATTCAAACCCGCCTTCTCACAGCTTGACAGCCCAAGCATTTTATCACATGCTCACACTCGTGAAATAAATTAATGGTTGTGTGCAAAATAGAAATTAAAAAATAAAAAACTGTTGATGGTATCATTTATGTATTAATGTGGATGTTCTACTGCCCTCTGCTCATGGTTAAGCTCTAGTATATGGGTTCTGTGGTGTTGTATTATTGCTCATATGGATCTTTGTTTCGATTAGGTTTTGGTTGACTTTTCTTCCCTATATGGAGCATTTATCAAAGCTAAAATGAGGATTATATTATGCACAAGTGGCAAGACAAGGAATGGTGGATTTTCTCATAATTATATCCGTGACCATCAAGACATGAAACAATGAAATTATAAGATGATTGTTGACTTAAGTGACTATATAGAGTCTGAAGTAGACTGAGGAGTGATGATTCAAGTTGATGGAGATATGAAAGAGAAGTGCCAAAATCAATACTAAACTAGAGTGGTGAATAGGATTTGCTTAACTACCTCAAACAGTTTTCTTAAGGATTCCTGGGTTGTGCTGTCAGTTGGTTGCTATTTTAATAGTTTGTAAGGGCTTTGATAACACTGACCTGGATTCTATTGGTTGTGTATTGGTCCTCAACAATTCTCTACCTCTATGATTTTTCCATAACAGTTACCTAAACTGCCTTTTGGGCACACATGCCCTTGCACGTTGCATTTTGGAATTTAGCATGTTTATGAAGCAATGCCTTTTGTCTGGAATGTCTCAGGATAGATTGTGTCTACTGTGTTTATCGTGCACGCGTGTATTTAGATATGAGTTTCCTCATGTTTGACCTTAAAATTCTGTTGCTGTTTATTCTTTTTATTATCTTATTATGGTACAGATGTTCAATTTTTCCTGTCAAAAGGAAGTCTGTCAGTGATTTGATGGGAATATACGTTTTCAGTGTTTATGAAATTGGGAACACATGGAGGATTTGGAGATCCCCATTCAGCCCTCCTCCTGACCCCTTGTTTTTCTCGATTAGAGATTGTAAGAGTGTTCTTAAAATGCCCTTAATGTAGTTAAGTTGGAAATGTGCTTGCTTTTTTTCACTGGTCTGCTTGTGGTACATTGCGGATCAAATGGTCAGTGTTATTGAGTGGAATTTTTTGCCTGGGTTGCGTCACACTTGATATTATAGTTCATAGGCATAAATGTCTGGTTTTCTTGCTCTTTACTAATAATTTACAAATTTATTGTCAAATTTATTGTCAGTTTCCCTAATTATGATATTTCCTGATGAACAGGCAGCAGGGAAGCAAAAATGATGTGCGAAAGCGTCGAAGATAGGTGTTTAAAGTGGTACTTGGCAAAGTTTGTATATATTAGAATGAAACTCGACTGGTATCATAATCTCTTCCATTAGAAGCTATCGAGTGAGTCTGACCCTCAACCTCTTTTCCCAATGGAGTTTTCTGCTCTTGCGGAGTTTGACAGTGTTTTGGATTATTTTGAATCCAGATGATCAAATGCATATTTAAAAGGCTGAGACTTTGTATGCTATAGATTCTTTGAGAGAGAGAAGGGGGGATGCCCCAAAGCGGACACAAGATATCTGCGCACCGACCATTAGGGGTAACAGCCTCCCGAATGATGGCAAGGAGATTGTGCCCGGTGACATTCAAGATGCGGGATTGTTTGGATACGCTCGTTACTTCAATAAGCTTGCAGTTGTTAAGTAAGGAGCCAGCCAGCATTAAGTCAGTTTCCAACAGTGAAAGTCAGGGTACGGTCTTATGGCCAAATACAATTGATTCTTGAAATTTCGTCTTTCTGAAGATTATTAATTTATTCCTCTTAATATATATATGGTTCCCTTTTTTAACGATTCGAGTTGGTCTCCTTTTATAAAATATAATATTGTAATTTTACAATTCAGTTTTGATTTTTTTTTTTTTTTTTTATACAATATTGTTTCTAACTATTTGTTGATATTATAATGTGCATGTCTTTCAAACGACACTAAATTCAGGGGCTCTAGTTATAGCCGAATACAAGGAAATATCATTTATATCAATAGTCGCACATCTCACGCAGAAGGCGAAATAGGTCTCCTTAACGGGTGGCCCTGAGCCATCAGTGATATACCACCATGAGAGCCCAAAACTGCGTATGATACAATGTTTGGTGTGAAATAGTTCAACTTCAACTTTATTTTTTCCTCATTATTAAAAATTGGCTTTGTGATTAATTTTTTACACTGTTATGCGTTACATGCCATAAACATAGAATAAGCAAAAAGATCACAAACAATATCATATGAAACAAAGGACCACAACCCACTTAGCCAAGACAAAACAAAACCTCCAGACAATTTAAACAAGCCCAACACCAAACAAACTCAAGACATCAGTCTCGACAGCAACTTAATGATTTAAAAGGTGTCGGGTGGTTTGGGCTGGCTAGCCCTAGCCCCCACAAGAAGTGCAAGTTAAACAACAAAAGATTGAGACGGAAACGACTCAGAAATACAGGATTCACCATTTTGCACACCAGACTTCCCAAATGATTCTGAGGGATGACAAACCACAGCACCATGAGACGAATGGGGACTTTCATAGTTACAAGCAAAGCGCAAGTGAAAAATGGAGTGTTTTGGGTAAAAATCAGTACCATATTTGGTAACGAAAATTTGTTTTGAGAAATTCAAAAATTTGCTTTAATTCTTCCATTAGAATATCAAAACACACAATATCACTAATTTGGTGATATGAGTTTTGACCAAAAAATCTGATATGCTATGAACTATTTCAAACCAATATCAATTGTCCCAAACGTGATATGGGGCTAAGTTTAAATATCAATATTAAAAAAACAATATCATAACGCATGCCAAACTAACAAGTCCAAGTTCAATGCCAACAATACTTTTCAAATAACTGATCTCCCAATGTCGCAATGAGGTTTAGAATCAGCATCACGGAGTCTTGAATCCATTTCTCCCCAAATGCTCCAAATGGCAGCAAAAATTAAACACTTTTGAGAGCCTGTACTTGATCAAGTTACCTCTGGGAACCATTGAATCAGTTGTTGGAGTGAACTGCAACCATAAGATGATAAGAAGATAAAAGCAGCAGATGAAGTTGACAATTCTAATCTGCAGCAGCCCAATGAATCTTCGGCTGCATTACAAGTGTGACGGATAGATGTATGATATCACTTGTAATTGGCTCAGCGCTTGTCATTTGACCCAAAAATTTTAGCCGTTTACCATCCATATGAGCCCAACATCTTGTAAACAAGCCAGTTAGTCTACCTATATATATTTAAATAATAGGAGTATATATAACGTGATAATGTGAATCAACACCCATGATGGTCATTACAAAAATAGATAAGTACAAATAATCTCAAATCTAAACAAGGAGTATCAATCCATATGTACAGCACATTTATTAAAATAAATACTAGGAGTATATATAATGGTTTAAAAAAAAAAATCAAGAATAAAAAAATATAGACAGTACCAATAATAAAATCACAAACAATCATAGAAGTAATATTTAATAAAATAACAAATAATCAGGAATCCAATAGTTGAAAGACCTTTTATGAGATGGACCAACAAGTAGGTCTACACAGAAAATAAAGACCAATCAGGTATCATTTGTGTTTGCGAGTCGTTATTATGTCGTGTCAATTTAAGGGTATTTTACTAAACAGTTCAACTCAAACATGATCCGTTTAATAATCGTGTCAGTAACCCTCACCTGTTTATTAAACAAGTTAAACTCATAACCCGTTTAATGATATACTCGATCAAACATTAAATATTAGAAAAATATAAATTTCAATACAACCAAATTAGTAAATAATCTCTAATCTACAAAGAATAAATTATAAAATACAAATTTAGATAGTTATTTTGGAACTTAAATAGAAATTTACTTATGACACGTATAATTAAACGGGTATAAACAGGTTGAATCCCTAAATTTAAACACGACACGATTAACTAAATGTTTAATCGTGTCGATCCGTTATGACCCGAACACATTTAAGGTTAACCCAAACCTATTAATTCGTGTCGTGTTGAAGGGTCGTGTCAAATTTTGCCACCCCATGAATGCCACATCACTTGCTTTGTTACCAAAATTATAGGCCGAATTGTAGAAGGGCATATACTGGGCCGAATCAATGAACGGTGCATGATCTTGTCATCATAAATTCTGACATACGCGTGAACACACCAAAAAATTCCCAAATTGGCGGGATGATCATTTTCACCATTAAATATATATATATATATATATATATATATATATACATATACATATCTCTCTATATAATCGATTTGGAATGGATTTTAGGGGGTGAAGCAGAAGAGAGTCTAGTCTAGGGCATCCCTCACACAACAGTCAAATGCTTACCGGACGAGAAAGCCTGATCAGATTGGTCGGCAGGCGGCGTAGATTCCTTCCCAACCGTCAATCTCTTCTCTCCACTCCTATCCAGGCATTCTTTTTTATCTGCTCTCTGTTTTTCTCTCTCTATATATACACACATTACATGATATATTGTTGGTTGTGTTGATTTTGTTTGTTCAATTTAGAGCTCTCTGAATCGATGCAAAGAAGATATAAATGGAGGACCTGTCTCGGACATGGGAGCTGGAAGTTCATCGGACCAACGTGAAGATAGAAATGGAGGGCCTGTCTCGGACATGGGAGCTGCAAGTTCATCGGACCAACGTGGTAAATGTGTGGTTGAGACGTCTGCTTCTGATCGGGTTACTTGTCCTGTTTGTGGGAACACAGTTAGCGGCGAAAATGACATGATCAATTCTCATTTGGGTATGTGTATTCATTTGCAATTCTCTTATTGTCATTTGTTGCGAGTTTAATTAACAATGTAAAATTGCATATTTTTATTTATTGTCACCAATGTGCTTATATTATATTCCTTTATGTGGATATATAGAGGCATAAATTGAATTCAACTCCACTCAAAAATCCTTTTTCCAACATCATATGTGCTAGTTTTGGTGTTTAAGATGCATGGGTTTTAATTGGAGGTCATGGTGATGCCGCCTTACCAAGCTAAATCAAATAAAAGATCTATGCAAGATAAAGGAGAAGTACTAAGCAAACCTTTAGTTGCTGTAAAAATAGCAATTACAAGGCTTTATATAGAATTTCTTCATCTTCAATCTGTCTGTCCTTAGATTAGCTAACTACCAAATGTAAATTAAAATCAAAATAGAAAAGTTGTTCAAAATCAGGAAATTTTCAGGATATGGAAAGTTTCTAAAAAAACACAAAGCTGCTGAGAAAACTAGGGATTCTGTTTGGCCCTCCTTGCAAGCCAACCCCCCACCCCACCCCCCGGGTTGGAAAGAACTCTCTAGTTAGAAGCAAATTTCCACGATCAAAAAAAAATTCGAGCAAGGCGTTCCATCCCTTCTTTCTTCTTTCTGAACTCGAATCAAATACCATAATCTTTTTATACTAACAATGAATACATTTGCATAATTCAGGGAAAAAAATGCATTTGCATAATAAACATGTGTATTGCTAGATTTCCTTTGAAATTGGTTAGATTTGCAAAACTCGGTGGAACACGTATTCTGCACAAGAAGTTTAATCAAACCGCCTAGCAGTTGTAGGGTGCTCCAAGAATTCACTCCAAATCATATCATAAAAGTGAAATTCATTATTTTCATCTCCATGCAGCTAAAAGCTTTATGATTAACCACTTTTTCCAAGTTAAATAAATTTGTTTTAGTGCTCGAATCTTCTTTGCTTCTTTTATTTTGAGATTCTTCTTTTGTAACTTATCAAAGATTGCTAATTGATCCCAATCCATTGGTAATTTTCACTCATAATTCAATATGTGGTTCTTCATAAAAATTAGATAATTCTCGTCAATGAATGGTTTTATAGCAGTCGATGTTATGAATGACCATGACTTATCACTTATTGAATTATTCTCTGAATCATGATAGAACCTTTCCAACCCTGGGCCATGGCTCCTCACGATTGACGAAAATGTTCTCATGGCCCCTTTCGATTGGCGAAAATGTTCTCACTGGACTACTCATCATCATCATAAACAGATTTGTCTTCTTATTCTCTACCAAGATATCCTGCAAATTCAGGAATTTCCACCTTAAAGCCACCATCCCAATGCCTTTCATAAATTGGAATAGGTGCTGTGTTACTGCGAGAAGAATTGACAAAATCCTCTTCAAGATTGTCCTCCTCATGAAAATCAAAAATGTCGAATCTGATATTTGCCAGCCAACGACGGTCAGTTTGCTCTTCGGGTGATTTTTTGGGACGCAAAACATAGAACGAATTTTCTGCGATAGTTTCGGTGTTTTGACACATTATCATCCACTGAAACATTGTCATCAACGGATGCGTTGATCAACTTGTCCCTGCAGATACTCTATTCTGTCTTGGTGTTGCTCGTGTAAGGGTTCAGCTAGACCAGCATCCTATGATTTCCACCTCTTAGATGTTGCCATGGAAGCATGATTGAGTAGTTAAAAAGCTGAAACCAAAGCTCTGATACCAAACTGATGCTGCCTTACCAAGAGGATACGATCAAATCATCTTCACAACAATAATTGAAACGAAATAAAAGAACAATGCAAGAGAAGGAGAATTGCAAAGTAAACTTTTAATTGCTGCAAAAATACAATCTTCTACTAGTACTCAAACCCTAGCAATTACAAGGCTTTATATAGAATATCTTCTTCCTCAATCTGTCCTTAGATTAGCTAACTACCAAATATAAATAAAAATAAAAATAGTAAAGTTGTTGAAAATCAGGAAATTTTTATAATATGGAAAGTTTCTAAAAATCACAAAGTTGACTGCAGAAAACTAGGGATTCTGTTTGGCCCTCCTTGCAAACCTAGCCTTCTTTGGGTTCTCCTAATGGTTATAGTTACTGACTGCATCATATGGTTTATAGTTTGGAACAAGAATTGGTGGCCAAGAGGATACAAAAGTTGATTGGCTCTTCTACGCTCAAAGCTACAAGTCATTGTCATCATCACCTTTATTTTATCCAAACGGGGTCGGCCACGTGGATTCTCTTTTTCCACTCTTTTATTTTTTATCGTAAGCGTATTTCCTGCTAGATTTAATTTTTAAAAATTATTTCTTATCACTTGATTCACTTCATTGCATGTTAGTTTTGGTCAATCTTTCTCTCATGGGTGCATCCATAGGTCTGTGTTGAATATACACATACCACCTGAGTTTACTCTCTTATTTTCTTGCTAATAGGTGCCACACTTTATTTCTCCATAACCTTTTGCTTATTAATATTATCTTTGTTAGTTATTCCTAATATCCATCTTAAGATCCACATTTCTGCTATATGGATGCGTTGTTTGTGTTTCTTATTTAACGCTCAACAGTCCTGTAAAATTATTCGTCTAATGATTGTGCTTATACCACTTCTTTTAACTAATTTGGTATTCGTTTATCGCATAAAGCCCCACTAGGCATTCCTCCACTTTGTCCAACCTACTCCAATTCTACTACTTACATCATCATTAATGTCTCCATCTTTTATTCAATTGATCCTAAGTATTGAAAATAATTACTTTGAGTAATGCTTTGGTCTTAAATGTTTATTGTTATATTATCATTTCCTATCACACTATTGTCGTCAATATAGCTAATAGTCAGCTATTCCTTATTAGGGGTCTAATTAGCTATTCCTTAATTAGGGGCATAATTACTGCTTTCCATAAATTGTTGCTTTCCTTATTTTATGTTCTTGAGAACATTATATTTGCCCATTGTAATCATCCTTTTTGATATGAAAATAAACGGTCAATTCTCTCTCTCTCTCTCTCTCTCTCTCCAGGATTAGCTTACACTTTTGACATGATATAAGAGCATCAAGGTAAAGTTGGAGACCTAACATATCTTTATACCCTTCTTCTTCTTCTTCTTCTCAGTTTCTTTCTTTTTTGTATAGCTTCTCTACCTTTTCTCTTTCTCTGTCATTTGGATAGAGATGACCTAAAACCCGAGGTTAAAAAAAAAAAAGAGCGTCTTATCTCTGACATAGATGACCTGGGAAAAAAGTATATTTCTTCTCTCTTTTTCGTCTACTAGTACCCAATTGAAGGGTTGCAACTACCTTCAATGGTCCCGAGCATGCAAGTTTTTCCGAAAGCTCATGGGAAACTTTCCCATATCAAGTCATCCAAACTTAAGGAGGAACAACCGATTAATGCATGGGAATGGGAGGATGCACAATTATAGTGTCGTTAATGGGCGGGATTGTAATTTTATGAATTGTCTTTTGGACCTTGTCGATAGCTTAAAGTTGTAGTATCGTCCTAGGCAACTTTTGTTTCCTTTGGGAGCGCTCCCCTTTTGAGTGCCTTTAATGGAATATTACTAATAAAAAAAAAGAAAAAAAAAAGGAGGATGCACATATTATGACTTGGTTATGTAAAAATATGAGCCAGAGGTGTTGTGTTCAATACTGTCTCGTTTTTGGAGTATGCTAAGGAGATTTGGGACACTCTCAAAGAGATGAACTCATCAAAAAAGTATATTTCTCTCATCTACCAGTTATACTAGGATAGCTTTTCTTTTAAACAGGATGATCATTTGGTTGAAGAATACTAATCAAAACTGAAAGGCATGTGAGAAAAACTTAATGTTTATCAGCCTTTGACTACATATTTAGAGACTCAAAAGCAAGGTAGAGAAAAATTTTGGGTAGCAAATTTCTCTCGGTTTTGAGATTCTCTCAGGCAAAGACTTACCGACTGTTAGTGACACTTTTATCCAAGTTTGACGTGCCTTCGTCCACTCTTATACCACAGAGAAGGATTTTTTTGCCCTTGTGGCTCTAGCTTAGTGATCAGATATTGCATGTGGTGGTCGAGGGGGGCATGGTTGTTGACTTACTAGTAGAGGTGGTCGTGGTGGCAGGACATGTACACATTGTGGCTACACCTTTCATTAATTCAATGTATTTTTGGCTTCTTCTTAAGGTCATTTTAATCAAGATAAGATTAAAGGATTGGTAGAAGAAGTCACCTTTGGTGATAGAGGAGTGTATAACAATATGTGAATCTTGTCTAGAGGGTAAAATGATAAATAGTTTTTTTTGTAGCCCAGGGACATAAAGCCAAAGAATCATTGACAGTTGTACATACTGATGTTAGTGGTCCTCTAAATATTTGGGGAAGAAGTTGTGGATACTTCTTAGGAGACTTCAAGGACTACTTGGAAACGAAGGGGGTTGTGTGCCAATTGTCTACACTGGGCTATCCTCAATAGAATGGTGTAGCGGCAAGAAGGGATGGAACTATATTTGACATAGATAGATCGATGATTTGGGGTCTAACCCTAGATATAATGATATACATACTGAAGAATTCTAAGTCAGTACCTAAGACTCCTTATGAGCTATGGACGGGCAGCTTCATGTATGGGGTTGCCTTGTACATTTGCGAAAAGGAAATGTGACTAAGGTGGAGTCGAGGTCGGAAGTATATTTGTTGTAGGCTATACAAAAGGGACACGTGGTGTTTTGTGATCCCAAAAATCCGATAGTATTAGTAAGTACTGATATTATATTCTTGGATGATGATATTGTGAAACGAACCCAGATGCATAACTTATTTTGTAAGAAATGTTTAAAAGTGAGGAAATCTCTCAATTAGCCTTGCGTTTTATAGAGAATGAGACTGATGGATTGCTAGATACATCAGTTATTCCACCTCCAGTTTCTAGTACACTGGTACCTTGTCATAGTGGGAGGGTCTCACGATCACCCATAAATACATGATATTGGGAGAATTTTGCAAGGTGATCCCCGATAGACATGTGTTGGACTCCAAGAGTACGGGAATGTTGGTTGCATATGTCCATTTATGGACTTGAGCAAGCATCTCGAAGCTGGAACATCCGTTTTGATCAAGTAATTAAATCTTTAGGTTTTGATCAAAACATTGATGAGCCTTGTGTCTGTAGTTAGACTTAAGATTGCGTGGTAATTTCTTAAGTTCTTTGTGTTGATGATGTTTTACTCATTTGAGATGATGTAGGGGCATTGTCATCGGTGAAGGTGTGGATGTCCAACTAATTTTGATATAAAGTACTTGGGAGAAGTTGGTTACATCCTTGGGGCGAAGCTTTTGTGAGATCACAAGAAAGGATGTAAGGCTTATCACAGATTGCATATATAGACATGATTTTTATTAGTTATGCAATGCAAGACTCTATGGAGGGTTTTATCCTTTAGGCATGGATTATCAATGTTCGAGGATCGGTCTTTTAAAACACCTGAGGAATAGAAAGCGATGAAGTGAAAACCATGTGCTTTGGTTGTTGGTAACTTCATGAACGCTTGGGTTTGCATTTTCAGATATCTATTATGCAGTCGGCATAGTGAGTAGATGTCAAATAGTGCTATTCACCGGACTTCAGTGGAACATATTCTCGATCACTTGAGAAGGGTTAGAGATTCCTTGCTCATTTATGAAGGAGATGAGCTAGTTATAGTCAGGATACATAGGATTCTAATTCTCAATCAACTAGTCCCAAAAGTCAACCTTTGGTTATTTGTTTTTGTTTAAATGAGGAGTTGGTAGGTGTAGGTTGTAGTTGTGTTCCTTCAGAGGAAGCTTAGGAAGCTGTTTCCCACTGATAGTAATAATATACATTTCCATTGGAGTATCAAGAAATATTGGATTGCAAATTCCACCATGGGGGTCGTAGTTGTTATCCCTTCAGAGGCAGAGGAGGAAGCCATTTGGTTGGAGAAGTTCTTTCTTGATTTGGGAGTTGTTTCATTGATAGGTTTCACTATTGTGGTGGAGCGGTAGCTCAGTGGAAGGATCCCAGAAATCATAAGCATGGAAAATACATAAAGAATAAGTGTTTTCTTGGAAGGGAGATTGTGCACTTTTGTGACATATTATAGCATACGAATAACATTTCAGATCCTTGCACATTTCCATGTGAAGGGTATAGGTGGTTGATGTGGCATCAGTTGGCTATGAGGGTAAGTGGGAGATTGTTGGGATTATGTGCCCCTTTATAGCAAATAATGGGTTGTATTTGACATTTGTTATTAATGGAATCTATGTTTAAATTCGTTGCATGCATATATGGTGAATGATTGTATTGATCGATGCATGAGATGGATCGAGGTTGTCCATTTGACTATGCAATGTGGTTTATATGTGTATGATAGTTCATGTATGGGTGATATAAATCACAGATATTGTATTATCATAAACTGTTCATATTCGGTGGGAGAGGATGGACTCTCTATTTGAGAAGAATTGAACTTGGATTGACGATAAGTTGAGACGATTGTGAAGCCATCATTGTATGATGGTTACTTTATTTTGACTTGATTAGTGTTGGAGAATATTATTATAGGAACCTTAAATTTCTTCATAGAACATTACTCTGAGAATATTGTGGGAGTGATTTTAGTCTATGATAAAATATGATTGGAGTGATTTATGGGATTGATTTTATGAATCCTCCATTAATGTATTTTCCATATTTATCGCTTTGTTCTTTCGCCTATGTATCCTTGTGTGCTTCATTTTCTATTTCTCTCTTCAATTTTGACATAGTATCAGAGTAGGTTTATCAAACCATACTCTATACTCTACTCGTCTCCGATCTACGGATCAACTCGTCGATTTACGGATCACTCGTCTCGGATCTTCAGATCACTCGTCTCGGATCTTCAGATCACTCGTCTCGGATCTTCAGATCAACTCGTCTTGGATCTTTACAACTCGTTTCAAACTCTCAACAACTTCGTACTTAGTTTCAAGTTGGACACTTGAGTTAAAATCTTCGTGTACCAATTTGAGGAGGGTGTTGGAGAATATTATTATAGGAACCTTAATTTACTCCATAAAATATTGCTCTGAGAATATTGTGGGAGTGATTTTAGTCTATTATAAAATATGATTGGAGTGATTTATGGGATTGATTTTATGAATACTACATTAATGTATTTTCTATATTTATCACTTTGTTTTTTCACCTATAAATAGAGGTGCTCATTGTAAACAATTTTAAGAGAGAATATAATAAAGATGATGTAGCTCTTTGGGCTTTGTGCGTGTATCCTTGTGTGCTGCATTTTCTATTTCTCTCTTAAATTTTTACAATTAGTTTAATTAGTGAAATCCGGGGCTAGGTATTTTTGATAAAATGATTTTTAATATATATTTATTTATCAAATATGTTATTTTATTAAAATAAAGTTGTAAGTGATCAAACGTGATCAATCAAGGAAGTCAAGAATAAAAGTTTCAATTAAGTAGTTGGATTGATGGAATATCTGATGGCTAATTGTGCATGGAGGGGTCATATCGTAAATTAATTTGGTGGTTTCAACATTCTCTAATTAGAGTGCAACCATTCTTATATAGCAGAGTTAAGTTTTTTTAATTGGTTGATTTAAATTGGGTCATGAGATGATCGGATCAATTAATTAGCCCATTGGATCCAAGAAGAGAATGGGCCTAATAGATCCTCACTTCTAGCCTGAATGTCAAGTATGAGGGAGTGGACATAGTAAGTAGAGAGAAGAGAGTGCTATGGGCACTTTATGAGAGTGTAGGGGGGTGATATGAGCACTTCTTTGGAACTCCTTTATATGTGTTAGAAGGGTTCATAACCGTAAGGTCTTGCATTTTCTCTCAAGACAAGAGACTATATCTACACACATAGTTCTCTCTAGGTTCTCTTACTTTCTCTCTCTAAGGGTTCCCACAAACCAAGCTTATGGAATTCAAGAAAGGGTCATAGAGATGACATTCTAGAAGCTAGAGACCAAGGAGGAGGAGGAAGGTGCTTGGAGATTCAAGAGAGGTATTTAAAGTGGGTGTGTGACTATACTAAATCCCAAGAGGTATACGGCTCTACATTTTTATAAATAATTACATGTATATGAATTTGTAGTGAAATTTACACAGGCTTCTTCATCTTGAAATTTTTTGATCTCTACAAGAATTCTTAGTGGTTGTTCTTCCGCAATAAATCCCATTTTCCAACAATACGCTTGTCGTGAAGTTCCCAACAACGATCAACACAATGGTTTTTGTGGCTACAATGTGTATATGTCCTGCCAGCACGGCCACCTCTACTGGTGTGTGAAGGACCACTTCTCCCTTGGCCACCATGTGAAGTATTTGATTGTTCAGCTGGAGCCACATGGGCAGAGCAATCCTCCTTCTCTGTGATAGAAGTGTGGATGGAGACACGTTGAACCTAAGCAAAGGTCTCACTGGCAGTCAGTAAGTCTTTGCTTGAGAGAATCTGAGAACTAATGGGAGCAAATTCTGGCTGAAGCCAAGAGAAATTTTGCTACAAGAAGTTCTTCTATGTGTTGTTCTGAGTATGTAAATCTGTAGTCAAAGGTTGATAAACATTAAGTTCTTCCCACATGCCTTTCAGTTCCGAGTAGTATTCTTCAATCCAACGATGACCCTGTTTAAAAGAAAAGATATTCTGGTACAACTAGTAGATGCGAGAAATATTCTTTTCAGACAAGTACATCTCTTTGAGAGTGTCCCAAATCTCGTTAGCTGACTCCATAAACGAGACATTATGGAACACCTCTGGTTCCATATTATTCCATAACTAGGTCATAATCTGTGCGTCTTCCTGTTTCCATGTGTCAATTTTTTTTTCCCAGGTTTGGGTGACTTGATATAGGAAAGTTTCTCAAGAGCTTTCAGAAAGACTTGGACTGCCTGGGACCATTGAAGGTAATTAGAACCCTTCAATTTGGTAGTCATAGGGTAAGAAAAGTGAGAATCCTTGTTTTTCGATTTGTCACCCATGATAGTGAGGAGAAACAATCCTAGTACAAGTTTCAAGCGAGGGAACTACAAAATTGTGAACGTGAAATCAAGAAGAAAGGTACTTTTTTTTTGGCATAGGGTTCTAGGTCATCGTTGCTCAAATGACAGAGAAGAGCAAAAGTAGAGAAGCTGACTATAAAATAAAAAAAGAAAGAAAGAAAGAAACTTAAAGAAGAATAAGAAAGATATAGAAGAAAAAAAGAGGAAGAAGATGAAGATACTTACGTTTGGTCTCCAACTTTAACCTTGATGCTCTGATACCATGACAAAAGTGTAAGCTAGATCTTTGATAGAGAAGAATTGAGTGCTTATTTCATATCTCAAAAGGATGAATACAGTGGGAATATATAGTGTTCTCAAGAACACAAATTAAGAAAAGTAACAATTTATGAAAAGCAGTACTTATTCCCCAAATTAAGGAATAGCTAATCATTAGCTATATTCACGACATTGCGTTTAATTTAAATTTATCTGTTGAAAAGATAAGTGCTCGGATTGCTAACAATAGTTTTTATTGGAGAAACCCAAAAGCTGCACCTTGTGGATTATCCTAAATATTTTTTTCTGGAGCATTTTAGAAACAATGGGGCACTAGTCCAAAACCTGAATCTAAAGTCAATTGCCACTCATAAAAGCTGCACTAGTTATATATATATATATATATATATAAATTCAATTACTAGTTTTGTCTTTGGAAGAATTAGTGCTCATGTTGTTGATTTTTAATTATGTACCAGCAGTTACAATGCAGGGAAGAAACCTCTATTATTGATGTTCTCATGTTTTTTCTTGACTAGAATTTAATCAACGATTTCAGATGCATGCCTAGCTAGGGGGACTAAACGGAAACTGAGCCAGAGCACTCTTCTTCAGTTAAACTTCTGCTCAAGATCAAAAGTTAAAATTTGCTCCAGCAAGCCAGATCATATAGGGATTAGTTTCAATCAGATGGGTAGTGATAACATTTTTGTATGTGATGCCGTTCATAAATTGCATGATTTTGTTGGTATTGAAGAAAATGACAGTAGCCATTGCAAATCACCCTTAAATTCAGAGTATGTGATGCAACCACACATGGATGCTTCCATAGAAAGCTCAATCATTGATGACAGTATCTACTATGGGGTTGACTCGACTTTGGCATTGGCTGAAAATGAGACCCCTAACTATGAGATGGCTGAATCTCTGGACAGCATCTCTGGGGTGGTTCTTGAAACTTTCATCGTTGGCCGCCGGTTCAGTGATGAAATGGAGTTAAATCCTGGGGCAACCATCTCTCTTTTGAGAGATCCTGATAATGTTAAGGATCCCAATGCTGTGAAGGTTCGTTTCTTTTGGCTTTGCCATTCACGTTGATTTCAATTTATTATTTACTTTTGAAAGCATTATATGGTCCTTTGAGTCAGGTTCTTTCTGCTGATTCTGAATGCTGTAAAGTGCTTGGTTTTCTCCCTCGAGAGTTGGCTCAATATCTGTCTCCTTTAATGGACAACTATGGCTTGAGCTTTGAGGTATTATATCTCTTTCACCAGAATAAAAGTGGTTTCTGAAATTTTAAGCATTTTTTTCCATTTTAATCTAATTCTTGCGTCTGGCATGAGACGAGGATGCTGGTTAGAATCTCAGAAGTTAGGTTTGTCTCTAATCTTCCCCTCTTAGCAGTTTGTGTAGATGGGACATACATTGGGTCATGCACAAGCTTATGCTCGCATCTCTCCTTATCTCCCTCTTTGGATATCTTTTCAATACATAATATTCTTTCTGCATTAGCTCTATGCTTTTGCTATCTCTGTGGCTTTTTTTTTCCCCTTCTCCATTTTAGCAAATTGTATGATTGAACGTACTACCAATTCAGTGTCACTGAAGTGTAATGCTTCCTGCACGGTTAGGCGAATATAAAATTTGGCAAGCCCATAGTCTACGGCCTGTGCATAAGTTAAATACCATGACAGAACTATACACTTAGACATAATTATACGAATATCAAAATTGTATTGTGTCATAACATTATGTAAAGAAGTAAAAGGCTGAATGTGGCAAGATTGTGAGTATGATAAAATACAACAGTAATTATGAATACTCTGTGAACACAATCCACATGATGTTTCGCTACATGTACAAATATGAGATAGACAAAGGCCTTAGATAAAAGATTTGAGGTAGGAATTTTCCCCTATCAAAGAATATGCATTTCTTCAAGTGGCTCAAAAAGGGAAGAAATAGTTGTTGCTTGGTGATTTATAGGATAGCAAAAAAAAATTACAACTGGGAGTTTAAGGTGTGTTTTTTTTTTTTTTTTTTTTTTCCTTTTTCCTATTTTAATTTTTTCAGTTTGATATCCATTATTCATGTTACGGTTTTGGTTGTTTTCAGACATCTTTTTTGCAACATTCAGATTGGTGAGTGTTTTATTGTGTATTTTGCATCTCTGATCAACCTGGAGCTATGTTGAGATGTTGAATCTGAAATTTCCACTAAATTGAGGTTAAAAAGTGCCAACATTTATTTTAACTGCCAACTTTGTCTATTTCTAAAATAACTTACAGGTACATTTAAAATTTAGTACCCGTCTAGTTTTGCATTAGATTTTGTCATATATTTGTGGCCTCTAGAAAAATAGTTTTTCAAATATACTTTTATTTATATATTACCTTAAAAAGTTTGTATATCTGAAGAACGAGGTGGTAGTAAATAAGTAGTGGTAGCAAGAAGATCACTAAAGGGCCTATGTGGTATAACCTCCACCACCCAAAGGGGAGGATGAGGGTTCAAACCCCAAGTGGCTAGGTGCTGCTTACTTTCAAAGAAAGAGGGGGAAAAAAAAAGACCTACCTGGTGAGTTATAATTTGATACTTTATCAAAAAAAGAAGAGTAGATTGCTAGAATATCAGAAAAAATTATGCAAACATTTAGTGGTTAAATTTTTATTGAATCTTTCCTTTTTTATGTTTAAAATGTACTTTTATTCTTTTACAGTAAAGTCTTGAGGGTAATTCTCAGACAGATTTCTCAGGTTTTTTTTTTTTTTTTTTTTTGTTGCAAATCTTAAGGACCCTAATTTATCTCCCTGATTTTACCTTGGTGTGTTCACATTGCTACAAGCTCGCATGCCCTGCAATTTTCATTTTAACCTCCGCTAATTATTAAGTCAATGTTAGAACTTGTTTCCTGATTGTTATTCTAGCTCATTTGGTCGTCACAACAGGATAACTAGATTTAAGTTATCATGGCATTTTACCATGAGTTTGTCTTGTAGGGCTGTATAACTTCTGCTCCGAAACATGCTCTTGCTGTTGTTCCAATTCAGATTGCGTGTCAAAGCAAAATATCGTGTGCTGAAAAAGAAGATGATCTTCAGGTCTTCAAGTCCTTATGGAAACATTCTTTACGTGTTGTTGGATCCGCAAAAAGTTGTCCACCTAGCATGACAAAATATCAGCAGAACTTTTTGTTTTTAATACAGGAGGTTTTAAGGAGTTACTCTCATCTTTTCACATATGAGGAAAAGGTTTTCTTGGGTACCAATATTAATACTGGTGTCTTTTAAATTTATAATCTTTCTAAACGGATAAGCTTAAAATGGAGTTTTTGTGTTTTCTGTTGACAGAAACTTTCACCTCGCTTTCAGATGATAGTCAGAGGCTTTTTGTTCGACTTTATACACGAAAAGGTTTTATTCTGGCTGTGTCTAGTTAAATCTGTAGTATTCACAAATTACCATGTTCTTGCTCCTGTCCAAATTTATCATGCCAATGCTCATATACATCTATATACATATATATTTATTTGAGCTTATGCTTCTGAAATCTTTTTATTTTTTTTTTATTTTTTATTTTTTTTACTATTAATTTTTTATCACATAGAATGGTAAAAAATATACTAAAACTTTGAAAACATTTTTTATTTATCGACTGTAAGATTCTTTGTACTTTTTAGTTGCTACTAGTTGATACAAGGTTATCATGCAAAATGGCTAAAAGAATATCTAAATTTCTAGAACATTTATGTTCTTTTGTTTATTTATTTCTTTTTAAGGTGTCTTGTACTTGATTAGGGCAACTATATGTCATAGATATAACAGTAATTTAAGGAATAATATCTCTAGGCTAGAACTAAGTGATAACATAAATTTAGCTACGTGTCATTAAACTGTTTCTTAATGTATATATCATATAACTGTGACTCTTTTTCCATAAGAAGAAAAAAATTGTTAATAAACTATTAACATGAGAATATTTAGAGCATTTTGGGCATTACCCAGTGTATTTTGCTACATACAATGAACATGGTCTTATGAAAGGAAGGGTTGTTATCTTCTTATCAACTCTATATACTAACTAGTAGACTAGATCTATTACATTTTGAGCATTTAGGGATTACTAGTATATTTCCCAACATGCAATGAACACGGGTTTGTGAAAGATTGGGGGCTATCTTCTTATTGGTTGTATTAGTTATGTGGGGGCAGTATCTTCATAAAGATGTATGGAGTTTGGACAGTTCACACTACATTGTTTATCTGGCTTAGTTACAATTCTTCATTTTTTTTCTTTTACTCGTAAGAAGTAATGATTTAAAACTCTAAAAGGGTTAAATGGAGAACAATCCATGTATACACGTGGTAAAAAGTAATAATTTGCATTTCATTATTGATGTTGGTTTGCTTGAAAAAATGCGGTTGAAGTGTTCATGCTGCAGAATAGGCTTAATGATAGTCGGATACTTTCCTGTTCCTCCCTTAGAAAATGATATACTTTTTATTTTATTTTATTTTATTTTTTATTTTGCTTCAGGGCCATGGTTTCGGATGTCTAGTTTTTCCTATCCTGAAATCTCTGATTGCCAACATGCAGTCGAGGGACTTTCTGGTAATTCAGTTCTTTTACTTATTACTTTTAGTACCTTATCATTTTAATTTCCAAGTTAATGATGTGCTATGGCAATGGAAAAATTGTTTCTTTTCATATTGCAGCAACAGGCTATATTTGTTCCATCAAATCTAAGAATGAACTACGTGGTGGTGACTTGAAGGAAGTTCTTAATGTGCTTAATGTCTTTGAGCTACGTGAAATTTTGTGCGCGCTCAACAAGGTTTGCATTTAACTTACCCCTGCCTCCCCTTAAAATACTTATTCATTTTAGTTTCATTGATTATGTATGCATGTGTACATGATGCCTAGTAAAACCACTTTGTGCAAACAATCCAAAGGTTTGGTCTGTACCTCCCTCCCGACCACATTGCGTAATGGCTTTTGGCACTTACGTATCAGTCATGCATTAATTATTTGATGGGACATCTACTATTTTACCATGTTGAGAAGCTTAATTTTAAGCTAGTTGAAGGCTATGTTACATGAACTTGGTTAGGTGTCTGGTGCGGCTATGTGCCTAACTGTCAGATTTATCAAATCTCTAAACTCAAAGACATAGAGACATGGGTAAATATTCCTATACTTGAATATTTTTTATTTCTTTTATAGAGTAAAATAATGTTTCTACTCATTTTAAAAGCAATGGTGTAACAAAAGGAATACAATAAAGAGAGTTTTATGTACAATTGTATAATAAGCTTGAAATATTCTAGATGGTGTCCAACCTTTTGTGCCACATATCCCACATGTTCAAATGTTGAGTGTCCGACACTGATACATCATACATCACACATTTTTTTTAGACTCCATGTAACAATAGGTTGAAGGATGAACACATGGCCCTTCTATTCATCCTTGGTGATTATTAGGTTGAAGGATGAACACATGGCCCTTCTATTCATTCTTGGTGATTATTATGTTTTACATGAGTGACACGACTATGGGTTTATGTTGAGGTAACAATATTTATTACCTATATTTTGGTTAAATGCTTGCTTAACAAAAAAATGTTTAGTTAAAAGTTTTTATTAAAATCATTGAGCTCTAGATGAAATGCCATTTATTGGTAAGTTGTCTACTTTAGTGCATGTCCTACTATTGCATATATACATGGTCTTTCTTCCAAATAGCATGCACAGCCATGACACTTCATTAGTTGCAAGATATTAGGTGTTAGTGAATCCTGAATAACTAGTCTATTTCACGTTAGGTAATCCAATCTGTAGTCTAAAGGCTCTAAATTTACAACAATTTTTGTTTTCTGTTGCATTTTGTATTGATTGTTTGTAGCAGCATGCTATGCTAGGAAGCACGGACACACCTAAAAGGGCAAAGAATCTGTGTTGGACACGTGTAATGAATCACATATATATATAGTTTTGAATATTCAAACGCGCAGTGGACACGCCTCTGACACGCCATGGATACTGTTACCCAGATTATGACTCTAGAGGGAGGGAGGATTTTATAATATGGAACAATGAGAATGTATATAAAGTGAAGGCTTGGGTATTTCTGATAGCACACGTTTTCTTTCTTATAGCTTTTTGTAACTTTTTCATATAATGAATCACATATATATATATATATATATCTGCGCAAAGTGGATCTGAAGTAATCGGTTAGATCAACCAAGTAGTTGGGTAGATGATATCTAAAGCTCCATCTGATCGATTACATTCACCATCTAATCGATTACTTGGTCCATCTGATCGGTTAGATCAGGAATGTAACCGGTTACATTAGATCTGGAATAATTTCTCTTTTCTCTGTAATGTTCATCTGATTGAGTAGATGATGTTATCTAGTCGATTACATGAGTTCATCTGATCGATTAGATTAGTGAACTAACCGGTTAGATGAGGGAGAATGGTTTTATGAACTCCTTACTGTTTTGCTCATCTGATTGGTTACTTGTTGGCATCTGATCGATTACATGGTCTCATCTGATCGGTTACATGGCTAATCTAATCGGTTAGATTGTCAATCAAAATACATGCTCACTGTAATCCTCATCTGATCGATTACATGTGTGATCTGATTGATTAGATCACCTGAAAATTGATTTTTAATGAAATGATATGCATGCGTTTTGGAAAATCCTTTTTGAGCTTGTATCACCCGCTTCAGATTAATTGCTTTACATAATTTGTAACTCTCACCAGTCTAAGCTACCCCTTTGATGATGACTTGAATATCTTTAAGCTTCGTTTGCCAAGAATGATCTTTTGATTTGCTGTTATTGTTCAATGCCTGAAGCTTTCCTGTTATTGCAACACTTAGGAGAAAAAGTTAAATGCATTTCTTCTTTGTTTGTTATTATCAAAAGCATGGAGGAGGCCTTTGTGCCAACAATCTCCCCGTTTTTGATGATGACAAACATAGAAGCAAATCATGATGGGAAATTAAATATTGCTTCCCCTCAGTTTATGCATTCATTTAAAACAGATTTATTTATAACAATAAGCCGCATAAATGAGATAAGTAATAAAAGTCGCTGTAGTAAAAAGCAGCATAAATGAGATAAGTAATAAAAGCCGCTGTAGTAAAAAACAATTGCATTCTAACAATTTCCAAAAACATGTTTTTTTCCCCCTTTTGACATCAATCAAAAAGAATTACAAGGCGGGGTACAAAATAGATGAAACATAAGAACTCCTGTCACTTATCGGTGGAATCGTTGGAGTCATCGGTTGGAGGGTCTTTTGAAGTGGCTGGAGGAGGAACCTTGGTGGAGAGATTGCCGGAAGGGAACATCTGAAATTTATCAATGATAGCTTTCAAAAGATCCCGCATTTGCTCGAAGTGAAGGTTATTCACATCAAGGTGCCGCTCGATAAGCTCATAGACATTGTTAGCCCTTTGTTTGACAATGTCCAAATCAAAGGTCTGAGTGGAATGATTTTCGAGAATGGTAGACACGGTGGACTGAAGCATGTTCTCAAGGGTTGAGACACGAGATGCCAAAGTCTCAATAGTAGTAGTGCATGCTGCTGATTCATCTTGAGAGATATGGCGTCAATGGCCGCCATAGTCTGACTATGCTGTTCCTGGAGAAGCTACGTGAGAAGTGAGGAATCCGGGGATTGACTAGAGGATGGTGGAATCAGAGGAGTATCAAAAAAGAAGTCGTCTATGTTAATCTCCTGTTGAGAGGATGGTACTGTGGTGGATGAAGTGGGCTGCTGTGAAGATGAAGCAGAGGAGATTTTAACCCAAATGCCATTGATCTTTTTGGCATTCATGTTCTTCAAAATTTTAAGGCTGAATTTGTCTTCATCAGTGACATCCCGTTTCAGTATCGAGAGGAACTTTGAAATGCTTGAGGATGCGAGTGAGCATCATCCCGTAGGGAAGAGAGGCGACTTTGGTTTTGGGAGTAGAGCTTGAAGATGCTGGAGCGGAAGGTTTCATGAATTGAAGAATGTGATTGAACATGATATACCCCAAATTGAGCTTTCATCCTGTAGACAAGCACCACATAAAAAATATATCAAAGTGGGAGACGTGAGTCTGTCCAGCCCATGAGGCAAAATGGAGTAAAATATGGCATTATGAATGAGTCGGTTCTCTAAAGTGAGATCCGATGTAGTGATAGGAAAGGACTTAGGATTTGGGGGATTACCACATAGGATTTGGATTGCAGCTTCCTCATTGAAATCCGGGGCTTGAACGCGGGTTTTATGAACATAGATGCACTCGCTGTCATCTGCAAGACCCAAGATTTGATTCAACTGTTGATAGTTGAAACGAATATTAACCCCTTTTACACTCGAGCAGAGAAGAGGATTGTTGAACGCCAGTTGAGTATAGAATACTCGAAGCAATGTTGGATAGAAGGATTCGGAGATGGATATGAATGAATCCCATCTGAGAACTTTGAACCTCTGAAAGAAGGAGAGGCCTTCTGTAGTACATAGATCTTCGAGAAACACACGACCGTGTTCAATTTCTTGGTTCCTGAATTGTTCGTTGAATAGATCCTCTAAATGCTCTGGTAGAAAATCTGCGGTGAGGATGGGAGTAGAGGATGAAGGATTTGTGAGAGGATAACTGCGTGTCCTTTTTGCTCGACGTAGATCCATGGTTGGATCATAGTCTTCATCATCATTTCTAGGAGGATAAGTGACGGTCGGAGAAGATGTAGGGGGACGAGGGTTTCTTCCTCCTCGAGCACTGCGAGTGGCACGGGCTCGTGAGGGGCTGTGAGAAGAATTTCCTGAGAGATTTGTTCTTGCCATGGTAAAGATGATGGTCGGAAGAGAAGAAGAGGAGAAGGATGGAAGAGAGAGGTGGCCGGCGGTGAGAGAGAAATGGAAGAGAGGGATGTGAGTGAGGGAAATGATCGAGTAGATGGGAATAGAAAACAGTACCTTTTTATAGAAAATACCATCTAATCGATTAGATAAGAGCATCTAATCGGTCAGATTATATTATATCTAATCTGATCGATTAGATGATAGCATCTAATCGGTCAGATTAGATCTAAATCTAATCTGATCGATTAGATCAACTCATCTACTCGATTAGATGAAGAAATTTAAAAAAAAATTGAAAATGCATCTAACCGGTTACATACTTGGTCTGTACGGGTGGAGACGCTTAGTGACTTGCCTCTGGAAATCTCATCTAATCGGTTAGATTATGGATATAATCGATTAGATGCCATCATGTGAGCGCACAAATGACAGTCTACTCGAGTAGATGGAGAACTTTTGAGAAACTTGTTTCAATCATTCCCAGTTCTCTGCGAATTTTAAAAAAGCGATCTTCAGGGAGTGGTTTAGTGAAAATATCAGCTAGTTGATCCTCAGTTTTGATAAATATAAGTTCAATATCCCCTTTTGCAACGTGATCACGTAAAAAATGGTGCATAATCTCGATATGCTTGGTTTGAGAATGCAGTATAGGATTTTTGGAGATATTTATGGCACTTGTATTATCACATCTGATGGGAATATTATCAAACATAAGCCAAAATTTTCAAGTTGCTGTTTGATATACAATGTTTGAGCACAGCTATTTCCTGCTGCTATGTATTCTGCAGTAAACAAGGCAACGGAATTTTGTTTCTTGCAAGACCAAGACACTAATGAGTGCCCAAGAAAATGACAAGTACCACTTGTGCTTTTTCGATCCATTCTACATCTTGCAAAGTCAGCATCTGAATAGCTAACAAGTTCAAAAGATGTGTGAGAGGGAAACCATAGACCAAAATTTATTGTACTGCATAAATATTTGAGGATGCGTTAACAACAAATAGATGAGATTCTTTGGGACAAGATTGAAATCTAGCATATAAGCATACACTGAACATAATATCAGGTCTACTAGTTGTTAAGTAAAGAAGACTATCAATCATCCCTCTATATTTCTTTATGTCCACTTCCTTTCCTTTTTCATCCTTATCAAGTTTTAAGGATGGACTCATGGGAGTCTGAGCATGTTTGTTGTCCTCCAAACCATATTTCTTTAGCACATCTTTCACATACTTTGATTGGCAAGCTCCTAGAGTGAATAGAGTTTTGTGCAAACTATACCAAATAATTTGATTAATCAATAAATAGCATTTGACAGTGAATTGATTGACTAAAGCATGCAAGTAATTTAGAGGATGAAATTAATCACAGTATAAAGTAGAGAGAGATAGAGAATTGCAAACACTTGACACGACGATTTTAGCGAGGTTCGGTAACTCCTCCTCCTCGGCTCAAGATCCCTCTTAAGACTTCCCAAAACCACTAAGGCACCTCCTTACGGGTGGAGAGCAAACCGGTACAAGAAGCACTCCGCTTCTCTTCTTCTTGCTAAGAGAACAAATCTCTCTTAGTCTTCTGCTGGGTTTATTCAACCCTTACAAATGATAGAATAAAGTTGAAGCTTATTACAATCTCTCAAAGATGTGATATGAATATCAAAAGCTCACAATCCTATAGCAAAGTAAGATACAGCAGAGATCTAAGCTCAATAGGATTTTATAGTATGAAACAATGAGAATGTACATAAAGTGAAGGCTTGGGTATTTCTGATAGCACACGGTTTTTTTCTTATAGCTTTTTGTAACTTCTTCATATAATGAATCATATATATATATATATATATATATATATATATATATATCTATGCAAAGTGGATCTGATGTAATCGGTTAGATCAACCAAGTAGTCAGTTAGATGAGATCTAAAACTCCATCTGATCGATTACATTCGCCATCTGATCGATTACTTGGTCCATCTGATCGGTTAGATCAGGAATGTAACCGGTTACATTAGATCTGGAATAATTTCTCTTTTCTCTGTAATGTTCATCTGATTGAGTAGATGATGTTATCTAGTCGATTACATAAGTTCATCTGATCGATTAGATCAGTAAACTAATCGGTTAGATGAGGGAGAATGGTTTTATGAACTCCTTACTGTTTTGCTCATCTGATTGGTTACTTGTTGGCATCTGATCGGTTACATGCCTAATCTAATCGGTTAGATTGCCAATCACAATACATGCTCACTGTAATCCTCATCTGATTGATTACATTTGTGGTCTAATCGATTAGATCACCTGAAAATTGATTTTTAATGAAATGATATGCATGCATTTTGAAAAATCCTTTTTGAGCTTGTATCACCTGCTGTAGATTAATTGCTTTACATAATTTCTTACTCTCACCAGTCTAAGCTACCCCTTTAATGATGACTTGAATATCTTTAAGCTTTGTTTGCCAGGAATGATCTTTTGATTTGCTTTATTGTTCAATGCCTGAAGCTTTCCTGTTATTGCAACACTTAGGGGAAAAAGTTAAATGCATTTCTTCTTTGTTTGTTATTATCAAAAGCATGGAGGAAGGCCTTAGTGCCAACAGATACGTTTCCGACACGTGTGTTGCATTCTTGAGGATTTTTAAGAAAGGTTTGTTAAAGTGTAAATATGAGGAATTGTTTAATAACTTCCCATAATATGGTCATCGTTACATAATTACTTAAAAGTTGTTTTTTATAAAACAATTTTATATTAAAATAATCATATATTTAGGCTTATATTTTATTTCAAAAATTTAGACTCTTGCGCAATCAACTTTGGCTCTCTCTTGTTCTCCTCCTACTGACCATGCTTCGCTGGCAGTGGATGATCTCTCTCTCTCTCCTCTTCATCTTCTTATTTTCTCTCTTCACAAACCATTGATTATTCTTTTGTTCCTTTCACAACAATATTTTTCATCATTTCCATGCATGAATTCCTTCTCTTCTATGGATTCTTACCTTTATTTTTACATTTGAACTAAACCCTAATTATTTTTCTAATTTTTTTCATTAGAAGGTTGATAAAAAATAATATTACTCTTAATTTCTTAAAGTATAACATCATATATATAATATTTATTAATCGCCGTGTCCCCGCCGTATCCGTTTCCTAATATTTTAGAATTTGCCATGTCCGTGTCTCGTATCCGTGTCCCGTATCCATTTCCATGCTTCTTAGATGCTATGTTTTACTTATAAATTATGATACAGTGCTTCTGCAAGGTCAGTCTATAATCCAGGTATGGTTGATTTTGTTGACATAAATGAAATTACTCGCTTTCACCTACTCTTATCATGTTTTGATTTGTTGATGGAATTTTATCTAATGATTTCTTCTTCTTCTTTATTCATTGTTTGTTTATTATTTATTTTAGCTACTTAGCCAATGACTTGCTTGGATCAATTTAAAGAGAGATGTTCTTGACACCACTTTCTTCTTTTCCATTTGCCCTAGCACATTGTTTTCTTGTTTGTGTATGTTTGCTTGTTTTTCTTTTTTTAGAAACTAAATGCATAACTGTTTAATTCATTTCTGAGTCACCTTTCATAAAATCTTTATATTCCATGGAGCATTATGGTTGGTTCCTCTCAAGTTTGGTTGAATTCCATAATTTTTGCTCCTAAAGTTAATTGGCTTTCGATGACTACACAGCAAGAGACCTACTGTGTGGACAGATACGGGTCAGATATTCATTATATACCTGCAATATATATTTCACATACTTTGAATATGCTGACTAGTTTACTCTTGATTGAAGTTCACATGATCTGATGGGTTGATGACATGTGGCAGCCTCTGATGTCAACCCTTTGGACACTGGAAACCAGAGCTCTCCGTTGCAATGCCATAGAAGGCATTCCTACCCCATGGATGTCTCTCAAGGATGTCCTTCAAGGAGCGCATGTTGAGGCATAGGAACATAGAAATTTGAACATGGCCTTTTCTCTTAAGGATTCGATGTGTGACTGTGCCTTGGTGGTATGATCTCGCCTTTGACCATAGAGAGAGAAAAAAACAATGATGTTTCTTGGACAGATGTCATGCTTAGTTGGTTCCACTCTGCATAAGCTTGTCATCAACATGCTGGCGCAGTTGCATAGGTGCAGTTTAAATAGGCCTGCAAGTTGACAATTATACCTTGGACCTCTATACAAGGATCTTTAGCCTTGTCCATTGCTAAATGTGCATTTTTGACATGTCACATGTGCATATAAGGATTCCAGGTAATCCCTATATGAATGCATTCATACAAATCGGGAATCCTGCACCACCTAAGGATCAACACGCTAATGACTAACTTTCACTGCTGACAATTAATGACCTCTGTATAAGGAACTTTAGCCTTGTCCATGGGTTAATA
Source organism: Cornus florida (assembly GCF_030987335.1). Classification (NCBI taxonomy): domain Eukaryota; kingdom Viridiplantae; phylum Streptophyta; class Magnoliopsida; order Cornales; family Cornaceae; genus Cornus; species Cornus florida. The sequence continues at coordinate 65,774,068 of NW_026775573.1, forward strand.
TCCTGATTGTTAGTGTCCTTAAAATCATGAATCATGCCTTCTATGTCTGCTTTTCTCTCTGTCTATGTTTCTCTACAAGAGAGTCACCACACTAATGACTGTAACTTCCACTTTTGACACATCACATGTGCATTGAAGGATTCTAGGTATCCCTATATGAATGAATGCATACAAGAATGTGTGTAGACGTACTGAGTGACATATTTACATACCTAATTAAATGCATAACCACATGGATGCTGTAATGTTCCTCAATTTTCCATTTTTTGGGCATTTTTCGAAATTTCTGATTTATTTATTTTTGTGCCTCGTTTTGCGTGACACGAAGGTTCCGAGAGTGATTTGGGCTGGGAGGTCCTGGGTGGGTCCCGCACCCGGATTTTCACACTCGGGATTATTTTTCGGGGTCATTGCATTTTATATTATGTTATTTGGAGCGTATTTATGTGGTTATATGCTTAATTGTATCATGTTTAGTGCATATATATGAGAAAAGGGGCATTTTAGGCATTTCTTGGGTCAAAGTGAACCCCACATTTTGACTAAGGAATTAAAAATGGACTAAATGACCAAAAGTTGGTCATTCGTTTTCTTCTTCTTCCACTGAAATTGCACTCTCTCTCTCTAAAGTTGCAAGTTTCAAGCTTCTATTTCATCATCTTCCCTTATGATTTGAACTTTGCCATAGAAGGCTATGGCAAAGTTAACAAGCACGACGAGGGCTACGATTTGATCGGAGCCGATTTTCATTTGCGCCACTTTGGGATTTTCAAAAATTTGGGGCAAGCTTGGGGTTTTCTCTCAATTTTTGAGGTAGGGGTTCCTAAGACTTACAACCTTTGCTCTTGGTGAATTTCCCCTCTTTGAAATTTTGTTATGACATGTTTAGATGCGAATTTTGTTTATGGTTATTAGAATTTATAATTATGTGAAGCATGAAAAGGTGTTCTATGTGGCAAAGGCGTTAAATTGCATGTTTATTTTAATTATTGTGAAGGTATGTGCTTGGTTGATATATTGAGAGCATGATAATTGTTGTGCTTAATTACTCCCAATGCATGCAAGTATGGTTGTAAATTTAATGTAAGAGGATCCATGTTGACATGACATTGAAATTTATGTATCATTCATTACATTGACATTGGGTGAGGAATGGGGATTGATTTTGAATGGAAGGTAGATTTTGAAAGGAAAAATGGATTTTAAGAAAGTTTGTGAAAACCCGAACAGCAAGGAGTTACCTTGCGTCCGTGGCGTTAATGGAACCTAGAGGGGACGTAGGGAGACTGCCCTACACGTGGTTGAGTTGCCTAGGCCCCAAATGACGCTAAGGACCTTAGGTTAGGATAGTTAGCCAATCCTCCTCTCGTGGTGCCAGAGAGTCACCTCGGGCTGGGTTACATTAACTGTTTGACGGTTACGGTGTTGGAAAATATTTTTGGAAAAATGGGGAAAGACATTGGCATTGCATTTCATTGCATTTACGGGACTTGGATTATATGATGATTATTTGTTTCCCCAAATTAAGCATGATCCTATTTCCTTTATCCTATCCTTTTTATTGGATTCACGGGATTATTAAGGAGTGTGTTTTAGACACCTCCTACTGAGCTGTTGTGCTCACCCCTTTATTTGAGGCTTAAAGGCCCAAACTTGTAATCCTATTCTTTTGGGGACTACTTTGATGTATATGGGATAATGAATGTTAATTCAATGCAAGTCTAAGGCTATAAGCTATGTTTACATTTTGAGATGATTTGAGTGCTTTATGATCCACATGATATCTATGTTGATGTTGAATGCAAATAATTGGCAATTTATATTTGTCGTGAGTTGGGACTTGGGACAGGGCATTGAAGGTCAAATGACCAAAGGAAAGGACGGGGTAGGACTTGGGAACAGAAAAGGGCAAAAGCCCATTTTCTGATGGAGCCAGAGCGCTCGGAGCAGGTGTCCGAGTGCTCGGCTAGCATCCCTCGCACGCGCAGGCCTGCTCTGCGGGCGCGCAGTGGGGCACCTTGGGTGCCCTCTGAGAGCTCGGAAGGGACAGGCTGAGCGCTCTGAGCAGGTGACCTTGCTGTTTTTTTTTTTTTTTTTACCTTTTTCATTCACTCCGAGCTTCATCGTGTGGGTCCTACATGACCTTTAGGATGTACGGGACCCTATGGTCGTGTCCGGTAATGAGTAGAATGGCCTAAAAGGTCATTTTTACCCTTTTAAGCCCTAAAACGGGCGACTTCACAGCAATATGTTTTCCTTCAATTTCAAGTGTTTCCAAATGACCATTTTATGACTTAGAAGGTAGTTATAAGGCTCCCTATGCGTTGCACGGTCCAAAATGACCAAAATACCCTTATAACCCTAGTTGGACTGGTTTAAGGATTTAGTTGATTCTTTCAACCATAAGTGAACCAAATTGATTAGTAAGGAGTGTTAAGACATTATTATGGTCTTTAGTACGCAGTATTGGTCAAATAGACCATTTTACCCTTGGGTGGTTCCGGGTTGGGTCATGACCCGGTTAAGGTTTCGGGTCCCGGGTTTGGGTCGTTACAGATACAAACACAAAGGCACACTATTGCTCATTACTTTTTGTGAAACATGCATATTACATAATAGACTAACATTTTGCTCACACACACACACACACATATATATAAAATATTTGGAGTGCTTGTTGAATTGAATTTTTTGTAGTTTCTTGCAAGAAAATGTTAAAATTGATGTAAAGTAAAAATACAAATTTCATGCTATAGCATCAAAATTTGTGGAAGCTTCTCTCTCTCCCTCTCTCTACATGTATATATATATCTCTTTTTTCTATTTCTCTTTTGACTCTTTTATTCTTTTGTTGGACAGGAAAGCTTCTTCATCACATTTCTATAACAAGCACCCAAATCATCATTTGCATCTACTAGATTTATACATCCCTTTAATCCAATCTTTATTTGCCTTCTTTTTGTCAAAATATTGCTTAGCATTAATGATGAAGCTTAACTTTTAAGTAAAATTTTGAAGTATGAGTTTCATATATTAGGATGACATGATTAAAACTGGTGATTACTATTTAACTTTATAAGTAAAATTTTGAAGTATGAGTTTCATATATTAGGACGACATGATTAAAACTGGTGATGACTGTTTAAGTGTTTTTCTGCTTCTAAGTCATTGTTCTTCTGCAATCATTTTTCTTAGCTTGATATAGGTTTTGGGGAGCCTAATGAGGCAAAACCTTGGTTACACTGCTTGGTATATTCTTGCACACATTTGGAGTTAAACAGAAGCATTGCATTAAAAATTATAGTTTGTAACCCGTATAAAGGCATGCATAAGCAGATTTTTGGAGTTCTTGGTCAAGATATATTTTGCTACACTTGTGAATTATCTTTTAGCAATCAATTTGCAGATTAAATTTATTTTTACTTTCTTACTCATGAGAGTTATGCTCTTAGGAAGTGGTATTTTGATTTGCTTTTTCTTTTTTGGTTGTTCTGCTGATGAGTCATTTACAATTTTTTCATTTTCTTTTCTTATATTGGGGCTTTAGAAATGTAATCGCAGTACAAGAAAGCAGGATTATATTGCAACCCTTATTTCTCTATATGAAGATGGCTTATGGTATAAATGATTCTTTTTTTATTTCTTTATTTTTTTTTTTACTCAGTTCATTAATTAATGTAGTATGTCTTATGTTCTACTTTTCCATTTTGTTCTTCAATTGTTTGATCATGTAGCCCGCTCCTGCCAAGTGAGGTTCTGAAGAAAACAGAAGCATGTGTTCGAATATCTTCAACAGCTGAGTACCTTATTTGGCGTGCTGAGGTGAGTCCCTTATTTGGTGTGCGAAGCGATTTATTGAAACTTCATGAAGTGTTAGCTAACCTTGGATCTAATTTTACATTTTAAATTTTTTTCTGTTAATTTACTGCTTCATACAGAGGCTTTTCTTCCTGAACGGAGAGCAGGATCTGTCAGCTTTTCTACTTGTGGATCTGGGGGTTGTCAAGTATCCTAAGTACACATGTATAATCTCAGGCCAAATATTCTCAGAAAGACAGGACTTGCTTTCTTATGAAGAGGTATTGATGTATTTCTATGCAGAAACTTGAGATATTTTGTTAGCTTTACCAGATGTAGTATTCAATTATTACAGGCTCTTGAAGTGGCACAAATTATGGACGAATCCCTTAATGAAAACAACTTTGAGTTGGTCTTAAGATGCATAGAGATATCTGACTCCCGTTTACCCAGCTCTTCTACGGAGGCAACTCAATCTTCAAGTACTGAATCAATGGCTACTTTTCTTTCATGCTTTTCAGCTTCGTGGGTATACTCAAAGGTGGTTTTGTTGGGTGTTTCCTTTCTTGAGCATGAGCATAGGTATGTTCAGAAGTGCTGGTCGTGTTAACTGCTTTCTCCAATGCTTGTCATATTGAACTGATCCATGGGCTGACATTTTTCTTATTTTTTCTGTCCTTTTATTTATGTTTCAAGTATTATGTGAATTATGACATCAATTTTGCACTGGTCATCAAATGCAGTTAAAAGTTTAATAGAGGCTGGAATTGCATTGATATTTCTCAGTCCATGTAATAAGAAATATCAATTCAATTAAACTCAACTCAATTAAGCTTCGTCTCAACTATTTGGGGTCCGCTACATGAATACTTTTTCCTATTATTCTATGAACGTAAATTCTAATAATAATAAGAGAAGAAATACAAGATAGAATGAATAGGATAAATTACTCATTCACAGCTCTAGTATTTATATAGTATAAAAAGAGCACATGTTAATATTACAAGAAAGAAAATTAAATATAATTAATCCAAATTCTATGCCTAGACATATATGTAAATAAAGTCAAACTCCATGATTTAAGGATATCATATCTTAGCTAATATGATAAGTCATACCCCATGATTTGTGGCTATCATATATCTTGGCTAGCAATAAGAAATACATCTCAACTTCCAAAAAAATCTCAACTTCCAACAAAAAAAAAAAAAAAAAAAAAAAAAAAAAAAAGGTTTTTGTTCTTCTTTTTCTTCTTTCCCTCAATTGTTCTTGAACAGCAGGTAGAGCAAATGTATGGATTCAGTTGAAATTCAGGTCTAGGATGATTAAGGTTTGAACTTTGAAGAAGAAGAAAGAAGGGAAATAATAAGAAGAGGAAAGGGTGTAAAGGGTTTTAGGCTATGGCTGATATCTCTACATCCATGTATTTATATTAGTAAAAAATGAGATTTCCAATAGTACCCGACGCGGTAAAATCCTGCTAATTACATTCATTACACAAATATTCCCACATATTCCAACCCTGCCCTTCAAGTTGGTGCATAGATATCTCTCATGCCATGCCCAACTTGCTTATAATAGAATGGAAGGAATTACAACTCAAACCCTTGGTGAACACATCAGCTAATTGTTCTTTGATTTCATGAAGGGCATACAAATCATTCCATTATTCAACTTTTCCTTGATGAAGCGTCTGCCAGTCTCGATATGTTTCTTTCTATCATGTTGGACCGGGTTATGCACAATACTAATGGCTGTTTTGTTGTCACAATAAAATCTCATAGGTCCATCATCTTTAATACCCAAATCACTCATCAAGGTCTGCATCCACATGAGTTCACATACTCCATGAGCCATGTAAAGGTGCAATAACCAGAGGTGTCCATCTATGATCAACCGATCTTACCCTATTTGCGGTAAAAGCCTCCATCTTCAAATGTCCATGACTAGAGCAAACCTCAGGGGAGGTCTTTAGCTTTTAAGATTTCTTGGATTCCTTTGGCTGTGTACCCTCTTGTTCTAAAGCTTTTATTTTGCTAAATAATATATTTTTCTCTTCCTTAGTTTAGCAACTAGAATTGTGGAATTAGCTAGTTCTAAATATCCTTTTCAGATTCAAGTTCCATTGCTTTTAATTTATCAAACAATTTAGAAATTTCCAATTTTAGGTTGAGAACATCAGTATATGATTCAGCAAAATTAAGCCTACGAACGTGTCTTCTTAAGTATCAAATTTTGATTCATTATTACATGGTTTAGAATTTATCATTTCACTATTAGAGGCATCACAAGTAAGATAATCATTCTTATGGAAATTTATCTCTGTTTCACATTTAGTATCCTTCCTTTCCTTTGTTTCCTCTCCTTTTTCTTTCCTTTCTTTCATTTCCTTTTTCTTCTTTCTTTCATTTCCTTTTTCTTCCTTTTCTTTCTCTCCTCACCAGGTTATTGTTCTGGACAATTAATTGGCTAGAACGGGCGAATGGGGAGAAGTCAGCGTCAACCCTCTGAAATTTGCTCCTTGGGTTGAGGTTATGCTCCACACTATAAGTAGAAATATAAAAAGAAGAAAAAATGAGAAAATTGTGTAAAGACTTGAATGAGATGAATCACTCATTCATAGCTCTAGTATTTATAAATAAAAAGAGCACATGCTCATATTACAAGAAAGGTAACTAAATCAAATCTAAATCAAATCACAGCATATTATATAGCATAATCAAATCTCTGTTAATATGGTAAGTCATTCCATAAATCGTGGCTATCATATATGCTAACCCTCTCCCTCAAGTTGGTGCGTGGATATCTGAAACGCCCAACTTGGACAATGCATTCTCAAACACAATCTTGCGGACGCCCTTTGTAAGAATGTTTGCAAGCTGCTGAGAGCTTGTGACAAATGGAGTGCAAATTTGACCAGAGATGATCTTCTCTCGAATGAAGTGACGGTCTACCTCTATATGCTTAGTCTTGTCATGCTGAACGGGATTTGCTGCTATGCTAATGTCGTAGTAGAGTGAGAATGGAAGTGACGCTGGATGGCACAAGTCTGTCATCAAGGTTTTCAACCATAACAACCCACATACCCCAAGAACCATAGCCCTATATTCTGCCTCTGCACTAGATCGAAGACAACATCTTGCTTCTTGCTGCGCCAAGTAACCAAGTTACCAACAATAGTGGTACAATAACCCAAAGTTGACCTCCTATCTGAAACTGATCCTGCATAATCAGCATCTTTCCAAGCCTCAACACGTAAGTGACCATGATTGGCAAACAAAATACCACGGCTCGGACACCCTTTTAAGTAGCAAAGGATCCAAATAATTGCATCAAGGTGAGGGGTACGAGGAGAGTGCATGAATTGATTCACGACACTCACGGCATAAGCAATGTCAGGTCGATTCATGGATAAATAGATGAGCTTCCCCACAAGTCGTTGATACTGACCAACATCTGACAACAACTCCTCAGAATCAGCCAACCAATGATTCTGCTCAATCGAAAGTCAAGAAGCAGAAAGCAAGTCAAGAACATACTTGCCTTCAGAGATGAAAATGCCAGCCTTGAAGCGAGCTACCTCAATGCCCAAGAAGTATCGTAGGGGACCAAGATCCTTAATTTCAAACTGACGGCCAAGATAGCTCTTAACCTCGGCAACAATTGTATCATCTCTGGTAAGAACAATATCATCGACATACACAATGAGAGCAATTGTCTTACCGCCTGAATGACGTAAAAACAAGGTATGATCAGCTGCACTTTGATGGAAACCAAACTTGAGTATGGCAGTGCCAAAGCGATTAGACCAAGCTCGAGGAGACTGCTTGAGGCTACAGAGAACGACGAAGACGACATACCATACCAGAATGAGCAGAAGAATGAAAGCCCGGAGGAGGAACCATATTCACCTCCTCCTGCAAATCACTATTGAGAAAGGCATTCTTGACATCTAACTGAAATAGAGGCCAACATCGAATCGCAGCAACGGAAAATAATACACGGATGGTATTCATCTTGGCAATAGAGGCAAAAGTCTCCTGATAAGCTATGCCATAAGTCTGAGCATAACCATTGGCACCTTGTAACGAGCAACTGACCCATCTGGACTATGCTTAACTGTAAACACCTAACGACAACCCACAACCTTTCGTCCAATAGGAAGCGGAACCATGTCTCAAGTCTGATTTTTCTCAAGTGCTTGTAGTTCTTTTGTCATAGCATCATGCCATTGAGGTTGTGCTAGTGTATCTGCAACAGTAGAAGGAAGAAGAACTGAGGCAACAAAAACAAGAAAACTCCGATAGGAGGGTGAGAGAGCACAATCAGAAACAAAATTAGAAATAGGGTATGTACAAGAACGTTTATACTTTCGAAGAGCAATGGGGCGATCATCAAGCGAAACAATAGCTTAAGAAGGCAGAGCTGGTGTCAAAGGAACAGGGCAGTCGATCGTGGGAGTAAAAGCTTGTACCTGTTGTCTCCGACTATAAACCTGTGGAAAAGGAACAATTCCCCTTGCTGGAGGGGTATCACGAGGAGGAATCATAGAAGACGGAACAGGTAATGGCAGAGGAGTTGAAGACGAAAGAAGGTGATCATCCATTATATTCAATGGGAACCATTCACTTTGAGAACCAATTGAACCGTTATAGTATGATGTATGCGCAAAGAAAGAAACATCAATGGATATAAACCGCCGACGACTGGGAGGATGGTAACACCTATAACCTTTTCGAGAGTGAGAATAGCCCAAAAACACACACTTCAAAGCCTTAGGGTCAAGCTTTGTACGAGTCTGCCCCAACTACTGAAAAGCACATTTTTGAAGACTCGCGGAGAAATTTTAAAAAAATTAATGAATTGGGATGTAAGATTGAGAGTGGGGCTGCAAAGTTAAGAACCCTAGGAGTCCTATTAATGATGTAAACAGCTGTAAGAACTGCATCTCTCCAAAATGATTAGGGAACATTCATGCCAATGTAGATTGCTCTGGCTAAGTCAAGGATGTGGTGATTCTTTCTCTCAGAACGGCCATTCTACTGACGAGTTTTAACATTAGCCATCTGATGCTCAATCCCAAATTCTGTACATAACCGCTGTACCTCCCCATAAGTGTACTCCGTACCTTAGTCAAATCTGAATTTTTTAATAATATTGAGTCTAAACCATTGTCATAAAATTTTAAAAAATGGTGTACACCTCATTTTTTGTTTTCATAAGATAAACCCATGTAACATGACTATGATCATTAATGAACAACATGAAATATCGAAATCCAAGACTAGAAGTAACTGGGTAAGGACCCACATATCTAAATGAACAAGATCAAAAAGTGTTAAAGCAGATTTATTACTACTAGCAGGATAATTGGAACGAATATGTTTAGCCATATGACATGTCTCACAGGATAAATCTGGCACTGCCACGCTACAAAATAAGGAAGGAAATAAATGTTTTTATTGAAGATTTAATGGAGGAATCAGTGGAGAAAAATCTTTCAGTAATTGATGTTGTTTCCTATTATTGAAGATTTGGTGTTACTAGAGGAATCAGTGGAGAAAAATCATTCTTGTTTCCTATTTTCTAATTCTTTCCATTCTCATAATTTCTTCTCTTATATAAAGGAGCTTCCACCATTGTATTGTATATGAATTGAAAGAGTATTATAAAAGTGATATAGCCCTTTGGGTTCTTTGTGTTGTGGATGTAGGCCCTAGTGGCTGAACCACGTAATATCTGTGTGTTCTACTTGTTTTATTTATCTCTTCGCTTCCGTTTTATGCTTTACAACATGGTAACAGAGCCTAATTTCTCTTACTAGGTTTGGACCCTATTTTGAGTTATTCCCTTAGCATCTGAAATGTTGCTAAGAGTTTCTCAGTGCTATTTGTGACTTGTTTGGGCTGCCGGTTTGTTCGACAGAATGTTTTTCGCCTTTGCCGTGTCTCCAGCAGTTTTTATTGGGGGTAAGTGTAAGAAACACCCTTGAAGTATACCTTTCATAGCACTTTTACCCCCTATTTAAAAAGGTGTGCAAAAAATACCCCTATTCTTTTCAATTTGTGCGATATTACCCCTCAATTAATATAATGCCTATTTTACTCTTTTACTATCCGAAAAATGCCCCTACCAAATCGATCTTGTTGAATTTTTTCTTATTTTGGATAAAAAATGCCCCTACCAAACTGATCTTCTCTAATCAAATCCCAAATCCCAAATCCCTAGGGTTTTTTTTTTTTTTTTCCCGACCGTCCATAACCTCCACCTCCCTTTGTGACCTCCGACAGCCTCTTCCCATAGCAGCTCCGGTGACGACGTGCCAGTTAGAAGCTCGCTGCTGAGTGCCATATCTCTGTTGCTTGCTATGTCGCCGAAAAATTTGACCCACATATCTGCGACCCACATTTGGCGATGTGGACTGGCAAGCAAGGTGGTTCTCAGAAGGGCAGAACGGCCGTGACGAGCTCGACTGACCGACGGTGGCTCAGAGGGGTCTGAATGGCGGGCAAGACGGTGACAGATCGGCGAGGATGAAGACGGTTGGCAAGCAAGGAGAAGCTCGCACGGAACTGATGGCTGTTCGCGAGGGCAGCGAGCTTGGAACAGCGGCCGGTGAGCAACGAGGAATCTCGGCAGGTGGTGGTGATGGCAGCGAATAGCGATTCCGGCGATGGGCTATGAAGAGGACTGGTTCGGCCGTGAGCTTGCGATGCCTCCGTCTTTATCTCCCTCCCCGGCAACGCCTCCGTCTTTATCTCCTCCATTCCCTGGCGACGTCGACATCAACCTTTCACTTCCTCCCCGGCGGCGTGTATATATGTATATGTTTGTGTATATATGTGTGTATATATATAATTTGTAAATTTACAATAAATTGAGGGATATTTTAGTCGTTTCACAATTTTTTTAATTTTTTAATTTTTAATGTCATAGTTTAGGGGTGTTTTTTGCATGGGAGGGGTGTAATATGCACTGTAAGCATACTATAGGAGTGTTTTTTGCATTTCACCCTTTTTATTGACTTGTTTAGGCCTCCGGTGTGTTCGGTAGCATTGTCCTCGCCTTTGTTGTGTCTCCGGTAGTTTTTGTTGACTTGTTTGGGTTGTCAGTGTGTTCGGTAGCATTGTCTTCGTCTTTGCTATGTCTGGGTTATCAGCGTGTTCGGTAGCATTGTTCTTCGTCTTCTCTCTTCATCATTCACAGTTGTTGTTACCCGTCATTTCAATGGCAAGTTGGGCATTCATGCTCTAACTTGAGGGGGAGTATTGAAGATTTAATGGAGGAATCAATGGAGAAAAATCTTTCAGTAATTGATGTTGTTTCCTAGTATTGAAGATTTGGTGTTACTAGAGGATCAGTGGAGAAAAATCCTCCTTGTTTCTAATTTTCTAATTCTTTCCATTCTCATAATTTCTTCTCTTATATAAAGGAGCTTTCACTATTGTATTGTATATGAATTGAGAGAGTATTATAAAAGTGATGTAGCCCTTTGGGCTCTTTGTGTTGTGGATGTAGGCCTTAGTGGCTGAACCACGTAATATCTGTGTGTTTTATTTGTTTTATTTATCTTTTCGCTTCCGTTTTATGCTTTACAACAGTTTTAAATAACTGAAAGAAATATGTCCTAAACACATGTGCCAACGCATAAGCTGGGCTTTATTAGATGAAACAAAATTAGAAAATGAAGCTGAATATGCTTGAGGTGACAAAGGAGCATCCAACAGGTATAGACCGTCCACTTCACGCCCACTGCCAATCGTTCGTTTCGACACCTAATCCTGAAAAATACAATGAGAGGGAAAGAACGTTACACTACAATTTAATTGTTTGGTAATGCTACTAACAAAAATAAGATTTGTAGTCAAATGTGGAAGATGAAGTGTATCTGACAAAGTTAATGAAGGAGTAAGTGATTTCTGACCCTTCCCAGCATTGGAAGATGGAGAGTCATCTGTAAGGCGTACCTTGCGATGGCCAGAGCAGATACTATAAGATTGGAAGAATGAGGACATACCAGTTATATTGTCTGAAGCACCAAAATCAATGACCCATGGTGTCGAAGATGTAGATATGCTATGTGCAGATGCAATAATACCTGAGTGGGCACAAGTGGAGGTTGGCTGAGATGATGTCTCCATTTGGTTGAAGAATTGTTTGAACTTGTCCAAATCAGCTTGAGTCAAGTAACTGTTGCAGAAGATGTAGAGACAGAGTTGTCAGGAGTTGACAACTAGACTGGTTGTGTAATAGAATGTGCAGAGGATCAAAGCTGTTGTCTTTGTTGCGGTGGGCGTCCATATAGAGCATAACAACGAGATTTGATGTGACCAATATTTCCGCAATGATCACACTGTCCATATTGTCGTCCCAGAGGAGGACCTGTGGTAGAGCTCTGAATTGACTGGGATGGTGCAATTCCTGAAAGGTTGGGAACCCGAACTGCCATAGCAGAACGATCAACAGAAGCAACACCTAATGGATGAGTCCGACGGCTCTCATCTGACAATACATAGGAGTATGCATCTTCAAGAGTAGGGAATAAAGATAAGCCCAATAAATGAACACGAGCATACTCAAACTCGTTGTTCAACCCGACAAGAAACTGAAACACTCTATTCTTTTCTACAATTCCTGCATATAAAAGTGCATCATCTGGATCCTTACAAGAGTGGAAGGAATCATAATATGACACCCAAATAGCACGAAGCTTGGTGGTGTAAGTTGAAACTGTCTAGTCACCCTGAGAAATCCTGGTGATATCTTGTCCCAGCTGGAAAATCCATGTATTATTCTGCCTTTGAGAATAAGTGCGTTGAACTGAATCCCATATCTGCTTAGCATTCCTCATAAACATATAGCCAACAACTATGTTTGGTTGCATCGAATTGACTAGCCAAGACATAACCATAGCGTTATCTGCAAACCACTGTGGATATATCTTATCTGACTTAGCTGGCTCTTTCTCAGAACGTAATATAGCCAATCTTGTTTTTGCCACCAATGAACATCTTGGCAGACTGTGCCCAAACCGAATAGTTGGAACCATCTAACTTCACTGTGGTGATTTGAAGTCCTGGATTTTCTGATGAGTTGGTGGGAAAAATGGCACCAACACGCACAAAACTTGAGCCAAGAGAATTAACAGTCGAGGACTATGAATCTGTCATAATTTGTCACACGACAATAAAAAAATCCAAAAACACCACAAATTCTGTTAATAAATTAAAGAGTCTCCTCAAACCATAAACAATACAATGTCTCCTTAGACCATTTCCGAAAAATCCAAATACATACTTTTTTTAAGGAGCGCTGCCCGCTTACATATAGCCAGACAGCCTCCTTCTTAATATCCGGAACCTCTTTGTAGACTATTTTTTTATTTATTTTACCCAAGCCCTTCTAGGTGCTGGAGACCAACTATTCCAATTTACCCAACCCTAGAAGAGTAAAAAAGAAATTGTAAAACTTAAAAATACCTGTTTTTGATCACAAAACAGCAACACAGAAAAACATGTGTAGGCAACGTCACACGATGTCACAAACAGCCTAACACAAACAGCCTAAGGTGGTTGTCGCACAAGTAAGGCTGCTAAAAAGTGTGGAAAGGTGTTGGCTCTACTACCAAGTAGAAATATAAAAAGAAGAAAAAATGAGAGAATTGTGTAAAGGCTTGAATGAGATGAATCACTCATTTACAGTACTAGTATTTATAGATAGATAAAAAGAGCACATGCTCATATTACGAAACTAAATCAAATCTAAATCAAATCACAGCATATTCTAAAGCATATTTTATGGCATGATCTATAGCATAATCAAATCTCTGCTAATATGGTAAGTCATTCCATAAATCGTGGCTATCATATATGCTAACATATGCATAATCAAATCTCTGCTATTATAGTATGTCATTCCATAAATCGTGGCTATCATATATGCACTATAAGTGTACAGAAGAGCCTCTCTCTCTCTATATATATAAACTAGTATGACTGCCAATCAAGTTACAAGCAAACCAATCAATCAGCATAGAGCTGCTAAGCATGCGGACCAAGATCCCCGCCGGTATATTGATCAGCCTCCTCTTTCTCAGGCAACTCCTCTGACCATAATGTCTATCATGCCCACAATTCTCCATATAGAATAGCTCTCTGTTGATAATCTGACCTGATACCAATGTAATATGACAAAGTGTGTGCTGTAAATTAGACCTAGAGGGGCATGAATAGGTATGGATATTTAATTGCAACTTACTTTTTGAATTACCGTTAATATTTTAAATTCAGTTAATTAGGTTGATGTTTGTCTAAATTGCAATCACATAAACATACAAATCAATAAATAAATAAAACAGAGACCATTTAGAAAGAGAAAAATCATCGGACCTAGTTCAGGTAGATCAAAAGCCATGGGACCTCGTGCTCAACATAATATCTAAAGAGTTAAATGCCCCTGCTGGAGATACTCTAGACTGACTATAACCCCAAATTTATAGCCAATATAGGATACCTATGTGGTATGGTAACTAAAATCCTTTTAGAATTCTGATTTTTGGAGAGTTTCATAGAAGTGTTACACATGATTCTATCGACTGACACTTTTGATCTAACACCATTGCCATTGCTTCAATAGATCTACTCTTTGATTAAAGCTTACTGGATTTTCACAATTTTTTTTCCTAAAAAATCTTTATTTTTATTTTTGATAAGTAAGATTGTTATAGAAGGTGTTCAAAAGGGAACACATCCCACAAAAGCAACACAACAACCAAATAGGGCCCCGAAACTCTCAATATATCCAAAAAAAATCAACTATCTACCCCATGGATTTACAATTTCTCCCATGAACTGTCAAGCCCCGAATCCCCGTGACCTGGTGCACAAGGGAAATAAAGAAACCTCACTCGAAATCCAAACCCAAATGCGGAAGCAAAAATGAACTAGACAGTCACTAGAGACGAATATCCCCATGACCCGGTGCATGACTTGAACCCAACAAAAAGTAAAGTACTAATAGAGAATTTCAGCACCCCAATATAAGATTCATCACCATCAAAAGATCTTTCATTCCGCTCCCTCCGCAAACACCACCAAACGCACAAGGGTACCACCCTCCGGAAGTCACAAGCTTGGGAACCCACAAAACAACCTCTTCAAGCCTCAATCATACCTCTCAAGGACAGAGGCATAGCCCATTGGATCACAAACAGACTCAAAAGCATACCCATATTGAACCTAGCCACTGGACAATGCTAAAGAAGATGATCAAGTGTCTTCTAATCTCTTTTGCACATATAACACCAGTTAACAATGACCTGTCTCCTCCTCGGGTTATCAAGGATCTTCCCCAAACAAATAGTTTGTAAATGCAAACAACCCCGGGCCCCCCCCCCCCCCCGGGGGCCCGCCCACCCAAACAAAAAGGTCTAAAGTCCTAACATCAGATGCACCCTTCTTCTCGGGATAAGAGTGATAAAGGATGCATTCAAAGATATGCAAACCAACTTTTCAGGATAACCAAGTGAGAAAATGGGATTTTGAGCATACTAGTGGCAAAAAAACGGGCTGACAAGACTTGTGTTTCAGGTTTGATTTTGACAGCAGCCACTTTGTGTAAAGTAATGCCTAAAGTTCAGTATGTTTTCAGTCTTCCCTTATAAATTGAGGCTTCTCCAATGTAACGACCCTAAATGATGCCAAAAAAAAAAAAAATTCGACATGAACTCTACTAAAAATCATCCTACAACCACCTGTTTAAATGCATTTTTAACCTGTCCCAATATAATAAACATATAATACATTCCATAGTGGTACAACCATATACTATATCATCCATATATCATAATTACAGTCCCAAAATACAAGATTAATATCAAATGTCCATGTTTTACAACATTTAGACAGCTTATACAAAAGTTACAGCCCACAGGTATACTTATAATATTAAAAGTCCATAAGTCGTCGTACAAAATACATTATGCTTAGTCTTACAAAAATAGTGAGACCCAAGTACAAAAACAACAAAATAAGCTCCTAATCCATACTAAGTTTGTGGTAGAATGTCATCCGCCACTTCTTTCCCGTTCCCTGAAAAAAAATGTTAAATAATAGGGTGAACAATTTGCTCAGTAGGCGGTGCCTAAGACACACATCTTGTGTCCCCGTGAATCCAAACAAAGAATTGAACAATAGGGGGCGGGGTCATGCCATGTCAGGAAAGCATAACATAATAACCAATCTCAACACAAACAATATGACGCTATGGAATGCAATGCATGTCGATGTCACTCCCCATTTTCAACATTCAAAACCATTACTTTCAAACTGTTAATATAACCCGCCCTTTAGTGACCCCGCAGTGACACGAGAGAAGGATTGGCTAGTGTCCCTGACCCTTGGTAACCCCGCGGTGTCATTTTGGGCCCAGTTAGCTCAACCACGCTAGGGCAATCTCCCTAGTTCCCTCTAGGCTATATTAACACTCTGGCCCTTTGGTACCCCCGCGGCGACCGGGTTTTCATAAAACACTCTAATCAAAACTTCTTTCCCAAAATTTTCCTTTTTCATTTCAAAGCAATTTGTTCCCTTTTTCTTCCCAATGCTATGCATGAATGCTTCATGCCATGTAATTCATTATTCTACAACAAATTAAAAATTTAATCTCACATTACACCTTCCAAGAATTTCTAAGAATACATAACATGCTTTCATACAACAATTTTAGCAAGTTAACAACATTATCGGCTGGGGAAAATAACACATAGAACATGCTTTTCATACATAACATAAATTTAACACATATCCACATACTCAAATTTCAAGGTTTAGTCACCTTAAAACAAAATCAACTCAATCTAGCATAATAAGCAACAAATAACAATAATTATACTCACTAAGGCACAAGAATATATGGATTAGAGACCCTAACTTCACTTTTAAGCAAAACCCCCAATTTTCACCTCAAACCCTCAAAATGGGTCCAAATTTATGACTCCCTAGGTTGCTCAAAACTGAAATTGCTGGTACACACGTGTAGAGCTCGCCGTGCTCTCCGTTTTGCCGCAAACGGCACTTTAAAACACTAAGAAACGAGGGCGAAATCAAGCCTTGAATTTGATGTGGAAAAGAAAAAGAAAAAAAAAAAACCCAGTGAGCGAGAGAGAGAGAACCGAACGTGAGAGAATGCAGAGAGAAATGAAATCAACCCAATGCCACTAATCTAAATAGCTTGTGGGTCCCACCCATTTTCCTTTTTCTTTTTGTTTTTTAATTCTACACCACACAAAAATATATATATACACACCATAATTACACACACACACACACACACACATATATATATATAACACAGACATTACATTCTCTCCAATTTTAAAAGATTTCGTCCCCGAAATCAAGACATACCTGAGGAAGAAAACAACGCTGGGTACTTGGAGCGAACCTCCTGTTCGAGCTCCCAAGTAGCCTCCTCGACTATGTGGTGTCTCCAAAGAACTTTCACCATTGGTATCGTCTTGTTCCTCAACACCTTTTGCTGTGTGTCAAGGATCTGAACTGGTCCCTTTTCGTAGGAGACACCCTCATCAATGTCCACATCAACCCAACTCAAAATGTGAGATGGATCCAGCTCGTACTTCCGTAACATCGATACATGGAAAACATTGTGGACCCTATCCAACTGTGGTGGCAAAGCAAGTCTATAGGCAACCTCTCCTACTCGGTCCAAAATCTCAAACGGTCCTATGAATCGTGGCGATAACTTGCCACTCTTCCCGAACATCAACAACCCCTTTCGTGGAGAAAGCCGAAGAAAAACGTGATCTCCCACCTCAAAGGATAACGGCCATCTCCGCTTATCCGCATAACTCTTCTGTCGGCTCTGAGTTGTAAGTAACCTCTGTCTGATCAGCTTAATCTTCTCAGTAGTCTCGAGTACTATGTCGGGTCCTAAGGCGGCGGTCTCACCCACCTCAGTCCAACAAACAGGAGACCTACAAGGTCTACCATACAATGCCTCAAATGGAGCCATCTGGATACTCGCTTGATAACTGTTGTTATAGGCAAACTCAATAAGTAGTAGATGATCTTCCCAACTACCACCCAAGTCAAGCACACATGCCCGAAGCATATCCTCCAAGATCTGGATAGTACGCTCCGAATGGCCGTCTGTCTGTGGATAGAATGCAGTACTAAGATGCAACGCTGAACCAAACATTGCTTGAAGTCCTTCCCAGAACTTCGAAGTGAACTTGGCATCCCTATCTGAGACAATGGTTACTGGAACTCCATGCAACCTTACAATCTCCTTCACATAAAGTACACCAAGCTTCTCTGCATCGTCTGTTGCCTTAATAGGCAAAAAGTGAGTCGTCTTGGTCAACCTGTCAACGATGACCCATACGGCTTCATTGCCCCTCCGTGACCTTGGAAGTCCTATCACAAAATTCATAGCGATATGTTCCCATTTCCACTACGCTACAGGTAATGGTTGCAACAACTAGCTAGTCTCTGTTGCTCAGCTTTCACCTATTGACAGGTAAGGCACTTAGCCATAAACTGTGCAACATCTTTCTTCATCCCGTTCCACCAATACTGACGTCTCAAATTGTTATACATTTTGGTACCACTTGGATAAACTGCAAACCGGAAGTGTGAAACTCCCGTAAGACATCCTCACGACAAACCGTGGGAACCACCAACAAACCCCTGAACCGTAGACCTCCATCTGCATGCAAGGCCCAATCTTTCACTGTCTCACCACCAAAGATCAAGGTGTAAACGGCATCTAAATCCGAATCCTAACTCTGTGACTCAATCACTCGTCTGACAAGAGTAGGCTGAGCCACAAGACTAAACAAGAATGCCGACTCACAGCAAGTATCGCCATCAAAACACTACAATCCCATTTCTGCCAGATCTTCAAGCATCTTCCATTTTCGGATGGCCAAACTAGCCAAAGTTCCACGAGATTTCCGGCTTAAGGCATCTGCTACCACATTTGCCTTGCCCGGATGATACTGCAAGTCAAAATTGTAATCTTCCAAGAATTCAACCCATCGCCTCTGTTTGTTGTTTAAGTCCTTTTGGAAGAAAAGGTACTTGAGACTTTTATGGTTCGAGTACACCTCAAATCTCTCACCATACAAGTAATGTCTCCAACACTTTAAGGCAAATACAACTGCCGCTAACTCCAAATCATGAGTAGGGTAGTTAAGCTCGTGAGTGTTCAACTGTCGAGACCCATAAGCCACTACTCTGCCATCCTGCATCAACACACATCCCAAACCATCACGTGACGCGTCACAATAAATCACATAACCCAAGCCACACTCAGGTATCACCAACACTGGAGCTGTAGTTAATCTTGTCTTCAACTCCTGAAAAGATGACTCACAGGCTTCATTCCACACAAACTTAATCCCTTTTCGGGTCAAACGGGTCATAGGCACTGCCAAACGAGAGAAATCCTTCACAAATCTCCGATAGTAACCCGCTAGGCCAAGGAAACTCCGAACCTCAAAAACATTCTTGGGTTGCTCCCAATTCAAAACTGCTTCAACCTTTGATGGATCTACTGACACTCCACCTTCTGAAACAACATGCCCCAAAAATTTCACCTCTTATAGCCAAAACTCACATTTCTCATATTTGGCATACAATTGATGCTCCCTCAAAATCTGTAAAACAATACTCAAATGGACCTCGTGCTCCTCCCGAGATCGTGAATACACGAGAATGTCATCCACGAAAACTACCACAAACTGGTCCAAGTAATCGTGAAAGACGCGGTTCATTAAGTCCATGAATGCCGCTGGCGCATTAGTTAAGCCAAAAGGCATAACAAGGAACTTATAGTGTCTATACCGTGTACGGAACGCTGTCTTTGGGATATCCTCATCCCTAACCCGTAACTGATAATAGCCTGACCTCAAGTCAATCTTCGAAAAACAACTGGCTCCTCTCAACTGATCAAACAAATCATTTATCCTTGGCAAAGGATACTTATTCTTGATGGTGGTACGATTCAACTTCTGGTAATCAATGCACAACCTCAAAGAACTATCTTTTTTCTTAGCAAACAAGACCGGTGCGCCCCACGGTGACACACTCGGTCGGATGAAACCTTTTATCCTCAAATCATCAAGCTGCCTCTTTAATTCTTCTAATTCAACTGGTGCCATACGATACGGTGCCATAGAAATCGGCGCGGTACCTGGCATTAACTCAATAGTGAACTCCACTTCTCGGTGTGGAGGCAACTCTGTCAAATCTTTCGGAAACACATCTAGAAAATTACGAACAACTGCAGGATAATCTTCTTCCACAACATCATTTTTTTCGGCTATAAGGCTAGCCAAGAAGTAATCACCACGACTCCGTCCACGAACTCCATAAAATGATGAAATGTGGGAATCACTCCGATCTCCCACGAAAAAGAAACAGTCTCCCTTGGGAGTGCAAACTGTAACCCTTCCTCTGTAACAATCGATCGTGGCATGAAAGAAAGCTAACCAATCCATCCCGAGAATGACATCAAAGCTAGTCATCTCCAGGAGGATAAGGTCAAACACAAAGGTCCACCCGGCTATCACAATGGAACAATCCCGCACAACTCGGCTCAAAGACACTGAAACCCCAACTGGCGTATCAACACACAACGCCCGATCCATGAAACTGACCTCTAACCCCGATGCAAGTGTAAATGATGATGAAATGAAAGAATGAGATGTACCAAAGTCAAACAAAACACGGGCCCAAGAACCAAACACTTGAAATATACCTTGAAGAACTGAAGATCCAGGAGATGCATCAGTCAGTGCAAGTGCAAAGACACGTCCTTGCAGTGCCTGAGAACTACCAATCTGAACACCAGACTGTTGTGCCGACACAGTAGAAGTATCCCTCCTAGCTGGTCGTGAACCCTGAGAAGACATGGCAGGCTGTGGTGGTGGCGGTGGTCTGAAACGTGACTGGATCGTAACCGATTGTGACGGCCTCTGCTGTGACTCTCTGCCACTACCGGTGCCTGCTCCCCGAGTAGGACAATCCCGAATCAGATGCCCTGCTAGCCACACCCATAACAAGCTCTCGATGGTGTAGAAACTGTGGTCAAGTTCATAGGACATCTGGACTTGTAATGTCCAGTCTGCTGACACTGATAACAAACAACTGCACTCTTATCTGACCCAGCTAGCATAGGAGTGGTAGGAGCAGATCGTGCAGACGGCTGCTCCTGAAACTGAGATGAACCACTCCTGTTCCTCTTCCCTGAAGGTCCCTCTGGAAATGACCCTGCATTCCTCTTTTGTTTCCACTGTTCCCTTTTTGCATCTTTATCTTTGGCCTTCGCCTTTAGCATCAATGCTCTTTCCACTGCCTCAGAATAAACCTTGATGTCCTGTGCTGTTAACAACCGCCTCATCTTGTAGTTAAGTCTGGAGATAAACTTCCGAACCTTATCAACTTCATTACTCACCATCTCTGGAGCAAAGCGGGAAAGAGAAGTGATCTTGTTCTCGTACTCTGTCACTTACATATTGCCTTGGATAAGGTCAATAAACTGATCCTTTAACTCCCATCTCTTGGGAGCAGGAAAATACTTCTCATAGAACAGCTCCTTGAACCTATCCCAACTCATCTCTTCAATCTTATATTGATTTGTGATCGATTTCCACCAAAACTTGGCATCCTTTGTAAACTTGTAAGTGGGTAGGATGATTTTCAAGTAATCCTCCGTCACATCCATAAAAGTCAATTGAGTTTCAACTTGCTCCATGTAGTCATCCGCTACCATGGGATCTGCACCGCCTTCAAACATCACTGGCATCAACTGAGAAAACCCTTTAATAATCTTGAGACGCTTCTGTGCTGGCGTCTCCTCTACTTGCACTATCGGTTGTGGTACCGGCTGCGGTATCGGCTGCGGGTGCTTCCACATTATCCCTCCTTGTAGGAACACTTATAAGGGCAATCAAATCTCTAAGAAGTGTGTTCTCATCAACTGGCTCTGCCGGATTGGAGCTCGAGCTCTCGCCAACATCACCCCTTGTTGGCCTAGGGCCAACTTCCCTTGGTTCTTCACGCCGTGACATCGTTCTATAAAACAAAGAAAACGATTCAATAACGATAACACTAAGGTCCAACCATGAACAACTCAGCATAAAAGGATGCTATACTAACACTTAGCATGCAAGACTATATAATGAACACATTAATATAAGCACATAAGCACGTAAGCATGTAAACAAGTAAACAGTTAAGCATGCTTTTGCACATAGCAAGACACTTTAACAATTAATCACATAAACTATGCAAATGACTTCCCATGCAACCCCTATGTAGACCTCCCGTCGTCCTAATGGTTTTCGAACCTCTGCTCTGATACCAAATTTGTAACGACCCTAAATGATGCCAAAATTAAAAAAAAAAATTCGGCATGACTTCTACTAAAAATCGTCCTATAACAACCTGTTTAAATGCATTTTTAACCTGTCTCAACACAATAAACATATAATACATTTCATGGTGGTACAACCACATACTATATCATCCAGATATCATAATTACAGTCCCAAAATACAAGATTAATATCAAATGCCCATGTTTTACAACATTTAGACAGCTTATACAAAAGTTACAGCCCACAGGTATACTTATAATATTAAAAGTCCATAAGTCATCGTACAAAATACATTATGCTTGGTCTTACAAAAATAGTGAGACCCAAGTATAAAAATAACAAAATAAGCTCCTACTCCATACTAATTCTGTGGTAGAATGTCATCCGCCATTTCTTTCCCGTTCCCTGAAAAAAAAATGTTAAATAATAGGGTGAGCAATTTGCTCAGTAGGCGGTGCCTAAGACACACCTCTTGTGTCCCCGTGAATCCAAACAAAGAATAGAACAATAGGGGGCGGGGTCATGCCATGTTGGGAAAGCATAACATAATAACCAATCTCAACATAAACAATATGACGCTATGGGCTGCAATGCATGCCGATGTCACTCCCCATTTTCAACATTCAAAACCATCACTTTCAAACTGTTAATACATAACATGCTTGAAGAAATATTGTTTAATCTCACATTACACCTTCCAAGAATTTCTAAGAATACATAACATGCTTTCATGCAACAATTTTAGCAAGTTAACAACATTATCGGCTAGGGAAAATAACACATAGAACATGCTTTTCACACATAACATAAATTTAACACATATCCACATACTCAAATTTCAAGGTTTAGTCACCTTAAAACAAAATCAACTCAATCTAGCATAATAAGCAACAAATAACAATAATTATACTCACTAAGGCACAAGAATATATGGATTAGAGACTCCTACCTCACTTTTAAGCAAAACCCCCAATTTTCACCTCAAACCCTCAAAATGGGTCTCAATTTTCGGACTCCCTAGGTTGCTCTGAAATTGTTGGTACACACGTGTAGAGCTCGCCATGCTCTCCGTTTTGCCACAAACGGCACTTAAAAACACTAAGAAATGAGGGAGAAATCAAGCCTTGAATTTGATGTGGAAAAGAAAAAGAAAAAAAAAACCAGTGAGCGAGAGAGAGGGAACCGAGCGTGAGAGAATGCAGAGAGAAATGAAATCAACCCAATGCCACTAATCTAAATAGCTTGTGGGTCCCACCCATTTTCCTTTTTATTTTCCTTTTTCTTTTTGTTTTTTAGTTCTACACCACACACACAAATATATATATACACACCATAATTACATATGTATATATATATATATAACACAGACATTACATCCAACCTCCACCTTCAGTCAACAAACTCCTGTTCAAGTTGATCACCATCTATACAAGGTACATAAAGTTCATACAGATTAATGCAAGTCCCACTTTCTCCAATAATGAAGGCATCAATTGTAGTACTTGTAATGTCAAACTTGCAGCTTTCTCATGCATCGATGAGATTATGAAAATAACAGCATCGAATATTCCCTATAACAGTGAGCAGATGAATGAAGTTTCAGGTGATTGTATCATTATTGGAAAATCTATTTGAAAGTTTTAGCCTTTCTGTAGTAAGAGGGTCAAGTTATTGAAGACGAGCCGTTTGAAGAGGATGAGTTTAAAGTCTTACATAATAGGGTTCCATTATGTTTACAAACTTGATTTTGCAATTATTTTGACTATTAAGAGATCTCTCCTCGGCTCTTCTTTCTCACCTCTTATTCTTGCTTTTTTCACCACTTCTCATCTTTCTTTTCACCCCCTTCTTCTCTTTTTCTATTTTTATCTCATATTCTCCTTGGCATATTTTGTAGAGTGCATAGTTTTTATTTTATTTTATAAATCTAATCCTAAATTTAATATCTTGTATGACTAATATATTGTAGGTAAAAAAAAATTTCAGTACAGGGCGAAGATATCATAGTAGAAATAATAACATGCAATGTACCTTTTCTATGTGGTTAGGGCCTTAGGGGTGCAATTGGTGTTGCCGAGGCCTAATAATATTATGTTATATAAGTCAACCCTAGCACGACCTGTTTAATAATCGTGTCGAAAACGCTTGACATGAACAGAGACTTGTTTATCAAACAGGCAACGCAAGCCGACCCGACCTGTGTACAGTTTATAAATGAGTCATTTAACTCACAACATGGCACGACTTGTTTAATAATCTATTTATATTGAAATGGGTCATGGAAGCCGTTTATTAATTTAAGTATAAAATGCAAAAAAATTGAAAAAGATAACATAGTGGATGACTAAATTTATGCAAAATACAATATCCATATTGGATTTATATTGAAATAATTTACCGATAAAAAAAATATATATTGAAATAACAAAAACGTCTACAGTAATTGAGTTAAAACACTGGTTAACTGGGTTGAACTGACACATTAATTAAATGGGTCTAATCGGGTCAACCGGGCTGAGCTCTAAAACACGACATGATTAATTAAATGGGTTGATAGAATTAAGACATAAACACGATTAAGGTCAACCCAAACCCGTTAACTTAATGTTGTGTTGGCGGTTCGTGCCGAATTTTACCACCCCTATATGTGGAAGCTTTTAAGCCACTTTGTCCATGGTAATATGAAAAATTTGTGATCAAGGTTTTCTGGGATTCAGTGAATTGTTTCCTAGTTGCAAAATGCTGGAAAATAAAATAAATTGTCATATTTAATTCTTTTGCCTTGTGTCTATACAATCTACGATATTGTACTTCCAGACTGCACTTCTTTTCAATGAAACAATGGGCAATGGGTTTCCTGAAGATGAAACAAACTCAGAAACTAACATCTACTGCAGATGATAAATTACTATGACAACTTGCTGGCATGGTGATGCTGGGAATCTACTTTTCTTGTGACCAGCTGTGCTATTTAGTTGTCTGAATGAGCTTGCTTGTCTTGCCTAGGTACAACACTGCAATTAATTTACTAAAGCGGCTGCTAATTTATTTTACTGCTGATGGAAGAAGAGGATATTGGACTTTGAGACTGTCAATTGATTTGGAGCATGTGGGCCGTCTCAATGAGAGTCTTTCAGTGGCTGAAGGTGGGTTACTGGATAGATGGATTCGTGCTGGATCAAGAATGGCACTGCAGAGGCGGGTTCTACGCTTGGGTAAACCACCAAGGCGCTGGAGGACTCCTAGTTATTCAGAGTCTGTCAAGAGGAAGATCACTGAGGTAACAGTTAATATGATTTGCTCAAGAATGCTTAAGCTTTATCGTGCCAGTTAAATTTTAAGTCAAATCGTGTCTATAAGTTTATTATGTTATTACCTAGTGACGAATGGTATTCTAATAGTGACAACTATTTTTCTTGGCTAATAAGTAGGTTCATATTCAAGGGAGGCCGTTGAACTGCGAAACAGGGATGAAGAGCAGGTTTTATGGTGAAGATGGAGAACAGTGTGGAGTAGAGCAGCTTGCTCTGCAATATTATGCCGAAGAAGGAGGTGGCTGGCAGGGGGTTCATACAGAGAGTGGCATTTGGTTGACTATTTTTGGGCTTCTTATGTGGGATATTATTTTTACAGATGTACCAAATGTTTTCCGCACCAGATTTCAGGTATTCTCTAGTGAGCTATATTAGCTTCCATCTTTCCTTTGTTTTAGTTACCCAGTTAATGCTTCTCATCTTTATGATCAGATTGTTCATAGCTCAGCCATGCACATTAGTTTTCATTACTGAGTTTATGCTTCCAATCTTTACAACCAGATGGTTCATAGCTCATCCATCACATTTGTAATAAGATGTATAGATATGAATTTTTTCCCCCACTGTTGATTCTATGAATCAATGCAAACATTGTTTCTTTCTAAATTCGATAAAAATGTAAATTCTAGCCCTCCCTCCCTCTTTCTCCCCACATATGAGACCACCTAATTTTTTATTCTTAAAGCTTTGAGAAGTGAAGCATGTTATCGGAAGTGTAGGGTGAATACTTGGTTTCTCCTTTCAAATATTCTTCATCAACCCAATTTGAAGAAGGAAACTTTTTAGTGCTTGAGGGATCATCTGATATTGAGAAGAAATGGAGAAAGAATGTGTTGGAAATTTCACTACCTAAATTTATTATTAGATTCTTAAAATGTTCCTACATTTGCATTGTTCTCAGCTTGAAGAAATATTGTCTATTTTTTTCTTGACTTACCTGAAGTCAGCTCCTGGCAAAGCAATGTTGTATTCTAATTATGGTTACTAAATTTAGAAGGCTTCATGTTAGGAATATTGTTGAGTTGGTAAATTCTGTTGCAAAGTTGAGTTTTCTCGGGTAGGCTGAACAAAATGTACCTAGAGTCCAGATGTAATGAGTACATACAAGTCCCTTGGCAAGGAAGATTCAAGCATGAGTATTGGTTGATGAATGGAGATGGAAGCTACAACAGAATATAACATTTAATGCTGCATGATATTCAATCACAGTTAGGTTAAATGTAATTGAGATGTTAGAGACCTTAGTAAATAGGTAGGTAAAGGTGTAGATGGTTTGGACCACCTTATGAACTAGGTTGCAGACTTCAATAGTTAATTGAATGATATTTGAAAGGAATTTGGTGCATAAAAGGTTTAAAATAGTGAGTTGGGGAAACGACTTGACAGTGGACCAAATGCTCCAATATATGATTTTCAATGATTGGTACATTCAGTCTAGTGAGTTATATACACAGTACATCTCCCTGAATACATGTACGTTAGAAAGCTGAATGCACCAGTACATCTTCCTACATGCGCCAGTACATTCAAGGCAGTATGCCCCATGCACCGGTACATCAAACTTATGTGCCGGTGTTCACTGTGCGATTCCCAGTTCAACCTGGAATTCTGCTCCAACTAAAATTCTAATTCTTCACACGACCTGTGGTTTTTATAAGTCAGATTTCACACAATTTGAAGGTAGAGAAGAGTGAAGAGCAGGGAAAAAGATGTGAGATTCTTGGGCACCCAAAAGCCCTAGTTTTTTGTTTTCTATTTGAGTGGTTTTCTTTGTTTACATCATTGGAAACTATTTAGAAATTACCTACATGGCATCTTGTGATTAAATTGATAGCCATGCGTGTCACTGAATCAGCCACCATTTTGGAGATCGAGAACAATGGAGCACAGGATCACTTTAGGGAAGGCAAATCTTTTTAGGTGAAATAATTGCTTCAACAGTCAATGGCTGCAAATGCGAAGATTGTGGAAGGAAGTTCGACGTCAGCAGGTACTGGGCTTGTAAGGATTCGTGTGTTAAACCAAGCACAGGTTTGTAATTCTTATCTACCTGAAATTGGCAAAGGTTATCTTGGAACCGTATATGGCCAGCACTTACTATTGGAGAAGGGGAAAAGAAAGATAGAGTTAGGAATTTTAGTAAATTAGGGTTTTTTTATTTATGCTTATCGTTATTTTTGGTAATTTTGAATTTTAGGTTTATTTTGGTATTTTTATGTTATAGGGTTTGCTTAATAATTTTCCTATATAAAGGCTCATATATAATCAGACGATTTAACTTTGGATTATTGAATTTTGATCGTGAGTTTGAGAACTCTCCCTTGTCTCCTTCTTCCTCATTGTTCTTGCTGTTCTCAAACCCCTCCGTCTGTCCAGCCTACCTATTTCACTCCGTTTCTCACCATCTTCACCTGTCTTCTCACCTCCATCTTCTCATTCTCATCCCCTTCTTTCTTTCTGATTCTAAATCTATATCACAATAAACCCACTCGTCCTGCATCAACTTGGCATCAGAGCTCATCATCCATCCTATGTCAACTTGGTAGCAGACTGCTATGATAATAATAAAAAAGGATAGATCCTTGTGCACTAAAAAAACCCTAGTTTTGCTTTTGACAAAGAGGCTCTCTTTAATTGATGTCATTTGGACTTATGCAGAAATTACATTTACAAAATCTTGTGATTTAATTGAGAGCTGCTACTCTTAATAAAAGCTTCAACTGATTGTCAATCAATTCATTGCTTTGGAGATCGAGAACAACGGAGCAATGGACCACTTAGAAGGAAGCAAATTGTTTTTGGTGAAATGAAAGGATTGATGATAGTGGCTGTAATTGCAAAGATCATCGATGTAAGCTGGTTAATGGATTGCCGGTAGGCTATTTTTATATTGGAAGAGGTTTGGGCAAGAATGCCTCTCATTGCCTTGTTATTTTTGTTGGTAGCCGAGTTACTTTTTGGTAAAATATATTCAAGAGGGAAAAGAAATAATAATAATAACAATTCACAACAATATGGCCAAGGTAGACATGGATCCGTCATACATCCCACCTCATTTTTGCATACGACTTATTGCTAGGTACACGTGCTGATATTACTTCCATTAAAGCATACAGAGAGGCGCTCTTGAAATTCTCATGAAGTCAAGGACTCATTGTTAGTATCTAAGAGTTGCATTTATTTATCCATAGCTATTAAAGGAAAGACTGCGATTAGTCAGGGTTAGGGTTTGAAGTGGAGGATTTCCCAAACCACATACCCGAGGCTACAGCTTAGTGACAAAGGAATTAATTTTTCTACATGTTAGTCATTTATGGACATATAAAAGATTTTTCTTCTAGGTTTATGTTGACATTGTATGCATGCATTCAAGTGGTATTTTGTTTGCAAGCAGAAGAGTGAGGATGGATTTGTTATGAGGAAGCTCAATGACACTGATGTTGTTGCACATTGCAAACTAGCATGGGCGTGGTATTTTGTTTGCAAGCAGAGAAGAGTGAGGACGGGTTTGTTATGAGGAAGCTTAATGACACTGATGTTGCTGCACATTGCAAACTAGCATGGGCCGTGATTTAAAGTGAGAACCAAGTGTGGATGTGGTGGTTCATGGAATTTGGTTCAAGAGTCTTAAGTGCTCAAGCTTATGATATTGCTCAACTTTCTGGATGAATTCCATCGTGGCAGTTGGCACACTGAAATTTTGCTCAGTTGGTGTTTGTCTCTTGCTCAGTTTAATAAAGTAGAGCCTGATACTTCTTTTACGGCCATGACAGGCGTACTTTAACACTATATATATCCTTTCCAATATAAATAAATAAATAAATATATGTATATGTTAGCATATATGATACCACGATTTATGGAATGACTTACCATAATAGCAGAGATTTGACTATGCATATGTTAGCATATATATATATATTTTGGTGACTGATAAAGTAGTCCAATGTATTACCAGATTGTTTAACCACAAAAGTAAAATATTATTGGGAAAACTACATATAAGTAGAATTAGGAGTCTTAAATAACAAAATAATCTATTTTAAAAGTTCATTTTTTAATTTGATTGAATTAAACAAAATAATTACAAATGCATCAAGAATTTTTGTTAAGGTCCAAAATACCCTCCAAACTCTCATTCCAAAATATCAAAATATCCTTTTTAATATTATCCATTTCAAAATACCAAAATATCATTCTTAATATCATATAATTCCATTATATATATATATATATATATATAAAAGGAAATTATCGGATCCTTATATGTGGTTTCTGTACTTGAAAGAAGCGTTGTACGTTAGAGAAGAAAATCCATAAAAAAAAAAAAAAATCGAATCCATTGCAACAAGAGATAATCTATTACAGAGTCTCTTACAAACCTAAATTTATTTTATAAAATATGATAGCCTACCATTTGTTATAATCTACAATACCCTCTTCTAGTGGTTCGTCTTTTCTGTGTTCATTTCCATAGATTCATTCCTTCCTACTTGGATACACCCCACAGGGTTGTAATAATCTGTTCCTCTTCTAACTCTTTGATTTGGGTTTGAAAAAGCAAGCTAGAAACTCTTGAGAAGACCTGCAAGAATATCTCTTTTCTTTCCTAGTAGCTAGTTAGAATACTTTTCTCCAACATTGAGAAGACCTGCAAGGGACTGATTTCATAATTACCTCACTTCTTTTGGGGAGTTTGTTTATTTTTTTACTTTTTAATTTTTATTTGCGAATTTGGTCTTAGTATAGATTATGCACTCAATCACTTTGAACAGATAGATAATTTGGGACAACTTTGATATATATATATATATATATATATATATATATATATATATATATATATATATGTATATTGGAGAAGGAAATAAACAGGAACTAAAGAGGCATTAATTTGTAATTATATTATCTCAAGAAGGATATTTTGGTATTTTGCAATAAGGATATTTAGGACTCCTAACTCTACCTATACATTGTTTTCCCAATATTATTTATATCGGTATTATTTTATCAACAAGGGAGTGCGCTCACATGTTAGAATGCACAACATTGACATTAAAGTAAATAAATAGCTACTACAAGGTTAAGAGCTTCCACAAACTCACAAGTTTTCTTACAGCATAGTAATAGAGTTTGAATTCTATTTATCAGGAAACAGCCAAGTTATTTGAAGGGTTTAAAATCAAGTTTATTATGCCACTTTAAGTCTAATTGCGATTGCTAATTGGACTTGAAGGCTATATGTTAGATGCTGTTGGTTTCAGTGCAATTCCATGCTCTTCTGCAGATTTGGCTTGATTTCTAGTAGCAGTACATTGGGATTGGCTACATCAAATTTGGTTTTTGTGTAAAACAAATGTTTTTTTGTTAAATAATAGGCCAATATGCGCTCCCTGCAAACAGTTGCAGGAGCTAAATTGTCTGGTGTATGGCTTTGATTTGGTCAATTAGCCTTTATGTTACTAACCGGAATGGTTGGGACTTATACTGTTTAATAGGAATGATTGCTATTAAATATCAAAGATTCTAGGGATGCACTTTGTATCATTAGTAGGAAAAAGATAAAATGAAGAAAAAAAAAAAAAATGGGGGAAAGAAAAGGGAAAAAAAAAGTTTTTGCTGTTTATGTAAAAGGGGGCATTGTGATGTAGTAGTGAGCCCTAAATTTCTAAGAGCTAGAACTGCTGTATTTATATATATATATTTTTATTGTTATTATTGAAGAATTCATTAAAATGTTTTGCGTTGTCATGTTCCAGATCAAGATATTTATAAATTTTAATGTTTTCCCCCCACCCCCCCCCCTCACCCCCCCCCCCCCCCCCCTCTTTCCTTTATAAACTTGAGTTTGTTGCTTGCAGAGTGCCCCGTTAGATTTTGAGACTGATAGCTTTTATGAAGTGAGAAAGAACCTCATAGAATCTCACCTACAAAAACTTTGTGATGGCATGGCTGAGGAGATTCTTATCACTTCCTGGGAGTCACATGTAGGAACAACTTGTCGGGGAGTTAATTGGGACCGACATTCCTTGTCTGTGCTTCGGGCAGCTGTTTCGTGCATCAGGGGACCTTGTCTGGCCTCTATCTGCCGACACTTGTCTCAAGATTACCGGAGTTGGTCCAGTGGAATGCCTGATTTATTGCTATGGCGCTTCCATGGAGATTACAGTGGTGAAGCGAAGCTTGTTGAAGTTAAAGGTCCCAGGGATAGGCTCTCTGAACAGCAGCGAGCATGGCTACTGTTTCTGATGGATTGCGGCTTCAATACTGAGGTTTGCAAAGTGACTCCTGCTCCAATATCTACGTGAATTCATGTTGTACTGCTTTCTGTCTGAAGATGCTTTGCCAAAGAACAATTTCTAATGGTAAATAGAGTTCATAGAAGCTTTTGGAGATTGAGAGGAGTACCATTTCATCATTGTTCTTCAGAGAGACGTGTAAGCTAGCTTACTCGAAGATGGACCACTGCAATTTTTGTACTAGATTCTTCTCGAGGCACTTTGTTGCTGTTGATGTGATTTTCAACAGAAAATTAGTCTCTCCATCAGATCTAAAACCATTTTTTTTTTCTTTTTTTCAGGCTGGAAAATCTTTCTATAATTTGTTTAGGTGAAAGGTGGCAACATATTTATTCTTGAACTTGTTTATTGAAAACAGTGTCGTAAAAATTTTTTCTTTGGGGAAAAAAATTTATTGTACAGAAATGGCCCAAGTCCACTACTGTTCATATATTCTGGCTCTGCATACAACATACAGTGCAAGAAACGTCTTACTACAACACCAGGGATGATTGTTGGGAGGACCTAGATGGCTGGGTCTGTACTACACTTTTTATTTTTCATTTTGTATGGAAACATTATCATGTTTTAAGATAAACAATGGAAAAGTAATGGATAGCATTGATATTTTATTGGTTTTATTTTGGCGCTCTCATTTCTATGTTTATGGTTGCGTTGATATACGTTAGTACCTTCTTTTTCCCTCTATTTTTAGTGATCTCATTGGTTTCGCCCCTTGCAATAGTTCATGTTGAGTTGAATCTTCCTTGGTTGGGTCTACTTTAGATTTATTTTTTGTTTGCAAAGTGCCATCTGTATTATAAATTTATAAATATGTATATAAGTCTAATTTTGAGTGGTTAAGACATGAAGTTGGAAATCAAATGATTCAAAAATATTTTAATATTCAGGTGAAGCATTGAATATGCAATTTAGCCGTGTTAGATAAAATGACTATGTTGGCCTCATATGACATTAAACCACTTAAAAATTATTAGTGTCCTACATATGATTCAATCTTGCCAAAAAAGAAAAAAGAAAAGGAAGATTCAATATGAAGTACTGGTTACGTTAATGTAATTATATTACTATACTTCTTACTTATTTGGACATTGCATTTCCATATGTAGTACTTGGATTTCCGAATAGAAGAATAGTGGTAGTGAAGTGTGATCCAAGTTACATAAAAGGAGTATGACACTTGTTTCATATTAACACTTAGTGCATCTTATGCATATATAATTATAGATCAGGATCCTCTCCGGTTAAACCATGTCCAGTTTCTTCCATTTTAGTAAATGAACAGTATTAATTAAGGAATGTAAAAATTTGTATTAGTTTTATATACAATTTCCATATATACACGGTTGAGAAATACGTATTCTCCTTCCCTCTCTTATGAATTTTCAGCAATCCATTTGAAATTGCAAATCCCGCCCATCTTTCTTCTCTCCCAAAATATCCATTCAACCTTTCTTCTCTCCCAAAATATTCAGATTTTGATTTGTTTCCAAATAGAAGCAGGAACTCTATTTCTCCTTATCCAAATAGAAGCATGACGCTATTTCCAAATAGAAGCAAGATTCTATTTCTTCGTATAGTAGGTCATTTTTGTCCAAATTTAAAGTGGAACATCGGAGCAGAGAGGCACAAGAGGTACGATTTCTAATTTTCATATTTTATTTGCAAGGAAATCCTCTAATTTCCATAAGAAATGAATGGTAGAAGAACAAAATTAATTATTAAGAATAAAGGGACATAAGTAGAAGAAACCCAAAAATAGTAAATTAATGCTATATTTTAATTGATCGCTGGTTAATGCGTAAACTTATTTGGTTTAAAGTAGATACAAACATCTCCAGAGGTCTCTTTAGATTTTCTACTGGAGTAGAGGGTTTTATTGTGCACTTATTTGTGGGTTTTAATGTTTGTTTGTGAGGAGAAAAAATCAGAGGATTTGTAGAGTACATGAGTGGCCGAAAAAGGAATGTGATAAGATGGAAGAGAGTGTTTCAGAGTATAATGTCTTACCATTCATTCATGGTTGTGAGTATTGAAGTGCGATTAAATTTAATTATGTTTTAGGGGAACAAAGTTAGGTTTTGTTTCGGTTGGTTTATGGGATCAAATCCTCTCTGCCGCAGCAACATATCTAATCACCGGTGAGAAAAGTTTTGGATATATGTTAAGAAAATGTTGGGATGTTGGCCTTACATCCCAATATTTTCCTAAAATGCATCCCAACATTTTTGTAAAGTGCATCCCAACTTTTTCGTGTTAGTTAAGAGTCCATCCTTAATTACCAACAATGAATTATTTATGATCGCTATTTACATACTTGTATTGATCGCCATCTCATACATATAAATTTATCTTACAATTAAGTGGACACATTAATTCTATAATAACTCAAAACCTAAAACATTTGTATTCACTAATTGTGTAAAGCATAAATATTACTTCACATTAACGCAAGGAACACATGTCTCTACTATTTAAGTAAGAATTCGTTATGCCAGGACACACAATTCCCAATAATATTAACCCTTAAAAAAATTGTTCTTTCAAATGCGCACAAATCGTGTTCATTCAAAATAGTGAACTTTGGATATGATCACAACGTCGAAGGTAAAAAATTGTATAAAAAACAAGGATAATGATTGAGAGTTAAATTCAACTAATTTTATGGGATATGGACCAATGCCATCATGACGTTATGAATATTAATGGCATCAATTCCCATACTCACATAAATCAGTCGGAATTATCCGACTTTCGGAGTCTAAATCATTATCTTAAAATACACACACAGGCATATATATATATCTTCAATTGTGCACAAAATGTGCTACATATGACTTAAAGCATAGAGATCGTTGAATATGATTATGTGCAGAGATTATCAGGGCTGGTTCAGTTCAACCCTTAGGCGGTCGCCTAAGGCCTCAACCAATAGGAAGGTCCTAAATTTTTTTAATGTCAACCAATAGGGAGGCCCCCAAAATTTTTAATTTCCATATATAATAATTATTTTCTAATATTATTAGACCTAACAAATATAAAAAATTAATATTAGACCCAACGATTTATATCCTTAAATAATCTTTTTTTTTCCTGTCTCCTCCTCATTCACGTTTTTTTACGCTCAACAGTTTATTGGGTATTGTAAGAAGTATTTGAAATACGGGAAAGAAATACCATTAAGGTAATATTGCCAAGGGGGTTGCAAATGGATCTGCTTGTTCACCAATCATTGATGGTTCTAGAACCGCTAAGCCCACGTTAGTACAAGTAGCTACGGGGTTTGCTATGACTTTTTACTATCGTCTGACCGTTACTGAAGCTTTTGCCTTGGTTCAATACATAATTACTAAAGATGCTATATTGGATTTGAATCAGATTTCGAATCAATGTATATTGCTTGTCATAAAATTCTAACGATTGGGGGAAATGCCTATGGTTTATTCTTATGAAGGTGGGAGAAAAGATAAAATGAAAACCGTCTTAAACATACAAAATTATTATTATTATTATTATTATTATTATTATAATATATATTCTCAAACAACATGCAAGTGGCATTGAATTTAATTAAACCCAAGTAGAAGATAAATACAAGCAACAAGGTTAAGTTAGCCAATCCAATCAGGCCCCTTGATGGCAATTGCGGTCTCCAATATGTGATAGCTAGCGGGCGATTCCTTGATATTATTTCTCTCTTTACCTTTTTCATTAGAATTTTCTCTCGATATCCACAATCACATATATAGATATATTTATATACAAATATATATATGTTGCCCAAATAATGACTGTAACGACCCGAAAATTTAGATAAAACTTCCTCAATCTCATTAAATCAAAATACTTCAATATATATCCAGGATCATAAAAAAATATTCCTTTATTAATACAAGAATCAATTTCCTCAAAATATATACACAAAATCTCTAAATAAATGAATTAAATCCCGCAACACAGTTGCACTCTAATTCTGCAACTAAAAATCCAAGTTCATCTTAGATACCTGAAACTGGAAGGGGGTGAGACGGGAAAAGTCCTAGTAAGAAAAACCATAACAAAAACCATAACAAAAATTTTAAGGAGGTTTCATGAAAATTACCTGCACAAAATATAGATATGCTTTAAACAAAAATACATATATGCAGATTGAGCCAAATAACAGTCGCAAAATAATTATGATAAAATCACCCTAAACAATTCAAGCTATAAAGCACCGTACACGGAAAAAAGAATTATATCATCACTGAATCACCAAGCTTCAACTCTCAGCCCTCTCTTTGCATCTCGGTTGTGTGTGTCCTCAAAAATCTCGGCCCTCTCTCTCTCTCTCTCTCTATCTCTCTAATTCTCTAACTTTTCTTTTCTGTTTCCTCACCAAGCTATTAAACAGGTATATAAAGGAAAGTGCACCAACACAATAATTCACAACAGTCCACGTACAAATATCAAATATCAAGGTAACAATCACAAGTGGACCCCGCCACCACTATCTTTACCATAACTTTTCCTTTATCCTTATTTTACATTCATCTGACTTTATCATCAACTTATCAACCCATGTGCACAGAGCCAGAGCCAAGTGAATTTTTGGCCAAACAAATCCTAGTGGGCCCCGCCACTATCACCGTACCACCTCTTATCTCTCTAACTCGGCACCATTTGCTTACTTCCATTTCCTTCTTATCTTTTGACTACACCCATCACTCGAAAGGAAATCGTCTCCGGTACCTGTTTCCGTCAGTTCCGATGTGTGGCCTAGATAGAGCCACGTCAATTAAAAAAAATTTGTATGAAAAAGTTACCCTCAGCTGTTACATAGTGTATTTGTAGTGTATATGTTAGTGTATATATATATATTATAGTGTATATACACTTGTATATATTAAATATTTAGGAGAATTTATTGAAATATCCTTTATATTAAAAAATCCCCCAAAATATCTTTCATTTTCTAGGTCGTCGAATAGGTCGGAAGGGAAGGAAAGGGAAGTCGAATATTGGAAGAAGGAGAAGGACTTGGAAAAAGATCACGGAAGAGGTTGTTACAGTTGTCGGACTTAGGTTTTCAGAAGTGGAGTTGGAAGAAGGTCGTGGTTATTACAATTGTCAGAGTTAGGTTTGCAGAAGGTTTTCGGAAGTGGAGTTGGAAGAAGGTCGCGGTTGTTACAGTTTTCAGACTTAGGTTTTCTTTCCAAAGGTTCTGTCCATCCCTTTTTAAACGCAGAGGTTTTAATTTCTTTGAATATACTATATTAAATTCTGTGTTATTAATTTTGTTTGATTATTTGTGAAATTCTGAAAAAATTATTCGTGATAAATAGTACAGTATAATTTAATTGAATCCTATTAAATTTTGTCCATCCCTTTCCAAACTCAGAGGTTTAATTTGATTGACTATACTATATTAAATTTTGTTTTATTAGTTTTTGTTTGGTTATTTGTGAAATTCTGAAAAAGTTATGCGTTATAAATAGTACAGTATTATTTGTTTGAATCTAATTAAATTCTGTTTCATTAGTTTTGATTGGTTATTTGTTACTATTAAATTGTGGGAAAATGAATTGAAAATTATGAAAATTTTATTCGTGTAAGGCAATGCAATGTTTTATACAATTTGTAATGGTAATTGGTGCGTTATATCTGTTATTGGGTGGTATGTTTTTCCTGTTGCACTTTTTTTGCAGTTAATTGTGTGTTTGTTTTATATGTTTATAGTTAAAATTTTGTTGACTGAAAATTGATGGAAAGGTTGTTTGTGCATAATAGAGTGTGCTTTGTTGCGCTGTAAAGATTGGTTTAGAAATGGGTCGGCAGAAGTCGATAGCTCAAAAGAAAGGTCCTGTACGAAAAAAATACCTATACGGAAAAAAATCGCGGACAATATCGTTCATCCGCCTCCTTCTCCTACTCTCCAATGTATGATGCAAAGCATGCGTAATCAATCTTCTTCTGCGGGTTGTACACCTCCCCCCCCCCCCCCCCCTAAATCATCTACACGTACTTGTACTCATACCCTTAAATCATCTGACCTTGCTGATGAGGATTATAATGTTGAGGCAGACGAAGAGGATTATGATCCCCAGTTAAGCAGTAATGCATTAGTGAATAGTCTGCGTCGTGGAGGAGGAGTTTACCTTTTGTTTAAGTAAGTATACATTCATATCAGTATTCATGTTCACAATAACATTTTGTATGAATTACGCTTCCCTGTTAAGCAAATATATATTTCATTTGTTTGATATTTACATTGACATGGAAATTGATTGTTTAGGTTTTGGAATTATTTATAATGGTAAAACATAATTTCTGCATGTATTTGAAATGAAATTGATGTTTTACTGATGTGATACTTTGGTAATTATGAAAGTTTAGGAAATTTTTCGTTCAACATGTTTATCTTTCAATTGATAAGTGTATAAGTAAGTTGTGAATAAGTTGTGAAGCATATGTATTGAATTGAAATGCTGATGTTGAGTTGGTGATATTGTATATGATATCGTGTGTGAGGGCTACTTTCATGAAGAACTATCAACAAGTGCATGGCCCAATGAAGGGCGGTGATAAAAAAAATATTGGAATTGAAATGTAAGGATGCATGGAATGGTACGAGCATGGAGGATCAGGGTCCATATTATGAGGATAAAAGATTGCGCGATTTGGAGTTCAAAAACCGTGGAGGCTTAGCAGTGAACAAAAAGAAGAAGAAGGTAAGTTGGAGAGTTTGATTAAATTTTTAATTGAATTTATTATTGTTTTGATAACATAATATGAAGTAGAAAATTATGCAATTGATGCTTCCTTACTGGTAGTTAAATGAAATTATTGATGTGGCATTATATTTATTGGGATGTTGTAGGTTGAATACAAGGTTAAAACTGGCTGGAACAAACGCTCAATCTCTAAATTCATTAACACAGTATCTAAACTTGGAGACGAAAAGAGGAAGGATGTGGCAGATATAGGTTTCGGCAATTTGCTGAACCAACAATGTCAGCATTTGTCTACCACACTCTTTGATTACATCATTGGGCATTTGGAGATACAGAAACGACGCATTAAACTTGAAGATAATCAATATCTCCCAATTAATGCAATTGATGTCCACAACATCCTCGGTTTTCCTGCTGGAATCACGGACGTGCTTATATGTCAGCTTTTTAAAGCCGATTGGATAAGTAAAGGTAGATATCGAAGTGGGTTGCATGTAAATGCTCTAATGGAAAGGGTAGAACAATCAGAGCCTGGCGAAGATTTCGAAAGAGCCTTTTTGCTTTTTGCATGTGCCGCTTTTCTAACACTTAATAGACGTTACAGTGCGCATGTAAAAGAATTAAAGGCTATTCATAATGTGAATGAAATCAAGTCTTACAACTGGTGTACATATGTGCTTAAAACTTTAATGGCTCATTTGGGTGAATCTGAAGAAGGTAGAAAAATAAAGCACGAGTATATCGGATGCGTGCTCTTCCTGCAGGTAAATAACATTACCTACTTATATTTTGCAAAATACTTTATTATTTATGTCATTAGTATGAATCATGACTGATTAACCACGTTGCAATTTAATTCAGCTTCTATATGTGATGAGGTGTAAAGTGCAATACCCTTGTTATCCCACCATTGGCGATAAAACC
This sequence comes from Cornus florida, assembly GCF_030987335.1. Lineage (NCBI taxonomy): Eukaryota > Viridiplantae > Streptophyta > Magnoliopsida > Cornales > Cornaceae > Cornus > Cornus florida. The sequence continues at coordinate 65,813,518 of NW_026775573.1, forward strand.
AGTCTTGGTTTTTGGGACACTACCTTGTATGCGAACATTTAAAATGGGAGCTGAAAATCGGAGGTTTTGGAATGGGTCAGATATTACACTAAATTTAGAAAGTATTTGCAAGTTCCCAATTTTTGTTGTATATGATACCATTTCATTGCTTACATACATTAGTTTCGAAATATTTATATGGAACAGTTAATTCCTCTCAAAGCGAATGTGTCCCATTCTCTATCGTCATCGTGGTCTGGAGGTGAAAAAGACAATGGTAGTTGTTCGGAAAGTGAGGTTGAGGTAACGATATATTACTTTACAGTTAATGAGTATGAATGAAATTATGAATATGCAATTCATCAGTGACAAGCAATTACAATTTTGTATGCAGCGTTGCGTTAAAGAAATTTGCAACGAAATGGAAAGAGAAGCAGAAAACAGAAAAACGTTGAAGAGGAAGGTCAAGAAAATGGAGAGTTTGGTGAGAAAAAAGTCAAATGGGGCTAGAGGAAAAGCAAGTGTTTGTATAGCAGATGGGGGAGTGTCTGTTGAGTATAAAGATGGGCCATAGAATTCTAAAAATGAAGTTGAGAGGGAAACATTTGACTCCCCTGTTCACACAGGTGAGGAACCAGAATTTGGCAGTACAGATCATACCCACTTTACTCCCACCAGCAATGACTTACAAAATGAGGATGAGAGGATAGAGTTGAACTACACTGTGGGCATGGCTTTGGAGGAGAACCTAAGAGCAACACATACAAGTCCCAATTGTTCAGTCCCTGATATATCCCTACAAACTTTACATGGTAAAGGGAAGGATGCGGTGGGACAACTCAGAAGAGGTACTAGGAGCAGAAAATCCGCACCATATTACTTCTTTCCATGGGTATCTAGGGATAGTCAGAAAATTCAATTGACTCCAAAGCAGAAGATATTATTGAGTTATGCTACTGCGTGAGGTCGTGATAAAGGGTAAGTGTAACCCACATTTGTGAATTTCCAAAGTCCATATATTGTTGTTTATTGTATTGTCCGTCTCTAATTAGTTAGTAAGAATAATTGTATTAGTGCACGTATACTAATGTGTAAGGAGGATTTACATTTGTTAGTGAAATTTTGGTTTCCATATACGATATTCATCTTTCTCGGACGGATATACACGAGTTGTTTCACCTAAACTGGATCTCGAACTTGGTGTGTGGATTTACACCACACATTTCAAATAATTGATATGTATTTTTACGGTTATGATATGATGAACCTATTAAAATTGCATTTGTCAATTCAGATGGTAAAATTCTGGGCAATGATGTTGAACGAAGAGTAAGGAGGGAAATTGAATCACTACTATTTTGATAGTTACGCTGTCTAGTTTATGAAAGAACACAATGTCATTAAATATGACACTACAAAGAAGCGCATGCCTCTAATAAAAAAAGTCTGGGAACAATACAAACAAGTGTTTAAGCTTGAAGATTCGACGGTGTTCAAGGATTCTGAGCTGGTTAGTTTAATGATTTTGGAGTAATTTGTTGTGCATTACAGTAAAGTAGAAGATGTGTAACGTATGAATGATTGGATCGTCCTATTTTTGACCAATATGTTTTGCTGTCCCTAACTTTATGTTCATTACCGTATAGTTATTCTTCCTTGCAATCATTGAGAAACATTGGTTTCTACTCGTAGTCAACCGACCCAAGAAAGTAGTGGACTACCTATGCGGAATTGGACGACCGCATAGATACGTCGCATTTGGGAATTGTGTGGTACACATCTATCTAATGAAATCAATCCCATTTGTTAATGTTTGTTTTATAAGAAATACATAGTTACTTCAAGTTGATGTGTATGACAAAAAGAGTTTGTTGCGGTTGCCCTGGAGGAAGAGAAGTGGCTAGCTTACAAAACAAAGAAGGACCATAAAATCCCTCTCTAGGATGATGCGTATGTAAATATCTATTTCAATACAAGTGCATAATAAATTTTTTATTTACCATATCATAAATCCAATACTATCCCTTACTGAGTAGATTAGTTAAATACTGTTTGCATATTAGGGATAGTTGTGGTTTGTTCGTAATGAGGTACATGGAGTTCTGGAATGACACTAACTTCAATCAGAAATTTTGTGTAAGTAGTGTTATCATTATTATTTCTATGTATGTGTAAATTACATAAGGTACACGTTGTAGTATTGTTTGGCAGTAACATTTTTTAATGTTGCAGTCCAAGGTAATGCATTCTGAGTTCCTTTTGCAAGTATTGGATCATCCCGGGAATAAAGTCTGAGAGGAGTTGTACAAGGTTGCTAATGTTGAAGAAGGAGATGATTGATGTAAATGGTGTATTTATAAGGAGGATTTTGAGAGTGGGTCACTTAAGTTGTCTGACATGAGTGTTTGTGGTATGTATATAATTGGATGATACGTTGTAAAAATTGGCTCACTTACCTTCCTTCCTAATTTCGGATAACTAGTGGAGCAAGTACAGTTAATTAGTACCTAAGCTTGCACAGAAAATTTAAGTTGTATAAAATATTTATTGAATTGGCCGGTTCTAATTTAGTTTCACACAACATGATATAATCCAGCATTTTTTGGTATTCTAAATTACCATAATTTGATTTTTCTTGGTAAATTAAAGACAAGGATATAATTGATATAATTTGATAAACTTATATAATTCATATCAATTAATTTATTCTGAACGAGTTTAGGGTCTACTTCTTAGGGTTATAATTGATATAATTTGCTATAACTTGACAAGGATATAACAAATTATATAAATCATATCAATGTTATCAAATTTGTTGACTTTAGGGTTTACTTCTTTGAGGGTTATAATTGATGTAATTTTGTATAATTCTTGTTGAGGATATATCAAATCATATAATTCGTATGAATGCTATAAATTTTATGACTTTAGGGTTTACTTCTCTGAGGGTTATAAGTGATATAATTAGGTATAACTTGACAAGGACAACTATTCATATATCTTGATAAACCTATACAAAATGTTGTTCCAAAGTTATAGGGAACATCTACATCATCCATCCGTGCAAAAGCCAGAAATTCATAATCACATCACAGGTTAAAAAAATAATTACAATTAACAGAAAACATAAGGCTATTATAAAAAACCCAAACTTTGCTAGCAGCTTCACATTTGCATTGCTGGCTTCGAGAAGTCTCACAGTTGAAGCATACACTGTACTTTCAGAATTTAGATCTTCCACATCATCCACTCATTTTATGTCTTCTCCCATGGACTTAATAATAGTGATTCATGTGGGTTAGTTGAAGTTGCACTTTGAACAATGTTGGTTGAAATAGGGTAACACCATTCCTAGAAGTCGCAACGTTCATGTCGTTCTTTTGGACATACATAATAGAGTTTTCCTTTGTTTCTGCCTTCTTTCCCTGTGATTTTAACGTCTGCCATATTATGTTCATCTCGACACCAACAAGTTTTATTCATATACCTTACGTCTTATAGGTGATTAGGTGGAAGATGGCACCCGGAAGTCCAAAATAAAATATAAGAACAAATTATTACGAATTTAATGGGTTGCAAAATAAGATCAACATGAGTAGAAAATAAAGTGGAAAAAATGCAATAAGAAACGCATGCAAACAAAGAAGAAGATTCTGGAACTGCCCTAATTATTGGAAACACCGTTAAAGGTATGAATGAAGTAGAATTGGCTGGTTTTTACGATGAATACCTAAAAATAACCAAAACCAAGTAAATGATATAAGTACAACTATATAAGCATTACTAAATAGCTAAAATATGCAACTTTAAGGGCTCAAATGCACAACATTCAGCGCTCGTCAGAAACTAATAAACTAATCCTGATTAAATCCAGTGGTATAATACAATATACCAAATTGACATATATACACATCTGAACTAAATTCTGTAATACTATATACTGTAATCAATAGGCCAATGGCCTAGCGGTATCAACCTCTCACTTCCCAAAGGGACGTCAGGGGTTTAAGTCTCAGAAGAGACATGTGTGTGTGAGTACCAACTAGGGAAAAAAAAAAAAAACAGTGTCTTCGTTCGAAATTCATAAAGTAAAACGTCAAAATTTACTCATATAAAAAAAACAACAATTTATGAAATAAATAAACAAATCATATAACAATAGCTTTTTGAATTAGGAGTCTTATCTAACTTCTTGATTTAGAAGTCTTACCCAATGTTAGAAGAAACTTGTATATATGGAATGTAATGAACTAAATATTTATTGCATTGTTAACTTTGAATATGAGTGGAAGCCTCATGTTTGCTCTGTGTGCCAACGTGTAGATCATTTGGAGAAGCACTACTTCCCATTGAAGGTGCTTCAAAATAAGCCTAAGAAAACAGTGGATAAATGGGTAGTGAAGCACAAAGGCAAAGATATTGATGTAGATGAATTGCCTGATAAATTGCCATGCCGAGATATTACTCCACCTCGGGAGGAGCCAGTTAAAACTTCTAATGTCTTTGTAATCTTGAGTTATGATCACATGGAAGAGGATGTGGTGGGGGAGGAATCCTAAGAAAATGGGGACTGTATTGCAGTTGTGGGCCAATCTACTTAGAAGTTGGTGCCTATCATAGGTGAGGATTCGATGCCAAATATATATTCTTTTGTGGGTGTGATTAAGCCTCAGGTTGAGGCTCTACAAGGACATGAACCAGAGAATGTGGACCCCAGGGTGGTTTCTATTGAATGGGTGAGGGATGAACCACACTATTTATTGCTTGCTAGTGATCATGATGATGGGTGGCAGATGTAAGAACTCCTAATACTTCAGATATAAGGAAATGTAATCAATGTATTCCTACTTGTAGCTCTGAGAATGCATCTTCTATGGCCAAACTAACTAATACTCATAAGAAATGGGGAAAAACAACTGGTAAACAGGTTATTGGTGTCATTAAAAGAGTGACAAGAAGTAAGACTGGGGGTGGTGACCCCAAGTCTACTTCATCGTGATTGGAGCTTGGAATGTAAAGGGCCTTAATAGGCCCAGGATGCAGAGACTGTTAAAGAGTGGATTGTTCAAAGTTCTCTACAGTTTGTTTATCTCCAAGAGACTAGAGTTGCTGTTTGTAAGTTTTGTAAGATCTCTGGGAAAATTAGGGGCATTTGGAGCTGGATTACTAACTACTCCGTACACTCTAATAGGAGAATTTGGTGTGGTTGGAATTCTGATCTTTTCGTAATAGATGTTTTTCACTGTGGGATACAATTCTTACTGCTTAAGGTGGTGCACAGTCCTTCTAATTCTTTTGTGTTTCTTAACCCTATCTGTGTTGCCAATACAGTAAGAGATAGGAATTTATTATGGCAGGATTTGAATCTATATACCTCTATTGTAGATGGTCCATGGCTAGCTGTAGGTGATTGGAATGTTGTGTTGTTCAATTCAAAGAAATGTGGTGGAAAGAAGATGCCTTAGTCTATCCTGGATGAATTCAATGATTGCCTCTCTTCTGCGGGGTTATGTGGCCTGTATTGCAATAATTCTATCCTTACCTGGAACAATTGGCAGAATATTAGAGGTAGAATATATGGTAGACTAGATAGGGTTATGGTTATTGCAGAGTAGCTTCATACTTTTTCACGTTCCAAAGCCTTTATTCATAGTGCTAAATTTTTTGATCGTAATGCCATCATTGTGAACATTTTTAATGGTATTGCTTTGGGTCCTAAACCATTCAGAATGTTGAAAGTTTGATGCCAGCAGAAGGGTGTGGATGTTGTTGTAACTGGTGCTTGGAACTCCATACCAGGTGGTCATCCTATTAAATCCTTACAACAAAGACTGAAAAAGGTTAAGGAAGTAGTGAAAGCCTAGAACCAAGCTCATTTTGGTAATGTTTACTCTCCAGTTAGAACTGCAAAGGATAAGCTATGTAATGCTCAAACCTTACTTATGCAGATCCATTTGTTCTTGATATTATAAATAAAGAGAATATGTACATGAAACATTTGGAGAATGCCTTCGTAAATGAGAATATTTTGGTAGCTCAGAAATCTAGAATCCAATGGCTTAGAGACTTTGACATATCTACATCCTTTTTCCACTATAAAGTTACCCAACACATAAATCATAATGCTATCACTTCTATTTAGAATGATGATGGTACTATTTGTTCAGATCAAGATGTGATTAAGAGGAGTTTTGTGGATCATTTTTTAACATTCATTATAGCTCAAGGTTCTCAATCTTTGTCAGCTCTTAGATAGCCAAGACAAGTTCTTTCCTCTATAGATGTTTATCAAATCCGAAGTTTTTCGCTTCCACATGGGAAGGGAAAATAACCCACTCGAGCTTTCTATCCCTCCCAGATTGGGAGGTCAACTGTCATTTTGTGTCCTGATATTTATGTGCAATGTGTGTGATTTGTAGGTGAATTGAATTGATAGGGCAAAATTCAAAGATTTTGATGAGTCTCCACCTAACATTAAGTTTTGGTGTGTTAGGTCACCAAAGATGGGAAGAAATTGGATTGAATGACTCGTGATCTGCTTCACCAAAGATAGAATTTTGGGGGTTTCTTTATGCTTAAGAAATGTGTTAGGTACCCCAAGACACCCGTACCAAGTACGGTTACCTATACTCTATCTAATGTAATGACCCGAACCCGGGGGTCCGAATCGCTAACCGGGTCCTTACCCAAACCCGAGGTCGTCTAAGGGCATTAAAGTCCTAATCAATGTCAATACATAATTTATATACATCATCCAAGACTCATAGTACATCATATCTCTAACATCACAGAAGACTCACAAATGCAGGTGGATAAGGCTGTGTCGGCCACCACTTCCTTCCCGTAACCTGAAAATAGTAATATAAGGGGTGAGCACAATGGCTCAGTTGGAGGTGCCTAAGACACACCTCTTAATGACCTCATGAATCCACACAAAGCATAGAATACAAGATATACGGGATCATGCTATAGGGGAGAACACAGCAATAACAACAACAACAACTACAATACAGGCCTTCTAACCATATATATACAATGCATGCCAATATAATGCAATGACATACGAATGTCGCTCCCCATTTTTCAAAACATTTCCATTTTACCGTTCCAAACCATTAATGCAACTTGACCTATAGTAGCTCTATGGTGTCATGAGAGAAGGGCTGATTAGCTGTCCCCAACCACATGACATCTTCAATTAAAAACATGAAAATTAAAATTAACTAAAGTATTTAGGGTGTAGAGAATGAGAGAGAGGTCTTGGGGTATAGAGTTCACTACTAAGCTTCACCTCACTAAACATTTAGTATTTGTCAATTTAGGGGGTTTTCATGTTTTGAAACAAATGTGTGTGCGTGTGTGTGTGTGTTACCAATTGAATCAACAAATGTGGATGACAATAACAAGGGTAACTTGTCTACCTAGGCTAGTGTGTAGTACAAATTATCAAGCTAAAGCCATTAATCCATCAATAAGCTCACAATTGATGTACACAAAAATTTAGAGAAATGTACTACTTGTAAGCATAAGCATGGATCATCAAAGACAAGCATGGATTGTTTACCTATCTAGGAATTTAAAGGCAATTACACTACAACTATACTAATGACAAGGAATTTAAACTAATTAAGCTAATGAGGTAGCACAATCCATCAAGAAATAAGCATAATCCATCAAATAAATCACAAGAGGAACCAATTAAGCACCATGCCTTAACCATCACTAGATTTACAATTCCAACACACATAGACATATATTAAACTCATAGAATCTAGTGTAAGCACATGACTATTCATTCTAACATACATAGACATATGAATAGAATTGAAAGATCAATTAGAAGCATTAATCCATACAAATCAAGTAGAAACACAAGATCTATACCATTATTAGGTTAAAACATCAATTACAACTAAAATTCCCAAAAATTACAAAATACTAAAGTTTAGGATACAAGCCTAGGGGCTATCTCTAGCCCCAAGAGTAGGATATAGCCACTCATGGTTGTTGTCATCCAATCCTTAAGGGCTCTCTTCAATGTAGCCACCATCTTCTTTCTCTTGCTTTGGTCTCCAAAAATCCTAATCTATTCAATTACATTTAAATACAAGCATCTTTAAGTAGTCAACAAGTCAGAAAATAGTAACAAAAGTTGGTGGAGTTCGGGCGTGCTCGGGAATAATAATAGCTCACTGCCAGTAGGATCTTCGATGGATCAAAACTTACTTCGATCGATCGAAGTTGACGTAGCATGAAAATATGTTATGTTGGCCTTATCCTTTGTTGAGCTGGGGCTGACGTGGCACTTCAATGGATAGAGAATCTTCGATCGATCGTGGAGGAATCTTCGATCGATCAAAAGTACTCCAGTGGACTTTTTCTGACTTTTTTCGGATTTTCTTCTTGACTACAAAAAGGAGCTAATAGGCTCTTTTTAGCTTATTTGAACTTTATTGACTAGAAATAAACATAAATATGAATTAGAACTAAAACGGGAAAGTAAGATAGATGAATGGACTAAAATACCTTAGCTTAAGTGCTAAAATGTGCAACATTTAAGCACTTATCAGCATGTTTCTTCACATTTTAATAATTAGCACATATGCATTCTCAACATAAATGATACATTGAAAATTATATATACAACATAAAATTTATATTAAATAAAATTCCAACATAATCAAGCATGCACATGCACCATAGTCGGGGAAATAATTCACAAAGCTCAAAGAAATGGGTATTAGAACACCCTTATCTCACAATTTGACGAAAAACCCAAATCAACCCAAAATTTTGAATTCTCAAAGTGGTCCAAATGTAACTTGGCTCCGATCAATGCGAAACCCTCGTTGTGCTCGTCGACTCTGCCTTCAGTGGCAAAGTCAAAATCACAATGGTGCAACCTAAATCTAAGAGGAGAGAAATGAACTATCTGTAATTACCCTAAGGTCATTTGTAATGTTTTACAATAATGGTGTGTCCCACAGCTTATAAAGAAAATATGTGACGACCTTGGTTTTTAGGCCAGCGTGTCCTGTGATGAACCGTAAGGATGATCCGATAACGGATCCGAATGTGGAAGCAAAAACAAAAACAAGACTCTAAGAAGTCAAAGTGACCTTCCATGAGGTCGTGGTGATGCGGAAACAAAAGATCGAAAATATGACAAATAAGCCCCCAGGGGCAAAATAGTCATTTCTGAAAATTATAGATTCGGGTGCCACTGAGCACACCGTTGGAAGGACAACGAAAAACTAATCAAGATGGGCTCAAGAATTGCATGATTCGGAGTCCGAATGAAGGAGAAACGGCATGACGAAGAAAAACGAGCACTTAAAGCAAAAAGGGTAAACTGGTAATTATCCAAAAAGAACCGGGTGCAACCAAGCACACTATTGGAAAGACAGCGAAAAATTAGTCAAGTTCAAAAAAAATTTTACTTGAATCGGAGTCCTGACGAAGGAGAAAAGCCCAAAAGAAGAATTGATGTCGCTGCGGCCCGACGAGGGGCCATGGCGCACATGGCGCCCATGCGCGAGCCCACCGGCGTGCATGCCGGCGCCCAAAGACATGGCTGGTGCAGCCCTTGGCTGCTGCAACATTTTTTTTGATCTGCCCAGAACTGAGGCTTGAAACGGAGGTCAAGACGAGTTTTTCTGGAAAAACACGAAGAAGAAACCCCCCCTAAAATCGAGTTTTCTACCAGATAGCGCGGACGGAATTGAAAAAAACTCACTGTGAGATCCCAAAAATGCCCCTAGATCAGAACTGAACAAGAGGGTCATAAAGCTGCTAAATCAAAACTGGAAGCTGAAACTTCACGAGGGATTTCCAGTACCAAGATGACATTTTCTGGAAAAACACGAAGAAGAAACCCCCCATAAAATCATGTTTTCTATTCAACTATGTCAAAAGAAGAAAATAAAGCTGATGTGAAAGGTCCATAATGCCCCTAGATCAGAATATGCAAAAAAAATGCGAAATGAATTCACAAGAGGCTCAAAACACAAACGATAAGGTTTTGCCCGGAAACGACCATGCACGCAAACGTAACTTACCTATTTAGATGCGCTACAATGGTCCATGGCTTAAAAATACCACCGATACAAAATCCGACCCCCCAACGGGCAAAAAGGCAAAAAGGCAAAAATGGAACTTGGAATGAAAACTCGGAATCCAAAAATACAAAACAGGATCAAATGACCGTTTGGCCCTTGGCCACACTTCAAACATGATTTATGAGACCCTATGAAAGAATGAGAATGGAATTCCCACACCCGATGCAACCATGGTGAAGCAATGACTTGCGATTTTTTAAGATTTTCACAATATTTCATGAAGTTAAAAAGTACATAGAGTACAATATACATGTCATTGGCCTCCGGCCTCATCTCATACACATCAAATACATTGAAAGGAGTGTACTTAAGTACACATTACATACATGGAATCAAATATACATATTTTGACATATAAGTCTACAAAATGACATTTCATGCTAACATTTGCATAAAATGGAAACTTGAAAGCTACATGATATCCAAGGAATGCTAGGCTTCACGAACCAAGTCTTCATACCTGAAATATGCCCCAGTATCGTAGGGGTGAGTAACATAAAGCTACTCGTAGGAGATGAGCATGCATTGACCTAGCATTTTACAAATTTATCACCTTAAGGTGAAACATGTTAAAGGGGCTCATGCCACTTAACGTCTATGTCCAAGTGAGACTCGAGGAGCATCCTAAGCTACCTTAGAGTCTAAGCAACAAGAATCATGATATACATACGTGTATGAAACGAATCATGATTGGGATAATCAAAGAACACGACAAGAAGAATGCTTGAGCATAGATTAACATGAATTGCATTTTCAATACAATTGAACTAGGTCTAGAGTAATCTATACAACATGATGAAAGCATATTTGAATACAAGTTAACAAGAATCACATTATCCATGCAATTCAACAACAAAAGAGCATGTTATATAGTGTAACAAGGTTTAAGTTCTCAAAGCCATCAACTTAGAATCTAAAGCACAAAATAACAGTAGTGGTTCATGCCACCTAACGTCTATGTTATAAATGAATCAATAGGATCAATCCTAAGCTTTATTAGAACGTCAAAACACAATTTTCAATATCGGTGCAATTTAACCAACATTGGAACTTCCAATACAACGCATAAAGCACAATTTCGCAAAGTTAACATCCTGTAACTTAAAATGGAATGACAAATAAGAAACAACAAGTTACAACATCATCTAGTTATCAACTTGAAAATGAAATACGAAATCAAACAAAGTGGATACTCGAACGTCACGCCGGATCAGACCGACAACATAGTTACTTTAGGGTTACTAACCCATGGGTAACCTCCCTATGTGCGCACTAGACTATATATAGAGGGACTGTCTCCCGTACTAGAACCACGTCCTAGCCATAGTCAAACAACGACATCCCCAAGTTTCCAAAATCAACAAGTTATGCAACAACGCATATATCAACATGATTATGCAAGATAATCAACTATCTACCAAGCACAACCAAATTTGGAAACCTATACAATCCATGCTCTAAGTCCACAACTAATATGATGTGATGAATGTCGAATCTTCAGTGTGCGATTCGTTACACGCTATGCATGAATGATGTTAAATACGAAGTGTGCAAATCATTACACAAGGCAATAATATATTCAATAAGGAAAACATATTCTCATGAATACAAACATAGCAACTATGTTATCTAATGTTCAAAACATAACCAAATGAATATACAACAAGTCTAAGTCCATGATTTGAATATAGAAACCACTTCTAAAACACAACTAGATCATGGAGCAAATTGATAGAATTTAAATAGATAAACACAATTAAATTCTCTAGATTTCTAATTCAATTTCAATTAACCTCAATTTAATACATGTTAAAGAGTATGGCAAGGTCATCACCTATATTCATTCTAAAACTCAATTAGATTGTTAGAATAACAAAGTAGAACTTTAATTAAATCATGCTAATTTAAATCCCAAGGTTCTAAAACAACTTCTAATAGTCCCAAATTAATATATACTAGTAAACAAGTCATGGTCAATACAAATATCAAGTTAAAACCTTAATTAAGCTAATGGGACCACAAAATAGATTTTAATTAATTCTTTTAATTAAAATCTCTAGATTTTTCAAACTTAACCAAATACCCTCAATTTAACATATCTTAGAGAACATGCCAAGGACTAATGTAATATCATATTTCAAGCTTATTTCATACAAGTTACACCTATGTAAATTAAACTTTCACTAAATTTAAATATAAAATAAAGGTTGCAATTCTCATGCAATTAATCCGAATTTAATACATGTGAACAACCACACCAAAGCTTAATTTTCTAGCATGCCACAATTCAATTCCAAGTTGTATATCACCATGAGGATTAAATCTTAAACAAGGAAATTAATTAAATGAAAGGTTTCAAAACCTCACCGAATATTCTAAATCAAATATATGTGAAGCTATATGGCATGTAGATCAAGAATATCAAGTCGGAATTCGAATGGAGTAAATAGTGCACTCGGGGCAAATTAATTAATAATTACTAATTTTTAAAACACCTCCAATTACTTTCAAATTCAACTATGTTGAAGAGCATGCTAAGGCCTAATGTAATATGCTAACACATATTAATTTCAAGCTAGTTAAGGCCATGTGAATTAATCTTTCACTTAAGATAAATATTAAATAAAATCTTTAATACTTATTCAAATGTTCCAATTTTAATACACGACAATGAGCATATCAAGGGGCAATATAAAATCATGCTACATGTTTAAACTAAGTCATGAGCAACTGGGAAAATTAGATCTCGTACAAGAAAAATAAATAATAAAATCTCTAGATTTTACATTTAATCATGTAAACAAGTAGTATAAGCATCACAAGCATGCTATATAACAAGAATTTATACCTAGAACATCTCCTACCTCAATTTGAGATAAAAATCTCAAATGCCATCAAAATGGAATGGCTCCAAATCCGACGAAACTACTAGGTTTTGTCGGGGACAACGCCGTGAACATAACCCCCATGAAAGCCCCATCAAAATTGTAACTTGACCTCAAAACCAAACTCAAGAAATGGTCAAAACTGAATTCTAATAAGAGGGAAAGGTAGAGCACGGCGAGGGGAACAACAAACGTTAAGGCCGAAGACTTTCCATCAAGGAAAAGTGAACCAAAAGAGGAGAGAGAAGATGGCAGCACCCCTTGGGCAGCCATGGGAGCTCCAGGTCGTGCATGAAGAGGGGAGAAGATCAAAAATGAAATATCTCACCCCCCTTTTATAGAAATCTCAAAAAGTGCCCCGAACGGGCCCCGCCGGGTTAAAAAAAGTAAAATTTGAGCAGACACGCTCAAATGGCAAAACTTTGTGAACAAAAAAGATTCAAAATAATAAAATATGAACAACAGAAGAAACGGTGTTGAAAACTGAGTCCCGAGCAGAAAGTTATGCCCAAAACAAGTTTGGCGAAAATCGGGGCCAGAAACCCTGAAACTGGAAAACATCGACCAGGAAGAAATTCCAAGAGTACACAACTCGACGAAATGTGAAAATGAATCCCGTACGAGGATCCAGGCTCAAAATAAGACATTTTGCAATAACTTTCATTAATTGCACAATGGCCCTCCAAAAAGTGAAAACTGCACTTATGGCCCAGAATGAAAATATCTTCCAAAAATATTTTCTTAAAAACCCCTAAAATAAAATATCTTCAAAAGATATTTATGAAAAACACCCCAAGAAATGAAATTAATTCCAAAGATTTATGCATCCATTCCCCTATGGGCACCGGGAGCAACCAAAGTATTTTCTTGCAAAAGTAAAGATACATATTTCGTGAAAGCCACTGACGATAAGGATACGTGAAGTCAAAAACCAACTCCGAGCTTGAAAAGTGAGGTTGTGCCAAAAACTGACAAACGGAGATAAGACGAAATAGGGAAAAGGACGAAATAGCGCATAGTATCGAAAAACGAAAAATGTGAATATGAATCGGTCCTCAAAGGAAGTTGTCAATTCACATGAAAGAGTCTCAGAAACCAATTCTGAGCACTCGAGATGACACTAAGCGACACGAAACAGAGCTCAGAAAGGAAAATTAAACGAAAAAAATTCATTCGTAAAATTTCAGGAAAAAAGAAAGGAATGCAAATGACCGGGTCGTTACAAAATATCTTTTATCACACCATACACACACACACACACACACACACACGTATGTATAAACACTAAATACAACACAACCACCCATCTAAACATGTATCCACATAAATATGCATTAAATAACAATATATAAAATGTAACGAATCTGAAAAATAATCCTCATGCACTACAACTTCGGTTGTAGATCCTGCCCGGGGCCTCCTAGTCTGAAAAGCTGAAAAATGCTGAAATGGCCAACAATGCATTTCTAAGAATCCTGAACTTAAATAAATGCTCCAACAAATTCTTGGGACTCACCCGGCATACCCCACGGTGCCCGACACCTAAAACGAAGAGATAAAAATAAAAAATCTGAAAAATTGAAAAAATCCCAAAAATGAGAAATGGGGAAAGTGGAAAATATTATAGCTAAATTCCATTTCCATTCATATGATTATGCGATGATCAAATAGAAGGTGCATGTAGGTTTTCAGTAATTTTTGTGGAAGATGGTGATGAAGATGATATGTGGTAAAATAGAGATTGAATGATGGATGACAGTCCTGGTAGAGGAATGACAACTGAGATAAGGGACATGACTGAAGTTAAGGAGTGCCTTAAGTTGTCCACGTATCCCAAGGTGTGGGAATTGTTGGAAAATTTTTATAAGAGTGACTTAAGCCCTTAAATCACTCCTTGATAGAATATTAATGTTGCTATTCTTGGGCAACAAGTTGTTGCCATATTTATATTTGTCTTTCTGTGTAATTCCTTTATTATAAGTCTTCCCCAATTCACTTATAATTGGAGGTGGTTATTGTAAACAAACTCAAGAGAGAATTTAATAAAAGAGATGTAGCCCTTTGGGCTTCGTGTGTCGTGGATGTAAGCCCAAGTGTGTTGTGTGTCGTGGATCTTTGTTCTCTTATCTCGGCTCCTTCTCGCTACTATATCTTATTTGTTCGGAAGCTCTTGTGATGGATACTAAGGAATCCCATCTTCTTGGGTCAATTAAAGTGTGAGCATGCAAATCAGCCCTCCTCCACTGCTACTATCGTTAGTGTAGGTAATACGTGTCTCCAGGATTCAACTTCTACACCTTGGATCATTGATTTAAGGACATCCGATTACATGACATGTAACCCATCTTTTCTTTATGATATTTCTCATGTTTTCTCACCATCAGTTATTACTATAGTGAATGGTGCCAAATCACTTGTTCATGGAATTGGTACCTTCTGTACTTCGGGTCTCACTTTTTCATCAGTTTTTTATATCCTCAATTTTCATTCAATTTATTGTCAGTTTACAAAATCATATTAGATTTAAATTGCTCAGTTACTTTTTCTCCTTCCCATTGTGTCTTTCAGTATCTTAAAACGAAGAAGACGATTGGTGGGGGCCGGGTTTGAGAAGGATGGTCTTTACTACTTCTAGCCAAGTACTATTCCAACAGCTCTACATTCCACCTCTTCTTCAACTTACCAGTAACATTGCCGCTTTGGACATCCCTCTTCAAATAGTCTTCGTGCCTTGGTCCCTTCTTTAGGTGATTTTTCTAAGTTTAATTGTAATACTTGCGAACTTAGTAAACATCGTCGGGCTACTTTTAAGTCTCGTTTTGATAAAAGTTTAAAACCTTTTGAGTTAGTACATTCGGATGTTTGGGAACCAGCTCGTACTACTGGTTTATTTGGTGCTCATTATTTTGTGTCATTTATTGATGATAATTCATGTTTAACTTGGGTTTATATTCTTAAAGATAAATCTTAAGTAGTCTCTGTTTTTCAATCCTTTTATGTTGAAATTCAAAATTAATTTGATGCAAAATAACTTGTTTTTAGAACTGATAGTGCCCTTAAATATAAACTTAATGTTTTTCAAAAGTTTCTTGAGTTGAGGGGCATTATCCATCAAACATCTCGGGTTGATACCCCTCAACAAAATGGAGTTGCTGAACAGAAGAATGACCCACTCCTAGCTATCGCTCATGCCTTAACAATTCAAATGCATGTTCCAAAACAGTTTTGGGCAGATGTAGTTCTGGTTGCTGCTTATCTTTTAAATCGTATGCCTTCTAGGGTCCTTTAAGGAAAAATCACCTTCCAAATGATGTTTTCTAACAAAAATCCTTTTTTCCATTCTTCCAAAGGTGTTTAGGTGTGTTTGTTTTGTTTATAATCTAAGCCCGGGACGAGACAAACTTGATCCTCGTGCTCACAAATGTATTTTCTTAGGTTATTCTCGCACTCAAAAGGGATATAAATTTGCAGTCCAACTCTTCATAAACATTTTGTGTCTACAGATATAACTTTCTTTAAGGATGTTCCTTATTATTCTCAAGTTGGTAGTTGCTTGGAGGACTCTGTTCTTTAAGAGTCTGTTCCTTCAACTCTAGTTTTTGATTTTGACATCCTACCAGCTTTTCGTGTCTATGCTCGTCACCGAAAAAGACTAGTTAATCATGTTCCAACAACAGAAGTAGTAAACCCAGCCATGCCACTTCCATCAGTCACTTTAACGCCTGGAGATTCTTCCATCTCTCCAGACTCTAATCTTGATCAACCTATTACTGTTCAGAAAGGTAAATGGTTTCATACCAATCACCCTATCTCTAATTTTGTATCGTATAATAAATTGTCCTCCTCCTTTCAAGCTTTTTCTTTGTCGTTATCCTCTATTGCTCTTCTTAAGTCCTACAGGGAGGCACTTTCTCATCCAGGGTGGAGGAAAGCTATGGAAGAAGAATTAAACACTTTAAAATTGAATCATACTTAGGACCTTGTTCCTAAGCCTGCTGATACTCAAGTTATTGGTTGTCATTGGGTTTTTACTATTAAACAGAAGCCTGATGGTATTGTTGACTGTCTCAAAGCTCGACTTATTGCTAAAAGCTACACTCAGACTTACGGCCTTGATTATACTGAGATGTTATCTCCTGCGACCAAAATGAATTATGTTCATGTGATAATCTCTCTTGCAGCTAATCTAAACTGGCCACTTCATCAACTTGATGTTAAAAATGACTTTTTGCATGGTGACCATAATAAGACAGTCTATATGACTCAACCACCTTGGTTTGAGTATAAGGGGGAATGTGTGTGTCATCTTAAAAAGTTTATCTATGGCCTCAAACAGTCCCCTCGTGCATGGTTTAATAAGTTCAGTAAAACAGTGGTAGCTCATGGTATGACCAGAAGCCAAGCTAACCACTTTTTTTTTTTTTAAGAAAACGAAACGTGGTATTGTGATTCTTATGGTGTATGTAGATGATATTATTATCATCGGTAGTGATAAAGATGGGATACAAGTTATAATCTATCACTTGAGTTCTAGCTTACTTACTAAGGATTTGGGCAAACTTTGATATTTTCTAGGAATTGAGGTGGCTCGGTCAAAGCAAGGCATTAATCTTTCTCAGCGAAAATACACTCTTGATCTATTACAGGATACTGGATATCTTGGTTTGAAACCTGTAGCTACACCCATGGAGACTAATGTAAAACTTAAGGTGGATGATGGTGACCCACTCGATGATCCAGAGATGTATCGGAGACTTGTAGGTAAACTTATTTACCTCATAATCACTCATTAAGACATCTCTTATGCAGTAAGTGTTGTGAGCCAGTTCATAACCAGTCCAAGGGTACATCACATGGAGGCAGTTGTATGCATCTTGAAGTATCTTAAGGGTGCTCTGGGATGTGGTCTGCTTTATCAATCTTCTGGACATCTTTAGATTGAGAGATATAAAAATGCAGATTGGTCTGGTTCTCCTTCTGATTGACAATCCACCACGGGTTACTGCACCTTCATAAGAGGAAATCTAGTAACTTGGAGGAGTAAGAAACAATCAGTTGTGGCTCGTTCCAGTGCTAAAGTAGAGTATCGTGCCATGTCACACACTGCTTGTAAACTTATTTAGTTGAAATTACTTGGTTGAAAACTCTTTTACAGGAACTTGGTATTTCAGTCCAGTACCCAATTCCTCTCCATTGTGATAATCAGGTAGCTATTTATATTACTAACAATCCAGTCTACCATGAGAGGACTAAAAATATTGAAATAGATTACTATTTCATTCGTTTTAAAGTTAACTCGAATGAGATTGTTACACCTTTTGTTCTTTCTGGTAGACAGTTGGCAGACATCTTCACTAAGGCGCTTCCTAAGAACTCTATTGATTCCATATGTAGTAAGCTGGGAGTTATTGACATTTACTCTCCAGCTTGAGGGGGAGTGTTGTACAATATTGTATGAGTTATCACGTTGTACAGTATTATATGAGTTGTCACACGTGTACAGTTAGTATTGTATGAGTTGTCACACGTGTACAGTTAGTATTGTATGAGTTGTTACCTACCCCTCATTACCATACATAGAATTACCATGTATATGATTTTCTTGTTCTCTACTCACCTACTCCAGTAGCTTCTCCTATATAAACACCATTGTATTATTGTATTACTTAATCAATAACATATTAGTTTTCATATATTCTCTTTGTTTCTCTCTCTCTTTTAACATTCAATATATCCATGACCAAAATGAAGAGTTCCATTTCTGATGGCTACAAATGTGTACCACTTTAAAAGTACCACTTTAAAAATACCACTTATAACAATAGCACATATATCAATGTAGAACAATGCTATAGTAAGGGGTTATTGAACCACAAGTATTGCTAGTTTATGGCAACAAAAATTGTAAAATTACTTTCTAGTTTGATAAAAGAGATGATAGTTTGATTGGTTTGTCACTTAAACTATAAATTGAAATTTGCATAGAAACAATAAATAAAATGAATAGAATTGATTGAACTTATAGAGAGAAGTTTAGGGAATTGACTTCACCTCAACCTCATACACATGTTAACTTGCACTTAACTTGGGGATAAACAACTATATATATATATATAATGATGTGTAGAAGTATAAAACAACCACATTCAAGAAAATCATACATTTCAAGACTAAGCATAACCCATCTTTGGTTGGCATGGTTCATCCACCTTAAACTAGGTTGTGGTATGAACCATCTTCCCTAGGTATGGCCTATCAAGGTCCTTCAATTGTATGTTGCATCACATGAAATCAATTATATATCATAAATTATCTTCAATTGGTATGGACTATCTACCTAACTAAATTAATCTAAAGGTGTAGCATGGTCCATCTTCTTTAAGTATAATCTATATAAATTCTTAATTACATGCCAATATAACCATATGATAAATTCTTTCCTATTGTCACTATAGGAAATCAAGTGTTGAATTGTGTCAATGTGATTTCTAAGACAAGATAAACATATCAACATAATTATATATTCAAATGGAGATCACATACATCAATTCAATGTAACAACACATCAATTCAATGTAAACAACTTCTAATTTACGAAATCAAATATATACAAGATGAATCCCCAAATTGAAATAGCAATTACTATATATTTACTTGGTTTAGGTTACATCAACTCCCTAGGAAGGGATTTAGCCTCTCATGGATATGGTAGCAACTTCAAGGATTGAAGAAGAGAAAGATTTCCCTTTCAGCCCCATTGTTACAAAACTTAGCATAAAACCCTAAGGAAAATCCTCTCCCTCACAATATATTTTTAGAATCCAAAACTAACTTATTTAATTCAAGCATTTGCCCCCTCTTATTCCCAAGATGATTTTCAAAACAACCCAACTCACCAAAATTTAAATCCCCACTTAAGATGGAACAAACTCTGACTTATTCAAAATGGGTGCCTGTAGGGCTTCTTCTTTTCTTTTACAATACTGAGTATTTAGGCCATTTCTTCTTAAAAACCACTTGATGTTTTGGTCTGATATGACTTGTTCTCCAAAAACCCTTAAGACCTTATTTTATTCCTTTTTAGCAATTAGACCTGCAAAAACACAAAAACATAAAAATGAAGATAATCTATATATAAAGATCAAATATTGGGTTTAACTAATGCAATTAAGGGCACTTAAATATGCAATATTTGGCGCTTATCACACCTCCCAAACTTACATTTTGCTAGTCCCTTAGCAAAACAAAATTAAAACACAAATTTCTCCTCTTTCGTGGGAGTGACGATTGCATTTAGCATATGCACCAAGTTTTTTAAACCCCTAGGTATCCCTAGAGGACGAGTGAAGTCTCGTGAGGGTTTACTAAAAATGATACCCATAAACACTAAGCAACACGGCTCATTCTAGTATAAATTGAAATATACGACTTTTAGGAAAGACTCTATCATGAAGGCTATAACAGGTATGCATACAATGATATCTTAAAACAATATTCAATTTCCAGTATTCATGCATCAACAAAGTAGTCCACATACATAATCTTCAACATCTCATTTATAATAAAATTTCATCTCAAGTTCCTTAAAAGTGAACCGAAATTTCATTTTCTTTTAAAATGCACTTTTAACCCTTTTATGGCTCATTCAATGTCTTTCACATCTTTAATCTATCTTTTGAAATCATAATCTAAGGCATGTATTTATTTGAACACATTTTGTGTTTTTTATTTATTTATTTTTTTATTATGCATGACCACGTGCAATGTCCAAGTTCCTTAAGCTCTTTAATCACCCCATGTAATAAGCGTTGAGCCAACGACTCGTAAACCAGATGGTCTTAGGGCGTTAAGTGTAATGACACTCCTAAGGGCGTAATGACTTGGAATGGTTAGGCTATGAACTCAAACTAATCATACATCTTACATTCTTTCCTTGTCTTCCTTTTTAATCAATTGATATGTTGAAAGAATGCTATTTTAATTTTTTTTATATATGCTAAGGATTATTTCATTCATCCGACTTACTAATTCAGGGAGCCAATTAAGTAAAACCACATGGAAGGGAATGCAATTTTTGGTGTGTCCAATGTGCATTGTGAAGTTACTTAGAGATGAAAGATTCCAAAATAAGACATTTAAATAATGCAGTGGACTTTTTTTCATTTGAATAATCATGCTAGCAACTTTCAATTATTCATTGATATCCTATATAAGCATACAAGTTGTATTAATCACATAGACCCTCCCCCAAACTTAGTTCCAATAACACCAAAAATCATTTGCCTAAACATATAATTTTATTTATTTATTTATTTATTTTTGTTGTAAACAATTCAAAACATATCAATGTAAACAATCTAACCACATTCAACAATGACTCTATACAAATGAATAGCTAACTCTCAACACCCCCAAACTTACATAATACATTGTCCTCAATGTATGAAAACAAGTACATAAAAATTAAGCATGTATAGAAGCATAAAAGGAGAGAAACTACCGAGTGCGAAATAGGAACTCTAGTGTAACCAGTTACAGTGAAAATGCCAAAGGTTTTTCCCCTAAACTTGTACCTAATAATCTGTCCACATAAACTAGGTACCAAGCATAAAAGCATAGACACAGATAAGGATATAAATCTGAAATAACATGTTATGCTTTATTAAAACCAAGAAAGAAACCAAAACTGTGCACATTAAAAAGTGCACCCACAATTGTCATGCCAAACATGGCCCCGAAACGTAGAATTATTCAGACAACAAAAAGCAGAAATAAATAGCATGAACTAAAAAGTTAAAGAGCAACACGATGCTCAATCCTCCATAAAAGTGGAAGAAGATGGACCCAGACCAACACCACCACACTCAATAAGTGATTGCACCATCGCTTACAAAAGCTGTTGTCCCTCTCTAGTCTCCTTACGAAAGTCCGTAAGGGTGCCCTCCATGGTACTAACTTGTAGCTGAAGAGCGTCAAGCCGGGTGCTGAGAGAGTCATACTCTACTCTAGTCATAACAGGTGGCTATGGACCAACAAGTGCAGGTTCATCATGCTCAACCTCCAAAGGAATATCCACATCACCCCAATTGAACTCATCACCAATATGTAACTGTCTAGCCTTTTTCAACTGAGATCGGCTTTTCTTCCATTCAGTGAGGTTGTATTGATACAAATCCTCCTTTTTCTCCTCACTCTGGCGCACTTTGAGCCCCTTTTTCTTTAGCATCTTTGTGACCAAATAGGGAAAGGAAACGCCCATGTCAAAGCATTATCCGCTTACTTCACAATGAGTTCACAATATAGTTTCAGAATCTGATCCCAAATAAGTTGTGGGACACAAAACCAATAACCTCTTTCCACGGCATAAAGGGTATTCAGAAAAACACCCTTTCGTTCTGAATGCCTAGCAACCAAAAAGACGTTCTGAGTAAGGACAGAGTCCAAAAACCAAAT
The DNA here is from genome assembly GCF_030987335.1 of Cornus florida. Taxonomy (NCBI): domain Eukaryota; kingdom Viridiplantae; phylum Streptophyta; class Magnoliopsida; order Cornales; family Cornaceae; genus Cornus; species Cornus florida. The sequence goes on from NW_026775573.1 coordinate 65,835,953, forward strand.
TCGGCACGGAATATAGGACTTGTTAGTGCTAGTTGTGCGACGATGTGTGAAGCTATTTTGACCAATTTCACGCACAATGTTCGGTAAGGTAATTGTGCCCAAAAAGATACCATACATAGGCTTATTCTCATCATTCAAAGGGGAAGTCATAGGACAATTGTGATACCCCCGGATTTTCGGATGCGGGTTGGTCGGGCCCACACTCGAATGCCCGAGGATTTAAAAAACAAAAGGCAATAATCGAACACAGAATACAAACATGATAAATAGGAATAAATAAAATTGCTGAAAGAAAACTAAAACGATAATCCATTAATGAAATCCTCAGAATAAATTTTATAAATAAGAAAGTATTCTGATACATCCAATCCTCCATTACTAATACAACTCAGGAATCCATACTATGTGGACCCTTAGAAAACCCCAACTGAACTAGTGACTATATTAGAACACTGAAACATAAAGAAAACTTCTAAGTAAATAATCCGAAAGAATGAAGTAGACGATCCATGCTCAGCACAAACAATCCCTACTCCTGACGAATACCTGAAAAAAATGATGGTGGGTCAGGCCCACAAACAAGTTCTACTCTACTACAATCCAAGTAGAGACCCGATATGTAGATACATCCTAGACAACCTCAACAATAGCTAAGTAGTCCATATATGTATATATAAACACTATAGGACGCTCGCTAGTCCATAAGTCTGTCTCAACCTGAATAGAAGGTAACATGTAAATCGCACATAAAGTGGCCATGTATACTTAAACCTACCAAGGAACATCAACTATGTCTAGTTACTCATCCTATGCGATATACGTACCCTAACCATGATCCTGAGACTCAAGCTTATATCACGGTACCATAATCATATATATATATATATAATATTATTCCTAATACAGAATATAAAAACAAACATCTGGTATGTCATTCAACTGTTTTAGTTGACCTGACATGAAAATATGTAGGACTTACATTTTTGGTAAATCCATTCCATTATGCATGAATATGTAGCAATTAGCGTTTTGATTTAATCCATCCCTAATATGCCACCGTCCCATACTGGTGCATATAATCCCAAAAATTCATAAATGATGCAACATTCAAAGTAATACATCAAATAAATCCACAAATCCAATAATTGATGCAGTAAATGATAAATTTAAACATCAATTAAAATTTGCAAAACAGTCTAATTATTGATAAAACAGAAACAAGTAGTTCATCAATTATACTCCAAAATAAGCATAAATAAAGTCTAATATGCATATAACCATATTATGCATCTAATATAAAAATTACAATCAGATCATGATCACAGTCATTAGATTGCTAAAATACTAGTAAGCAATTAAATCCTTTATTCCATAATCAACATGCAAGTCTACTGTTGAAATTCATGTTGTTCCATTCTTTAGCATATTATTATAAATCATGCTTCCGATTTTCTTTTTTTATATGTCCATTACAGTTATTTAAATCATTCACAGCATCTTAAACAACTTAAAAATACTCCCAATGGCTAAACAGAACTTAAAACCCCAATTTCTGCAAGTTCCAGCACGAGTGCAAGCTCTCAACCTTCGAGAGCCAACTCTGTCCTCATGGGAGCCGGCTCTATAGTGCTAGGAGCCGGATCCCTCCATGTGGGAGCCGGCTCTGTCCATGAGGGAATCGGCTCCCTCCCTCAAAGAGTCAGCTCTCTCTCCCTAAGAGCCGTATCCTTAGCCTCGTTCATCTTCTTCGCCTCCGGCGATGTTTAGAGCCTCTGTATTGTTTTTATTAGAATTCCTAGGGTTCAATCTATGTCCCAAAGGTTCTAAAAACTCATAAAATTCCAGTACGCATTGCTAACAAGAATTTAAAACATATTCGGCAACAATTTATGCAATAAAACAATTTCAATTAAACAAGACATAAAATAGTTTATAGTCAGAATTAACATGCATAAAACATCCGTTTTAAAGTTTGATTAAGTCCTAGAGACTATCTAGGCATGCACAGAACACAAGTCTAAGGAAAATAACAAGAAATAGAACTTACCTCTTAAGGTTTCGATTTGAAACTTTTAACCGTCCTCTGCCTAGACTTTCCGGCGACCTCTGATTGTCGTCAACTCCTTTGTTACCCTAGATTCAACCCACGAGAAAGCCTCAATAGCCTCTCCTTGGCTCAGCCCCTTTTTCCCTGCCAAACCCTAATTCTTCCTCTCAGTTTTCTCTCAAACCTCTCTGTAATTCTCTCTGCCTCCACTGCTCCGTGAATAGGGTTCTAAACCCTTGGCAGATACATAAGGTTATAATTATATAGGCTTATCAAAACCCTAAACCTAATTATACGAGGAGACGGAAAAGAAAAGAAAAGACAAGAAAATATAAAATAAATATTTATATAAGTTGGCTATCCCATAACGCGCTTTCATAGTTTATATATAAAACCTTAAAATTATATTATACATATTTAGTGAATAATGATACTAATGTAATTATTAATAATAATTAATAATTAAACTAACCCTATATACATATATACCCATATATATATGTATAACCATCCCAAGCTGTGGCAATGTCATTGATGGTGAACGCAAAAGGCGTTCCATCAATTGTTGTCCGTATCATATTTGGCTCAACGCAGGAGTATGACATGTTGGCATAAAATTGGCGGACGATCTGTGGAAGGAAAACATGAGCACATGGCTTAAATAAATCTTCGAGGCTACGATTATTCAACTCTAAAACTGACCAAACCGTTTCTGGATGGTCTTAAAATTCATGCTCAATTGTGAATTCGAATTCATATTCAATTGGCCAGTCAGACCAATCCGGAGTAGGAGCTTCCTCATAAGACCCCTTGGAGGTGCGAAGGCACTCAGAAGCAGAAGTAGAAGCCATTTGAGTGAAGGATTTTGGTTCAAGATATTTGTCGAACACATGGTGTGCAAGACTGAAAAGTAAAGAACACTTATGAAGATTAATGAGGTTAACCCAAAAAGCATGAATCTAGAATGGAATCATAATAATTCCCTAAATAATAGATCAGTCCTCCATAAAATCAAGTCCTAATCTCCATGAAATATTCAAGAATTGAAAGATGGAAGAGAAAAGAACTTACCTCAATTTGGAGATCTAAACCTTGCCTTCTTTGATGGAATGATGATGATGGAAGGTGAGGATTTAGGGATTAAAAGAGATGGAGAGGGTGAAAAAGGTGATTGAGAAGGTGGAGAAGTTAGGGTTAAGAGGTGGGGAACGTAGAGATAAAAGATGGAAGTAGGAAGTGAAAAGATAAAAGAAAGGGGAGCAAGTTATAAAGCTCAAACTGGGCTCGAGTTCTCCTACTGGGCCTTCGCGTTTGGACGCGAGAGTTGGCATCCGGACGTGAAGTGGAATGGTGCGCGCGCTGGATATAGATGCACGTAGCTGTGGGCAATGGTGGACATGACGTGTGGACACACAAAGTGGTATCCGGACGAGGGAGGTAGTAGGGATTGGCTTTTGGACTCAGGAAATGGAGTTCGGATGCGGGCTGCTTCAGGGGTTGGCGTCCGGGCACGGGATGTTCCAGTTAGTTCTATGGATATGGGCTTGAAAACTCCTGAACATGTTACCAAAACTTTTGTACGAATATAGAAACCCACATTAACCACTGGAATTGCAATTTAGATGATTCTTGAAGAATGCAAAGTGTAGTTTTTCCTTAAGCAATTTCAAAAAATTTTGGTTTACAGTAACAAAGAAATAAAGAAGCTTGGAATGGAAATAATTTGCTTCCTTGAAGTGCTAAATTTAATGTCGATAGCTAGACAATATGGGAATCTATATAGTCCTCATAAATTGGATCCGTCAAGATAATGGAATCCACATATCCGACCGAGACTAGGTTGTCAATGTAAGGCTTAAGCCGCTGACCATTGACTTTAAAAAGATTTCCATTCTTTTGGTCTTGCAACTCAACTGCACCATGGGGGAAAACAGAAATGATTAAGAGTTGCAACTAGGAATTGAAAAGCCAAACTTTTTGACCCGAAACAAAAGACTTGTTGACAATATGCCTGTCAAGGAATGCTTTAGTCTTTGCTTTGTAAATTTTAGCACTTTCATAAGCCTCATTCCGGATTTCTTCTAGCTCATTGAGCTATAATTTTTGGTTAGAGCCGGCCTGATCAAGATTAAAATTGAACCTTTTTATGGCCTAAAAGGCACGATGCTCTAATTCAACCGGAAGATGACATGCCTTACCGTAAACAAGCTGGTATGGTGACATGCCAATTGACATCTTAAATGCAGTTCGGTAGGCCCAAAGCTCATCATTCAGTCGTAATGACCAATCTTTGTAGTCCGGCCTAACCGTCTTTTCAATAATATACTTGATTTCCTGATTTGAGACTTCCACTTGACCACTCGATTGAGGATGGTAAGGCGTGGCAACCTTGTGAGTGACAGAGTACTTAAGGAGGACGGATCGAAGATAGCGATTGCAAAAATGAGATCCTCCATCACTAAAGAGTGCTCTAGGTGTACCAAACTGACTGAATATGTTCGTTTGAATGAACTAGACCACTGTAGTGTGGTCATTGGTTATAGTTGCCTCAGCCTCTATTCATTTAGATATATAATCCACTGCTAGGAGAATATAAACGTAGCCATATGAAGATGAAAATGGTCCCATAAAATCTATTTCCCATACATCAAAGATTTTAATAATTAGAATTGAGTTCAATGGCATCATGTCCCTTTTAGACATGGCCCCAAGCTTTTGGCATCGCGTACAAGACTTGCAAAAATTGTAAGCGTCCCTTGAAGGCCAATAAAATCCGCTTTGAAGGACTTTAGATGAAGTCTTTTTGGCACTGAAGTGTCCTCCACATTTAAGAGTGTGGCAGAATTTCAAAATATTTTGGACATCAGATTTAGGGATGCATCTCCGAATTATTTGATCCGGGCAATACTTAAACAGTTCTAGGTCTTCCCAAAAGAAATTTTTGATTTGAGCGAAGAACCGGTCTTTCTCTTACTTAAACCATTAGGATAGAATTTTTCTAACCTTAAGATAGTTGACAATGTCAGTAAACCAAGGAGGTGACACATGAGAAATCTGAAACAGTTGCTCATCCAGAAAGGAATCATGAACTGGAGAAAAATCAGAAGTTTTCTCAATAAGAAGCCTAGAGAGATGGTTTGCGACCACATTTTCAGTTCTTTTCTTGTCCTTAATCTCAATATGAAACTCTTAGAGTAAAAGTATCCAACGAATGAGTTGAGGTTTGGTCTCTTTCTTTGCATGTAGATGCCTTAATGTGGTATGATCCGTGAAGATAATGACCTTGGATCCAAGAAGATCTGAATGAAATTTATCCAAGGCATAGACAACTGCTAGTAACTCTTTCTCAATTGTTGTATAATTCAATTGAGCATCTGAGATGGTCTTGCTAGCATAGTAAATGGCATGAGGAGTTTTATCCACACGCTAGCCCAAAATAGCACCTAATGCATAATCGGATGCATCGCACATGATCTCAAAGGGAAAAGACCAATTAGGTGGTTTCATGATTGGGGCGGAAGAGAGTAGTGAACGGGGCTTCTTAAAAGCTTCCAAACATGCTTCATCAAAGCTGAAAGTAGTATCCTTGGCAAGAATATGGCACAAAGGCTGGGATATCTTGCTGAAGTCCTTGATGAAGCAGTGATAAAAGCCACCGAGAAAAGTTTGAATTTGTCTCACCAAAGAGGGAGGAGAAAGGCTGTGAATTAATTTAACTTTTGCCTTATCAACCTCAATCCCTCTTTTAGAGATAATGTGTCCCAAGATAATCCCTTCTTGTACCATGAAGTGACTCTTTTCCCAACTTAAGATTAGATTTGTATCCTTACATCTTTGAAGCACAAGAGACAGATTATGGAGACAAAAGTCAAAAGAAGATCCAAAGATAGAAAAATCGTCTATGAATACTTCAAGAAATTTTTTGGCCATATCAGAAAATGTGGACATCAAGCATCTTTTAAAAGTGGTCGGTGCATTACACAACCCAAAGGGTATGCGACGATAAGCGAAAGTTCCAAAAGGACAAGTGAAGGTGGTCGTCTCTTAATCTTGAGGATCTACAGCTACTTGGTTATAACTAGAATAACCATCAAGAAAACAATAGTAAATTTGGCCAGCTAACCTTTCTAGGATTTGATCAATGAATGGAAGTGAAAAATAATCTTTCCTAGTTGCAGAGTTGAGTTTCCGGTAGTTTATGCACATACGCTAACCAATGGTGGTGTATTGTGGCACAAGTTCTCCTGCTGAATTTTCAACAACGGTGAGGCTGAATTTCTTTGGAAAAACTTGAGTGCGGCTCACCCACTTGCTATCCGAGATTGGGTAGATGATCCTATCATCTAATAGCTTGATTAGCTCTTTCATGACAACCTCCTTCATGTTAGGATTCAACCTGCGCTGCACCTCTCGGGAAGGTGTTGTATCTTCCTCCAAAAGAATGTGGTGAATGCAAATGGATGGGTTAATTCTTTTTAAATCAACCACCGACCAACCAATAGCTTCTTTGTGCTCTTGTAGCACTGCTAAAAGACTATTTTCTTGATCTTAGGAAAGATCCGATGCAATAATGACTGGAAGAGTTTTGTTTACACCAAGAAATACATACTTGAGATTAACTGGGAGTGGCTTTAATGCAAGTTGAGGTGGAGATTTCAGCGAAAGGACGGGAGGTGTGCTGGATGAAAGAGGTTCCTTTGGCACTTTCCAAGAGGGAAAGTCCAAGATTGCATTGGCATCAAACATATAGTTGACTTCATGAATGGATTGATCAATATTGTAATTTTCAAAGTCAAAATGAGCCAAGCAATTTTCAAGAGGATCTTGACTTAAAATAAATGAGAGAGATCCTTTAACCATTTCATCATTGATGTCAAGAGAGAAACACTCATATTCACCCTGAGGATGTTGAGAAGCACTAAAAATGTTGGGTTTCACCTTCATATTTCCAAAAGAAATATCCATCACCCCGGTTCGACAATTAATTAAAGCGTTAGCCGTAGCTAAGAAGGGCTAACCAACGATCACAGGAATATGTTTTATTGGATTATGGACTGGTTCAATATCTAGAAGCACAAAATCTATCAGGAAGTAGAAGTTGTCCACCCTTATAAGTACATCCTCAATGATACCATGAGGTTGCTTTACAAACCTATCCGCAAGTTGCAAGACAACCGAAGTGGATTTGAATTCTCCTAAGCCAAGTTGCAAGTATATTGAGTAAGGAATCAGATTTACACTTGATCCTAAGTCAAAGAGGGCCTTTTCTATCTCATTGTCTCCAATTACACATGAGATTGTCAGGGCACCCAGATCCTTAAACTTCGACGGTGTGTTATATTGAATGATAGCACTTGCTTACTCAGTTAACCTCATATTCTTAGGAATATTGCTCTTAGAAGTGCGTTTTTGAGTACACAAATCTTTAAGAAATTTTGCATAAGGTGGAATTTGCTTAATGGCATCAAGGAGAGAAATGTTGATCTTTACTTGCTTAAAGATTTCGAACATTTCCTGAATTTTATTGGCCTTTTTCCCAAAATGTGTGGACTCTATAAGGCGTTGAGGAAAAGGAGCCTTGGGATTATAAGATGTCTCAACATTTTGGATTGGTGGATTTGGAATTTCTGGACTAACTTTTAGATTTTTGGATGAAAAATTTGAATCCTTGGGAGTAAGAGTTTCAATTTTTTCATCAACCTTATTGTCCATAATTCTTGCACTCCGAAGTGTGGTGATTGCTTGAACTTGCTCATGATTTGATGCACTCAGAGGAGTGATTTCATCAATCATATATTACTCTTTCGGGTTCACCACAGGTTGAGCTAGAAGTTTCCCTGTGTCCATCTTATGAAGCTGATTCACAGAATTAGCTAATTGTCCCAATTGGGTTTCAATATTGGCTATTGATTGGGAATGAGTTCTAACCAATTGCATAGTTGATCGCATACCACTAATGGCAGCCATTATCTGCTTATTGGAGTTTACTAGCTCATCTAATTAGGACTATTGAGAAAGAACATGATTTTGATTAGAAAAACTCGCATTATAGGAAGGAGGACAGTAGCTTGAAGAAGCTTGAAATGGCCGGTTCATGGACTGAGAATTAGATTGAGTTGATTGCCTATGACCTTGAAATGATGAATTTTGTGGGGCTTGTTGCCTTCACGAGAAATTTGGATGATCTCTCCAACCCGGATTGTAGGTATTGGAATAAGGATTATTTCCAGGGCGAGAGAACATGGCATTGGCCTGTTTAGGCATACCTTTAGAAAATTACTCCGGTGTGGGGCAATCTTCTACATTATGAAAAGTGCTTGTGCAATGTGCACAAATAGCACTAGATGATGAATTTTGAGAAGATGAGAGATGTGGTGTCACAAGCTAAAAAACTTTATGGGATATGGCATCCACTTGAGAATATTCTTCCCTAAGAGTCAGTGGTTGGCACAGTTTTGAAGGTTTCACCACATTAGATGTAGAAGCTCTACGAGAACTATGTTGCCTAGAATTTTCGCTTATGTTCTCAAGTAGAGTCTATGCATCATCTGGATTTTTGGACATGAACATGCCCCCACACGAAGAATCAATTAATTATCTATGTGGTTCTGTTAAACCATCATAGAACGCTTGCACCAATTGCCACTTTGGAATTTGGTGATGCGGACACTTCCTCAGAAAATCTTAAAGTCTTTCCCACATCTCATAGAATATTTTCCCCATCAATTTGCGAAAAACTAAGAATGGATCGACGCATTTAGTTGGTCTTACTCATAGGATTTACTTTTTAAGGAATTCTTGTTACAATTGGACCCATGAAGTTATGGAATTTGCAACAAGAGAGTTCAACCAATACTTTGCTCTATCTTTCAAAGAGAATGGGAAGAGAAGCATATGAAGTGCATCTTGAAGGAAGTCCCTCATCTTGATGGTAGAACAGATTTCCAAAAACTCATCAAGATGTTTGTAAGGATCCTCATTATCAAACCCATGATATGTTAGAAGCACTTGAATTGTGGTAGATTTGATCTCATAATGATGAACCTCAACATTGGGCATGACAATGCATGATGGAGATGTATATGTAGAAGGTACAAAGTGATCCCTAAGAGTCATTGGGGCTACATTTTCATTTTCAGCATTAACATTTTTGAGATTATCATGTTCATTAGCCATATTGTCTACTTCAATTTCAAATTCTCTTATAGTTTCGGGATCCCTAAGGTTCATTCTTTGTTGCCTAAGAGTTTTTTCAAGTAAAGTAACATCAATTGGTTCCTCAAGATGTGGTAGAGACGATGACCTACGGCTTACCATCAACTGACAAACACAATAATCACAACAACCTTTTTTCCAATACATCCACATACATTGATCCCTTTCTCCTCAATTCAACAATAATGAAAATAGATTAAATTGACCATGACAAGGACCTATGCTCTGAATAAAATAGAAAATTGAAATAGCCTTGACAAAGGCCAAATAATGAATACACTAGAAACTTCAAAAACTTACCCAAAGTCCTTAAGACATCAAATTTTGCAATTAAATTTCCTGGAAAGTCTTTAGTTCCTAGTAACACAAAAACATCAAAAACATAAAAATATATATACAATCAAACATAAAACAATTTTTAAATTTTGATTACAAAACCGTATGCAATCCTCGGCAACGTCGCCAAAAGTTGATGGCTACAAATGTGTACCACTTTAAAAATACCACTTATAACAATAGCACATATATCAATGTAGAATAATGCTATAGTAAGGGGTTGTCAAACCACAAGGATTGCTAGTTTATGGTAACCAAAATTGTAAAATTACTTTCTAGTTTGATAAAAGAGATGATAGTTTGATTGGTTTGTCACTTAAACTATGATTAAAATTTGCATAAAAACAATAAATTAAATGAATAGAATGCATTGAACTTATAGAGAGAAGGCTAGGGAATTGGCTTCACCTCAACCTTATAAACATGTTAACTTGCACTCAATTTGGGGACAAACAACTATATATATAAAATGATGTATAGAAGTATAAAACAACCACAACATATTCAAGAAAAACATACATTTCATGACTAAGCATAACTCATCTTTGGTTGGCATGGTTTATCCACCTAAACTAGGTTGTGGTATGAACCATCTTCCCTAGGCATGGCCTATTAAGGTCCTTCAATTGTATGTTGCAGTATATGAAATCAATTATATATCATAAATTATCTTCAGTGGATATGGACCATCTACCTAACTAAATTAATCTAAAGGTGTAGCATGGTCCATCTTCTTTAAGTATAATTTATATAAATTCTCAATTACATGCCAATATAACCATATAATAAATTCTTTCCTATTGTCACTACGAAAGCTTTAACCATGCTATATTATGAATGTGAAACATCTGAGCATGCTTAGTTTATTTATTTGAGACTATCTAAGTTGAGATTTAAACTAAGGAAGGACTTGTTCATATTCTGGTATTAAAAACCACAACTGTTTGAGTATATGCAAGTTAACAAGTTTGGTTTGGAGGTTAAAAATGTAATATATTGTTGTGCTCAGTGTATTATCTTTCTAAGTATGTTTATATAGTTAAAATACACTTGAGAGAGCCAAAATCTAGAAGTTAGCAGTGGTGAAATACCTGAATTACCCTTATAATAGGGCTGCAGTAGAAAATTGGTGTATATGCTGATTTTGAGCTATAAGTTGTTAATACCTTGCTATAATTTATGAAGTGGTAATTGGGGCATATTTAAAATGATGAAACACAGTTGTGGGAACTAGATTTAAGGTGGTTCAGCCACGAATTTACAGTTTTACCCTCCTAAACCAGAAAGTTATAGAGCATCAAAAATGCACCTGTTGTGAGCAACTAAATGCTGCTGTTTGTGCCGCATAGCTATATCTCTGTGGTTTATCATTTCCTAGCTTTAAAACAAATGTGATTCATTATTTTTAAGCTAAGGGAACCCTTGTTTGAAGAGATTTTGAATTATCTCAAGATGGTGGTTGGCAAAGGACTGAAAACAGGTTTTATTCTCTGAAGTGGTTGCTGTGTGCTTATATCCATATTATACCCTGCTATGTTATTTGTTATAAATATATGAGCAAGTGTATTTGGCCTATTGAAGACTGGGGGAGTAAAGTTTGGGTGGTCCTAGAGGCCAAATTACTAACTTACCCTTGAGAGGTGAAGTTTAGGGTTTTAAAGTAAAACAAGACTGTTGTGCTACAACATCATTATACCTTGCTTGTTCTACTGAGTTTAGCTCTTGAGAAAGTATATACTATCTATAGAAGTCTATGGAAGTGAAGGCTGAACCCTAATTGAAGCTACATTGTGATGAGACCATTTTACCCTTAAGTTTAGGGTTTAAGCCTTTTGTGAAGTGATAGTGTTATACCCTGATCCAATCACTGAAAATCTTGTTGAGCAAGGTTGTATGAAGATGTCAAGGCTATGGGAGACAAGTGCAGGTCAGTTCTGAAGCTGCAGAGTGAAGTTACTTCTTTACCCTTGGTTTTAGGGTTTTATCTCATTGTGCACTAAATGTGATCTACATTGCTGAAATAATTAAAGTTGACATCCAAGCAAGTGTATCTTAACTACAGAGAGCTATAGAAGGCAATTGCAGGCCATTCTTGGGGCTGCATTGTGAAATGACCCTTATACCCTTATATTTAGGGTTTTAGCCTTTTGGGAGCTATCATTGTTCAACCTTGCTTATCTACTTGTGCATTCCATAGAAGCAAGTGCATTTGGCTGAGTCAGGGTAGTGGGAACCTAGTTTGATCATCAAGTGAAGTTGCATAGTGATTTGATAGTTCTATCCACCTTGTTGCAAAGAAGTGAATCTAGGGTTTCTTGTATTTCAAACTTAGAGCTGAGTATTCACTCTTATCTTGTGTTGTAGCTGAAGTATTTGCATTTGGTGTGTTAACACCTCTATTCATTGTTGATTAAGCTATTGAGAGCTGTGTGTGTCCAAGCATAGGGGCTGTGGACTAGGGGAGTGCCTGTGTGCACATTGTTTAATCTTGTGAGTATATAGAGGATGTGAAAGTCAGTGTCCTAGTGAGTACAAGGTGGTTGGAAAGTGGGGCAGCTGAGTGAGTAACTACTTGCATACAACAAGTGAGTTTGGTGAGATAGTGTTATGGATTGGTTGTGAAAACTAGTATCTATTCTTGTACAAGGGTATGTGCAGTGAGTGAGATAGTTGAGTGTGTAACAAGGTTCATACTACTAGTGGAGGCTTCTATTGGCTAAGGCCAAGAACCAAGGTTTTTCCCTATTGATAGGGTTTCCTTGTATATCTTATGTTCTTGTGATTTGTTAAATTGCATTGGTTTTTATCTTATATGTTATGTATGTTTCTACTCAAGTAAAAAAGGAAGAAATTACCTTGGACCAAATCAAGCCCTCCTTCTTGGTCCAACAATTGGTATTAGAGCCTTGGTCTGCTCAACCAAGGAATTAACAAGCCTACAGTAGAGATTCTTGGAACATAATGGAAGGTCTATGCATAGACAATGCACCTTATCTTGATAGTACAAACTTTGAAGACTGGAAAGTTAGAATGGAGGTTTAGCTTATGTCTCAGTCATATGATATGTGGTATGCTGCCACCAAAGGATTATCTGTGCTTAATGGAGATGATATGTTAAATGATTCAAGGGTAAAACAGTCTATACTCAGTGGTCTAAACCATTAGGATCTTATGAAGGTCAAGGACTGTAAATCATCCAAGGAAGTGGGACTTACTTGGGATAGAATATACTTGTCAAGAAGATTATAAAGCATTAGAGAAAACCAAGGATATGACCACTCAGTCTATAAAAGCTTTTTTTCAAGAAGAAGAAACTAAAGAAGATACTTGTGTTGAAGACTTCAAGTCTAAGTTCTCAGTCTTAATTTATTTTTCACTTGTTGTTTGTAACATGGTGAAGCTCAAATCAAAGAACAGCATTGTTAAAGAAAGTTCTTCAGCACTTTTGACAGATGGAAGTAAGGCTGAACATGGTTCTACTATTGAGGTTGACTGTAATCCAAATGATCTTTACATCCTTAATCTAAAGAAGAAATGTCAAGCTGAGATTGAGGTGCTTTATAGACCTAGAAGATAGAAGTTTGAAAAGTGCTGTTTACAGAAGTTTAACAATGAGAAGAAGGGTTCAATGCTACAAAGTTATAAGAAGGAGACTCTCTCAGTGAAAATACAAGGGAACTCCAGTTTGAATTGTCCAAAGAAAACTTTAACATGTGCATGGATTTCTAAAACTAATGGATCATTGAAGCAACAAATTGAAATGGAAAGTAAAGATGTATCCAAAGAAGAAAGAGTTACACTTAAAGATATTAGTGACAAACTGAACTCTAATTGGCAGCTTTCAAGAAGTGTACCTCTTGGTTCACCTAAAGCTAATCTACTTGTTACAAGCTCCTTCTCATTTGTAGCCCATTATCTAACTGATTTCAGATCAAAAGATTCCTTGAAAAGACTTGGAAAATGCAGAAAATTGCATCTATGGTGTCCTACCTCTTATGCTTATGTAGAAGGCTTATTGAAACCTCAAGAAGATTGGAAGAATGTTACTAAATTGACTCAAGAAACTGACAGTGTTCACAAGAATGATGTTACAAGATATTTTAAACAGGCTCAGTCAGTAGCTTCTAAAGATGAAGCTGTCCTTGTGCACAATGATATTTCAACAGTCCTAAACTTAATCAATTCAGTTTTTAAGCCTCCAAAGAGAAGACCACTTGATGTTGAATACATAGAGGTTCACAATCCCTCTTCTACTAAACCTTTCAGCAAATCAAAGCAGCCATGCTCAGTGAAAAAGTCCAAGCATTCAAGTATCAGGATCAACACACTTCTTTTAAGATCAAAAACTGGTTACCTCTTCAAAGCAAGTGAATTTTGGGCCTCAGAGATGATGATTGTCACAGCTACAAGCCCTTTAAGAAAAGGAAAACTTGTTGAATTCTCAAAAGTTCAAGAACTCAAAGCCTCCATAGCTTCAGTCAGCAATCCATTCAAGAATGAAAGTGATGCAGATTTCATAATACCTAGTCAAGCGAAAAGAACTGAATTTTCAAATACACATTATCTCAAAGCCTCTATAGTTCTATCAAAGTTAAAATTCAGGAATAAGGAAGTCTACGGTCCTTTGAAGAAGGAAATGATGAAGAGGAAGGTTATTCTATAATACCACTCTCCAATGAATCCAAAAATTAGTGTGAAACTAAGGATTCTGCAAATTGTTTTGAATCATATGACTCCTCAATCACTTCTACAATCAAGATTTCTATTCCTTCACAAGCTTGTTTTCAATATAGTTGGATGAAGATGAAAAAGTCAGACATAGAGTCTCAATCTCAAAGCTTATCAAGTTCACTTATCTCTTCAAGACTGCATCCACTAAGAGACAAGAACCTGCAAATTGATACTGAAGATGTGTTGATCAACTTGGCAGCTCATTCAATTCTTTGTGCTCCTTGAAAAGCTATTTTATAGCATGGTTTGATCAAGAAGACAATGTTAGACATAATTAAAGCCTCTAATTCCAAGAGCACCAAGTTTAATAAACACTTCAAAGCCTCCTCCTCTCAGAGACAAAGACCTGTAAATTCATACTACAGGTGTGGTAATCAATGTAGCAGCTCAATCAATCCATTGTGTCCTTTTAAGGGTTAATCTCAGGCCTCCTCCTCTCAGAGACAAGGATCTGAAAATTAATCCCTCAGGTATGATGATCATTTTGACAGCTCCTTGCTCAGATTTCTCCTATCTCTCACCTCAAAGTTTGTACCCTATTAGCTCTGATAATATTCAATTGGGATATGTTGTCCTTCATTGTTAATCTCATCCACCTTTTGACTTCCAATGTCAAAAGGGGGGAGAAATGGATGAAAGGGTTTTTAACATTTGAAAGTGCAAAAGGGGGAGATTGTTGATCCCATGTTTGATTAAGAGGTTTTGCACTTTCAATGTTAAGAGTATACCATACATTCTCAGCATTACCATTTCAGAGGGCTGCCAAGGGATACTAAAGGTTCAAAGTGTTACAGGGGTATTCTAGTCTTTCTATATATGTGTAACCTTTAATTACACTTGCTAGGAATAGTACATTGCATCACAGGCCTTATTTTCATGAATTAAATATTGATATACAAGCTACAACAAAGTTCTTTGATGTATTCATTGAAGGGTATTTTAGTAATTCTGTTAATAGCCTCGAGGGTATATTGGCCAATCTATATTCCTTAGATAATGTGAAGCACTCTATAGAAGGTGCATTGCATCCAATGGTCTTGATTTGTATGATAAGGCTGAACATTCTCTAATGTGCAAAATGTATTAGCTGAAAGGTATTTGTGAGAGAGTATATAAGAAATGTGTTGCAAGAATACATCATTGCCACGTGGCATAGTGGTCCTGCAGAGAGAAATCTGTATAGTGAATTCATTGGCTAATTCAAGAAGGTCTTATCCATGGTAGGGCTGAAATGAGGACCCTAAAAATATGTTGTTATAGAATTCAGCAAAATAAGCCTCTAAGTGTAAAAAGTGAGTCCGCAGCAGCTAAGAGAGAGTCTTATTCAAGAGCTGAGAATGAACAACAATTTCAGAGATATTGTATGATGCTTGAGCTTCAATGAATCTCTGAAATTTGCCTAAAGGGAGCACAGTTGAAGTAAAGATAAGTGAGGCTATCAAGAGCTGATTCTCTGGTGCAAGAGGTGGCTGAAGTGGTTTAAAGTTGCTGGGGTCATTTCTGGAGCTTGAACAAGGGCTGAGCATACATATTTTGGTGATATACAACAGCTGAAGGTGCCTGGGACTAGATAATCTTGATTTTCTAGTTTAAGCAACAGAAACTGAACTTAAAAAGCTATAACCATGCTATATTGTGAATGTGAAACATCTGAGCATGCTTAGTTTATTTATTTGAGACTATCTAAGTGAAGTTAGCAGTGGTGCAATACTTGAATTACCCTTATAATAGGGCTACAGCAGAAAACTAGTGTATATGCTGATTTTGAGCTATAAGTTGTTAATACCTTGCTATAAATTATGAAGTGGTAATTGGGGCATGTTTAAAATGATGAAATATAGTTGTGGGAACTAGATTAAAGGTGGTTCAGCCATGAATTTATAGCTTTACCCTCTTAAACCAGAAAGTTACGGAGCAGCAAAAATGCACCTCCTGTGAGCAACTAAATGCTGCTGTTTGTGTTGCATAACTATATCTCTATGTGTTTATCATATCCCAGCTTTAAAAAAAATGGGATACATTATTTTCAAGCTGAGGGAACCCTTGTTTGAAGAGATTTGAATTATCTCAAGATGGTGGTTGGCAAAGGACTAAAAATAGGTTTTATTCTCTGAAGTGGCTGCTGTGTGCTTATATCTATATTATACCTTGCTATGTTATTTTTTCTAAATATATGAGCAAGTGTATTTGGCCTATTGAAGACTGGGGGAGTAAAGTTTGGGTAGTCCTAGAGGCCAAATTACTAACTTACCCTTAAGAGGTGAAGTTTAGGGTTTTGAAGTAAAACAAGACTGTTGTGCTACAACATCATTATACCTTGTTTGTTCTACTGAGTTTATTTCTTAAGTATATACTATCTATACAAGTCTGTGGAAGTGAAGGTTGAACCCTAATTGAAGCTACATTGTGAAGAGACCATTCTACCCTTAAGTTTAGGGTTCAAGCCTTTTGTAAAGTGATAGTGTTATACCCTACTCCAATCACTAAGAATCTTGTTAAGCAGGGTTGTATGAAGATATTAAGGCTATGGGCGACAAGTGCAGTTCAGTTCTGAAGCTGTAGAGTGAAGTTACTTCTTTACCCTTGGTTTTAGGGTTTTATCTCATTATGCCCTAAATGTGATCTACATTGCTGAAATAATTGAAGTTGACATCCAAGCAAGTGTATCTTAAATACGGAGAGCTGTGGAAGGCAATTGCAGACCATTCTTGGGGCTGCATTGTGAAGTGACCCTTATACCCTTGTATTTAGGGTTTTAACCTTTTAGGAGCTATCATTGTTCAACCTTGCTTATCTACTTGTGCATTCTATAGAAGCAAGTGCATTTGGCTGAGTCAGGGTAGTGGGAACCTAGTTTGATCATCAAGTGAAGCTGTACAGTGATTTGACAGTTCTATCCACCTTGTTGCAGAGAAGTGAATCTAAGGTTTCTTGTATTTTATACTTAGAGCTGAGTATTCACTCTTATCTTGTGTTGTAGCTGAATTATTTTATATTTGGTGTGTTGACACCTCTATTCATTGTTGATTAAGCTATTAAGAGCTGTGTGTGTCCAAGCATAGGGGCTGTGGACTAGGGGAGTGCCTGTGTGCACATTGTTTATTCTTGTGTGTGTAGAGGCTGTGAAAGTTAGTGTCCTAGTGAGTACAAGGTGGTTGGAAAGTGGGGCAGCTGAGTGAGTAACTACTTGCATACAACAAGTGAGTTTGGTGAGCTAGTGTGTATGGATTGGTTATGAAAACTAGTATCTATTCTTGTACAAGGGTGTGTACAGTGAGTGAGATAGTTGAGTATGTAACAAGGTTCATACTACTAGTGGAGGCTTTTATTGGCTGAGGCTAAGAACCAAGGTTTTTCCCTATTGATAGGGTTTCCTTGTATATCTTATGTTCATGTGATTTGTTAGATTGCATTGGTTTTTAGCTTCTATATTATGTATGCTTCTACTCTAGTGAAAACGGAAGAAATTACCTTGGACCAATTCAACCCCCCTTCTTGGTCCAACACAACCATGTCGTCCTTGTCCTAAGGTCAAACTCCAAATATTGTTGTCATACGAGAACCTCGACAAAAAAAAAAAAAACACCTTGATTTCTATCGTCAAGTCCTCAAATATCAACAAACACCTCAATCATAAGCATCGCGTAAAAACCTCAATAAGAATCCTTATCATAAATCTCTTGACAAGACTAGAACATAACACTTCTAGATAACATTCACAAATCGAATCTCCCAAAACCATGCTTGGCAACACCAAGCTGGAACAAAATTCCTCCAAGTACCTTCATACTCGTATCAATCCTCATCATCATTCCATGAAAAGCCTACTGAGATCATGATTCCTTAACCCAAATATAACCACAACTAGAGCAAAAGACTCCATAAACAACCATATCCAAATGCTATTCTTCGAAACATCTCCTAAGAATCAAACATATCCAAGACTCCAACTCAAAATGAGTCTCCAAAAGACATCCTTAAAAGAGCATCGAGCTCACTCAATGAATCAAACGAATCCTCTATGATGTGGACGCAAGTTCCCATAAAATGACCTCACAATAAAACTTCATCCACACCGAGCACTACAACTCACTAGCAAACACGGCTAAAACTCCCCAAGGGAAAACACGAAATAAAAACCACTAGTCCAAACAAGTACAACACCACCAATCCCATTTCTGAAACAAAAGACACCAAGGTCAAAGACTTCACCCCCTATATGGAAGTAAGTTGACCAAAATTAATCAATCCTCACTAAGGACTCGAGACAAAGAGGGTAATCCCCACAGATCAACCAACCTACAACCATGCACAATGCAATGAAGAAATGAGACTCACTTACTGTGAAGTCCCAAACACGAGTCAAGAAAGAGCGAAAAAAGAAACATTCTCCCCACCTTAGGATTGTGGTCAAACCATGACAAAACAAATTGTGACAACTCCTTCACAAGGAATTCCATAATGCGACCCTAAAATAAACAAAAAGGTAACCATGCCTAGACACCATATATCATGTGAAATGAAATACTCGTAATATTAAACATGGCAATCAATGCATGTAACAAGGGAATAAACTACTATAAGGATAAATCTACTCGTATAAGTAAAATCAATGATATACGTAACATGTCTCCACGTAGGCAAAAAAACATGTCTCCAATGCATAACAACAATATGGCATCTCTAAGCATGTAAATAAGGAATGTGAATGCCATATGATAAGAAGATAAATGTGGACACACATCCACCTACTTATGCATCATTGTATCATAAATTATACTACTAACATGGTAGTAAACAAAACTGCAGAAAATGATGCAACAATGAATCCTAAGGACATCGTGTTCTAATGTGTCTAAGTGAAAAAGAAGATTAGTCTTTACCATAATCCAACTCCAAGCACCAACATAATAACGACATGTCTCACAAATAAATGTGAGTCCTTACCACGATGGTAAGACCCAAACAATGAATCTCTAAACCTCAAGGTGACACTATAAGTGACATTGGTAATGCAATGCTCTCACTACCCGAAACATCTATCAATCTACTCAATCCCAAAAGCATCGTCACATAAGGAGAACTCAAAAGAATTGACAACCATAGCCAGATCATCAAATAATCA
Source organism: Cornus florida (assembly GCF_030987335.1). Lineage (NCBI taxonomy): Eukaryota > Viridiplantae > Streptophyta > Magnoliopsida > Cornales > Cornaceae > Cornus > Cornus florida. The sequence continues at coordinate 65,855,407 of NW_026775573.1, forward strand.
AATCGATCCTACGACTAACCTCAAAATAACCATAAATAACCGTATCAACACTGGATGCTCGAAACAAAATTCAAGAGACCCTACGCCTCTAATAACCTCAAACTCATATAATCATCGATCAAAAGGACTACGCCTATTAAAACAAAAGAAACACTGATTCCATCCAAATTGCACCCGTCATGGATTTCATTGAAAAACACATCATTCATTGGTTTGGAATTCTAGAAACCATCACCACTGATAGAAGTCTTTCCTTTCTAGGAAGTATGGTACAAGATCTCTTCAATATATATCATATCCAGTTCACAAGCTTGACTCCATACTTTGTCCAGGCAAACAGACAAGCAGAGGTATCCAACAAGGTCATCATTGGCATAATTGAGAAGATGGTTGAAAAATATCCATGGTAGTGGCATTACCTCTTATCAGAAGCACTATGGACATATAGAAATTCAAAAAGATCAAGCATTGGAGTTACTTCGTATATGTTAACATATGGACATGACGCAGTACTTCCAATGGAAATGACAGTGAAATAAGCAAAAGTAGCTTTCAAAATGAGCTAACTCCAGTTGAATACACTCAAGCCATGCTAGCGGAGTTAGAAGACCTTGATGAGGTTCGTTTAAGTGCCCTAGACCATGTCATTGCACAAAAAAAGAAAGTAATGCGAGCATACAACAAAAAATTAAAGGCTAAGTCTTTCCTAGAATGAGACATAGTTTGGAAGGTCACATTGCCACTCGGAACTAGAGATAGAGAGTACGGAAAATGGACTCCAAAATGGGAAGGACCATTCTTGATTAAAAAGGTTTTAGGAAGAGGAGCTTATCAGTTGATGGATATAGATGGAGACCCTCATTCATCTCTCATCAATGGGGTATACTTGAAATAGTATCACCCCTCAATCTTTGAAGCTTGGGAAAGAAGGATACTAAAATAAGCTAAACAAAAGGTTGGTCAAGCCTTCCAAACAAAAGTAACATTTGGAAGGAAGAAAAGATATTTGAATTGAACAGTTTGGAAACTTTCCATTGGTTGTTTCACTGGCCTTGGCAATTATGAATCTTCAATAGGATTTCCAATGAATAAATCAACCAAGTACTTCAGCAAGAGTTATTTTGGTTATTGCATGTATAAAAATATTGCATATAAAGCCAACTCATGGTTCTTTAACTCTATTTTTCAATCCTGCCTTTTATCTTATATACATTTTGTTTCAAATAAATAAAAGTGTCATCTGAAAATGCAAAGAGAGAATGAAACTAAAAATGACATTTCACTATTATGAGAAAGTTCCATTACATGACATTCAAAAGAGAAAGGTGTACAAAGCCTAGACACCTATGATTATTTCTTCAAAACAAAATGTCTAAAAGGGACAAAAGGACTAACAAAGAACCACATCATTTCACAAAGAGGCAAACTTGCCTTTGAACTCTTTCCAAAGAAGTTTGGATTGGTCAAACACTTCCACAACCTTTTTTTTACCTCTTCAAGAAGAGGAAGTTCTTCAGTAAGGCTTTCCCAATTCTTTCAGTGCTCACTTGACTCAGCAAAGATTGCTTTAGCAATCTATTCCAATTCAGTTTCTTCAATTTCAAGCCCCTCTATTTCCTTCTGAATTCTCTCCAGCTCGGCAGTGAGAACTTCCTTCCTTATAGCGAGGTTGTCAAATTTAGTCTTGATCTCAGGATAGGGATGAAAGCTGTTATTGAGATCTTCAAAAGCTTTATCATTCAATTGAACCTTCTGATTAAGTTCAGCAGTTGCCGTTGTTAAAGAATTAATATTGGCCACCATGAAAGGCAGCTGATGTTGCAACTGATTTAAAGAAAGCTTGATTTCTGGTGAGAAGTCTGGATTTTTCTTCAAAGTAAACAAAATAGTGATCATGTTTTGTTTAAAGGAAGGAACCTCTTGAATATTTTTACTAAGGTACTCGAGCAACTGAGTCTTAGCAATTTTCAGAGCCTCTCCAGTTGGGCAAGGAATAAGTGGAATGCTAGCACTAGAGGTGGAAGTCCTTGAGGATTTTGAAGCCTTGGCTACTTTGTAAAGATCATCCAAGGCTAGAAGTGCCCTCCATTTCACCATAAAGGAGGTAGAAATGGAAATTAAATGAGTCACGTAGATCATAAGAAATAAAATAGCATAAGTTTAATTGAAGAAATGATGTTGAAAAGTTCAAGTCAAAAGGATTTACCTCTGGAATGGAAGGAATAAGACCAACTGAAACTTTTAAAGGGGGGACAAACATAATGGGATCAGTGGAAGGAGCTGGTGTAGGCATGATATTACTACCCAAACTGATTGGGGGAACTAAACTTGCAGCGATTAACTTTTGGAGATCCAAGTTTCTGTTCTTCCATTGGAATAGTCTCTAATGCAATATTCAACATGTTGTGGCCCATGGAAGTTCCCTAAAGAAGAAGTAATGGTTAGTCATGTATAAGTTTAAAGAAGGATAGTAAAGATTAACTTACCAAGGGAATTTATTTCTTTGTCTTTTTCGCTCGTGGGGTGGTTCGAAAGAACTCAGATTCCTCATCTAGTTCTAAGTTAACAATGAGTTTCCTTTTACTCTTAAAAGGACAGTCTCAGTCAAGTGGACTTGCATTTTTCAAGGACTTGGCAGAAGTCTTTGTGGAAGAAATTCTTTTTGAAATACTTTTTTCAGAGGCAATGGAAGAATTATCCTCACCAGATAGGATTATAGGAGGTATGTACTTCTTTTTGGCAGCAGCCAGAGCCTGTCAATAGGAAAGGTAATGAGGAAAAGAGATGCTATGTCAAAAAAAAAAAAAAAAAAGAAGGGGATTTGGAGGATACTTGAGAAGAAGAAGTGGCTTTCTTTTTTCCCTTTGCTTTATAAAGTTCATCATCATCTTGAACTTTCTCCTTCTTAACCTTCATGATGGCTACACCTTTGTCACCTTCTAATCGCTTGTCACCACCAAAGCATTGCTATCCCCAGCTCCTTCAATACCTTTCACATCCTTAGTCATACCAACCTTTTATTTCTTGCCAACAAGTTTCTAACCTTTGCCATTGGCATCATCATCATCATTATCTGAGAAAGGAGGAAAAAGTTTTATTAACAGATTATATGTGATTATTATAAGAGGACTCAAAGTGTGGAGAGCTTACCATCAGAGAATACTTCTTTACGGCTTGGTGTAATAGGTTTAAAGAAGTTCAAAAGCCTATCACAAACCTCTGCATAAGCCGACTTTCTGGTTGAATTAATATAAGTAGTCCACCAATCAATGAACTCTTGAGTTATCTCCGGGCAACTATTAAAACCTTCAAATTGAAAGGAGTCTTTCTTCAAGGCATATTTCTCATCTATAGCTTGGAATTGTTCATTCTCGATAAATCTGACTCTTGCATTAAAGTGTCTATTAGCCGATTCAAATGGTGGCAAGGGAACAAGTTGTGTCAGGCCAAACTGTCTAGCCAATTAAGCTAGATTGTATAATTAAACTCCACAACGACTATTCTTTGAAGTTGGATTAGCATTTCTATAATGGAGATCACGACAAATTAGAACGGTAGCCCAAATTTTCTTACAATCATCTGACTTTTGGTAAAAACTCTAGGAGAAGGTATAAGCCAAGAAGGCATGAGTCCATTAGTGGAAAAAGTATCTAAAGAAATGGATGGTTTAAGATCATTATGGTAAAAATAAAAAAATAAAAAAATACTTCTATGAAGGAATAAGATATAGGCCGACTCTCCACAAAACTATAAGAAATGAGAGGTTTTTCAGGTTGGACAGGGATATGAGTAGTCAAGTTTGGAAAATATATTTTCAGCCACACTTGGAAAATCCAGAATTGGCCACCAAAATGAGTAAAATTGAACTCTAAGAGATCATTCATACCTCAATACAAATGAGAAAGAATAAGAGAAGCAAGAGCCAAGTCTGCACCTTTGGCAAGAGTAACAGCAATTTAAACAAAATCTTTTGTAACTTATCCAAAAGGAACGCAGAATAAATGTCTAAAGAGCCAGCAAATCAAGAAGGCAGTAAGTTCTTTCACAGCAATAAGCCCAGTTTTCTTGTGATATTCCATAAAAGGAACATGGTAGGTATAGAATTTATTGTTTCCCTCCTTAGAGGAAGGAAAGCTGAATGAACCTAGATGTAACAAGGCACTGATATCATCTCTATTGGGTTTCAAGCCAGTTATACAGCAAACATCCCTCATCGTGACAGAAATCATTCCAGTTCGAAGATGCAAAGAATTTGTCACATTAGAATAGAGAAAGACAGTAGGAAAGAACAAAATTTTGTCTTGGATCATAGTCACCTTGCTTAATTGAATAGCATCAAAGATACCTTGCCTTTTCCAAGTGGAAGCAATCTTGTCATCGCCAGAGAGACGATTCACCTACGATCTCCATAGTGAGCGACACCATGGCCAGTTCTTAAGCGAAATAGTGGGCTTCACCTTTTTTTTCCCTTAACAAGGATTAACGGGTATTCCCAATTGAATGGAAAATCCTCTTTTATTGCGGGATAAAATTCGATAAGGAAGGAGGGACATCACTCAAGGGAGCAGGCCCTAGCCCAATCAAAGGACCACAAGGATAGAGAGAATCAAAGACAATATCCGATTCAGGTACTGATTTAAGAATTTTTTGAACTTGCTGGCTATGGCTATGTGTTTTGGTTTGGTTAGAGGAAGGAACAGGTGCAGTCGAGCTCGTGGTAGACCTGGTTAGCCTTTTTGTTTTGGGGCCATCGTAGAAATATTTAGGGTTTGGTTAGTTGAAGGCGAAGAAGAAAAAGTTGATATAAGCACTTAAAGCCACCAAATGAGATATTTATATGACAAGACGGATGATGTATAAATAATATAAGGGGAAATTCAAAATTCAAAAAGTTGAGACATCACAAGGAAATATAAACGGCTGAGGAAGATGGATAATCATGGAGTCTTAAATACATGGTTCAAATATGGGTAGGTGCAAGAGGTAGCCAACTTGCCTTTTCATTTAAAATGTAATTATTTCCTTCTTAAAGAGTGAGATTTGGTGGGTCTAAGAACTGAAAAGGTATGATTTGTTTCTTAACATCAAACTCCAAAAAGGTAACTAGGTCTATTCAAATTCCACGCCTTTTTTGTGTAAACAAAAGGCAAAGAATTTAGGGGGGCAATGTTTACACCCTTATTTTCTTCCAATGAAAAATTGGCACATGGAATGAATTTGGATCAAGCCAATTTCAGGCATGTGGAAGGAGTTTAGGTCGAGGCCAATTTCAAGGAATTTCAATCAGAAGTGGCTTTTGGTTATATTAAAACTAATCTAGTTAGATGAAGACATGTGGCAATGATTATAAAAGTTTGTTTTATACAAAAGATCAACAACTAATTAAAAGGAGTCCATAAAGATGGGGACTTTGAGAAGTAGAAGAGCACTGAGAGTCCATCACAAAGGCCAAAAGGAAAAGCCTCGTATGCATAAGGAGATTGACCCAGTTAAAGGAACGTGCAGCTATGGGAATTTTAGCACACAAATTTGGGCCACTACCACCACCATTCGATAAAGAAGGAGTAGTGGCCATCATTATGACCAAATGGTGTAGCTAATTTGAAAACACGATTTTTAATCAAAGGCACGATTGCATGATTTTGGACATGTGCAAGCTTCATAGAAATTGAAAAAAGAAGAAGGACACATGACGCAAATCTATCCAATCCACTTGGAGGCATTTGAAGACAACAATGGAACTATTCTGTTAACTGCCATTTTATAATTCTATAAATAGGTCATTATATTGTAATGTAAAAGGCCTATTCAACATACACAACTACAACAATATTTCAATACAATTCATATTTTCATTGCAATGCAAATTTTTACATGTCTAGCTTAACTCCTGCACTTTATTGCTTTACATTCCAGTATTATACATTCAAGTCCTTTACTTTCAGAAGTAGGTTTTTCCTTTCTAGCCAAGTAGCAGTCCTAAAGTCCTTTCTCGAAGGCAAAAAGAACCCTGAGATGTTCATTCCAGATCTCTTCACAATCTCCTAGTCTTGCAATCTTCCATCTGGAATATTGTTTGGATCTCTTTGGAACTACAGCAGTTCCTAGCATGCCTATTCGGTTCCATTAGAACCGACCATTTTTACATGCCAAACACCTTTCAATGCCAAACTACTTCATCTACATCTAGGCCCGAATTCTTACAAAATGGACAAGAGATGATGCAACCACATTCATCAAATTAACTGATAATATTTAAAATTGATGATATCGACAACGGATGGGATCTTGTTAATGCGGAGCAAAATAACATTCCTGTTTCTTGTTCAGGTGAGGGTCGTATGAATCAAGAACTTGCTACTTTTCAATGCCAGAGTACAAGATCTCCACTTGGGCTTGGAGTTTTACATGATGGACAAGAGACGTTGCAGCCGCATTCATCAATTCAACAACCAACAAATGAAGTTGAAGTTAATATCAACAGTGGAAGGAATGTTGATGCAGAGCAAAAAATCACTCTGGGTTCTTCTTCAAAAGGTGAACATCCACCATTCACTCACAAGGAACTCAAAAAATATTTCGAAATGAAACGTGAAGTTGTTGCACAAATTTTTGGAAGTAAGCTTGCACATTAATTGAAATTGTTGCTTGTAATCTTGCTCTTATTATTTTCAATTTTTTCAAATTTGTTATTGAATTCTTATTTTTGCAGTGAGCGAATCTACATTTAAGCGTATATTGAGAGATATTGGAATTGAGCCCTGGCCAAATTGTAGGGGGAAAAAAAGGTTTAAAGGCTCTACCTCTCGGCAAGACCCTCCATGTTCTTCTTCAAATGATGAAAATCCATTCACTTACGAGGAACTCAAAAAATATTCCAGAATGAAAATTAAAGATGTTGCACCAATTTTTAACAGTAAGCTTACACACTAATTGAAATTGTTGCTTGTAATCTTGCTCATATTATTTTCAACTTTTGAGTTTCTTCTTACATAAATAATAGTTTATTCTTTTACCTTACAAATTATGATTTTTTTCTAGTTGAATTCTTATTTTTGCAGTGACAAGATCTACATTTAAGCGTAGATTGAGAGTGATTGGAATCCACTGCGGGAAACGAGGCAAGAGAAATAAGGTTCAAGGCTCTTCCTCCAGATGAGACCCTCCATGTTGTCATTTGGCTACTGTTGCTCACATCACTCCACTTGTAACAACACAAGAAGTAAGGGCAGTAACTATAAAAGCGAAATTTGGAGGTTTTATGATAAAATTTCAACTTCCTTCTACATCAGGAATAGTGGAGTTGGGAGAAGAAGTGTTCAAGAGGTTGAAGTTAGATGTTGGAACTTATAATATCACACAAAATGATGGTGAGGATCAGATTTTAATAGCCTGCGACGAGGACTTGCGGGATTGTATGAGTGCTTCCGATTCATTGGGTACAATCAAATTGTTCATTGAGCCAGTTACCCAAATATCACCTTCAGCCTGACTACAGGCAAGTTCCTAACTATGTGTTGGTATCAATCGATTATGCATCCACTGTCCTAGTTCCTAAAGACAATATATGTATTTATGTAATTTTGATCTTTTCTGCCGGAAATATCAGCAGTTTCTATTTCCTAGCTCCCATTCTGTTCTCTAGGATTGCCGAGTCTTCCACTTGTTCGGTCTTAAAAAAATACATTTGTATTTCAAATAGAAGACCTAATTGTACTTTTTACTGAAATGTAATATGTTCAAAGTGAAAGAAATAACTTTAAGTTTTGCAGGAAACAATATGTTTTATGTAAGTAAACACTAAGCAAATATTTTTAAAGATCGCAGATGCGCTAATTAGTTGCTACCATTAATCTTGATGAACTTCTTAAGTATATGCCAATGTGTTCGATTATAGGGAAAACCCTTCATGCTTGCTAGCTGAGAAACCTATGGCCTGTGTTACTCACACAACTTAAGCAGAAGACATTATAAAGTTTCAGTTCCCTTTTTTTTTTTTTGTCGAAAAAAAGGTGAATTTGGAGAGGAAGTGTTAAAAAAGTTAGAGATCAAATTTGCGGATGATGATGGCGATCGGATTTTAATTAGCCTTGATGAGGACTTGCTTGTATAAGTGCTACAAGGTTGTATGATTAACTTAAATTCTAACGAAGTAGCTTAACACACCCTCTGCATACCGACTTAGGGTTTGAGAAATCTACTGGAAGGGTATGTGGTGCAACTGCACTCACTAGGATGTGCGTGGCTCCACCACAGGTATCAAGAATATTCCTTTTCTTTTTTTTTTTTTTTTTTTTTTTTTTTATTCTAGAAAAATAAGGCAATTCATGATTTACCACTAAAAATACCCACATTAATTCCATAATATTATGTTGGAAATAGTGGCCTAGTTACACACACAACACTATACTATTTGGAAGAGAATAGAAATGGAGGAAAATACTTTTTATTTCACTTCTTCTATTATTTGACTAGAGTACATGAATATATAGGCCTCACATATGTATATGTAACCATTACATTTAAATGTCCATAATTCTCCTATCTCCCACTAACAAAATATTCAATATGCATAACTCCCACTAACATAGTATTTGTTAGGCTTAACTCTCATGACTCTTTATTTTACATAACCTTAACTCCCACTAAGACAATTTACTACCCACTAACATGCTAAATTAACACATGCATCATGAATACAAAAATACTTGAAAATACTAAATACTAAAATCAAGTTTATTTTCAACACCCCCCTTTAAACTTGATTTTGTAACTTGAAAAATCTTCTTATTAATCTTGGGGGCTTGATCAAAAGTTCGATAGTTGATCTTCAATTCCACCTCCTTTAATAGCTTCAATCTTCTTGGCCATTTCCATTGATGTGTAGGGCTTGTGAAACTTCTTCAAATGCTTGTTTGATGTCTTCACATAATCATATATCATCCTCTTTATACAAGCACACCATCGATCTTTTTTCTTCTTAAATTTTTTATGGATCTTCAACTTCACATATACTTCTTCTTTAGAGTCAAAAAATAATTCCATATTCACCCAACCTGTATCAATTTCAAAATTCTCCAAACTATTTTTTAAAAAATAATATGAGAATTTCTTATCATCCTGGGCTTCAATCTCATACTTCTTTGGAACAACTTTCTTTAAGAGAAGTTCATCATTCTCCACAAAATAAGCATTATTTAATGAATATGAAGAAATAATAATTTCATCAAATAAGTCAAATATAACTTCTTTCAAGGTGGAATTTGTAACTATACCTGAAGATGTTAATTCACCAACTTGAACTTTTGCCTCTTCTTTAGCACTTCCTTCTTCTAAATCTTCTATTTTCACTTCATCCTCCTTCACTTTTTCAATCTCTTCTTTAACACATTTTCTTACCTCTTCCTTATTCACCATTTCAAATTCTCCTAAATCTTCAACTTCTTTTGCATGATACACCTCTTCATTCTCCACAACTTTGTCTTCAAGACTTTCATAATCATCTTTCGTAAACTCATCATTCTCAAAGCATTGTACCCAATACTCTATGGGTAGTGATTCACCTCTATGATTGGAAACGATGGTCTCAAGCATCTTCCAAACACAACTTGGAGTTTTGGACTCTCCAAAATACTCCCAAATTTCTTGATGTATTGCCTTTTGCAACACCACAAACGCATTCTTTTCTTTCTTTTCACGAAGTTTGTTGGACATGCCATTCTTTGGCTCTTCTCCAACAACATCCCACAAATCACATGCTTTGAGGTATGAAGTCATGATGATTCTCATTCTCCTGTAATTAGAGAACATCATCTTCTCACTAAGAAAATACATTTTCTCCCCTTTGACATCATCGAGGAGAAACATGTTTTTCTCAAAATGTTGAATCTTCTATAGGATCAACTTCGTCAGGCCTTCAGGATCGTTTAGGCTCTGAACATGAAATTTGGCTTTGAACATGAAATCTGGCTCTGATACCACTTTGTTGGAAATAGTGGTCTAGTTACACACACAACACTATACTATTTGGAAGAGAATAGAAATGGAGGAAAATACTTTTTATTTCACTTCTTCTATTATTTGACTAGAGTACATGAATATATAGGCCTCACATATGTATATGTAACCATTACATTTAAATGTCCATAATTCTCCTATCTCCCACTAACAAAATATTCAATATGCATAACTCCCACTAACATAGTATTTGTTAGGCTTAACTCTCATGACTCTTTATTTTACATAACCTTAACTCCCACTAAGACAATTTACTACCCACTAACATGCTAAATTAACACATGCATCATGAATACAAAAATACTTGAAAATACTAAATACTAAAATCAAGTTTATTTTCAACATATTATTCATGCCTCCTAAAAATCATCTTCATTCTTCCTTAGTCACAAACAGGACATTGTAAGCTCTATTTTGATATTATACAAGAATTTGAAACTTAGACATAAGAAAATGACAATGTTAAGCAGATTATTCATAAGGTTAGTGGTAGGCATAAGCTGCATTCGGAGGCATTAAAGAAGGAACATATACAAAATTCTACTGTAATCTACACCAGCAAGGTGAAAAACCTAGAATTCAACCCATACCCGCAAACCCGAAGTACAGGTCTATATTCCAAGGACATTTCCAAGTTTTAGACAGAGAGAATGGAGATACCATTACCAAGGAGAAGATTCTGTAGGAAGAAACTTTGAGTGAAATACTATTAACACAATGACATTCATCCATGGCGGCTGAAGCTTCTGCTGGGGAAAGAGAGGGAGCCTAGCACGATGAGAACGAGCCTGGTGAGGGCTCTTTGTCATGGAGTATGGAACCCTTCACCTTTAAATACATGACCTAGATGTCCATCTGGGTTCGCCGAAGAGCAAATGAGGACGTAATTAACTATAAAAGTAAAACTAAGATGAGATTAAAATGCTGAAGAAAGTAGAGAGAACAAGCATGCTCACATATATATACAGAAAAAGTGGTTATTAACTACAGGCTTACCAAGGGCCCGTATAGCCCGTAGTAAAAGTCACTTTCTACCACGGGCCAAAAAAAACCCGTAGTTGAAAAACATTGAAAGACACTTTTATTATAGCCCGTGATAAAAGACACTTTCTACTACGGGCTATATGGGCCCATAGTAGAAAGGGAACTTTTTATCACTGGCTATATGTGGCCATAATAAAAAGAGAACTTTCTACAATTGGTTGACGTGTGATAGAAAGTTATATATCTACTGTGCGCTAAACCCATGGTAAAATGTGAAATACTTTTTTCCGAAAACATTTTATATTTTTTATATATTTGTTTTGACATATTCATCACCCCTTCCAAAAATTTATCCTCTGGCGGAAAACTTCGCACAATATATATGATTTTTAAAAATGAAAATATAATAAAAAATACTCTTTTGGGACTTAGTTTAAAGAAAATGAGCGGTAGTTTTAAATTTTTTTATAGATTAAGTATATATCATATACCATAAGCTGAAGAACCAAAAACTTCTCTTTCTGATCAAGCCCTAGTTTTCTCTCTCATTGGTGTGTTAGGTTGTGCCGAAATCCTACTCCTCCGCCGCCGATTCTTCTTGTCCTTCTTTCTTGTATAGAGGCTGTCTTCTTTCCAATGAATCTGTTCCACCCGGTACCAAGCTGCGGATCAATCCCCATCTCTAGCCCAACTATCTGCAGCAGAGCACGTCAACAAGGAAAATTACTGAAATCCAGAAGCCCAAATAGACGAATAACTCTGGCATCCCGAAGCTTATAGCGCAAAGGCGAACCTTCTTGTCAGCCCGTCGCCAAAGTCGTCGTCTGCGTCGATCCCCTTCATCCCGAGATTCCTCTTCTCCCATGTACCCCTCTCTCTCGCTTTCTCTCTCTATAAATATACATATATATATATATATATGTATATATATATATCTATATCTATTTATATATTTAAATTGTTTTTCAATTTCTTTGATAATTTGCCCTCTTTACACCATATCTTTATTCACGGGCACATATGAATTTGATTTGAACTAAACTGTTTTTGAATTTGAATTCTCATTGTCATTCTTTCTAAATGATTTACAATCTTTGTTCGATTTGTTGCAATCTGATATACAATCTTTGCCCGCAACCCCTGTTATTGAACATTAAGTATCAACCTTCCACTTTCCTTCCTGCCACAGCAGCAAGCCCTTCTGTTGCTGCTGGCAATGTGTCACTCACTCGTGACATGGAGTATACCAATAAAGGGAATGGTACCACGGTTGTGTGATTAAAGCATAGTTTAGTGCGGCATGGCTTGTGTTATTTTGGCATTCCACATTTGTTATTTAAAAACTAGTTCTGGTATGAAGTAGTTTCTGCTGTTTATGCAATTTTTTCTGTGCATATACATACAAATTTATACATGTCATGTTTTTCTTTATAAATTTGGTTCTCTTAACTTCAGCAATTTCCTTTTTGTTTTCTTTTTTACACTCTAAAAGCTTCATCTGCCCCTGTCATCTTACATCCATATTCCTTTTATCTCATATGCGCGACGAGCGAACATATATGCATTTGAATTGTGCCAATAACCCCTTCCTAAGCAATTTTGCTAGTTAAAATGACGGTATGCTAGCTGACAAGTTGGACCGGACACAATTTGACGGGCTTTTCTTCCTTTAGATATATTTTAAGTGATAAACATCAGTCTACCTTTACTTCAGTGGACGAATGTGTTTGTTACCTGTGGGCAAGGGCGGATCCAGGATTTCTTAATGGGGTGGGCTAAATCAAAATATATCAACCAAAATCAACTATTGTGTAATTCAATTTTAGTTAATTAACAATGTTTCTTTAGACAATTGACTGATTAAGGCATAGAAAATCCTATTCGGGTAATTGATTAAAAAAATTACCAATTTATTTCTGAACAATTCACCACTCAGTACCCTATCTCTTCTTTTGACCAATTTACTAATCCTATTTGAGGATCTACTAGTGGAAGCAGAGTGTGTAATGACCCGAATTTTTCGGATAAATTTTTTTCGTTATCTTTTTCCTTCTGAGTTTGGTTTCTTGTTGATTAGTGTCGTCTCGAGTGCTCTGGAGTGATTCCGAGACTCTTTTCTGTGGATTGACAACTTCCTTTGAGGACCGAGTCATTTTTGCATTTTCACTTTTCGGACACTATGCGTTATTTCGTCTTTTTCTTATTCTGTCTTATCTCTGTTTGTCAGTTTTTGGCGCAACCTCACTTTTCATGCTCGGAGTTAGTTTTTGACTTCACATGTCTTCATCTTCAGTGGTTTCCTCGAAATATGTATCTTCACTTTTGCAAGAAAATATTCTGATTGTCCCCGGTGTCCATAGGGGTATGGATGCACAATTCTTCAGAACTTTTTTCATTTCTTGAGGTGTTTTTCGTAAATATCTTTTGAAGATATTTTATTCAGGGGCATCTAAGAAAATATCTTTTGGAAGATATTTTCATTCTAGGGTAGTTTCGCAGTTTTCACTTTTTGGAGGGGCATTGTGCAATTAATGAAAGTTATTGCTAAATGCCTTGTTTTGAGCCTGGATCCTCGTACGGGATTCATTTTCACATTTCGTCGAGTCGTGAACTCTTAGAATTTCTTCCTGGTCGATGTTTTCCAGTTTCAGGGTTTCTGGCCCCGGTTTGTGCCAAACTTGTTTGGGGCATAACTCTCTGCTCGGGACTCGGTTTTTGACGCCGTTTCTTTCGTTCATATTTTCTCATTTTGAATCTTTTTTGTTCATGGAATTTCGCTGTTTGAGTGCGTTTGCTCAAAATCCACTTTTCTGGACCCGGCGGGGCCCTTTCGGGGCACTTTTTGAGACTTACTATAAATATGGGACTTAAGAACAAAAAAATCAGATTTCTTCTTCTTCTTCCTCTCCCATGGCCGGCCAAGGTCCCTCCCATGGCTGCCACTTTCTCTCTCCTCCTTTGATCCACTTTTCTTTGGTGAAAAGTCTTCGGCCTTAACGTTTAATGCTTGCCTTGACGTCGTGCACCTTTCCCCCTTATTAGAAACCATTTCTGACCAAATTTTGAGTTCGGAATTGAGGTCAAGTTTGGATTTTCATGGGGCTTCATGTAGATCGTGTTGTTCCCGACAAAACCCTAAAGTTTCGTCGGATTCGGAGCCGTTTCATTTCGGTGGGGATTTGAGATTTCATTTCAAATGGAGGTAGGGGATATTTTAGGATTTTGTATGTGTTGTATGGGGTGTTTTCCATGATTTTACAACTTGATTGCATGACTTTTATCAAATCTAGAAAATTAGTAATATTTAATTCTTTGTAAATGATTAAATTTACATGGATGTACCTTGCATGAAATTGACTTGTAGCATGCTTTTAAATTAAGTCTAGGCATGTTGTTTAACATACTTAAATTTGAGATCATTTGGATAATTATGAAAATTTAGAGACTTTAATTAAGAGACGTCAATTAAAATGATTAATTAAAATCTATTTAATGGTTCATTTAGTTTAATTAAGTTTTGACTTGATATTTGAGATGACTAGGACTTGTATACTAGTATATGTTAATATGGGACCATTTTATGTTGTTTTAGAATTTAGGAATTTGATTATCATGATTTAATTAAATTCCATTTTGTTATTCAATTGGCCTAATCAAGTTTTGGAATTGGTATATGCAATGACCATGCTATGTTGTTTAACATGTGTAATTTGAGGCCATTTGGTTGAAAATTGCAACTTAGAGGAATTAATTAGTTGCTTGATTAAATTCCATTTCTATTGCATTATGGATTTAAATCATGTGTTTGACGTTGATTGTATGTCTAAAGCATGATTTTAGACTTATAATGAATTTATGAGATTACGTTTTAATATTAGATTATCTTGTTATAGCGTGTAACGAATCGCACACTGAAGATTCGACATGTGATGTTATTATAGCGCGTAACGAATCGCGCTCTGAAGATTCGACATTTGTCATCCTATAGTAGTTGTGAATTTAGAGCATGTATTATGTGGTTACAAACTACTTGTGCATGGGATGTGGTTTCGTATATATATAAGTTGTTAATTTATTTATT
Organism: Cornus florida; assembly: GCF_030987335.1. Classification (NCBI taxonomy): domain Eukaryota; kingdom Viridiplantae; phylum Streptophyta; class Magnoliopsida; order Cornales; family Cornaceae; genus Cornus; species Cornus florida. Next base: position 65,870,489 of record NW_026775573.1, read on the forward strand.
TTGGAGTCACTTGGGACATGGTTATTATGATATGGCTAAAGTTCGGCTTTAGTGCGGGAGGTATGAATTCTCCCCAATTGAGATAGTGCGCACTTAGGGTGGTTTTCCCTGCGGGTTAGTGCCCGGAACAACCATTGATCTCGGCAGAATTCCGAGTCTAGATGTCTAAGTCTTCCATTATTTATTTTCGCATTCAATTTCAAGTTAGCAATCATGTTTATATTGTGACTTGTGGTTTTGGTTATTGGGGATTTTGATATTGTTAAGTACATCCATGCTTTATGATCTTTGTAGATTTTGATGTTGCCAAGTACATCTATGTTTTATGATTTTAATAAATCATTTTAATGTTGTTAAGTACATTCATGTTCATGGTTTTTAATAAATCATTGTGAGCTTTTAATGTTGTTAAGTACATTCTTGTTTTATGATTTTAATGAATCATTATAAGCTTTTGATGTTGTCAAGTACATTCATGTTGTGTTGTTCAAATGTAAAGTAGGAATGATTCTATAGATTCATTTGGAACATAGACGTTAGGTGGCATGATCACTTATGTCGTTTTCGTTTTTTAGATTTCAAATTGATGACTTTGAGAATCTATGTTAGTTGCTTTGTGTAAGCATGTTCCTATGTTGTTGCTTTGTGTAAGCATGACCCTATGTTGCTATAATTACATGAATGAAGTGATTGATGCTAGAAATGATCTTAGGTAGCTAAGATGCTCCTTGAGTCTCACCTTTGACATAGACGTTAGGTGGAATGAACCACAATAATTAATCATGCAAACTTATAAAACGTAGGTCGATGCATGCTCATTTCGTACGAGTAGCTTTATGTAACTCACCCCTACGATACTGGGGCATATTTTAGGTACAGGATTCAAGGTTAGAGATTCTCACCATGCTTGGATGATTTGGGAACTTGAAGGGTTCAATTCTTGTGAAGGTTGGCTTGAAAAGCCATTTGTAACCTTGTATGTCAAATGTGTATATTTGCTACTAGACTTGTAATGTGTGCCTAAGCACACTTTTTGATTCTCATTTTATGTATATGACATGAGGCCAATGGCCAAACTCCTTTTGAAATTACATTTATGTCATAGATGTTAATTTTTGCCTTCAATGAGAACATATGGAAAACCATGCGTTTTAGTATACTATTTTGTACCGGAGCGTGCATTGTGTATGAACTTCTTCCATTAGCATTCATTTAACATGCATGAACTATGGCCAAGGCCAAAACGGCATTTCGAAATCATTTCATGATTTTAGGTTTCAAGTTTTCATTCCAAACTTCATTTTGTCATTTTGGCCGTTGGGGGGTCATATTTTATATCGGCCATATTTTTGAGCCTTGGACCATTGTAGCACATCTTATTAGGTAAGTTACATTTGCGTGCATGGTCGTTTCCGGGCAAAGCTTTTTCTTTGGTGAAATGAGCCTCCTACGGACTCATTTTACACTTTTGTTGCATATTCTGACCTAAGGGTATTTTGGGAATTTTTTTTGAAAAATAAATGCCGTTCTTTACATGCTCACTTAGAAAATGTGATTTTTAGGGGGGGTTTCTTCTTCGTGTTTTTCCATAAAATGTCGTCTTGGCATCGGAAATCGATCCCGAAGTTCAGCTCTCAGTTTTTAAATTTAGCAGCTTTTTGGATCCTCTTAACTAGTTTTCTTGGGAGGGAATTTTGGGCATTTCACAGTGTGTATTGTTCGATTTTCATTGACAGTCACGTAGAAAACTCGATTTTGAGGGGGGTTTCTTCTTTGTGTTTTTCCAGAAAATGTCATCTAGGCCCCTCAAATTTCCATTTTTTTTTTAAAAACCCCTGCTGCCAGGTTTTTGGGTCGCATCCTTATTGCCCCTTCACATCTAAACGTTTAGATGGGGTCTCGTAACCGGTTAGATGAGTGTGGGCAGTGTATTTCTCGTGATTTTTGGCCTCCTAACCGGTTAGGAAGGTCTCCTAACCGGTTAGATGATCTAAGGTTTGCACTTTTTGACCGTTTTGCCCCTTCTTCTGCCGTTAGCCATATTTTCTTCATCCGGACTCCGAATCAAGTGATTCTTGAGTCTAAATTCATTAATTTTTCGTTGTCTTTCTAATGGTGTGCTCGGTGGTACCCACTTTTAAGCTAGAAATTACGTTTTTGCCCTTAGGTTCATTCTTGTCCGTTTTTGAAACGTTGCTTTCGCATTTGATTCCTTTGGGTTCCGTGACCTCGTTGAGGGTCACATTGGCGTCTTAGAGTCATGTTGTATTTCTAGAGACCGTTGTTTGTCTTTTGGTTCCGCATTTCGGATCCGTTATCGGGTCATCTTTCGGTTCATCACTGACGCACCGGGTTGAAAAACTTGGGCCGTCACAGAGTGTGAGGTAGTTCATGGCAAGCCCCTTCCAATACTATGGAATTCACTCAAAAGCATGCTTTTTGGAAGTATTTTAATTTTGAAGAAGTAACTTTAGAGCTTTACCTTGTTATGATTTTTTTTTTTTTTTAGTTCTGAAAAGATTTACATCTTCTAAAAGCTTGGCATGTTGATAAAAATTGTTTCAGATTCAATCCCTACAAATTTCTAATCCAATTCAGAAATTTTTTTTTTTCTTTATGCCCAGATTCAAATTTTTTTGTAGACATAATTGATGGAAAAAAAAAAAAAACAGAAATAGAAGTTATAGAAATAAAAAATATATATTTGTTTTGCTGAAATAAAATGTAGATTATGGTGGTCACCTCAAAATGCAATGTAAATTTTTTTACTTTATATTGTAAATATATATATATATGAAAAAGATCATAAAAAATTTCACCAAATAGGATTTAGTTTGCAAAACAAGAATTACAGACCTTGATTAGTTGATTTAGAAAAAAATTTAGAACAAAACTAATACATACAAGTTAGCAGTCGGAGAGAGAGAGGGGGGCAAGCATGAGAGTTGAGAGACAGCGGACCAGCGGCTGAAGCTTGCGAATGGCAAATCCGAACTAGAACAGCGGCGATGGAAACTGAAAGATATGGGTTTTGATTTTTTGAACAATTTGAAATAATATGCTGATATAGGTTTTGATATAGGTAATAGGTTTTGAAATTTTCATTATTGCATATAGATAGATAAACTGAAATAAATGGGTTTTGAACTTCTGATTCTTGTAGATTTTGTAGTTTGCAGTTGCAGAGAGACAAAGAGAGGGCAAGTTCAGAGTTGAGAACGAGAATAGAGATGGAGGCGATTGGGGAGGCTGAAATGAGATGCAACAAAAATTGCAAAGGCAAGAGGAAATGCTAAAACAAATGCAAGTGCTTCAATCGATGTTTGTAAGTAATTTCTATAAATTTGATGCAATCTCTCTAATTAAAAATACTAATGTTTAATTAGGAAATCGTTATTTACTCTCTTTTTTTCAATATTGTGGTAGGCACAGAATGCTAACAACCAGTCTTTTCCCAATGCTCCACCTCAAGTCTCACCTATAAAAAATATGGCCGGGAAGAGGTGTGAGTTATTGCATTATAATGGAAGAGGATCAATTGTTGCTGAGGGTGAAGTTTTTGAAACAAATCCTGATGAATTCTTAGGTCATGCTACTATTGGTTCCGATTGTTAGCAAGTGTGGATCAATGAAGTCTTTGATAACGATTTACCCTTGTATAGGGCTCAGCCTCCATATGAGCATTTGAAAGATGTTATTGGATATAAAACTGCATGGCCTATCAAGTTTATCAAATTTTGTAAGTTTCGTAGCAACATGTTAGCTATTATAAAGGAAATATTTGTTATGCTTTGCTTTCTTTCTCAAATGTTTTTCAATTAAGTATGTCTCATTCTTTTTTTTTTTTTTTTTTTTTTTTTTTTTAATATGTGTAGGAAATTTGGAGCAGACCATACTAGTGCAGTGGATTGGTGGGCCTTTATATCTTGCTTTTGGTAAATTGACATTTCAAGTTCTTCTCCCCTTTGTCATTTACTTTTTATTTTGAAGTAATATATTTTCTTGCATAAATGAGTTTTTTTTTTTTTTATGTGGGAGAGCCTTTTCAATCCTAAACCCTCTTTCTCTTTAGTAAAGCATACCACACTTCGGGCATGAGTTTTTTTTATTTGAATATATGAGTTGCACATTTGTTATTTTCTAAGAGGTTACTTTTTTATGTGATAGGGAAAAATGTAATGGTTGGATTTAGTTTCTTTCTACGCCTTGTACAGTGAATAAAGATGGTTGGGCAAGCGTGGTTGTGTTACTTCTTTTTGCAATCTTTTGTTAGCACTTGGTTTTCTTTTTTTTAACAATGATGGAGACTTTGTACTCCAAGTTATTCAATGAATGTTTTGGATTAATTTTTGGCGACTGTTCTTTTTTTTTTTTTTTTTTTTTAACAATGATGGAAACTTTGTAATTCAAATTATTTAATGACTGTATGGAATTAATTTTTGGTGATCGTTGTATATATATGGTTTTGGTTGTAATTTGGTTGTGTATATGGAGTAGCATATGAGTGATATATGTTGTTGGATGTCAAGTTACCAATTTAATATATATATATATATATACACACACTTTATACCACAATAATAAAAGGACCTTTCTACAAAATAAACTTTCTACCACGGGCCATGCCCCGTGGTACAAAACAAACTTTCTACCACGGGCCATGCCCCGTGGCAACGGGCAATACCTGGGTCATGCCCGTGGTATAAAATGAACTTTCTACTACGGGCAATACGCGGGCCAAACTCGTAGAATAAAAGGAACTTTCTACTGCGGGCATGGCCCGTAGTAGAAATCATCCAGAAAAGACTACAGGGGAAACTACTACGGGCAAAAACCGTGTTATAATGCTTTTTTGCCCGTAGTAAAAGGCCATTTTTCTTGTAGTTGCATCCTGCACAATTGTAGACTCCCTCACCAAAGAAATTGTCATGCTCTTCCATCTTTAGTCGTTTGGTGTCATGATTCTTCCCTATACATTAGATATCATGCCGGACATTATGTGCTTTCAGTCATGCAACAAATGAAGAAACCAATAAAGATAACAAATTTCTTAATACAGACTGAATATCAACCAATATCTAGCATATCAGTGGAACTCAATTTCTTAATAAATTGTTTCAGCAACTTATCATGTGGTTCTAGCAATACTTAGTGTTCCTATTAATTTTGGTTGACTTAGAGAGCAGGAATGTATTGAGTTGGTTAATAAAATCACAGCCATAATTCAATCTCGGAATAACAAAAACAGAGTCCATTAGTATGATTTTTTTTTTTTTTTATTTCATCATAATGTCCCGTTGGCACATCAAAGTGGCAGTCCAATGGCAATGAACAAGAAATCATTTGCCTATATATATATATTTTTATTTTCAGAATTTTTCTATATTTTTTTCAATATTCACATTGGCAATGAACTATACAACATCAAGCATATAAATGGTTACACCCCAAACACCCCCAAACTTAAACGATACATTGTACTCAATGTATGAAAACAAGTACAAAATGAAGCATACGAAAAGGATGAAAGGAAGCAATACTACCTAGTGTTAAAACATGCATGCTACGCATCCAATTCATAAGAGATGCCAAGTGTCCTCCCCCAAACTTGTACCTAATAATTTGTCAACATTACACTGGGTACCAAGCATAAAAACATGGACATAGACATGAATATAAATCTGGAATAAAACGTCATGCTTTTATTCAAAAACCTGGAAAGATATCAAAATTTGTGCATATAAAAGGTGCACCCACATATGTCATGCCAAACATGGCCCGAAATAAAATATCCAAACAAAACAAGGTAAATAACATTTAATATAAAGCAAAAAGAACATAAAGATGCTCAATCCTCCATCGGTGTGTATGAAGATAGACCCGCACCGCCACGGTCAATGAGTGACTGAATCATAGCACCCAAAATCTGGTGCTCCTCCATGGTCTACTGATGGTACGTGTCAAGCGAACATCCAATAACATCGACTCGCAACTGGAGAGTGTCCATGCGAGTGCTCAAAGAGTTGTAGTCATCCCGTGCCATTGCGGGTGGAGGTGAACCAACAGGAGGCGTAGGTGCCTCTTCCACAGGAGTCAATCTCTAAGCCTTCTACATCTCCCCAATCTAGCTCACCCCCAATCTTCAGCCGCCTAGAATTTTTCAATTGGATCGTGCTCTTCTTCCACTCCGTGAGCGTATATTCTACCTTCTTTGTTGAACGTGGCTTTTTGCGTGGAATAGCAAAATGTTTGTTCTTGATTATCTTGGAAATTAGGTACGTGAATGGGAAGGACCAAGTCAAAGATTTATCAATATACTGCACGATTAATTCTGTGTATACTCTCATAATTTGGTCCCAAATTAGAGCAGGGACTGAGAACCATGAACCTGTTTCAGCTGAGTATAGAGCTTTCAGGAATTTACCCCGTCACTCCGTATGATGGCTTATTGCAAAGACATTTTCAGCCAATACGGACTCGATGAACCAAATTCTACATGGCAAGTAGGACTTGCTAGTAGAGCTGTTCTTCTTGTTCGTGTATTTGTTATGGCAAATTTGCCTCACAATGTCCTCTAGACCAACAAGCTCTGGAAATGGACCGTAAATAGGCTGCCCATTCGCATCAACTGGGGAGTTGATGGGGTAGCCACAAGCAAAGGCAACATCCTCTAATGTAAAGGTCAAGGTGGTGCCATCAAGAGTAGTAGTAAGCATGGTTGGTGTCTCACAATTGTAGGAAATATTTTGGTAAAACTGACGAACCAACCTAGGATAGGCCACATGATGACACAGTTTGCAGAGAGAAGAGAGGCCACGGTCCTTAAGATTTTTAATTGCCCAAGCCGTTTCGGGATGCCTTTTGAAGTCATCCTTGATAGTGAATCTTGTCTCGAAGTCGAGGGGCTATTCACTCCAATTGGGAATGAACGCCTCTTAGATGAGCTAGCCTGCTTTGATCCAACTTTGGGTGCCATTTGAGAGAGGGAAGTTGGTTGAGGAATTTCTACGAACGGTTGGTGGATGATGTCAAGCTACCTAGAGCAAGAATATGGCATGAAGCTTAAAAACCCACAAAAATGGCATATGAATTAAGATCCCCCTAATCCCAAGACAACTTAACAATCCATAACAAGAATTCCCTTCCTCTTCATGCAATATTTAGCTTGGAAGAATTAAAAGAGAAGAGAAGAAAACTTAACCACAATGAAGAGGATGAAGCTTGAACTTTTGACAATGGAGAGATTGAACCTTTGATTTGTAGAAAGAATGGAGAATGGAGATGATGGGAAGATGGAATGGGAGGAGAAGAGTGATAAAAATTTGTTTGGGAGAGAGTGACGATCGAAATATAGAGAGAATAGAAGAAGAAGTATGAGATTGGGTGAAAATAAATAGAAGAAGGTGGTTTTGGCCAAAATCTAGGCTCTAGCGTCATCGGGCATCGTCCGAGCGCCAAGTGCCAAGGCGCGCGGTGTGTGTTGCCTTGGCCTTGTTATGACAAGGGATGTGGCACTGGTGGAGCGTCCGGACAAAAATTTGGCTGCTGGCTGGATTTTTATTCTAGCCATTTTGGAAGCCGTGACGAAATCTAAAAATTTCGGGAACACTTGGACATAATGATATACAACTGAGACACCTTTTAGAATAGTTGGAATCGAAAACGGACATGTTCTGTGAAAAATAAAATTTTTGGGTTTGGAAATTTTTTTTTTTTTTTTTAACCTAGATAGCTTGGCGTCCGGACTCCAAGTGGGGTGTCCAGACGAAAATTTAGTAGATTACTATTTTCTTTTTCTTTTTTTTTTTTTATTTTTTATTTTTTATTTTTTATTTGGAGCCCAAGACAAACCCGAAAAATTCTGAAATTTTCAGTAGAGCCTATTTGATGCCCCAGACACTTAGTATGACCAACGGAATGAGATTTGGAGCACTTTTGTGAAAGCGCTAAATTTGAGGTTCATATTTAGGCAATTTTATTTTATTTTTTAGAACAAGAAGAAGAGAGAAGAAAAGATTAGGAAGCTTGATGCTCCCTAAGAGTGGCTAAATTTAACGTTGATAGCTTGACGAGACAGGAATCTCATTAGTCCTCATAAATTGGATCCGTCAAGAGGACAGTTTCCACATTTCCATGGCACAACTTGTCTTCTTTATAGGGTCGCAAACTCGGATCAAAACCCGGTGAAGGGATGAAATAAGCAAGTTTGGTCCTAAGAGATTCAAGTACATCCCACAACCTAAGATTTTTCATTTTTAAACTCAAGCTATCAGGTTGCTTTTGAGATAATGTCGAGGTTCCTTCAAAATTCGACCCTTAAACATCCATGAGAGGGTCATTACCTTTCTCACATATATTCAGTGGTTCAAATTCAAAGTTCAGGGATTTGAATAGAGTAGTGAGAGGAAATTCATTTTCCCAAGAGAAGGATTCACTTGTGGTGCCTACCGAGAAGACAAAAAAGTTGGATAATTATTAAGTTTTGAATTCACTTTCCAACTAGATTCTTTGACAACAACCTCTTCAGATTTATCATGAATTTTGAGTTCGAGGACATCTTGACTTGGAATGAATGGGAGAAATTCTTCGACCACTTCATCCGATGTGTCAAGGGAAAACATTCATTTTCATCCAAAGGATATTGAGATGCATTGAAGATGTTAAGCTTAACTTTCATGTTTCCAAAAGAAATATCCATCACCCTAGTTCGATAATTAATTGAAGCATCAACTATGGCTAAAAAGGGTTGACCAAGGATCACGGGAATGTGTCTTTTGGGATTGTGGACCGGTTCAGTATCTAGAACTAAGAAGTCTACCAGGAAGTAGAACTTGTCCACCTTAATGATTACATCCTCAATGATACCATGAGGTTGCTTGATGGATCTGTTCGCAAGTTACAAAACAACCGAAGTGAGTTTGAGTTCTCCCAAGCCAAGTTGCAAGTAAACTGAATAAGGGATCAGATTTACACTCACTCCTAAGTCAAGGAGGGCATTTTTTATCTCGTCTCCAATGACACACGAAATTGTTAGGGCACCCAGATCCTTAAACTTTGGAGGCGTATTATACTGAATGATAGCACTCACCAGTTCAGTTAACCTTACCTTCTTTGGAATATTGCTCATGGAAATGAGTTTTTGAGTATACAAATCCTTGAGAAATTTAGCATATGGTGGAATTTGCTTGATGGCATCAAGAAGATGAATGTTGATATTTACTTACCTAAAAACTTCCAACATATCTTGAATTTTATCGCCCTTGTTCCCAAAGTATGTGGACTCTTTAAGACGTTGAGGATAGGGAGCCTTAGGCTCATAAGATATCTCAACACTTGGGATTGGTGGATTTGGAATTTTCGGACTGATTTTTAAACTTTTCGGTGAAGGACTTGAATCATTGGGAGTAAGAATTTCTGTCTCTTCCCCAACCTTATTATCCACAACTCTTCCACTCCAAAGTGTGGTGATTATATGGACTTGTTAATGATATGGTCCACTTGGAAGAGGGAGTTCATCAATCAAAAATTACCCTTTTGGGTTTACCACGGTTTGAGCTGGAAGTTTACCCATGTCCCTTTTATGAAGTTGATTCACAGAAGTAGCCAATTATCCTAGTTGCATTTCAATTTTGGCTATTGATTGGGAATGGGTATTAACCAATTGCACAGTTGATTGCATGCCATTAAAGGTAGCCATGATTTGCTTGTTGGTGTTCAATATCTCATCCAATTGGGATGGGTGAAGAGGAGCAGAATATTGACTTGAAAAGCTTTGATTACGTGAAGGAGGACGATTGCTTGTAGAAGCTTGGAATGGCCGGTTCATGGGTTGAGCATTATATTGATTTTGTTGCCCATGACCTTGGAATGCTGAATTTTATGGGGTTGGTTGCCTCTACAAAAAATTTAGGTGATCCTTCCATCCCGGATTGTATGTATTAGAATACGGATTATATCTAGGATAAGAGAACATGGCATTGGCCTGCTCTTGCATACCTCCAGAAAATTACTCCAGTGTGGGGTAAACTTCTTCAAGATGAAAAGTGCTTATGCAAGATGCACACATAACACTTGATGAAGAATTTTCAAAAGAGGAAAGATGTGCCACTAGCTGGAAAACTTTGTGTGCTATGGCATCCACTTGAGATGATTCTTCCCTTAGAGTTCGTGGTTGGCACAGATTTAAGGGTTTTCCAACGCTAGAAGTATGAGCTTTACGAGAATTATGTTGAATAGAATTATCGCTCATATTCTCAAGCAAAGTCCAAGCTTCATCTGCATTTTTGGACATAAACATGCCCCCACAAGAAGAATCAATTAATTGCCTATGTGGTCCGGTTAAACCATCATAAAAGGCTTACACCAATTGCCATTTTGGAATTTGGTGGTATGAATACTTCCTAAAAAGATCTTGGAATCGTTCCCATGTCTCATAGAATAATTCTCCATCTATTTGGGAGAAGCTAAGAATGGAACGACGCATTTGATTGGTTTTACCTACAAGATAGTACTTTTTGAGAAATTCTTGTTGCAATTGGGCCCATGTAAAGATAGAATTTGCAACAAGGGAGTTTAATCAATATTTGGCCTATCTTTTAGAAAGAATAAGAAAAGATGCATATGAAGTGCTTGTTGAGGAAAATCCCTCATCTTGATGGTAGAGCAGATTTCTAAGAACTCATCAAGATGTTTGTAAGGGTCCTAATTATCAAACCCATGATAAGATGGAAGCATTTGGATTGTGCTGGATTTGATTTCATAATGATGGGCATGATGATGCAAGATGAAGATGTATATGTTGATGGGATAAAATAGTCCCTAAGAGTCATGGGTGCTAAATTTTCATTAGCAATTTCATCATTTTCGACTCTAGGATTTTCAACTCTAACATTATTTCTAAAATTTTCAAAATTTTCAGCCATGTTGTTAACTTCACTTTCAAGTTCTCTTAAATTTTCGTAGGTTCCTTCTTCGTTGTCTAAGAGTTCTTTCTAATGAAACTATACCAACTTGTTTCTCAATGATTGGCAATGTTAAAGACCTACGATGCAACATTAACTAGCATGCATCCATATAAAGCAAATATTACCAAAAATTCAAGTGCAGCAAAAATCAACTTGAAACAGTTACAAAGGGGTGCAAATTCTCCAAATTTCCAAAATTTTCTGGATTTTTCAGCACTTGATCAACACCTCAAAGCAGCCCCTTTTACATCAAATCTGCACTTAAAACACTTGGCAAACAAATGAAAAGCAGAAAAATATATACAAAATTTATAATTACAAACAAACTAAATTTAATCTTTGAAATTTTTTATTACAAAACCGATTACAATCCCTGGCAATGGCGCCAAAAAATCGGTAGCGCGCTTAGTGTTTCAATTATAAAACCACACTATCTACAGTACAAATTCACGTAGAAAGTAGCTAAGTAGGGGTATCGATCCACGAAGATTGCTAGCTTTTGGTAATCAGATTTTAAAGATTAACTTCAAGCTTGTAGATGTCACGAGATGGTTTGAAGACTGGTTTCTTTATTTATCACTAAGCATAAAATCAAAACGGAATTAAATCAAATTGAAGGATTGAAATAACAAGTAAAGGAGATTAGGGAATTGAGTTCACCGAAACCTCATATACATGCTACGATGTATATAACTTGGGGAGAGCTGTTATATATAACGATAAAGTGTAGAAGCATACAATAACTTCAATAATTTTCCAGAAAATCTTGCAATTCAAGACTAAGCATAACCCATTTGCGATTGGCATGGCTCATCCACCTAAACTAGGGTGTGGTATGAGCAATCTTGCCTAGGCATGGCGTATCAACGTATTAAATCTGTAAGTTTAGTATATAAAAGTCAATCATCTAGCATAAACTATCTTTGGTTGGCATGGACCATCTACCTAACTACATTAATCTAAGATGTAGTATGGTCTATTTTCCCTAGACATAATTTATCTAAAATCCTACATGACATGGCCATAAAACCATTTCATGAAATCATTCTTAATGTCACTTTAAGAATATCAAGGGTACAAGTATGTAAACATGGTTTTAAGACAATAATTTTGTAGTAATTATACTTATATATAGGAATTTGTGACGGCCCAAGTTTTTCAACCCGGTGCGTCACTGATGAACCGAAAGTTAATCCGATAACAAATCCGAAATACGGAAGCAAAAGATAAAACAATAGTCTCTAGAGGTACAACACGTCTCTAAGACACTAATATGATCCTCAATGAGGTCACAAAACCAAAAGAAAACAAGTGCGGAAGTGACGCTTCAAAAATGGACTAAAAGGGACCTAGGGGTAAAATGGTCATTTCCAACATAAAAGTGAGTGTTAATGAGCACACTGTTGGAAAGAAAACAAAAAATTAATCAATTTAAAAAAAAAATTCACTTGATTTGGAGTCCGGATGAAAAAGTTATGGCTAACGAAGAAGAAGGGGCAAAAAGGTCAAAAGTAGCTAACCCTAGGTCATCTAAATGTTTTGGAAGCATTTCTAACCGGTTAGAAGGCTAAAAATCATGTCCAACCCACTGCCCAAGCACATGTAACCGTTTACATAGCCCCATGTACCCGGTTACGAAGCAAAAAACAGAATAGGCAACAAGGAAAACTGGCAGCAAGGATTTTTCGTCAAAAAATGTGATTTTGAGGGCTAAGATGACATTTTCTGGAAAAACACCAAAAAATAAACCCCCCTCAAAATTGAGTTTTCTATGTGAGTAATGAGGAAAAATGAAAAACACACATTTTGAAATACCAGAAATGCCCCTGGAACAGAATAGGGTCAAAACTAAAAAATACGCAACTTTAGGTTTTTGTTTCATCAAGGAAGGTATTGTTTGCCAAAGTAAGTATGCAAGTGCATGCAATATGATAAAATAGATGCACCAACATGTCCTAAATCCTCTTTACATTCCATTAACAATTTTTAGCATGCAAAGCCTCCATTTCTCACAAATAAGCTCCAATGGCAATACTTGAGTTTTGAAGAGAACATGCTTGTAATCTTTCATATTAATGGCTCTTGGCCACATGCTATACATACAAAACAAGCATCAAAAAGAGCATTCAGATACACATTACATGAAGGAAGCCATCTTAGCTTCTAAAATACCATACATCCATGGTATGCAAAAGTATTACATCCAAAAGATAAAACATGCTAAACAAGTGCATGCTAATATACAAAAATGCTTCAACTAGCTTAAAAGCTTCTAAGGATGATGAGCATCCATGAACATGGTCTCTTTACTTGAAAAACAACCCAAACCACTAGGGTGAGTAATCAAGTTACTCATAAGAGAAGCATATGCGTATACCCTAAAGTTTCAATATCATTGCAAGATCAATATAGACGAATACAAGGGAGCATTCCACTTAACGTCTATGTTCAAGGTGTTCTAAGGGATCATCTTAAACTTAATGCAATGATTCTATTATAACACAATATCAAAAGGATGTACTTAACAATATCAAATCGCATGAAACAAAATTACAAGTTATAACTTAAGCATTGATTGTCAACTTGGAATTGAATGCAAAATCAAAAGTGGAATCCTTGGACACCTAAGCTCAGAATTCTGCCAAGACCTCAACGGTTATTTCAGGCATTAACTTGCAAGGAAGACCACCCTAAGTGCGCACTATCTCAATTGGGGAGAACTCATACCTCCCGCAGTAGAGCCAAACTATAGTTATGTTACTAGTAACCATGTCCCAAGAGAATCCAAAGTACATATCAAGTTCAAAACTTATATATAGATAACAAGGCATATAAACCACATTCCATGCACAAGTACTTTGAAACCATACAAACCATGTCTTAGGGTTCCAAGTCTAGAATGGCATGCAAAATGACAATTCCTCATTATGGTACTATGCACAATAAAATACCATTAACTTAACAACTTAGGTCATGCCTCAACAATAAGCTTCATATACTAAATATCAACATTATAGCAATAAGCTTCCAAATAATTACAATTAGTAATTCACAAGGACATAGAATTATTGTAACAACAAATATAACAATTCATATCAATAGAGATTGCATATAACATCAATAATTCTACAAGTGTTCCATATCACTAACACATGTGAAATTTCTAGAATTACATACTACTAAATTTTATAATCCTCTACACATGGTTTATATATAACATATATGCTTAATCCAATAAACCCTATGTCCAGAAGTGAGGGTTTCCTACAATATGCAAAACTATCATATTAAAAGCATGTACACAATATATATTAAACCCCAAGGATTATAAAACACTTAAAATATAAACATACTACCACCCCTACCTCAATAGAGAATTGTATCTCTATAATCCAAGCTACCAAGCACAAAATGGAAAACAAGTTTAGGGTTCTTGAAGAGGAGAACGAGAGGAAACTTTTCTCTCCCAAGGCTTTTAGTCTAAGGTGTATAGAAGTGAGCCAAATTGAAGGGGTAAGCTATGGACTAAGCTTTCCTCTAATGGTGGATTTATTAAGGTTCATGTGAGATAATGAAATGAAGAAGGTAAATTGTAAAAATGGTGAGTGGAAGGGCTTGAGATCCTTCACTCACTATGTGCTCTTGCACTACCTCACACACACACAGAGTGCAAGACTACATCATGGCCTTACACTTGTCACTAATCCAATGCCTCTTCCAAGAATTAATCCTAAGCTTACACTTGTCACTAATCCAATGCCTCTTCCAAGACTTAATCCTAAGCTTACACTTGTCAACAATCAATGGTTACATGTGCACCAATCCTAAGCCAACAAATGGATGACTCTCCACCTTCCAATTGTCAAGAAACTATGGTACCAAGTCTCTTCACCCAATTGCCAACAAGTGGCACCATGAGAATGTGACACTTGTTACATTTTTCAAAAATTGCAAAATGATCCTTTTCAAAATATCTTCCAAAATAAATTACAAAAAGGTCCCTCAAACGAAAAATAATTATTTTACATAATTAATCTAAAACCCCAAATTTAAGAATAATTACACTAAAGTATGCATTCATGCCCTTTATGAAAAATAAAGGCAACAAGTATGCTTTTCAACAAAGTGAAAATACCAATCTCATGGAAATCAAGTATCATGAATGCATGCAAAACTGGAATCAAATCCGAACATCCAAAGTGAGGTTAAGCAAGGAAAATTGATAAACGAGTAAAAGACGAAATAGGGAAAAAAAACAAAAAAAGAAAATCACTGAAAATGGAAAAGGAGGAAAAAGTCCGGGTCATTACAACCTACCCTCCTTAAATGGATTTCGTCCCCGAAATCGAGCCGTGCCTGAAAGAGAGAACAAATGGTGTTACCGAGAGCGAACCTCCTGCTCGAGTTCCCAAGTAGCCTCCTCAACACCATGATGTCTTCAGAAGACCTTAACCAATGGAATGGTCTTGGTCCGTAAGACCTGCTTCCGTGAATCAAGAATCTGGACTGGACCCTCCTCATAGGTCACGTCCTCATCAACAACAATATTTGTCCACCGTAAAACATGCGATGGATCCGGCTCATACTTCCTCAACATAGATACATGAAAGACGTTATAAACTCTATCCAAGTCTGGCAGCAATGCCAAACGATAAGCAACTTCACCGATGTGCTCCAAAATCTGAAATGGTCCTACGAACCTAGGAGACAACTTGCCCGTCTGTCGAAATCTCAGAAGTCCCTTCCGTGAAGAAATCTTGAGAAAGACGTGGTCCCCTACCTCAAAAGACAATGATCTCCTCCTCTTATCAGCATAACTCTTCTGCCTGCTCTGAGCTGTAGCCAACCGTTGCTGAATCAACTTGATCTTCTTTGTAGTCTCAATGACAATGTCGGGACCCAAGACGACTGTATCACCTACCTCGGTCCAACAAACTAGAGATCTGCAAGGTCTACCATATAACGCCTTAAAAGGTGCTATGCCAATACTGGTCTGGTAACTATTGTTGTAGGCAAACTCAACCAAGGGTAAGTAGTTTTCCCAACAACCCCCCAAAATGCAAGCCCATAGCATATCCTCTAATATCTGAATGGTACGCTCCGACTGACTATCAGTCTGAGGATGGAATGCCGTGCTGAAATGAAGCCCTGTGTCAAGAGCCTCTTGAAAACTCTGCCAAAAGTGAGACGTGAACCAGGGATCCCTATTCGAAACAATAGATACTGGAACCCCGTGAAGCCTGACAATCTGCCCTATATACAGTTCACTAAGTCTCTCTGCATCGTCCGTCACTCAGATAGGCAAAAAGTGAGTCGTCTTAGTCAATCTATCAACAATGACCCAAACGACATCATTCCCTGCCTTGGATCTCGGAAGTCCTATCACGAAATCCATAGTGATGTGCTCCCACTTCCACTCTGCCACTAGTAGTGGTTGCAACAAACCTGCCGGTCTCTGATGCTCTGCCTTCACTTGCTGACAAGTAAGGCATTTAGCCACGAACTGAGAAACATCCTGTTTCATACCCTTCCATCAAAACTGTCTCAGCAAATTGTGATACATCTTCGTACCACCTAGATGAACTGCGAGTCGAAAATGGTGAAAATCCTGAAGAACATCGTCACGATAAGAGAAAGGAACAACCATCCTTCCCCTGTACCTGAGACCACTATCTGAATGTAAGGTCCAACCCTCTACATTCCCGCCGCCTGAAATCTGATCGTGGATGGACTTCGTCTCCCCATCCTCCTGCTGTGCCTCAATAACTCTGCTAACAAGTGTCGGTTGAGCCACAAGGCTAAACAAAATAACCGGTATAACTTCCTCACATAACTGTAAACCAAGATCTACAAGCTCTTCTAGCATCTTCCATCTGTGGATGGAAATGCTAGCAAGAGTACCCCGTGACTTCCTACTCAATGCATCGGCCACCACATTGGCCTTCTCCGGATGATACTGCAACATAAAATCATAATCCTCTATAAACTCAACCCATCTGCACTGTCTCAAATTCAAATCCTTCTGAGAGAAGAGATATTTGAGACTCTTGTGATCGGAGAAAACTTTGAACTTCTCCGCATACAAATAATGTCTCCACCCTTTCAAGGCGAAGATAACTACTGCCAACTCCAAATCATGTGTCAGATAGTTCAACTCGTGAGTCTTCAACTGTTGAGACCCATAAGCTACCACCCATTCAGTCTGCATCAGAACACAACCCAAACCTTCTCGCGAAGCATCACATTAGACCACGTAACCCAAACCACGTTCAGGTATGATCAAAACTAGAGCTGATGTCAACCTGACTTCAACTCCTGAAAAGTAAAATCATAAGTCTCATTCCATATGAACTTGACTCCCTTGCGAGTAAGTCGAGTCATAGGTGCCGCTAAACGAGAGAAATCCCAAACAAATCTCCTGTAATAGCCGGTTAGGCCAAGAAAGCTCCAAATCTCAGACACTATTTTTAAACGCTCCCAATCCATCACAGACTCAATCTTCAACGAATCCACTGCAACACCGCCCCCTGACACGACGTGTCCAAGGAACTTCACCTCTGATAGCCAAAATTTGCATTTCTCGAACTTGGCATACAATTGGTTATCCCTAAGGATCTACAAAACAGTTCTTAAGTGATACTCATGCTCTTCCCCTGAAGCTGAGTACACGAGAATGTCATCAACGAACACCACCACAAACTTGTCAAGATAGTCACTGAATACACGGTTCATCAAATCCATAAAAGCT
Organism: Cornus florida; assembly: GCF_030987335.1. Taxonomy (NCBI): domain Eukaryota; kingdom Viridiplantae; phylum Streptophyta; class Magnoliopsida; order Cornales; family Cornaceae; genus Cornus; species Cornus florida. Next base: position 65,888,201 of record NW_026775573.1, read on the forward strand.
GCTGGAGCATTGGTAAAACCAAATGGCATCACCAAAAACTCATAATAGCTATATCGTGTGCGAAAAGCGGTCTTGGATATATCCTCATCCTTAACCCTTAATTGATAGTAACCTGATCTCAAATCAATCTTTGAAAAGCATGTCGTTCCCTTCAACTGATCAAAAAAGTCATCAATCCTAGGCAAAGGATATCTATTCTTAATCGTAGCATGATTCAACTTGCGATAATCGATGCAAAGTCTCAAAGACCCATCATTCTTCTTCACAAAAAGAACTGGTGCTCCCCATGGTGAAGCACTAGGACGAATAAAGCCCTTAGCTTTTAAATCATCCAACTGACTTTTCAGCTCATCAAGCTCTGCCGGTGCCATACGGTATGGTGCCATAGAGATGGGCGCTGTACCGGGAATGACATCGATGGCAAAAACAAATTCCCTTAAAGGAGGTAACTTTGTCAGTTCCTCAGGAAAGACATCAACATAATCCTCAACAACTGTCGGAAGAACACGACCCGAACTGTTATCCTCGTCAACTAGCAAACTAGCCGAGTAGGATCTGTGGCGACTCCAGTCACCAATGCTGAAAACCATTACTGGGTGGGAATCGCTCCGATCTCCCACAAAATGGAAACAATCTCCCTTGGGAGTGCAAACAGACACCCTCCCGTAGAAGCAATCGATCATAGCCCGGAAGAATGACAACCAATCCATCCCAAGAATGACATCAAAACCCGTCATGTCAAGAACAACAAAATCGAACTCCAAAGTCCGTCCAGCTATCTCAATAGTGCAACCCCGACAAACACGATCCAAAGACACTGGACCCCCTACTGGTGTGTCAATACAGAGAAAACTATCCCGAAGTGTGACCTCCAGACCCAATGAATGTGCAAATGATGCAAAAATGAAAGAATGTGATGCGCTCGTGTCAACAAGAACTCGTGCCCAAGAACTAAAAACTGGAAAGATACCTCGAACTGAAGAGGTGCCTGCGGAAGAATCCGCCTGTGGAAGAGCATAGGCTCGTCCCTGAGTCCCTGAGCCCTGTTGTGAACTGCCCTGATAGCCTGACTGATGTGTAGAAGCAGTAGGTGTAGAACCTCTGGCTGGTTAAGTGCCAACTGGCGCCATTGGCTGTGGTGCCTGAGGAACTCTGAAACCAGACTGAACCACTACAGACTGTGCCGGTACCGTCTATGAATTTGTGCCACTACGTGACTTATTCAACAACTTTGGACAATCCTTCATGAGATGACCTGGCCGTTTGCAATAGAAGCAAGCTCCCTGCCCTATCTTTGTAGAAACTGAAGTCTGACTGGCCTGTGCCCGAAGCTGTGGGCAATGAGGCTTGATGTGCCCCGGCTGCTGACAATGGTAACAAACCACTCCCTGGGTTGATCCCGAAGATGCAGGAACTATGGGTGCAGAATGATTCTACTGTGATGCCCCCTGTGAGTGAGTATCGTTCCCTGCCCTGGCCTTCTTCCACTAACTCCCGGAAGATGATGGATTATCTCCGCGAGGCTGCTTATGTGAACCCCTGATCCGTAACTGATCTTGTTCCCCTGCCTGAGCTAGCATAGCCCTCTGGACCACTTCTCTGTAAGTCCTCAAATCAAGAATTGAGACCCGTGGCCTAATGTCAAGATGTAGCCCATCCTGAAACTTCATTGCCCTGGCCTCGTCTGTTGCTACCATATCCTCGGCATAACGAGAGAGAGAAGTAAATCATGTCTCATACTCAATAACACTCATAGTGCCCTGATAAAGACCTACAAACTGTGTCCTCATCTCCCACCTCATAGCCCTAGGAAAGAAACGCTCGAAGAACAAACCCCTGAACTCATCCCAAGTCATCAACTCAACATTATGGATATTGGTCATAGACCTCCACCAGATATCTGCATCCCATATGAACAAAGAAGCAGTCAAGGAAATCCTCAACCTGTCCGTGGGTACCACCATACTGTCTAACTTGCGAACCATAAGGTCCAACCAAGCTTTTGAGACTAGCGGATCTGAACTCCCCGCAAATGGATCAATCTTGACCCTCCGAAGTCGCATAAAGTACTCTAGTGCCTCATTGACTATCGGTGCCGATGCCGGTGCTGGAATCTGTATCCCTGCCACCTGCCTGAGTATCATATCCTGTAGGGATTTAGCAATTCCCTGAGTTATACCCTAAGCCACTCGCTCCTCGTAAGTCGGTGCCCGTGGTGGATTAGCATCTACGCCACGAACTGGAATCCTGGGCCTTCCCGGACCCCGTGTGAACTCGGTGTCATCCACCTGCTCCTTAGTGCCCTGACGTGAAGACTCTCCACGAATGACAACCATGGTGCTAAACGTGTAAAAGAAAGGAGGTCAACAATAACACAAGTTATTATGACCAAGTGCAACTCACACTATGAATGCACAAGACATGAAGCAAGACAAGATATACAACATACTGTCATGCTAAAGCAATCAAAGAAAGCTCTTAAAATAGTTAAGCACTTAAAGCAAATAAGCAAACATGTCAAACTGAAATGCTCTTAACCACATAAGCACAAAGACATGTCATACTACCAAGCGTGTTATCAAGAAACACATAAACAGGTTATAATGCTGAAACATGTTATCAAGAGCATGTGAATGCATCAAAGTACATCAACAAAAGCATGATATGCACCCAAAACCCGTCGTCCTAAGGTGTTCAAACCTAGGAGCTCTGATACCACTTGTGACGGCCCAAGTTTTTCAACCCGGTGCGTCAGTGATGAAATGAAAGTTAATCCGATAACAGATCCGAAATGCGAAAGTAAAAGATAAAACAATAGTCCCTAGATGTACAACACGTCTCTAAGACACTAATATGATCCTCAATAAGGTCACAAAACCAAAAGAAAACAAGTGCGGAAGTGACGCTTCAAAAATGGACTAAAAGGGACCTAGGGGTAAAATTGTCATTTCTAACATAAAAGTGAGTATTACCGAGCACACCGTTGGAAAGACAACAAAAAATTAATCAATTTTAAAAAAAAAATCACTTGATTTGGAGTCCGGATGAAGAAGTTATGGCTAACGGAAGAAGAAGGGGCAAAAAGGTCAAAAGTAGCTAACCCTAGGTCATCTAAACATTTAGGAAGCCTTTCTAACCGGTTAGAAGGCTAAAAATCATGTCCAACCCACTACCCAAGCACATGTAACCGTTTACATAGCCCCATGTAACCGGTTACGAAGCAAAAAACAGAATAGGCAACAAGGAAAACTGGCAGCAAGGGTTTTTCGGGAAAAAATGTGATTTTGAGGGCTAAGATGACATTTTCTGGAAAAACACAAAAAATAAATGCACCACAAAATTGAGCTTTCTACGTGACTCACTAGGAAAAATGAAGAAAATGCATTTTGAAATACCCAAAATTCCCCTGGAGCAGAATAGGGTCAAAACTCAAAAATACGCAACTTTAGGTTTTTGTTTCATCAAGGAAGGTATTGTTTGCCAAAGTGAGTATGCAAGTGCATGCAATATGATAAAATAGATTCACCAACATGGCCTAAATCCTATTTACATTCCATTAACAAGTTTTAGCATGCAAAGCCTCCATTTCTCACAAATAAGCTCCAATGGCAATACTTGAGTTTTGAAGAGAATATACTTGTAATCTTTCATATTAATGGCTCTTGGTCTCATGCTATACATACAAAACAAGCATCAAAAAGAGTACTTAGATACACATAACATGAAGGAAGCCATCTTAGCTTCTAAAATACCATACATCCATGGTATGCAAAAGTATTACATCTAAAAGATAAAACATGCTAAACAAGTGCATGCTAACATACAAAAATGCTTCAACTAGCTCAAAAGCTTTTAAGGATGATGAGCATCCATGAACATGGTCTTTTTACCTGAAAAACAACCCAAACCACTAGGGTGAGTAATCAAGTTACTCGTAGGAGAAGCATATGCGTATACCCTAAAGTTTCAATATCATTGCAAGATCAATATAGACGAATACAAGGGAGCATTCCAATTAACGTCTATGTTCAAGGTGTTCTAAGGGATCATCTTAAACTTAATGCAATGATTCTATTACAACACAATATCAAAAGGATGTACTTAACAACATCAAATTGAATGAAACAAAAATTACAAGTTACAACTTAAGCATTGATTGTCAACTTGGAATTGAATGCGAAATCAAAAGTGGAATCCTTGGACACCTAAGCACGGAATTCTGCCGAGACCTCAACGGTTATTCCGGGCATTAACCCGCAGCGAAGACCACCCTAAGTGCGCACTATCTCAATTGGGGAGAACTCATAACTCCGCACTAGAGCCAAACTCTAGCCATGTTACTAGTAACCATGTCCCAAGAGAATCCAAAGTATATATCAAGTTCAAAACTTATATATAGATAACAAGGCATATAAACCACTGTCCATGCACAAGTACTTTGAAACCATATAAACCATGTCTTAGGGTTCGAAGTCTAGAATTGCATGCCAAATGATAATTCCTCATTATAGTACTATACACAATAAAATACCATTAACTTAACAACTTAGGTCATGCCTCAACAATAAGCTTCATATACTAAATATCAACATTATAGCAATAAGCTTCCAAATAATTACAATTAGTAATTCACAAGGACATAGAATTATTGTAACAACAAATATAACAATTCATATCAATAGAGATTGCATATAACATCAATAATTCTACAAGTGTTCCATATCACTAACACATGTGAAATTTCTAGAATTACATACTACTAAATTTTATAATCCTCTACACATGGTTTATACATAACATACATGCTTAATCCAATAAACCCTATGTCAAGAAGTGAGGGTTTCCTATAATATGCAAAACTATCATATTAAAAGCATGTACACAATATATATTAAACCCCAAGGATTATAAAACACTTAAAATATAAACATACTACCACCCCTACCTTAATAGAGAATTGTATCTCTATAATCCAAGCTACCAAGCACAAAATGGAAAACAAGTTTAGGGTTCTTGAAGAGGAGAATGAAAGGAAACTTTTCTCTCCCAAGGTTTTTAGTCTAAGGTGTATGGAAGTGAGCCAAATTGAAGGGGTAAGCTATGGACTAAGCTTTCCTCCAATGGTGGATTTGTTAGGGTTCATGTGAGATAATGAAATGAAGAAGGTAAAGTGTAAAAATGGTGAGTGGAAGGGCTAGAGATCCTCCACTCACTATGTGCTCTTGCACTACCTCTCACACACACATAATGCAAGACTACAGCATGGCCTTACACTTGTCACTAATCCTCTTCCAAGAATTAATCCTAAGCTTACACTTGTCACTAATCTAATGCCTCTTCTAAGACTTAATCCTAAGCTTACACTTGTCAACAATCAATGGTTACATGTGCACCAATCCTAAGCCAACAAATGGATGACTCTCCACCTTCCAATTGTCAAGAAACTATGGTACCAAGTCTCTTCACCCAATTGCCAACAAGTGGCACCATGAGAATGTGACACTTGTCACATTTTTCAAAAATTTCAAAATGATCCTTTTTCAAAATATCTTCCAAAATAAATTGCTAAAAGGTCCCTCAAACGAAAAATAATTATTTTACATAATTAAACTAAAACCCTAAATTTAAGAATAATTACACTAAAGTATGCATTCATGCCCTTTATGAAAAATAAAGGCAACAAGCATGCTTTTCAGCAAAGTGAAAATACCAATCTCATAGAAATCAAGTATTATGAATGCATGCAAAACTGGAATCAAATCCAAACACCCGAAGTGAGGTTAAACAAGGAAAAATGATAAACGAGTAAAAGACGAAATAGGGAAAAAAAACGAAAAAAGAAAATCACCGAAAATGGAAAAGGAGGAAAAAGTCCGGGTCATTACAGAATTCAACGCATATCATATATTAATATAATGCAAAAATACCAATTTCAATATGAACTTTCATCTTATTCATAAAATCTGCTACATACAACAATGTTTCCCTAAATTAAAATACAAGCTCCAATGGTTGAAGAGGAAGCCTCCATCTTCAGCTCCATAACAGCCCCTCTCAAGAACACTCAAGAACCCTAGCTATTCCTCACTTTCTCTCTCTAAAAGTGTACAATATTTGAATATGAAATGAGATATGATATGTATTACAACATAGAGAGGTGTATATAGCCCCCTTTGGCCAGAATAAGTAAAATCCACCCAAAACTCATGCATTCAATTTAAAGAAGAGAGAGAAAAATAACTAAAAAAATTCAAAATCGACATTAACTTGAAGGTTGACATCTCGACACTAAGACGGGCGTCTGGCCACTGCTTGTCAAGGCTGGATGTCAAGTGCACGCTGGGTGCTGGTCTGCAAGGCCTCTAGCACTTGGCATCCAGACACAGAGTTGGGCATCCAGACGTAGAGTTGGGCATCCGGATGCTAATTTGCTTGGCTACTGGAATTTTATTTCAGTTTGAACTTGCAACTATTAGCCTCAATTTACAAAGGGTGTCTGGACGTTAAGAATAGTCTTGGAGCTTGTGTCCAGACGCCAACCTTGCTCATCAAGGTAAAACTTTTTCTTTCTTGCTTAGCTTTCTGGGTCTGACTTCCTTCTTAGACTGAGCTTTCTCTTAGACTTAGGTCTACTTTATCGGTTTCCATTGCTCGCCACACACCTTGTTTATTAAAACCCCGTAAAAGTCTGCTTTTACACCATGTTGGAGATAAGCCCTGAAAATAAACGAAACACAACAAAGCCTGTAAAACATACTTTAGTAACATTTGCTAAATAACTAAATCATGCAATTAAGGGCGTATGAATATGTAATATTTGGCGCTTATCACACGTTGAGGTTGTTATGTGTGCTTAGAGGAGTTCTAGATGTTGAGCAATTCAAAAGGAAGGTTTGGATTTTTGGGGTTCACTTGGTGAAGTTGCAGGTTCTGCTCGAGTATTGTCTGAGATCGAGTAATTTTGGATTCTAGTCAAGCATTATTGGACTGGTTGTGTTTTTGGGATATTTGTGGAGGTTTGATAATGATTCTTTTGGGATTCATATTTTGTGCATTCTATTGGAGGTCGAGATAGTTCGTTCGGCTCCTTCCAAACATGCTCGTATGACTAGAAGTGTAATGCCAAGTGCTTGGAAGACTTATAATGACCCAGTTATTTCCTTCCTTTCCTTTTTCCTCAGAATTTCACGGATGAATTTTTTTCATTGAAATTTCTTTTCTTAGTTTAGTTTCTCGTCATTTAGTGTCGTCTCGAGTGCTCAAAAATAGTTTCTAAGACTCTTTCCTTTAGATTAACAACTTCCTTTAAGGATCAAGTCATTTCCACATTTTTTGTTTTTCGACACTATTCACTTTTCATCATTTTCCCTATTTTGTCTTTTCCCCGTTGGTCACTTTGTTGGCATAACCTCACTTTCTATGTTCGGAGTTGGTTTTTGACTTTATGTATCTTCATTCTAAGTGGTTTCCACGAAATACGTATCTTTGCTTTTGGAGTAAAGTACTCTAGTTGCTCCAGGTGTCCATAGGGGTATGGATGTATAGTTTTTCATAATCTTTTTCTTTTCTTGAAGTATTTTTCATAAATATCTTTTGAAGATATTTTATTTCAGAGGTTTTTAAGAAAATATTTTTGAAAGATATTTTCATTCTGGGTCATTAGTACAATTTTCACTTTTTAGAGGGGCCATTGTGCAATTAATGAAAGTTATTACAAAAATGCTTTGTTTTAAGCCTGGATCCTTGTACGGGATTCATTTTCACTTTTCGTCAAGTCGTGTACTCTTAGAATTGCCTTCTGCTCGTTTTCACCCAGTTTCAGGGTTTTTGGCTCTAGTTGTCGCCGAACTTGTTCGGGGCATATCTTCCTGCGCGGGACTCAGTTTTTGACGCTGTTTCTTTCGTTGTTCATATTTTCTCATCTTAATTATGTTTTGTTCATAGAGTTTTTCCGTTTAAGTGCGTTTACTCAAATTTCACTTTTCCGGACCCGGCGAGGCCCTTTTAGGGTTTTCCTTATAAATAGAATGTCTTAAAGTGCAAAGTCATTTTTTCCATCATCTTCCTCCCTCTTTGGCCAGCAGCCATGGGAGCTCTTTAGGCTGCCACCTTTTCTTCTTCTCCTCCACTTGATTTCCTTGGTAGAAAGTCTTCGGCCTTAACATTTATCGTAGGCCTCGTCGTGTTCTACCTTTCCCCCTTATTAGAACCCGTTTTTGGCCAAATTTTGAGTTCGGGTTTGAAGTCAAGTTGTGATTTTGATGGGGGCTTCCTTGGAATTCTTGTTTATCGTGTTGTCCCCGACAAAACACCGAAGTATCATTGAATTCGGAGCACTTTTCTTTCGGTTGGGATTTGAGATTTTCATCTCAAATTGAGGTTGGGGGTGTCTTAGGTTTATATTAATGTTGTATTGATTGTTATATAAGCATATACAATTTATAAGCATGCCTTTGTTTAAGTTTTAGAATTTAATTTAATTATTTTCTATGTTTAAGATTTAATTCTCATGAAGGTGTGTACCTTAGAATTAACTTATGGCATGCTAGTAAATTAGGCCTTGGTATTTATATCAACATATATTAACTTGGGAGCATTTGAATAAGAAATGCAAATTTTATTTAATATTTATCTTTTGTGAAAGATTAATTCACATAATTGTAACAAGGATGAAATCAACTTGTAATCTGATATTAAAATAGGCCTTAGTATGTTCCTCAACCTATGTAAAATTGAGGGCATTTGGAGTTATTTGGAAATCTAAAGAAAATTAATTAATGAGTTTAATTAATTTTATTTTAAGTGTTTTAATCCCTTGATTCAATATTAGATGTGATATATGTGAAGACTATGCTACGTCCCTTAAAATATATTAATTTGAGATTATTTGGGATTGATTTGAAATCTAGAGAATTTAATTATTTTAGTTAATTGAATTCTATCTACTTGTTCCATGGATTTAATTATATCTTTGAAATTGTTTCTATGTTTAAATCAAGGAATTGGACTTAGCATGATATAGGATATCATTGTCTTGCATGACTTGTTTAAATATATCTTGTGTAGGTGTATAGCTTGTTAGAATATTACAATTGTTTACCTTAAAAGCTAGTTACTAAATTGTAGCTTATTTAGTACTTGTGGCTTATGATAGTAATTTGGTTCAATTGTTGTAAAATATTCTTGCTTTGGGTATAAATTGCATATTGAGGACATGACATGTCATATGCTATATAGACTTGAATTCTAGGACATGGTTTTTGTGGACTCAACCTTACTTGTGCATGGAATGTGGTAACTTGCATTTGATTTTGTATAAGTTTTGAACTTATTGATTTTGGAAAGCTTGTGAGAACATAATTTATGCGATGACTAGGGTTTGGCTCTAGTACGTGGACAAGTATCCTCTAAGTCATAAGTGCGTACTAGGTGGTACCTTGTGGGTCGTAATTACCCGAAAATACTTGTTTGGTTTAGTGACCACATGTTCTACTCTTTCCACTATTTGATTTCGCATTTAATTTCAAGTTGTTAATCATGGATTACTTGTAGCTTGAGAATTGATGCTTACTTTAGGTAGTTGAATCCTATCTAGCATACTTGAACTTGTATACTTGCTCCGTTAGTTTAAATTTCATTTAGTATACTTGTGCCGTATATACTTGTCTTATGTGTATTTCGTTTAGCTTAGTATACTTATGCTTGTATACTTGATGTATGAGTACTCTACCTATATCGAATACTTGTGTATGTATGTTAGATATTGCTTATCTTGTTTAACATGATTTAAGGTACTTGAACATGTATACTTGTGTGTCGTATATCATGTTTTAATACGGTTTAGTGTACTTGAGCATATATACTTGTCTGGCGTAGTTTATTTCAATTGCATGAGTAGCTTAGGATGATCCCTGAGTCTCATTTTGACATAGACGTTAGGTGGCATGAGCCCTTTTAACATGTTTCACCATAAGGTGATCTTATTGTAAAATGCTAGGTCGATGCATGCTCATTCCCTACGAGTAAACTTGTTTACTTGTTTACTCACCCCGAAGTTATCGGGTTATTTTCAGGTACGGATACCTTGGTTCGAGGTGCACATCATTCCTTGGATGATCTGTTGCTTTTAAGTTCACATTTCATGCAAATGTTAGCATGAAATGTCATTTTGTAGCTTTACATATCAAAACTTGTATCCTTGATTCCAAATATGTAATGTGTGCCTAAGTACACTTTTTGGATGCTTATTTTGTATGTATGACATGAGGCCAAGGGCCATTAATTCGAAAGTTTACAAATGTGTTTTAAAAACTTGAGATTTTAGTACTTGGTACTATTCATCGACTTTTTTTTTGAAAAATGTGTCGACCGATCTGAAACTTCCAGGGGTCTTGTAGGTGTATTTTAAGATTGCATTTTCAATTTAGACAATTTAAAAATCTCCCAAAACCCCATTTCCTTTCCTTTGGCAGCAGCTTGGAAAGATCTTAAACTTCTTGACCTGATTTTCTTGGGGTGTATTCTAGGCATTTTATAGTGCATTTTCTTTGTTTTCGTTTATATTGTTGGGTAGAAAACTTGATTTTTGGGGGGGGGGGGGGGGGGGGGGGGTTTCTTCTTTGTGTTTTTCCAGAAAAATTTGTTTGCCGGCCCGTTTTTGCTCTCAGTTGAGGACAGATCCGGTAGCATCTTTTTGACCCTCTTGACCTCTTCTGATCTAGGGGCATTATGGGTATTTCACATTGAGTTTTTTCGTTTCCTTCTACGTAGTCTGGTAGAAAACTCGATTTTAGGCGGGTTTCTTCTTCGTGTTTTTCCAGAAAAAGTCGTTTTAGACCTTGTTTCAGCTCTCAGTTCTGGCTGGAACTTTTCTTCCTCTAGCATGTCATGGTGCTTGTCGGGGTGCTCGTCTCGATGTCGTGATGTCGACTTTTGTTTTTGCTCGTTCTCCTTCGTCCGGACTCCAAATTGAGTGAATTTTTTTTTTTTGAACTTGTCTAAGTTTTCGCTGTCTTTCCAACGGTGTACTTGGTTACACCCGGATCTTTCTGGATAATTACCAGTATACCCTTTTAACCTTAAGTGCTCATTTTTCTTTATCATGCTGTTTCTCCTTTGTCCGGACTTCAAATCATGTGATTCTTGAGTCTAGCTTGATTAGTTTTTTGTTGCCTTTCTAGCGGTGTGCTCGGTGGCACCCGAATCCATAGTTTAAAAAATGACTATATTGCCCTTGGGGCTATTTTTGTCCAGTTTTTCTTGCTTTCCGCTTCCGCTACTTTCCTTTGAGTTCCGTGACTTTATGGGAAGTCACGGACGTGTTTCAGGAATGATATACATTCTAGAGACGTCATTTCCATGTGACATGACTATTTTACCCCTGAGGGCTTATTTGTCATATTTTTGATCTTTTGCTTCCGCATCAGGTCTCATTGAGTTCCACGACCTCATGGAAGGTCACATTGACTTCTTAGAGTCTTGTTTTTAGTTTTAGATTCCGTATTCGGATCCGTTATCGGGTCAATCTTCGGTTCATCACAGGACGCACTGGCTTGAAAAACCAAGGCCATCACAAGACTTGTCCTATTTCCTATGAGACAACCTTTGATCTAATAGCGTTTATATTTGATCTTCGCACTCGTTGGGCTATGAAATCCTTTAGCTACCAGCATATTCTTCATACTATGATTCTAGCAGTGACGGCAGCTTATCCCTGCCTTGTCCATCTATTCAATCTCAACCTTTCCTATAGTGAGAATGAGCCTTGGGTGCCTAGGACTATAGTGGATGGACATGAGTTGGTTATTTCTCCTGATGCGATAACTGCAGCTTTGGAGTGTTATCATAAGTTGCCAGAGGTATTGGATGAGAGGCGTCATTGTCTTTCTTTCACACCTTTTCCCCAAGCTAGGAGTACTGAGAGTTTGATTTAGGAGTTGTGTGAAGGTAGGCTTGCCAAAGGGAAGCGCAGTAATACCACGAAATCCAAGCTTCCTAAGAGGTTGTGGATTGTGGATTTTATTCTCTATGCCAATGTCCATCCACTTGGGCACAAGATAGTTAGGCATACTAACTTTCTTCAAGCATTATATGATGTTCAGTCTAACCACTAGTATTCGATCCCAAGGATAATTTTTGGTCAGTTGCTTGAGTTTTGGTCTGAGATTGGTCTTGAATAGACAATTCTATCCTACAAGCTCCCTTTCCCTCATATGATTACTTGGCTATTAGAGCTGTAGGGATTTAAGGTTGAGCAAGGTGATGCATTTACAAAGGAGTCACCGCTGTTCTGCTTATAGGAATGGAACAAGGTTTGGTCTCATATGCCAGAGGATCGCCGTAATGCGGTAGAGATAGGTGATGTTATACTAGAGGGTCCTCCTGTTGGACCTACTGCCGAGGCAGAGGAGATAGATGTTGCGAATGATAATGAGGAGAGTTCTGGGTCTGATAAGGCTATGGATGCCGATGACCAACCCCATGCTGCAGTAAAGCCTGAGAGATCTTCTCAGGTAGAGATTATAGAGCTATGGGCCTGGGTGGCACAGTTGAGGTTGGAGCTGGCCGAGTCCAGTGCAGAGCATACACAGTCACAGGCTATCATTCAGAGCTTCTTGACAGAACAACAGAGGACTTTGGATGAGCTTCTCTGCTGGTCTTCTACAAAGGCGTCGCCTTCTGTTGTCATTCCTCCCGATGCCTGATAGATCTTTGTCAGGGCACCTTTTTGGTTTATTTCTTTATAGGCATTTTGTTGACTAGGGTAGACGTTTTTATTGTATTTTGTTTCTTTTTATTGTATTCCTACCCTAAGTCTTATTTCAAGCATTGTACTAATATTCTGATAAATATATGTTTGTTTTGCATATTTTGCCTTTATCTATGTCTGGATGCTATATTTCTTTGTACATGATGATATACATCTGTTTTACTCTATATATTTGATATTTTGATATGTGCTGTGGAGTTTGATTATTTTGCCAGGTGCTATGTACCACGTTTGGGGGTGATTTTCCTATTTTGCCCTTCTGCACTGTAATTGCTTATCTTTACTGGTTCTACTCACTATTGGTAATATCTTTCTAACTTTAGCTTTGTTTTCACACATTGAGGACAATGTGCATATTAAGTTTGGGGTTAAGGTAGTGCCTTTTAAAATTTTGATGATATCATGTTGTGCACAAGATGATGAATATTAATTGCTAAGCATGAGTTTGGATATGTTTTGTGTTATAATGTTCATATGCAGCCTAATATGGGTTAAAGATGGCTTGTATGCCAAATTCATGTTAATTGGGGATTTTTTAAAAAAAAATTTATATTAGTTGGTGGCCTGTGATCCACTCTATCAAGACAGTTGCAGTTTGATGATTTTGATTCCTAGAATACTTCACTTTGCACATGTTCACACTTACATACATTCTGTGGGGGATAAACTTGAAATCCTGTTATATTTTGTGTTAAACTGAGATAAACAGGTGAATTTGATAATTTTGAGAACCGAGGTATAAAAAATGGTATGTATGCAAGAAAATAAAAAAGGGCTTTTTCACTGAGTAACCGAGACTCTTGCCTCACTAAGCATTGAGGATTCACGCAGAAAAATAGAAAAGTCAATAAAAAGAAGTTGAAGGGTCAGTAGCCTAGTTTGCTTGAGTAATTAAGCCCTTATGGGTGTATTGATACCTAATGCCCTAAAACCATTTGCTTTGGGAGTCATTACCTAAAAACTCGTTATACAAATGATCTAGAGAGCTTAAGAGACCCAAGAATTGCACAGTTCCCTGTTTGAAAAAAAAAAATTTAAATGATGAATGAAATAAATGCATATCTGTAAAAATTAGGAAAAATACCTTGGGGATCGGAATTTGAAAGGTTTGCTTGTGAATTGAGGGGTAACATGGAACGTATATGAGTATGGATGATAAGACACATGTTTAAAACTGTAGTTTCACTTCTAAAAAGGATTTTGGGGATCGGGATTATTTGATATATGATTAGACTAACATGTGGGGACCATAGTTGATGATTTGATATTGGAGGTTCGAAATTTTTCCTGAATAATATAGTTCTTTATACTTGTTGTATTTGACTGTTGATGCATTGTTAGGACATTGTGATATGAAAATAGGTTTGAATAAGCCTATTGTGCAAGTAAGGCACGAATTTGAGATGTTTGTGGGTATTATCAATGGAAACCCTCATGAGACTATAACTCATCCCTTAGGGTAACCTAGGGGTTTAAAGGCTTGTTGCATAGACTAAATGCAACCATGATTCCCACGAAAGCGGTTTTTTAGTTCTGTATTGCTAAGGGACTAGCAATATGTAAGTTTGGGGGTATGATGAACGCTGAATATTGTATATTTAAGCCCTTAAACGTGCATATGTTAAGACCTTAAGTGATGCTTTTATCCAGTTTTAGATTGATTTTAGTTTATTTGCTTTTATAGGTACTTTCCCAAAGAAAATGATAAAATTGGGATTTTGGAGACTTAAACACTGATATCGAGACTTACAGAGTTGTCCTCGATCATCTGAAGCAAGCTTGGAGTCAAACTGGTGATTTTGGAGAAGTTCAGGTGCAAAATCTCGAGCACAAAGTTTCTAGCTCGAGCATAAAGCTCACTGAAGCAAGAAAAACAACCAAAGCAAAAAGGCTCGAGCATAGATTTTCCTGCTAAAGTAGAAGTTTAAGGTGATCGAGCCTTTGCAAAGGGGCTCGAGCTTAAACTCCCTCAGAAGATGAAACGACGATTAGGAAGTTCCAAGTTGTCAGAGCTCGAGCAGAATGCAAAATGCTCGAGCACCATCCAAAAGGCTCGAGTAGAATGTAAAAGGCTAGAGCACCCCATCTAAAGTAATCGAGCATCCTGAAGAAGATGTCTCAAAATATTCTAAGTGTTGATGAAAAAGACGTATCAGAAATAAAGTGAAGAAAAATGGCTAAGTATAGAATTCTTGCTCAATTACAATCCAAAAGGCTCGAGCACCAGCCAAAAAGCTTGAGCATAAGCTTCTTTACTCAAGCCTTTTCCCTTTAGTCAAACTTCTTAATTGCGGGATTAATTTTAATTAAGTCCTAATAAATCCCAGAAGGGCCCAGATGACCCTAGAAGACCTAAAGCCAATCCAATCCTTGATAGAAGTCAGTTGCTTCTATAAAAGGATGCACAAGGCCATAGAAAAGCTCTCTTATTTTCTGTTGGTTCTCTCTAGTTCTTTCTTCTTCTCTCTTGCAAATAAGTGGCGGCTTTTAGGTTTCTGAGTTTTTCTGAAGCACTAAAGGTGAAGATCCTTAAAAGAGAAGTGCAATCCATGATGATGAAGTCCACAACAACACAGATGATATCTTCTATCGTCATGAGTATCTAAATCCTCTCTTAGGGCATCGATGTAACCCAAATCCAATTACTATGGTTTGATTGTTCTATACTTTGGGATTTTAACTGTTTATGTATTTTGATTGCATGATTTTGAGAAATTGCTTTAAATATTCTAAGAAATTAGGATTTTAATGAAATAAATTGGCTTTTGAGAAATTAATACATTATCTTAGATTTGATTCTTCTTAAACTATATTCAACCTATTCTTATTGTGTGACATTGGTAGCTAAGGGCTTCTCAGACAATGATAATACAGATTATGCAAAGGTGTTCAAACATTTTTTTGTGAATGAATGTTTTTATAGTCTATGCCTAGGGAAGACAAGTTATATTACAACATTAGTTAGAAGTAGGTAGGTAGATAATTCGTGCCAACTGAAGATAGGTTATTATTAACTGAAATTCATGAATCATGTTTCTTTAAATTGAAGTAAATGAATGTTATTGAGTTTAATTCTGAATTATACATAAGTGTTAAAATCCCAATGTAATGACCCGGATTTTTCAGATAAATTTTTTTCGTTGTCTTTTCCCTTCTGAGTTTGGTTTCTTGTCGATTAGTGTCGTCTCGAGTGCTCTAGAGTGATTTCCGAGACTCTTTTCTGTGGATTGACAACTTCCTTTGAGGACTGAGTTATTCCCACATTTTTCGTTTTTCGACACTATTCACTTTTTGTCTTTTCCTTATTTTGTCTTTTTCTCTATTTCGTCTTTTCCTCATTTGTCACTCTGTTTGCGTAACCACACTTCTTGTGTTCAGAGTTGGTTTCTGACTTCACGTATCTTCATTCTCAGTGGTTTCCATGAGATACGTATCCTTACTTTCGTGAGAAAGTACTCTTGTTGCTCCCGGTGCCCATCTCAAAGTTCTTCGGAAACATTTCCTTTTCTTGGGGTGTTTTTCGTAAATATATTTTGAAGATATTTTATTTCAGGGGTATCTAAGAAAATATCTTTTGGAAGATATTTCCATTCTGGGGTAGTTTCGCAGTTTTCACTTTTTGGAGGGGCCATTGTGCAATTAATGAAAATTATTGCTCAATGCCTTGTTTTGAGCCTGGATTCTTGTATGTAATTCATTTTCACATTTCATCAAGTCGTGGACTCTTAGAATTTCCCCCTGGACGATGTTTTCCAGTTTCAGGGTTTCTAGCCCCGGTTTGTGCCAAACGTGTTTTGGGCATAACTCTCTGCTCGGGACTCAGTTTTTTGACGCTGTTTCTTCTGTTGTTCATATTTTCTCATTTGAAATCTTTTTAGTTCATAGAGTTTTGCTGTTTGAGCACGTCTGCTCAGATTTCACTTTTCCAGACCCGACAGGGCCCGTTCGGGACACTTTTTGAGTTTTTCTATAAATAGGGGGCCTTTAAGTGAAAAATTAGATTTTTGCTCTCTCTCTTGGCCGGATCTAGAGGCAGCCATGGCTGCCATCTTCTATCTCTTCTTTTGAGCTTCCTCCTCTCACTAAAAAGTGGTGATGCCTTTATGTTTGTTGTTCCCCTCGGCGAGGCCTTCGATTCCAACCGATTGGAATCTCGTTTTGGCCATTTCTTGAGTTCGGGTTTGAAGTCAAGTTGTGTTTTTGATGGGGCTTCCTTGGGATTCATGTTCGTGGTGTTGTCCCCGACAAAACCTAGGAGTTTCGTCTGATTCGGAGACGATTTATTTTGGTGGGGATTTGAGATTTCATCTCAAATGGAGGTAGGGAATGTTTTAGGTTTTTTTGTGTGTTGTATTGAGTGTCTAGCATGATTATACAACTTATATATGTGCCTTGTATCAAATCTAGAAAGTTAGTAATTTTTAATTCCTTGTATAAGATTTAAAATTTATGATGATATATAACTTTGATTTGAATTGTGGCATGGTAGAAAATCTTGTTTTAATATGTTGGTTAACATATATTAAATTGGATTAATTAAATAAGAATTGCTCTTTTAAATTAATATTTATCTTTTGTGAAAGATTTAAGTTCATGGCCATACCTTGCATGAAATTAAGTGGTATTATGCTTTTAAATTAAGTTTTGGCATGTTTGTTAACATACTTTAATTTGAGAGCATTTGGTTGAGTTTGAAAATTTAGAGACTTTAATTAAGAGAATTGATTAAAATCTAATTTTGTGGTTTCATGGGCCTAATTAAGCTTTTGTGGGAATATATGTAATGACCATGATATGTCTATTAGCATATATTAAATTGGGGCCAATTGGAAATGATTTGAAATCTAGAGAGTTTAATTATTTTGATGTAATTAGATTTTATCTTGTTTATCCATGGATTTAATTATGTTTTAGAAGGTGCTTCTATTTTAAGATCATGGATTTAGACTTGTGAAGTATTCATTTGATTGTGTTATATGCATTGAAGGGCATTGTTATTAAATTTATATTCATGAGAGTATGTTTCTATATGAATATATTGTTGGCTTGTGATTTCGTAGCATTATGGATATGAAATGCTTATTATGCACAATTGAGAGTTATATTGCTAACTTGTTACTATGTAGTAGTAATATGCATAAGTTACGAACTTATTTGGCTTATTTTGGAATCTTGGAACATTATTGAGTTGAGATGGCTAGGGTTTGACCCTAGTACGGGGACGTGAGTCCTCTAAGTCATTGAGATAGTGCGCACTTAGGGTAGTCTTCCCTGCGGGTTAGTGCCCGGAATAACCATTGAGGTCTCGGCAGAATTCCAAGCGTGATGTCCAAGTCTTCCACTATTTGTTTTCGCATTCAATTCCAAGTTGACAATCATGTTTACCTTGTTGACTTGTGGTTTTGGCTATTGGCAATTTTGATGTTGCTAAGTACATCCATACTAAATTGATATATTTAGTTGATTTCACACTTTTAGATTTCTAGTTGATAACCTAGAGAATCTATTTCTTGATGTGTGGTATTAGATATTCTATTATGCTAAATTGTTATATTTAGTTGATGTTGTATTTTAGACTTCAAGTTGATAACCTTGAGAATTTATATGTTGTTGCTTTATGTAAGCATGCGCTTGTGTAGTTGCTTTGTGTAAGCATGCTCCTATGTTGTTGCTTTGTGTAAACATGACCCTATGTTGCTAAAATTGCATGAATGAGGTGATTGATGCTAGAAATGATCTTAGATAGCTAGGATGCTCCTTGAGTCTAACATTTGACATAGACGTTGGGTGGAATGAACCACAATAATTAAATAATACAAACTTGTAAAACGTAGGTCGATGCATGCTCATTTCCTATGAGTAGCTTTATGTTACTCACCCCTATGATACTGGGGCATATTTCAGGTACAAGAATCAAAGTTGAGCTTTTCATTATGCTTGGATGGTTTGTAGACTTGGAGACTTCCATTTTTGTGAAGGTTGGCTTGGAATGCCAATTGTAGTCTTATATGTCAACATGTGTACATTTGATTCCTTATATGTAATGTGTACATGAGTCCACTCCTTACAATGTATTTGACATGTATGAGATGATGCCGGAGGCCAATGACATGTAATTTGTATCCTATGTAATTTTTGACTTCATGGAATATTATGAAAGTATTGAAAAATATTGAGTTTTTGCTTCACCATGTTTGTATTGGGTGTAGGAATTCCATTTTGATTCTTTCATTAGCATTCATTCACCATGTATGAAGTGTGGCCAAGGGCCAAACGGCATTTTGAAACCATCTCATGATTTTAAATTCCAAGTTTTCGTTCCAAACTTCGTTTTTGGCATTTTGGTCGTTGGGGGGTCATATTTTGTATTGGCCATATTTTTGAGCCATGGACCATTTTAGAACATCTTACTAGGTAAGTTACGTTTACGTGCATGGTCGTTTCCATGCAAAGCTTCTTCTTTGGTGAAATGAGCCTCATACGGACTCATTTTTCACTTTTGTTGCATATTATGACCTAAGGGTATTTTGGAAATTTTCTTTGGGAAATAAATTCCCTTCTTCACATGGTTGAATAGAAAACATGATTTTAGGTGGGGTTTCTTTTTTGTGATTTTCCAGAAAATGTCGTCTTGACATCGGAAATCGCTTCCGAAGTTCAGCTCTTAGTTTTTAAATTTAGCAGCTTTTTGGACCCTCTAGACCAGTTTTCTTGGGAGGGCATTTTGGGCATTTTACATTGTGTATTTTTTGATTTTCCAAGCGTGTCACATAGAAAACTCAATTTTGAGAGGGGTTTCTTCTTTGTGTTTTTCCAGAAAATGTCATCTTGGCCCTCAAATTTCCATTTTTCCCGGAAAAACCCTTGCTGCCAGGTTTTTGGGTCGCACCCTTACTGCCCCTTCACATCTAAACGTTTAGATGGGGTCTCGTAACCGGTTAGATGGCTTGGGGCAGTGTCTTGGTCGTGTTTCTTGGTCTCCTAACCGGTTAGGAAGGTCTCCTAATCGGTTAGATGTTCATGGGTTGCCTCTTTTGGACCGTTTTGCCCCTTCTTCTTCTGTTAGCCATATCTTCTTTATCCGGACTCCGAATCAAGCGATTTTTGAGTCTAAGTTCATTGATTTTTCGTTGTCTTTCCAATGGTGTGCTCCGTGGCATCCACTTTTAAGTTGGAAATGATGATTTTGCCCCTAGGTTCATTCTTGTTCATTTTCGAAACTTTGTTTCCCCATTTGATTCCTCTGGGTTCCGTGACCTCGTTGAGGGTCATAATGGTGTCCTAGAGCCATGTTGTATCTCTAGAGACCGTTGGTTTGTCTTTTGCTTCTGCATTTTGGATCCATTTTCGGGTCATCTTTCAGTTCATCATTGACGCACCGGGTTAAAAAACTTGGGCCGTCACACCCAAGGTTGAATAGTTGACCATAGTATGAGAATCGTGGTAAAGTCAATCCCTAAGATATTCTTTCTTTGATCTCAATCTCTTATTTAGTTTAATTTTGTTCATGTTATTGAATCACACACCACAACAAACAAATTTTTCTCCTAGATTAAAATAATATTAATTAAAATTCAATAAACCACCATAGTGCCTAAGGTTCGACACGCTCTAAGTAACCTTATCATACAAAGGATTCTTATTATTGCGAGTGATATAAGTTCTAACACATCACATTCTTAGATGTAATCAGACCTATTTTGGACTTCAAATGATGTATGGATTCCATGTTGTTTTCCTTTATAATCTTATATATAATGTTTAGGTAGGATGGAAAACACCATAATGATCTTCCATGGGACTTAAGTGGTGTTTATAACCCTTTGCACTCAATTTAGGCTTTTCTAGGCTATTTTCAACATTCTGACCATGTTGAACCAATTCAACCCATTTGAACCAGTTCAAGAATGAAATTTGGTTCCCAACGTGGGCATACTACCCATGTTGAACCGATTCAAGTTCCCCATAACCATTTTGCCTTGGCAACTACCAGCTTTGGACCCCTAACTTCGAGCAGTCATAACTTCTTCGTTTCAAACCCAAATGGGTTCATTCTTGAGTCCAATTTCAAGGTTTTTGAGTTAGATTTCCAATGATACTAACTTCATCTTTAGATTCTAATCGTACTGAGAGTTATGTGTGTTTTAGTGAGATAATATCAAGATTTCCCTTAAACTGAGGAGTGGCATGACTAATGCCCGTAAAATTTCTTAGAATGTTATGGAATGACTAGGATGAATTGTATAAACCTTAATTAAGCAAATTAGGGTCAAATTAT
Organism: Cornus florida; assembly: GCF_030987335.1. Lineage (NCBI taxonomy): Eukaryota > Viridiplantae > Streptophyta > Magnoliopsida > Cornales > Cornaceae > Cornus > Cornus florida. The sequence continues at coordinate 65,909,248 of NW_026775573.1, forward strand.
CCCTACTTAATATAAAATGACCATTTTACCCTTAGTGTGTCCTTAGGTTCAGGTAAGGTCGACCCAGTTAGTGATTCCGACCCCCGGGTTTAGGTCATTACAATTATCACTCTCTTCTTTCGTATCCTCATACATAACAACAACAAATACACTCTCCTTTCTTTTTGGACAATACCATTGAATATGCCTTTAATACCCCAAGTTTTAAAAGGGATATAATTGGAATTTCACTATTTATTTTCTTGTTTTCATTATTTCTTTTATTATTTTTAGGTGCTTACGTGGCTATGTGTTTAGATGGTTTCCTATTTTATGTGTATTTGAAGTTTTATGTGTATTTGAATTACGTGTTGTTTGAATTGATTTGTTGGTTTTAACTTAATTATATGTTTAATTTTATTTAATTGTTTAATTGTCATTTTTAGTTAGATTAAATGTGTATTTTAATTCTAGTTTAAAAGGATGGGCTTAGACAGTAGTGATGGACCAACCGTTTGGGTCTCATGGACTACTCGGATAAGAGAGTAACGGGTACAGTTAATACCCATGGATGATTATACATATATTTTTGGGTATATGTTTATATAGGGTAAATCAAATTAATAGGATTTTAGGGTTTTATATAACTATGACATCTGATGAGCGTTGAAAAGTGCGCTTTTAAACCCCTTAAGCTTGAGTGTTCTAGGACCTTTATCTATCTTATTTTTTCGTTTTAGTACTTATTTGTGTTTTTGTCTATTTCGGGTCAATAATGTTAAAATAGGCTAAAAATGGTTTCTTAAGGCCTTTTTGGAATCAAACTAAGTCTTAGTGAGGATCCGGAGCAAAAGGAAGCTGATTTGGAGCGAAAGGAGGCTAATGCTAAAAAACTGCGAAGTTGGATTGATCCAACATTTTTCTGAGATCGATCGCTTTTTCTGAGATCGATCGAAGTTGGATCGATTGAAAATAAAAGTTGGATCGATCGAAGAAAAAGTCTGATCGATCGAACTTTTGCTGGAAGCGAGCTATCTTATTCCTGCGCGCGCCCAAAACTCCCACCTACCACATAGTACGAGATTAGATATTTTTGGAGCTATATTCCTGACTTAGTGACTAAGAAAAAGGACCTTCTATATAAAGGGAAGTGACCCATTTTGTAAAGGAGCTTTTTATCATTTTATTTTACATTGTAATTTTTATTTTCTCTTTCTAGAAAAGTTAGAGATTAGGATTAGAAGAAAAGAGGGAAGTGGAGGCACATCTCAAGAACACATCTCTAGAATCATTCTCTCTCTCTCTAAAGCTTCAAAGAAGAAGAAGAAGAAGATGGAGCCATGTTTGGAGCTTACCCTTGAAGGTTTCATGGCCACATCTACCTCATCTATGATTGGCTAGATCTACACTTAGGGCTTGGGTGAGTCCTAAGTCTTGTGTAATCTAAACCCTTGTATTTCTATTTTTGGGGATTTATATATATTGTTGTGATTAGTGTTCTAGCCTTGTGAATTTAATGAATCTTGGTACATTTCTATGATTTCTATAGTTTAATTCTTCCTATTAATTCTCTAGTTTATTTACATATCTATGTGTGATTAAATTATGAATTATTTCTTACATGATTCATATGGATTAAGTCTTTCTATTAATTCTCTATTTGATTACATGTTGTCTTATGTGTGATTATTTGGGAATTGATCTCTACACTAGTTTTTCTATATTAATTGCATGTCTATATGTGGTTGATTGAGAATCTAGTGATGGCTAGACATGGGTTTTCATTAGATGGGTTTGTCAATTAATTTGATGGATTATATTTATGCTTGATGGGTTGTTCTACAAGTTAATTCATGCTTGTAGGTAGGTAGACAATCTTTACTTGCTTTGATTTTCCATGGCTTATTATTGCAAATTCCATGATTCTCTAGATTGATGTGTGCTACAATTGTGACTAGTTTGATGGGTCATACTTAGAATTGATGGGTTGTGCTACATTTAGTTTAAGTAGACAATTCATACTTTAATTTGATGGTCCATGCTTAATATTGCAATTGGTTGTCGCATTTTGTTCACAACAATGTATTCCCCATTAATGGAAAGCAAGTGGTTAATTACATGAGCTTAATGGTGATTCCAACATCCTAAGACCTCTCTTCATATCTCTTAAATCTCTATCTCTCACTAGTTTACTTTTCTTGCATTTTAATTAATAGAATTTTAGTTTAATTCAAACAATCAATCTCTCCTTTGCAATCTTGTGATCCACTAGAGTCGAAGTTAATTTCCAACACGTATAATCCCTTGGGATGATCCCTACTCACTCTTGCTACGTTAGTAGTAGTGGTGGTAGTGGTTTTTATAAATTTAAATTTGACCAAAAAGGCTTTTCTTGAACCGCACATTCACTATATTATTTTGACGTATACAAGCGGCCTCGTCAACATCCGTAATCGTCTTATATATTATTTATTTTATATTATATTTTATTTTATTTTCTTTTGCTTTCGGTTTCCTCCTAGGAATAGAACTAGGTTTTGCACTAAGCCTATATAATTATAATATTACGTCGACTTAGGGTTTAGAAGCAACAAAGAACTCGTTTCACGAATTGAGTTTTGAGAGAAAACAGAGGAGGAAGAATTAGGGTTCTGACCAAGAACCAAGGTTGAACCAAGAAGAGGAAGAAGGGGTGTTGATCATGGGTTGAACCTAAGGCAACAAAGGAGTGGACGACAATCAAGAGGTAGCTGGAAAGTCTGGACAGAGGACGGTTAAAGGTTTCAAACCAAAACTACAGAGGCAAGTTCTATTCTATCTCTCTCCCTTTGACCTATGTTCCGTGCATCCTTAGATGATCTCTAGGATCTTAATTGGATATTAATTGAATATTGCATGCTTATCAAATGATTAATTACTCGTGTCTATGTATTTAGCTTAAACTGTAATGGTTTCTGAAAGTTGAAATATGTTGCTTGTTGTTAAAACGTAATTAAATCGGCAATGGTTTTTATAGTTCTTTTTGATGCAAACTGATTGGAATGAATAACTGGGATATTATTGGATGCATATTAGACTCATAAGGTCAATATAAATGAAGTACGGAGGGGTTGGAATCAGCCGGAAATGAAGAAGACGAAGCGGAAACGGAACAAGGCTCAGAGAGGGAGAGAGCCGGCTCTATAGAAGAGGGAGCCGGCTCCCTCAAAATGCAGAGCCAGCTCATATATTTATGTTAGTCTGTGCGGCTGAACAAGCTGAACGACTAACTGAATTTCTTATGGATGGATAGGATCAGACTTTAAATATATATTTATGGTACCGCAGTATGAGCTTGAGTCTCAAGATCATCGGTTAGGGAGCGTATATGCAGTAG